>NC_142602.1:12187074-15075786 GCF_041222555.1 Hakea prostrata
AGAACAAGAACTACGATACTTATAGGGTTAGTAGAAGGACTGTTCATCGGTTCTCCAATTTGAATGTTCAATCGGTAAGTCCAGTGTTCGTTCGAGAGCTTTTGCCCGAGGAAAATCGGTAGAGGTTTGGGTTGATGTCGAGTCGGAGCGCATACTCGGCATCGGATCTTTGCTAAGTTTATAGATTATCCCAATGATGCTACCATTGTAGAGGATTCTTCGGTGGGAGCATTTTCCCAAGCGTTGGCTGATTGTAGTTTTGAGTTCCTCTGCTTTTCTACTCTGCAATTTGGATCGAGTAGCTTCTTCACTGCTTTGTGAAGTTAAACTTCTTCTTAATTGCACGGGATTGCGTGGGAGTCGAACAATTGGTTATAATACCCGAAAATTTCTACTACTATTTTTAATGTTGAATTAAATATGCAAACAAATTGAAGACTTTCAAGATTAGTCTTCATGGTGGCCATTTTCGTGATCCCCCTCTTGTTGTATGTTTTCAGGAGTTATGACTGGTTGAGTTTTAGTTAGTTTGAATCGTTAACCCTTTTTGGTTTCCATAGTTCAGTTTGTCTCAGCTTATGTTTATATCCTCGAGGTTTTGTATATAGAGTTAAGATGATCGGTTCGGATGTTACCATAGTTTGAATAAATGATGATTGAAACATTGTTTAATTACACCCGAGATAATGTTAGTTGCCATAATCATAATTCCGCACTTGCCTTCTCTTTCTATATAGACATTTTTCTTTGTTACATTGTGATACCGGTCTCTCTTTTTTTCGGAGGTGAGGATGAAGGAATTAACTACCATGTCTCTCCCAATAGGGTTTAGGTGTCATGAGCCCCACTTGCTTGATCACTACATGCTAACCGCATGTTAGAAAGTTTATTAATAGATGGGTATAAATTTTGATCAAAGTTAACGATATCTTTTTGAAGCATTGGTTAAGAACTTACTATTGGAGTTGAGGGCGGCATGTAAGCATTTTAGTATGTGTTGTGCAAGAAAGTATATGTAATGGAAATTTAGCATTAAAGAAGAGTGGACTGTTCATTAGTTACCAATATAGATTCTTCATATTTTTGTGTCGCCTTAAACCTATTGGAGTCCCGCAACCATAATGGTCGCTTAGTTATACCTAGGGATATGTGATGCTATTAGAAGAAGAGATTATGCTACTACTAATTAAGCCTTGAACAAAATGCGAGTTGTATATTTTGTCAATTCCGGAACCGAGGCAAATGAATTAGCGATGCTTGATGGCTCGACTATATAGTGGTAATCTTGGTATGATAGCCCTTAGAAATGCATATCATGGTGGCAGCTCTGGTACACTTGATTTGAGAAACTCTAAACACTTGGAAGTACTCAATTCCACCTTCCACTTCTTTTGTTGATCTGAACTATTGTTTACCCAGTGATAGCATCTCATATCTTGGTAAGATTATTCATAACAAGGTTAAGTCCCTATAATCAAGATGGATCCAATTATTGATTTTGTAGTGAAAAATTGTCCTCATTATGGTTTTTGACATGCAAGCTATCTAGGGGAGGGTTAATTTAGGTCATTCTCATTCTTGGTTGTTTTTTGGAATTCAAAGCTAGAAAATTTGGTTTGAATTAATTTTTGGGTTTTAGGGTTTTGTTTCATGAAATGGATAAGAGGGTAGGTTTTAAAGTGGCAAAGAAGAGTGATCGTTGTCAAGGGTTCAGAATCTGAGATGGTTGATAGCATTGGGGTTTTATTTTGGTTTAAGGGTGAATTTTAAACCCCCCCCTTCCAAAAAAGGATCAATTAATGATTTTCCATCCACCCCTCCCAATGTCCAATGAGACTACTTGATCTAAGGTTTCTTTCGATTAACCTTTAGCTTGTATTATCTTTCCACCTCTCCTCCATGTAGTCCATCACTATATGGTGGATTCCCAATCAAATTAATGAAAAAACCAATCCTGTTCTGCAGTTCATACTAATAAGCTTTGCATATTTTGACATGAGACCTACCATAGTCCTGCTAGTACCAGGTGACCAATCAGCCCTTACCGGGCGTTCCTGAACCAAATGTTAAGGCCATTTTGGTCCTATCCAATTTTTGTGTGGCTAATTTCATCACATTGTTTTGAATTGCATGTATATAGTTTCATCGGCTGCAATTTCTTGGTACCATATGTCATAATTTAATAGGCTTTTGTAGATGTCTGATTATCTCACAAGGGATTCATTTTCTTTGGCTCACCTCTACCCCAAGTCACCCCCCCTATTTGGGGTAGAGATTATCACCGACAGGAAAGGGAAGACACCTGCAAAGGCAGAAACTGCTGTTTTGTTTGAGATGCTAAGAGGTCAAATGTATATATACTTGTGCATATATCTGTTTTCTTCTCTATTTGTCTCTATTTGACAATATTAATTCAGATCAAACTCAGTGTCTTCTTCTTCCTTTAAAAATAATTAATCTACTACTTACCTATAGTTCAATCGTGAGAAATGATTTCGGATAACACATCACAGGTGCATATGCACGTGCATTATTACTAGTTATTATAAAAGTATGAACTCAAAGGACACGGCTACATTTTTTTTCTCCTTCTATACCCCTCTAAATTCAATCAGTTAGACATTTGTATTACTAATAAAAGGACACGACTACATTTCGTTTTCCTTCTATACCCCTCTATATTCAATCAGTTAGACATTTGTATTACTAATAAATGATGTCTATAATTGTCAATTAAACAAATCATACTACTATTATTATAATATACTATTATAAAAGTATGAATTCAAAAGACATGACTATATTTCGTTTTCCTTGTATATCCCTCTATATTCAACCAGTTAGACATTTGTATTACTAATAAATGATGTCTATAATTGTCAATTAAACAAATTAATTAAAAACATTTATTTCCTAATAAAAATAAATACAATGGGTGAAACAACTCCCAACCACGGAAGAAGAAACGTCACTTAATTTTTTTAGCAATAAAGGAAGAAGAAAAGTTGAGGAAGAAGAAACGTTGAAGTGGTTACCATGCTTGTACCAAACGACTAATGCCTTTTTCTTTTTGGGTAAAGCAATCGTCTAATGCTATGGGGGCTCAGTTACAGCAAGCTATGGCTTCAAAGGAAGAGCTTTCCAACCCTATGAGCGAGATCAAAGTACAAGAGCTTGTGATCTCTGTCAGAGAAAGTGGAGATCGTCTCACGAGCCACTAAGTTTTTCTGATGCTCTCACTCTTCATTTGTTTACTTGCTAGGATTGTAGATTTGTCGTTCTGTCGGATTTTGTTTCATTTTGTTTCCTGTTAATTTCAATGGTGTTAGGAGCAACTTAGTTGACAAACCCTTGTGTTCTTCTGATTCTACTTGCAACAACACCAGAGCGGTGCGAACACTATCCTCGACATCTTCTCATTGTGAAATCTAATGACAATGCTGTTTCGTTTGATATGGTTGACTTCTTAGTTCTAAACATTGTTTTTTTTTTCCAGGATAATATCGATTGTAGGGCCTTCTTCTCCGAATGATTCATACTCAAGTGCGATTGTAACACCTTCTCATCTCCTGGCGGCAACCCTAATTGCAAAAGACGAACACGCACAGCTCTCACACCTTCTCCACTGTCCTCTCGATTTGGTGCCAATAAGTGCCATGGATGCGACTCCAACCCCATCAAGTACTCAGAGTAGAAGGTGTAGGAGGAACGGCTCTAGGGTTACCCCAATTAAACTCCTAGCAAGTCACTCCGGGTCTTTCGGTTGTTCTGCTTCCCCTCTGCAGAGCTATTCTTCTTCGGTGTGAAGCAGAACAACTGAAAGACCTTCCCTCAAAAGCTACTACGGTTAGTCTCATCTCATCAGCTCCCTATTTTATTTGACTGCAACTGGAAGTTGGATATAGTTTCCTTCTTTGATCGAGTACCAGATTTTGATATCAAGTTGCCTTTTAGGTGAGTTAAGGTTTCGTGGATTGGGGGCTTGATCATTTTTCGAGGTTTGATCAATCGAATGGATTTGAAGGTTTGATGAGAAATGGGGTTTGAAGCTTTTTGATCTGTTTTCATTTGCTTTCTCACCTGAAATTCCTAACGTATATCTGAAATGTCTGCTTTTCCATGTTTATTTTATTTTATTTTTCATATAAATAGTTGACTGGTCCTGAACTTGCATTGCTGGTGTGATCTCTGTTTGTCTATTTACTAAATTTTCCTCTTTTGCTGTGTGCCTCTGGAGGGGTTGAGGCGGAGAAGTGGTAGCGATCCCAGTTTTGTTTTTCATTTTTAATATATATTTGTTGTTTTTGACGGCTGATAGGAAGCTAAGTTCTTAAACTACAACTGCCAAATATTTAGGAAGAAAATTCCCCAATGGGGAGGGAAGAAATAGAAGCCGTCGTAGAGTAACTGCCCTTTATAAATTAGCCATGACTGTCATGGCATTACTCAAATTGCATGATCTCGGTCTTGTTGGGTAGGTAACTCCATAACTTTTCAGAAGGCACTCAAGGCAGGCACCAGAGTAGCAGACAAATTCTAATATTCAAAAAATGGCCCTTAAAAGTTGACGGAAGGAGAAAATATGTTCTATTCTGCCCCAACTTCTATGGCTTTTAATGCTGAATCATATTGGCATGCTCTGCCCTTTTCTGAAGAGAAAGTCCACTGACCACTTAGTTAAATAGCACAGCAGTTCAATATTCATGAATTAACAGTTCCTAATATTTAGAGCTCCAGTAAGCTGTCATATGGGATTTGCACCGTGGAACAGTACCAGTAAGATCAACATCCTACTGGTATGTTTAAGGGTAGTATTTTCCCCCCTTTTCTTTTGTGGTTGCAAGTTTATGTTTAAGAGTTAATACTTAATACATGGATAATTTTAGCCTTATCCCAACTTCAATTTTGTTGTTTTCCAATGCCTGAGGTAAGAGGGACAATATGTTGAATTATGCAGCTTCCCGTTTCCCAAATGATGTGACTCTGCTTTTATTGGACTTTTCATTATACTCAGTAGAGCAGCTTGTATAAAAAATCATGAATTTATCTTCTTCTTCCTTCTTTTTTTTTTTTTTTTTTTTCTTTTTTTTTTTTTTTCTTCAAATTACATGAAACAAAAATAATTCAGCAAGTATAATTTATAATTTATAGTTGTCTCTTTAACTCTTATTTGTGACCTGAGTGGCCAAACAATCTCTATCTTAAGATTATTATCATGAGGGTTTTATTATTAGGTAGCAAAATATTCAATTGCTTCCTGTCAATTGAGGTATTCATGAATTTGATGAGACAATGATTATGTCTTCTATCAGGCAGAATTCAGAATGTGATTGATTCTGTATCGGGCTTCCAAAAGCCTTCATGTCAATCTGGGAACATTGAGAAATCATATCCTAACACCGTCAATAAGTTCCTATCATTCAGAAGGATGAAACACATTTTTGTTACTGATGTGAACTGGATACTCAGATCTGCTTGAAAACAGTCGGGTGGTCTTTAATGCTGCAGGGCCTGCTAAGACTTCTGGAATTGTAGGGTTCAAATTGTCTACAGCACTGATCATGTTTGAGATGCAATCTTTTCTGCTCTCAGGAGGACTGAGTGCAACTGGTTTTGATGCTTTCATCTGCAATAGTGGTAGTGGTCCATCTTCAAGTACTGAAGGTGGTCTTTTTGAGTTTCCTTTTGTAGTACTTAGACTACCATTCACATATTGAATAAGGCTGGGGTGGGGAAGGGTTGTGTAAGACATTGGTCAGTTGGGAAGTTTCAGTTGTGGATAAGAAAGGAGGAAGTGAAGAGCAAATTTATTGCTATGCATTTAAAGTGAAAAACCCAGCATTGGTAAATCTACTTCTTATTTAGTTATTTATTTTTCTTCAAATGAAGTAGTTAATATAAGTTATAACTTCTAAGCATTCTACTATGCGGAGGTTTTGAGGGCAAATTCTGTCTGAAAATTTTAGAAACTTGTGCTTTATTTTAAAACACAAGAGTGTGGAGTTGTTTGCACCTTTGATTTAAAATCATGTGTATAATGCAGTAAAAAACAAGCAGACGAGACTAACATTGATAATTTCAAATGATTGAAATGCAAACATCTAAAAATTTAGACGGAAATATGTAGTGTGGGATACTATGGTTAAAGATGTAATATGTATGGCTGGAAGTTGATTTCTTACATGAGCGGTGTTGTTTTCTGTATTTTGCCATGCTTTATTTTCCTGGTTTTATATCGATCTGTAATTGTGTTCAATATTTCTGAAAAGTGTGCAGTTTGGTCATTGTAACCATATTGAATATTTAAGTCATTTTCCCTTTTTTCTTGTTTATTCTTTCTTGTGCTTCTACAGGTCCGTCCTATCAAGGAACTCCAGATATTGATGAGAACTCAAGCTCTACAATGTCATGCATGTTATATATGGTCAAAATGGCACCAAGCTTCATGCAGTTCCTATACTGGCTTCTCAATCTCAAACTTTAAGGTATTTGTGTCAAGCTTATTCCTAGTCGTTGCAAGGATTATGAATCACTTAACAATGTTTGGTGCAGTTCCTATTTGGTTTTCCTTGGTTGACAATGGTGTTTCATTTTCCTTGAGGTATTCAAATATTTTTGTAACTGCACCTAGTCCTGAAAACTTGAAAACTCTGTTTGAGTTCATTTGCAAGGGATTTGACACTCTTGGATGTAAGGTAAACACCCCAGCTTGGAATTGTGTTTGCATTTTTTGTGGTGTTCGGTTGGCTGTCTTATAAATGTCTAGTAGGCTTTGGTAGAATTAAGTACATTATGAGATAAATATAATGTAGAAAAACAAGCGTAAGAGGAAGAACTGCATTATAACTTAGAACAAAAATTGGAGGGTAGAATCATTTGATTAAGGTATAGAAAATGATTGTCAAAGAGATTTCAAAAGAAGTTGATTTCCAAAGCCTGAACCATGGTGGGAGATCTCGCTCTTGAGCTAGATCTCGCCACTCCAAAATAGAGAGATCTCGAGCAAGATGGCGAGATCTCGGTCGAGATCTACCAAAATTTTGGCGTAATCTCGGTGACCCATCTCGGTGGGTTTTAGGGCCTTGGTTGGGCTGAAATTTGGTATTTAGTCTATTTAAGGCCTTTTGAACACATTGGTGGCTTTAGAATTGTGAGAAAATAACCCTAACTACATCTTCTAAGTCAACCCTATGTGTAAAACCGAAATGTAGAGATATCAAGTAATTCATGTTATCAACTATAAAGTATTAAATACATCACACATCAAACTATCAAAGAACTTAATGGCTTCAAAATTTTACAACCATAAGAAGTTTTAGACTTTTAGTAAGTCATAAATCATAATCTATAAGTTCACAATCACAATCACAAGAGTATGTGAGTAATAAGATTACAAGACAAGCCAGAGTATCACTCGAACATTGGGCTCAATCGAAATTGGCCCATATGTATGACTCCCAAGTCAACTCATCACTATAGTATGTCACATATAGGTTTAAGTGCTTCACATTAAATTAGTTTCCATGAAAGTTAGATCAAAGCTTGTGGATCACCACATATATTACACTACCTAAACCAACACACACACCCATTGTAGAATATTCTATTTGAAAAAAATTCAAATTTGGGGGAAAATCTTACCTTTGTTGTAGATCTAGTTGAAATAGGCTTGAATAATGATAATTTGATGTTGTAGATGTCTTAAAGATGTTTAGAAGTTGAATCCCCAACAAATTCCGCCAAAAAATCAAGTTTCTGGCAAATTTTGATGGTTGCGGCGAGATCTTGGCGAGATCTCGGCGAGATGTGGCGAGATCTCCCATCTCGCAGATCTCGCCTCTCATCTCGTCTCGCTATGTGAAAATAGCGAGGTATCTCGCGAGATCTCCCACCATGGCCTGGACAATGAATATTTTGTTTTTAATGTCTATGTTTCAGGAAGAAATGTGTGTCTGTGTTTTCAGTTTGTTTGTTATCCTATTAATTTCAAATTTTATTCATTTGACAGGGCATCTAGATTATGATGCAGTGAAAAGTGCCAATCCTGAGTTCAAGAAGGCAACTGTGAAGATAAATATCTACAAACAGCACAGGTGAACAATTCAGGTGAATTGTGAATACGAATTAATGAAGTTTTAAAAAATATTACGATTGTTTTACACATGTCATGATCTTATTTCATGATGCCACATTTAACAATTGAAGTTTATCCACAAATAGGCATAGACACTTATGAGCTGTTATTCATCTTGTATGGCTGACTTTTGTTTGTGTTTTACACCATTAAGTTGCTCGCTAGCTGTTTAATATATCTAGGTGTTCCTAGTATTTGAAATTTACTTAATACACTTGTTTAAGTTTTTTTAATATGAAGTTGTAACTATCAGATTAACCAATTGATGAGTTACTTATTCAAGAGTCATCTGAGCTGTGAACTTTTCTCCCCTCTCCTTCTTATCTCCAAGTTACTGTTCATAAATATTGTTCAGTCGTAGAACAAGTTGGAGAACAACTCCTTAACTCTTATCCTTCTTCATTACTGCATTCTTTATTTCTTTCCTGAACAGGATGCTGAAAGCAAAGATCACCGAAACTGTCAACCTTTTTTTGTCAGAAAATAGTTCAAATCTTGCTTGTGGGGTTGCCATTCTGATCTTTGATTCCTAGTCATTGTCTAGGTTGGTTGACTGCATCAGGAACATATTATTTTGAATGCTTTTCCCATCAACATTTCAGGTCTATTTTTTTGGTGAATGTTCTTCTCTGCCCCTTCTTTCTTGTTTAATCTTTATTTTTCTCCTAACCGTATCTGCAGCCACATGAACATGAAAAGCTTTCCCAAGTTGAACTGTTAGTTGTTGATGAAGCAGCGGCAATTCCATTGCCAGTTTTTAAAGTCTTTGCTTGGTCCATATTCGGTCTTCCTCTCAACAACCGTGAATGGGTACCGCACACTACATTAGCTTGAAAGCAACTCTTCAATTTTTGGACATTTTGTTAGATATATATGTCTCACCAAATTATATACTTTTCATGTATCATTGTCCAAAAATTGTACAGTCTTATATTAATATGTTTGGATGGATGCAGGTAGAGTTTTCAAGAAGGTTGAACTCAGTGAGGCTATCCGATATGCTTCTAGTGATCCAATTGAATCTTGGTTACATAGTTTACTGTGTCTGGATGCTACGAGCTCCATCCCTAATATCTGTAGGTTAGAATTCAATATTAAGTATATTGAGAAGGTGAAAATTTTGACATGGTGGTCCAAAGTCACAGCTTATCTGCATGGTCCAAAAGACTTTATACCATGGCTATAGATTTAAGTTTACTAGTTAGCTATTGCCTGGTGTTGGCATCTTTAGTGCACTCTACTTAGAAGCATATTTAGTTTCTCTTTTTCCTTCCCTGACCTGAAGCCATGGCTTGGCCTAATAGTGGTTGAACGGCCTCTTGCTAATTCTCGTTGAAATGCCGATCCATAGAGGTCAATACACCCATAGAGCCCCAGTGATCCAGCTGTCAACTCCTGTCCAATTCGGAGAACTCTAATAGAAGATTGCGCTATTACTGTTGATATTTCTTCTGTTGCTTGTTGGTTGCCACCTCCAAGTGGATGTGATCTGTATTATGTAAATAGAGATTACACTCTTCTCCTATCACAAAGACAGTGAGTTATTTTTGCAGGTATTGTTGTGGTCATTTGTTGAGCCTCTAATATATCCATTCTTTTTGTTCATTAACATATAGTTTAGTTCTTTTGCTTTTTAAACCCTGCAGAGAATGATGGCCCTTTATGTTTTTTCTCATTACAAAAATTCTCTAAATGACTTGCAATTAATGGCTGATGCTCTTGCACATCACTTGTTTGTGTTACTTGGTATGTTTGTTCCATAATTTTTCTGCTTTAGATAAACAGTGTTCACATGAATGTACTCTAAATGTCACCTTATATGCAGGCCCTGTTGATGAGTCAAAGAATCACCGTCTTGATATTTTATGTGTTATTGAGGTATGTAGCTATGGTCTGTATGTCCTCACAAATAATTTGCTTTTCAGTTCATTCTTCCTTTTCTCAAGTTTTAACAGCTATTGATGCTATATGTGTTGCTATCTACACTCGGTGAAGAACTTTGAATTGAATATTTTTGATATTACGACTTCTTCTGGTCTGCATATGGCAACTAGGCAGAAGTTATGATCCAATTGTGATTTAGAATTAGAACCTGTCCTCTTGGTACACTAAACAACATTAGGAGCACATAGTTATCTTGGGACCTCCTGCTTTGTAATATGTTTGCTTTGCCTTGCAGCTTTGAGAATGGGAGAGATCCGGTCGAAAGCCAAAATGTATTCTTTTCAATGATATAGAAGATTCACAAGGCCTTTTGGTAGGGCCATGGAGCAGGACACGTGGAGCGGAGAGGGGGGTTGGCTACCATAAATGTCAGCACTTGGTGGGGTTATAAGGGGTTAAATGCGAGGAGAGGCATTGGTTAATATGTGTGTCTTTGGGCAGCCTTTGGTTGAGGGCAGCATGTTACTGTAGGGGGTAATTGGCACCATTATAACCAGGGCCGTGGAGCAGGACACGTGGAGGGGAGAGGGGGTTTGGTTACCATAAATGTCAGCACTTGGTGGGGTTATAAGGGGTTAAATGTGAGGAGAGGCATCGGTTAATATGTCTTTGGGCAGCGTTTGGCTGAGGGCGGCATGTTACTGTAGGGGAGTAATTGGCACCATTATAACCAGGGTATTGCTTACTTTCTTGTTGTGTTCTACTTGGGTCTTCCTTATTTTGCAGGGTCGCTAGGAGGTTCCTATCACCTTTCTTCTCCAATTTGTTGTCTAGGAATCAATTCTTACAACACCTTTTAGGATATTCTTGAACTATACCATAGAAGCATGAACTATTTGATACAGTGTATGATAGTTATGGGCCTATGGCATATGTGATATCAACTGTAATTAGTAGCACCACTACAACCTTTGAGTATGTCTATGATCTACTAATTCAATGTAGGAGTCTCATGAGGTGAATCAGAGGTTTTAGCGGAAATATTTCCTCAGGAACAGAGGCTTAAATCAGGTCTAGAGTTGAGTTTACTTGGTCTGGTTCTTCGTTGGTTTGACATGGGCCTGTTTTAGGATCAGCTAGAAGTGTATCTAAAAGTTACTAATTTAGCATCCCTAAATTAGTTACTTTTTGATGTGAACAGCAAAAAGAGGCCCAACAGAAGCCACAAGAGCCCAACCCTTGGGTATTTTCTCCTTTTATGTCGCTTTTCATTTATTAGTGTTTTAGTTGGATTTCTAATCTGATTACAGAATCCCAAAGAGTTTCTTATTTCAGTTGAGGTTGTTTACTTTAGTAAAGATTCCAAGTTTAAGTCAGCTAGGTCTTTTTTAAATTTTATTTTATATATTCTCATGCCTACCTCAGGAAATCAGTTTTGATGAATAAAATTTTGAAGTATTGCAGCCAAGGAGGTATTAGCAGGTTCCTTTGAGGGGAACCCTGCGGTTGTCTTAATTTCTCCTTTTTAGACTTCTCAATTCAGTTCTGCAGTTCCAGCATTCATCATCAGTTTTCAACCTGCAAATCTCAACTCAGATCAATCCTAGCAAAGGCCAGCATCTTTCCAACCTATGGCAGCCCTCCCTTCCCTGTTCTGCTCCTGCACAAGATAGAATCCCCACCCCCTGCCAACGCAAACCACCTAGGACCCCTCCGTTACCCTGCACAGACCCCTAAGACCCTTTCCCACTCTCCTACGATCCTTCTAGGATCATTTCCCCACTTCCTCAGCCCTACGATAACCCTTTTAGTCTTCCCCCACCTCTCGGCCTCTCTGTTTCTTGTGGCAAACCAGAATAAGAAAAGAAAGCAAGAAATAGAGAAAAGACTTGGAAAGGTTCTCAAAGATCCACCCAAGAGTTCCCCATTTGACCAACCCTGCAACTGTTTCCTTCTCACCACAAGGTTTTGGAAAGATACCTAATCTTCTTGGATCCCTTAGACCACCAACATTTACCCAATTAGAGATTCCCATAGCCTTTCAAAACCATCCAACCCAAGCCCCAAAACCCTAATATTGCCCAAGACTGGAAAGATCTGAAATTTCATACATCCCATCCTCCTTGGTTTAGATCACTTCTTAATATAGACTTATAGAGAGTTACTAGTGTACACTTGCATAAATAAAAGGGAGCCACTATGCAACATCAACAAGAAGAAGCCTTATACCGGCTAAATGGGGCCGGCTACATACATAAAAGGGTGGCCACTATAATTGCCCTTAATTTAAATGCTGTTATAAATTGATTTTCTTTCATTATGTCAAGTTTTAGTTGGTTTAGATACTTCAAATGGAGATCTGATGGTAAGATTTGTAGCTATGGGAGCTTATTAAAATTGGGATTCTACAATTAGGTGGCTTTCTGGTTCCCATTTCCAACTTCCAACCCAACAGTGAAAATCATACTTGAAAAATTAAACTAGCAGTTACTGAAGGGTTACGGCAGCAATCAGGTACGAGTAATGTGACCAGAATATCAATCTGAAACAAGAACGAAATTGATCTCTCAAGAAAAATAGAACAAAAGAATCCAACCAAAGTAGACCCATGAATCCAGCTACAACTAGAAACTTAAAACTATGAATAAGTAAAGCATGGGGTATTATTACCCTATGGATCACCAAATCTGATTCCGTGAAGATGAAGGGGAAACTTCACATTTAAACAACTATAGCATACATATAGAATGAGAATTCTGTTTGTTTTTTTGGTCTTTCTTCCTGATTCTTATTTTCTCAATTTACTAGTAAAGTTCCACGTGCAGTGTACGTGCGGCAAGTAGAAATGTAGGTGTTATATTTTGGATGGTACCAAGAGAGTGTTTATTAAGAAAAAATTAAAATAAGCACTAATAGGATTATACATTTATTCTTTTTGTTTTAAAAATAAAATATGAGAAGCATACCTGAAAACCTAGTTTCAGTCTATGGTAGTAGATGTGAAGCTGTTTTTGATTTTTCACTTAAATTGATGCTCAAGTCATTTCAAACATTCAGAGATTTTGAATAATCCCTGAAAGACGAATTGTTGTCAACCCATGCAAAATTAGTTGTTCTCAATGGAATGACGTATCTAGCTTTTTTAAGTGCTTTTATAAGCTCATCGTCTTTATTCTTTCTTTCACCACTAGAAATAACTGATTCATATCTTCCATTCTTAGCGAAGCACCAACAACACTAGATAAGAAATGGAGGAGGCTTGATGGTGATTAGAGGCTTTTTACCCCTCTCCATATTGCTGACCTAATATGGCATTCCTTAGCCTTGGAGGTTGTATTATCTGGATCACTTGATGGTTTGCAAGTCAGGTACATTTGAGATTTGAAGCAATTAGTTAGTTGGATATCCTGCTGGTTTAATCTCTATTATCGCAGCTCCTTAATTTGTAGATACAAGGTATAATTCTAAGCATATGCATGGAAATGTAGTTGCATAAAGAATGTTTACATTTGGGCTTGTTCATGTAGCTGAATTAGTTGGACTATTCCATTTGAAGCCAATAGGTCAAGAGCGAAACCAACCCACTAAACAAGTGGGAAATGTCTTAACTAAATGCGGAAAAATGCTCCTTTTGTAGGGCAGCCTTTGTATAAGTTGCACCATTGCAATCATTGGATTGCGGGTTTAAAACATGGAAAGTGCCTTTGATATAGCCTTGAATGGGGACTGAAAACAAGGGCTAGTGCCACCAGGAAAATAGGAAAACAAGCGACGAAGGGAATTTTAGTTAAGGGCTAAGGGGATATTCTAGGGTCTTTGGGACTGAATAGGAAATGTGGCTTTTGGAATAGAACTATGGGTCCTAAATCAATGACTCTTGAGAGTTTCTGCCGAAGATTTCGCTCTCTTAAATTTTAAGGGTTAGTTTAGGGAAAAGGTGATAGGGGCGACACGTGGGATTTGGGGGTCACACTTTGATTGAGGGTTACGGTTAGTGTGCTGCGCATTCCCTGAATCCCTGTTATATCTGCCCATTCTGAGTGGCATATATGTAATCTGAACTAGGGCAGAGTAACATACTAACATCTGGTTTCTTAGAGAGCTATTTAGGATGAATTCACATTTATCATTGATGACTTAAGTTGGAGTGTCCAAGGAGGTTATGTTTTGTATGGCTTTTGCTGATGCTTTTGTTTTGTTTAATGAGACCAGCAAGGATGAATTCCAATTTTGGAGTTATAGGGCTCAACCCATGGTAGAAGATTTCGCTCTCGAGAAAGATCTCACCACCTTGAAAAAGAGAGATCTCGACCATCTCGGTGAGATCTTGGTCGAGATATACAATTTTTTGGCGTCAACTCGGTGGGTTTTAGGGTCCCAATTGGGTTGAAACTTGGTATTTAGCTTATTTAAGGCCTTTTGAACACGTTGGTGGCCTTGGATTTGTTAGAAACAACCCTATGTATGATTTCTAAGTCTACCCATAGTGTGAAACCAAAATGTAGTAGGATTAGGGAATGCAATGTTATACAACATGTAATATAGAACCTTTAAGACATATAAATGAAAAGCAAGTATATCAAATGCATCAACTAACTTAAATGTTATCAAAATTCCATCCATATGAGTATCACAATCTCAATTTTCAAGAATAAAATAATTATACAACCATTAGAAGTTCTATATAAGTCATTAAATCATAAATTCATAAGACAAGTAGAGAATGATTGATCTTCCTTGTTGTAGATGTGCTAAGAGTAGTTGCAAGTGAAAATTTAGCCAAATTCCACAAAAAAGGTAAAAATTGAGAGTTCCAAATGAGATCCGGGCGAGATATGGCGAGATCTCGAGCGAGATATCCCAACTCTTTGCTCTCGCCCTCCATCTCATCTCGCCAAGGTGAAAAAATGAGATATCTCGTGAGATCTCCCACCATGGCTCAACCTTCTAGAGGTTTTAAGAGTAGTAGATTGAAGACAGTTTATGGTGTGTAACTTTGGCTCCACTAAATGGATAACAAGTGGTGAATAATGAATAAAGTGATTAACCTAGATATCTTGGGTCAATTTTAAATAAAGAAGGTTGTAATGATGTTTACACGTGGAAGTTGGATCGATGAAATGGAGTGGTGGTTTGAAACATTGTGTGATCAGTATATGGTTTAGAGAGTTACAGTTGGCTATGATTTAGAAGAGTAGTTTGGGCATCTAAGAAATGGGATATAGAAAGTAATCAATACGGGAATTATCCTTGACGAGGCAACTAAGATAGGCATGCTTGGCTTAGGCCTTTAGAAATTTGGTGAAGTATTTCTCACAGCACACAAAATGAATATTCGATTATGTATGAAGTTTACCAAAATATTCCGGTTTTGAAGTTGTTGGAATTCCATGAAAATCTGAATGTTTTACCTTGGTTCAAATGACAGCCTTGACTGTTGCTGACTTGTACCTTTTATTTGCATCTCTATTTTTGTTTGAGAACTCTTGGAGATTACTATTAATTAAAGCTTAAGAAGGATTGTTGTCAACCCATGTAAATTAGTTGTAAAGGAATGTTGGGACTTGGGTCTGTCAATACGGTACCCATATCTGCATTTTGATGTGCCTTACCTTTATTTCTTTCTTTCTCCACTTGTCATGCCAGATTCCTATCTTCTTTTCTCAGTGAAGCACCAAAATGGGTACCCAAAAAAAAGAAAAAGAGTGACAAGTGCTCAAATGGCTTTTTACCTTATCTAGATTGCTGTCAAGCTTGGCATAATATGGCGTTCTCCAGCCTCTAAGGTGTCATCTGATGGTTGATGGGGGTAAGTACGTCTGAGATTTGAAATAATTAGTTACTTTTATATTTCACCGATTTCTTTTACTGCAACTTCATTAATTGTAGATGCAGGGTAGAATGGTAGGGTTATATGCATGGAAATATAATTGCACAATGTCTTCATTTGGGCTAGATATTGTATATGAATTAGGTGATCTTTTCCATTTCAAACCATTAGGTCATTGAAAGTGAAACTGACTCACCTAGCAAGTGATAAAATGTTAACTTAATGCAAACGAAATGCCCTTTTAGTGGGGCAAGCCTTTGCACACTTGCAACCATCTGGTTGTAGGCTTCAAACATTGAAACTGCCTCAGAGTTTAATCTTTTTAGTAACTTTGAGCACGAGCATATCAAATTCAACATACCTCGGGGTTCTTTAAAAAGAAAGCCTCAAGGGTTCATTTTTAGCATTCTTATGCTGCGGGATTTTTTTTATGGGATCGTGCCAGCCGCAACACGTGTTTCTCTCCCCACATGACTTAAATATTCGAGGACGAGTTCACACCAAAGATCTTGAGAGGATTCATTAAAATCAAATGATAGCCACATTCTTCAGGAGATGAACGCTTCAAGATGTAGGAAGTAAATGTAAACCGTTTCCTACGGCTCGACGGGGCTTGTGGTTACTTCTCCGAACCCTAGGATCCCTAACTAGCATATCGTTGTAATTTTGCATAATTGGTGGTGTCCTAGGTCTGGTTCCCATAGATTCTAGTTCGTTGTTGATACTATAGATCTATTTTTATTTTCTCATTTGTTTAGTGTGTTGTGAGTTATTGTCGTGTCCTTATTTAGGTGTGATTTCTTGTTGTGTTGGGATCCCCTAGTTTGAGTTGTTCTTTAACTAGGAGTTATTTTTATTCTTAGAAGCCTAAGTAGATTTCTCCAGAGTAAATTATGGTGGAGTTTTTTTGTTATGCGAGTGGTTGTTAGTCAAGTTAGAGTCCTATTTACTATTAGAATGTCAGTTTGAAGTTAATTAGGTTTCCTAGTTTTAGTCCTATTTGTTTCTTAGTTTAAGGCTACAAAAAAAAAGCCCCTAACTACGGAATTGCAAGTTGAATTGAATAAAATTTTCGAGTTGGAGGAACCAAAGTTGTGGCTTCCTCCGGAGGCGAATAAATGATTCAAAAGTTCACGTTCTTCAATTTCAGCGCTTTTACAGCTGCCCTCAACTGTCTCAAAGTAGCAGAGCCATCCCAAACCCAGTCCCATATTAGCTGCAAGGTGTAACACTTTGAAAGGATTACCCTATAAGCTCTCTATGCGCTGAGTATGTACCACCTACCGTCGGCGGGATGATTCACCGGCCGGAGCCGGCACCGGAGAAGCCCATGATAGCATATGACAGATTTCGAGCGCATTGTCCTTGTCTTGTATACTTATTCAAAGACTACATTCTTCTCGTTCTCACTTCGCTGAAATCTGCCTACTAACTTTTCACGCTGTTGCACAATAGATGTTTCCTCCATTGCACTAGAAAATTCTAGGTTTAATCTTTTCTACTAACTTTTCTCGTTTGTCAGTGGGTTGTGATTTATTGCCGAGTCGTTATTAAGGTGGGATCTCTTGTTGTGTTTGGATCCCTTAGTTTGAGTTGATGTTTAACTAGGTGTCATTGTTACTCTGAGAAGCCTAAGCAGATTTCTCGAGAGTAATTATGGTGGAGTTCTTTTTTTATGTGACTGGTTAAGCTAAGTCCTAATTTTTATTAGATTGTTAGTTTGAAGTTAATGAGGTTTCCAAGTTTTAGTCCTCTTTGTTTCTAAGTTTAAGGATACAAATAACGCCTCCAACTGCTGTAATTGCAAGTGGAATTGAATAACATTTTTGAGTCTGGTGGAACCAAAGCCGTGGCTTCCTTTGGAGGTGAATAGATGATTTAAGAGTTCGCGTTTCTTCAATTTCAGCAGTCTTTTACAGGAGTAGCTGCCCTCAACCATCTCAAAGTAATGGGAAACCATCCCAAACCTTGTCCTGAATTAGCTACAAGGTAAGTAACACTTTGAAAGTGCTATCCTGCAAGCTCTCCACGTGCTAAAGTATGTACCACAAGCTATCGGCTAGAAGAATCACACGACAGGAGACGGAACCGGAGACACCCATGATAGCACGACGATAGATTTCGAGCACGTTGTCCTTGTCTTGCATGCGTATTCAAAGACTACATTGTTCTCGTTCTCAGTTCGCCATAAGTCTGCGTACTAACTTTTGACATTGTTGCACAATAGATGTTTCCTCTACTGCACTAAATAATTTGAGGTTTAATCTTTTCTACTAACTTTTAGCACGAACATATCAAATTCAACGTACCTCAGGGTTCTTTAAACACAAAGCTTGAAGGCTTCATTTCTTGCATCCTACACTATGGGAGTTATTTTTTCTAGGATCATGCCGGCCACAACACTTGTGTTTCCCTCCCCACATGACTACAAAATTCGAGGATGAGTTTAAAACGAAGAACTCGAGAGGATTCATTAAATCAAATGATAGCGACATTCTTCAGGAGATGCACGCTCAAAAAGGAGGAAAAAAATGTAAACAATTTGCTATGGCTCCACGGGGCTTTTGGGTACTTCTCCAAATCCTTGGATCCCTGACTAGGGTTTTCTTTTGTAATCTTGCATGATTGGTGGTGTCCTAGGTTTGGTCCTATAGATTCTAGTTCTTTGTCCGGACTCTAGATGATTTTTATTTTCTCGTTTGTTAGTGGGTTATGATTTATACCGAATCGTTATTAAGTTGGGATCTCTTGTTGTGTTTGGATCCCCTAGTTTGAGTTGATGTTTAACCAGGTGTCATTTTTACTCTGAGAAGCCTAAGCCTATTTCTCGAGAGTAAATTATGGAGTTCTTTTTTTATGTGAGTGGTTAAGCTAAGTCCTAATTATTATTAGATTGTTAGTATGAAGTTAATGAGGTTTCCTAGTTTTAGTCCTCTTTGTTTCTCAGTTTAAGGCCACAAATAATGCCTCCAACTGCTGTAATTGCAAGTGGAATTGAATAAAAATTTTGAGTCTAGTGGAACTAAAGTCGTGGCTTCCTATGGAGGCGAATATATGATTTAAGAGTTCGCTTTTCTTCAATTTCAGCAGTCTTTTACAGGAGTAGCTGCCCTCAACCATCTCAAAGTAAGCGGTGACCATCCCAAACCCTTTCCTGGATTAGTTATAAGGTAAGTAACACTTTGAAAGCACTATCCTGCAAGCTCTCTACGCGCTAAAGTATGTACCACCAGCTGTTGGCTAGAAGAATCACACGGCAGGAGATGGAACCGGAGACGCCCATGATAGCATGACGACAGATTTTGAGCACGTTGTCCTTGTCTTGCTCTTGCATGCGTATTCAAAGACTACATTCTTCTCGTTCTCGCTTCGCTAACTTTATTTGTTGCACAATAATTTCCTCCACTGCACTAAATAATTCGAGGTTTAATCTTTTTTACTAACTTTTAGCACGAGCGTATCAAATTCAATTTACCAAAGGGTTTTTTAAATAGAATGCTTGAAGGCTTCATTTGTAGCATTCTTACACTACGGGAGTTTTTTTATGGGTCGTGCCGGCCACAACACTTGGGACTCTAGATCTATTTTTATTTTCTCCTTTGATCAGTGTGTTGTGAGTCATTGTCGAGTCCTTATTTATGTGTGATTCCTTGCTGTGTTTGGATACCTTAGTTTGAGTTGATGTTTAATTAGGTGTCATTTTTACTCTGGGAAGCCTTAATAGATTTCTCCAGTGTAAATTATGGTGGAGTTCATTCTTTATGTGAGTGGTTAAGTTGAGTCCTAATTATTATTAAAATGTTAGTTTGAAGTTAATGAGGTTTCCTGGTTTATGTCCTATTTGTTTCTTAGTTTAAGGCTACAAATAAAGCCTCTAACTGTTGTAATTACAAGTTGAAATGAATAAAATTTTCGAGTCTGGTGGAACCAAAGCCATGACTTCGTTTGGAGGCGAATGGATGATTTAAGCGTCCGCATTCTTCAATTTCAGTAGTCTTTTACAAGAGCAGCTGCCCTGAACCATCTCAAAGCAAGAGGAGATCATCCAAACCCTGTCCCAGATTAGCTGCGAGGTAAGTAACACTTTGATAGCGTTACCCCAAACTCTCAACGCGCTAGAGTATGTACCACCTACTGTCGACAGGTAGATTCACATGGCAGGAGACGGCACCGGAGACGCCAATGATAGCATGATGACAGATTTCGAGCACATTGTCCTTTTCTTGCATGCTTATTCAAAGGCTGCATTCTTCTCTTTCTCACTTCGCCAGAAATCTGCCTACTAACTTTTCACGCTGTTACACAATAGATTTTTCCTCCACTCCACTAAAAAATTATAGGTTTAATCTTTTCTACAAACTTTTAGCACGATGATATCAAATTCAACATACCTCAGGGTTCCTTAAAGAGAAAGCTTGAAGGCTTCATTTCTTGCATCCTACACTAAGGGAGTTATTTTTTCTGGGATGGTGCCAGCCACAACAGTTGTGTTTCCCTCCCCACATGGCTACAAAATTCGAGGACGAGTTCAAAACAAAGATCTCGAGAGGATTCATTAAAATTAAATGATAGCGACATTCTTCAGAAGATGCATGCTTCAAAAAGGAAGAAAAAAATGTATACAGTTTGCTAAGGCTCCACGTGGATTTTGGGTACTTCTTTGAATCCTTGGATCCTTGACTAGGGTTTTTTTTGTAATCTTGCATGATTGCTGGTGTGCTAGGATTGGGTCTTTTAGATTCTAGTTCGTCATCAGGAGTCTAGCTCTATTTTTATTTTCCCGTTTGATTAGTGTGTTGTGAGTCCTTGTTTTGGTGTGATTTCTTGTTGTGTTGGGATTCCCTAGTTTGAGTTGATCTTTAACTAGGTGTTATTTTTACTCTGAGAAGCCTAAGTAGATTTTTCCAGAGCAAATTATGGTGGAGTTCTTTTTTTATGTGAGTGGTTATGTCCTAATATTATCAGAATGTTAGTTCGAGGTTAATGAGGTTTTCTAGTTTTAGTCCTATTTGTTTCTTAGTTTAAGGTTACAAATAAAGCCTCAAACTACTGTAATTGCAAGTTGAATTAAATAAAATTCCCAAGTTTGGAGGAACCAACGTCGTGGCTTCCTTTGGAGGTGAATTGATGATTTAAGAGTTAACGTTTCTTTAATTTCAGAAGTCTGGAGCAGCTGCCCTCAACGATTTTAAAGTAAGACTTTGGAAGCATTACCCTGTAAGCTTTCTACGCGCTAGAGTATGTACCGCCTACCGTCGCCAGGAAGATTCAAACGGCAAGAGATGGCATCGGAGACTCCCATAATAGCATGATGACAGATTTCGAGCACATTGTCCTTTTCTTGCATGCTTATTCAAAGACTGCATTCTTCTCGTTCTCACTTCGCCAGGAATCTGGGTACTAACTTTTCACGCTGTTGCACGATAGATGTTTCCTGCACTCCACTAATAAATTCTAGGTTTAATCTTTTCTACTAACTTTTAGCTCGATGATATCAAATTCAACATACCTCAAGGTTCCTTGAAGAGAAAGCTTGAAAGTTTCACTTCTTGCTTCCTACACTACGGGAGTTATTTTTTCTTGGATCGTGCCAGCCACAACACTTGTGTTTCCCTCCCCACATGACTACAAAATTCGAGGACGAGTTCAAAACGAAGATCTCGAGAGGATTCATCAAAATCAAATGATAGCGACATTCTTTAGGAGAAGCACGCTTAAAAAAGGAGTAAAAAAATGTAAACTTTTTGCTATGGCTCCATGGGGCTTTTGGGTACTTCTCTGAATCCTTGGATCCTTGACTAGGGTTTTTTTGTAATCTTGCATGATTGGTGGTGTTCTAGGATTGGGTCTTTTAGATTCTAGTTCTTCGTCGGGACTCTAGATCTATTTTTATATTTTCCCATTTGTTTAGTGTGTTGTGAGTCCTTATTTTGGTGTGATTTCTTGTTGTGTTGGGATCCCCTAGTTTGAGTTGATCTTTTACTAGGTGTCATTTTTACTTTGAGAAGCCTTTGGAGATTTCTTCGAGCACATTATGGTGGGGTTCTTTTTTTATGTGAGTGGTTAAGTCCTAATTATTATTAGAATGTTAGTTTAAGGTTGATGTGGTTTCATAGTTTTAGACCTATTTGTTTCTTAATTTAAGGCTACAAATAAAGCCTCAAAACTACCTGTAATTGCAAGTTGAATAAAATAAAATTCCCAAGTCCGGAGGAACCAAAGTCGTGGCTTCCTTTGGAGGCGAATCGATGATATAAGAGTTAGCGTGTCTTCAATTTCAGAAGTCTTCAACCGGAGCAGCTGCCCTCAACGATTTTAAAGTAAGACTTTGGAAGCATTACCCTGTAAGCTTTCTACGCGCTAGAGTATGTACCGCCTACCGTCGCCAGGAAGATTCAAACGGCAAGAGATGGCATCGGAGACTCCCATGATAGCATGATGACAGATTTCGAGCACATTGTCCTTTTCTTGCATGCTTATTCAAAGACTACATTCTTCTTGTTCTCACTTCGCCATAAATCTGGGTACTAACTTTTCACGCTGTTGCACGATAGATGTTTCCTGCACTCCACTAATAAATTCTAGGTTTAATCTTTTCTACTAACTTTTAGCTCGATGATATCAAATTCAACATACCTCAAGGTTCCTTGAAGAAAAAGCTTGAAAGTTTCACTTCTTGCTTCCTACACTATGGGAGTTATTTTTTCTTGGATCGTGCCAGCCACAACACTTGTGTTTCCCTCCCCACATGACTACAAAATTCGAGGACGAGTTCAAAACGAAGATCTCAGAGGATTCATCAAAATCAAATGATAGCGACATTCTTTAGGAGATGCACGCTTAAAAAAGGAGTAAAAAAATGTAAACTTTTTGCTATGGCTCCATGGGGCTTTTGGGTACTTTTCTGAATCCTTGGATCCTTGACTAGGGTTTTTTTGTAATCTTGCATGATTGGTGGTGTTCTAGGATTGGGTCTTTTAGATTCTAGTTCTTCGTCAGGACTCTAGATCTATTTTTTATTTTCCCATTTGTTTAGTGTGTTGTGAGTCCTTATTTTGGTGTGATTTCTTGTTGTGTTGGGATCCCCTAGTTTGAGTTGATCTTTTACTAGGTGTCATTTTTACTTTGAGAAGCCTTTGGAGATTTCTTCGAGCACATTATGGTGGAGTTCTTTTTTTTATGTGAGTGGTTAAGTCCTAATTATTATTAGAATGTTAGTTTGAGGTTAATGAGGTTTCATAGATTTAGCACTATTTGTTTCTTAGTTTAAGGCTACAAATAAAGCCTCAAACTACTTGTAATTGCAAGTTGAATAAAATAAATTCCCAAGTCTGGAGGAACCAAAGTCATGGCTTCCTTTGGAGGCGAATCGATGATTTAAGAGTTAGCATTTCTTCAATTTTAGAAGTCTTTTATAGGAGATGCTACCCTCAACGATTTTAAAGTAAGACTTTGGAAGCATTACCTCGTAAGCTTTCTACGCGCTAGAGTATGTACCGCCTACCGTCGCCGGGAAGATTCAAACGGCAAGAGATGGCATCGGAGACTCCCATGATAGCATGATGACAGATTTCGAGCACATTGTCCTTTTCTTGCATGCTTATTCAAAGACTACATTCTTCTCGTTCTCACTTCGCCATAAATCTGGTACTAACTTTTCACGCTGTTTCACGATAGATGTTTCCCGCACTCCACTAATAAATTCTAGGTTTAATCTTTTCTACTAACTTTTAGCTCGATGATATCAAATTCAACATACCTCAAGGTTCCTTGAAGAGAAAGCTTGAAAGTTTCACTTCTTGCTTCCTACACTACGGGAGTTATTTTTTCTTGGATCGTGCCAGCCACAACACTTGTGTTTCCCTCCCCACATGACTACAAAATTCGAGGACGAGTTCAAAACGAAGATCTCGAGAGGATTCATCAAAATCAAATGATAGCGACATTCTTTAGGAGAAGCACGCTTAAAAAAGGAGTAAAAAAATGTAAACTTTTTGCTATGGCTCCATGGGGCTTTTGGGTACTTTTTTGAATCCTTGGATCCTTGACTAGGTTTTTTTGTAATCTTGCATGATTGGTGATGTTCTAGGATTGGGTCTTTTAGATTCTAGTTCTTCGTCAGGACTCTAGATCTATTTTTTATTTTCCCATTTGTTTAGTGTGTTGTGAGTCCTTATTTTGGTGTGATTTCTTGTTGTGTTGGGATCCCCTAGTTTGAGTTGATCTTTTACTAGGTGTCATTTTTACTCTGAGAAGCCTTAGTAGATTTCTCCAGAGCAAATTATGGTGGAGTTCTTTTTTTTATGTGAGTGGTTAAGTCCTAATTATTATTAGAATGTTAGTTCGAGGTTAATGAGGTTTCATAGACTTAGCACTATTTGTTTCTTAGTTTAAGGCTACAAATAAAGCCTCAAACTACTTTGTAATTGCAAGTTGAATAAAATAAAATTCCTAAGTGCTGGAGGAACCAAAGTCATGGCTTCCTTTGGAGGCGAATCGATGATTTAAGAGTTAGCATTTCTTCAATTTTAGAAGTCTTTTACGGGAGATGCTACCCTCAACGATTTTAAAGTAAGACTTTGGAAGCATTACCTTGTAAGCTTTCTACGCGCTAGAGTATGTACCGCCTACCGTCGCCAGGAAGATTCAAACGGCAAGAGATGGCATCGGAGACTCCCATAATAGCATGATGACAGATTTCGAGCACATTGTCCTTTTCTTGCATGCTTATTCAAAGACTGCATTCTTCTCGTTCTCACTTCGCCAGGAATCTGGGTACTAACTTTTCACGCTGTTGCACGATAGATGTTTCCTGCACTCCACTAATAAATTCTAGGTTTAATCTTTTCTACTAACTTTTAGCTCGATGATATCAAATTCAACATACCTCAAGGTTCCTTGAAGAGAAAGCTTGAAAGTTTCACTTCTTGCTTCCTACACTACGGGAGTTATTTTTTCTTGGATCGTGCCAGCCACAACACTTGTGTTTCCCTCCCCACATGACTACAAAATTCGAGGACGAGTTCAAAACGAAGATCTCGAGAGGATTCATCAAAATCAAATGATAGCGACATTCTTTAGGAGAAGCACGCTTAAAAAAGGAGTAAAAAAATGTAAACTTTTTGCTATGGCTCCATGGGGCTTTTGGGTACTTTTCTGAATCCTTGGATCCTTGACTAGGGTTTTTTTGTAATCTTGCATGATTGGTGGTGTTCTAGGATTGGGTCTTTTAGATTCTAGTTCTTCGTCAGGACTCTAGATCTATTTTTTATTTTCCCATTTGTTTAGTGTGTTGTGAGTCCTTATTTTGGTGTGATTTCTTGTTGTGTTGGGATCCCCTAGTTTGAGTTGATCTTTTACTAGGTGTCATTTTTACTTCGAGAAGCCTTTGTAGATTTCTCCGGAGCAAATTATGGTGGGGTTCTTTTTTTTATGTGAGTGGTTAAGTCCTAATTATTATTAGAATGTTAGTTCGAGGTTAATGAGGTTTCATAGACTTAGCACTATTTGTTTCTTAGTTTAAGGCTACAAATAAAGCCTCAAACTACTGTAATTGCAAGTTGAATAAAATAAAATTCCTAAGTCTGGAGGAACCAAAGTCATGGCTTCCTTTGGAGGCGAATCGATGATTTAAGAGTTAGCATTTCTTCAATTTTAGAAGTCTTTTACGGGAGATGCTACCCTCAACGATTTTAAAGTAAGACTTTGGAAGCATTACCTTGTAAGCTTTCTACGCGCTAGAGTATGTACCGCCTACCGTCGCCAGGAAGATTCAAACGGCAAGAGATGGCATCGGAGACTCCCATAATAGCATGATGACAAATTTCGAGCACATTGTCCTTTTCTTGCATGCTTATTCAAAGACTGCATTCTTCTCGTTCTCACTTCGCCAGGAATCTGGGTACTAACTTTTCACGCTGTTGCACGATAGATGTTTCCTGCACTCCACTAATAAATTCTAGGTTTAATCTTTTCTACTAACTTTTAGCTCGATGATATCAAATTCAACATACCTCAAGGTTCCTTGAAGAGAAAGCTTGAAAGTTTCACTTCTTGCTTCCTACACTACGGGAGTTATTTTTTCTTGGATCGTGCCAGCCACAACACTTGTGTTTCCCTCCCCACATGACTACAAAATTCGAGGACGAGTTCAAAACAAAGATCCAGAGGATTCATCAAAATCAAATGATAGCGACATTCTTCAGGAGAAGCACGCTTAAAAAAGCAGTAAAAAAATGTAAACTTTTTGCTATGGCTCCATGGGGCTTTTGGGTACTTTTTTGAATCCTTGGATCCTTGACTAGGTTTTTTTGTAATCTTGCATGATTGGTGATGTTCTAGGATTGGGTCTTTTAGATTCTAGTTCGTCGTCAGGACTCTAGATCTATTTTTTATTTTCCCATTTGTTTAGTGTGTTGTGAGTCCTTATTTTGGTGTGATTTCTTGTTGTGTTGGGATCCCCTAGTTTGAGTTGATCTTTTACTAGGTGTCATTTTTACTTTGAGAAGCCTTTGTAGATTTCTCCAGAGCAAATTATGGTGGAGTTCTTTTTTTTATGTGAGTGGTTAAGTCCTAATTATTATTAGAATGTTAGTTTAAGGTTAATGAGGTTTCATAGTTTTAGCACTATTTGTTTCTTAGTTTAAGGCTACAAATAAAGCCTCAAACTACTGTAATTGCAAGTTGAATAAAATAAAATTCCTAAGTCTGGAGGAACCAAAGTCATGGCTTCCTTTGGAGGCGAATCGATGATTTAAGAGTTAGCATTTCTTCAATTTTAGAAGTCTTTTACGGGAGATGCTACCCTCAACGATTTTAAAGTAAGACTTTGGAAGCATTACCTTGTAAGCTTTCTACGCGCTAGAGTATGTACCGCCTACCGTCGCCAGGAAGATTCAAACGGCAAGAGATGGCATCGGAGACTCCCATAATAGCATGATGACAGATTTCGAGCACATTGTCCTTTTCTTGCATGCTTATTCAAAGACTACATTCTTCTTGTTCTCACTTCGCCATAAATCTGCGTACTAACTTTTCACGCTGTTTCACAATAGATGTTTCCTGCACTCCACTAATAAATTCTAGGTTTAATCTTTTCTACTAACTTTTAGCTCGACGATATCAAATTCAGCATACCTCAAGGTTCCTTGAAGAAAAAGCTTGAAAGTTTCACTTCTTGCTTACTACACTATGGGAGTTATTTTTTCTTGGATCGTGCCAGCCACAACACTTGTGTTTCCCTCCCCACATGACTACAAAATTCGAGGACGAGTTCAAAACAAAGATAGGATTCATCAAAATCAAATGATAGCGACATTCTTCAGGAGATGCACGCTTAAAAAAGGTGCAAAAAGTAAACGTTTGCTATGGCTCCATGGGGCTTTGGGTACTTTGAACCTGGACCTTGACGGTGTTTTTGTATCTGCATGATTGGTGTGTCGGTTGGGCTTTAGATTCAGTTCGTGCTATTTTTTATTTTCCCATTTGTTTGGTGTTGTGGCCATTGGTGGACTGTTGGTTGACCCGGGGATCTTTACGGTGTTTTTGGCCAGTTCCGCTTGGGGGTTTTGGGTGGTTAGTCTAGTGTTGTTGGGTTTGGGTTGGCCGTTTCTGTGGCGCCCGTGGTTCCAGCGCGGCCCTGGGCGGTTGCTCTTTGGTCTGGCCCCACGATTTTGTGTGCCGTGGTGTCGGGGAGAGTGCGAGCTCGTTTTGTCTTTCTGGCTTTCCCTCTGTTCTTTCCTTTGTTGCCGGTTTTCCCTCCACTATATTCGGTTTTTTTCTATCTTTGCCGGCCCTCCCTGGGGTTTCACTTTGTTCCCCTCGGGGTTTTTTCTGTCGTGCCCCCTTGTGTTTCCTCCCCCTGCTCTCGGGCGGTTCCGGTCTCGGAGGTTCATCAATCAAATGATGCGCATTCTTTGGAGAAGCACGCTTAAAAAGGAGTAAAAAAATGTAAACTTTTTGCTATGGCTCCATGGGGCTTTTGGGTACTTTTCTGAATCCTTGGATCCTTGACTAGGGTTTTTTTGTAATCTTGCATGATTGGTGGTGTTCTAGGATTGGGTCTTTTAGATTCTAGTTCTTCGTCAGGACTCTAGATCTATTTTTTATTTTCCCATTTGTTTAGTGTGTTGTGAGTCCTTATTTTGGTGTGATTTCTTGTTGTGTTGGGATCCCCTAGTTTGAGTTGATCTTTTACTAGGTGTCATTTTTACTCTTAGAAGCCTTTGTAGATTTCTCCAGAGCAAATTATGGTGGAGTTCTTTTTTTTTATGTGAGTGGTTAAGTCCTAATTATTATTAGAATGTTAGTTCGAGGTTAATGAGGTTTCATAGATTTAGCACTATTTGTTTCTTAGTTTAAGGCTACAAATAAAGCCTCAAACTACTGTAATTGCAAGTTGAATAAAATAAAATTCCTAAGTCTGGAGGAACCAAAGTCATGGCTTCCTTTGGAGGCGAATCGATGATTTAAGAGTTAGCATTTCTTCAATTTTAGAAGTCTTTTACAGGAGATGCTACCCTCAACGATTTTAAAGTAAGACTTTGGAAGCATTACCATGTAAGCTTTCTACGCGCTAGAGTATGTACCGCCTACCGTCGCCAGGAAGATTCAAACGGCAAGAGATGGCATCGGAGACTCCCATAATAGCATGATGACAGATTTCGAGCACATTGTCCTTTTCTTGCATGCTTATTCAAAGACTGCATTCTTCTCGTTCTCACTTCGCCAGAGAATCTGGTACTAACTTTTCACGCTGTTGCACGATAGATGTTTCCTGCACTCCACTAATAAATTCTAGGTTTAATCTTTTCTACTAACTTTTAGCTCGACGATATCAAATTCAGCATACCTCAAGGTTCCTTGAAGAAAAAGCTTGAAAGTTTCACTTCTTGCTTACTACACTATGGGAGTTATTTTTTCTTGGATCGTGCCAGCCACAACACTTGTGTTTCCCTCCCCACATGACTACAAAATTCGAGGACGAGTTCAAAACAAAGATCTCGAGAGGATTCATCAAAATCAAATGATAGCGACATTCTTTAGGAGAAGCACGCTTAAAAAGGAGTAAAAAAATGTAAACTTTTTGCTATGGCTCCATGGGGCTTTTGGGTACTTTTTTGAATCCTTGGATCCTTGACTAGGTTTTTTTGTAATCTTGCATGATTGGTGGTGTTCTAGGATTGGGTCTTTTAGATTCTAGTTCTTCGTCAGGACTCTAGATCTATTTTTTATTTTCCCATTTGTTTAGTGTGTTGTGAGTCCTTATTTTGGTGTGATTTCTTGTTGTGTTGGGATCCCCTAGTTTGAGTTGATCTTTTACTAGGTGTCATTTTTACTCCGAGAAGCCTTAGTAGATTTCTCCAGAGCACAAATTATGGTGGAGTTCTTTTTTTTATGTGAGTGGTTAAGTCCTAATTATTATTAGAATGTTAGTTCGAGGTTAATGAGGTTTCATAGATTTAGCACTATTTGTTTCTTAGTTTAAGGCTACAAATAAAGCCTCAAACTACACGTAATTGCAAGTTGAATAAAATAAAATTCCTAAGTCTGGAGGAACCAAAGTCATGGCTTCCTTTGGAGGCGAATCGATGATTTAAGAGTTAGCATTTCTTCAATTTTAGAAGTCTTTTACGGGAGATGCTACCCTCAACGATTTTAAAGTAAGACTTTGGAAGCATTACCTTGTAAGCTTTCTACGCGCTAGAGTATGTACCGCCTACCGTCGCCAGGAAGATTCAAACGGCAAGAGATGGCATCGGAGACTCCCATAATAGCATGATGACAGATTTTGAGCACATTGTCCTTTTCTTGCATGCTTATTCAAAGACCGCATTCTTCTCGTTCTCACTTCGCCAGAATCTGGTACTAACTTTTCACGCTGTTGCACGATAGATGTTTCCTGCACTCCACTAATAAATTCTAGGTTTAATCTTTTCTACTAACTTTTAGCTCGATGATATCAAATTCAACATACCTCAAGGTTCCTTGAAGAGAAAGCTTGAAAGTTTCACTTCTTGCTTCCTACACTACGGGAGTTATTTTTTCTTGGATCGTGCCAGCCACAACACTTGTGTTTCCCTCCCCACATGACTACAAAATTCGAGGACGAGTTCAAAACGAAGATCTCGAGAGGATTCATCAAAATCAAATGATAGCGACATTCTTTAGGAGAAGCACGCTTAAAAAAGGAGTAAAAAAATGTAAACTTTTTGCTATGGCTCCATGGGGCTTTTGGGTACTTTTCTGAATCCTTGGATCCTTGACTAGGGTTTTTTTGTAATCTTGCATGATTGGTGGTGTTCTAGGATTGGGTCTTTTAGATTCTAGTTCTTCGTCAGGACTCTAGATCTATTTTTTATTTTCCCATTTGTTTAGTGTGTTGTGAGTCCTTATTTTGGTGTGATTTCTTGTTGTGTTGGGATCCCCTAGTTTGAGTTGATCTTTTACTAGGTGTCATTTTTACTTTGAGAAGCCTTTGGAGATTTCTTCAGAGCACATTATGGTGGGGTTCTTTTTTTATGTGAGTGGTTAAGTCCTAATTATTATTAGAATGTTAGTTTAAGGTTGATGTGGTTTCATAGTTTTAGACCTATTTGTTTCTTAATTTAAGGCTACAAATAAAGCCTCAAAACTACTGTAATTGCAAGTTGAATAAAATAAAATTCCCAAGTCTGGAGGAACCAAAGTCGTGGCTTCCTTTGGAGGCGAATCGATGATATAAGAGTTAGCGTCTCTTCAATTTCAGAAGTCTTTTACCGGAGCAGCTGCCCTCAACGATTTTAAAGTAAGACTTTGGAAGCATTACCCTGTAAGCTTTCTACGCGCTAGAGTATGTACCGCCTACCGTCGGCAGTAAGATTCATGCAGCAGGAGATGGCACTAGAGACGCCCATGATAGCATGATGACAGATTTCGAGCACATTGTCCTTTTCTTGCATGCTTATTCAAAGACTACATTCTTCTTGTTCTCACTTCGCCATAAATCTGCGTACTAACTTTTCACGCTGTTTCACAATAGATGTTTCCTGCACTCCACTAATAAATTCTAGGTTTAATCTTTTCTACTAACTTTTAGCTCGATGATATCAAATTCAGCATACCTCAAGGTTCCTTGAAGAAAAAGCTTGAAAGTTTCACTTCTTGCTTCCTACACTATGGGAGTTATTTTTTCTTGGATCGTGCCAGCCACAACACTTGTGTTTCCCTCCCCACATGACTACAAAATTCGAGGACGAGTTCAAAACAAAGATAGGATTCATCAAAATCAAATGATAGCGACATTCTTCAGGAGATGCACGCTTAAAAAAGGTGGCAAATAATGTAAACAGTTTGCTATGGCTCCATGGGGCTTTTGGGTACTTTTTTGAATCCTTGGATCCTTGACTAGGTGTTTTTGTAATCTTGCATGATTGGTGATGTTCTAGGATTGGGTCTTTTAGATTCTAGTTCGTCGTCAGGACTCTAGATCTATTTTTTATTTTCCCATTTGTTTAGTGTGTTGTGAGTCCTTATTTTGGTGTGATTTCTTGTTGTGTTGGGATCCCCTAGTTTGAGTTGATCTTTTACTAGGTGTCATTTTTACTCTGAGAAGCCTTAGTAGATTTCTCCAGAGCAAATTATGGTGGAGTTCTTTTTTTTATGTGAGTGGTTAAGTCCTAATTATTATTAGAATGTTAGTTCGAGGTTAATGAGGTTTCATAGATTTAGCACTATTTGTTTCTTAGTTTAAGGCTACAAATAAAGCCTCAAACTACTGTAATTGCAAGTTGAATAAAATAAAATTCCTAAGTCTGGAGGAACCAAAGTCATGGCTTCCTTTGGAGGCGAATCGATGATTTAAGAGTTAGCATTTCTTCAATTTTAGAAGTCTTTTACGGGAGATGCTACCCTCAACGATTTTAAAGTAAGACTTTGGAAGCATTACCTTGTAAGCTTTCTACGCGCTAGAGTATGTACCGCCTACCGTCGCCAGGAAGATTCAAACGGCAAGAGATGGCATCGGAGACTCCCATAATAGCATGATGACAGATTTCGAGCACATTGTCCTTTTCTTGCATGCTTATTCAAAGACTGCATTCTTCTCGTTCTCACTTCGCCAGGAATCTGGTACTAACTTTTCACGCTGTTGCACGATAGATGTTTCCGCACTCCACTAATAAATTCTAGGTTTAATCTTTTCTACTAACTTTTAGCTCGATGATATCAAATTCAACATACCTCAAGGTTCCTTGAAGAGAAAGCTTTAAAGTTTCACTTCTTGCTTCCTACACTACGGGAGTTATTTTTTCTTGGATCGTGCCAGCCACAACACTTGTGTTTCCCTCCCCACATGACTACAAAATTCGAGGACGAGTTCAAAACGAAGATCTCGAGAGGATTCATCAAAATCAAATGATAGCGACATTCTTTAGGAGAAGCACGCTTAAAAAAGGAGTAAAAAAATGTAAACTTTTTGCTATGGCTCCATGGGGCTTTTGGGTACTTTTCTGAATCCTTGGATCCTTGACTAGGGTTTTTTTTGTAATCTTGCATGATTGGTGGTGTTCTAGGATTGGGTCTTTTAGATTCTAGTTCTTCGTCAGGACTCTAGATCTATTTTTTATTTTCCCATTTGTTTAGTGTGTTGTGAGTCCTTATTTTGGTGTGATTTCTTGTTGTGTTGGGATCCCCTAGTTTGAGTTGATCTTTTACTAGGTGTCATTTTTACTCTTAGAAGCCTTTGTAGATTTCTCCAGAGCACATTATGGTGGGGTTCTTTTTTTTATGTGAGTGGTTAAGTCCTAATTATTATTAGAATGTTAGTTTAAGGTTAATGAGGTTTCATAGATTTAGCACCTATTTGTTTCTTAATTTAAGGCTACAAATAAAGCCTCAAAACTACTGTAATTGCAAGTTGAATAAAATAAAATTCCTAAGTCTGGAGGAACCAAAGTCATGGCTTCCTTTGGAGGCGAATCGATGATATAAGAGTTAGCATTTCTTCAATTTCAGAAGTCTTTTACCGGAGATGCTGCCCTCAACGATTTTAAAGTAAGACTTTGGAAGCATTACCTTGTAAGCTTTCTACGCGCTAGAGTATGTACCGCCTACCGTCGCCGGGAAGATTCAAACGGCAAGAGATGGCACTGGAGACTCCCATGATAGCATGATGACAGATTTCGAGCACATTGTCCTTTTCTTGCATGCTTATTCAAAGACTACATTCTTCTTGTTCTCACTTCGCCATAAATCTGGTACTAACTTTTCACGCTGTTTCACAATAGATGTTTCCTGCACTCCACTAATAAATTCTAGGTTTAATCTTTTCTACTAACTTTTAGCTCGATGATATCAAATTCAACATACCTCAAGGTTCCTTGAAGAGAAAAGCTTGAAAGTTTCACTTCTTGCTTCCTACACTACGGGAGTTATTTTTTCTTGGATCGTGCCAGCCACAACACTTGTGTTTCCCTCCCCACATGACTACAAAATTCGAGGACGAGTTCAAAACGAAGATCTCGAGAGGATTCATCAAAATCAAATGATAGCGACATTCTTTAGGAGAAGCACGCTTAAAAAGGAGTAAAAAAAGTAAAAAAATGTAAACTTTTTGCTATGGCTCCATGGGGCTTTTGGGTACTTTTTTGAATCCTTGGATCCTTGACTAGGTTTTTTTGTAATCTTGCATGATTGGTGGTGTTCTAGGATTGGGTCTTTTAGATTCTAGTTCTTCGTCAGGACTCTAGATCTATTTTTTATTTTCCCATTTGTTTAGTGTGTTGTGAGTCCTTATTTTGGTGTGATTTCTTGTTGTGTTGGGATCCCCTAGTTTGAGTTGATCTTTTACTAGGTGTCATTTTTACTCTGAGAAGCCTTAGTAGATTTCTCCAGAGCAAATTATGGTGGAGTTCTTTTTTTTATGTGAGTGGTTAAGTCCTAATTATTATTAGAATGTTAGTTCGAGGTTAATGAGGTTTCATAGATTTAGCACTATTTGTTTCTTAGTTTAAGGCTACAAATAAAGCCTCAAACTACTGTAATTGCAAGTTGAATAAAATAAAATTCCTAAGTCTCTGGAGGAACCAAAGTCATGGCTTCCTTTGGAGGCGAATCGATGATTTAAGAGTTAGCATTTCTTCAATTTTAGAAGTCTTTTACGGGAGATGCTACCCTCAACGATTTTAAAGTAAGACTTTGGAAGCATTACCTTGTAAGCTTTCTACGCGCTAGAGTATGTACCGCCTACCGTCGCCAGGAAGATTCAAACGGCAAGAGATGGCATCGGAGACTCCCATAATAGCATGATGACAGATTTCGAGCACATTGTCCTTTTCTTGCATGCTTATTCAAAGACTGCATTCTTCTCGTTCTCACTTCGCCAGGAATCTGGTACTAACTTTTCACGCTGTTGCACGATAGATGTTTCCTGCACTCCACTAATAAATTCTAGGTTTAATCTTTTCTACTAACTTTTAGCTCGATGATATCAAATTCAACATACCTCAAGGTTCCTTGAAGAGAAAGCTTGAAAGTTTCACTTCTTGCTTCCTACACTACGGGAGTTATTTTTTCTTGGATCGTGCCAGCCACAACACTTGTGTTTCCCTCCCCACATGACTACAAAATTCGAGGACGAGTTCAAAACGAAGATCTCGAGAGGATTCATCAAAATCAAATGATAGCGACATTCTTTAGGAGAAGCACGCTTAAAAAAGGAGTAAAAAAATGTAAACTTTTTGCTATGGCTCCATGGGGCTTTTGGGTACTTTTCTGAATCCTTGGATCCTTGACTAGGGTTTTTTTGTAATCTTGCATGATTGGTGGTGTTCTAGGATTGGGTCTTTTAGATTCTAGTTCTTCGTCAGGACTCTAGATCTATTTTTTATTTTCCCATTTGTTTAGTGTGTTGTGAGTCCTTATTTTGGTGTGATTTCTTGTTGTGTTGGGATCCCCTAGTTTGAGTTGATCTTTTACTAGGTGTCATTTTTACTTTGAGAAGCCTTTGGAGATTTCTTCAGAGCACATTATGGTGGGGTTCTTTTTTTATGTGAGTGGTTAAGTCCTAATTATTATTAGAATGTTAGTTTAAGGTTGATGTGGTTTCATAGTTTTAGACCTATTTGTTTCTTAATTTAAGGCTACAAATAAAGCCTCAAAACTACTGTAATTGCAAGTTGAATAAAATAAAATTCCCAAGTCTGGAGGAACCAAAGTCGTGGCTTCCTTTGGAGGCGAATCGATGATATAAGAGTTAGCGTCTCTTCAATTTCAGAAGTCTTTTACCGGAGCAGCTGCCCTCAACGATTTTAAAGTAAGACTTTGGAAGCATTACCCTGTAAGCTTTCTACGCGCTAGAGTATGTACCACCTACCGTCGGCAGTAAGATTCATGCAGCAGGAGATGGCACTAGAGACGCCCATGATAGCATGATGACAGATTTCGAGCACATTGTCCTTTTCTTGCATGCTTATTCAAAGACTACATTCTTCTTGTTCTCACTTCGCCATAAATCTGCGTACTAACTTTTCACGCTGTTTCACAATAGATGTTTCCTGCACTCCACTAATAAATTCTAGGTTTAATCTTTTCTACTAACTTTTAGCTCGATGATATCAAATTCAGCATACCTCAAGGTTCCTTGAAGAAAAAGCTTGAAAGTTTCACTTCTTGCTTCCTACACTATGGGAGTTATTTTTTCTTGGATCGTGCCAGCCACAACACTTGTGTTTCCCTCCCCACATGACTACAAAATTCGAGGACGAGTTCAAAACAAAGATAGGATTCATCAAAATCAAATGATAGCGACATTCTTCAGGAGATGCACGCTTAAAAAAGCAGTAAAAAAATGTAAACTTTTTGCTATGGCTCCATGGGGCTTTTGGGTACTTTTTTGAATCCTTGGATCCTTGACTAGGTTTTTTTGTAATCTTGCATGATTGGTGATGTTCTAGGATTGGGTCTTTTAGATTCTAGTTCGTCGTCAGGACTCTAGATCTATTTTTTATTTTCCCATTTGTTTAGTGTGTTGTGAGTCCTTATTTTGGTGTGATTTCTTGTTGTGTTGGGATCCCCTAGTTTGAGTTGATCTTTTACTAGGTGTCATTTTTACTCTGAGAAGCCTTAGTAGATTTCTCCAGAGCAAATTATGGTGGAGTTCTTTTTTTTATGTGAGTGGTTAAGTCCTAATTATTATTAGAATGTTAGTTCGAGGTTAATGAGGTTTCATAGATTTAGCACTATTTGTTTCTTAGTTTAAGGCTACAAATAAAGCCTCAAACTACCGTAATTGCAAGTTGAATAAAATAAAATTCCTAAGTCTGGAGGAACCAAAGTCATGGCTTCCTTTGGAGGCGAATCGATGATTTAAGAGTTAGCATTTCTTCAATTTTAGAAGTCTTTTACGGGAGATGCTACCCTCAACGATTTTAAAGTAAGACTTTGGAAGCATTACCTTGTAAGCTTTCTACGCGCTAGAGTATGTACCGCCTACCGTCGCCGGGGGAAGATTCAAACGGCAAGAGATGGCACTGGAGACTCCCATAATAGCATGATGACAGATTTCGAGCACATTGTCCTTTTCTTGCATGCTTATTCAAAGACTGCATTCTTCTCGTTCTCACTTCGCCAGAAATCTGGGTACTAACTTTTCACGCTGTTGCACGATAGATGTTTCCTGCACTCCACTAATAAATTCTAGGTTTAATCTTTTCTACTAACTTTTAGCTCGATGATATCAAATTCAACATACCTCAAGGTTCCTTGAAGAGAAAGCTTGAAAGTTTCACTTCTTGCTTCCTACACTACGGGAGTTATTTTTTCTTGGATCGTGCCAGCCACAACACTTGTGTTTCCCTCCCCACATGACTACAAAATTCGAGGACGAGTTCAAAACGAAGATCTCGAGAGGATTCATCAAAATCAAATGATAGCGACATTCTTTAGGAGAAGCACGCTTAAAAAAGGAGTAAAAAAATGTAAACTTTTTGCTATGGCTCCATGGGGCTTTTGGGTACTTTTCTGAATCCTTGGATCCTTGACTAGGGTTTTTTTGTAATCTTGCATGATTGGTGGTGTTCTAGGATTGGGTCTTTTAGATTCTAGTTCTTCGTCAGGACTCTAGATCTATTTTTTATTTTCCCATTTGTTTAGTGTGTTGTGAGTCCTTATTTTGGTGTGATTTCTTGTTGTGTTGGGATCCCCTAGTTTGAGTTGATCTTTTACTAGGTGTCATTTTTACTTTGAGAAGCCTTTGGAGATTTCTTCAGAGCACATTATGGTGGGGTTCTTTTTTTATGTGAGTGGTTAAGTCCTAATTATTATTAGAATGTTAGTTTAAGGTTGATGTGGTTTCATAGTTTTAGACCTATTTGTTTCTTAATTTAAGGCTACAAATAAAGCCTCAAAACTACTGTAATTGCAAGTTGAATAAAATAAAATTCCCAAGTCTGGAGGAACCAAAGTCGTGGCTTCCTTTGGAGGCGAATCGATGATATAAGAGTTAGCGTCTCTTCAATTTCAGAAGTCTTTTACCGGAGCAGCTGCCCTCAACGATTTTAAAGTAAGACTTTGGAAGCATTACCCTGTAAGCTTTCTACGCGCTAGAGTATGTACCACCTACCGTCGGCAGTAAGATTCATGCAGCAGGAGATGGCACTAGAGACGCCCATGATAGCATGATGACAGATTTCGAGCACATTGTCCTTTTCTTGCATGCTTATTCAAAGACTACATTCTTCTTGTTCTCACTTCGCCATAAATCTGCGTACTAACTTTTCACGCTGTTTCACAATAGATGTTTCCTGCACTCCACTAATAAATTCTAGGTTTAATCTTTTCTACTAACTTTTAGCTCGATGATATCAAATTCAGCATACCTCAAGGTTCCTTGAAGAAAAAGCTTGAAAGTTTCACTTCTTGCTTCCTACACTATGGGAGTTATTTTTTCTTGGATCGTGCCAGCCACAACACTTGTGTTTCCCTCCCCACATGACTACAAAATTCGAGGACGAGTTCAAAACAAAGATAGGATTCATCAAAATCAAATGATAGCGACATTCTTCAGGAGAAGCACGCTTAAAAAAGCAGTAAAAAAATGTAAACTTTTTGCTATGGCTCCATGGGGCTTTTGGGTACTTTTTTGAATCCTTGGATCCTTGACTAGGTTTTTTTGTAATCTTGCATGATTGGTGATGTTCTAGGATTGGGTCTTTTAGATTCTAGTTCGTCGTCAGGACTCTAGATCTATTTTTTATTTTCCCATTTGTTTAGTGTGTTGTGAGTCCTTATTTTGGTGTGATTTCTTGTTGTGTTGGGATCCCCTAGTTTGAGTTGATCTTTTACTAGGTGTCATTTTTACTCTGAGAAGCCTTAGTAGATTTCTCCAGAGCAAATTATGGTGGAGTTCTTTTTTTTATGTGAGTGGTTAAGTCCTAATTATTATTAGAATGTTAGTTCGAGGTTAATGAGGTTTCATAGATTTAGCACTATTTGTTTCTTAGTTTAAGGCTACAAATAAAGCCTCAAACTACTGTAATTGCAAGTTGAATAAAATAAAATTCCTAAGTCTGGAGGAACCAAAGTCATGGCTTCCTTTGGAGGCGAATCGATGATTTAAGAGTTAGCATTTCTTCAATTTTAGAAGTCTTTTACGGGAGATGCTACCCTCAACGATTTTAAAGTAAGACTTTGGAAGCATTACCTTGTAAGCTTTCTACGCGCTAGAGTATGTACCGCCTACCGTCGCCAGGGAAGATTCAAACGGCAAGAGATGGCATCGGAGACTCCCATAATAGCATGATGACAGATTTCGAGCACATTGTCCTTTTCTTGCATGCTTATTCAAAGACTGCATTCTTCTCGTTCTCACTTCGCCAGGAATCTGGGTACTAACTTTTCACGCTGTTGCACGATAGATGTTTCCTGCACTCCACTAATAAATTCTAGGTTTAATCTTTTCTACTAACTTTTAGCTCGATGATATCAAATTCAACATACCTCAAGGTTCCTTGAAGAGAAAGCTTGAAAGTTTCACTTCTTGCTTCCTACACTACGGGAGTTATTTTTTCTTGGATCGTGCCAGCCACAACACTTGTGTTTCCCTCCCCACATGACTACAAAATTCGAGGACGAGTTCAAAACGAAGATCTCGAGAGGATTCATCAAAATCAAATGATAGCGACATTCTTTAGGAGAAGCACGCTTAAAAAGGAGTAAAAAAATGTAAACTTTTTGCTATGGCTCCATGGGGCTTTTGGGTACTTTTCTGAATCCTTGGATCCTTGACTAGGGTTTTTTTGTAATCTTGCATGATTGGTGGTGTTCTAGGATTGGGTCTTTTAGATTCTAGTTCTTCGTCAGGACTCTAGATCTATTTTTTATTTTCCCATTTGTTTAGTGTGTTGTGAGTCCTTATTTTGGTGTGATTTCTTGTTGTGTTGGGATCCCCTAGTTTGAGTTGATCTTTTACTAGGTGTCATTTTTACTTTGAGAAGCCTTTGGAGATTTCTTCGGAGCACATTATGGTGGGGTTCTTTTTTTATGTGAGTGGTTAAGTCCTAATTATTATTAGAATGTTAGTTTAAGGTTGATGTGGTTTCATAGTTTTAGACCTATTTGTTTCTTAATTTAAGGCTACAAATAAAGCCTCAAAACTACCGTAATTGCAAGTTGAATAAAATAAAATTCCCAAGTCCCGGAGGAACCAAAGTCGTGGCTTCCTTTGGAGGCGAATCGATGATATAAGAGTTAGCGTTTCTTCAATTTCAGAAGTCTTTTACCGGAGCAGCTGCCCTCAACGATTTTAAAGTAAGACTTTGGAAGCATTACCCTGTAAGCTTTCTACGCGCTAGAGTATGTACCACCTACCGTCGGCGTGAAGATTCATGCAGCGAGAGATGCCCCAGAGGCGCGCGCCATGATAGCATGATGACAGATTTCGAGCACATTGTCCTTTTCTTGCATGCTTATTCAAAGACTACATTCTTCTTGTGCTCACTTCGCCATAAATCTGCGTACTAACTTTTCACGCTGTTTCACAATAGATGTTTCCTGCACTCCACTAATAAATTCTAGGTTTAATCTTTTCTACTAACTTTTAGCTCGATGATATCAAATTCAACATACCTCAAGGTTCCTTGAAGAAAAAGCTTGAAAGTTTCACTTCTTGCTTCCTACACTATGGGAGTTATTTTTTCTTGGATCGTGCCAGCCACAACACTTGTGTTTCCCTCCCCACATGACTACAAAATTCGAGGACGAGTTCAAAACAAAGATAGGATTCATCAAAATCAAATGATAGCGACATTCTTCAGGAGATGCACGCTTCAAAAAGGTGGCAAATAATGTAAACAGTTTGCTATAGCTCCACGAGGCTTTTTGGTACTTCTCTGAATCCTTGGATCCTTGACTAGGGTGTTTTTGTAATCTTGCATGATTAGTGGTGTCCTAGGTTTTGGTCCTATAGATTCTAGTTCGTTGTTGGGACTCTATATCATTTTTATTTTCTCGTTTGTCAGTGGGGTGTGATTTATTGCCGAGTCGTTATTAAGGTGGGATCTCTTGTTGTGTTTGGATCCCCTAGTTTGAGTTGATGTTTAACTAGGTGTCATTTTTACTTTGAGAAGCCTAAGCAGATTTCTCGAGAGTAAATTATGGTGGAGTTCTTTTTTTATGTGAGTGGTTAAGCTAAGTCCTAATTATTAATAGATTGTTAGTTTGAAGTTAATGAGGCTTCTTAGGTTTAGTCCTCTTTGTTTCTCAGTTTAAGGCTACGAATAATGCCTCTAACTGCTGTAATTACATGTTGAATTGAATAAACTTTGTTTTAGAATAGATGATTTAAGAGTCCGCGTTCTTCAATTTCAGTTGTCTTGTACAAGGGCAGCTGCCCTGAACCATCTCAAAGCAAGCGGAGATCATCCAAACCCTATCCCAGATTAGTTGCGAGGTAAGTAACTCTTTGATAGCGTTACCCCAAACTCTCAACGCGCTAGAGTATGTACCACCTACCGTCTGTAGGAAGATTCACACGGCAGGAGATGGCACCAGAGACGCACATGATAGCTTAATGATAGATTTCGAGCACATTGTCTTTGTCTTGCCTGCGTATCCAAAGATTACGTTCTTCACATTCTAACTTTGCCAGAAATCTGCCTACTACTTTTCACATTGTTGCACAAGAGATGTTTCCTCCACTGTACTACGAAATTCGAGGTTGGATCTTTTCCACGAACTATGAGCACGAGCATATCAAATTCAACATACTTGACGGTTCTTTAAAGAGAAAGCTTGAAGTCTTCATTTGTCGCATTCATATGCTACGGGAGTTTTTTTTCTGCGGTCATGCCGGCTACAACACTTGTGTTTCCCTCCCCCACATGATTGCAAAATTCGAGGACGAGTTCAAAACGAAGATCTCAAGAGGATTCATTAAAATCAAATGATAGCTACATTCTTCAGATGATGAACGCTTTGAAGGAGGAAAAAAATGCAAAGAGTTTTCTAGGGCTCCACAGGCTTATGGTTACATCTTCGAAGCCTAGGATGCCTAACTAGGGTTTTTTTTTTTTTTTTTTTTTTTTTTTGTAATTTTTCATGGTTGGTGGTGTCCTAGGATTGGGTCTTTTAGATTCTAGTTTGTCATCAGGACTCTAGATCTATTTTTATATTCCTGTTTGATTAGTGTTTGTGAGTCCTTACTTTGGTGTGATTTCTTGTTGTGTTGGGATCCCCTAGTTTGAGTTAGTATTTAACTAGGTGTCATTTTTACTCTGAGAAGCCTAAGTAGATTTCTCCAGAGCAAATTATGGTGGAGTTTTTTTTTTATGTGACTGGTTAAGTCCTAATTAGTATTAGAATGTTAGTTCGAGGTTAATGAGGTTTTCTAGTTTTAGTCCTATTTGTTTCTTAGTTTAGGGCTACAAATAAAGCCTCAAACTACTGTAATTGCAAGTTGAATTAAATAAAATTCCCAAGTCTGGAGGAACCAAAGTCGTGGCTTCCTTTGGAGGCGAATCGATGATATAAGAGTTAGCGTTTCTTCAATTTCAGAAGTCTTTTACAGGTTATGCTACCCTCAACGATTTTAAAGTAAGACTTTGGAAGCATAACCATGTAAGCTTTCTACGCGCTAGAGTATGTACCACCTACCGTCGGCAAGAAGATTCACACTGCAGGAGACGTCACCGGAGATGCCCATGATAGCATGATAACAGATTTCGAGCACATTGTCCTTTTCTTGCATGCCTATTCGAAGACTACATTCTTCTCGTTCTCACTTCGCTAGAAATCTGCCTACTAACTTTTCACGCTGTTGCACAATAGATGTTTCCTCCACTCCACTAAAAAATTATAGGTTTAATCTTTTCTACTAACTTTTAGCACAAACATATCAAATTCAACGTACCTCAGGGTTCTTTAAACACAAAGCTTGAAGGCTTCATTTCTTGCATCCTACACTGTGTGAGTTATTTTTTCTGGGATGGTGCCGGCCACAACACTTGTGTTTCCCTCCCCACATGACTACAAAATTCAAGGACGAGTTCAAGACGAAGATCTTGAGAGGATTCATTAAAATCAAATGATGGCGACATTCTTCCGGAGATGCACGCTTCAAAAGGAGTAAAAAAAATGTAAACAATTTGCTATGGCTCCACGGGGCTTTTGGGTACTTCTCTGAATCCTTGGATACTTGACTAGGGTTTTTTTGTAATCTTGCATGATTGGTGCTATCCTAGGATTAGGTCTTTTAGATTCTAGTTTGTCGTCAGGACTCTAGATCTATTTTTATTTTCCCGTTTGATTAGTGTGTTGTGAGTGCTTATCTTGGTGTGATTTCTTTTTGAGTTGGGATCCCCTAGTTTGAGTTGATCTTTTACTAGGTGTCATTTTTACTCTGAGAAGCCTAAGTAGATTTCTCCATAGCAAATTTTGGTGGAGTTCTTTTTTTATGTGAGTGGTTATGTCCTAATTATTATTAGAACTTTAGTTCGAGGTTAATGAGGTTTCCTTGTTTTAGTCCTATTTGTTTCTTAGTTTCAGGCTACAAATAAAGCCTCAAACTACTGTAATTGCAAGTTGAATTAAATATAATTCCCAAGTCTGGAGGATCCAAAGTCGTGGCTTCCTTTGGAGCCAAAAGAAGCAGGTTTTTGCTTTTCTGTTGTTCATAGTTTATTTTGTTTCTTTAAGTGCCTGCTCTGATTTGAATTATTCAGTGAGTTTTGAGCTTAGTAGTAAGCTTCGGAGTATGATACGAGCACCTTGTAGGAAGATGAGTTGGAAATCATTTTCATGTTGGTTTGGCTCCACTTTGATTGTTCTTTTTTTTTTCTTTCTTCCCCATAGTTTACAGATCAAACTGTATTTGCTCAATGTTGATTCGGATTTTGCATGATCTTGCTATTGTTGTTGTGATTTGGATCTGACTGAATTGGATCAACCCCCCCCCCCCCCCGTGTTTCTTACTCTTTACTTAAAAATAACAAAGACGAAGGTTTAAAAACTCAAATGGAGTCAATCTTTCATTGCTAGATATGTCGTTCCCCAGTTAGGCTTAGTATGGAAAGAGTATTCATGAACCGGACTTGATTAAGTGGAGTCCGATTCCTATATTAGGGAGCTTGCTACTCTTGTATGCTTTCTCTTTAACTTAGTTTGGCTAAGATTCATAATTTCTCTTTCAATGGATGAATTTTTTGATTGTTCAAATCACTGAAACAGGTTCTGCAACTTTTTTTTTTCCAGTTGTAGACATTAATTAATAATTGGCAATACTTGATTCTATTGATGATATGTCCAGCTCGAATTCATATGTTCTTTTGACAATACCTAAGTTGATTGACAGACAAATCTATATAGTTAAGTGGCATAAAAACACCATAAACAATCTAATTTTCCTCATATCTATCGTTTGGCTGCAAAGACAAAGGTACTTCCCATTTATTTATGTATCTTTAAATATATCAGATGATTTTAGGGTAATTGCAGGATTTTAACGTGTGGTACAAAAATGAAAGTAAATTATCAGCTTTTTTGATTCTTTTGTGGATCAATAATGGCTCATGAGTTTAAATCTGCTGTAATTACTAAAGCTTTGAACGTGAGTTTATTTTTAGAACCATGTTTTTTCTCTGCTAATCCAGCAATTTTTTTCTTGTGCTTGACATATTGTTTAATAATGTTGCTAGCCATGATAATCTACAACTATTTGCACGTAACACCGTTCCAGACCTTTTTGGGATACGATCTAAACCTATTTTATGTTTTTTTTCATCTGTTTTAGGACTTCTTTAACTCCAGCGACCCAAGTTTTCTATACATATATGATCTAAGATTCGTAGTTCCTTGATGGTTATTGTAACCCTCTAAGCATCATTTTCGCTTATTCAGATGTAAACATAGCCCACATCTCTTACATCTTCTCATCGTCTAGTGAAATATAATACTCAATTTTAATACATCTATTATGGTAGAAAGCTCTTATCTCCTTTATTAGTCACCATATTTTAGACTTTATTGATTTTTTTTATTGAGTTGTCATTTTATGTTCGTACTTTTTTATTTGTGTGTTTCCCACCTTCTCAATCATTTTCTGTTGGTCGAACTATTTTCAAATATTAAATTGATAATGTTGTTGTATACTTGTATGTCATTTTCAATCTGTTTTCGCAGGGTGTTTTCATCAATCCTGCTTTTATTGAGCCATTTGGACTTGCTTTGATAGAGGTGCTTAACTCTATTAATTTTCGCCAAGCTCTTAAACTTGCAAGCCAATTTATCATCAAAACTAATGTTTTATGCCTTCACCAAGCAAGCTACAACTTATGGTTTGCCTATAGTTGCCACAAAATATGGAGGTCTTGTTGATATCCATAGGATATGCAATCATTTGGTCATGATAAGTTGTGGCGAAGAAATTATTGATCCTTTTCTGAAAGCTGTAGTGAAACTCTAAATTCTAATAGTAAACATATTGCGGGTTCTTGACAATGGTTTCCTTGTTGTTCCCCATGACCAGCAGTCTATTGTTGATGCTCTCCTGAAGCTTGTGGCAGATAAGCAACTCGGCAAAATGTTGGCAAAATGGTTACCTTTTCTCATGTGCAGGGCATTGTAAGACTTACTTATCCCGGATAGCCAGTTGTAAGGCAAGGCATCCACAATGGCTGAGAAATGATGGAAATAAAAATTCAGACTCAGAGTCAGCTGGTGATTCCCTGAGAGATATATAGGATATATATCTTGAACCTAAAGCTTTCATTATATGGTGAAAAAAAATGACTGCTTCCACTTCAGATGCTCTAAATTCTGAAGAAAATACTGTCAATAGAAAGAGGAAGTTAGAAAATGTTGTTTTGGCTTTGTCTGAGGGTGTTTTAAGGGACTCACCCAAGGATGGGAACATTGAGAAAGCAGATCCTAACACTTTCAGTAAGTTCCTAGCATTCAGAATGAGGAAATACATTTTTATCATTGCTGTAGATTCTTATATTAATCTAGAACTGCTTGAAAACATTCAGGAGGTCTTTGATGATGCAGGGCCAGCTAAGACTTCTGGAATTTTAGGGGTCATATTGTCAACAGCATTGACCATATATGAGATACAATCTTTTCTGCTCTCAAGATGCCTGTATGTAATGATTTTGATGCTTTCATCTGCCACAGTGGTAGTGATATTTTCTATCCATCTTGAAGTACTGAAGGTGGTTTTTCTAAGCATGGGTAAAGCTATTTTTGTATTTAGTTATTTCTTTTTCTTCAAATGAAGAAGTAAATATAAGTTGTCAATATTCAAACTTGTGGAGGTTTAAGGGCAAGTTCTGCCTTAAAATTTTATAAACTCATGCTTCATTTTCAAAAATTGCTGGGGTAAGATTGTGTAGGAAAATTGCCCTCATGCTGCAACTATGCTTTTGCAGAAAGCCTTTAGCACTGGGTTTGCACTTTTCTAATAGTTAAATACTACCTTTACTCTTCTTTGGTTATGAGGATGTATAAAAACAATACACATTAACTTGTTGGTTTTATTGCAGGTCAAGAATTTTGGGTGTGGGGGTGTGTGTTCCATCCTACAAGAGTACCCTTGAGGCCTTGATTACTTCATTGAGACATTGAAAAGCGATGTGTCATCGTCTTCCTAGCCGTCTTCCTATAAGCATTAATTTAAAAAGTACCATTGAAATGGTTATGCTCTATCATTATTTTTTTGCATGAACAACTTAACAACTAGAATTTGTCATCATCCAATTTGTGACAGAAGGAATTAATCATTAGAAGTCTCATAGTTATTCTAACAATTTACCCCATATGAAAGGACACTATCATGCTTTTTTATATGTAGTTGCCTTATTGTACACACATTTTGCTTGTGGGGTTGGCCTTTCTTTAGTGTACATCCCCCCCACCCTGGATATGGTAGTTTGTGTTGGGGGGCTAGGAGTTCCACCATCCCTATATTACTTTTCATCATAGAATCCATGCAATTTGATGTTAATAAATTTTGTTTGTTTTTAGTAGGGATTGATATTGAAGAGAGAGAAAAATTACTTGTTGATGTTTTTCATTGACATTGATAATTGATGCTCAAATCATTTCAACCAGACAAAGATTTTGAACAATCCCCTCGAAACAAATTGATGTCGAGCCATGCAAAATTAGTTGTACTAGATGGAATGATGTATCTAGCCTCTTTATATGTCTTGTCTTTATTCTTTCTTTCTACACTAATCATGATTGTTTCCTGTCTTCTGTTCCCAGCAAAGCACCAAAAACACTAGAAAAGAAATGGAGGAGGATTGATGGTGCTCAGAGGGCTTTATACCTTTCTCCAGGTTCCTAGCCTAATATGGATTTGAAGGTTGGCAAGTCAAGTACATTTGAGATTTGAAATTATTATAGTTGGATATCTTGTTGGTCTAATTTATATTATTGCAGCTTTATAATGTGTAGATACAAGGTATAATTTTAGGCTTATGCATGGAAATATAATTGCACAAAGGACTGTTTAATTTGGGCTTATCATGTAACTAAATTAGTTTATCTATTCCACTTGAAACCAATAGGTCATTAAGAGAGAAACCAATCCAAAGAACAAGTGGGAAATGTTTTAACAAAATGCAAAAGAAACCCTTTTTGTTGGTAAGCCTTTTTGTAAGTTGCACCATTGCAATCATTATATTGTGAGTTCGAAACAAGGAAGGTGCCTTTTATGTAGCCTTGAATGGGGCTTAAAACAAGGGCCTGCAGCACCACCAGGAAACTAGGAAAGAAAACCAAAGAAATTACTGAAGAGGAACTGTGGCTTTGGTACTATGACTATTGGTTCTATTCTAAGGTCTCTTAGATTTTAGGAGTTAGTTTAAGGAAACTAGGACTCTAGGTAAAAGGGGCTACAAGAGGAATTACTGGGTCTCACTTTGATTGAAGGTTTGGGTTAACGTGTTGTGCATTCTCGATGATATCAACCTATTTTGAGTGGTATATATGTGATCTGAACTTGGAAAGAATAGTGTCTGGTTTGTTTAAGAAACCAGCTATTTAGGATCAATTTGCACTAATTGTTGATGAGTTAACCTGGAATATTCAAGGATTTTGAATGTTTTTGGCTGATACATTTGTTTTGTTTGATGAGACCAGCAAGGATTGATGCTAATTTTGAAATTACTGCGCTCAACCTTGGATCTAGAGGATTTACGATTAGTAGATTGAAGACAGTTTATGGTGTGTAACTTCGGCTCCACTAAATGGATAAGGGAACGGTGAATAATGACGAGAGAGATGCCTCAAAGTGATTTGGATATCTAGGTCAATTTTAAATAAAGAAGGTTGTAATGATGTTTACACATAATGGAAGTTGGATTGATGAAATGGAGTGGTTGTCCGGTACATTGTGTGACCACTGTATGGTTTAAAAAGTTCAGGAAATTCTAATGAATAGTGATATTGTTGCCTATGATTTAGATTTGTAGTTTGGGTATTCAAGAAATGGGATATAGATAAACTAAGTTTAGAAGGGTTGATGATGTTAAGATAGATGGTAATCGGATCAAAGTAATTAAGAGAGACCTGGGCAGGCTGAGAATTATCCTTGAAGAGGCAATTAAGATAGGCGTGCTTGACTTAGGCCTTGTATCAATTATGAGCTTAAAAAGACATGAATGGTGGTTAGGGTTTCATTTTGCCAGAACCATTTAGGTGAGTTTTTGTGTGGTTGTCATTAATATCATTGTGCTTCTTTCTTTGTACCCTTATTTGCATGTATTGAATAGCTAAACCTAGTTAGTTGCAAGTTGTTGTCATTGATTGATTATTTTAAAATGGTTTTTAGGCTATTGATCAAATAAAACCTTCGGTTTTAAGTTGGGGTAACTTTTAGTTCACAATTGGATAAATGTTTAGTAACTACAGATAAATATTTATTGATTAACTAGCATAATAAGATAGTCAAGATGAGGAAGAAGAAGAATGATCAGGGTCTAACTTACAAAAAGTACACTTGATCTTTTTTGTTATGATGCTGAAAAATGATGTATACTCATTTTTAGGATGCTGAAAAGCTAGTGAAAGTTATTTCCACTTTACTATCAGTTTTCGTGCATGAACAACACAAGAAGTACAATTGGAATTTTCAAATTTGTGACTGAAGAATATTATTGTTAGAAATCTCATAATTGCTCTTGTATTTCAGATATGTGCATCTTCTCATGGTATTGTCATCCCATGCAAAATTAGTTGTAATGGATGTTGGATCTAGCAATAAGATATCTGTATCTATGTTTTGATGTGCCTTACATTTATTCCTTTCTTACTCCATTTCTCATAACAAATTCCTATCTTCCTGAAGCACAAAACTGGGTACAAAACAAACTAGATTGATGGTGCTCAAATGGCTTTACCTTCTCCTAATTTTTGTCAAGCTTGGCATAATATGGAGTTCTCCAGCCTCTGAGGTGTCATCTGTTGGTTGATGAAGCAGGTATGTACAAGATTTGAAAGAATTAGTTACTTGTATTGCTTTATTTTCTTTTACTGCAACTTCATTAGTTGTAGATGCAAGATATAATTGTAAGATTACATGCATGGAAATATAATTGTACAATGGATTGTCTGTCGTTGGGCTTTGATATTATATCTAAATTAGGTGGTCTATTCCATAGAAACTATTAGGTCATCAAGTGTGAAACTGACTCACTAAGCAAGTGGGAAAATGTTATAACCAAATGCAAAAGAAACACCATTTTGGTGTGTCAAGCCTTTGTGAAATGGTTAGATGCACCATTGTAATCGTCAGCTTACAGGTTCCAAACATGGAAACTGCCTTTGATTTAGCCATGAATGAGGGCTTCAAATTTGGGCGAATGCTGCCAGGAAATTAGGAAACACAACCAAACAAGGGAATTTTTTGGTTTGGTGATTTAAGGGATTGTCTAACGTTTCAGGCACTAAGAGGCAATGTGGCTTTGGCAATAGGGCCATTCAGTTTTTCAGCCTATTCTATGTTCTTCCAGATTTTTGGGGCCAGTCGATGGAAAGTAGGATTCAAATGGGGCTAGAGGCGGTATTACTTGGATTGAATGTTAGGGTCAAGTTACTGCATATTACTTTTGAATAGCAAGTATATTCTGATAAGGGAACATTGGAGATCTAAATTTGGACCGAATAACATTTTTCTTTAAAAAATAACAAGTGATTTTTTATTTATATAAAAATAAAATAAAAACTAGGACTGATTCTTTTTATTGATGGAAGTTATAGTGCTACTATGAGAGTTTAGTGGGTATCAATGGCTATTGATATTTGGTGTTTGTGGGAATATTGGACCACTCCACAAATTATGTGTGTATGTATATATTTGTTCATATAGTTCTCATATATACTTGTAAAAATTCTAATATAGAAATAGGTTTTTGTATTTCTTGAATTTTTTTTTCTTGGATTATAGATAGATAGAACAATTGCTTATCATAGAGGCTTTAGACCGGTCATGGCAACTGGGTAACATGGACCGATGACTATTGGGATTATGGGTATGTTGCTACGATTTAGTAGTGGCCTTGTTCATTCCTATAAGCTCACTTATCGTATGCATCTTTTTTGAAATTAGACCAATGTGGTTTGAATACGATAGTTTGCCACAACCTAGCAATTTAAGGCTTTTTGGAAATTTCATTGTCAAATTTCTTTTGGTAAAAATAGTTTATATTTGTGGAAAATTTTACCTTGGCTTTTGGGAATATAAATCACTTATCAAAGGGGCTTCAAACATGTCATGACAATTGTGTAACTTGTACCTAGGCTAATGTGATTATAGTGTTGTTTGTTCAATTTAGTAGTGGCCTTGTTTATTCCTATAAGCTCACTTATGCATTGCATCAATTATGGGAAATTAGACAATATGTGGTTAGAATTTGACATTAACACAACCTAGCATTATAAGGATCCATTGAGATCTGTGGTGGAAAACTTAATCTTAAAATGTTATGTGCCAATAAAGTCTCTTGATTAGTTAACATGAATGGTAGATGGAGTGTAAAGTTGGAAGGGAAAAAAAATGAATTTTGTGCCTGATAAAAAAAAAGCTACTTGATGCAGCATGTCATTTTAGTCGCCTTTTTGTTTAGTCAAGGTGATTATAACGTTAATGACAAACAACAATGAGCCTAAATGCTTTTATAAGGTTGATCGGAAGAATGAAATCAGTAATTGTCACAGGAAGATGAAGTTTAAAAAATAATATTAGATCTCACTTTAATATATGTTGTATGCATGTACATATTTATTTGTATAGTTTGCATGTAAACTCGTGGAAACTCCATGTTGTAGAAATAGTTGTTCATATTTCATGGATTTTTTGTTGTCTCATTGAAAGAACAATCACACATCAAAGAGGCTCCCAAACCTATAATGGTAACTAGATAGCATGTAAACATAACTTCTGTGATTCTTTGTATGTTTGTTCTACTCAGTAGTGGCGTTGTTCATACCTTTAAGATCACTTATTGTGTACATCAGGGCAAAAATTATATAATATGTGGTAAGAATACAATAGTTTATCACAACCTAGCAATGGAAAGGATTTAAAGAGCTTTGTGGTGGTATGCTTCTCCCAATATGATGTGCCAATAATGTCCCTCGATTAGATGACATGATGGCAAATGGTTTGAAAAATCGAAAGGGAAAAAAACTGAGATTTTGTGCCTGAGAAAAATCCGTCATAGAATGACACTTTAGATGAGTACAGGGTAATCACTCATTGAATCCTTGAAAAATCTGAATTTGTTAAGTCTGCTCTTATTGCCTAAGCTAACATATTAAATGTATCATGTCGATACCCAAAACTTTAATGGGGAGAATGCAATAGTTCTGCTCCAACTAGAATCATAATGGTTTACAGTGATTTGTGGTGGTATATCTAAGGCACCCATAAAGTAACATTGCATTACGCTACAAGTTATGTATGTATGTATGTATATATATATATTTATTTATATCGTTCGCATACGTACTTCTCAAATTTTTTGGGTAGTTTTAGTTTTTGTATTCCTTTGAACTTTTTTTCTTTGACTATGATAAGACTATTACATATCAAAGAAGCTTCCAATCCCATTGTGGCAACTAGGTAAGTCATACTTGCGACTAATGTGATTATAGTTTTGTTCTTTCAATTTATTGCTGACATAGCTTATTCTTATAAGTTCACTTATTGCATGTATCATGTTGGAATTTAGATCAATGCGGTTGGTATAAGGCATTTTGCCAGAACCTGGCAATGTAAGGATTCAACGAGGTCCATGGTGGAAAACCTTTCTAAATGTGGTGTGTCGATAAAGTTGGGATTATGGCCCTTGAGAGAAAAAATAAGTTACTTGATGCAACATGTCATCATTCCATCAAAGAATGGCTCTTTACATGAGTTAAGGGTATTCACTCGTTGAATCTCTAAAAATCCCAAGTCTGTTAGGTTTGGTCTTGTTCTCTCTTATAAGCTGATTTATTAAATGTATCAAACCATTTATGGGGATTACTCCATTCATCTCCCAAGAACAACGACGATGGTTCGAGATCCAAGAACCAATTTGAATCCATCTCCATGGAGGTGAAGAAAGAAAAAAAAAGAGGATCGTGGCCGTGAACTGGTCAAATTTGAATGGCTTTGTAGGGACAAGTCGGTGAAGAAAAAACACCGTCGTTGAATCAATGCATATTGCTACCTCAAAGATCATAAAAAGTAAATTATGAAAATTAAACAAAAAAAGTATAAAAAATTAAAAGTAGTTTTTTTTGGGGAAAATTACTTGATTAGCTAGTTTTAAGTTTTCATTTACAAAGGTGACCACTCAAAGTTTCACTTCAAAACTAGCTAAAACTGAATTTGGGTTTACAAAACTAGCCAAAATAGTAATTTTTCATTGCTTTGACATTTTTAACTCCTAAAACTAATCACATTAAAAAGAACATTGAGTGATTATTTTGTTCCGATATATTTTTAGTGCGCATCCAGGGAATCCAACCCTGGTCAGTACCGTGGGAGGGTACTATGATACCACTACACTAGATGCGCTTTCTTTATTGAATGATTAAAGGGATGTATGGCAATGATTCTGTACCGATTTTTCCAATTCGGCACAAAATAAACTTTTTGTGCTTTTGTGTTGAATTGGGCACAAAATTAGTAATGAAATATTATATGATTGAGCATAGATAGACATGTTTATTTGGCAAAATGGGCACAAAATCTTTTATGATATATACAAAATGAACTTCGATTGTAGAGAGAGAGAGATTTGCTTGCACACAGAGGGCTTCGGCTTCTAATGTAGAGAGACGGCGAGAGTGAAGGCCACAGAGTGCAAAGAGGCAAATCTTCGATTGCTAAAGGCTTGAGAGGGTCCAGAGCAAAGTGGAGAGAGATGCAGATGTGTTGTTTTAGGGCTTTTAAAAATAGATGGACTAATGACATCGATACCTTTATTCACTCTCAACTTCCCTCTTATGCCCCACTTCTTTTACTATAAGTATTTTTATGCCCAAGAAGTTTTAATTTGGAGCTTTTTCTTGTTGGCATAGAAATTGCGTGCCAAACACCCAGTTCAGGATATTTTTGTTAAACGATACATTATTTTTAGAAATGATTTCAGCAATTTTTGTGCCTGGCATAGAGTTAGTGTGCCATAATTATTGCCATACAACCCCCAACAATCTATCATTATTTTTGCTCTAATCTTATCATCTCTGCATATAGGGCCAAGCCAATCAAACCCACCTCACAAGTATAGCATTTTGGCAAAATGTCACTCAATGGCTTAATTTTTTTTCTCAGATTATAATTCTCTCCTATCAAAAGAAAACCCAAGAAAATTTGTCTAGACAGTGGGCAAGTGGCCAACGAAAACACGATAAAAACTATGTTTCCTTTTTTAAATATTTCAAATATGTCCTCCCCAGTTCTATAATGCATTGCTTCAGAAGGGATTCATGTCTCAAAAGTAAAAAATGATAATGAAGAATGAGATCTCAATTTTCACCCAACATATTTTCTAATTAATGGATAATTATATCAAATTAATTCCAATAAAATGCCCTTTTTTCTTCTTAAATTGAAATAGTTATAGAATATACAATGTTGGACAAGATGTCCTATCCAATGCATATGTGGCCTTTCAAGCCAATTGTTATTTTAAGCTATGCTATTATCACATATGGACAAATAAATTTTTTACAACTTGTAAATAGAGCTTGCAAATTCCTAGTCTCCTCTACAATCCCATTGATGATTATTGACGAAGTTGATTTCATGTTCAAGATCCTAATAAGTTCTAGGTTGTCTCATCCTATTGAAGGAGCTCGATATCCTCGGAATTTGCATGCTTTAATGTTGCATGTTGGATTTATTACCTCTTGCGTTTCAAACAATTATGTTTATACCTCTCTGAAATTTATTATATCACAAATGTCCCCCAATAGTCCTATAGGACTAATACATTTATTTTAAATGTCCCCCCAAAAGGACTTTTTTACCTTTAATGAATCTTGATGTAGGTTTTAAAAAAATAAATAAAAAATATATAATTGAGAGTTAATTTTTAGGATGAACTTTTTTTTTTTGTTGTACAAAGAGCCTTTTAATATAGGAGATGGGGGTGAACCGACTTCTTTAGGAGACTCTTTGGAAAACTAATTAAGATTTTTTTTTTCTTTGAGGAGTTGAAATAAAGAAAGATAATATTAGAAATTTTGAAAATACATTACACAATCAATTCTTATTTTCTATTATGCCTATTTAAAATAAATAAGTACAAAAATTCATTATTGGTCCATAATGAAAAATGTTTTGATGAATTTTGTTGAAAATAAATTATGGAATGAAAAATAAGTTTGGTTTCAAATAAAAAGTTATTAAGAAATAATAGTGAACAAATGAAAATTGGAATAAGTATGGTGTTATTAAAAAATGTATATTGACTATTCTACCCTCATTTTAACTATACAATTTTAAATAAACCTGTGCATAAATGAAGAGAAATGAAATTCTCACCGGACAAAAGCCTATTATGAATTTTAAAGATTTTTCTATTATTTTAATAAAAATAAAACTGATAATAAAAGTCAAACAATTTAAAATAATAAAAAATTATCATAATTTGAGAATGACAATTGATACCAAAAAGAGTCCTAATCCTATTATTCTAACAATATATTGCCTATCATATAATCCTAAGGAATTTATTTAAGGCAGGAAAAAATATAAGGGAGGTAAAACTTAATAAAATAAATTACAGGATATAATCATAATTGTTTAGAAATATGAGGGTATAAATGTAATTTGCCAATCATTTTATAACATATTAACGTGGTACCGACTAGAGGGTAATTTGGTAAGTTCATTTTCCTTTTCTTTGGAGTTTGGACTTTCGAGTTTTTATTTTTTATTTTTTTGGGTAATCAATAATCATTGGACTTTCGAGTTTCGAATGTAATTACTTCCATTTTTTCTAAATAAGGTAAAAGTTTTCCTTATCTTCAAATACAAATACACAAGGCGCGCCACTCGCGCAGATTGATTATTTATGTTTTTTCGCCCGAAGAAATTGAGAAGAATTCAAAACCCTACGATCGTCTGAGAACAAACGAGCAAAACCCTCTGCTCCCATGAAGGTCTCTAGCACATCATCGTCTTCAAACGACGCCGCCCAGGCATTAGCTTCACCTCACTCCAAAGGAACTCACACTCATTTCTTTGGTAAATGTTACTTCGGTTCTTTTCAGGTTTTTCGTCTGTCTGTCTTCCGAAATGATTCTTGATGCTCAGGAATTTTCGCACTTAATTGCGATTTTGTTTTCTTCAGTATTCTCGCTATCTGTTTGAAACTGCTTCTTCATGCTCGGAATTTCAACGAAATATGCGTATTTCTCTTATTCTGAAATTGTTTTCTTGATCCTTCCACTAGATCTTGCTATATGTCCTTGTAGATTATTCTTCATACTCGGGAATTTCCGGAAAGAACTATGCGTATTTTATTCAGCTCTGGTCGGTTGAATACATTGAACTGAACATAAATTCCAATCAATTTGACGTCAAAACGCGAGAAAACGCGAGAGACTACGATCTTGATGTATTTGGGGTTCTCCGTTTTAATTATCGACTTTGAAACGCTTAGATCCAACATGCAATGTAATCCATTATGCTTTGCTTTACTAATCCAGAATCATTTGTTTTTGTGTTGGGGACCTCATGGGATGGAATGATTTTATTTCAGCGCTGTGTTGCGGTTCAGAACATGGATTTTTAGACGTACATTCTAAATAAAACCTTTTGTTTATTGTTTTTTGAATATTGAATTGTTGGCAAAGAAATAGAACGAGGTCATTGACAAAGGGAGACCATGCTCCAATCCTCCAAACAGATTGCAAGACCCCAACATTTGGTTTCATTATGTATGGTGTTGGCAGACGCAAATGTCCATGAAGGCATGAACTCCAAGTCTCCGTACCCACCCCACCCCCAAAAAAATAAAATCAAACTTGTCCACTGGGACTGCCTTATAGCAGTCATATCACTACCAGAACTGGAACTAAGAAATTTAGTTAGTTTACAATAGTCATATAAAATGAAGAAATTTTACTTCATTTGCTACCATTTGGATGTTAGGGTTTTAATTCTCAGGCATTATGGTATATATTAGTTTAAAGTTGGGAAAATAATATTCTTTAAGATGTTTCCAATTCGATGCAAAGTTATTTTCTAAAAACTGAGTAAACTGCAGCTTTATAAAAAGGGAGTGCGGGTGGCAAGGCAAGATTTATTTTATAGAAATGAGGTATTTTCTGAACCTAAGGTTGGTGCTCACAATGTAATCGCTGATTTACATTTGCAGTTTGGAGAGAATTCTTGTGGGGAGCAATTGCTGGAGCTTTTGGGGAAGGCATGGTGCACCCTATTGACACCATAAAGACACGGATTCAAAGTCAAGCTGTGTTTAGTGCAAGCCAGGTATGCTCAACAGTTAAGTGGAATGTGTAGGAGCCTTACTTTAACCTGCTTTTAGGATCATGGAGAAGAGTTTCAGAGATGCACCACTACTCAATATGGCAAAGGTCTAATACCTAATTTTATCATTCCAGAGCCAAAAAGGCTTTTCACAGATGGTACGAACGGTCTGTGTGGCTGATGGATTTAGAGGTAATTCAACTTTACCTGCTCTATCTAAGGAACACATGTTTTTTTGATAAATATGGTTATATGAGGGTGTGCATAAAAGAGAAGAGAAAAAGTCTGTTCATTATATTCTACTGTTTAATGTCTGAAACAAATGGTTTTGTAGGCTTTTACAGAGGAGTTACTCCTGGGTTAATTGGATCTTTTGCTACGGGAGCAACATACTTTGGTTTCATTGAATCAACTAAGAAGTGGATTGAGGAGATGCATCCTAACCTTAGGGGTCACATATCACACTTCATTGCTGGAGGAGTTGGTAAGCTGTTTGTATGTCCTTAGATGTTCATATTGTGTTATTGGATGCATTAGTTATTGTTCGATTAACATCCATTTGCTATGATAGAACTATGGAGCAGTGGCAATATAATTTTTGACACTACACAACATATTGATGACATGCTAATGGTTATAATTTTTCTTAAACCATGGTTTATACTTTTGAATTTAAGTAGATGAGAGACAGAAAGGAGAGAAGCCACGTTTTTGAGTTGAAGCCTCAAAATTAAGTTGTAAAGACTCCAGCCAGCAATTCTGTTATGCATAGATTGAAAATATAAGTAAATCTAGAATAAGAAAAATAAAATAGACTCAGTCTAGGACTTGGCATTTCAAATCCTACTCAAAACATTACTTGAAACCAGTCCCGTATGCTATTCTTGATGGACATATTCTGAACACTTTTGCCCCTTTAACAGCGGTGAAGTATTATTATGCTCTTTTGCACATTTGGCTGCTGTATTCTTCCATGTATTTTCTGGAGTTGGGCTATATTGATATCTGAAACTCTTTTTCTCAGTTGTGTGTGGACAGAGCTGCACACCCGGGGAATGCATTTATTTAAATACAATTTAAGTTGGGGGGGGGGGGGAGACATTGCAGGGTCTGGGGAGGGTCTTAAACTTATAATGCACTCAGCCTTATCCCTGGCTTTCATGGAGAGGCTGTTTGCAAGACTTAACCAGTGACTACTTGGTCACAATTGAGTTTAACATTACATCAATGCCTACCCTTTGCATTCATATACACAGAGACTCAAACTTCACTAAGCCTCATGATAGTAAATGGGTTTGTCTACAAATATCTTGTTCTTGCCATCCCGCTTGCTTTAAGGTCACTTGCCTTCTTGATGGCAGCATCATATGAATTTGGTTTTTCTTTACTTGGACAAGGGCATGACCCTGCAAACTGCTTCCAGTTGCTTGAGCAGTTTTATAGGAAATCTTAACCTCTCAGCCTGTTGACTGAGGTTAGTGTTACCACCTTTACAGATTCTCTTTCTTTAAAATGAAGACAGGTAAACATTAAATCCATGGCTTGCTGGTTGTTGATTTTATTTTTCAGAATTTTCTGATTTTATATTTTCTTTCTTCTTTCGCTTTCCATGTCCCAGGAGATTCACTTGGATCACTCGTATATGTACCTTGTGAAGTAGTGAAGCTACGAATGCAGGTCCAAGGCACCAAAACTTCTTGGAGCTCTATTGTTATTAAAGACAATGCCTGTCAGAAACCTGGAGTTCAAATGTATGGTTACTATAATGGGATCTTTCAAGCTGGCTATTCAATTTGGAAAGAACAGGGTTTGAAGGGACTTTATGCAGGGTATATTTTGGAGTTATCTCCTCACTTTGGTATTTAGGATGTGCTTTGTTTGGAAATTTCAAGATTTGCAATTACTAAAGAAAAGAAAAGGAATAATAGCTAACTCGTGCAGTTTTTTTCTGCCAAACCATTGGATAAGCTATTCTATCTGATTCCTTTATGATACTTTTATCTTAAGGCTGATTCAAATTATCTGCCCTGTAGGTGTCGTACTTCCCCCCAACCTAGAACACACACACACACACTCATACCCAGGGGAAAAAAAAGAATAAAAGGAAAAATAAAAAAGCTAACTCTGCATGGATCCTTTTGAGAAGGATTGACAATGCATAACAGATTATGACTTGGTAATTGATTTTTACTCTGGTTACTTCGACAGATACTGGTCTACGCTTGCAAGAGATGTGCCTTTTGCTGGTCTAATGGTATTATGCTGAAATGGAACGCTTCAATTTTGTTGTTTTTACTTTGATTTAATGAATTCACGTTTCCTTCTTAATAGTATATTAAAAGAATTAGTTGATTTAGTTGAAAGCTCAAGGTTTTCTTAAAGAAGTGAAAAACAATATCCGTGGGTTGACGGTAACCTGAAATTTGGATGAAAGTATTCAAATTGATCAGTTATTGCATACATGTGGAAAAAGCATACCGATATACATCTATCTAGACTGTGATTGGTTAGTAATGCATCATAGGTTGATTGTACAATCTAATCTCCAGGATTCCAGACTTCTTGTGATTGTCATTTACTAATTTGATTTGTTACTGAGAATCCTCTCTCCTACTCAATATTGCTATGGTTTCCTAAATTTCAAATTGTTTGAGCGAGAATATCCTTTTCAATTTCACCTGTATATAATACATCCCAAGTGACAAATTGACCTGGTATGTGCATAGGCATTCTTTCAGGACTTAGATGCATATTTCTTGACCTTCTGTTGTAAATTGGAAGATCTGGATCCAGATTGAACCAGATTTTGATATTTGTTGTGGTTCTATATTCAGTTGTATCATAGGGAAAGGTTTTCTATGCAGACAGTGTGGAATGTATTCCCACATGGACAGCTTGTTCTGCCTTGTGATTTTTTTCATTTTACTAATCAGATAGTTGTGAAAATTCCTTGGATAAGTACGTACTGAGTTTGTCTCTCATTGCAAGTTCATAGCCTGCCACATATGTAGTTTTCCCTCCTGTATTTTAAAAAATTCACTTATATTCTTACATCTTTAATTTCCTTTTCGAATAATCCTCAAAACACTGTATTGACATACAAAGAAGTCAAATTGTTGCAAAATTAATGGATAACTAGATAGTTATGTTGTCAACATGTCCAAATAATTTTGTCTCCACCAGATACTCTCACATTGCCCCCAAAAGAGAAACTTTGCTAGGGTAGGAATGTGGTCTGCACCATTGGTGGAGGAAACACATTCCTTTTTGTAATTTTTGTCTCTTCCAATCATGGAGTCAGCTATCTGGTTGCTATCAACACTATTAAATTTTCCCTTTAAATAGAATCACCCACCTATGGGAGGATGATTCTTCTTATGATTTCAGAGTTCATATCTTATTTTATTTGTCATTTTTATTGTCAGGTTACTTTTTATGAAGCTCTCAAAGATTTTACAAACTACGGGATGAAAAGGTGGCTACCAAATAGGGAGTATCATATGAGTAGTTACATGGAGGGACTTATCTTTGGGGGATTAGCTGGGGGTAAGAGTCTTGCTTGTTCTTCTTAACTGTGACTGTTGTGTTTCTTATCTGTTGGGAGTTAGGGCTGTATAGTGAAGTACATGGTTAGTACTTGCCCACTGAAAATGGAAGGTCTTGATTTTTTTTTGGAAAAGGATTAATGGCTTCATTTACTTTTACAGGTTTTAGTGCTTACCTTACTACTCCTTTGGACGTTATCAAGACAAGACTGCAAGTGCAAGGATCAACTTTGAGGTTTCAGTTTCTCTCTTTTCTTCTTCTTCTTCCTTGTTTATTTTGGGATGGTGGGTGAAGTGTTACAGTTTTCCTTTAAATCTAAACAATGAATATCATTCATTTAAAGTTTTTAATTTCTTCCCAAAAAAATTTAGAAGTTTTTAGTTATATTGATCCCTCTCGGTTCCCCTCATGCCATTTCTGCTCCGATAAGTGGCTTTAAGGCTTTGTCCACTACAAATCAGCAATGGAACAACAATCTTGGGGTTATGTCTTATGTATATTCTTCCTTTTTGACTCATTCATGTATCCTCAAAAGTGCTAATTTGCAATTCTAAATTACAGCTTTGTTCCATAATCCTTTGTTCCTTCCTGTGGAATAGTGACTGTGCTGAAGAAGTACAAAATTGCCACCTTCAATTTTTGAGCCATTTTACACTAGGTTGGGCCCATAGGGACCCAAAACTAGGGGGTTTGAATCCAGGGTTGCATCACCCTGCTCTGGCTTTTTTCATACTTTATTTATGATATGGATCAGCAAAGATCATGATTTGAGGGTTCCTATCTTTATCTTTGTCATAGCTGTACTCTTTCGACGAATTTGATTGCCTCTCTGCTCCTCTGCTTTTCTGATCACACATGGTGTTAGATTCCCCTTTTGTTGAAGACTTCCTTCCATAAATGGATTGAAGCTTAGCTGTGATAATCCGTTGCAGATTCTTGCCTGCTTGCCTAGACATGTCAGTAAATTTGGTTGGCTGTTCTTATTAAAGGACTTTGCCTCTATGGGTAGTTTGGTTAGTGGCATGGCTTATTTTAATTCGGTAGGTCACTGTGTGTCTGTTTAAATTTTGAAGTAACTAAAACTTTCTCTAAAACTTGAATTTAGGTACAATGGCTGGTTGGATGCAATTCAGAAGGTTTGGATGATGGAAGGCACAAAGGGAATGTTCAAAGGTAGCGTCCCGAGGATCATGTGGTATTGTCCAGCTTCTGCTCTCACGTTTATGGCTGTAGAATTTCTGAGAGAACAATTCAACGACAATTTAGATAGATAAAGATTTGCTCAGAAGTCACAAAAGGCAGTATAGTTTTTGCCGGGAATTTCTTTTCTTTTTCTTTTTGTTTGGGTTCCATTCAATTCCACCATCCATTTTAGTAGCGATGGGCATTGTATCATTTTAGAAACTCGCTGCCTAATGGCCATTTTTACTTGTATTCTTTCTGTGGTACATCTCCAAATATAGTTAATACTGTATTCATGTTTAGAGTATAGCTGCTGGTGAATTTTCAGTGCCTACTGGTATATGTCACACTAGGATGGGTTGTCCTGGTCATGGTCATGGGTCATAGCAATTAGAATTGGATAGGTAGTTTCATGGCCAACCTATAGTGAACCTAATCCCTATCTCGCAGCCACTTGAGCCTTGTTTTTTTACATAATAAAATATATATTTCTCTTATATATATATATATATATATATATATATATATATATATATATATATATATATATATGTATATGAATTATATGTTCTTTTTAAATTTGGGATGCTCTCCATGTGGCCGAAATTTATTACTTCTTTTGCCTTGGAACCGTTCGACGGATGTATGTATGTAAATGTCTTTATACGAAGAAGTGATTTAATTTAGACTAATGGAATTAGAAAAACTAGTTTAGGTCTTTTATTTAACATGACTTCAAATAGATTTGATTGAAAAGCAAGAATATGTAGCAGGCCCCATTAGTTGGGATAACGTTTCTTCATATTGTTTTGCCTTAATAATCTTTCTAGGCTTGTTTGGATATTATTGAGTCCACATTATAGGTGGAGGTTATTTTTTTTGAAGTCTTATGTGGAGTGGGTGGACCCTTAGATGGGATTTTCATTTTTTGGATTGGGTAGACCCGCTTATTGGAAGTTTGGCAAGAACAGAGATGAAACGAGAAAAAAGAAAACTTCAAATCAATATGATGCATCTCGTTTCTCTATTGAATTACTCTAAAATACATTTATAATATTTGTATATAACGATACATCCCTTAAAATCACCCGACCGATATGGTATACTGTTTAAACAGATGACACTCGTGGAGCTAAGTCCTAACATGACCTTGTGTGACCTTACTCTTAGAACAAGAAAAGCTTAATGTGCGTCACCTAAAGTTGGTAACAGCTACCTGCATGACCTACCTTAATTGAAGAATCCCTTCAACACAAAGTTGTAACTTTAGTTTGTCATATTTTGCATTTTCATTTTAATTTCACAGCCCATTTAGTATTATCTTAATTTATTAAGCTTAATGAGAATACAAACACGGTCACGAACGTGCATTAAAGAACTACTATTTTTCTTTTAAATATAAAAAACTTAAGATCATTATAAAAATGGATTTTACCATGTTTTAATAAGGTGCTTTGTAGCAAGATATACATACTTCATGTTAATTCTACCCCCACAAAAAGAAAAAATAATAATAATAAGAAAAAAAACACCACTTTATGTTAATGAATTGTTTACTAAAAATCATGTATTATATGTTTTTGTCTGGACAACATGTATTTTTAACAACTTATTCCTTTGAATTCATGTCTTGGTCTTTGCATTCAGTTTCCTCTCAAACTTTGTGTTTTATGAAAACAGAAATTGAGATATCAGAGGAAACCAACTAGGTAAAAATAATATTTTCCCTTTTTCTTTTCAATACATAAAATAATTTTTTTCAAATGCAAAATAAGATCATTATAAATGGACTCAACCATGTTTTATAAGATCATTATAGGTTCGACAAAAAAAAAAAATGTTCTACAGTATGATATAGAGACTTCATGTAATGAAGTGGTTACCAAGAATCATGTGTTGTATGTTTTTGTCAAGACAATATGTACTTTTGGCATGATATTTTTTTTTATAACAACTTATTCGCTTGAATCAAGGTTCATCCTCGTTCATTATTTTATTTAGTTTCCTCAAAACCCTTATGTGTTATAAGGAAAGAGAAAATAATAGTATGGAATTTCAAAAAATTAGATTGAGATATTAGAGTAAACCAATTGGGTAAAATCCATGTTCTTTCAACTTCCTATTATTTGTTTTTAGCAGACAAGAAAAATAACAGCCTTTTTTAACTTTTTTTTCTCATTTCTTGTGATCAATTATCCTGTAACTTCTCTACTATAGTTTTTAGGAACAGTTCTCCCCTCCCGATAAAAAAACCTCATCTCTCTTTTCAAGCTTGTCTTTCCTCATTCTTATGAAAATATAGAAATATGTAGGACCCATAAATATCGATCCAACCACGAATATAACAGCCACCTAACTCCATATTAGTCTATTAGGCTAATCTAAAATGTTTAATTTGATGAAAAAATTTAGGTCAAGGTGATGATTAAATTTTCTGATATATTTATGCTTTGTATCCTCATAACTGCATGAATCTTAACTAACATTAGATCATATATAATTCCTGAAACCCACTCAAATTTGCAGCTTGGCTGGTATGTTAGATTGTTGCTAAGGTACAAATTTCAAGCACCTTGTTTGTGTAAAACTGAACATGTGTGTAGGATTGTAGGTACAGAGTGAAAATTTTGTCTGGATATATTTATGTCTATCTGCATTCCTTTTTCAAGTTTGTCATTGATATATCATTTTAATTCTATTGTAATATTTTTGTATAAATGCATGAGTGGTAAAGATTCTTACTCTTATTTCAAATATTTATTTCAAAGCAGTTGTAATGCAACTAGCTTTCATTGCTCAATGAATCACAACAATTTGCAATTATTTTTCCGGTTCCCTTTATGAGCTAAAATATAATTCAATCATCGTTTGTATCGTTTGTGTACCTAGGCTAGTGTACTGAAGGTATAGTTTTGGCACGTGAGCTTAGCAATTAATTTAGTTGATTATCCTTTTGCAAAATCTGCTCGAGGTAGATGCTTTGTATAAGTTGTTTATCACCCTCGTATCTATGGTTGCTTCTCATTGATTTGGGTAATATCAAGCTTTTATCTTTCTTTATTTTCTTCTCTGTTTTCTATCATATTTTTTTCTATCAATGCCTTTCTTGTTTTTTTGGTACGTTTAAACGTATTTCTTCTCCCTTATCCCTAACAGGTTGGTAGAGTTTTAAGCCAGTGGATAAGAATATTCGTATAATTTTGGTTATTTGCACAACACCACAAGGATAAACTCATAAAACCAAAATGAATCTTGTATGGCATGTAATTTAATGGACCTGTGCATTCAAAACAAACAAAAATTTGATAAATCAAGATTGTGTTTATTATCCCCCACCCTCTTTAGTGCTTGAGGGATTCTTTTTGTCCTCCCCACCCTTTTTTTACCCTTGTAAATTGATTTTCATCATCATTTATATTATCTTTTTTGCTTTTTTATATTTTACATTTTAAAATGTTCTTTTGTTGATATTAATTATTTTTTATTTTTTATTTTCTAGGTTAAAAATCTGACAAAAGATATCAAAGATATGATAGAAAAAATCAACCTAGTATTAAAAGAGTTGCGACCCTTTACTCTTGAGCAAAGTATAAGTAAGTACTTATTTATTATTTAACACCTGATATGTTTTAAATTTGATGGATTTAATTATGAATTATGATGATTGATATTATAGGGAGACAAAGTGCGTAGATGCGGGGATTGGATGAATTGGGTAAATAATAGTCATTTGAGTGCCCAAATGAGCTCTACTATTTGTATTTCAACAAGCATTCAAAACATTAATCTTGGAGAAACTGCTGAAGTTGATGCACCATAGTTGAAACCAATATGCACATAGATGTGAAGAGATCTTATGCAAATTTACCTGTAAAGTAACCATGTGGCTGTAGTTTAGTAGTGAGAATTCCATGTTGTGGCCGTGGAGACCTGGGCTCGAATCCCAACAGCCACAGATACCTCATTTCCATTATAAAAATGTATATAAAAAGCATCAGTACAAAAAAAAATTGTCAGTATACCTTAACATTTAAGGTAAAAAACATATGAATAAAAAAAGAGATAATTACTATTGCCCCTGTACTTTGATTTTAATTTACTGATGATGTAGCATCTTTATATTTTCTCAAAAATCCTAAAATACCCTTATACTAATCTCTTTATTTATTTTCCCCTTTGTCAAGTTACAGTAATACCCTTAATTAACTATGGAGAAAAAAATAACTATAATTCATTATATTCTAAAAAAAAAATACCAAATAAAGAAAAAATGATTAAATAAAACTCAAATAGAAACCGAATAAGAAGGAAAATCTAATTCAACTCAAATTAGAAAGTGAATATCACCTAAAATATTTTCAAAATAAATGAAGTTTAGTGAAGGTGGGAAACCAAATTGAATTTGGATTTTTCTCATTTCTTTAATTCAAAATAAATGAATTTTAAATAAATGAAGTTTAGTAAAGGTGAGAAATCAAATCGGATTTGGATTTTGCCCATTTCTTTAATTCAAAATAAATGAAGTTTAGTGAATGTGGGAAACCAAATCGGATTTGGATTTTGCCCATTTCATTAATTCAAAATAAATGAAGTTTAGGGTAAAATTGATATTTAATATGGTTTTTATAAATGGGGTAGCATCGTCTTTTGATTTCTTAATTTTAATGAAGGGCAAATTAGACATTACATATTCAAACTTAACGGATACTTAACACCGTTACAAGGAAAGGGGCAACGGTAATTTCGTAAAGAACATGATTTTATTAGTAATAAAATCAAAATACAGGGGGATAACAATAATTATCCCATAAAAAAAATGTAGAGGAAAACGGAGGTGTCAGGTGGAAATTTATCAGGATCATTTCTTTCCTATTTTCTTGTAACTATATATGACATGTGTCCTAATATCACATCAAATTGGTTAAAATTCATTTATAATTCATGTCAAGATTTGATCGATGGACCTATAAATGGAATCCAACAAAGTTCTCGTACAATAGATGCCAAACAGATGGAAGCGATGTACCCTGTTCCTACATTTAGCGTACGACAACACGAACCAGTCAAAAAAATCGAAAGACAGTTTTGAGAGTTCTGAAACGCCCTCCTCCCCTTACATCTCTGTGAGTACTTCGGCTTGTGATTACCGTTTTCTGTGGAAATGGGAAAAGAAGAGAAAGAATCAACTTCGACGATTGTGTTAGAAGAATGGAGTGGATCTTCTTCTATGAAGCTCTCCAAGACTGCGACACTCACTGTCACTCCCACCTCTTTCTCTTTTCACAGGTTAGTAGATTACACCATTAATCAGTTTCTTACCCCGTTTATTGATTTAATAGTTATTTTTCTCTCTCTCTATGATAGATCCAGTAGTCGATTTGACGATGTCTGGAGACGAATTCTCACTGCATTTGTTCCGGAGGCAAGTCAACCATGCCGATTTTTTATTCATTTCACCGTCTCCAAGTTCTTAATTAGGGATATTTTCTTCTTTTCATTAGTTCAACTACACCATATTTTCTGTCTCTTTAATTTATGACAAACATGTTTTTCATCATTACTACAATATAAGAATAGCTGAGCATTCATTGAAGTTTGTAGATACAGATAAAAGAGGAAAGTTATGTGTTTGTCTTTTCTTTCTATGCATTGTAGAGTGTCTGTCAATCACTGTGTGAACTGATCAATTTTACTTTTGGGTTTTCAGGGTTTTCCGAGTAGTGTTACACCCGATTACGTTCCTTTTCAAATTTGGGATTCGTTGCAGGTAATTATGATCACTCAATGTTGAGTTAATTCACTGGTAGAGAGACATTGAGTTTTGAAATCCAATTTTTATGTTTTGATTTGTTTTAGGGCCTTTCAACTTACATTCGCACCATGCTCTCCACTCAGGTGAGGTTCAAATTTCCAAAAGCCTGACAGTTGACAACCGTGTCAGTCACTTTGTCCTCCGCCAGATTTTTTGCCTTGTTTAATACTTTGAACTATAATTTCTTTAGGCTCTCCTGGGTGCTATTGGGGTTGGTGAGAAATCTGCTACTGTAATTGGTGCAACATTTCAGGTAGGGTTTCTCCAATCTGCCAACTTACATATAATTTCCTTTTAGTTTTCATAAAGTGTACTAGCCCCAGGTCATTCATGTCTCACATTGTCACCACACTAGAGAATTTTCCTGTTTTACTCATTACCCTTGCCTCTTTGCCTCTTTGGAATTCCTACGTCAACAATTGGATCTGAATGTGAAAAATGCCACAGTGGTTTTTGAGGGATTTTACAGGGATGCTAGGAGGCATCTTATTCACTTTCTACCAGGTATATCTGTCTTTGAATTGTTTATTAGCTACCTTATTTTGCAGAACACCAATGAAATTTTCATTATTATCATTGTCATTGTTCTGAATCATTGATGAAAATGAACATTTTGAAAAGCACCATTGGTTGGAAATATGTCGATGTGTGTAAACTGTGTTCTGCTGTACTGATCTTGTTTGATAAGAAGACTGCAGAATTTCTATTTTGGATTGGGTTGTTCTGTTTTAATGCTGTGGCATTGCCTGATGAGTATGTTGTTCTCTTGAATTCTGTACTATGAAAGTAATGTTGTATGACTTTCTTTTGCTCCAGGGCTCTAACCTAGATAGCAATGCCAAAATGTGGCGTTTAGTTGCAGATCTGATGAATGATATTGGTATGGGACCTTTTCTTATTTGTGACAATGATCAAAAGAATTTTGAAACACAGGGAGACTTTTTCTTCTCTAATTAATAATTTAATGTACCAGCATGCACTTATATGTTTAAATACCTGCCGCTCTACATGTATATCTTTGTCGTGTGTAATATATTGATTTCAAATCCTACCTAATTGAAATACTAGTTTGTTTCAAGAAATTCAAGGTCTTTGTCAATTTCACACATACCTTGCCACATTTATTGCTAATTACGTCAGAAACTTGTGGTTGGGAATAATCAATAGTTGTCAAGGACTCAAGGGCCGCCTAGGTGACCCTTGGCTACTGGGCACCTTGGTCTCACCTTCCAGCTAGGCCTCCTCGAGGGGTTGCCTAGACACATAATAATTGTGGATAGAGTTGAAGATTTCTTATTTGATTGTTTTATTTTGGTATAATGCCAAACTACCTTTATGGGCATACCCATTGCACGAGGCTTCCACCACTGTGAGGTATGGGGAGGGTATCAAGGATACTTAGTACATCTCATGGGAGATATGGGATAATACCTTTAGATTGATAACTAGGATCTGTAGGTGACAGATTGTGCTGCAACTTGAAGGTTAGGTAATGATATAGGGGTATGATCCTCCAAGTTTGGTTGTGTTTGGATGGCTAAATTGGAAAACATGAGGGTTCTTGTTTTCTGAGTTTTAGGGAGTATGGAAATTTAAGGAAAATATGTATATCGTGGAATAAGATGGTCAGAATGGGGTCAAATTGGGATTTAAGTTCAAGGATCAAGCAGATGACATGCCTAAAGTTTTGGACATATTTGATAGTAAAGATCGGTGTAGATTTGGCCTTGAATTTTTGGTATAATGGGAAGTCGGAAAACTCAAGAAAATTGAAAATTTAAATTATAGAAAAAGGTGATTGGAAAGGCGAATTGATTGTAGGCTTTAAGATTACTTTAATGGGGGGAGCCTTGTGGGAATTGTGGAGTGAATGGATGGCTTCTTGAATGCTTGTTGAGCCATAGCAACTATTTGGCTTGACTTCATCAACAACCTTAGGACCATTCAACTCAAGGAGCTTCTTTGCCCAAAGTTGACATAACTGCCACTACACTAGCACAATCACACACAAAAGCACTCTAGGTTTGAGAGAAGTAATCAAATAATGTGAGCAGTTGTGTACTTGTGTATTCTCATCATTCTTTTTTGGGGCGGGGGGTGGTTGGGGGCTACTTATAGATTCACATAAGAAGTCTAAGTAAAATTAGGACTTTGAAGTTACTTAATCTAGTAATCTATTCTTGTGCTGACTCAGCAGCCAAATTGTGGGCTGCAGTATATGAATTAAAACTGGAAAATAAAATTTCCTTTAAGGACTAAAAACCTCATTGACCTTGCTGTCCTTGACTTAAAAGTTGTGTAGGTATACTAAATTGCCGCTGAAAGAAAAAACTACGGAAAAACGACAATGGGCCCAAACCTAGGGGTCTCACCTGGCCTTATGACAGTGGGGGCAGCGAGTCTGAGTACTCTAAATAGGGGATGGATTTGCATCATAGGTGAATCCCATCTAATTGGAGTTGCCATTCCTCAATTTGCAGTAGCAACTACTACAGAGTAACTGTTTCTTTGCACCTCCCCCCTCTCTTTTCACTAGAAGGGGGGGGGGAAATGCTGGTTTCTCTGGTTCTTCATTATGACATGTGCAAGCTTTAATTTGTGCAAATTTTGGCCTGTAGAAATGATATGGTGCACTACTTTGGCTGCAGGAATGTTGATGGACCTTGTTTCTCCTTTGTTCCCTTCAGCTTTTGTTCTAATAGTTTGCCTAGGAAGCCTATCAAGATCATTCAGTAAGTTTTTTGTAAACTACAGGTCCTTATTTGTTTGTTTGTTAGAAACAGTTACTATCAATATCCAATGCCATATAAGTGCATACTGGAAGGGAAGTTTCACTGGATAGTAAGTTGTAGCACATGCTGCCTGAATTATGTCAAGCCTGTGTGGTAACATATTGTTGTGAGTCACATTTACTATGTGTTTAAAGCCTTCTAATTAGAATTCAATGGGAAAATAGCAGTGTTGACTGAGAGTTTTGAGCTGACAGGTAAGGTGAAAACTCACTTGTTTGGCCTAATGACTCGATGGAACCAAATTCTTCAACGAACAATGGAAAGAATCAACCATAGATATTCACTAGGAAAAAATCAGCTACAGATTTATTAAGATTTTTGTTTGACAAATCGCTGCCAAATTTACAAAATTTCTGATGCTTTATTCTCTTTGTGATTAGCTGGGGTTGCAAGTGGAGCAACTAGGGCTGCTCTGACACAGCATTTTTCACTGCAAAACAATGCAGCAGATATATCTGCAAAGGTACTGTCAGTTTAATGATGTATGAACTTATACTGGTTTATTGACCCATTGAATAACTTGTTCTTTTGTTAGATAGGAAGGCAGTCAAGAGACTATAGCGACGATGGTTGGGATGATATTCGGAATGCTACTTGCCCATATTACAATGGGACACCCCTTAGTTATTTGGCTCTGTTTCCTCTCCCTTACCATGTTCCATATGTATGGTAAGTTCAACTCAAAAAAATGTCCAACCCTAAACATTTCTGGCTGAATCTTGATTATACACCTTATAAAAACTCTTGTGGGTACTTGCTATAAGATGCTTTTCAGAGAAAGAGTATCCAACAAAAAAGGTATATAGGAGAATTTTATTTCAGAAATTAAGTGGTAATCCACAATCTCACAACGAAACAGATAAACACATGCATACAACTAGCAAAATAATGCATGGCCTTTTTTTTTGGGGGGGGGGGGGGGGATATTTGGTTGATCTAGCTTTTGTTTAACTGTATATGTTTCCTCTCAAGGAGTTCAACACCTTTTCCCACAAAGTTTATATTATTTTTCATCTGATATTTAGTATAATATCATCAAAAGCATATTTGGGATGGATGATATTTTTACAATTTTAACACAGGCAACACCCAATAATAGTTTCCATTGTTTTCTGCAGCAAACTATAGAGCTGTTCGTTGCCTTTGCTTGACAACACTAAATGATGAAAGAGCCTCTATTCTGTTGCAGCATTTTATGGAAACTGGGCAAGGTATATCTAGGATTGATCCACCATTATTTGCCTTGTAGGAGTCCTAATTTATTGATATGAATAATTGTGAGTAGTGGCCCCTACATTTTACCGTTTTGGGTAACTCAAAATTGTATTGTCAGTCAAACCAGCTAAATGGAACTACAGCCGCTCTGATTCTGTCCAAGCCAGTAACCAGTAACTTGAGTTGTGTCATGTGAAGCTAGTATGAACTAATATGGTCCGGTACTCCAATCGTGGATAATCTGTTTCACTGGAGCTGATCCAGCTAGCTGCTGACAGTGTTGAAGTTTGAATCTTTCTTTGCTATATTAAATCACCCACTTATATCTAACAGATCTTTCATTAATCTACTAATATTGTTTCTAGTTTACCAGAGAATTTACATTTTGAACTCATCTGGATTTTTGCCAGTTCTCTCTCCAAAGCATGTCTCACACATGGAGCATGTTTTGCCTGTTTGGACCAGTTCATGGAGTTTGGAGGCAGCTAAATTAATACACAAGAGGGTACAGCTGGGTGTGAGGATTTCCTCACTGGACCACGGTGAAACGTGAGTTTTTAGTGTTGCTATTCTTTAATGCACCAATATGACTGAAAGTTCAATTCCTTGACTAACAGGAAGGACCTCTTAGGCTCCACAAATTTTTACCGTAAAGAAGGTCAAACACATTTTTAACTTATCTATTTTCAACTTATGAATTCTGACCACAATGACCTAAATCAGTTTCAATGTTTTTGTCTTTTCCAGTAAAATACCTACTGATAGAGAGGAAAAGGATTATCAGTGTTGTCATACATAAACACTCAACAGCAGCTGATATTTTGCAGTCTTTTGTGCATGCACTTGTCATGGCAAGTCTAGTGGATAGAAAATTACAGTTGCATGCAGAAAGCAACCAGTGGATGGATAAGCACTACGATGTTTTTATTGCAAAGGTACTTAACTACTTTCATAAAGCTGGTAGCATAGGTTGTTACGTAAGATAAGTCTGCTGACATATTCAACAGAGAATAAGGGTGTGTATGGATCTTAGGAGGAAAAAGCCAGTGGAACAATTTGATTTATGTTGGGTGAGGCTGATTGTTCTGAATATGGAAATGAATTGCAATTCATCCAAACACTCATTTGAATATAGAACTCCAGGGAAATTCAGGAATTACTTCACATCCCTTGGCTCCCTTTTTCCATGGACTCAGAGGCATTTGAACTCCAATGATCCAAATACAGTCTGATATATGACATGGATTTTATCAATTTAGGTGTCAGATGTAATGTTGACCTTCCTAATTGGATTGGAAATCTAAGCCAAGATTTTCTCCAACGTGAGTAGTGTGGCAGGGCTATCCCCTGCTTACACAATGGTTGGATCTGTTCATCAGTGATTTACCAATTAATAGGCCTGATGTAGGATTACAGAAGATTCTCTTACATGCATGATTGATGAAAGTTTGTCTTTTGATTGCATTCTCTTTATCTGGTAAACCAAACTGATTAATCATGTGGTCAGGATTGTTGGCTGAACGTTGATCACCCACTAAAGCATGTAAATGGATTGTTAGGATTTATCTGTGACATGTTTCTTCTTTCTTGAAATGAACCTTACATCCATGGTTGGGAGGTTCTTATAGCTTTGGCTTTTCAATTAGTCAATGGAATCCCAAATCGGAAGCTGTATGTCATGCAAAAGTATTTACCTTTTGAAAGTTCCAAGTGTGTTTTCTTATGATGTTTCCAGCGTGACAGGCATTTACACTGACCCCCCCCCCCCAAAAAAAAAAAAATTGCAGCTACATTCTGCAGGATGGAAAACAGAGCGTCTTTTATGCCCTTCAATCACTTATACGGCAAATTGGATTCGTGATCCTTCAAGTGAAAAGATCAGCTAGGCAATATAGAAAATCCATGAGCACTGGGAGAAAAAACGATTCATCAACCATTGGACTTCTGAGCATACTGGTTGGCATTCCGTTCTGGGCTTCATGCTGGCCACCTGCTGTAGGTGGGAAAGAGAGAAAGAACCATTTAGTTTCACTTCAAATATTTGAATCATCTTGCACGGAACAGTTTCTCTGTTAGAAGGAACCACTGGTATGTATGGTATATCATGATGGTGCTACAGTTAAGTGACCTCTTTGTTCTGGATTTATTTACTCTTTTTCTTAATGGAATTCTAGGTAGTTTTTTGTTCATAACTTTGGTTATTCAAAAACCATGTAATCTACTCCTCACTGAGTATGAATTATATATTCCTGTCTTTCAGTGGCTTAGCCTGGGACATTTGCAATTGACACCAATTTCTGGTGCTTGTACAATTTATTTCGTGAAATGCCTGTGCTCCCCTTTTCTGTAGTTCTTCATGGGACAGCGTAATTTGATGCAAATGGAAGTCAAATCCAAATTTCTTTGAGAAGATGATTTATAATTGTGGCCACACTTTTGACACTCTTGGCTGGAGAGATCAGCTAGGCGATATACAGAAAAGATTCATGAGCACTGAGAGAGAACAATTCATCAACCATTAGATTTTTTAGTGTAGTGGTTGGCGTTTAGTTCTGGGCTTGATGAATGATATGGAAGTGTTTCTCTAAGGGTGGGGAACTGTTACATATACCACAGGGAGAGCTGAACTTATGACATCTTCACTTAAGAGGTGCTGAACAGTTGATCATCATTAGTGACTTAGTTGCTCAGTTGTCCTTTTTTTGCCTTTGGTACAAGGACACTTTTATATATATACATGGAGAAGGGATATTACACATATCATCAAGCAAAGTAGAACTCACGGCCTCTTTCCTAAGAGATATCACTTTTATATATATATACAAGGAGAAGGGATATTACACATATCATCAAGCAGGGTAGAACTCACGGCCTCTTCCCTGAGAGGTATTGATCATTACTAACCAAACAACCTGGTGATCATGTTTTGTTCTTGCTTTTATCATGTTTTGTTCTTGCTTTTATTATAGTGTGACAATGTTGGGCTTCATTAAATGTACCACGTGGCAAATAATTTGAGCCAATAGAATCTTTGGATTGGTAGGCCAATTGTATTACGAGTTCAAATCCTTTCCACCATAGCACACATGCATTTAAAATTTTGTCTCACAACTCATCTAACATTAAGTGGGCCTAGAATGTTTGTGTCAAATGGGTGTGCGAGCCATAAAGTTGGGTGGAGGGCGAGAGATGGAAGGAAGAAATTCAAATCCTCCTATTATCACATGTTACACCTAATTTAGTTGAACCCATGAATCAAGGTGAACCGTTTGATGCTATTGATTTTATTATTGGACTCATCAAGAAGACAAGGATGAACCATTGAGTTCATCCCGGAAAGTCACATTTCGAGGAGACCAGCTCTACTCAAAGTCCCACGTAAGCATTGCCACTTAGTGGAATCATAGTGCACGAGACGACAATTGGAATGTCACTTCTCGGAAAAGAGTTGGATGTGTCAAAGCATTAAATGTGTCATTTAATGCGTAGTTCTCAAATCTCAAGAACTTAACGTCAATTGCTAAAACATCATTTTGCATTAATTGCATGTCGAATCAACGATATTGCGGATAATAACTAATGCCAGCTATGTAACATTCATAGCTTCTTGAAGAAGATTCAGGCATTGACTTCTCTAGCAAGCCAAGCATCACTCTCAATCTGGACTCTTCATTGGGCATATTGATAATCTAAGGGAGCAAGAGGATTCTTCTCCATGAGAGCATGATGAGTTCTTAGTATAAAGGTAATAGATGGAAGATAGAACACAGTCAAGTGATAAAAACAACATTTACTCTCTTGCAATAACTCTTAGCATTGAAACGCTTTTTGAGTTCTAACCCCTTCACTACGAGGTTTTTTATTATCTTGAATTTGACTTAATCATCTGAGGTGGTTTCTCATCCACAAAGGCGACCCACACTCATAGTTCACATCTTGTACAGTTATCCAATTTAAGATCAACTCAATCCATTCTTGAACCAACTTAGACCTAATTAGGTAGAGATTCAAGTGCAACATCACATGACAACCTTTTCTATGGACTTCAGATTCAAAAGGTTTTGAATTTCCTCCACGCATCTCCCACTCTCGATCCAACTTTATATCTGACAATAGACATAGGCACTATGGGCCCACATATTGTTATGTGGACTCTGAGATAAAATTTTGGAAAAATTACTGTGATTAACCACTTTTAGGTTTTATTTTACAAAAGTAACCACTCAATATTTCACTTAACAAAACTAGCTAAAACAAGTTTGGGTTCACAAAATTAATCAAAATAATGATTTTTTATTCCTTTGATATTTTTAACCCCCTAAAACTAATCACATTGAAAAGGAAAAATCACTATTTTGTTCAAAAGGAAAAAGACATTAATTTTTCACTCCATTTGGACATTTTTACCCCCATATTGGTATGATTAATTTTAGGGGTAAAATGTCCAAATGGATGAAAAATCATTATTTTGGATCATTTTGTAAACTCAAACTTAGTTTTAGCTAATTTTGTTAAGTGAAATATTGAGTGATTATTTTTGTAAATGAAAACTTAAAACTAGCTAATTAAGTAATTTTTCCAAAATTTTTGGTTTCAAAGGTACAGCCGGGTGGAGACTGGTGAGTACCTACACTCGAGTCAGAGTCCCTCTTTCTATAGAATCCATTTTCATTAAAATCACCGCAAATAACTGTCTCGAGTCAGAGTCCCTATTTCTATAGAATAACCCTTGATACAAACCTATAAATAAATTAAGAACGCCGAATCAAATAGTTAGGGCCGAAACGACAAAGACACGTCTCTCATTCTCGTGTCGCCCAAGTAATGGCGCCGGAGAAGAAATGCCTATATGAGATTCTCGGTTTAAGCAGAGACTGCTCCCCTGATGAAATCCGATCTGCATACAAGAAATTAGCTCTGCAACGCCATCCTGACAAGCTAATTCAAACCGGAGTTCCCGAGGAAGAAGCCACCGCCGCTTTTCAGGAACTCGTCGGTGCCTATGAGGTACTATCAGATCCTCGCGAACGCGCCTGGTACGATTCCCACCGTTCCCAAATCCTTTTCTCCGATGCAAACTCGTCTGGTTCTAAATATTCTCAAGTCCCGGATCTTTTCTCCTTCTTCTCTAATTCTGTCTACTCCGGTTTCGGAGATACTGGGAAGGGGTTTTACAAGGTTTACGGTGATTTATTTGGTAAAGTGTATTCTTTGGAGGTCTCGTTTGCTCAGAAGCTAGGGTTAGGCCTGGGAGCGGTCAGGGATGCCCCTTTGATGGGAAATCTAGGGTGCCCTTATACCCAAGTTACTGCTTTCTATAATTATTGGTTAGGGTTTGGGACTGTGTTGGATTTTTGTTGGGTTGATGAATACGATGTCTTGTCTGGTCCGAATCGAAAGTCCAGAAGGCTCATGGAGGAAGAGAACAAAAAGTTGAGGAAAAAGGCGAGGAAAGAGTACAACGACACTGTTCGTGGGTTGGCTGAGTTTGTGAAGAAGAGGGATAAACGGGTCATCGAGATGCAGATGAAGAGAACTCAAGAGCAGGCGAAGAAGAAGGAAGAGGAGATGATTCGGAAGAAAGAAGCCCAGCAAGCTAAGTTGGCAAAAGCGATGCTTTATGAGGAGCCCGCATGGGCTAAAATTGATGAGGAACCCGAGGATGGGTTTGATGAGCCGGAGGATGATGAGAAACAAAACAATAGGAATGAGCTGTACTGTGTTGTTTGTAATAAGAAATTTAAGTCTGAAAAGCAGTGGAAGAATCATGAGCAGTCAAAGAAACATCGCGACAAAGTTGCACAGCTTAGGGAGACACTTGATGCAGAAGACGAATTGTATGTTGATGGTGATAATGGTGGCAATGACAATGACAATGACAATGACGATGAGAAGGGTCCCGTGGACGGAGATGAGGTTGAAGCCCATGGTAATTTGCATGAGGAAGAGACAATGGCTGAGTTAGAAGAGCAGTTCGAAGATACTCTTGATTTTCAGGAAGAAGCTGAGCTTAGAAATCCTTCCAGCCCTGGCAAAGGGAATAAGGTTTCTGATGCTAGTGATCAGGATGAGGTTAGTCAATCATTTGGTTCTGATGAAGAAACAGACATTCTTGAAGCCATGGTGTCAGGACACATCAAGAACAGAAAGACTGCAGCCAGAAGGCATGAACCAAACTCCTATGAAGCTTGCAGTAGCTTTGGTAGTGAAGAAACTGACTTTATGGATTACCATGCTCAGAAAAGCACCCAAAGGAATAGGAGAGCAAAGGGAGAGAATGACAAAAAAGCTAAAGGAGAGGTTGCAAATGCAGAACTGAACAAAACCACCGAAGAAGAAATCCCTGTAACTAGTGGTAGCAACATCGGGACTGAGGAAGTTAGGGAAGATAGGAACACACATATGCAGGAAACCTTGTCTCATCCGCCTGAGTTGATTGGCACCAATGGTACACAAGATATGGCGCTTGGTACAGACCCTAATGCTTTAAAGCAGACTGTGGACAGAAAAGGTGTCGGACGGAAAGATGCAAATGCTAAATCAAAAAAATTGTCCAAGGGGAAGAACCAGAAGGTGAGATTTGCTGAATATTTTTCGTCACTTGTGTTCTTTTTTGAAAATCTGGGTGGACCTAATTATAAATAACAAAACTGGAGTTGCTCGATTGAAACTTTCTAACAATTAAGTTAGCCTTAAATTACAAATGATCTAATGTTTTACTCAAATTTTAGTCACCAACTCTAGCTTGCAAATGGACAGTTAAATTCACCCCCCCTCTTTCTGATCTTAGAGTTGTCCAGGCAGTTCTTTTGAGGAAGTATGAATGTACTAACTTGTATTGAGTTTTGATGACCCTGTACTTCAAGTTGGTTTCAGCTGCTATTTGAGAGCTGTTCTCAAATTGCTGATTAATTTGTTTTCAAAACTTGTAACTGTTTTGGATGAGTAGTCTTATATAGATTTTTGGGTACTTAATATACTAAGTTACTAACATGTAGAGGTCTGGACAACTGGTTGCTGTACATCTGAACCTGACAGTGTTCACTTCCATTGTTTTTGTGGCTTTACTTACTGAAGCTTCCTATTTCTTCTAGAATTAAACTTGCGATGATATTGACTGAAAGTGGAGTTGCTTATTTCCCAACTACCATTTCAAAACCATTAGCATTTTCGTAATATCCAGAACTCTCCCTTGGTCATCATGATGGCTGAAGTGTAATACCCATCCCAAAGTGCATGGGTAGTTTGGACATTTCAGAGTTTAATGCAGATTCCAAACTGACAGCTGTAAAGGGTCTTCATTTTTAATGGTTGATCATAAGAAAGATGGTTAATTTGATCAAATATTTATTTTTATTGGGCTTTGCGCTTAAGATAAGTCACCTAGTGGTTGGAATCTAAATTTGTAGGAGCAAGGTCAGACATTCAAAGCCCATTATGCGCAACCAAGATGTTACCTTTAAATGTTATGTTTAACTCCAAATTTATAGAGCTGTAACCTAAATCCTGGGCTGAAAGAAATAAAAGAAATAAATTAAGAAAGATAAAATAGAAAATATGAGTGTAAAACAAAAGAAGATAAAATAGATAACATGAGTAGAAGACTAAAAAGAAATTGTATACCCTACAAACTGAATAGAACACCATTATAAATCAAGGTAAAATAAATTACCATCAGAAGGATTAGGAAATAAGCTAAAACCAAGGAATTAGTGGAGTAAACTGACAGATAGAAAGAGAGGGACAGAGAAAAACAAGGTCGAAAACATGAAAGAAGTGTGAGTGAGTATCATGAGAAAGAGAGAGTCCATGATGGGAGCTACTGTTCTCAGATTATTAATATAGTTTTCAGAACTTAGTCACCTTTATGAGTGGGTGCTGTTGCACAATTTTTGTTCAATTTGGTTCGTCCAATATTGAAGAACCTCTGGTTTATGTCAACTTTAGCCAAAGAAGGTCCAAGAGTTGAGTATTCTGAAATTAGGCCTGGTTCCTTGCCACGGCTGAAAGAACAGCATTCTCCAACTTCCCTTCCCCCGCCCTGCAAAACCCGGGGGGGGGGGGGGGGGGGGGACACATCCCCCTTTCATAGTGCCTTCTTTTCACATTTTCTTAGGTTTTTTTTTTTTAATTTTTAGATTTCCAAAAAGGGCGTACCCAGTGCTGAAACTCCCACACTGTGGGGTCTGGGGAAGGGACTTTCTAGGCAGCCTTCTAACCGTTAGAATTGACTCGAACTTGGTGGAACTCTTCCTCTCAGTCAAGTCTACCTTCCCACCAAGTCACGACTCCATCATAGTCCTTTACTCCTCTGGACCCATTAATCATAGGTGTCCTACCACTTTTGCCAAATTTAGGACCTTTCAACCAGCCATAAGATATAGCCAATTTTCACATTATATCATCCTTAGGACCTACATTCCATCCCTTTTGGTTTAATTTAAATCCAACCTTTAGAAATACCTCTCTATATTCTAGTTCAAATGTATGGTTTTGGGTTGATTTCATTGAAGATCATGGAAGGACTGGTCCTCATTCAATTGAGGCTGTATCAGGAAGCTTCTTGATCGAAGGGTGGGGGGAACCAAAATCCCTTCTTGAGTAACCAAAACATGTCCCGGGCTTTGTCTAATTAAATTTGGGTTCTTGTTTATTAGACCAAGTGAAAGGGGAGACCACAAAAGGAATCTGCTCAAGAGAATGACTATTGGAGAAGATGGCAAAAGGGCTGCCAGAAATTGTAGAATCCCCCCCCCCCCAAAAAAAAAAAAAAAACAAAGGTCAAGTCTGAGGGTATTTGTGTAAAACTCTTAATATACTTCAATTTCTTTTTAATGGATTCTCATTATGCCATCAATATTGAGATCCATGGTTTGGATTTGAGATTTGGGGAAAAGATTATGCGATCTTGAATTGTGTGGTGTCTCAATGTAGCTCAGGCTTGCCTTCAATGTAGCGGTTCCCCCTGGGGGGCTTTTGACATGAAGTATTTCCATGTATCATTCGAGCTTAATAGTTTGATAATAGTGTTATTTATCTTTCATAATATTTGGCCCTTGCAGCTGAATGATGATGTTCTATTTCTCTTTCAATTTCATTCCCATGGCTAAATTTCTCTTTCGGCACTTCCTGTCTAACTCAGCTGTCTTAACCATTTCAGGCAACATCAAAGAGATCAGGCAACACGTGTGAGACATGCGGTGAGAATTTTGAGTCCAGGACTAAACTGCATACGCATCTAGGTGAAACAGGTCATGCTACAATGAAACTACGGTAGAATTCTTTTTTCAGAAGAAAACATGAGTGAATCTCGTTTCAAGAGCTAGAAGACTAATCAAGATTGTCAGAATGAAGCTGATTTGGCTTCTGAAGTTTTTCCAGATTTTGAATTTTGCTTATTTCTCCTCTGCGGAAGGCAATTGAGTAGCTGGTCAAGTGGAAGATCTGCATATTAACGTTCCCCTAGTTTCACAATGGAACAAATATCAGTGAACCAGATTCAAGTATTTTGAGTAGGTTTGCGGATATTAAGTGCATTGAAGCTTAGGCAAAAAGAAGTTGGAAAATATTTAGTCTGGAGACCATTAGTTACATCCAGGTTTGAATTGTAAACCATTTGTTACCCTGTATTGCACTGTACCTCATTGTTTACTAGTAAACAAAACATTTTTGGTTACTGTCTCCAAAACAACTTTATAAATAAGTATTTTTTTGAGGATAATAACTGGTGCACAACTCATTGAGAGTATCTGAAAACTGAATGTTTACATATCTCTGGAGCAGGTTTTGAGTTTCTATTCATATATTCAGGAAATGAGGGGGGGGGGGGGGAATATGATGCAATGTGACTTTGCTGACCATCAGTTTGTTGCTTAGCCATTTTCTGTTTTTTAATTTTCTTTTCTTTTCTTGCCCCCCCCCCCCTTTTGTATTTTTTTTTTGGGGGGGGTGATGTTCTGTTCATTGTAAGTTTCATGTTTATTAAGCATGTAATGCAACTGGTTCCTTTCCCTTTATTTCTTTTTACCTTTTTTTTTAATTTAAGTAACAGGGAGAAGATCCTCAACCCTGTGCAATCTGTTCTTCCATTTGATTCCATTACTAGTGGATGGTCTTGGAACTGACCAATTGAGCTGCTGAAGCAGGTCTAGTGGTCTATCCTTAAGCTGCCTGGAGAGAGGTGAGGGTCCAGATTTCCCTTCCTCCACTTGGAGAATATCAAATGAACCTCTATGGTGAATTTGATGAGTTAGAAGTAAGACCTCAAATGTTCCATCTTAAATTGATTAGTGATTACTTTTAGTGGGACTTGTTGAAGATTGTTTCCAATTCGGTTGTTTAAGTGTTGGGGAGGCGAAATCTTTTCCAAGTGCTCTGGTTTTTGATTTGTCAAGAATGGCAACGGTCGTTTTGATTAAAATTAATGAGAATATCAGGTGGAGTTCTTTCATTTCTTTTCCCAGTAAAGGATTCCTAGATTGATTACCAGACGAGATGCAAATACTCCATCTAGATTGGAAAAACATCCTCTGTTGTGTGCACAACAGTGTATATTTATGCGAAATAACTAACAGATTTAAAAATTAATTTATGCCATCTAGACTGTGAGATCACCTATAGATTTATTTCATAATTTTTATTTGGTAATTTAGTCAAATTAGAATTATAGACAAATTGAGTTTAAATAATTATTTAATCAATATCCCACCATCTCAATGAATTAGCTCAATTGGCAAACGCCAACACTTCATAACTAAAAGTTCTAAGACATTAAATCTTCTTGGTGCTACTAAACCTTATGCATTTTGTTTTGTCCAATCAATGTAAATCAGGGTAACACCGGCTTAGAAGAACCATAGTAAATAAATTTGGATTTGAGGCTCTTGAACCCAGGTAGATTGGGTAAAATTTGGTTTAAAGGTTTAGATTCCTATGATAATATCTAAATTTGGTTTTAAGATTTAGATTCCTATGATAACTTTGAGTTTAGAGCAGCCTAATCCAACCTAGCCAATTGACATATGGTTCTTACTTGTGATGTTTTTTTTTTAAGCCGAAGAGTTTATATATAAGTTGGAGGAATATTACTTGTGATGTTTTCCTCTTAGGTATTTGAATGTTGCTTATTGAAAAAGGATGTAAATGTTTATCTCAAGCAAGTGTGTTTAGAGTTTTTTACATGAGCCCCTCCATTTTCATGGGAAACAAACCCCACCCCCTCTAAAATCAAAACCTTACAAATACCCCCTTCAACATTAACCCCGTTACTTAGGACTATTAATTAATTTTAATATGACCATATTACTTTCAAATATAGTAACGTTTTAACTTTTTATTTTCAAGAGTTTTTTTATGAACCCCCTCCATTTTCATGGGAAAATAAGGCGCAACCTTGTAAATACCCCATCCACGGGATGAACATTTGAGGAGAAGTTGTGCGTACCTCACTTGTATTTTTTTTCTTTTTCTCCTATAACATTTCTTCTCCTCAAGATGAGGTAGGTACACTACTTCTCCTCAAATGTTCATTCGGTGGTAATCATGGGCATTGATTGGCAGTGGTGATGACAAATTACAAGACATCGTGAGTAACTATGAGGAGTGAAGTGGTATGGCTTTGAAAATAAGAAGTTTAAATGTTACCATATTTAAAGGTAATATGGTCATATTAAAATTATTTAATAGTCCTAAGTAACGGGGTTAATGGTGGAGGGGATATTTGCAAAGTTTTTATTTTTATTTTAGAGGGGGTGTTGCGCCTTGTTTCCCATGAAAATGGAAGGGACTCATGTAAAAAGCTCGTGTGTTTATTTTTCTATTACATTAAAGGACGCGTGCTTTTAATTCCGATACATATCATTCATCCGCTACGTTGAAATTTATCGGTGCACATTGTCCACCGTGCGCATTCAAGAATAACGTTGCGCTCTACGCACGCGGCGAACCCAAAGAGAGATGCACTGGGTATATTATCAAGACAACAGAAACCGACGACTGAAAGAACTAGAGGAGCTCTGGGGGCGGTAACGAAACGAAAACCCTTCTTTCCATCCGACAATTAAATTTTGGTGGCTTCGAAGATCTGATCAACAATGGCCATGGCTGCGTTGAGGCGAGAAGGCAGGCGATTTGCCCCTCTCATTTCTCATAATTCCCATGAATGCGCTCCGATCGTCGCTTATCAGCGAGTAAGTCGCATTTACTTTTCACAGTTTCAAATCCCCATTTTCCTTCTCTGAAATAGGTCGTATCATTTCTGATTTATGCAATGTTTTAAATTTTAGCTTTAGATCGACTTCAATGAAGGATAACTTTGTTAATCCAGAACGAGGAGCAAATGTTGTCGTTTAGGGCTTTATTTGTTCGTATGATGATCAATCGAATTTGCAGATGCAATTTATTTCCTTCGTTCTTGTTTTAAACTGTTACTCACATATTCTGATTGTAAAAGGCGTTGGAGTTGATCATCTCGCATTTTAGAACTTGTTTTCTTGAGTTTCACAAATTTATTTTATTTTGTTTGATCCATCCGTATAATCGGAATAGTTTTACTGTTTTCAGTTTGGCATAATGTTTCATCTTCGCTTTATTCTCTAATAGGTTAACGTTTGGCTGGTCGTTTTGTGCATTATTAATTATTGGAAATATTATGAAAATCTTATGACATGGGTTTATTTATTAGTCAAGTGGGTGCTTAGAATCTCGATATCAGTAACACGAGCTTCTCATCAAATGAGAAATGAATGCAGCTAGAATGATGATAGTCTGCTGTTCAAAACATTGGTATACATGTCTTCTGAGTGACTGACTGGAGTTTCTTTGTTCAGGGAGTTGGCTCCTCATGGCGCACGTTCTATCTCAACACAAATAGGTAAGTGTCATTGCTCTCTTGCAACCTTTCGTTTTGCTGCTGTGAAGGATTATTACTTTTTATTTTTCAGTATTATAATGTTAGAAATGTTCTCTGGCTGAATACATCTCCCCCTTTACTGATGCAGTCAGAAACCGGATGAAGAGTGTTAAAAATATTCAGAAGATCACAAAAGCAATGAAGATGGTTGCAGCTTCAAAGCTACGAGCAATTCAGACTAGAGCAGAAAATTCACGTGGCCTGTGGCAGCCATTTACTGCACTTCTTGGGGATTCTCCTAGTATGTTTATTAATGACCATTATTAACAATATGAATTGTTCAAATTCTATGGTGTCTATTCTTCATAGAAGTTTATGTGAATCATTGTTTTGTTTAACATTACTAGGCTTGTCTTTTTACCTCAAAAGTTGATCATCGTCCAAAAAGGCAGAAAGACCGAGTTGTTGGTGTCGGTTCTTTTTATTTATTTACTTACTAGTTGGAAGTTCCTCATATGCTACAGCTTTGAAAGCCCTTTTTTTCTAAGAAGCTTAGCTTCTTAAGAAGAGAAGAAAAGTCAAGAAACATTTATTGTTCTTACTATTTATGAATTAGATTTTGAAGAATGTTACTTCCTATAATGTGGGGTGGAAGTTGCTTATGTCAGTTGCATTCTTTGTACCATATTAAATCTTCTTATTCTTTTGAAGATAATTGATGGGCAGTTCCTATGTTGCTTTCAGTCTCGGTTAATTAAGTAATAATTAATGATGTGGGTGTGTGGGTGGGGGGGGTGTTTTGAGAGTGAGTGTGTGTTTTTCTTCCCCTTAAACGGGAAATGGAAGGAGCTACCAATGCTTTGTTGAGGCTATTTTTGTTGTTGTAACATGGATAGAAACGAAAAAGAGAAGGGAAAAAAAAATCTCTTTGTACGGATTCTGCTTGACATTTGGAATGACAATATGGTTGTGAGATTCTTTTGACACTTTTTGAATTTAGTCTTGGAATGTTGAGCATATCATGAGCCTGCCATTTTTGGCTAAAAATCACACTTTTGGTTTAGAACTTTGTGTTGGGACTTGTGTCTAGATTGAATGTTGTCTTGGTTCTCACAACCTTTTTGTGAATCAAATACTAGAAACCTCATTTTCTTCTCTTTTTCATTGAGAACCACACGTCAAGATGATGCATTTTTCAATAGTTTTTTATAGGTATTTTTTCCTTCTCTTTTAGTCGTCTCTTGCCAACCAAACATAGCCTAATGAAAGCACTGTTTAATGATAATTCTTCTCAATAACCATGTGGAGTGGCTGACATGCATTAATTAGTGTGTGTTTCATTTAAGTATTTATAATTGTACAAGATGTGGTAATTTTAAGGTGGATAAACTGGCTGTGTAGGTGAGGCAGATCCGGTACATAGCTGGGCTTCTAATTAGTACAATAAGCCTACGGTTGGGTTATATGGAGATTGACCCTTTATGCTAAGGGTTTACTTGCTAATGGGCGCTAACAGGCCTAAATTATGTGCATATAGGTGGTTTATAATCTAAGTTTATTTGCTTAGTAATTTCTGTTTTAGAGGTCATGTGACCACTTAGTCATATGACTTAAAACTAGGAGTAACTATTCCGCCTTGAGCCCTTAATGAAGGTCACATAAGTGTTTTCCTTATATAATTTGGTCTTTTATTTTAAGTGTTTAATTATAGTAGAACAGCCTCCCACAACTTGGACAAGCTACTATAGTATATTCAGAACAAGTCCCTATGTAATGGTAGTTAGTTTGAAGTCCCCATCTAGATTTGAGTTAGTTTCCTATAAGGTACCAAGTTAGTTATCTAATCAGCTTGTTATTAGGACATCATCGCTTTGTATGTTCAATTAGTCTAGTACCTATTTAACCGTCCACGAGGGAGAATAATGCAACAACCAACTCATTCACTTTTCATAGCCTTTACCTGTTATTCTGAAGTAGATCCAGCCTTGATTCAGATCTTGGCAGTTGGCCCCTGGCTGAATCCCCTTCAGTTCAAAGCTAAATTAGTAGGAGTGATGCAGATCCATTTAAACCAATCTGCTGGTGATAAACCCTGCTCAAAAATAGATGGAATTTTTTTTTTCTATTGATGGTTGACATGACTGATCCCATCCTATGTCTAATTGTCCCATTAGTGAAGATAATTGTTAGGTTTCAAGATTTTTCTTGAAAATTGGATAAAAATTCAAAGAAGTCAAGTAATGAAGAATGATAGGAGGATCGGGAGAAAGAAAAGGATTGTCAGTGGTCATTGAAAGAAACGGGAAAGAATTATGAATTATATGGGCCCATGGGCTCTGTATTTTTGGGTTTACTTTACTTACACTCAATCCTAAATGGGACTAGCTATTACTTTTGGTTTTGTTAAATTCTAGAAATCTGTGTTTGATTGGCATGAGATGATAGAAAATGAAAAGAAGAGTAAAAAGTATCTTGAAAAGAAATGAAAAAAAAAAGAAGAAGAAGAAAGAAAGAAAGAGAGAAATAGAATGTCATGGGGTTTGGTTGTCAATGGAAGTGAAAATAAACTAAAACTTTGTTTCTTTGATCTACCAAAAGTTTTGCGATCCATGACATTATTCAATATAGGCTTCTACTCCCCAAGACAAATCTCACAAGAAATGTAAAAATTCCTGCTAAAATGAGGACAATCTTTTGGGCTACTCATGACATTTTCCATCTCCCAACACAAAAATTCAATTACTTTCAGAAGAATCTCTATCAAACCAATCACGGTGAAATCTTCACTCTGTAGAATATAAGTACAACATAGTGGTTTTTTCTTGTCACTTCCATTCATCTTAACCAAATATAGACAAAGAGTTTCTATTTTATTTAATATCTTTTCAAGTTTTATGTTATTAAATTCAGAATTGATTCTTTATTGGATGCCAAGGCTGGAGTCGGTGGGATTCCTTCTCCACAGTTAGGCCCCTGTCCTCTTTTATCTTCTATCTTCTATTCTTCTTCTTCCATTAACCAGGTCCAAATATCTTCAGTGTCTACACCTTACATGCACTGATTTTGGTCTCCATTTTTGGTTGGACTTGGTTTTGTATCCTGTTCGCTAATCTGTTGTGGTCTGTTCTCAGTTTCAGATGTCATCTTATTGTTGACCCACTACCAAACAGTTCAATGAATCCTTTGTATTGGTAGTGTATGTTTCCTTAGGTGGCAGCACTGTTCATGGCATATTTACAATTCTTTTTCTAGTTTCAATTCCTACACTTCTATTGTACTTTGTTCCTTGGTTGCCATTATCATTCCCCTAGTTTTTTATTTTTATTTAAGTATTGCAGTGTTTCCTGCCTAACTTTGAGTTCTGATCAGCATCACTACTACCTTAGGTTTTACTTTCTTCTACTTTCTATTATGAAGGTGTTACTAATTCTTGTTCACTTGCTATTTATTTTATTTCTGGCAAATTGGCACAAGTCAATTGTCATTCTAATTAGTTAGTTAATTTCTTTCATTTGTCTACACCTTGGATTGGGTTTACGCAAGATCTTGGCCGGTGTTTGATTGGGTGAGTTTCAGAGAAGCCCTGCAAACTGAGTTCGGTGATGGCCAGACGATAGAGGCGTGTGTGATTTTGGACAGCAACTAGGAAGAAATTATGGGTGCTAATGGAGTGGTGGAAATGGGAGACCAAGCAAATTTGACGGAAAGAACGCCGAGTGAAACCGCCAGAAGAGAGCGATTGATGGCTATGGTGGTCCCATACGATACTTGGAGAAAAGAGAAGAAGAGAATAAGAATTCTAGAGGTTGAAATCTATCGGATTAAAGATGCAACAACGAGAAATCCTGCCGCCTTATCCAAAGCCCGCAAGAAGAAGGAAATTTGAGGGAGACCAGAGGCAATCGAAGGAAAACTCCGTACGGCGGCTGAAGTTCCTGTTTGCAGAAAGTGGAGAAGACGACGATGGTGTTCGAGGGTTTATGGGGTTAGATTGGTTCACCTCAAACCGGTTCGTGGGTTTGGTCCAAATCCTATGGGCCAAAGATTGTGGTATTTGGGCCACATTCAGGTATGCTCCGTCTTATACATAGGGCCCAAACAAACCCAATACAAAGATTGGGCCGCTAGACCCCCAAAGAAACCCCCTTGGATCAAAAGCCCATTCTATTAAACCCAAGCCCATCTCATTTCATTAACCCATATTTCTTAATCCATTCCATTCTCATGACCCAAAGCCCCATCCCGCCCATCAAACCAACGCCCAACCCATTTCTTTTAACCCATGTTTTTAAGTATTTGGACCCACCTCTTTTCACCATCACTCATGGGCCTTGCCCATTTCGTATACCCAAAACCCAAGCCTTCTCAGCTTTACCTTGAACCCAAATAACTCAAACGGATCAAGACCCAAACCCAAAACCAGCTTGAATCAAACATTTACCAGAAAAGTGGTCCAACCGAACCAGAATATGGGGAGCCTTCGTCTTCAATCCCTGCAACTCATGACGGAAAGGGAAGCGAAGATATCAGGGCTGCGGCAATGAAGGTACGCCCTAACCAACAAGGGAAACTAGCGACCTCTACCTCCCTCTTGAGAAAGCCTACGCATCTAATGCAAAACCCCAGGCAAAGATGTAGCAATCAACACCGGTGAAGAAACCCACCTCCTCCGCAACAACACTTGAACTGGAAATTCTGCCAGGAAAATCTAGTGGAGAGGGCATCATTTCCTCGGTTTTTCGCTGGAATTTTTTCTCGATTTGCTTAGGGGTCTGTCCTCTAGTGGATTCCATTCACTTTTTCTTCATTGTGGCGGATATACATTCTGCAGTAGCGTTTCTTGGTCTTCGCTGCAACCACATCTTAGTAATGGCAGCGTTGCACCTCCTCAGCTCCCATCTACGCGTTTATGGTGTTTGGTATATTGCTCAAGAGGGACTGAAATGGCCTAGTTATGTGGTACACATGTGAAGCCTCAACCTCAAATTTTCCATCACCATGAGAACAAGGTGATTTTCGAGGGGTCGGTAGTGTTAGGACCCTAGGATGAGGCCATGTGGAGGAGAGAGAGACAATTAGGGTTAGTTGGGGGTAATAAATATAGGGACAAGGGAGTGGAGAGGGTATCGAATGTTATGGGAGTATTTTGGGCAGCCGTAGGCTAAGGGGCACCTCTGGGTGTGGGGGTGACTGACACCATTAAAATCAATTTCTATCTTGTTAATCTTGTAATTTCGTATTGATTTTCTAAGATATTAAAAGGATCTTATCAACTGGTTGATAAGTCCCTTTTATTTCTATTGAAATTCCATAAGAAAATACCAGAATAATAATGATAGAGCTGGTTTTAATGGTGCCAATCACCCCCACACCCAAAGGCGTCCCTCAGCCTACGGCTGCCCAAAATCTCTCCAAAACATTCCATCCCTCTCCACTCCATTGTCCCTCTATTTATTACCCCTCAACTAACCCTAATTCTCTCTCTCTCTCTCTCTCTCTCTCTCCTCCACATGGCCCCATCCTAGGGTCCTAACACTACCGGCCCCTCAAAAATCACCTTGTCCTCAAGGTGATGGAAAATTTGAGGTTTGGTCTTCACGCTTCACATGCTTGCCACATAAGCACGCTAGGTCAGCTTCATGAATGATAGCCGTCTTTGGCATCCCATACTCTAGGTACCCCCACACTGTAAGTAGCCCATATGAAGGAAAAACCCTAAAAATTTGAGTGGATGGAAAGAACACACGATGAGTAGCCACCCGATTGGTGAAATCCACGAAACAGGGGTCTTTTGCTCCACCATCAAGGCTCGGGGAAATGGATCCAATCTGTTCGTAAACCTCTAGCAACCCCTTGTGAATTGGTTCTGCTTCATTACATTCGAGATGATCCAGCACATACTGAAGCAGTTTTGGTAATCCGGGGAGCAAGCCTATGACAGAGCCTACCTGCACCTGATAATCAGCATCCTGCAAATAATGCTTGCGCTGGGAGAGCCGAGAGATTGGAAGCCCGAGTTGCTTGTATTTCAAACGAAAAAGGAGGGTGTCACTCGCCAAAATCGAGCGCTGCGTCTCCCCCTCAGTCGAGGCAGCCCCAACGTTGCCACCTCTCCTACCAACATGATGTTCAGAGGTTGAAGACGATGGATTTTCCCCTTCTTGGCTCAGTTGGACCGCTGGTTTGGTGTATCGTTGGTTCAAACTGAGCCTTGGGTTGAGCCTTGGTCTGTTTGAGCTAATTGGGCCCAAATTAAAAATCAGAAGAAGTGGGCTTTGGGGTAACGAAACGGGCCAGGCCCATGATAGATGTGTTAAATGGGTGGGGTCCAAATACAAACTATGGGTTAAGATAAATGGGTTGGGTGTTGGTTTGATGGGCTGGATGGGGCTTTGGGTCATGAGAATGGAATGGATTAAGAAATATGGGTTAATGAAATGAGATGGGCTTGGGTTTAATAGAATGGGCTTGACCCAAGGGGGTTTCTTTGGGGGTCTAGCAGCCCAATCTTTGTATTGGGTTTGTTTGGCCCCTATGTATGAGACAGAGCATACCTGAATGTGGCCCAAATAACACAATCTTTGGCCCATAGGATTTGGACCAAACCCACGAATCGGTTTGAGGTGAACCAGTCTAACCCCATAAACCCTCGAACACCATCGTCTTCTTCCCCATTTTTTGCAAATAGAACTTCTCGCCGCCGCTTGCTGGTTTCCACCAATCGTTGCCGACCATCTCCCATTGCCCGTGTGACCCTTGCTTCTTATTACACTGCTAAAACCAATAGCTTCAACCATCAAACCTCTATTTGGCATTCTTCTCATGTTTCGGTGAGATACAACTTTTGCAACTAATCGGCCATGACCGTCTTCCTGCACCTGATCGGAGTGGTGCTGCGATTCCTCCTCTCTAAGAACCGATGCCGATTCGATATGAGGACTCTTTGCATCCTTCTCGTTACCGAAATCGTTAACCAATGCCTTCTTGAAGTTTGTCCAGGTAAATTCCATCCAGTCCTTGCAATAGATCCATTCGAGTGCCTCTCCTTCCAAATGTTGGATCGCCACCCCTAGCCACCGCTCTTCCTGGATCTGGTTCTCCCAGCAGAACAAAAGAACCTCTAGAATCCATCTCTGAACTTCTCCTTCACCAGAAAACGAAGGTAATGTCATTACCATGGTACAAAATTTGGTCGAAATGTGCAAAATTTCGACTGAAATTTTGCATTTTGGAAAATGCAAAACGAAACTCATGAGGACCAAAAAAAAGTCCTCAGTTTCGATCGAAACTATCGAAATTTTGTCGAAACTTGGTTCAACCCAGTTGGATCAGCTAGTTCATGAGAAAAAAATTCCCAAATTTCATGGGAAACTTGGGAAATTTCGTGGAAACCTGGGAAATTTCATGGAAACTTGGGACTTTTTCCTATACATTTTTTAGCTTTTCCAAATTTTCAATTTTTTTGTTTATTTCATGTTTCCCCAAATACCCCCTCCATCAGGACTTCCCTATCCAAAGTGCGTATTCCCTCAAGCTAGTTATCTCAAGCATGTTGATGACTAGACTCATAAAGTTACAGTTGTCGATTACCTTGACAACCATAAGCATAAAATGTCATGAGATGTCTATGTTTGTCGGTTGGAGGAGAGGATGTTACAGGCATAATACTACTCAGCTCACAGGATGAATCCACTCTTGGCACTCCTCTTAGCACTAAGTTGTATTTTCCTTTTATTGTCAACTATTTTGAAGTTAGAAATTTTATATTGAATGTTATGTGCTTAAGTAGTTAAGTTTATAATGTACTTTTAGGACAACTACACATTGATGTTATGTACATTAAATGACATATCTACATTGATTTTTTTAGCAAAATACAACCAATGTGTTCTTTATACTCTAATTAGCTTAAATACAGAATCCCACCCCAAAATACTCTCTAGAACCTGTCGAAACTTGTACGGAAAAATCCTCGGTTTCCTCGAAGTTTCCCAAGTTTCCACATAAGTTTCCCATTTTCACCCGGTCGAAACTTGAGTTTCCCTCGAATTTTTTACCATGGTCATTACCTCCTTGGGATTGTGAATGCTCGATGTCCAGTTGATAAGATCCTTCTAATATCTTAGAAAATCAATACGAAATTATAAGATTAACAAGATAGAAACTGGTTTTAATGGTGCCAGTCACCCCCACACCCAAAGGTGTCCCTCAGCCTACGGCTGCCCAAAATCTCTCCAAAACATTCCATCCCTCTCCATTCCATTGTCCCTCTATCTATTACCCCTCAACTAACCCTAATTCTCTCTCTCTCCACCACATGGCCCCATCCTAGGGTCCTAACAGGATGACCTGCTGTTCTCTGTCGCTACTGGTTATTTTAATCCCGGCTTTGGGTAATTAGACAGGGTGCCAGATACAACTAATAAAAGAGAACTTTGCTAACCAAAGCAAAGCTAATGACACTTCCTAATCAGCGCCATGAACAAGCCAAAAAATAGTATACGAGCTTAACATTTGTATACCTTCATAAGAAAAGCTACAAGTCTTCTCCTGATTAACAAAAACAAACCTTAAACTGATGGAGAAAGTCCAATCCAGCAGTTCTGGATCATGGATTCTTTCTGCATCCTAGGTTATTTTTGTTATCTATAATTATGTAATTCTTGAACTTACCCAGGTACAATGCTACCAGGGTAATTAGTTCAAGCTCATTATATGGGTTCTGTCCAGATTGGATCAGCTCTGTATCCTGGTGAAGCTGTGAAATGTACATATTTTTTTGGGACTTTTTTAAATTAAAATTCTATACCTGACTTCTATTAGACGTTTTTATTCCATGAATGGGGCTTTTCAAAAAGACTAGGGAAGGCTGTTGACCATTTAATCCATTTTAACGTGATCCTCTGGTGGTTTATGGCTTTTTGGTTTGATGAGGGGTTCTATTGGAGATCATGGAGTTTTTGCCTATCAGCCACTCATTTTTTGGTTTAAGAGGAAATTTCAAATTAAAATCCATTCTTCTTCTGTGTCATGAACTTTGCACAGAAAGCAATGGTAGATTTCAGAGGAGCAGAGTTGTTGCGGCATCTAGATAGGGCATTGGATGGGGCCTAGACGCAAGCCATCTGTCACTGCCTGCCAAAAAAGGCCTGTTGGCCTGGTTTGCTAGCCCATGAACTTTTGTGTTAATCAATATAAATAAATGAGCTTTGATCCTTTGGTGATGTCTATGTGTGTGCTGTTCTTGCTTGCTAACTGGGTTTCTAGCTCTCATGCACGGTAAGCTTTCTAGCCCTGATGCTCTTTTACTTGTGTTCATTTCCATGTAGGTGTTGATGTCAAGAAGAATGTTATTATAACGATTTCATCTGACAAAGGTCTTTGTGGTGGAATCAATTCAACATCAGTGAAGATCAGCCGAGCTATTTATAAGCTGACAAATGGTACTGCGTCAAGCAGCTTTAGTTTTTGTCTTCTTATTGTGCCGATATTATTAGGAATACTTTGCAAGCTCAAATTTTGGTCTATGATATTCAGGTCCTGAGAAAGAAACAAAGTATGTTGTTTTGGGAGAGAAGGCAAAGGCCCAACTTCTCCGTGACTCAAAGAAGAACATTGAGTTATCTATAACTGAGTTGCAGAAGAATCCTTTGAACTATACTCAGGTTAATATAAGAATTCTTCATCTTATGCTTGTTATATTGAATGATGTACCACTAAGCAAACATTGTCTTCTCAGGTTGCTGTACTTGCAGATGATATCCTAAAGAATGTTGAATATGATGCCCTGAGAATTGTTTTCAACAAGTTCAAGTCAGTTGTTCAATTTTTACCAACAATTTCAACCATATTATCCCCTGAGGTATGAGATTTCAGTTGCACTTTTTACGTGTACTTAGATCAACTTTTTGGATTTTTCCAAATTTCCAAATTGCTGGAGATTGATCATCTTATGTTTTTGTGTGGTTAAGATTGTGGAGAGAGAGGCTGAAGCTGGTGGAAAGCTTGGTGAGTTGGATTCTTATGAAATAGAGGGCGGGGAGACCAAATCAGAAGTGCTTCAGAACCTTTCGGAGTTCCAGTTTGGTTGTGTAAGCCCTTTGTAGAAGCTACAAACCTTTTCATTTTTTATTTGCATGATGCTTTCCCCTGTTGCTGAATTGTTACATTCGTGCAGTGGTGATTTTCTCTTTGCTGAAGGAGTTTTCCCCCCTTTTTTTATTGCTTTTTGGTCTCTGATTTATTTATTTTTTATTACTCCAATGTTGTGTGCTGTAAGATGACATTATTGATTTCATGATTCTCCCTGAACTGAAATACTTGAGTTGATTATCAATTGAGCCTGATTTATAATCTTGCATGCCTGAGTACTGAAAAATATCATATGCCGTCTTTGTGGGGGTTTTCTGAAATTTGCACTGTTTGCAGGTTCTTTTCAATGCAGTATTAGAGAACGCATGCAGTGAGCAAGGGGCTAGGATGTCTGCCATGGATAGTTCCAGTAGAAATGCTGGTGACATGCTTGGTCGCCTCACTCTCACATACAACAGGTTCACTCTTTCTCTCTTTCAAGATTGGGAAAAACATGAACACTGAAAAAGGAGCGTTTATCCTTTTCTTCAGCTTTTATTAATGATTTTTTTGGGGGACCTTCATCCCTAGTGCTTGTGTGAAACTGACCGTTTCCCACTTTCTGTGAATTTGTAACAGAACTCGTCAAGCAGCGATCACTACAGAGCTCATTGAGATTATATCTGGGGCTTCAGCACTGGAAGGTTAAGTTGAAGAAGAATAGGCTACCCAGCCAAAATAAAAAAAATGTTGGACTCATCTCATTTCGAACGCAGTTTTTGGTTGAGCTGTTACTGTTGAATAATCCACCCAAGTCAAAACTGTTATTTTCCTGGAAACTCTTGGGATCATTTTTTGTGTTTTTAAATATTGGGGCTTTCTCTGTGTCTTACTTATTTCATGTAATTGGCATTTGGGGTGGGTCTTTCTCTTAGTTAATGACGAAATTGAATTATGTATTGCAATTTGCTAATGATTAACGCCTGGATGTACCAGTTAAGGCCACTTTTTGGGATTATCTCTGTTATTTTCCTGGAATTCTAATCATTTTTGTGTTTTTGAATATTGGGGCCTTTTGCATGTCAAATTATTTCATGTAAATGGCATTTGGGATCGGTTCCTTCCTTAGTTAACGACAAAAGTTGGAAGTTTTTATTGCAATTTGCTAATGATTTGACGCTTGGATGTATTATTTAAGGCCATTTCCTGGCTTCATCTGATGATTTCTACGGCGATGATGATTTCTATGAGCTTTGTTAACCACTTGCTGCTACCCGTAAAGCGTGTTCGCAGAGCTTAACTTATACTAGACTAGTCGGATAATAATGACTGAGAAAAGCCTTGGTGCCTGTGTAATAATATATAGAATGTTTATATATAATGGTTGATTATTTAAACGGAAACTTATGCATGCACGAGAAATTGTTCAGAACAGTAGCTGCCTGTAAAATAATTGATACCTAATGGATCAAGTTAAGGGTACTCATAATGGTAGTTCCAGATTAAACTCTCAAAAGTACTGGTGGGACTAATAGCTACTAATTATATGTAACATTTAATGGGTCATAGGGTAATTGAAACACTGTAGCTTCAATTTAGACTCAACCATAAATGGCAGTGACTTTCATCCATTATTCACGGAATTTTCTTAGGTCTATTTCTTTAACAAATAAATGGACTATTTATTTCTCTCTGGATGAAGAATATATGTTCATCATTCACATCATAAGTTTTATATTAAATTAAAATAAAAGTTTGTAATTTTTTTCTCCCACAGCTTGCATTAAATGAAAGTAGATGATTTGTTTTCAGGGTTCTACCAAGAAAAAAAACTTGCTTTGAGGGGCAATTATTCGCTAGAAGGAGGGCTTGAACCTCCGACCTTGTGGTTAACAGCCACACGCTCTAACCAACTGAGCTATTCCAGCTTAATGATACATAAATGCACAATTTCATAAAATGTCGTCTATTCTAGAATGGCCCACCTAGACTTCTGGGTATTCAAGGACAGTGTGATTTTCCCAAGTGAAACATGGTCCACTCATAATAAATTAACCTACGGCCTAACACCCATTTTGTTCTTGACAGGCCAGATAATGACAGTGCAACCCCCCCCCTATAGCTCTGGTTCTTCTAATCTTTGTCGGCCATTAATATTCTCCATTTAAAATGAAAAATACATAGTAAAAACCGTGGTATATATATATATATCATTCCTTGCCAACTAAGCGAAGGTCATGAAATATGAATGTCTAATTACCCAACTACAGTATTGGTCAAAAATATTGCAAATGCATGCATAGCAGGTAATGTTACTCTAAAATGAGTAGTACCCAGCTTCATTAATGCAGAGATGTTCAGTTAGGCTCTCCAAGTAGAAACCAATTCTGAATCAAGGCTAGCAGTGCTGTACAGCTTCACACTATGAACTGTTCATGAATGCTAAGTTAGTTGGTACTGCTTAATCTTTCTTCCCTGAAACCAATTCTGAAGCCTAGCAGTGCTGTACAGCTTCACACTATGAACTTCATGAACATGCTAAATTAGTTGGTACAGCTTAATCTTTCTTCTTTTTTTATTTTTTCATTTTTTTGGTAGTTGGTAGTTGGTACAGCTTAATTACTTCTATGAAGTGTGGACCCCCACCATCACCTTACAGCTTAATCACTTCTCTTTTTCAGGTTTACAAGTTCACTCTCTAGTCTCAATGCCATTGGATGTAGTTGCATGAAAATATACATTTGATTTGTGTTTGTATAAAGATCCATAAACAACTATTCCACTACTTTGAAAAGCATAAACAACTACAACAATTGCAATTAGAATAATAAAATATATTACATTATTTATGAACAAATTAAATATAATAATAATGTTAGCCTCTTTGACAAATGTGGTTTGTGTATTTGTGAAGGTTCACTTGAGTTACATCAGATACTCCTCTATATAAATATTATAATTGATAGCTAGTCACCCAAAAAAGGAATAATGACAATCTATATGTTCAATAATTCTCCTTGTGGAATACAAATCTGGTAGTGGTTTTGGTGGTCAGCTTTGTGCACAACCTCTCCAATTCTCTTGCCAATGCTAAATGCCCACAATAAAAAACCCCTGCAACAAAACCTCTTAATAATTAGCTCACCTAAACAATCATAAAATATAAATCTTAGATTAATTCCTCTCTAAGTAAGTAGAGAATCCAAACTAATAAAATAATAATAATTGATTAAGAAGGGTTATTATTATTTTAATCAGTCAATTAATATAATTCTTAATATTATCTTGGGAGAAAGAACATCATTCAATAGTGCATTTAGTGTGACATTCACTGTTAGACACAGTCATCTTTTAATGCATGAAAATGATCGGTTTGATCACCACGCAAGAGGTATGATCGACAGTGTTCTATATATTTTTCCTTCTATATATCTATATATATATACATATGGCTACTCAGGAAGCAGACATTGTATTGAATATAACTGATGAACTAATCGAACACTAAAGTGTATACTGATGAAGAGGGTTAGGTATATGGTTCAGGTTGAAGTCATGCCAAAATCTCACATCATAAATTAAAAAGGGTATTGAAAGACTTTGAACAACTCCCAGGTTGATTAGGCTTGTTGTTTAACCCAGATTAATAAAATGACTCAAATCACAGTTTGGGTTGTTGGCCAAATCAAATCTCTAGAAAAAAGAAAACTTAAAATTTTAAAGTTGTGTTGTTACTGCAGTTTTAAGGTAGTGGTTGAACAATCTTCACCATTTTTACTTTAAGAGATTAATGGGTTTGCTTATTTGACTCACCAATCTTTGCTCCTTCATGTCTAGTAGCTAAGTTTGAGAAGACTTTGGTCCAGTTTGGCCTAGCAAAGTGTGTACGTACCTGTGGATCGATCATGTCCAAAATTTAACACACAATTAACCATAGTTAATTTAATTGCAACTAAAAGAATGATTTTGACTAATTAATTATTCATCTAATTGGTCTTATATATTCAATCTATCATAATTAACCCTAAAGAGTAATCCATTCAACAGCTGGTTCAATTTTAGTTTTATTCAGGCTTGGAAACTAACCGGAGTACCAGAGATAATGTCGATGCCGTACTTTGCATGATATAAAGCTTGAATCGCGCTTATCAATGCCGACCTTGCGTCTCCATCTTCATGAATACTAGTGAGAAAATTGTGCATCTCTATTACATCCTTAAAAAAGATTAGGTGGAATTTTATATTAATTATTTAGTTGAATTGGTAGAATTAAAAAGGAGTCTCAATGTAATTATAAAAGTTCTGGGGCAGGTAAGATTTCTTCAATACCTGCTTTTTATTTGCATAGGAGATTTCTTTGATGATATCCCTAAACCAGTCAAAAGAACTTTGTTCTCTTGTAACCCAATATAAATATGCCTTTGATGGAACCTTTTTACTTGTAATACCTGATTCTCCACCATCTTCCTGTTCAAGATATAAAAAAATATACATATCAGTTAAATTATTTCTAATTGATATAAAAAAAATTTAAAATAAATAAATAATCAAGAAGGAAGATTAATTACATAGTCAATGTAAGGTTTTGTTAGGCCATGAACAACATCTTTGAGAATGCTAAGGAAAGGAGTAGCTCCTATGCCAAGGCCAATGAGTATGATAACATCATACTTGATATGATCTTGAGAAGCTGCACCATAAGGTCCATCTATGTAAATCTTTGGAAACCCAGAAGAACCCACAGAGGCCAGTGCCTACCAATACACAGAAAATTAATTTGCTTATAATTATTTCAATAAATCTTGTTTTTCTTTTCTTTCTTTTTTCCCCTTGAAAATATTGTGATTTCCACTTACCTCTTGGAAAAGATTATATATTTGATAACTCCAGTCACCTTGAGTTCTAATGTGCACATTGAGATAATCATCTTCTGGAGCAGATGTCAGTGAAAAAGGGTGCCTGAAAAACGGAACACAAAGACAAATTCATGTATCTGATTAGGGTTTTTTCAATTGGGAGAAGGGAGGAGATCACATACCATTCAAAAGGAGAAATTTTAGGGCATTGGATGAATATATACATCCCACTTCTGTAACTAAACTCTTCAGGTTTGCTCAATTTGAGTGACAAAACTTTTCCAGGATAAGTTTTTGCCTGTAAATTAAAATTAAAACATCAAGGCTTAGGTTCTAATTTGATATTTAAAATTTTTTTTGAGAACTGGGTATTATTTCAATCTAATTTACTTGCAAATGAAACTAAAAGAAAAAAAAAAGTATACCTCAAGTGTGTTAACATGGTACAACCCTGATCGTATCGCTCGAAAAATCCGCTCCCATAAGTATAGTAACATTGGAAAGGCTAAATATATCCATGTCTATAGAATAATTTTTCATGCAATGAAGAAGAAAAATACATATTAAGAAACAAAATCAATATAATTCAAGATATAAATAAAATGGTATTTCTAGAGTGAATGCAAAATCATACCGTTTTTTCTCTTGCATTATGAGTTAGGAAGAGGAAGATGGAGTGCACAAGGAGGAGTGCATAGACAACGATGAACAGATGATGTGAATACCAAAAGGTATTAAATCCGGCCATACGCCGGAGCGGCCATGGTAGCGAGAGTGGCCGTCGCCGGGGCAATGGAGTTGCTAAAGTGAATGAAATGGCCATGAGAACCACCATTAGAATCCCAGTAATAGCTTCTGTGGAGCCAAGTATCTCGGCATAAGATGGTTGATGATTCCCAAAATCTCTGCCGATCGTTCGCCGGTAAAGTGAAGGATTGCAACCGGCGATCCTCGGAAGATCACAAGCTAGATGAGCACCTGCATGAAGTATCACACCAACCACTATTCCTGCTGCAATAAGCTACACTACAAAGAAAACCAATCACAGATTCACAAGTCACGTCAGTGAAATTCCATGAATGACCTTAACGTACTACTTATTTGCATGCATGCATGCATGCAAAACGTTATCACCTTGTGAAAGTTGATGTTGTCGTTGAAGGGAACAATTGAACTAATCCGACGGTTTCTTCGAAGCCACGTCACTGTGTTTCGACAAACTGGGAGAAGAATAAGAGCCATATTAAACTTGAGAGTCTCTGCTGCTCCCTTAGCGGTTGAGAGACAGAAACCTGTGCACTGAAATGCCTTCCTGTGTTGGTATTGTATGAATTTCCACGCAAAGAGTGTAATACAGATGCTTATCCATAACCCAATCGTCCATGCTCTTCTCCAGTATGTTCTGAAATAGATTTCTTCATTAGTCCATGGTGTTCTTGTTATTCCTTGATCATTCACCTGGGTTTGATCTTCTGAGTTGGATTGGGAAGAGATTGCAGGTTTGGATTCTTTCTGAAAAATTCTTTCTACTTGCGACAACTGCACGAATATAAAAAATAAATAATGCAATTCGAAAGATAGAAATCTCAACTCTATTGATGCTTCCCACTTACCGCAACAAAACCCTTTTTAGAGATGTCAAGCTCTTCCATGATTAAGGCAGAATAGTGTTCTGCTTCTTCTTGTGTCATGGACAGTTTATTTGCAGAAGCACTCAGCAGGAGAACCTGAAAATGAAGTAAAAAAATTAAGAAGAAATAAAGAATTCCAAGAAGAAAATAATGATTTTTAGTTCTTTAGCATGATTATTAATAAACCTCTTTGATTTCCATCTCAGTGATTTTCCCATCCATATTTCTGTCACATCTGAAGAACAAAAAGAACAGGAGAGATAAGAGTTATCAATTGATTTATATTTTTTTTAATGTTAATAAATTAATTAATAAATAAATTTAACATATTACAAGTTGAAGAAGATCTGGATTCTGGAATTAAAACTTGGGTCATTGATCCGAGACCAGTAATCATGGAGTTGGGTTTTGGAGATTTCCAACTGCAGATCATCTCTGTTGCTGCTTCTTCCTTGTAATGCTTGTAGAAGCTCCTCTGCAAATTCTGGTGTTTCTTCCATTCCTAATAAATACAAGTTCTTAATATGGTCAAAATCGATAAATAAAATCCTAAAAGATGGCGAGAACACATTTCAATCACTCACCAATACAGAAAGCGAAATCTGAGCGGTTCACTAACGGAACTGGACCGGAAGTGGAAGCTATTCGGTCGAACCGCTCTTCCATGTCTTTCCACTCTGTTCCACTCTGTGCCATGCGATCGATGAATCTCAGCCTTTCCATGGCGAAACCAGCGACTGTAGGAACCCAATTTCCGGCGAGTTGTGACTGATTCCCAAAGGATTCAATTGTAGCTCCATTGATGTAACAAAAAGAGCATGGCGAATCAGAAGAAGAAGGAGAAGAAGATGAAGAATGAGAGCAGAGGGAATGAGAAGATGACGATGAAGAGGATTGAAGGATTGTTTTGAGAGTCATTTTTTGTTCCATTGGAGAATAATGTGAGGGTGGTGGTTGAAGTGGAGATCAAAACTTGTTGCAGAGATTGGAAAATGAGTTGGGTTCCTCCAGTAAAGACGAAAAAAGTGGTGAAATTTCTTTGTCAGATAAGGAAATAAGGAATAATAAGATTATATATAGATAGCTAACCTGGAAAGCTAGCTTTTTGTTGGGCTTTTTCTCAGAATTCAGATTGGAAAAAGAAAAGGTTGAACTGAAATTTTCTAGAGGATTGAAGAGAATAATGAAGCATATGCTGCTGATAGCTGGTTGTTATTTACAAGAAAGACTACAGATTTGAGTTGAGACTAGGCTTATTCGAGAAGAGACTAAAAAGAGAGATTAGGAGAGAAAGTAAAGTGTGAGAGTAGGTGAGAATATTGAAACAGAGCAAGAAATGTTAATAATTATATGAGAGAGAGAGAGAGGTTGTGATGACTGATGAGAAGGCTCCTTGCAAGTTATGGCATAATATGAACAAGGCTTCTTCTAAAATATGGCAAACAACATTACAACCCAACCCACCACTTTCTCCAAAATTTTAATGTTCTTCTACTTTTTGCCTATGAATGTGTGGGGTTTGTGTATGTTTACAGGTCCACATAATTACGAACATATCTTGAATCAATTACTTAGGAATATAATTGTAATTGAATGGTAATTAGGGTTCTGGGTTTTTCTACAAATAATTTCTATATAATCTAAAAAGAAAACAAGACAAGCAAATGTAGTATTTGTAAGGTATGAGATTTATGAAATTTTCAAGAAATATGAGAATCTGTTTTCTCTCTGGTGAAAGTGATTTTGCTTGTGTTCTTCTTTGTAGTTGTGCTTCTTTCGAGTGCTATACCTACCAACACCAAAACTTACATGTCTTTAGCTTTTTTTGTTTTTTTAAATCATCAATTAATACTAATCAAAACAGGATTTGATTTGATTGGATGAAGCTCAAGCTATGCTCCCAAGTTGGTCAAAGTCAAAGAAGAGGAGGTAGGGGTAAAAAGGGAAGAGAAAGGAAAGAAGGTTAATTCTGTTTCTTTCGGAAATCAAATTGTTAATGCATGCATGCATGTGATGGATCATGGATGACGACTTAGGGTCTGACTTCAACGACCGTAGTTATTTTTATGATTTTCAAAGACATCATATGACACGTGGCAAATATCATTATTCTATACACGGTAGGAGAGAATAATGGAGACTTCCTACCTACTAACCTTTCATGTATATTTTTACTTCCAGAGGAAACCCACTTGATAACTATTGTTCATCCTATCTAGAAAAACAATGCAAAAACATACAAATAATACAAAAACGAAATTGACGTGATTCATCTGAAAGTTACGTCCACGGCTAAACGAGATGGTGTTTTACCATAAGCAAGAAAAGAACAGACAGACCATCATAGGGTTGCTCAGCTGATAAGACCCGACACTTTTTAGTGACGGAATTGCGATTTTGATTTTGCCTGATGGTATATCATCTAATTCTCACCGTTTGTAATATATAAAAATTGTTTATATCAATGAAGGAAAAAATAAATAAATAATACAACCAAGTGTTTTTCTACAATTCTCAACCTTTTTAAGAGATTATAAGTTTGATCAGTTGGAAACATGGTACAACATTTCACCAAATATTTGTCAAATTTGCTATTTCAACAAAGGTCAAAACTTTTTTTTAACCAAAAGTCGATATATTCAAATGTCGCTGGAAAAATGCAAAAGTTGCCCGAATCGACTAGCAAAATACAGGCTAAAATCCACCGGAATCATCGAATCTGCTACTCTGTTTGATCTTCTTCTTTTCCTTCTCTGTCTTCTATCTCTCCGACAATGGTGGAAACATCTTCTCCTCCTCCTCTTTCCATCTCTCCAGCGGCGGTCGTGGGTTTTCACATAGGCGAAAATTACTTAAAAAGTAGGCGAAAATTTTAAAAACCGTTTTCAAGAAAATGACCAAAATGCCCTGGTACCCCAAAAATGCTAAAGTTAGCAACACATAACTTCCAAATAGTTTGGGCTCCACAACTAGTCATTTCAATGAATTTGAAATTTTCAACAGAACCAATCACATATGCAAGGTTAGCCAAGGGAAGAGACAGCCATTCAGGTACGCTGACATGAGTCACATGATAGAAATTATTTTTCAGGCCCATCATTCAGTACTAGGCCTGTGAAAAAAGTTCAAGTATCTCAGCCCAAGCCCATCCCAGTGATTCCATTTTGTGCACTTATGGAGTTATGGGTTCTTGTCAGGCTTGTCAGCTCCTCCTCTACTATGAAGGAAAGAAAAGTCTGGCAAAATTGCTTGATGCAGCGCAATTAATGCGAGAAATTTTCACACCTGTCTACTGTAATTGTCTATTATTGATAGAAATTAATTCCAATAGTACAGTAGTGCTTAGCTAGAAGCCATGAACAAAAGGCTCGTCTTTTAAGGAGCTGCAATCAAATTATTTGTAAAAAGTCCCCACCGAAAGCAATAGTATGATAGCACCTGAAAGTCCTCACTCTCCGCACATCATCTTCCTTTCCAGTCTCCTGCAATGTTAACCATCCATGTCCTTCTACTGCTTCTCCTCTCCATCTTCTACCACTCCCACAACCCAGTTCAGGCTGCATATACTGGCTCTGGCTCCGGCACCGGCATCTGTAGTGACAGATGTGGCTCAATCCCAGTAAAATACCCTTTTGGGACAGCTTTAGGTTGTGGGCACCCAGATTTTGGAAGATACATAAAATGCAACGGAGAGAGAATCCAATTTTCAACAAGTAGTGGTGTCTACACTGTTTCTTCTATTGATTACCAAACTGGAACTCTTATACTCTCAGATCCTCTCATGTCAACTTGTACTTCAATGCAAAACTCTGGTAGCTTTAGATTGGATTCATCTTCTCCATTCAACATAGTTACAAAAGATATCTTTGTATTGCTTGGTTGTTCAACAACATCTCCAGTGTTTGACCCAAATGAGGAGTTGTGTGATAACACTGGTTCGGCTTCACGTGTCTGTAAGGGTTTGTATTCTTGCAAAGGGGTTACAGGAATTGGGTTGGAACCAAATGCTCCAATCTCTACTTGTTGTGTTTATGATGCACCAACTGGGCTTCTGGGTTCTTCAGCTTCTGCTGTACTTGATCTTCCTAAGCTTCAATGTTCATCTTATTCATGTATTTATGGGTTTGGGGAAGATGAGATGGATCCTTCAAAATGGAATTATGGAATTTCTCTTCATTTTAATGACTCTAAATACCCAATAGATACTTCTTATTGTAAGTATTGTGAGGCCAGTGGTGGTTTTTGTGGCTTTAGAGGGTTGGATGAGTCCTTTGCTTGTATTTGTCGCAATGGTGTCAACACTACCACCACCTGCTATGGACAAGGTTAGATTCTCCTCACCATTAATTAATGCTCTTTAAATTTTGATTTTTCCACTACTGGAACTTACAAGTTCTTGATTTTGATGCTGAGGTGCGTTTCAACATTCAATTATGATATAGGTTACACATGGAGCGGAACATGGAGAGCCCAGACTCAGATCAAATGGAGTATCTCAGGTAGATTTCTTTGCTTCACACCTCCAAAATTCAAATTACAGAACTTTTTTCTTGCTTAGATCTTGACTTTTTTTCTGTGATAGCTTTTTTGTCCTCGTGGTAGGGCTGTAAATGGGCCGAACTGGGATGGGCTTTCCTACATGGGCCATGTTTAGTTGTAGTTATTGTGATAATCATGTTTATGTTCTTATTATGTTAAACCATCTTATTAATAACTCAAGCAAATTCGAGCAAGGTCTGACAGAACTTTCTTAATCTGCAATTAGGGATTTTCGTCATCTGGATTGCGTTCTTTTAATTATCAATCAAGAGAATGGCGTGATCACATTTCAAGCAGAGACACTACAGATGGTTTTGTTTTGTCAAATTCCTTAGGCTCTCATGAGCTTATTTTAACAGTTGTAAGGGGCAAGTAAGGTTCAATTTAATTTGAAGGAGATACTCTGATGTATACTTAATTCTGATGGATATTAATGTTTTTGATAAATGTAAGCAAACGTTGTTATATAATTAATCAAAACATTCCTTGTAACAAAAGGTTTAATGCTGTAGCAATTTTTGCAGAGAGGTTGCTCAACTTCTTGCTGTTTCTGCCATAATCAATCCATTCAGTTTGGTTGAATGAATATGATTTTTCTTTGGGTACTTAGCATTGCATGGGGGGGGGGGGGGAGGATTTCATTAATGTATCCTAATCAGCAGGTCTCCTTGCTGTGTTAGAAGACAAGTTTCTTCAAGTGATATGTGAATCAGATTGCATAGAACTCATTGAGATGCTAAACAATAAACGACAAGTAGTTCTTGAGATTTCCTCAGTCTTAGCAGATGTTTGGGAATCGAATCATTTTTTTGAGTTAGGCTATTTTGAGTTTTTACTAAGGTCCTTCAACCATGGGGTTGATACCTTGGTCCTTAGCTAAGAAAGTTTTATCATCCTAGTCATTGATAATGTAGTCTATTTCGTCCACTTGGCTAGTGGATCTTTGTAAGAGCGATGCTTTGTGTGGTTCCCTGGATCATGAATGAAGAGTTTTATACAGGAAAAAAAAAAAAAAAGGGTTTGTACTCGAGTTGACAATTAGACGATTAGTCCACATATTTTAACCCAACCGAAACCAAATCATTAAAGAAACACCTACTTTTTTATTTTCTTTTTCCCCCTTTTTTTTATCCTTTTTTCCCCTTTTTTGGAATTTTTTACGTGTGGGTCCCTTTAATATATACTATAAACTAATGTTGAGTTTTTTTAATGTAATATATTTTATGTGAGTTCCAAGTATACTAACATGGTTTACTGCGTTAAGTACATTAAATTTCAAACGCTAAGGGATCAAAGTGCCTATCAAGTTATTTATATTTAATACAATGTGTTAATATATAGTTTTGAAAAGAGATAATTTGGTTTTTTTTTTTTGGTAAACAAAAAAGAGATAATTGGTCATTAAACGTTAATTATGTGGTTAAAAAATATATATATCGAAAAAAAAATGAAAAAAATATAATAATATAATGTATTAAATCATCTCAAGGGCATTTTAGTTCATTTACATTTAAAATTTAAAAATATTTAATAAGGTGTTAGTTTCATTAGGACCTACACGGAATATATTACATAAAGGGGACGGGAACATTTGTTTATGGTTTTAAGTAAGGAGATTCACACGTGAATTTTTTTTTTTTAAATTTAAAAATGAGAAATACAATATTAATAATAATAGAAAATTAAAATTAAAAGAAAACCGCAAAGAGGATGGAATGGACCGATAGAGTCACGTACTATAATTAGTGACGAAAAGAAAAATTAGTAGCGAAAAGTCTGTAATACCCTTCATCACCGCTCACGATCTTTGTATGAGGAAATAGAACACACACCTTCTGCAAAATTGAAAAATAGGTCGTCCCTCGTCTCTTTGGTCTTCGCCAGCAAACGCGATTTACCCGATAAAATGACAGAAGACAGTTGCCTTAAGCCTTCTGAAGAATCCATGGGGGCTGTAGCTGCTGCAGCAGCAGCGACAAGACAAAGGTTCATCTCTCTGTAACAACCCCTTTCTTTCTTTTGGAATTAGGTTTATATGCTCATTTACTCGGTATTTGGCTATATATCTAGGTCTGCATGTTTTAATTTTGCTTTTGATCTAGGGAGATTTGGGTTGAGACTGATTTGTAATCCAAAATTTATTTATTTGCTAAATTGATCTTCGTTTGTGTCTGTATAATGGATACGGAAGCCAAAATAAAGGCGGGGGAGTCGCTTTTGGAATTTGAAGCTTTCAACGCAGTTAGGTTTTGAGAACTATTTTCCCCCTTTACCCTCTGTGCTCTTATTAAGAACTTGACTTTTTAATGAATACAGACGTACCAGTGTTTCCTTTCAGTTTAGCTTTCTTGTTTCACCCCCTTCTGGGCTTGGAACTGCTGAGATGGTCTGATACCTGATTTTCCCCCATTCCTCTGTGAATATTGTTATATTAACCTGCTCTCGTCCTCATCCAAAAGAAGGGGGTAAATTAGTTGTTGGATCCTTTAATCAGTAATTTCCACTCAAATTTTTTGACTTTCCGTTCAATTGTGACCAGTCTTACTGTTTTTTTTTTTTTATTGATAGATGTCTGTATGCTTCTTGTTATTTTTACTGTTACTATATAATAGGCCTTTTATGGGGCTTAGACTTTTACCTCTCGTAGGCAAAAGATATTGCCTATGTGTTATATAGAAGAAATTCAACTAAGAGCCTCTCTAGAACTGACGATAGTACAGTAGTAAACACAGAAACTCAGGTAGGATAGAATTTGGGTTTTGGTGATTTGAATGGTAGGAATAGGTTAAAACCAGGGTTCAATAGTTGGATTTAGTCAAGTTAACAATGGGAAAGCTACTAGAGAAGGTTTGGGTTTTCATGAAGCAGTTTGATGCTGAATTTGAGTTAGTAAACTAGGGTTAGGGTTTTGGGTTTTTAGATATGAATCTTTTGTAAGTAACTAGGATTAGAATGGTCTGATGGGGATGAAACTTGGATTGATGGATGGAGTTGCTGAGTGGACCAACGTGGATCAAATTTGGTGAAGATCAGGCTGGATATGATTGGACAAAAATCTTCTTGAAGAAACACCTTGCATATGATCTTCTAGAAGATGGAAGTAAGAATTGCAGGATTTCAGATCATAACTCACAGCAATTGAAGAACAGTGAGATGACTGCTTAAATTAATCTGTGAATTTACAGAATTTCAGCAGAATTGATGCTTCTTCAATGGAGACTTGAACTAGACAGCTTAGAGGAACTTGGAGAATTTGAAAGAGGGGATGGAAACTTGATAGCTCTTAAAGGCTGAACAAAACTCAAATAAGTTATCTTATTCATTAAATTGTGGAGTGGTACTTTGAGGCTTTTACATATTTATAGCCTTTTGACAGGAGAACAGGAAATAATGTTTCAGACACTAACTAGGACTTAAACTAGGGCTCCAATTATTGAGAAAGGGAAAGGGACTCATAATTGCTTTAGGATTGGTGTCCACAAGAACAGTAACTCTGGATTCCTATTGTAGTTAAAAATCCAGACATTGACTAAAATTGAACAACTAAGGCTAATTGAAACTTAAAACAACTTAAACCTATGCGTGCAATTTATGGTGCCAGTGTACGGAGGTATGTGGAGGAGTGCCTTCAGCTGAGGCTGTTGTTAACTACTTCTTATTCATGGTATTCTAGTCCGGAAAATTTGATGTTCAGAGTCACTTTCTGTTATTTATGTTCCTCGGGCACTGCAATGCATTATCTGTGTTAGACAAGCCATAATGCTGTAAGTGAGAAGTTGGTGTATTATACACATCTTAAATGCCTAGCCGAATGATTCAGTGGGAATAACATATTTTTGCATATTTTTCCATTGATATGCTACAATCCAGTCGATTTTAGAACTAGTGTAAAACTCTGTTACGCATTAAATTATATGAATTTGTATTTTCTTTCTTTTCAGTTTTTATGGTACCTGAATTTACTAAATATGACAGGGCATTGATTGTGAGAAATACTGATATTACAAAACTATGGTTGTGAAATTTCCACCATTGATAGGAAAAAATTTCATGTTATTTGAGTACTGAACTCCTGATGCATTGTTGTTCGATTCATGGTCATGTTCCTTTGAGCAGGAAAAAGAGGAAATGGGATCAGCCTGCAGAGTCCCTAATATCAGCTGGATTGCAAGTACCTGGAGTGTTCCCACTGGGAAATGTGGGATCTCTTGTTGGAATGGCACTTCCTGGCATTACTAAACCTTCTGGTGCACTTTTGACAAATCCTCTTCCTACTGCTGCTGCAACTGTTCCACATACGTTTCAGGCTCTTCCAGTCCCTTTGAGCACAAATGCAGTGGTCCAAAAATTAAATCTAGTAAGATTTCTATCTTAAATTATTTCTTGTATACTTTGTTAAAAGTCGGAATATGTGTCTTGCCTTAAAGTTAATGCATTTCTTCTGCCACAGATGCATCAGCATCATGATTCAAGAAGTTGCTTTTAGACCTAATATCAATATGTTTGTTGGAACTCATCTTGTTGGATGATTAATTGCAATTTTATTGTGTCTCCCTTTTCTTGTTAATTTGTTGTCAATTTTGATGTAGAGCTTGCTTTTTCAGCCCAAGATCCAGGATGAGCTAATAGCTCGTGAAATTGTCATAAATGATGCCGAGACTTCTGTGCGCTACAAGCTCACAAAACGCCAGACCCAGGAGGAGGTGATTCTTAATTGATTTGGGTTGCAGAATCTAATGGATTTGTTGTTTGAAAATAATTTTGATATTAACTAACTGAATTTTTTGTTGATACGATAATTCTATTGTTTTGCAGATACAAAAGTGCACTGGTGCTGTGGTGATTACCAGGTGGGTGAGCTCTCAATTAGATGTAGGGTAGTTTGATGGTTTTTTCATCCATGTGTTCTCACTGAAACAACTTTGCAGGGGCAAGTACCGTCCACCCAATGCATTGCCTGATGGTGAAAAGCCTCTGTATCTTCACATTTCTGCTGGGGCTCATGTAAGTAATAGTTTTTTATTCTGCATAGAATGATGAAAGGGATATATGTGTTAATAATTATTCTGAAAAATACTTTTGTATGTTTTACATTTTATTTTTTACACAAAAGCACAGTGTGGTTACAATTTCTTAGTTGCTTGATCGTGACTTAAGCTGTTCAATATTATTATGCAATTGATATTCCTGATTTTGAGGATTTCATTATTTTACTTTAAAGTCTTAGCATAGAACATTTTCACTTCTCTTTGCAGTCTTAGCATTTATTCAGTCCTATCACCTGTTTCTATAAAGTATCACTGCTGAAATGTTACTATTATATATAGAATCCTGTGAACCATAAAACATACTTGAAGTAGTCCCAAGTAGAAGTGAAATTTACAGTAGTAAGCTGGAGCTTAAACGTTCCTCCTTGTCATTTTAACTTCTGAAACATAGTGCATTGATGTGGGAATTCCATCAAACCAGAGTTCTGTTTAAACTGAGAGAGGTTATTTTTGTTTATTTTAAATACAGTTTTTGGCAACAGGTTTTCTGGATAAGCATCTTGAAGAGGCGTTTTTTGGCAAGCAAGCTAGAGACCATGGACCTTGTTTGGGGTGCTTTCTGATTTTTAGTTTTGGGTTTCAAACAAAACCAAATTGTTAGGTTGTTTTTACTTCATATGCCTATATTAGTATCCCCTTTACCCTTTACAGTCCATTTGCATTCGAGAAAATGAAACTCTGGTTTGTTCTCAATCCACAAATTGTTTAACTGGCAGCTGCCATTGATGGTTGGTGCCCATTGCCCTGTCTTCTGTTTCACAGCTTCCATTATTGACTGGGTGAATATATTATTATAAATCCTGCAACTAGGGAAGTGCACAAATAACAATAAAAAAAAGTGACTTCTGGTTTATCAGTCTCCCTCTCATTTTCCTTGTTATTATAAAATTTTTTTCCATCTCTTCCTAGGAGATTTCATTAAATGAATGCATTATCCTGCAGTTGAAAGATACTGCGGAACGAATTAAAGCAGTTGATTATGCTGCCGCTATGGTTGAGGAAATGCTTAAACAGGGAACAAACATGCAGCCAGCTACTGCTTTTCACTCACTTACAAATACAGGACAGGTACCTTTTTATGCAGCAAACTTTTGTTAGCTACTACACTAGAATAAAAGCTCATTATCTTTGACTTGATATCTGGTGCAGGTTACTCAGCCATCGAGCACTTCTGTGTTTTTAGGCTTTGAAGCTGATCCAAAGTTAAACATTGCAGCTTGCATACGTGGGCCAAATGTGAGCTTTTCCTCTTCTTTGCTTTGTTCTTTACTTCTTTGGCTAGTAGTAGTTTTCAAGGTACAGGTAATTAATCCTGTACCTTTCATGTTGAGAGATTTCTTCTTTGTTTTATTTTTAAATCCTCAGCATCTCCTTGTCCTTCAACTCTCCTTTCCCCCTTCCGCAAAGTGTTAAATAGGGAATCTTTTCCCTTTTTTTTTTACTTTAATAGAATTTTAGGGAGGTAAATTCCCCCCCCCTCTTTTTCTTTTTTAAACAAATTTGTCTTCTCTTTTTGATTAGACAACAGGAGCCATCTATGGTTTCAGTTTCATGGTAGGACTAGGATTATTATTCTATGAAACTGCATGTATCCCATGGCTGGGATTTAGATTTTGATCATCAAATGAAAATATGTGTTTACTGGTGGCTGCCAGAGTTGCGTGTGCTTCCTTCTCTCTCTCTCTCTCCCCCTCCTCTCTGAACCTCTCTTTTCAGGTTTGAACTTCTTGTTCTATAAACTTCCATTCTTGTCACACATCTTGATTCTTTATTCTGTTCCTGTGATTTTTGGTACTGCCATCCGTACAGAAATTTGGAAGGCATTATTGAATTTCCTTAGAAGCAAATGATTTAGGTTGCATTTTTTGTACTTGCACAATTCAAACCCCTTGGTTTTGCATCCGTATAACCCTGCTGTGATTTCCGTAGGCAGAAATCAAGAATGGTTATGACTTATGAGATTACTAACCTGTTGTGTTCAGCAATGGTCTTTAATTCTTCTAGCTGCTAGACCAGTTGATTGTTTGCTAGGTTTTACGGGTTGGGTTCACAATTCTGGTTCTGTAGTTTGATTCAGTGATCCTGAATTGAGTGAATACTTTCACTTGGTAGTCTGAAATTTCCACTGGTTCTTGTTCTTGTGTGGATGAGTTTCTATATAGGAAGAAGAATTTCGTCCTCTTAGTACCATTTAGCCCATCTGTTATTTTTAATCACACACTATTGTCTCTTGTAACGTTGTTTTGATTTCTTTCATGTCTGAATTTTAATGCCGGATACTCCCTTTTCTTTATAATAGTAATTGCAGTTCTTCCCCTTCTGTTTATTTTAGTGATGGGTTTGTCACCAAGTCATTAATTTGAGTTATCTACTCGTCTTGGGCCCATGGTAATCCAAGTAGGATTTGGATCTTCATGTCCTCCCCTGCTCGAATTCAAAACCCATGGATCTTCTAAGGATGCTTTTTGATGTCCTAGCTTCATGTTCTTAGTTTAGTATACTTACATTCCGTTGCTTTCTCCATAAACCTCCACCGGTGTTGCTCAAAGACTTAATGACATCTTTACTTTACAATTTTGTTTTCTTATGCAATATTTCATATACTGTTGCTTCTTTCTGCTTTTCATTCACCTGCTTTGGGTTATGAATTTTTGGTGAATTGAAAGTTTCTGTTACATAACATGAAGATAAGAGATTCTAATTGTTGAAGCTTTCTCTGACATCTCCATACAATTGGGAGAGATTGTTTTTCTGCTGCTGGTGGTTGGGATTTGTAAATGCAGGACCAGTATATAAATCACATTATGAATGAAACAGGAGCTACTGTTGTACTGAGAGGACGGGGTTCAGGAATTTGAAAGTCCAAACGGACAAGGTATTTCTTCCTTAAAATGCTTTGTGACCTTTGTGATACCATCAAGCTATAAATTTCTCATTCTTCCCTTTTGCCAACTGGTACTCTTTTTATTTCACTGGCAGAACTTGCACAACCTCTGCATCTGAGCTTGTCATGTAATAATCTGAAAAGTCTTGAAGATGCAAAATGCCTGGCTGAAAATCTTTTGGATACAATCAGTGCAGAATGTGGTGTCCCCAGGTAAATTGGCTAAGACAAACAATTGTGCCCAATGCATCAATGGGTTTGGGTCCTGCTCTTTCTGGAATTATGGTTATGTAGATTATAAGATGTAATATAATATCCTAAATTTGTTGACTAGATATGTGTTCTTTTCAAAATTTCACTTATCCATGTCAACATCCTTATTTTATCTGCATTAAGTTTGTTTACATGCAATGATGAAACAAATATGCAATAAGTTAAGAGTGCCTTGAGTTGTCAATGATGGAGGACTTTGAATGCTTCAGTAGGGGGCAGTGATATGAGATGGATCATGGAGGGCTAAAACAGTAGAAGGGGTGAGAAAAAATGCATCTAACTTAGAGGTGGTAAATAAGTTTGTTGGAGTAGATCCATGTAGTGACTTCATTTGGTTTGTAGAAGGCTTATATGAGATGCCTGTGCAGTCTTACGAAGCATGCATAATAGAGACAATTGACTGTTTTGTGAGTAGCGATGTGGTACAACTGAAGGTAGCAAAGAACCAGTGGGAGGCCAAAGATGTTTTGGAAGGGGTACTCTGACCATATATGCTTGTCTTTCTGAGTTAGCAGCAACAGATATGGCTTTAAATAGGTGTAATGGGAGAATGAGATTATGTGGCTGAAATAAGTAAATGGGTATATTTACCTGAGATGGGTCAATTCTATGTTCTTCATAGTGGGGGTGCCTTGGCATCTAGGCAGCACCTTGTCACTTGCTAGTGTTGCCTTAGATTTTCACTTTGTCAACTGTGTTGAATCTCCTAGCTGTGCCTTGACAACTATAATGTACTTATACCCAAACATCCAACATGGCCTCATGTAACATCTTGAATGACCCTTGAGCTAAACTTATTTTTATTATGACACAAGATAGACTACAAACCTATCTTTATCTTTCTATATTGGTGCAGCTGGTACTTGATTTCAAGGAGTAATTTGTCTTTGGTACTTATATATGCCATGATTACACTCTTACTTTGCCCTTACAGTTTGCTTCTGGCAAAGAACTCATGTTCAGTTTCTCTTTAACAGGGTTACATCGTCTAAGGTATACAATGCTGTTCCACCCCCGCAGAAGTTGTTGGCTGGAGTTGAAAGTCCTGGTCCAATTGGTGCCTTGACATCATCTGCTGTGGGCTCTAGTCCCATTCCCCCTGTTTTGTCCACCACAGTTCCTGGAGTCTCAAGTGTCTATCCACAAGCTACAGTTTCACAACCTTGGGGATTGCCCATTTCTGGACAGGTTCAAGCAAACATGGCTTGCTATCCCCAGCCTGTAGTGATTGGTGGGACAAGATATAGTGGGTATGAAGGGATATATCCACAAGCCACTCCATTGCAGCAAGTTGCCTTAGCCCTGAGACAGTCACCTTCCCCAGTTTCTGCTGCTCCTGTTGTCCCTGCAACTGCTGCTCCTGTTATGCTGGAAGAAGGTACTAGCACATCAACAAAGATGAACCGAAGCTCCAATTCCAATGAAAAACGGCCTGTGCAGAGGAGAAAGTTTCAGGAGTTACCAGTAGCATCCAAGGGGCCTGACAAACCCCTTAAGGTATGTGCTCAAGGTTCAGTTACTCGGCATCCATTTACTTGTCATTTCTGACGGCTATTGAGGCGGTCCTTAAGCCCCCTCTCTCTTCCCCTCCTTTTCTTTCTGAGATTCTGGTATTTTATGTCGACCAGTCTTTGATCTTTCCGTAGAGCTGTAAATGGGAGAGGGATAGGCACATTTCCCTTGGGTGGCACCAATGGAGTTGTAGGGTCTGGTTATCATAGAGGAGGCAAGAGGATCACTCAAATAGGGGAAGAGAGAGGTGGACACAATGGGCATTAGGTTACAATACTTTGGTGGTGTCCCCAAGTTTTTCCCTTAAAGGATAAATGAGAAATAGACTGGTTGAATAGTTCCTGTGACCAGAGATATAAACATGTGAAATTACCACTGTAGTTAAAAAAATCCCTCCATGCGTATGCCCCTTAGTGCACTCTCAATGGCCCCTTCCTGGTGCATTGTAGGGGCTTCTTGACCAAGCAGCAAGCTCTTGCCCAAAATAAATTTTGTGGCACCTGATATGTTAGGTGTGGGTTAAAGGGTTTGGTTCCAACGAACTCTTGATGTATCTCACGTCTATGGGGTCAGCACTAATGGATTGATCCATCCGAAACACATCTATAGAAAGATGATGTTTAACTACCTGATTTGTGCATTGTCATTTGAAGTATATATGATTACTAGGCCATCTGATCTATACATTTGATTGTTCGAGTCATGTTTTTTGCTCTAGTAATTCTCCTGGAATCATCCGTGGAAATACTGATGCCTTCTTATGGCATACTTTAGGATGGCCTGGGACCCAAGATATCACATTCACTAAGTTTGGAGCGCAACTGCATCAGGGTCTGGGAATTCCCAGTCTTTACTCCCTACTGCATGGGCGTGCAGTGACCATTCTTTGTCTTTTTAGATAGTATGTGTAGTTTTTCTTCTTCATTGAACTGTGATTCAATTATTATAAAGGAGGTGCGCGCCTTTGTTCGACTGGAAAATTGCACTCTAGGAAGCACTGTTTCCCTGGTACTTCGTTGTCTGTCTGTACATGTTTTACGTTATTTGAGGGTTTGCATTGCTTATCAGTGGCTGACAAAGCATGTATAACAGGGAAATTTAATTACTTCCAATTTTTGGGCCTACTCTTCATTGTGAATTCTTTCAACTTCTTTTGAGTTAAGCTATCAGTGGGAACTTCCCTGTTATTTTGCAATGATTTTAAGCTGTGCCACATCCTGGTGCAATTCTCAAGGAAAAGGATTGCTATTGTGTCATGTAGCTTTTAGTTTTTAGTTTTTAAGGATTAGCATGGATGTGTTGTCTTCAAATATTATATGTTCTTTCTCCTTTTGGAATTTGATTGGTTGTTAGCTTTGCTGACATTTTCTACCTTATTATTCCAGGTATTTTCTCTGACCTTCTATGAAGCTGACAGGATGATAATGGACCTTTCCATTGGACATTTGGTTTGTATGTTTCACAGGGATTAGTCAGGAGGCGCCTTGCAGGAACTTGCTAATTGAAGCTTTATTCTAAATCCGATCCCAGATTTCTCATGCTTTTCTCGTATGTTTTTTCATACTGTTGTTGGATTATACACCCCCTCCCAAAAAAGAAAGAAAGAAAAACCACTCGTCCATTTTTCTGGGCCATCCGTGAGCCAAAGAGTTCAAAGTTTTACTATTTATCCTAGAAATTGCCACTTAAGACTGTTGGTTTTGACTTTTTGTATTGTCCTAGTCCCTGGAACAGTTAACTGCATTTCTTTTCTTTGTTTTTGTTTTGCCTGTATCATTTCTTCTTGTTTTCTGACCAATTCCAGGCAAAGCAGTCTCTTCTTATTTACTGTGCTGAAATCAGAAGTTGCCACTCTTGTTCCTCTGCTCCATTATTTTCATGAGTGCTCACCCTTCAATTACTTAAGAGCATGATATTTATCAGTTTAGATGCATGTCTTGTCTTTTTATTTTGTGGTCAACTGATAAACCTATGAATCAACACTCAAATCTTTGTTGTTGTTTTTTGAGTCTCACTGAAGAATGGGAATTCGATTTCATTAGAATTCTTTGCAGGGACCAGAATTTCACAAACCAGGTACAGCCTCAGAGGATTTGGGCACGGGTGATATTTCAGCAATGCCACCTCCACAGAAACTGATCCAGACATCATCCAGTGGGATGCCCCCACCCCCTCCAAGGAGCATGCCACCACCACTGCCGAAGTTTACATCTTCAAAGACAATGCTGCCGCCACCACTGAAGTTTACGTCTTCAAGGACCATGCCACCACCACTATCAGAGTCTTCTTCATCAACTTCTCCCCCTAAAGCAAATGGCCCGAAGTTGAAATCTGACGCTGTCCCTGGTACTAAAATATATGTGTTTTCCTTTCTATCCATAGATGCTGAAGGTTGATTGGTGTGAGGAATGCTTGGATTCTGGAGGGAAATTGGAATCTTGCTTTTCCTTCCCTTCTAGGATAGCAATTGTTTTCCGATGATGGTAAATCCTAGCAGTTCACTTACAAGACAGTTGAAGATGACAAGTCACTTCAACTTGTTGAATACTCCCCCTTATTTTATTTATTTATTTATTTATTACTTATTGATGTTAGCACAAAAAGTGGCTAAGAAATGAAATTCACAACCTGTGAAACTTGTTTAGTTATAACTTGGGTCTTGTTTCTTACAGATACTTTAATCAAACTCATGGAGTATGGCGATGAGGATGATGAACCTGATTGGACCACTGAGGAACTTTCTAAGAGCAAATCAGCTCCAAAACCATTCTGGGCTGTATAAGAGGTGGCCCAACTGATTGTTTGCAGGTTAATGGAATTTGATGGGTGCCGGCAACAAAATTGTGGTAAAATGTCATTTGGGTGATCCAGTATGGGGTTGGATTTCAGGGATACAAGTTTGTTGGGAATGTGGGACTACTCGGTACATCTGGTGGGCTTGGAGGCAAAGCACAGCGGCGGACATGGTTGGTTGGATTGTGCTGGAAATATTTTGAGGGGGTGGAGCGATGTCCTCCTTAGCATACTGAGATCTGCTTGGTCTTCATTGTTCTTCCCTGTTCTGGGATACGGGTCTGCTTGGCCATCATTTTTTTCTTCTTCCTGTTTTGGTGGGATAGGGGATGGGGTGGTGTATGCAGGGTTGGTGTAATTGAGGTGATGTATTTTATTAGGAATAGGTTATGGCTGGTTTTCTGGACGGAAGTGGGGGAGTGGGGTTTAAGGGTCATAAGTAATTTAGGGTTATTTAAACCATTTACCTCCTCCACACCCCATCCTCCATTTACAGTTCTTGTTCTTTTTTTATCTTTTTTTTTTTGGGGGTAAACTAAAGTTCTTGTTCTTAAATCTTAACTACTTGGGTAGAGATAAATGTGCATTTGTTCCAGGAATTGCTGGATCTTCATTGCTTGATTTTCTTTTGAACATAGGCGTCCCTGTGATGTATGCTCACCTCAAAAGGACTCTGTTTCCTTGTATGTTTCTATTTATATTTAGTGATCAGGTTTTTGAAATGTTAGTTTCAAATGCATTATCAATTAAAAGACACTAGGGTCAGCTGTTTTGGTATGCATTTGTTGGAATAGATTTTTTTGAGAGTGCATGCCTAAACATGATTTTCGAAGGAGTCAAGAATCTGGCATACTGAACTATAGAGATGGGGAAAGAGAGAGAATGAGACCAAACTCTAATATGAAACCTTAGGGGCGAAGAATAAATTAGTAAAGAAAATGCTAATATTTTTTTATGGGAAATGTGTGCTATAAAGATTTTTATTTTTAGGCAGCTTGGATTTTTGTATTTCGACTTGAAATGAATCGGATAATTGATCTAAAATTATAACTGAATTGTTATTTTAAGATTTTGGCCATTGACATCTTGACTGCCCTTAGGGTAGAGGAGGGAGAAGGAAAAGGTGAGGTAAGGATAGAGGTTTGAATCCATGATTTTCTTAGATTCGATGTCTTTACAAAGAGGCTGCTAACTGTTGTGCTAAAAGCACATCCACTTGACAGTGATAGAAAAAGAATTGTAATGTTCGTTTATGAAATATATTTGAAATATTCAAATAGTTCATAGAAATGAATGTTTTTCTTTCTCCAAAATAAATTAGAAAACAGATCATATTCTAAACATTTATATCCTTAGATGACTCTTTGAAAAATTTTCACATGTGAAATTATATGAGATATCTCAATCACGTCACTCTCCAACTCATCAAGAAGCATGCATTTATTTGCATTTATTTGGTTGTGTATGCTATTCCATGTAAGTCCTAAAACATGAAATATAGGAGATCTGAAACATGCATGCAAAATTATTCATTAATTATTATATGTTGTTAGGTGATCAATGAAAAAAAATTGATAAATAATTTGTCACTTAACAATATATAAGATTAAAATATATATTTTGTCGGGATAAATAAGGTCAAAAGGTTTTTCATATTTTTGAGAAATATCAACATGCAAAATGATTCGACCAACAAAAAGAAGAAAAAAAAAATCAACATGTAAAATGAAGTTTTCCTACTATAAAAAGGGAAAAAAAGAAGCAAATTTCAAAAATCCAACATTAAAGTTACATTTGTTTGCAAAGGTAGGGTGGGAAAAAAGGGTGGAAAAAAAAAAATGAAAAGAAAGGAGTGGAAAATTGTTAAATGTCTCTCAGTTATTTTTTATAAAATTCTACTTATTTTATAAGGTTTTAAAAAGACATAAGAGTTAGCATACCATGTCTTTAAATTAAAAAAGTTTGTCTGTGACTTTCTCAACCCATGAACTAAACAAACTACACTACTAAGATTTTATGAAAAAATTTTACTTTTAAAAAAAAAATTTCACCCATTTTTTCACACCCCATCTTTATTCCCACAAACAAAATCAATGAAATTGGCTTTGTGGTTTTAAACACGTAAAATTTAAATCTTTCCCAGTATCAGAATATCCTCTCTTTACATTTGGCACTACTAGTACTAGCCGTGCAAGGCACCACTTGACTAAACTTCTAACAATATTGAAAATGAAAACGGTGAGAGCTCTGGTTCATGGTGGCATATGATATGATAGAGACTTGAGAGGGAGAGAAAGAGAAATGGATGGTTCATAGAGTTCGCCATTTGGTTAATCCACATAGTTTCGTCTTCTAAACCTGTGGCAACCAATAACGATTTCGTGTTGGCGTCCAGAACTCACAGAGAAAAGAAAGCATAATAAGGTATAACAAGTAGATGATTCGATTGCAATGAGCCAGTGACTGTTTCGATTCGCAACTATTGTTCTACCCCTTAAATAGTTAAAAGAAGAGGTTTGAATGATGAGCTCATGTAAGGATCTTTAAGTAGCTATCAGCCTTTCACACACAAAAGATGTTTTTTTTTGGTAGAAAACACACAAAAGATGTTGATTTCTTCCTTATGCTACAATACCACGTATAGTTATCAATTTAAATAATTCCATTTTGTGGGTTTGACAAACATCACTGCAAATGCGTTGTTTTGCAGTAAAGAGCTTTCTCGATGGAGGTGGCGTAGGGTGTTGGATTCAATATTGAAGTCAACTTCGTGCTGGGCACGAAGTTCTCCATTCAAATAGTTGATTGCGTTTTATATTTTGATTGGAAGTAGAAAAGAATGTCCTTTTAATGATTCGGATTGCGAAAAAAAAATTATGAAAAACATCAGTTCCCGGGGTCAATTTATTTTCCCCCATATAAATGTTCTACAGAATAACCTGTTCTTTCCATATGGGGTTTGTGCGTCACTTATTTCCAAATTCATTGATGTTGGATTCTCTTCAAGTTTGAACTGAGTTTCTTTCACAGGTTAGTTTTCAAAACTTCATTCGTTTAATCACCCAGTAGTAACATAGGGCAGTTTAAATTCTGTCAGAACAAGTTCAGTTTTTTCCTGTTTTGATTTTCACAAATCTTTTGATTAATACTTAAGAGTAATCTTGGGCCATATTGGAATTGGATTGTTAGCCAGAGTTGATTCAGAGTTGTATCCTTTCTTAGATTTACTGATTATTGAGTTGAAAAAAATTTGATCTTCAATTTTTTTTCTTTTTCTTCTTCTTTTCTTCTGAGCTTTAACAAGTGAGCTTGTGATTTGGTTAGTTGATGCAATTGTAAAATATTGTATGTTTTACTGATTTGATACTTAAGAAACTGAACTGTTAGCACTTAAATGTTGCTGCTGAGTTGCCTTTTAGACTTATATTTTTCTTATTAGCTTTTCTTTTTCTGCCTTGTATCTGTTATTGATTGTAGAAAATGTCAAAGTTGAGGATTTATGGGCTGCATTTGTTGGTAATTCTGTTGGGTCTTCTTAGCCATGGAGGGTTAGGGCATACTGAGGAACAGCCTCTCTCAAAAATTTCTATTGAGACAGCAACAGCTGCTCTTCATGAATCTATTTCTTTGAAAGCTACACCGACTCTTCTTGGATTGCAGGTAATCTTTGATTCTGTGGTCTTCATAACTGCCTATTTCTACTTTTTATCCTTCTATTGTTTTAGTTAAAAATAGATATCAATGATATGGCAAACAATCCCTCTTTGATTCAGTTAACAACAATGAGTTTTCTTCTCTCCTTCCCTGGAATTTATAATTTCTGCGGCCCGGGTCAGACTTAAATTTGGTCTCAAGTAGACACAGCATAAGTGGAATCACTGGCCTGAGCTTAATTGGATACATGATTTTAAATTGATTACCATGATCAAGCTACTTTGAAAATGCCGATAGGTTTTTTGGACTAATACAAGTTCTTTCCAACATTTCAGGGTGAAACTAGTGAATGGGTGACCTTAACTTACTTTTCTCCAAATGCATCAAACGATGACTGGATTGGTGTTTTTTCTCCAGCAAATACATTGAAGTAAGAGGCAACAGCGTTACTAAGAAATTTGGCTTTGTTCATAGATGTCTATGAGACAATTGTGCTCAGAGTTCTGTTAGTATTTTTTTTTTTAAAATCTAAATTTACTGTCCTGGTTCAAAAATTTCAGTGGTTCCACCTGTGCACCTGGTAATTACGAAGTTCTTCCTCCACTGTTATGTTCTGCACCCATCAAGGTCTATCACAGCCCCTGACTTGCCTTTTTCTTGTTCTTGCATCACTATTCTGTCACTGTAAATGCTTTTACCACGTATTGAAAGAACTTGTGAGTATTCAAAAGTAAGCTTCTAAATGATTTCTCTATTTGCAGTATCAATTTGCAAATTATTCCAGTCCGAACTACAATAGCACGGGAAATGGTACTTTGAATCTTCAACTGATCAACCAGAGAGGCGACTTTGCTTTTGGATTATTTTCTGGTGGATTCTCCAATGTAATAACTAAATCACAGAAAAACTATGAACTATTTACATTCGCTCAAAATTGCTGGTAAAATTGTGTGGCTTATGATTTATCTAAGGATATCAGATTCATCATCTAACACTGTAGCAAATTATATATAATGAAATGTATATAGGTGATAGCATTCCAAATCTATTAACATTTTAACGTGACCTCTCATTGGAAAAGGAATAAAAAGAGAGATCTGAACTTTTCCTTTGATGTAAGGTTTCTATAGTGCCAAATTTCCTGAAGCCGTGAGCATTGTATTGAGTTAAACAAGCAAACAATGCATTGATATTCAAAAAGTTGATAAAGCATCTTTCTATAGTTCTTCACGAGGAGATTTCTCATGCTTCTAATGTATATTATTGAAAGGTAAAAGGTTTTGTTACACTATATTGTTTTGTAAAATGAGAGATTTTTTTCTTCTTAGTTAAATAGTTTGATTGAATCTTATTTCTCTCTGGAGTGGCTTTAGAATATATGTCATAGTTTGTTTTTCTGATATGTTATGTGTATCCAGTATTTTGGACCTTGGAAAAGTTTTTATCTGTAGAGCTATTCGGATCATGTTTTGGGTTTCTTAATACTCATGTTTTCTAGGAAGATCACAATTTCTAAAGTCATCTAATCTCTGAAATTTCTTTGGGAATTATTGCAGACTAAACTTCATGCTTGATAATCTTGTTAATCTAATGGTGCCACAACCCCAACAAAAATTGAGTCATTTTGTTACTCTGGTGTTTTTGTATATTATCTTGATAGTTAATATTTGTTCTACTTCCTCTACCTTGGGGTACATTTTGTTGTTTTACGATATTAACTGTAGTGAATTTCTATTGGAAAAACAGCCGAAGCTGATTGCTGTGTCGAATACTATAACTTTTGTGAATCCAAAGGCACCTGTTTACCCACGCTTAGCGCAGGGAAAAGCATGGAATGAAGTAAGTCAATTGTTCTCATACTGGTTTTGGCAATACCCAGTCCACAGTTGTGAGATGGACATGTTTTATATGCTTGAGATATTTCTTGGGTTCATTGTAAGTTTCTCAATGAAGGTGGCATCCAAGTGATTTTACTTTCAAATTTTCATCTGACTGGAGAGGCCCCATTGCTTATGATGGGTTGTTACTTGTTAGAGTTTAGTGAATATGTTCACATTACATGTTTACCCTCAGAAGCTTTGTTTCTCTTAGTGATAACTATGAATTTATCATGCTAGGCAGTTTGAATATTCCAAAACCATATGTATTTGGCAGAGGGAAAATATTGTACTCTTCAGTGGTGAAAATTTGTCTTTGGCAAGAAAAATCATAAGATAGCTCCCTGTTTACTCATTATCAGAAGCTTAAAAGAAACTGATTTTGTAGGTTGTTTTGGTGCCTAGGAAATTCTCCTGTATAACTTTTTTTGTTCTCTATAGTGATCTGCCACAAATCTGATGATATCTTGTGTACTCGGTATTCAGATGACTGTAACATGGACAAGTGGGTATGGGCTTAATGAATCAGTGCCTTTTGTTGAATGGGGTCTCGCAGGAGAAACTCAAATACAATCCCCAGCTGTGACATTGACTTTCAGTCGTGGAAGCATGTGTGGTCCGTCATCTCTCTCTCTCTCTCTTTCTGTATCTTGTTGTTTGTCATCCATGAATAAATCCTTAATATTGGGCTCTAGATGGTAAACAAACTTGTTTACCTGATATATTTGCTAAATGAATATATAAACAATGATATAAGAAACCCTCTCTCTCTCTCTCTCTATGTATATATACACCCTATTCTGTCCAGCTATAGTGTTGTAATTTATACCAACAAAAATTGAGGTTGTACTTTCTGTCTAAGAAAAGCAAGACATTTTTTCCAAGGAAAATAAAAATAAAAATAAAAATAAAGCAAAGCAAGACAATTGAAGCTAAGACCAGTTTAGTAAACTGAGGTCAGTCATAGATCACACCAACAAAACAAGATGAGGGAGGGTCAATTATCTAGAATGGTGGAAAAGGTTTCTTGTAGCTGATCACGGGTGGTTTGGTTCAGGTCTAGTGAGTTGAGATGACCCTGAAGTAGATATCAAAGCTTTATGACAATTTTTAGGAAAGTTACCTCTGCTTGCACAGTTGCACAGCACATTTAAAACTTATTCTTCTACTTATTTGGTAGACACTGGGTTTTCTCTTTGTAAAAGGCCTCTCAAATTTAGATTGTATCAAACGGATATTGACAACCTGCAAGTAGATTGGAAACGAATGAAGGAAAAAGTGTCCATTTAACTTTGAAACAGGTTTTTATGTCATTGAGTTATTACATACTGGAAAGTATCAAAAGTCACTAAAATAATGGGATATGTTTTCTCAAAATTCTAGATTCATTAGAGGATAACAAAATTTACTCAATGTCCATTGGCAGGTGCACCAGCAAGGACAGTTGGATGGCGTGACCCTGGTTTCATACATACGAGTTTTTTGAAGGATTTGTGGCCCAACTTAATGTAACTCTTTCTGTTCTTAAATGGCAATTTTTTTCTGTTTATGTTTGTGCATGTGCCTGCTTTTCTAGCATTTTCTTCTCCAATATCTTTCAAATGCTAAAGAAACCATATTTCATGATATCTAATAAATCTATTGTAGGTTCTCCAAGCCTCATCTAATTGTATTATCTTAGGTTTGAATTGGTCCTTGTGAACCAATTATAGATGTCAAACCCCTATTTATCAATTGTATTATGCTTAATTTTCTTTAGTAAAGTGTTAAATTGCTGATATCAGTTATCAATTTACAAGATATTGTACCAGAAAGTTAATCCTTTCCAATGGTATTTTAGTTCAAATTTGTTTTTAAGTTATAAATTTCAGTTTATGTGTAAGTTAAAATGTGTTTTAAGATAATATGCAGCTCAGCATTAAAAGTTCATAAACATTGATGGTGCAGGTATACATACAAGCTGGGGCATAAATTATTCAATGGCACATATGTTTGGAGTAAGATGTACCAATTCAGGGCGTCTCCTTACCCTGGTCAAGACTCATTACAGCGTGTAATTGTTTTTGGTGATATGGGAAAGGTTTGAGTTCTCTTTGGCAACCTTAGCATCTACCTTAAATAGTTCAGTTTATTTGTTTAACTCGTTCCTCACTACATATTTATGGCACATCTAAACTAATTACTGCTCCATTAGATGCTATATTTCTCATTTAGTTAACCCTTGTATGAGTTGACTTGAATTAGACACTGTTGATTACTGTAATGTTCCTTGCATCCGTGGTTGAATTTTCCCATTTATGCATTGACAAACATGTATACGCACTTATTTCCTGATGACTTCTTTTATTCTGTGAGATTATCATACTCCTAAGCTGATAATATTTAATCATTTGCTGTTTTTCTTCAAGAATGGAGACTGAAGAAACCTCTTTTATATTTTCCTTCTTTTAGGCTGAGGCTGATGGTTCGAATGAATATAACAATTACCAACCTGGTTCATTGAACACCACTTACCAGCTGATTCAAGACTTGGACAATTTCGATATAGTCTTACATATAGGAGATACAGTTTATGCAAATGGATACATCTCACAGTGGGATCAGTTTACTGCACAGGTTGAGCCCATTGCATCAACTGTGCCTTACATGACTGGAAGGTTTGTCTTTGTATGCACTTGCATTACTTGTAATTTTATCACTCTTCAGCTTGTTCAAACTGAGTTGTATTGGTGATTTGTCCTTGCAGTGGTAACCATGAGCGTGACTGGCCCGGATCAGGATCCTTCTATGAGAATATGGATTCAGGAGGAGAATGTGGTGTCCTAGCAGAAACCATGTTTTATGTTCCAGCAGAAAACAGGGCTAAGTTTTGGTATTCAAATTTTGGAACTCATTAGATTATTTCTTTTGCATTTCTGTAAAAGTTGCATTCCCCCAACCTCCCCCAAAACTAGTACTGTTTGAGCAACAAACACTTGCATTCCTTTGGATGAAGCATCGATCCAGGTCTAATGAGTAACACCATGGAGATCCTCTGGTGTAGTCCAACTCATCTTAGTTATTGTTATCAACTAACAGATGATCTGATCTTTTCCTTGTTAGACCCTATAAGAATTTTTTGTCCTTCAATCTACAGGTATTCCACAGACTATGGAATGTTCCATTTCTGCATAGCAGACACAGAACATGACTGGAGAGAGGGCACAGAGCAGTACATGTTCATTGAGAAGTGCTTGGCATCAGCTGATAGACAAAAGCAGCCATGGCTTATTTTTCTTGCACATCGAGTACTCGGTTATTCTTCCAATAGCTATTATGCCCAAGAAGGGACATTTGAGGAACCAATGGGAAGAGAGAGCCTCCAAAAACTTTGGCAAAAATACAAGGTCGACCTGGCTTTCTATGGCCATGTCCACAATTATGAAAGGACATGTCCTATCTATGAGGTACATCCTTTAGTCGTTCTTTGTGAGTTTATTTGGCTGCATCACAGTGTTCATGAATAGTTGTCAATTGATTTTACTTGTTTTCTATTACAGAATGTTTGTACAATGACAGAGAAGTATTACTACAAGGGCACTTTGAATGGGACCATCCATGTAGTCGTTGGTGGAGCAGGTTCCCACCTTTCGCAGTTCACCACCATCAACACTACCTGGAGTTACTACAAAGACTATGATTTTGGGTTTGTAAAACTTACAGCATTTGATCATTCGAACCTGTTATTCGAATACAAGAAGAGTAGTGATGGAAAGGTTTATGATTCATTCAGGATTTCGCGTGATTACCCAGACATTTTGGCCTGTACTTTTGATAGTTGCCCAAGTGTGACACTAGCTTCTTGATGTAATTTTTTCAGTTGTGAATAAAACAAATTACTCTGTAATGATGCTGTTATCTATCTATCTAGAAATGAGTAAAGGTCATGCTAAAAAAATTTATGCAGCATTTATTTAAAATTCTTCGCTAGAAGGAGGGCTTGAACCTCCGACCTTGTGGTTAACAGCCACACGCTCTAACCAACTGAGCTATTCCAGCTTGATACTGTATGCTTGAAGTATGTAACAATAGTAGTAATCCGTCTTGCAGAATCACAGTTTTAGTTGGACATTTTGTGGGCCAGGGACCAGTGTGTTGGGCCATTTGACTGAGCTGACTTGGGCCGTATTCGCATATAGAACTAGAAAGATCTCTCTAAAGGGCCTTTGTTTGGCACAGGTATTAGAAAATTTATTTTTTGTGCAAGCTAGTCCGGATGAACTTCAGATCCAAAAAAAAAAAAATAATTCTCGCTAGAAGGAGGGCTTGAACCTCCGACCTTGTGGTTAACAGCCACACGCTCTAACCAACTGAGCTATTCCAGCTTGATGATATAAATGCACAATTCTATATAAATATCAAAATTAACAACCAAACAGGCAAGAATTATAGTTCTAGTTGGACATTAGACTTTTTTTTTTTTGGTAGAAAAGGGTCTATATATTAACGCGTGACCCACGCAAGGCATCCAGATTACAAAGATCAAGAAACCCAGGATCTAACATAGGCCAAAGAGTCCGGCACGCTACGGACACAGCCTTACCAGCAAGGAAGTCTGCTACAGCTTGACATTACACTCCCTTTTAACATGAAAAAAAGAAATATTTGGAATTCTAGAGGAAAGATTCACCACATCCCAGACTAAGTTTTGAATGTCCACTGGAATCGGTTCCCTGTTGGTCACAAATTCGATCGCCTCCGCCGAATCGATTCCACCGGGACATTAACAAAGCCTTCCTCTAGAGCCAACAAAATACCTTCTCTAATAGCCAGCATCTCGCCCATCAGGACAGAGTCAAAAAAGGCAGGGATCGCAACCCCTATGATGGGTTTTCCATCTGAATCCCTGCAAACGAGGCCCAGCCCACTTCCACCCTCACTTAGAGCTGCATCCACATTAATTTTGACGAAGCCCAAAGGAGGAAAAACCCATCTTACCAACATTCTGGACGATTCTTCTGCTTGAAGACGATCTGCAACCCGAAGAGAAGAGGTGAAGCTTCTGGAATACTCCGCTGCCTCCATTGCTGCTTTCTCCACCACCTGCTCAGGAGACCATTGTAATCCCTTAAACACCAGGTCATTTCGGGCTTTCCAAATTCTCCAGCATATGTATGCGATGAGAGATGATGCTTCTCCGAAATCCGATTTCTCCTCGAGGAGGCATCTCTTCCAATTTGAAATCGCATCATGCATCAAAGGATTCACCGGAGGAGAGAAAGAAAGGGAGATGCAAACCATACTCTTCGGGCGAAATCACGGTCCGGAGAAGGTGATCGATTGATTCCAAAGCTCCACATCCGCACATGCTCGGATCAAAACTTTCGATTCTTTTGGAAAGCTCCTCCGCCGCGGTAAAGCCCTAGCACACACTCTCCATAACATGTTTTTAATTTTTGGAGCCGCATGACATGTCCATATATTTTTCCATACTCTAGAATCAATATTTGTTCTACTGGATTCTCCCGATGTTGAGGCTTGTTGTACTTTTTCTTTCTCCCTGATATTGAGTAAGTGATGGTATGCTGATTTCAGAGAAAAGCTTCCATTCCTCGCCGGACCCCATACAATTCTGTCCTCCCTAGGAGTTAAGGAAATCTTCATCTTCAAGATAGCCTCGGCATCCCCTTGATCAAACACCTCCTTGATTAAGTCCTCCTTCCAGGTTCTAGACCCTGCATCAATTAGATCTGAAACCCAAAGAAATATCTCTATGATCTCTGTTGTGGCTTCTCAGTTTGAAATCTGAACTCGAGATGATCCACTGGTCCTCCCAAACTCTTATAGAATTTCCATTCCCCACAACCCATACTAAGCCGGATTTAAGTATTTTCCTTCCTTCTAAAACACTTTTCCATGCCCAAGAGGGGTTTGTGCCTGCAGGGGTAGTTAGAAATTCTGAATTTGGAAAGTATATCTGTTTAAGAAATTTGACCCAGACTGCCTCAGGATTGCTCCACACTCTCCAAGCTAGCTTACATAGAAGAGCCAGATTCTGCAAATATGGATCCCGAAGCCCCAAACCTCCTCTCTCCTTAGACTGACATAGTCTCTCCCATGACACCCAGCAAATCTTCTTCTTGTTTTCCTTTTCTCCCCATAAGAAATTTATGGCATCCTTCCTAATCTTGTTATGATGAGATTTAGGAAGGATAAAATGGGATGTGCCATAAGTTGGACATTAGACTAAGCCAGCTTGAATTGAATTTATATATAGGAATTAGAAAGATCTTTCAAAGACCCAAATTTTTGTTTGTTTTGTACTTGTATCTCTCAAAGTTTAATGTGAGATGATTATAAAAATACTATATGTTATAATCTAGACGGTGCGTAAGAAATACTATTGGCTAACAGATAAAAATTAATTAAAGAATTGCTCAGTTTGACAAAAGACCAATGCCACATATTACAAAATAAAAAAGTTCAAATCTCTTTGACGCTAACGCTAACTCTTTGACTTTTTGAGACGTAATAAGAGGTATACTTACGCTAGGACAAACTTCAGTTTTAAATAATAATAATAATAATAATAATAAATTAATAAATTAGTCAAAGGACACGCGAGGCGAGTTCACATAGGCGACAACTGGCCATAGAACCAGCTGGTTAGACAAAGGGCTTAGGAATCATTAATTGCCCGCGTGACTCGTTAATCAAAAAAGAGACGGCGTTAAACTCTTGTCAACGTCGGTCGAGAATCCAGATGAGGAAACCATTAACAACTTGGAAGAAACAAACAATCGCGGGGATGATAAATCCCATTTTTCACGGAGTATAACAGAATCTTCCACGAATTATTCTTAGAAACTCGCACGATGAGCGAGATCTCCTTTTATGTAAATTCATAGAATTGCTTTTTATAAATTAAACGCTTTCTGACCACAAAATTACAAAAGCGACCCTTGAAGTCTCGAGCTTTACTCTCCACAGTGCACCGCTGAAGAAGTCAAAAGTTTCACTATGGAGTTTGGGTTAACGTTTGAAATTCTGAGGCTTTGAAGTTTGAACTCAGATTCTCTCTTTTGTTCAGATTGATTGAGAAGTGTTTCTCTTTGGCAATTTTAAGCCAGTTGTTTTTCACTGGTTAGTATGACAGTACGAAATTCATTAGTTTCAGATGATAAATCGATACAATTGAAATCGTTAGATGTTCTTTTCTTTAGTCTTTTATTTAAGTCATGGGTTATTTCTGAATAGGATTTAGTTTCACTTTCCTGCTCAAAGGAATTGATTGTAGTCTTAGAATGCTATAATTTTGTGGGTAAGTGTCATTTGTTGCATTGAAGTTGTCGTTTTGCTTCTCAGAAGATGGGAACTGTTTTTGAGTTCGGTTTTGAGGTTGTGTGGCAACTATTTCAATCAATAATTGCAGAATAAGTAGAAAACTTCTCTCTTTCTTGCTTGTATCGATTTGATGTGTTACTGATGGTGTTTGTAGTTAAGAGGTGGCTATTGAGTTTCGTTTTAGGAGTTCATTCTCTTGGTTTTCTTTCTGTTGATTGATTGCAGATAATGGGCATGATTAGGATCTATGGAGTGCTTCTGTTTCTAATTGCGTTGTTGAATCTTGTGAGCTTTGAAGAGGCGAAGCTACATGGAGAACAGCCTCTCTCTAGAATTGCTATTCATAAGGTGCAATTCGCACTTCATTCGTCGGCTTATGTGAAAGTCACACCAACCCTTCTTGGAGTAGGGGTAAGCTTCCCATTACTTTGCATTTCTAGCTTCGTTTTTCTTTTCTTCCTTATTTCTCTTTGTTCCTGATTCAGAATTTTAATGCTGGTTATGTGGACATGGTGACGTTGGATTGACCTGGGTGGTGTTGGCACACATATAGTAATGGAGAAACATGTTTCTCCCTAAACCAAGATAATTGGCAGGGTTTGTATCTTACTAGGTATTCATATGATTTAACCAACATTAAAATCCTGTGGGATTCATTATTTCCAATGAGTCCCTGGATCTGATTTGAGAATTTCAACTTTCAGATTGAGAATTCAATTTGGTGATGCACCATATTTCATGCATCAAAATATTTGAAAAAACTTCAACTGATTTTTTGGGCTTACACTGAATCTTGTCATTGTTTTAGGGCAACAGCATTGATTGGGTGACTCTGGTTTATGGCTCCCCTCACCCATCAAATGATGACTGGATTGGTGTTTTTTCTCCCGCCAATTTCAGGTTAAGGATTTTACTGTAGTTATTCTTAAATCACAAGATATTGGCTTAAATGGCTTGTAAATGACTCTAGTGTTATGGAGCATTAACTGCTTCGGTGCATTCTATTTCCTAAATGTTCCTATTCTAATTCTTTGTGAATAAGGTTTTCTATTTAATATAAAGAATCTGTTTTCATATTTCCAGTGCATCAACATGTCCTGCTGAAAATTCGAGAGTCTATCCCCCACTACTGTGCACTGCACCCGTTAAGGTTTGTTCTCCCTTCCCATGTCTATTTCTTCAACTAATTTAATGGTGAAAAAAAAAATCTATCATTTGAATAATAATATAAGGATGTTATAATGGTATACTTTGCCTTGAAGTGGAAGAATTTCACTGAACATTGTAGACATTTGGTGTTTCTCTTCTCTTGTAGTATCAATTTGCAAATTACTCCAATCCGAAGTACAAAGACACAGGAAATGGAACATTGAAGCTTCAACTGATCAACCAAAGATCGGACTTCTCTTTCGCACTCTTTTCTGGTGGACTCTCCAATGTATGCTAATAACCAACTTAAGATAGCTCCTTCTGTATGCAGCATTGTATTACTTGCTTTTTCAATCAAATTTTATAGAGCTATTCGTGACATACATGTTTTGTTTTCAATCGAAATTTTCCCTGGATGAGATTGCCCACTTAGTGCATTAGTGCTGAAGTTTATTTGACTGAGAGTGGCCACTTAGTGAGGAAGTGCTGAAGGTTAGGACTGTCTCAAATCCACATCACCTAGGACCCTGTAAAAGTGGGACTTCTATCTAGTTGTGGCCCTTTTGACTCTATTGACACTTCTTACCAAACAGTCATTTTCACCTATTCTAGTCCTTTGTTAAAATAACTTCTAATTGCATTCATCCCAGGAAAAAAAATATTTTATTTGCATTACCACTATTTGATGCAGGAACATGACCATACATAATAAAAGCTTCCTACCATTTTATCTGATTTTTCTTTCTTAACAAAAATAGTATGTAAGTAAACAATGAATTTTTTTCTCCTCATTTCTAAGACCTCTGAGACTTTGGAACAATGTATGGCAATATCTTGCATCTTCCCTAAGTTCTTTATAACATTTGGCTAGTCTTTGAATACTTGAGTTTTAATTGTCATGGAAAAAGGGAAAAATCAAGCTAACTAGCAATTTTAGCATTGCTGTAGTATATATCGACCAGAAATATCTGCTGTAGTTCTAACATTTGGTTATCTATATTCCTACTCTTTCTGGTAACTCTAACTGCAGTTAATGTCTTCTGAAAAAAACAGCCCAAGCTGGTCGCTGTCTCAAATGTAGTAGCTTTTGTGAATCCAAAGGCACCTGTTTATCCACGCTTAGCCCAAGGGAAAACATGGAATGAAGTAAGTCAAATTTCTTTTATAGTAAATGCATTTTGTTGAACCTGTTGCAACAATATCATTTTCAATGTACTCACATGAAATACTGTGTGGGATGCTTTTCATGTGCTACATAGTTTCTCCACAAATTTTCTTGCAGAAATGCTCTTTTAGTAGTTTGATGACCATATGATATGAGGAAATGTAACTTTATTTTGATGCGTAGATGACTGTGACTTGGACCAGTGGATATGGGATCGGTGAAGCAGAACCTTTTGTTGAATGGGGTCTATTAGGAGGAAATCAGATACGTTCTCCAGCTGGGACATTGACTTTCAACCGTAACAGCATGTGTGGTGTGTAAACATATTCTTTTTACTTCTCTTTTTCCTATTATTGTCATTGCCTCTCTTGTATCCATGTAGCCTATGCCATTTGTTGGGACAAGGTAATGGTTGTTGTGTATGGATATACATGTGAGGCATTTTTGTATTGGAAATCAACTATGTTACTATGTTCTCTTGTATTGAGAAGCTTGTTTTTATCAATTGTCATAACATTTTGGATCATATGAAGCACTGTGATCAAAAGACTTCTGTTTTGCCTTTGTGGCCTACATTTCGTGACTTAGTACATGAGGATCAGTTAAATCTATTCACAAGGGCTGCAATACTTTTGGGAGTTGGCAGATAACAAATTCTTGTTATGTCTGTATCAGGTGCACCAGCAAGAACCGTGGGATGGCGTGATCCTGGTTTCATACACACAAGTTTTCTGAAGGATTTGTGGCCCAATTCAATGTAATATGTTGTGCCTCTCTGTGTGTTCATTTTTGGCTTATCTCTGTGCATCCTTCATTGCCTTCTTTTTGTAGTTCTTTTGAGTGCTGAAGAAGCCAAAGGTAAATGCACCTTACATTTCTTTTGGAGTTATGTTCTGAGATTCATCTTCCGTTGAAGATGCCAGAGCTGAGTTCAGAACTTGTTGTCATCCTAACAACCAGCCAAGGGATAGCTTGAAGAAGGGGTAAACAAGGCGGAAAAATACTAGATGTCAAACCTCATATTCTTCCAACAATAAAAAACTTGACTGTTAATAAGAGACAAATAGTCAGGTCTTTGAAAAATTTCCATGGTTGGAGCACTGGACCAATTATGTTATTCTTTGTTTGTTAATTTATGATCAATGTGAGTTGCATACCATCAGTCATTTGATGTGTCCAAACATTTTCACTATTTTTTAATCTGCTTGATAAAAACATTCTTGAACTTGATGATGCAGGTACACTTACAAATTGGGACATAAATTGTTGTCTGGTACCTATGTCTGGAGTCAGATATACCAATTTCAGGCTTCGCCATATCCTGGTCAAGATTCTTTACAGCGTGTTGTTATTTTTGGCGATATGGGGAAGGTTAGAGTTCTCTTGAACATTCATAGACAAATCATATGACAAACATTTTTGGCTGAGTTTCGATGGCGACATATGTTTAAGAAAATTTGTTGCAGCAACCAACCTATGTTTAACATAAAGAGGAAATCAGTGTTGAATCACAGCGTTCATTGTATTCCAGTGCCCATTATATGTCATAATTCTTGCCCTTTTGCCTTCAATAATAACTTTAGTAGTTCCAATCAATTTTTTGTTTCTTTCATTTCAGGCTGAAGCTGATGGTTCCAATGAATATAACGATTTCCAGCCTGGTTCCCTTAACACTACTAACCAGCTTATTCAAGACCTGAAGAATATTGATATAGTTCTCCATATAGGAGACTTATGTTATGCAAATGGATACCTTTCACAATGGGACCAGTTTACATCGCAGATTGAGCCCATTGCATCAACTGTGCCATATATGGTTGGGAGGTCTGCTTTGTTTTGGGTTATGTAACTTGTCAGGACATTAACTTCATCTTCATGTTATCATATTGCCTTACATGGTGATTTGTCCATGCAGTGGTAACCATGAACGTGACTGGCCTGGAACAGGATCATTCTATGGGAATATGGATTCTGGAGGAGAATGTGGTGTGTTAGCAGAAACTATGTTTTATGTTCCTGCAGAGAACAGAGCCAAGTTCTGGTAAGGGAAATGAAGAGACTTACTGAGTTTCTACATTTGGCTTGAAATGCATGTATTCATAGCAGGCATATGAACTTGAGACATTCGTCACATCCTATCCTCCAGACTCATTGCATTATATCTATTATGAACAGCACATGCATACCTTATGAGGTGTAGTCCAAGCATTGAACAAATCTCACCTAAGATGTGTACTGGTCTCACAATTTGCTCAATACATAAGGACAGTTACAACTGCCACCACAGAAATAAGAACGAACAGATGATCCAAACTAATCCCTTAATAGAATTTATCAGTTCTCTAGTTCCCTTGGGCCTCAGAAAAGAGTAAACCTCTTTCTGACTCCCTAGCAACTACTGGCATGCCATTCTTTCATTGCTTTTAGCTTGAAATCTTGAGTTTTCCTTGACTCACAAAGGATATTAAATTGAAAGCAACTAGCCATTCCTCTTGTGGACAACAATGATACTTCTAGCTACCTCTTTAGGCAGCATAGAACCATACTTGGTCAAATTGATGATCCTAACCAACCAAGATGCACAGCTCACTTATGTTTTATTTGTTTCTTTTACAACACCAAAAACTCAGCTTTATCTCAGTATGTTTATTTGTTGCTTATATTCACTAAATACAATTTCACATGTTAACATACCTTCTTTGTATAGGTACTCGACAGATTATGGCATGTTCCGTTTCTGCATTGCTGACACTGAGCATGACTGGAGAGAGGGTACCGAGCAATATCAATTTATTGAGAAGTGCCTTGCATCAGTTGACAGGCAAAAGCAGCCATGGTTGATCTTCCTAGCACATCGAGTGCTGGGTTATTCTTCTGGTGACTGGTATGCTGAGGAAGGGTCATTTGAGGAACCCATGGGGAGAGAAAGCCTTCAGAAACTTTGGCAGAAGTACAAGGTTGACCTGGCAGTCTATGGTCACGTCCACAACTATGAAAGAACATGTCCAATCTATGAGGTATGTTACCTATGATTTTCTGTAGAAAACGCAGCCTCTTTAATGTTATATTTGCACACTGCATCAAACTTGTTCATTTTTAAGTTCAATTTTCTTGTGATTTCCTAAAGCTTGCTTACTGACTTGCCCAAAGATGGGAGGGATGGCCTTCTGAGGGGTTTTGGGTCCCTCTGTGTCCTGTGACAGCACCCCTCCAAACCCCTCTCTGCCTCTTCTTTCTTACTCTTTTTTTTTTGGTGGGTGGGAGGGGGGGGTGTTGTGAAGTGATTTTGGAACTGAGAAATGGGATTTCAATTATTCTATTTCAGTTGACACTGAACCTAAGAGTAGTTTCTCCACAGTTTCACTACACGGGGATTTTCCCAGTCCAACAAAAGATCAATTATTGATTTGCATTATCATTGTAACATTGCAAACAATGTTAATGAAAAATTAGTACTACCTCTGGAAGACTGAAATTCTTATTCAGATTCCTGACCTTGCATGCTTACAGTTACTGGGTTTATTCTTCCACAGAATATTTGTACAAGTGAAGAGAAGTCATACTATAAGGGCTCTTTAAATGGGACCATCCATGTAGTTGCTGGTGGTGGAGGTGCTAGCCTTGCACAATTCACGTCGCTCCAGACCAAGTGGAGTTATTTCAGAGACTATGACTTTGGATTCATAAAACTTACAGCATTTGACCATTCAAATCTGCTATTTGAATACAAGAAGAGCAGGGATGGAAAGGTCTATGACTCCTTCAGAATCTCACAAGATTATCGGGACATCTTGGCCTGTACAATGGATAGTTGCCCAAGTACAACATTGGCTTCCTGATGCCGTAATGAAGTTCAGATGTAATCAAGATGGACTGATAGCCCTGTTTCCTTGGCTGATAAAGCTGGTGGCCTCTTGTTTCAATATGTGAGCAGCTGGGTCTGGCTTTATTGTGAAAATTGATTTCCAGATATTAATGGGCTATGGAAGAGAAACGAAGATCAGAGTTGCAATAAAACTTGTTTTTGTAAGTAGAAACCACAGAAATTCCAATGGTCAAGGGTCGGCATTTTTCGTGTTCATATAATGCATGCTTTGTTCAGGATTACTTCTACTTATTCAACCTAGGATCCATAGCTCTTGCCTTTAGTGTCACTGTCAATTGGGTGAGGGAGGAGAAAGGCTGCAAAACAGGGATGAAAATAACCTAACTGGAGATCAATATGTGACAGAGAGTCTCAATCAAACTGATCAACAAGCCCACGACTTTGGATCCTCTTAACCATTACGATAAAGACTTGTGTTCTCTTCACACTTCTCCACTACATAATAAGGTGAGATTTACATGGGGCCCACTCGAGTTTCACCTCCAATTCATTTTGTACGCATTTAAGGGTGGGCCTCATCTATATGGTCCATTGGAATAGTGTGAGTAAAACACAGACCTCTATCTTCACAAATAGAAGATCCAATACCCCTAGCCCTCATCTTTGACTAAGAGATACATATCATACATCACGCCTTCAGTGGAAGCGTATACACAATAAATTGGACCATAATCCGGTGGCTAATCAGAAATGGACCGGTCTTTGAAACATTGCAATTCATATCATATCGGTTGATTGATACGATTCTGCCACCAAACCGATGGTATCACAAGGATATAACGTACGATGAGTAACAGTATCGGTATTCGTTTCGGAATTGACCGATACCTCTTTGATACTCGTAAAATTGTATACCCAATTTGAGTACACTGACCTAATTCCGACAACCATTAGAGCAGAAATGCGAATCGCCCGGTTCGGCCAATCCGATATCAATTTTGGTGGCTGTGAAGTCACCTTCACCGTCTAAAGTGTCAACGACAAATTCTTTGTTTCCGGTGCTTAGTTGTCTACTTTTGTCTTAAAATGGCGATATTGATTGAAGATCACCAAAATGGAAAAGCAAATCCCTAAACATCGAGATACCTGTGTGCTGTGTGCTCCATAACTCGGTTGGATTACCTTCCAAATGGTCTCTTTTACCCCATTTTAATTTTAGAGAGACCCTATTAAAATACATTTCTTCTTCAAATTTAATTCCAACTCCTCCATCAAACGCTGAGTTAAACCCTCAAAGGGAATTTTTATAGGTTTGGTAAGAAGTCGTACCAAATTCTTTCCTTTTCGTCATTTTAGAGATTACAGCACGCAGAAAACACCAAGCTATGGTGGTGGATTTTTAGTTTTGACCTTCTGTTTTAGCTTTTTCTTAGTAGTGTGGATAATACAGCAACGGGTATTGTTCTTTCGATGTTTTCAATCTCCGCTATTGGCCTGCAATGTCGACAGAGGTTTAGTTTCCCACCTCACAGCGTGGATTTGGATGAGGGAAAAAGGGGAAACTGGAAAAGGAGAACCTTTTTCATGTGGGAATGAGAAAAGTAAGATGTTCCCTTCTCTTCTGTTTGCAGATGTTTTTCTTTGTGGCCAAATGGATTGTTTCAATTGAAGGGTTTGCAGGTGGTGGTCACTTTCAATTTTTTTGGCCTTTTGGGTTCTTGTTATCTGGTTTCCTATTGGGTCTGTAGTTTGTTTCATTATTGGAATTGGGTTTGATTGGTTCATGGTTACAGTTTCCAGGAAAGCTGGGATTTTTAATGTACCGGCGTTCCGCTTTGGTATGCCTTCACTTCGTAGTTCTTCTTTTTCAGAATATGGGGGGCACTCTTTCATGAGGGGTTCTTCGCCTTACTTTTAGATTAATGAGGTATAGTTTGTGGGATTCTTTCATTGGAAATCGGAAACAGAAAGAGAAAATTCATTAAGAATTGGAGTGAAGAAGATTTTCTTTTCTGCGGAAGGAAGCGTGAAAATGGACTTGTGGGTTGTTGCAGCAGCTGCGGGTGCTGGATATCTAGCGAAATACCTGTCGAGGGAGAGCGAAAGTGAGGGCTTATCCGGAGGCTCAAAGCATGATAAATCCGAGCTCCAGTCTTTGCTGCAACAGCTTCGAGAGCGAGCATGCCCCTTCCAAAGATTGTCTGGGAGGCAATTAGAAGAAAATGCTACTTCGAGTGGAGATTCTGCTAGAGAAGATGTTTCATCTAACTCGGGACTGAGATTCTCAGAAGCAAACGGCTCAGCTGGTGCTTCAGCATCAAAAATGGCTTTTACTGGTGGTGGGTTTAGTGATGAAGCTTCAGTGAATTTGCGGGTGTATGAGGATTACAACATACTCTCCTTATCATCTTTGCCTCCAGGATTCCCTGGAATGAATAATCATCAAGTAGATAGAATTGAAGCCACGGGTGAAGTTTGTGATGAGTCCAAGGATTTTTCGTTATCTGAACCTTCTACTAGAGAGAAACATATATATCACAGGCAAGATAGAAGGAAAACTTCTCTTATAAGTCGGCGGCCTCATGGGTGTTATTCTATTAAACCTCTAAGCTCTATGGAAAGCTGTGCCATTGCTCAGTTGTGCAAGGATCATGTTGAGATGGATGAACATGTACTTACTCGACATGCATCCGCTAAAGCCCCAAGCCTGAGGCCTTTGTTAGTAACCGATGGAAAACAAATAATCAGCAGAGCAAATGGTGAAATCTGTGGAGTAAAGTTTGAAAATGTAGAAAATATGGTGCAGCAAGGAGCTGAAGCATATGCAAATAGGGAGATACTGTTGGGGATTCCACCACTTCCAGAAATTGCTTCTGCAGGACTCTCTAAGAGACAGAACCAAAGTAGAGAAAACTGTGACCTTGGAAGATCAAGCTCTTCCAGTGTGAGAACCTCTTCAAAAAATTTCCAGTCACAAGGTGGTATTCCCTCCTGATAATCTTACTTTAGCATATTACTTATCTCTTTTCTATTTGCTTCAAGGAACTTTTATTTCTAGAAATCAACTTGCAAAGGAAAACAAATCAACCATCTTCTATCTGGCAGCAACTTTCTCTGGACAATGTTATATCTGAGGAAAATGAATGTGGCAGCATGGCTTAACAGATAAAGCTCAATTATTGTTTGATTAGGACTCCTATACTCTTTACGGGCTTGTATGTCAAAATGATTCTCATGTTTGGATACCTTAAGGACTACATGTGTTCAAAGTCAAAAGGAAGTGCCCAGTAGTGTTAGCCATTCTTTTTGGCAGGCAGATGATCTGTTTTGTGGAACATTATCAGTATTTTGGAGCTAAAGACATCAGTGCTTTCCTGTTAGTAACCGTGAATTTTGAGTTATGTGGGACAATTTCCAGATGGTATAGTTTTTTTCTTTTTGGGGTAAACAAACTATATGATGCTGCACTTTATGGTTAATACAATGTTTAGTGATTGTCATTGGAGGATGAAGCTAGCCCCGAGAGGGAAGGGTAGGTTGGAGGGGTGAATCCTTGGGATACAAGAAGTGAGTTTTTGAAAGTGCATTCAGGAAATGCCAAATTATTTCTATGTTGTATTTGATTTTCCTTCTTAATTTTGACAAAACCTCTTTTTGTTGTCCCATTTGGCTTCCCCTTTTCTATGGCATAAAAGACATCTAAGTTCTTTTTTTCTTGTGTCTTCCCAGCCAGATCAAAGCCTTTCTTTGCTATTTTCTTCTCTCTTTTCTCTTCTGAATTCTTAATCATTATTTTTTTTCTCCCCATTTTCCTTCCTCGTTGCCTTAATTTTTTCCCCAAATAATTTGTGTGAATCATCCTTCGACCAAACTGCATTACCAAGTTGTTTCCTGAAAACAAGTTGCTTTTGGTTCCCTAGCATGATTACTGATTAGCTTCCTCCCTAGAATGTCTTACATGAAACTATGTGCCCATTCATTTTTCCAATCTAGATCAAAGAGTAGGTTGCATGCATATGTCATTGGACATGTAGAACCTGAATATCATGGATATTGGACTTCAATATTTAAGTAGTTATTTGTTCAGACAAAAATATTTGGATTATCTATATTCATGTTAGCTTCTTGATAAACTCTAAGAACTTGTTAATGATTTACAGATTTTTTATGTCTTGCTTTTTGAGTCAAATGCTATAAAAGATATGATCCTTCCATAGTTTATTTAGTAATTGTCACTCTGACAATGCAAATACCATCAGGCTCACCAAATGAAATGCTTCTATTCTGCATTGGAGTTGCTGTTGGTGTTGCATCTACTGTTATCGCAAACAGAAGAGAAGTGGACAGGTTAAATGAGTTTTTAAAGCAGAGAGAGAACTTGGTTCAAGATCTACAAGAAGAGCTTGAGATGAAAGATTCACTGACTGTGAAGGAGCTAGCTAATGAGAGTTATGAATCCCGAGGAAATAATCGTTTTTCCATTCATCAGCAGCCTCCAGTCCCCTTTCCTCCCCAACAGGAAATCAAAGAATCAATGAATTGTAATGGCAAAGAACTATATAATCAAAAGGAAAATGAGAAGTCAGAGATAATGAGTAAAATTGAAGCAGAGCTTGAGGCTGAACTTGAGAGGTTGGAGCTGAACATGTGCTCGCAGAAAACATTTTCTGGTCTTTTGGAGGTAAGCTTTCATTTTTATTCTGAACTTTCTTCTTCATAACAAGTATGCAGATTTATTTAAGTATTTATTCATTATCATCATACTATACATTAATGCAAGTATGACTTCAAACATAGTTCATTGGAGAATAAAGATTGCTGTAGCCAACCTCATTTAGTTGGGATAAGGATGAGTTAAGTAATTTAAAAAAAATTCAGCTGTACCTACAAAAAGGGATATGTCAAGCATTGCTCATGTAGAGTTCCAACTTGAAGAGATGATGACCTGTTGGTTTAGTTTTTTTTAAATCTCCAAATGAACCTAGCTTGGCTTCGGGTAACTGAATTTCAGGGCCCTATGGTAGGGTTATTATCCCTTAGTTTGCTACTGTGATGGGCATGGGCCAATTCTTCTTGTCAAATTTTGTTAGTCTTCTTGATTATTACTATTTTTGAAGGTTCTAAAGATTCTATATTCCTAACTCCTACACAAAAAGGTTAGCTATTGGTGCACTTGTACCCTATGGTTATAAATAAAGAAAGTGCTCTGTTAGCCCCTGGAATATTATGAAGTAGAAAATTATGGTTTCGTCCAGTGCTTTGTGAGATGCAGCAGGTCTTTGAGAAACAGTTTACTACCTTGGTGGGAAGTTAGGGAAGTGTGGGAAGCTGGTGAGGATGAGTGAGAGGCCCAACCATTCTACCCTCTACTCCTCCATATTCTTTCAGTTTTCCAATGATGTGCCTGCAGTTCTGTGGTTATCTATGAGTACGCTTTAACACTTTAAGGGAAGTGCTGCTGTACCATTTGTTTCTGAAGTTTTGTTGCATTGAAGTATCAATGCGGTTGTCATTTTTTAGTCTCTCTGGTATACTATCTCAAGCTACGGATATTCCATCATCTTAGCATGGGATTGTTTTGAAAATTATGGGACTTCTGAAGTAAGATATGCAGCTAGCGACCTTAGTATTAAGTATTTACCTTATCTGACCTATGGTTAGTGAGTTGCAGGTAAATACTAATTCTGCTCCCGAGTTACTAATTCTATGTTGATGCTGAAATGAAGAATCTGGCTGTTGAATTAAGAAGATTCTTACTAGTATGAGTAGGAGGGAGTATTTTGTTGGTTTGATGATGATTTTCTGTGTTGATAGGAATATACTACCTGGCTTCTAAATTTAGAACCATAGTCACCATTCTGGTTGCCTTCCTGTATCCTCCTATCCAACCATTGGATTGGAGTCAAATTTTGAGGAGTTGCACTTGGGGAGAGTATTATTAGCAATATGGGGTTTGACAATATTCTTGGTTTGAGAGGTATGGCATCATAGACTTTGTTCCTCTGGTTGTGCACTTCTAGGATCCAGTAGAAGGTAGGATTCAGAAAATTATTATGGTGTTGGATTGAATCTGTTAAACTGGTATCCAAGTCATGACCGAGAGTACCTGTGCTGCCCCAAACTAAGCCATTAATTCTAATGGACAAGTGATCAAGATGTTTCTGCTATTGATTAAACGCATACTAGAATAGTGCCACATATTGAATCTGTACCTACATATTATATACATATTATTGGCCTCTCATTATAACAGGATTATTTTTATCAAGAAAGGAATGGCATTGAGCATAGGGATTTGAGAGAAGGAACAAAGGGTAGGTCCGGAATCATCTCAGATAGGAAATAAACCTAATTCCAATTACCATGAACACCTAGATTTCCTAGTCATCATCATCATCAAAATCCAATGTAGAACAGAGACCAACAAAAATGGTTGATTTTTCTGTTCTCTGTTCGCTAAGCTTTTTGAATTCCTGAAATGCAATAATCTGGAAATGGAACTGGGATATCTCCTAAAGGATCCAGTTAATTTTTTGAATTCCTAAATTGCAACAATTCTGGAAACAGAACTGTGATATCTACGAAGGTGACACAATCATTTAAACCTGCTGGTAGTCTAAATGATGGATTATTCAGCAAACTTATAAGTAATGGATTTAACTACATAATGGAGGGACTTCTCAAGATATGTATTGCTTTGCAATACATTGAAATCTCCTCCTGCATGAGATTAATCACCAAGCATAGAGGGGATGAAATTTTGGCTTCTGTTTTCAGTAATTATCCACTGATCTTCGTTCTCTTGAAACATGTTTATTGTGAATAAGAGACTAATTTAACAATTTCTTCAACTTCTTTTACTTTCTTGTACCAAGCAAAACAGATTTATACTTACGTGTGTTTGGGTAACCTACTTTTTGCTTAAATCTCTGTTTCATCAAATCTGATAGCTCAGGCATTTGTTTGCAGCTTGATCCTGATTTTGATGCTGACATTATTCAGCAAGAACTGAGAGTAGATACGGTCAACAAAGGGACCAGTGGGCTAGATGATTCAGACCAAAATGCAAGTGGCACATCCACCAATCCCATCCCCACCGCAAATTATGCAGTCTCACCTCGAGAGCTCAGCTTGCGTCTTCATAAAGTAATTGAGGAAAGACTGGAGGAACGCATCATGGAACTTGAGACAGCACTCCAACAAAGTCAACAACGGATGCACCAACTGGAATCAGAAGGGGTTAACTCCCAAAGGGGCTTCTCAAGCAGTGAAATAGAATCATCAACTACTCATGTTAGTCCAACTATGAGGGATGAAAGCAATACCATACCCAGGCCCCTGGTTCTGAATTTGTCAGGGGATGCACTAGATGCATATAATGAAGCTTACGATGTATTCTTGAGCGTGACTGAACCTGAAGAACAGAGCCCACCAAACACAGTAAGCAACAATGCTGATCTCTGTGGAGAAAGATTGCATCGATTGAATCCGGGTGAGTTCTGGTATCAAAGCCAAAGTGCACAGAATAGGTATCTGGCAACCGATAGGATCACTGACAAAAGACAATCAAGAAGTCTGATTGATGATAAAATCAGGTCTTGGGAAGAGAGGGTTTCGAAAAGTCAAGGATCAAGTGAGCTTGGTGATAGCGAAGAAGAAGATGAAATGGGAAAGCTATTAATTAAGAAGATTTTAGAGAAAAGTAAGCAAGGGTCTCCTGCTGTATTTAATGTTCAGAAGATGCTCTTCTCAATGGAATAGAAAGAGAAAAAGTAGTTGGTGAAGAAAATTGATTTTGGATAGAAAATTTATTGACTTGACTGTCAAGAAAACGAGAAAGGGTTGGTCGGTCGGTTAAATTCAGTATCTATTTCTCCTGCTGGAAACATTTTCCAGGTAAATTTTGTAACTACCACCCCAACTATCAAATCATTTGTTTGTGGAGGAAATCCAGAGCTTCAATAAAGAATCATGTTGAAGCCATAATGGCAGTGCACTGAAAGAGGGAACTCATTGTGAAGTTAAGAGTTGAAACATCTTATCTTATAATGGGTGTGATATCAGCGACTTCGCGGCCTAAATATACAATCAATCACTTGCATGTTATTTGGGTTGTGGTAAGGAATGGAACAGCCCCATAAGAACATCCAGTAGTGGGCAGAGGAGTGTGTTATATCAGATCAGCTTTATGAGGACTATTCTCAGACAGCCGTCACCTAAACAAGTGGAAGTAGTGAGATACCAATGTTGTTCTAAGTCATACACTATCACTTTATCATAAACCTTTCTGCTTTCACGGTGGAGAAAGTCCTCTTATTATTCCTTAAGTGGTAGGTAATACAGACTCAAAAACAATTTCAGCTACAACAGGGGATGTCAAGCATGAAACTCGAAACACATTACACTTTGGCTTGTGTTGATTGAGTCAATAAACCAAAACTGAACCAATATACAGTAGTAATCACGATGCTACATATAAGGAACGCTTATCGAACCAAATCTGCAAAGATATTTAGTTTAACAAAGGTACAGCTTTTCCAAGTTGTCCGTTACCACAGTATCCAATATCTCCGATAGCTAAACAGAAGAAATGAAATGGACAATTACTAAACACCAATCACGATTACAGAACACGTTAGCCACCACTATTAATTGCTCTAGATTTCATATGGTTCTAACCCGAGGTTCCTTTCATAAATTAAAAACAAAAAGACAAAAAAGAAAAAGGGGAAACAAAAAGAGAAAGGATAGGAGAGAAAAAAAACATAGAAGAGAATAGAAGACAAATTAGTGCAAACGATGACGAAAAACCAAAAACAAAGTTCATATCTGAAGCAGAGCCAGTCCCCACGTTCCATCAATTTGTCGTCTCTGCTATTCTTATCAATTCGCTTAAATCTCTACAAGATATATTTCCCATTGGTGTTAAGTGGTGGCAGAAGAGTTGCGGGATTGATCGATCAGCCCCTCTTGTCAGCATAATCTTCAGGCTCATCATCATTGTCCATTCCTTCTGGATCATCCAAGCCTTTAGATTTGTCTTGAAAACTACCGAACTGATCACCACCAAAACCCGCATCAGTAGTGCTACCACCAAAAGAGCTAGATGCAAAGCCACCGTCACCACCAAAACCTGTAGCTCCACCAGCATAATTATCATTCCCACCAACAGCACCACCACCACCACCACCTGCAACACCATAAGTTCCAGTGCCAGTAGTGCTGCCATCCCCAGCAACATCTCCCCCACCAAAGGCACTACCACCACCGTAGCCACCACCACTGCCATAACTGCCACCACCACCAAAACCACTGCCTCCAGAACCACCATAGTTGCTCATACCACCGCTGCCATAGCTGTTATCAGCAGCGCCACCAGCACCATAGCCTCCACCGCCACTACCATAGCCGCCACCACCATAGCTGCCTCCACCACCACCATAGCCACCACCACCGTAGCCACCTCCACCACCACCATAGCCACCACCACCACTGCGGAATCCTCCTGTCCTATCTGTTGCATAGTTCACTCTCACCCTTCGGCCATGAAGATCCTGTTGAAGAGACAGCATCAGTTGATCAACTTCTTAAAGCCAAGTCCACTTCTTCCACAATAAATAATAGATCATAAATCATAAATCAGGGGCAAATTGAGGCCTACTGTACTGGAGATGTAGTTTTTTGTCAAGCAAATATGCCAGACAATTTACATCCAATTTTTTCATTCCCTTATTTTTATTAGACACATAAAGAAATTGGTACACTGTATGTGTAATATGCACCACGCATAAAAGTGTAACATGTACCGCACATTCTCTTATGCAGTTCAATATGCAACATCCAATGTTGCATCTTCCACATCGCAGTTCACAAAATGAAAAACTAAGATGAAAAAACTGAAAGATAAAACAAGAACTAGGGTTACCTGCCCATCCAAAGCCTGAATGGCACTTGAAGCTTCCTCACTTGATGTGTAACTAACAAAGCCAAAGCCTCGAGATCTGCCCGTTTCACGGTCCATGATTACTCTTGCTGCATAAATTATCACACTCAACATAATCAAATGCAAATGGGAAAGTGACAGATCCATAATTTTCGAAACAACATTTGAATGGACATTTCCTTCAGCTGCACATTTGCACCTCTTAAACATCTTTACAGTTTTATGATTGATTAAGCCTCACCACAAACAGTCAACGTATGGGACAGAGTGAGTTTCTTCTTCTTTTTTTTTTCCTCTTTTTTTTTTGGGTGGGGAGGGGTGTTCGGGGGAATCAGAAAAAACAGGACCAAATGTCTCCTCTTGGGATGCAGGGTTGAAATAAACAGGGGATTGATTAGTTAAGAGCTCTGATTGGCATGATTCTGCTAGATTAGATGAATACCACCGGCGAGAGCTAATGACCAAATATAAACATCCCTATGCAATAAAAATAAGAGGAATGGTTAGAAGAAAGGCACCTTCGATGACCTCCCCATAAGCAGCAAAGGCATCTCTCAAACTTTGATCATCAGTAGTATATGAAATACCTGGAGGCAATGAAAATCTAATATATCAGAAAATAAAGATCATGAGAAAGTTACTACATATATAACCAGAAAGTAAGACTTATAGCACCTCCAACAAAGAGTTTTGAAGATGACATGCATCTTATGGCTTGGAAAATAGAAGGATTTGAAGCCGATAATTCAGAACTAACACGTCCGCTGACAGTCTGTCTAAGTATGTTCCCCATTTTGCTGATGAAAGCCATTGTCAGAACCTAGCCAAGAACACCGACGCAAATGGTTATTCTTTTTTCACAAACAGTGTTGTCTTACTTTGAAACCACATAATAGAGACTTCAATGCAACAATAGATATAGAAAGACGAATGCACAAATATGGCACTACTATTCACCACCAAAATTATCTAGAGAATAAAAAATTATTCGACCCAGAACCAGATGAACACAATCACAGTGAAACCATGGTTTCGCACAAAAATCATCGCATCAAAACCACCAAATCCTCGTTGCGCATTAAGAACCTTTTTCTCCTCTTAATTACTGAACCACAAGAACGACAGTACTTGAAACAGAGAATTACGAAAGTAAAGGAAACCGTAGCAACTCTTATAATAGAGGTCAACAGCATAAGGAACACTAAGATCGGATATCATATAAAGATTAACAATAACCGCTATCATCAAAACCCAATCATCCGTCGGAGATCTCTGTCAACCGACGATAAAGCTATACGAGAATCGATCTTTTGCATAAGCATAAGATCATTAGACATCATCAAAAGGACAACATAAGGTATATCAAACAGCTAGTTTTTAAATGTAAAGACTACGTGAGAACTACGCCCAAAATTTCAATAACAGCGAAATCGTGAGAACTACCAAACCCAGATGACAATGAACCAGAGAGATAAGTCCCAGATGACAATGAACCAGAAATAAGTGAAACAATAACTAAAACAGAAGATGAATTGAAGATATAAGGTCATCAAATGATTGAAGAATAGACGTACAAGACGAAATCCGAACATACCTTCAGGAGGTTCTTCGAGAGCTGCTGCTTTTTCTCCTAAAACCCTCAATGGAAATTCTAGGTTTTGAGAAGAGAGGGTTTACCACTAAATAGAGGGTGGATATTTATTATATTTTTTCAATAAATCTGGACCGTTCAAAGGCACCGGCTTTCCGGAACGTTGGATTGAAGGACGCCGTTGTAGATATTTTTAGTTCTAGATTATTCCGTTTAAGGATGGGAATCCGGATACTGGCACCGGACAAGTTTGCCCTTACTAATAGCCAATCATATGGAATAATAATAGGGTAATTTTGGAAGTAAACGCACCTAAAAGGATATTTATGAATTCAAGACGACTAAGGAGTTGTATGGCAATGATTTTGTGTCGATTTTTCCACATGGATTGTGAACTCCTTGAATCCAATTCTCCAACTTTTGGGTTTGAGCGCCCCGCCCATCCCTCAAGCCCCTCTAGCCTTTCCCCTTCTTCCCTCGACAAGATTCTATTCACTTTGGTACCTATCAATCGAATGAATATCTGTACCTACTGGAGCTACTACAAAGGCTCCTTACTAAACAGAGAAAGGAAGGGAAGTTACAGAGTGAAGGGCAAGTGTTGACGTATGTAAGAGCGGGGCCGTGCTTTGGTCTTCATTTCGGAGAGGGGTTTTGAGGGATGGGCGGGGCATCATTGCAGGGGAGAGATTGGGTTCTTGAGGTCCTTGTATTTTACAGGTCCATATAATTAGAGTTTCATTCTGATTTTCATATCATATCTTGTATTCTGAGAGTCCATATAAGTAGAGTTTGACTTTTAATTATAATTGTACTTAGTGATTAACACAAGAATTTACGTCAATTACTTGCATAGGGTAGAATTCCGATATTCTTCTTCTTCTTCTGTTTCTCCCTTCTTTCTTTTAGGAAATTTATAGGTGTATGGAGATTTTAATTATATGAGGATTTAAGTTTTGAGTTCCCTTATGGATATTGTATTTGGGGATAATCTAAGTAAAGCAAGCAAATAAGGTATTTTGTAAAGTGTGCGAGTGATAAGGTTTTACAGGCATTTTGCCAAAATCATAATAAATTCATGGTTGCTGTGAATATGTGCTTTACTTATGTTCTTCTTCATATTTGTACATCTATCCTCAATACTACTTTAATGTCCTACCACCATCTTGCCAGTGTTTTTAATTGAATCTCTCTCTTAATGTATAGTGGAGAAGTATTAAAATAATGTTATCTTATACTACTAAGGGCAATAAATGTCGATTCTACTCCTCCACCCTATTTGTCTAACCATGCCAACCGGTTGGGTTAAGTTAGGTTCCTAGCCTTCATAGATAGAATAGAGTGATGAATATTAAATAACCAAGCTCTTATTCAACTTATTGAAACTGCATGAAATTGAAATCGCTATTGTGCAAAAGTTCATGTTTGGGCTTTGGTATTTTCAGCTCAAAACTGTTAAGCCTAAACTAAAACCGCCTCAAACCAAATCATTGATACCCCACCATAATTTTATCAAGTAAAGTAATAATAAGCGTGTCCCATTATTTTGAAGAGAGGGGATTAGGACATCTTTTTTTCTTTCTCGGTAAAACTAGTTTCATTTCGAAGGGTAATCACGAATTTGAATTACATAAGGACTGAATCCAAGAGGTGGATAATAGTTAACATGTAAGGCTTGTAATGGATAGGACCTTCCGGCTAGAGAATGGACCAAACTATTCCCATCTCCTGAAATAAAAGAGAAAATAAATATATTAGGATTTACAAATGTAAGAATGTAGTGGTCTAATCACAGTGGCTATGGGCTTTAGACGTGAAAACGAGAATAAAGGAGAAGGTGCAAAGAGACGGAGATTCAATTCCAAGAATTTCTTCGGACGTATTGCCCCCATAGAAGATGATGCCAATGTAGGCAAACATGCGGCTCGGATATGAGAGATGCAACTCACCGATTTATGGCTATTGAGTTAAGAAATCGCGAGTTCGCGACTGAAAGAGAGTTCTCATTTATTATTTACGCAGATGCCGAAGAGCAGCAGACCAAACCAGTCGTTGTTTGGGGTTAGATTCGATTCATCACTGACGATCAATCAACAATAGAACAGCGCTTCCACTTTACAATCCCACTTAGATTTTCTCTATTTCAAATCCAAAACTCCAAACCCATCAGATGTCCGAAGAAATTCCATCACCAATGGCTCAAAATCAGAAACCCCCAAGTATTCTCGAATCGATTGGAGAAGAAATCATCAGAATCGTGACCCCTGTATCAATTTGTATGGTCTTAGTAGTTCTCCTGGTCGCGACCCTCAACTCCGACACCTCCGATTCTTCGTCGTCTTTCACGAGCATGGCCACCATGGCTTACAACGAAGACCCTTCTGATTCAATTTGGGACAAAATCAAAGGTGCCGTCTTGAATTCCCTCGTTTTCGTAGCCATTGTTACGGTAACAACATTCGTTCTGGTCTTACTCTTCTACTTGAGGTGCATTAAGTTCCTCAAATTCTACATGGCTTTCTCTTCTTTTATTGTTTTGGGATTCTTGGGCGGTGAAGTCGCTATATTCTTGATCGAAAAGTTCAGTTTCCCTATTGATTGTATAACATTTTTGATAATTCTTTTCAACTTCACTGTTGTTGGGGGAATGTCTGTTTTAATGTCAAACATGCCGATTCTGATGAACCAAGGGTACCTGGTGATTATTGGGATGTTGGTTGCATATTGGTTCACCCTCTTACCTGAATGGACTACTTGGGTTCTTTTGGTGGCTATGGCTTTGTATGACCTTGCAGCTGTTTTGTTGCCTGGAGGTCCTTTGAGGCTTTTGGTTGAGCTTGCCATAGAAAGAGATGAAGATATCCCAGCTTTGGTTTATGAAGCCAGGCCTGTGACCCATGATGAATCAGCGCTGAGGCGAAGGCGGTTGTGGAGGGTAAGGAGGAGTGCTGATTCTGGTTCAGCTGAAAATTTGAATTCCGAGTCCTTCAATGCCCAAAATGAGACTAGGTTGCTTATGACTGAAGATGGTCAACGTCCAGAGTTGGTTTCTGAGCTTGCAGTGCCTTTGATTTCTCCTCCATTGCAGAGTACACGAGATGGCCAAGAAGCTAATGCAAGTGAAAATTTGCACCTGGAGGGAATTGGCTTGGCTTCTTCGGGTGCAATCAAGCTGGGTCTGGGAGATTTTATCTTTTACAGCGTCTTAGTTGGTAGGGCAGCAATGTATGATCTCATGACAGTTTATGCCTGTTATCTTGCAATCATAGCTGGTCTTGGCATTACTCTAATGCTTCTAGCACTTTACCAAAAGGCCTTGCCTGCTCTTCCAGTGTCAATACTGTTAGGTGTAGTGTTCTACTTCTTGACTTGTATGCTGCTTGAAGCTTTTGTTGTACAATGTTCAATTCACCTCATAATGTTCTAGATTGAACAATTCCCCTTCTAATTTCTGGCAAGGGGTTCAGTTATCGGTGTGTCTCTGTATGTTTGCTGATTTATTTCACTTCATTAATTGATATTTCCTCAGAGAAATTGATGTTCTTATATGCTTTTATTGATCCCACTACTTGGAAAACACATTGATTCGTGCATCTATGAAATGTGCTTAGGACTGGTTCCTGGAATGATCACTTATGCATTTTGTTCCGTATCTATGGCCATGGTTCCTCTTATAAACTTTGAAGAATTTAAAAATGGTCTCAGGCATAAAAAGAACATCTTTGATGATTCTGTTGGTGGCTGTGACAGAAGAATAGAAAAACTAGCTGATGAGTGAATGCATCAAAACTCAAGCAGAAAGAATTGCATTGCAGGGATAGAAAATGTTGGTTATTATGAGCTTATCAGTTTTGTTTTTCTGTAGTACATATTGGTGTTATCATCCTAAACAGGACTGCTGCCTTCCTGCCTGCAAAGATATTTGCCACTTCTATGTCTTAAAGATTAAGATACCATCTAAGTCTCGTGTCATCTCAATTAGCAGAAGTTCTTTCAGTAATCTTTTCTCATATCAAACTATTTACTGACCTCTATGTGAGTATGTGAGATGGTTTAGTGATGTTAAGCTGCTCTCCAGCACAAGAAAATGCCGCAGATACTTGTAAGCATCATGTTATGTGTCAGGGGTCTTGTCTCCAGTTAAATTATGCTATTTTCACCATTTAAGGAGATCAATTGAATATAAAGCACCAATCCTGTTACCTCCACTACAGATGTGTGTTGCTGAGTTCTGAAGTTATTCTGTGTCTGCTGCAGCCTTTTTTATGGCGTTCAAGCCCCTGAATATTTTTATTGCATCTTCCATCTAGTACCATGGACTGTGAGTAACAGAAGTTGGAACCATTTAAACAAGTATGGCTTAATTTTTTAACAAAAATTTCACTTTTATGGAAGTACAGCTGTAGAAAAAAGTGAATATGCAGGTGGTTGAATACCATAGCCCCTTTTCGTGATCAACTTGTGAAGAAAATCATTCTTCTGAAAGATCCTCAATGCAATCTGCTGAATAGCTTAGCCAACCAGAGACACTTCACATATCTAATTTGAATTTATTTTGAACCATAAAATAGTCAGAGATTGTTTACTCAAGAGTATAAGTAATCAGGGATTGTGTATCAGAGAGAGCAAGTAACCCTCTCTTTCAAAATTTTTTGTCAGGGCTGGTGTGGATTTGCAAATTGGTTTGCATGTTTGTACAACCATGCCACTACAGCAATTCATGTTATGCCAACTAAATGGGTGGCTACATGGATCCTCCATTCCTCTCAAAACAAAGTAAGGAAATCAGGAAAATCAAAAAAGAAAAACAAATAAGGAGAAGATAAATGGGGACGGAGGTTAAAAATAAGAAATGGAAATTGAAAGTAATGTGGATACACATTATATTCATCATTTAGAGCATTAATTTTGGTCATTTCTCTGTATCTACATCATCCTGAGAATATACTTCTCTTTCTTTCTGATCATATTAGAGTCTGCAAGTACAGTGATTGTTTTGTTTATGTTACTGAATTCAGTTCCATGAATGTAATTACTTTCATTGGCAAAAAATGTCAGGCTGGAGTGAGTGCTTGATTTCTCTTCCTGATGCATCCTTGGCAAAGTATGAACCAAATCAACTTTTGATATGCTTTTGCACTGCAGTCACTGGTTTTTGCTACACAATTTATGTCAGATATATCATGATTGCTTTTGCTTATGTATGCTTGGAGGCGAAACAACCTATGATGTGGTCACTGTGTTGGTGTTTCAACTTTTGTAAATGTAAACTCTCATGCTGCAACTTAAGTCTTTTTCCTTTTGCACGACTCTGCTTTCTCCTAAAGATTTGATGTCCGGTGTCAACCCATGCTTCTTGCAGCTAAATAATGGGTAGCTTTAAAGCAACAGTGAAAGATAGCATCTTGCATCCTCTCTTGGTTCAGGTCTGATGTGACAATTATCTCCATCATCTCTTGAAAATTGGTGGTAGCAACCCAAATTCCAGGTTGCTTTTGTGGATACTTTATTACAGTGCTGGCTTAGCATGAGGCGTAGTGTCGGTATGCTGCCAGTATGGCTGTTGCCAAAAAAGTTGGAGCAGTCACATTCTTGGTACCTGATGAGAAGGGATTCACAAGCATGGACCTCCATGGGGGGTTTGGATCCGCTTTTGTTTTGATGGAACATCGATCTCTCCAGTGGTTCATAGCTGTTAGTTGTCTTAATCATTCATATAATAGTTGTGTTTGAAATTTGAGTTAGCGATACCGTGGTATACAGGGAGAGCACAAATACATAGTTTATCACAAGAGACCTCTACAGCCCAAGGAGAATCTAAGCTCTTTTCCATAGAAAAAGGGCCAACCAACTTGGTCGCCAGTGCCATTGACATTTTTCTCTTGGTGGAGAAGTTATTTCAGCTTTGTACTTACCCAGCCTGTGAAGACTTCAATATTCCATTCAGCAGTTCTTTTGTATGTAGTGTGTGTTATCCTTGTACAGGGCCATGCCTTATATTTTCGTTGTAACATCAATTTCAGGTGGAATTAGGAAGGCATCATTCTTTTTGGGTGGATTCATTTTCTGGAAGCATTGATATTTATTACAGGTTCCACTACCCTGTTGAGAACCACCACCCCTGCCATCACCCAAGCCTCCAAGGGTCTCTGACTCTCTGTGACTTAACCCTCGTGGTTAATGTTTGTTGTTTCAGATGAACTTCAATCTATATCTCAAGTTTTCAACTACTTAGGATATTAAGTATGCGATAGGTATGCGTTCCTCGAAAGCATTCTTGGTTCAGAAAACATTTCTGAAAATCCATGCCAAACGTGGTTACAACTTACAACATGATGGCTACATGTTGAAACCTATCACAATTTCAGGCTTCAGTTGCAACCTACAAGTAAAAACCTAAGGCGAATTTGCAAGCCACAATGGAATTTGAACGTCGAACGACTCGTACAAGCGTGAACTGTCAAGTTCGCAAGTCACCCTAGAATTCAAACACATCAAGAAAACTCGTATATGCACCAGGAGATGGCAAAAATTGGCTGGAGTAGGAAGTAAGTAGTAGTTGAATTTTGGTGCCTGCATTGTTGAATCTTAGATCAGGATTTTTATAGGACCATCAAAGAAATGTCGATTCTCAATTATTATCATGTTAATATGAGAACAGAGCAGACAATACTCATTATCGGATCACTCTTGAAAACTCAAAAAGAGAATCAAAAACGGTTTCTTTTCTCAGAAACTAAATTCCAGACTAAAGAAGACAATTGGGCTAGGACACTAAAGAATTTGAATTTGTTCCAATGGTTAGATCTAAAAATCTGGATAAATACTAGCTGTGGTAAGAGGGATGCGTATGCTCATTTTCTTCAAAAATAGCCTTAAAAAAATGCAACTATACTCAGAAAGATGTGTTTACAATACTCTCTTGTATTTAAAATACAATAAGAAAGATATGTATATGATCCCACAAGCAATTCCAGTTATAATCAAGACCCAGTTGAAAGCAGATGGGTAATTGAAGATGTCAGGTTGGAAGTTCATCCCAAAAACTCCGGTCACGACTGCAAAAATTGCAGTGACAAAAGTAGCTGCTGTCAGGAGCAACTCAAACTTTATTAGCTGGTTCTGGACGTTTCCCTGGTTAAACCCAGAGAATACAGAGAAAGCATCAGTTTATTTAACATATGTCAACCACTTCTACAACATAGATGGAATGGTGATGCTTCCATCAGTTCTCACCAGTTTAATGTTGATAAAATCTTCAGTATCATCTATATATTCTTTCAGCTGCAAACACCACCAACAGTGAAAATTTCAGCAAAAAATAAAAGCCACAGAATTAGCAATTATTCTATCCCAGTCAATTAAACTGAATAGATGACGGTTCAGTTTAAAATCAGAAAACAGTTGCAGTGGCATCATGGTAGTTTTGGAACACTACCAAGTACAGAGGTTCAAGTCATTCCTTGAATCAAAGTAGAGCATCATGTCTTACCGAAAAAAGTGTACTGAAGGTGTTGTCAATAACAACAAAATATGCTTCAAGCAACATTTCAAGTTCTACAACATTTTCCCCACCATTAGATGACCCCATTTGGCTTCCGTATTTACTCAAAGAGCTGCTCAAAGACTTCTCCAGTCTATTAACCCCACTTAATGAACCAACAGGTGAAACAGGTGCAGATTTTGACAGCGTCTCAGTACCAGCTAGAATGTTATTCTGGAAATATTGTTCAGATGCGGAGTTTGCCTCCATTCTCTCTTTCTTCAAAGTCAAGTACATCTCAGCCATGTCCCCATCATCATCCATGAGCTGCTCTATTTCATTACGGACCTGGAATGCCCATATGAAATCAAATAATATGCCAAGGAAAGAATTAGCATTTCGAAAACACTAGGCTGTCTTAGGGCTCAGGTAGTATACCTTCTGAACTCGGTGAGTCAATGCAAGAAGATTGCCCTTGAGTCTCCGGACAGATTCTAGTTTTACAGTGTTGATGGATGATGCGAGCTCATCTAATACTGGATATACATCTGATTCCAGTTCCTTTGCCTGTAGAACTCAATAATGATCAAAGAATATTGGGTTACAATTATGGTGGTATTTCAAATCTTTAATTTTCAAATTTGGAGTAACAGGGACATACAAAAGGTCACAACCCTTTGAGTTCAGCGGAAAAGCATAATTCACTTGTAGCATATAGTTTGGAAATGGAAACACAGTGCAAAACAAGAAGGTCTGTCTTATCTAACATTACACACATCATAATTTATTAAGGGACTGAGTATTCAATACATCCAGTGTCAAGGGAGCATTCCCTGACCAGTGTATTTGGATGGTCTATTCAGTACAGAGGAATAGTAGGGGGTACCAATGACCATTCGTACCATAAGATTTATTTTTTATCGTTTTTCTGTGTGTGTGAGTGTAAGAGAAGGGGGGGGGCAGAGGGATGGCTATGAGCGGGAAGACATTGACATCCATAGGTGGCCAAATGACGGTCACAATACACTAAATACATAAAGAAAAGGAAACATATTATTTCACTCCAAGTACAAAATGAACAGAATCTACAGACAACTAAATCAATGTGCTTTGAAATGAAAATTTTTTAACATAAGCAACAGTCTAAGTAGCTGAAAATCCAAATGAAAAAGCAGAAACCAAAGATTTCAAAGGCAGCAGAAATGTCAACTCTTCATAAGATATGCTTGCAACCTGTACTGGTAGCAGAAATTCTGTGATAAATGATGAATAGTAATTCCTTAATTTTTTCAAACATGATTTCCATTTCAAATGAGCAGTAGCACTACATCTCATCATCTTCTGTAATGAAAAGGTTCCACTAAGGTATTGCAGAGCACTGGAGTGGATACAGGCTTCATAAAGATTGATTGTTGTATGAAGAAAAATGACATGAGCTGGTCGATTATTATCAATACATAAAATAAACTCTTTTCATTGGATTGGATGGGTTGGAGGCTGGTTTCCCCTCCCGCCTTTCTCTCCCTCTCTCTCTCTTTGAAGAAGGGGGGGGGGGGTGCATCTCCCTACTCCTTGAGAACGTAACAGGAAATACAGAAGAGCATCACCTTATGCATTTAACGTAACAGGAATAAAAAATGAGGACATACACCGCAGGTGGGAACCCAACACAGCCTTTAGAAATATCAATCTAGATTGACAAATGTGGATCTATGCTTTTACGGAACTAGGTAGTTTGGCATCTATACCACAGTACAGAATATCTCAGGATTTGAGTCTCTGGGACTGTGAGGCTGGGGGTTATTACCCACCTGTGTATCAAGAGACATGCACGTCAGCTCCAAAGCCAGCTCCAGTGCCCTGAATTCGAAAGGCAGATCATCTAAATTGAATCAACAGATCAGTACAAGATGTAAGCTTTTCATGGACTATCATCTACATTAAGAGAAAATTGTAATCATAGTTGGTCTCATGGTAAAATTGAAAAGTCAAGTCCATATTGGCTATATTTACAAACTTGACTCCATAAAAAGGTTTTAAACTAAAATGAAAAATTCTTTGTGTCTTGTTCGAATAAACTGCATTATAAAATCAATTTGATAAGAAACAGGTAAAGAATAAAATGAAAATTTTATAAACAAAGGAAATGGATTGCAAGAAAGAGGAAAATACTCCATTTTTATTAAGAATCATAGCACAATTCTACCTAGGTTAGGTGAATGACTACCCAAGCACCACAGACCCTCCCACCAAGTGCATGGTGATTAAGTAGTCATTCACCTAACCTAGTTTGAACATGTTAGGGTTTTCAGGGGAGGTTTTTTATGTGTCGGGGTTTTAAAAGAGGGGGGAGGCTTAGTTATTTCTTAGGGTTTTCAAAAGGGGGGTTGTTAAGGGGAGACTTAGTCCTATGTTAGGGTTTTCAAAAGGGAGTTGTTAAGGGGAGGCTTAGTCCTATGTTAGGGTTTTCAAAAGGGAGGTTGTTAAGGGGAGGCTTAGTTATGTGTTAGGGTTTTCAAGAGGGGGTTGTCAAGGGAAGGCTTAGTTAAATTATTTTCTTTAGGTTCCACATTGATCGGGGAAGAACAAAAGGTGCATATAAATTCCAGACTAAGTCCAAATGCTTGGCAAGACCTTTTTAATTTACTAGTTAAGACTTTATGACTGCAGCCTTCTGAAAACATTAAACAGATTGGTAATCTTTTGTTGATTAAATCCACTTGTGAATATTCAAAACTAATAAGGAAGATGGAAGTGGTAAACTTACCATTTTGATCTTTGTTTATCTCAAGGCGTTTGCAGAGTTCCAACTCATATTGCACAACAGAACTGTCCAAGGAATTCATCAGGATAACTTCATCAGCTGTGATTATGCATCTAATTTGTTCGAGACTGACAACAATTGCCTTTTCACGACCTAATATTGTTGAAGGATAAATGAATAAAGGATCCAAAAGCCGTAGATCTCTTGAAGGCAGTGAACAACGTCTCATTAGGGTGGCCTTATCAAGGTCCAGAATCTTTGAGTTTCCATTGTGATCTATCCTTATCCATGAACGACTTCCATGGCCTCTCTTTTTGATGCCTGGATAACCAAAACCCTGAAAGGGAGGAGGATTCATGGGCCCATTTCTGACAAGTGTTGCACTATCCTGAGAAGAAACAGGTTCTTGTAGAAAGGAAGGAGCCAATGAACTTAGTCGGTCTCCCATTGGACTCTATTTTCCTTTTTAAAGTGCAACCATGCTGCTTCGTGATACATTCAAGTCCAGATAAGCTCTAGTGGATGCAAGTTGATCCAAACAGAATCCAATTACTCAGATTTACAGCTCACACAACCTTGAACCTCCCATATACTGCTCCACACATATAATGTTGAAGCACTTAGGAGGTTATGAAACAAAGCTAACCGGCCCAACAATAGAACCCTAGTGAATGACCTTCTACATAATCAACAAATTAGAGCAGAACCTGAAAATCACAGCCATCAATTACGGTAGAAAGCAATTAGAACAATCTAATAATGTTGGCAGACATTCTCAAACAAACCAAATAAAGATATCAATCTGGTCCAACGAACCCCTTTTACATTGACATAAGCAAATTTAATAATACTTCAAATGCTATGTCCTTGACCTATAATCTCAATCAGTAACTCTCTTCAAGTTATGGCAAAATCCTGACAACCAGCCATTTCTTCGGCTTAGAGACGGAATTTATAAAACCCCATGTACATGTTCTTAACGCAAAGAAGACATTCACCACTCCCCAAACAACCCACCACCACCACCCGCCCCGGTCCCCAAAACAAAACAAAAAAAACCCACATCGAGTCTTAATCTTAATCGTCACTGGTCTATCTCTTGACTTATATATCACCCGCAACCATCAATTAATTTTTAAACCTCTTATTCAACGAAGGCATGAATCGACTTTTCAGATTCATAACATACAAAAATGGATGTTTTAATAATGATGGGTTTTTCTTCACTGCGAGATCAAGGGAATTTTTGCCCAGATAAAATTAGGAATTCAATATGAACAAGAGAATCATTATGCATTAATGAAACAGTAAAGGAATTTCAAGACCCAAATCCAGAAGTCCGTCAATATATATACTATAAATAGAATTCGCAGAAACCATAAAATGGAATTCCTTTAAGACAATATAAGCAAACAAGTAAGAAGAGGCGTATGAACACCAATTTAGAAGAGGGAAAAACAAAAAGAAACCTCACCAAGTCACCAGTCCTCAGCTGGACTCTGAATTCAGATTTAACGTAACGGAGAAGATAAGATGTGGGGCAGTGAAGAGTCACGGGTTTCCTCGCCAGTGAGAATGTGATTAAGAGAAGAAGGCGGCGACATGAAGAGGTTCTGCAGAGTTACCAAGGGAAAAAATCGTCCAGAGGACTCCGTGGAAGAATCTATGGATACTTTCCTTGTTCACCACCTGAAATCCAGAAATCCAATCCGATCTAAAATCAAGAACAGCGGTTATTAGAGGTTTTTGTTGGAAAATGAACAACGGTTATTAGAGTTACGGTTCAAACTTGTGGGACTAGTTCTGAAAAATACATGACGAAGCAATGGGGCTATCAATAATCAATTGACCGGAAAAGGGCAGCAATGATGAAGCTTCTTGCCTTCCCTCCAGGTTTACCTTTACGTTCGGTCTTTCCTGTACTTACGCGGCAGCTTCTCTGTGGAGTGAGATGAGATGAGAGACTACTGATAGGAATCCTTGTGTTTTGTTAATTTTCATGCTGCTCTAGAAATGGAATTTGGTGACAACATTACATGTGATAACTCTGATGAAAAAAAAAAAAAAAGGACAAAGAGATCACAGCCGTTCGCCCTTGGAGAGCTATGCCAAGTACACACTACACTATTAAGACAAACAAGGATGTAGTCATGTAACCCTAAGGGTGTGGCTCAGCAATGTGGACAACCATAAATTATGGCCCACAAGTAAAAATAAGAAAAAAAAAAAAATTCTATTATCTTGATCGTATGGAAATCTTTGTAATTCATGGTTAACAGCTGTCGGACCTCAGACCTCCGACCTCGTTGAGAGAAACAATCCAAACTCATGGCTCAATTGATAAAAAACTATCACTTTCGAATAGGAAGTCAGAGTTTGAATCTTCTAAGGCCACTAGTGTATTATGTAATTCTTCTAACCCCCAATATATAAAAAAATCATCATTTAAAAAAAAAATTTAATATAGAAATCTATATTAAGAATATTCTTAAAATACATACCAAATACGATTTCAAATTTTTTAATAATCAAGACCATTGCTTACTTGACAATGACTGTCCCTTTTAAAGATCTTGAATTCAATTCTTGTTAATGATCTTATTAAAAAAAACCTCTTCTTAATGATATATTTAAATTATATATATATAAAAATATGAAAAATCTATTCTAAGAATGTAATTGAGTTGAATGATTTATTTGATAGAATGAATTATGATTCCAAACGATTATATTGGACATCATTACACCTCGTTGCACCACCCAAGCTTCATTAATATTTGGCCAGTTCGCTACTCACCTAACCGAAAGACCCTTCCAAAATAATCTTTTAGAAAATAAGAAAACAAACCGCACACGTTTTGTCATTTCCTAACAAACATGTAAGAGTCCAAATGTCTAAATCTCACATGGTTTATAATTATTACTATTTTCTTTTCGAAAAACCCAACCTAGCCTTCTAGCCTTTCTTGGCAGAATCCGGATCATCATCCCTGTCAAGCACAGATGGTTTTACCACCACAAAATCGGTGGACCCTTCAGCTGAAAAATATTAACAAAAAAGAAAAAAAAAATTCCCATCACCCACCCCTGCCCCCTGTATTTTGGGGTGGAAAAGCCATCAGAGGTCGCAGATCCAGACTCTTCTTGGCAATCTGTGTTTTGAATCTCCACCATTTGTTATTTTTCATACATGCCTGAGATACGGAGATCTCATTCAACTTTTGGTGTTCTTTTTATTTTATTTTTTTATTATGATTAATTTTTAATAAACAAGCTGTATTCTAAATCTGACTCTTTACCGATTTTTATATGCCAAATGTTTCTAAGTTTCAAAAAAATTTGTCAAAATATCGCACCTTGCTTACAACCCATTAAAAAATAAATAAATCAAACACTTAAAATAAACACATTCTAAACTAAAAATAATACTTAAAATATTTAGTACAATGTAAACCCCCTTCACCATTCAACCAATAAACCAAGAAATATTTTTTTGCAAACGAAGAAAATAAAGGTACTAATCAACAACTAACTAAATACCTTCACCCAAAAAAAAAAAAAACCAAATCTCACAGCTAGTTTTTATGTTGATCGCTTAAAAGCCCAAGAATTTTTTCTCCTGATTTTTTCCATTTCTTCTGGACTAAAATCTTTCTCAATATGAAAAGTCTTTCTGATCTCTTCAGGAGTTTTCCCTATCATCATCCTTACCGCCTTTTCCCAGCCATATCCAGTAATCCTGCAATACCCAAATCATCTGCAGCAACCATGAGACTGTAAAGCACTGATAACTCAATGTCCATGTATTCTGTTTTCCACTTGTCATCTTCATTGCTGTGTTTGTGCAATACTAAAGCACCTTCAACAATATCTGCAAGCTGATATTTGGTAATGGCATTGATAATTTATCGTAGAAAACTTCGATAATGTTCTTGATGGTCCTTGATACCATAATAACGAATGATCAACTTCAAAATCCTCACCATCAGAAGTCTTTAAAACTACTTTAGTGGAAGACATCGTAACAACAAAAACAAAGAAGCTTCCAAGCACAAGTTTCTCACTAGAAATCACATATTGCTGAAAGCAAAACAATATGACATAGATGAGTGGAAGGAGATGATATTTATATAGGAGATAGGGTGTTAGAATCAGGTAAAGAATAGGATTCAAAAAGGAAACTAATGAGAAATCTAATAAAAAAGCATAGGCTGTGGATAATACACATACACTTTCCAAAAAAACACTACTTTTTATATTTAATTTTTATTGGGTGTTTTATGTGTGCCTAAGTTTAAGACATAAACAGGATCGGTTTAACTCCATACCTCTTACTCTAACAATGCAACCAGCCATGAAGAACCATAACCAATTCTTTGGCCTGACAAGATACCTCACTGCTATTATGTTATAACCATGTGTAATCTGTGCAAGAAACCTCGTTGACAACCAAAATAGGATCTTTTCTCTGTTGTTTCATGGATCTTATTGTATCTCTCCTACTGTTTTTTGTAATTTCTTGCTCTAACAGATAATCGCTGACCATAATAACTAAAAAAATTACTTTCAAACACAAGAGCCTTCATAGGATTTGTACCATCATCACTGCAGGGTCTCAAAATCATCACATTTTATGCAACCTTGAACCATGATCATGGAGTCTATTTCTCAGCTTGAGATTGCGAGCATTACTAATTCACAATGGAGCAACCATAGAACAGGTCCGAGTCAAATAGAAATGATTCGAAGCACTTCTTTTTACACTATTTTGGAAACCTAAGGATTCAATCATATGAATATGTAAAATATAGGTTTTCCAGTTCTAAAAGTAAAAGGAGGAAACGGATACTCAAGTTCAAAGTGAGTAAACAAAATTCCATAATCGATCTCATAGATGCATATAGAATTCTGTAGAAAACCATATTTGATGAAAGTTGTATGTACGGCTTGGAGTGAGATCTTTCGTATCTTTCAAGATCCAACATACAATATGGGGTCAAAAAGCAAAAATAAGTGATTTTAGCCTTTCTAAAAGAAAATTTGATTTTAGTCATCTAAAGGGCTTGTTTTCTTAGAAAGAATCTAAGAAAACGCATAGGAGTGATTATGCAAGCATTGGGCCTTAGATAACATGTAATTGCTAGTAATGGTTCAGTTTAATGGGCCTACAATGTGGATACAATGTAGGCATACAAGAATAGGCCTGCTAGTAGCTCATTTTTTTGGATGAATGAAAAATATATTTAAAACAGACAGGAAAAAAACATACAAGGCAAGGAAAAAAGGGAGGGGGGGGGGGGGAGAGACTACAGCTCAAGGGGCTGCAGAACTATTCAAACCCCACATAACAACAATGCATCTGTTCCTCGGTGTATCAACTAGGGGTGTGGGGGAAGGAGAGATCCTGTAACTAACATCCCCACAGATGGCCTGCCAAATCTGATCACTTGAGCGGGATTTGGGGGACCATCTGCTAGTAGCTTATTTTGGTTCCTAGTTTACTTAGAATACTCAGTTATTTGTCATTTTTTCTATTTCAACCAAATTGTAATAGTTTTTAGTATTCATATAGTAGGAGCTTGCTTTAAGTTTACTATCACAGTAGAATTTACATTTCAGCCGACATAAACATTGTATCAATGCTAAAGCCATAGACATCTCGATGTAATTGAAAATGGAGTTTCCTCTGAGCTTGAGATAATCAAACTGAGGGATTCAGCATTGGTGTGAAGCAAAGGAGATAGATTCTGATAAACTGGCCAAATGCCTTAATTTTTTTCCTTCCTCTGTTCCACCATCAACTACCTGCTGTTTCAGGTTGCTGCTTGACATCAATACTGACTGGAAGTTCCTTCAAACACAAACAAGTCCTCGATATAGGTAGCTAATAGTTAAGTTTAATTTCAGTTTAAAGCCTCCATTATATGTTCTGATTCTAAACCCTTCACAGCCACTAGCATTCCATCTCATAAAACCCTAACCTGAGACTAGTTGGCCTTGCAAATTTGTAATAATCTAGCCCCTATATAGATCTATAACCCAACCCTAGTTTTGTGGCCATCTCGCTGCTGTTTAAGAGTCACCTAAAATTCTCTCTATTCCCAGTTTACTCTATTTAGAATTTATAATTTCCCATCAACTACCTGCTGTTTAAGAGTCACCTAAAATCTGTTCGTTGGATTGGATGTAATTTTGCTATTACTAGGATTTCTGCCTGTGAGATCACTGTTTTCTAGATTACCATCACACCACTAATCAGATCATTCCTATCATTTGAAGGATTGGCATTCTCTCTATTAACTATTGTTTCTTAGAGTTTGGTGTTTCTCAAAGGTTTAAGTTTTTCAATCAATTTTTATGTTTCTATCTAGGTGGGGTGTTGACTTGAGATCCTATCTGGGAAGGACCGATGAATTACGAGTTCTTCCTATATACCCCGACCCCCCCCCTCCTCCAACTGTTGCACCAAGACAAGTTAAACTTTAATAGCAGGTTAAGTGTAACACCATCAATACTTGCTAGCATAATGATTATATTCAAAAGCAAGAAAATTAACACTTTGAATGTGGTAAATATTAAACACCAGAAACCACATTTTTCTCCCTGAGGCACACATAAAACCACAGATCATCAGTATTGAAATAAGGTTATATATAAAAAAACACATAATCATGTTGTCCATGTCTGAGAAAATAAAATGCAACTAGAAAATGGATTCTGGTACCTGATTTCAGGTTTCCAGCAGCTAATATTTCTTCCTTTCAACCAAGCATATGAAGCAGAGATACATTGAATGCTATGACATATCTTATATATCCCCTATCCCCCTATCAAAGCTGTCAAATGGAAGAAAATGGGGGGAAATTACACAATGAACATTAACTACTTCTAACTCCCCAGCCACCCTGCTCCCAGGCCCACAAAGGAATGAATCAAACAGGGAAGACAAACAGTCGACAATATAAAGTGACAGCTAAACTGTAATTACCTCCAGCATTACTCTCACTCCCTCCAAGAACTAGAAACAAATTTCCCAATTAGTACTGCACAAGACCTCCAAACATGCATCATATGCTGTGAGAGAACCATAGAATTTGTTCACCTATCGGAAGTAATTCAAAGTCCAACCATGGAAAAAAGGGAGGCAATCAATGATCAACCTCCAGAAAACTAGAATTTAAAAAATAATAATAAAAAAAGGCAAGAGAAGCATAAGTTAAATCTTACTTTTGCATAGATTTAAGGGTTCATTTCTTACCTTTGTGTGGATCTAGGTTAAGTTCTGTCAAATTGCAACACCGCTCTGTCGGCTATTCATTAGATGATGAAGCTAGTTTTCATAGAAAAAGAGGAAAAGATAATTGCTTGTCTTCAACTGCACCAGAAGAAAGAGGAAGGGGGGGGGGGGGGAGTGTGCAAATGATGATGGAAAGACAAGACTTCACAGTGTGGAGAAGATGAGTGCAAATGGTGGGAACAGTGCAGCTGCTGCTTCTAATGTCCAATTGACTCCACAGTTCCCAACAAATTTATAAGTTAAAATTATGAAAAATGGGGAATGATATAAGAGAATGCCGGTGGAACATTAAAACTCCTCTGTATTCTACAGGCATTAATGAGCAAAATTACTAAGAAAGGCATCAAAGGGAAATGGTGCCCCAAAATTACTCTCTTTATCAGGTTTCAAAAATGAAAAAGAGCACATCGTAAACTAGTATTTTGAAATGTCAGCTTGTATTTGTACAAAAAATTGCCAAACTTACCACTTTGAGCCCATCACATACATGTTGCAATTCTTACTCCTGAAAAGCTTCATTTTATCTAGATAAAATCCATGTACAAAGGAAAATTTGAAGTAATAATTTTACTTCTCTTGTACACAAAATTTTACCCAAGTATTTTCCTTTTATTTGGTTTTTACCTGGAAAAAAGTAAACAACTGGAGCTGATGATTTTTTCCTTAACATGCTTGGGGCAAGAATTAAGCATTCTTCCACATTCACCAATGCCTCCTGCTCATTCCTGAAATGTGCCTTCTTTTCTCAGCTCCTGAAGGCAAAGTTTCACTTGACCATTCCACCAAACTCTCTAATTTGCATAAGCATCCCAATGGCATGGCATGTCCCAATAAGCACTTCTGGAAACATCAACCACACTTGGGCCTAAACATTTTTTATTGGTGGGAGTAAAAGGTAGCAGAAACCAGAAGCTGGAGACTATATCTAATCTTAGTCTTCCATCTTTACCTGTTAGGCTACACAAAAACAAATACCTTGAGAGGGTAAACTTTCTTTTCAGGGAGGGGGTGAGGGTGTGGAGGGTTAGAAACCTTAAGACTGATGTACAGAGAATAGGTACATATACCAGTGTTGATGCTGAATTGAAGACATATTTACGAAAGAAGAAGCCCATTGGGTTAGGCCCATCAAAGGCCTAAAGTTGTCACCTGAATCAGCCCATGGCTTTCATGGGCTAGGGCTGTTTTAGTGGGTTAAAGTTAGCCCACATATGTTGAATTTCTTAGTCTAGACCTAAGCCTAAATCTACTTTTTGGAAAGTCAATAAAAGGGGCTTTAGTTTGAAAATAAGAGAACTCATTGTCAAAGGAGTTCTCCTTTGTCAAGAGTTAGGTAGTAGTTGAGTTATTAATAGGTAGGTGGTGTTAGCTAGTGGTTAGATGTTGCCATTAATGTTTATGTCTCTTTAGAATGCTATATAAAGAGACTTATGTAAGTGGTGAAAAAACAACTTGTGAAATGAAATCAAATTGCTTGCTAGCATTCCTCCTCTTGGAGAACCCTTGTGTTTGATCAAGATAGATTGGTGTTCGATCCAATCGATCCACCTTGCGGTGAGAAGCCCGGGTGTTACATGTTACTTTGTTGTCCTTATTGTTTTCTTAATTCTCTTATATTGTTCCATCCATTCTTCTTTATAGCATACTGCTGTTTTGAAAACCTAGTTAGTCCTTGTTCTTAAACCAATATCCTTGTTCTACCACTTCGGTTTTCAGCCTTCCATTATATCTGAATTTTATCTATCTTAAGTCTATCAAATCTGAAGTTGATTCCCTGTGAAAGGTCCTATTTGACTACTGTTTTGATCATTCAAATACAATACTACATTAAGTGTAGTTCTCAAATGAACTAATAATTGAGTTGGGTTCAAAGAAGGAACTCAGGGGGTTGGATGCTACCCAACTCGGCATGGTTTCCATGCGTATCTGTTTAGGGATGACAATTAAAGGAATTTGGTTCTTATCCAGTTTTGCTTGCTGTAGTATCTTATCCTCAATTCTAACCTAAGGGTATGACAATGGAGGACATGAGAGTTCTCAATTTTATGGTTGCACTTTCAACTAAAATTTGATCCTTATATCTTTAAAAGTAGAAGGTTGGGATATTCCCACAAAACCCAATCCTCAAGAAGCGTCACGCTCAGCAATAATGACTTGGTTGGATATCACTCATCTTGACCCAATGTCCCAATCACTAATGATTATAGTTAATAATGAGTTCTCCACTCAAATTACTACTACCTCATTCTGGTTTGACCCGTGGCATTGATAGGCATTCTCTATAACCTTCTTGGTCCCTGCATTGTGTACGAGACACATATCCTCAATGCCACCACTCTATCCTCCTTAATCTCTGAAGGCTCATGGTCCCCCTCCTCCATTCCCATTTGAGTCACACAGATTTTGATCTCCCTTCCCCCCTTCTTGATATCCCTTTTGACCGCATCATTTGGCTTGCTTCCCCCTCTAAAACCTTTTCCACCTCCTTTGCCTGGAAGGCTGGAACCTATATCGCTCCCCTAGGCTGTCTCTTGGGCCCCTCGGTTTGGTTTAAAGGACACATCATGCATCACTCGCTCACCCCTTTGGAGGGCCCTAAACCTTGGCCTCCCCACCAAGTCCTTTCTCATTCATCGCCACATCCTTGTGAACCCTACCTGCATCCTTTGTTGGAATGGTTTAGAGGACATTGACCACCTATTTTTCTCTTACTCCTTTACTCACTCCCTTTGGACAAAAGCCCTCTCCTCCATCTAGCTCCGATTTGGATGATCCTTCGGTTTTTCTCGAGTCTGGTCATGGATTTTGAGATCGTTTTCAAGCTCCAAAATCTATGACTTGGTTGGTAAGTTGGTCTTTGGTGCTACCATTCATCACCTGTGGTGGGAGCATAACCTTAGGAGATGGATTTCCTACTCTAGGTCTTTGGGCATGATTTGGAAAGCCATCTACTTTGATATCTCCTCTAGACTCCAATTAGTTCTCCATCCCCTTGTGGATACCCCAAGGAACATGATCATTGTTGTTACCTAAGGTTTAGGCTCTACTTTTCAGTCTCCCTCTTGAAGGCTGGTCCCCCCCCCCTTTTTTTCTGTACATTTTTCACTCTTCTTCTCTCTTTTCCTAGGGTTTTGGACCTTTTATTCATAAAAAAAAAATAAATAAATAAATAAAAAAATTTTAAAAAGTTCCCAACATTACATTTCTGTCCTAAAAATTTGAACTGATGTACAAAGCAGAAGTCAGGGACTAAAAAAGATGAAGTACCAAAAGCAGTAATCTCTACACAGTGTAAGTGGAATTCAAGAACTATACTTCCATTAGCAAGTAAGCCATAAAATTACAACAGCCAAATTTTCTTGAGAACCTATGGCTCCACCAGTATGATACAACACAGGAAGCAACATACCTTAATGTCCAAGTTTATGGACATGCACAACAACCCATGATATTATGGAAAAAGAACTGGGGGAAAGGAAAAAGAGGAAGAAACACTAAACTTGGGAACACAACTATTGAGCACTTCACCTCCTGCGGGGGATATGTAATGATTTTGGGGACCCCTCGAAGAGATCCAAGAGGAAATTCTGCAGATCATCTGCATTGTACTTGATGTACCTGTCACTTTGCCTCCCACCATCCAGATAACTGGCATATCTCCCCATGAACGTCCGGTATGCCTGGATAACTTTCAGTGACACTGAAATCCGTAGATCCTCCCGAAGCTGAGGATCTGAGATCAACCAGCAAGTCTGGTTCTTGTAAACCTCCTCAAAAGCTAGATTAAAACTTCTAAACCGCTCTTTAAGAACTACTTTTGAGGCAGAACTTGAAGCTGGGTTGCCGATCCCCTCATCCTTCAGTAAAGAGAGGATAGAACTCCAAGCAGCCCTTTCATAACTCATTGCATGCTGCTGGAATTTCCTGTTGTGTTGCCGGATCCAATTATCTCCAAAAAGGGCTCCAAGTTCAGAACCCTTAACCTTTTGAACCATGTAACAGATGTTATTCATCAGGAAAAAGTGCTGAAGAGACTCATCCCTGTACAACCTGGATTTACCATCAAGATTGGACTCTAAAACTGAAGTGAGTGACCGTAAATGGTGAGCCACGAGGGATGAACTGGAAGACAAGCACTTGTCATCATTCTCCTCCTCCATAACAGGGTTGATATTTGACAGTGAGGAAGCAGCATATGCGTCATGGTTTTCAAGAAGAGAATTAAGGGTATCTCTGTAATCGATAAGCACCTTGATGTAATTCATGACATATCTGGTCAGAGGGTGGGTCCCACCCCCAGCAAAGGGATTTGTGGACGTGTTCGATTCAATTGCTTTCTCAAATTCAAGAAAAGTACCCATAACAGAATCACCTAATCTCCTTAGGACCTCGTGGCACTCCATTCTGATTGAAGAACCAGCCTCATCAGAAAAAAGATCTTCTATATCAGGGAGAAGTTCAGCCAGCACCTCATACATGTCAAGAATCCTAAATAATTTTTCTGTCTGACGGGGACCAACTGCTACAGCATCACCAAAATTTAAGAGTTGCAACATTGAACCCTTTGATATCTCACTAAAACAAAGTGCATTATCTGAATCAAACTCCCCCAGTATCTGGAAGCAAAGCTGTTTCTCACTGGCTAGATAAACGCGTACAAAGATCTTCAGTGCTCGGATCCATTTCTTGATCATGGAATTCAAGCTACTCCATTCTATCTTTAGCACATCTTCAATACTGAGTTTCTCCACTTCAAGAATGAATAAGCATTCATCTGCCACATCTTTTCGGATGTTAATGTAAGCCTGATAACATTCCTGATCATAATTTGATGCAACCATCAAACTTGCAATGCTTTTGAGGTCAGGAATTACATCTGGATGGATCAAATCTGTGATGTATTCCTCCCAGCCTTTAGAGGTACTATCTCTACGAAGCGAGTCATTGACTGATGATGACTCATCTTCAATGGAGATGGTAGATTCCACATCCACAAAATCTACTTCACAACTACGGAAGGGCTTACTCTCAGGTTCAAAAGGTTGCATATTCTGCACAAGAATATGACTGAACTCTTCCTCAAGCTTAGCCATTGTCGTTTGAAGAACACTGTGAGCACGGTTCAGAAGCGCCACTGCTTCATTTTCATTTGAAGATAAAGCCTCCAACCTTTCTATCAACCTTCGGACTTCCTCCACAGCTTGAAGATATTCAGAAAATTCCTCGGGACGGGAGTCCCATATCGATTGAACAGATTCCCAACTAGCAATCTTCTCCTGAATAGAATCGAGTTGTTTTTCAATCTCATTTATCTCTTTCTTGTTTGCTGTCGATAGAGTTATGGTGGACAATCGAGAGCCAAGTTCTTCCAGAATCTTCTTCACATCATCAGTCAAGTGACTATTTGTCCCCAATGCATTTACAATGTGCTGCGCAGCTGCAATGACTTGCTCTTCATCTTTACAATCTGCCATCGCATGTAAACTAGGGCAGCAAGAATAACCTGACTCAAATGAAGCCTTGAATTCCTGAAACTAAAGGTGTCTCCTAAAACTGAATCCGAAATTCTTCTTTCCGGATCAAAGCTCAATCTTGAACGTGGCGTAATGGAAGAATAGTAACCAAAATTGGGTACTTCCCAACAGAGAAAATATCCACTATTCAGAAGGCATGATTAAGAAATGGAAATTAGATAGAAACAATCAAAATAGACGCCCTCACAAGAAGCAAACAAATTGAGAGGAACTGCAGAGATGTTTGAGATCAAGTTCTCAAAATTTGACTCTAGAACAACGAAGTGTGCAGTAAAAAGATTCAGCAAACTTCTGTTGTCTAATACCAAGAGAGAGTAAAGATACACAAAATCAGTTACCCAGAAAAGGAGTAAACCCACCAGTTTCTTCCGAGCTACTGTTTTAATCTCGAACAAAAGACCCTCACAGCTGCGTGACCAGTGAAATGAATCTTCAAAAAGACCCAATAATACTGGTCACAGAGCCTTCAAAGTTCAAAACAAGCGAAAACCCACGAGTTCTTGTCAATGTTTCTTCGAAAAAACGATCCCCACCAGCAATACAAAATCCAAGCTTTAACAAACACTCCAAAAAAACTAGATCCTCACAGAAGTTCAATCAATTGAACAGGGATCTAACTTAATATGACAGTTAGAGATACACCAAACAAAAGTAAATGATCGAAAACCTCATAAGATTGAAGTGAACACCTCAGTTTTTCCGTTGCTGAGAATCAAGCTTGAAAACAGAGGAAATTGGCGTGAGAAACAACAAATCAAACTGAAAATATCAGTTTAAAAATCATCAACAAATGTTAACCAAGAAATAACGTGGAAGCTTAGGAGAGATAGAGACTGGAGAAGAAGAACGGAACCTGAAACCCTCTTCTGTGAAACTTCCACGGCTTAGTTATCCGGTTTCCACTTCGTACGGAGAAATGGAGAGGAATCACAGCTGTTTTGAAAACTAAACATTGACTCGGATACGAATTGTCCAAAATTGGTCATGGTTAATATCTTTAATTACAAGATTACTTTCAACTTTCATATTTGATATTTGATATTTTCCATTATTTTTCGTTGTACACGTGTGAACATCTTTTTTGGTAAACGACACGTGTGAACATTAGTTTCCGTGCATTCGTTTCCGTTAGCACTTAGCAGGTAAACTTCTTTGACTTCCATTTATAGGATTTATCTTCCTTTCAAGTTTTCTTTTATTTAACAAAAATGATTTCGTCATAAAAATCCCCTTTCAAGTATTTGAAAGTTTCAACCTTCTAGTAAACATTGAATTGAAAATTTAAACAACTTAGAAGATGTTGGAGTTTGTTTAATGTTTGCTACAAAATTAATGAAAGTAAGATTTATGGGTGGATTTCTACCCCAAAAAAATAAAAAAATTTATGGGTGGATTGTCCATAACATATTTATGAATGATTTAATTATTTATTTATTAATCTATCCATGTGGGTGGAGTGCGGTTCGGTTGGGTTGGGTTGGCTGTCCCTGGATTTCCTACTTGTCTATCAAAGTAGAGGTCAGTGCTCCCCACATACCTCTTTATCATATATTAGAAGATGATATATTATCTTGTCAAAATTCAGAGGTGGTCCCTATCCTAATATAAGGTGACGATATGAGAGAAGCATAGACCCATTTACCTTGATGCATAAAGAATGTGGATTCCGATTGAGTTGGGGAAAAGGTGGGGTAACAGTGGTTTTTCTATATACTTGAAATTGAGATTTCCTAGCAAGAGTAAGGATTAGTTACTCAAGAAAGGAAGTAGGGGGAGCATGGCTAAGGAAGTAGGCTCCATCTTCGGAAACCCCATGAATGGTTGCTATCAATTTCTTCACGCCTAGGTGGGTGACACCGTGACGGTACCAAAATGCTATAAAGATTTTAACAATCACAAAATGCGAGTTTGGATCTTTTATGTATCAAGGTAAAGATCTATGCTCCTCTCACACATTTTCACCATACATTAGGATGATGGTAACGGGAGACCACTGAAAAATTTACATTTGCTTTATTTTGTTAGCAGTTAAAGGTGGACTTCTCATCCATAATGCATAGTAGAGAAATGTAAAATGAGCACACATCTCTACCTCGATGGATAGAAAACTCTGGACTTGAAAAATGCAATCCCATGTTCTATGAAATTAAGATTAGAGTGCACTATAATAACAATTTTGTGAGAGAAAATCTTGGACCATGAGTTCCTTGAGTGGGGCCTCCGGAACTTAGTGGCTTTAGGACTTCATGACCCACACGAAGTTAGGATTTTCTATTTTCAAGCCTAAACATGTCTCCAAGTTAGAGCAAATTACAATTCAAGTGGTTGTGACTTGAGGAAAAAGTGCTGAAAAATGGGAAGACTTTCTCTTACAATTATCTTGTAGTCAACTTGCTTAATATCCTCTCTTCTCTTCTTGCATTTCTCATGAACAAGGAATGGATTAATAGAATTATTGAAGAACATGATCTGCTCCCAAAGAGGGCTTCTGCTGTGATTTCTGTAGAGGTGTCCCACTTAGAAATGATTTAAAGAGCTCAAGGGCTTGTTTGGGTCTGACAAGTGGGACTTCATGACCTGCCCCCTTACTGTTGCAAAGGTTAGCTCTTCGTATACCTCAGTCCATCCTCCAACCTGCACAAACCATAACCAAACATTCCTCAATTAGATAAGCAGTTAAAAGCATAGAAGATTAATTTAGAGCCTTTGTTTTCATCTGAAAATGTGTTCTTGTAGTATCTGTACCTCATTGTTCACAAACCATGCATACCATGGAACTCTGGTTGTCAGGTTAAGCTGTGCAAGGGAGAATTTGGTGGAAGTAAACGGCACTGCAGAATCTAAGTCACCACTGCAATTGATGAAGAAGAAAGAATCAGTAGGAAATATTGAGAACTCAAGCTTGAAGTATTGTGCATTAGACACCAACCTGAACACCCAAATTCTTAAACCACCTGCAATCATCTCTTTGTAGATCGGCAGAATTGAAAGAGGTGAATCATTCCACTTTTCATTTAGAGGGAAACTACAGTAGCAAAAATAAGTATATGGGCACTTATCAGAATTAAATTTCAGTTAAGTACTAGATAATCCATGCAAATCATTTTCATGCTTAAGTTTTTTTGAATAAGGTATGGTTATATTCAAGAAAAAAACAATTTAAAAACTGAAAGAAGAAAAAGAGATAAAAAGTGTAACTTGCAATAATTCCACTCATAAGGGAGTTTAGTTGTGTTGGCATGGAGAGCTTTCTGCACATCTGGTCTGTTGTAATAAATCTTCGCATAATCTACAGTACAAGGATCAAATCCTGAAATCTGCCCAAGAATCTGATTAAGAAAAATCAAGAACCAAAGTGATTAATGTTAAGATTGTGTCCAACAAAATTGATCACATAAAATGATAATTTTGCAGAATACGTATTATGCTAGAATCCTATGTGTCTTTCTCGTCTATTCTTTTAAATGACTCCATAAACCACTAGCAAACCCAGCCTTCTACCTTATAAATATTTCAGTTTGGTAAATACCGAAAGGGGTAGATGACGCAAATGCTGGACCGTGTGGTTAGCTTTGGCGCTTTTTGATTTGTTGCATTTTGGTTCATATATGTTATAGCGATCGGTTGATCCAAGTTCTTGAGAGAGTAGTTTGTTTGCTGCTTTACACTCAACTGACGCGTTGGTTTTGCCATGGTAATCACATTTGTCAAGTAACTCCATGCGTGTTTCATCGGAGATCATGGCATGCCTCCACATATACTCAATTGCTCCAAGGTTATCATTGTTGTTGTCGATAAGTGCATTCCCAACCTGCAAAGCATTTTTCTTTCAATAACGTGAAAAATATTACTTAAGAGTGTTAAGGTTTAGGATTTAAGCATGAGGATTGTTTAAAGCCTTACACCATGAGCATCTAGTTTAGAATACCTAGATCGATTGCTGCTTTCAGCTAGTATTTATAGACAACCTCAGAGTTTACTGCTTAATGGACTCTCATACTGTCAAACAAGACTCTATATTAAAATATAAGTTAGGTATAACTTAAATAGCTCAACAAAAAGAACAACCCAGAGCCTTTAAAACCTAATATATTAGTCCTGTGGTACATGAAAACACATCTAAGGTTCCAAATATATATGCTAATATGAAGCAAGTTATATATATTATGTCTAACATAAAGAGAAAAAGAGATAGGTAGCTACCATTATCCCTTTGAGATTTATAGGGAACTTAGTTTTTGAATTATATGTCATAATCTCCTTGGCCAATTGGGGGACATAATGCCCGGCATAGCTCTCTCCTGTCAAATAAATCTCTCGCTGTTTGTAGCTTGGAAACCGGTCCAACCATCGGTTAACAAATTCCAGTGCATCAATTGCTGAATCAAAATCCATGAATTAGCATTAAATCAGTTAAAAAAATTAACTAAATTATCATCAAGGATGTACTTAAGCATAGAGGATAAGCATATCAACATTCCAAGCAGCCATTATATATCATCACCACCATGTTGGTGTTTGACCAGTGCACTAAAGGCTTCGAAGCTAATGAAACAGGTTGAATCATGCCTTTTAATCTATCTCATACTAGACTGTCTCGATTTGGTGTATGAATCCCAATTTAGTGCTCATACATCAAATTGAGACCCATAAGGTATATGGCGCAACACCACCACCACCACCGAGAGCAGAAAAAAGGAAAATAAGGGGTGGGTTAGTGTATACCGGTGTGTTGATCGCCTGAGGTGAGCAAATCAGATGATGTATTGGTGTAAGAGAAACCGACGCCGGCCGGAGATTCTATGAAAAGAAGATTAGCTACAGCGTTCCATGAGTACTTATTGAGGATCAAACCAGTTCCTTTCTTCTTGATTTTGAATGGGCCTATCTCTTCTGAAGCTCCAAATGCCACCGAAGAGCAACCAGGACCTCCATTGAACCAAATGATCAAAGGTTTGGATTCAGGGAGATGAGCTGCTTCAGTAAGCCAATAGAAGAGAGCTCTGCCGGCGACTTTATTAACAGTGACATAGCCAGAATATTGCTGAAATGAGACTTTGGGTTGTCCAGGGAGTTCAATTATTCTATCGGCTTCTGCTTCTTCTCCTCCTCCTCCTTTATCTACTTGAAGACTTGCAGAGGCAGAAACAAGTAGGAATAAATAGGTCATGTACACAAATAGTATCTCCCTGATCTTAACTGAAGCCATGCCTATCACCATGATTAATCCAACAGGTAAAAGAAGCAAAAACAAGGGTGAGAAAAGGGCATGCATGCACCTCCAAGATGAGTACTTGTGCCATGCACGTAAGATCTCATGTAATGAAGTGGCAGTTTCTTGGTAAATTTAGGAAAGTTTCCTAAGAGGTTTATGTGGCTTAAATGAGCCACGTTGAATAAGTCTAGCAGGTAAAGTTCTATGCTCTCTTCGCACCTCTTTTGGAGATCTTGTTAAGCTGGTGTATCTGACGTGGTGATACTTGTGGTGCCGAGCATTCAATGGGCGCCTTGTGAATTTCGTTAAATATCTATCAAACAAAATTAAGAATATGTGAAAATTATTCCAACTCGACTAAAATTAACCAGTTTTTCTTTGATATAAACTAAACTATTATTTGTGTGCATCTGAAATTTAACGAAATTCACACAGCATCCATCCCCAACATTGGGCACCACATGTACCACCATAAGTTAGACGCACCAGCCTAGCAAGATCCCTTCACTACACATTAAGCGAGACTGACAGATCTTAGTGGGCTCCCTTGTGAACCCCTTCCTAATGTTTCCTAATGTGTGGTGAGAAAAAGTAAAAGTAGCATAGATCAAATATCTACCCTTATGGGTAAAAAATTTCACTATTGGTTGGTTCTGTAATGGTTCGTTGTAAAAAAGGGAATCTGCAATCCTATTAATTAATGATATATGCTGACATTAGATCATTGACTCGTAAAGACATGGCTCAAGGGATTTGATGCATTTAGGGTGCTCTCACATACATTACAAAAGAGATTTGATGCCAATTAATATGGTCAAGTGACAAATCATCTCGCCCGATCTGAACTATTGAACCGGCATTTCTAACCTCAAATTTCTCCGCTGCATGTTTAGTTCGGGGAAGGGGATACATTTCTGTACATTAACAAATTAAGTGAGCCAAAACTGTGCAAAGGTGGGCACCCAGGCCTCTTAAAGAATCTGGATTCTCTACTCGTTGTGTTACTTTTACATCTTTTCACCATATATCAGGAGAGAGGTTCACCTTTAAGTTTTGACCTTAGGGCCTGTTTGGTTACATGAATCTAGAGATTTCAAATCTCTGGATTCATGAATCTGAGAATTATACCCGTTTGGTTGTAAAAATCTCTAGATTCATGAAATCTACAGATTCACGTTTTTAGTGTAAAAAGGTGAATCTGTAGATTTATGGGTAAGGGGTGAAATCCAGAGATTTCAAAAAAGCTATACAATTGTACATTCACAAAAATCATGTCGATCAAATAAATTTTTAGGATGAATTCACAGATTTCATTCCACAACCAAACACTTAATTTTTTAAATTATAACTCCATAGATTTGAAGTCTATAGATTTGAAATCTCTAGACTCATGTAACCAAACAGGCCCTTAAAAAATCAGATGTTGGACCTTATCCTAATGTATGGTAGAAATGTGCGAAGAGCACAGGCTTCTATCCTTGAACATCTAGTGGGATTATAAAGGAAGTACAATCCTTTTCCCTCATGGTAAAAAATCTAAAGTCAATCTAACTTGATGTATCAGTAACAAGAAACCAGGAATCAAATTTATTACTTCAGTAATCGGTAAAACTTCAGTGAGAAATGTCAAAAGATTTAATTTCTTTTTCTCTTTTGGTAGCAAACCCTTTTTTTTTTTTTTTTTTTGTGATAATAAAAGAAAAGATTCATTTACTAGTGGGAGTTGTTACAGTTACATTTTATGTCAGAGAGATTTGTGTATCTCTCTTTAAAATGAGGTGGGATTAGTTCTAACGGCCAGTTTTCAAGAGAGTGAGATCGGATATTACAAATTATGATGTTCTTTGTGCTTTCAAAAAGTTCAGTCATTGGTTGGATTAATTCAAGTGCCATATGTTGTTGTGTATAAGCATGGCTTGGAATTCATCTTTACAGTACCAAATTTCTTTGATATTTACGCCCAAGTCCTTTGCCTTGTCCAAGCCTTTCATGATGCCTCGCACCATTGCTTCCTTCATTGTCCCCGCCTCTGTTTCCCCTGTGCTTACAAAAAGTATTTTTCCTATTCCAAAAAAGACCCACCTTCCACGTTATTTTTTTTAGAAGTTCATTAGGTAGCCCTACACACAATAAAGTTGGTGATCGACCAAAAGGATTTTACATAATCACATATGCATTGATTTGTATTATTTATATGAATTTGCTCATTGTTCATGCTATTTGGGATTAGCTTATGGTAGAGATGTAGGTCGGGTCCTTATTGTTACAGACCTTGGAGTTTCTTTCATACCATAGATAATAGCAAGTTATTATGAAAACAGAAAAGAACCATTCCTTATTATTCAAAAAAATGAAGTGCAAGTTAACACCGCCATGCAAACTACAGAAACAAATTTCTTTTCCTCCCCCACCCCATTTGAATTACATTTTTCTTGGTCTGCTACCAAAGAGGGTCTCTCTCTTATTTACTGGATAGAGGTGTTCCACTCAAAAATGATTTGATGAGCTGAAGGGCTTGTTTAGGTCTTCCATGTGGCACTTCATGACCTGCACCTCTCACTGTTGCAAAGGTTAGCTCTTCATATACTTGTGTCCATCCTGCCACCTTCACAAACCATAATCATGCATTCCCTTAGATAAACACTTAGAAGCAAGGGTTAGATTCTTTGTTTTCATCTGAAAATGTGGTATAGTAATGTCTGTACCTCATTGTTCAGATACCATGGATACCATCTTATTTTGGTTGTCAAATTAAGTTGTGCAAGGCAGTATCTGGTTGAAGTAACAGGAACCACAGAATCTGCATCACCACTGCAATTTTTTGTAGGGAAGCCATCAATCAGTGAAGAATTGAAGAAAAAAAAATACTGAGATGCTTATTGGGTTAATGTGCAGTAGCAGACACTAACCTGTACAACCAAATTTTCAGACCAGCAGCAATTATTTCTTTGTAGACTGGCAGAATAGTAAAAGCTGTGCCATTCCATTTGTCAAACAAAGTTTCACTGCGATAAATACAAGGGCAGTCATCAGAATTGCTTATAAATGGATCAGAACAACACGGGAAAACAAGGAAAAATCACCTGCAAGTAGTCCAATTATAAGAGATGTTAGTTGTGTTAGCATGGAGGGCTTTCTGAACATCAGGTTTGTTGTAATAAATCATGGAATAACGTTCTGTACAAGGATCATATCCAGCAAGCTGCTTTGAAACCTTATAAAACAAAACAAGCAAACCGATATTGTCAATCTTGAAGAACTTCGTCTTAGTGTTGATAAATTTATCCGTTTAGAGAATTACAGAAGAAGCAGGAGATCGCTGCCGATAAGGAAGACGCTGGATCTTCGGGTTAGCACCCTTGACATATGGATTTAGGCATTGTGTTTGATAAATATTGTAAGTATCAATGTTTCCCATCAAATCGTTGTATAATTCATTGATTACTGCGTTACACTCGTCTGTGTCTTTATCTTGAGTGAAGCTTGAGTGACATTTCTTGAGTAGCTCACTATGTTTTTCATCAGAGATCAAACCATGGCTCAGCAAATAATCTAGCATTCCAATGTTATCAAAGTACTTGTCTGTAGATCCATTCCCAATCTGCAAATGGCAATGTGAAATCGAGCATTTTGTTACATTATATCAGATGACTCAAAAGCTTAAGCTGTTACGTCCAGATTGAAAGATTACCAATATCCCTTGAAGATTTATATGACTCTTCGTGTTTGAATTATATTTCAGAATCTCTATGGTCAATTGGGGAATGTAATGTCCAGCATAGCTCTCTCCAGCAAGATAAATGTCTCGTTCTTTGTAATGTGAAAAACGATCCAACCATCTGTTAATGAATTCCAGAGCATCCGTTGCTGAATCAAACAAATGAGTGGAGTTTAACACACCATCATCATCACTTCCACCATGATAATCGACAAGAAAGAAGATGAATTCAAAGAGTAGACCACATACCCGTTTTCTGATCATTAAAGTTGAGGAGATCAGACGATGTGTTGGTGTAAGAGAAGCCAACACCAGCTGGAGATTCAATGAAAAGTAGGTTGGCTACCTTGTTCCAAGAGAACCGATTGAGAGTTAAACCCGTCCCATTCGTCTTGATCCTGAAGGGACCTATCTCCTCTGAAGCTCCAAAAGCCAACGAAGAACAGCCAGGCCCTGTGCATACAAGGAAGTTTTGTTGTCTCTGTTTCTCGAAACCCATTTCAAAAAAACCCTGAAATTGAACTCAGAGAAAAAAAGGGGGGGGAGAGAGAGATGACCTCCATTGAACCAAATGATCAAAGGTTTGGATTTAGGGCGAACTGCTTCAGTGAAGTAATAGAAGAGAGCTCTGCCAGCCTCTTTATTGACAGTGACATAGCCAGAAAATTGCTGAAATTTGACTTTGGGTTGCCCTGGAAGTTTAACAATTCGATCGGCTTCTGCTTCTCCATCTCCTCCTTCTCTTGTTCTTTTTCCCGCTGACACAAGAAGGAATAAATAGGCAATGGCCACAAATAGGATCTTCGTCTTACCCTCAGCCATTCCTGTCACCATGAAGTCTTCAAGTAGAAGAAGAAGCAAAGGTGAAAATGGTCTGCACCATTCATGGACATGATCATAAATAGTAGTTAGCCCTGCATGTGTGTTGTCCAAGAGCCAGCTTTATGTGGTTTGAATAGTTAGTTTGGATCTGAATAACCCGAGTCTTTAGGAGACAAGGGGTTCTCATACTCTGGGATATGGTTGGTTTTCAGATACAAATGGCACACGTAGACACGAAAGGGTCTTCGGCTAAAAAATTGTATTGGAAGTTGCAAGCTTCGCCATGGAGGCTGGAACCTGTGAAGACTCGAGTGAACTGAATCCATAAGACTGGAGCAAGGGATTTGGTGGTTCTGTACGTGATAGGGAATGGCACTGCAGCAGTGCTAATGGTTACTACCGCAGCCACTATGGATTCCAGTGGGTGGAAGATGTGGGCGTGGCCACTGCAACACGAGGGTTCAATGAAGATTGTAGGGTTTGGTATATGAAGATTTTCAGGGCTATTGTGTAGATCCTGGAATTGGGTCCTTGGATAAGTGGAAAAATCACCACAATCCAGCTTTTGCCAACTTAGTCTATTTGGAGGAAAGCCCATGTGTTTTTGTTTAATATAACAGTGCCAGTAAGATGTTCACAGAATTGCCCCAGTAGTTCTCAAGACTCCTTGGAGACTGTTCTAAGAGATCTGTGGGTGGATTCGAATTGGTGGAAGAAGGGGCCTTTGGAGTTGGCAGTGAATGGGTTGAAGGAGAAATAGCAAGATGGTATTCCTGTTGGAGTGTGATTATAAGGGAAGGCCTGAAGAAGTAAAATACAAGGCATGACTTACAGCTCCAGCTGCTGCTTTACCATTGCCGCTGTTGCTCTGGTAAACTCTTTTTTTTTTTTTCTTTTGTCATTAATGAGTTTTCATTGAAATTAATAGATTACCAAACTTTCTTAACCTAGGTAGGTTACATTTAACAAACCCCATCATATTAAAAATAGTCTAACCGAGAAGAAGAGTAACTCTATCATGTTTCTTCAGTTCTGCTTATTCAAACAGCACCTTAAATGAAGCTAAACTTTCATTTGGTTTTTTATAACTAATCAGGTTAGCTCCATGGCACCAGTATAATTGATGATCAATGTCAAACACATGATAGATTAAGTAGCGTGTGTATTATGTTCTTTCCTTGAACTTAATCAAACAGTGCTTCAGAATTCATTCAACACATATAATTGAAATTGATTTCAGATGACATGGAGAAGTTACAGAGAAGCCTCTGCAGTACCAAGTTATCATGGATGAGATGGGCCAACAATGAAAGAAGGCATAAGGTTCATCAATTAGTAACAAATCAAGTGAGAACATAAAAGATAAACATCTCTTTCTTATTCCCTAGGTTGAGATGAAATTCTTTCTGTCAAGTTGAAAAGATGAAAGTCAATACGAGCTACAGAAGCTACTTTCTTGAAATCAATTTCCTCTCTTATGTCAACTTGCTTTTCACTTGATAAGTTACATTCTTCTTGGTCAAAGACTAGGTTAATGGAAATAAGCAGAAGATTGACTAGCGCCCAAAGGGTGTCTCCTAGAATGTAGGTAGAGGAGTCCCACTTAAAAATGATTTGAAGAGCTCAAGGGCTTCTTTGGGTCTGTACATTGGCACTTCGTGACCTGCCCCTCTCACTGTTACGAATGTTAGCCCTTCATATACCTCTGACCATCCTCCCACCTTCACAAAGCATAAACAGATATTCCGTTAGATTAATAACACTTATTGAGACCATTTATTGTCATCTTTGAATATACAGTAGTAGTAGTAGCAGCAGCAGCAGCAGTACCTCCTTGTTCACAAACCATGGATGCCAAGGAATTTTGGTTCTCAACTTTAGTTGAGCTAGGGAGTATTTGGTACTAGTAACTGGCACGACAGAATCGGCATCGCCACTGTAATTAATGTGCAGTTCACCAGGAAACCATCAATTCAAAAAGAAGAAAGAATGAGTTAAAAATATTCAGAACCTTGGAGTACTATGCCATAGATACCAACCTGAAAACCCAAATTCTCAGACCAGCAGCAATCATTTCATTGTATAATGGAAGCATTGAAAAAGTTCCATTTGTGTGAGTATAATTTAGATGGCCTTGACTGCATGTAGATATTAGAAGGGCACTTATTAGAACTAATTTATCAAGTATTCACTTTAAATGGATCAGAACAACATAGAACTGCCATCAAATACACAAATTATGGGACACGAAATTTCTCTATTCATTCTCAAGTCTCAACTATTAAGTATGATGGATCAAACATGTATGAACATATTTATCTGTTAATGCGTTGACCAAGAGACATGAAGAAAAGAAACAAAACAGATTAAAGCACAGATGACAAAGATTTAAGACGATGTGCTATATCTATACATTTAAGCTAGGTCTCTCAAAAAGACCAGCAATCACAGCAATGTAGCATTAAGAGAAATGTCAACCTGCAATCAGTCCATTCATAAGGGATTTGAGTTGTGTTGGCATGCAGAGCATGCTGCACATCCGGCCTGTTGTAATAAATCCCAGTATAGTCTTCAGCACAAGGATCAGATTTCATAAGTCGCCGCCGCCTGAAAATCTAAATAATAAAAAGTAACTAAGAAGCATAAAAATGTAAAGATTGTAACTAGGACATCAATCATAAACATAACACCATGGGTGTAATTTTGTTTGTTTATAAATATATCAGTTCAGTAAATACCGAAGAGGTTGCTGCACCAGCTAAATGCAGGCTCTTTCTGGTGTCGTTTGATTCTTTGCATATGCGTGCATATATGTTGTAGGGATTGATATTTCCCATTACAGTGTCATCAACATAGTCATTGATTTCTTCACACTCTTTCGTCACTGGTTTACCTTCACGGTAATCACATTTGTCGAGTAGGTCCCTATGAATATCATCAGAGATCAAGGCATGGGTCCAAAGGTAGTCTGCTCTGCCAATACCATCATAGTAGTTGTCTATAGATGGATTTCCAACCTACATAAAGTGAGATATTGCATGAAAGGTCACTTGATGCCAGTTTCAGATATGTGGGATTGCATCTCTGCAACTCCCTAGTCCCTACACATCAACACCTTTTGAGGTTTTTTGAATGTTCAGGGGAAATAAAAGTGAGTTAATGGACTAAAGTTGAAAGGAGAAATAAGGTAGAAAGATTACTAATATCCCTTTGAAATTTAGAGGAGACTTAGTCTTTGAATTATATGTGATAATCTCTTTGGCCAATTGGGGAATGTAGTGCCCTGCATAGCTCTCTCCAGCCAAATAAATCTCTTGCTGTTTGTAATGCGGGAAGCGATCCAACCATCGGTTAATGAATTCTAGTGCATCCTTTGCTGAATCAAACACCCATCAATTATTCCATACAAATGAAACAACCACACAAAATGAATACTTTAGCATCGAATCAGTAATATACCACTACGTTGATCATTTGCATTTTGGAGATCAGATGATGTGTTGCTATAAGAGAAGCCAACACCGGCCGGAGTTTCAAGGAAAATCATGTTGGCCACATTGTTCCAGGCGAAGTGATTCAAGGACAGAGCTCCATTCTTGTTGATCCTGAATGGCCCTAATTCCAGCGAAGCTCCATAAGCCAGTGAAGAGCAACCAGGCCCTGTATGCATCAAAGTAGTTCCATCGTTTCTTATTACAAATTAATTAACACCTTGAAGGGTACTTATCTACAAGAAATAATCATTTTAAACATGTGATATTCTCAAAAAAAATTCCTTAGAGGGAGAGAGACCTCCATTGAACCAAAGGACCAAAGGTTTGGATTCAGGATGAACTGCTTCAGTAAGCCAATACCAGAGAGCTCTGCCTGCAACTTTATCAACAGTAATATAGCCAGAGTACTGCTGAAATTCAACTTTTGGTTGTCCAGGAAGTTGAATTATTCGATCAGCTTCAGCTTCTCCTCCTCCACTTGCACCTGCTGACACAAGAAGGATCAGATAGGCCATGGCCATGGCCAGAAGTAGAATCTTCATCTTACGTACAGCCATGCCTATCCCCATGAACTCCACGCTTCCTAGAAAAAACAGAAAGGGAATGCACCACCAAGATGATCAACAAATAGTAGTGCCCATTTCCGTAAAATCTCATATAATGAAGTGGCGGTATCTCAGTGATTCTGGAAAATTGTCCAAGAGTTTTCTCATGGGTTAAATGGGTTAGCTCACCATAAATAACCCTAATCCTTTGGAGATAAAGAGAGGTTCCTGTATGCTGGGATAATAAATGTGGCTGGTTATTTTCTCCAGTTGTTAAAGGTGGTTTGAAGTTTGAACAAGTCTTCAATAGTAGGTTTTCGAGGAGAGTTTTTTTTTTTTTTTTTTTTTTTTAAGAGTCCTTTTCAAATGGATGGATAATCTGAGTCTCTATCCTCTCTACCCTGTGTTCCCCTTCACATGTCTCTCCACTTCACCACACATTAAAGATGCGGCCAATTGGGGGTTTACATTTTAATTCATTTTGTTAGCACTTACAGGTGGGCTCCACTTTTAATGTGTGGTGAAGAAACGTGAGGAAAGCATAAACTGTCCATCAGGAGAAGTTTGATACATTCTCACTGAAGTGGATCATGATTCGGATAATTGAGTCGATTGTTTTTGACTCGGATGACTCGTTTTAAATTGACTCGGCCAGGTAGTATCCAGAGACGTTTTACGTGGGTCCCAAATCTTAGAATTCGAACGTTGGTGGAGATCCCTGTTACCCATAAAGAAATCATGAAAAGGGTTCCCCGTTTTCTCCAACGGTCATCTCGTTGCTTGTCTATACCATATCTCCGTTCTCAAATCCCAAAAACGAAACCCTCGTTCTCCTCTCTGCAAAAAGCTCTGGATTTTACTCCTTCGACCTTCGTATTACTCCGACTACTTAAATCCTTGCTTCTTTTTCGTTTCTTTCTTCTTTTCAAGGTAAATCTCACGAAAAGCTAATTCCTTACAATCATCAAGGGCTGATTTTTACACATTTCCGAGGAGAAAGTGATGGAGACGCCTATCAACAACAACCCTTCCATTCATTCTGAGAACTGTACTCCCACTTACGGCACTCCACCACCCCACCATGGATCGCAAGATTCCGCCAAGGTAGGAACGCATAAGCTCACGCCGGATCCACTTAAAGTCCCAGAGGCACTCAAGTACGAAGAGAGGTACTCTCAGATCATCCTGCAAATTGGGCTAATCATGAAGATAATGGGTTCGTTCTTTTTTCTTGGTTTGTTTTTGTTTCAATACTTTAATCTCTTTTGCTTACTTGCAGGTATAAGAGCCCAACTGACTTTATGATGTCCCCTGTTTCCAAGGGTCTTCTAGCCAGAGGCAGGAAGATGGGGGCACACTTGCCACCAGCTGAATATCCACTCAAGGTAAATGGCATTAAGGTTTAATCTTAACTGGGTTGTTGGGATCTTCTTTGTTCTTGAATTTGTTTAGTTCACCCAGTTTGCTCGTTGTTGCAGATTCAGAATCCCTGTTTTCAAGACGCTAGACTCCCTCAAATATGAGTACTGACATCGGCAGTAAGCTTCACCAGATGGATTCTTGGCCTCTATGAATCTTCAAGCCCATAAAATGTTGTAGAAGTACTTGTTCAAAAAGAAATTGTTCCGAGTATAATATGCAATGAAAAGACTTGCTTTTTCTTTTTCTTACTTTTTCTTAACACACCAGCATTCATTTTGGCCCTCCCTCTAATTTTTTAACTCACGGTGTCCAGCTGCAATGGGAAGGAACTCGTGAAGATCAAGAAAATTAATTTTTGGCCATTTGGTTCCTCCTAGGTACTCCAGCTTTAAAATTAATGGCAGAATCACTGATCATATGTATAAATGCTTCCATTTCTTTCAACATTATTTACTTATGAAGGCCATATAAGCTGTAGCATCTTAGTAATGGATCCAGTGAGAACATCAAAGATCACCAACCTTTCCTTTCTTATTCAGTTAATTGTGATCCAGGTCAATAAAAGCTACAGAAGATTACAGATTACTTTCTTGAAACCAACCCTCTTCCCCCCCCCCCCCCCCCTGTCTCTCTCTCTCTCTCTCTTTGCTTATCTTTTCTTCTTTTTTTCTTTCCAGGTAACTTACAATTTTTTTTCTTTTTTGGGTCTGGAATTCGAAATATGAAGAACATGGTTTGCTCCCAAATAGGGTTTGCTATGATTTTGGTAAAGGCATTCCACTTAAAAATGATTTGAAGAGTAGAAGTGCTGCTCTGGGTTTGAAAAGTGGCACTTCATGACCTGCACCCCTCACTGTTGCAAAGGTTAGACCTTCATATATTTCAGTCCAACCTCCCACCTTCAAAATAGCATAACCAGGAATTCTCTTAGATAAGCAGTTAGCATAAAAGAAAAGGCATTACAGTCATTTTTCATACCTGTTTCTTCACGTACCATGGATACCATGGAATTTTGATTCTCAACTTAAGCTGAGCAAGGGAGAACCTGGTTGCAGTAACTGGCACCACAGAGTCGACGTCACCACTGTAATTAATGTGCAGTTTTATAGGAAAAGATTAATTAGTACAGAACAAAGACTGATCAAGTAGGAAATATTCAGAATTTTGGAAACTGCAAATGCAGTAGATAGCAACCTGTACACCCAAATTCTCAAACCACCAGCAATCATCTCCTTGTAGATTGGCAGAATTGATATTGCTGTGTCATTCCAATTTCGATTTAGAATCTCACTGCAAATAAAGGGGAACTTATTAGAATTAAATCACTTGCTAATGGATTAGAATAGTGCATGAAAATTGCATTCAGAATGGGTAACAAAGGGTTAGTGGTTACCTGCAAGCAGTCCATTTATAAGGGATTTTAGTTGTATTAGCATGGAGGGCTTTCTGCACGTCTGCCCTGTTGTAATAAATCTCGGCATATTTTTCTGTACAAGGATCATATCCTGAAATCTGCCTGAAAATCTGACATTGAAAAAATGTCAAGAAGCAAAGAATGTCAAAGATGCCAATGAATTCAGACAGAGCTTCTACCAAAGAAAATAAAATGAAGAATTTAGGTAAAAAAACCAGTATCATGGATGATCAGTATTTAATGACTTTAGTTTTTTGTTTACAAGTATTTTGTATAATACCCGATGATGTTGATGAGGCAAATGCATGACCCTGCGGGTAGCACCAGTACTACCATCTGAATTGTTACATGGAGGTGCATATATGTTGTATTGATCAATGTTTCCAAACTCCTTATCCATGGCATATGAATATGTTGATTCACACTCATTTGATTCCTTTTCTTGACGAAAATCACATTTGTTGAGCAACTGTCTATATGTTTCATCAGAGATCATGGCATGGCTCCACCAGTAGGCCACTGTTCCAAGTCCATCATAGTAGCTGTCTGTAACTGCATTGCCAACCTACAAGGCAATATAGTAGATCTTCTGTTAAGATCAAGTAAGATAACCCAATAAATAGTAACATACCACTTGGGCGTCCAACTCCAAAGCTTAAGCTACTACAAACAATCCTGGGTAGCTTGGACTAAACCCAAACAGTCTTCTTCTTCTCCGCCTAAACAGGCAGGCTCTGAGGGTGGTCAGATTCAAACTTCTCAAGCACCAACTCGTGCTGAACAAGGCCTGACCCGAAAAACAGGCACTCACAGTTGCAATGGACTGATGTCATAATGTAACATCTCAAGTGGAAAGAAGGAAGGTAGAAAGATTACCATTATCCCTTTAAGATTGATAGGATATTTGGTCCTTGAATTATATGTCATAATCGCTTTGGCCAATTGAGGGACATAATGCCCAGCATAGCTCTCTCCGGTCAAATAAATCTCTCGCTGTTTGTATCGTGGAAACCGGTCCAACCATCGGATAATGAAATCCAGTGAGTCCCTTGCTGAATCACATTCATCAACTAGATCATCATCATACACTAGTACAGTAACAAATGAGTTACCTAAACGGCTCTTTATTTAGGAGATAAAGCTTAGAACATTATAGAAATAATAAAGGTAGAACAAAACCAACAAAGTCATCAAAACCACTTCATTAGTTGGGCCAATTTGAACATGCCTAAGAATTGATAGTAATGATGATGTTGATCTAGGTTAATTACCAAATAACAATGATGTTTAAACTAGGCTTTGATTATAATTTTCTGATTTCACAGCAAAAGAATGAGAATTCAAGGTAGGGTAGACAATTTGTTAGACCAAGAACCAAGAGCCATTTTGATCTGAGATCTCTAGGTTGCACATTGTAGCTCATCCAGGAGAGGTCCATAAACTGGACAGCCCAAGTTGGTGAACTGATCTCCCGTCAAAGTAGAGGTATTTGTTCCCCTCCAAGCTTCTCTACCACCCAATGAGAGTGAGGCCCATCTCTAAGTACTGATAAAATTAATCAGAGGTGGGTGGGTCTCACATGAGCCCCACCTTTATTGTGTGATCACGATGCCAAGAGGGGAGCACAACATACCTCTTCCCTGACTGGGAGATGGTCCAAACTCGATGCTTTCACCCCCCACAAAGTCAAGAACTTCAGACAGGACATGATTAGTTCTCCCCACCACCACCTCCACCACCACCACCCCCACATAGCCATCACCATCACCATCATCACCACTAGTACCACTAGAACTGAAGATATAAACAGTGATTTCCACAATCGATATACCCTACGCATGGTTCATTTGTTGGGTCCATTCTCTACTTTCTTGGGGTTCATATTTGTGGGACTTTTAATCATCAAATTAGCCGTCCAACTAAAAGATCATTGAGAATATGCAGAAGCATCCAAGAGAAACACAAACATTTCGAGCAAAAACAATATCTGGGTGAATTGATTTTTGACATATATATACCAGTACGCAGATCGCCTGTGTCAAAGAGATCAGATGATTTGTTGGTGTAAGAGAAGCCGACGCCGGCCGGAGTTTCAAGGAACAGAAGGTTGGCTATGGTGTTCCATGAGAACTTATTGAGGTACATACTTGAGCCAGTCTTGTTGAGTCTGAATGGACCTATCTCCTCTGAAGCTCCATACGCAATTGAAGAGCAGCCAGGCCCTGTAGATAGAGGGTGTTTGCCACCAAAATTCACATTTTTCAAACTAATAATCATTGAATCAACAATAAAAACCCAGAAAATCAATATTGATTATCCATTAGAAGGGTAAAAAAAAAATTTACAAGCTTGCATACAGAAAGATGGGACCCCACCTCACTGAAATTATCCGAACACTGATAAGGCTGCAACTCATATTAAATTGCAGTAAATGAGATCTATCCTAGGTTGCTTTCATTGCATTCAAGTCTTGTAGTTGCTCTCTCTAACTTCAGAAGAGCTAGAGAGAGAGAAGGGTTGATGGGTGTGAGTCTAGTTTACCAACCTGGAAGATATCAAATACCCAATAATGAAAAAAAAAATAAAAGAATTTACAGAAATTAAGATTAGGAAACAAGGAGGCTACATATATACCTCCCTCTATCCCTCTATCTCTCTCTCTCTCTCTCTCTCCCTTATTATTGTATTGCTTCTAATGTTTGTCGTTATGTTCTCTGTATGTAATGATTTTGGCAACTTGGAAGTAAAATAATCCCAAAACCCAGTACGCTTTTGAACCTTTCTGGAACAAAGGAGTAGACTGACACAGAAGGGAAAGTTGAAGAAGATCAAAAGGTTGACATGAGGACAACAAAAACAGAATCACTAAAAAATAATTTTATATATGTTTGTTCTTGTTAATCATGTTCCTGCCTGTACTGCATGTGACGTTCCCATTTTATTTTTCTTGTTCACTCTCCAGGCACTTATTAGATGAAGTGAAAACCCACATCAAAATATTCAAAACTCTAGGACCCCCTCCTCCTCCTGTATCTCCTACACACCCGCTAACACTCAGACACAGAGAGAGAGAGAGAGAGAGAGAGAACTGACCTCCATTGAGCCAAATGACCAAAGGTTTGGATTCAGGGTGAAGAACAGCCTCAGTGAGCCAATAGAAGAGAGCTCTGCCAGCAACTTCATTCACAGTGACATAGCCAGAGTACTGCAGAAATGAGACTTTGGGCTGCCCTGGAAGTCTAGTTATTCGGTCAGCTTCTGCTTCTGCTGCTTCTTTTTGTGCTACTTTATGACTTGCAGCCACTGATAGAAGAAGGTATGTACAGACCATGAACACAAGTAGCACTTCTCTCTTCACCACAGCCATGGCCATGGCCATGGTGAGTCCAACACTCCGAGTAGAAGAAGATGAAGCAGTGAGATGGGGGCATACACCACCCAGTCCAGTTGAACTATAACTAGTAGTAGCCGTCTGTCTTCTGCAAAATGCTCTATTTTCGATGAAATAAATAGCATGTAAAGAGAGACTGAGGAAGAGAGAGAGAGAGAGAGAGAGAGAGAGAGAGAGAGAAGAGAGAGGCCTTTTGGAAATTTCAATTTTTAAATGATAGATAGAATTTTCTTTCTCATTTTTTTATTAGTGGAATGGGTCACATGGACTCTCACGCCCTTGTTTCAGTCCTTCAATCCTCCATTAATTCCTCTTGTATTTATGTGCTCCGAGCTTTGACTAGTGACTAACTTTCCTTAACTACTCTACTCTACTCTCTCTCCCTCTCTCTCCCTCTCTCTCTCTTTTGGTTTAGTCTTGTCTGTGTTTTGTATTTGGATAATCTTGTGATAATGAATTGTTAAAAGTGGTTAGGTGAAATGTTTGTCAGTACTCCATATGGGAATAAGGGATTCTTCTTCAGTTTCAGTCTTTCTTTAAAGACCCTTTACGTGCACGCGAGGAAGAGGCCCAGAGGGAAGAAGGGGATGCCATTGATTTCTTCCTTAAATAACATACACCGTGAGCCAATGGTTATGATGGCCATAATTCCATTTTGCTTCCCTTATTTCCCTCTAATGACTCTTCCCCAGTTCCCTCACTTTGCTTCTCCTCAATTATATAATCTGCAAGTAGCAAAAAACCTTTCCTCTGAAAGAAAAGAGAGGAAATAAGAAGAAAAAACTGAAAATGAAAGAGACCCTCCTCAAAGTAAAGAGACATAATCAATATGAATCATGACTTATTCTGAGAAGATCAATATTACTAGCCCACCAACTCTTGAGCAGCAGAAAAGAGTTACCAAATGCTGGGCTTTCTTCTTTTTCCTCATTTGTTGGTTTACAACCATACACGATATGTGAAGTTTATCCAAAATGAAGTAGTGGTCCTCCTTCATATCAACCATTATCACTGTCCTGTTTTTGTATATGGTAGACACTAATATTATTTACTGAACCTAGTTGTATCACTAGCTAGAACTGTAGGAGAAGAGTAATTGTAGCATTTATAGCTAGCAGTGGACAGACTATATACCAGAGTGTTCAAGGTAAGTGATGCAACAGGGGGTAGGTCTGACCGCTTCTCATCACCATTAATGAGTCAAAAAGCCCATATAGAAAACCTGCAACAGCTTTGAAAACTTGATGTGCTTCATTTAATGTGGTAATCAGTTTTTGACTCATCATTCAAACGGAAAGAGATCAATCTTCTTTTGTATCTCAAAGTTACCAATTTTTATTTTCTTCTATCTTGTATGTCACGCATTGCTTACAAAGTAAAGGCTCCTAGCTACCCATACCCATTTGGCCATGCATCTCCTGCACGGATCGCCACGCACCACCACGCCCACTTCAGCCTTTCTACTGAGTGGTAACTCGTGATGTCTAGCTACCTGGGCGTTCATTATCTTATATTTCAGCTCTCATTTCCTGATAGTCTTATTCCTGTGCAGGTGATCAGATGCTTGAGTGAGATTGTTTCCCCCACCATATATGCTAAAAAAGAAAGAGATTATATCATCTGATATATGTGTGGTGGCCCATGAAATGATATATTCAGATCCCATGGCTATTTACTTACAACAAATGTGTAAGATGGGAAAATGATTTAAAATACATTTGCCAAGATATCTTTCGTATGAATCTTCTTTCTGCTTTCACTGGTCATCATGCTTGTGAGGAAGGATTATAGCACATAAATAATCGATAACAGATAAGAAACAAAGATGTAGTTTGCACACGCACTTGATAGCAATTGTGGTGTTTACAGTCCTATTGCCATCGAGAGATCTTGGGTTCTGATTCGTATCTTCTCTTCCCCTTACCTAACCTAAAAACACAAACATGTCCACACGTATACAACACAAAATTGTCTACTCTCATGTATGGGTTTTGTTTTTTGGTAAACATGTATGGGTGTTAGTGTGTGAAATGTAAAGGGAAATGATTTCTACTTTAGAATAAGGAACTCATTTGGATTGTGATTGGTCAAGGACAGGTATATGCTACTCAGACAGTAATAAAAGGTCTTTTAATTTGCTTTTCTCTTCTCTTTTTGTGAGAAAAGTTCCTTTGCTTTTAATCTGAGAAACACTGAAAGAGCCTTGCACCCTATAGCAGCTTTAACAGAAGGAAGATTAAACTTTTAAGCTCACAAGATGCCATGGGTTCTGTATAGAACTGCAGAAATGATGAACTCTGACCTGTAAAACTTTTTCCATGTTTCTGTCCTTGAGCAAGCATTACTGTCTCCATAATAAAGAAAGCTTGGAGAAACTCTCTTCAATCAGAAATGTTGTGTGTTCCAGGCATGGAGTTCTTAGAGACAGTCAAGGGAAAATGCTTCTTTGTTTCTATGAAGGGTTTGGTCATCAACTAGAATTGCTAGCAGAAGCCACCGTCATAAGAAAGAGCTAGTTTGGGCTTCAACACTTGGAATCTCACAATTTGTTAAAAGAGATAACTGGGACATCAAAGACTTGCTCAAGCATCTTAAAATGATGCTAGGCCTTTTGATTAATGGTGTTTCTCTCATAGGGAAACAATTTAGAAGATCAACTTGCAAATGACGAAGCAATCTCTCAAGTTTCTTTAAGTTGCATCTCTCAAGTTTCTTTGAGTCTGGATCTGCGACCCCAACACTTCCTGACCACAAAAACCCGTGGGGCCACTTGTGAAAAACACTTTTTGGGAAAAAAACAAATACAAAAAAAATAAAACTTTTGCACCAGTGGGACCCACTAGTTTTTGTGTTCAGGAAGCCATGGGGAGATGATCCGGATACAGTTTCTTATGCTACTAATCAAATCCCAACCCCTTTTTTTTGTTGGTTATATATATATGACCAAGAATTTTGCATTTGGGTCCATAGCTCATGTTCGAACCCGGTTGGGCCCTAAAATTATTATTATATTAATGTTATAAAAAACTAATTTCTCCACAAAGTTTTAGTTTTCAACCAAAACCAAAGGATCATGAATGTTTTCTTTTTTTTAAAGCTGACGTTCATTCCGGTCAGCTTGCGCGCACCTTGATTACATCCTCGGGGGAGATGTTATTTGCAATGGTCGAACCCATGACCTCTCCACTGAGAAGCATGGATCTCTACCGACTTTGCATTCGCAAAAAAAAAAAAAAAAAAAAAATCCATGAATGCCGAAATAGAACTAATTTTTTAAGTTAAGGATCCATGAACCCAAACGTTTAATAAGGGTAAGACTTTAGAAACTCACCAAGTTGATTTAATATAATTATAATTATAATAATAATAGATATATTCAACTTTGGAAATTCCAATTTGGCAGGTTGACTCTTGACCAGAGATTACGTTTTCCCTCAGGCACCAAAGCGCAAAAATTTGGAAGACGCTTCATCTTTAAAATGTAGAACATGAGGGGCAAACCTCAAGAAAGTCCAGTTTCAATCATCAATGGCTGATTTTTGTAGGTTTCCAATGGAGAAAGAGATTGAAACGCCTTTAAAGGACGAGCTTGACGACCAATCTCAAAACTGTAATTCCGCTCACAGAGCTCCACTGCCACATCATGCATCTATAAGGGATAAGAGAACCCAAAATTCCAGCAGCAGAAAGCACAAGCTTACGCCAGAGCTCATTAAGATCCCTGAAGCATTGAAGTATCAAGAAAGGTGCTCAGGTCATTCTATACAAATTGATGTATTCATGAAAATAATGGATTTTTGTGCTTCTTTGTTTCTATACTTAACTTATCACTTGCAGATACAAGAGCCCAACTGATTTTATGATGTCCCCTGTTTCCAAGGACCTCCTAGCCAGAAGCAGGAAAACAGTAGGACACTTACCACCGGCTAAAAATCCTCTAAAGGTAAAAGCTTCTTGAATGAACACATGATCTCAGCTTATTTTAGGGTCTAAGGGTCCCTACAGTTGATTCTCAATCAAATAACTTGAGAATACTGTTTTTCAATTTGTGATATCCTGTTTTCTCATTGCAGCAGCTTTTTGATGCAGGACAGCCTCAAATCTGAGTATTCCCATCATCAATAAGCAGAATAATATGGATTAATCTGTCATCCATGAAATTCAGTAGCTGTTCTACTTCTTGAAGCATGTATTCCAAGTATCAGTGTTGTTGAGAAGCTTGCTTTCAATGATCATGATCTGACAAAGTTGCAAAAGATTAGATCATGAAAAGCAGTATTGATGTGTGACATAATTTGTTAGACTCCTATAGTTACCAAATTTCACATCATGTTGCTCAAACTAGACTGTATTCTTCAGGCAAAGACTATAAATATACAGTCCTACAATTTATAATTTGATTTTCAGATCCTCTTGTAGGATACTTTTTCAGTTTTCACACCAGAATGGACATGGATCACCAAAAAGGTAAATCACTCAAGAACAAACCACCCCCCCCCCCCCCCAAAAAAAAAAGTTCTTCTCTAGGTATATATGGCTATGCAGTGGCCCACAGAAAACAGTGGGTGGTGTGTCAAACCTGAATGGTGTTCACACATTGACCTACTGTATCATTCAACTATACTGTAAAATGGATCAATGGTTTATTCAAGGAGACAAATAAAAAAGAGGAACCAGTCAAGCTCAATAATTATCATCATCTGACCTCAATCTCAGCAATTAATTTTCAGTGTAATATGTGGAAGGTAACATGTGTACTACGGCACCAAGTTGTACAAACCTTTGAATCTTTGATCCAACTGGGGAACAATGATTATAAGGAATTTCCTAAATTTCGTGCACCTTATTCAGGTGAATACTTAAAAAAACACACTTTCCCCTGGACTGAATCCAGCATATATTCTGACTCCTCACACATTTTATAGGCACTACACACAATTCTTTGCAAGCAAAGACTCTGCACTTCAAGAACTGGCTGCATACTTGTAGCATACTTGTATCATACATATTCACACCCTTCCATGTGCTGTAAAATATAAAACATTTATCTGAATTGAGCAGTTACGTTAATTAAAGATTCGAAGATAGACTGCATTTTGGGAACCGACAACATAGGCAGATAATAAGGCATTTACAATCAATCTTACTACTGACCACAGATTACACAAAATGGGACAGGCTTTATCAAATAGTATTTTTCTCACTCCAACCTAACTTCATACCACTGCACTGAACCGAGTTCACCATCAATATCAAGTTCACAGACAGACTTTACAAGGTGAGTAACAGCATCATCAATACTTCTAAATCTTGCAAGGTCAGGAGGCAAAGCATTGCCAGGCCAATTTTCAAGCCAACCTTTTAACCTGGCTTTCAACTCTTCTTCTGAAACAAACTCCTCACTCTTCCCAGGTTCCATCAGAACATAAGTATCTGTCTGTGAATAGGCTCTTCTCCTCCTTGCAGCACAAATCTGCTAACATATTCCAGTCAATGAAAAAGTATGCTGGCATCAGCTGAATATGTATTTGGGATGGATGATGAAAATGCAGTGTTTATAAGTGGCATTTGCATGTCATGTTGACTGATAATCCTTTTTCTTTTTTTTTGGAGCACATATATTAGAAAACCCCAAAGGGGAGAAAAAGGAGAAGAATGTGCAAAGTGGGGGAGAGAGAAGAGAATGGGAGGGTGGGGCGGCCTGCAATCTGCTAGATGGAGGAGGTCACACCAATGTTCCTGTACCTCAGGATGTCCAAAATATGGGAATGGGAAGCAACTGTAGTTAGGAGGAAACATCAAAGGAGATGGCTTTCCAAATCGAATCTAGACTTGGAGGTCCATCTCCTAAGGTTGTGCTCCCACCATAAATGAGACTACAACACCAAATACCAATTGACTAGAAGTGTCACAAATGGAAGAGCCAGAGAAAGATCTTAACAACCACAACCAATCTCAAGCAAAGCAATAAGAGCATAAGCAGGGCCAAATGAGCTTCATTAAACAAGCATTATTGTAGTCCCAGATTCTACGGATACCGAGACCATCTTCAGATTTGGGAAGGCAAACCACAGGCCAACTAATGGGACGAAGGAAGTGGGAAGTCTCTTTGCCCCTCTAGAGGAGGGCCTCAATGGATCTAATGGTGGCTTTAGGGAGAGAGAAAATTCCACATCAGTAGAGGTGGCATGACAGAAGAGCCGATTTGATTTGGATAGCCCTTCCAAAGCTAGAGACATTTACGAATAAGATTGAGCATTGGAGTGTAGTGGCGGCTGGTAAGCCTATCTGGGATGAGAGGAAGACCTAGACAAATCATAGGGAGAGAACGAAGGGAGACAAACACCCATAAGGTGCAAGAAGGAAACCTTAACATGGTTCAAGGCACTTGCCAAGAAAAGATGAATTTTTTGGAGATATATGCAACGACTAGAGGGTGACTGAAGATGGAGATAGAGGAGTGGGAGGTCTTAGAGAAAATAATCACGTCATTTGTAAACGCAAGGTAGGTCACATTGAGGGATTTACATTTAGGGAGAGGGAGATGAGGTGTTGGTTAGTATTGAATTGGATGATTATAGAGAAAACTTCAAAAGGAACAGAAAATAGGAACTGAGAGAGAAGGCAACCCTAACAGGTTCCCACTTTAAGAAACTGGCAGGGGAACCATTAGTGATAGCAGAGACGAAGGAGGTGGAGATGCAAGCTTTAACCCAACTGACATCGAAGAGACTTAAAAGTCCTTGTGGATGTCAATTTTCAAGAGGGCAATGGGGGAGTGCGACTTGTGGTCCACCTCTGTCATGACCCTAGTTTTCACAAGCTTGGTGGGGCCCACATTACGGACATTCAACTAGGGCACGTGACAGTTCATCTCTTTATCAACCTGTTTATAACCACTAAAACAATAAATGCTAAACTAAACATTTCCAAGAACAAAAACAGACAACCTATTTGACAGTTTGACTTATAAACATATGTATACAGTCCAAAATCTTGTTATGTTTACATTTGAGCTTTCAACAGTATCTAGTTAGAAGTACATACAGTCTTAAAGGAATATATACATCTACAGTCCAGTTAAACAAACATCAGTTGCAACAAAAAGACAAAGAGTTTCCATCTTCTATTTTAAATGCATTGCCAGGTGGCAGCACCCTTGCCCTTGTCATATATGTGAGGACCTATCAACATTTACAATAGTGAGCTTTGCAGCCCAGTAAGCAATATAGACAACCATGTAAGCAAGTTAGGCAATTCATCATGCATCCATTAACACATCAAAATCATATAGCATTATGCATTTCAATTTTCCTTTCATTTATTTTCATCTCTGTTATCTAGCATTATAGTCTTGAGCCTAAGCAAATCCAGAGGATGCACATTTCTCTTCACCACCGGAGTGGCTTCTATCCATTCACCACCGAAGCTATTCAGATAGATATGTAAATGTATTTGAATGCAGGGGAGGTACCTATATAACCCCATGATTTTCTAATCTAAACAGACACTGTAGCGAACAAATTAGAATAAAACAGCGACTTCCAGATTGTTTCAGATTTATTTTTCGCCCTACCTTACCTTGAATGATCACATGGAGATGAGCATTATAGCTCGAGCTTCAAATCCTCCTTTTCTTCGCAAAGGTAATGAAGAATGTAAGGAGTGACTCGAACAAAAGCCACCCGCACTCCAAAGATCGTTACATGAGATCTCAACTTCTTCAGAGCAGTTGCCTTGTCCGGCTTCCGAGAAAACGCACCCAAAAACATCCTTCCGTTCTTCCTTCGACCGAAATGCATGATATATTTTATATAAAATTTATTTTATTCATTCACTTATACAATTTATGGAAATGCATGATATATTGCTTTATGAATGGAATTGAAATGCATGGGATCGGATGACAGCTTAATGACTTGATTGAACTACTTGAATTTGAATGCTGATAATATTCTTGAACTGTTAATCATAAATTTTAAATTATGCTTATGCTAGTTAAATTCAGGATCATGCATGTTTTCTTATTTAAATGATGGGATTGTATGAATTGTATTACGTCTTATTCAGATAAGGCTAAGTGATAATTGAAATGCAAAAGGTACACTGAAATGGACAAGGTATAATAATGCAATACTGAAATTGAATATAAAGAAATAAATAAAATGTAATGGCTTCTGTAAGTCCTGGTACTTAATGTACCCAAATGGGAGGGCATGAAGCAAGATTGAAAAGTGGAAAGATTTAGTCTGTGCCAATGGCAATCCATGAAGTGTACAAGGCCTTGTGCCGAGAAGCGACTTCGGTGGTGAATGGATAGAAGCCACTTTGGTGGTGAATGGATAGAAGCCACTCTAGTGGTGAAAAGATAGAAGCCACTCCAGAGGTGAAGAAATAGAAGCCACTTCGGTGGTGAAGAGAAATGTGCATCCTCTGGATTTGCTTAGGCTCAAGACTATAATGTCAAATAACAAAGATGAAAATAAATGAAAGGAAAATTAAAATACATAATGCTATATGACTTTGATGTGTTAATGGATGCATGATGAATTTCCTAAATTGCTTACATGATTGTCTATATTGCTTACTAGCTGCAAAACTCACTATTGTAAATGTTGACAAATCCTCACATATATGACAAGGGCAAGGGTGCTGCCACCTAACAATGCATTTAAAATAGAAGATGGAAACTCTTTGTCTTTTTGTTGCAATTGATGTTTGTTTAACTGGACTGTGGATGTATATATTCCTTTGAGACTATATGTACTTAACTACATACTGTTGAAAGCTCAAATGTAGACATAACAGGATTTTGGACCGTATACATATGTTTATAAGTCAAACTATCAAATAGGTTGTCTGTTTTCGTCCATGGAAATGTTTAGTTTAGCATTTTTTGTTTTAGTGGTTATAAACAGGTTGATAAAGAGAGGAACTGTCATGTGCCCTAGTTGAATGTCCGTAATGTGGGCCGCACCAAGCCTTTGAAAACTGGGGTCGTGAAAGAGGTGCCTTAATCAATCAATCTTGACATGAAGAAGGGTATTGACAGCAGTGCTTCTACTTGATTGGAGGGAATAGAAATTGTCCAAGGGACGTTGCAGAAATCTAGTGTTTTGCACCTGCAACCTTAAGTTTAAAATAAAGTGGCTTTTGGAATTTCACAATGGTGATCAAAAATGTTTGAACTCCTTCCAATTGTATTTAAGGTTGTGATTGGTTATTATAAATGCACCAGTTTGCTAGACAACCTCAATTATCAAAAAGTAGCACTAGGTCTCACAGCCAAGTCAAGATTCGTTAAGAATAAGCACCACATTATTTGAACCCAACAAAAAACACACATTATACTGAACAAATGTGAATAAGCAAAATGATGCAAGGTCAGAAGCTCTACAAAGAGCATGAGAACTATCTAAAGTTACCATATTCTTCTTTTGTGTCCGCACTGTCAGCAATGTGGAATTGGAATGAGCCAAACAACCCATAAAACCGGAAAGAGCAACAGGCTTTGACCAAGAAAATGGCATCTGAGCAAAGTGTTGACATAATTGTTTACCTAAAAAGAAAGCAATAAGACATTGCTTCTAGTGAGAAAATCAGGAAATACAAAATAAATACAAAAAAGGATAAATTTTCTGATAAAACTATGAACTGAATTAGAATATAAGGTATATGCTGATCCAGATTGACAAAGAAAAATGAAGATCTTTATAACAATGTGAACCCAATAGAATTGTGGATGAGCTTAACAACTTGTCATTTATCTTAGCTAATCAAGTTGTTTAGCAAGATTATGAGCACAAGGAAAATGCCAGATAAAAAAATAAGCATTGTAATTCTGATTAAATAGTTCCGATGTGTAACAACTAACAACTAGAGAGAGGCACAAAATATATTGTCATAATATAAAGTTGTGCGAGTGAGTTATCGAACCCCAACTAACACAGAATAACTAACAAGGATCCATGTAGCCAAACTGACTTAATTGGGACAAGGCTAATTTTTTGTTGGCATTGGCTGACCCACAAGGAAATGATGGCTTCCATGGTTAGTGACCCAAATTATCAACTCAGCTTAAGAAGCATCAAACAAAAAACTGGAGAAAGGAGCATGGGCGAATTTTAAACTCTACAATCCCTGGGAAGAAACTTCTTCCTTTCAATTCCAGTTCCAACTGAGTATAAGGGGCTAAGAAGTTAATGCAATCTTTGTCTCTGGACGTATCAACCCTTATTCTATAGCATTCTTTGACGCAATCTTTGTCTCTGGACGTTTCCACCCTCGTTCTATAGCATTCTTTGATTCATATTTAAAATCGACCTCAATTATCAATGTCAAATGGTTGGTTTTAAATCCGCGAAACTTAAATATCTTGCAGGACTACGCCTTCAATTCATGGACTACAAAAAAACTTTGGCAGAAACTCCTAAAAGTAACCTAACCGATGGTGCGTTTAATAAATCTCTGTCTCCCTATAAATAGTCTACCATAAACCCAATTCATTTTCTAGCTTCAGTAGATTTCCACTGAGGATTCAACAAAAATAAGTCTTAATAATTAACGAAACATCAGAAATCAAGACTTAAAAAACAAGAAACCGATGCTCTACGGGAAAAAATGTCATTTATTAGGTATATAGTTACGAAAAATATCAACCCGATAACAGAACAGAACATTCACAATTATAAAATTACCACCAAAGCTGTGAAGCACACTGCTGAGGATAAGTTCCATCGTCGAAGTCATAGCCTTTGCAGCTTCAGCAATTTCACAAATTTAATGCGGAAAAATCATAACCAAAGCAGAGCAAGAATCCCAGTAGAACGCATTATCAACCAAAAACAAGCTAATCTTGATGTAGGGCTGGACAAGTGACACTGGAACATGAACCGTTCTGTTATCCTGTATTCAACTATTCCTCTTCTTCTTACCAAAAAAACAAAAACTATTCCTCTTCTTCGTATTCGAGATTACGAAACTACCCCTGGAGACCCTATGGTTCGGAACAGAACCACCGGTGCCAGGACCCAATACTAATAATATCCTCGACTTTAAGGGTGTGTTTGGATCCAAGCTAATTAAATTTTCCAACATGACAAAAGTATCCTTAAGGCTGCGTTTGTTTGCTGGAATAAAGGTGGGGTGGGAAAATTCTTGAAAAATGTGTAAATTTCTTACTTTTCCTTTAAATCCTAAAATGGTAGAGTGTTTGGTTGCTTGGGGTGGGAAAGTGGGAAACAAGGTTCCTTGAATCAAGGAACCTTGTCTGCTGATGTGGCAGTTCAACTTTCCCACCCCATGCTATTTTAAAACCCCACATATTTGGTGGGATTTTATGGGAAAGTTGGGAAAAGTAAAAAAGTGGGACCCACCTGATCACTTTTCCACAAAACCCTTTCCTTTCCTTTTCTTCTCCCTCACCCCACTACATGTGGGACCCACATGTTTTTTTTTCCCATCCCTTTTTTCCCACCCCACCTTTGCAAACAAACACAGCCTAAATGAAAAAACCTACACTCAACTCATTTTCGTAGTCCACTACCTGTCTACAACCACTCTTTTTCCTTATTATTACATCTTGTACATGATTTTTATTCTTTCACGAATGTTTTTCGTTTTCTTTTCCTTATCCATCTTATTCCCTTAGGACGTTGGAGTCCAAAATCACTACTCCCATTGTTAGACTTTCTCAACCACATATTTCGGGCCCACTGTTGATCTAAAATATTTCATTAATATCATATGTGGAGAGTGTAAATCATCTTCCTTAGCGGGTAGCAGTGTAGCACTATGTGCTTCCTCAACAGCATTACAACTACAAATTATGTGCAGTCCACAAGTAAAAAATTAAAAAATAAATAAAATAAATTTCATCACCCTAACCTTGTGGACCCCCTATAATTCGTAGTCAACAACTGTTGAGGGAGACGATCTAGATTCATATGTGAACTCCACATAAAATGTGTAGTGAAAAAGTTTAAAAAGAAAAATGATGATTCCCTAAATCAATGTCGCCTATAATTGTGAGGGAATTGCTAGGCTTTTCAGCGAGTAGGACCAGGAGGTGATCCATACTCTAGGATGTAGGGGTATTATTGAAAATGGATAAATAAAGCCTAATTAATAATTAAAATTAATGAAATTAGCAACAAGGGTTTGATTATTAAGTTAAGTAACTCAAGGGATAGCATTAATGTTGCGATAACTCGAGGGTAGGGATGTAAAATGGATAAAATTGAATCCACATTCGTTTAGGGGTATCCGAATCTGTCAAATTACTAATAGGATGCAGATATGGTATACCCTTTCTTTTGTTTTTTTGTTTGGTTATTATCCATTCGATAAAATGATCAAACTAAATTACTTATTTTAGATTTATTTTTATAAATTTTCTTATATGTAATATGTGACTATTTTTCTAGATTTTATACTAAAATCTATTAAAGTTGCTATTATTAAATTTAAAACCTAGCCTTCACATTCATGCCAATTTAGAATAATATACTTAAGAAAATAATATACTTAAGAAAATAAAATGGTAGTCAATTTTTGACTACTTATAAAATGGTAAAGACGTAAATAAGTAGTCAAAAATTCATATTCATGCCAATTTAGAATAATATACTTAAGAAAATAATTATTTGATTATTATCCGAATCCGACTAAATCCACCAGTAAAATATTATCCAAATCCTTTCAAATATCATAGGATGCGGACATGGTATTACCACTATCCTATCCGAATCTTGTTCAACTACACCCCTACTTAGGGGTGGTGTTGGAATTTTCCCTAAAGAGAGAGACTAAGAAAGAGTCCGACCAAGTTAAACCGGTTCGCTCGGATACAATGATATTGGTTCGAGTACTTAAACAAGAGTCCAAAAATATGGGTTTAGTTAGGACTGGCGAAGACGGAAGATAAGGAGTAAAAAATGTCGTTAGTAATGGCGCGAAAGACCAACTAGAGATAGTTATCGAGGTCGCGGGCAAACCGCCGCAATCGTTGGTGAGCCTTCAGCTCCCATGGTAACTTCTATGACCGAAAACCCTAGTTCTTCCCATTCTAGTCTTCTTCCTTCTGTTACTTTCACCTTTTTTTCTCCCTCCAACAGAAGAAGAAGACGAAGCAACGGAAAAAAGATAACCCACGAACAACACCATCTCTAACCAGATTCTAGTCAGAAAATTTCAACTCACAAGACCCTTAATCAAAGGTATCTATCCATCTATCCATCTATATATTAAATAACTCACACGACCTTCCATTTTGAATTCATTTCTCTTGAAAAGTTTACCGTGTCCAATCTCATTACTCTTCAACTTTGTTCAGCCTGAATTCGTTTAGGTTTTGATTGAGTTGGGAAGTGGGGATCAATCATCGTTACTGCTATTTCTTGGGCAATTCTATGCATACAGGTGGGCTGTTCTTGGGCAATTTTGATTCAAGCGGGTGGATTTTGATATATTGGCGAAAGACAAGATTTCTGATTGATTTGAGTAAGTTCTCTATTTGGCACATTTCTTATTGTTGTTGATTTATTGATTGAAATCACTACTGTTTGGGTTTATTAGCTGACAGGAAATGTCTCAACACAAGTTAATTGTCTGAACCCCGAAGATCAACAGTGCTCATGGTAAAAGTTATTTAAAGATTGAGCTATCTGCTTGCACTGAAACCTGTGTACGAATCAAGAAATTGAAGAGAGCAAATCGTGATCACATACGCCCATTGTTTGACTAGTTAGAGTGCTCTTTAAATCACAAATTCCCTTCTTCAAATGACAAATCTTATTGTACCCAAGGCCGATTAAACAGAAGTTGTAAGCTTTCTTTTATTTTGTTCCCCTTCTCTAGCACAACATTCATATTATTGAAGGAGTTAAAATCTTTGATTAGTGCACTCTGAAAAAGTGCTAGACAGTGACTAACTATTAGAGAATGATTTAGTGGTAAGTTAACCTCAAGTCGTTTTGAAACCTCTCTTATACCTGACTCAGAGAACTTTTAGGAATTCAGAAAACTTCTTAATTCACCACCTTGGTTACAACTTACAACAAGATGCACCCTTTTCCAAATGGCCTAATTGAAAGTAGTTTGACTCAGATTGTCGCTTCGTGGTGTTTCTTTATCTGCATGTGCATTAGCAGGACCAATTATCTTTTACATTTTGTTCTAGTGTGACTTGGTGATGGTTGTATATCACTTACGAATTCTGGAATGTGTGCTATACACATTTTTCGTGATGATAATCATCACTTTTTAGTCTGAATGAGTTATATGGCTTTGTGGCTTCACTGATGCAGTTAAATCTGAAAATCACTAAAGGTAGCATGATATCCGTGATGAGATGACATAGGAGGCTGGAGGCTTGCATCTGATAAGTTAGGTACAATAATGGAATCTGGACATCAGTGTGATAGTAGAAAGCATTCGAATGATATTACTGCAATGGATAAAAATGCGAACTCTCCCTTGTCATCTCCCTTGTCAAACACTTCATTGGATGATTTCCTCCGTGTGGATGGAAGTTGTGTTGCCAAACTTGACAAGGATGCTCTGTTATCTTCGAAGGATTTTTCTAGCAACCAATCTCCAAAACCTGTGGAACTTTCTGATCAGGGGTCACAAACCAATTCAGTCCCAATGGAAGCTATTATAATTTCTCCAGATTCTTCAAGCTTGGATGGTTTGTCAGTGACACAATCCCCTAAAATCCAAGTGATGGATAGATCTGAAGAACCTGAGCCGTATAGAATTCCAGCTTCTGTATTTGCAAGAAGTCAGTCTACGGCTCCAATGGAATGGAGTGTTGCTTCCAACGAGTCATTGTTTAGCATCCATGTTGGAAATAATAGTTTCTCCAAAGACCAGATTTTTCTGATGGGCAGGTCAGGAGAGCTGGGGAAGTCAGGAGAGCTGGGGAAGTCAGGAGAGTTGCTGAACTTTCCAAACTTTCCAGTTGACCCAGCCCCAGTTAACATGGGAGAAGATGCAAAAGAGAGTATGGAATCAAGGGGAGACTTGGGTGTAAATGAAGCAGCCACTGAAAATGTGCAGGAGACTCTGAGGGTAGCTGCAGTAGATCACAATACACAGAAGATGCCTCTTGCTAATGGGGTCCATCATTGCTCTAGCCATTCACGCCGATCTGATGGGAGTGGAGTCAGCATCAGTTCTTTTGCATTTCCAATGTAAGTAAAATCACTTTTTTCCTATGTTGGCACGTACATTTTCAATCATCTAACAAGCACGAGGTGAGGGGGGGGGGATTCTACATTGGTTCATGGTCAATTATGATGTATGTGCATGTTTACATAGTTGCACTGTATGGTGATTTATGTGCTTGTAAGGTACAGTATGGATGTATTTATATGTTCTGATATACATATATTTATAGTTTGTTTGCACACTAGGTGTTTATTTTTCTTTTCATGAGTCTAGGAATGATTGTATCCTTTGTGCAAATTAATATAAAGACTCCTCACATCTTTTTGTGTATGGGGAATGTGCCCTTTGTGTGTTAGGGGTGTCAATTTGGAGGCCAAGCCAAAAAGACAGTCAAATAACTGAAAAAACTGGAAGCATACTGACTGAACTCAATTTTGATTTTAGGAAAACTCCAATATCAATTTTTTTTTCTTCTCTTTTTCCCTTCCCTCCTTTCTGTTTTTCTTTTCAGTCTGGGCTGATGAGACCAATCATATTGACCAAAACTGAAAAATAAATGCTAAAGGTGCTTGGTCAGCCCAACTAAGACTGAAACAAACCGAATAGACCGTTTGATACACCTACTTTGTGTGTTGCAGAAAGAAGAGGTGTGCATGGCCATTCTGCTACTGTACATGGCCATTCTGCCACTGTTGTAACGGCAGTTGGTCTTGCTGCCAATGTTGTAAATGTAGTTGGACTTGCTGCAACTGTTGTAGTTGTATTCGGGCTTGCTTCCACTGTTGTAACCGTAAACGAGTCAACTCCTGTTCTTGTGCATCTTCCATGTATGCTCCTCACTCTCTACCTATTCTGTCATATACCTTATGCTGTTCCCTATGTGTCATTCATTCATTAAGAAAACTTAATTTGTCCATATTTCAAATTTCTGAATATAATATAATTATTATTTCATTTTTTTGGAAAACTTTCTTACGTCATTTCTTTCATTAGCCAACAAATTTAAGGTGATTTGATCCTATGATTGGATTTCTGGAATAGTTATTTTCATGAATGATTCCCACCTCCTATTAAGGTCTTAAGATCCTTTCAGTCCAATCACAGGGTCAGATCCCATAGATTAAGAGGTAGATGAACGCAGACTCAGTCCATAAATAACTCTCAATTATCTTTCTGACATAATTACATGCTAGTATAGTCATTAGTTTTCATTTCTGTTCACGTTAACCATCTGACTTATCCAGCTAATTCATATTTGTTCTTTGTAGATTGACAGAAGGAGGAAAAAGTAGTGATTCTGGGAAGCCAGAGTCTGAGCAGCAATTACATAAACCACCACAACCACAGCCACAACCACAACCACAACCACAACCACAACCGCAGCCACAGGCACAACAACAGCCACTGACGCCAAGGACAAGACCAAATGATGCAGGAGGAAAGCCTTTTTCTTGTTTCTCTTGTTGTCCAACCTGTTGTTGAGACAGACAGTTTCTCATTTGCTCCCCATAAATGAAAATCCTGAGTGACTTCACCTCCTTAACAACTGGTCCCTTCATATCCCTAAAGGTTCTTAGTGCTGTCAAATTAGACTTCTTTAAGTGTTTCACTTGGTCTAACGATGAAGGCTTGTCGCTGCAGTTCTTCTTTTCGATAGCCACTCTAAGCCCTTGATCTGTGGATATGTAGTTATCTTTATCTGTCTTTGGGTACAGATGTAGTCTGCCCTCTCCTTACATGTTCATTTCAGTTGTTCATGGAAACAGACTTTTGGTGCTGATGCCGGCAGGATGTGGAGATAGATGGGATGGCATGGTTGAAGATTCTCCATACACATTTATGTATGATGGTGGTGGCAATAGGCACAGACTGGTATCTGATTAGTGTTGTTTTGTAAACTGCATGTGAATTGTATTCTCTGTACGTGATTTCTGTTTTTGTTGTTGTAAATGTTGTTGTATATTGGTACATACACTCACTCACCCATTGTTAAATGATTTTGTAGTCAGTGAACCTTTGAAAGTGTCCAGTTCATGTATACAGCATCATCAAGATTGAATGTAAACAAAGTGAAAATAATAACTGGTTGGAGCTTGACATTATTGATAGCTGTTTTAAGTGGTTGCTTATGTTCTCCTCTGTGTAGCATCTCTGATGCATTTCCAATCAGCCTACCAGCTTCCCTTCCCCTTCTTCTTCCAAGGTTGCTTTCTAGTAAATTGTAGTGGAAGGTAAACTTTACAAAAGAATTCAACAATTTCATATACCAAAAAGCCCAAATTTATAGTCAGCTGGTTTCGGGAGGATTGCATTTGCATACAAAGTAACATGATAATTGACCGATACGACTTATCCGATACACATTAATAGTTTTAATCTTTGTTGGAGATTTCCGATACACATTATCCAGTGAACGGGGGGTGATTAGGTCATTTCCAAGTTTGTCCTGCACCTTTTCGTAATTTTAGTTAATAATAACAAAAGCAATTTAATAAGAAGGAAAGCGCAGTGCGCGGGAAACATGTGGATCGCCCGAATTAAAAGTTTCGAAAATTGAAAAGGTTGAAAATCCCCGCTAATAATCGAAAGCTTTTAAAGCTATGGTCGTGAGAAATGAACTTAGCGGGCAAAATTCGAAGGGTTCATTTTTTGCCGCCAAATTGGTCAAATACAAAAGGAGAGGCTCTTCGTTCCCTCTTTGATCTGTTTATCTTCCGTCTTCAGGTTTCACTGCTCTCTCTGATTTCGTTTTTTTCATATCGATCTCTGAGGATCACTGGAAATCTGAGGAAGACTGAGAAGAGACCCAGAGGAAATGGAGGAAAAATCAATCACCCCTGGTGCCGTTTCTACTATTCTAGCAAACCCATCTCCCGAATCGACGTCCGAAGTCCCAGAACTAGTTGTTCAGGTTGTCGATCTCAAGCCTGTCGGCAACAGATTTACGTGAGTTTAGCCTATCAGATGCTCTGCTTCTTCTTCTTTCCAGTGTATAAATCTGGTTGTTCTATGTTGCCTCTCTATTAATTTATCTACAGTATCAACGATTGTGTTATTTAAGGTGAGCTGTGGCGTTGAAGGCTTGCTAGGGTTGCAGATCAGCCTTTTCCTTTTCTGATATTTACCGATGATTGAAATCTATAGATTGCTTTGCTTATCCGTATTTCTCATGCTTCCCTTTTATTTGTCCCGAATATAGGGTTTCGCTGGTTTTTGCAGATCCATTGGTTGTGTTCAATCTGCTAGGGTTAGATCAGGCATTGGTACTCTTTTTGAAGGGTCTTACATTCTTGATGTGTGTTTTGTTTGCAGATTTATGGCTAGTGATGGAAACTTAAAAGTCAAGGCAATTATTCCATCCAATATGTCCTCCGAAATTGAATCAGGAAACATTCAGAACCTAGGGCTTATACGCATTCTTGATTATACACTCAATGTTATTCCAAACATGTCTGAGAAGTAAGATCATAGTGAAAGTTTCGTTAAGTGACTTTATTATCTGTATGCACTATTCTTGTTGACAAGACTTTCTCAAACTGTTACAGGTATCTGATTGCAACCAAGTTGGAGGTGGTTTCTCCTGCCCTCAAGATGGAGGTTAAGTGTGACGTAAAAAAGGAAGAATTTGGCATTGTTCTGAAGCCCAAGCAAGAAATGTTCACCAAATCTGCTGCCCAGATACTACATGAACAGCACGGGAAGTGAGTATTTACAGTGACTTTGACTATTAGGACTTATATGTTTGGTTCTCAGTAAACATTACACCTTGAAGTGCAGATGTATTTGAAGATGCCTGATTTGTTGTATCCTTGCTAACTTGTGGATGGACGAATTAATATTTGCTATTTTATGTCTATTCTAATTCATCAGTACGGCTCCTGCTGCACGGATGGCCATGACCCGAAGAGTTCATCCACTCGTTTCATTGAATCCTTACCAAGGCAACTGGACCATAAAAGTTCGTGTCTCAAATAAAGGCAACATGCGGTCTTACAAAAATGCCAGAGGAGAAGGATTTGTCTTTAATGTTGAATTAGCAGATGAAGATGTATGGGATCTTTTTATTCATATATTTGATTTAGTTAACCTTTTATGTATTTTTAAAGTGATCGAAGTGATACATACCTATGGTGCAGGGAACACAAATACAAGCAACAATGTTTAATGAAGCTGCAAAGAAGTTCTATGGCATCTTTGAATTAGGAAAGGTCTATTATATATCGAGGGGAACCCTTAGAGTTGCCAACAAGCAGTTTAAAACTGTCCAGAATGATTATGAAATGACTTTAAATGAAAACTCTGTGGTGGAAGAGGTAACTGGAGAAGCAACTTTTATCCCTGACACAAAGTTCAATTTTGTCCCAATAGATCAGTTGGGACTGTATGTCAATGGGAGGGAACTTGTAGGTATAGCTTCACTTTCAAAACCCATTAAACTGAATCATTTTTATGATGTTTATTTTTTCAATTACTTTCTCTTGTTGCATGCACAACCTTTTTCTTATCCAGTTCTCAAAAAAATTTCAGATATCATTGGTGTGGTTCAGAATGTTTCTCCTACTTTGAGCATACGAAGAAAGAGTGACAATGAGACTATTCCTAAACGAGATATTACAATTGCAGATGAATCGTAAGTGAATACACATTCGTCATTTAGGTTTTTATTGTAACCATTTCTTTGTCTTACATATTGGTAACTTGAATTGCAGGAAAAAGACTGTTGTAGTGTCTTTGTGGAATGATCTTGCAACCAATATAGGACAGGAATTGCTAGACTCAGCAGAAAAAGCTCCTGTTGTAGCAATTAAATCCCTTAAAGTGGGAGATTTTCAAGGTATATTTGATGATATATGCATGTAAGAAAGTTTAGCCGGTGTTTTTACAAAACCTCAGAATCCCTGCATCACTTGATATACGTCAATTGCTGTTGCAGGAGTGTCTTTGTCTACTGTGACCAGAAGCACGGTGTTGCTAAATCCAGATATTTCTGAATCGAAAAAGCTCAAATCTTGGTAAGTGTTCTCCCCCCCCCCCCCCCCCCCAAAAAAAACACAATAATAATTAAAAAAAAAAAAAGCACACATACACATTCTTTTCCTTGTAATTACTCTCAATTTCCTTGGCCATCCATCCTTTGTGTCATAGGTATGACTCGGAGGGTAAGGACAGTTCAATGGCTTCTGTTGGCTCTGGCTTGGTCCCTACCTCTACAAAATCTGGAAGATCCATGTATTCTGATAGGGTGTTTATTTCTCATATCACTGGCAATCCATCTCTGGGTGAAGACAACAAGGTTTGTGGTATAAGTTCTTCAATGGAATGCATTTGGTATGAGTTTACCTTTGTGAATGGGATTCAATTAATGGAGTGATTTTGTTTTGGCCAGGCTGAGTTTTTCAGCTTAAAGGCATACATTAGTTACGTAAAACCTGATCAGACAATGTGGTATCGGGCTTGTAAGACATGCAACAAAAAGGTCACAGAAGCTATAGGATCTGGGTATTGGTGTGAAGGATGCCAAAAGAATGAAGAAGAATGTAGTTTAAGGTTGGGAATTCAAGCTCCAAAATCCTCACTATTGCATGGTAGAATTTGACTTTTCCTTCCAATCTCTCATTACTTTTTTTTCACTGTTTTCTGCAGGTATATTATGGTGGTCAAGGTTTCGGATCCAACTGGTGAAGCTTGGCTTTCTGTTTTCAATGAACAGGCTGAGAAAATAATAGGGTCCACTGCAGATGAGCTTGATAGGATGAGATCAGAGGTAAACTGTCTATGTACTTGTAGGGAAGTTAGTCCATAGCAATATTGAATGCACACTTTCACTACAAACTCGTTTCAATGAATTCTGTTATCCAATTATTAGTTAGCCTGTAGGACATCTAGTCTTTGTTCTTCCATAGGGTTAAGCATATTTACACTATTGCAACCGACTGTTCTCATTGTATTCATTCATCACATGGAAGTCAACTCGTACTTGTTCAATTTAAACTTTCTCTTTTTATAGCTTATTTAACATTTCTTTTATTTTTCCATCTATCAGGACATGGATGCCTACAATTTAAAATTGAAAGAAGCCACTTGGGTCCCTCATTTGTTCCGGGTTAGTGTTACACAGAATGAGTACATGAGCGAGAAAAGGCAGAGAATAACAGCAAGGGCTCAGGGTTTGGTTGATTTTGCTGCTGAATCAATGTACTTGTTAGAAGAGATATCCAAGATGCAAGCCTCGTGAACACAATTTGGTTTACTTTTGTTTTCAGTAATCTGTGGTACTTAACCTTGGTTCTCTTCTTATGTGGTTCAAGTCAATTCCAGAGCGTATTTTGGGTTTACTGATAATGTATTGTAGCTAGCAACTGCTAATGCTAATAGGTGGTTACAAATTTCTTGGAAAAAAACAAAGCTATTGTAAATAGTTCTTTGATCATTTAGTTTTAAAGCAGGCATTCATTGTGTGGTAGATTGATGTGCCAGAGTTACCCACTTTGGTAACTTACTGTAGGACCCATTCTTCACCATTTTGTCAAGCTTATTAGATTAGTGGTTAGGTATAGTTTATTATCTCATGCAGTTTTTCCAAATCTTCTGTTTAAAGAGATTTGTCAAATATTTACAGCATGTGTTCCATGAAATTGAACTATATCTCGGGCTCTAACCAGGTGGCTACTGCCTGTCTATACTTCAATTGCTTCAATTTGATAGGTTATGGTAAGTAAATCTCAATCAGATTCATCAAATTACAATTTTCTAGTGGTTTGGTATGATTCATGGTTCAGATTTTATTCTGTCACAGTTTTTCTTTTTGGGCGGTTTGGGGGGCTAATCCATCGTGATTCATGACTTGATAGATATGGATATGATTAACTTCAAATCAGTAGGTGGATTTATAACAGCTAATTAGCTGCAACCCACAAATGATGTTGGAAAAATAATAGAGACATGGATGTTCCCTCTTCAGAAGGCAATATCACAGATTGCTCGGTGCCAATTTTTTAACATTAAATGATTTAAGAAATAAAATTAGGGATATGAAAGGAAGATCTTGTTGACAATCTCTATAATTCACCATCATATATCACATTAAATAAAGACCCTACTTGGGAAGGGGCCTCTCTGTGTTTATGTTTTTTCTGGGCAAAAACACTCTGTGCTTTTGTCATTCTTGCATCATTCTTCTTTTTTCATTCCTTAATTGTGATTGGTAAAATTTCTTTATATTGACCATAAAATATTTAGGATGAGGAGATCATCTGCCAAATCTATTTGTTGAATAAGCAAAGTATGGCTAAGAATTGGTCATTTAATAAATTTTGATGTAAAAATCATTCATATTTTTTTTAATAATTTTCTATTTTTCTCCCATAAAAAAAGAAATTGCTTTTCTGTTTTCTATTATACAGATCTTTAAATATTTATGCTCTATTTTCTATTATACAGATCTTTAAATATTTATGCAATCATCTTGCCAGTTGATTGAGTTGTAATTTATACGTAATCTATTTTTCTTGTGTTTTGGTGAGAGGTTGTTTATTGACATGAATTTGCTACCATTAAGTTGTAATGAACCAACTTTATTATAATCGTGTCCATTCTATTTATCATACATTAAATTTTGGTCTTGATGATTTATCATATGATGGATATTAGATTTCACTAACATGCTATGGTTGGATGGACCACTAAAATGGCTCCTATAATAACTAGTTATGCAATAAATTATTTATATATTTAAAAAAATAAGGAGAAGGTGGAACCCATCTCCAAATTATGTCTTTATAATATCTGAAATAATGCATATATTTTAAAGTTAAAAACAAGATTTAATAGATCTCTAGTTGGGTTTTTTCTGATATACATGCTGTGGAATTTTTAAGTTTTAAAAAGGTTATTTGAAAAGACCTCCTTTATGAACATTGTACCTAATCTCTATATTGATGTGAATAGATTGGAATTAGTCACATGTCACAATTGAGGTCGAATTTAATGAATGTTGTTTTGAATATTGACATATATGTTAATGCATTGTTGATATTTATTTATTAAACCATACATCATTCCGTGTTCTTCATTTTAAACCCCAAATTCCTTACTTGGCAAAGTTTGTTTGGATTAAAGTTTTATATGCGACTACCACATTTTGGAAATTTCATCACATTGAAATTTTGAATCCCTTCCAAATTAAGGTTCATTGGTAGAATTTTCTTGCTTTTATGTGGGTGAAAACATAAAAATGGAAATGGAACATCCTTTTTTTTTGTGATGATGGCCATGCCATATTTGTTGGATTTTGCTAAAGCCCAAAAAATATAGTCATTGAATTGAGATCTTGGTTGAGATTTTCGATCGCAGCTGTTGAAAAATAAATGGCCGATTCGACGAGTGCAATACTATTGAATGTATCTTGAGCATTTATTACGTTGGACAGAAGCTCGATCCATATTTGCTACATCAAAACTATTGCTAGATTTGGGGTGGTTACTAATGAGGCTCTTGAGATATATATCTTCTAAGGGTGAGCAACTTTGTCCCCTGGATGGCATTGTCGGCAAGTGCAGCGCATTGAGCCCCATCCAATCTTGATTAGTTTTTCCATACCGTCTTGAGTTTTGCTTGTCTTTTATAAAAAGTTCATCTTCTCAAAAAACACCCCAAAAAAAAATCCCTTTCTCACGATTCAATAGGGAGAATCATAAATGATGACAACCACAAATGATTATAGCTAATTTGTGAAAAGTTACAAATATATTCAAATATGGCAGCAAAAACTTTGATGGGTGGTCTAGTTGGTAAAAAGATCAAAACCTACAAATAGAAGCTTAGAGTTCAAATTCCTCGATGTTAAGGGGCAAAGCTCTACTTTATATTTAAATATATATAACAGTTATTCCTTAAAGATATAGTCAAAGCGCACGTAAGCTTGCGTGAGCAAATCTCAATTTCTTTCAAAAAAAATGAAATTGTGAAAGAGGTATGAGTGTATGACAAAGAGGCGCTCTCCAATCCGCTGGAGTGGAAACATTCCCCACGCCACAACAATGGGTATATCTGGTGCCATTTTTTTATTATTAATTATAATTAACTTTATAGTTGTGAATATCACATGTCATTTTCCTTTTGATTTTGCTGTCGATTTACATCCCAATTATTATTACTAAAATTGATATTATCAATCAATATCAATGAAGCCAATATATTTACGGAAGAGAGATCAGAAAAGGGTAATGTTTGGAAGCTAAGATAAGAAACATACAATAAGACAAGAGCTGTGTAAAAAGAGTCTACATGATATATAAGTAATGCACATATTTTCTTCTCTCTAATTTTTTATTTTATTTTTTTTTTTAATATCATTTTCTCTTAGGTAAAAATACATCTCATTGCAAAACGCAGGAGAAACACATAGGATCTTGCTTACAAAGATTAAGGAGCCAAGGATGAGTTAATGAACATGAGGGAATGTTTTGAGTGGCCACTTAAACATGAGGGAAGGTTTTTAGTTTCTAGCAACTAGTCTTCTATGCCGCCTGTGGTTTTCAGGCATGGTGTTTTGCTTGGGATATGTCTACTACATCTCCAACCTTCTCCTGCCGAGGGTCCGAAGCAAAGAAAACATGATTAAGTATGGCGTCGAGTTTAAAACTAAAAACCTTCCCTCATGTTTAAGTGGTCACTCAGTGTAATATATTGTTTTTCAATGCAGCTTCGGCTGGTTTCCTTAATCAAGTCATTGCTTATGAGTTATCAGCTCATTTTGCAATAGGCACGTGGTGAGAGCCATGGTCTCCTCCCACTACTTGGAAGCTTACAATTTCATGTTATGTTTCATCTCCCTGATGGAAGTTCAAATCATCACACTATTAATAAGTAAAGGTCATTAATAAGGATTAGATTTTCCATGTCTTCAGAAAGCGTTGTTTCACGGTTTTTATGTTTAGGCGTTGGATGGGACCTCATTGCCGTTGTTCTTTTCCATGTAATTGTATGATTGATCATCAAATGCTGAAAATATTTGAGGGAAAAATGCTAAAATAAAAAATGCCAAGCTTTATAAAGAGACATCTCGGGAAAAACATGGAGGAATTTTATTTATCTAGCTTAGCCCGACTAAACTAGGCATCCATTAGTCCCGATATCCTTAGAGTTGTGTTGACCAAATCAGTACTTATGAGTCGTTGACTCATTCTTAAAGTGGTCATAGTTTTAACCTCCTCCCATTACTGGGGTTTGCGGTTTCATGTTTTATTTCACTCCCTAACGAGTGTTAAAATCATCGCTATTAATGAGGAAAAATTTATCTCTAAAAATTTGATTTTTTATTTGTAAAAAGTAAAACGTTATTTAGGGGTTTTTATGTCTAGGCATAGAACAATGTCATCGTTGTCATTATTTACGAGGGAGACTCGTATGATTGATCATCAAATCAAATGTCGAAAAGATTTGAGAGATGCTATGCTAAAAGGAAAAAAATGCTTAACTTATAAAGACAGAGACTTTACGTGGACAGCTTTCTAAGGAGACACGTGGGAAAATAAAAAAAATGATATAGAGAATCTTTTTTATCCGGTTTGGTCCGACCGGACTCAGCGTTGCGTTGACGGGTTGATCTGATGCATTAATTGACCAGCGATTGGCACGATTACTACCGGTAGCCCCGGTGGTCCCCACCACACAGAGTAGGGGTAGGGGATAGTGGAAAGCAAAACAAAATTTTTGAAAAGGAAAGATGAAAGAGGAGGAAATGAATGAGAGAAAGCAAGCAAGGAAGGAAGGACTGATATAGAGGAATAAAAGAACCCAAAAAACGCGTTTTCCCAAAGAACTGTTTTTATCTTTTCTCTATTTTTCATCACTCTCTCTCTCTCTCCTTCCTGGGAAATTAGGGTTTCGAGAAGAACAAAGCTAAGTCGTCGTCGTCGTTGATGGAGTCGTCTTCTTCTTCTTCTCCTCTGTAATTTAGGGCTTTTTTCTTTTTCTCTTTTTTTTTGGTTACCGATGAAGTAAGTTGAGATTTGAGAAACCCGGAGGAAAGAGGAGGGCGGAAGAGTTTTGGGTTGATTTTGTGTAGCTGGAGTGTTAGGGTTTTTTAAGGGTTGGTACTTGGTGGTAGCTTTTGTTGCTTCGATAATGCGTGGCTTGAGTACGATGAGATGGTGTAGGCGTCGTGAATCGTTGATTCCTTTTCTTCTGTTTGAGCTATTCTTTCTCTTCTGGCTGTTTTATTTTGCTTCAGCTGATGACTTGGCATCGGATAAATCGGCGCTACTTCAGTTCAAGGCTTCTGTTTCCGATCCTTCAGGGCTTCTGTCTGGGTGGACTTCTGGTGTTTCTGCTACTGATCACTGCTCTTGGGCTGGTGTTTTATGCGACTCTAAGTCCTTTAGGGTTCTTGCTCTCAATATAACCGGTGGTCATTCCGGCAGGGGAGGTAATTCGGAATCTCTCTCTTGTTCTTCAAGTTTTGCGCGGCTTCCTTTTTATGGGTTTGGGATTAGGAGGACTTGTACTGGTGGTGGTACTGGGAAACTTGTTGGTCAGCTTTCGCCGTCAGTTGGGAACCTCACTCAGCTTCGTATCTTGTCCTTGCCATTCAACGGGTTCAGGGGTGAAATTCCGGTTGAAATCTGGGGTCTTCATAGCTTAGAAGTGCTTGATCTTGAAGGGAATTCTTTATCTGGAATTTTGCCCCCTCAAATTGGGGGCCTAAGAAGGTTGCGTGTCCTCAATCTGGGTTTCAACGAGATCTCCGGGGAGATTCCTGCCCTGCTTTCCAACTGTGGTGATTTACAGGTATTGAATCTAGCTGGTAACAAACTTAATGGCACGATTCCAGGCTTCATTGGGGGTTTCGCCGAGCTGACGGGCGTTTACTTGTCAAACAACCACCTGGGTGGGTCTATTCCTGAGGAGATAGGAAATAACTGTCAAATTATCGAACATCTCGAATTTTCAGGGAATTTCTTGGTTGGTAATATTCCACGGAGTTTGGGGAATTGTTCTCGGCTGAAGTCTCTGCTTTTGTTCTCTAATATGTTGGAAGACGTTATTCCGCCTGAGTTTGGTCGGCTTCAGATGCTGGAAGTGTTGGATGTGTCAAGGAACAGCCTCAGTGGTCCGATTCCTTCTGAGCTTGGAGGTTGTTCTGAACTGACAGTTCTTGTTCTCAAGAATCTGTATGATCCACTGCCTTCAGCTGAGGATTCTAAAGACGGGTCATTGATGGGTGATGATGATTACAATTATTTTCAGGGGGTCATCCCACCGGAAATTGCCACCCTCCCAAAGCTTAGGATTTTTTGGGCACCAAGAGCAACTCTTGAGGATAAGATTCCAGTCGACTGGGGTGCTTGTGACAGTTTGGAAATGGTTAACTTGGCCCAAAACCTCTTCAGTGAAGAAATCCCACTTGCTTTTGGACACTGCAAGAATATGCATTTTCTTGACTTGAGCTCGAACTTGCTGACTGGGGAGCTGGATGAGAATCTCCAGGTTCCGTGTATGGATGTTTTTGATGCCAGTGGAAATCTCTTGACTGGTTCCATTCCTACATTTACCTATGGCAAAAATTGTCCAGGTATACCCTCTTTCAATCCTTATTTTGGTCAGGCTTACAGCCCATCCATTGCTTATTCCTCATTTTTCACGCGCAAAACTCGCTCTAGAATCCCTGTTACATCTCTTGGAGGCGGGGGAATTAGTCTTGTGATTTTTCACAATTTTAGTGGGAATAATTTCACTGGTTTCCTACCATCTTTACCAATTTCACCTGAAAGATTAGGGAAACAGACTCTTTATGCATTTCTTGCTGGTGGAAACAAGCTCAGTGGGTCATTTCCAGGGAATTTATTTGAGAAATGTGATGGCTTGGGTGCAATGATTGTCAACGTTAGCAACAACAGACTTTCTGGTGAGATTCCAGTTGAGAATGGCACAATGTGCAGATCACTTAGGCTCTTGGATGCTTCACGGAACATGATTACTGGGTCAATGCCGGATTCTTTTGGAGATCTGAACTCTCTAGTCAGTCTTGATTTGAGTTGGAACTATCTGCGGGGAAAGATTCCAGTAGATCTTGGTCACTTAAAGAGCCTAAGTTATCTCTCTTTGGCAGGGAACAACCTAACTGGCAGCATCCCTTCCAGCTTTGGTGAGTTAACTTCCCTAGAAATGTTGGAGCTTTCTTCAAATTCTCTATCCGGTGAAATTCCGAATGATTTTGTCAACTTGAGGAAACTGAGAGTTCTCTTGCTCAATGACAATAAATTCAGAGGCCAGATTCCTTCTGGGTTTGCGAATGTGACATCAATCGATCAATTCAATGTGTCATTTAATAATTTGTCTGGACCACTCCCATCGAATGTAAATCTGATGAAGTGCAATAGTGTTATTGGAAATCCTTATCTGCAGTCTTGTCATTTGTTATCTCCATCGGCACCACCAGCGGATCTGCAGAGCATAAATGGGAATTCACAAAATTATGCCGCTTCTCCATCTGAAAGCACACCCCAGGCAAGTGCGAATAGTGGATTTAATTCTATTGAGATTGCATCAATAACGTCTGCATCAGCCATTGTTTCGGTTCTTCTTGCTCTTGTTGTCCTATTTCTTTACACTAGAAAATGTGTGCCGAAGTCTAGAGTTCCCGGTTCTGGAAGAAAGGAGGTCACAATTTTTAATGACATTGGGGTTCCACTGACATTTGAGACTGTTGTCCGCGCTACAGGCAGTTTCAATGCAAGCAACTGTATTGGGAATGGAGGTTTTGGTGCTACCTACAAGGCTGAGATCTCTCCTGGAGTTCTAGTTGCAATAAAAAGGCTTTCAGTTGGGCGGTTCCAAGGTGTTCAACAGTTCCATGCTGAAATCAAGACCCTTGGGAGGATGCGGCATCAGAATCTTGTGACCTTAATAGGTTACCATGCCAGTGAGACAGAGATGTTTCTGATATACAATTACTTGCCTGGAGGTAATTTGGAAAAATTCATCCAGGAAAGGTCCAGTAGGGCTGTAGATTGGAGGATACTTCACAAGATTGCGTTGGATGTAGCCAGGGCATTGGCATATCTGCATGATCAATGTGTTCCCAGAGTCCTCCACCGAGATGTCAAGCCAAGCAATATATTACTGGACAATGAGTACAATGCATATTTGTCAGATTTTGGATTAGCAAGACTTCTGGGGACCTCAGAAACTCATGCAACTACTGGTGTGGCAGGAACCTTTGGGTATGTGGCTCCAGAGTATGCGATGACTTGCCGTGTTTCAGACAAGGCAGATGTGTACAGCTATGGTGTTGTGCTATTGGAGTTGCTGTCAGATAAAAAGGCATTGGATCCTTCATTTTCACCGTATGGTAATGGTTTCAATATTGTTGCCTGGGCCTGTATGTTGCTGAGACAGGGTAGGGCTAAGGAATTCTTCACTGAAGGGCTATGGGATGTAGGCCCTCATGATAATTTGATAGAGACACTACACTTGGCGGTCATGTGTACAGTCGACTCCCTCTCAATCAGACCTACAATGAAGCAGGTTGTCCAACGGTTGAAGCAACTTCAGCCACCTCCATGTTAGCTGATAGCGCTCTGATGATTTCACAATTTGATTTTAACTTATCAAGATGTTCAGTTCAACTTGTACAAGGTATCTGAGGTGCTATTATGCACAATCCCCTTTTTAGTGGCATCCCTCTTATTGGGTTCTGAGTTGTAGTTACCCTTCTTGTAATATATTTCCGCAGCCATTTTTGGATGTCTCTTTTCAGTTCCCATGGGAGGGGTGGGGGGACTCACTGAGATGAATCTGCAGAAGAATGCGGATGTCTGTCTTCTGATTTTGGGTCAAATTTTCGGAATACATGTACTTCAGTTTCTTTTGGCAGTTGAATAACAGTAGAAAAAGAGGCATTCTCCCAAGGATTTTTGGTAACTGTTAGCCTGTTTCTATGTAACTGTTTGTGATATTTTTTCTTGTCTGGGTATTTGTAACTATTTGCAGAGGAAATTGATCTATTAACTTCCATTACCATTTTTTGTGGTGGATGGTAGGCACACTTCAAGTGTATTTATCAGTAAACAGAGTCTGTGTGTTCCCTGTTTCTTTTTCGTGAAAATGAAAGACAGTGTGTGCTATTCTGTTCTCATTGCAGGTTGTTTCTCGTTCTTCATTTGAGAATTTATCTTTTTGGGTTTGACATTTGAGGCTAGGAGATGCCGTGACTGGATTGGGACCCCAGTAGTTCATTAGGTTCCATGAAAAAAACTAGACCTCTCCATTTGATGCTGTTTCAATCATCAAAAGTATGCACTATTAGTGGGCATCATTGCAGTGAAGTTGTGTGGCCGGCGGAACAATATTTGGATGCTTATGATTAATCTGGTTTCCATGAAATCACTACATTGGGAGATGTCTACTTCAGAAAAAGATGGAAGAAAATTGGGTGTTAACAGGTCTGAGGTTATGGTGGTTGGCCAGGAGACCATGATCCACAGCTCTTCTCTTGACTGCAGATGGGCTTAGCTACCTTTGACAAGAGAGAGGTATGTTTTTTGTTGTGTATCCACTTTGCCACATCTGCATCTCTGAAACAAAATCCCATGGCCTTTGTACTAAGAGGAATTTGTCATTGCCAACTCCGAAAGTCGAATTCGTGACCTCTGTTGCTGGTGTATATTTACAAGTATGGTTGGAATTCTCTTCTGTAATTCATGTATATACAAGTTGGCTTTAAAATCAATTACTTCGAATTAATTTTGAAGGCAAAATAGGTGTATACCAAAAACAAAGTACCTTGGAAGATCTAGATGCGTACTATGTATGTTCACACCTATACACTGTACATACGGTCAACGCCTGATGGGAAGAGACATCCATGTATGTATGTATGCATACGTGAGCCTGTAGAGTTTGAAAGAAATCTATATGGATGCAGTGCTTTTCAATAAATGCCCGACACCCACAAAAGTATCAATTTTGTTATTGTCTGTGCCGTGGAAGTATTCCAGATGAAGCTCTATGTCATTCCAGTTCCTCTCAGACTAACTTTTTCCTTTGGTTCTTTTTTGTTATCTTTTGGACAAATTCTATCATTTCACATTTGTACTTGAAAAATGTATATAATAAATAGATAATTTCTAGAATCACATAATAATAAATACCCCCATTCGAATACATTTAACAGAGCCCTTCTTCCTCGTGGAAAAGTCTTATTCAACGGAAGGAGCACACACTTGAATCAACATGTGGTTACACTAAGAAGAATCGGACTATTTACCATCATTATTTTCCATACGGTGAAACCATCACTGCAATTTTGTGCAACAGATTGGCTTCACTGGTTTCGTTCTTAGAGAGGGGAGAAGTCCATTCTTGAAAATTGTGGAGACTCCCTGTGAAGTCTGTGAAGAGTCCATCAACGCCAATTGTGTTGATCCAGTAATCATATTCAATATATGCATCTTGAGAAAAGTTGAAGTGCAAGAACATGTTCTCGTTCCTATAGGTATAAGGGTGCACCTGAAATAGCAACAACGTTAAAACTTAATTACCCGAGCTCTAATACATTCAAGCAAAGGCAATTTATGTAACTGTGGCAAAGAAGAGCAACAAAGTGAAGGAAATTAGACAGATTAAATAGTGACCAAAATTTCATAAATGCATCAGCCACAGCCAGCAGTTAGATCCTACCAGAAGAAAATTTACATTTTGTAAACAACCTAACTGAAATTAGTGCCATATTTACCAGCATAAAAGAGTGGGACCTTCTAAGGCCATTATTTTGGATGGCAAGGATCATCTCTACCAGGCCATCCAAGTAGTGGGGCTCCCCACCCTAGTGTTCATTATGCCACCAGTAGCTAAGGAAGGAACTGTAACCACTTCCCACTCCAGTTTCTCTCCCCCCCCTTCCCAAGTATCACAGAACACAACCTCGTGGTGAAGAGAAAAGTCTTACTAATTATAATGGCTTTGAATAATATGCAAAGAAATAAAAATTCACATAATTTTTCAATGCTTGAGGAGAAGTATGTACAAAATTATAGGTGACTGTACTATGGTGTGATCAACTTTAAACCATTATAAATAATTGAACATTGCAGTCACAGTCATGTTCGGCAATAATCATCATCATCAAAATGCAGCAGGGAACAAGTATTTTATGGAAACCTTCATACCTGTAGGTCATGCGAATGTGCTTTAGCAACTAGATCAGTAGGTGTCAGCAAATAATTGTTTGATACAGGGACAATTGTATCCTTCCAGGGTCCAATCCCGACGACATACTGCTTTATGAATTGAAGGTAGCTATCTGAAGTGATCTCCCAATATGACTGCAAAAACCATTTCAATTCAAGAATTATGTTTTTACGTCTAGACGGGGATCCAAGATGGATTTGTCAGAATGAAAAATAGGCACAATGAAAATATGAGAAAGGTAAAATGAACCTAAACAGAGTCTCGGTTCAATTATATGACTAGTTGTCATAGTTTGTCAAGCCATCACTACGGTGATCAGAGGCAGAGAAGAAAATGCTACAAAGGTGATTGATATAATCATCAATGTAAACAATAGGGATTTTTTTTTGGTTGCAATCATCTGTTGTAACACCTTGCCTACAAACCAATTTTCCATATACTATATACTATAATGTTTGTTTCTTACTTGATCAACTGACACCTACAATGTTTCTCTCTTACTTGATAAACTGACACCAACCTGCTACTCCATCCTAGTTGAATCAGGACTAAGTCGGGATTGAAACAACCGTTTATCTATTCTATGACATAATATACGCAATTATTCTTTATCAAAAACAATCTGCTTTCCTGAAAAGTTCCAACTTCCAGAGATACTTTTGTTCCACATAAACTGTTTTGACAATGTCTTTTTATGTGGCAATGCTTGGTTTATATGAAGCAAGTTCCAGATCCTCCAATGAGTCCTAAAATTTGAGATATCTTGTGCAGCACATCAATCAAAATATTGCTTCAGAAATCAGAGTTTTAAGATATAATATATCAGGAGGCCAAGAAGTGGAAATTGAGTAACCTGGTTGGTATCTTGTGTTGGTACGGTCACATCGTCTATTAAGAAAATCTTAGGCAAGTCCGTCAAATTTGAAGCATATATTAATGAAGTGGGAGCAAAAGACTGGATAAATGCTGGTTGTTTGAGCCAAGCTTTTGACAGGTATGAACCTTTGTATCCATACTTTACAAGAGTCTCAACAAACTTGTCCTCAAACCTCTTGCCATCTGCCCATTTGACCTGTTAAAAACAGCAGTTATGTTGTATAAGACTTTCATTTCCAATGATACAATATTATGTGAAATTTTCTCCTATTAAAAATTTCTAAGCATTGGACTGGAATATCTGGCTTGTCTTGCTTCTCATTGCCGGTTTTTGAACAGGAATTCCATTCAGGAAGCAAATGTAACAGCAACTTATGTAAACCCATTGTAGACTAATGACCCAAGACTCCCAACCCCTTTACATAAAGGAAAAATTACTCACATGCTGGTTTATCAACACTGGATTTTTAATCTCAGGATAGATGCCGACAACTCTTTTTGCATCCAATGCAATTGAAATGTACTCTTCAAATGTAATAATTGTGAACTTTCCTGCATTTTAGTTGGTATTAGGAAGAAGTAAGACATTTGCGTGTGTATTTTTGGATGCAAAGCACTTGAAACAAACTTCGATTAAGCATTTCATCACATGTTTCATCAATAATAACCATGTAACCTTCACTATGTTATGAATATAGCAGCTCTCAGAACTAATCAATACCAAAGAATCAAAGATGCACTGAGGTGTTTCAATCAAGATCAGGGCAACATATTACACTTGTAGAGTATCAGTAATAATGTAGTTCTATGGATTATTTATAAGGATTAAATACCTCGTTGAAATTTCCAATACAATCTCCAGTACAAATTCTCCAAGGTTCCATTTGCTTGATGGATGAAAAGGGGTGGGAAACTTTTGAAGGTGCGAGATGTTGTGGGTTAGGTGACAACAAAGGGAAAAGTAAAAATGAAATACACACTTAGCAGTGGGGAGGCATCTCATAGGAGAAAGAGGAAATGGAACTGGCTGGGATCCCATTTGAGATAAAGAAAATAGGAGGAGAAAGATGGTGGCAAAGTTCAACAAACTTGGAATAAATTTGGAAGTGAGTGGGGTGTGAAAAAGCAGGGTACCACATCACCAGACAATAATAAATGCATTTAATGAGGTTGTCTGAAAGTTTCCTAACCCATCTAACTACACAATCACATTCGTGGTAGTTTATGGAAAACAACTTTCCTGCCCCATTATATTTTCCACTTTTCCCCATCAATGAAACAGGGCCTAGGAGTTCAGTATGACCAGACAAATCCTGTGTGGATAGAGACCTCTAAAGTTGGAATGGTATTGAATGATTTAAAAAGGAAGGGTAGCCTGTAATTCTGATGGACAAGGAAACCACATGATTATCTCATGCTAGATCCAGTCAAATCAGTTCAACCAGTTTTTTTCATATCATCGAGTCTAAGCCTTTGAACCAAAGAGTGCATGCTATGTATTCCAATGGGAAGACTAATCAATAACTATTTAAAGAACAACAAAATATAGTACAGAAACAGAATCAATCTTGGCATGGCAACTGAGTGCAATGGGCCATATGAATATAATAGGTCTTTGTAAGGTTAAATGTCATTCCAGAAATTCAGAGGATGCTGCAAGTGGTTAGGTTAAAAACTAACCATATGAAAATATACTGAAAAGTTTGGCCCAATGTCTGAAGGACAACCTCAACAGCTGAAAAGGAAATTTCCATTACTGAACCGAAAACAATCACCAACTTGTAATTCTCTTAGCCCTCATGAGGAAGCCTCCATTGACATGAATTCTTATTAACATTTGGAAACCATATCATATATAGTGCTTTTATTTTTGTTTGTTTGAATGTTGCAAGGAAGATCAGTAGCTTGAACACAACAATCGCAACCCCTAAAACTATGTACTATCCTACCAAATTTTAACCAGTTGATAAAGACTATAGTATTTCAACAATTAAAAACTGTCAACCAGCTAATTAACACAATTCAATCCCACTGTTTTATCCAATCACTATTCAAACTTAAGCTTTCATAGACATAGCTCATTCATAAATTTGATTATGTTAATGATTATTTCAAGTGTAACCCTTGATACAACAAAGCAGATTTATATCTTGGATTACAAATCATTTTCCACATCACGACGGGCAGATAACATATGAACACCAGATGACCTAATTAATGATTGGAACAACTTTAGGAATCTAATGAAAACAGAATGACTGAAAAGTTTACACCAAAATGAAGCTTACCATTGTATTGCTGATCACGGAATGAATACCTCTGGTTCACCCGTAATGATTTTAGTTCTTTCAGTGTGAAATCAACTGCATGTTAATCACATATTATTCAGTCCATCTAATTCATTAGGTCTTTCTTGGTGCCTAAATTTTGCAGAAAAATAATGTGGATTTGGCAAAGGAGTGACAATAGTAGATAAAAATACAGCACAGTAAAACTAAAAGCCATAGTAGTGTTGAACACACAAATGAGATGTTCATTACTGTATATAAGAAGCTTCAATATATGAGATGAAGTTAAAAGTAGCATGATTCCATACCGACAAAGAATCCAGTTGTATTCACTCCTTGGACATCATAGGTCCGCTTACGATCAGCAAATTCTGTATGGTTTGCAATGTTAGTTGTGTCATCAAGGATTACATCATGAAAGCATATGAGGACACCATCTTTTGAAGCGAGGATATCTGTTTCAATGAAATCAGCACCTTCTTCAATAGCTCTCTGCAACAACCAAAAACTATAGGTTAATCTTCTTTCATAAAGTGGATGGCATTACTAAAGGGAAGCATCATAAACAGGTCAAGATAGAGACAGTTATCCATTCAACATCTTACATGGCAGGTCAGTTAATAAAAGAGGAGAGAGCGTTCACTAAATACTAGGGTTCTTTATGGAACAAAACAAATTTCTGATGAACAATTGGTCCCTCAAATTTTCCATTTGTGACATGTCCAGTAATAGATGTAGCAAAGCTCTGTCTCATCACCACCAAGTTGGCTTCACTTTTATTGTATCTCTAAGAAAAGCACACTTAGTCAACAGCACAACTTCTATCCATCACTATTCACATTTAAGTAAGCAATGCCAATCATGCTCTTTACAATAATGAGAGACGACATTAAATCAATCATGACTTCAAATACATCCATCCAGTCATTTAGATCAAACATAACAAGAATCAAGTGAGAAAAAGAAAGTATACATTTGCTCAATACAGAAACAAATACCAAGTAAGCAGCCGTAGTTTCCTCAGGAATTTCCCCATTTGAACCTCGATGTGCAATATTGTAGGGGCGGGATGTTTGCAACGGTTGTCTATAGCTCAAGTCCACTTTGCTTGGAAGAGGATAGAAAGGCCTCCCAAGACATCCCCCAATAAATAAGAGAAGCAGAAATGGGACGAATACTGCAAAATGAAATGGATAAAATGATTTTCTTGAACCTGAAAAGCAAATTACTATGTCTATTAACCAATGTAACAATGATAACCAATTCCATGATAAGCATAATAAAGGGGATCTGGGATCCATATTGTCAGCCACAGCTCATCACATCATTCTTGAACTTGATGTATTTACTAGTTCCAATTCTTAAACGGGGGGTCAACTATAGACAGCTTATACATGAATGACGCATGGGACCAGAAAGAGTTATGAGTCCAACTTCTATGGGCACCAAGGTAGCGTAGAACAGTAATCAACCTGATAGGATCCTAGTAACCATCAAATGTAGACATTTTTATCGACCTAACAAACAAAAAAGAAAAAGCTTTGTTTTTCTATAGTGTTCTCCTTTTTATCTGATCATTAAAAATCCATTAACAAACATATTGACTTAGCCTAGGAAGTCTTATTTTTGAGGCAGCATCCTCCCTAGTCCCTACTGAACGTTTCCAAGTCCTCAAATAGTAGAAGCGCCACGTGAATTGTGTCTGTAATTCTCTGCCATTTACTAGACGCTGGTCTCTAGATCATGAAAACAGCACACCATATAAAATGGAACAAAACGCAGCTCCAACTTAACTACAAAATCCCAAGATAAATATTTCTTTTTGTTCAGAATGAAGAAAATCCATATAGCAACCCAGAATTCAACGCTGTCTTAGCTAAGAATCTTAAAGAACAGCTGAGAGGCAGCAATTAGCAGAACTAATCCCTTCCACCAAAAAGAAGGCCAACGGATATTAGAAGACAAAGCTGAATTTCTAAATTTGCTTTCTTACCAACGTACATTGAGTGATTACTGTAATTTCAGCTAGAGTTAACAACCTAATAATTACGCTAAATACTTCCGCAGATAATGCACACCTCAATCAATGTATCGAGTCATTAATGCCATAAATACAAGCAACATTTTTCCACTAACAGCTACAATCTAAGCATTCAATATAAAAAGCACAAAATTTTCAAACCAACTGAGGAACATAAGAACACATGTAGAAATCTAAATTGCATCAACAGAAAACAACAAGACGTATCCTTAATTGAAAACAACATAAAAAGCATAAATGAAGTCATTAATTCCACCTCCACCAAAATCATTAAGACAAACAAACCTAATATCCATCGATAGCGATAAGAATAAAAACGACCGATAGAGATTCTATCAACCAAAGAATGCGAACTAACACGAAATGCATGAATCATTGGCACAGAAAACAGAGATTGGATCAAGAAATAAGATGACAAAATCTTCAGAAACCGAGATTCGTTAGAATTTGCTCAAAATGCTTACAGAGTCGAGAAGTCATCTCTCTTGGTTGACTCCCCTTCTTAGTCTCTACCGCTCTCACCGGCTCTGCTTTCGGAGCTCAAGAACCACTTATATACGATTATTTGGCGCCGTGTTGCAGCTATATATATAGCTCCATAAGGTCTTCACCCGCTCACCGTCAGTTTTCGTATCATGTCATGCGAATATTTTTAATATTTTTGGGTAAAAGTCAATAAGATCTTTTTATTTCTTTTTGTTATGATTGTACAGCATCGTGGCCGTTAAATGTGAATCTGTGACATGATAAAGTAGAGATTTATACCCTAACCAACTGCGGAACAGGAAATCATATCCAAATTGGAATATTCTGCTTTATCCTCCCTGTACTTAAATGTATCCTTCCTTACGTTCAAATTTCTGTTTTTTTTGGGAAAACAAATTCAAATTTCTGTTCGTTATAGTTTTTATTTTTTTTATAAATTGTAGTGAAATGTCCTAATCTAATCCAATGTATTATTATATAAATTAAAAAAAAAGGGTGTTTAATGTTACATATATTAACCTAGGTCAAGGGCATGCCTTAGTTTGAATATTCGGTCCCATATTCCCTTGTTTTAATATGACTCATATTTATCTATTTCAAATGTTGGAGTTTTATATTAAAAAAAAAAATTAAAATAGATACATGTCTTAGAATAAACTACCTTCTTTAATCCAATGTCCTTTTTCGATTCTAAATTTATGCTGTTAAGACAAGGTGAAGTGCGGGGACCTTAAATGTTGTCGGTCAATTGTCCGGATTATCAATGGGTTGTACTTCTCACGTTTACTAGTCATATGGTGGATACATTATTTTGTATTCCATGAACATATTGGTTGCACGACATTATTTCTAAATTTTTATCAGGATTGACCGATAATTTGGAATAGATGACAAGGACAAGATGTTAATATTCAAAGTTCAAACCTTGTGTTCCATGCAATTATCTCTTTGTATCTCTTTGAATTTCAATGAACAAGTTTAGTTTTTACCAAGAAAAAAAGATATTTATATATAATCCAATCACGTCACATGAATTCTAAGCGAATTTGGTAAGGTGCTTATTAGAAAATGACATTCATAGCCATTGAAGGGTTTCAACAGCTCTTAATAAAGAGGTCATGCGTTTGACTTTCCTTGTGGTATATGTGGTAAGCCTCACTCCTCACCCCTAATGTAATGCTACCAATTCCAAAGAAGAAGAAGAAAAAAATCATAAATTGGGTTAAATTATCTGTAAGTAGAAGAATTGGTGGTGGCTAGAAATTCTTTATCAAATCTATGAATTGTAACAAAAACAAAGTAAGACTGCACAGGTGCAAGGTGGGCCAAATTCAGGACCATAAACCAGTTTGATCTAGGCTTGGATGGGTTTGAATTGGGTTGGGCTCACAACTTGGTTCCAGAATGGTTTGATCTTCATAACCACACCTGTTAGGGCTTTGAAGATCAAGTCATGAGTTTAGAGCGAAAGAGAGGAAAGCCAATGTTTAGAATGAGGTCTCTCGGTCTTGTTTTGTTAGTTTACTTCTTCTGATGAGCATGTCTAAGATTTGCATAGTTTAAATCTTAAAGAGTACAGCAAAGAATCATACAAGAAGATGCAAATTGCCAACATCCAGAGAACATGTTCTACATTTTCCCTCTCCTAAGTGTTTCAGCTCTCATGCATGCACCTACGCATCTGCCATCTACTGCTACTCCTCTTCGCAAATTATTGAAAAAAAGGGGGAAGATATAAGGATGTATCGGCCTTCCCAATATCACCCTGACTCTTCTTTGTAGTTCTTAAAAAGATTTTGATTCATGTATAACAATTTTTACTCCTTGGCTCGGACCGAATCTTGTGTTTTATGTATCATTTTTTCTCGCATCTTGTGTTTTCATATATCTATCTTTTATGTATCTTTTTTTCTTTCCGTGTGACTCTGTTGTGTCCTTTCAAGTTCAATGTATGAAGTGTTTTAACTTCTTACCAAAAAAAGAAAAAAAGATTAAGCTCCAAGGCACCTAGAAGGTTCCTGGGTGTGGCTCCATGCACCCACCATCTGCTTCCATTCTAGGTTACAATCATCAAAGGCACCTATGGCTATTGATTGAAAAGAATAAAAACAACAATCTCTTATGAGATATTAGGGCAGAATAATACAAGAAGAGAATGTCAGTTGCATATGCACTAAACCAAATTCCATTTCATTTTTTCTAATCAATTGACCTAAATCCTCTGTACATAGAAAGAAGACCGTTAGAATTGAGGAAGAACAACTTAAAAAAAGCCAAGATGTACATGTGAAAATCTCTTCTTTGCACTAAGAACTACCTTGTTTCCACGCAGAAGAGGCATCATGTACTCCATACAACCAAAATGCCCTTCTAGCATTAGAGAGAAAAAGGAAAAAACAAATTAAACCCCAAAAAATTAACAAAAGTTGCTTCCCATTCTCCATTTCTTTAAAATTCCCCATCTCTACTACTCTAATCCCTCACTTTCTCATTCTTTTTTGATATTGTTACAGAAAGATGAAAAACATGTCACCACCATTACAAAAAGGAGGGAGATGGGTTGACAACTATGTGTTTTAAAGGGTGAGCTACATCACCACCACCAGCATGCTTGACAAACTCGGCCGGAGAAAGAAAGTAGCCATGGCATACACAGACAATCCTCACCTCCTCTCCCTTCCTGTACTTGTATAGGAAGCCTTCTATTCTCTTCCCATTGGGATCATCTCCTCTTGTAGATACACAAGGCATATCTTCCAACACATTCCTTCCCATCTCCAATCTATTTACTCCATTCACTGCTATCTTAGATTTCTCTGATGTATCCATTTCTCCTCCAACATGCTTTCCCGTTGTTTCACTTGTTGGTTTGGGGCTGATTACAGTTTTCTGTTCAACCTGCTCCGACAGTGATTGGACACTAGCAGGGCTTCTTGCTTCAATGCCAGTTCCAAATCCTGTGAGGCATTTCTAACATCATAAGAACAAAAATGCTTGGACAGAATACAGTTGAGATTCTGCTACTATTTATGTGTTCTAGTTCAAATGCCATCCACATTAAGGTAACTTCCAGGGAAGACCAAGATGCATGCACCAAAATATGTATCAAGACATTGTCAGACAGACCTTCCCCCCCCCCCCCCCCCAAAAAAAAAAAAAAAAAGAAGAAGTTTGGCTCCAAGACCAAGAGTGTCACTTTGACCACACTACTGTACATTCATCAAAGTCAGGAAATTAACCATTTACTCTGGTGAATCTGTCATTGGAACTCAATGCAAAAATTACATGTCAAAGCTTCATGGACCAGGAAATTTTCATCTGATCATGTATAATGACACCAAGGTACAATGGGAGACAAGTTTTTGGATTCCCAATTGTTTTGGACTACTAGATAAAGTTTTGTTGGAGATGTGACAGAGGTACCGCTGGCTAGCACCTCAAGTTGGCCTGAAATTCATCAACTAAACCAAGGACTCAGAAGTATATTCCAACGCAACAACGCTGATGATTTAGCCAATTCAACGAGAACAAGAATTCTCTGGCCTGGTTATTCTAGTTTTCTGTTTCAATTATACAGGGACTGTTTAGTTCTACTAAAATAATCAAATTTCAAAAAACTTATAGATGTTGTACCAAAGTAGAGCATATAAGGAGGAGTGTAGAGATCCACGGTGTTTAAACAAACAGGGGGGAAGAGAGAACAATTTTTGCTGAAAATAAAGGCCCCAAAACCCAATATGGTGAAGATATGTGAAATTCTGAGGGCAGAGGAAGAGTAAAGAAAAAAACTAGAAGGAGAACAACTGATCACTATGAAAATAAAACAAAAGAAGAGAAGAACGCATAAAAATGTAATAACCAAACTACAGAACGACAAATTCTCCATTACATCGGAACCAATTTCGAAGATTTTGAAATATGACTTTCTGTTAAAAAAATAACTTAAATCATTTTCAGAACAAAAAGGGAGGAAGAGAAAAGTTATTTAGACCCACCCGAGAGAAATAAATGTACTTACAGGCTACAACACTAAGACAGAAATTCTTAAATTGAACAAACAGAGATCAACAAGCCCATGGATTAGCAGTGACAACAGATTCCAGAAGAAAAATGTGGTACCTTGGGCTTGTCTGCTCTCAAACTCAGAAATCCCAGAAGAACTACTTCCCTGTGATCCTAGTGATCCTTGAGATGTCGACCCTGGATACCCTCTCATACCAGAAGCAGCAGCAGCTATGATGCTGCCTTTCTCGTTTGCTGTGGCATCAAACCCATGAGGCAGAGCAGCACCTCTTGGAGGTGAAGCCCAACTGGGTACCCCAAACTGCTGAGGCAATCTATTTCCAACCCTAAATTGCTGTTGTGGTTGCTGCTGGTCTTTGACCAAAGCAGCAGCAGCAGTACAGCCCTCGACCTTCTCTTTTAAGTTCATGGGCTTAAGAGCAGTTTCATCTTCAACCCTCTTCTCATCCTCAACACTTACCTCCAAAGAGGCTCGATCTTTACCAGCCCTAACATTCCTCTGTTTTTCTGATCTCTTCCTCTTCGCTTCCATCCTCCTCAGACACTGTAACTCCTTTCGTTTCCTCCTGTCCTCTTCCGTCTCAGTAGGTAAAGAACAAGTTCTGGGCAGAGACGCAACTGGTGGTGGAGTAACAGCATCATCTTCCCTCACGAAAGTGGTTAAGCCAGCAACCGAAGATGAACGTATGAGTTGCCTCTTCTCGTTTGGGTCTACCCCAAAACAACCTCCTAAAGAAAGCCCAAGATTCAGCTCGATTTCTTCACTATCTTCTGTTACAGACGCAATTTCGATCGCCCTGTTACTCACAGACGTGAATCTCTTCAACAGATCTATAGGGTACCCAGTCATTGGCAGAGACATATGCTCGATTTCACTGGGTTTACCTCTCATTGCCTCACCCATGGTTTTGAAACAAAGAAATATTAAAGCTAATAAACACTTATTTTAATCCTTTCTCCACCTATATGGCGTTTCTTTTATCGAATTCTGAGAAACCCAGATACAGAAACTCCAGCATGAAATGCCATAACAACCGAAGCAAACCAAGAAGCCATGACCAAACACACCACAGAAAGAAAAATGATAATACAAGTACAATATCCCCACGCCGGTATACAAAAATATTGGATTATCAATTTTCTAAAATAACTCTACTAAAATCTTTTTCGCTCTAATTCCAACTTTTCCATTAGAACCAGAGAAAAAAACACCACCGGCTATGAAGGAGAAGCCATCAGAGAGCGAATTTAGAAACGAATGAGACCGAGAGGGTGAGAGGGGGGTGAAGAGAAAGGAGTTTTAGCAGTCAGGTATGGGAATTGACGAAAACAGCCTCACCCGTAACTCTAAAAACAAAGAAAACGGACCTAGAAGGACCACGTGGCTGTCAGGAAATTCGCCACAGCGAAACGTGGGGCTGGGGGCCAGATTTAGCGGCGACGCCAAACAAGCGTCTCCACCTCTAACTTTAGCGGGAGGCTAGTCTGATTGGGTTGTCGTAGGAACACGTGTCATAATGCCAACGTTTGGAAGACGTGAAAACGGCACGTGTCGGTTAAAAGTCTGGGAGAAGAGAGAGGTCTCGGCCTCGTAAAGCCGCAACGTCTTTTTCTCCTTCTTTCTCTCTCTCTCTTTTTCTCACTGGAATATCATATCGTATATATTATTATAAAATAAAAATCTATCAGTTTCTCTCTCCTCTTAGCTGTCCTCCAGAACTACGGACGTTTACCCCTGGGAGATTGACACGTAGTGGACAACCTCGCCTCTCAACGTCTCTTCTACCGAGGAATCGACCGCAGCCGAGGATCGTGGGGGGAATCTAGTTCTGCTATCCTGCACATGTAATTAAAATGAGCCGTTAGTGTAGTGCACACCCGCAACAGGAAACAGCCCTAATCCTCGCCGGCTTCTAATCCAACGGCTCGGATCCCACCACCAGCTGCCAGCGGCCAGCGGTATGTTTAACGTGACGCGGCGTCAAAGTTTTTGAAGTCCTAAAACAGATTCCTCGTGGAAAATCGGCGAGGAAACAGGATATTTTTCCTAGTGAGGTGGTCCCCACATGGGACGCGTGCCACGGTCTATGAGAGGGTGGGACCCGGCGAGGCTCAAGTTGCACTTTTATAACAGGTACGGTAAGGGGGCTAAGGACAACACGTGTCGAAAGCAGATCTTTAAATCCACGTGTATCATAGGAGCCGTGGGGTCCACAGACTCAGTAAAGTATCAACTTGCTGAAGGCGACGTGTCGGGCATTGTCGCAGGGTTTGCTGACATCACGAGCTGTCGAGCGCACGCATTCTGTCAGAGAGGGAGAGAGAGAAAGAGAGAGAGATTCAAATATCATGCATGAGAGAGAGATTGAAGCGAGCGAGATCTTATCAAAAGATAATCTAGCCAGAGGCAGCGGAACACGTCAAGGGTATCGACGTGGAATTAATCAGGTGGGTAACTATCTGACACGTGTTGTATTGGCAAACGACAAAAGTAGATGAGCTCTGCCAAATGTTGATGCCGCGGTTAATTTAAAATGTCGCGTGTCACTTGATTCCCCTCTTCCTCTCCTCGTATTATCCACCCCACCACCTTCTCCGTACTCAAATTTGAAGTCAAAAGCTACGTGAAAAACGAGTCAACTCACCCGACTCCGGTGGGGCTAAGCTAGCTGCCAAGCCCAAAGCATCTCGCTTTTGACCCGGTCGACCCAATAATAATTCGATGTGGGTTTGTTTTACTGGGTCAGATCGACAACAGATTTTTTTGCTAGTTTTATTCTATTCTGAAAATTCTTAAAAAGGGACCAGAAATGTGGTAGCTTTGGGCTTTCTTGCATAAGATGCTACCAAGTTTGCGAGCTTGCTTCGCCACTTGCTCACAAAAGCTAAACTCAAACACAAGATACCTATGGTCCAATCATTTAGGTGAATTTTCGTATAAAAAAATGAATATATATATAAAATATCAATATTTGATCTAGTTCTAATATAGTAGTCTTTTTTAGGTAATAATAAGATGATTTATAAAATAATGTAACCCTTACACTAGAATAAGCAAAAAATGGAGGAGTTCCGAAAAATTTTACCCATCAGGGTAAAGGACTGTATTTTCCTCACATTTTTTTATCACACATTTAGAAAGGGGTCTATCTCTGTTAAAGTGAACTATAAATGCTCAAAGGTGGGTGGATCTCTTCTTAAATATGTGGCTAAATTGTGTGAGGGGAGCACTCGAGTTTAGATCACCGCAACCCTGTCACAGAGCATAATGCTCTTTTACCACATATATGTGTGAAAACCACATCTAATTTAGAAGTGGAACCCCCAGTAGGTTGTACATGGGCCCTATGATGTCTGGTGAAAAAACATCAAGAGAACACTGTCAAATAGGTAATCTAGAATCAGCATAATCCTCCACGAGTCTATTAGAGAATTTAAACTTAGAGTAGAGTACTCACTTAACACCCTATTGTGTAGGCAAAAAGATGCTTCCAATGAACATTTTAATTCCATATTATTAAGTAGGACATAATCAATAAACCATGTGTCCACCAAACATGGTTTGCGTCTCAACAACTCCTACCTTTATTTCTAATATTATTATTTGTTTAACAACTTGTTGGATTGGTTGATTATAAATATATTTTAGTCACGTGTTTATATTCACATTATTGATAATACGTAGACCCATGGATGCTTCATTAACATATTAATTTTAATATGTTACAAGTATGTTGTCTCATCATGTAACACCTACATTGATGTGCTAGGGTTGGGGTGGGGTACATTTTTGCATCTTTTGTTTATATGAAAAAGCCACACAATTAGGTAGCATTCGTTTTCTTGATAAAGTATTTCCAAAATGGTTAGAAATCCATTTGATTTTCGAGTACTAATGGTCAAAGTTTACAAATAAATATGTAAACTAATAAATAAGAATAAAACTCATTGGATAAGGTTATAAAATTTGATACATGTAATTTCAAATCATCTCGTCGATGATGGGGGGTTCTGAGGGTGGTTGCTCCTCTTTAAGATTTGGGTTTTTCTCAAATCAGAGTTGATGATTCTGAAACTTAACAACCCTTCTCTCTTCTACCCAAAAAAAATCTTGTCAATATCTTAGTAGTCAAAATAACCATATAACCTATCATAATTATTGATGGATTTAAAATTAATTAACATTACTGTAAATTCATGTATTATTACAAGGATTTTGGAATCAAAATCAGAAACAGTAAGATCAGATCTAACAATATCTGACATGGATTTCTTAAACGATGCATGGACCACCACAAAAAGATCAAAATTTTTTTTTTACAGACACACCTTATGGTTCCTGACAATCAGTTAGGTAACAACTATAACTAAGAATAACAAGTTGGAAGGTGAAATATGTATTTGTTATTAAGGGAAAGTAAAGTTTAAGTAAGAGTTAATGAATCCAATGAGGGTTGAACAACTAAGATGATCATAAAAGTGAGATTAAACATATTAACCAAAAAAAATATAGATTCTGAGATTGAACACAACATGGCTGTGACACGTATCTTGTGGGCACAAGAGGGAAGGAGAGAGAGAGGTGGGGCAATGGCATGCACTCAGCCATTTCTCACTAGTCTTTAATTTGCTTTACAATTTACATACATTTCAAGTTGTGTCAGATAGTGACAGCTTTAATTTTCTTTATGTTTTTGTTTCCTTTGAAGGAAAAGAGGAAGGAAGACCAAAATCTCATATTCTGTAAGTTAATATGCAACTTGTGCAATAAAGATAAAGATAAGAGAGGGTGCTTGTCACATCTCTCACCCTTCATTTCTGCATTTCATCATCAAATTGGCTCCTTTATGGAGTCCTTTACACTCTCTAAGGTTTATTTACAGGGGATACAAAAGGGGGGGAGAAGGTGTAGAGGAACGAAAATTTGAAATCAAACTCTTTTTGATCTTCTTGTTTGTATATAGAAAGTTACCACCACTATGTCAAAAACACGTTCACCAATATTGATTAGGTTCAACGTTCATAGAATCTCCAGAAAAATACCCTAGATTTGAAGACAGGTTTCGATATTGATCAAAATGTGTTTTATAATTCCATAATCATTTGATGTTTTCTTAGTTTCTTTATTTTCTTTATCAAGCAAATGATTGTCGTCTGAGCATATAATTGTTAGCTCGAGTTTACAGGAGTGCATGTAATAGCATCAATGGGGCTAAGATATCTCACGGAGGACGGAACTATCCACTCTGAGAGAGCAGGAATTCGAGTGCATCACATCATGGTTTTTGATCTTCTTCCATGCACCCCTCTCAGTAGAGTCTACTATTAAGGTCTTCTTTTTTCTTTCTTTTCTTTTTTATTGTCAAACTTGTTCTTTTCTTATATTGATGTTATCTTAGGATCTTACAAGTTCGAGGACGTGATATTAACAAATCATGAGAAGATCTAAATTATGTAAAGTAGTTATTCAAAGTGATTTACTAATGAAGTATACAACCATATGGACATTAATTAATTAACACTGAATATAATTCAAATTAAAATCCATTAAGAAGAAATTTTTATCATGCTGGACCATGTAAGATGCATTATCCTTTAGTTTAAAACATTAAACTAAAAACAATATTATCAAGATATGTGGTGGATTTTTTCTTTAATTAAAAATTAATAAAGACTTTTGCTAATAATTTTTAATAAGATATGTCTAATCCACCCTTCTTGTTAGTTTCCTTGGCTTTAACATTAGAAAGAAATGATTTTTTTAAATTATTAAGTTAAACAAGTGATGACCCATTTGACTATCCCAAAAGTTTCATTAGATGAAAGTCCAATCTACCATGTTTATTCCACAATACTTTCTTCTCTGTCATATGGAGGGCTGACATGGCTAAATTGAACATTAAATATTTAATTATAAAATTAAGATGATTATTTACATAAATGTTTTCTTGTCAACATCAAACTCATAAGCTAACTTGTATTTTACTCTAATGTCTTACTCTAATAGTTTTGGTTTGAAGGTGATTTTGAAAAATGTTTTTTTTTTTTTTTTTTTTTTAGTTTCAACCTAAATTGGTAAGGGGGTTTATTAAAATTATAAGAAATTATTTTTCAATATAGAAAAGTGGCTATTGCTTTTCTCTGAGGTTAGAGACAAAGTCCTCAAAAGTATCACATGACATTTGTTAGACTACCAACTCAGCTCTCATGTATGAGAATTTGTTCCAAATTAAATATTTCTACTGACAATCATTGTCCGACCACCACTGTCCATAGGGTCAAAAAATAATTTCTAGATTCACCAAAATTAAACCAACAAGTTGATATATATATATATATATATATATATATATATATATATATATATATATATATATCAATTCACAAAGTGGAAGCATTTTTTGGGTAGAAAAGCAAAATTCATTTAGATGGGATGTTAAGTCACAACAAGGAGTTTACCTCTCAACACCATTCAAATATTTCTCCATCTTTTTTATTGAATCTACATCCCTCTCTCTCACCCTTCTTTCAATTCCTTGCCATTGGTCTTCCCTTGTTTTGTTCAAATTTTGAAGACCACATCTCTTGTCACTCTTTGGAGAACCTTACCCTTACCTTCTCTACCCAATCCTTTCTCATTAGTCACCACATTCCTATTACTGTTAGTCACAACTTTATCCTGTGTTGAAATGGTTTAGAAGACCTTGAACATCTTTTCTTTACGTGCCCCTTCTCCAACTTTCTTTAAAGAATAATCCTTGCTTCCATGTGGCCCCACTCGAGAAACTCCTTTGGTTTTGCTCGAGATTGGTATTGGGTTTTGAGAAACTTTTCAAGTTCCTCTATTTGCAATCGAATTGACACCTAGGCTAGGAACACAATCTCAAAAGATAAAAATCCAAATCCCGCTCTCTGGAGTTGATTTGGAATGTCATCTTTAAAATATTTATGCCAGGCTTGTTTTTATTCCCCAACCCCCAATTTCTGATACCCCAATGAGCCTTAGCTCTTCTTTCTGGCCCTCTGCTTGGAGGCTGGCCTCCCACCCTTTTTGTTTCCTCCTATTGTACTTTCTCAATTATTTTTTTTAATTTAATTATATACTCATCCAAAAATACATAAGTGATCCATCATGAAAGCAAAACAAAATTTCATCTAATATATATATATATATATATATATATATCAATGAAATATGTATTATCTAATTATTAGCAACTTGATCAGTCCATGAAAGTAACCTTTGGCTAATTCTATTTTTCTGACAGTTTAAGGATAAATGACATACGACCTGAAATCAAGGATACCTTTATAATATGAATGGGTCTAATTAAAGATATAATTAAAAATTCAATCTTTGATTCTTGAGCACGTCTAATGGTGTGATCATGTGGAGACAGAGTGGGAGGCAATAACCATCACAAACAAGTTGCAATAGTTGCAATTTGCAATATCTGCAAGTTGCAGTTCCTATGAGGTCATACACTTCCAGAATCCTAGTCACTAACAGAAGATGTTCAAAGCTTAAATCACAACACAAACAGAGAGTGAGAGTGGGTTTTCGCTTTTGAATTAAATACATGCACAAGTGGGCTAGCTTAAGAGAAACACTATGTGTGTTTTTTTTGCCTTTTCTTGCCTTTTTCCAATAGCTTTTCTCCATTCTCTATTATATGTTATGTTCTCCTGACATGGATACCAGTTAGCATGAACTGTGTTGGGTTTTGTCATAAGATTCATATCCTCATGATTCATTGAATTTGATCTCCAGAGTTTCAATTGCCAAAGAAAAAGACCTCTCAAGTTGCATATCCATGGAAAATTAGTGAATAAGGAAAAGTAAGAGTTAGGAAATTGGGAGAACCCACTGCATCAAATATCAATACCATCCATTAAAATCTTAACATGAACAAGATTCAGAAAAGGACATGGGTAGTGTGACAATGAATTCTAAGTTCTAACACAAATCAATAAGAAATCTAGAAAAGATTGCTGGGACAAGGAAACTGACAGCTTAACACTTTCCAAACTTTTCTTGCAACTTGTTGCAAGTGTTGGAGACCAGACCAGAACCAACTGTAGAAGAAGAAGTGCTTATCTGCCACTATACCTGGATATCCAAAATTTATATTTTCAGAGACTTGTTAATGCATGTTGAGAGCTGCTGGTCCATGACTATAATGATTTTTTTAGCTTTACAGGTTAGGTGTTTGACTAGTGGATCTTTTTGAAGCTTACTTGCATCAATAATTCCTTCCTTCCATTGCTATATGAATAGTAGCAGATCAGGATAATCCACATACACCAACTGGTCCCCTTGGGACCAAGTGAATGGACCCCCTTCCCAAATTTGGTGTGATGGGTCAACAAAAGATCTCCATGATTATTATTTTGAAATATATTGTTTTCAATAATAGTAATACGTATTTTTATATTCTTTTCTTCCTGACACTTTTTTATGCAAATCATATTTTACCATCCCATTGTTGATAAGAAGTTTGCAAATTTAATAGTTGGTTAACCTTAACAATTTCTTCTTTCACTTATATTTAATTATTTTTGACATTACTTTCAAGTTGGTTCTATGGTGTAGTGGTTAGCACTCTGGACTTTGAATCCAGCGACCTGGGTTCGACTCCCGGTAGGACCTTTTCATTTATTCATTTTAAAAACTGCTCTTCTTGAATATGGTTGAAAATTGCAACAGGAAATCAGGAATTTTAATAAGTATAACCAAAAGCAAATCAGGAAGGCCCTTTCGGTTTCGGGCCCGAAAGATTGGCCATCTTCCACTGTGTGGTTGGTGGAATTATGTTCCTCCCCACCCCTTGCCCGCGTTGAATAAGATTGTTGATTACCACAAAAAAGAAAAAAAAAAACCAAAAGCAAATATGAACTGAAATGTACAATGACAGTTTATTTTAAGGTATTATGATTTACAACACTTGCAACATGCAATCAAGTGGAACCATCTAAACGGCAACCCAAAAAAACAAAGGTGTTAAGCATCTAAACTTCCAAGATCAAATGGCCTCAAATACCATGGTAGACACCAATAGTGGTTATTATATGTGTATATGTTTGTGTTCATTGTTCACTACTAAAATATAAAAATAAACAGAGAACAAAGAAAAGAAAAATATGGCTCACAAGAGTGTTATTAAATGGGGTACAAGAAGAGTCGAAAGACTTTGGATGAACTAGTAAGGTTACCTTCCCTTGTGAAAGTACCTCTCCAGTCCATCAAAAATAGCTCAATGTGATTTGAGTTTGTTTGTGTTTCATGAGTGCAATCCTTACCCCCCCCCCCCCAATAAATAACACCTTCTATAAATAAACATTATGTTTAAAATAGGAGACTTTTTATAAAATTTTTACGTGTGGATCCCTTTAGTAGACCAATGCTGAGTCCCCTTCATATAATATACTACGTGTGGATCCTAACCAAACTAGGTGTTAGCGTTGTTAAGTATATTCAAATTCCAAATGTGAAAGGACCAAACACCCCTTAGGTTATTTAATAAATTATGTTAATATATGAATTTAAAAAGTGATAATTAGTCATTAAACCTTAATTATACGGTTAATATATATATATTAAATAACTTGAGCGACATTTTGGTCCCTCCACATTTGAAATTTGAATATACTTAACGATGCTAGTCTAGTTGAGACCCACATGTAATATATTGCACTAAAAGAACCCAACATTAGTTTATGGTCCACTAAAGAAACATACATAAAAAATACGTTTTTATATATTAGGATGAAAGTATTACATAATATACCACCATACATAATCGAACCCTCAAATGGTAAAAAACAATATATTCAAGTCTTTTCTTTCCAGATTTACCAAAAAAAAAGTCTTCCCTTTCCCGTGTGAGATTTAATATATCCACACAATCTAAACACCAGGAAAAGGTAAAAAGGAAAATTGAAAAGAAAAAAAAACATTAATTATCAAATGGTAAAAAACATTAATATATATATATATAGCTATTGAATGTAACAACAGCTATGACTCGTTATGTAAAGTATGGTTTCTGTTTTGGGTTATGGGGTAATTGTGATATCTACAGGTGGATGCCATCTGAGTGGCTCACACCCATTAGTGTACGTTCTTGGACAAGATTGGGTTTCACAATTACCCCATAACCCAAAACAAACAATTTAACTGGTACTGATTTCCACATCCAAAATCAATTAAAACGCTAACAAAAACGATTAATAGTACCCATGAGACTATGAGAGCATGAGATTTCCTTTTCCGTTGGTAAGACCATAGCCTTGAATACGTCTTTGGGGCCATGTACATTTTATCATTTAAATCATATATATATAATCAATTATTAAAATTAAAATATCATTCCAATGCTTTATTTTTCCAGCTGGCAAAAGTCTATACGGATGAAACTTCACGTGTGAACAAGAGACAACCCATGACCCACAGATACCTCACCCACATGATAATAAATGTCATGAAAGAATTATTATGATGGGATACATGTAACCAATTTCATGATCTTTTGTATCACTAAAAAGAATTCAAAAATATATAAGTTTTATGATCCCTTACCGAGAAAACGCTCCACCCATTATCAATCAACCCTTCTTTTTTCTGGTACATGAGACATAATTCACCAATTACTCAATTATCAACGCTATAAACTGTGAATTGTTAGGGACCCTTGCCAGCTAGGGTTGGAAAATCAATACATTTTGAATTAGCTAAATCTGAGGCCCAAAATAATTCTAAAAACAATTGAAATCTTATGGGCCAACCAAATCGTACCCAGACTAGGGCATCAAAATACCTACAACAATGTTTTGAAAGAGAACCTTTTTTTTTTTTACTGTTTTTAATGCACTTCTTTGTAACTGCCTCTACTTTTCCACCACCATTATAAAAGCCAGACGTGGAGTGTCAACCAATTGTCCCGATCAAATTCGGTTAGTCCCGAACATTTTGAGGCATTACATAATGACCAAACCAGACAATTTAACTAATCAAAAGCCAGCCATGATAAGATCCTCCACCTTCTCCTTATGCTTCCCTCGACACCTCTCTACCACATATTTAGCGTATGAATGGTAGAGATTCCGGGAAGTAAAACACTGAACATGCAAAAATATCATCTTACATCGACGAAGAAACAAGATTAGAGATTCCGGGAAGTAAAACACTGAACATGCAAAAACATCATCTTACATCGACGAAGAAACAAGATTAAAATTCATATTAGTGTCTTTAAGAGTGTATTATCATTGGCACCTGCAATGGTACAGGTACTACAGAGAAGATAGGGATCTCTTGTGATCCAAAATGTTGATCTAATCGTCAAATCTAAACAATCTACTACAACCAGAGCCTCAAAATATTATGGTAAAAGGTTTAACAAGTTCTGCCAATGTTTGGATAAGTTCCTAATATCATCCTGAATAGTCCAACTCAAAAAGAAAACAAGAGAATACCAACCATCCTCCCTCAAACGGCCATCAGATCACCGAAATTGCGCATCAGAAGGATTGATCCCGCAAAAAGTCCAGTAGCTCGCAACAGTTTCTAAAAAGCATCAGAATTAATCACCATTAGGAAAAGCCTAAGAAAATGCATAAATGACTGGAATGGAATCACTGTTATGTCCAACAAACAATATAACAGAACTCCAACCAGCACACTGAATTTATGGATCGTCTGATTCATCAGGGTGAGCCACATTTTCAAGTCAGTATGCGGACAATAACAATGGTTTCAGCTGCTTTATCTCACACCATTGGACAAGAACCATTTTCCACTTCATTTTTCAAATAATAATAAGGCTGGTTGTTAAGACAAACACGCCTGCTGTGGCAGAAAATGGTGCACATGGGTATAGGATGCAAGAAAGGATAAATATATCTAATCTCCAAGATAAAACTGGTACACAATTAATTACCACAACAAAATTGGCCACCCTGAGAAAAATACAACGGACGTAAATCAAACTGATACTAAAATGAAATGTTTTGTTATGACTGTCTGCCATGATGCTGGAAATTTGGTTATTAGATTTTACCTAGATTTATAATCAAGTTCCTATGAGTTGACAAGAAAATTAAATTACTTCTAAGCAAGTAATATAATCATTGATTAGAAAACTATCTTTTTTAATTTTTCAAAACTGTTCAATCCCTTTACCTGCAACCAAACCGAACCAAGCACATAACTTCAGTGTATCATGATTACATGTAACTTTTTTCACTAATTATGTGTTGGAGTATTACTTGTGATCATTCCCATTTAAAACTCAAAAACTTGTTGAGTGGGAGAAAAACCCAAAAAATTTAAAAGAAATTATAAGTAAGCAAAATCAATTTCCCCTCTCTAACTCATTCCCCCCCCCCCCCCCCCCCCAAAAAAAAAATCCTCTTTTCTTTTAGTTCCTACGTATTTGACTGGGTATTTCTTTCTCTCTGAAACAACAGAAGCCATGGGGCAGTTGGTGCTTTTGGAATGGAATGGCTTAATAAGTTGCCCTCAGAATACTGACCAAGAAACATAAGTATAAGCTACTGTATCAGAGTAGACACTTGGACCTTGACCAAAAGGGATAGTATTACTGGGTACAAAACATATATTTTCTCAAGGCAGCAACACTTGATAATATGCTCATCAACAATGTAAACCACACCCAAGGCAGTCCAAATCAAGGATCACACTACGTATGTACCAAACCAGTGATTCTTTGTGCCCATTTGTAATAGGCTTCAACAAGCATAAAACATCAGTAAAACAAGGAAAATGAGATCTACTTCATTAATTTAGTTAGAGACCAATGCTTAGAACCCAACCCTTCCCCGATCCCTACAAAGCCAAAATTGCCTCCATCGATCTCCAAAGTTCTTAAACTTGCTAGGACTTTCTTCTGCAGATTTGTTCTCTATGGTATGGTGGAATTACATCACCACATCGTTGCTGCCAAGATCCATCATCATCAGCCAGTAGATAGAGCAAAAACAAATCAAACAACCCTATCATCAACCTTGGGACACTAGCTGAAAACTGAAGTTCAATCTTGTTAATGGCTATGACTAAAATAGTAAACCAAACAAAATCCAGAAGTCATAGATGATGAGAGCATCCGGCAGTCACAGATGAACAACAGCACAAGAACAAACCACACTCCGGCTTCACACTGCAAGGCGTCTTCCTTGATCAAACACTGATTCCTACTGCATGAGGAACGCAGGCAGCAGCCACCCCCCTTTTTTTCTCCGTCCCTCTATAATTCATGGAGTTAGCCCCACGACTAGCTTCTCTTAAAGGCCAAGTAATCTAAAACAACATACGAGACTGAAAGTCCACAAACTGTTGGGCTAAAAAGACTCCATCTTTCTTACGGAGAAAGGGTGCAGACCAAGTTAAGAGTTAGTACAGCTAAAAAATAAAATGACTTCAATGGAACAAATATTGTAACCAATTGGACCATGGTTCAACTAACAAATCAAAAGGCTTGAAATAAAACCAAGTATGGAAGACAAAACACTACCATGCTAGCTAAGCCACTGTTTGGCCTCTCTTGTTGATTTTTGACCAACAGATAAACTAATTCAACTACTTAATAGCAAATGAGACCCATAATCTCATCCATTCATCTAGTCTGCATACCTCTTTAATCCCAACATTTTTGGGCTTATAAAAGATGCCCACCCAGTAAATATAGATCCCCCCCCCCCAAAAAAAAAGGTCTCCAAAATAATAAGCCCAAGGCCAACAGAAACCAAACATTGACCAAAATAAATCCTTCTAAGACCCAATTGGACGCTACTGATTCTATCAGTTTCTCATGCTGGAAAACTCCTCAAGTTTTATAATTGGTAAGATCATCAATGCTTATTTGGCATATACACTCACTCATCTTTATTTTATGAGTTTGTTGCTTTGTACAAACAAAACCAGTGATGACATACAACACTTGTAAGAACAGTTTCCACATGTTCAACATCAGAAGAGTTTATTGTGATTTTCTCCTCTTCAACATAATTTCACTAGAAGGGCCTTACCTTATGAATTGTCTTCTTACTCTCTCTCTTGGTAAGTAAGATTTCTCCTCCAACATCATTCCCTCCATTTACTCCCAATTGGACCTTTCTAACTTGCTAACTTCTTCCAAAACTCTCTTTTCTCCAATTATATGTATATTCTTCTTTAAATCAGGATTTTCAGATCTGATCCTCGCATTAGACAACACCACCCCTGTTCATTGATATGTTCTTCTCATTTACATATATTGACAACTTATTCCTCTATTATTTTCTCCCCCCCCCCCCCCCCCCCGCCCCCAAGTGATGTGTCCATTCCAGCCCTATCCAGCCCCCAAAGAGGGCCCAAGTCCACCCATGAGCTAGTGCCAACTAAGAGGGGCTGAATCTATCCAGGGGTAGATTGGTCATTTTTCCTACCCCTGTATCAAGTATAATTGGTGACCTACCCAGTTTATTTAATTAATTATGTTTTAATCCTAATTTGGAGTCCTAGTAGTTGAGTTAAGTTGGTGTTTGTTTATGAGTATGAGTTGTTAAGTTACTAAAATTAGAGTATTTGACTTGGTCAAAATTGTTAAGTTGAGTCCTATTTTGTTAAGTTACTTAGGATGCAAGTTTCCTTAGTAGTGGCTAGTTGGGTTTAAGAGCCTATAAATAGCCAAGATCTCAATGTAGCTTTCGGTTTGAGTTATTGAAATTATGAGTTGAAAGAAGTCATGGGATCTCTGGGAGGGTGACTTGCAGCTTGGTTTGAGTTATTGTTTCTGCAATTTTCAAGTTCATTCTTCTTCTTCACGCACTCAAGCATTCACAGAAACCAGCAATCAAGTTTCCAAGCCTCCATCATCAAGTCCAGCAGCATCCTTCAAGCTTCCAACAGCCCAAGTAAGCTACAGCCCCTTCCCACCCAGCCCCAACCCCCTCCTCTGTCTGCAAGCTCCCCACCCCCTCCTGTACCTTGCGCAACCTCCTCACTTCTCGTTTGAGCTAGAAACCCATCCCCAGCCCATTGCATATGCCCTCAATCCTTTGCCCTTCAAGTTCCTGCAACTCCAGCCCCAATCCTAAACCCTAGACACCATTCCCTTTCTCCTTCTTCTTCCCACGTTTTCAGATCCCACCCCAACTAGAACTTCCTCATTCCAGCCCCAAAACACCCCATTACATCCTCTTCAGTATCGGCCAAACCTTGGGATTTCATCCCCACTCTTAGCTTCATCAAAACAATCATACTCCCTAAGTTCGAAGAGACTTGCAATTTATCTTCTTCCTTGGATTTACAGAATTTCCAAAAATCCTGAATTTTCCTAAGTTTCCTCAGTTAGATCCTAATCTAGCTGAGGAATCACTATGAGACAGTTCTGACCAGCAGAACCAGCAAGACTAACCCATCTTCTCATCTAGCTGAAACCTTAATTTGCCCTAAAACCCTAGCCGAAACACCTAGAAACCCTAGCCTGTGCTGGTTCTCATTAAAAAGGGTCCTGGATATCCAATCCTAACCCTAGGTTGCATCACCTAGTTTCTACCTTAAACCGCCTTGTCCATATTTTCTACCAGAAATTTCTCCACTAGGTACTATTATCATGCCCAATCATATATGGCCATATCGACCATCGGACTAGAGAGAAAAATCCACCACTCCTAACTGATCGCATCATTTGTAACTCCAATAATCCATCATTTTTTATCTCCATAATCTTCCTATTACCAAACAAATCGTTGAGTAGAAATGATTCTCTGTCACTCTGACTCATGAACCATTTCAAATTCACAACACTCCTGAATGAACAAATATATTGCTTCATATAGATGTCAGACGCAAGTGGGATTGTCATCCTATAGTAGATGCATCAAACCTGCTATTGGCACGCTAAAAATCTAACACAAGCGGATACGGATAGACGAAGAAGCGGGAATAAGCTCTTAGCCAGATTAATTTGAGATTTTATCATCAAATTAATTAAAGACATAGTAAGAAGTATTAGATTCAAATCCATCAATATCAACACCAGCTTCAGGATCAACCACTGAATGATAATCTTAAATTAACCACCAATCACAAACACCAACAACGAAAGGTAAATCCATGTCAAAGCGTGAGTGGAGACATTACCATGTTCATGGCCCATTGCTCGTCGGTTTGTGGTGGCCACTTCCAGAATTTCAATTTCTCCAGAGAAGGAAAAGAGTCCGCCATGAAAGGGAGCGCCTTGTTTGGAGATTCAACTTTCTGGAGTTCTGGACTGAAGGGTTTTAGGTTTGCAGATTGAAAGTGCGCGCTTGTGAAGATTTTATAGCATGGCTGGCATCTTATGCGAGGGTATATCTGTAATATTACACAGAACGACGCTTCTTCTTCTGTTTTTGCCCTTTCTGAGGATTAGTGAAACTGGATTAGAATTATAGAGTTGGGCTGGGCCGACTAGGTAAATTTTGATGACCTTGCTTTGGCTCTCATATCCAAGCCCATGTAAGGGGAATTAGACAGAAAAAGTCATACTAAATACATAGTCTAAATTAGGATATCCTTTCTCAATATTTTTCTTGTAGTTATTTTATATCTACTATTGATTATTTGAATTCACCTAATATGGATCATATCACTTATTTGTACAATAACATTTATAGTCATTAGAGCATCTCTTTTTTTATTCCAAACAACATATATATATTAAAGATAAAATTTCCTGGAAGTCTAGAACACCTCCCTATTGAGGAAGCACATAGTGCTACCCTGATGTTTTATTTCACCATGCAATTTGTGTGGGATTTACATATGAACATCGTAAAATAATTTAGAGATTGGACCCACATAGACCCCACACAAAATGTGCCATGAGAATGGCTCCGCCCCCTCTTCCACATATAGACGATGGCTAATCTATCGTTATCATTGTTAGATGCACAAACTGCTCATGGGACAATGGTATTGCCCCAAACACAATATTGATACCATTTTGCCAATGCTAGTCATGTCACGTATAATGTCCCATTCACTATAAGTGAAGGGGAACAACACAACCATCATCGAGCAAGTATGACATCTCGAAAAAACTCATTGTATGTTGCATCATTATGTCTACATGAATTGGGTGACTTTTGCACACACAATATGTTGATTCATGCGTTGGATGATTAAAAATGGAAGGAAATGAATTGTTATATTCCCAAGTATGCAAACTTATCTATTTTTTTATATTGTCACAATGCACAAAGAAAAAAGAGAAAAGACTAGTGCTCGGAATGAAATGATTCAAGTGTTGTAGGATCACTTGTGGTATAGATTTATTGACCAAGGTACACTTGACATTTTATAGATTTACATTTATTATCTATATTTATCAAAAAAAAAAAAAAATGTATGAAGGATTTTGAGGCTGCTAGCATGTAATTTGGAGAAATTTACCAAAAAATACGTGTAATTTGAAAAATTATCTTTCTATGTTCAGTCCACATATTTCAATTTTACAGTGTAGATGTTGGTATCAGTACGTTATATTATTTGACAGATATTCAATGGATCAGATTTAACGATCCTGATCTAACGAACCTTACGATAGCGTGAAATAGATATCTCGGAGATTTTTCAGCTTTCGTAATTTAAATAGAAAAACTAGACAAATATGAAATAACACACTTATTTATTCAAAAATAAAAGAAAAGAAAAGAAAAGAAAAGCCCTAAAGACGTTACTTCTCAAAGATTCCCAATAAATTCCGATTTTAGAGTTCCAATTGGGAATTGGCGACTGAACTCGTTTTCTTGCTTCTGAGTTTTAACCTTGTTTCGGCTTTTCAGTAACCGACATTGTCTCTCAGCGTTTTGGTACTTGGTGACAAGTTACAACGCGAGTCGATTACGAGTGACGAGTTCGTGAATTCGAAACGAGTAAAGAACAACCGAAAGCAGGAGAGATTATCGAAATCTGTATTCGATCCGCGAATAAATTTGTATTCTCTTAGATTCATCTCTTCAAACAGTACAGCAATGGCGGACTCTTCAGATTCCCAGAAATCCGACTCCGAGCGAGAGGAAATGTTGGATAGAATGCTAACTCGCTTGGCTCTCTGTGACGATTCCAAGCTCGAAAACTTGCTTTCCAAGCTTCTTCCTTACTGTATCTCTTCACTTTCTTCTCAATCTACAGAAGTCAGAAAGAAGGTTAGTAAAATTCATTCCGTCAAAATTCTTCTATATCAAATTTGCTAATTTCAGCCGTAGGAGTTATTCACTGATTTTTCTTTAAATTTATTGAAGTCCGAATAATATGGTATAACTCCGGAGATATGAAAACGATTAAAAGACGAAAAATAACTGACGTTCAACGCTAAATTTCATAGAATTGAGACACTTGGAATCGTTTCTATAAACCTGTCCATATAGAAAGAGGATGTAGTGAACACTCTGAAGTGGCTCTAGAGGTTCTGTTCTTTATCTATGGCAATTTAAGGAGAATTCACTGTTTGAAGATGACCAGGTATAATGTTTCAGAGGTTGCCCTGAAACACGATTGTTTATTCATTGAAAAATCTACACCTGCTGGCAAGTGTCTAGTAATCACAAGTAGGGTTTTCAACAAAGTTATACAGCCAAGACCATATTCATTTTCTCTGTTAGACTCCATTGGTTGGAAAAGTGATTTACACAACTATCCGTAGCTTGCGTTCTTCCTCCTTGTTTCTATTTGATTTGCTTCCTTGGAGTTTGAGCTTAGCCAGCTCTTGCAGTGTCTCGTGCCCTTATCTTATTCTCTATGGCAGCGAAGGGTGCGTCAATCTAGAGACGTTCCGAGTAGCATCTTACAGACAGGGGGCCGCATCCATAAGTGGCAACCTGGAAGTAAAAGAGAAACATTTGAACATCAAGAATTCAATGGTTATGGTTATCTGGGAAGAGCTCAGCGGGGTACGTTGTGGCAATCATATCAAAGGAAATGAATAGAAAATTTGATGCTGTAAGTTGACTTAGGTTGGATTTAACGTAACATATGTCTGAAACTCACGAGTCTCTCTAAACCAAATTTTTATGTTCTTTCTTTTTTCTTTCTTTTCTTTTCCTGGTCACTGGAAAAAGTTTGATGGTGCTTCCTCAGGCACCTTATGAAGCTGAGACAGTTTCTGATTTCATTTCTGCATCAGCATTAGGGCTGTGAATTCAAAAGGATGGTACTTAAGTACATAATACTATTTTACATTTTAACATTGTCGGATGTCCCCACAGAGTTGCTTTATTTAACACGTTATTTTTCTAATTTGTAATACATGATTGCTGAGTCCACAGTTTAAGTTTGCTGACATTGACATACCCATTTTGTATTATCTATGTTTTCATGATAGGTTATGGAGATATTGACTCATGTGAATAAGCGAGTGAAGCATCAATCACAGATTGGTTTGCCTTTGTCAGAGTTATGGAAAGTGTATCTTGAAAACAGTACCGCTCCAATGGTGAAGAACTTCTGTATTGTGTATATTGAGATGGGATTTGAACGCTTACGCATAGAGGTCAGTTTTTGTCTTGTTGATATCTGAACTGTACCTTTTCCTTTAAAAGAAGGATTTTAACTCGATCCGGAAGATATTGGTCATGGCACATTTTTTGTTTTGTTTGGGGGGGGGGGGGGGACATTCTTCATCTTACATTCATTTAGGTATTTTACAACAGGAGAAAGAAAGTATGGCACCTGATCTTGTTGTCAATATTTCAAAACTTCCTCATCAGCACCAAGAAGTAATTTTAAGGAGCATTGGAAAGGTATATTTGCATCTTGGTTGCTTTAAGAATTAATCGATCATTTCCCTTTTCTTTCTCAAATTATTGGGAATTATCCATTTCTGTTGTGTTGCTGCTAGTAGTTATACCTTCTCATTGGGTGGACAAACTAGAGAGAAAAATGTGAATAATATTGTGTTCTTAGTAGTCCTACTGCTGCAAATAAACACGTAATACAAGAACAACAGCAGCTCAGCTCCCAACTAAAAGGGATCAGTTATGTGGATCCTTGCCTCCAATAAGTTCTTTTTGAGGTTATACTTGATACAAGGCCTAAGCCATGCAAGTGTTTTTTCACCACTTCTTCTATTGTTAGTTTAGGCCTTGTTCTGGCTCGTTCATTTCCTCCAATATCAAATTATCAATTAAGTCACTGTTATGCCTTTGTACTGGGATATTGAGGGACTTCCATTGAACATTGCCATGCCACCTTAGATGACTTCCTTGTAGCATATATCGAGGCAACAGCCAAACCAGCTCTGCAATGATCATTCCTTAGATATTGTTGCTGCTTATCCATCTCCATCCTCATTTGTGCTACATTGAGCTTTTCAATTTGATGTTTCTTAGTTCCCCAATATTCCACACCATACATCATAGACTATCATATGAATGTCCTATAAAATATTCCTCTAGGTTTGATATAAGTACATCAATTATAATAATTCTAGATGCACTCTTCTCTTTATTTATCATATTTAATAATTTATGAAGCATTATCCTCTATATTGTAGAATCTCTCTCTATTCAAGTTTCACCACCTTGTTATCTATCGTGGTTTATCTAAAGTTACACACCATGTTAGGTAAAAGCCTAAAAGCCTTTTGATTCCATTGTTGATCTCCAAACTCTGACCAGGTGCTAGTCAATGTTTTTGTCTCATCCACAAAACAATATCATTGGCATAAATATACACCTGGGGGCCTCATCTGGAATGTCTTTACTTGATAAGTGTCAACCAGTTTTGACCTGTTTTGATCAAGATATTGATATATTTTCTTTAATCAGACGATCAAGATGTTGATGATTTAGTTAGTTTTGACACTTATGCTTATTGGCCTGTCGGAACTTGAGGAAAGCGTAGATTCAGACTAGGAGAAATACCTATTTATGCCTAATATCATTTGAGCAAATCCTTTGCTATTTCATCTTTTGATCATATGGCCTTATTACTCTCAACTGAACTAAGGGTTAATCTAAGGCAGAAACCATTCAGATTTGAAGTGTTTTGGACTTCAGAGCCCACCTATAGCGGTTTTGATCCAAAACTCTTGGAACTTTAATCTGCAGGGGTCTGCTTCTCATACTTTTTGCTCAAATCTTAGTTTTCCAAGGGAGGCTTAATCTAAGTGGAACCGAAATGTAGTGGGATGCCTTCATTTAAAGGAGGCCAAGCTGAGGAAATACTTAGAATTTAGAATAGCTTTATTCTCTTCCGATTTCATGAAGAACTTTAGAGTGGAACGTTAAAGAAAATGAACTCCTTGCAGCCCTCAGATTAGTATTGAATAAAATGGAAACCTTTTGGGAAGTCCAGAGCAAATTGGATTACTTAAGGAGACAAAAACACTATTTTTTTTTACCTACCTACCATGAAGAGAAGAGCTAAATAATTTTAAAGAGCTAAATAATTTTATAAGGGGCATTCATATTCAAGGGATTTTCATCAGAAAGATATCCGGTTACTCAAGTCTTTCAGGCTCATTTTGAAAAATATTTATAGTTCTGGGAACACCCCCTGTTCCCAGCTTACTTTGAGAAGGTGAAGGGGAGGGTTGGAAAGTGGATGTGGAGAAGGGCCTTTGCCCAATCTCTGATTCTGGGTCGATTTCGCATTGCTAGGGATGAATGAATTAAAATTCCCAGTTCCCAATGGGTTCTCAGGCATCTTCTACCTATTCTCTTGGGATTTGTTTAGGCCAGAGGTAATCAAATATGTCTAAAATTTCTTTCATAATGATACATTATCATTGGAAATGAATCAATCTTTTATCACTCTATTCCTAAGGTAGACGCCCGTAATTCAGTTGGTGATTATAGACCATTCAGCTTGTGCAATGTGTGTTTCAAAGTGATTTTGAGAGTTTAACTAGAAAGGAAGAATAGGTTTATCAAAGGCAAGCATGTCGAGGATAACATCTTGATTGGCCATGAAATGATGCATAGAACATATCAACATAAGAAAGGAAAGACTGGACTCATGGCAATTAGGTTCAATACTTATGATAGGATTGAGTGGAACTTCATTTGAAAATGCCTTATTAAGCTAAAATTCTCCTGCTAAGTGGGTCGAATGGATTATTTTTTGTATTACAGCCACCTAGTATGCTATTCTTCTAAATAGGAACCCTTTGGAAATTTTCAAACGATCAAGAGGTTTGAGAAGGAGACCTTCTTTCTTCTTATGTGTTTGTGCTATCTGTGGAATTTTTAGATCGCATCTGGAAAGAGGTGCGTTTGAAGAAAAATATTAGGAGTATAAAGAACTCCAAGGAAGGAGAAAGTCTCACACACTTAGCTTATGTAGATGATCTAATTTTATAGTTGACTTCATGGTTCTAGACTTCTACTAGCTTTCTTTCTTAAGGTTATTCATGCTGTTTTGTCCTTTTTTTGTCTTTTTCTTTTTCTTTTCCCCAGCTCACTTTTCTCTTGTGATTTTTTATGCCTATGGGTCTCAGGTAATTGGTGAATGTCATTCAAAGCAACTTGATGGTAATGTTGCTGCCAAGTACAAATTGATTAATGGTCAAGATAGGCAGTTGCTTTTTGAAAATTTTCTTCATACGATTCTGTATCAACCACCATCTCAAGGGTCTGTTTCTGGCTGTGGAATTCCAGCTGTAAATTTTCCTTCATGGAATTCTTTTGTTTAATCTAAGATTTGCAGAATCTAATTGTTCATTTTCTGCAGTATGGGAAGTTCTCCAGGGCTTTCAGTAAGTCAGACAAATCGTGTTACTGGGAAGCAACCACTAAAAGGGGATGCACTTCTAATGAGAAAGGTGAAACTTTTACAAGTTTTGGAGAAGCTCCTCGGGGAAATATAGATTTTTCTCAATATTTGTGATTTCTTTTCCTTTAGAAATTTACCCTTGCTTTAACTAGTTGCTACTTTCCTCTTGCCATGGCCTATCCGAGGCTGTATTTTAAGTTTGCAACTTTTGTCAGCAGTTGGGGATCTTAAATATTATTGAAGCTATGGAGTTGGCTCCAGAACAAGTTTACCCTTTATATGTGGTTGCTTGTTCGGACAGGTATGAGTTAATTCTTATATTCGATTCAAAGCTCATTCTCCTCCTCTAAAAGTAATTTCTATATTCAATCTTCTGCTTCATTTGAGGTTTTGATATTAATGTACTTTTTAACGATGGTTTGTTCAAGTCAAGAGCCAGTTGTTAAGAGAGGAGAAGAGCTTTTAAAGAGGAAGGCTTCAGCTGCAAATTTAGATGATCCAGACCTGATGAAAACATTATTCTTACTATTTAATGGTATATAATCTACTCCATTATCTATTTTATCTCTTAGGTTGTCATAAGACTCCTAACAAGTGATGGTTTATAGTTTGTACATACATGGACTCCCAGTCCAATCAAAGCTTTTGGGGGGGGGGGGAGTAAAGAAGTTAATAATAATAATAATAAAAAAGAGGAAGTTCAAATACGGGAAAACATTCATCTTTGTTGGAAGCATCTTTTTTGAACCTCAGGGATCATAGTTTTCTTTAAAGAAGTCTTGATTATGTATCATGTTTTTGAGGGAGGATACACATCAATTTAGTTGCACCAATTGTGGCCCTTCACTTGATTCATATTATAAGTTTCCTGCAAGTAGCCGTTGGGGTAAAAATTCCTTACCTTTGAAAGGAGATGGCAGGTGACAAGAAAAAGAAATGTTTCTTCCATATTGAAATTCTTCCTGAGGTTTGGTTCCTACTTTAAAAGCCTTAGGAAGATTGCTCGAGAGAATTGTCTAATATTCCTTGATATGCTTCTGAAAGGCTCTGGACCTTTCAAATTCAGTAGTTTCTGTCTGCCGTGGGCTGAAGGATTTGATCAGAGTTCTCTACAGCAGATCGTGTAACTTCTGTGTTGGTTGCTTTGTTCATATGGTAATGTGTCTTATTTTTCTTTAAAATAAAATGAGAGGGGGGCAAGAAAAAGGCTGAGTTAAGGTTTGGAAGCAGAACAGAAAAAACTCAATTGGGAATGCAGAGTGCGATTTTTGCAGCTTCTATCCACTGAAAGGACATAGCCTCTTGGAAGAAGAAGAAGAAGAAAAAAAATGAACAGTGTGTAATGAGGTTGTGGGGAAGGTTGTTGGTCTTTCATCTAGGAAGGCCATGTTATTTTGTTGGAATTATAGAACACTGTGTCCAAAATCAAGGAGGACATACGGATCCACATGTCTGAAACTAATAACTTCCAACTACATCCAAAATTTTGATAATGATTGTATTGGAACTTATAACTGTAGTTATTGTATGAGACTCTAATTAGTTACTTGAGGATAGTGTGTCTGCATGTTTCTGGCTTTAACATTGGCATCCCTTTAGTTTTCCTCTGCATATTGTTGGTGCCAGAGCCATCAGCTCAGGTCATAATGGTGACGTCATTAGTCAGGCAGTGCCACAGATTGGGCCTCTCACTCCCCTGTTATTTGTTGTAAGGGATGCTCTGCTCCATCATGAGAAGACCTAATAGAAGGGGAAATATTGTAGTATGATCTCCTACTAAGCACTTTTAGCATCAAAGCAGGTTGGGACTTCATCCGTTCTCGTGGCTGTCTGTGCCCTTGGCGGAACTTAGTGTGGTTTAAGATTACATTCCTCCCTGAAGGTTGTCTGAATGGAGAGTCCTAACTCCTAACCAACTACTTCACACTGCAGTCTTTCCTCAACTGCTTCCAGATTCTGGCTCCGCCATCTTGTTGCCTTTGTTGGAGTGGAGAGGAAGAGGTTGCCCACTTCTTTTTTGCTTGCCTTTTCTTGACTTCTATCTGGAGAAGCATTTAAGGCAAATCTTATCCAAGGAGAAGGAGGATTCTCCCTTTGCAGGGGGAGTGGGTAAATATGACTTTTGTTGGCTAAATGAATTGTATTATTGTGGGCAACCTTGCCTTTGGAGCTATCCTTAAGACATTCACCACATTTGGATGGAATGTAACTTTAGGTGATGGCCCTTTGGTTCCAAATCCTTCAGCAGATCATGGACCCTATATCCCTTGAAGTCCGAAGCAAGTTATCCTTGGCAACTTTATTTCTAGTAAACACCCCCCCTGGCGGAAGTAGTAATAGTGTGTATCATGGGATTACTCTTCTCCACCCTACAGCTCTTCTCTGTTCCTGAGGCTAGAGTCCCATGTTGTACTTCCTCCTCCCCGTCTTTGCGGGCTCCCTGTTCTTTCTCTTTGGTAGTGAATTATTTATCCACCAAAAATGAAAATAAAGAAAATCAGTGAACTAATTAAGCTACAACAACAACAATAACAACAACAAGAAACCTTGTCTCAATTAAATGGGGGTGGCTTCATGGATTCTTTCCTTCCAATCAGCTCTATGCTGAAACAAGGCCGAAGCTATTCATATCCTTTCTCACCACTTCTCTTAAGGTTAACTTAGGTCTGCCCTTAGCTCTTCTAGTTTCTTCAATCTGGACTATATCACTTCTCAGTACATGGGCATTTGTAGGTCTCCATTGGATGTCGTTTATGGGTGCTGCTTCCAGACCAACTCTAATATGATCATTCGTTATCTTATCCTTCATAGTTTTGCTACTTATCCATCTTAGCGTCCTCATTTTTGCTACACTGAGTTTATCTATTATGATTTTTTTTAAAGCCCAATAGTCTGCACTATACATCATAGTTGGTTAAACGACGGTCCTATAGAATTTTTCTTTAAGCTTTAAAGGAATATGTTGATCACACAAAAACCCAGACTCACCTCTCCACTTCATCCACTGTATTTTAATTCTTTGAGAAACATCATCTTCTATATCACCTCTTTTATTTATGATTAAACCAAGGTACCTAAAACAATTACTCTAAGAAATGTCCTTATCATCAAGTTTCACCACATCATCGTCTGCCCGATCATGACCAAAGTTACAAACTAGATATTTGGTCTTCGTTCTACTTAGTTTAAAGCCGCTTGATTTTAATGCTGCTTTCCATGATTATAACTTGATATTAATCCCTACTTGAGTCCCATCAATCAACATAATATCATCAGCAAAAAACATACACCAAGGAACTCAATCTTGAATGTCTTTGGTAGTTAAGCTACATGTTCAGATATTGGTAGTTGTCTAATTTAAGATAAGACATAAGATGCTCTGTCAGATTGCGTAGCCGATGGTACTAGCCTACTAGGTAGTTTTGTATTCAGATTTCAAGCTTAAATACTTATGGTGGAGGCTCGAATTGGTAGTGATAATGGGACTTGGATTTTGACATAACTAAAGTAACTTTTGAATCAGGATTAGCCCCACTGGCAGAGAAATATGGGTTTTCCTTGCTGAAGTACCTAAATTGATGCTTCTTTGTTAAAACAAATTTGTTTTCCCTTTTCTTTCTATAATATTACTGATATGCTTTTGAACTGTGGATGGAGATTTTAGGGGAGCTGAATATCTTTTGGGTAATGCTCAGGAACCTGAAGAGATTGTTGGTATATGGGGACTCGATCATTTTGTTGTTGGAGTAAATTCTCATTAAATGTCACATCCTGTGTGCAATTATTTGGAAATTGGAGGGAGAAAAACAGCAGGACTTTTGATGGATTGTGTGAGTATTAATGTGTTGAGTCTGTTGACATGAAGTTGCTAGGAGGGCTTAATATCAGGTTATCATGTGGGTGGTTATCATCAGGTTATCATGCCGTCTACTTTTGGTACAGAAAATAATTGGAATGAGTCATGTCTTTGATTGATAGTTTGTATATTTGACTAGTCATGTGGTTGGACAACATTGCACATCAACCTTATAGAGATCTCTTGATTCTCTTCTATTAAAATGTTCTGCCTGTCAATTTGTTCAGGAAACTATTTTTTGCATCTTTCTTTCCTTATCTCATTTACCAATTCTACAGGTACAGCAGGAGTTGAAAATATACCTCTGGATTCTAGAGTTAATCCTGGAACCATTACATTGCGAATGCGGCTTATGTCTATTTTCTGTCGGTCTATCAAAGCTGCAAATTCTTTCCCGTCCACTTTGCAGTGCATTTTTGGCTGCATTTATGGTGAGTTGTTTTTTTCCTTATGTTGTGGAGTACTTGGATTCTAAAATTAAAAACTTGCTCAAATACAGTAAAAATCTCATTCATCAAATCATCTGGAATGTAATATCTATGAGTCTAAGCCTTCTTTCTTTTTCCATTTTGTCTCCTTATACTATTTTTACATTTTTGCTGCTTCCCGCAGATATATTGTTCTATCCAATTTTCTCTTTGTTTCGATCAATCTTCAATTTATATTCTACTTTGTGAGTGTTGAGGCCAAAGTGCCTTGGGTGGGGGTGGGGGTGGGGGGGTGGGTTCACTTACGAAAGTTTTCATTCGTAAACTCGATACTGATGTGAACCAAAAATCTCTCCGCTGGCCGGAAATCTAATTTGGACCCAAAACTCACATATAGGGGGTAGCCTTCCTAGGCTGGCAGAACCGGGGGGCAAAATTGTCCTTATTCGCCTGTAGATTAATTAATTTCTAATTTCATGTGTCTTTAGTTAATTAAGTTTTAATTTCAGCATTTGAGTCTTTAGTTTTTAATTTCAGCATGTGTTTGCTCCCTCCCCCCCAAAAAATAAAAAAATAAATAAAATTCCAGCATGTGTGAAGTAGAGTCCATTAGATCTTTTAGTATTTATTTGGTCGGTTGTGATTAAGTGTAAGGGGATCCTAATTTGTAAAGGAGACCTGATTAATTTGGAGTATTGTAGTAGGCTATAAATAGCCTATTCTTTCTTTGTGTGTTCCTCAAGTCTGATTGTTGAATGAAATTTGAGTTAAGGATTGTGGCCTTGTTGAGGAGGCCATAGTGAATTAAGTCTCTCATTCAAGATCAGCAGCTTATCAAGAATTCCAGTTTTCTTCTTCAAATTCCCGCAGCCATCGTCAATCACAGCAAACTTCTAAGTAAGAACACAGCCCTAGCCCCCTTCCCCTTGCATTGCATAGTACCCCACCTCCTCTCCATTGCAGGTCATCCCCACCCCCTCCCTTCAATTCCACCCAGCCCCTCCCTCACCTTCCCCCGCAAGACCTCCCTGCCCCTTCCCTGTTCTGTGCAACCCTAACAGGCCTTCCCCTTAGCTGCCGCACCTAGGCAGCAGCTGCTTTAGGACCCTACAACACCCTCCCTTCCATCCTAACGCTCTCGTCGCTCATTTGGGTTTGATCGTGACTGGTCTTGGATTTTGACTAACTTTGGGTACCTCTATTTGTGATCGGATTGGTAAGCTTGTCTTTGGTGCTATGGTCCACCATCTGTGGTGGGAGCGTAATCTCAGGCGCTGGACTTTCAAATCCCGCTCTCTTGACTCGATTTGGAATGCTATTTATTTTGGTGTTTCCTCTAGAATCATTTGTATCCCCCATCTCCCGCTTGTTGACTCCTCAAGGAACAGGCTCATTGTTGCTTCCTGGGAGCTCAACTCCCAAATTCATCATTCTCTTTGATCCTTTCTTGTTTGGATCCTTCTTGTAGTTCTTTGCTTTGTTCCTTTTAATATATTTATTGTTCATAAAAAAATAAAAAAATACGTGCCTGTCTTGCAATTGACAATATTAGACCCCACTCCCCCAATTTGGTTCTGCTTGCTGACCAAAAATCTTGAAAGTCATGAATTTCAAATAGTTAATAAATTGTCTATACTGGACAGAACTATTCTTGGATTTTAATTCCATTGTTATGTTCTCTATTGTTTCATTTTCATTCTAATCTATGTTCTTAATATCTAATGAAGCACTGAAGTAGAAATATCTTCTATAGTGATTTTATTAATTATATATATGATAGAATACAATGATACATTCCATTTTTGCAATATACTAATGGTCGCTTTTTTTTCTTCTGTTAAAACTTTATAACATGACAGGAAGTGGTACCACCTCAAGGCTGAAGCAATTGGGAATGGAATTCACTGTCTGGGTTTTTAAGCATGTAAGCATATGAATAGGAACTTCGATTTCTACCTTTGATTGTGAATCCGTGATAAATATTTGATGATGCTAAAATTGTAAATTGTGCCAAAAAATTTCGTTTAAAGAGGTAACATGAGAAGATCATCTTGTTAATTTCTCTGTTTTAATATTGAATTTCATATTCGATTTGAGGGATCTTATCAGAGGCATTGTGAGGAGTTACACATGATTTTAGTACATGATAGTTTATGAAGTCCATCACGAACGGGATGAATTTGAACTTAACATGATGGTCCCTCATATGGTGACCTGAGAACTTCATGTTTTTAAAGTGTTAATTCTTAGAGCCATTTGAGAATTTGTGGGAATCCACAATCCACGAGGTATGGAGCATACTATGTGAAAGTACTGTGGTTGTAAAGTAATAGATATTTTTATTGATCAGCAACAACAGAGAGTAGATTTTCATTAGTGAGAAAAGAATATAATTATTGTTGAGTTGTGTTGAGACTTTGGGAAATAAAGTTTATGTCAATGTGACACAGTCCACCTCTTATTTATACTAAAATGGGGAAGTGCAAGTTGCAGAAATACCGTATGGCAACAGAAGATAAATCCCTATAGATAATTCTGCACTTGTACCCATATTACGACTCCTTTAATTTGTTACATATATATATATCAATCATGCCCAACTTGCCAACAATAAAGGTAAAATTTTTGTGCTTAATTCTCTAACAAAAAAACATCTGCATTGTGGTTCTGGTGGAACATAGAGAATGTAGACAAAGCCTCCCCCCCCCTCTCCCACCCGTTTTTGGATGAATATGGATAAAGTCTTCTTTGATCTTCAGTTATGATAAAGTGACAATCAGTCTCCATGTTCTTTGTGATCCCAGAAAGAGCAACCTGGACGAGTACCAAAAGAGATCATAAGTAGCGCCGTTGATCAACCCAATTCCTGCTTTTGATGGTGTAGTGATGTGTCACTGCTGACACTTTTAAAAGTATTTTCTGTAATGAAACATCTTTCCATGACCTATACCATGGAGCTATTCCACCGCTGAATGTGACTTAGTAAGAACATGTTTCGGAGCAAACTCCTGCTCTGCAAAAGCTTTTAGAGGGACTATTTCACTTTCAGGTGGTGCCTGGTGGTAAACTATATCTGTAGCGCTTCCTTCTGATTCTGCTTATGAGTGGGCTTATTCCACTGCTCATGCTGAATTGGATTATGAGCTATGCTGATTGTGGACTTACTGTCAGAGTAAGGTACATAAGTAATCTCACAAGAACATGTTTCGGAGTGAACTCCTGCTCCGTAAAAGCTTTTAGAGGGACTATTCACTTTCAGGTGGTGGTAAACTCTTCCTGTAGCACTTGTTTCTGATTCTGCTTATGAGTGGGCTTACTCTAGTGCTCATGCTGAATTGGATTATGAGCTATGCTGATTGTGGATTTACTTTCAGAGTAAGGTACATAAATAATTTCACATCAACACATAGATCTTAGACTAATTCCTTTAGCCACCCTAGCTTACATGTATTATGAATCATAGCTCTAAATCCAACTTCCAGCGCTGGTCCTGGCTAGTGGCTACCACAGTTTGCTTCTTGCTTTTTCATGTAAGTAGTCACCACCAGCATAGGTACAACACCCATGAAGTAGACCTTAGATCGTCTGGATAGCCAGCCCAATCAGCATCTGTATATGATTATGGATTGAGGTGATCATTTGGAGAAACCATAATTTCTTTTCCTGGAGCCGCCTTCAATTACTTGAAGACTCTAGACATGGCATCAAGGTGTGAAGAATAGGGATCATCCATGTAATGTGTTGGTTGGTTCAGCTCTGTTGGTGGGTTTGGGTTATTTATTTAGATTGTTATGTCTTGTTGCCCAAGTAAGGGTATTTATGTATATTTTACTTTCCACTTCATTATAAATAAAGGGGCTTGGGATCACATTGATCAAGAAACCATTCTGCCACAATTGTTTTTCTCAACATGGCATCAAAGCCAAAAATTGATTAGGGAAGAAAGAGAAAAAAGTAACAAAAAGGAAGCTTGATCTCTCTCTCACTCTTTGTTACGGATTATGAGATTGGTAAGATTGGTTAAGAACTCGTAATAGAAACATCTCTGCGATCAACCACCATTGCTACAACCGCCACAGCTACTGCATCACCTCCTTCTACAGTCAGTACTCCCTTTGTTGCTTGATTTGCAATCTAGCCTTCTGCCATCAAACAGAACCTGTTACAACCATCGTCTTCAACCTGCAATTACTTTCAGACCTAAAACCACCATTGCCTTCACCTTCTTCCTCCATCCAGAACCATTGCCTCCATTAGAACCATGAATCAGCAAAGTCGCCTCCACCAGAACCATCGACCAGAACCATCGCCTCCTTCCTTTTCTTTGCAACTCTGTTTTTTAAGAAGAATCAATTCTTCCTTGTTTGTAGAGGACGGTGAACAATGTTCTAAACCAAGCAAGACCAATAATCCAGTATAGCCAACCGAACTAGACCCGACCCAAACCATGTCTCTATTTTCCCCTTCTATTGCTCCTTCTTAGTTACAGTTCCACTAACTACCCAAAAAAAAAAAAAAAAAAAAATCGAAATGCACAGGTTGTTCCTTATCCTATGAATCATATGAATCCATAGATTTTTCTGGGTGGTCAAGCTATTCAATTTTGCGACGTTCCAATTGTTTCAAAAGAGTGAAGACAGAAGAACAACAAGTTTTTTTGCACACATGGCAACCACCGATGGTACTACTCCCACTGGCTTCGGATATTATCCTACTCCTTCTCCTCTTTCAGTACAGTTTGATGGGACGAATTATTTGATTTGGTCTCATTCTGCATACTTAACTATTGCTGGAAAAGGACTTGTTCGACATATTACAGGCAGTAGGCACTACAGGCAAGCCTACAATTGTAGGTATTTCTCAAGATAAATGGATTTCAAATGACTCTCTCATCATGTTGTTCCTTTTAAATTCCATTCATCCAAACCTTGCTTGTGGATATCTGTTGCTTGACATTGCTGCCCAGATTTGAAGGGCTATTGCAGAGACATATGAATAGTTGGGGAATGATGCACAAGTCTATGAGCTCTGGAAGGAACTTCATGCAACTACTCTGAAGGAGTTGACTGTGGCTTAGTATTATGCTGAATTGCGATCTCTCTAACAAAAGTTAGATCACTACAGGGATTGTCATTTATCACCCAAGGATCCTGATGATGTGGCTGGCTGCCTACAAAAAGCATGTTGACAAGATTAGGGTCTATGATTTCCGAGCTAGTTTAAATGTTGAGTATGACCAGATCCAAGTGTAAGTCTTGAGTTGTTCTCCCTTTCCCACGTTGGAACAATCCTATGCTCTTATTCAGTGTGGGGAAAGTTGTTGTCTGGCTATGCTTTATACTCCCATTATGGAGAAATCTGCTCTTTAATCTGTTAGTAGCAAATCTGGTCCAACCAAATAGATTATAAAGTGTGAGCACTATCACAAACCATATCATACCAAGACTGCTTGTTGGAAGCTCCATGGGAAGCCTATTGATTTTGTGTAGAAGAGGGCACAATGAAAGGAAAAACTGAAGGCTAATCTTTTCAAGACTGTTCCTATGGTTCCCTCTATTGATATTGATTTTTCACAGGAGGAATTAGCTACTTTGCGACGTATTCTACAATCTTCTACTGCTGGTGCAACCTTTACTATTGCTCCTACTACCCATACCAACTTTTATCTTGCTACATCAAGTAAAACTTTTACAGGCTTCCATTCTTCTTCTATTTCTGCTATTTGGATCATTGATACATAAGCTATAGACCATATACAGGTTCATCCTCTTTTCTCTTACATTATTCTCCAACCTCAGGGGAAGATAAAGTTCGAATTGCTGATGGTTCTTATTCTTCCATTGCTGGAAAATGGACCATTCAACATTCTTTATCACTTTCTTTGTCTAAAGTTTTGCATGATCCTTCCTTTTCTACTCACTTGCTTTCGATTAGTAGTTTTACACATGACTTGAATTGTAAAGTGATATTTTTTCATCATACTGTGTCTTTCAGGATCTGGTAACGGGGAAGGAGATTGGATATGGTAAACTAGACAAAGGACTTTATTTTGTTGAAGCCGATTGGAGGATCTACTTCTGCTTTAGCTACATCTTCTCATTAGGTCTATTTGGTTATGTCAGCCCTTCATCAGTGGCGTCGTAGGCTCGGTCACATTGACTAATCAAGCAAACAATAAAGACAGTATCACGTCTTTTGAGGATAGGTACATAAGTTCCTCAACTAACCTTTGGTAGCTCCCTTTGTCTAGTGGTTCACCGTCTCCACTCTTGAGAGTTAGGGGTCTCAGTTGGTTTACATCGTAGGATATGTTCTTAGACAATGGTTCAAGAGTTTACTTCCTTCAGTAAAAAGAAATAACGTGAGTAGGCTAGTTCTATCTTCTATGGCGAGAACATATCTCAGCTTTCCATTTTTCTGATCTCAAATCCATACCCCAAGAACGTTTTTAAAGACGAGTTTTGTGCCGCACTGCTTCTTCTGATGAAAATGTACAATCAAGGTAATGTCAGCATATATTTTCCTTATGGGCAAAGTGTAATCAGCATTATTTGTTAGTATCCCACATTAACCATGTTTTATATAACCTTCTGAACCATGCATGAGGAGACTGCTTCAATCCATATAATGCATGGTGAAGTTACACACCTTCCCATGAATTTATTTAGAGGCAAATCCACACCTGAATATCCATGTAGACTTCTTGTAGCTCTTCGTGAAGGAAGGCATTTTTAACGTCCAATATCTGGATCTCCCAACCTTGATTTGTTGTACAAGAATGGATAACTCTCATAGTGTTCATCTTCGCTAAAGGGGCAGAAATCTTCTACGAGTCAATTCCTTAGTTTGTGTCTTTGTGAATCCTTGTTCAACCTATTCGGCTTTGTAATGATCCATAATACCATCGGCTTTGTGCTTCACCACAAAAACCCATTTGCATCCAGCTGCCTTTTTTCCTTATTAGAAGATGAACTAGTTCCCATCTTTTGCTCTTTCCCAGAGCTTTCCTTTTGGTGATTGCTTCTTTCCTATGTCTATGATAACAACATGGAGAGCTTTGCAAGTGTTAGGAATAGAAGCAAAAGACAAGGAAGAGACAATCCTTGGGGGGGGGAGAAATCATGACACTACTTTAGAAGTAAGATGTTGGGTGCACGTTTGATGTGTCTTTTGAATAGCAATTGGTGGATCCAATGGATAATCAGTACTAGGATTGCGCATACTAGGTGATAAACTTCTATGGGGCATGGACTTGATAGGTTCTACTGGTCTCGAGAGATGATGGTGGCTTGACAATGTGCTTCTTTCCTTCTTCCAATTATGTGTAAAAGCTATGACTAGAGACTGTAATGGTATTTGAGATTGCTCCGCGTGAACCACTGCTTTCTGCTTCCCTTGAACTAGATTCTATTTTTCTTGTTCGGTTAAAACCATCTTCAAGAATTACTCATTTTGAAGAAGTGAAACATCTAAGGTAACCTCTGTGGGAGCAACTGACTCATGATTCATGAACCACTTTACTAGAACTTTTCTCCCCCTGAAGAGGCATATTAGTTGAGTAGAAGGAAACATGCACCGCATCTGTTGTATCAAATGTCTTTTGTGAAGCATTCACCCAAAAAAATGTCTTTTATAAAGTAGGGTGATGACAAATGTAGCCTCTGGGGTAGCAGTAGCAGATAAAAAAATGTAGTGAAGTCCTTTTGGATCAAGGTTGCCCTTAATGAGATGATTGTTGGTAAATACAGTGCGACCAAATACCTTGGGTGGAACAGGAAAGACAATGGATCCTAAAAGATGAGGTTAATATGGTTTGGTATGATGGGAGAGATGGAGAATTCTTGGTGATGACGGGATGAGGGTTTCAGGATGAAAGAAAGAGAATGGTAGGATTTGGAAAAAAGGTGTAAGAAGAATAGGAAATGGGAGGTTCGATCCTTTGCCGTAAACAGTGGAGATGATGAATACTTGACTTTAGGTTTTTATAGAGAGAAGAGTTAGAAGAAGAAGATGATGATGATGATGAGGAGAAAGACAGCTGGAGGTTGGGAAAAAAAATTCTTTGGACACAGCTTGGTCTAGCACTGCTTGGAATTTAGATAGGGTTTGGGTTGTAGGTAAGAAGAAAAAAGCAATGGTGCCATTCTTCCCTATCTAGGGAATGTTGGTCATAAAATATGTTACAACTTCTCCCTGTAGATACTAATAGGAACAACTAACATCAGTGGTACACATGGTAAAAAATTCGAGGGAAACTCAAGTTTCGACTGGGTGAAAATGGAAAACTTAGGTGGAAACTTGGGAAATTTCGAGGAAACTGAGGACTTTTCCGTACAAGTTTCAACATCAAGTTTCGACAGGTTTTAGAGAGTATTTTAGGGTGGAATCCTGTATTTAAGCTAATTAGAGTATAAAGAATACATTTGTTGTATTTTGCTAAAAAAATCAATGTAGATATGTCATTCAATGTACATAACATCAATGTAGAGTTGTCCAAAAAGTTCATTATAAACTTAACTACTTAAGCATATAACATTCAATATATAATTTCTAACTTCAAAATAGTTGACAATAAAAGGAAAATACAACTTAGTGTTAAGAGGAGTACCGAGAGTGGATTAATCCTATGATCTGAGTAGTACTATGCTTGTAACATCATCTCCTCCAACCAACGAATATAGACATCCTTTGACATTTTATGCCTATGGTTGTCAAGTTAATCGATAACTGTAACTTTATGAGTCTGGTCATCAATATGCTTAAGATAACCAACCTGAGGGAATATGCACATTGGATAGGGAAGTCCTGATGGAGGGGGTATTTGTCGTGGGTATTTGGGGAAACATGAAATAAACAAAAAAATTAAAAATTTGGGAAGGCTACAAAATTTACAGGAAAAAGTCCCAAGTTTCCACGAGATTTTCTAGGTTTCCACGAAATTTCCAAGTTTCCACAAAATTTCCCAAGTTTCCACGAAATTTCCCAAGTTTCCCACAAAATTTGGGAATTTTTTCCTCATGAACCAGCTGGTCCAACTGGGTTGAACCAAGTTTCGACAGGTTTCGAGAAGTTTCAACAAAATTTTGACAGTTTCGATCGAAACTGAGGTCTTTTTTTTCTGTCCTCATGAGTTTCGTTTCACATTTTCCAAAATGGGAAATTTCGGTGGAAATTTCGCAAGTTTCGATGGAATTTTGTTCTATGGTGGTACATTTGTTAACATTTTGGAAAGGTAAGGGGCCTGCAAAATTTGCTGAAACTGATCGGTGTTTTTGACTTGAATTAAACCTTTGGGGATGTGCAGGTGAAATACTGCTGGGCATTTTGACTTAAATTGATATCAAGCATGTTGTTGAAATACTGTTATTTAAGTATATTTTATCTAATGAAGTATTTGCATTTTTATTTAATATGATCAATAGGTGTTACTATACAAACTACAGGCCATGGATCCTCTCTCTCCCCTTTTAACATCTGGCAGAGTCTTTTCCCTCTCCCCCCGAACACTTTCATTCCTGTAATTTATTAAGCCCATATTTTTTTACAGCAGTAGCCCCTTTTCATAATGCTTTATTTATGCTTTAACACTTGCATTGACATCTTTCAAACCTAACTTCAACCACAATCACTGATTTAATTTAATATGTATTTTTTTATTTTGCCTGCATACTGTTGCAGTTATGTTATCTTTTATCTTTCATGCAGGCAGAAATAGACCAGCTGAAACTTATGGGTCCTGTTATATTGAATGGAATCTTGAGGTCTCTAGATGGTTATTCGATTACAGAATCAGGTGAATATTGTTTTTTTGTCATAATTCTTTGTGCTCAGTACCTCATTCTGTATGGTTTGCTTTCATCTTTCCTATTGATTGGTCAAATATGGTACCAAAGTTTTCACTCACTTGGTATCGGAGAGAATTAATTGTACAGAATGGAAATCTGGGTAAATTACTTGAAAAAAGAAAGAATATGTAATTAGTGATTATAATAAAGGAAATTGGAAGATAATTTGAAAGATAATTATGTAACTGGATATTTCTTTTACCACTTTTCAGATGCTACTTCCAGGGATGCCAAGTCCTTTGCCTTTCAAGCAATTGGCATGATAGCGCAGCGCATGCCTCAACTTTTCAGGTCTTCTACCCTTCCTCTGTTTCTCTTTGCTAGCTTAGTTCTCTGTATTGTATTGAAAAGCGAATTTTTCCACTATATATGCTCTTCCCTTCTCTTTCTCTCAGAGATAAGATTGACATGGCTGTCCGCCTTTTTGATGCTTTGAAAATGGAGGATCCGTTTCTACGTCTCACCATTCAAGAAGCGACCAATTCCCTTGCTGCAGCTTACAAGGTATGTTGTTCACATTCATAATTTATGTACACTGTCATTCTTTCGCTGCATTATTGGCATGAAAATGTTATGTATATGCTATCATCAGAGGACCTGGAATAATTATTTTTTGGGAAGTTGGTTTTGTGTTTCTTTAAAGCTATTTAACGGAAGCTGCTACCTGAAAAGCTATTTACTGTAAACAAGATACGGTTTGGTTTTTATGAGTTGAGCTAGGCTTCAAGTAGGATAATGCTAGCCTAGCCACAAGGCCCACATTGTCTCCGTCAATTCTTAGGAAGGATTCCCTCGTCGCTGAAAGCTCTTTGTAATTACTATTATCAGCATACTGTAACCTTCTTTTTACGTTTGCTATTGTATCTGAGTGTTTGCCTTTCTGTTATAGGGAGCTCCATCGGCGGTCTTGAAGGATCTGGAGGCACTTCTGCTAAGAAATTCTCAAGTGGTAATTACATTAATAAATTGAGATTCTTTATTGTTCTATTGTTCAATTTATCTGATCTACACAGCGAAATAGTTGGGGAGTTTTTAATCAATATACATTCTTGTCTTGTCATTGTTGGAAGCTTTCATTAATGAAGATTAATTGTCTTTTTGGTTGCAAGGAACAAAGTGAAGTACGCTTTTGTGCTGTTAGGTGGGCAACATCTTTGTTTGATATGAACCATTGTCCAAGTCGATTCATTTGTATGCTTGGGACAGCAGATTCCAAACTGGATATAAGGTAGTTCAACATCATTTTTTAAATTCTTTAGTGGATGTAAGGTATCTCGGTATATTTTGTCCTCCTTCCTCTGTTTTTTGTAGTCAAAGCCCCTAAAGTTAGGGAAAGTCCCAATGTAAAGAAAATTCAAGGCATAAGTGATTCAATTTGTCAACTGATATCACGTTCTTTCGAAGACCTAGATCGTCCAATTCATTGGCAGATAACTCAGCTAGTCAAGGTCTGTGAACCAAATATTTTGTGGGGAGTATTATACTCTAGGGCATCATGAGATTGGCCAGGTTCCCGTGGTCCTTACCCTTCTTAGTAGAGCTGGTCAGGAGTAGCTCCAGTAAATGATAAGCTACGAGAAAGTCATTTGAGGTGGCACGACAACGTTCATAAAGGGCCTGTAAATGCCCCTAAATGGAAAAGCGATTTAATTTAGATTGAAGGAATTAAAGAACTAGGGAAGACCTGTGATAACCTTAAGAGAAGTGTTGAGAAAGGATATGCATAGATTAGGTCTTGTATCTGGTATGGCCTCAAACAAAACTGATTGGAAGGCAATAATTGATATACTTGGCCCGTTTAGTTGGGACAACGCTTTTTGTTGTTGTTGTTGTTGTTGTATTATACTATTATTATTATTATAATATATATTTTTAATATCTTATCTTGTTAGTTGAAGCTACTCCTCTGTTTTTGCTGCTGCCAATTTATTCTATTGTAATTGTTATTATCCATAAAAATAGTTGTTTGCCATTTTGTTTGGTCAATTTTTACATTTATACTGTTTTACATATTCTCTGCAGCCTAGTCGGGTTGTGATGCCACATGGATTTTCTTGTGTAGTATATTGACAGATGAACACAATGGCCTTATTCTTTGTAGGGAAATGGCTCTTCAAGGTCTCTTCCCAACAGAAGGTGAAGAGAAAACCATGAGCAAGAATTGTGACATTAAATACCCTGATCTTGGGGAGATGCTTGATTTTATTTGCAAACAGCAGCCCAAGTTGTTGGATTCCACAGGGATGGCAGAGCAAGCCCTTATTTTTCCATCAAAAATGTATGTGGCTATGATTAAGTTTTTGCTGAAGTCCTATGAGGCAGGTTTTGAACATTATGGCAATGTTGGGGGAATGTCGGAGTTTAACCCCTCAATGGAGAGAATATGTGTGTTGCTAGAATATGCTATGGTATATGAAGGTTCAGTTGAATTGCATGCTACAGCCTTAAAGGGATTAATTGCTATTGGATCTCATGTGCATGAGGTTAATTTGCTAATTATTAATGCATCTTTCCTTTAGTGCTTTATTTATTTACTGATAATATTATTCACTTTCCCTCTTTTAATTGTTCTTTATCTGATTTGTTCGTCCCATTCCCCTCCAAAGATGATATCTTCACGTTATGCGGGGAAAGTTTTGTGGTTAAAGCAACTATTAGGGCATTTGGACTTTGAAACACGTGAATCTGCAGCACGCTTACTTGGAATAGCTTGCTCTGCTCTTTCTACTTCAGAAGCATATGCTCTTATCTCTGAACTTGTTTCTTCCATCAGTAAAACACATAATTTGAGGTATGAATGACTGGATGTTGCTACTTGAAGGGTTTTAACTTTTGAGCTTCCTTGATTTGGGCTTGATATTTTTATTGCTTGTATTTGCATATTTCAATGATTTATTCCTTTCCAGGTTTGAAAGTCATCATGGTGTATTGAGTACGATAGGATATGTTACTGCAGAATATGTGTCAGGAACCGAGCCTGTAAGACTCTCTTTCTAGAAACCCTTTTCTCTTACGCCAATTATCACTTTTCTCATTAAAAAAATGGACAAACAGAATTGCCTGCTTGTTTTACCATTGGGTTTTTGTGTCATCATTGATCTTTTTTTATCTTTACCATGATAAATTATTGAAAAAAGAAAGATGGGAACAAACAACAACTATGGCAGTGCCAAGCATCATTGTCAGTGTCTAAGCTAGCCAAGTTGGCCTAAGCAATGCCTTGACAACTATCGTACTGGCTTACACCGGTTTTGATGGAACTACAAATGAGAACCATCAACAAGACGGGGGCCGAAATACAGTGACCTGTTATAACCCTTGGCTTAGCCAATTTGTTGGTTATAGAATTGTCTGATTGCATTTGTTGCATTTTCCATGGAAGAGATGTTCTGGATAGTTTGTAAAGCTCTGGATTGCCAAAAGAACTGTCATCAATATTCAGCTTAATCACAAATTAAAATCCTATGAGATACCAGATTTAGAAAACATCCAATAAGTAGAAGTCAACAATTCTGGTGGTGGAAATGTCGAGAGGACACTTCAGTGGTCTAAGGATAGCACCGGAATAAAATTGAAATCAGATGGTTGGATCTGAAGTTGTGAACTAATTCTATTGGTAACATGGCTCCAGAAGAATCCCATTTAGATTAGGACTGTTGAGAAATCAGAACGAAAACCAAGATCTGAAATTTTAGTAGTTTGTAGAATACAATCAGATTTGAGAAGTGAATTGAATCAATGAGAAACAGAAATTACCTTAACTAAAACATGAAGAATAATTAAACAGAAAACCAGAAACCTCTGACCTGATTTTTAACCCTTTTCATATGGACACTTTTGCCTTTATTGAAGAAGGAAGAGCTAGTTAAAATGAATGCCTTTTCCTCTATTGTTTCCTTCCAAAATTCATTCATAATTCAGCCAGCCTTCTACTTCAGTTTCTAGCCATTGAACCTTCAAATTTCCCTGTTGATGAAATCATGAAAATTAGAGTAACTGCACATCGATCGCAGTGAAAGCTTTAACCATATGCTGTCCTTAAGGACTCACGTTCTTGTCACCTTTCATTTGTCTCATGAAATCTGCATGTTGTTTGTCTTGGTTTTGGCAGCTACCAAGTTGACACTACAACTGTAATATAAAATATAGGCCTAAATTTTGGTCTAACTACTCAATCTCAATCAGATTTTTGTCTCACGTCACCTTACTTATGCCAGACATTGTTTATCACTTAAGATAATGTTTATTCATAAGCTACACCCTATTTGGGTACAATAGGAGATGATTGCTAGAGGGTGAGCAAGCCAAGATTGATTCTGGAAGAAGACTAGAAGCAACTACATCAAGATCAGATAGTACCAAAGAAAGGCGGATTAATAAGACTTTAGAGGCTGTTGATGGGTTTTTAATTTTGGTGGAGGGTCAGGTTATGAAAGCCTGTATGGAGGGAGGTGGAAGATGGTGAGAATGGTGATAGATGTGGTTGAAATTAAAAGAAGAAGATAAAGAAAAACTAAAAGATAGATTGACAGCTAGAGATCCACTAAAGCCCACCTAGGTCCACCAAAAGTGATCCAATTTTGGATGTATATGCTGAGATACACAAGTAAAACTCAAATGAGAGCAATTTTCTTTTTGAATTCATGGTTGCATTCAAGAGATGCCAGAGTTTGAATTATATGAAGATGGAAATCTTGAAATAGCACGGTAGTTATAAAGAGACTTTTAGAAATAAGCCAGTATTTCCATACGTTGATAAAAAGTAAAAAATTCGAAAAAAATATCCTCTCCCCAAAACCTTGCAAGCTGTTCCCAAGACATACAAACTACATCTAAGCAAGGGTAATTACTTTACTTGGAAAACAAAAAGACCGATTAATACCACCTGGATAGTAAAATTTATTACACTAAATAACTTAGGAATAAGCCAGTATATATTAGTTCGGTACGCCCTCTATGTACCCACATTTTAGTCCATCAAAGTGGTCCATCACAAAGAAACACATGGATCCTAAGGCTGGCGGGATGCACATGTAACCCCATTCAAGGCTTATTTCCAATAAAGTAAGCCAAAATGTGACTTTTCTGCATTAAAAAAGTTCAAACAATAAAATTCCATGAGGAGAAAAAGTCAACCTTTAGTTCAATAACAAAAATTGGACTTTACACAGTACGTGAAATTTTCAACTTCTAATTGCTGAGGTTTTTCTCCGATATAAAAATTTTATAATCTTAGTATAATGAACATTATTAAAAAGAAATGGCAAAATAATCATAGGTTTTGGTGTCTAAAAGTTTATTTCCATGTAGAGCGACTTTAAACAACATTCATGCACCCAAATAATGTTCAACAAATTTGTTAAATTGGAAGATAATGAACTAGTCAAATTTTATTTGGTGCATACTAGAGCTGTTTAAAACTGCTTTGGGTAGATTTAGAATTTTTAGACATAAAAGAAAGATTATTTTGCCACTTATTTGGTTTTTACTGATGTTCAATCATTATAAGATATTATGAAATTTTTATATTTTAGACAAACCCTACCATTTGAAGTTTTAACTCCCCATACAATCAAATATTCAAATATTTGTTCTTGGATTGGGGGCTGGCCATTTATAGAATTTATCCATTTGGTCAATTTCATTTGTTGTGTGAATACTGATTGAAGCCGCTTTAAATGGAAATAGATTTTTAGAATCCTAAGAAAAAGATTATTTTTCAGCTCATGGTTTTTTTCACTTATGTTCAGTGACAATAAGGTATATGAAAATTTTAGTGCCTTTCTAGTATCAATTTCTATTCTCAGTTTCCCGTTATTTTTTATTTTCGTGTCTTTGGTATCTACCATAATCTTAATAATTCCGTTTAAAAAAATAGAAAAAACTCTGTAATCCATGATATACTTTAATTTACTATGGATTATGGGCCAAAAACTCTATCTACTGGTTTTTGCACCAGATCACTTGAAGACGCAATTCAAATGGAGGGTATAATATTCAAAGTACATTCTCTTTATGAAAACCCTATCTGTGCTCCTTTTCAGCATTCCAAAACCCTGCAGATCTATTCTCATAACTCTACGTCTCTGTTCATGGTTTCTCCTGCTTGAAGCTTCTCAAGATTTGCAGAGATTTCTGCAATTTTCTTCAGGTCTCTCTGTCTCTGTCTCTGTCTCTCTCTCTCACAGAGATGCATGTGATCCAGAAGGTGGACTTGCCGCTGCCAGGTACACGTACCTATATAACCACGATATTCTTCCCGGTCATTTCTTCTTCTTCAGAAACAAGAAAATAAAAAAGGACGAATCAAGAATCGAGATGATCATTGAGAACTCAAGTACCTTATTAGCAGATTCACATACCCTTCATGGTGTTTGTGGAATTGACCTCCATTTTCACTTGTCTTCCCTATCTGATGTTTGTGACGCTGCGGTTACCATATTGTGCTGTGAGCACACAACAGTAGTGTTCATCCTCTAGAATCGAGAGTCGCTAGAGTAGTGAACAAACCAATGCTTCCCATTTCTGGTTTTGGGGAAGAAGGAAGGAAGAAGAAAAGGTAAACTTGTATTTATTTCTACGGTTTGGGTTACAATTTTTCATTTTGATATACCAAAGTTACTTTTCATTATAGAACCCCTCCTTGACAGATGTTTTGATTCCTTTTAAAAATTGGCAAAATAGAGAATGAAAATTTATGCCAAAAAGGCCTTTAAAGAACCTAGAAACTGAAGGTTAAACATAGGCCGAACAACTAAATATTCAATTTTATTTTTCTTAAATGAGGGTTTGACTTTTTATATATTAGCTATTTATTATTATTATTTTTTAAACTCTTTTTATTGGATCAAAATAGGCTTTACTTTCTTTTTTTGTATATCATGGTAAATGTTTTTATGTTTGCTTCTATGATATATGAGACATTAGTAATTGTTGAATTTGGAATCTCAGAAATCCTTGAACTATGAGTACCAACCTAGGGTTTGAAGCCCAACTAAAACTTTAGATGTGATTTAAAAAAAAAAAAAAACCCCTAAGATTTGCACGATTTTTAGGGCCTAAAATAGGTTGTAGTACACTTTCTTATGTCCTAATTATGGTCCCCAAAACTAATGGCCAATGCATGCTTTCGGGCAAGACAATTTGGAACTAACCCGACTGGAAGTTGGAACTGTGCTTAAGACCTAGCCTTGAATAGTGCTACTACCTAGACGTTCTGTGAGAAAATACAGTGCTATCTATGCATTGTCAAGTTGGAATTTTGGAAACCCTTCCTACTTTGGGAACATCTCGTGTGCTCTAGTCCTGTAGAGTGAAGGTGGCAGCCATCTGGTTAGAAATCGGCTTCTCTCCATGGAGCATATCTCCTAGGGAGTGCTTAGTGAACTGTGAAAATTTGCCACATGTAACATACCAGTCCAATGGTTGCAGTGTAATTCTTATTTTTTCTTAACTAAAATCCATTCCCTATGGAAACTTGACTTCAATCATGATCTGAAAGTCCTTTCTTTTTGTTCCCTCCTCTTCTTCATATCTCCAAGATCTTCTTCAAGCCCTAAGAAGAGGAAGGGAAATTGAATTCAGATTTTAGAGATCTACTTATCTTCTTCACTTAGGATCTTTAAAAATCTCGAACTCTGCAGTTTTCTTAAGTGAAGATTCTTAAATTTGCTTTTCTTTGGAATCCAACGGTTTCTCAGGTTTACATTTGCTTTTCTCAATTTCTTCACCCCAAAAAAAAGAAGAGCAAACCAGACATGAGAAGTTTGATGTATGGAATGATGTATAGAGATATTTTGGATTTTGTGTCAGAGAAGGATAAAAAATAAAGTAAAATCCATAAAAGAATCTTCATGCTGGCCTATGCAATCTTTGTTCATGATCGAGACTGACTGCTAATTTTCCGCTCTTCTCTACCAACTCCGACAACAGTTTTTTCACTGGATTCTTCATCCATAAAACTGTTGTTTTTCTTGCCATAGAAAGTAGAAACGACAACTACCCGTAATTTCTTGGCCTTATTAACGAAAGGTTATTAGACATGCCTTCACCTCCCAAGTTCTTCTACCCTCACCAAACATGGTTTTTTTTGTATCTAGAAATCATCTCTACCTTCTTATTGGAATTATTGGATTTTTACTGGATTGGTCACTGTTTTGAGGCCTAGCACTACAGGTATAATATAAATATTGAAATGCTGAACCTAGATCTGTTTTGATTGTTTGGGAGAGGAGCAGGGTTTTCACAGGGAATGCGTTTTAGTTAAGGGGAAAAAAAAAGAATTCACCCTAACCGTTGGATTGGTATGTTACACGTGGCAAATTTTCATAGTTCAATGGGCACTCTCTGGGAGAAATGCTCCAGGGAGCAAACCCATCAAGTTGATGATGTATACCCAAGTTTAGGGTTAATCTTCAGGATCTTCTAATGTGGAACCAGCACACAATTAATGTGTATAGGGTGTTTCAGGTAAAGCAGAATAAGGGTTACAAGGCTGCTGGTTTTGTTATTTCAGATCTGAAATTGTATGAGATTTCAAATTTCAGATTCGATACTCAAACCCTAGGTTAACTAGAATTCGGCTAGGGTTAGGGTTGGGGTATGGGGAGGTATCCTGGAGTTCAGGGTTGGTTATATCTCTGTTCTTTAGTTTAGGGACTGTTTAGAGGAGGTAGGGGCTGAGGTATGAAGGTTTGAGAATTTTCTGATGTTCAAAAATTCTGCAACTGCTCAAGGAAGAAGATGAAGTGCAGAAAGTTTCAAAAATCAAGAAATAAGGCTGGTTTGGGCAAATTGAGGTTAGATCTTGGTTCAGCAGGCTTGGGCGATCCTAAAGAGGGTATAATGGGTGGTTTTGGGGCTGGTGTTTAGGGAATCCTAGTGGGGTTAGGACTGAAAATGTGGGGAAGAAGAAGATGTCTTGTGGCTGCTTTGGGAGGGCAAGGGTTGGGCTGAAACTGAGGGAAAGGGCTGGGGATGTTGGGCAAGCGGTTGGGGATGGTTTGAACTTACTTGTGAATGGATGCTTGGCTGGAGTTGCAGGAGAATGCTTGAAGACGGTGCTGGAATCTCAGAATTGAAGAAGACAAAAGCTTCTAACCCAGCCGCAGGTCACCCTCCCAGGAAGCCCACGACTATACCAGTCTAGTCTCAAAACTCGATTCATTCAATCAATCAAATCTGAAACAGCTTACGTTCGAAAGCTATTTATAGCCTGAAACAAAGGACTTAAGACTCATAATTGGGTTACTCTGACTATTAGGGTCCCACCACAACTTAACTTGGACTCTGAAAAATGTATTACTACGCAATCTCAGCCCTTGGATCTGAGATCTTACTTAAGTCACCTAATGCTAATTAAATAACTTAAGATTACAAACAAACTGGACCTGAAATGGAAATAACTCTTCCTAATTTAAGTTATCCTTAAAAGTAGGACTTCTTAAAAAGGAAACAATGCTTTCCTAAATTAACACAACTTAAATGACTCTTTCCAATTGAAACTTCAAAAGAAATGACTTGTTTTTTAGCTTCTAAATAAACTAAAGTACTGGGTTTTGGTCTTCCTTGTAGCTCAATCAAGGGGTAGGAATTGACCATTCTACCCCTGGGATGGATTCGGCCTCCCTGATTCATAGTTGGGCTTGGGCCCTTCTTTTTTTTTTTGGGGGGGGGGGGGGTCTGACCCTGGATATATCTGTTAATCTCCAATCAGACATCCATAGACCCTCTCTTGCAGAAGAGGAGAAAACAAACTCCTTGGATCTCATCTCCCTGATTGGCCAAGAGGGAAGTTTTGTTTTGTGGTAGAAAGCTAGAATCGAATGGGTGGAGCTAGTTGCTTCCAACTTTGCTGCTACTTAAATGGGTTCCTGCAGACTTGGTCAAATGCCAACTCCAACCATATGTTCATTGCCAGAGATGACTTCTCCCTCCAAAGTGTTGACGGCAACAAATTTGATATAATCTTCTAGTTCTCAAACATTTTTGCCCATCACCTTGTGATGTTTGTTCATTAAATTCGTTCCCATTTCCTAGTTATGTCATTAGTCCATCACTAGCTATTTCCTCCTATGATGAGATTTTGGCTGCTGTCCTTTCCAATTTGGCTAACAAAGCCTTTAGGTTGACAGCTACAGTGTGGGCTTCTTCTCTTCTTGCTGTTATCATTATTGATGGCTTCATACATATTAGCAGAGAATAAAATGTATTGCATCTTTGCTTGTGCATTTATGAATGGAAAATTTTCAAACTACTGAGAATTCATGGTGGTCATATTTTGTATCTTTTGCATATAATAATACAACTGTTTCAACATATTTGGGAGACTACCTAATGGATATATATGATGACATCAGCTGGTATTACTGTTTTACAATATTACAAGAAAAGATATTCTGTATTGTCCTTCATATATAGTCCATAAATACTCGTTCTTTTGCTTTACTATTTGCTAATCTGGGAAAATTAATTGTGACCATGGATTGACTCTGCCATGTGGAGATGTGTCAAATCTTACTGTTGGATTTACAGGGAATTGCTTATCTTGGCCATATGTCAAATTTAATTCTGAATTTCAATTGCTTATCCTTCCATCTAATGCCATTCCCTTCCATGTATCCATCAGTATGTCTAAACACCCTGCCTCCCTCTTTGTCTTTGGTAGTCCTGTGCACCCTCCTGTAGTCTTAAATTCCAGATTTGCATATGTTAAACTCTGCTCAGGATGTTACTTGAGATTCAGTTACCCTTGGATCTTATGTCAACTGACTTCCCCTTCTGAGCTTTTGTATGGTGAAATTGAGACCATTGTAAGGTTAATTGTAGTTGACTCACTTATGGTAGCAAATTCCTTTTTAACATTCTTATAGAAATTGGAAAACATTCTCCCGTGTGGGAAAAAGTGAGTTGGTATGCGTCAGATTAGGTCAATGGAAATTAACAGATATTCTTTTTTCATGATTTTGGTTTTATATGCTATAAATTAAGGTACCTATGCCAATTCGTTGACGACAACAACAATCAGTTCCTTTTCCCTACCTAACGTAGTTGGTTACTGGATCCTAGATGGCATCAACAGAACTTTGGGCTGCCTCAGGAACTCGTGACATCCGCCAATTCTTAGACATTATGAATAAACTATTGCAGTGGACTGACAAACTAGATTTGGGATTGTAAAACCATCTGTGCTTTCGTGTATTCCTATAGTTGTACTTATAACTAGCATTCTGTGACTCTTAAGAGTTTATTATGTGATTTCCCAGATTTTGATGATTCCAAAAAAGTTTTGCGGTTTAAACCCTTGGAGAAATTAATGTTATCTATCTAAATTTATTTCCTAGCAATCTTGTGAAAGCAGCTCGAGTGTGACTAGATTGAACATTGTAGTCCAAACTTGGATCTGATACATTAAGAGTATCTATGGTGGCTACACTTTTTAGAAATGGACATGGCTTGTTATATAATTTTCATCACTGTACTAATTTCTAATTGTCATATTTATATTTTCATGTTAAAGCTGGGGTATTGACTGGAATGATATACACTTCCTGTAGTATACAGATATTGTGGACCAAGAAATGCAGATTGCATGCCAATAGAATATGGTTTTCACTTTTAATTTCCCTTTTTTTATTGGACAATATACTAAGACCCACTTTACTCCAGATATCAGAAGAGCTGCTTCAACGTACAATTAAGTGCCTTGTAGATGTGGTTAATTCTGAGACTTCCATATTGGCTTCCATTGCTATGCAAGCACTAGGTCACATTGGACTGTGTTGCCAATTGCCAGAGCTTGTTCTTGATTCTGGTTCAGGTAATCTGTTTTTTGTATTTTGAAATTTCTGAATTCAAGGAAGATCTTTATTAATTTATGTAATATGTAAGGCATATGCAAGCTCAATCCTTCTTCTTTCCGAACTGCAGCTGGGGTTTTGACGATTTTACATGAAAGGTTGGAGAAGCTGCTCTCTGGTGACGATATCAAAGTTATCCAGAAAATTGTACTTTCTCTGGGACACATCTGTATGAAAGAAACATCGTTCCCAGTTATACGTGTTGTCCTTGATTTAATTTTCAGTCTTTGCCGTTCAAAGGTGGGTAACAGTTCTTGTTTCATTATTTACGTCCATATCAGCCTTTTTGTGCATAAAATGCTGAAGTTAGAACCAATGAGCTCATTTCACCCAGGACCCTTCTGATGAAGAGCTAAGTGTGTATTCAGGGAGGAATAGAGGCCATCGTCCTAAGAGGCTTATATTCAAGCGCAAAAACTATGATATTAGTTATAGTCGGGCCCATGTCTAACCCATATGTTGGTTATAACTTTAGCATTTAGGCTCACGGAGAGCCTTTCTAGCCACTCGGCTATCATGCTTTGGGAGATTTTCAGCTGATTTCCTGGGACCATGTGGCCGCCTTTGGGATATTGCTGCAAGACATTAGTGATTAGTTGCTGATATTGTGAGCTCATCTGGCCGGATGGGAGTTGCTGCAAGTTACATCATAACTTTATTTAAGTTTTTATTATGTTTCAGTTTCCATTTTTGTGGTTGTCTCTTAGTATGTTAGTAGCAACTAAGAGTTGCCTCTTATTTAAGAAGGCTTCTTTTATTTGGTGAGTGTTCATCATATATAAAAAAAGGGGGAGGGGGCATGGTGAAGTTACTCTAGCTAAATTTTTTGGTATCTATTATGTTTCGGTTTCCATTTGTGTGGTAGATTTAGTATAATAATAAGAGACTTCAGGTCCCTCTCTTACTTGAGGATTGAGAACTCAGCGTTGAAACTGGTTTCTACTGGCCAGAAACCAAAAATGTCTCAGTTGCAACCATATCTTGGTTGAAACTTGGTACTTTCTCTATGTTAACTCAAACGTTGACTATGAGGCCCAGAAATAGATTTTCCTGTGCTGGTTCTTGTTATGCACCCTTTTTTGACATTTGGAGACCTATCCTTGCATTGCTTTACATAGATAACTCAAAATAATTCTGTTTTTTTTTTTAACCCAAGTTGGATGTTGTATGTTCTCGGAAATGGTATCAAATAAAGTTTGATCATAACATAACTCCAATATAAATCAGTTGCAGGCTCCTAGGTTTTTCGTTGACTTGGTGGTGATACCAACTCATATCCCCCTGCCAAGTCTCTTGCTCTCTCACCCTCAATCCCCTTTCTTCAGCCATCCTATTTTGTAGAGTTCCAACGGCCATCCCCCCCTTTTACTGTGGCCATGTTACGACTATTTATCCCTTTTGTGTCTTATGCTTTGTATGTCTAGTGTGTCAATTGTGTTTATGAAATTCAACCTACAGGAGAAGAGATAGAGAGAGATGGGGGGGGGGTTGAATAGGTTGAACTAGTGAAAATTGCCTATTTGAAGAAAACTTGCCTCAATTAAATTCAATCAAAAGGAATAAATATAAGACAGCCGACAAGGCAATGCAAGATTTATAGTGGTTTGACTCAATTTCCACTCTAACCTTGGAAGGAATTCCACTAGTGATTCCCTTTCTGTAAATAGGTGGGGAAACAACACCTCTTACAATCTTGCTAAGACAAGAGGACCTGTACAGAATCTTGATCCCGGACAAGAGTATCCAATCTCTTAGGGATGAGAGAGTCCTTGTGCCTTACTTTAAGTCCAGGCTAGAGCCTTAGCATAATCAACAATTACAAGAGTAAAGAATGATAAAGACATTATCTATCAAAAGGGTTTGACACAATGCCCATCGAGTGAATGGTGATGATGCACAATGATATGAATGATGTTGCAATGCTGCCAATGCATCAGTAGTCTCCTCAACTTGCGTCTTCCTCTTGATGATGCTTGAGGAAGGATACCTAGACTTCTTCTTACCTAGCTTTTCAATAAAGAGCAATTTAACTCCATGTTATTTGGACTTCTAGGGAGATAAGGTTTGACAGAGAGAAGCAATAATGAAAGGCTAATTAATGTTTTATTAATTGTGAGTAAGAGTGTCAGTAAGACCTTTATTTATAGGTAAAATGTGGGATTGACTTGAGTCCCAATGGATAGAAATTGGTCTCATTTTTTTCCTAATGGTCGACCTACACAGCTAGTCTTTAGAAAAAATAGCCATTGGATGTTTAGTTGGGAGGTCTGTTGATGGTCAAGTTTCAGAGTGATGTACCAAGGTTGGACCCCCAAAAATTAGGCCAAAAAACCAGACCCAAAAACAGGCACATAAAGCTGTCCGAATACCTCAGGGGTATTTTGGTCATTTTCAAGCCCCTTTTGGGGCACAATATGGGTCTTAATAGAATCTCCTCGATCCAAGGGTCATGTATCTACTCTCGGTTTTCTGTTTGAGTTAGTAATTTTAGAGTTATAGTTCTTTTAAAGTTATGTTGAGTTACTTGTGGATAAGATAAGATTCCTTATCTAGAGAGGATCTTACCTTTTAGAGTTGTTTCCTATTTGGGAGTCTGTTTATTTCTGAGATCAGCTATTTAAGCCATATTTTAGTTAGTGTTTGTTAAGTATTGTATTGGATCCCTATTAGATAGGGAATCTCAAGTTGTGCTGTTTCAAGTGACATTTTGGCTAGTCTATGCCAGATTGGCATAATGCTTGGGCATTCATGCTTTTTGACATATATCATGGGGTGTTTCTGAAATTTCCGCTAAAATTTAGACACGAATGGTTCTTATTCTTCATTTTATTCAACAATTAAAAACATGTGGGCTTGTGAAAATCCACGTAACACTCAGAGTCCCAGACACTAGGAAAATTAACTTTTATTGTTAAGTGCTCCCCTCAGTGTGGTCCAATTCATTGCATTGTACTATGCCAATGACACATATATTTTACTCCACATACAAGTTACAAACGGAAGTGTCATTCTGTAATCCAACTTCATCTGACAGACGTCAGATGTCATAGGTTGAACAGATGAAAACACTGGCCTTAATAAGCATCTTAAACTTCTAGAAAATTTGTCACTAGCTTACTCAACTTGAAACAGTAGTAAATTACTCCACTTTTGCCATTTTTTGAATATTTTATAATTTTTTCAATGTTGCATACAACCATATACAGAACAAACTCTTAATGTATGCTGTTATGTATCTTTCAGGTTGAAGAAATACTATTTGCTGCTGGAGAGGCTCTTTCATTTTTGTGGGGTGGGGTTCCTGTGACGTCTGACGTGATTCTCAAAACAGATTTTGCATCCCTTTCTCTGTCGTCAAGATTTCTGACTGGTGAGATGCCATCATTTCCATCAAGGCGCACGCCCACTGAAGAAAGTAAAGCCAGGGAGGATTGCTGTACAATGGTCAGAGATGTAATTACTAGAAAGCTTTTTGATGTTCTTCTGTACAGTAGCAGAAAAGAAGAGCGCTGTGCTGGGAGCGTCTGGCTCCTATCACTCACAATGTATTGTGGCCGTCATCCGAAAATCCAACAACTGCTTCCTGAAATTCAGGTTTGTTATTGGACCTATTCTGCTTTCCTTCTGGACTGTATTAGCTTGATTTGGTAATTTAATTACCAATCTGTGCACTTCTTTCCGTTGGTAAATGTGGTCCCGCCGGGGGAGGGGAGGAATTACTGGATCTTGGGGATAGAAACTGTTAGAGGCTTGTCTATTACATTATTTACTTTTATCAAACCGATTTAGATAGGAAATGTGACGTTCGGTAGGAAGGCGGGTATTCCTATTCTCTTGTTAAGTATCTGCATCTATGTAAAGGAGACACAATATTTTTCACTCTAGTACCAGAAAGGCCTAACATTTTCTTTGCCAATGTGTGGATGCCTCAGTATATTCATTAGGGATTAGCAATGCTTATTTGAGCATGGTCAGTCAGCTAGTCAACACTGGCCAATTAATACATAATTTAGCATGTGTATTGTGTGTTAAACATACGGTTGGTTGACTTATTGAACGTTACCTATTCTTTACTCTATTTTTACCTTTCTCCAAGTGCTTATTGTCAGTTTCTTTTCCCTTTGTAATTATCATGTTATTCATTGTTTTTGTTTCAGTAAATTTCAGTTCATAAATATTTTATAAGTCCAATTTTTTCATTTTAAGATGGAGACTTTTGTATAAGTTCAGAGAATAACTTGGCAAATTGTAGATTTAGAACTGAGTAGAGAACAACTTCTTTTCATTTTTGATCTTGTTAGAACTGACCCCCAAGAACTTACGATACAGAGGCCTGCAAATCATTTTCTCCTTATCTTGCCCAGCTAGCTGATCAGAATTCTAAGTAATTGTTAGAGGCCCTGTTTCAAAGGTTCCAAGTTATTGCTGGGGGAAATACTGGAATTTTCATCCTCCATTACTGAATGGTAATCTTTTTATGTATGAAGCATTAACACAGGGTCGCTTTGTAAATTCATATTATTTCAAGCACAGCGACTGGGGCTTTGCAAGCAGGACAGTGAACTAACAGGTGGCGGTGGAAAATGGATTCAGCACCACTCAAACAAAAGACGGTGGAAAAAAGGATCGTGCAAACAGAACCTTCTAAATACCTACTGACCTATTGGGATGCTTTTCTTGTTGCTGCCCGTATAAAAAAAAGCGGGGTTCCTTGGGTCTTCTGGACACGCTCACCCAGGAATTTAACCAGAAGCAGCTTATCAGTCAAGATTAAGATTTCAGCAATATCTTAAAAAAAAGAATATTAGTCTTTTGACAAATGAATATGTTTCTATTTTATTGTATTTTTATTTTTAATAAAAGGATTTGTTCTCATCCTTTTCATATATTTGAAGTCTGACTGATGTAAAGCATCCTTCCCATTGACTAGTCTCTTTTGTTTTTTTTGTCTTTATTATTAAATCAGAATCTGCAGGTGACAATATTTAGTTTTAAATCTTGAAAACCATGTGATCCACTGGACAAAAAGCAGAAAAATCTGGCTAGAAGAAGAAAAAGACTTTCTGTCTACGTCTGACAAAGTTTATAAAACCTGAAGCCAACTCAATTAGCTATAGGCCAATGTTGGCACTAACTCTTGAAAGACGAGATAGACTGAATAATTTTGTTTCTTAATACTCCCAGACAGATTGTTTACAGACCTTGTGTTTGTTTTGCAGGAAGCATTTTCACACCTCCTTGGAGAACAAAATGAGCTCACTCAAGATATTGCATCTCAAGGCATGAGTATTGTGTATGAGCTCGGTGATGAATCAATGAAAAAAGACCTGGTAAATGCACTTGTTGGAACATTGACGGGTTCAGGGAAGAGGAAAAGAGCCATTAAGGTGGGCAAAGCTGCTCTTTTTTTCTATTTTTCTTTTTTCTTTCATTTTTTTTTTGGGGGGTGTTTTATAACTTGAAGACGAGAAAAAAATGTTACAAACATCTTTCTCTTTCTCCTGCATTTCCTTCAAATGAAAAACAATTGGGGACATAAAAGGCAATGGGAAAGACTGGAAAATCACCAAAACCAACCAACAGGCACAACTGAGAGAAAAACAAGAAAGGAAGAAAGAACCACAATAACCATTGTTCTTAAATATTGCAGTTGTATCGGTCAAACAATTTCTATTTTGTTGACAGATCTGTTATTGCCAATTTAGGAAGATCAATCTACATAGGGATTTCCAGCATCCATTTTTCTGGAATTGTTGGCAGAAGGGGAGAAAGAGATTTCTTTCCCTTAATTATTTTTGGGTGGGGGGTGGGGGTTGGGGTGGTTGGGGAACTTACCTTAGAGAGAGATAAAGATGTTAAATAATTCAGTTTAAGTTAAATGGCTTGGTTTCTGTTAAACCATTCAGCTAAACGGTCTTGATCTTGAAACCATAACTGAACCATTTATTAAATGGTTTCAACGTTCCAGTTTGAGCTAAGAGGTTTGGATTTGGTACAAGATGTGATAAAGCAATCTAATTAGGTTAAACATCTGGTTTGGTTTTGAGCATTTAATTACACGTTCTTAGTTTGGAAATCATAACCTGACCATCTATTAGACGGTTCCATACAGTTGTTTTCAGCTTGATTATTTAACATCCTTAGAGGGAAGATATGGTGTCGTAGAATTGTTTGAAGATGGCAGAGGGAGAAGTTGGCAGGAATTACTATAGGGAGTGGATTTGCTGAATATGATTCCTTGGGCAATATGGAAGCTGGAAGGAATACTCACCATTGTATAATGTTGGGCAATAGGGATTTGTGGGAGAGAGGTAGTGCCACTGTCTTTCAAGTCTTAACTTGACAGACCAAGGCCCTTGAAGTATGGACATTTTTCCTAGTTATTTATGGTAAACCCAGGGTTGGACAGCCCAGGATTGAGGTTTTGTATTTACCTATCCAATCTGATATAGATCAGGATAGGTGAAAGCCTGTGCAATCCTGTATCCTGAATCTTGATACATGATCATAAACAGATCTGCAAATTTTTGTTGCACCAACAGGTAAAAACTGTTTAGTCATTTGGTCATTCCCAGATACCAATGCCAAAGTCTCAATCTGAAAATAAACTACATCACCTCATCATCTACTCCACCCCACAAATGATCATGCTTCCCCCCTCTTTTCAATGCCACAATTTAACCACCTCGTCATTTGTTGCTTTTATGTTGCCTTTTCAAGTTGTGGGTCCGAGTTTACTTTCTTATGTTGTAGACCAACTCAAATATAAATGACTGGTTTCTCTCATGCAGCTTGTTGAGAACTCTGAAGTCTTTCAAGAAGGGGCCATTGGTGAAAATCTCAGTGGAGGGAAACTTAGTACTTACAAGGAGCTCTGCAGTTTAGCAAATGAGATGGGAAAACCAGACTTGATTTACAAATTTATGGATCTGGCCAATTATCAAGCTTCTCTAAATTCCAAGCGGGGTGCTGCATTTGGGTTTTCTAAGATAGCAAAACAAGCTGGGGATGCTCTTCAACCACATTTACGTTTGCTAATTCCCAGGCTTTTCCGATACCAGTATGATCCCGATAAAAATGTTCAGGTATGTGGGATGTCTATGTGTGCTTCATAATGTTGCTGAATTTTCAGTCGAATCCAATGTGTTAATGCATTAGCAGTTAAATTAACCAATCAGGGAATTGTTCAGGCTGAGATTGAGTGAGTATTCTTCCTCCTCCCAGTAAGTGGTCATTGACAAAAAGGGGGAAGTCTTTTGACGTACTAAGACATTGTTATCTGCATTTATTAGGGACCTAGAAGTTCCCTAGGATATTAGTCATGCCCTTGTATGATTTGGTTGTTTCTGTATTTGTAGGATGCAATGGCACACATTTGGAAGTCACTTGTGGCAGATTCAAAGAAGACTATAGATGAACACCTGGACCTAATTATTGATGATTTATTGACTCAATGTGGATCCAGGCTTTGGCGTTCACGAGAGGCTTCTTGTCTTGCCCTTGCGGATATTGTCCAAGGGCGTAAGTTTGATGAGGTATTTACTCTTGGTTTAGCTTCTTAGTAATTGCTTTATAGGCAATGAGGCTCTTAGGATGCATCATTGTTATCTGTCAAAACATCCTGCATGATTATAACGAGCCAATTGCTGGTGTGAAAATCTTAATTTGGCAACATAAGGTGTGTATTTTTGTTGTCTATCCATTTCTACAAAATTAGTGATGTTCATTCATATTTCATTGCACTGGCATTTTTAACTGGGTAACCACACATATTTCACAAATTTGTCGTAAGTCTCCCCCCCCCTCTCAATCTCTTAATTTTCTTTCTTTGGGGATAACGGTCACCATGATGAGTTTTTTTCCTGTCATGTAGGTATCAAAGCATTTGAATAGAATATGGGTAGTGGCATTTCGTGCCATGGATGACATAAAGGAAACTGTTCGGAATTCAGGAGACAGTTTGTGTCGCGCTGTGAGTTCGTTAACTACGAGATTATGTGATGTTTCACTTACCTCACTGTCAGATGCAAGGAAAACGATGGATATTGTTTTGCCATTCTTGCTAGCTGATGGGATAATGAGTAAAGTCTCCAATGTCAGAAAGGCATCGATAGGAATGGTTATGAAGCTTTCCAAGGTAGGCGGGTTTTAATTTCTGGGGGTTCTAAGAAGTGATAACTGATTCCTAGGAAGTTGCATTCATTTATCCCTTTTAACAGCACAACTAACATTATCTTCTTTTAGCACAGTTAAGGGGCTAGACCATTGTGGCAGGATTATAAGTGTGCCCTCCTATGGTCTGGCTATTACAGCATTATTTTACTTGTGGTTCTGTCCTGACCTTGAATATTCAGGCCTTTAAAGCCGCATCTATTTAGTGCCTCTTTCTCTTTCACAAATACTGTCCCTCCTTTATGTTTATTTTTATTTCCTATTAGTTTATTCCTTGGTGGCCAACTTTATTTGTTGCTCTTTCTCTCCTCTCGGAAAGAAAGGGAGGGGGAATTGCCATTAAAATATGTGTATTCATTTCCTCATTTTTTTCATTTGAAATTTGACTACATTTTTACGTGTAATAGTTCAACTATTTATACTGAACTGTCTATTTGTTGTTTCTCAACTTAATACAGAAACTTCTTCGAATATCTGCAGGGTGCTGGGATTGCACTTCGTCCACATCTGCCTGATCTGGTTTGCTGCATGCTTGAAAGTTTATCTAGTCTTGAAGACCAAGGGCTTAATTATGTCGAGGTTGGAAAAGCTATCTTCTTACTGATAGGACTGAAGTGTCCCTTCATGAAGTCTTGATATTATCATCTAATCTTTAAACCCTTTTTTTTTGTCCTTTTCTTTTAAATGTGTTAACATCCCAATTTTTTTTTTTTGGCCTTTGGGTTATGAATCAGTTGCATGCAGCAAGCGCTGGTATCCAGACTGAGAAGCTTGAGCATTTGCGAATTTCAGTTGCGAAGGGCTCTCCCATGTGGGAAACTCTTGACCTATGTATAAAAGTTGTTGATGCACCATCGTTGGATCAATTGATTCCTCGCCTTGCTCAGCTTGTTCGCTCTGGGGTTGGATTGAACACTAGGTTTGTTGATATGTGAAATTCATAAATTTTGGTGGTTCTAACCTAGGAAAATTTTTACTGTTATGCAGAATGGTTTTTCTATGTTTGTATCAGAACAACCAAAAACCTGGCATTCTATTCTCTTCTCTTGTCCCCCCAATGGCAATAATGGGATATAATAGCGCCAGATATTTTCCATCATGTAATATGTCTTCTTTCTCTTCCTTGGGCTGGGGTTTGATTGCTAATATATTTTTTTGGATGAATAAAAAATATATTAAAACACCGGGCCAATGAGAAATACAAAGAGAAACTGGGGGGCAGCAGTCAAGAGGGCGACTAGAAAGAGGAGGTTAGACTCCAGGAACTAACAATCGATCTATTCCTTGGAGAGTCAAAGACTGGGGGATGGGGGAAAGTAATAAGTCTAGAAAAAAAAACATCAAAATAGATGGCATTCCAAATTAAGACTCGGGATTGGGATTTGGAAGTCCATCTTCTTATGTTGCGCTCAGTGGCGGCAAAGACGAGCTTACTCACTTGGTTGCAAATCGTGGAGCCAGAGAAGATTCTCAGGATCCAATTCCAATTTGGAGCAAAACCAAAAGAACTTCTCGATCTAGGCCAACTAGAAGCATGGGCTAAACTCCAGATGGAGCGGGAGAAGGGACAAGAGGAAAAAAGGTGATTAAGGTCCTCGTTTGCATTCCAACAGGGAAAATAGTTGTGGTTGGCGGGGATGTGGCGACTGAGGAAAGATTGGACTGGGAGGGCTAGTTTGAGGGCTCTCCAAAGGGTCAGGGAGTGGCGGGGGATGTAGCCTTTGAACTAAACTAGAGGGGCTTATGGGACCGGGGAAATGGGGACCTGAGGAGGTTCCAAGCAAAGGTAGTTGTGAAGGTTTTGGTATAGGAAGGGATCCAAATGGTGAGGTTGAAAGCAGAGGACAAGAGGGGGGGGGGGGGGGGGGGTTCCAAACTTGTGTGAGACTAGGATGGGGAGAAGGGGACCAAGAGCCATTAGCAATAAAGGAGGAGAAAGGGATAGCGTTAGGGATGCATGAATCATAAACAGCCCGGGGGCCAAGAAGAGTGAACAATAACCCCATCGGATGCTAGGGTCAAGCAATAAGGAAGTGGAGGATCCGGAGGAGATTTGAATTGCTAATATTTGTATTGCTTATTCGGAAAATCAGATTCTCTGGATTTTTTTTTTGGGGGGGGGGGGGGGGGGGGGGGGAGGGGTTTGAACAGATTGTCTTGTTGAACTCAATTAATCGCAGTCAGTTTGTCACTAGTCATCTATACTGGCTAATTGATGTAGCAGCCATGATGCTTCTTTTTTTTTTGGATGAATAAGTAAAAACCACTAAAAACCCCTGCAAGGGGAAAAGAGGTAAATGTAGCAGACATGTTATTAAGAAGTAAATGGAGAAGCAAGATGGATGCTTAGATATCATTGGAAAGTGCAGAAGAATGGGAAAGATAGATCTTTTAATTGCTGTTTCTACTGATCATGGATCTGTGGCAGAAATGAAGCTTGAGTTTTGGTGTGGTAATTTGATACATTTTCCTGGAGTTCTCTGGATTGTTTAAAAATTAGGGAGGGAAGTTGATGGCTTAGATGGAGAATTGAGCTACAGTGAAATAAACTTTTCTTCTTTCGGCAATTTTGATATTAAAATCCTGTTTTTTTGGGACTTTGAAGTCCATCCTTCCTGCTGCCTTTCTGAACTTGTCTTTCTGTAACTTTTACCCCTTTTTTCCCCCAAATCTGTTTTGATCCATTATTTGAGCACCATAAATCAAGAAAAACACAGAACTCAACCTTAACCAACTTAATGGGGGTGGACTACATGGATCCAAACAGGTGAAAGAATAGAAAACAAGGTTTTACCCAGAAAGTGGGAAAGAAAATGAGGGATGGGCCAGAAAAATATGGGAAAAGAGGCACAGGGAAAGAGAAAGGGAATACAAGGATATTGACAAAAAGAGGAAAGAGCCACAGCCATACACATCAAGGTATGTTCACCTGGATAGGATCAGCTACATGAATCTTTGCCCTTGAAAAAGCCTTGTGCAAGATCATACTTGGTACAAGACCTAGACTAACATGAATCCTTGCAGTGTTGTGGGATTCCTAGCTATTTGGCATCAAACTCACCTTTTTTATACTATAAAGTTGCTAGTTGTCCCATTAAAGAAAAGAATGTATCAGCAGGAGCTGTTGAGTTGAGAAATCATATAGCTAGTTGCATTTAATAGCTGAAACAATGATAATTAATATTCTTGAGGATAAGAAATGGAGCTTTCTTTTCTACTTGCTTAACACAGATTTAAGGTACTTTGTCGTTTTAATTTTATACATTATCCTTGTTGCAGGGTTGGTGTTGCTAGCTTTATTACCTTACTTGTTCAAAAAGTTGGTGCTGATACAAAGCCATTTACAAGCATGCTTTTGAAGATCTTGTTTGCTACTGTTAAAGAGGAGAAAAGTGGGGCAGCAAAACGTGCTTTTGCAAGTGCTTGTGGAGTCACATTGAAGCATTCAGCTCCTTCTCAGGCCCAGAAGTTGATTGAAGACACTGTAGCATTGCATACTGGTGATAGAAATGCTCAGATTTCTTGTGTGGTTCTGCTGAAGAACTTTTCGCAACTAGCTGCCGATGTCGTGGGTGGATATCATGCGACGATCATTCCTGTTGTTTTTGTTTCAAGGTTTGTGTGTTCTTTCTGAAGCCATACTTTGGATGGTCTACTTTTCCATTTTTCCCCTTTTATATTCTCTGATTTCTGTCATTGGTATTTCCTTTCATTGTCTTGCTTAACCTTGAAATTGAAAATTAGAACATGGTAGAGAAATTGTCTTGCATTTCCAATTCCCAACTTCAGATACCATTTTGAGTCTGATTAGCAGGCCAAAATGTTTTCTTTCCCCAAAAGAAAGGATCATCTCTTGCATTCAGACTATTTTAAATGCTGTTTGATGTTTATGGACATCTTGGAACAAACATTAGTGTTGCTTTTTTTTATTTTTATCATGTTTTGGGTGTTTAAAATCTTCTCTTCTCACAGGTTAAACCATATGAGATGAAATGGGTAATTAATCTAATGATTTTTTCAAATCTTATTTCGGTTGGTAGGTTCTCTTGAAATCTTTGACCCACAACAGATCTTATTTAGCCTGTCTCTTCAAATCTTTATCCTAGAGCAGATCTTCAGATCTTTTTTAGCACGTCCCTTCAAACCTTCATCCAGAACAATAACAGGTTATCAACAGATTCAACACAGCATTTTCCCAAATGCACCCTTTGTTTTGAGATGTTCTTATATCAAGTGGGCTGTTAATGTCATATTATGCAATCCCATGCACTTATGTATGTTTACATCATTTTGTGTGTGTATACGTCGTATCTCCTTGTTCTCCTATTGTATGATTGATCAATAAATGCTAACTTACATATAGGGTGGTCCTATCTCTAGAACCCGAAGAATACTAACTAGCATGGGATGGTCCTATCTCTAGTATGAATTCTAATCTTAAAACAACAAACAATTATGTCGAAACAAAAAGAAAAAATAAAATTTAAAAAGTATTCTCTTTCTATAGGAAATAACTCCCTGAAATGTTCCCTTTGAAAAGAGGAGGCAGAAATCATAGTTGTCAAGGCGGCTAGGTGTCTAGGCAACTAAAGATGTTGGATGTGCAGGATATGTCTATGTGATAAGCAATGATGCTTTTACATAACTTTGCGTATCTGCAGCATTGAAGCAATATCAATGCAATATGAACTTATTATCCTAGCAGTGAGTTAAAATGTGAAAATCAACATGTTAAACAAAGTATAGGATATTTATATATAAGCTCTTTCAAAAATAAAGCAATAAGCATGTCTATACTAGTGAAGTGTGAACAACACATGCTGTCGCCTTGGGCCAAGAAAGAGCTTGGATGCCTAGGCAATTTAATGCTTTGACAACCGCTGCAGGAATGGAATGTGTCAGGATGTCAGGAGGAATCCCAAATCTTTTACTTAAATGTTTTAGGACATGGCAAGTATGTTTATGGTCCCCTTTTTTTTGTGGTGAAACATTTATGGTCCCCATGGAATCAGCATCGCTCAGCTGGAGACATGGAAATAGGCTGCAGAGGAAGAGAAAGGAGAAGAAATCATAACAGCTTGCAAGTTGAAGACGGGCCCCTTGTAGAGATGCCTTGTCTAGTCGTCTTAGTCAAAAGTGGGACCTATATGGCTTGCATGGGCTAGGACTATTGTAGTGGGATAAAATGAGCCCATGGTTTCATGGGCTTGGATTATTTTAGTGGGAGAATATCAGCCTATTATTTTGAACTAAGCCCAAGTCTAGCTTTGAAAAGTCAACAAAAGGAGCTAGTAGGTGGTGTTGGTTAGTGGTGGGGTGTAGTAGTTGGATGTTTTCATTATTGTTTTGACTAGTGGTGTTGGGTAGTACTTGGATGTTTCCATTAATGTTTGTAGTAGGTTGTGTTAACTAGTGGTTGTTACCATTAATGTTTATGTCTCTTTAGAATACTATATAAAGAGACTTATGTAAGTGGTGAAGATACAACTCATGAATTGAAATCAAATTGCTTGCTAGCATTCCTCCTCTTTGGAGAACCCTTGTGTTTGATCAAGGTAGGTTGGTGTTCGATCCAATCGATCCACCTTGCGGTGTGAAGCCTGGGTGTTACATGTTACATTGTTATTGTCACTTTCTTCATTATAGTTCTACCCCTATTTGAAGATCTATTCAGCCCGTTTCGTTATATGCTATTATCCTTATAATACCATTCTAGTTTCAGCCCTCTTTCCCATCTAAACTATGGTTCACCTTAAGTCCATCAAATTTGCAATTGACTCCTTGTGAAAAGGTCCTATTTGGGTACACTGTTTTGATCAATCAAATACAATACTACATTAGTAGGTCTCAAATCACTCTCCATTAACCATCTTAGTATCTTGGGTTCTCCAGTGGTAATTGGGTCCTGCATCCCTCTCGGACATTCCTTGGCTAGGGTTTAGGTCGCGTTTAGGTCGCCGCTCTCTCACATCACCATTGGTCTAAGTATTGGCGCATGTCAAGGTAAAGCCTAGCCAAATGCAAGTCATCTACTTGGTTATATCAACTTTGATCCAGATACGTCCATTCCTTGCCCCGGCGATCCTTTCCAAGTATCCTTCACACTAGAGTCAGCGTATCCTATGGCTACAACCAACTCGGACTACGGACTCATTAACCTTATTGATCATCCACAAATAATAGATGGGAAGCTCTCATGTCCTCTCACGGGTTGGCTACCGGTCTTGAACACTTATGAGCCCAAGTTTACTAAATGGGACCCTACCAATGAATGACCTCTCACGAGTATCCACAATGTGATTCATGTCCTCTCACGGATATAACTCACCGGTGTTGAGCGCCCATAAATCCCCATTGCTACCACGGGTTACTCGGTCTCAATACCTTCCGAATCGAGTCTGATATAACAGGGAATCATAGCCAACACTGCTAGACAAGTTCCAGGTATGACAACCAATAATCCGGGAAAGCGTCAAAGGGCACCATCGAAAATATCCCATACTATTCCCATTGATGTTCAAGGACAAAAATGTCAAAAGGACATTCCCCAATCCTAAATCATACCTAATCAATCACATTTCCAATTCAGTCATAACATACACAACTGATATCTCATCATATAAAAGAGTACATAAAGGCAAGATCAATTGAATATGCAACATATATGAGTAAGAGTCCATACATGATCAAGTACATAAAAGAAATATAAAAGTAAGATCCTACTGTTGTTACAACAGTCATATCATACTTAGAACTACAATATCAGTAGCAATTCTAGGTGTTTCCCAATTTAGAAACTAGGATTCACGCAATCTATGTTAATATGGAAACAATTGTCCTTACCTTAAATAGATTCGAAGATATTCCGGACTGACAAGAGAATGAATCCAAAGTTAGCAAACAAACCCTAAACAAGCATTAAATAATCATTAGGAAGCAGTCCTAAAAGAATAGACATCAAACGGATCGAAATGGAAGAAGAAATCCCTTGCTATCATGCTAGGAAGACTGGCTGGGTCAATTGATCCAGACAACCCAAGCAGTCGACCCAGTGAACAGTACGCATCTAAAAACTGATTTTTTATCCGAAACCTATTCTACAAGATTCGAAACACTACGAAACTCAGAGGGAATCTCTAAAACAATAATCTAAGACTAACTAGCATAGATTAGACATCAAACAACGATAAAAACCAATACTTACTAATTTAGAATCATACTTTCTAATTTGATAAAAATCATAGTTTTCAATGAAAACAAGCTATGAACTCAAAGGAAGAACTGGAGATGATGAGATCTCATTCTAGTAGATTAACCCAGTAAATCATGGATATGAATAATCATGAAGATGCATCTATAATGCTAGAGAAATCATAACAAGAGTATGATCATAGTTTCATGAAGAAAACATAAGAATCATGGTTAAGATTAAATATGAAGATCATAGCATAAAAGAATGAATGGAGATCGTAGAAGAGATGTTTGCAAGGATGCAACATCTTCTTCATAATCTCAGTACAAAGAATGGATCATAGTAAGAGTAGATCAATACCATACAAGAGCGATTACTAACCTTTGATTGAAGAACAAGAGAGGAAACTTGAGAATTGCAGGAGTTGATCTTCCACACTAATGGAGGCTTTGAGAGGAGTTCCCTTCGTTCTCTAGGCGTTTTGGAAGCAAGAGAAACTAAAAATACGAAGTCCTATATAAATATAGCAACATAAACCCTATTAGATGATCTTAAACAGATTCTGTCTCTGTGGGTTGATTGGCTGGGTCGATTGGCCCAATCGACCCAGGCTGTCAGCAAAGCCTGAAATAGGGAAATGAAGGTCTAACTCTTATCAAAATCAAATGAGCTTCTCACAACATAAACTATAACTCACCTAGCATGGAGGAATGCCTTCAAATCATGTCCAACCAAGCTCTAAGGTTATCAACCAAACTTCTCTTCATCAAGGTGTAGTCTCTTTTCTAATCCCACAAGGTCTTCGAGTATGGGGCATCATCGTCAATCTCCATGGATTCGGAGTCGAACACCATGTCTTCTACTGATATGGCCCATAGTTGACTTCCACTTCTACTTCGGGTCTTTGGACCTACAAACAATAGAGTTTTCGGGTTAAGGTTAGGGCCGAGTTTCACAATTATGGCAAAGGGGTGTGAGTTACTTAACAAGGTGGAATAACTCAAGAAGAAAACAACTTTGAATAATTAATAAACATATATCTCGGTTTCCTCTCCTGGCTCTCCTCTTCTCTCTTTCCTTTCTCTCTCCTCCCCTTTTTGCTTCTTCCTTCGTTTTCTCGCCTCTTCGGTGGCTCTTCCCTCCTTGTACTCTACCTGATGTATTATGACTCTTGACTCTCTAAATCTAATTCTAATAACCTTAACGTGAATGACTCTTCATGCTTCAAATTTGCTAGTTGCTTTGAATCACTTGGACTCTGAACGCAGACTCTCTTCACTCTTCAATACTGTCAATCGTTTCCTTGGGGTGTTTCCTTGTCGAATATGACTCTTGATATCGGGGGCTTATCAATCTCCCCTCCGTTTCCCTTGTCCTCGGGTGTCGGTGGCGTTTTCGCTGATTCCGTATTTTCACGGCGCTCCTTTCCATTGATCCCTCCCCCTTGGTCTGTTGGGCTTCGTGTGGCTGCTCCTTTCCCGTTCGCCCTTTGTCTGCCCTGCTCGCTTCCGTGCGTGCCCGGTGGATCCGTGTCATCGTCTGATGGCTGGTCCGCTCTGTGTCTGTCTGGCTGGTTTCTCTTGGGCGTTTGGCGTTTCGCTGGTTGTGCTTGCTTCTCCCCCCTTGATTGCCTTCCCTCGCTTTGATCCGTTGCCTCCTTCTTGGGCCCCCTTTTTTTAGTCCTCCCCCTTGCCTTGGAGCCTCCCTCTCCCTTTGTCGCTCCTCCCCGGGGGGTCTCGTCCTCCCCGTCTTTTTGTGGCTGTGCGTCGTTTGCCTATTCGCCCACGGTCCTTTCCTCCTTCGTTGGCGGCGCCTCGTAGGTTTTCGGCTCTTTCCCCTCTGTTTGACCTCCGTTTGAGGATGGTGGCCCTGACTTGGGTTGGTCCCCTTTTGCTCCTCCTTCTGGCCGTCTCTCGGCTGTTCGGGGCTCCGTCCTCCTTTCAGATGCCTCCTTGGGGTGGTGTGCTTGCGCTCTTTCCTCCTCCGCCGTATCTCCCTCTTAGTCCTGGGTCCCCCTTCCTGCTTGTCTTCCCTGCGATCGGTTGGTGTGGTTGGAGTCCGGTTTCTGGCTTGTTTTCTCCGCTCCACTGCCCTTCGGCCCTTCTTCCTACCCGTCCCTCTTCCTTGTCCTCCCCTGCCCCCGTGGGGTTGTCTCGTTTTGGGATTAATGTGCCCATCGGGGTGCTCCGTTCTTTGTGGTGCCCTTTTGGCTGGTGTTGGTGTCCTGGGTCCCTTCGGCTTCTCTTCTCGGTCCGGCTGTCCCTTTCTGTCCCTCCTTTCCGTTCTGTTGTCTCGTGCCTTTCTCCTGCGCCTTCCGGGCTCCTTTGTTTTGCTCGGCGTCTTCTCTCTCCGTTTAGCCCCTTTTGTTGATCGTGCCTCTTGTTCCGTTTTCGACTTTTCGATCCGTTCGTCTTTGTGTCTCCCTCGTTGCCCTTTTTGTGGCGTCTTTGCCTTGTTCTTTCTCTGCCTTGTTTGTGGCGGGCGCCTTGGCTCCGGCTGGGTGGCCCTCTTGCATCCCCCCGCCCCCCGGCTCGCTCTCCCTCTTTCGTGATCGGCGTCCCTCGGCGTTGTCTGGCTGTCTTGGGGCTTCCGTCTTGCCTCGTTCCCCCGTGCTCTTTCTTCTAGTTTGTGGTGGGCGGCATTTTACCATAATTTCGACATCTGCGGTATCCCGTTATCCTCCCTCGGGCTTTGATTGGCGTTGGGGCCCTCCCCTGCCTTAATCTTCCGTGGGTCCCGTGCTCCTCTTTGTATGATTGTCCTAATCTCCGTGTGCCCCCCTGCTTTTTTCGGTTGCTACAAGGTGGTCTGGTGAGAAGTATAAAGGTGGTTCGCAAATGGGCCACATGTTCCTCCATGGTCTTGCTATACACCAAAATATCGTCAAAGAACACCAAAATAAATTTTCGCAAGTGTTCTCGAAATACCTCATGCATTAGTGATTGAAATGTGGCTGGAGCATTCGAGAGCCCAAACGGCATCACCGGGAACTCGTAATGCCCATTATGTGTACGAAAGCCGTCTTTTCTTCATCACCTTCCGTCATTCTAATTTGGTGGTATCCTCGCTTTCAAATCAAGCTTGGTAAATACCGTGGCTCCGCCTAGCTCATCCAACAGTTCGCAATTGCGGGAATGGGAAACTTGTCGAACCGTGAGTTTATTCGGGGCACGATAGTCCACGCAGAACGCCATCCGCCATCCTTCTTTCGAACCAACGATCTGACTGGAGTAAGGACTCACACTAGGTCGTACCAATCCTGCTCGTTAACATTTCCTGTACCAATCTTTCGACCTCGTTCTTTTGAGAATGTGGGTAACGATAGGGTCGAATATTAGGTGGGTTACTCCTCTCGGCTAACCGTATCCGGTGGTCTTGCTTCCTTCTTGGCGGCGATTCGGTTGGTTCAGCAAATAATTGAGCAAAGTCGGTTAATAAATGTGACACCGCTTGTACTCTCTTGTACCTCTATATCGTCTCCGACGGGATGCGAGGTTGTAGCCGTATCCATCACCACCGCTTGAACCGACCGTAGCACACTCTTCATGTTGTTTCTAATCGCAGCAAGGTTGGATCCCCATTTAGTTTCACGGGTCGTCCCCGCCACTCAAAGCTCATGGTTCTCAGCGCCAATTCTGCGTACTTCCCCTAGTGTCCGCAGCCATTCTACGCCCAAGATTATATCAATGCTACCCAAATTGAAAGGGTAAAAATTTTGCACAAAGACCTCGCCGCCTAGCTGAATCGGAATCTGTCGACAAATCCCCGTACCTTTGCTAATCGTCCCATCGCCCAAAGCAACCTGAAATTTTGTTTTCTGGATTTCCAATCCCAACGGCTCCACCAACTCTTGAGCGACAAAATTGTGCGTTGCTCCACAATCGATCGATGATGACTTCATAGCCATTTATTTGTCCCGTTAGTTTCGGTGTGTGTGGTGAATCGATCCCCACCAAAGAGGTATGCGAGAGTTCCGTCTCAAGCACCGGCTCCATATCGTCATCATTGATCACTCCTTCCGCTGCTGCAACTTCGGACTATCATCGTCGTGGAGTACACAACCTTAGTTGCTTCGAGGGCATCGATGGCCTTTGGAGTATGGGCCGTCACACCTGAAACATATCCCTTTGTCCATTTTATCTTTGATTTCTTCCTGGGATAACCAACGTGAGCGTCCTGAGCTCCCCGTCGCAGCTGTAGTTGCAGGTCGAGATTGTGAAGAGGAAGACGCGGGTTCACTTATTTGGTTTGGCCGACCGAACCGTTAAAGCTTTGGTTCATTCCGGTTCCCTGAACCGTATTGGTTCCTTTACTATTGGTGTTGGGTGGGCTGAAGTTAATAACACGTGAGGTTAGATTTTGGGCTGATTGAGTGGGCTGGGCCAAAAGAGGTTTCTTATTTTTCCCCACTCCATTTTTGTCCTCCACGGCTTGGGCCGGGTCCATTATTTGGCCCAAATTGGTGAGCCCAAATAATCGAACTTCAGCCCTTACTTCTTCATTTAAACCAGCAAAACACCCCCTTCAACCATTCTCCATCTACCGCTCCGGCTGCGCGCTAATTTCTCAAACCCTTCTCATATGCTGCAAACGTTCCACTTTGCTTGTGATTAATCAATGCTTCTTGGGGAGTCTTCAGCTGTGCTGAGTTAAATCGATAGATCATTGATTCTTTCAAGTTTCTCCATGATGACAATGGCTGCTGCAGTTCTCGGAGCGTATCCATCCTAGTGCTGCACCTTCAAAACAAAGGGTTGCGCTTCCGGTTTCTCTTCATCGCTGAGTTTGTACGGATCAGTACCTTTCAGCTCGTGCGATCCATCCCATCGGATCTTCCCCGTAAAAATTGGCATCTCAAGATGTCTAGGAAGGAAGTCTCTCGGTTTCTCGGTTCGATCGTCGCTTGCTGTCGAACTCCATCGGTTCTAGTCACCTCCGGCATTAAGGTATGCATCTCTGCTGATTTTCCTTGCGATAACATGAACCTTAATTCATCTCTAAACTCGTCATTGGCCTTTTCTCCTTTCTCTATGTTTTGTGCTGGAGTCCCACTTGACCTTGAATCTCTTTCACGATACTTTCCAATTCCTCTACCCTCTCGCTCCATTCGACTCTTGACCATTCCCCTAGAATCGATGGCTCGATGCCAATTTGTTAGGTACCCGAATGGGTTACTTAACAAGGTGGAATAACTCAAGAAGAAAAACGAGACTTTGAATAAAAGTTGAATAAGAAACAATATAATCTACCAGCGTGGTGATTCCTATGGCTCCCAAGAGCAATGGCTCTCACATAAACTTCTCTCATATCCTTTCTACTCATCCTCCCCCTATTTATAGCAATTACATTCCTATCGATTAATTAACAAAATCAGCCTACTTCGGTAGACTCTTCAAAGAAACCTCTGTATGTAACTCTAACCTAGATGTATTATGACTCTTGACTCTCTAAATCTAATTCTAATAACCTTAACGCAGAAGGACTCTTCATGCTTCAAATTTGCTAGTCGCCTGAATGCACTAGGACTCTGCTGAAAACGACAGGACTCTCTTCACTCTTCAAACTGTCAATCGTTTCCTTGGGAGTGCTTTCCTTGTCGAATATAGACTCTTGATAAAGGGGGGGGTTCCCCCCCCCCCCTTTTTTTTGGGTTTTGGGGGGTCTTTTGGTGGGGGGGGGTTTTCCAGGTTTCGGTTTTTTTTCTGTAATCAGCATGTATATCTATGTTGGATAGTGCAATAAAAAATGTTCCTGATTTACCATTAAATTAGCAGATCCTGCTTGTGCAATTAAAATTATCTTTATAAATCAATTGTGATGCTAAATCTTATACAGATTTGAAGATGACAAGGATGTGAGTGGCCTCTTTGAGGATTGGTGGGATGAAAACACAAGCAGTGAAAGAGTCACCCTTCAATTATATCTCACTGAAATTGTCCCTCTTCTTTGTGATGGTGTTGGTTCATCATCGTGGGCAAGTAAGAAAAAGGTCAGTAGGCTTGTTATTTCCCAGAATTTTTTTTTTTTTTTTTTTTTTTTGGGGGGTGCACTGGGGTTTGTTTCTTATAAAGCTAAGAAACTGGATATGATATGGTCTGTTTTTGTGTGTTTAAACTGGAGTGGTGTATCATTCAGTTATTTTCTTATGATTTTGATTATGATTCTTGCAGTCAGCCAAGGCAATCAGAAAGCTGAGTGAAGTTTTGGGTGACTCTCTTTCCGCTCACTACCATGGCTTGCTAAAATCTCTTCTTAAAGAGGCATCTGGTCGTTTATGGGAGGTTCAAACATTCTACTTATGATCTATGATAAAAAGATATGAAAGAATTGTTTTAAAAAGAAGTAATTACTGTGCAAGTTGATTTTCCATTATCATTGCAATTATGTAATGGTGTTCAGTTACCAATCAAATATATAGTCAATTAATACATTTTCTTTTTTGGGTATGCTACAGTCCAGTTCATCATATAATAATGACTTTAAATTTTGTGTGTTATTTTCTTAACTTCTTTCTTAATAATTCTAGTTTATTGACAGGGAAAGGACACTATTTTATATGCAATAGCTGCTCTTTGTACGTCATGCCACAAGGCTATTGCTGTTGAAGATCCAACGAGTCCGAGTTCGATTGTAAGCGTAATGTTATCAGCATGTACCAAAAAGATCAAAGCATACAGTGAAGCTGGTTTTTCCTGTCTGAAACAGGTAACTAATGTCAGATTTCTTGCTAATTTTCTGATTGACTGAAGTAAATTATTTTCTCTAAGAGTTTTAGAGGAATCTTGCTCTTAAGGTTGTTTGGTTTATTATCAACCTCCTGAAGTGCATCCTCTGGTTCTAGTGGTGGGAGTTGGGTTTTGGCATGTAAACTTTAACAGGCAGCGCTGATCCTCTTTTTAGGCTCATAAGTGATATCTTTGTAGATGGTAAGGATCTACTTCTCTTCCTAGTTGCTTATAGTTAAGAAATTTGCCAACAATTACAATATCTTTATTATTTCCCACTTTTAAAAATCACTTACGTAAAACACAAGCAAGATAAGAGAAAGGTTGAAGCATGGTAATAAGCCTTGATCTCGAGGCTTGTCTCTGTTAGCCGGAAAAATGAAATCTCATTTGAGATATTGAAAAAAATTGGGGGGCCCAAGTAGATTGAAGGGTCAGGTTGGGATGAAATTTGGTTTTTAGCCTATTTTAGGCCTTCTAAACAGACTAGTGGTCTTATATTTGTGAGAAAACAAGCCTATGTATGAGTTTCAATTCAACCCTAAGTTTGAAACCAAAATATGCTGAAGGAATTTGCAAGATTGTGGAAGAATAGGGAGCAAGGAGCAACTATTTTTGTCATTTCCCTATATTCTCATTGTGCATTGTTGAAATGGTTGTAATGAATGAAATGCGGTTTATAGCCTAATGCATTTGTTACCCTGGAAAATCGAAAGCTATCATAAATTTTGTTGAGTTACACTCAAAATCCCGAGCACTGCAAAAGCATATACACCACAAAACTATTGACAATGACATATTCCATCATGGCACCTTCCATTCTCACAATTTTAGGATTGCTTAGTGTCATTGTGATTAAAGTTTTTTACATGGCACCCACCATTGTTGGGGTGAAACTAGTGAGTAGTGACCACCCACTAGTTACAAGTTACCCATATTTAAGATTTTCTGTTAAGTGATGGGTAAAATGACCTAAATGCTCTTACTCTCATTTAACTGATTTAAAATTTGAAATGTAAATTACCCAAATGCCTTTTGGACAGTAAAATGACATTATTGCCCCCAATTTAACTTGCTAAATGACCTAAATGTCCTTACCCCCATTTAACTAATTTGAAACACAAATTACCAAAATGTCCTTCGGACAATAAAATTACAATATTGCCCCCAACCTTAACACAAATTACTGAAATACCCACCCATACCCAACCCTTAGGTGGGTGAGTGGATTCTCCCTTCACCCATCTTCTATGTACACCTTGTCAGAAACAGCCTACCTTTGCCGGAAACCCCCAAACCCTAACCGGAAATCCTCTCTCTCCCCTCTTCCTTTTCGTGCACTACATAGCACTGAATCATATTCAGAGTGAAGAAGAAGAAGCTTCGCCTGTGTTCTAATACTTTCTCCCCTAAAATTGCATCTCTGGGCTTCAAAAGGCGAAGATTTTTCTGGTTAGGCACTGGAATCAGAAGAAAGGCCTCGTTTTGGAAAATGTTCAAAGCAAAAACTGGGAAGAATGAGTAGTTTTCACTGTTCACTCTTGGGTTCTCTCTGAGATTAGTCTTTATCAGCCGCAGCACCACCATTTTTCCACTGGTTAAAGGTTGCTCCTCGCTTCTCCAAATAAAGACGAACAAATTCCTTTTTTTCTTCCCTCCATAAATTTTTTTTCTGATCTCTTGTTGATGAATACCAACAGTTACTATGAGCATGGTGAATCATGAATTCTCATTTTTGCTCTTTAAATGTATCTTTTCTGCATATTTGTTAATTTGAGGAGGGAAAGAGGAATAAGAACCTGGGTATGGTTGGGTTTATCAAATTCCGCATCATTTTATCTTTGGTACCTCGGTTGAGGTTGCTCCAACGGTGGATGAGTCAGAATCGGAACCTAGTAATGGTCTTTGTTCTTCATGCGGCCATGACAGAGATGGAATAGGTAGCTCCTTTGCTTCCTCCTTTTCTTCCTCTGAGCCTTGTAGTCTTCTCCTTCTCCGGCGGATTCTTCATCATTGAAAACTTGGAGAAAGACATAGAAGCAGTGACCGCAGTGACTATCTCGATTGAGGTGCCTAACATAGTTGTCACGGCGACGAGGCGATGCAAGGCGGTTTAGGCTAATTGAGGCGATGAGTCGACGAGGCGCCCTCCGAGGCGCTTTTGAGGCGGTTAGAGGCGTTTTAAGTGAAATTTTTAGTGTACATCTCATTCACTCTAAATCTATCATATCTTATATAATAAAAAAACTAATATCAGACTACCTCAAGTCATCCAACATACTACAAACCACACATAATAGGTCCTAAATAAGAAGTCGCAAGAAAAAAGGAAGAGAAGAAGTTGCTTGTCACTGACCACTGCTTGCCAGAGTGTCGCTGCGGGAATGGAAGAGAAGAAGAGAGGAAGAGAGAAAGAGATTAGGGATTAGAGTGAGAGTGAGAGTGTGAGACTTGAGTCAAGAACTTAATCTCTTTCAATTTTATTTGTTTTTATTTTTATTTTAACATTTGATCACATGTAGCGTCATTATACATATATGCATATAGATTCAAACAATAGATACTTTACAATCAGAATCTAATAAGTATTTCAATATATGCCTTCAATTAGGCATCTTTCTCGTGATTTAAAAAAGAAAGAAAAAAAAGCAGACGCCTTATTGCCTAAAAATAAGGCGACGCCAATTTGAGGCACTCCAAAGGAGCCCAGACACCGAGGCGACGATTAAGCAACGCCTAGGCGACGCCTTGACAACTATGGTGCCTAAAAGGAATGAGCATTTCAGAGGATTTGTGGACAAGAAAGAACTCTGTTTGGGTTTGGCTGGAAGCCTAGCCAGCCATTGAAATCTCCCGGAGGACAGCAGCTGTAGAAATCACCTGGAAGCCGAATTTTGTCTTTTGAAAAGGATATTGAGCCGTCTGCAAGTCTTCTTAGGGTATTTAGGTCATTTAATTCATTAAATTGGGGGCAATGTTGTAATTTCACTGTCCAAAGGGTATTTTGGTAATTGGCATTTCACATTTAAAATGAGTTAAATGAAGGTAAGGGCATTTAGGTCATTTTACCCATCACATAACTGAAAATCTTAATTGTGGGTAATATTAACATGTAATTTGGAGCATAATAGGGGTGGTCACTAGTTTCACCTCAATAATAGTGGGTGCCGTGTAAAAAACTCCTGTGATTATAAAGCACCTCTCTACTGTCTTCAGTTTTTTCATTTTGTTTTATATTGATACAGAAATATGTATTCTACCTGTATGAGCAACCATATTGTTTCTTTTGAAGATTTTAGACATTCTACTTGATATTTGATGTGATTTCTGTAAATATTGCTCAGGTTGTACAAGCATTTGGTAATCCAGAGCTTTTCACTCTGGTATTTCCTTTATTATTTGAGCTGTGCAATCAAAGCATCTTCACAAAGCCTGAGCAAGCAACTTTGTCAAATAATGCAAGTATCGCAGGTTGTATAACTAAATTGTTTCGTACTTTCTATGTTATAAACAGAAATTTATTTTGTGGCATGGCTACTGTTACTTCTATTTTTCACGTTTCTGCTTTAAAAATGTGCCAGCTTGAATCTGGAGTCCTGGGTATTTTTCATGTTTCTTCTTTAAAAATGTGCAGCTTGAATCTGGAGCCCCCCAACCCAGGGTGTTTCACAGCTTCTTTGTGGCTGAATAAATTAGGGTTGTCTTTCTGAGACTATTAAAATACTTGACGTTAACCCAGTTTGTTGTCTTGATTCTTTCAAATATTTTCATGCCTTAGCTCCTCACATCGATCAGTTTTTATTTCATGGATAGCAAATGTAAAAGCCAAGAGGGGCCCCACTCTAAATTTCATTCGGATTGACAGAAATTACATCAAGGAAAACCACTGAACCAATTTAGATAAGATATTCCATGAAGTGCATGAACCTTACGAGTTCTCTTCTAAAACTTGAGCCTTCAGATAATGGGAGGCCATCTATGGCAGTGTTGATATGGGTACATTTTCCACTTTCTGTTAGTGTGTGAATTCACTGAATTTTCCTCCAGAACTGCGGTTAGCTTATAATGTACTTGACTTAGTTGACTACTTTGGCTACTTGTACTAGATGCAATGCTGCAAACTAACTTCTCATCTTGAGGAGTTATGTTGATGTTTTTCTTCTTCTGAGTTGTTCTTTTGGACGGACTGGGACCAGTGACTACCTGAAAAGTTGTTAGCCCAAATAAAGGCTGTGATCTGGTAGGCTGTCACAGATCTAACATCAGCTTTCAAGTGGATGTCATGACTCATGATATGTAGTTTCAAGCAGAAAAAACTTGTCAATGTTTTGATTAGCAGCATCTTTGTAATTTTCTGTGGCTTCTGACATTACTTCTTACACATGGTCATTCTGGGGTTGAATGACCAAGGTTATGTGGCTTACCATGGGTAGTAGTTGTGATATTTAAACAGTTGGGCACTATCAGCCAATCTCATGTCCTCGTGTTGCAAGTTTCAACCCAAGAATTCTATGATATATTTGATTATTTTCTATTTTATACTATTTGTGTAGATTCCATTAATTTTCTTACCATGTCTCTGCTTTCCTACATTTCATTTAGCTCTGAAATGACCCAAACACCTTAAGGTGTTGTACATGCTTGCAAACCCCCCCCCCCCCCCCCCCCCACCCTCAAAATAAAAAAATTTCTATACATGCTTGGTACTAAGAATTACATGCTGTTCTAATAGTCTCTGATCTTTTGTTTGAGTTCAGAAGAGGGAAAAGAAGAAGATATATCTCCTTCACAGGATAAGGTTCTGGACTGTATAGCATCTTGTATAAGTGTAGCACATTTAAATGACATCCTTGAACAGAAGGAGAACTTGATGCATGTGTTTTTATCTGCACTTGCACCTGGTTTGCCATGGACAGGTACTCTCTCTCATGGTTGTTCTTGGTTCTATTGCTCTCTCTCTCTGATTACTGTTCCTTGGCTTTTTATTACTGCCATAAAACTGTTGTGAGCAGCCAAAGTTTCGATCTTTTCATCAATTAAAGAGCTCAGTTCAAAGTTCCATCACATTGCTGATGACTTTCAGGACAAATCTTTACATGCCAGTGCAGCTTCTTTCATTCATGGGGTAATGTAAAATTTTCAATTTCCAGTCTGTTATTTCTGCAACCTGTTATGTCTCATTTCTTGCTTGCCTCTGTTCAGATGTTCCATTCTGTGTCACCCAAAGTAGTTGAGTGCATAAGTACGGTAAAGATTGCCCAGGTACAACTTGATTTTCTTTTCATTCTTTTTGTACCCTTCTATTCAAGAAAATAATCTCACTCCAAGTAAGGAATTTCCAAGATACTTAAATTTGCAACATATTGTGTTAGGCATATTATTATCTTATACTTAGAATAAATCATGAGATTTGTATGGGATTTATATTGCATAAAGCCTTCCACTTGAAACCCCTCCCCCAAAAAAACAGAAGGTTTTGTTTTCCCCACTTTAGCGCGGGGGGGGGGGGGGGATCGTGGGGAGATCAGTCCATTACACATGTCAGATATCAACATTTGATTTCACCCCTCCGCCGCCTTGGGTCACCTAGCCACCTTGGCAACTATGTGATATCTATCTATTTGTTGACCATCTTTCATTAGCATCTCTTTTGTTGTTTTTTCAAGTCCTTGTTTCACGTTTGAGATGCAGTTTCACATTGCTGCTTCCGAATGCCTTCTAGAATTGACCGAGCTGTACAAAGATTTTCCTCCGGTGCAGTGGACAGAAGTAGGATTTAAAAGTGAGCTCAATTATCTGTGTGAGGTAGAAAAGAATGAATTGGCTAAGTCATCACTAAGAAAATGTATCAACATGATTGAAAATCTTGCGCAAAGAAGTGCCCCATCGGTCTGACTTTATAGCAGAGAAAGAAGGTAATATCTATCTGTTCGTCGACTGTCCTTGGTTAGCATTTTTTTGTAATTTCATTCAAGTCCTTATTTCTTGCTTGAGATGCAGGTTCAAATTGTGGATTCAGAATACCTTCTGGAATCGATCGAGCTCTCCAGTGCAGTTGGAAAGAAAAAGGATTTAGAAGCGAGCTCATTTATCCACGTGAGGTGGACAAGAATGAGTTGGCTTGGCTAAGTTATAATCAAGGAGATATATCCACGTTGCTGAAAATCTTAAGGAACTGGTGCATGGTTTGATTTATTACCTAGCAGAGAAGAAGTAATCTTCACTGAGGTTCAATTATTTAAAAGTACCATGATAGGTTAAATAATCGAAGTTTCATCTCCCCCCCCCCCCAACACTACCACCCCTTCCTTCTGGTTTTTCTTTCTTCCTCCCCTGTATCAGAAACTTAGCGACTAGGTTTATTATTTATTTTTATTTTTTTCCTGGTAAACAGTTGGTGACGATCTCAAGTGTATACAATTTTGTGTTTCTCAATTATATACAGAATCAAGGTTATCCCCACACAGAAATGGGGAAGATAAGATTAAGCAGAAAGGAGTATTTTGATCCTTCTTCCTGGTGATTTTATTGCTGTTCTTGTACTGGTGAAAGAGACGATGGATGGATTAGTTAGTTATTAAGAAGTCTCGTAGCACGAGGGGGAAAAAAAAAGATAAATAAAACACAAACTGGGAAATCATCTGCTTGGACGAATCCTGCATATAAAAGAAGTTCCACCGCCATAGCTCTACTTAATCCATTAGAAACCTTAATTTCCTGTAGGAATAAGGTCACTGAGACTAGAAAATTGAAAAACATTGTTTTAACATGACCAGGTCCTATTCCATAAAACTAAAGACGATTAAAGCATCATATCTTTGTAATCTCTCGCAAGTTTAATCTTAGGGAGGTTTCTAATTCAAGATTCAATATCCCCAAATAGGGGTAAATTTGGCCTTGATGGCTTAAATCTTCCCTGAGCTAGTCCAGATCTTCCATCCATCGGGTGGTATCCATCGGGTAGAGGTATGTGCGGTTTATTAAAAATAATAATAATAAAATAAAGAGAGAAGTATGATGTTTGATGTTGATGTTGCATAGAGATATCAGCTCAATTGGTAACCTCGATCTGCCATATCCTGCTTTTCAAAGAAATGGGCATCTTGATAGTTGCCGAAATTGCTTCAGTCCTGCGAAATTTCAGACCGTTGGATCAAAATTCCGGTTGAGATTTCAATCCGATGGCTCAAGTTCTTTAGTACATTTAATACTCAGGATTGAAGCAAAGTCTGATACTTGCAGGTTCCACAATACTTCAAACGAGGATCCAAATCGAAGGAATCATAACAAGCTTGTGTGAATTCACCATAGCGAATAATTTCTTTCCGGAGGATAGGATACATGGGATCTAAGAGTCCTTCTTAGTCATTACAACCTTGGATTTCCTTCACTACCTCTCTGAGTGGTGGTCTTTCTTGATCTTCAGAGATTAGATTCTCTTCTGCAGTTGAAGTTGGGGTTAACCTTGAAACACATTTGCTTCTTGGAAGATTGAAGATGGTTTGGTGAAATGGGTTTGTGATAAATGATTGCTCTTGAGGTTCTGCTCAGATTCCATCTGGGAATACAACTTTGAAAAGCACTTGGTTGCATGTATTTTGGATGGTTACAGTAGAAGAAGAAGGAAGAAGCCATAAGAATTGTTGCCTTGCCTCGACAACTGAAGATTTATAAGCCCTATACAAACACAGATCACACACTTTCACACAGGCAAAGTGTGATATATTATGCCATACACTATACACAGAGAGACCCAGAGGACCAGAGGGAGACAGATAACTGTAACTTGCTAATGAAAGGGGTTGAGCTGTGGTTTTAGGGGTGGAGATTATGTTGGAGGGAGTATCTTACAAGATGCATGAGAAGGCTTTTGTATGCGCAAAACATTAATTTTCTACAAGAAAATCCTTTACCGGTTAGACGTCTGTGTTTTCCTCATATCTCTCCACCACATATTAGAAGGGATCCACTTTTAAACTCTTACAAGATGAACCAGAGATGAAACTCCCTAGGGGCTCCCTCCTAGTATGTGGTGGAAAAATGTGAGGGGAGAACAAAGATTCAACCCGAAATTAGACGCCTAGCCTCACCAAAAGAAGAATAGCAAGACCAAACTAATTTTAGTTTGATAAAATGCCAAGCCTAACCCTTAAAACATTTACTTTTAAAATGTTTGGATTCATGAATTAAAAGTTACTAGGAAGGTTGACATACAACTTTTTGTAACAAATGATGATGGGCCAACATAAGAACGGGGGTGGGGAATTTTCACAAAACAAAGAGCTTTGGTCTCCTGCATTATTAGCCAATGTAACTACCATAGAGTTTTCCTTTTCTTAAGGGTGTGAAGGAACCTAACTTCAGCCAACAAAGGAAGAAGATCCTGGATGTCCAGAACGATAAACTTGATTTTCCAAGTCAAGTTCTTCCACTTAGAATTGTATGTAAATCACATTTGTGAGAGCTTTCCACAATCATCTGGGGATGTTGAGCTGGAAACCCAAATAAGAGAGCCTGTCTCACTGCAAGAGCTTCATCTACTAGAATAGGTTGAGAGATGCAACCCTCTGCACAGCAAAATTCCATTCGACCTTGAGAGTCTCTTCCAATGCCTCCAAAACCTGCAGACTAATCAGAAAAGAGAGAACCATCCACACTAATTTTAAATCAAGATTCTTCCGGTGCTCCATTTGATTAGAGGAACATCAGTGGTGTTTATCTGATGACTTAGCTTGGTTTCATCTTCTTCCACGCATTTTGACAAAAATATGACTCATTTGTGTGCATGAGCCGACTCATGCTGACTCAGGAACAATGTTGGATCAATACATGTAAAATTACATCTCGGGGGATCCAGGGTGAACCCAATGTTTTCATATAGTTAAGAAGGAATCAACCTATCCGGTCACACAATCAGATTGACCTCTCGACTGTCTGATGATACTTGAACAAACAGAGGTGAATCAATCTCCACTTGCACAACCCCCACAACCACAGTGAACACATTCTATGACTTTCTCCTCCCTCAAATGTTTAGGAACTCTGCACACGCAAGTGGTGTTGAAGTTGTGATCCCGCGGCTGTATGCATCGTAGGCAGCAAAGGCGTTCGTATCCTGACTGCAATTGGAGAGAGAATGAAAACATTAGTTGATGAAAATGTGAAATGCAAAATCAGATTTGTAGAGCAACAGAATACAAAAACCTGAAAGTCATATATACTCAAGTAACACTAAGAATTGACACACCACAGATGTTACCCAACAGTGCCTTCTTTGTTCTTTAAATGTTGGCTTAGTTGGATGCCTTTTTTCACAGTAAACGTGGACATGTAATTTGCTGAACTTCCCAGAGGAAGACCAAAAAATTTCTCATATCATTCTTTCAGCTTTCATAAAGCTTCATAAAACATTGTTAGTTCCAGCCCAGCTGATGGCATTTTCCTCAAACATGTAACCAGTGAAAGTGGGGGTGCATGCAAGGCACCAAAATCTTGTGCAGCCAGTCCCTACTTTCATCAGCAGTCTTAACATTCAAAGTCTCAACTCTCAAGTTAAGATTTCGGCTTAGGTCTTTGAGGTCAGTGGTTAAGTTTCCTTACCTGTGTGATGTAGCTATAAAATTGTCTTGCCATAACCATTTCAGTCTCCAACTGAAACTAAATCTGGAGATGGTTTTCTCCTTCCATCCAAAACCATTTTTCCCACCTCTCATTTTTTTTAAAGAAAAGAAAGGGTAAAAAAAAAAAAAAAAAAGAAACAACCCCAAAATCAGGCAAGACAGAGTTAAACTCAAGCACATGTGCTAAAATGAGCTTGAGCCCGCATTTCCAAGTCAACAAAAATGCATGAAAACTTAAGTTCTGTTTTTTGTCCAAGAACTAATCATGTTCCTGTGCAATTTAAGCCATGACCATGAAACCCTACTGCAACTACCATTTTCCAGTCCTTTTCCTGTTCACCTGATTGCATATCACCTTCTTAACCATCCTCAATAAATTCCATTTCTCCTCACAGGTCATTCTCATTCTAAACATCAGATTCAAATTAGTTTTTGTACACCTCTATAACACATGGAAGTTGAGTGCTATCATTTTCCCACTTCTTGGGTTGGACTGGAGTTGCTGCCTAGTGAAATGTCTTGCACCTCACCTTCCAACCCCAAAAAATAAATAAATAAATATAAGAAAAAGATGAGAGAACATACCTTCTTCCACTTTGCAATTAGATTGCGGTCAGCATAGCCTTGATCCAAACAGAACTCATAGAGCTCCTTAGATATTTCATTCCTGCGATAGTAAAGATCATAGATGTAGCGACTCTTCTGGTGTGCAATTTTGAAAATTGGCCACAATGCTTCACATTTTCTCTTACCATCGTGTGGATCATTTTCAGCTGTCACCCAAACAATTACAGGATCACAACTACAGTAGTAGCAAGTACTTGGAGGTTCATAAACTAAAGTAATTATTTCTAAAAAATGTAAGAGACACAAACCTTCTCTCATTTTACCCTCGAGCTCACGAAGAGTAGGGTCAATCAACTCCCATCCATTTGGGTATTTCAAACGGCTCGTCTTCACCTTCGGCATTGTTTTACCTGCACTTTAAGGACTCAGCCATATGGTATTACAAGGAAGATATAACCAAGCAACTCGCATTGAATCAAACCTTAATAATTTACTGAAGGATACGATATACAGAAATATGGTCTGTGGAGTAGAAACAACAGGGGGGGGGGAACTTTATCAACTCATTTGAATCATGTTTAACTCTCATGGAAGAGACACAATGTGTCAACTTCAAAGTGGAAAGGACTGTTTGATATGTCCAATAACCGTTTGGGCTACAAAATCAACAAGAATTAAGACAGCCAACAGTACTCATGGACCAAGCTACATTGGGGTCAGGAGAGGCCATGAACCCCAACCCCCAAACCCTCCCCCACACCCCATTTTTTTGAAATTTCTTCCATTCTCTTCCCAAAATTTTGCAATTTCCCCTGCCACCTTTCCATGTGTGAAAAATATTGGTACTTGGGCCCTTGATTAAAGAAAAATTTCAACAATAAAGATAATGGGTAGAAAATTTATTGTGTTCTGTGTGAAATATCAGTATTTGCCTATTTGGCCCCTCCCCATGTTAAATCCTGGCTCTGCGCTCATCTCATGGTGGCAAGGTGCTTTGAAGCATGGGGATGAGGGAGAAGCAGTTTCAAGCAATGATAAATCATTCATAAATCAAGGCAGCATGCTATTTGATCAGGGGAGAAGCAGGGTTTAGAGACAGTAAATTACATATATAGAGAAGGGCAGAAGAAGACAAAAGAAAAACGTACCAAATAAGTGGTATGGTGCTGGAGGTTGTGTTCTAAGTTAGAAGCGACGCTTGATTAAAGTAGGGTATCACCTGAATAGTAAGTGGACCACTGCAAATTATATTAGCACTTACACTGTTAATAGATGTTGAAGAGAAGGCAGGAAACACTCACCTGCAGAATTGCAGAGAGAAAAACCCTAAATAAATACAAAACATACCGCAATCATGAGAACAGTTAGATAAATCTATTCACAAGTGGACTACAATAGTAAACAGGGGAGAAACATAACTGGAAATCGCTATCAAACTGAATGGTGTCGGATTTACAAATTAATATTCTTCGATTGAGTCAATTGACAATGACTGTTAATTATTTGGTGAAAACAATAAGAACAATATGAATATAAAAGAATCAAAAGGGGAAAACCAATTACTATTTCACTTACCTTGACGGTTGCGTATCACAATGGCACCATCAGGAGATGCTGAGACGAAGAAGATGAAGAAGACATGAACGTCACAAGACTCACAACAAGCTGACTTTGATGGGTTGGGTCACTAGAGAGAGCAAAGATGAAGAACAGGTTAGCATTAAAGGTTCGTCTGGAAAAGAAGAGGAAAAAGATGCTGATTACGGTTAGGTGAAAGCTGAAGAGAGAAAATGAAGAACAACAATCCTTATTGGTGAAGTTCATCTGAGATTTGGACAAGAACATAGAAGTTCATCTGAGACTTAGGCCGCTAGGGTTAAAGTTGGTCTGAGATTTCAGAAGGGTTAAAAGGCAATCGGCGATTCGATTTACCTGAATCGAATGATCAAATTTTTGTTTTCTTCACTTAGGTTTTAAAGTTTCCATATTTTGACAAAATTGCTCTTTTAAGTAAAAGTATTTTTAGTGTATTACATTTACATGTGTTTAGTTCAAATTTTAAATGGACCATTATAGAAAAAGCATGGAGATGCGGGGTATCAATCCCCTGTACCTCTCACATGATAAGGGAGAGCTCTACCATCTGAGCTACATCCCCAGATTTTCGGCTAAAGAGTGACTGTAATTTTTTGGGGCTTCGATTTGATAAGGACAAAGTTAGTTACCTAAAAAACAGAGAAAAGCTAAATATATTTCTCAGGATAATAAAGAAACTGGCACTCAGAATGAAAAGGACTAATTTTTTTAACAAATTCATTTCGTCTCATGCTACGAGTTAAATTTCTCCTCATTGTAACAATTTCATGGGCTAAGCATTCAAAATCCAAAGTGGATAAAAAAAAAAAGAAACAGAATGAAGAGATAAAACTTAAAAACAGAAAGACAGAAAAAGATCACAATAACATTATCAAAATAAATATGATAAGTGAGTATTCAGAATGAGTAGGAGGATTTTTATCCATTCATGAATCTATCGGTAGATTTAAAATCATCATCATTATACTCACTCACTTAAAATTATCAAAACTAAAAGTTAATAAAATAAAAATGCAGGCAAAGAGAAAAATCCATCAGGGAAAAATTGGATTTATGCATCAATATTGACACAATAGTGTCTCAGATGACTGTCGTGAGATTAAATCCAGTAGATCTCATCACCTGGTTTTTCATTAACAATAGCAAATAAATAACCAACAAGAAAGAACTAAAGAGAAAAAATACAGATTGAACCCAACAGATCTCCTCACCTTAGAACTGCCACTTGCAGTCTCAGAAAAAATACATATTGAACCCAATAAATCTCATCACCTTAGAACCGCCGCTTGCAGCCTCACTTCGAGCAAGGAGAAGCAACTGGAGCGAACGCTAATGAAACTAGGGCTTCTGTGGGATTTTGCTTGGGCTCCGAGCAGTGAAAGGCCCAGATTCACCAAATGGTCCAGATTTAAATCTGGACGGTTTAATTAACCCACATGCAAATTGTTCAAACTTAAGTGAGTTGAACATTGACCCCAAAAAAAAAAAACTAATATTTTTCTCAGGATAATAAAGAAACTGGCACTCAAAATGAAAAGGACTATTTTTTAACAATTTCATAGGCATTTTGTCTCATGCTACAAGTTAAATTTCTCCTCATTGTGCCAACTTCATAGACTAAGCATTCAAAATCCAAAGTGGATGAGAAAAGAAACAGAGAACGGAGAGATAAAACTTAAAAACAGAAAGACAGAAAAAGATCACAATAACATTATCAAAATAAATAGGATAAGTGAGTATTCAGAATGAGTAGGAGCATTTTAATCCATTCATGAATCCATCAGTAGCTATAAAATCATCAATCATTATAGTCACTCGCTTAAAATTATCAAAACTAAAAAATAATAAAATAAAAATGCAGGCAATGACAAAAATCCATCAGGGAAAAATTGGATTATACATCAATATTGACACAATAGTGTCTCAGATGACCATCGTGAGATTAAATCCAATAGATCTCATCACCTGGTTTTTCATTAACAATAGCAAATAAATAACCTAAACGAGAAAGAACTAAAGAGAAAAAATACAGATTGAACCCAATAGATCTCCTCACCTTAGAACCGCCGCTTGCAATCTCACTTCGAGCGAGGAGAAGCAACTAGAGCGAACGCTAATGAAATTTAGGGCTTCTAAGGGATTTTGCTTGGGAGCAGTGCAATGAATGTGCTGCTCTGAGCAGTGAACAGCCCAAATTCACCAAATGGTCCAAATTTAAATCTAGACCGTTTAATCAACCCACATGCAAATTGTTCAACCTTAAGTGAGTTTGAATATTGACCCCAAAAAAAGTAAGTTTGAACAATTAAACAGTCTAGATCTTAATCTAGGCCGTTCATTGCTCCCAAGCAAAATCCACTTCTGTGGGGGATGAAGCTTTAAAGAGATATGCAAGTGGTATAAGGGGGTGTGAAATAACCATTGCACCGTTGGTAGGGCTGATATTGGATCAGGCATTTTGTAAGTGACAGGCATAACCTTACAGATCTCTTTAAATTATAAATTATACCATTTTTGCTCATCGATCCTCTGGGTCAAAAGACTTGGAGAGAGGGTTAAGGTTGGGCATGGACCCGGTTTCTAAACACGCTGATTAAGCCGGGCTGAAATTTCTAGGCTTTTGTGATATGTCAAAGATGAGCTTGGATCCTTTACCTACATAGTAAGGAAATTTTTCAATCCACATCACATGGTTGCATGCTTAACATGTGTCATATCTAAAACAATATCCTCTTTTTAAGAAAAGAGAGAGATATTTGGATTCACATTCAAAGGAAGTTTGCATGGTTGAGTGTGCAAACAAGTCCCTGACTCTACGGGATCTAGTACTTTCTTTGCTCAAATAAATGTTGCGGTTAAGTTTCACCACCAAATGGAGTGCTAGGTGTAATGGTTGGTTTTCTAATGACTGCAAACCATCAAAGATCAGTTCAGCTGGCAATTACTAACGCCTTAGGGTTCGATCCTCCATGGTCTCCAACCCCAATTCTTGGTGAGCTAATATAAAGCACCTTTTTGAACCAACCTTTCAGTAGCCTAAAATATAATGGGGGTGAAACTCTGGGTTCCCCACTATAGTGGCGTAAATTACATGTCACCCACTTGCTAAATTACAAGTTACCCATAGTTGGGTTCTGAACCAGGATTCTATTAAGTTGAGAAATGACCATAATGCCCTTATGAAGTAAAATGATATAATTACCCCCACTTAATACCCTCACATGCCCAACCCTTAGGTGGGTCTCCCTTCACCCATCTTATGCCTACCCCTTGCCGGAAACCACCCACCACCTCCCCTGCCAACCACCACACCCCCCACCGCCCCCACCTTTCTCCCTCCCCTTGTTGGAAATCACCTGACCTTGCCACTCTTAAATGAACCTGAAACTGATCCTGATTCTGCTGTTCTAGAGCAAAAATCCATGCAGGTTTCTAGGGCTGTTCGGGCAAAATCTGGCAAAATTCAATAGATTCCAGCACCAACTTGGAATAACCTGAAAGTGCTGAACCTATGTTCTTTCTCAAAATTGAGACTCTTAAAACTGTGAAATGCTAGGTTCCATCAGATATTTGATTAGACATCTTATCACACCAGAAAATGAAAAGGCAAGGATGAGAAGAGACAATGAAGAATAAAGCAAATGCACACAATTGCAGGAGTTCAGTTTGAACATTTAATCTGCAGTTTATATGTTGAACATTAGATCAAAGCAGAACCTTCTTCTTCTTCTTCTTTTTTTTTTTTTTTTTGGGGGGGGGAGAGGGGGAGATTGAAAAGTTTAAGAAGCCAAGACCGGATGGCGTTTGTGGTTTCCAATAACAGTTGGCATTTGTGGGTTCCAATAAAGGCTTGGCAAAGCTGCTTATAACCATCCCTGTAATGATCCAGATAGAAACAGAGCTGATGAATGGCTTCACGTTTCTCTTCTTCAGCAATGGATATGGTCATTCCATGCTTCTCCATGTCATCATCATATCTACAGTAATCCCATAACGTAGGTTTTGGGTTCAATGTAATGATCAAGAAAAACAATATTCCAGATCAAAGACCCACTTCCTTTCCCTCATGAATTACAGATTGCAAGACCCGCAATAGGAGACCCCATTCCTATCCTTCATAAACTCTTGTAAGAAGACATTCAATGCTAACAAGAAACTTAGAAAAGGAAAAGTTGTATCGTTGGCATCAAACTTCAACAACTCAACCCCATCATATGGCTGCATAATTGTCAAGACATCAAGCATCATATATGAATGCAATAGTTGGCTCCTTGGTAATCTAAGCGTACACCTTGTTGGTGTCTTTGTCTCTAAGCTCTCTCCAAGCCTCAGCTTTCCTAGATGCCATGAAAAAAACTGTAGGTGTATTCTTTCCCTCCTTCAATACGTACAAGGTACAACCAATAATCCCAAATTTAATGTATATATATATATATATATTGAAGTGAACATTTTGCAGATAAACTTAAGGTGATACAATTACTGCCAAAATGAGCTCTTAGATTAATTCTAGGTCAAACAGAGGGTACCATATCACTAACCAGAGCTCATGAAAGCGTGAGAAAAGCAATTAAACAAGAAAAGATTAGACGATAATTGACATAATTCCCTACAAAGCCCAGTTTCACTGCTAACCTAATAGATCTTCTGAATGGTGTACGAACAATAATGAAGAAACTTTAGTTGAGGCAACGAGAAGCTACTCCACGAACAAAAAAAAAAAAAAACAACAAAGAAAACAAAGAAAAACAAATAGCAGCAAGTAAAGAGGAAAAAATATACAAACATCATAAGAACGCTGATATCAACTGGACAACTAGAATGCGGTAACCGAATCCCATCCCAAAAGAAAATTCAGAACACCGTAATCGAAGCTTACAGATGCAACCAACAAAAAGCTATTGGGAAACAAATCAAAAACCTATTCTGCATTGATCAAATTAGAATAGAAAAAAAAAAAAAACTGGAAATTTCAAACGATAGGAGTTCAGTAACTGAAATCAAATATGATAAAAGAGAACTGCAAAGAACAAACAGAACACGAGGATTGAGAAGTCATTGAAGTACCATTCTCTAAGACTCTTGAGAAGCCCACAGTCGAAGCAGATTTCTCCCGACTTGAAAAACCATAAACGTGATGCCTGTGAAACAACTATATATACAGAGCCGTTTGCCCCCATAAACCTAGTTTATTCCTATTTTGCCCCTTTTCGGTTACATAAACCGGTTTGGGTGAACCGATAAATAGTCTAAATCTATGTTTACCTCTAATTCCCTTTTGTGGTCGAAATTGTCCTGTGTGAAAGAAAAAAAAAATAATTACGTCCCACCAATTAGTCATTACCTTAAAAGAAAAGAAAAAAGAAAAAAAAAAAAAAAACCAATTAATCCTCCATTGGAGTAGTTTTTTAAGATGATGAAACTCTTTTGATGTCAATGCAAAATTGTTTTAAACAAATTTTTTTTTTTTTTTTGTTGCCAATCCCGGTTTATAAACCGGTGTTCGATCCGCGTCGTACACCTGGCTGTGGTGGGTGAGTCTTCCAAGAGGAATTTTTTACATCCACAAGGATTCGATACTAGAACCTTGTAGACCAAGCTGCTTACCACTTGGACCAACCCCATTGGTTAAACCAATACTTTTTAATGAAGAATTTGTGGGCTCTACTCTTCTTAAGGCATAAGTAATATTCGGTTCCTTATAACATACAAAGTATCTTTTGTATTATAAGATTAAAAAAAAAAAAAAAAAAAACAGGGGTGAACTGCATCAATTTTTATTTTTTTTATTTTTTTATTTTTTTTTGGATGTCACTGTTTCAACGAACTCTTGTTGTCAATCAATTTTTTATTAAATTTAGGATATTAGGGTTGAACTGTAATTTCCTGCGACGCAGAGGTAGGCCGTAGGCGGCTAGGCGCAGGAAACCGATTAGCGTCATTTTACCATTTGCCGGAGCGAGCGTCTTCCGCTTACTTCGTAGTCTTCAGTCTTGGGACTCCAGATTCACAGCTCACAGCAGCCATGGACGAGCAAGAATTTGAGCGCATACTGGATCTGTTCCCGATCGTCCGTTCTCGAGATTACTGTGTAAGCACCTCAGTTTCCGTGCTTTGCTTCTTGTAATTTTCAACATTTCGCCCGCAACTAATCTCTCTCTCTCTTTATTGTGCTTCATCTACTAAATACTAAAAGATTCAAAAGGAAGATTTGTGTTACCTGAATACAAGGATAACGTTGTTTTCTTTTCTCGTTAGTTCCTGCTTATTCATTTAATCGAAACGCTTTATAAATCACGAAAACGACATCTTAATTTCCTGGGTTTCTGTAATTTTGTCTGCAGGGGCAAATAAATGAATATTTGCATTTTCCATCTGCATTATTTCGTGATTGAACTATAGGCTGAACATCTATGCACTTGAATTTTTGTTCATATCGTAACTAATTGCCTTCGCCCTTTTTGTTGTTAGTTACTTTCTGACCGATTTATTTGTCAAAAATATCATTTTATTATGAGGTATGATTATTTATCACTTAGATCTAATTCACTATCAAATATTAGTATCCCTCATACTTATGGAACTTTTATTTTGAGAATAATGAAGTGTAAGTAGCTGAGTATGAATAAAATAGAAAACCGTTTCAGTGTGAAGTAGTTGCCTTCAATGAAGTTTCAAGAGGTAAGACACAATTTGAGACAGGAGAACCACTATTTGTTGTTCTTGCTTTATTAGAGGGTTGGAGTTTCCTGGCCTGTATCCTGTCACCTTGATGTAGCCTTAGATGGGACTAAGGACCTATGCAACTGGACCTCCAAAGAATCAGCTCAAATTGGACCAACCAGGATTAGGGTTTTGGAGAGGGTAAAGGATTTAGGGTTTCTAGTAGGAATTAGGGCTGGTAGTTAGGAGCAAGTATTAAGGGGGCTGGGCCTGTGGTAGATCCAACATTGGACAGACACTGATGGTTGGAGCACATTCCACCTTCATGCAGCGGTTTTGTTTGCTTGATAGACAGTTTAAGTTCTTTATACCCGTGAACCTATTGGGCTGTTAAGTTCTTATCTATAGATTTTTGTTGATTGAAAAAAGTAAACAGAATGCTGAATCTCTTGTTACTGCTAATATTGACTCCATACTCACCTAGTCATTACATTCTAGGCTGATTCAGAGCTCCCTAGGCATCAATCAGCTTCACATTCAACAAGGGATGAGGTAAATTACTGAAACTTTTCCCATCTTTTATTCTGTTGCATTCTTTTAACGTGAACTTTAACATTAGTATATGACCGGTAATTTTGTTGTCACAGCTAACAGAATGGCAAGACGCTTGGAGTGTGGAGGATAAAAAGGGGATTGAAATCCAGGGAATTGACACAGAAGGTATGTAATTATAATTTATGCATCAGTACATGAGAAGCATTCATATCAATCAATCTAACTTGTTCTCTGGTTGATTCTTTTTGTGCACTTGAAAGCTCATACCAAGTTGGCCAGTGCTGCTTTGCGGCTAGAATAAGTTCATTTCCAGGCAAAACCTGTCATGAAATGCCAAAAACTCATTTGATGCACTAACCTTATATAGTTATATATTGATGATTTTGATACAAATATTTGTAGTTTTATTCTAACCTTCTCCTTCAACTGATAGTGTGGAGTTGATTGATCATTCTTTTGCTTCTTCTTTGCTCCCCTTTTTGCAGAGCCATTCTGGCATAAGTTAAAATTAGCTGCAGAGAAGAAGGTATGCTGTTTGGTAACCAACTTTGAAGTCTTTTAATTGCTTGCCTATTTCATAATTTTGTTCATCAATATTACATATTCCTTTATGTTGGTATTTGTTTATTGATAGAGAATTTTGCTGCCCCGTAGAACTTCTAAGGAAGTTCATTATGTTCCTAAATGTCACATTCGGACATGTTACATTTCCAAGTTTATTCCATGAATGCTAATCAATTTTCAATGTTGTGTTTGATATCTTATAAAATACTTCCAAAATGTTCTACTCTTTTTGGAGTTCCATTTGGGGTGGGGGAGGGTGAGGGGAAGGATTCCAAATGTTATCTTTCCTTAGTGCTCTTCTCTTTTCTTTCTTTTCCCACCCCTTCTTTCATAATTCAGTTTGCACTTCAGATATTTTGCACAATGATTAAAATGGTATACTACATTAGTTGCTTAATGTTCAGATTGTAATGGCTTGCATCTTGTTGTCTTTAGAAACTGCAGTTTTCCTCTCTGGGGCTTTGGGTAAGGATGAGATGTATCCTCGATCTATAAAGCACCAAACTGAGGAATTTGGTATAGACCATCCTGCTTCGTCTTGCCTTCCTGTCCTCTTAATAAAAGCAGGAATCTTAGTGAGAGAGTCTTGGGTTTCTTCTAGGAACTTGTCATCTTTTGCTTCAGTCCTATGCTGGTTTTCCTGTACACCCTTGTACAACTTGTAGAGATAAGTATTTGTGATATGAGAGAGGGTCCTGTCACAGTTGGAATACTGCAGGAATTAGAAGAAAGAAAGATCTGCTAGTGCTGAGAACAGAGAGATATTAAAGAGGAATGATTGCAAGACAGAGAGGAAAGAGCAGGGTTGATTTGAGCCACTGATCGGTTTGCTGAACTGAGAGGGACTTCACTGTCAGCTTTACACCCTTCTGTAAAATTGCTATAGAGCTGAAATAAGATAGGACTCTTAAGCTTTCCAAACAGTTGACTGAACTGACATGTTCGTTACTGAATAAAATATTGACAAAAATACGTTTAACTGAAAAGGGTTCTCCACCGTATACAGACATGCTTTGGAGAGTTCCAACTGACTCAAAAACTGAAGCTTATCTCTAAGTCTGCTGATAGCTGCTTTGAAGACTTTCTGATGCTACTCTACATGAATTAGAAAATAACTTAATACATGACAGGCTCTGAAAATTGAATATAAGATTTCAAAAGAGAAAAACTGGATTTCTTGAAACCATAAATGGTGTAGGGATTTCCAAACTGACCTCCGAAAACTAAATAATCTTAATCTGTCTCACAAAACTATATCGGAAGTTGAATCATGGGTTCAGTTGTCATAAAATTGACCCAAAACCAGAATGTGATCATTCCCCCATGCTTGAAAAAAGTCAACCTGGAGCTCTGTAGAAAGAGCAAAATCATTTCTGATTGCAGGAAAGGAAGTATGAAAAGGCATGAAATAGGTTGGCACATGCCCATTGTGTTGCGATTTGATGTAATATGTCTCTTTTCTTTCTTTTTGCCCCCTTGACTACCCTTGGCTATCTTATGCTTTCATGGGGGGAAGAATGTAATATGGCCTTCTAATTTAAGTGAATAAATATACCAGAGAGTTGAGAACACTCCCTCAACTTTCCACTGGAGTTATTTATACCCTTCCTTGGTCGCTTCTTCTCCTTCAGTCCTCTCTTCTTCTCTCATCTTTATCTCCTAAATTCCAACTTGGTATTAGAGCTTTACAGTTTGACCATCATATCATTTATTTAGAAGCACCATCAGGAGCACTCTGGGGCTGTGGTTGAGGTCCATTGAATGGACTGTCTGGTCTCCATGTTGAAGGCAAGAATTATTAGAGACTAAGAGCACAACTCGTTTTCGTGTGGACTGCCTGGTAAAGCCAGTTCCTATTTTCTTCCTTTTTTAGCATTTGGAATGCAACGTATGATGTTTTTCAACTTAGAAATGGTTATGGGTGCCTCGTATGAATCCTTGAGCTATCACAAGTTGTTGTTAACACTTTGAAGGGCTTTGTTCAAATGGAGTTTTCTTTGAGCTTGTTTCTCCTTGGCTGGATTTTTTTTTTTTTTTTGGCTTTTTTGGCTTTTTTGGTGGTGAAACTCTTTGTTTGGGTGAAATACGTTGGATGTGTACTCATTTGGTTTGGATCTCTTTCTTATGCATTATGAATGTACAATGTGAAACTGCGTTCTTCTTTATTTTTAATTTATTTATACGAACAGATGGTTGTTACATTTAATTTTAGTGATAATCTGGATCTAAAATTATTGAATTGCTTCACTAGAAAAGTTAATGTGAAGATTATTTGCTGGTGTGGTTGTGTTAGATGTAAAACTAAGTGATTATAAATATTTTGTAGGTTGGTGCAGCAGAAGCTGAGAAATTCTGCAAGGCTTTCCAAGTTGTTCACAGGAAACTTGTATGTTCGCTGGATGAATGTTTTTCTATTATCTTGTCATTTTCTTCTATTTCCATTGTCTTGTGCACTTAACAGAAGTCTTCTATGGATTATATATGAATTCAGGTGTATGAAGGCTTAAGTCTAGATGCGGCACGGAAGCTGAACATCCGAAGATAGGTTCCATGAAAATTTAGTTCGAAGGTTTAGAATAAATTAGATAGATGGTTTATTGCATATTATACTGGTTATTCAATGTCAAAAAGTTGAAAGGAAAAATATATAGTGAACGATGACATCAGTAAATGATGTTCTCATTGACTTGGTAAGTGGTGATAAAACTAAGGCTGATTCTGAGAAGTGGATTAATGCTCAGAGCACTGGGGAAGTGATACAATTTATGTGGATTGAGGTTCTAGTCTAGCCTAAAATGTAGCCAGCCCAAGTGCAATTCTATCCAAGTTCGGGTGCTTTCCTAACTCAAGTCTTCAGATATCAACCACAGCTCATATTCCTGTAAAAGCATGATTCAGATCCAAATGGTATTTGTTAGGTTTGAGCTGTTTTTCAGCCTTAATTTGGGAGTCTCTCCTGATTGATGCTTAGCTCCCCTTTTTAATTATTGGATTGAAACTTCTTGGTTCTGTGAGCATAGAAATGTATACAGTGTGATTGTATTGTCTGGTTAATGTAGGTACTGAAAATCTGGGAATCAGTGTTTTTAAGGATAGCAGCTTGAAACTTTACAATGGTTGGTTGGACAATCAAAGTACTGACCATATCTGGAAGTCTCAAAGAAAAGTGAATTCAACCCAATCTCTCTTCTTCCCTTCTCTGCCCTGCTTAGTGGCCTGAATGAGTCCTCTACTGCAAATCACAAGCACTTCAAGCATTACCAAATGGAGCTAATGGCTTGAAGTAATCCAATTCTAACCCCTGCAGCCTCTGCAGAGGGTGCAGAATTGGCTCTGCCATTGCAGACAGGCATCTCCCGATGATCTATCCTGCAGATGAAGATATAGCTTCTGGTCTATTCTTCAAAGATAACTTTTATACCTTGTAGGAGCATGAAGTTTCTATATGGTGGACTCTCCAGCTCTCGGGGGGTTGACCATAGTTGACTGTTCAAGGCCAATTCCAATTCGTATAATCTCGATCCATATGGGGACCCATCCGTAAAATACTTGGGCAAAAAAACGATGTATACGGGATTATATGAACACGAAAATGGAATGTTAGTTGAATTATAATTAGTAAACATCTTGAGATATTTTAGTCTTTCAGACGTTGAATTTGAATTAGGCTAACAGTGTCAAACCCTTTTGATGCACTTGGACGGTTGGACCTAGACATAATTTTTTGTATAGAGGAGACTCAATTAGAGTTTAGGCCTCACCATGGAGATTCATTCCTAAAATTTTCAAAAAATAAATGAAAAGTACCATCAAAAGATTTTTTTTTTTTTTTTCGGGTAAATAACACTTCATTCATGAACTAAGAAAAAAACATACCCACAAAAGAGAGGAAAATACAACAGATAGGTGCATGAAAACACAAGGTTCAATCGAATCAAGGAGCGAAAAATGACCAAATTGTCGTCATCCAGCTAAGGGATGGGTCAAGCCTAAGAAACCCTTAGAACAGTTGTAACCAATACGGCAGCAGTTAAGCACTATCACCCACATAAGGGGGAACACACCAAGTTAGAATTTCGTTGAGAGAGAATTCTTCCACACTCAAATTAGTGAGTGGGAGATGTATATTAATATTATATGAATTACAATTCAAATATTTGAGTTTGAACTACAACTTGTTTACAATCAAACTCTCCAACTTTTTGATACTTTAACTATAATTCAAAACTCTTCTTGATCGGATAGAGATAAGATCAATCGAGGATAGAGCTAGTTACGATGGACTTGAATTTGAATTTGAATTCAAAGACTTATCCTTTACACTCCCCTGCAAGGTCATTGGTTGAGAACAGACAGTGAGCTTGGACTTTAAAATTTTAAATCTTGGTTAAATCTTGGAGTAGATAAGCCTTTGGTGAGAATGTCTGCGATTTGGTCTCCTGTGGGAACGAATCGGATTGAAAGATTTTTTGTGGCAACTTGTTCATTTTGCATGCATGTAAGACCGGATTTGCAGCAAGGTAAGTAGCTCCAATATTATTGCAATATAAAGTTGGTGCAGAAATGACAACCCCAAGTTCAAGTAGTACAACCATATCAGCTCAACGGTAGCATTAGCAACCCCTTTGTACTCTGATTCTGTAGAGGAGCGGGCCACAGTGGGTTGTTTCTTGGAACTCCAAGAGATCAAGTTAGGGTCCAAGTAGACACAATAATCACTTGTAGATTGTCGATCAATAGTTGAACCGGCCCAATCTGCATCACTAAAGGCAGTGAGAGAAAGTTGGCCGAAATAGAATTCCATGGGATGGGGTCTCTTTTAGATAACGAAGAATTCGCTTAACTACAGCCCAATCATCAATTGTAGGGCAATGCATATATTGACAAATCCTATTGACAACAAATGCTATATCAGGGCGTGTGAGAGTCAAATACTGAAGAGCACCCACTGTACTTCTATATTGGGATGGATCATCATAGAGGGGAGGTTCCTCAGTTGTTGCTTTGGTGATGGAGGTCAAGGTTGCTACTAATTTTGCTTCATGCAAATTGGTCATTTGCAAAAGATGTGAAGAATATTTTGACTGGCAAAGACGTAAACCGTGAGATGAGCGAGTGACCTTGACCCCTAAAAAGTAGTTTAACTCACCAAGATCTTTGATGGTGAAATCCTTGCCAATGGCCATAATGACAAAATTAATCTCGGAAAACTAGATCCAGTTAGGACAATGTCGTCCACATATACAAGAAGATAAATTGTTTGATGTGCTGAAGTATGAAAATATAGTGCCGTATCAGATGAGGACTGTGAGAATCCCAAAGTGAGTAAATAATTGTCAAGGCAATGAAACCTTGCCCTAGGGGCCTGTTTTAAACCATATAAAGCTTTCTGAAGGTGACATACATAAGTAGGTCTCTCTGGATCAATGAAACCCTGTGGTTGAACCATGTAAACCTCTTCAGATAATTATAGGGCAAGTTTTAAACCATATAAAGCTTTCTGAAGGTGACATACATAAGTAGGTCTCTCTGGATCAATGAAACCCTGTGGTTGAACCATGTAAACCTCTTCAGATAATTCATCATTTAAAAATGCATTTTGATCCAATTGGCGAAGAGTCCATCCTTGGGCAACTGCTAGCGATAAAATCAAGCGTCCTTGGGCAACTGCTAGCGATAGAATCAAACGTATGGTAGTATCGTTTGACAACAACATTAAAAGTGTCAAAATAATCAATTTGATGAAATCCCTTGGCGACCAAAAGAGCCTTATAACGTGAAATAGAGCCATCACTGTTTCGTTTGAATTGGAATTTCGAGTGGGATAGGAGATTTCAAATTTTGAATTTGAAAACTTATCCTTTACACACCACAAATGCAGAAATTTACATGCCATAAAGGCGGACACAAAATATCACTAAGAGATTGTATATCATCTAAGATTGGTCTTAGGTTTTGTACGTGAAATGTTACTAGTTATTTTAAAAAATATGCCCATAAATATTGATCTATTTTTCATTTTGAATTCTAATTAAATATTAAACCAATCCTATAAACATAAGGGTTTATTAGTAAAACCTTCATAAAAGAATTTGGGTTGGCTTAGGCGTGGCGCCTACACAACTAAAAAATTAAAATAAAATAAAAAATAGTTGTCTCTCTCTCACGGTGGAAGTGGTGACAGCTCAGAAGTCTTACGCGGCTCCGCCTTTCTGGCATCTATAATGCTTTAAACCTTTAAACCGCTTCTTGACTTCTCTTTTCCGTGTAAAACTAAAACTACTCAATCTTTATCGTCTTCCGTTTTTCAAATTGAATCAACTACAAGTTATCAAATCTCTTTTCATTCTTGGATTCTTCTTCATAATTTCTCTTTAAAATCTCTGCACAACCCCCATAATTCTAATCTTTACGACCTGAGCTTGGGTTCCTGATCAGCTTGAATCAGGCGAAAAACCATGTCTTACGCTTACCTCTTCAAGTACATAATCATCGGGGATACTGGTACTTCTTCTTTCCTTCCCCCTTTTCTTTTGATCTGTACTTGTTTTCCTATCCAAAGATTTTAAGGATCCTCTGTTTTAAAATTTTCAGAACTAATAAATCTTAATCTGTCTCACATCTGTAGTTTTTTTTCTTTGATTTGCAGTGAAATTCATATTTATTGATGTTTGTTTTCCTTTTTCTTTGAATTTCTTTAGGGTAATTGGAAGTTTGTACTTTCTGATATAGATCTGATCGACTTTAGTGTTAATTGAGCGGATCCAACCATTTGTTTTAGATACTCTGTTCGTCTATTTTCTGGGGTAATAGGATTTATCTATTGAACGTAGCTGCAGTATTTCCGTGTAATCTAGGGATCTGTTCCATTTCGGCATCATAAATTGGGGTTACTGTGTCGTACTGGTATGACTTGGAAGGAATTTGGGTGATGCTTATATAACTGAAAGAATCAGTTTCTTCTTGCGGACACGCCCTTCATATAACTGCTTTTAGAAAATTCTCTCAATCTCTCTTTATTGCTGTTCTGTAAACTATTGAAACTTTCTAAATTGGGTATTGAATGGATTTCTAACCTTCATTTCTCTCAGAAGCCTCTTGATCTCATGTTATAGGATTTATTTATCTGTTGAAGTTCCTCTTAAGGAAATAGGAGCATGTAATTTTACATGAATTTTTTTTCTGCAGGAGTGGGGAAATCATGTCTCCTTCTACAGTTCACAGACAAGCGGTTTCAACCAGTGCATGACTTAACTATTGGTGTTGAATTTGGTGCAAGGATGATCACAATTGATAACAAGCCCATAAAGTTGCAAATATGGGACACAGTATGTTCTGTTTCTTCCTTTCGCCTTCTGCATTTGTAATTAGTGTGTTGCTTATGGATCTTTTTGGTTCCTTGTCTCTTTTTAAGGGACCTCATGCGTTTTCACCTTGAAATTGTTGTTCAGTGCAAATTGTTAAATGGAAAAAGATTCTTTGTTCTACATATCTAAGAAAAGATACTGCATTGCTCACTATCATGCTCACCTACTACTACTGCAATCGCTGTTGTCAACTTTCCCATTGTCTTGATTTCCATAGGTTCATTAGGCAAACTGTATTGATGAAATTCAATACATGAGGAGTGGATTTTCTGTTTTACCACCAAACCTGTCCAGAAAATTTGTGCCCTACGTTGCTCCATGGCAACAACACAAGAAGCCCATTGCAGGTGTACCACACAGAACAGTAAATCTCTTTAATTTATGCTAATCAGGTAGTGTCAGTTGTGATATATGTACCAAATTGGACTGATCATCTCCACCTCCCCACCTCCCCCTCCCTCAAAAAAAACAAGAAATAAAATCCCCAAAAAAAAAGGGAATCCAGTCATCAAGAAAATATCGCTAGGCACATAAAGAACAGAAGTTTGAGCAATTTATAGGGCAATCCTTGGCACAATGGTCGGTGGACCACAGTTGTAGCCTGAGGTCAGGGCAACAAAACAGCCTCTCAGCATAACTTGTTGGGGTAAGGTTGCATAGGAAACACATCCCCTGGCCGCGCTGGTGCACAAGCCTTCAGCTCCGGGTTCACCCTTAATCTCTCTCATGTTAGGATTTTTTTGGTAATCCTCATTGCAGTGATATGCTCTTTCAAAATATAAATACTTCTGTTAAAGACATTCCTCAATGATGAGAGGGAACCACTTGCTTTGCATGCAGACATTTTTTTGCCTTTGTGCTTAAAGATTGTAGGCATGTGTTTACAGTTGAGAAGCAGCCTTGTGCATACTGGGTACCTGATTTAACTTCCCTTTGTCAGTTTATTTACTTCTTGAGACTTGATTACTGGGTTATGAACTCCAGCAAATATTCCAGCTATGAACTCTACAATTAGTGTTAGTTTATTTGGGTATTGATACCCTTAACAAAAATAGAAGTTGCTTTGGGTTTAGCCGCTATGACCTTATGTGCCCTAAAACAGGGTCACTTTTTTAATTGTTAGTCGCATCAATTGGGTGTATGTGTTTCGCGTTGCACCCATTGCCTCAAACAATAGGAGGCCGTGTCATTTTGATTGTGGTTACCATTGTAACTACATTATGCATAGCTGGTAATATTGACGTTTCAACTAATGACCATGAACTAGTGCAAATATTGGTAGTAATGTTACAATGTGATGCTTGAACCTCCTGTATGGAGAATTTATGGTTCTTAACTAACAAATTCCAACTCAATTTAAAACTTTTCATATGCTGCAATTATTTTCCTTTCTTCTAGGTCTCTATTAAAACTTGTTGGTGCTGAATTTTCTGTGCATTATCTTAGGCTGGTCAGGAATCTTTCAGATCCATTACAAGGTCATATTACAGAGGAGCTGCTGGTGCTTTGCTGGTTTACGATATCACCAGGTACAGTGCTGTGACTGCTAGCTAGATTAGGGAATTGGGCCTATTATTTCTGCATTATGGCTTTATAAACAAGTAGAGGCTTATGGCTGTGAGCCTAGAATCTCCATAATACTGCAAAATCTTGGAGAGAATATCTTCTTTTGGTGTTGGCAAGAATATTTCTGCTACAATAATATGTTGGTATTGATCCCTTGTATGTCCCAGAAAACAAATGAGATAGAAGAAGACTTCTTTTGGTGTTGGCAAGAAGATTTCTGCTACAACAATATGTTGGTATTGATCCCTTGCATGTCCCAGAAAACAAATGAGATAGAAGAAGACTGCATGTAGATGAAACATACATAGCAGACACCAATTTTAATTGCAATGGAACTATCAAGTATTCACAAAAAATCATGAAATGAGATTTTTATTAGTGAACTCTACTCTTTGACTCATACCATTGCTCTTGATAATTAAAAGCACTACAAATATTCTGTAGGAACAATTTGTTTTGTTAACACCATATTCTGTTGTTGATCGACCACCTTCAAATTCTCTTTTCTTCAGGAGGGAGACTTTTAATCACCTGGCTAGCTGGCTTGAAGATGCAAGACAGCATGCAAATGCAAACATGACAATTATGCTCATTGGCAACAAATGTGATCTTGCTCACAGAAGAGCAGTTAGCACAGAAGAAGGTGAGCAGTTTGCCAAAGAAAATGGATTGATATTCATGGAGGCATCTGCAAAAACTGCCCAAAATGTTGAGGAGGTAATATACATTATGTCTATGCTGAAAAATCTGTTCTGATTGATGCATGGTTTCCTTAAATGAGAAAACTAATTTCAAGTGTTAGTTGGCCTTCCTAATACCACTTTTCAACTAACTGCAGGCATTCATAAACACGGCGGCGACAATCTACAAGAAGATTCATGATGGAGTCTTTGATGTATCTAATGAGGTATGGCTTTTGCTATTTGTCATCATTTGCATGTGGACTCCCCCCCTCTTTTTTATAAGCTCAATTTTAAACTCTTGGGTACCCCCTCCCCCTGCCATGAAAGAAAAAAAAAGAAGAAGCCCACCTCCCCCAAAAGAATTCCAATTACTAATAAATAAACAAGTCTTTTTTTTTTTTTGCTAGAAATAAATAAACAAATCTGACATTACATGGGGTTGAATGTGACACCTCTTTATTATTTGATGATATTTAGAAAATAGATCTAATCTTGCCAATCATTTGAACTTGGTTGCTCCAACTTTTCTAATAGGAGAAATAGTCTAATGGTGAATTTTTGCCTGGAGAATGATAATTTCTTTATGTCACAGCAAGGGCCTTAGTAATCATACAAGACTGGTTATCGAAGCCATATAGAAAGTACTCTGAACTGTTTAGACTGATTGATGGTGCTTTTGTGAGTTAGGTCCAATCATTATTTCAAGCACATTTGAGTTTCAGTAGCAAAATGCTTTCAAGTTGTTATTATAATCTAAGAGCAAGGTTTGATTTCTTAATTTGGTTTTCACATAGACATTAATTGCAATGGTACCATTGCAAATTCATTGGTTCTGTATATTTTCAAGAATTAACTTGTATGCATTGTTAACTTGGAAGTTGTGTTCTTAAAACTTTCTTTTGTTCAGACCTAAACATGCTCATCTGAAGTTTCTGCTATTGATGAGCCTGCTAATGTTCTCATCTGGTTCAAATTTTGCAGTCTTATGGAATAAAAGTTGGCTATGGAGGAATTCCAGGACCATCAGGAGGCAGAGATGGCTCTGCAGCTCAAGGTGGGGGTTGTTGCAGTTGAGATCTGCGAAGTCTTTCGCATTCCAATTGAGATGAAACCTTTCTTCTACATATCTTATTTGTTTTTATCATTCCGTGTTCTTTTATTTGTTTTACACTAGGAATTTGATAAAAAAAAAAATGTGATCTTTGTACAATCGTCCCTCTCTTCCAGATTCGCTTGTAAATTTGACATTGCCATGTTTGAGATTTTCACTTTTTTTTTTTTTTTTTGGTAGAATTGAGATTTTCACTCATGTCACCAAATGTGTTCAGCTCTTGACAACCCATCAATAGATCAAATAGATATCATATTCTATGCAACTACTTGGGCTACCATATGCACACATCTTGTGGGTAGTTGATCACTTCTATTGAGTTTTTTATCTGAATTAGCCTTATCCCACTTTTATTTTATCTGTAATTGAAGATATCAAATTTATAGGGTGTAGGGTTTTGGGTTTTTAAGCCCACTTATGTTCTTAGGAGATCCAACTATGTTGCGGATCACTTTGTACGGAAAGGAAAGCCTACTTGGTCGGGCTTGAGTTTTTGGCCATGTTCCTTTGATTGAATACTGAGATTATGTTTAGTTTTCCATTCTGCCTTGTTTTTTAATGAAAATTTGATGATTATATATATATATAAAAAGTTGGGATTTGCTCAAAGACGAGATTCAAATTCATAGTATAAGTTGTTGGTTTTTGCCATAGATGATAAGCGTTATTTTATTTTTATTTTTATTTTTTATTCATCTTATATTACTTTTATGCTGAGAAGTTACTTCGATATCAATAAGACATAAATTGAAATTCATGGTGCGTATCCCAGAAAACAAGTTGATGACATTTTTTTTTTTTAAAAGTATCAAAAATTTATTCCTGAAAAGAGTTCATATAGGTAGTTTTTACATTATACATATGCGGAAGTCATGAGTTGGATAGCGGGGATTCATATCTTGTTCACCCAATCAATCTATCCCCTTATCTTCCATCGCTGACATAAGGGTCAAGTCTTTGTACTAGGAGAATAGGGGTATAGGCAAGTTGGGTAGGGAGGAATTTCATATGAGAGTGATTAGTAAGTCCGAAGATTTACTGAGAGGGTTCGTTTAAATAAATAAATAAGCAAATTACATGACACCCATTATATTTAGGACAAAACTCTTCACCACTCCCTGTTGCCTCATAAATTACGTGGCACCCTCATAAATTACATGGCACCTATAAGTAAATTACAACAGTAACCAGCTTTATTTGAACTCGGGTTCGCTTCTTCTTCTTCTTGTGTTTCAAATCCAACAATCAACCCCGTTGTAGATGAAGTAATTAGTATAAAAGGTAACATTTTATTCTACTAATGTAGCATGTAATGATCAATTCTCATCTCTACAACTTCATCATCGCTTATAGGGTAAAATCAGAACAAATCACAACTTGGTCCTATGCAGTTTTTTGGAAGATTTCTTGCCAGAATCTGGCGTAAGTTGGTTGCATTTTGGGGTGTAGTTGGAATGTTCAAGAGCACTTTCTTCAATGAAACTCTCAATCGCCTAAGGGTTGGATTAGATCATTGAAGGCATTTGGGTAATTTCATTATTTATTTTAATAATAAAATTATCTATGGATAACTTGTAATTTACTTATGGGTGCCTTGTAATTTATTAGACGATAATGAGTGATCAAGAATTTTGCCCCAAATATAATGAGTGTGGTGTAATTTGTTCCAAAAAAATACCATCACCAAGTTGGTAGATTTTTTTTTTAGTAGTAGAGTTAGAAATCTATGAACAAAAGAAGAAAAAAATACATTTATCAATTATTTATTTAATACCCAAAATATCTTTCAAAACTACTAAAACTTACCGTTAAAATATTAATTAAATATTCCACATAGCTTCATTGATTGTGTTATGCTATAATTTGATTTCTTTTATTGGTCTCATATGGATAATATATAGTTACTAAATTTGATTTTTTTTTTTTTTTTTTTGATTAATAGCTTCTTATATACCGGGATGGGAATGAAAATATTAATGCCACCAAATGGGTAGGAACCCAAGACCTCCCGGTGGGAAGTTGGACCTTTAACCGTTTTACTAACCCACCATTGACAGTTGCCACTGGTTAATGTAGGCTAATAGAGACTGTTAGATCTTGATAAACAATCTAACTGGTTTGCCTATATAAATGATGCTACATCATTCTTCTAAACCCTAATTTTTATTACATTATTCTCTAAGTTAGAATTTCGTTTGAGAGAGAATTCTTCCACACACAAATTAGTGCGTGAGAGATGTATATTAATATTATATGAATTACAATTCAAATATTTGAGTTTGAATTACAACATGTTTACAATCAAACTCTACAACTTGTTGATACTTTAACTATAACTCAAAACTCTTTTTGATCAGTTGGAGATAAGATCAATCGAGGATTGAATTTGAATTTGAATTCCGCTACACTTCATATCCAATAGATTTTTGATATGTTCATCATCATTTTTTATTATTATTATACTAAAATATTTTTAATCGATCTATGTAATTTGGACAAAAATATTCTTACCCTTACTTCTTCCTTTTTTTTCCTTGAATTATCCTTAGAAACCTGGTTTTAGTCTTTTAAAATCACTGGAACGGTTGGATCCGATCGGTATCGGGATCGCCAGGAACTGGTTCATGGGTTTAAAACGTGGGCCCAAAGGAACGGGTGGAACACACATTTTTGTTCAGAAAGTACCCAATAATAATCCGAAACGTGTAGAAATGATTACCTTAAAGGGATCCACCGGGGAAAGCTTCCTCCATCACCCAAAACGGATGCCTTGAAGCCTTTCAAACGCTCATCGGTCACACCTTACTGAAGCAAGCCCGACAGAACAAATCCAAGAGCCATTGCTTTGATTGATTTTGCTTTGCTTTGCTTTGTTTTGCTTTGAAGAGTCAAGGAGCAGAAGAAAACTGGACACAAGTAATGGCAGTTCAGAGCAGCAATGGAGGATTCTCACTCATCTTATCTTCTCCTAAGAAGAGAAATAATAAACCAGCAACAGGTTACTCCATTACAGTTTTGCCCTTTCGAATTCGTTCCATGGCTACTCAAAAGCCTACCGAATCCGCTACTCGAACTGTTAGCTCCAAAAAGGTCATACAGCTCAGTCATTACCAATTTCTTATTTTCTTTCTTCAACTTCATGCATTTATTGCAGACTAACTCTATTTGTAGTCTTTAACAGTATGTTAGTGAACTTATTGTTCTTTTCTTCTCTTCAAGTTCTTTTAGTCGAACAAATATTAATGGGGGTATATGCCGAATTCAGGTTCGAATTGTCTTGCTATCCTGAGGCTTACTGTCTGGTTCATCAATCCAGTTTGTGATTTAGATTTATGAAGTATAATTTATCCCAAATCTGGAACGAATTGCAGATTTTGCACGAATCTTGTAGAGCTTGAGCTCTAGGAGGTTAATTTTTTTCAAGAAATATCTCAAATATGTAAGCATGTTTTAGAAGGATTTTAGGTCCATTCTATCCTAAAGATATCAGTTGTGCCTTATCAAATTCTTATGCAGACAGTTTACTAGAGATTTATAGATCTATCATTTGGTCTTTTCGATACTTATAGAATTTCCTTTTTATATTTGTATCTTGTAGATCAATGGGATGAAACGGAAGCCTACCATGTAGGTTCAATTTTTTCCCTAGTTATGCAGAGCACAGAGATGAACCATAATGATTAATGGCAGAATGTTTAGGAGTATTGAATGAGCTTACCAAATGGTTGTAGCTACATGGTATGCGTCAACTCTAGAAGAATTACATGTGATACCCAACAACACATCCTGATGGACTGAAGAAATATTGTGCTATCCCATTGTCTTCTTTCATTACAGATTGATCTTGTCCTCTTGTTTAATCATACAAAAGTTAGCTTTAGTTGTTCTTATAGCAGTCTAGGCCTCTAGGTATAGATGGAGCATTTAGTTATCAACTTGATTGCATCAGTTGTTTAGTTTCTGGCTTAATTAGCATACCAGACAATCTTGGGAAAAACTAAAATCACTGCATGGACTTCATGTTCATTCTTCCAACTCCAGTTCATTGACAATGTGGTGTTAGAAGGATCTTTTCAGTATTTTTTGGCTAGCTATCCTCATTTACAAATGGTCCATGGAGTTTTGCATTTTGCCGGGTCTTTGCCTCTTACTTGTACATCCTGTTCAGAGGGAGGAACAGTTGTTACAATATCTTTGCAAATGGCTTGGCTGGGTAAGAAAATGCAAAGATTCCATGTACCGAAGTTGTATCACCTATCTGATATTTTTTGCTGCCCATTGCTTCTGCAGCTTTTTCCTCCCTTACATTCTCTTTTCTTTTGAGTGAGAATTTCAATTGACTGCAAGATCAAACTCACCTGATTATGCCATAAAAGAGTCCACTTTAACAAGCGATTCCTTATATGCAGAATACCAGGAATGTGTTGGCTAGTAAGACCTTTTGTCTTGCTCCAACTCTACTGAGTTTTTGATACTAACATATGGACCAGAATAACCCAAAAGACAGTCGCTGATGATTTCTAAAGGTCCTTCTTGTACCAGATAGGCCAAGGTACCAGGCAGAGCAATCATCAAAGTTGAGTTCCTCATTTTGCATGGGAAGAGGGGAGGTGGTCCACTCCCTGACTACAGCTTCCAATCTCAAGATAAAACCCCTTTCAGATAAGCCAGAAAGCATCCAGAATGAAAGCTGGCTATGCTATTTTAACAACCATCGCTTGTGGTACCTCACTTGATGTGCTTCTGCTACAGGTCTCATTATTCCTTCCTGGTGGATGTTTTGAATAGATGCTTACCGAATAACAGCCCAACCTGAAGGTCAGATTTTAAGGTTTGACTGGTCTCCAGTTCAGAGCGCAACCCCAAAAGAAAAAAATAATACTTATATTGAATATCTGACTCTCTGAGCTGAATGATATACTGATTGAAATAGATGGCAGAGTCAAAAGTATTAAATTTCAGTTTAAACCAAGGATTGGATGCTGAGATTGGACAGTCTTTTGTAGCTTAAACATGGTCATGCTGCCTCAAACAACTTTCTTTTAACTATCATTTATCAGTGCTGCACCCACTTCATCTCTAACATTCTCAATCTCTCCTTTATCCTTTCTAGTTTTGCCAGACAGCTATCTTAACATCCTTACCTCAGCTATATTGAGTCTTCTCATTAGTTCTTGAAAATGCCCAAAGTTTCATACCTTAAATCATAGCTGAGTCATATGATTGTCCTGTAAACTTTTCCTTTTAAGTTTAAAAAGAATAGATGTATCACTCTTCATTCATCCATCCAATTTCAATTCTCCGTGAAACATCATTCTGTATTCCACTTTCTTTATTTATGATTGGGCCAGAGGCTAAGTCACCCCTGAAAATTGTTAAAAGACTTTCAGTGACTCAGAAAAAAGTCTTAACAGTCAAAAAAAACTCAAGTAGATGATGTCCTAATTAGGTGAGACCAACTCAACTTAGAGAAGGAAATAACTGACTAAAAACAAACAAATTAGAACCAAATCAGGTGCACCCGAATTCAAATTGAGTCAACTTTGAGCTATTGTGTTGACTATTTATTCCCCCCTTTTGGTATTTCATACCACTAATGTGTGTCACTAGATATGCTTCCTATACCTTCTCGTTTCTTTTTAAGCAACAAGATGCCGAGCCCCCACCAAAATTGTGTCATACCTGTTAACCTAAATAAGTCATCAGCAGCAGCAGCAGCAGCAAAGCCTTAAATTTAAGCCAGAATTTTCGTAAGTGTATTGGCTTTCCTCTTCTTTTCTCTTTTTTTTTTGGGGGGTCTTGTGGTTTGGACATTAGGTTCCGTTCTACGAATTGTAAAGATTGCCAAAATGAGTAAGGTGATGCAACAATTATCATCATTGTTGCTATCATAATGTGTCAACTTCACCAAATGGGAGAAACTAATCTTTAATTTGAGTACAGACAACTAATTTCAACTGTCTTTTAGATCCAAAATCCTCCCCAAACAGGTGCTTGGAGGCACAAAGGCATGGTATACTATTTTGCTTATTCTTTGCTCCTACTAGTGTGCAGCCTAGGATTATATGACTAGGTATAACAGAAAACAAAAGAGGGGGATGGGGGAGAATGTATAATTTTATCCCATTCCTTCAAGATGCTGAACTCACAGAAAAGAAAATCAAAGAGCTAGCTTTAATTGGTTGCTTTAATCTTTTAAAGGGAAAATAAATAAACTTACTTTCCTGATAATAGTCCCCCTGAACTCTGCTTGTGCTGAAGCCTTTGGCACTGTTTTGCTTTTTTTACTTTCGTGATAATCAAGCTCTCCACTCCTTCAGTGCTAATTTAGCTCCAAGCAACAGCAAGGTTCTCCTCTCCCTCTCTTTCAAAAGGAGATTTTCTAAAAACCTCTCTAATCCTCCGCTCATTTTTTTTTTAATTAGTAATTCCTTATTATCTCTCTAAATTGCTCTTTTAAATTTCTCCCAATCTGTAATGTGCTTGGTGGCATCAAATATGGAGTGTGATGCTAGATTGGGCCAACTTAGTAAAAAGTAGGTGGAAGTGTCTGAATTGCATAATCCATCATCCCTAAACAGTTAGACGTTTTGGTGAAATATCTAAGGGGCCTGTTTGGTTACATAAATCCAGAGATCTCTGGATTCACAAATGGGAGATTTATATCCGTTTGGTTGTGTGAATCCCTGGATTCGTGAAATCTAAAGATTCACCTCTTTACACTAAAAACATGAATCTGTAAATTTATGGGTATGAACCTACTATAAAAGCGCTAAACATTTGAACCATGACTCCATAGATTTGAAATCTCTAGATTTTTTAAGTCTTCAGACTCAAGTAACCAAACAAGCTCTAACAGAATCTTGTCTCTTCCTACCACCACAACTCCTATGCCCTTTTTAGATAAATTACCTCATTTGACAAACCCATCTGCACCAATGAAACTGAAAAAGGAGAAACAGCAGCAACAAGCAACAACAGACAAAAGCCAGAAATGTTCTCTTTAACCCTCATTAACTTCATATTGGTTTAATCCATTCAAAATTAGGTTTGAATTTTTTTTTTTAATATATTTTGTGCAAGTTATTTGACCTTTTCTTGTCATTATTGTATTTTTAATTCTGAAGTTGCTAGATTTGTTCTAGTTTTGTTTTGTCATTAAACAATATCTTTATCCAACTTTGTTTTTTTCCGCGTTGTATTAGAACAAGAATAGAGATGTCAATTTTGATGTTCAATACTACAAAGCTTGTATAGCTCTTTCAATTAGCCTTCCATTGTTTTGGCTGGTTATGGAGACACTTAATCAAATCCCTCTTAACATATTCCATTGTGGAAGACAGCATGTCGTGTATCGAATTGGCCATGATATATCTAATCCATGCATAATATTATGAAAAATAGATAAAAATTTGTGATTGCTACTTAGTATCGGCAATAGGTCTGAAAAGTATCTAAAAGGATGAATTTAAATATTTGCACCCTGTCGAAGGGAACCATGATATGTTTGGAACATAATCCATTTTGAGAGATTTGAAATAACACTCTTTCGTTGAGAGGTTCTATTAGTGTGTCTGATAAAAGAGGACTCACTACCAAGTGATTAGTGTGGCCTCTTTTTACTGTATTGAGGACTTGACACTCCTTTTCCTCCATAGTTGTTAAAGACCAGAGAATTTCTGTAGCAGTGTCAGTCACAGTTGTCACTCTGAAAATATAAATCAGCCTAGGTCTGCTAAAATATGCCTCAGCTGCATAAATTGAGTTTAGACTTGGTTTTGTTTAAATATGTAGAACAGATAAATTTGCTTTTGTTCTAAATGATCATTTAGAAACTTTATGGTGGATTTTCTTGATCAATTGGACTCTTACCAATGAATTTGAGACAAACTGTACTACCCGCCCGGAATTTCGAGGACTCTGATCCAAATTGTATCATCATATGGGTAGATTTAATGTAGCAGAATTGAGTATGTTGAGATGCATGAATAGCAAAACTAGGAAAGATAAAGTAAGAAATGATTATATTAGTATTGATTTAGGAGTAGCTTCAATAAATAATACAAGAAAGTTGTTTGAAGTGGCATGACCAAGTTCAACAAAGGCTTTTAAATGATGCCATTTGGAGGAGTAATTTAATCCAAATTAAAAAAACTGAAATACTAGGGACACCTAATATAACCATAGCAGTGGTGAGAAAAGATATGCATGGCCTAGGCCTTATATCTAGTAGAGCCTCAAATAGATCTGATTGGAAGGCAAAGATGGATATAACTGACCACATTCAGTGGGGGCTAAGGCTGCTGTTTCTTGCTTCTGTAAGTTCTAAGTAATCATTTTTAAGCCATTTTTACTTCTCTGATTCATTCTGATGAAAGGAGAACATGCAGGGTTCAACGGTATTCTCTGCTGGTGAGCCAGTCCCGCGCAGTAGCAATGGGAACTCATCACCCCCAGTAAAATTACTGACTAGAGTAGAGCAGTTGCGACTACTAACAAAGGCTGAGAAAGCAGGGCTATTATCTGCAGCAGAGAACTTCGGACTCTCCCTGTCTACCATAGAGAAACTAGGGGTCCTCTCAAAAGCAGAAGAGTTTGGGGTGTTATCAGCTGCAACTGACCCAGGGACCCCAGGAGCTCTGTTCAGCGTGAGCCTGGGACTGCTACTGCTGGGACCCCTCTGTGTTTATCTTGTGCCTGAAGAGTATCCATGGGAAGTTGTAATACAAGTTTTTGTGGCTGTGACGTGTGTTGTTGGAGGATCTGCTGCTCTTGCTGCGTCAAACCTCGTATCCAACCTGCAGAAGTGAAGCTGATACCATGATACAACTACTGAGAAAGTGTAAAAGGTATCAAGACTGCTACCCAGATGATTTTTTCTGGGGTTGAATCTAGAATGTCCTAAGGTTCTAGCAACATTCGAAACACATTCTTAAATTATTTGTAAGTAAATCAATAACTGTATTTAGTCAGCTTATCAGATTCTCTCTAGATGAAGCCTTCCTTTACCCATGTCTTCACCGTTGCCTGGTAAAGTATCATATTAAGACTAGACGCCTAATACATTATTTAAACCCAACGCCAATTGTACGAGATCAAGACATCCCTTCCTTCCTCTCTGTGTGTGTCAAGTCTCATAGTTGACGAAGTTTAGAAAGCCAGTTAATTTACGAAGCATGTCAAGTAAGAGTTAGGTGATTCCATCCTACAGGTAACAAGTTTCAAGTCATCAAACAATAAAGGAAGAGAAGACATTGAGTATTCGTACATCCACTGGCAAAAAAAATTGGCCAAGACCATTTTACCAAGACACGAGTTTGAAGAAGTCTGATTTAGCCATAAATTTTTAATATCACCTACCATCAATGACTCGCTCGTACAAAATTGTGACGAAAAATTCCAAAATAGTACATCATAAAGAGCCTCTCATCTGAAATTTTAACTCCATCTAGAGTCAAAAGAATTAACTCAATGCAGAGTTGACGCTAATAACTAACTTGCAAACCCAATCAAGTGACGAAATTTTGGCCCAGGAACACCCACTCATCACGTCAAAAATAATCTTCACATCTGATCCTTCAGTTTCATGTAGAAGCCGCCTGACCACCTTGGCGGCCAACTCTTCCATTTAAATTCTCATCAACTCGCTGATAACTGTCACCGCCGCGTCCACCTCTTCCTCGCCCTGCATAGTCGCCTCTGTTTCCAAACTCATTTCTGCCATAACCTCGGTTGCCACCAAAGTTTCCACGGCCCCTGAAATTGTCATTTCTGAATCCACCACCCCTGCCAGGAGGAAATCGAACCCCTCTCCCGCTGCCAACAACTGTAGAACCACAGCAAAATTTGAGCATACATGTGATTTTGTATCTTCACAGTTTCAGTAAATTTAAGGCCAGATATACACTATTGAGTTAAAGACAAGTGGTATTTCCCCACCAGGTCTTTTTTTCTGCTGGGGGAAGGGGAGTGTGTGAAAGGAATCCCAAGACATTGTTACTTGCCTCTAGTTGTAGTTCTCTTCTCCTCAATAAAAACTTGCCGACTACCAATCGTGACAGATGAAGCCTGGTGATTAACAAATTGAAGATTAATAAATAAACCAACAAACGGTCATAATCAACAATCAGGGAACAAACATGAGACAATTTATTCTGCTATAGTGGATTGCGGGGTCTAAATACACCTATTTATTGATGCCACATCTAAAGCTTGGTTATGACCGCATAAGATGGCCTCATCTTAAGATCATGCGGGCAGATTTTCTTTGGACTTCTTCTCCATGGGCTTTCAATGCATGTCCACAGTATGCAAAAACTCAAATGTAAATCACTAGAGTTTTCAGGGATTTAAATCAAGTCATATCCTCCCAATGGTGTAAATCTAACCTAGAATTTCTAAATATGTAAAAGGGTTTGAATGTAAGAGCTCAAGGATGTAATTCTAAGTTAACACAAGCATATTAAGGTTTTGGTATAAAATGTGAAATCCTTCCTCTTCTTTGCAAATGAGTTCACAGCAGTAAGCTGGCTACTCACTGAACAACCCCCTCCACCTCCCAGTCATTCTTTATAAATGACAGCTTCACAGCCCCATGGCTCACTCTATTTTTTCTTTATTTTCTTTTCACAGCAAAGTTTCCTCTCTTCCTTATTCTTCTCTTCTTCCTCACTTCACAACTACTCTCATTTTTCCATCATTATTTACTTCATTCTCTCATCAAATTATTTTCTCTCCTTCCAAAATAGAAAGACTTCTGCCTTCTTTTCCTCTTATTACTCTTTAAACTACCAAACCAATAGTTCTATGTTATCTGTTCTTATCAGTTTGTTTAAACTTCAAGTTCAGCTTTCAAGCAGCCAGTCTTCTTTTTTCTTCTACTTATGCTCTCCATGCCCATCAACCACCCTTACTCTACTGTGTTTCACACAATTAGACCCATATATTTTTCATTATTTGTCTGATTAGACTCAGAAACTTAACTACAGATCAAATATTTATTCTCTTAAAACAAGACAATAAGATCTGATTCTTCTCTACTAGATCTGACAATCAAATCTGAGTTAAGCCATAACGAATATCTAGCCATCAGATTGGAACATCTCTTCCATTCCATTCGGTCTGATCGATCTGCTTAATTTATTTAAGAATTAAGAAAGTACTAGAATTATAGATAAAGCAATCAAGAATCAATCTAATCGAAAACATATCAGATTCAGCAGTAAATAAATGAGCATATCATTTACCTGGATTGCACCCTTCATGGAGTTCTGCAATTCAAACTCAACAAAGCCAAAACAGAATTGCTGTTGCTGCACAGCCAACAATACAAAATATGCATCAGAATTTAACTGGAAGTTCTTTTTTCGCATACACAAGAGTACATATCATAGAACAAATGAAAGATCTAACCGTAGAAAGAAAATGACCTTATTACTCCTGACTTGTATACCACCAGGTTTAATAGGACCAAATTTCTTGAACTCCTCCTCAAGCTGAGCAACAGTGGCATTTAAGGGCAAGCCCCGGACATAGATGGAATGACCTTCAACTGTTAAAGAATGCAAATATTAGGGGAAAATTAAGAAACAAAATCTAGACGCATCCTAAAGAAAAAAGTTGGTATAGACGGAAAAATACCCACTCAAGTTGCTACTCAACACAGCTATAATCATTTGACAGACAGGTCAACAGACTAGCTACACAGTCTGTACGTAGTTAATCTACTTTACGCTAGTAGGTAATAAGCCCTGCTACTAATACTACTGAATTAAGATACTAATTTCAGGAAACCAACAAGTGGTTTACAGCCATCTAATAAGATGACTTCCTAACTAAAATATATTGGGATACGGGATCAACTACAACTAACCTAATTGATAATTTGATAAACATGCTTTCAACTTAATAAATAGTACACAGATCATGAAAATACTTGTGGATTAAAGCATGTAAAAATAGCTACTACTACTGAAAATACTAATGCATAAAAATTAAACAAATACATGCTCACTTTCCATTTGGCCTAACCACTAATATTACTAGCCTAATCAAAGGATAGTGTCCTAGACAAATGAAACGGTCTAAACTTCAGAAAAACATCGAAAAAGAGAGCACCAAATCAGAATTCCAGTTACTGAGAGAATGCCAAGAGAATGACTAGCACTCGAAAGAGTTTAAACAGGAGATATACCATCTTCTTGGGCACTGCTACTTTCAGGGGCATTACTGATGGTAGGGGCTGCAGCTTCAGGTGCTGAGGCAGGTGCCGTAGAACCATGAGATTGATGCTCAGTATTTGCTGGTGCTGCTGTCCTTACTGTATTGGTAGGTACATAAACCGGAGTAGGAGCAGTAGGTCCTTTCATGACTTTCACCTGAACAAGAAAAAACCTACTCAATAAGTAAAATTGGCAAAGTAAATCAACACACATGCAGAGAGTAGCTTAGAATGGGGAAACAGAAAGCATACAATTGATGCATAAGACTTCTTAGGTGCATCTTCTTGGATTGTAGAAGAAGCAGGCTCAACAACTGGAAGGGGTTCATCTTGAATCAGTTCAGGCTGGGGCTCCACAGGAAGCTCTTCTTCTATAACTGATCCATCTTCATTGTCCGATGGATCACAGACCTCCTCACCGTTGTTAATGTTCTCCTCCATCAGAGATGTTGCAGGGTCAAGTGCAGGTCCATCAGGAACATGAGCTGGCTCTGGAAACAAATACAAAAGTAAAAGCTTAAATGATTGCAGATGACTGCCAAAATTGAAATACCAAAAGAGGGTGATGCCAACCTGGATCTTGCGTAAAAGGAGCAACAGGAGTGCTATCACAACCACCATTGGCTGACACGGAGCTACTCTCAAGAGTCTCATTCTCATCAGCATACCTAAAGATATCATTCAAGACGAAGTAACCTTTGTCTTGTGGAGCCAGAAAGAATGACTGCGTGAATTTCCTTCTCACATTGTCCTTTCCAGTAAGCCAACCTGTCACCAAAACAGTCACTCCATCCTTGTGAGAATCCTGAGCATCTACGGTCTTTATCTCTGCCTTAAACTCTTTGTAGTCCAAAGAAAGAATCTTGGCATTGATTGCCTGCACACAAGCAGATGTGTTAGTCCACTGCTTGAACCATAATAAAATTCCAAGCTTCCAATTCCACATCAGTAAATTCAGGAGAAAGCATGATATTTTTTTCTTGCAATTAAGAGGGAAAGGTAAACCCCCTTTGGTTCAGAGGCAATTTTCCCCAAAGGGCCCAAACATTAAGAAAGATGATCTAAGTGCAAACCCTTATATTGTCAACTAGTGCTAGTAATTGAACATGAAAGTTTTTGTCTAGCCATGCAAATTTGGGAGAAGGCATGATCAATGGATCGTTGAACCGGATTGCTGATGCTATGCTGCATTCATTGATAGATTATGACAGCAATTAGAAATATACAGAAGTTGCTAAAAATGCAGTTCACCAAACCATTCTAGCATTTCAGTAAGGACAGTCAATAAATAATACTTAATCATTGAACAAATAAGGTCAAGGCCTACCCTGTTTCCAAACATCTGGAAACACGTCAGACATGCATAAAACACAGATCATGCTCTCACTCAATTCCTTATAAACGAAGCTGTCCAATGGATTTAAAAAGAGTTTATTTATTTCCTTGTACATATTCTCCAGTTTTGATAAATGCACAGTTGCAGTTGACATGGAAAATTTCACGGGCTCAAACAAACACTAATAAATAAGGCAACATAATGGAATAAAAGAAATTACATTCATCGTCGACACTGATGTCATAGTGCCATTGGGTTCTGGCCGGCTTATCACGCTTGAATCCTGATAAAATCTGTAGACCAACTCTGGTGATTGGTGAAGAATATGATAATATTGCTCCACAAAGGCATTCCCAACCACTTGGGCACTTGGAGCTACAGGGTTTGATGTCGGCATTGCCATCTCTGCATATGAACATGTTTAGAATATTGCAGCAAGATGTTTTCAACTTATCTTCTTAAGTAATGTACAAAGGGCTAAAAGGAAACTATTTTATATTACAAACAAAAATGGGAAAAAAATAATAAAGGAAGCCAGAAAAGAATCAGATACCACCAGACCAACCACAAATCTAGCTAGACAAACCAAAGTTGAAAGTCAATGAAAATATAAACCATACAAAAATTCCGGTACGAAGTCCTTGGTGTGATGCGAATATTAAATCACCAGAGAATAAATTGCCAGCTGTTATGATTCATTCAAGCCGAAATCCAAGAAATTGAAGGAAACAACACCTTTACTTTTAGAAACAATCAAAATAACACCAACACGTGCACCAGTCACCAAGTGCTTCAAAGTTGCAAGAGGCCCAAAAAGATGTAGTAAACACAAAGTTGATACACGCTAAATCGGAGCTTGTGACTTCATACATAAAAAGTATCATTAATGAGACTTGCAAAGCAACAAAAGAAATAATAACAATGCTTTTTTTAATCAAAGGAAACATTATATTGAGCACTCCAGACGCAATCTGGAGGCATTAAAACCTGTATTTACAAAAAACGGGGGTGGGGACTGCCACCAAACATAAGATAAACCAAACTGCAGAACACCTCTAGCCATATAATCAGCTGAGGAATTGAAAACAATGCAGTCGCCAGCAGACATAAAAGCTAAACCTTAGTACAAAAATACCATAAATTGAAAACGATATTAAAGATCAAACCTAATTAACACAAAAGACGGATGATGGGTCTCATAACAACAGGGAAGGGGGGGGGCGAAAAAGGAAAAAAGAGCCGTCACACGGTCACAGTACCCCACATCCCCATCCCCAAAATAAAAATAAAATAGTAGCGGAAAGACACGATTTCAAAAAGCATTAAAATACGCACGAGTAGAAAAGAGATATACTGATATACAGATCAAAAGTCGAATCTTCAGGCTTCCGCGGAGAAACCCTAGAAAACGAGAGATAAGGAGACAAAGCGTACAACCCTAAATCAAATCTGTAAGTTAGAGAAAAATAAAAAATAGAATCAGAGACCGAAGGAAATCCCTTTCGCAAGAAATGAAATCAGAGGATCACGTACACCAAAACCAACAGAGCAAGAGTATAGCGAACTCAAGATCCAAGCAGCAGAAAGCTTGATTTTTAATCAGAATATAATTTACACATCTTCAATCTTACAAGGAAATTCTTAGATCAACAATCTACCAAAAGAAAACCCAGGTTCTCCCCGACATCAAATCCCCTAAAAACAATACAAACGATGAAAAAATACCACCGATCGACTGACCTGTTAATCCTAAAATCAAAACTACAATCATAAAACAAACCCAGAAGAAGAAAAAAATGAAAACAATAGCGACTACGCTAATTGAAAATGCATTATTGGATGAGCAGAATGCAGCAATTATCATATACCTAACGGTTAAGAACAGAACTCATCAAAACTCCAAAATCAGCTCGAGATGGAACAGAGACAGCAAAATTTTTACATAAAATGATGCAGATCAATAACAAACAAACATCCGAAGCAGAAGGCTAAGACGAAATGTTACCTCTTAACAGAACAAATTATCTGAAGAAGAGAGACAGAGAAGAATAAGGAAGCAAGAACAGCGAGGAAAATGGAAGTGTTGTTGTGGGTTTATCACAGAAGCTTAAGAATTAGAGACCCAGAAGAGAAATCAAACCCCAGCAGCCCTCGCTAGCCGAAACAAAATACGAAACAAATGAACACTCTCAGATCTATTTTATTAAGAAACTGTGATTTGACCATCAAATTAGGGGTATTTCGTCATAAGAAAAATGTACGACATTGCTTAATTTGGCCCATATGGGCTGGATTGCTGAGCCCTGAACGTGGAGGCCCATTAATATGGCCTTTTTGCATTCCTTGGTTAGTGGGTATTTCGGGTAATTTAGGGTTTGCCACGAATGGCTTCATCATTGCCAACTGGCGATTGATCTTAGCCGTTCATCGTTGACACGTGACAGCCAGCGACGCTGATTTTGTGATGCCGATCAGGTGTGACTCGTCGAGTCAATCGATTTTGAAGCGACCAAATGGATTTGAAAAACCTGGTTTTCAAATTATAATTATCCGTTGACTAAAATACCCTTATTACCAAGTTAAATTTATTCTGTTATTTTTTTTTTTTTAATACTATTACTTTCAGATAAGGACAAGATATATTTCATTTAAAAAAAATATGACATAAATAGAGCTGAACGGCTGGTTAAATAAATCTGAACCATATTCATTCGAACTTAATAAACGTGTTTGATATATTTCAATCAAGCCTGGATGAAATAAACGTGTTTGATATATTTCGAAGACAACCCTAAGTGATGTCTATTACTCTCGTATATAAGAGTGAGAGGGGTTGTTCATTTGAAAATGATAATTACAGTTAGAGACTTAGAGACGTTTTTTTTCGTTAACCCGTGCTACTGAAAATGGAACAGTAGATATAACTTTAGATCCTTAAGTGATATCACATTTAAGAATGCGTCATTAGATAGAATAAATGATTGATTTTATGGGGGATGCATTGTTTAACCCGTGTGCACAGTTTGGGGCATTTATGTACATTAAAGAAAGTGACCACGTACGTCTCAACTTCGTCAATTATTATAGCACTAAGATGTTACTTGGAAGTACATATGGCATGTACTTTCTCCATTTAGTCTAATATTGACTGTTTTTTCTCTTTTCCTTTTTTGAAAGTAAAAAATGAAAATTGTCTCACACTTCGACATTTCTCTTTGTTTTCATTCCTTGTCTCCCTCTTCAACATTATGTAGTTCAAACATTGAAGTTCAATGTCTCTCTCATTTTTTATTCATTTTTTCTCTCTTAAGCGTCATAAAGTTCAAACATTTGAACATTCTATCTCTCCCTCTCTCTCTAATTTGATAATATAAAAATAAAATTTTAAAGAAAGAGAGGTTGAAGAGAGTAAAAAAATATATATAAATTTGCAATTTTAATGAGATGATGGATTGTTTAATTAAGTTAATAGAATATTAAAATAATCAGTATAATCATTCTTTTTTTTAACTAGTAATGACACACGTGTGATGTGTTCTCAAAGAAATACACCCAAATTTTAAGGTAGGCTTTTGGGCTATTATTGAGAAACACATTATCCATTGCTACTCCATGCTCCCCCATCAATCCATCATTCCTACTAAAATATAACAGTAACAAACATTCTATAGAAAAAAATTTCCTTACCATGTAGAACATGTCAATTTAGGTTCCTTCCATGATCAAGTGATAACATATAAGATGCTCAAGTAATTGGCTTAGAGTTACAAGCAATGTTTAAAGTATCCCATGATACCATACGATACTAGTCAATACGTATCCTGACCCTACTGATACGATGCATATCGATACGTCTCTCTATTGAATTACACTAAAATACATTAGTCAGAACGATACGTCTTTTAATATCACCTTACCGATATGCTACGCGATACCGATACTTTAAACATTGGTTACAAATGTACACAAGCATACATGGATACAGGTGATTATTGAAGCTTTGGAAGTTTATAACCCTAAAGAACAATGGAACTCCTTAATTGAAAGGGATTTAGCTTTTTGATAAAAGGAGGAAAAATAAATAAATAAAGGAATTTAGCTATGAAATCGAGTGAATTAACATCAGAAATATATTTATCATATCAAGAAAGCTAGTTTATCTTATTGAATAAACAAATGTTTTATCTATAGGAGCATGAGAGATCAGCTAATTTCATAGCATATGGATACATCGTGAGGAATGTGCTCTAAGGGAATCCATAACTTGGGGAGATACCTTTGACATGCCATATTTATTTTATTCTTTCTTCTATTTTGTAGACTTTACTTGTATTCATTCATTTTCATTTTTCTTCTTTCTTTTGAGCCACTTCCGAAATAATTTATAAAGCAACCACAAGACTAATTCTTAATTGTACCTGTGCCAGATACTCCTGTTCAGTAGTTCTGCCTTCTATTGCCGCTTTCCATCTTTAAATTTCTTATTCGGCAGCTGCTATGTCCGTTATTGTCCCTTCAACCTTTAAAATTTTCATAGCTCCAATCAGGACTTGATACATAAAAGTCATTTAGATTTGTGAAGGAACATTCTGTTATTCCTTCTATCCTCTGATAATCTCCTATAGTAAACAATAGGATAATGGGAGGATAAAAAAGTTTATGATTTCTTATCGATGTATGTTAAAACAAAACCAGTTGAATTGTTTGTGTACAATTTTATTAGCCACTCTTTCCTTCTCTCAAGCTCATCTATCCAATGATTTCTTTGATTGAGTTCCATGACTTGAGCCTCCACGTTGGCCATAATTAAACACAGCTTTGCTCTTAATCCAGTAAAGCAATACATAGAATAAAGTGAAAATGAACAATTTAGAATAAGAACATTTTCAATATGAGTTACTTCAAAGTTCAAACCACAAATACAAAGTCACTACATAAACATGTGTGCACATTATTTATTAAGAGTCCAATGTTGTTGATTTTGTGTTGTTCTTGAAAAAATTGCAAATTTAACCATAAACACATATTAAAAACAATATGTAAGGTGTTGATGTTGTCCCGCATGTCTTTTGAAGATAAATGATATGTAGTTGATATTCCTTAACACTATTATCTAGAGCACGAAGCTACAAATGATACAGTAAGCATAACCAGATTTAAAAAACAACCCGGTTAATTTAAGTTAAGTTATTTCATAAACAATTTAAGCCATACTATTGACAGAAACACTTACCCAAGTAAAGACTTCATCCTTGTTTACATTGATTGTCACTATAAACAACCCGGTTAATTTAAGCTAAGTTATTTCAGAAACAATTTAAGCCATACTATTGACAGAAACACTTACCCGAGTAAAGACTTCATCATTGTTTACATCGATTGTCACTATGTTATATATTGATCTTGAAGTACATCTTTGCCTTGCCTCATTCTTGAGAAGCTCCTCCAATGGTGATTTTTTAATTTATTTACTCCCTCTGCTCACAAGCTTCATTTATGGATTCAACTGCCATGTCAATCTGTCTAATAAATTCTTCAACAATTTCATTTGTTCTCTTGATAATTCCGTAAGCAACACGCCTAATCAATCCCTTGTGATTATGAGTTAGAGGAAGTCCAATCCATTTATTGGTTTCTAAAAAAAACTCTATTTTTTTTTGGTACTGGTGCTTTTTTAATAATGGAAATGTAATGCCGTCCCAGGGGTCAAACTCAAGACCTCTACACTGAGAAATATGGATCTTTACCACTCCACCAACCCTGCATTGGCAAAAACTCATCATATTCATTGAGCTAGTTAATGCTAGAAGCAAAAAAAATTGAGAAGTAAATTCATTCAAAAAATTATAAAAAGTTTAATTGATCATTATAGACATCATTTATTACTAATACAAAATTATAATTGAGAATTAAATTAATTCAAATAGTTTCAAGAATTTTGATCCAGACTCTTATATCCTTTCAACTTATATAGATATTGAAAAGAAGTACAAGGTAAGTGTATATGCTACCAGTTGAAGAATTAAGATCGAAAAATTAAAGGTTATTTTGGTCATAAAAATGATGGAATGTCATTAATTGACTTTTTCAGATATCATAGGGAGACAAATGCAAATGTTATTTTATTGGGTCTGAAAATGAAAATTACTCTAGAAGAGTTCCTATAATTTTAGAAGGTTGATGGATAAAAATGAAATTAAACATACATCTAGGGAGGTGCGTGTAAACTTAAGAAAAGGAGACTAAAACCGAACCGGTGCTACACGGCCAGCCGGCCGCCCAGCGAACCATTTCGTGAATCTGAAAGTTGAGATAAAATTCAGCCTCTTCGAATCCCTCGTCCCGAGTTCCACTTCCACCAATCTGCAAATCATCCCTGTCAGATTTGCCATGGCATCATCGGCTTCAAAATCGCTGTTTCAGTCTTTGAGGAAATTCTTCAAGAAACCATGGGAGATCACAGGCCCTTGTGCCAGTCCGGAGTACAAGCTTGCACTTCCTGGTGCCACCGAATACCGCATCTACTGCCCTGCAACCGAACCATTGAAAGCTATCGTCCCAACTTCAGACCCTGAAACCGTTTACGACATCAAGTACTTCTCTCGCGATCAACGCCGCAATCGCCCACCAATTCGTCGAACTATTCTCAAGAAAGCCGATGTTGAGAAAATGATGAAGGAGACGACTTTCGATGTAACTGATTATCCTCCAGTTTATCTCACTGAAGCCATCGAAGAGGACGAAAACGCCAGGGGCGGAGGATATCAAAAATAGGTCAGCTATCCATCTGTTTTGGATAGATAATTGTATTATCGTTTTGAAATATCTGGGATTACTTTGATTTAAGTATTAGGGTTTCATGCTTAATGTCCATAAAATCGAGGTTTCTTTTCTTGTTTGGATTATTGTTTACAGGGCACGAGGATTTATTGTTTTTTTAGGGTTTCCCCCTTAAATCTTCTGGTTGTCAAGACAGTATGGTGAAATTAATTTTGAGTTCGAACTTGTTTTCAAATTTTCCATTTGTTCTGTTCCATGGCCGGGCAGCTTGTTTGATGTTGTTGTTTTGTGATGGATATGTTTTTTCTGGTTTGTTAATATGAATTCATACAGTTTGTTTTGGTATTTGGAGAAGAGTACGTATTATTAGGTTAGAAGAGAGAGGGTCGGAAGCAATGTCCTCTTAAATGGTGGAAAATGTACTGATATACTTCGGTATGCCATAAATCCTCCGGTGGTACCATTCCCTTCAGTACCTGCACGCAAGGAAATCAAACCACTGGACAGAGCAGATGAGCTGCCCAGAGCCAATCCCACGGATACTTTCTAATGCTACAAATCTCAGCTGTGAAAAAACTACGATGAAAACAAGACAAGGACGGACGAAAACTTTATGACACAGTCTTAGATCCGTTCTCCTGCAATGATAAAGCAAGTAAGCAAGGAAAATGGAAGAAGGATCAAAGAATGTTAATGGGAACAGTGTCGAGCCAGTTTGTTAGCTTTTAGTTTCCTATGAGTATTCCTTACTTACATCTGAGCATAGTTTGTTTATTTATATGATCCTATGGTAGATGTTTTATTTGCCCTTGATTGCTAGCAAGAACGGTCAACTAATCCCATCAGTGACTAGATTGAGGTTTGTCAGCAAGTGTACTCTTTGTAGGCCACATGTATAGCCTTGCAGACATGATTTGGGGGTTGAGGGTGTGACTTATGAGGTTGTAGTAGGATCTATTATTAAAGACGAATTTGGTTAATCAAATTGCTATTGCAACCAGCGCCTGAAAGGAATCTTCAGATAATAAATCTGAAGGTTATATCTTGGTATTTATAGATATTAGAGATTACATATATAAAGATACAACCAATATAAGACTGCCACATGGCTTACAAGAGATTCTTAGGAATTTCCCTTAACACCCACCAAACTCAAGCATCCATCAACAAGCTTGAGTTTGGAACATAAGAAATGAAACTGTGGAGTGGGTAAGGCATTTGTAAGCATGTCGGCTAATTGATCAGATGTAGAAATGAACCTAACAAGAAGATCTCCTTGTGCAACTTTGTCCCGGAACAAAATGGAAATCTATCTCCACGTGTTTGGTTCGAGTATAAAACATGGGATTTGAAGACAAGTAAGCCGCTCCAATGTTATCACACCACAAGATCGGTGGAGAGGGTAAGGAGAGATGTAATTCCTTTAACAAATATTGAATCCAAGTAACCTTAGCCATGGGCAAAGCAAGAGCACAAAACTCGCTCTCGGTGCTTGAGTGAGCTACAACAGATTGCTTCCGAGATTGCCAAGAAACTAGATTATAACCCAAGTAAATGAGAAAACTTCCAGTGGATTTGCGATCATCTACACACCTAGCCCAATCAACATCAGAGTATGCATTAAGCTCCACAGATTAAGCCTGATAAAGCTGAAGCCTATGACATAAGGTACCTTTGATATATTGTAAATCAGACTTTACTGCTGACCAATGTATATCAGTAGGACAAGCCATAAATTAGCAAAGCTTGTTGACAGAATAAGCAAAATCAGGACACAAGTGTAGCATATTGCAAAGCACCCATTAGTCCACTACACTTCGATATTCAGTTGGGTTTGAGAGAGGGATACCATCACAGCGTGAAGGAGAAGGGGACGAAACCATGGGAGACCCTATAGGCTTGCAGTCTACCATATTTGTAGGTTGAAGTAAACCCAACAAATACTACTTTTGTGTAAGTAAGAGCCCATTACTGTTTGGAGAAAAATCAATACCCAAAAAATAACTGGCTGGGCCCAAAGTCCTTAATGGCAAATTCTTTGGCAAGCAAATGTAAAAGAGCTTGAATAGCTTCAGTAGAAGGCCTAAGAACTAAAATATCATCCACATATTAAAATATCAATTCTATAAAGCAAAGATGAATCTATGTTGGACCCACAAAACCTAATGGACTCAAGAAATGTGTTGAGCAGATGGAACTAGGTCCTTGGTGCCTGTTTGAGATTGTATAAAAACTTGTGAAGTTTTCACACGTAACCTGGAAATTGAGAATTAACATATCCCATGGGTTGAGCCATATAAATTTCCTCACTGATGGTCCCATGCAAAAATGCATTGGTAACATCTAGTTGATGAATATACCATTGATTAGTAACAACCAAGGACAAAAGTAAACGGATGGTAGTAGTCTTAGCAATAAGACTAAAAGTTGCTGAATAATCAACACCATATTCTTGGGAAAAGCCTTTGGCAACCAATTGCACTTTATGCACCGGTATCATTGAGTTAGTTCGGTTCGTTTGGGGTTTTTTTGTCATTATTTGCTTTTTCCCCCTAATTTCTTGATTCTTTTGGGACTTTCTTGGTTTGCACGAGGGTTTCTTGTTTTCGTGTTGTGGTTTCTTGTTTCTGAAAGAGGAGTTTTCTAGAGGCCTCTTTGCTAATGGTGTCAGATTCTTCTCAGACCTCTGCTGTTTGCATGTCTCAACTGTGTGCTTCTTCGGTTTCTTTGCTGAATATTTATCATTTCTCACTGATTAAGCTTTCATCCTCTAATTACATTGTTTGGATCCCAATTTCTTTCTTTGCTGCATAGTTCTTGGTTGATATGCTTGGTTGATAGATCCTTTACAAGGCCGCTGGAATTTTTGGCTGATTCCTCTGTTAATCCTGATTACTTGTGAAGTAGATATGCTTCTATAGAATCAGAACCTCTCTTCACATTATGTAGAGATAAATGAAGCTGCATAACACAAGCTTGCGAAACATAAGTAGTCTCAAGAGAAACCACACCTTAGATGCAGAAGCTAAACCAACAACCTATGAATGAACATCTTTAGTCAAAGAAGACAAATCCAACTCAATAACGTCGGATCCTGATGATGCCAAGTCAAGTAATCAGGATTAACAGAGGAATCAACCAAAAATTCCAGTGGCTTTGGAAAGGATCCATCAACCAAGTGTATCAACCAAGAACTATGCAGCAAAGGAAAAAATTGGGATCTCCAAACAATGTAATTAGAGGACGAAAGCTTAATCGATGAGAAATGATAAATACTCGGCAAAGAAACCGAAGAAGCACATAGTTGAAACATGGAAACATTAGAGATCTGAGAAGAATTCAATGCCATTAGTAGAGAGGCTTTGAGAAAATCCTCTTTCAGATACAAGAAACCACAACATGAAAACAAGAAATCATGTGCAAACCAAGAAAGTCTCAAAAGAATAAAAAAATAGTTAAAATAACGAAAAAGCCCCAAACAGACCGAACTAACTCGATGATACGAAAGGAATCTTTAGAGGATAAATTTGAAGGATATATCTTTGTATTTATAGATATCAGAGACTACATGTATAAAAATACAACCAAAATATAAGACAATGAGTTGAGTTACAAAAATTTCCACAACTTTTTTTTTTTTGGGGAAAATTTCTGGGACACCCCAAGAGTATTGGCGTAAGGTATAGACACCCCAAAACTCTATGTGAAAATTCCCGCATTATGTGTGAGCTCCTTGGTTTTGTGGTTGGTATTTTTGAATGATTGCAAATTCGTATCCATCATTCAACGGATGATATTATTGCTTGAAGCCTCAAGGCTCAAGCTAACCCTCATAGCAACTGGCTGTTAAGTCTCAGTATTGTCATAATTCCTCTTTGTTAACTATGTCGTTTTTTTGCGTCTACCTCTTTGTTGCTAGTGTTCAAATTCCTCCTCTAGTTCTTTGGGCTGGTTATGTGAAGTTGTTATTCCCATAATGAATCCTCGTTCTTTGGACTGGTTATATGAAGTTATTATTCCTATAATGAATTCTGCCTTGATGGAGAGGCACATTCTTTCTTCAATCAGTTCTATTGTTGCTTGATTTTCTCCTTTTCCCATGGTAATTTTACAGCAGTTATTGTCATTTCATCAATTAGCAAATGCATAAAGACACTGGTAGAAGTATAAGACTTTGGTACTTGATTTGTTGCTCATTGTGCTGCAACCATTATCACTTTGCCTACTTTTCTTTACCGGGTTCATCTTGTGAAGAAAACCAGCTTGGATTGGCTTTACTTGTCAGACTTGATTGTGCCTGCCTGGATCAGTAAGGTTGACATCAACTTCCAAAATTTATGCAGGAATACAGCTGTATGATTGTCCTGTGACTGTTGCCAGAGTCCTTCTGGATTAACCAAAGAAACTTGTAGGTGACTAATTTGGGTAGAATGGGAATGATGCTGATGAAGGCACACCCTTGGCCCCTTTGTTATGCTAGAATTCACATTGTTTGCGCAGATACAACCACTCCGCCTTATTCCAACTAAATGGGATTGATTACATGGATCCTTTCAAAACAAAGTAGGGAAATTTGATGCTCATAGAGGGAAATGAAGACATGAGATATGAAAAGAGAGGAAGGGGAAATAAAAAATGGAAGTAAAATAAAAGAGGATCGATTGCATGGGAAGTCTGGAAATTTTTAGCTACATGGTGTTGACTAAATGAACCACCTGCTAATAGGCTCTATCTGGGGTTTAAAAACTGAATTATCTGGCATTATTTGGTCTTAAAAGCATAATTTTTCTTGATGTTTGATCTTATTTTACTAAAATGAGGTTGTATCTTTTGGTGAACATTGTTTTTGCTGTTGGCTCCAACCTCATCATTTGTTTTCTTACTCTGATTATGTTTAAAAGATGCTTCTTAGTCATGTACAATCAAACATGGATAGACAGTGAATGATGAGGAACCTCAAGTTGTTAGTTGCTTTTGTCATAGGGGGAACCTCAAGTTTTTAGTTTACTCTCACATATGTTTTGTGTACTATAACTAAAAACCTTTCTTTGCCACTAATAAATGATTCCTTGTTTTGCATGTTTTCCAGGATTGGGATGGTGGCTAAATTCAAATACCATTGACCCTTTGAATAATCTCTCTCTCATTCCAGTCAAAGTTTGTAGAATGATATTTCTTCCTGAGATAGTGCCGGCCCAACTGAATTTCATATTCAGTTGGTATGTAGTGGAAAAGGGTTTGATTTCTACTTTTGATGTGTTTCTGCTATGCCTTTGATTTGTATTTGTTCTGTTACTAGAGCAACTGAATAGAGGGAAATAAAGATATTAATGTATCTCCCTTATTTATCTTTGAAACTTTAGGTGAAGTACAAACTTTAAAACTTGTTGATGCGACATGCTCTGTTTGAATCCGTCTTCTTTGCACACTGAGTAGTTTAGCTGAGGGCTGCAGTAAATAATGGAAGTTACTTCCATCATGCGATCCAATATTACTTACATATGTTACTTCTTTTATGCAAATTTCCTCTTTTCGTTATCCAAAACATGACAGTTGGGTAAGCTGCTGGGTTTCTCAAGTTTCTGTCTTCAATTGATCACCCCGTTTATCCTGGTTTTATCCCTGCTCCTTGTGTTCTTGGTGATGTTGCACTAGAGGTCACTCATCGTGGTCAGTTTAAACCTTATTCCTTTGTATTATTATTTTTACCTTTGGGTTAACAAAAAAAAAAAAAAAACTTTATCAAATATGGCATGATGGGAATGCCAAGCAGATTCTGAACTTTCAAGACAAATTGGGCAGGTTGGAGACAAGAATTTAGTTTATACAGCGTTGTCTCTGGTTGCTAGAGATAGTGTTTGGTGGGTTAGATAAGATGAATTGGCTAATGTGTGATGTTGGGTTCGAAGGTCTGCAATTTTAGGAGCTTACTTACAGTGTCATTTGGGTGATTTGTGGAAACGCATAAGCCTTGAAGGACAAAAATTCCAAGGTTCCTTGTGTATGATGAGGCGGGCATCAATTCCAGATAACTAGTGGACGACTTCTCTGAAGTCTTCCATGGCTGCTACTCCAAGTTCAAGACCTTACGTTGAAGAAAGTATAAATGACCATAGGGGAAGTATTCTGAAGAGAACACTTTTGCCTATAATGATCTTGCAAAGGATGTTTAAACAGATTAATGGAACTCTGTTGTTAAATTGTTGATGAACGAAATGGTTTATTTATCGAATTGGTAATTCCTTGTAAGACAATGCTAGGCTTATGACATTTTACATTTTATTCTCTAACGATCACTATTAAAACCACTTTGAAATAAGTTTTAAAAACTGAATCACAGAGTATGACAGAATGGTGAAGGAAAAAGTAGAAAATGAAAGAAAATGGATGCTTGATGATGAGACCCGTTCTTAATTTTTTTTTCTTCAAAATTTTCTTATAATAATTTTCTTAAGGTAAAAAAAAGAAATGAGTCAAATTTTGAGTGATTGGATTTCAAGCCAATTCTCATCTTGATTCGATTTTATTTTGATTTCACTGTTCAATGTATGAAACGTATTGAAATTGAACCAAATACTTACTAGAAAATGACACCAACCCACGTCCAAAGTCCATACTAATCATCACTGAAAAGGGAAAAACTCAAATGATTTTTCATCTTCTTTGAAACAGAAAAAGAATAAGGTTTTGATTTGTTCCTTTTCTTTTTTTAGTGGTAGTTTATTTCTTTTGTCAAGTAAAAGATAAATTTATTTTAAATTCCATGGTTTTGGGGTTTTTTTTTAATAATAAAAGCTTCATTAATTAAGAGGAACATGACGCCTCATCTCCGTCACTCCCTTTTCTATATATTTGTGATGAGATTTTTCATCTTTTTCACCAGCATATTAAAAAAATTAAAAGATTTGTTTTTCTTTTCTACCAGTTTCCATATAATCAAACACATCGCAAAGGCCTGGCCTTTCCATCAACTTGTGGGCGGTGATCTGAAGGTTTTCTTCGACAGAAAGTTAGGCCTGCCTGTTCGACTCATCTCTCTGTTTACTCCTTCGCTCTCTCGATAATGGCTTCAGCAATGGCTGAAGACAGCAGCTTAGAAGAGGACCAGCTCTCATCAATGTCTACTGACGATATTGTTAGGGCTTCTCGACTTCTCGATAACGAAATCCGGATCCTCAAGGCAAATGATTTCAAATAGAGCCATAGTGTTTTTTGATTTCTCTATCTTCGTGACAGGGTTTTATCATTCTCGTTCTCCGTTATTTCAGGAAGAGTTGCAGAGGACGAATCTTGAACTGGATTCCTTTAAGGATAAGATAAAAGAGAATCAGGAGAAGATCAAGCTCAACAAACAGCTACCTTATTTGGTCGGCAACATAGTTGAGGTGATTTATCTTTTCCTTTTAAGTTGAAAAGCTATATGGTTGCAACTATGAGTCGCTAGGTACAAATTTAGATTTTCTCTAATTTTCGGTGTATGGATTTCATATGACAAATCTGTCTTTATTGCAAATCGGAATTAGCTTCATGTAATTGCGGCGCTTATTTTTTCTTTGTAGCTTGTCACAGTAGTAGGAGCAGTCGCATACTATGCCATTTTGTTGTTGTTTTCAATATTAGTTTCGTTAGGGCTTTATGTGGACCGTTGGAGACAGCTATTTCTGGACTTGTTGCTTATTAGTTAGTTTGCTGCTCAGTGGTTATCTAAGAATGTTGGCCCTTCTATTTCCAACACAATTCCCATGGGGTAACATCTTTTAATTGTTTTTAAAAGTTGGGCAAGAAAATGCGTGAAGCTTCTTATGATCATTGAAGTAGAAGTAAACTTCTCGATGAATTCTTCATTAGGACATAAAGGTGATGCTAATGGTAGTTCTTGCTGACAGTGATATAGTTATGTATTTATCGAAGCAGGGTTTGCTGGTTTTGATTGGATATGTAAGCACTAAGGGTTGGTTTTGGCTAGACATTCTCCACTGGATTTTTTCTTCTTCTGTATTCTTAGGATTGAACACCGAGGGCATGCATTGTAAATCAAGTTTTAAACACTAGAACATTCAGGTATTCCTCTTGTTCATGGTTGGAATTATTTTCTGTTGTCATGGTAATGCAATCTGTCGTACTAGAATAGTACTACTAGGGCATCAAGTACCTAATGAGTTTTTGAATATTTGTATGACACATGGGTGTGGTGCCTCATGGAACCTGGTCCTGGTTTAAAGTCATGAGTTTGAATTTTGCGATTTAAACTTTTTATTAACAGTGTTGCTTGTCAGTTGATATTGATATGCATATTAACTTCCTTAGGAGAAGCTCTGGTAAACATATTATGCCTGGCTTTATGGTTTTTTTCTTCCTGGAATGATCCAAGAACAATGCTTATTATACCAACGTTGTTGTGTATTATTATATAAAAAACGTGTCAATATATTATTGATGCAATATTATTTTAACTATACTTTTACTTCTTCATTGTGAATTTGACCAAACCGTATTTCTTATCGTATTCTTCCCCTCTCTGATTTACCAACTGTTAAAAGGATTAATTTCTTGATCTTTATTGCACAAATATAAGGCACAGAATGCCTATACCGATAATTTCCCCTAAACTTCTTCTTTTTGCTGATCTTTGTGACAAATCTTATTCAGCTGAGTATCGCGATAGCTTGTAGATGTTTTTTTCATGCTTCTCTTCCTTAACCTGAATTTATATCATTTGAAGCAGCACATGCTTTTTCTGAGATATTTCCGTTGACAAAACTCTAATATCAATTTGTCAATGCTTTTAGATTTTGGAAATGAATCCTGAAGATGAGGCGGAAGAAGATGGTGCTAATGTTGATCTTGACTCTCAAAGGAAGGGGAAGTGTGTTGTATTAAAGACATCTACACGGCAGGTCTGTGAAGAAATTTCACCGTTCATGTCCTGCTTGTATTTATTCTAGTTGATAAGGGTTTTTTTTTTTTTTAAATTAAATTTTATTTAATGTCAAATTGTCTTATTTATTGCATATTATAGATGGTAATTTTTATTGGATGCGTAGTTGTTAAGGTGCTGTTACACCTTGGCAACTAGACCAATGCTGGAATTCCTGAGGCATACAGGTTTCTATCCAGATGACAAAGTATATGTGCCTTTAATATGGAAAACATATCTTAATATCGGAAAAAGTACCTAGAACAGGGCCAAAATTATGCATGTAATGTGGCACTCGCACAGTGCTGGCTAAGATTAGATGTCTAAGTTATCTATTGGGATTGAATTGCTGACTGTGTCAAGGATCAGAAAAAGAGAGGGAAAGACAGGTTGAGAATGAGAGGAAGAAGAAGAATTGTTAAGAGAATGAAAGAGGCCTCATTCTCAATGTGAGAAATTTCATAAAACAGCACTTTATTTATAGAAAAAAATACAACTCAAAAATATAAACTTTCGGATGTGAACCAGATCTAGGACCACCCAAAGAAGTCCTAAGGAGGATGCCTGTATTCTGCAGCCAGCGAGCAACCTAGGAAACTTGACCAGCATAGGGACATTTTGGTCATTTTGGGTGCCCCTACTCCAACCCAATTTGACCAAGTCCGAATCAGAATATTGTTAGGAGTCTAAATCTATCTTGATTTTGTTACAGGATTCCTTCTATGTTAAGTTATGAAAGAGTTCTTGTCTAACTAGGGGTCCCAATTAGAGAGGGATTCCTCTAATAGTAGCCCAAATTCTATCGAGAAACTGGTTCTGCTTTTGTTTAGTTTTGGATGAATTATTGAAGAGTCCCAGTGAATTTAGAAGTCCCAATTAGAGAGGGATTCCTTTAGTTGTAATCCAATTTCTACAAGGAGTCCTGTCCTACTCATGGTTTGTGATTTGGATTATCCTAGGATGAGTTATGTTAGAGTCCGTATTAGAATGAGGGTCCCAAGTCCAGTGAGAGTCCTAGTATGGAATTTTCTATTCTATGAGAATAGAAAAGAATACAACTCAAGAATAGAAACTTTCTATGCAATGAGAGAGTCCTGTAGGCACTCTCACAGTCTCACTTCAGGCAGATCCTCTCTGGAGAATTAACGCCTTCTTCCTATTTTGCCCTTTATGTCTTACTAACAGATTGTAACTTCGGAGGATATTTATTATCTTCTCATTTGAAATTTTTTTTGGGGGTTGCACCATCATTCATGACATTGCTATTCATACTATATTCTTCGGGATGCTTATTGAGAAGAAAAGAATCTGTAATGGTCTTCATTTCATGCTTTTTACTTGTGAGTTCACTTCTTGTGCTGCCAATCTTGGTTCTAGACAATCTTTCTGCCTGTGGTTGGGCTTGTGGACCCTGATAAGTTGAAACCGGGTGATTTGGTGGGAGTGAACAAGGACAGCTACTTGATCTTGGATACCCTTCCATCTGAGTATGATTCACGGGTAAAGGCTATGGAAGTTGATGAAAAACCCACTGAAGATTATAATGACATTGGGGGGCTGGAGAAGCAGGTAAATGTTGGTTTTAGATATGCTTTTCAGGGATCATGAATTCATTATCACTAACTAAATATTTAATGCTTTTCATTTTACCTTATTATATTGTTTTTGCAATAGATTCAAGAACTTGTTGAGGCTATTGTGTTGCCTATGACTCATAAAGAGCGGTTTCAAAAGCTAGGAATTCGTCCACCCAAAGGAGTGCTTCTGTATGGACCTCCAGGAACTGGCAAAACATTAATGGCTCGTGCTTGTGCAGCACAGACAAATGCCACCTTCTTGAAGCTAGCTGGTCCACAACTTGTACAGGTAACTATTCTCCTCCAGAAAACACATAGATCGTTATTGTTTAAGCAATCTATTTGATGATCATTTCTCTTGACAACTGGTGCTATAAACACGTGTTTATTATCTAATGCTTTTTTCAAAATTGCTTTTTGATGTGCTTCAGTGAATCTTGCATCCAGTCTTGTAGAAAAAGCACTAATATGGCACTCAGTTTTCATTTATTTTTCGTACTTGTATAGAGCAACATTTATTTTCTTTAACTGCTGCTCAGTCCTGTTTCTCATTATAAAACTGTTTATATCGTAGGGTGTTAGGATTTCTTACAAAGTTTTGAGCCTGATGAAGCCTTATCTTAAAAACTTCAATATATTAGTTGCAGCATGAATGGTACTGGCTCTCCTAATTTCTAGTGTAGGCATTTAGGATTGACCAAAGGGTTAAAAGTCCATCCAGACAACAAATAGGACCAATTTGTTATATTCAGGAATCAGGACTGCATTTAGCATATTACTCTGTTGTATAAAGAGGCAAGTATACTGTGGAAGGATAATTTTTCTGTCATCTCGTCAATTTTTGGTTACGCTCTTCAGTTCATAGGGATGTAGTCTTTTTTGGTTCTCCACAATGTCGTCTTAGCTTCATTCAATACATGAATCTGTTTTTATCATTTTCTAAGTTTGCGCCAATATTCTGATTCTTTTACCCTGGTAGTTCTGTAGTTTCTTGTGTTGTATTCCTCCATGAAGTCGTTGGTATGCATCATTGTAGGAGAGCATATAAGACCAGGAGCAAGTCTACATGTCCTCTGTTTCTTTAGGTGAAATCCCTTTTTAGGTATAAATTGGACCTTGTTATTTTGTATATTTGAATCTGATTCAATTTTTTTAATCAAAGTAGACTTACTGTCCTGTTAAGTGTTTCTGGGTGGCTGTTCTACTTGATCAAGTAGTACATAACTCATGGCTACCCCATGTTGTGTACTCCACTTCTTTGGTAGGTCTGTCTACTACATTTGTTGGTACCTTGTTAGCAAGTTCCTCTTTTGACTGCCTGGTCTGATCAAAGCAATTGACTCATATAAAGAGTTTTCACTGAGCTGGTAACTATTTTGCAATCAAACTAGTCTTCATCAACCAAATATTGCAAATGCATCCTCCATTGAAATGAATTTTTTTGGAGATATAGGGAGACATGGCCTATCTAAGAAGATAGGAGATATGCAGCTCAACTTCTCCGAATCTCATTTATCTGCTGATTAAATTGGCTTTTTCTTCAACTTTAGGCCATTTCAGCCCCTGTTGGTAGCAATTATTACCAATCCAAGGTATCTGCTCTGCAAAAGTGGTTCCTGGGAACAAACAGTAGCACGAGAGTCTTTTCATTATCCAAGAGTAACTCCACCCACACCTGCTATGAGTAAAGTTTACTTTGCAAGCTCCAATCAAAGTAATCCCACGAAAGGGAGTATCCCTCGGATGCTGAATGTCAGATTATAGAGTATATTAGTAGATGAGTCAACTCTTCCAGGCCATCTTGCTGTCCTGACCTTGGTGATGTCTACCAACTTGTAGGAGTTCTAGTCCAGTCTCTAACAGTCTACACTGTTAGCTCCCTGTTAATACCCTAAAGTTGAGGGTGTAGGGGTTGGGGAGCTGTAGGGTATTAAAATAAACATGTGGGGGACAGGATCAGCTACAGGGACAGGTGGCAAAATCTCATTTGAAAAGCACCCATCCCATGCTGTCCTACGTGGAAAAGGGGGGGTTGTTAGTTTGTTAGGATTACTTTTGGCTATATTGAGAGAAAGGGGGTAGAGAGAGGCGGAAGAATTTTAAGGGGAAGGGGACAAACTGTGCTCATAGGGGAGAGGTAATCTCTCAGGTTAGGGGTGATTGAGGTCGAATACTCAGGGGTGTGGGAGTGCTTGTATTTGCAGATTTATTGAGCCGTATTGTCTATTAGTTAATCGAAGAGTTCCTGTTACATTCTTGTGTATACATTTCAATTACTGTGTGTTTGAGTGAGTTGTAGGGTTGCTGTGAGCTGAAGTTTCAAGTAAAATCACCATTAGAGAGGGGGCTGGTTGCAGGTGCGGACTCAAGGTTCGATAGGGGAAGTTGTAGGGTCCTAATTGTCACACCCCACCCAGCCGGATCCGGCCATACCCGAATACCCGTGGGGGTGATACACCGCAGGACCTAGGTTCAGTGACAATTCCATACAACATAGGATATAGCATAATTAAAAGGACAAGAATAAATCAAGTTTTAATAATAAGTTATTAAATCTGGATTATCAAAAGGTTACAATCATCCATTATCTAAAGTTAATCAAAATGGACACCAAAGTTTGAAGGAAGCATAGATTGTCATAGCAGAATTTAAACTAAATTGATTCCCTAATGGAATCCAACCTCATAAGAACAATCTTTGCACGGGCATGAAACTCCATGCAAGTCTACATCTTCTTCAGTCACTCCTTCAAGAAAGCCTGCCGGCTTTGAATCCTCCACTTGGAAAGAGTCCTTATAACCTGCAGAATATTCTAATAGAAACAGACATATAAAAAGGAATGAGTTCAACAGAACTCAGTGAGGTCAACTCAACATCTTATCATACATTCGTCCACAAGATTTCACATCATATCATGCATTCGTACCTAAGATCCCACACCACATATATAGCTTGAGTATTGATAATGTAATTAATGATAGTGATATGATGTATGAATGATTATGATATTATGCTTCTAACTCTATCATGAGGTCTCTATGGTAGACACACATTAAGTTTGTACACCAATCTCCTTTGGGCGGTCTCAGTCACTCTCCCTCAACAAGAGACGTCTATTGGGTTCTCCGCGGTTATTGGGTAAAATCCTGTCAAGCCATGGTTGGGGTATAGGTCACCACTCTCTCACATCACCGTTTGGTATGAGATTGACTCGTGTTAAGGATAATCCTAGCCCAGTGCAAAGTCATACGGTCTCGTGTTGTACTACATATGGTTCGGATATCTCCCCTCATGCGTAGTGCCCTTTTGGTTCAATACCTTTCCACCTATGAATGGAATCCTCAATGGGAGGCATCTGTTGGATCCCATTCCTTAACCCAGTGGTCATCCACATATAATGGACAAGATGCTCTCCATGTCCTCTCACGGATCATTTCATCGGTCTTGAGCGCCCAGGAGCCCTTATCTATTATATGCAACCCTACCTCTCTATGATGATAGTGGGCCTGCTTGACGCTCAGGACCCAACGACTAACATCACGGGTTAACTGGCTTTAATACCCATGCTAGAAGGGTAGGAGTACTCATGAGGTTACCTAGCCAAACACTTCTAGACACTTAGCATTCATGTACTTAGGTCTAGATGCATACTCATGTAAGTTCACTAAGGTAATGGGCGAACCCACAACCCTAGTTTGAAACATAAAATAAAAAGAGTAATTTAATTCAACATCATCCATATATCTTCATATCAATAATTTAAAATTTGAAAATAAAAGAAAACACTTAATCCATTCAATCTCATCCATCTCATACATTCTCATATTGTTTTCAAAGAATATTGAAAATAGAAGCAAAGATACTTGCTTACCTTCCTACCCCCCACACCCCCAACATCATAAAAAAATAATAAAAACAAAACAATAATATTATTTTTTTATTTTTTTTAATTTACACAACCCAACAAAATGTTCATCTCCCCTCCCCTCATCTCCCACCCTCACCCCCCCCCCACCCCCACACCCCCCCCCCACCCGTCGGTGTTTTTCATTAAAAAAAACACTAACCAAAAAAGGCTCCATGACATTTATTATAATTTTTTTTTTTTTTATTTTTTTTCTAAAAACCCACAAACAACCCCCAAAACCCCCACCCACCCCCACCCCCCCCCCCCCCCTCCCCCCTCCGCGTACAATTTCACCCTCCCAAAAACTTAGGGGGGCCCCCCACCCCGCGAGGGGGCCCAGCGATCAATGAACATTTCGACCTTGGAAAAGGTCGATAGGTTGTCAATTTGCGATACTTTTTCGATTCTTGAAAACTCAATTTCGAGCCTCAATGCACTCAAATTGATTTGGATTTTTGCATACTAGCTATTTCAAACATAATAAACACTATAATAACTACTAGTTTACTAAAAAACTACGAAAATGTAACATCCAACATTCCAAGTATATAGTACATGAATCGGAGAAGAAGTTGTATTGTTATTACTTACAAGTTACAACTTACAACTTACAACTTGCTTACAAGTCTATTCTATTCAAGCCTCGAAGGTCTCCCTCTTCCGTCGCACCCCATACAAATGACAATATAACTCCCTGATGTTTGCCCCCGCCCCTATAGTTTTGGACATAGTCAAACGCACCTCGTATGTGGCCTCATCCACATGCATAAGATTCCCTAACGGTGGGAGTTGTGAATCTCCAAAGGCGGTGGTGGTGGGCCTGTGGGTGTGGATAGTGTGGAAGATCCGCTCACAAATGAAAGACCACCCCCCCCCGGCTCTCGGGACTGGAGAGGATGGATCCGATGGTCGCAGTGTGCTTCGTTCGATATGGGAGGGACACCATAGCTCCTAGGCCGCTCCATACCATAGGCTCTAGTCGTGGCGATCGGCCGACCCGAATCATAGCCGGGGGACACCATTGGTCCATAACCATGGCCATAACCATAAGTCGACTCGGTAGAACCAATACTCTCCACGGCGGATCTTGAGGACTCCGGGCCTTGCCATCCGGTCCTCTGGGTGGAGGAGTCTCTAGTATCATCAATGCTCATCGATCTCATGATCCCACCAAGCTCTCGGCATCGGATGGCGGTGGACCCTTGATGGCGTGTCCTCGTGCTCCGCCATGCTGTCTCCCCTTCCCCTTCCTCGTATGGAGGAACATTTTTGCCTCGAGATGCGGCTCCGGTTGGTCCGAATCCCGTGTCGCGTGGGTGGCCGCTCTCTCCGTGAATCTCGGTGGTCGTCCTCCCCCCGACTCTCCGTCCGGCGGGTGGTGGTGGTGGTGGTCTCTCCCGGATCGGCTGTCCCGATCACGAGGTCCCACACCCTCCTCATCCCCTCCATCATCACCATCACCGTCATCATCATCACCATCATTGTCATCGCCGAGGCTCAGTCACCTCATTCTCGGTGTCGGACCGAAATCAAATCCTCACTCGGGTGGATGCACTAGGGTGTGGCACGAGGGACGGCGGCTCGCTGTGGCCTCCCCTCCCGGGCCTGGTCCCCACATCGCCCCCATCTCCTCGCTCGACTATTGGGAAGACCTCCATCCTCATCCGTCCGTCTCCACTATCCCCGATCCGTCACTCGGGTTATCATCATCATCCATCTCAAATATGTCGGCCAACTCGTATTGGTGCTCTCTCTGTCCATCCCTGTCTAATATGATCCTCTCTCGTCTCTTTATAGTGTAGGTAGCAAGGTCCTCTGCGCTTCCCCCTCGGTTGGCCTCTTGAGTGAATGAGGCTGAAGGTGCTCCAATTTCGCTCCAACCGGTGGTGAACATGTTTGGGAGAGCACTTTGCTTGCAATCCTACTCAGTTGTGTGAATCACGTCCAAATTGCAACCACCACTCAGCTGCAACAAACATAGACTCCAAGTCATTTTAATACTTAAATAACTAAATTAAAGATAGAATCATAGAATATAATAATTAAATGTATAATGTATAATGAAATAAATGAATGAACTTGCTGCGGGGCGGTTTCCTCCGATACAGCCACAGACGACCAAGCTCCCGTGCATCCCTAAAAGCCTTTATCTAATATATAAAGAGAAAAACAATAACTAGTTAGTACTTAGTAGTTACTAGTTACTACTTACTAGGTTAATGACTTAGTATAAAACTACGAATTGTGAATATCAAATGATTCTAATCACTATCTCACCTCCATAAGGATGACTCGCTTGTTTAGTCAGTATCCGGTTTGAACTTCTCCACTACGGTTTGGACAGCATCCATCAAATCTTGCCTCATCCCAATATTGTCCTTGTAATGGTACTTGGGATTTAAATAGTATGCTGTGTAAGAAAAAGTATGTCATAAAAGGGAATAGTTAATGCTTAAGCCTTAATAGTGTGATAACATAATGAAAATTAAATTAAATACTAGACTTAAGTACTTAACAACTTAACAACTCACCAGCCTTATGCGAGTGGATGCCGCAACATAGACTCCCATCTACTCGTTGATGATTTGAAGGACTTTCTTGTTGCCGCGTGGGTAGACTCGAGCAACTTGCTGCTTCATCCTATCTATCTGCAGCAAATATGTGTGCTAGAGTAGGTTTTCTTTGCTGATCTACCATCCTCAACACATTCACCACAAAGCTCAAGCATCTTCACTACTATCCTCACATTGTGCCGAAACTCTCATCAAGGATAGTCAACCGAGCTCTCCTTCCTCCCACCGATGAAGAACCCTCCCGCTTAAACCACTCCTCCGATGCAAACATACTCCTAAGGCCAGCCTTCCTACTCTCAAAGCTCTGCAGTGCTACCCAATTAGTAGCAAATCTGGTTATGCCTGGCCTCACTAACTCACCCTGACACTTGTCCCTCATCATCCTTAATGCATAGGTGTGGTTATATATGAAGGTGCTAACATGTCGAGCTTGGTCCACCGTATTCTTCACAAGCTTGACCTTTCCAATCTCCTTCAACATTAAGTCAATGCAAGTGAGCAGCACAAGGAGTCCAAAAGAGCCTATATCTGTCCATCCATCAAGGTATCAAGCCATCAATACAAAGTTATAAAGTGTACATGTATATGTGTAATGTAAATATATGTATTTACAAATGAAAATTAATACTATATGTTTAGACTTTAGATACCTGGAGTTCTCTTGCATCTTCAACCCAGCTTTCTTGTAGTTGGAGCCATTATCAGTCACAATTTGAACTACATTTTCCACTCCAACCTCCTTCACCACTTGCTTCAGTAATTTGTAAATGTATTTTGCATCCTTCTTCTCACCGGATGCATCTATCGACTTGAGGAACACCGTCCTCCCATCACAATTCAACATGAAATTGATGATGGACTGTCTAGTGGGACCACCCAACCATCACCATCGTAGTCACTCCATAATGATTCCACATGGGCTTTAATCCCTTAATGTATTCATTTATGTCCTCTTTATGCTTAGGCAAATACACATTGTATATCTCATATGGAGTGGGGCCCCGTACACCACTCCCACTCCCGCCTATCTCGCTCAATCATATCTCTCGTAGTAGGGCCCCGAGCCGTATGTGCTGGAACACTATGGTAATGCGCCCATTTGGAGAAAGCCATCCCCACTTTCTCCTTCACACTCCCCCATAAGTGCTTCAACTTTCTCTCGTTTATGCTCGTGCCTCGCAATAGGGCCGGATCATTGCGAAGAATCTCAAGATCCGGATCTGTAGGATGTGCTGAGGAAGCTCGACCCCTTGTAGGGGCCCGTGGGATAGGAGCCTCCTGCCTGACACTCTGAGACCTCCTCATAGGGACTTGGGAGCCACCTACACCTCCCATACCTACTGGCTCTCTAGAGGACCCACAACCTGCACCCTCTCGTTGCCTCCCCGATGTCATCAATCCTCTCGTTGCTCCCTACTCATCATCATCGCCCTCCTCACCGATCGGCCTCCGGATCGGGTCACCGTCTCCCGGCTCATCCCTACCATAACCCTCGGGATCCGGAAGGTCATCTAGCGCATCCTCGAACTCATCCCTCTCGTGTTCTCTTCTCTTCCTCTTTGCTTCCACCACTAATATATGAGGCCATTGCCTTCTTGACCTCTACAGGCACCTTTGGGCACCCCGTTACATCCCTCGTTGCCACCAGCTAGATGCACCTTCAATCTAGTGGCCCCACCTCCTCCTATTTGTTTCTTGCGAATTACACTCACTCTTCCTCTTATCACCGTCGCTGGCCTTCCATGATCCCAAGCTATGTCTGACATCTTTAAAATAGAGTGCCTGATACAAGAAACACATACTAAGTATCTTGAAAAGCTCCACAATATGCTCCAAAAATGACATACATGCTTCTAATAATAACCTCCTATTTTTAAATATTAAAAAATATGTATAACTATATAAGTATTTTTTAATATATAAATAATTTTAAAATATATAAAATACACACTAACTATCTTAAAAATATCCACAACATGCTCAAAAATTGCATACATGCTTCCACTAATACTCTCCTATTTTTAAATTTAAAACAGAAATTAATTATTTTTTAATATTTAAATATATTTTTTAATTATTTAAATATATATTAAATACAGTAAAATTACATAATTAACAGAAAAAAATTAATTCAACACCATCACAGCAATATGGTGTCTCAACTCTCACATACATCCATTTGAAGCTTATACATGTACTATACATAAACATTTTTAACAATATACATAATTTAGTAAATAATTTTAATAACAGAAAAATAAAAAATAGTAGGAAGAATCAAAAAATAATTTTGACACTACAAATTCATAGATTATCACTCTAAAGTAAACATATATAAATTTGGAAGCAATCTAACATGATTTAAGGCACAAATGAAACAAAAATAAAAAATGAGGAAGTTGGTTACTCACCTTGCAAGATTTGAGAAAATGCACAAATGGAGGAGCAAATCAAGTGTTTGAAGGAAATGGAATACTAGAAATTAGGTGTAGAAGCAAATGAAAACAAGAGAAATCAACAAAAATTCAAAGGAGGTCGAAATGGCTCGCGTATGGCTCGGTAGGTCGAAATGCCGCGATATGTCGCGGTCGGTGGGTATTTTATAGCCACGCATGTGCGTTCGCCCGATATGGTATCGGGCTTCGACTCGACGCCAATTCGGTCTCCATGGTACTTTTGTGCCTACTACTCAATTCGTTTCGGTTGGATTTTGCAGCATTTCGATCGAAATTTCCCATTTCGATCGAATTTTCCTCTATTCTTTTATTTATTTCCTGTTCGGCCCCACCCCCCCCCGCCGCGCCCCCCGGCGCGGCCGCCGCGGGGGGGGGCGGGGGGGGGGGCGGCAGCGCCCGCCCGCCCCCCCCCCCCCCCCCCCAACCAAGAAAAAAAAAAAAAAAATATAACAATCCACCCCCCCCCCCCCCCCCCCTCCCCCCCCCCCCCCTTATTCAACCCCCCCCCCCCCCCCCCCCCCCCCCCAGGGGGGGGGGGTGGGTGGTTTTTCCCTCCCCCCCCCCCCCCCCCGCCCCCCCCCCCCCCCCCCCCCCCCCCGGGGGCCCGCCCCCCCCCCCCCCTTTCCCTCCCCCCCCCCCCACCCCCCCCCCCCCAGCAACATAAAATCCAAGTATGAGTGAAAGAGAGCTTCAAAATAGGGTTTTAAAGGGTAAGACCCGATTTTGCCCCGAACTGGGTTGGGGGCGGTCGACCGGCCGTTCAACCGGCCCGACCGACCGGCCCTGGTTGAGGGGCCAAATGAAGTCCAAATTGGGAGATATTTGGCTTGTTGGAAAGGTCTTTCGATGCTCTTCGGTTTGGTACCTTATTTGCGTCAATCGGATTCTCCATCACCGATCTATGGCCGTTCCAAGATCACCCTTTTTACACCATCATGATTAATCTTCTCTCTTCAATTAAACTTTAGGAGAGTTGATGAGTCATCACAAGGGTCATCCACCAACATTGGTTCCATTTCCAACCCTTCGGGCTCCACTTGAATGACCCGCATTTGTTGTCAACTCGAGGCCCGATTTTCTTGATTTTGAAGCCACGGGTTAAAGGGGTAGAAATCCGGGGGATTTCACACTAACAGTAACTTTGGATTTTGAAACATATCTTGGCAGAAGCTTTCCTCTTCATGGGAGGGAGATTCTTATTACCAAACCCCTTCAATTCTTGTATCTCATAAAACAATATCCACTCCATTGAAGTTTGTTTGCTACCTTTTTTAAATGTCTGGCATTCTTATTCAACATTATACTATACTATATTACAAAAGCATGAATTGAAGAGTTATGGCTGCTTTTTCACTTCCTGAAATTCCTTATTCATTAATTGAATAGATATTACTAATTAATATCCAAATTTGTGATTTTGTGTTACATAAATATTAACTCCATCATGTTATGTGGGGAACTCATAATTAATTTATTGGTTACTAAAATCAAAATAAAAATTCTATCTATCATTAATTGTTGTATTTAATTAGTTACTTATCAAATGCTTTTTTGGTTCCTAAGTTATTTTAAGTTAAGGTAGTAATTTCCCAATGTACCACCTATATCCTTTTTCCCCCCAGTAAACACCTCCTTTACCTACGTATTTCCTTTAATTAAAAGACCATATTGGAAGTCAAAGGAATTCATTACGAGGAGTCGAGGACATAAGAAAAATCATCATATTATAGGAGCCAATTGATTCATCAACTTATTGTTAGTTACTTATTTCAGTTATTCATATTTTTTTGGGGTGCATTTCAGTTATTCGCATTTGGGTACAAGTTAATAGGTGCATTTGCACATGCAACTTTGCCAGTACTGTTTATGAATTTTCAGCATCATGAAATGAAAGAACAGTTATTACTAAATAGTAATCAGATAATGATCTGATCTGCAGCTGGGTGACATGTCCAATCCTGCGTGATGCAGACTTGATTATTTTTGCTTATTGATATTTGGCTTTGATGCATTATCCTGACTTGTTTTATTCCTGTCTAGCTTGACATTTAGATTATGACCCTCCCTGGATGCTGTAGCGGTAGGATCCTTGGTACAGATGGGTGGATTTATTGGTATCGAGTATTGTCATATTTCCCTAGTGTGGTCTGATGATGATCTTAGGTCCTCCTTTTGTTTTATGTTTGTTGTATTGTTTGTGAAATGAATATGCAAATTTGGGTGAGGTTTGAACATTATTACTTAACGGGTGGTGGCAGTATTTAGTTACTCAACATAGATTATTTTGACCTGTCCATATAAGGTCACTAGGATTCCTAATCTAATTTGAATACATCCTTCAAGTAATAAGCCATCTTACTTGTCTGTTAACCACCTCCTCATGGACAATAGGCAGTGGTCTTCATTATCAAACTTGATTTCAGGCCCTAGGGTACATTACTTAAGTTCTCCTATATATGTTATATTATGATATACATCATTGGATATGTTGTGTTGTTGTGTTTGGTGGTGTGTGACTAAGGGAATTGTACTTGTGATTACTAATGAACTCTTTGTTCACTTGGTCACCTACTTGTAATTCATCAGATGTTCATTGGAGATGGAGCAAAACTTGTACGTGACGCTTTCCAGCTTGCCAAGGAAAAGTCTCCCTGCATCATCTTTATAGATGAAATTGATGCAATTGGAACAAAGCGGTTTGATAGGTACGTTGTGTTCATATTATGTATTTTTCTTCCCTTAAATAGTAACTATTCGGATAAATATACCTTATGTAAACCAATCCCAGGGATGAAGCAGGGGTATTTTGGCCATTTTCTACCTTTTCAATTGAGTCCAATTTGGGTTCAGTATGTTTGTTACACGCTAGATCTACTTTTGTTTTTGAATTTGAGTCTGTATTTGTTAAGATATTAAAGAGTCCTTTTAGGGTAGGATTCCTAAGTTTTGAAGGAAGCCTCTAGTTTTTTCCTACTTCTTGCAAGGATCCCGTATCTACTCTTTCAATTTGGACTCTTCTAGAGTGAGATATGAATGTTCCTTGTTTAGGGTCTTTAGTCAAGTAGGAGTTTTAGGTTGAGTTGTCTTGCGAATTAAGAGTACTAGTGTGATGTCCTTCTAAAGGCTATAAATATAAGTCTCATAATATTCTAATCAGCAGTTGCTGGATAATTAATGAAATTGATTGAGAGTTAACGGCTGTTAATGGAGTTTTGGTTTCCCTAGAGGGAGCCTGCAGCAGCTTTAAGAAGGGAGTTCTGCAGAAAATTCACAATTCCAGCTTCCAACGTCATTCTCCAAGTAGAGTACCAGAACCCCCCACCGTAATCCCAGCCCCCTGCCTCTTCTCTTCTGTCATCCACAACCCTCCCCCACCCCTCAGTTCTTTTTTCAAGTCAACCTTGCTCCCCCATCGCAAGCCCTCATCTCCCCTCCCAAGACCCAGGGCAGCTCTAAAACCCCCTAAACCTTAATCCCCTTTCTTCCCCTAACCCTAGAATCTAATCCCAGCCCTTCCCCCTCTCATTTCTTCTTCTTATTCTCCATCTAATGCCTGCGACAGCTTCTGGAATTTCTAGAAATTAAACCCGGAAGTGCTGCAGCATTGTGGACCTAGAATTGCCCCATCCATTTGACCTAGACCCCTCCCTTCACAGTCCCCTACCTTTGACCTAAAGTCCCTCCCCTCACAGTTCTTTTTTCAAGTCAACCTCGCTCCCCCATTGCAAGCCCTCATCTCCCATCCCAAGACCCTGCGGCAGCTCTAAAACCCCCTAAACCTTAATCCCCTTTCTTCCCCTAACCATAGACTCTAATCCCAGCCCTTCCCCCTCTCATTTCTTCTTCTTACTCTCCATCTAATGCCTGCTACAGCTTCTGGAATTTCTAGAAATTAAACCTGGAAGTGCAGCAGCATTGTCGACCTAGAATTGCCCCTTCCATTTGACCTAGACCCCTCCCTTCACAGTTCCCTACCTTGACCTAAAGTCCCAGCCCCATTCTTCCCCTCCAACTCTAGAATTTTCTGCAATTAATCTTCTTATTAAGAAACCCTAACCCTAGAATTTTCAAAGTCTAAAACTCCCTAACCTGTCATTCAAACCTTAACCCTTTTAGGCTTAACATCCCTATTTCCCAATCAGCACTCGACCCTAATCCTAGCTAGTCCAAATCCTAGAAACTCCCAACTCCAATGAAAACCCTAAATTCCGATACCCTAAGCCCAAATATCCAATTCTGAAATTAATGAATCAGCAAGGTTTCAGACTTGGTTTTCCACATCCTAGAACCCCATAACCAGCCTCTTACCTTCAACTGTAGGCCGTTACAAACCCTAGAAGACTGCTGATTCTCTTGAAAGAGGATCCTGTGGTGGACCCAGACCTGGGGTTTACTTCAATTAATGAAACCCTAGCCTGGTTTACATCAATACCTAAGTACGATGACACGAAAATGGAAGCTATGCTTTTATTTCTGACAGAAGATTCTTTTGGGTTAAAACGTCAGTGATGCTTCTTTGGTTATGTATGTTGCTGCAGTGAAGTGAGTGGTGATAGAGAAGTCCAACGAACAATGTTGGAATTGCTTAATCAGCTTGATGGTTTTAGCAGTGACGAGCGGATAAAGGTCGTTACTTCCTGCCCTTCTGTTCATGTCTACTTTTTCATTTGTTTTCTACTTGATCACCTTGTCCAGGCTATACACTATTTGAATTACATATAGGATATCTTAAATTATTGGTAGTACTTGTTCATGAAATTTCTTGCGGGTAGGGATTTTAGTTTTGTAGACTATATGAGCTTCCTAATATCTGATTTTAGGGATTTGTTGTATAGTCTACTGTCTGAATACAGACAGCAGTTGTTTTCTGTCTCGCTGCCTCAGTTTTATTAATCATTGCTTAGTCGTTTTAACGGAAACTTTGGTGGTGGAAGTATAGGTAATAGCTGCAACAAATCGAGCTGATATCCTGGATCCTGCTCTTATGCGTTCTGGTCGATTGGATCGTAAAATTGAATTCCCCCATCCTACTGAAGAAGCAAGAGCTCGTATCTTGCAGGTGAGCTCAAACATAGAATGAGTCTTAACTTTGCCATTACAAGCTATCCCCCACCTTATATATTGTGGTCCTCTTGGAACTGCAGATTCACTCAAGAAAGATGAATGTCCACCCTGATGTGAATTTTGAAGAGCTGGCTCGCTCAACAGATGATTTCAACGGGGCACAGCTAAAAGCTGTTTGTGTAGAGGCAGGCATGCTAGCTCTTCGTAGGGATGCAACTGAGGTCTGAATTCTTTTACCTAAATCTGTCCATTAAATTAGATAGTGTGTGCTATTTTATTTTGCCAATTGAAGATATGTATTTTTGTTTACAACCCTTCCATAATTGGTGTAGCTGCCTGTTTGTTAGTCATGCTGCGCAATTGTTATATTATGCTGCCTCCATGACTGACACTTTGATGATGATCAGGCAATGAATGTTACCCATCGGTATTTTTCTTCCATTTGTAGAGCTGTGAATGATCTGTATTTTGATAATTGATGCTCAACAAACCTAGATGACACCCAAGGAACGGGAGTGAAAAATGTAGAATAGAATGTAGGAGATTTAAGAGGAAGCAAACCTGCATGGGTTGCCTGGGGCTCCTGGACTGTTTAGAGAAGAAGGGGACTGGCCAGTATCACAGTTGGCGCATATTCTACTTTAACCATCTCATTGGTGTCTGACCATTCTTTGCGCCTTCTTTTTTTTTTTTTTGATAGCAATATTTCTTTGCGTTGTCAGTTCCATTTGTTTTCATCAATTATTGCTTCTAGCTCCAACATGACCCCTTTTTTGTGTGTCAAGTCTACCTGTCACTGAAAGGTGAAAGTTTCTGAGTATTAAATGGGTTTTCTTCAGGTGATGCATGAAGACTTCAATGAAGGCATCATTCAAGTGCAGGCAAAGAAGAAAGCCAGCTTAAATTACTATGCATAATTATCTATATGCAACTTCTGTTGTAACTGCATGAAGGTTTTTTTTTTTTTTTTTTTCAAACTTTAGTGAAGCATATTAAGGTTTAATTTCTTTCTCCAAATTAAATTGGAACCAGTTGTCTCAGTAAATATACTTTATTGACCATCTTTACTTGGTGACTGGGTGCAATGTGACACATTTATATATGTAGGATCAAGCGCTTGTTGTTGCTCCAAAAGTTCGGATCTGTGGATACGGTGCTACTAATATTTCATATAATGTAGCCAGCAATTACCTCGCTTCGAGCTTGGATCTGGGCGGGTTCTTGGGCTACCTCAGCACAGCCTAGTGAGGTCCTCAACAATATCACCACCAAATACATTTTTACTGGTGCTCCTTGTAGAAAATCCAAAATATCTGCAATTTTTGTTTTTTTGTTTTTAAATTATAAATAGATTATGATTTATTCATAAATATATTTGAAACTTTTTTAAACAATTTATCTTAGGGGATTAGTTTAGTCAGTCTTTACAAGAGGTCATGAGTCCAAAGAAATTTCTTTGGGGTCTACTGCAATATATATGTTCTTTCTCAAGGATTAGGGGAGGTGAAACTTAATCTAATTAATAATTAATAATAATTGTAAGTTCTCTAACTTGGCGGTTGTTTTAGGAGGGTTATTATAAAAGATTTTTCCAGTAGGGAGGAGTTGAACCTTATTACGTTTTTATTTGTCAACCGAACTGAGCATTGTAATGCATGCGTTGATTATAAACACAAATGCTAACATAGTGTGTGATTTTTTAAAAATTTTATTTTAGGGATAATTATTGTTTGTCATCTATTTTAATTACTACTTTATCTCCTATACTTTTAAAAATTACTAATTTAACTTCAGACTTTATTTATAATTACTACTGTTGGAAGCAACATTAAATTCAATTTGTTAAAATTTTAAAACAACCATAAGGTTTTATTCTACTTCTTTATGCTTTATATTAAAATACATTATTATCTTGATAGGAAAAAAATTAACTCTAATTTAGTAGTTTTTTATTTTATAGTTTTTTTATATTTGCCTTTTAATTTAGTGTTATTTTTAGTTTTTGCAATTGCTATTTACTTTTCAATTTGATGTTATTAATTTTAAGAAATTCCTACCTCCATTAGGTTTTTATTTATTTTATATTTAATTTGACATTATCAATTTCAGGAAGTTTTTTTTCTTAACCCAAAAAATAATACTTTAGGTAGTCTTTTTTGGGAATTTAAGATAATAAGAATGCAAACACAAATTTGGTATTTGATATGGTTTTTTTTTTAAATGAGGATAGTATTGTGTTTTGACTTCTTAATCCTAAAAGGACAAAATAGACATTAAACATTTAAATGTAATGGTCTCTAATACCGTTAGAACTAGGAGGATAATAATAATTTCATAAAGAGCAAGGTTTTTCTAGTAATTAAGCTATAGTATAGGAAAAACAACAGTAATTATCCATTTTTTTTATTTATTTTAAATAATTGTTGTTCAACCTTTAAATGATTTAACCTTTCCTTACATTGTATCAGTATATTGGAAGATAATTTTTCTTGATAGATGGCGATGGTAAAAATGACCGGCTATGTATGTTCCCTGATTTGCTCACGAAGCTGAGATGTCAATCATGTCACTATATTGAGTAAATTTTTCTTTTTTGGGGGTAAGATATTTTTCTCGGGTAAAATTAAAATTCATGGTTTTTCTAAGCACATTGCCTTCAAAAGTATATTTTTAGCATGAAGAAATTTGTTTTTTTGGGGGTTCAAACAAGGCATCAAGAGTGACACCCTATAAATTTCCATCTTAGATTCTGGAAATTCTGCTCTCTATTTTATCTAGTGCTGATCCAAGATTTTTCTTTCTTTTATCTATCTTCTGTTTTTTCTCCAGTCCAGATCCTCTACATTCGGGTGATTCTTCCATTTTCCCATACTCACATATGGCTTGTCCATGGGAGGATGGTAGCACGGTCCTCATGCCAAGCCTTAGGGAAATGTGGGAGGATGGGAGCACAGTCCATCTAGGTGGAGAGGCCCCTTACTTTTCTATAGATGATCACCTAAGTATGTCATTAGGTTTAGAATCCAAATAATGTAATCCTTGGTTCTTAACGCTCATGGTTTGTTACATAATGTTGTTGAATTTGTTTTTAGAGTTTTTTACGTGTGGGTCTCTTTAGTAGACCATAAACTAATGTTGGATCCCCTTAATGCAATATATTACATATAGGTCCTAAGCAGACTAACAATGTTAGTTGCCGTTAAATATATTCAAATTTCAAATGTGAAGAGATCAAAGTGCCCCTCAGATTTAAAAAGAGAAAATTGGTCATTAAGCGTCAATTATATGGTTAAAAAAATATTATACATATCTTAAAAAAAACACAATGTATTAAATAAACCGAGGAGCATTTTGGTTATTTCACGTTTGAAATTTGAATATATTTAACGGCAATTAACGGTATTAGTCTGGTTAAGACCCACACGTAATATATTGATTACACAATGCATTTGTTATTTTGACAGATCATTTAATTTATAATTTTTTTTAAGGATGCATTATAATGTTGATAGCAATTGTTTTTGGGAAACAATGGTAGCTTTGTTAAAATATGATATTCCCTGCGATAGTATTTCCTCCTATTTGTATCAATCCTAATAAGGTTGGCAAGAGCCACTGAGTGACTTTAGGTTATAAGGATATTATTTCTATTACAAAGGTTTTTAGGTTACAAGTTTTGTTAAGTTCCTTTGGTTTGTTTTTGGGTGAAAAATAAACAATAGTTAATAGTTCTTTATCTTGTGGACTACAATTGTAACTTGATGTCAAAGCAATGGAACAGTATTTTCACCGTCATTGAAGATTACTCAATTGATAATGACCGGCACTTTTTAGTGAACAGCATTCATGAATCATGGAGGATTTCTGGTGAAAAAAATAATCGCGCGATAATAGATATAGCAATGTCAGTGTACAGATGTGCCTCTGGCATCCTTGTTGTAGCTCTCATGACAAGTCAATTTAGAGTGTCTGCCCCTTTTCTCATATGTTTGTACATTTGCTTTCCTCTTATTCCTTGGAATAGATGTCTTTTCTTTTCGTACAGGAAATGGGAAGAGAAATGATCAACTTCCTGTAATTTGTATTTTATTGATAACTGATTGAACATACATTAACTGTTTGATGAAAATCCCATGTAGAGTGTCAACATAGGATGGGCAGGCCATTGTCACAATGTACCAAGACTTTGCAACTGTTTTCATACTTATGGGTGAGGGTTAAGTAGCTTTATTTGCTCAACAAAATCGTCTTTGGCACCATTGGAAACGATTGAACACTCAAAAGGCTTTTAGGTGAACCAACCCTAAACTTGAAACGTCAAAATTGGAGCAATTTCTTACTTCTTTCCCATATAAATTCATTGTATCAAGTCTGTGTTGCTTGTCGGATAGCAGAGACCTTAAGAACTAAATGGTACATGCATGAAGAGGAAAAGGCAGGCTTTACCTGTGAAGAATGCCGGAGAACCTGCTAAACCTTCATGCCCCACCATATGGGTAAAGAAAGAACAACAAAAAGCAGGTTTGCAGAGCATATATCGAGTGGGCAAAACCATACTCCTGAATTGTGGTAGTTATGTTTCATTACTGCAATTCCATAAAGAGAAAATTTTGAGTTCTTCTAGTTATATCATGTTTAGGGAAAACTAGGGTTTGGGTGAAGGATATTGTGTGATTAGTTCATTGTGCTCATCTCCCTATGCTTGATACAGTGGCACCCAACCCCAGATTTCTAAAGGGAGAGCTTGGTTGAACAATCATTTTTTTATGCTTTGGTTTGGGAATCATAAGCGGAAATTGCTTGGGTCATGCTTGGAAATGTGTGGTTTGATGGTCTTGCGCATTTAGCGTGCAGGACCCAAGCAAGACCCATCATAAGCTGATTGAGATGAAAATTATTTGACTGTGTCTTTCTGCAAAAAATTTAATCGTGTGGGACTTGGGTTGCAAATGGGATTAATTTTATCCACCATAAATAAAACAAAATTAAATGCCCAAGAATCCCACTGGCAATTTACAATCACCATCACTATAGCTAACATTATCCTCAGCATCAACCATCACTATTATGGCCCATTAATGGCTAAGAGAGAGAAAAAAAAAGAGGGGAGAGAGAAGAATTCTCAACCATAGGTGGTTGGGAGTACAAAACAAACAAAATACACATGTAAGAGTAAATGGGTAATCCATAAGGTTCATGGAATCTCAGGCTGAGCCATGACAGTGACAGTGCAAACCCTAGAAAATTAAAGAAGGGATGAAAAGGAAAAAGAAGGCATAACCCATCGTAATCACTGCTGTGAAAGCGTGAAAAAATACAAAGTTTGTAGCAGAAGAAGGTTAAGAGAACTGCACGTCCCTTCTGCCATAAAAGTAAAGCAGCAAGAAAATTGAAAGTAAATGAGGGAGGGAAGGGTTGTGCAGTGCAGTGTACTCATCAACAGTGAGCCTTCTTAACTTTCTTTTCTTTTTGGTGAACAAACACTCTTCTTTATGAATTATTACACAGTGACAGCCTTTAACCACACAGCTCCATCTTACGTACACTTCTGTTCTTCTGTCCTTTAATAACGGTCTTGTTTCTCTCATTCTCTCTCCTTATGCAGTATGTCAGAGAGCTTGTCCTTGCACAAATCCACAAACACAAACAGAGAAAGAAAGAGAGAGAGAGCAGCAGCAGCTGCGCAGCTGATAGACTTCATGATCCATTTTCTAGTATCGATTGTTCTCTAATTCCTGAGGACTCAGTTTTTCTTTTTTCCCCTTTTCTTGGTCTGGGTTTTTACAAATAAGAAAAAAGAGAGCTTAAAACTATGCAGAAAAGAACGGAAATTGCAAACAAAGAAACCATTTTGTTTTACTGCCAAAGTGGAATATAAAGATGTGTCTTTGAAGCAGTTCACACCTCCCTCAGATTGATTATGTGTCTACGAAGAAAGTCTTTCTTGGAAATTTACTGAACTACACGTATAGCCTTAAAAGATATGATGAAATTTGATGATTCAGCAGGACTGGAAAGCAACTAATTAATCAGATCTCATTTTTAATACTAATTCAAAATGTATACCAAGTTGAGGAAGATGATAGCAAAGGCATGTGCACGCAAAGCATTGCATAGCTATGTTATAAACATGCTACTTATTTCTGAACTCTAGAAAGTTCAATTGTTAGCTGGTCCCTGTTGTGATGTTTCAGTTGCCTCAGAATGCTAGGTTGCTGGCTTCAAGCTGTAGCTGAAAGGTAACAATATGATGGGAGATCTAAGGCAAATTAAACTGATTCCAGAAATTAGACTGCAAAGTGTAATCAAGGTTGTAATTAAGTGGCTCTCATGGTCTATTAGCCTGAAAAGCTCTTTTACTCTTGTCTCCTTTTGACTCTCTTTTGTAGTGTGACCCATTATTGGAGAAAGGTCAATATGTTATACCTGATTTCTCAACTGAGAAAATTTGTACTTGGGAGTTTGGGAATACATGTTAAGTCATAAATCAAAGATAATAGTGGGATGGATCAGTTACTTCAGGGAATCTTCAATGATCCACCACTCATGGGCTGGAGTAAAGATCACAATATCACTAGAGTTTAGTATGTAAAATATACAAGCTTATTCACTATCCATACCTTAAGATCCTTCTTTACATCTGATTTTAAGGGGTGGACTTGAATGCTGCGTATTAATCTGTCGAGATTTCGATCTCGAGCCCGTCTCGCAAGTGATTAAAAGAGAGATGAACGCTCGACCGTTGGCAAATGCGCAGCACTAAAGTCGATGCCCATTTTTAAGAGGTAGGGATCTATCAGCTAGGTTGTGGTTGATGCTGTCTGAACATAAGAGTGGAAAATACTGCGGGCACTCCTAACTATGGGGACCAGTTGTTTTGAATTAATGTACCCTAAAGGGGCAGAAAAGTCCAGCACTGTGAACTGTTCTTGGGATTCAATATGCCATCTCTTTTTCAGATTAATTACCTGCTGATTTCACAGGCTTTAGGGTTTCCCTAACCCTAATCCCAAGCATACCTTTCTGCAAGTATCAAGTCAAAAGAGTCCCTTCTCCATGACATGTTTCTCTCTCTCTCTCCCCCAACTTTTTTTCATATGTCGGCAGGCAATATATATAACAATCTTTGTATTTGCTGTTTGAAGAAAGAAAATTAAGGTTTTAAGCTCTTAACACAATTGTCTTGTTCATGTACATTTCTGTAATCTGGTTGATAGCCAGAACCCTTTTTTGTGCTAAAGAACAGCAAAGAAAACTATTAACAAGGACGCACAGGATTAACATAGAGGCCTACCCAGACAACGAAAAAAGGAAAGAAAATTAATTCTAGTACTCCGGCCACCTTGGCATGGCCATTAGCAAAGCACAGGAATTATACATACCTTCAGAATGGGAAAGCCCTCTGGTTCAATTAGGCATGTTCCCTACAAAATTACTAGTCTGTTCTTCTTCTTTGCCCAACAAATGATTTTATGTTGGTGCAGTACTGAGATAAACTTTTCTGTAAGTAGTCTCAGTGACATTTTGGGTATACCCTTCAGCTAGAAAGTTGGAGGCTTTAGTGCAGTTGGACCAAAACCAAAATTGAAGCTCAATCAGACTACTGTAGGTTCCACAAGTCTGCCTGTCAAGGAGGTACTGTTGGTATTAATGGCCTCCCAAGGTAAGATAGAAGTTAATAGGTATTGGGCTTGTGTGCAAATTGAACGAAAAGAATTTACAGGGAAAATAACATAGGAAACTTAGCATATCCAAAGGCCCTTGTCACTGTCCTTCTATTAATGAGTTTGCTTGCCCTTTAAGCATGGACCTGAGTAGATCAAAACCAATAATTCAAAACATGATGAGATCCACTTGTTCCACTACTTGGAAAATCAAAAAATCATCCATAAATCATATGACATCTGTTACAGAAAGGTCTAGCATTTTTTGGAGGTTTATAAACAGAACTTTCTATATCTAGATAGTCATAACTAATCAATCTGTTTGTAATGAAAAAACAAATTGATGAGTAATCCCTTGATCATATTGAAGAATGAAATCGCTCAATTTCCATTGTTTGTAGGATAGAGTCCCTCATTATATGGTTAATGTTAAGAGATGAAGTTTGAATTAGTTGGCACCTTGGAGTGTCATGTTCAGCTTACTCTATGCAAATCTCTAGACATTAGAAAGTCATGTGGTCCAGTTTCTACTCAGTGGATTTCTCTGAAAGAAGTTTTATGTTGGTCCCTCATCTACAAAATAGCTCTTCAGTGTTTGGAGTAGTTATATATCATCCACATCAAGCCGATAAAGCACGTAATTTAGACCACACCTTCGAGAGCCACATGATGAGATTACGCGAATTTCATGCTTTTATTTCCTTGTTTCATCATATATAGATCATCTCTCACATCACATCTAACCAAGGAGATCTTCCAATGTGCTATACCATTTATGCCTCCCAATTCATTATTGTTTTTCAATTATCTTTAAACTGTCTTATCCTATTTCCCTGCTAGAACTATTTCAGATGTTTTATTTCCTGATTAACTATATTGCAATTGCCTAATAACGATTTATTCTCCATAAAAAACTCATTTGACAGCATTAGGTATTCGTTTAAGGTAAAAAACTAATGGATAATCAAAACTGAAAATTTTAGAACTTTTACCTTTCACATTGTCTACTTTAGGATTTGATGCCATGGATATCTTCTCTAGTGCTTTGTACATACTTGACCCATTACAATGTGAAAACAAAATGGCTATAGTGATACTTATTGATAAACTCTCAACATCACTGCTTGTATGAGCAAATGGCTGGTCCCAGCAATACTTAAAATCCTACTTTGCCACTGTACCAGCAGTGGCTTTAAGCATTTGAAGCATTTAATTAACAAGGAGTGTCTCCTAATTGACAGTGATTTCTCTTAATGTTAGTTTATCTAGGGATTAGTACTCTCTTGTATGTTTCGTGTAATGTGACTAAATTCAGTATTACTACAGGGAAGAAACTAGAACTGTGGTAAAGGAAGACTAAATTATCTAAGCAACAGCAGCTCAGCAATATATTAAAAGAATTGAAAAAATGAAACAAAGAGCAGAAAGTATACTAGGCCATTTATTTAACAGGTGTCAATTTATGCCACATGGTTGCAAATAGACCATACCTTTATCTTTTCCTTGACATGAAGCATGGTTTGTGAAATTCGAGCATCTTTTCTTTCTTCAGCTCAGGCAGCTTCTTCAGCAAGAAGGTTCTCTGAAAGAAAACTAGAGTTCAAAGTTGAAACCACTGCAACTCAGATGAATTCAATAAGAAATTTAAAAGGGGCTCAACTGTGTTACAAGATCCTCTAGCTGTATCAAGTTTCAAGTTTTCTAAATACTCATCAAGTTCCAATCCTCATGTAAGTAAATCTGGGAACCCTAATTCTTCTTATGAGTAGCCAATCGATTGGTCTTGGCACCTCTTTCTGTTTCTGTGGGGAATTCATTCAAGGTTTCTCTTGTTTCTGGATATAATTTTATGCTCATTTCACTAATGAGTTTGATATTCATTTGTTTCTTTGCTCCTTGTTGCATGGTAATCATCAATCTTAACTTCACTGTCCAATACTGTTTATAGATGCTAATTTGTTTTTCCAAGTTCCTACTCTCGGTTTTGCGGGTTAAAATTTACAAATCTTATCACTGTTTCTGCGTTAGGTTTTATATCTATAAAGAGTTCTATATTCTAATTCCTATTATTTTTTAAAATTTTTTTTTTCATTTAATGTTATGAGATAAATTCTCTTTTTGTGTTGTATAATCAGAATTTTCATTTGCATTGATTGCAAATAACAATTTATTTGCTACACCAATTTCTAGCTATGAAAATTTCTGAATTTTGTCCTGAAAGTAAGATAACATACAGGCAAGTTTTAGAATTATATTCGGGCAATGCTCCTGAATGTTGCTTCTATCTTGCCTGCTATTTTATAAACTACATCGAAATTCTCTCTCTCTCTCTCTCTCCCCCTCCCCAACTTATGTTCATTACTACAAACTGCATTTTAAGCTATCTGACTATATTTTTTTTCTTCATGTGTTGTGAAACTCAGAGCAATGGAGAATTGCAAGAAGAGACTTCCCATGAAAAATATTCAGTTGATTAGATTAGGAAGCTCAACATTTATTCAGTTGATCACTCACCAATGACGCTGAGGCATAAGATGATCACAAATTCAAGAGAGAAGGGCTCTCCAACAAAGCAGGAAAGCAACACAAATGAGAGCAACATCATTAAGGCATCATCTAGCTCTAGAACATGGTCGGGGCTAAGGGATCCAAGGATTGTTCGGGTTTCGCGTTCCTTTGGAGGAAAAGATAGGCATAGCAAGGTTTGCACCATAAGGGGATTGAGAGACAGGCGTGTTCGGCTTTCAGTGCCCACTGCTATTCAGCTTTATGATCTCCAAGATAGGCTTGGGCTCAATCAACCTAGCAAGGTTGTAGATTGGTTGCTCAATGCTGCTAAGCATGAAATTGATGAACTTCCTCCACTCCAAATCCCACCAGGAAATTTTGGTCAGTACCCACAATTGGCAATGGTTTCTCATGAAATGGATGCAAACCAATCTTCTCTTGCTTCCCTTATAGATGCAAACGCTGAATATGTGAAGGATGATGGAGGAGCTCACTCTTCATCAACTAGTAAGGTAGGATTAAAGATCAACGAAGACGTTGCTGGGGAAGATCCAACTTCATTAGCCAAGTTAAATTATTGGAATTTAGATACTCCTTCCAGGTTGAAGTCTAAAGAAGTTGCTAGAGATGCAGTTCCTGACAAAATCAACTGGATGAAGAGAAGCGAGCAGGATAATCAAGAAGGTGGTCTTGAGGGTTCTAAAGCAAATATCTCTTCCGCTTCAGGCTTTGTGAACAATGCAATACCATACACTTCTTATTATCACTGGGAGCCTTCAAATTTATCTTTATCTCATGTAGGCTATTCATCATCTCAATCTCATGAAGATCCCCATAACTATAATGTTGTGTCATTGCCTTCTTCATCAGCTCTACCATCAGGATCTCAGCTGTTGGTATATCCATCTGCATCAACGCCATCTTTTATTCCTCCATATGTTACTACTGCCCCAGTGGATTGTGATCCAAGACTAGCCAACCACATTCAGATGTTGAGCTCAAGTTCCCATGGCCTCCTACCAAATTCTCTTTACTCAATAAGCCCAACCATGAGGCCATTCTTGAGTTCAGCTCCTAGGGTTGTTCATGCTCAGAACGAAAGTCAACCAAACAAGGACAGCAGTGGAGATCCTTCAAACACTCAGACAGCAAGTTTTTTTCATAAAGGTTAGCAATCTATATGCTTGCACTGAATACTTCTCTGTGTACACTACATGTGATGCTGTTCGATCCTTGATGCATGGAAAAAAGCAAAAGCATGGCACTGAGAAGCCAGAGGTTAAGTTTGATCCACAAGGAAGCTAGCTTTCTCCATTGGATTATTCTAGTTCATTAGACAAAAAAAGACCTCAAGAGCTTGGTTGAAAAGCTTGTACCTATGTTATCTGATAGCTAGTTATTAATGCAGTATTCAGTTTGAAACATTTGTCCTTGTTATGATTTATTTTATCGGTGATTGAATGTATTTTCCATCTGAGAAATTCAGGTTGCCTCAACAACCCAGTCATGAATTTTGGTTTTGTCTGTAATTGGTTTATGTAAGTTACAAGGTTTAAAAGTAAGTATTGTATTGTATTGTATTTTAGTGCAATTCAATATAAGCACGTATCAATATGTATTATATTGATTGTACCAAATATTGTACCAAATTTGGGTATGTATTGACTAATAACGTGGGATACTTTAAATCTTGTTTACAGCCCAATTATTATCCTGTTCAACTGGTCAGTGATTACATAGCTCTTGCACGTTTTTTTTTTTTTTTGGGGTAAAAAGGAGAACTGTATTTATAATGAAAAACCACGATTACAGCCAAAACCTAACTTATCAAACAACAAACCCATTGTAGATCCAAAGGGGGTTGTTTAAGGTAAGGAAAGCTTCTTGTCTTTAGCCAAGTAGACAGCCACTAGATTAGCTTCTCTCAAAACATGCTTGAAGGTGATATGGTCGAACTATAGAGCAAGCTTGAGAATATCCTGGACATGAAATATAGTGTAAATCTCTCTCTCTCTCTCTCTTACTCTGTGTCTCTAGCCATTACTTGACGATGAGAGAATGAATAAACAGAAGAAAAGTGTATTGGAAGAGCAGTGAGATGGAAAGGTAGGAGAGCCAACTGTTTGGGTAAGACAGAAGAGATAGGGGCAGCAGGTAAAACATTTCACACAGCCCAAGAAAATAAAAGGGAAGATGGGCATGTCATATTGTTGGGTGTGTTTTCCGTAAACAAAGCAAAGTTTGTTGTAGGGTTTGGTTGAAGGAGTCTTGAAAGCGGGGTCAAATAAAAGGTAGCTTTGGTGGTCCTACGAGATATAACAGAAGGAAGAAGGTACAAAAATAATTAGGGTTTAGTGATAGTGGTCCACTCTCGTATGCATGAAAATGACTAAACGATGTCACTGTTTCACATGTGGTCGGTTCTTCACTTCTTGGATCTTCTTCTCTTTCTTAAACCATTAGATTAGTTGTTCTACACTACTCTGCATGATTTGATCTTGCTGTAGCAATCTTCAGACAGAACAGTTAACGCTGCTTTCTTCATTTCATCCCACAATGATGAAACTCCATTAAAGCCCTACAACACAGTAAATATACTGAAACAAAAGAACAGTGTCTGCTGCGTCGAACCAGAAAGGCTATCAACCTGATAAAGGTGGCTTTGAAGATAAATTCCATTGGAATGGTATGGAAGTCTTTCATTTCATATCCTTAGGTGGTTGCTTCTTGGAAGATTAAGGAAGCTTTGGCACTTCAAATTAAGGAACTAGGAGTTTTGACATTATGATTTATGAGCACCATTAGGCTGATCTTGAAAATTTTGTCAATAAGAAGAGCATTATCCCCGGTTTGAACAACTGGGTCGGACCGCTGTCGACCTAAGGTCAGGCTGGAGTCAAGACGGCTGAACTGGAGTTTGACCTGCTTAAGCTGGGGAAAATTATGGCAGTTCAGGAATATCGAGCACAGGAAAGCCGACGAGATTAATGGAAGCTAAGGAGATCGACATTATACAAAGGATTGTGTTGTTGCATAATTCGGTCTCTCCCGATCGATTGTTCGAACTTGCAAAAACGTGCTCAACCTCTCAATGTATTCAATAACTTAAGAATGCCTACCTTATGATGATAACCATACCAGCCTCTTTATATAGTTTTTGTTAGTCGATTACTTCGAGGAGTTCTTGTCATGCATAAGAGTTCTGTTAAGAATAGACTTCTCTTCTGTAGTTTGAACTGAATTGGGACAGCAACAGTAGAGTCTGATCCAAACTCTTCTTCTTACTGTATAAGCTCTCAAGCTCGGCTCTAATATGGTCGAACCTCATGCTTGACCAAACCCGAACTGACCATAAGATCTGGTTCGACGGGTTCGACCATAATAGACTGTAAGCTGAGTGGCATATGACATATCTGCTCAGGGTAAGATATTCGATGCCGAATCCACTATAGTCGGAATCTAATCCCAACAAATTTGGGATTTGGCTGCACGGCCACTTTCCCTATACAGAGTGGGATAGAATCTTGGAACCCACTAAGAAAACCTCTAACTACCCTAAATCCAATGATCAAAGAAGAAAGAAAGATGCACTAATCTAATCATCCTACATTCCAAATTGATGTTAACAAAACCCTTACTTTGTCTTCTCAAGGTAACATGAATAATCTTTACTCATTCACAAGCTTTGCAAGTTATCAAAGTTTTCTTAGTACTGTTTGCAAACACTGACTTGATTGTCTAAGATTACCTCCCAAAAGTAGATTTGCCCTTAACTTTTTCTCCTTTTGATGGATTTCAAGTACTAAGAGGAGGGCCATTAGTCAGAAAATTAAACACAACAAAAAGCATTTGGACTAATTGAATATACTCAAGAGACTTAAAGTTGCATCTTTACGTGAAATAATTAAGAATCTCTGCGTTACTTAAAAGAGAATATAGACAATAATATAAAGAAGAATTTATGTTGGATTCCCCTTTTTTGGGAAAGAACCTTAGACTTAGAAGATACTTCTTTTGTGTGAAAATTTTAGAGGATTCCAAGCCCACTAAGATCTCCACTTGCATGTTGAATCAATGCGTCTGAATACGTGATAAATGACGAACTGCTGATGGGTTTCTCCTGTACTCTACAAACAGGAAAACTAGGTTTAGGAATAGTGATTGGTTCCTACCTTCTACAGAAGGGTTAAAATGGGTGCCACCTCATGTACTTGGAGATTTGGAATCTCAACACTTTTACTGATAACTGTATTGTGTATTATTTTGTAACTTTTGTTATGACTACTAGACAGTTTTGTAACCATTTTTGTATGTCTTTCTATGTCGACTATGATGGTATCAGAATTTTCACTTGTATGTCTTCCTTTTTTTTTTTTTGGTAAACAACACTTCATTCATTAAATAAAGAAAAGTACAGACACACAGCTGCATGAAAACACAAGATTTAAACCGAATCAAGGAGCGGAAAGTGACCAAACTGTCATACATGCAATAGACAGAGTCATCCTGAGTAAGTGGGTCAAGCCCAATATACCCTTAGAAAGAAAGGTGCAACAAATACAGCACCAAATAAGCACCGGCACTTGTATGTCTTCCACTTCCCCTTTTTCATTTCTCTTCAAATCAAGGAGCGGAAAGTGACCAAACTGTCATACATGCAATAGACAGAGTCATCCTGAGTAAGTGGGTCAAGCCCAATATACCCTTAGAAAGAAAGGTGCAACAAATACAGCACCAAATAAGCACCGGCACTTGTATGTCTTCCACTTCCCCTTTTTCATTTCTCTTCAAACTTGCATTTCCATTCCTTTCTAAATCATACCTTAAAGCTGCAAAATCTTCATAATAATCGTTGATGGAGCAATATATATACAAGGCGAAAAGAGCCTAATCGTTGCTGGTTATCTCTGATTGACCGAAGAAGCGCACGAGGGGGACCAATGAATCGACAATGTAGCCAGAAAACCCTCTGCATACACCATTTTTGGCTCCGGCTCCTCGTCCTCCCTCTAGACCATTGTCCTCGGTTAGCTCGATAGACGGAAGAAGCGCACGAGGGGGACTAGTGAGAAAAAAAATTCATGTGGCTCTTACCAAAAATAAGAAATAGAGCATCTTAGTTGTTTGAGGCCCCAACTACAAGGGTATTTTAGGGAAAATATGAAAATATAAAAAGCTCCCGGCGAGGATCGAACTCGCAACCTTTCGCTTACGAAGCGAACGCACTACCTCTATGCTACGGAAGCACCACAAGATTTGCCATATATATATTGTTTTCTAGAAAACATATTTATAGGTTTCAACTTTTCGTATTCATGATGTTATCTATATTGGCTAGGGACTATTACATATACCATATGGAGAGTTGTACCTGATTTCTCCAATAAGAGGTGTTGGTCATTGCCAGCTAAGCAACTGTTTGATGGTAGATTTGAAAATAGAAAAAATTTCAAGGAAAATCCAGGATATTAAAGAAACGCACAAGCACCTCAAGACTATGCTAAATTGGCAGCCACAACCTTTTCCATTAGAAGTTAGAACTATTAGTTGGTTAGAATAGATGAATAATACACCCTTAGTTGTATTATTCTATATCTTATAGTATAAACAGATGAACAAATGTTTTTTTTTTTAAAAAAAAAAAACTCATGAGAGAGGAAATAAGATAAATTTAAGATTCTATTTTATTAAGGAAGATCATAAGATTTTTTAGAGTTTAATGACAGCTTAGAAATTATGATACCCAACAAAGTATGCTATTGTGCGAATTTAAAAAACATTTTGCGATTGTCATTGCCAATTTTGTTTAGTTTTGAAGTGTCATTGTTTTTGCCAATTATTTTAAGATGTCCATTAAATTTTTCCTAAAAAGTAAAATAGAATTTGAAGATTAGACTTGATTATTTGCAATCCTTCTATTGCATCCCAATTACAAATCTCATCCTGACATTCACAAGGTAATACTGAGTGAACTCACTCTAGTTCGAAAGTTTGTATTTTTTTTTTTTTTTTTAATAAGATTTTACAAATACCCCAACGTGGAGATACATGACGAAAAGCACATACATATACATATTACATCTCAAGTATATGCCAAATTACCACTCCAAAGTGATATCTAAATCTGCATAGGAGTACACTCTGGCTGTGTTTTTTTTTTTTTTTGTAAGTAAGAAATTTATTTATTATAAGGTGAAATCTTTCTTACAGCCTAAACCTAGTAAATCAAACAAAAGAAACCAGCAAAGATGTGGGGGTGGGGAAGTGATAGTGAGAAAGACATATTGGGAGATAGCACTTTCCTTAGCTAGAGCATCTGCCACCATGTTAGCCTTTGGCAGTGTTTTTCGATAAATCATTGTTTCTTCATTTTCTCAATTTTAGAAATAACATTCCCATCATGGAGGACAACGTGTTCCCTTGCCTTGCTGGTGCCCTCCTTTGCAGCCGCCGAGATCGAGTGAGCAAAGCCTATTATGGGGGGTGGCTCTCCTTCGTTTGGGGTTATTTTACAATTTATTGAAATACATTCCTTGGCCTTCTTCTTCATCCAACCATCTCACATTTATATTTGAGTAAATTACACTGGCACCCCAAAATGGAGGCTTTAAAATACTGACACTTCAATTTATGTTTGAAAAACACATACACCCTAATTTATTAAACACGTTAGTCTCTTATGTTAGTGAAACAGTTAACCCACGGTTTATTTTCCTTTAATTCAAAAAATGCCCTTACCAAAATTTAGAAGAGAAAAAAAAAATAAAAAAATCCAATAACAATGTTTTCATAAAATAACCTCTGAAGGTGGAAGATTGTCTTTCTATTTTTATTTTCCTTTTTTTTAAATGAGAATAATATTTTTTTTTTCCGATAACAATCTATTTAATTAGGGAACCGGACTAGCCAAGGGAGCAAGAGACCATAGCTCACGCTACCAAGGAAAGGAAATAAACCAAGCAGTCGCGTCCGAAAGAGATTAGGCTTTCCAGGCAAAGAGATATGCTATTACATTGGAATTCCTAGAAATATAAGCCACATTACAAGATATAAAAGTACCACAAGGTACTCTAATATCATCAACAATGGCTGTTGCTGTGGGAATGGTAGTGCTGATGTTGGTTGATTAATGCACTTAACCAATTCCATACAATCAAATTCCACCATGACTTGATCCATACCATCTCCTAAAGTGTGTAGAAGGCCCATTCTCATAGCTAAAGCCTCACCCAAAAATGTTCTTTAAAGTGGGCCGGTTCTGATATAACAAATAATGGATCTCCATGTGAATTTCTCAATATTGCACCCAGCTCACCCTTGTCAAAGTGGGGCTTGATAGAATAAGATTTATTGGAAGGGTATAATATTTGCACTAATATAGCTAACCACAACAGAATATGACCTATATGTTTTTTAAATATAAAATGGGGTGTCACCATGTCAGTGCTTTAAAGCCTTCATTTTGGGTGCCAGTGCAATTTGCTCTTCTTTTTTTTAACATTGAGAATGTGGAAGACGCTCCAACATAATTGTTGATTTGACATACTTGTGTGTTTTTAAGATTATTTAAGCTAAAATAATCATAGATGTAATGTCATATGGACAACCCAGGATATTGGCATGGTCCGAATGTGAGTCGCCAAGGTGCTTATCTTTATCAACTAATTAAAAAAACAAAACTTAAAAGGAGATCCCAAATTATGTGGTTAAGCACAGTAATTTAGTGAAGTATTTTGCAGAAATTGATTAGTGTATGGCTCCTTGATATTCTTATATAAAGATCATGTCATTACTTTGGTGGCTTTGAATGAATTCAATGCTTCAATAGTTAAAGGTCATTGTTGTGTGAATGTTAGGTGAGTTAAATCATTATGAGAATCACAGGTCAAATAGCTGTATGTGCTATAGCATATGACCTTTTGTAAATTACAGAGCAAATCTGATCATATGGAGTGGAGATATAATCTGGGGAGATTTTCGAGGGATGTCTGTACCTTGAGTTGTAGGAACCTTTTGTTAGTCACAATTGGAGAAAGCAAGTATTCAATCTTATTTGAGAATAATTATTTACATTAAACATACATTTCCTTTAATGCTGAATTAGAGGCTTATAAACATATTTTTTTATAACATTAAAAAAAGGGGGGAAAATAAAAATAAAATGATCTTTTCATAGCATTCAAACACAGCCTTAGTATCCTGGCAACCAAACGGAGTTGATGAAAATATAAAGGGCAAATTGCATTGGCACCTCAAATTGGAGGCCTTAAAGGATTGACACCTCAATTTATGTTTAAAAAACATATATGTCATATTCTGTTAGAATGGTTAATTATATTATTGTAAAAACTATTATACCTTTATAAGAAATCTTATTATCATTTATCGAAAATAAACAAAAAAGAGACATTCTTCCGCCTACGAAGCTTATTTGATGAAGACATTGGTTTTGGATTTTTTTTTCCTCCTTAAATTTTGATAAGGTCATTTTTGAAATTAAAAAAAAATGAAGAGTGGGTTAATTGTTTCACTAATGTGTTTAATGAATTGGGGGCATTTGTGTTTTTTAAATATAAAGTGGAGGTATTAATACTTTAAAACCTCAATTTTTGGTGCGAGTGCAATTTACTCAAAGATAAACTCATTTTCTCCTGAATTTTTTATTATTTTTCCTTTATGGGTAATAATTCGGGCGGAGAGGAGAGGATACATGGTATATATATGACCTTTGTAAACGCAGAGGGCATGAGCGGGAACTTCAAAGCGGGAACGCTTCTTCTTCCTCTACCCTCAGTCTGTCTTGCTGCAAGCAACGATCCCTAGCAGACAGGAAGTGGCTTCTCCTGATCAAATCGTGGTTTGTCAAGTGTGCTGAACCCCCAACGCCGGATCGCAACAGGTATACTAGGTCTTCATCTTGCTTGCTTTCCTGTAGTGATTGTTGTTGTTATCGTAGTCTCCCTCGCCTTGGATAATTGGAGCTTGAATGGCTAGTATTTTGGTTCATTCTTTAATCAGAAATTAAATTCTACTTCATTACCGTAACCAGTAATCTATAGAAACAAATGGCGCTGAATTTGGAATACTTCAATGATGTCGATGCCCTATTTGATTACTCAAAACAGTAACCTTAGAAACGCTTTTCGCTTAAATTGGAATAAAGCCCTATGGCCTAGCTGAAAATGGCCTAGACTACTCTGAAGACTGCATGATGGTATTCTTACGAAGCTTTTCAAATGCTCCTTGTTCTTTATCGAGCATGCCTTTGGTTTCATTTTTGGCAATGCCTTTTTGTGAAAAACTCAAAGTTCAAAATCAAACCGTACAATAAAAAAAATGAAAAAAATTAAAACCACTAATTTGTTATAGAAACCATACCTTGCCTTTCCGAATAGCAATTCCTCAACAATCCCTAGCGGCGGCCACTTTCTTCTTATTTCTTCCATTAATTTGTAAGGATGTTCTCCGTTTTGAATCTTAATGACGACCTCAGTGGAAGAACTCGTGTCTTTCTATTTAAAATTTTACTTTTAGGGAAACAATTTTCAAGGATCCAAAATTGAAGGATATATTTCCAGGTATGCTTTGTAGGTCTGGGGTTCCTTCCTCTGTTCTCCAAGGTGACTTCAAACAAAGAGTAGATTCAGATCCTTTTAAGATTAGTTGAGTAACCTTACTAGAACTCAAGCTCTAAAATATCTATGAATACATTTATATTTGAGTTGTTAAATGATTATCCTGTAAGATCTAATGGGAGATATTATCAAGGTTTAAAGTATCGGCCTATGTTGTAGCAAATTGGCCAATAAGCCCAATACATCTCAATGATTGTACGAGGATACCCTTTCTCCCTTTATCTTAAATGGCATGTATCAGGTTGAACTGAAATGTCTCAACTGATATGGGGTGATACAATATGAGATGACCAATACCTTTTGATGTGTTTAGTATTGGGTTCTGTGGGTGCATTATTTTGTATCAACTGATACTATAAGACTGATACAGATGGATAAATTCGGCATTAGGTTTTATGGGTGCATTAATACATATTGATGTCTCTCAGCTGATGCAGTTTTATGCATCTCAATACATTGAATCATACTGATACATCTTCATACATGCTGATATTTTCCACAATAAAACCATTTTTGTCTACAGCCTTGATACAAATATAATGGGAAAAGAAGGAAAACTCTCAACCAATAGTCCTAAATATTCCATATAATCTTGGGTTTTTACATGTTTGGACTAAATACTTAATCAAGGAGTGCTAGAACATTATTGTTCGCATCATCCAAGACTCTTCATGGTTGTAAACCATTACACTATGTAAGAAACCTTATCATTTATACCAATTTTTATTTAAGGCAATTCTGGTAAATACATTATATATTTTTTATCTTGGTGTTTGTGTATGATTTTCATTATTTAATGTTTATTATCCCGAAGTGTATTTGCATGTTTATTTTGACAATTTTCATCCATTTTTGCATTGTTTGATACGGATTTCTGGTATGAAAGGACACCTCTTAAAATTACCTGGCCGACAATATTCTTGATATTGATACTTTAAACTTAGATGATAGTATATTTGTTTATCTCAGCTGTGAGATTTTCTTTTCATAATACTAGCAACTATTTTGTTTATTAGGTGGTGCATGTCAGCCTCAGGTTTTTAATTGCTCCAGGGTTTTGAATAGTATTATTTCTGTAACCTTTTTAATGGCTCTACGTGTCCATACATGTGTTACTGCCTGAATCTTGTAAACTAGTAACCAAACAATTTCTATTTCTCTTATAATGGGACAGAAAGAAAATTGGAAATCGCACTGAAGATGGAAAGCCTCACCAGGATAGCTTATGAGATCTCAACCACAGGGTTTCTCCAGTCTTGAAGTGCATTGCTTTAGCTCTTGGCATTCTAAATAGGGCTTTTAAGCTTTAAGGGTTCTTCACCTTCAGGCTTTCAATGGAAAGCAGTTCTGGGAGCACTAGTGAGTGGAGAGCAGAGGAAGCCATTGGTGGCAATGCTGAAGCTCTTGAAGCTCTCAGGGAACTCATCACTTATCCCCTTCAGTATTCTCGTGAGTCTCAAAAGATTGGGCTTAAGGTATTCTTTACTTCTCTTTTCCCATTTTTGAATTTTAGTGTGTTCATTTGCTCCACTTTGAATATGTGGGTCTAAAACTTTGGACTTTTACTTCAGTGGCACAGAGGTTTGCTGCTTTATGGCCCTCCAGGTACTGGAAAGGTATTACCTTTGGTCTCACTTTGAAGTTTCATTTCAGTTAAGGTTTCATATAAGATGCCTTGGTGTGTCAACTATCTCCTAAGATGTGCTGTTATCATATAGTCTTTAATATCAAGTTTCATTCGGCTATTGAATCTTGTAAAAAATCAAAATGCGTGGAATATTGGAACTGTTAGATTTTCTTTTTAGCCATATTTCTGTTCCTCTTGAACTTCAATATTGTGAGTGAAAAGTAAAATCGTTTTTCTATACTATAATGTGTTTTTCCAGTTTCTTTACCCTAGTCAGGTCTTAACTTTATCAATTTCCTGTTTCTCATTGTCTATTATGTTGGTGAGAGATTGTGTTGAACTAAGGCTACTTTTCATTTTAGCAAATTTTATTATTATTATTATTATTATTATTATTATTATTATTATTATTATTATTATTATTATTATTGTTATTGTTATTGTTGTTGTTGTTGTTGTTGTTGTTTAATGATAATCTTAAGGTGTCCCTCATGGTCATCTATACTTGGAAAACTACTCTTTTAGGTGATTTCTGTCTGAGGACTTTAATTTTAGACTACCATAAGTAGATGTAGATGCTCTGTCATTGAAGATTTTCATGCTATAAATTCAGTACCATCTGAGGACGTGACTACATGATATTTCTTAAACTTGGAATGCTTCATAATATGTATTGAACTGACTTATAAACTCTTGTTGTTTCTCAGACAAGCTTGGTGCGTGCAGTTGTTCGAGAATGTGGTGCATACTTGACAATCATTAGGTACTGAATTATAACTCACCTGAAACATATTTTTGTGTGTTTTTTTTTCTAAGATTTACTAACTGTACTGAATGATGCACTAGTCTGTATGACAGCGGACTGGGCTCCCTATTCATTGCTGTTGGTTTTATCTACTTTCCTTCTGTTTTGTGGCTGTAGTCCACATTCTGTCCATAGGGCTCATGCTGGAGAAAGTGAGAGAATTATGCGAGAAGCTTTTGCAGAAGCATCACGTCATGCATCATCATCAGATAAGCCATCAGTCATCTTTATTGATGAAATTGATGCACTTTGTCCACGTCGTGATTCGAGGTATGTGGCTGACTATCTCCTTTATTTTAAGAGTTATTGCAAAAGTGTAGTACCTTGCATTCCTGAGCCTTCAATTTTATGCTTCTTCCGGACGTTTCTCTAAATAATTACCTACCAAATAGTGGTATGCTTCATCTTTCAATTGTTATTGATGCCGCCAATAAGAGAACCTTACAGCTTAACTTTTGTAACAATTAGGAGATTTGGATTTAATAGCTTGTGGTTTTTAGTGACGGTTTGTAGAAAATGTTTATATGCAGTAGATGCAGTATGATGTTTAGGACCATTTGATGAGGAATTTTCAGCTTATGGGATTGACAATTGAAGAGCTCCTTATGCTTAAACTTACAGCTGTAAAAGTGGAATGTTTATTTATGTCACTTAAAACATGATATGAATGTGCAAAAGTTGGATAAAGATGGTGCTGGTACAACAGGCATGTGGGTATGATCAATATTTTATATTTGAATTGTAGATATTGGCATGGAAGACTTGAGATGACCTAGTCTCAAGTTTTGTTGGCACAATAGGTACATAAGTTTTCTTAATGATGATCTTGTTTTGCCTTACTATAGAATCATTGCATGCAAATTTCTCTCTTAGCTGTAAGAGTTAGGAATCTTTTAAGTCTTTCTTAGCCTAACTTTTTGTTTGGCACCAACTTCTAGGTCTTCTATATTTTGGTTGTCCTGGAATGCTTTGAAACAAGAAATGATGCTATTATGGTGTACAATGCCACGCATTAATTTAAATATTTGTTTAGTGCAGGAGAGAGCAGGACATTCGTGTAGCTTCTCAACTCTTCACACTGATGGATGCCAACAAGCCATCTTCTAAATCTTCTTTGCAATTTGTTGTTGTGGCCTCGACAAACAGGTTGGTTAAATAAATTTAGAAATGAGCAGATCCATTTTGTGAATTGTGTGCAAGCTTGCTGTTATTGCTATTATGTTAGCATATGTAAGTTTAATAATTCTTCTGTCTTGGTTTGTACTGTTTCTCTTCTCTCTTGGCTTGTTGGACGCGGATAAGTCCTTATCTAGCAATCAATTCTGCAAATTTTACTGTTTTGTCAGCCAACTAGGAGGTTAGTAACTGCAAACAACCCCAAATTGAGGGCCAGTCTTCGGGGTCAATTCAATTGAACCAACAGTTCAATTAGGGTTCCTTAAAACCCTGCTGTTATTGTATAGGGCTGTATTGAATGATTTTGGGTTAGAAGAGGGAAGAATAGGGTTTGGTTAGAGTTAAGATGGTTGGGTTTATTGAGGTTCAAACCTAAACATTGCTGTAATTTAAAACTCAGAATTGAACTCCAGGTCTAGGGTTTAGGAAAATTAGGGTTTCCTTATTCTAGGGTTTCTAAGGGGTGGCTAGTTTTAAGGTTAGGATTGAAGGTAGAGAAGGGGTAGGGGATGATGAATCCAAAAGGAAATTGGATTCTGGTAAAGGGTTTTAGAGATCTAGGTGGAAGAAGGTGGGGTTTCTAGGGTTTGGAAAAGAAGATAAAGCGCAGAAATTTTAAGAGTTTTGAGGGGAATGGGGATCTAAGGAAAGGAAAAGAGAGGGGGCGATTGAGCTAAAAGGGATTGGAAGGTGGGAGGGAGAATGGGACTTAGTGTGTTTAGGATTTGGGAAGAACTATGGCTGCCACAAGGGGGAAGAAAGACAGGAAGGGGAGGAAAGGGGTGTGATGGCTGGGGCTTGGGAATTAGAAGAACTAGGGTAGGGGAGGCTAGGGGGAAGGGGTCGAAGAAGGGCTGAAAAGGAGGAGAAAGAATATGAAGGGTAGGGTCAGGGGCGGGGGATTTAAGTACTTGTAGGTGAAAGGAAGGTTGAAAAATTCCTGAAAATAAGAGCACCAACAGCTGCAAGCCTCCTTTTGGAAACCTACAACATAATGTTCCAAACCCCAAGCAACCTGCTGTGAGACCCCACAACAATAATTTGGAATATTCCCCAAGAAAGTTAAAATTCAGATTTAAAAATTGATGGACTGTGAACCAACATTATAACAAGAGGGACCTCGACTGAATGACCGTAAAGAGCCATGAACCAAAGGTATGGGGAGGGAATGCCACAAGTCGAAGACTTGATAAGTTCATAAAAGGAAATTCTTTCAAAAGAATTCAAGAGGAAACACCTCAGAATTTATTATCATAAAACTAGTGTTACAATAGTGAGCTCATGGCCTTTATTTGTAGACTCATTTGTCAATAAAAAGAAACAAAGAATACCATAATGGTCTAATACTGGACAAATAACGGTCAAATATCAAATAGGAAGCAACTTGTCCTTACCAAAATAGTGACGATTTGACTTTATGCACGTCCAATAAAACAACAATTTATCTTAATCCTCAATATTAGCCTTGAGGAACCCCATCAATGACTTGAATCAAATGGAGTAAGTTATGGTCATTGTTTGGGCCCACCATCTTCAGACTTGAATACGATTTGATTTCTTGAACGAGCCCATTAATTATATCTTTAAATGACTTGAGCCCGTGTTCTTGTAATTGGTCCAATTGGTAAAAGCAACTGATCCCTTGGTGTTGTCACTTGATTCGCATCACTCAATCAATTCTCCTTCAACTCAAGTTTATTCAATAATTTTAAGCTGGCTTCTTTGCAAGCAAAGCGCTATATTTATAGTCTTACATGAAGGATTCATACTAGGAATCAACATTAGAAAGCAAATCAAACATGGATTCAAAGTAGAAAGCAAATCTAATTAGGACTCAAAATTAGAAATCAAATCAAACTAGGACTCAAAATTAGAAAGTGTTAGGAAAGGGCAATTTAGGAAAGGACTGATCCATCGAGAGTTAGTGCCTTGCGCTAACTCTCGATAGGAAAAAGTGGCAATAATTAAGAGTTTTATACCAATTGAAATTGGTTGATGGTTTCTTATATAGAATAGACTTGTAAATTAGCCTATATATAGTGAAGTTATTTTGAGGAGAGCTCACAAGTTAAATCTGAGCCTCCACAACTAAGTCGTGGCTTCCATCTTCCCCTCTCCCTCATTCTTCACCTTACTCTTTCTCAAACTAACATGGTATCAGAGCTGTAGGTCCTCTTATTCCTTTTGATTCTAAGAATTACTACTTACTAGTACAAACAATTGATTCTATAGAAACAAAAGAAACTGTACATGGTGTGAGAGTTGTTTCTAGAAATTAGAGATATGCAGCACCTTACGCTACACTTGTTGGTGATTTCTATTTGAAGATTGATGCAGCTTGTCTTTGTTGAAGATCGGTGCAAGAGAATGCCCAAACCGAGCTGTGCGATGACCTCTTCTCAAGATCGTTGCCACGATTGATGTCGAATCTGCATTTTTCAGGTATGAATAAAACTGCGATTTACTGAGATACTTTTCGTTTTATGATTTGGGGCTGAGGAAGAGTGTCTGTCGAATCTGCTTCTTAGGAGAAGAAGCAGCCGTCGCTGGTGCTGGCTGTGGGTGGGAAACAAGTCGGCGATCTGTTTAGGGTTGAGAATGTCTGTCATCTGCTTCTTAAGAGAAGAAGCAGCCGTCGCTGGTGCTAGCCGTGGGTGAGAAACAAGTTGGAGTTTTCACCTATGCTTTAGATCAGAAAGGGAGAGTGAGAAAGAGAGAGACTTCGAGAAAGAGAAGAGTTTGCGATCGATCGTCTGAAATTTCTGGTTATGACTCCGTGAGCAAAGTTTCTGGTTTGGTTTTAAGATTGGTTCTAAGTTTTCTGGTTTGGTTTGGTTTTAAGTTGGTTCAAGTGGTCAAGTTGGTTTATTTATGTTTATGAGATTAATCTGATTCTGGGATTAATCTGGGAATAATTCTGATTCTGGTTTCAATTTCTGATTCTGATTTTTGGGATTTGATTTTAATTGTGTTTGGATATGGGAGAAACTTCAAGTAAAAATACTATGATTGAAATTATTTCTTCATCCTCTCATCGGTTAACTGAGAAGAAATTGGAGGGTGTATCAAATTTCCACCAATGGAGGGCTATAGTTAAAATTGTTCTTACTGGAGATCATTTGACTAAGAGTGTACCTAAAGATGATGATACTTGGGCAATTGTTGATGCACGAATACTTGGGCAGATGTTTAATTCCTTGGCCGATAATATTATAGATTTGGTTACTCATTTACAAATTGTGAAGGAATTATGGGAGTATTTGAATGTGTTGTATTTTGGTCAGAATAATCAAGCTAGAATGTATGAATTGTCCCAAGAATTTTATCGAGTAGATAGGAAAGGTAGAGATATTACCCAATATTTTGCAGATTTTAAAAGAATGTATGAAGAACTAAACTCTATTCTACCTATCTCCTCTGATGTCAAAACTATGCAAAATCAAAGAGAACAATTAGTTGTTATGGGTTTCTTGGGAGGTCTTGGAAAGGAGTTTGAGGTAGTTAGAGCACAAATTCTTGGTAGTGATCATATACCCACGTTAGTTGAAACATTTTCAAGAGTTCTTCGTGTTGCTAGGGAGAGTACCAATAACTCTATAGAAAATTCAGCTTTGGCAACAGTTTCTCGAGGCACTTATGGAGGATAGCCCCTAGTGGACCGAATATAGGACGAACTCAAGGAAATAATACTGGAAAATATCCAGGTTCACACAACTCTACTGACAGTCCAAGACAAGTTAAGACTTGTCATCATTGTGGTCGTTCATGACATATTCAACGATATTGTTGGAAGCTTCATGGGAAGCTTCCCCACATGGCGAATGCAATTATCACCTCTGAATCAGCGTCTACAACTACTAATCTTCATCTTGAGGGTAAGACTGTAAAGATGACTGAGGAAGATTATATTCGTTTCACTTAGTTTCAGGCCACTCAACCACAATCAGCCACTGCCACCCTTGTTCAGACAGGTAATGCTATTCCTTGCCTTTCAACCACATCTCGCCCATGGACCATTGATTCAGGAGCTTCTGATCATATGACCGGGGCTACAGGTATATTTTCCTCTTTTGTTCCATCATCCTCTTTGGTTACACTTGCTGATGGCTCTCATATCAATGTTAAAGGAGTGGGTATAGTTCAACTCACTCCATCCATTACCCTACCCTCAGTTCTTTACGTACCTAATTTGCCATTTAACTTATTATCTGTTTATAAATTTACTTCCACTAAAAACTGTTTGGTGAAATTCTTTCCTGGATATTGTTTATTTCAGGATCTTACAATGAAGAAGATGCTTGGTAGAGGCCGTATGTTTGGGGGGTTGTATTTATTCGAGGAGATATCCTCTACTGCTTGTTCTAGTATTTCCATCCCCCATCAAATACATTGTCGGTTGGGGCACCCCTCTCTGGAAAACCTAAAATTGGTAGATAAAAGTTTTCATTCTCTTTCAAAGTTGGATTGTGAGTCTTGTCAATTTGGAAAACTTCATCGTGTGAGTTTTCCTCATATAAATATCAGATTAGACCACCCTTTCTCTCTAATTCATTCTGATGTGTGGGGACCCTGTCTTATTAGTTCTACTTTAGGTTACAGATACTTTGTTACATTTGTGGATGACTTTTCAGGATTCACTTGGCTTTATTTAATGAAAAATCGTTCAGAATTATTTGACATATTTTGCAATTTTGTTATTGAAATTCGTACTCAATTTGGTGTTCCTATTCGTACGTTTCGTAGTGATAATGCCAAATAATATTTCCCTGATCCGTTTTGTAAATTTATGGCTTCTAATGGGATTCTTCACCAATCCTCTTGTGTCGATACTCCTCACCAAAATGGGGTTGCAGAAAGAAAAAATAGACACTTATTGGAGGTCACCCGTTCTCTCTTATTTGAGATGAAGGTTCCTAAATCCTTTTGGGCTGATGCAGTTTCAACTGCTTGTTATCTTATTAATAGGATGCCTTCATCTATCTTAAAAGGTGGCATTCCTCATTCTCTCTTATTTCCTTCATCTCCCTTATTTACTTTGCCTCCTCGCGTATTTGGTTGTGTATGTTACATTAGTAATCATCGCCCAAGGTTTTCTAAACTTGATCCTCGTGCACTTAAGTGTATTTTTGTGGGGTACTCTCGCACTTAAAAGGGATATCGTTGTTATTCTTCTGACTTAAAAAGATATTTTGTTACTGTAGATGTGTCATTTTTTAAGTCCACTCCTTTTTCCACTGAATCTCATAGTCTAACTAACCTAAATAATGATCTATGTATTTTTCAAAGTGTGTTTCCACAGGGTACAGTTCTTTCACCTCCACCTCTGCCAAACATCACCAAAGTATACATGCGCCGTCCAAAACCACTAGCTCCCCCCTCTGCACTTACGATCTTTACCTCTGTGCCGACTTCGCCTGTTGATCCTGCGGACGTTCCTGCCAAATCTGACCTTGATATTCCCATTGCTCTTCAGAAGGGTACTCGTTCTTGTGTTCAGTATCCCATCTCTAACTTTATTTCATATTCTACTTTATAACCTTTGTTCTCTATTGCTCTATCTACTATCGAGACTTATCCTATTCCTAAGAATGTTCTTGAAGCCTTGTCTAATCTTGGGTGGGTCAGTGCAATGAACGAAGAATTACAAGCCTTAGACGACAATCAGACTTGGGATCTTGTGCCTTTACCCTCAGGAAAGACAGCTATTGGTTGTAGGTGGATATTCACTGTGAAAGTTAATCCTGATGGTTTTGTTACTCGCCTGAAAGCTCGTCTCGTTGCCAAGGGCTATGCTCAAGTTTATGGCATAGATTATGTTGATACTTTTTCTCCTGTTGCCAAGCTTACTTCCATCCAAATTTTAATCTCTCTTGCTGCTACATACAAGTGGCCCTTGTTTCAGTTGGATGTGAAGAATGCCTTCCTTCATGGAGATCTATATGAGGAAGTGTATATGGAGCAACCACTTGGGTTTGTTGCTTAGGGGGAGAAGAATAAGGTTTGTCGCCTTCGCAAATCATTATATGGTCTCAAGCAGGCACCTCGAGCATGGTTTGGACAATTCACTACTGTTGTAATAGAATTTGGGATGACTCGTTGTGAAAGTGATCACTCTGTATTCTTTAAAAACTCTGATGCAGGCAAGATCTTTCTTGTAGTTTATGTTGATGATATTGTCATTATAGGAGATGACACTTCAGGAATTGATAGGTTAAAGACCTATTTACAAGAGAAATTTCAGACCAAAGACTTGGGCAAGTTAAAGTATTTTCTAGGAGTTGGAAGTTGCCCAATCAACAAAGGGCATCTTCTTATCTCAACGAAAGTATGTACTGGATTTGCTTTCTAAAACAGGAATGTTGGGATCAAAACCCATAGACACTCCCATGGAATGTAACTTAAAGTTAATGCCAGAAGATGGAACCATTCTTGATGATCCAGAGAAGTACAAATGGCTTGTTGGGAAGCTGAATTATCTGACTGTGACTAGACCTGACATTGCCTTTCCTGTCAGTGTTGTGAGTCAATTTTTGTCTGCCCCACGAACATCACAATGGGATGCAGTTATACAAATTCTGAGGTATCTTAAGAAAGCACCAGGACACGGACTTCTTTACACTAATCATGGACATAGAAATGTTGAAGGATTTTCTGATGCTGATTGGGCTGGATCACCTATTGATAGAAGATCGACTACACGCCACCCGCCATTCGTTGGAGGAAATCTTGTATCATGGAAGAGTAAGAAACAAACTGTGGTAGCGAGATCAAGCGCAGAATCTGAGTATCATGCTATGGCACAGGTAACATGCGAGGTGGTATGGATAAAACAATTACTCCAGGAATTAGGGATTATTGATGACGCACCAATGAAGTTATGGTGTGATAATCAAGTTGCGGTTCATATAGCATCAAATCCTGTCTTTCATGAACGTACCAAGCATATTGAAGTAGATTGCCACTTTGTTCGTGAGAAGTTACTACAAGGCATAATGTCCCCCAAGCATGTGAGGACTGGAGAACAACTCACAGATTTGTTCACCAAAGCTCTAGGGAATACAAGGGTTACCTATATTTGTAACAGGCTGGGCATGAGTAATATATATGCTCCAGCTTGAGGGGGAGTGTTAGGAAAGGGCAATTTAGGAAAGGACTGATCCATCGAGAGTTAGTGCCTTGCGCTAACTCTCGATAGGAAAAAGTGGTAGTTTTTAAGAGTTTTATACCAATTGAAATTGGTTGATGGTTTCCTATATAGAATAGACTTGTAAATTAGCCTATATATAGTGAAGTTATTTTAACTCCGCCGTTTTGCTGCCGGTCCCAACCCGGGTGAGTTTGTGTCTCGCACCGCACGAATCTCCAACCTTTTTCTGGTTCGACCTTATATGATAAGCTTGCTGGGCTCCCGACCCCGCTCCTTGGCCGTTGTGTGGGCGGGTTCTGGGCGTCCCCTCCGTCGCTCGCCGGTCTGTTGCGGTTCCCGCCGTCGTGCGTCTGTCCTGCGTGTTTTGGCTCTTGGCTGGTCTCTCTGGTGCTTGATTGTGTTTTGGGTTTGTAGCTTGCATTCGGACTAGTGGGGTGCCTTGGTGCTTTACTTTGGTTCTGGGTCTATGTGTTTTGTGTTTTGATTGGTGGTGTTAGTGGTTGTTTTCTTCGCTTGTTGGTTCTTTTTTGTGCATATGCCCTCGTGGCTGTGGTCTGCTGTTTTGGGTTGGGTGGTTCTTTCTCGTTATCTGTTTTTGACATTTGGGTCGTTGTGTTCTGGGGTTATGGTTTTGGGGTGCGGGTTTCTTTTGGTTTTGCTCTGCTTTTGATCTACCTTTATTCTTACTTCGTCTTTTTACTTTCGTGGACGCTGCCTTTTTTTCTACTGGGTCGATGTTGTTGTGCAAGGTTGCGGTATCCGGGCTTCTGCCCTGCTTTGTCTTGGTATGTGCTTAGTCCCGACACTAGGTCTGGTAACTTCCAATGTGTGTTTGGGTAGTACTCTATCCTTCTTTGAAGTAGTCCGTGTTTTGGGGTCTGCATGTATGATCTTGTGTTTGGGTGGCTTGTTCTAGGTGTCGGATCCATTCTTATGGCTTGGTGGGTTGTTCGCTGCCTTAGTGCTGTTTTCTGGCCTGGATGTTGGGTCTTGGTATGGTTGATGTAGCTTTCGGCGGGGTTGGTTATACTGTTGGGCCGGAGGGGTCTATTTGTGATGCTGATAGGTGGTGTCTTGACCATATTAGTGTTTTGGAGTGGTGTATTAGTTTGTGGGAGGATATTGATGACCTATTTCTCTAGCTTACTATGAGCATTCTTCAGCACTTATGTTTGGACGATTACACTTTTCACCGGCCTGGTGTCCGCTTATTGCGTAGTTTCTGTCCGTGCTTTGGATGCTCGGCGCACGGTCCTGGTGATCCCTTGGTATGAGAGCTTGGCCCTGGACTAGTTTGGTTGACTGTTGTTTTAGTTATGAGCACGGTGCCTGTTGGAGGAGAAGTGTTGTGGTTCCTTTACTGGGTTTCAGTTGTTCTATGAGGCTTTTGTGAGCCTCGTGTTATGGAGATTTACCCGGTTGCCTTACTCGTTCCCTTTGGGTTTTGCCGGAAGTCTCCGAGGCTTTTACTTATTGGAGACTTTGGGGTTGTGTGGACCTTCTTGGTTTTTTGACCTGCTTATGTAGGTCCCTGGCTTTTTGGCGTACTGGGGTGTTGCAGTTTGTAGTTGTTGGATATGTTGTGGTTCGTGCTGTGTTAGACATGGGGGCGTTGTTCCCGATCTTGGGCTACTCGGGTCCTTTAAGCCCATATCTATTTGCCGTAATGGATGAATTAACCAAGACATTCAAGATGGGTCCCCGGTGTATGCTTTTGGATGATATTGTGTTGATTGATGAGACCCAGTGGGGATTAATACCAATTAGAATCATGGAGAGTAGCTTTGGAATCAAAGGCTTTAAACTTAGTAGATCGAAGCAATATCTAGTTTGTAACTTTAGTCATGATTGGGCAGATGATGAGTGGTGATACTTGACGATAAAGAGATTCCTCGAGTGTTGTTTTAGGTACCTAGGTTCAATCATAAGTAAAAGAGGTGATTTAGAAGATGAGGTTTCCCAAAGAATTAAAATAGGGTGGATGAAGTGGAGAGGTGCATCCGGGGTCTTATGTGATCGGCGTATTCCATTAAAGCTTAAAGGAAAATTTTATAGGACCGTTGTCCGACCGCTATGATGTCGGTGCGTGTTGGGCTGTTAAAGAATCATATAGATAAACTCGTGTGCAGATGAGAATGCTAAGATGGATGAGTGGCAAAACTAGGATGGATAAGATAAGACGATCATATTAGGTTGGTCGGGAGTTGCTCCCATAGTGATAAGCTTAGAAAGTCGTTTGAGGTGGCCCCCGTTCAACGGAGACCTATAAATGCTCCTGCTCGAGAGTGATATAATCCATATTGAAGGAACTAGAAGAGCTAGGGGTAGACCTAAGATAACCTTAGGAGAAGTGGTGAGAAAGGATATGTATAGCTTAGGCCTTGTATTTAGCATGGCCTTGAACAGAATCGATTGGAGGGCAAGAATCCATGTAGCCGACCCCATTTAGTTGGGAAAAGGCTTATTGTTGTTGTTGTTGTTGTTGTATAGTGAAGTTATTTTGAGGAGAGTTCACAAGTTAAATCTGAGCCTCCACAACTAAGTCGTGGCTTCCATCTTCCCCTCTCCCTCATTCTTCACCTTACTCTTTCTCAAACTAACAGAAAGCAAATCAAAGTAGGACTTCTTCTTGACTTATGACTGATTCTACTAAGGACTCTCAACTCATCCTAGGATGATTCAAATTACACAACATGAGTAGGACTAGTTTCCCAGTAGAACTTTGACTACTAAAGGAATCCCTCTCTAAGTAGGACTCTTTCATATTTGGACCAAAACTAAATCAAATACCAAAACAAAACTAGAGTTAGACTCCTACTAACATGCCGAATCCATCTAACCCTACTTGGACCTAACTAGAACAGTCCAAAATTACCAAAATGCCCCTACTTTACGCAAAATTTCCTTGAGGGCTGTGGGGTGCTGGGCTGCCACCATAGCCCCTGTTTCAGCCCTGGAGTGGCCCTGGGTCTGGTTCACATAAGGCTGACTAAAAATAACCTTGTTAAAAATAACCCTGAGAGAAGTGAGAAAGGATATGCATAGCGTAGACCTTCTATCTAGTTTGGCCTTAAATAGAGCAGATTGGAAGCAAGGATCCATGTAGCCAACCCCATTTACTTGGGATAAGGCTCATTGTTGTAGGTATACTAGTCAAATCCATTATTCAATAAATGATCATTTGTGCTACATATGATCTCTGTATAGACAAGCAATCAATGTAGTCATTATCACATTGAGATTCTTCTTTTTGTTTTGAATCTACTATTGAAGTCATTTACAAAGATTAATAAAAGTCATTCACTCAGCTATATTAATCTTTTTCTGTTCGCATATGAAGGGCGGATGCAATTGACCCAGCGTTGCGAAGGTCTGGGCGTTTTGATGCTGAGATTGAAGTCAAGCCACCTAATGAAGAAGAGCGGCTTCAGATCCTGAAGGTATGATCAAGTCCTTATGAAATTTTCAGTACATCCAGAAAAAAACATTTTACTAACACGGTGAGCTACCATATGCATGGTCCAATGAAATTCCTTTTGTAAATCACATGGTGTAATGCAGCTATCTACTTGGAACCTTTATATGGCAACTCTTGACACTTAGGAGTCTTCTAACAATATTTTATTTCGTCTAGCACAGCTATTTTCAAAGAAACTCCCTTTAAATGCCAGTGTTGATCTACAAGCTATATCTGCATCATGCAATGGGTATGTTGGTGCTGATTTGGAAGCTTTATGTCGGGAGGCTGCAATGTCAGCAGTACGTAGATCTCCAAATATATGTAAAGATGGTGGCTTATGCAGTTTGACAATGGATGATTGGAAGCAGGCTAAATCTGTTGTTGGTCCAAGCATAACAAGAGGTGTAACTGTGGAAATCCCTAAAGTCTTCTGGGATGATATTGGAGGATTAAAAGATCTGAAGGTCTGTATTGGATGCTTATTCGGATTCCCAAATTTTTCAATGGCCTCTAATAATGATTCACTGAACAGAAAAAGCTTCAGCAAGCTGTTGAATGGCCTATTAAACATGCTGATGCATTTGCAAGATTGGGAATATCTCCAATATGTGGAGTACTTCTCCATGGACCTCCAGGATGCTCAAAAACTACTCTTGCTAAAGCTGCAGCTCATGCAGCCCAAGCTTCATTTTTTTCTTTGAGGTAACTACATTTGTAACTTTTGTTCCCTTCAATGTTTATTCCATTTAAAAATCAAAATGAACTTTATAATGCTAGTCACAGTGACATCATTATGGCTTCTGTAATAAAGTTAGCTTTTGTGTGCACATAATTCCGTGCAAAAGGTTTGGAGGCACCATATTTTCTAGGTTGGAATATATCTGGCTTAAAGTATCAGAACCAACCTGTTAACAATAGAAACAAGACAGAAGAACAAACTATGAAAATATGATGGTCAGGTTCTTGGGGCTGTCTATATCGGCCCTACTCCTTGTGTACTGGATCTCTTAGCTTTGTTAATGCATGTAACTTTTTCATGTGGATCATTTACTAGTGTTGAATGTGATGGACCCTTTTTCAGTGTGGTCTATGATTTGCAGTTACTCAAATTTGCATAAATACTAGCTTCTTTTTCTATAATTATTTTCAGTGATTTACTTATTTATAAGTTAATTGATTTATTTCGTAAAATTGATGGATCTACATTATTTTAGAGTACTACAATTTAGTAATGCCATAAAAAGACCACATAGTTAACCAATCTTATGATTGAATGCTGATTTTGAGGAAGACTTTTTTTCTTTATTTGAGATCTTTTGGTATTCCTCTTGGACCATCACATAAAGAGCAGAGAGTTTCAAGTAGGAAAAGAAGTTGAACTTGGAATTGTATATGCCAATAAGAACGAAGAACTTTAGACAGATACCACTTGGTGAAATGGAAAAAGAAGCCAATAAGTAAGTTCATTAAAATAGCTAGTAAACACCTACAAGGATCACTTTATTGCTTGTTCTTTTTGCTACATTAGAACAGAGTGGGTGCTGGTGATTTGGTGCTTCATGACTTACTGGATAAATCTCTTAATTCTAACTCTTGATTTCTTTTCTGGTAATGGTTTTGAAGTTCATTGATGAAGCGCTTTCTAAGTTGTTATGCCCAGCTTTCCTCCAGAAAAGAGGTTTTGCACATACCCTTGCCTGTGACTTCATCTGTCGGGTTTTCCCCATGGATAAAGCTATTTTTGCACTCCCCTTTCTCATGCAATAATTGGATCCAACGAATTATCTCAAAATTTTTGGACGCTCAACTGTTGTGAGGCTTCATAAATAAAGCTTGTTAGGCATGCACGTCTTAAAATTTCATAAACTATGTATCAGTGGTGCAGAATTGTACTCAATGTATGTCGGCGAAGGAGAAGCACTGTTACGTAATACATTTCAAAGAGCTCGCCTTGCAGCACCAAGTATCATATTCTTCGATGAGGTTGATGTCCTTGCTGCCAAACGGTGAGTGGCCAACCTTTTGTTCTCAATAGAATCATGATTCACACTGTTGCCGGTTGAAGATCACTGGTTGTTCAGGCCCTTTTTTCTTATTGATTGGTGAAACATTCAGAAAAAATTGTACTTCTTCCTAGTCGTTCTATTCTGGCTATTTTTTATATTTTTTTGTCCTTCCTTACTAAAGGAACAATCTTTATTATTGAACAGTATTGCGACTCATGGTGGCAAATTAGTAGGATTGAAATTAATTTGATATCCTTCATATTTTTCGTCAAGTTGCATCTATTGCATAACCTTTAATAAATAATACTGTGATTATTAGAATCCCTGATAATTTATGTGATCTGTTTAACACATCTGGTTCTGTTTCTGCTCTTTTCTTTTTGACGAAAAGAATATTTGAGAGAGATTCTTGCATATAATCTGGTGCAAGAAGCAGCCCCACTTGCTTCTGGAGTTTTTTAGGTTTTGGAGGCTCCTACCAGCCTTAGCCCATGCTCAATTAGATACACTCCAGGAGATGCCATCACAGGCCCAAGCCCTTCTTTAAATCTCAAATTCTGCTACTTCTATTCTATTGGATTCTTTTCCCTTTCAGTCTCTCTTCCTCTCATTTTCATTTTCCTATCTAACTTCCCTTATCTTGTTCCTTTCCCTGTTGTGTAAACTCCAAGCTAAACTCCAATGTCCCCATGTACAAGGACAACAACTACCTTATTCTCCATACCATAGTTCTCAAATTGCTAGGTGTTCCAAGCTCTGGATCTCTACTTATGCATTGTCTACGCAGTATAAATTGCGTCCAAATATTATTTTCCTTAAATATCAATTATATTTATTAGTAATAGTCTAATGGCTAAAGAATTGCAGTGTCATATAAAACAGATTTATGACTAACAGGGGGGAAAAGGCTGTTAAAGACTTAAAACATGGATTTACAATAAATAAAAGAAGAAAAGGGTTGTTAAAGACTTATGTCACAGGTTTACAATTCACAACATGATGACATGTAAAATAGAATTGTAAATATAAAAGACAAAAAAGGGCTACTAAAGACTTAAATCACAGATTTACAATTCACAGTATGATGACAAAAAATGACAGGAGGAGGGTTTTGGGGGGGGGGGGGGGACAGAATAAGTAGAAGATGATGGGGCTGGGGGGAAAGGGATCCTAAAAGAAAAAAACATAAAATGGAGCATGTAGAAATCAGTTTTCTGAAAAAACAAAAACAATAAAAAAGTGTAGTACTTTAGTTTAAGGTGTACCGAGTCATCACTGAGCATGCCACATTTATTGACCAAAGTGGATGTTTTTTGGCTTAATAAAAAAACATATGGTTGTGTTGCCCCCCAAAATCCCCTTTGTTGCCTTGACAACCATTCTTCATGCTGTAAGATCCATCGAACCTCTCTACCGATATGATTGCAAGAATTAATTGTTCCATCTTAGTCTATCTTATCTCAAGTTGGAATGACAAACAACACCAGAGATGCTACTGTAGTAATGCCTATGGCTTCAACATTCATTTGACATTATTCAGCGCAGGGTAGCTTTAAGATTTTTATCCCTTGTGAATATTTGAGCAGCATCATATGGACTGGTTTTCCTGGGTTTATTCATACTCAAGGTCCAGCATTTTCAAAGCAAGGGGTGGCTGATGTAGGACATTTGGGGGTTCTTCCTAGTTCCTACTAGCCTAAGCCCAGGCCCAATTAGATATTCTAAATACACCTTCTCAGGATCAAGCCTATGCCCAAGCCCATGCCCTGCCAGCCCTCAATTCACTTTTTATTTCAGTTTCTTTACAGGTGTAGTTTCTTTCTTTTTGCATTTCTTTTTATTTTCTTTTAGATGAGCTGCTGCAGCCTCTTTGAGGGGGGGGGGATGAATGATGGAATATGGAGAAAAGAAGCAAGGATTCTGAATCTTTCTTACCCCATCCCCCTCTTCTACCAAGATTTTCTTTTTTTCGTTAAATTCAAAGTCTATTCCTCCATTACTGCCTTTGTTCTCCCTGTTCTTGTAATTCACTTGTCAAAAGTGTTTATTTAGTTAAGGGCTGTCTGCCAGTGGGAATTCTTCTTAGCAATTTAAACGTTATGCAATGCATCTTCTGGTAATTTTTTATTTATGCCAGTGAAATAAAGATATGTGTGTCATTTACTTAACTACTAATATGACCTTAGAGTTGAATGCTGGAAAAAAAAAAAGGGGGATTCATGTAACTGTTCCCATTTAATTGGGTAGGGCTTTGATGAGTTGTATATAAATGTCAACTTATTGTTCTGAACTTTCTCATATTGCTGGTTATGGTTCCAACTTTAACTGGATGCTTTCAAGAATTATGTTTCTTCCTAGATTGAATACTCATGTGTCAGACATAATGATGCCAAACGACAAAGAAATGAAGCCAAACAGAAAATTGGATTGATAACAGAGAAACCCATACTCTCAAAAGTGCTTAACAAGAAGAACAATATTCAGCTGCCCACAAAAGAAGCATAAAACACGGTTTTATAGGGTTCCAAATAACCATAAACAAAGCTAAAACAAAAATAGCAAAATTATGAAAAAGCCACTGAAAACAGAAAAATGCCCTAGGCCCCCTCAAAACGCAAAAAAAAATATCGGTCGCCGCAGAGCTGTGAGTCTTTTTCCCGGGCTCATTTCGGAGTGATTGGTTGAATTTCAGCCCATTCCAAGTTCGGGACCCTAAGGTACCCCACGTGCATCATAATGTTTTAATGACTGTTTAGTGTTTAGTATTAGGCTTCTATACACACTGACATGTAATTGGTTGTTTTCATATTCTGAGAATTGGAATTTATTGCAAGTTTTACTTTGTTTTTCTACTTGACCTGTTTGGTTGGCTTCCATATCATTTTACCTCTTGAACTTGAGCTAATTGATCTTGGTTCTTTTTGTTGCTTTCCTTTGTGTTAGAGGTGGTAGTTCGAGCAGCAATGCTACAGTGGCAGAGAGACTTCTTTCTACTTTACTGACTGAAATGGATGGTCTGGAACAAGCCAAGGTAAGTATTCTATTTCTGCATGTTATGGTATCACCCATCTGTTTTAGGACAAGATGAAAACAACTTAACAAGACCTCAAGATAAGCGTTGCTTCCATCTTGCAATTTGTGTTTCTTTTCCATGTTTTGCAGGGAATTCTTGTTTTGGCTGCGACAAATCGCCCCCGTGCAATTGATGCTGCGCTGATGCGGCCTGGTCGCTTTGATCTAGTATGGATTCTACTTCTTGTCTCACTACCTATACCTCTAATACTCAGCTTAGTTGTCATCCCTTTCTTTTTTGTTTGGAAGTCCTTGGATAAATTGTTAATTGCTGTAGTTGTTAATGCTGTAGAACCCAGTGGCATGTCACTCCTGATTTGGTACTGGGCAGTTCATTCTGATCAGACTGATAGAATACCAATGGGTACAGTCATAGTTACATGGCTTCGCTAGGTTGGATGTGGCCACATATACATGTATTGGATGCACCTGACTTTTCAAACTCTGGATATACTCCAAGAGGATAACCGAGTGAGCATGGTGCTGGTCTAAATCAACAGGCAACCTGATGCAGCACAACCAGTAGTTACTGTTCATGCTACAGTAGTATGAACAGTAACCTAGATGATAATTTCATATTTGGTGAGCCCCAAGTCCAGGTTGCATGGAAATAGATTCAAATTTGGTGGGCCCAAACTCCAGCTTGCAAGGAGATAAAATAGGAACTGTTTTTTTGTGGGAGTTCTAGAGATAATTTAGAATTTTTTTATTTATTATTGGGATAATCATGTAATCAAAGTTTTTATTTGGGTAGGATATCTAGGATAAGTTTTAGTTAGTTTTAAATTCCCAAGAGTCCTAGTAGGATCAGTCTTTTGTTAGTTTTAAATTACCAAGAGTCCTATTATAGTTGTTTTCGTATCAAGTATGTTTGTTTTGTTATTTAAACACTTGTAATCAGCTTATTGAGGATGGAATGAAAATATATGAATTGAAGCTTTAGCTTTGTGCATTTGCAGCAGCCCCCCCTCCTCCACCTCCTCTTCTTCTTCGTACGAATTTCTTCTCCCTCTTCCCCTTCTTCAAGACTAATTCTTCTTAGATTCTCCCTCTTCCTCTTCTTCAAGACTAATTCTTCTTAGATTCTCCCTTTTTCCCCTTTACTTCTTTATCCTTCTTTCTACTCTATTCTGTCCCCCATTACAACCTGTGTTCCAACTCTTCTTGCTGCTTGCCACTTACCTTGGATTTGGTTTGCTTCACTTAGGTCCTTGAATGTCACTGACTCACTGGGCCTTGCATAGGCCTGGATACCCTCACTAACAGGGGAAGAAAGGCTTTTCTTCTCTCTTTTTTTTTTTTTTTTGGGGGGGGGGGGGGGGGGGGGGGGGGAGGTTGTAACCTGTGCATGTCATATATAAAAATCTTATACTAGTCCTAAATAGAAACCAACTCAGGCACAGCTGATGGCTATGCCATTGGACAACAAAAGTATAAACTTTGTATAGACAACCAGATCTAGCCAGCACAATAGCTGCAAAAGTAGGGTCAAATAGATTACCGGATCTAATCAACAGGGAAACTTGAAGACCAGGCCAGCCACAGGTACAGGTATATTGATTTCTGATTATAGCCCCAGCAGGCCTCAGTTCTAGGTCTCCTTGCTTTTCAGCAGGATCTCTGGGGGATGAATTGAACCTTAGAATATCATCTTCAATGGCATCAAGGTGGCGTAGAATCAGCAGTAGGAAATAGAAACTCCAGCCACAAGATTGAGATAATCCCTTGGATCAGGCGTTATGTCTGCAACTGTGAGGGACTTATTGGAGACTTTAGGAACAATCAGAGCTTCAAAATAGGCTTCTGTTGGCCTCATTTGAATCCAGTAAGTCAAACAGCAAATGGAAAAGAAGGAAGAACACGCTGGAGAGAAATTTTTTTTTTTTCGGGGGCGCGGATGGGATGACTATCTCACCCTGGGACTCTCTCCCTGTAAAGTATCTCACCTTAGCCTCTTACATGACCATAGAATGCATGAAGCAAACAACAATAATCTTTTAAATCATGCTGAGCGCCTCTTGGGTCCATTATGTTATATTGGCTCAAGCATTGAATCAAAAGAGTAATAACAGTTGATACTTGTGTTATAACCTTATAAGAATTTGAACTTTTACTTGGACCAAAAGGAAAACCAAACGGACATGAATAAACGGAACTTGATTCTTCTAGAAGCTCCAATCAAACCCTGTAGTAGATCAAGGAAGAATTATGCTTGCTGTCTAGGCTAAACGAACCCCCCAAAATCTAGTTTTGGGAGAACTAAATGGTGTCGGTTACATGGATTCTTGCCTTCCAATGAGCTCTTTTAATGCCATACTAGATACAAGGCCTAAGCTATGCATATCCTTTCTCACCACTTCTTTGAAGGTTATCTTAGTTCTGCTATTTTCTAATTCCTTCAATCTGGATTATATTATTTATCTGGTTAGGGGCATTCAAGGGCCTTCGTTGAAAGTGGCCATGCCACCTATCGACTTTTCAAAGCTTATGATTTATCCGAGTTGCTCACAAACCAGCTCTAATAGGATTTCTTACTTTATCCTTCCTACTTTTGTCACTCATCCATCTTAATATCCTCATTTTTGTTGCATTGAGTTTATCTATGTGATGTTTCTTAACAGCCCAACACTTTGCACCGTACATCATAGCTGGTCGTATGACGATCCTATAGAATTTTCTTTTGAGCTTTAAAGGAACATGTTGATCACAAAAGACCTAAATGCACCTCTCCACTTCTTTTACCCTATTTTAATTATTTGGAAACATCATCCTCTATATCACATTTTTTATTTATGATTGAGCCAAGATACCTAAAATAATCACTTTGTGGAATTTCCTTTTCATCAAATTTCACCATTCCATCATCTATCCAATCACAATCAAATTTACATACCTGATAGTTTGTCCTCATTCTACAAAGCCTTTTGATTTCAAAGTTGTTCTCTAGGATTCTAATTTGGTATTAGTCCCAAGTCCCCAACTTGTGTCTCATCTGCCAAAACAAAGGCATCACCAAAAAGTAAGTGTGTGTGTGGGGGTGGGGGTGTGTGGGGACCAGCTTAGCTGGTGGCATCAAGGGTTGGTCCATATTTATGGGTGGAACATCCTTTAATTGAACTTTGCAGGTTCTCTAGTACATGGAATCAATCTGCATCAGCTTGTTAATTATCAAGACGTGGAACTTGACATTAAGAACTTCAAATGTGATAGCATACCAATTCTATAATGTGAAAGTGTAGTCATCTGCATGTTGAAGTAACATTGGTGCCAAATAAGGAAGAGAAAAAGGGATTCAGATATGGAGAATCTCTCATTTATCGCCCACCCTTACCAAATTAGGTATGGAATCGAATTTGTATGAAGGGGGATAGGATGTGAAGTAGGTGGCCACCATTAAGCATTTTACACTTTTTGGTCCAGTCAGTTGGTTAACCATATCACTCATAGCCAGCTACATGAGCTAATTTACACTATGGTTCAGTATTCTTTTAGTTGTGTTCTTGAGAATCTTGACTTCTTGGCTCTAGGATCAGATTCAGACCAGGATGTGACATAATCTTATGTGACAATTAACCCCCTGATGTAGTAGAATCCTTTATTACATGCAGTTTCAGGGCATAGTCAAGTGACTGGTGGGAGAGAACCCTTGGTGATCTATCCTGCATTGAGGAAATAAGATGTTCAAATTTTAATATTAGAATTTTGTTGTTAGAGAGGTTTCCTCCCCCGAACCGGCAAACCCCACCCCTCCTTTCTTATTTCCTTGTTATTTACAGAGTTTATTAGAGTGAGCTTCAGTTAATCGAAGTGAGACTAGTTATGGGTGCATAACCATAAACACATGGTCTGTTTAAACATGTAGGTGCTCTATGTACCACCACCAGATTTAGAAGCCCGCCATGAGATACTTCTCGTGCATACACGCAACATGAAGATATCAGATGATGTCGATCTCAGACAAATAGCAGAAGATACTGAGCTATTTACAGGGGCTGAATTGGAGGGCTTGTGTAGGGAAGCAGGTATGGTGGCTCTACGTGAAGACATCTCCGCTGCTGTTGTGTCTAACAGTCATTTTCAGATTGTAAAGAATTCGTTGAGACCAGCATTAACCAAAGCAGATGTCATCAAATACTCATCATTTAAGAACAATCAGTCATTGAGATTTTCTGATGAGGTTGGATCATCTACCAAACGGAAAAGCAACTCTACGAAGAATCTCATGGGTACAGCTATAATTGGTATTGTTAGTTCTTTGGTAATATTTGCTGCTAAATATCTCACAAGTACAGATCAAGCTATCAGTGATTTAGCTTCCACCTGAAAGGTAATCCTTACAATCTTGATATAACAAGCTTAACATTTGTTACTTTCATCACGTTTGTTGCAGTGTTTTCGGGGAGAAAAAAAGAAACATAATACACTATTTCAACTGCTTCTTTTAGCAATGTATTTGGGAAGATGGCAGGTTAGATTTGTCATGTATTTTGATCTATTCTAGCATTTCAGAGCTGTTTAGCTACTTGGTAACCTTTGTATTGGTTGTAACAGGGATCTGGTTAGTAGTTTCCTGTACTCTTTATTTCTTTCTTCCTTTTTTTCTCCCTTCTTTGTTTTTGGTAAAATGTTTCTTCACGCTTTTAAGTATACAAATTTCTTTGTTGGGTGAACCCTTGATCACTTAAACCATGTGCCATTTAATTATGAAACCTCATTTGAAGTCTGGAGGGATTGTATTAAAACTGATCATTGAAGAAGTGGGATATGATCAGTCATTAGTGATCGTTCCTCTCTTAGCGAATGGGCTTAGTTCTCCTCGTAATATTATAATGAACTTTCTTATAAGGGTGTCAATTGTGTACTAGTTGCATTGTTTTCAAATTCAGTATGGTATATATGGAAACTGTTTATTGGAATTCGATGTGATATGGTTTTGGTTTTAGGTAGTATATTGTTAGTATGTGTCGAATATTATATTGAATTACTATATATCAAAATTGTACTATATATCGAAATATTGTACCAAATTTCACACCCTTAATCTAAGTTGGGTTGGGCCCAATCTATCTCGACATTATTCTTGAAAAATACAGATTTAGTATAGCCCATGAGCTGAAAACCGTATTTCAACTACAAAATTTTATTTCTTACCACTTTCCTTTCTTACCCGATTTTGTAGTTGCTGGTTTTTAGGAACAGAAAAAAAGGGTATTAGAAAATAATAACGTTAATATGCTTGAATACGTTAGTTTATCGTGGGAACATTACAAATTTTAAGATTAGAAGAATGAGTTTTTTCATACCAAAATTATACAGTACCATATATCGAACCGTGTTGTTTTTCTCATACTCATTTTATACCAAAATTGTATCAAATTGTTGAAAAAAATACCTTTTTAATGCTGTCATATAAATTTAGTAAGGTACAATTTCGGTATGAAGTTTTTAAATTTGGTACATTAACGTACCGTACCGTAGAGAATTACCGGTCCTTTACAGAATTGACAAGCTTACTTTATTGTACCATGACATCATTAAAATAATAAAATATTCTTGTACTTAAAACAAAAAAAAATTGGGTACTAAAGAGGCTTTATAAAGCTGGGGATGGAGATATTAATATGCATTAGCAAGAGTCGAACCTACGACCTCTTCACTAAAACAAAATTAAAATAAAATCATCGTTTAAAACAAATTAGAATACACAGAATATAACCCTCGTTTAAATTTGGTTACAAGTCTAAAATGCTCATGGAAGTCTCTCTGTTGATGTGGAGCTAGAATGAAAGTAAAACCCTCTAGTTGTCCCTTTTTATTCAAGGGTTGCTTCTTTTGAAAGATAATTATAACTTATGAGGAGTTGTGTGATAATGTTTTTATTATGTTTTTTTATTTTTAGATAAGAAATAAAAAATAGTTTTGTGTTTTTATGCACTTTCATGTTTCTCAGTGTTTTAGGATGTTGAAGTCTTCTATGATTATAGAGGGAAAAGAAATTTATGTATAAAAAAATGAAGAAGAGTGAAATAGATTGATTTTTTAAAATTATGAAATAGGAGATTATGTTTTCATATTAAAATATTATCCAAGAAAAAAAAATGTTTTGACATCAAAAGATAAGAATGTCCTTGTGGCATTTGAAGAGATTGCTAATTTGTTTAGAAAATAAAAAAGAGAAACACAAGAAACATATTGGATTTTATATATGCTTTTGGTTCCATTCTATCTGTTCTAAAAGTACAAAAAGCACAAGAAAACTACTGTTGATCTAGTTCATATTCTCTTTAACTCATATTTAGATCAGTTTAACTCATATTTAGATCAGTTCTAGCTTGAGTTGAAATGTTTATGAAAACAAAAATTTTGAATAAAAAACTTCAGATAGGAAAATTAGTATCTTACCTTACTTCCTTCGATCTTTTAAACATGTAACAATCTATTCAACAAGTGTTTGAAGGATTCAAACTCATGAGTTTGTATGTTCAATTGTCGCATGCCTTTTTCATGGTACTGGGTTGATTGCTTAGTATCACAGACAGATATCTAGCGACTAGATGTAGGATTGCGTGCTCCTTGATTACATCCTCAAGCGGAAAAGCTTTCTGTAAGAGTTAAGCTTACAACTTCTTCACTGAAAGCATACATCTCTACCACTCTACTAACCCTGCATTGGCTTAAATATCGTATTTTGTGAGTTCATTTATAAGACTTTGAACTTTTATTTGTTTTTCTGTGGTAGCCTACAAAGGCTTAAGTGCAGAAAAGAAAATTAGGAAATGCCTGTACTTCGCATTCTTATATTAAAAAGGAAAAGAAAAGAAAAGCAAACATTAATGTTTTCTGAGAAAAGCACGTGTCTCCACAGTAGCAAAGTAGAGGGTTTTTTTCTGTGTTTGACACCGTATTGAGGATTCTATGGTGTCCCTCTTCCGCGTTATTCATTTGGACAAGATCACATCAACATTCATATCACTACTTTCGACGAACGGTTCTGATTGACAGTGTACCATTATATTGTAGGATAGGGATGCGCGTTATATCATATTTCGCCAAAGATCTAGAATATACAAAAAAAAGAAAAAGAAAAAAAGAAAGACGAGATCCTCTTTCGAGTTCGCAAGTCCGCCATCTATAAATAAACCAGTCCATCCATCTCGTTTGCTCGCCTCTCTCTCTCTCTTCTCTTCAATTTTACCTCTTTTCGCTCACGCTCTCTGTCTCTTGATCTGTGTCCTTCTCGATCTTCGTTAGTTAGGGTTTTACAGGGGTTTAGGTGTTTTGATAATTGAAAAGAACCCTTATTATTACCTCACTAATCCATCAATTTTTGTTTTTTCAACGGTAAAGTTCATGGGATTTGTGGTCTAGGGTTTATGAGTTGGAGGAGGATTCTGCTGTTTTTATCGCTTGAGCTCCAGCTGTAAAAGATTCTTGGCTGATTCGCTAGAAATTCCTTGTTAATTCTGGTACGAGATTTGATTTCTTCCCGGTTCTTTTATTTGATTTCCCTCCTCCCTTCGGTTTTGCGATTGAAATGCAATAGTGGTCTGGGTTTTGTTCGTGTGCGAATTTGTACATCCAAGGTGTTTGATCTTTGTTGTGTGCTCTCTTGCTGTTGTAATCTAAGTTTTGTTAGTTGAAAGAATGCGGTTCTTGGAGAGAAAGTGAAGAAGGACATGGTTTTTTTTGGTGCCCTACTCCCGAAATGATATGAAGTTTTGAATATGAGCGATGGAGGTGGGGAGAGTGGAAGAGAGAACAGAAACAACGAAGGCAGAAAGAGATCAGCTGGAGGCGACGAGTTTGGACGGGCTATTGCCAAGATTGCTGTTGCGCAGATATTAGAGAGCTTGGGTTTTCAGAGCTTCCAACAGTCCGCTCTTGAAACTCTCTCGGACATTGCCATTCGTTACCTTCGTGATTTAGGCAGGACTGCTCAATTTTACTCCAATTTAGCTGGTAGAACGCACTGTAATGTCTTCGATATTATTCAAGGGCTTGAAGATTTGGGAGCTTTGCAAGGTTTTTCCGGTGCATCAGATGTTAACCGTTGCCTTGCAGGTTCGGGTGTAGTTAAAGATATGATGCAGTATGTGAGCACGGCGGAGGAAATTCCTTTTGCAAGACCTATTCCTCGGTTCCCCGTCATCAAAGACAGGAGACCTTGCCCAACTTTTGAGCAAATCCAAGAGACACCGCCCAAGCACATTCCCCCTTGGTTGCCTGCGTTCCCGGATCCCCACACTTATGTCCACACTCCTGTGTGGAATGAGAGGACGACAGATCCTCGTGCAGATAAAATTGAACAGGCAAGGCAGCGAAGGAAAGCGGAACGGTCTCTGCTAAGTTTGCAGCAGCGGTTGGCTTCCAATGGTTCCGCAGCCCCAGCAGTGGATCCTGCAGATGCGGCGAGGCTCAAACGAGCTGCAGAGAGTAACCCATTTCTTGCTCCTCCTCTGCAGTTGGGCGAGAAGGACGTGTCTCCTATTGTTCCTCCCCCGCAGCCTTCAAATGAAGCCGTTTCAGAAAATAGAATTTCGGTGCTGGATACTTTTGCTCCTGCAATTGAAGCGGCAAAGAGTGGGTTTTGTGATTCTGGAGATGGTAAAAAAAAGGACCTCCCTAACAAGAGACCTGTTGTGCATTTCAAGCTCGGTATTGGGAAGAAATCCATAGCTGCACCTCCTGATTTGAACCTGCACAACAGAACTCTAGGGAAAGCAGTTCCATGCTTTGGGAAGGACGATGAGAAGGATGACAAGAAGAGGAGAGCAGAGCAAATTCTCAAGGAATCCATGGAAAACCCACAAGAACTTGCTCAGTTGTAAATTAGTTCATTGACTAGGTTGCTTAATCGGGATCTGTATACTTGTTCAAGAGTTCTGCATCAAAAGAAGTGTTGGGTTGTGGGGTAATTTTAGTCGAAGGGCATTGTTGTTGTGCTATGGGTATTGGTGGAACGGACAGTTGGGAGTCCCCTTGGTTCTTCTACCTTAACAAGATTAGAGGTAAGTCGATGTCTGTTCCCATCATAAAGTGGCCCTTGTGTTCAATCAATTCTTTTCCGGTAGAAATCTTTCTTCTTTTTCCATGATCCTATTTTGAATGGATGCATGGATTTCTCCACTTGTGGCATTTATTTATTTATTTTTCAGCTTTAACGTAGCTAATGTCAACGTGAATGATGAGGATAAATGAACCTGTAGATGACTTCTATTTTTCTGAAAAACTTCATTTAGATTTTGAGACTTCTTTTCACCTGGAGATTGCTGCTGGGTAAGGCTCTCGTTGATGGTAGGGATGGGATATGTGTGTTTGCAATTTGTTATTTTGGTTGTAGATGATATCTGATTAATGCAAATTCTTCTTTTGAAAGCTTGGAGCTTGCAGTGATCATCTATGGAAGTGCATTTTAGGTTGTGAAACAAAAAGAGGAGAGATTAACAGATGTAATTTCTGTTGGTCATTTGTTTGACTGCCTTATTTTCGTGTTGACTAAGATGGTAAGAGAAATGATTGTTCTCAATTAGCTCCAGGCTCTTCTTTTTTTCCCTGGGGGGGGGGGGGGGGTTAGTCACTTTAACTGCTTGAGCTTTTGGGATAAACAGTTGCAATAGAAACCTTATTTATGATCTCCATTTCTTCTTTTCTAACCCCACCTGCCTGATTAGCAAGCCTACCCTTTGTTTGGTGAGGTGCAAAGGACTTTGTGTTCACCCAGTTACCTGAAGGGACTTGGTCCTTGCATCTCTATTAAGGTAACCTTTATGAAGTGATAAAGTAACTTTTATTGCATGGGTTTCCCTCAGGAAATTAGCAACCCATAAATTCCCCCCCCCCCCCAAAAAAAAAAAAAAAAAGGAAAGAAAAGAAAAGGAAAATTCAGTTGGCTTCCCCTCTTCATGTGTTGTAACTCTTGTAGCTTTGGGAAGATGAGTTTTGGCTGAGCTTGTCATATTAAAAATTTAATGGAATTTTCCATTGACTCATTTTGGTGGATTCAAGAACTTGTCCATTTAGAAATAATTGCCATGACTTGCTTTGATGGATCAAAAATTTCAAGGATTTTGTTATTTAATTATCCCCATTTCTGTTCATCACAATTCTTATCGCATAGGCTCACTTCTCATGGCCTGGTTGCCGGTTCAAATTGGGATTAGCAATCCTAGGACTGTGTTGCATATGCTATTAAACTCGAACTATTTAACCCTGGAGATTAAGACGGCACCATATGATTCAACAACAACATAGCAACTAAATGGTTTGGGCTGCATGGATCCTTGCTTGCAAATTAGCCATTTTCATTGTCATACTTGATATCATGATTATGCATATGTCTTGTCTTATCACTTCTGCTATGGTTATTTTAGTCATGCTCTTGAATCTTTTATTTCATTTCGTTCTTTTTCAAGATGATATCTTTCCTCCCTATTGGAGCATACCAACTCCATCTTTATTAATGGCCATGCAACCTCAGACAACCCTCATTGCTTTTCTGTATGTTCCTACATCCTTCCTAGTTTTGCCACATAACCCTCTTAACATCCTCTATCGTTGCAACACATCAGACTGCAGATACACTACCTTGGACAGACCCATCCCCAGTTGGGGATCAAGGTGGAGATGAACCGGGTCCTAGATCTGGCAATATATGAGAAGATATATATATATATGCGATAATGTATTTTAAATGTCAATTTTTAGAAAGTTGGATATGTTTGCAATTGTTAGAGCTGGGTAGGAATCTTTCAAGACTTCTTAAGTGTCCTAGGATCTAGTAAGATATAGAAGTTATTTAATATTGTGTACCATTCAGTCAATTTTAGGAAGTGGGATATGTTTGCAAGTACTAGAATTGGTTAGGAATCTTAGGAGGTCGTTTCCTTGTTTGGGTTTGTTTTGAAATTAGCTTCCTTTGTTGGTTGGAGCTTCTTCTCTAAATAGCTTGTATTAGGTGAAATTTCAGACTGAGTTGTGATTGGAATCAGCTCTGTTAGTCTAAGATGTGTGTGCGCTTTGCTTCAACCCCTCCATTCCCCGCTCTTTCTTTCTTTTTTGTTTATCATGCTGATGCATTATCCTCCTACACCTGCAACTCTTGCTTCTTCCAATCTTTCCTTCCTGTCCTAACCGGCCCTCCCTCCTTTAACTTGGTAGTAGAGCAGAAGGGTCCATCCCCTGCCCCATTCATCTCTCTCCTTCCCTAACAGTTTCTCTTTGATACTTAATCGGCAAAACCTTCTTTGCGGGAATTACTAAGGGAACAGCAATAATAGAGAAAATTCTAACTTTTTCAAATCTGCTGCTGCTGCTGCCTTGATCCGTCCAAATCACTCCCACCACGGCCATTGCTCAAGTTGATTTCTGCACTTCTCTCCGCTGGTAGACTCGAGCTCCATGTCGAAAATCCTTGCCACCTCTGTTTTTCCACGGGCAGGAGATTTCAGTTGAAGTTGCCTGCCCTGTAGTACAATGAGCACTCTTTTCAACCCATTGTTCCTGTTATTCACCTTCCCTGAGTATTATTTCTGTAAATGTCTCCTTTATTTTCAGAACTTAGACCTCCTTCTGGGTATTACTTTCCTTTAAACCACCCTGAGATCCTTATTGTTCTATTTCTTTCCAAACTGCCTCACTCTTGTTTTTATTTCTTCGTCCTATCTTTCCACATTTACAAGTTTGCCCTCCCTATGGATACTACTAAACAGACTCATTTTCTATTGTTGTTTCAATTCCAATATAACGATTAAATCCCTTGTAAATTCATCTTATATCAATAATATGATTTAGTATTTCTTTTTATCAGTGATGGGGTTCTATAGACTGCAGACATAACTTTCTAATTTGACTGCCCATAATTGTGGAATTGGGCAACCATGATTTTCCCAGATGCTTTGGCCATACTGAATGTTCAATCATGGGTTGAAATCCTGGAAACAGCCTCTGTGGGGACAGGGGTGATGGGTATGATCTTTTTATTTTTGTTTTTGACTTGCTTGCATTAGCTACAACTTTTATGGTATGATGTCAAGCACAAAATGGGTTCCATAAACCACAGATAGAGTTTTCTAATTTGACTGTCAGTGCCTAGATGTCAAGCGTGATGCAATTGGCATAAGATGAGTTAGAGTTGAAAAACGAGAGCAACAATTGAACGGAAGTAGATGGTCTAATAACAGAAATAGACTTAGGCTAGACCTAAATTAGGTCAATAATATGGACAGAACAATGTAAACACCCCAAACGTGATCACAATCCAACGGTTGGGTTGGTAACTAGAGCAGGCAGGTCTAAAACAGATGGCGGCTTGGTGTCAAATTTAGTGAATATGTAACTCTCAAACCGTAGTGTAGAATATCCCAATTTGGTATAATGGCAGGTCTTGGTCACAAAATACACCCTTAAGTTTTCTCAACCAGCAACTGATTGGAACTTATATTACAAACTCAATCTTCAAATTAGGAACTTGGTTGCGAAGCCAGCATACCAGCTGATGGAAGCCTCAGCTGGAGTCATGGTGATGCAGAATTGAAGATATATTTAAGAAAGAAGAAGCCCATTGGGTCAAGCCTATCAAAGGTCTAAAGCTATCACTCAAATCAGCCCATGACTTTCATGGGCTAGGGCTGTTTTTGTGGGTTAAAGTTAGCCTATGTAGTCATGGTCTAGACCTAAGCCCAAGTTTAGTACTTGAAAAGTCAATAAAAGGAGTTGTGCTTTGAAAATAAAAGAACTCATTGTCAAAGGAGTTTTCCTTTGTCAAGAGTTAGGTAGTTGTTGAATTATTAATAGGCAGGTGGTGTTAGCAAGTGGTTGGATGTTACCATTAATGTTTATGTCTCTTTAGAATGCTATATAAAAAGACTTACGTAAGAGGTGAAGACACAACTCATCAATTGAAATCAAATTGCTTTGTTAGCATTCCTTCCCTATGGAGAATCCTTATGTTTGATCAAGGTAGATTGGTGTTCGATCCAATCGATTCACCTTGTGGTGTGAAGCCCGAGTGTTACATTTTTATTCTCAATACCCTCATATTGTTCTTTCAATTTCTTCATCATGGTTTTGCCTCTGTTTTGAAGATTTATTCAGCTTGTCTTGTTATGCTATTATCCTTATAATACCACTCTAGTTTCAGCTCTTTTTCACATCTGAATTCTGTTTCATCTTAAGTCCATCAAATCTGAAATTGATTCTTTGTGAAAGATCCTAATTGGCCACTGTTTTGATCAATCAAATACGGTACTACATTACATGGTTCATACTAGTGAGAGGCACTCTAAGCTTTATACGACTCCCAAAGGTCAGCCAAAATGTGATAAAGTAGCTCAAGGTAGAATTTGCAATTTAAAAATATTAACTTTCAGCCCACAGTTGAAACCAGTCATTAGATAGGGCTGAAAGTATTATTTAAGGAGCAGACCTGTGAATGTCTTGCACTCTTTGTGATGAAAATTCTGGTGAGAACTGGAGATTTATGGAGTTGAAGTTGACTGCTGCAGGAGACCAAGCAGCAGTTACACAGCGCTGAAGCCAGTCTTTAATCAGTAGCTGCTGTGGGTGGTTTAATTGGCATACCATCTCGTTGCCATTCAATCACTAGATCTTATACCATGACAGTCTCTCACAGCAAGAAGCAAAGTCAAGCTTTTCATTAGACATGTTATACAGCCCCTCATTTAATTCAATATCTCTAATCAAAATCTCAGCCTCCCTCTCTCTCCCTATCCCCCCTCCCCCCCTTCTCTCGCTCTCTCGGCTGTGGAGGGAATCCCATGCAAAGTAGAAACCTGATAAAATAGAAGGTAACCTAATACATTTTCTACTTCTAGTTACATCTCAATTATAAACTGCGTTAAAAATAAAATCTACCTTGTATGAAGTTGTATCTACTATTAAAATAGAAACTACTCCTTGATGGCCCCAAATCTAACCCTGTTAGTTGGGTACATAAGCGACAGGACACTGTTAAAACCGGTTCAATGGATTTATTGCTGATCCAATGGAACCCCACATGGCCTTTCTTGATGGGACTTCAAGATTGGTTGTTGCTGGTTCTTTCTTCTCTACAGCCTCCATCTACATCCATATGGAGCCTAAAATGTTTAAAACAGAATGCATGGTCATCAAAGTGTCAGCCTAGGTGCATCTAGGTGGCTGCTTAGGCGCCTATGCCCATTTTTGGGTCCAGACGACCTGGTCTCACCTTGCTTGGTGTCCCTTGGTTTTGTTGCCCTCTATCGACAACCATGACAGAATGTCATAACCAAATACCATCAAAACAGGCCCTAATTTTTGGAATATTTAATAAATTACATGATTAACTATTTTTAGGTTTCCTTTTACAAAAGTAACCACTCAATGTTTCACTTAACAAAACTAGCTAAAATTAAGTTTGCATTTACAAAACTAGCCAAAATAGTGATTTTTCATCCATTTGGACATTTTTAACCCTTAAAACTAAGCAAAATAAAGAGTGGAAATTACTATTTTGTCCAAAAGGAAAAAGTCACTAATTTTTCATACCCTTTGGACATTTTCATCCCATTTTGGTATAATCAATTTTAGGGGTAACAATGTCCAAAGGAATGAAAAACCACTATTTTGGTTAGTTTTGTAAAGACAAACTCAATTTTAGCTAGTTATGTTAAGTGAAACATTGAGTGGTGATTTTTGTAAAGAGAAACCCAAAAGTAACTAATCACGTAATTTTCCCTTCTTTTTTCTAGATGGATGATGTTTTATTCTTTCATATCATGGATTCCAAATTTCGTTAGTCTTTTGTATTCTTTCATCGACCCTCATCTATTCATCACAAATCTTATTGCATAAGCTCTGTTTTCCAAATTTGTGGAGCTACTTTATTTGTCAATTAATTCTACTGTGTTCATAGTCTTTTCACATAGTCTCAATTTTGACATAACTTACGATTTGAAGGAGCAGGCCCTAGTCAAACCTTCTAATGTTTTCTTTGGCTTTGTTCTCCATGGTGGAGGGTGGTTGGGGGCTTGAGATGTACCTTTTCCAATTGCTTTAAAATTTGATGGCCAGAGAAGCATCCATTTCTGTGGAGATGGTGTGAATTTGGTGGAAGGTTGAATGAAAAGAGATGAGGTCAGCACTGAAGGTTTGAAAGAATTTGAAAGAATGAATGGGACGTTGATGGGTGCTTGGCAAACAAAGAGACCCTTGTGTAACAGCTAACTTTTTCTCCTCTTATTTTACTTTTTGGGTTGGGGGCGGGGTGAGGAGGGAAGGTTGTGGGAGGTGGGGTGTGGGGGGAGGAAGCAGGAAATTGCAGCAATTTAGAGTTAATTTCTAAAGAAGTAACTTGTGTGCCTGTGGTGTTTTGTTTTTTTTTTTTTTTTTTTGGGGGGGGGGGGGGGGGGGGTGGTGTGGGGGTAGGAACCAAGAGTAAGCTGATAATTGTACAGGGGAAGTAGATTCATTTGGAACTAGGAGATAGTGAAGTGTTTCTGAGAAGGCAGCTCAAATACATAATTATAGTAAGTGGCAATAACCAGAAATTAAGGTGGTAAGTCTTTTGAAAGGGTGATATAAGCCCAAACCTAACCGGGTTCAGTTGGAATCAACTGTCTTGTATTTAGGAAATATATTATTTTGGGGAAATAATGTCTTTGTTTATTTTATGTTATATGGATATTTAGTTTCTAGTTTCCTAGTTTATGTTGGTCATTTATTTGGGGAATTAGTATTGAGTTAGAAGTCTTGTAAACTTTTATATATGTAATCCCCCATCGTAGAGACAGGTAGGAAGATTATGAATTTATGTTTGTGTGAGCCTGCATGGCTGGTGTGTGAATGTGAGCACTCTCTTCCCTCCCTTTTCCTCTTCTTATGTGATTTTTCTCTTCTTCCTCTTTCTGTGAAAACCCACCATGGCAAACCATTCCCAGGCCTGCATCAAAAGGTAGCATTCTGGACCTGATGTTCATTTTAGATGAAGAGTTGTGGTCTGCTGTCTGGAGTTGGTTTTTGATCTTCAGTGCTCCTGGCTTTCACTGGTGGTGGTGGTTTGACAGAATCTCTGAAATATCAGATAAAGGATTGGAAAAACCATTCTGTGGTAGGATATTTTTGAAGAAGTTGAAGTCTATTGACAATGATGAGATGCCCCTGCATGTTGGCAGGATTAACTTGTTTAATACGTTTAAGCTGCCACTCTTACTATCCTCCCAGTTTCTTACCGTCAACTGGTGAATCGTTGGATACTGGTATACTGTGAGCATCTTCTTGTGCGACCTGTAAGGACTTCAACTGTTGATTTGAGGGACAATTAAACCCATTATTTTGGTGGCAAAGTGCATAGAAGTTAATGTTACTAGTTCTTGGTTCTTGTAGTATTGCTGTTCACTAAATTTAAATTTATTGACTTCATCATTCATGTGAATTTTCATTTAGTGGATCTAAAGTAAATGAATAAATTCATCCTTCTCCCATGAAATTTTAGTTACTATTAAGATTGGCGAGTTAAGAGTATTGCTTATTATCATACAGTAGATTTGTTACTGAAAAGAGGGCTACCATTAATTGGCTTACATGAAATAGAGCGGTAGATATCACGTATCATGAACACAACGCAATATGAGGAAACAACAAATACCTAGTGTGCAGTATTGATCCCACAATCGACCATCATACATACCAGCCATGGAATTGTCTTTGCACTTAACAGCCCATCATCTTATGGATGGAGAGTGGAGACCCCCAAGCTTTCCTGTAGTAGGCTTGACCTTTTGAGTGTGACTTGTGGAATTCTTCACTGGGGGCCGGGGGGGATCATCCGTTTTTTGGCCCGACCCTCTGTTGCATAGGAAATGGAGGTTGAAAGAGAGATGGATAGGGGGAGACGTTTGTAAGGGGTAATAAGCTTTGACGATGCGCTCCAGAAAGAGAGAGCCAGTCAGAAACCACACCAGTGAGAGTGGTTGTCAAGATGGTTAGGAGTCGTTTTCAATTAGGTAGGTTGGTCAGATGGTTAATTTACCCAACGTACGGTCAAACCCAAGCACCTCCTCTGCTCGATACGTGGCCTTGTGATTTATGAATCTGAAGAGGAAGGAAGAAGAGCCCACAGAGGAGGAGAGCAGCTTCAGTTGTGCTTTTGCCTAGCGAACTAATAATGAGAGAGGACCTCATACCAGACGACTGTGTGGGGGTAATCAGGAAATTCCAAAGGGTTCAGTTTTTTCTGTATCACAAGAAAAAGCAATTTCCAAGCATGATATTGACAGTTTGACACTCATAGAAATGATACTTCAATGCCTCGAGGATTCTCGTTAGACCACGCAAGAACATACATTTGAACAACATGACAACATCGTATTCAACCAAGTTTTTGTTTTTCTTTACTATTTATTATCCCATCGTTATTTCACTTTTGCACTATAAGCTCTAAGAGTTAGAAGCAAACTTTACTCCAAAGTTGAGAGTTCAAAATTTTCGACTTCGCTTGAGCATCGTTGAATCAAAGACCTGGTGCTGAAAGAACACTGGGAAGCCTTTCATGATCCAAAGAGTAAGTTCAAGTGTCTAACTGGCCTTACCATCGAATATAGTTTTTCCTACAAGTGCAGTTAGGTTAAGTTGTTGGATTGCCTTAATTGATGAATATCGTTCAACTCAAGAAAAAAGCAGGCAGTACAGGTAGTAGCTTAGCAGCTAAACAAGGAACAAAATGGAAGGAAAAAGGACTTTCTATGTATTCATCTATAATCATAATGAAGTATGGTACAAGATTCTCTAAAGGGACTGTTTATTTTACAAGATGTCAAGAGAGTAGGAGTTCTAACCCCATGAATTATTCAAGTTCTGCCACATACAATACAAAGTAAAAGAAAAAACTGAAGCAAGCATAGAGTGTTTTCTTTGCTGCTCCCCACTCTCTTCTTCTGTGTTGAAAGTTGAAACTCACTTGACAAATAGTTTCTTGCATCGCCTGCTTGGCTTGGTTCGCAGACTAGCTACTGCTTCAGCCTCACCACTCACCACTTCATCAATTAAGTTTTTGAATATCCACCTCTCAACATCCAGCACAACACTTGGAACTTCCTTGCAGAAATCAATCCAACTCTCTGACCGATGCATTACATCCTCCTGTAAGATGTATTTCAAACTATCATCCTCTTCATTGATGTTGCAGACGGAGTCTTTTGCCTGCAATTGATCCAACTCAGAACACAGCTCCTTCAGAAGCTGTTGTGCATTCAAGGTCCTGCCTGCCAGTTTATTGGTACGGATCCATGGTTCAGGCGAAGGGCTTGTGGAAGTCAACTTTTGACCAAGAATCTCGTTGACAGCATCAAAAATGAGCTTCCTGTGGAGCTTCTCCTGGTTGGGTTTTGATCGAATAGCCTTCTCAGTATTGCACTTATCTGTTAAGATCCCAGCACTTGCCTTCGTTTGCTCTAGGACAAGAAACAAGTCAGGGTTAATTGGGTGCCCTGACGAGTGTAGTTGAATGCTCATCAACCCAGAACTGAGATCCCTGAGGAGTAGGCCTGATGCTAGCAATATCTCAGAGATGTATCGATGGTCTGGGTTTGAGTTTTCACAAAGTGATGCAATGTAATCTGTTGCAGCTTCATCGTGATTTGAGTTCAGTTTTCTAAGTTTCTGAACTAGATTCTCAATGTTTTCCAGTTTCTTTCGATTGATGTCGGATCCAAAATTGGATCCTTTCCTGTCAGAAGAGTGGTCAAGATCCACTGTGTTCCATCCGTCTCTACCAGGATTGTCATTGGAGTTTGCACACTCTCCATCTGTGATTTGGAAAAAAAAAAAAAAAAAAAAAAAAACGATGAGATTTCGATAATAAAGAAGCCTGCAAATTAGCTATTCACAAATCCCCCGGGGTGTAGCTACTAAATACTAACATTTTGTAGGAAGAGCAAACTATCAATTTGCAATTCAGACATGCCTCAAAATGATAATAAACATTTGGTTTTTTTAGGTTGCTATTATGGTTGCTGCATTAGCATCACTACAAGTGCATCGAAAGCAATGAAACAAACACATGTCTGAGATACTCAAGCACACCACGCACTGTCTATGAACACATCCTACACTTGTGGATGCTTTAGCCATCAATTTCATGAATACATAGCAAAAATTTCACAAATTGAAGTGGTCTTGAGTTGTACATTATATATTCTTACACTAATTCATATTCTAACTGGTAAATTCTATGATATGAACAGAAAAAAGTTTTTGTAAAGCAGATCAACTGTGGTCATTCTCTCATATAGATGACACTCCATGCATATTTTGTAAAACAGATCATCAGCTAGGGCCATTCTTCTATATAGATAGACACTACATGTAATGTAAACTACCAGGAGCACAGTCTCACCTTTGAAGGCAATCAATGTATTTTTCACTGGAGACGGCAAATCATCTCTGTAAAATGAGGCATCTAAAACAGAAACAGGACTAGGTTGTTCAGGAGCAAATGTTGCAAGTTCTGCCAACGGTTCATCTTTGCTCAACCTGGTTGATGATATCTGAAGAAGAGAACAGGAAAGCAAATTATCTGATGAACTAACCTCTCAAATAATCAAGTGAACGCTTCAAATAAGGATCACATACCTTCTCCTTGGTGCTAGCAATTGGTTTATTAGCTGCCATTTTTGGTGAAATTTGGCCGCCTCGCAGGAACAAGTTGCAGTTAATGTCATCAGATCTGTCCACGCTAGTCACCTCCACATCCACATGTGAGCATGAACTGATGTTGCTGTCTGATAGAACAGAAATCTCATCTCCTAGATGACTCAAATTTCTGGTTTCGCTACTTATTTCACTTGATTGGTCATCACCTTGTTGCAAGCTGGGTGATCTGGGCCTACGCTTTCCACCTGGAGAACCTGAATCTGTTTGCCTAAGAATTTGCCTTCTTGTTTTGCTAGGATCTGGTATAGGGATAGGGGAACGAGCTGACTGCTTCTCCAATTCAAGCCTCCTTTGATGCAGCTTTGGACTAACAGAACCTGAGTTCTTCACAGGGCTTCCACTAGTTTCTTTAGGCAACTGTTGAGACCTGCTTAAAGCTTGCATTGATCTGAGAGTCTTCCCATTACTCTTCTTATCTGAGGAATGGAGAGTTCGGTTCACAGTCTCTCTAGGAGGTTGTCTTGGGGGCAAGTCCTTCCCAGATTGCCCGCTAGCTGGAGCCTTTCTATTATCACCAGAATTACCATTTCGGGGCTTGCGAAGACCAGATAATCCAAGTGGAGTAACTGGTTTAGCAGGCGGAGCAGATTTCCCCACAAGTTTTGCTGGTTTCATTATCACAATTGGGGATTCAAATGCTTGAGAAGAACTAGTTTCTTTTATCGAGCCAGATAGCTGGTGGTCATTCTGTTGATTTCTCCTGTTTGTGAATCTTGGATTCTGGTTGGAACTTGTATGGATTTGGCCATAGTCTTTTTCAGACACAAAGTTTGCTCCTTGACCTTGTACCTTTCTAGTCTCCAGGAGCCCCTTAGCCTGCATTGCTTCCAGTATCTGTTTAAGTGCTCTGAGATCCTTATCCGATTGTTTGAATTCAAGATCTTTGAGCCTTTTCTCAATCTCACTATAAACACTTGGAGATGAGTTTGATGGCATTGCAGGGGAATCCCACTTCCTGAATGCCGGCCTCTGGGAACCACGTACACCATCCTGCTGTCTCCAGGGAGCTGGTTCAATTGGACACCTTGAACTTGGTATGGGTTTCATGACTAAATCAGGACATCTCAATCGTGGCGAGATGGAGTCTTTGAGGGAGCTCCTGGGGGAACCAGTAACTCGACTTTGTGTACTTCCATCTACTGCTTTTGATGATGCTGAGAAGGGCTCAAAATGTCTACTGGATGAGGTTTTAACAGGCCCTGCTTGAGGCTCAGTGACAGAGATAGGATTGGGTAATGCTTCCAAGCCCATCAACTTTGCTACAACACTAGGAGGTCTTTTGCACAGACCTGACTCTTGCTGTGAGTTTGTGATTCCGCCATTAGAGTTTTCTCTATTCATCTGTAAATCCTTCAGAACAGAATCTGATTTTGCATTTTTGTTAGAACCCCTAACTGAACCTTCCCTGCTGTCCAAGGAGAGCCTTGGTAGCTCTCTCAGCTTCATGGCGTATTTGGAGGAGTCTCGTGACTCAAAAGATCGACGGGGTATGTCTCGTCCATCGAAGGAAAACCGAGGGCCATCCCTTTGAAATAAAGAACCATCTTTTGCTTCATACGATGACCTTGGTGGTTCTCTGGCTTCATTATTATAAGAAGGGGCTTCTCGAAGTTTAGCAAGAACTCTTAGTGACTCATTGAGGTCAACAGACATCCGGGGCTTCCCATTGATTCCTACACCATAAGATCCATCAACTGACTTAGAAAGGGGCAATGGCCTAGGGGAATCTCTGTGCTTGACAGTATGGCTTGCTGCTTCTCTGGTTGCAGTTTTGACAGATAAAGCAGGGGCTTCTCTGTAGTTTGATTCCTTAATCACATCACGCCGCCCTGTCTGTGGAGAAGCATTGGCTTGGTTCATAGGTAGGTGGCGTTCCCTTGAAAGTGTTTCTGCCGAAATGTTTCGGGAAGAGAACTCAAGTTGTAATGACTTGTTACAATCAACAGAGGAGATTGAAGATGAGCAAGAGGAGGATGAAAAGGAGTTCCTGGATGATTCCATTGAAACTCTTCTATGCTCTTGGACGTTCTTGTTTGGATTTCTTTCCTGTAGTTGGGATTTACAACATATATGTGAATCCTCTGAGAAAATTACAGACAGCTTTGTTGGAGGTTGCAAATTCAAAATGAAACTGACTACTTACCACAATTGATGGGAGAGGTTCATTATCATTAGGCTCCGTTCCATGACTTGCATGATTGAGGTGCAAGTGACCTGTAGAGAAACAGAAACATTTGACTTGGAAGTTAGAGATACTGATGCTTTTACATGAAGGAGCATGCAATTCAAGAGAAAAAAAAATCAAAAGATGCAAATTTTGCAACACAGCGACAATGACAATTAGAACAGAAAGGCTTCTCAGGGTTGGGGGATTTTCATCAAAACCTTGAAATGAAAAAGTCATGCATGATGCCTAAAACCCAAACAAGAACTCATTAGCAGAATTAATCACGACGATAAACAAGGGTAAAATTTTGGGATACATTAAGGGCAATTAAACATTTCCCTGAAGCATGAACAAGAATAGCAGTTCACTTGAGTACAGATTTTGTGAATAAACTCAACCAAATTATTCAAAAATAGAGACTTAATAGCCAGTTTAGGAAGGATAATATACCTGCAGGTAGCCTTCTGTGACTGGAACCAGTGATCCGCCTGCCAGTGTAGATATGGTTGCGATCGAAGATCTGGAAGATGCCAGTCATGCATCCAATTTGCTTCTTCAGGTCTGGGTTGTCATCTGTTAAGGCATGTAAAAGCTTTGCAGACATCTCCACCTATGTTCTTCAACTACAAAGAATAGAACCCAGACCTTTCAAGCCTGCATTACCTACTTGGCAAAGCTAGCTGCTTTATGATTCCCTCAGACAGAAAGAACTCAAAGTCCTCGAATACAAACACTGGGTTTCAGTTCCAAAACAATTAGAACTAGAAGATGATAGGACTTTCAGTGCAGAACCTCTGATGATTACAAGAAGTCAAAAACCACACCAAACCTTTCAGTCCCAGAAACCCAAATCCCAACACATATGGAACTCAGTGACAGGGCATCTCTCGAATATTTGCAAAACCCAGAAAGCAAAAAAAAAAGACGCGAAGAAGTACGAACGGCAGGAATCAAATGTCACGTTGTACAGATATTTTTTACAGTTCATCAAAAAATCACTTGCACAGTTCTGTACTAACCCCAAAAGATCTTTCAACGCTCCAACACCGACCAAAATGCTACTTAAAATCCTTACCTGTGCAAGTTCTTTGCTCTGCAACCCGATTACACTGGCAGTGCCCCTCAGGGAAACGAGACAGAGAATTGGAAAGAAAGAAAAAAAAAAAATCAATGTCTAGCTGGAATCCTCATTTCATCGGCGAAAAAGGAAGAATTTCATCCCGAGAAACCGCTTATCGGGTTTCACAAAACAAGCGAGACAATGCCCTCTGTGAATGACCTAGTATCCAAAACCAAATACCCAATACCCAATGCCCAGAGCAATCCAACTAAATGACACAGTAACATATATGCCTCAAAAATCCGAACGAAAGCTGTTAATGCAGAGTTGACGACTGCATAGGAACTTCTGCAGACCCAAGAGAGATGTTTTTTGGGCTTCTAAAGTTTCTGGGTTTCCTCAGCAAACACCAAACAGAGTTACAGAAACGAAAAAGATACTGTGACAGTCATTTGGCTCTCTTTAAAGAAAGCCAATCAAGGTGAACAACAGATAAGAAGATGATGCATTCTTTGAATACGAGTTTGTGAATTAAATGAAAATCTAGTGAAAGTGAGAGTTGGCATTTGTTTAATGTAATTTCTATCATGATTTATCCAAGAAGGAGACACTTATATGAAACATTGGAGATTCCAAGGCTGGCATATAGAGAGAGTGGGAAGGCAATGCTTGTGCGGGACAGATGACCCAGATCTACTATGACCCCTTCACCACACTTCCATGTGGCCTGAGGGTTGATAATGTGAGGTGGGTCTGGATCTGTCTACATGGGGCATGTGCTGTGTGTCAGAGAGAGAGAGAGAGAGAGAGAGAGAGAGAGAGAGAGAGAGAGAGAGAGAGAGACTTTGAAGGGGAGGGAAGAGAAGATAAGGAGGTAAGGTCCGTAAGGAGGAGGTGGATCTCTGCTCTGGAAAGCCTGAATTGATTTCATGGTCCAAATTACTACTTCACCCAATTGTATAATCTCATGATTGACCTCATGAGCTACAAAGTCTACAACACAACTCGACAACAAATTGCTGCCAGAATAAAAATTTCTGTACATCACCAGATCATTACTGTACTACAACTGTTATATATATATCTCAGTCAATTGTTACTTCGAGTGCTTGACAGCGAGAGTACTATTCAGTATTTTAATTGTTTCTTTCTCTAAGAATAGACGAGCCCAGAGCCCTGTAAGTATTAATTTATTTATTTTGCAGAAGTTAGCTACCATTTAGTTTTCCAAAATGGAGCTTATATAAATGGGCTGTAGTTTATGCGTCAGCCGTCTGGGTTCCACTATCATCTTTTAGTTGAGATATCAAATATGAAACTTAATGTAATATATTAAAATTAATTATATTTTTTAGTGCATTATCAATCTAAGAGCACACCTGAGGGGCTGAGACCCAAAAAATCTAAAAAAATACTGTTTCTATCAGAAGGAAAATAAACACTCCTTAAGGAATATGCTGAAATGTATTTATGTTTTGACCTTTTTTTTACCTGTTTAAAGAGAGTTGAAGGAGTCATCTGCCATCATTGTTTAATTTTGACAATAAATAATGATTGAGAAAAATTATAAGTACATTGATATCTATATTTGAAATCTATTCGAAATCTATAAGCTTTGTTTACTATATCCAGCATTATGATCAATCTATACTATCTATCTAATTGGGAATTGACTACATGCCCAATTTCACCAGTTGTAATTTGGAGGCTTTGATGGAGGATGGAGGCTGGTGTAAGGTTTAAAGGGAAAATGACACTAATAAAAGACTATGCTTGGATAGAGTAAATGCCTACCAAAAAAAGAGTTTGAGAAACTATAAATGAATGCATAGCTTTCCTTTTCATATTTAATTTCTTATTAATACCTCTTTGATGTAAATAATTTGAATTCTTACTCTTTTCCATGAGGAAAATGAAGAATTTTTACTCACATAATTGTATATTAAAAAAAGGCCAACACACTTATGGAAAATTAGTTTAAGAAGTATTTTTCTTCCCTCAATGTGAAATGGGAAAAGCAAAACAAGGGGTTTTTAACATGGAAAATATGTTTATAGTGGTGAAGGAAAACGAGGCTTTTTTCTTGCATTGGTTACCAATACAAATACCTGTTTGTTTATGTCTGCAACTTTCCATATTTTTGGGTGATTGAATAATCCAACAATGTGGTCCAACACATCGTTACCTGGAAAACTGAGCAAATGTCAGTAAATGCAAGACCTCATTCAGACAAGCTAAGCCTTTTCCGATCTGCCAAGTTTCTCAAACTGTGCAAACCATCCAAAATCTGACCACAAGGGAAAGAGATGGCAACCCTGCAGATATCATATTTCAGGTATGAACATGTTTGAAGATGCCAAAAAGACCTTGTGTTTGATCAGCTAAAGAACTTACTTTTTAATCCCCACACACATTTCCTTCCATCTGAGAATTATTAACTTCTGTAATATCTTACCATGCATTGAAGCCCCCTCTTTTTATTTGTCATACATCAATTATATTTATATGTACATTTCTATAAACTTATACATCTCTGGGTGTTTAAATGAATTTTTTGAATCATGCCAACTACCAAAACTCCATATTCATAGTGACATCAAAATACATACGTATATGGGTTTGTGTTGTTAATGTTCACAAGACACAAGGATTCCCCTTTTGTTGTTCGAAAGGATAGAATAGTCACTCTATCTCCTATATCTATGGGGCATAGCTGCTTAGAGAAGGAAATTAAGTGGGAAGCCATTGGGTCCATCTAAAGAAAACACTGCATGAGAAGTTTCTAAATGGTTGAGCATTATTATTCCATCTTTGCTGTCTTCATTTGCAGTTTTTAAGCTCCCTACCATATCCAAGATTTGGAATGGTGTAAATGATTCCTTGGGAACATGGCTGCCCACCACCATTAAGCTTTGTCAACCTTTGCCTTGCTCTTACCAGTCACCTTTTAATGCTTTGTGGGTCTCTTTCTCCCTCAACTTCCCACCCTCTCAACTTCCCATTACATCAATGTTTTCTTAATAAATAGTTTGATTGATCACTAAGGTTTTGTTTTTTGTTTCTTGTTTTCTTTTGCCATGTTTTATTCATTATAATTTTTTTAATGTAAACCAGAAAGATTATGGAATTCTTTTACGCGGCTTAATCTATCGGTAATGCAGCGTATCAACCATATAAATATTTTAATCTCACTAACTTTATTATTTTAATCTTCATGATCTGTGATATTAACCTCCCTAGACTTTATTGCAGCTAAGGCAGTTGGCTAATTCACTAGCTTTTCAGAAAGAGTCTTGTTCTGGAACTAAAAGTTAGAACTGGAATGAATTACAAGTTTACTATATAATGAAATAGTACTGATCAGAAACTCTTTTGGAGAAGGATTTAAATATGTTTTGTGATCTTATGTAATAGAATTAGCAAGTCCTAGCAAATATATATTAAACATGGAAGTCGGGACCCATTTGCTCTTTGTTAATAGAGTTGGTAAAATTTTCAAAGAATGTTAAAGTACTTGGGTATTGGGTTTCTATATTGTTGTTGAGACTGGAAAGTCTCTCTGAAAACAAATTATTTTGTCTCAGTAAACATAAAATTCCAAGAGAATGAAGAACACAGTAGTTCTTGACTTCTTGTTTGGGAGCTAGGGGTATTATTCATATACATGATGAGAGATGCTACACATGCATGCATGGTATAGACATGAATGCATTTATATAAATTATACATAAAATTATTCATCTTTATGCATGAAAGTGAACAATTTCCACCATCAGGAAGGTGATGGTGACTTTTTTTTTTAATTATAATTATTATTTTGATGGGTTGAAAAATTTGATGGTGATTGTTTTGATAGAGATGGGGCAAGATTAAAGAAAGATATATGATGTACAACCACTTGCATGCAGATGAAAGTTGAATGGATCACATGGACTATGCCCTAACCCTGCCAAGCAATTCCAACAACTCTATCTCAATAATCCCAAGGCATGTTCCAAAAGAACATTTAACTCTTCCATCTTAAAAATGGAAAAAAGAAAATAAAAGGAACATTTCCCAATTGCCTCACCTGGATTAGCACATGACTTTCTTTGTATCTTCTTCTTTCTCACCCACCAAAAACCCATGTGATGTAGCCAGATCAATATACATTATTAGTCAACAAGATAGCTAGCTAGGATCCTAATTTCTAATAAACTGGATTCTGTGATCAATAACTACTTCCATATAAATCATGGTCAACTATAGTGTGCTCTGAGAGAGAAAAAGAGATCCTTTTAAAGAAGCAAAAATTTCAACCCAAAGGGTGTTTGAATCTCAGTTTTCACATCTGAAGGGATTCTAAAAGTAAAACAGATTGTGTGAACATGAAACAAGAGAGAGGTGTGTAATTAATATATTAATTAGAAGTTTGATCTGAATGTGGAGGAAGGTTCCTACTTCAACCCTTCCCAATGAAGGTATAGTTTTTAAATGTGGGGTTTGAAGTCTTAAATGTCCAAGCTTGGGGTACAAGAAAAGGGGATACCTGTAAGTGAAAAATCAACTTGTATCCTTAAACTATCTTTAGAAACCCATGAGTGAAACACATATATGCAGTGAAGTTCAAGGTTTCCACTTTTTGCCTTAGTTTTCTCAGACATGGTGAATACAAGGGAAAGGTCTGCTTGAAGTGAAATATCAACTTCTGTTTACAGCTATGTCCTTTAAAAGTCATATTTAGAAACTTACAATTGAAGCTTAATAGAGAGATGTACTGAGTGATTAACAAAGGCTAACAAACTATTGATTATAGGCCCAAAACAAGGCGGGTAAGATGGCAAACCACAAAATGAAGCTGAAGTTGAAGGCACCAGATGGTGAGAATTCAGCTAAATCTAACTTCCCTAACACATGCCAAGTTGATTCTATCGTCGGCAATCTTAGATTATTTCTGGGTAGTTGCAGGAATTGGTTAAGGGGGTCTAAACAATTGCCTTCAACACCTCATTACCTTAGGTTATAGATCTTAGTGAAGCTTGTTTGGTGGGTTGTCATTGGTCCATTTATGTTCTTATGTTTGATAATTGACCTAACGAATTCGATTTAATAGATAGGCCCACTTTTTAGGAGGGACCACTCTGGGTGCCTTAGTTCTCTGGCAGTTCTCTGGCACAAGATATCTTCATATAGATTGTTAGGTCTCTCCCCCATATGCCATAACCTTGAAAACCAAGACATGATATTACTAAGAGATTGGGATGAGCACATGTACTTGGACCCCATGATATCATTGGCCGAACCTGTTTTAGCTACTTGTACTTGGGATTCTGCTGAAATATCACCAGTGGTTGAGGCATTCATTGGCTTACCTGTGCACCAAATTTGTGTGATGTAGGTTGGCACATTTGTTAGGCTTCAGTACTACCATAGTTCATTTTCTGTGCAACAAACTAATTCTTGTTTAAGAACTATAAGAACTTGCTGAAAAATGTTTGAAATCAAAACAAAATGCAAACAAGCTTCAGAAATATTATAACAGAGAAACATTACCATAAATTAATGGGCAATTCAGCACAAAAGTTAAAAGCCTCAGTAGATAGATAAATGTGCCCATGAAGTAGAGGCACAGGGTTGCAGTGAGGATTTAGAGGGAGCAACTTTGTTTCAAAATCACATCGTAGAGTTATGGACTATTGGAAGGACTTTTGGTAAACTAGATGGTGAAGCAAAAAAACCCCAATTTCCGTAGGAAATGTTCTCTTTTCCATTTGATTTTGCAATATTCTAAAAACTTTAGTTCTGTAACCACAATGAAGCAGGGTAGGAGCTTGATATTTAGCTGCACACAAACTTGCACTAAAACCAGCACTGATAAAATCAGAAGAAATCTCTACAGATGTAGACCATTTGTGATACTGTGATTAACTTTGACTATAGCTTTATTACTGAATGAAAAATACAAAATTAAACATACCCAAAATCAAGCACATTATAGCCTCATTGTCATATGACTTGATAGAACAAAGTTTGATAAATTTTAGAAAAGTTTTCAGTGTGTTGGGTATTTTTTAAAACCCACCTGCACCAGCACTCAAACTCAGAAGAACCTAAAGCCAAAAAAATGTTCAGAATTGACAGTGTGTTACTATGAGCTTAGCCCGGTTATGAACATCTTTGAATCAATTCAAGCAAAAGTATACAAATGTAAACTCTTTAAAGTTTGAGAGATTAAAGAAAAATTTATAGTTAAAAAACTATCAATCTATCATGAAAAGGCTTTTGAGTACCAAAACGCTTTGGGCAACATTTATGGCATATCAGTACTAACAATTAAAAAACTGCAATCTTTAATTTCAGCTCTTTTCCCTAATAATTCAAGTAAATGAAACTCATTTGAAACATTTCAAGTCAGTAACATTGGCAATATGTCCAATAGAAACTTAGAGAGCAGAAGAAATATTTCAAATTTAACAAGTATTAATAGTTAAACAGGACCATAAAAAACAGTATCATGAAACATTAATCTTATAAGAAACACTAGTCATACCAGAAATCACTATCCATTATAAGGTCATAAATCTACAACTTTGGATTACAATATCTTGTCACTGACATTGGAAAGGACCGCCGGGGGGGGGGGGGGGTGCCAAAATAAAACCACATCAAAGGCCTTGAAGATTTTTACAGAGTAAGGTAGGTAAGTTCTCAAGGCAGAAGTTAGGTCTCAAAGGAAATGAATCCATCATACAAAACCTGGAATTAACTTTGCCAGTTAATAACCTATCGCGGACTTTGTTTAGAACAACAATAGGGAATAAAGTTGAAGCGCCTTTTCAGTCGTTCGATTTCTGGCGTAATATTAAAATTCTGTGTGCAATTGTTCTTCAATTTTATACCTGCTGCAGTGCCACATTAAAGAAACACCAAGAACTGGACAACAGAAGAATTTATCAAAAATAAGAAATGAATAGCAAAAGAAAAGGAAAAAAACATGTCTATCAAGCCAAACGTGAGTCCAAACAACAGATGTCCTACATGACAGGATAATTCAGCATTTTCTTTTACAGGGGAAGTGGGGGGTAAAGGATGATGAAACATATAAGATGCCCACAAGTGGCAATCACTTCTCTTAAAATTATCTAATCATTTGTCGGCTTTAACCCTTCCAACTTACTGTTGCCACTGCTGTAATGATACTGGGGCTGCAGGTAATCTACAATCTATAGCACTCTGCCCTGCACACTTGTTCCTATCAAATTATCAAAATATGTCACTCTTAACACCATTAACTATTTTCAAGCAAACCAAACAAATGAACAATGAAGAAACCAGCAAACCAAACTATTAAGCAACAAAAAATGAAAATAAGATGCGCAATACACCCTGCCTCCAGGTTTACTTTTACCATGGAAATTACCAAGCTCCTGCGATTCAAGGATGAAGAAGTCAAAAGCAGTTGGGAACTTATCTGCCACCATGGTTTACTCTCCTTTTTCTGCATGAAAATAATTTCCTCTCAGCAGAAATTGCTGGGGTAAGACTGCGTAGGGAAACCACCCCCCACCCCAAAGGACTATGCTTGTATGGAAGTCTTCAACACTAGATTCGCCCTTTTCTTTTTAATGTTTTCCTCTTGATTTTCCCCTCTTTGCGAACTGCCTGATATCTCACCATGGACTACAGGATATCTTTGTTAAGATTTTCTTTTTTTTATTTTATGAATAAATAATTATATTAGAAGACAACAAAGCAAGAATACAAGGTCTTTAGGCAGAAGACCGAAAGGAAGAGTTTAGACCCCAAGAGACAACAATAAGTCTATTCCTTGGGGTATCATCAACAAGGGGGTGGGGAAAAACTATCAGTCTAGAGGATACATTAAAATAGATGGCATTTCAAATCTTATCTATAGATCGGGATTTGGATGTCCATCCCGGAGGTTGCACTACCACCAAAGATGATGGATAAAGGCACAGTACACTAACTTACCAATCCAATCACAAATGGAAGTACCTGCAAAGTTTCTCAAAATCCAAAACCAATCACGAGTAAACCTAAAGGATCGCCTCAAGAGGGGCCAAATGGAAGTTAAGGTTTTTCCTCAGATAGATCTGGAGAACGGGCAAGAGAAGAAAAGGTGATCAATGTCTTCCAAACCGTTCCAACAAAGGATGCAGCTGGGGCTAATGGGGATATGGTGGCCGATAAGGAAGGACTAGGCGGGGAGCAAGGTTAAGGGCCCTCCAAAGGGTTAGGGAATGGTCGGGAATGTGACCTTTGAACTAGACCAAAGGGGGCCAGGGGGTTTAGGGTTATGGGGACGGAGAAGGTTCCAAGCTTAGGTTGTGGAGAAGGTTTTGGTGGTAGAAGGCAGCCAAATAGTAAGGTCACAAGAGGAACTCACGAGAGGGGGGAGAGACTCCCCAACCTTGTGTGAGAATGGGGAGAGGGGAAGGGGACCAAGCGCCATTTGAGATGAAAGTAGATAGGGGGTGGATTTGGGGATACAGGTAATATAGACAGTGCGGGGACCAAAATGGTTGTATAGAATTCCTATCGGATGCCACAGATCTAGCCAAAAGGAAGCGGTGGGGCCGAAAGAAATGTAGGTGTATATGGCAGAGAAGGCGCGAGGGGCGCAACAAGAGAAGCTTCCTCCAGATCCTAAAAGGGTTGGAAGGCAGGGGAGTAGTCCAGAAGGAATCGGAACGGAAGAGATAAGAATAGACCCACTTGCTTAAGTTGATTCTTACACACACCAATATTCCAAAACACACACTTCTTCATCCTCCTTTATTTCATGGAGCCTCTCTTTCTTGCATGATTCTTTTCAAGAAGAAGCTTCAAGCTTTGGTTCGATCTCACAAGAACAACTTCACACCACCCCCCCCCCCCCCCCAAAAAAAAACAAAAAAACCTAATTTTTCACATAGCCATTTGTGTGTGATGGAAACTAGCATTTCTATAACGTACAACTACAGGCAAACCTCCTCCACCAGCTTGTGCCTCCAGGATCATTAAGCCTTTTCTGATTTTCCTTTTTTTTTTTTTTTTTTTTTTTTTTTCCCTCTTTGCCTATTTCTACCATGCTAATAATGTTTTCAGGATATTACGTTGCATTTCTATATGAGCTAGCATGGCTTTGCTTTGGCCAGCAGCTCCTGCATGACCTCCTCCAATCGCCTTTATCAAGTTCATCACTTTCATGATAATGCCTCTTCTTTATCCAGTCTGCCCTCTTCACTGTTCTGCTTTCATCATCATTTTTTGAATTAGAAGCAATTGAGATACTTACTCCCAATGAAAGCTGCTGCAACTCCAAGTAACCATCCTCCAATTGATGTTGGTGCAGGCCGCTATTTCGAAACATCATTGGGCATCTTCTTCCTCTTCCTCTTTCTCTTCTTCTTTGTGGCACTCCCTTCTTTGTGACTTACATCTCTCTGAATAGCAGGATCCACCCTTCTTCAACCTGTGGCAGTTTTATATCCACATTATCTGACTCAAAAGCATTTTGGTATGCATTATCATTCACACAAGCAATAGGTTTCATCAGCTCTTTCAACAAGATGCTCCATTCTCCCTCACCACCCTCTATTTCAGTAGAATCTCCTAATTTTCTTTTCACTGTTGACTTATGGCATTCCCCCTCCAAATGCCAATTCAAGTTGTTGCCCTCTAGTGGATGCTGACACTGGTCATTGTTTTCAACATCAAAGACAGGCTTCTCCCTATTCCTCTTCCTCTTCTTCTTCTTCAACCTCCTATTTATGATATTCACTTCATCATGACTCTCTGCTCCTCGAATAGCAGGATTCAACCTTAATTCAACCTGCAGCAATTTCATATCTAAGCTATTTGGCTTCATAGGATTCTGGTCTGTGTTATTATTATCACAGGCAAAATGTTTTTTCAGATCTTTCCCCATGATGCTCCCTTCTCCTTGACCACCTTCATCTTCAAAACCATCTCCAAATTTTCTTTTCACCATTGATTTATGGCAATCACCCTCCAACAGCTTCCCGTGGGTGTAGTTATTTTCTATGTTTTGTTCCCTTGGAAACTGCCACCACTCCAGGTTGTGATCCTTTAGTGGATGCGAATGCAGTTGACAGTTTTCAGCATCATTGGGCATCTTCTTCTTCTTCTGATCTGTGGCATTCACTTCTTGATAACCCTCTGCTTTCTGAATAGCAGGATCCAATCTTACTTCAATCTGCGGCAATTTTATATCCAAGCTATCTGACCCTATAGGGTTCATGTCTGTGTTATCGTTTTCGCAGAAAACCTGTTTCTTCAGATCTTTCCACATGATGCTCCCTTCTCCTTGACCAGTCTCTGGTTGAAAACAGTCTCCAAGTTTTCTTTTCACCATTGATTTATAGCTTTCACCCTCCAACAGCTTTCCTTGGGTGTAGTAACTTGCTATTTTTTGTTCCAATGGCAACTGCTGCAATTCCAAGTCATCATCCTCCAATGGATGCTGATGCAGGTCACCGTTTTCAACATCATTGGGTACTTTCTCCCTTTTCTTTTTCTTCTTCTTCTTCTTCTGATTTTTTGTGTTCACTTCCTGATGACCCTCTGCTCTCTGAATATCACGATCCACCATTGCTCCAACCTGATGCAATTGCGTATCCAAACTATCTGGTTCCATAGGATTCTGGTATGTGTTACCATTACTTTCACAGGCAACGTGATTCTTCATCTCTTTCCACACAATGCTTCCTTCTCCCCGACCACCCTCTGTTTCAAAACAGTCTCCAGATTTTCTTTTTGCCGTTGATTTATGGCTTTCACCCTCCACCAGCTTTCCATGGGTATCATTATTTCCTATGCTTTGTTCCAATGGCAACTGCTGCCACTCCAAGTTGCCATCCTTCAATGGATGCTGATGCAGGCCACTGTTTTCAGCATCACTAGGCTCCTTCTCTCCCTTCCTCTTCCTCTTCTTCTTTTTCTTATTTGTCACATTCAGTTCTTCATGACTCTCTGCTCTCTGAATGGCAGGTTCAATCTTGCTTCAACCTTCGACGATTTCATATCCAAGCTACAAGGGTCTAAAGGATTTTGATCCGTGTCATCATTTCCGTAGGCAATAGGTTTATTCAAGTTGATACTTCCCTTCTCCCTGACCAACCTCAGTTTCAAAAGAATCTCCAAGGTCTATTTTCGGCATTGATTTCTAGCTTTCCTCCAACATTTTTCTATTGGCGTCCTTAATTTCCATGGCTTTAAGCCTCTCCCTCTGCTTCTTCTTCTTCTTCTTTATCTTTCCGGGTGCAACTTCTTCATGATTTTCTGTCCCTTTCAAACAGACATCCTTTTTCTATCCCCGACGGTGTCACTAAATTATTCTCCTCCAATGACTTCTGATCCAATTCAATTTTTTCTTGGATATCACATGACTAGACTTTTTTCTTCATTATAACCTGTACACTGTCCTCACCCTTTTCAGCTATCATTTGCCCGATATCCTGGTTTGAAGTAACAAGAGGCTCCAGTCTACACTCTTCTGACAGCTTCGGAACTTCATATTTACTTCTTTGTGCATCACGTATCTTCTTCTAGTTCTCCTTTCTCCATCCCTTTCCATGCTCCGTTGTTCATAATTGCTTTTAGTACCATAGCAGCATGAACCAGCAACCCTAGGCCACTCATCCTAAGTAAGTCTCCATCTGTTTCAGAATTTTCACATCTATCTTGGGCTTTCTTCTTCGACTTTATCTTTCCTCCATCTGTGCCTTTTGCTTTTTCCTGTGGTGCTTGTAGATCTTGCGGAGTCTTAACGCATCTGGGGGTAGTCTTCTTGGATGATTGCTGAGCCTGATCATCAGTTTCTGACCCATTGGATGTCCTATACTTCTTTGTCCTCCTTTTCCGATCCTGATCATGATTTCCTAGTACTAAAGCAGCATAAGCCAGCAACCTTAGGCCACCCCATCCGAAAAGGTCTCCATCTACATTAAAATTTTCAAGCATAGCTTAGGGATTTCTTCTTTGAAGTCTTTTCCCCTCCACCTGTGCTTTTGGAACGATTCGTGATGTTCATAGATTTTGCAAAGTCTCAACAATTCCTGAGGTTGTATTCTTCAACAGTTTCTGACCCAGATAATCAGTTTCAAACCCATTAGAAATCTGATTCTCTCTGTTCCCCTGACTTTTCCATCTGTAACACCCACTTGCTCCTGGCTCTGTCAAACAGATTTTAAACTCTCAGTGAACAGTAATCCTGTGGTTAAATATATTCCCAAAGAAGCATTATCTTCATTTCTGTTTCTCTCCTTATGGGTTGGCACCATCTGTACTTCTGTAGGCTTTTTCTCTCGTTTAAGGCCTTCTCGTTGCACACGTAAGGCAAACCATGCTTCACCAGCATCTTTTCCTCTTCCAACTCCCAGTTTGTCCGTCTGACCTGTAACATTGCACAAACCTCTTTATAAGAGATGACACCATCATACATGAAGTTGGCCACATTTTCATCCAAACAGGCATAGTTTCATAATCACACCTATTTCAACTCCTCCCAGCACAGAAACCCGAGACTTTGTCTTCCAAACACAATCTGCACATTTTAGTGTCACCACGGCACAGAGCAAGAAGTGATATCGATACTTTCACAATCATTTCTATTTCCTCTTCAAGTCTTTCCGGCTTTAAACAGATGATACGCAATCCAGTGCAGTCCTCCTTCGCCTTATACCCTGAAATTGTTTCCCATGGGATCCTGCGAAATCAAACGAAATTTTTAAGCATTTCCACTCGAAAGAAACCATTTTGAACAAAAATAAAACTGTCTTGCATACAAGTTGTGAGAACTAGCACGGATTTCACTCCAAGGATTTCAGAATAGCGACAAATACCGGGGTCAGCACCCACTTCAATCAGCTGCCCACTAATCGTTCTCCCACTGTGAAACAAAACCTAGAGAGATTTTGGAATTCGAAAACGAAAGGGAAAAAAAAACCCGAAAACCGGGAAGAGAATTGGTTCTGACCGTGATCATCGAGAACGACAGGAAAATAACTGATGAAATGCCTAAATAAATCCGTGTGTCTTAAAGCGTACCTGACTGGAGCGATTGCGTATTTGCTTCAATTTCTAATCCGATGAACTCACTTTCCTCTTCCTTCCCTTTCGATTCCTGAAGTCTTACCCCTCCACCAGATGGGAAGTTAGAAATGGTCTTGTTCGTCACATACAAAGTTCCAAGTTTCTTTCTCCAAGTCTGCCTTCACAGGTTGACGTCAGGGACATGTTGCACATTTCAATAGGGGAATAATTGGTCCAGTCCCAGAGCTGCTTGGTGCATAAATTCTCAAAACTTCAACTCAGAGTTGTTTTTGTTAACGAATTGGATGAAGAAGTGAATTGCACGAGCAAATTCCTACACACGCAGCCTGGGGACTCGATTACATCTCGACAAAACTACGTGGGTTGTGAAAAATTAATTTCAGTTGTATCTTAAGAATACCTTCTCCATCCTACGAAAAGCGAATACTTCAAATAATAATTCGCTATGTAAACGATCAGAGTTTGTTATCGTTCTACAGCAATTTCGCCATTTATCGATATCAGTTAGCCTCTAGATTGTATCACTAGGCCATATTTTAACTTCTCAACTAACTCCAGGTTTCCAACATTCTCATCATTCGCACAATAATCCCTCTGAAATTAGTTCAGATAAATCCCCTACTTCAGATATCTGAGGGAAAACAAATCTTGAAGACAAAAATTTCGCTTTTGGGTAATAAACTAGTAAAAATACAGCTAAATTATAATAACAAAAACCATACGTATAGATTAGCCAATCCCAGTGGTCACAAAAAATCCATACGTACAGATTAGCCAATCCCGGTGGTCACAAAAAGCAGGTGGTCAGGATGTAGGAGTCAGACACTAAAGATTTTCTCTTAAAGGTGGAAAGTTAGACTGATTGTTCCTGCTGTCCTTACAGATAACCTGGAAAAATAACGACCCATGCCCACCATCAACTGTATCTGGGAATCCTTGTAACTGAAGCAGCACTTTTTGAGCTGAATTGAGATCAGCCCATCAATAATGATTGTCATCTGGAACTAAGTTTGCAGAGCTCTTGACCAGAGGTGAGAGAAGAACCATCAACATTTTCTTTTTGTCGCACATCATTTATCTTTGTCTTTACTCTATGATAGAAATCCCATGATGGACTCTTGCTTGTGATAGCAACTTGACCAAATGGATGTTCCTCCACATACTTTTTAACATCTTCAGCCATGGCTAATCCTTCCAGATAAACTCGAAGATCACCTCCTGGGCCTGCCAAAAACAAACATGGAGTTTATGCATATTTGCACGTGACAAGGATATGAAATTGTATTTTTGGATATTCATCATAAAAACACAAGTGAACATGTCACTGGAGTAGATTTTTTCATTATATAAGGTGGTCAGTCCTACCAAATTGATGGGAGACTCTAGGCATGATGAGTGTATTAATTCATAAATCCTTTTTTGCATGATTTCCCATTATTTTTATGACCTCTTCAGGAGAATGATCTAGTGTGTTGTCTTCCACAGGGATCAGACTTCAACTAAGATGTCCACGGGGTCACATGACAAGTTTAAAACCCTATACATGTCACACGATTGGAACTCACAACGTTATCCTAGTGTTGCACCCTTCATGTACCTTCATTACCACCATTTTCATTATAAATAACAATTGTTAAACGGAGATCAAATTTTGGGAAATGTCTTACCTAAAGAATTATCCTTCATATGACGATATGTGAATGGAGTTGGGAAGATTCCAGTGTGTGGCTACATGACGGAGAAATAAAAAGTCAGGACAAGAATAGAATCCAGAAAACATTGAGAAATTGAGAAAAACACCTAAAGATGAAGAACCCAACTGGGTTGCATAAAGCCTTGTACGGAGAATCATCTACCAACACTGTGTTAAACTCATTGTAGACTCCCTTCTCCCATGGAAGATTGAGGTCATGCTTATCCCATAACTTCTTAAGTTCTTTGAGTACGAGCGGTTTGCGCTTGTTCTCAATAGTAAAGAATCCTGTTTCAGTGCAATGTGATTGGTCCTGTACAGATAATTAAGTCAAACAGAAGATAACCACAAAATTTGTCACTAATTGTATTCAAAATGGGTCTTGAATTAGATCAGTTCCACTGCAATTAAGAATTCACAGGTGTATAACTGGGCAAGCAAAATAATACAAACTTTAGATTGGAGGTCAGCAAGGTGGCAGCAGTACTGGAGGATTTCAGAAACAACGTCAATCTGTTTGACTTGCATTCTCCTAGCAATTAGGCTACATTGTAACTGAAGATAAAGGTGAGAGTTGCCTACCCCTGAAGTTGTTATCCTTATATGGATGTGATAGAAGGGGGCAGACTTCTTTATCCTCATTGTAAATCACAATAAAAATGCCAATATTAATAAACTAGCAGCTGCAATGCAATCAAGTTCATCACAATCCCTTGTGATATTTCCCGGTGCATCAAAAGATATTTTTAGGGTTTTGAGATCAAGAGGGGTTGGGGGGGGGGGGGGTAGAGGAGTAATAGAACAAGTATTATTATTAGCCCTTCTTGCTGAGGCACTCAAGCAAACAACGACCAAGACCCAGCAAGAAGAGGATCAATTGACTGCTTGATTGATTCAATACTGAACCCCAGATCCACATAAAAGACTAATGGGGGGTTTGTAACACACGACCACAAATGTAGTTCACTCTCAGGCAAGGGTATAAGACAATACCAGCTGAACAAAGTATTATTGTTTCACCCAAACTTCTAATCGCATTTTCACAAATGTAGCACATATTTGTTTTATTTGAGCGAAGTTTATTCAGTATTTTAGGATCTTCAAAAAAAGGTGTCAGTATAAAAACAACTGAAAACAACATATACACATATTTCAGAATCAAATTTGCTTACCCAGCAAAATAGCAACTTATGCTTCATATCTTTCATGAGGAAATCAATTACACTGTCCACATTTCTCCTGCAGCAGTATAATAAATTTTAGACATCATCCTGTAAAAAATAGAATGACAGCACAAAGTGTACCTAGACCTGTAAATGGATAGCTGAAATCCGCCTCCGAATTCACATTCGTATTCGTTTAAGGGTAGCCGTATCCGGAATTTTTCTTACCGGAAAATATCTGTATCCGTCCGCTAAGCAACCGGATTCGGATTCGGATAATTGAATATCGGATCGGATAATATCCGGATAAAAATTTATCTGGAAAGAGTAAAGTATTTAACATTTTGTTCTTTAAAAATGGATGATAATCGGATTCGGATACCGGTTTTCGGTAAACGGATATTAGAAATTTATAATAAAAAATATTAAAAAAATGACAATTATCAATCAATAATCGGATAGTTTATCGGATCGGATTATTATCGGATATCCGACAAAGTTTCGGATTCGAACTCAGATGCCTTCTCTAAAATTTTGCCGGATTTAGATTCGGATTCGGATATTAGTGTATCTGATCCGAATCCGATCCGTTTACAGGTCTAAGTGTACCCACTAGAAAGTTCCAAAACAAAATGAAAAAATAGAACACACTATCCAAGCAAAGGCTTAAGAGTACTTGTTTCTTGATGACCAGATACCCACTTCAAATCTCTCAAAGCAGAACTTCAGGAAATCATCACAATATGGCCTCTTGAAAACTGAAGCAAGAAAGAATGTCAGAATAAGCAATTTCAAAGGTCAAATTTTGATGAAGATAAGTTCCAGAAACAATACTCACATGATTTACACCCAAATTTCTTGTCTGGTGTGTATCCTCTAGGGAAAGAAGGCACAATATCAGCAAGAAGACCATTTAGATCAAGAATAAGTAGTTTTCTCCCGGAAGAATGAGGTGATCTTCGTGGTAAAGAAGGTAACTTCTCTAACACATTGGCTTCTTTATCGATGAAACCAACCGAAACATTGTTTTTCATTATATTCACGTCACAAGAAGGCAGCATTTCTTCCATCTTGTGTCCATCCACGGATACTTCTAGATTCCCTTTGCAAAAAACATTACATCCCTCTGTTATTGAATTCAACTCATCCTTGATATCCCAATTGTTGTTACTTTTTCTCCCCTTGCTCTCATCACCCGACCAACTAACAGAGACCTCTCCTGTTGGATTGTTTTGCACAGTCTGTATCACTTTGACTCTCTCCATAATATTAGATAAGAAGCACGAGGATTTTCTTTTCTTTCTTTGATAGGTTTTAATAGGTATTACCTTTTTTCTCCTCTGATATGTACGTATTACCTTTTCTCTCCTCTGATATGTATGTATTACCTTTTTTCTCCTCTGATATGTTATTATTGAACTAGCCTTGCCACTCTTTCCATTCTTTTCCAAAACTTTATCTGCACCCCTTGACAAGCTACAAACCACCTCTGGCGTCATACCAGCATCCATGAATGTTTCATGATTCTCTATGTTTCTTTTGAATCAGTGCTATTTTCAACTTCTCACGGAGCAGTATCTATGTTTCTGTTGTTCTGAGACTGCAAGGCTCGATATCCTTTCAAGGAAGTATCATGCACTTAGTTATCACTAGAAGCAATTTTACAAGTTGGTAATGAGTTAACAGCATAGTCTAGAGTTGGAATTTCCACATTCTCATCCAAGAATTGTCTGCTCGTCCTGTCCTATCTGTCACTTACAGACAAGAAGCTTGCTTCCTTTTCTTCCATTTTTCTTGCACCTCTCTTTTCTCAATTTGAACCTGCAATAACATTAATTATCTGAGCTTCTCCCTAAGAACAAAGTTTCAAATTAATTTCCTTGCCCTGATACCAAAAGTACTAGAACAAAAATCCATCATCAACAAAAGTAAGAATAAGCATGGGGGAAATCAGATCATTCCGAATAGCCTCAGGTGTTGCAAAAGGAGCTGCACATTTGTATACCACCTGAAAGCACACGGTTGTGGACTAATTCAAGGTCAGGGAGAATGACCCACCAGGAAGATCTTCTCGGGAGAAGTTTAATCAAACCTATGAACTATCATGCATGGGGGAGATTAGATCATGCCCAAAAGCCTCTAAAGCTTGCAAAAATAACCTGGAGATTTGTACACTGATTGTACCAATATGATATATTTATAATTTAAACAATTATATAACAAATAAAAGAAGAAGGCAGAGAATGGGAAAAGGGTACAGCCTTATGGAGTAGGCCAAGGAAAGTAAGAACCAACCACGAAGAGCTTCTAGGAGAAAAATTAAATAAAACTTACGAACCATAATCCTTCTCCCCCACCACCTCCTAGTTAAGAAAAAATATTGTGGACCATGTGTGTTCTAACAATCCAAAGGACCATAATAGGTCATAAGATTAAAATACTTAATCCAACATTCACGATAAATGTTGATCCATGGTATTTTCTTGAAGGAATGTATCAATTGAAATATGATGAATGTTGCAGCCTCTACTCTCAAACTTAAACTATAAGAATCTTAATCATAATTTTGTTCACGATGCGTTTTTTATAAGGTTTTATTTCATGCAAGAAATATCAAGGATTTGAGCTATTGCAAAGTTCTTGTGAGATCATATTACCACTACTGCTGCATGATAGGGTTTTGAAATCCTGCCCCAACATCTAAGTATGAGATGCTTTCTGATCACACTACAAGCTACAAGCTACAAGCTAAGGATTAATGCCACCAAAGCAACAAAGAATAAATGGAAAAAGGAATCAATCCTGCCAACATCGATGGTACTACTATGGAAAAAGGAATTAGTATTGCATTCATCAAATGGGATTACCGTAAGAACTATCTGACTGGTTTATTATGCGATTTCCCAACGGCTACAAGTTAACAGTATGAACCGTGAACCAAACCTGGATAGCTGATGGTTGAGTGTCAGCATTGCCAACAAGCTAGGCACTTAAATCAGCACTCTCCTTTAAATACAGAAACAGGGTGAAATAAAAGTGCATCCAAAATATGAAAGAATGTGAAATGTTAATGTAATAACCTGATAAAAAGTTAGCCCACGTAATAATCAATAAGTGGAATACAAGTAGAAGCTAAGTTACCCAACATGCTATATTAGGCCCCCAAATATAGATCCTATAGCACAGAACTCAGATTAGACTTTAATCTATAGGGGGGAAATAGTAGAAGCAGCATAGAATTTATAAATTACATTTCTCTCTTCTTTTTTCCACTCGACACTTTCTATAGTGCATACTGGTAAAAATGCAGCTACATTTGAAAATAGTTGAATTACATGAAAGGACGCATACATTTACTATGACTAAAATTAATGAATTTAGCAAGTGGGCAGACTTTTACCCCCTCTTCTTATCTTTCTGGAGGGGGGTAGGGAGGTGGTTGCAGGGAACAAGAGTGAGAAGAAAAGGATGGTTAAAAAAGGTTGACTGTCTCAGCAGGCAACATTGCTTTGTGTTTTGTCCTTATGTAGCCATGTAAAATATGTAACTCATGTAATTGCATGTCGGCTATCTGGTGCCTTCTTAAAACCTATGAAGAAATCCCCAATTCACAAGAATTAGTGTGACAGCTAAGAATTTATGATGAACAAAGGCCAGGCGCTCACTAAATAGGCAACAAACAAGACTTTCTAAGTGAGCCATACACCATTTATATAATCTATTATACATGCACGATAGATTCACTTGCATTGCCATAGATATAGATGTCAGTGATTCTACTACTTCACTATACGAAGTTTTCTGTGCAAGTTCCAGTCATGAAAGGCGAAAAAATCAAAGGCTTGCTTGGAGCTAGGTTTTTGTCACTAGTATTCAATTTTCAATTACAGGAAACCATAAACAAGCTACTCAATGTGTAAGCATCGACTTTAAATCTCGAAAACAGATAATAGTTGCTTCTTCTTTTTTGGGTACAAAGATAATAGTTGCTCTAATTGCACATTTTCCGGACAAAACAGAGTATGAGTTAAAGAAATAACTTAACTTTCCTATTTTACAAAGCATGGACTGAACTCACCTTCAAAAGAACAAACTAATCCATCAAATAGCCCCTTGAACGCTTCGGCAGTTGAAATCCCTACTGGGAAGAATCCGAACAAACAAAAAAAAGCCTACTTTCCACCAAAATAGCAGAAAATAAAAAGTATAGAGAGGAACCGACGGGAAGCAGAGTAGATGAAGTAAGAACAAACAGAATTAAGAAACAAACAAGAAAAGGAATCCCTCCTAGATACGATGATCCAATGCGAGAAAATCAAGAAGGAGAAGAGAAAGAAGAAAAAAAACACAAATTTGACGACGACAAAAAAGGAAAATTAGATCTGAAGTTCTTCGGAGACGAACCTGGTAAACGTGTGAGAGTTTCAACTGTTTGCGGCCTCCGCGTGCCAAATCGATCGATCTTCGTTTCTCACGTGTGACGTCTTTCCATATTCCAACCCCACCATGTCAATTGTCAAATGTCGGTCAAGTTAAGTCGGTGGTTGTGAGTTGTAACTTGGAACACCTAACAAGTACAAAATTTAGTCAATGAATCTATCTATGTTTGGATGTCGAGAAAAGAAATACATATTAAATTAAATAATAAAACAAAAAATAAATTCTGATGATACACAATTCTTGATTTTATGGTTACTTTTGGGGCGCTCAGTTATCCAATGTGACTATTTATTGATGGGCCCGGGTTCTGGTGTGGGCTAAATGGGCCCACAAGAATATACATTCCAAAGAACAGGAGTCCATCCAATATATATTCTCTCTTCGGATGTTGTAAAGTTGATGAAATCAATTATAATTAATGGTTCAAATTATTTTACTAACTAGTTTTTGCATTTATGTCTATACATACCCACCCCACCTGTGTTGGTTTTGGGTACAGGTACCCTTTTGTTAAAGGTCATTCGAACTTTCTCTGGGAGGATGGCATGGGTTATCTCAACGCCATAGCGCCTGGTACTCTAGGCATTTTCTCTACCCTTTAATCTCTGGACTCTTGTAATGAAACATTTGGAGGGATTATGCCCTCAAAGGTTAAGAGCATATGGAACAAAAACAAGAACATGAGGACCAAATTGAACACAATGAAATCTGAAGATCCAAAAGGACACAAGAAGGAAAGAACCGAAATGAATATAGTGGTAGCAATTGGTAGAGTTTGTAACGAGATAGTTGCATGAACTTGTTTTAATACTTGGATGCTTCAGGCCTCTGTGGCTTCTTATGATTCAGGAAATGAAGTTCAGAAAACACTACTTTTCATGAATTTTCTTTTTCGAGTTCAGAAAACTCAATACCTTTCATGAATCCTTTTTTGGGAAGCTGTTCTATGCTCCTGTTTCAGTTTAGAACAAGAAAATTGTTATGAACTGGTCTCTGAATATATGCTGGAACTGATACAAAAGCAAAAAAGTTAAAACTGAAATTCTTCAATTTATGGGTGCTTCAGGCTGTTAGGCTAATGGTTACTGTGTAGCGTGCACTCTGCTACACATTAAGCCTTTAGCCTAACAAGACCTCTGAACGTGACTTCTAGTGATTCAGGAAATAAAGCTTCCCTCCAAGAACTGCATTGACCATTGAAGATACAAGGCAGGTATTTCTGCAGATTTATACTTGAGATTCTCAGCAATTCATCCCATTGAAACCTTCCCCAAAAACCCTCCTTCGTGATCTTCTTTCTCTAACCACAACCCACCCAACCACATAACCCACCCACCTAAAGACAAAAACAAGAGAAGCAATTGGTAACTTTAAAACACACAATATTTTTTAAATTTTCCTGATATTTTGAATTTATCAGCAATGTATCAATTTTTATGCGATGTATTGCGATGTTTCGGCGATTTGTTGCCAATTTTTAGATTTCTCACGTCGGTTTGGCCTTTCGATCAATACTTGTCGACATGGCGAAATATCACCGAGTTTCTATGGTATTTTGCTGACATTTTGAACCTTGCATAGAACAGAAAATTGTGGGGAAATCAAATTTACCCAGAAATAATAGTTTAAGAGAATTTACACAAAAATTAAGCTTATATGATCAAGTGAAGATGCCAATAGAAAAGAGCAGCTCACAAACGGATTACATAAACATCAAGAGCTACTTCAGCGCTAATCCCCAAAATTCATTTCCCGTGAGAAGCCCAAACTTCTTCGACTATCCACACATTTGATCATAACTTCACTAATCCAATTGATACAATGGCCTCCGCCTCTGCAGCCACGAAGAACCATTTTGTATGGTAACATAAATCAAACTGCTCGCACATTTGATCAAATTCCCACCATTGCAACAAGGACCAGCAGACGAATAGCTCCATAACTATCATAATTTGACATACTTATCAACATAGCCCTGCAAAAGGAAAGTTACGGAGGCTGTTCAGAGATCCACATGCAGAAAGATAAAAGCCTTAAATCTGTCATTATAAACTTTTTCAATGTAAACCTCCTTTGGATTTGGAATTCTGGAACATTCTGTACACCAAGTAATAACTAAAATCGCGTGAAGAAAAAGTAAATTCCCCTTCCAACCTCATTATTATTGAATATATTCAATCGAGTAATTCTTATACACAAAAAACATTATGTTTCTCATACAAAGCAAACTGGTTTCCAAGACACCAAAGCTAAGTATAGGAAATGTCTGCACCTAAACGAACTGAATGAATAGCAATGATCAAGAGGTAACTGTTCTCAAAGGTATTTTGTCACTCGGTAAGGAGAAACATTAACAGGAGGGAGAGTACAGATGCATATTATGACAAATTAGACTTTCTACAACCCACAATTATTGATCAACAGTTATCTCAAGGCACTTCTCCTGTATTAAGCAGTGTCAAAAGTTTTTACCACAGAGGGTCACCAGCTCTCAATGTGTATTTAACCAAGGCTACAAATCACGAATCCAGGAAAGCAAATCATAACAGTTAGGGGTTGGAAAGGTTGGTCACAAAGAAGTTAAAAAATAAATAAAAATAAAACCGCAAGCAGCATACTTCTCTCTTTCTCTCTCTCACCAAACACCCCCCCCCCCAAAAAAAAACAAACGGGGGGAAGAAAAACAAAGAAAGAAAAAACACCAGAAAGAGTAAACTAGTGCGAGTTGGATGTTATTTTTTTCTTTTTTTTTGGGTAAACAATAGAGGAGACGCAGTAGCGGCGACCCAGTGCCCCCCCCAACCCCCTACACAATGTTTGGACTTATTGAGTGCGACCTATGCAAGCATTAACTTCGTGCACTACCAACGCAAGCACTGGCCCCGTTAGCAGAGCCCACCATCAGAGGCCTAGCCGCCTAGTATAGTCCATAGAAGCCGGTAGCGCAAATGCCTAGGCCAAAGAGCACACAACTATCCAATGCAAGAAACAAAGTAGCATAAGGGATTCTAACTTGGGACATGAGGTTTACAAAACCACTTGGGAGTGAGCTTGGGACCACTAGACCACCACCCCTGGTGGTAATGCAAGTTGGATGTTGATCTTCGCATAGTCACTTGTGTTAATATGTGGTTATTCATCTTCCCTTTTGTTTCTTACACCTAATGATCTACAATTGTCAACCCATATCCTCTTCCCTAAATGCCAACATCTAACACATCTATCCAAAACTCCATAGGATTGTAAATATCATCCCTAACCAGTCAGTCACCAAAACATCCAGCAAACAGAAGTGCCCCCTCCCCCCCCCCCCCCCAAAAAAAATAAAAAAGGGGGGGGGGGGGGGGAAAATAAACCCAAATACACACACAAACAAACAAAAAGAAAGAAAGGGGGGGGGGGACTGTTAGCCAAAAGTTGTGTAATCAATGACCTTTCCAAACAACCCACAAAGGAGGGAAGCCTCATGCACCAGGCATGCCCTTTATAAGTCGCTAGCCTGTCAGTGATCGAAGTATGGTGAACATTTCAAACCACCTTCCTTAAACTTCAATCTAATTCGAAAGATTCCTTGTCAATGACTAAGATAGAGTGACAACACACTTCAAGCCTGAAACCTTAGACTTCAGATCAATTCCAGAAGAACCTTAAAATCAGTAATTGAGGAACAACAAACCTAGCATGAACTTTAACTTAATGGACAATTGACTTGCACCCAATGAAGTAAGCAAAAGCAGATTGCCATGCATTCTCTTCTCATGAAGAGCACAACAAAATGTATTATGATGGAGTTGTAAGATAATTAATCACACATACAAACGAGCAAAGCCTAGAGTGGAGCCCTAGAGAAAGAATCCAAGTATGAGCTAATGGTGTTGAAGAGGCCATCACCCAATTATCAGTAGGAAAAACATATACAAAATAAAGAAATGGTGCTTGACTCTCACTGTGGAGTGTGGAAAACTGATGCAGAGTGAGGACTAGCCTGGACCATCTAAAATCATCATCTATTTTATGCAGCCCATTCTATATTTTGAAAGCTCGCCTATAAAGGTTCTACTAAAAAAAAGCCCATAAATAATAAAGCTCACCGAGAACCAACCCCCCCCCCCCCCCCCCCCACCCCAAAAAAAAAAAGAGAGAAAAGAAGGGGAAAACAGTAAGTTCAAGTGTAACCAGAAGAGGACTGCGTGCAATTGAATCAACCCCTAGCATGTGTATTTTTAGTAACACTAGGTTATGCAATGAATCCACATTTTGTTGGAAGTCCTACTTCATGATTTAATCAGAAAATGAACAGAAGGGAGAACGGTCACTTACCATCACAAGTTTAGTAAGCTTCCGCTCGTTGGACTGGATGTATTGATTTATTTTTGCCTGAGACTTAGGTATTTGGTGGCTTTTCATAGCTCCAGATACCTTATCAACAGTTTTCTTGACAATGGTCTTGAAAGCTTCCTTGCTCATGTTACCCTGTCGCCAAGATGGCTTCAAAACCTCCTTTACAAAATCTGCAATGGCACTCTTGAATAGCCTCATAGACCTGGAATCCTTGCTCTTCTTCTTTTTCCCTGGGCTCTTAACCTGGTCAATTTCGACATCTCCTGTGGCCACATCTTGACTACCAGGACTCCAGTTCTTCCCATCACCTGACTGAGGGCTCGCACTCTCCACAGCATCTACTTCTGCTGTCTCACCAAATTCATCATTTTCTACAGATTTAGTTACAGCAGCATCTGCAGCTTCTTTCTGCCTAGTGTTTTCTGCTATATCCAAAGGCCTATGTGATCCAGTAAATCTTGAGACCACATCTGAGCCACCTGCCACAAGGGCACCACCAGGCCTGTTAACATCACTGCTGAGATCACGCTCTTGAACACGGTCAAATTTCCTTGATGTGTTTGAAGAAGGCTCAATACTGTCAAATAATGGATCATACTGGTCAACAGCCATTGACTCCCTCACTAATATGGTGCCAGGAAAACTTTTCACGGTAGCATCCCTTGGATGTGCATGATCAGCAGCCAGCAAGGAATCACTAGAATTGAGAAAATTTTGCCCTTTAGGCCTACCAGAATCCAGTGGTGAAGCTGTCTGCCTTGAACCAAGACCAACACCACCTTGCCCATCCACTCGAACAAGACTTGGACCCAGTGAAGTTTCATAGTTGCTACTGTAATTTGTGTCCAACTCACGCCTGAAAAAACTAGAATTGAACTTTGAACTCCCAGGTGGGTGGTCAAATGTAGACGCATATGGGTTATAGTGGGTTGTGTTTGAAATTTTTGATCCTCCAATATCAGATAAGAGAGCTAGCTTATTGCCCTCTAATAATGTTGATGTGTATCTTGACGAGTCAACCTTCAAGGAGGTACCAAAATGAGAAGAAAACACATCAGAGCCAGAATGCTGCAGACCATAGGGCGGCTGTCTAGACGATATGGCCCCAAAACTTTCTTTAGAGAGAGACTGCACTTGCTTTGCAGGAGAATCTCTTGAAAAAGGTAAAAGTTGAGAGGAACTAGCAAAGCCCTGATGTTGGAATTGGGATGTAAATCCTTGGTTAGGGTGTGCTTCAAAGTTCTGGACATCATCTTGAACAGGAAGGGGGAAACGTTGCTCATTTCGGACATGAGATTGAGGATGTAAATAATAATCTTGCTGAGTTGAAGGCAGGAACAGACTACGTCCAGGTAACCCAGAATGTCTAACATGCTCCTCTCCCACAAAATTTGGGCCTCCAAAGTGCTGCTCTTGAATTTTGTTTGCTGGCAGAGGCTCTGGTCTGAAACCATCCAACTGCATAGGACGATGAGGCTGCTCCATTGGATGGAAAGGTCGAGGATGAAAACCAACCTCAGAGTGAGCATGCTCTTCAGGTTGGTAGGGCCGCGTTGTGGCCTGAGGAAAGTCATTTCTTGAACGCATGTTATTCTGTGGATACTGTGCAGGATGAAGACCATATGGAGTCTGAAAGGAGGTCCAAGAAGGTTTCTGTGGACCCAAACTAAGAGACTGGTGGCTCTGTAATAGAACTGAGGGAGGAAAGTTTTCCAAAGGGGTAGACTGAGAACTACAGTCCGTGCCTGCAACTGGAAAGCTGTAATCCTTAGGTGGTTGCGAGACATGTGAGGCATTCATAACCGAAGGTAAGGGAGGAGGAGGAGGTAAGTAAGAAGGCTGAATACGATAGTCAACAGATGGATAGCTGGACGCATGGACCTCCTCAGAAGCCAGAGATTGAGGTGCAAGGCTCTCGGATGAAGGTTGGCTGGCAGAAGGGATGGTTGTATACGGGTCATGGAGAGGAGGCAGCCCAGGCTCACTTGTGGATGTTTTGAGAGGTAAAGGACCCGACATAATGGTACTATCCATTTGTTGAGAATGGAGACCCACATTTTCGAGCATCGGAAGAGAAAGGGTAGCTGAAGCATTGGACTTCGGAAGCTGTGGCACTGAATATTCGTCTGATAAAGGTTGATCAACAGAGGCTTCACCGGGCAAATTCTGCTTTTCAATGTCTTCTGGTGATTGCTTTGGTGATATAGCTGGTTGCAAGGATGAAATTTTCTCAGCCGGCTCCCTAAGATTCTCAAAATCTTCAAGCTGAATAATAGGTTCCCCCTTCAATTTCTTTGGCAATTGAATGATTGCTTCCTGAGAACTCTTTATTTGACTCACCTCACCGGGAAAAGAAACTATTGACCGACTTACTTCATGTGAATTAAGGAGTTCCATGCCACCTCTAGGACCAAATGGGTCCTCCCTTCCATCCAATGCCTCCTCTTTTGGAGCCTCAGTGATATTTACAGGCACGTTTTGGTTATTGGCTTCCTCAAAATCATATACTTCGGTTGTTACTTTCTTAAACTCTTCACTGCCAACAGGCTTTCTAGAATCAGATGAAGCCTCCAGATGCTGTAACTGTTTAGTTTTATAGTGCCTCGACCTATCATGTAAAGAGGAATCATCATGCAGAAACCAACAAGATGCTCCACGGGTGCACCTGCCCTTAAGGAAATTAACACAATCCGTCATACGGCCCCTCTCTCGCTTAGTTTTATCAACGCTAAACTCACCCTTGCGCCTGAAACTAGAAGGAGATCTGCTTCTGCTTTTTCGTTTCTTCGGAGACCAGCTGAAACACAACAACTTAAATTGTCATATATGCTTCTGTAAAAAGCATAAGAACCACACATTGATGCCACAAGCAAAGTACACTACCTAAAAGCAGAGTTCTCTGAATCTCCAATAATGAATAGTGGACCAAAAATATGTACTCCAACCCATTAAAAGGATACAGTTTATACCTGCGAGATCGGCTCCGTCTCTCCTTTCTCCACCTTGGACTGCGACTTCTCTTCCTTCTCCGATCTCGTGGTGATCGGCTCCGGCTCCTGCCTCTCTTGCCACGCCTCATAGAATAGCGAGGCCCATCAGAATCACTGTCGCTACCACCTTCTCTCACCATTCTTCCAAACTCATCCACTTCCAGAGGTGTGTGATCCATCTTAGCATCTTCCTTTCGTAACTTATTCTGGTTATCAATAGATACACTCTCACTGTGCAAACTAGCCTTTTGCTCAGAAACCTCAAGTGAAGCAGATGGGTCATTAGAAGATTGTATCCCATCATTATCAGTTTCATCTTCATCAGCTTTGGTTTGGAAGTCTAACACATCAGAACTTATGGCAGCTACTTTTTCCACTTCATGAGACTCCAGGGAAATATCATGCATGTTTATGGGATCTATCTCAATGGACTCGTTGAGTAATGTAACTTCCTTTCCAGTCATCCTGGGGTCTGCATTTACCTCTAAACCAGTCTCTATGTCCTTGTGAAAACTTGTAGCACCATCAGCACTGCAGGATGTGACTTTTACAGGACTGACATTTTCAAGAGAAGTCCCATCATCCTCTACACTGTCATCAGAAGCATAATCTTGTATAAGTCTGAATGGACTTCCTCCTTGAATAAATGGGCTGGACACCTCCTTATGGCTGATAAGCCCAGCATCAGATGAAGCCTTTAATGGACTTGAACTGTTAAGGATTGAACTTGTCATCTTTACACTTAGACCCACAGTGCATTCAACAGCTCCATCAAAGTGCATCCCAGCACTATGATCTTGGGTAGATAGCATTCCAGATGTAGAATTATCATGTTCTGGAAAGAATTCTATCCTGTTAGAATATGAAAAAGTAGTACAAAGCTTAAAAGTCCATACAACTTGCAATTTATTGCACCTAGGTATAGATATACCACCAAACTGAAAAGAGCACAAACATGGAAAATGGTACTACAGATATCTTGATCAGGTAATGATGCAAAAAATAGATGATAGAAGTTGACCCAGAAAAAAGGACTTAAGTGCACATAAACATGGAAAATGGTACCACAAAAGAGGACAAAAAATATCTTGATCTGTAATGATGCAGGAAATAGATGATTGAGGCAGATAAAAATAAATAAATAAGGGAAAGGGGACTTCCAGTGCCGCCAGAACTGCCCCCATCTCCCCCCCCCCCAAAAAAAAAGTAAATAGAAAGGAAGAAGGATGGCCCTCTCTCTTCAAAATTAATATGATGCACAGCTTTCAGTCAATCCATCAAATGAAGTCAGTTTGCAGTCTTTCCTAAGATATTCATAGCCAATCAAGCCAATCTCAGTTTGACAATCAGCATGTACATATAATAGCCACAAGGGCCTTTGAAGAGAACACAGAGGTGCATGGTTCAGAACACCAAAATATTTCACTGTAAAAAAAATCAAAATGAAGTAGAAATCCAAAATTTTAACCATCATTGCCTAGTAATGTCTCCTACTTGAGGACTACTTGTCAGAAAGATTTTTATTTTGCATATATAACCACTTGACAAAGACCATGAATACTTAATATTGACGGGAAATTAAAATCAAGAGATCAAAACCAACAAAATGAGAGAACAACTAAACTTGAACCTTCTTCTAGCTTGGCCCCTGCTGAAGATAAACATGGTGTTGTACTGTGCAATGTATCAATTTGGCGCCCTGTCAGACTCTGCTGTACATGTAATTTCTCTTTGACACCATTGGGAGACGAAACAGCTTCACCACTTATACCTTTCACAGAGCAACCAACCTCCTGATCATCGGAAGACTGGTTGGCATCATCTGTAACCGAAAACAAAGAAAAGGTTTCAATAATCCAAATAAAACACATCTCACAGATCACACAGTTTGATAGCACAAATACAAAAAAGAGATAGAACGATTCACAATTTCCTATGTGCTTTGGGGATCACTACAAGAGGTCTTGTTAGGCCACAATAGATAACAGAACATAGACCAATTCAGTTAAAAGAAAGGCCTTATAGTGCTACAATCTCCCGATTCAATGATTAACCCCCTTTGAATGTCCATATACAACTCAAGGAAGGACTTGCATAATTGGGCAACACATTTTATTTTCAATCTTCAGTCATTACACTGCTCATTTCAAATTACTCTCTCTCTCTCTCTCTCTCTCTCTTTTCTTTTTCTTTTTTGTGGGGGGGGGGGGGGGGGGTAAGGTCTTGCTAGATACCTTTTTAATGCCAAAACTTATTTGTCTACAATGATTGTGTCATTTGAAGGCTTATCTAATCTACTTCACACACCCCACCCCCAAAAAAAAATGACATTTCCTTGGCCATCCAGGAGAAGTAATCCACAACTGAATTTCAATTTCTTAATTTGATTACAGGTTTCGTTTAGAACCAATTTTAGAAGTTACTTTAATTGTTTCGGGAAGTGACTATGACTTGTAAATATGAATTGAACTCTTGACGAAAAGGTTTGGGTGATCTGGAAACCACAAAAAAAGACTTGCAGTTGCTCTTTCTAATCCTCAAATAGGATCAGGGCAAGGTAAAAGGGTCTGTTATCAGTTGTCATTTTGAAGAAGGTTTGACCACAGTATTTTTTTTAAAATAATAATATAAAAAAATAAAAAAAAGAGGAGGAAGAAGAAGATTTGGTCGGTTTCTGTGGGATAAATCCATGTTATGAATTACTTCAATTCCTTTTCGATCCTTAACAACCCCCCCCCACCCCCCAAAAAAATAAACACACCTGACATCAATGGAGGAGGACCAATGCCAAGATCTTGACCAGGAGCAGCTCAAAGGACAAAGTAGGTTAGGTTCAGGCGGTTCAGTTACGGTGTATAGCTGTATAGCGTGGTTTTGTGGGGTACCATCAAATGGGATCCCATATTGAAGGCTTAATAGGTAAGTAATGGAATGGGGTTGTCGAATTAGGTAGTAGGAAAAAGGGTCCAAATAAGATGGATTGGGGATACATTAATGACACAGGATTTCTTCATATGGGGTGATTCGAGGTGAATATATGAGACTAAGAACCAATGTAGGCTGAAGGGTAAAAGTTTTCCTAATGTCCTCCAAGTTTGGATAGGTTTGGATGGATAATTTAGGACATATGAGGTTTCTTGACTTTAGGGACGATCTTAAATTTTTGAAGAACTTGATGATTTTAGGGTTTAGAATTGTCAGAATTGGCTGTAAATTGGTATGAAGGTTGGGATGGTATGTAAATTAGGGACGATGATGCAAGTTAAGGACAGATCTGATTCCTGACTTAAAACTTTTGATGTAGATCTACATCACTCACCCAAAACCAGATTTAGATCAGACATAACTCTCAAAGAGAAGCAGCAAAAGCTGAAGGCAATATTCAATAATCAGTTTGTATTCTTCACATCTTCTATTTTCTTTTCTTTTTCTTTTTGGGAGGGGGGGGGATGTTGTCAGGGAGGAGAGGTGGTCGGGTTGGTAACTTACAGGTGGCTAATAAGCCTTAAATTCAGATATGTCCTCATAATAGGGCTTCAATACCTGCTGGACCAGGACTTCTGATAATCTAAGGCCTTGGACAGTTAAGAGACAGATAGGCAGAGTCAACTGTGGAGGCCTTTAAAGTTTAAAAGCTGATAAACAAAGGAAGTAAAAAACTCTCCTATCATTAAGTTGGACAAAAATTACAAAAAAACCAAGCCTAACAGAAAAATTAGTAAACTGAAAAACCAAGGACAATACAAGATATGAACCATGCTTGAATGCAGAATCTGCATCACACCCACATCTCCTGATTATCATGACGATCCCTGAACTAGAAACCTTATCTCAATCATCCCTTCGACATTTGCTGCAATCAAACCACTTTGCAGCAAAATTACCTCTCTACACCCACATTCTTTCCCCTTACCAAGGTAAATACCCATAGAGAAAATCCCCTCCCTCTCCCTCTGTGACACTATTTCCTCTTTTGAATGGGAGAAGTAAAATAGAGGGGGGGTGAAAGTAAGAAAAGGAGAGGGTCGGACAGAAGACCCCCAAAAAAATTTTGAAAAAGATGGGGGGGTTGAGAAGCAGAAAATTGAGCGCAAAACAAAGAACAAAAAGAAACCTAGTTCTGGAGCTTCCCGCAGTGAGCTGTCATCCTTCTCAGAATGGTTCACCACTCTGTCTCCCTCTCCAGAGAAGCAAACAGGGAATATGACTCTGTTTGGTAATGCCCAAGCCTCCTACACCAAAATCCTTCATCTAGTCCCTTTTCTGTCTTTATTTATCTTATTCCTAAACTGCCCCTACTTTATTCTTTCAATTATTTTGGTGCTATTTCCAGAATTAGACATCCTTTCTTTGTATAACTGTTACAGTCTTTTTTTCTTCTACCAATTCTTCTTCTAATTCCTTTTTTATCTTCCATTATGCCCCTAAAAAGCCCTTCACTCCACATTATCATTTATTCACATTTAGTTCCTATTTTGTCCTCCATCTTTAATTCCTAAACCCTATCTTGTCCTCTTGCTCATTCTGATGTGTCTCGATAGCCCTTGCTGATTCTAATTATTTACTAGAAAACCAAACCAGGTAACATCATGGAAAACGAATGGCACAATTGTCTCCATTCAGTTAGCAATGGATTTTGTAAGCTGCAGACAAATTTCTTTCTTTTCTTTTTTTCCGAAAACAGGCTTTCAAGAACTTGCCAGAAATATTAGGGCCTTTATCATAAGATGTCAAACATGATACAACCTCCAAAACGTAAATCTTACATGGAAGAAAAATGTGGATAAGATAAGCGACAACCAAACTGAGATAAACATTCTGACCAGGATTGAAGTTGAAGAATTGATCGATTCAATTTCAGTCATGAAACCCCTTCTCCCCATGATCAGATTCTAATTGACAAAATGCTGTTTGCCAATGGCCATAAAAAATTGTGATTGTCAAACAGAGGATGTGCTGGATCATTGACACATCAAAGTCAATGATTTGGATGCCAATTGAGTTAATTTTACAAAACTCATGGGCAAACCTTTTTCTTTTTTAAGAAAAAAAGACACCGGGGGGTATTGGTGTTGTTCACTACCCTGGACCAACCCAAACTCAGTAGAGTATCGATATGAAGACAAAATGGAATTTGAGTTTTTCTGATCTCATGGAATTTAAGGAAACTAAGTCATTTCGGGAAATAATGTCTTTTAGCTTATTTTTATCATGTTTATTTTACAGACTGTCTATATAGGGTATTTTGTTTCTAAATTCCCTCTTGGTTTACTTACGTAAGGAACTAGTTTCCCAGTAAGGCAATTATATTTACTTCTAGGCGCCATGTTATTCTTCAAATATGATAGAAATTGTTTATAGTTAAAAAAGATGAACCAAGTTTGTGTCTGTGAAAAAAACAACATGGTTGGTTTTGTGTGTTCCACTCAACAATCCCCCTGGGTGATTTCTTCCCTCATGCATTTTTTTCTATCCTGCAACTCTGATCTCTTCCAGTCTTCCCTCTTCCTGTAACTGGCCCTCCACCAACTATGGAGATAAAAAGTCGACATGTTTGTTTATTCAATTTGTCTCTCCATTATTTTATTCAATTCTATCCTATGCATCACCCATAAGCCACTAATCTAAACAAGCCAGCTCAAAATCTTGGTTTTCTTGGTCCAAAGTGTTGTTGTATATCTATTGAAACCATCATACCTTCCAACCAATTTTCATTCATCAACAGATTATCTTAGGACCATCATACACCCTGACTATCCGTAGAAGGTCAATAGATTTTTTCACCTCCAAATTTTTCCTCTCTGCAAGAAATTGGCAGCCAAAATCTCAATGAAGATTGATCAATCAAAAGTAGAATATATCATTCAGGTGTTTAGATGAGATAACACTGAATCCGGCATGTTTCCTGATAAACAACTTCTCTTTTCTTTCCTTTGAATAAAAGATCACATACACCACTTGATTTCATGTTATGACTCAGCTAATGTAAAGCTACAGTACAAGCAACCAAATGAGCAAGCTCAAGGCAAAATGATGAACTGAATTGGCTTTACAAGACATTAATATTGATAATGAACTAAACCACATAATGTCTACAGCGTAAATACTGAATTGATAATGAAATTAAAATGCATTAAGTCTAGAATCATTAGTCCTCTTGAATTAGCAAGCAGATCACATATTAGACTTCAGCGTGAAAGCCAGCAAAACAAGGATTTCCATACTCTCGGAAATAAGGGAGAAGTACAAGTAAAAACTAGCTGATATTTTTTCAAACATGGAGCGACATAAATTAGAAACCTCAACACATCAGAAAGAATTGCTATAATCAACAAGAAAATTAACATCAAAAACGGGTGTAAGGATCAACCTTCCATCTCCATGTCTGAATTTGTTGGTGAACCAGCACCCTCACCAGTCAAGTTAAAAGGTTTTGGTGAAGATATATCTTCCCGAGTCTCTGGTGCTGAATAACTATTCCCAGGCACATTGCATGGTTCAGATCCCAAAAGATATTTCCTTTTCGTCCACTGAAAATAATCATAAGCAAGTGCAGCTTCACTTCCAGGCTCACCGCCAAACAAGAATGCAAATTTTGGATTGCCCAACTCTTTTTTACGAGCAACATCTTCAAACTCAGGGCCATTTTTAGCAATAAACTGGCAGAGGACTCTAATCTTCTGAACAACATCTTCTGGTAGTAAATTAGGTAGAGGTGGAGATGGAGGGAGATCCATTGTTGCTTCCCCCTGAGATGAATATCCATGATCCCCAAGAGACTCCATCTCAGGCCTTTTACCTTCGACATTTTGAAAATCAACATGTAAAGGAACATCTTCCCTGCTTCGGGCAGCAAATTGTGGCCTATTAACATCGTCAATAAACTTCTCCGCAGAAGCTGTGGGCTCCTCACAAACAATACAAGATTCTGACTGATGGGAGACTGCAGGAACAGCATCTACTGCCAAATTAGACAAAAGCTCTGGAGGTTTTGGAGGAGATGGAGGTGGCGATGACGGAATGGGAGGCGGAGAAGGTGGAGAGCGAGGTGGTGGAGGTGGCATAGGAGGAGGATAAGCATCTTCTACTGAAGCATGTACAAAGGATGAAAAGGGAGCAGGAGTGACAGGAACAAAGCAAGATGGGGGTGGGGGAGGTGGTGGTCCAACATGTTGATGTCCTTGCAATCCACCAGCCAGTGATGGATGAAGTGGAGTTCTATACAATGTTTGTCCTTGTGAAGGGAGGGGGGGTAATATTCTAGGAGGAAGTGGAGCTCGCATAATCTCCAGGTGGTTTGTTCCAGAAAGAGGTGGAGCAGGATGATGTAACGCCGGTGACATGTGATGCATACTCTGAGTTGTTACAGTTGAGTAATGAGAGGCATGTTGTACACTTGAATAAGGAGGTTGTATCACTTGAGAGTTTCCGTGTACAGAGGTTGGTGCATGAACAAAAGGCTGTCCTGCATTTAACCCTCCAGGATTCAGGACTTGAATTGGTTGACCTTGCTGAATTGGGGGTGGGGGTGGGGGTGGGGGTAGAGGACCATGGTGATACACCTGGGGGCTTGGACCAGGCTGAATCCCATGATTTGGTGCAGCCAAAGAACCCTGCTGAATTACTGGAGGCGGCGGAGCTGGAGGGCCTTGATGGAATGGCGGAGGAGGTATTGGGTGTCCATTCCTGAACTGAGGAGCATAGTTTCCTTGTCCATACATCTCAAACCGTGCAATTTAACATGTAAACCAATAACCTAAAGTATACCATGTACGAATTCCACCACACCGCTATGGGAGAGGGAGAAACATTCTGCCAAAGTGAAGTTTGTCCAGGCCGAATTCATCCAGCTAACACAAGCCACTATGAAGACTCTGCATGAACATGAATCTATTCATTAAATGAAGTAATTGGTGATGCACTCGACAACCACAACCCTGTTTCAAAACTAAAATACAGAAAAGGAAAAACATAAGTACCGACAAACAAGAACATTGCTTACAGTGAAAGCAAGTTGAACAAAAAGAAACATCTATAACACATTCATGTGACATGTAAAAAAACTTCATTAACTATATTACCCAATACTCACACTCATAACTCAAATAGAGAACCTAATCACATTACAAGCTGGCCTGACGTTTGACGACAGGGATTTCGATAGTATCACTACCAATTTAAATACTACGGCTCAGAAACTCGGCCATAACCCTACTCCCCTTCCCTTGCCCCATACATTAGAATTCATCAACCAGTAACGCTACTGTCAAAACATAAACGCAAATCCACTCTTTGCACCCAGAGTCAAAAGACATGATTTTACTTTACGATTTCTCAACAATAACACTTCTTATCATCAAATCACCAACGTAAAATACAGTTTAATGTGCCAGTATCTATTTCTGCAACAACGCAGAGACGGTATAAAGAAGAAGTGATTCAAAGTGGAAGAATAACGAAAAGAAACCCAATAAATATAAGACTAAGCTACATCAAATCCAAACCCGAACTCAAGAGTAAGATAAACCAAGAATAAGATGCAGTTTCGGCACCTTTTAGAACGGAAATGCAGCAGAAATCCGACGCAGTAGTTGTATAGAATACAGCTGAAACGAATTCGAAAGCGAGCTATTGAATTGAAGGTTAAAGAATCAACTAAACTTCAACTCTCCAGTCACCACAGTTTCGGGTCGACGGAACGACGAGATACATAAACCCTAAGAAAGTTTGGGTTTTTTTTTTTTCGTTTATTTTTCCCCCTTCTTCTTTCGCTCCTTTCGTATTTCCGGATTCGAAGTGTTTGTTCTATTCCAATCTAAAGGTGAGATTTGACAAGAGCATAAGAATCTCCTTTTTTTTTTTTTTTTTTTTTTTTTTTTGAGGGCAAATAAATATATAAAGACCTTCTGGCTTCTGCCTCCAGTCTGATTTTTCTGGCGGTGTGCAATAGTGTAAGCGGTTTACTGGGTCCACGATCATCAACGTGGCTCTAACGGACAGTCTTAGGATCGCTCTGATTGGCATCTTTATTTCCGGTTGGGATTTTTTTCCCTTTAATCTGTAATAATATCTTTTTTTTTATAAATAATCTGTAACATATAACTCCTGCGAAGTGTAAACCCATGAGAGATGTGCTTCAACGTGACAAAATTTTTTATTTTCTATAAATAAATAAGATTTTGCTAAAATAGCCACTTAAGGTTTAGTAGAATAGTAGATAACTTCACTTCTTAGTGGAAAGGTTGTGTACTCAACCTTTAGTAGTATTAATACGTCATCTCGATTTTTCTTATATATAAAAAAACGCATTTATCAAAAAAAAAAATGAAGGGAGAGCATGGCTGTTCACCCTATACCAAACTTGAACTTGAGTAGAAGCATCTTAGGACATGAGCCAATTTCTGTGAACTAGTTGTGCTAGGGCCATTTGAATAAAATCATACAACTCAATCTCATGACATCAACTATTTGAATCTCAAGAAGTGTGGCACTTATGTTTATGCAAGACCAATTAGAACTCAAGCAAATACATCTTAGTGGCAAAGTGGTCATACTAATGTGAGACCCATTATTCCACTATCGTCATCGTCATTCCCCCACCTCCCAGGCCTGTGTTTGAAAAATTCAATGGTTTGAGAACCAACCTATGCTATTATTAAGAAGTTTGCGCAATCAAAGTGGTATCACGTAGGTTATGTGGAAGTTTATGGGCATTGGTAAGAACTGAGAGAGTGAACACAGAACTTCGGATTTGGATAGCGAAAGAAAGCATAGGGAATAGCTTTAGTAATTGGATTTCTCTCTAGATGGTCTTCAATCAAACCAGTGGCTTGTTCCACCATGGCTTCAAAAATTTGATTCCAATCCCCATTGCAATAAAAAACCCACCAACTTTTTGAGATTATTGGAGTCAGCAACTAAGTATACTAGATCATTAAGGGTTTTAAGAAAGTTAAATTTCAATGACAGGGAAGGAAAGATGACAATCTCCGAAAATAAATGTGTTTTAAGTTATGACGGGTTATTGGAAATGGATCCTGAATAAGTCAAAAATGGGTCTCTCAATTAAGTTTTTTTAGCTTCAAGCTCATAACTTCCTTACTGTATCAATGCCTCTCATCTGATTTTTTACTTCTCACTAAAATTGCTGGCCCAAAAAAATTGGTAACTCAATCTTAGTTTTTTATTTGGTCTCCATGTTTGAGTTTATGGTGGTGCACTGCCTTGCACAAGAGAGTAACAAATGTGGACAATACAAGTTTTTTTTGTTTCTTTTTATTTTTTCCGGTGGTTAAGTCCAAATCGTATTCGGTCTCCAGACTCTCAACAACTCTCAATGGGTTGAGCTGGCCAAGCTATATAAGTATTTAGGAATTTTCTTTTCTTTTTCTCTTCCGGATCGATTCGTTGCGTTCGAGTTTCGAACTCCCACACTCCTAGCGGAGACGGGTTTCCAAACTGAAATTGACCGAGTAAGAACGCAGAACACCCTCACCGATGTGCGTTCACCATGATAGTCCGTAGGTGAAAGTATGCCGCAGAAATTGAGGCATTTCTTCATGGTGTAATTCAATCAAAGGCAGAGATATTCAAGCTAAAAAAATGGAGGACAAGAGCAAAGGAAACGAACGATGGAAGGCATCACTCATAAATATATCGGAGATGGGGGCCAATCTAGATTCGCTGCAGAAGCTCATCATGAAAAAAGCTGTCTACGTTGATGAGGAAACATTCGCCAAGACCTCCGTGAGCTCCGAACAAGCGCGAATTATAAAGGTTTTCGATATTTTCCCCCTTTTTTCACGTTACCGTGTATATCTTTTATTTGCCCCATTATCTTCCCCTGAATTTCCATCTTGTGATTTTTCAATTGATTATATTCGTTTAGTTTCCCTTTTTAGCTGCTCGTCTTTAGAGATTTAACCGGAGATCTAACAGTTGCCCTGATTATTTGCATCGAATCGACTAAATATAAGTGAGGGATATTAAGGTTTCATTACCGGATCGATATGCTTATTTTGACATATTGTTGGTTAATTTCAATTTCATTTAAGATACCCTTCCATGTATAAGGAGGAGAAGAAGAGATACATCAAGGTCTGTCTCCATTCTCTAACAAACATGGTTAACATTCAAACATGTTTTTCAGTTATTACATCTATTGTTTCATTTAGGCACCTATTAGGCCAGACAACCCAACCCTCTACAGAACTTTTACAAAATAGAACAATTAGTTTACAACTATTTAAAATCCCAACATCCCATGAATTGGAACTGTAGATAATTGCGTAATCAAATGCTACAAAGCCTTAGGGATATTTCTTTTGCATTTTTTCAGAATTGGCTATATTTCCAGGGTAGTAGTGACGGATTAATGGCAGCTGATTGGTGGTAGACATTCAGCTGAAGTATTCACCTTTTCCATTCATTGACTATAGAACTTATTATGCTTTTCTAACTAATCAATGTAGCACTTCTATTCGGTACCACAGAGCCGCTTTATATTTGAAGGATAATCTTTTCGCATGCAGGCACTTGACCAAAGGATTGAGACATTAGAGAGGGAGCTTGATGCTGCAATTACGGCTGCAGCTCATGCTCGTGCAGAGAAACGGCAGGCCGAGGTTGCCCAACGAGCATCTGAGTTGCATGCACAAGAGGTTACTAGAGAGCTTGAAAACACTACCAGTATGTGTTTCTCAGCTATATTTACTTTTTGTCTTATAGAACTTATGAATCTTGCCTAGCATCAGGGTTCAGAACCCACAATTCTCGGCAAGGGCACTTTATCACTAATAGTGTTGAGAGTTCTAAGTATATTCTAAAACTTCAAAGCTGCACCTAAGCTGTCACATCCCAGAGATATAACATTTTACTTGTTCCAATTGATGATCATGGGAATACCAGTGTATTTTTAGTATTTATGTTAAATCTACCTCTTGATCTATGAAATTTTTGTGTTTTCAAGTGTTACATTTTTAAGTGCATAAATTAATCACTTCTTTTCGTGTGCATTATGAAGAACATTGCTGTTAGGAAAGCCTCACGACAGATTATTTTGTGCCTTAGGTGTGGTGTGAGGTGTCCATTTGGTTAAAAGAATATGTAAAAGCCTCATCAGCATTGTATTATAGTAAGTAGACTGAAATACATGAAATATCTGTATATGTAAGACCAACGATGTAGCCGGAAACTGGTATCTGTATACCCACCTTAACCTACCCTGTTTTAAAGGTTAAGGTTGAGCATAGAAATCTATGAAAGAACTGGAAGTTTAAGGGTAAATGGCTTTTATCTACCTAGCTAAACAGGGAGGGTACGGGAGAAGAGGTCTTATCCTACCAGTTTAACCATCTAAATAGAATCAATTAGATAATGTTACCATAAATAGAGAAATAACAGAAAAGTAAATGCCATTCATAGTGCACAAGGCTCTGTGCTCAGCAGGGTCCTGGGAGGTGCAAATATAAAGCCAAGTCCATATGCCCGTTATCTGATGACTCAGAAGCCACTAAAACTCAGTGGAATTTTAAATGACAGCTATAAGACGAACAATGATGGATGAGATTGAATGTTGTGGCCGTTAATAAATAACATATGTATAAAATCAGTGAAGCTCAAGGAGGGCATTGAGATGGTTGAGTGGTAAATCAGGGAATGAACATAACAGAGGTAGTTTAGGTGTAACATTGACACATGTTAAATTGAGAGTGGTAGTTTGAGGCGGGAAAGTTTCCATGCTTCCTCAAACTTAACCCCTATTTACTCATATTCGCCTGCTCAAAGGTGAACCTCTGATTCTCCCCATAAATTTGAACTCGTACCTCTTCTTCTCCCCTACCATTTTTAAATGACAATATTACCCTTCATTTTTACCAATTCTCTTAGTTGTTTTCATTTATATTTATTTTTCTCACAATTTTTTTTATTGCTTCTCTTTTTTCTTTCCTTTTAATTTCAGTGGTTCAACGTCAACTGCCTTCTCCGTTGCAGTTGAACCTCACCCTACTTGCCCTTCCTGAAAAGCCTTGTACCCACAACGCTCAGCTGTTGCTTTTTATCGAAATTTTTGCAACAACAGCCCTTGCCTGAATCCCAACCTGTAAGACCCATCTGCTTTACCCACAAAAGCACCCCACCTTGCCTATGAAATTACTGTTCCTGGACTTGATAGCCTTTGAGTAGTGCCACTTGGAATGTTAACAGAAAGCAACATTTTGAACATCTTCTGCAGTGACTTGACCATGGATTAAAGGAACTAGAAGAGAAGGATGGCCCTTCTTTTTCAATATTCGGGAAACAGGATTCAGGGTGTCTGAAATCCTGGTGATAGAACAACCTACATGATGGAGAAGATGAAATTTGAGATAGTATAGTGAACCTGCTTGGGTTCATGAGAGAATTGTCAAGTCACTGTTGCCTAGTGTCTACAAAGTGGGTAGTATTTCACACTGATCTAACGGGGCTGAGCTCCCTCATACCCTCTTCAGATATATTGGAGTTGAGTTCCTTTTAATCTGGATGACATTTTTGGGTGGTTGTTGGCCTTGAAATCTGACAATTCTTGGCGAACATTTTCTGGAGAAATCTTCCTAATGGAGAGTAAAATCAGTTGATTATTTAGAACAGAACTTACCGGATTAAAAAAAGAAGAAAACCAAAGCTGTTGGTTCTTATATAAGATGAGAGAACGTGCTTCCGAGAAAGGGAGAGAAAGTGATAAAAGCAATGGGGCTGTAAAAAATAGGAAGGCTGGTTATTTCTGCAAAATTTTCCGATTTCATAGAAAAAATGGTGGGGAGAGAAGTGGACACTATAATTCAATTCTACCCGTTTGGTCAAAAAATGTGGTGAGATTGCAGGGTCACCGGGAAGAGGAGGAGAGAACTTTATTGCTCAAAAGCTCCTCCAATTCCATCAGAAGTTTCTTTCTAATCAATCAATTGAATGGAAAAATAAACAAACAGTTACCCTTCTTTTGTAGGAATTTACAAGTGAAATTTTTTAAACAAAAACATGGCAGATCATATATATAGGGTTAAGATTGAGGGTAAAAAGGGCATAGGATGCTTGGGGGGCGGGGGGTTGGGGGGTGCGGTGGTACCATGGACGTCAAGGGGGGGGGTTTTTTGTTTTTTAGGTCCGGCCCCCCTTGATGGTCCTATTTTGTGCTTTTAGAATAGTAGTTATGAAAAATTATGATAATGAATTTCACGGGGTAAAGTGGCCGTGGAGATATGGTTGTTAGAATTTCTGTTAACCTTGTCCATCTTTTTTTTTTTTTTTTTTTTTTTCCAGGGGGGGTTTTTCTGTTTCGGGGGGTTTCATGGTGAATTTGAGAGACCCAAGTTGGGTGAAACATGGGGGGGAGAGAGAGTTTTTTATTTAGTATGATTATTATTTTTATTTTTATTTTTATTTATATATATATATATATATATATATATATATATATATATATATATATATATTTTGTAATTTTCTACCCACAGTAAGTAAGGGAAAAAAATGGAGGCGGGGGTGGTTGTTGGTTTCTGTTTTGTTCCTTGGTGAAACATTTGTATCCTCCAAATAAAAGCAGCTTTTACTAAATTCTTTTACTGCTGCAGATGTATTCAAGGTACATACAGATGAGTTGCGTGCAAAGCAAGGAGAGATCTCTAGGAAAGATGAAGAGATTAGCGTTTTGGAGTCTATAATCAAGACGTTAGCTGTGAAGAAAGATTGATCCACTACAAATGGGTGAAGACCCATGTTGTGAATGTGCTTTCCTGTAATATTGTAGACGCAGCTTTCTGGTTTTTCCGTAGCATTCTTTGTATAACCCATTCAAAGAATCATAAGACAGAAGTAGACATGCTTGCAGCTTGCTAAATGAATCACTGGTTTTCAGCTCTTTCCAAGGTATGTTTCTGTTGCTGTGTAATTTTCAATACATAAACTAATCAGGTCCATCTGTACACAGTAGAAAAAGTATATGTACATCTTTCCTTTTAAATTCATGTCAGAAACAATCTTTGCTAATCCAGAAAGCACAAGCTTTGCAGACAGAAAGAAGAGAAAAAGAATGAAGAAAAACAGAGGAATGTTGCTCTGATTTTCAATAACAAATATTGCCTTGAAAAACTTATCAGGTATGACACTCATGCATGCCTCATTGAGTGGAACATTCTAGCATCAATCAGAATTACTGAAATGCCCTTTGAAATATGGGTTATGACTGTGTTTGGTTGGAAGGTACTTTGACATGAGGTTGATGAAGTTGATTCAAATTCCATACTAACCTAACATGGAATAGAAAAAAGTCTATTTGAAGGACAAAAATTCAGTGATATAATAATTTCAAAGATGGTTCATTAGGTTGGCTTCACTAGCAAAGTGTAGGGTTCCAGCAAGTCTTGGTTTAGATTTACCAATCTTTGACTCAAAGTTTATTCCCATTGGTCCTCTTTTGCAAGGAACTATTCTCTCTTGTAGGAATTTGTTTTATTTAATCAAAATTATTGAGAAATTATACTTTTTTTACTATGATATTAATATTGTGGTCAAAGAAGGCAGTTATAAACTTATAATATCATCAGTAGGAGAGGAAACCAGCATTATTAGTCAAATGAAACAAATGTTTTTTTTTTTTTTTTGGCATCCAATCCTAAGTTTGTCTTTAAAATATCACATCGCTTTCAACTGACTTTGACCAATTTCTTAGATGAGATGGAAGATTTATATTGATGCAATATTTTTCGCATAATTTGCGAAAATTGCAAAATGCATGTTTACCAGAAATCACAAGTGAAATCACCTTTACATTATAAATCTCAATAAATTACATTAAATTCTGTTACATTTTATAGGATAATCATCACATGACCTTACAATCATCTTATTAAAATAATAATAATAATAATAAAACATGTTGCTTTTATAGTATATGTTTATCCATGTCTTATCACTGCCAGCAATTTACATCTTCTTTTACCCTGCTTGCGTTGTTCTCATGATCATTGGTGTCTGTTTTCAATCTTGTCCTCTTTATATGACGATTGTAATTAAACTAGTTTTTATCTGATAGTTGAACGAACAAGACAAAGGGAAACACAGGCTTTTGAATTGACCGCAAGTGTGCCAAAGGATTACCATGATGACCATTTTTTTTTTTTTTTAAGTTATCAATTATCAACATTTTATGATTACAATTAAGGTTTGAAAAATTGCTTTGTGTTGTCGTGTTAGTGACTGGTGACACCACCGACATGGCGGCATATCGCGATATGTCAGGCAACATTTGGAGGGGTGTCGATTAAAATTGACCCCTACTTTTGAGGGGTATTTAAGGTCATTTTATTTTAAATTTTGCTATATAGCCTAACTTGATGTCAATAAACTCACTATGAATGTTATTTTGACCTAAAAATTCACCTAAACTAATGTTCCTAATTGACACTTGCCTAGTTATATATGGGCGAAATAGGAAGTCTAGAAAACTTGCGGATTGTGTGAAGTTTTGCTTGATTGACATAAACAATGTAATAGTTGGCAATAACAAAGCAAGATGTATTTGTAAACGTAAAAAATCAAAGCAAAATAGGGTTAAAATGCAAGAAACAAGAGAGATAAACGACATTGACGACATTTGATGACATTACCCGCAATATATCGTCGACTTTGTGTCGGAGGGGTTATCCTGTCACACCACTCTAACATAGCAATTTATCGTCGACACTTGGGACTATGGTTACAATGAACCATTCTTAAAGAATTATGGTTTTTCAAATTCATATATATTTAAAATAAAATAAAAAAGTAATAAAAAAAAAAAAAAAAAAGAAAAGATTTCTTAGTTTCAGTTGTACGAGTCTATGACGACACTAGCCACGACCACTGATGTGACCAAAGCTTGTTTACGGTGCACACGCAAAGCGCAGTGCTTGGAAGGTGATTGTTTGCCGCCAGTCTCTGTTTTGAACTGGTCACCCGCGAGAGGTGATGTTTGGATGACTTCATTTCATAATATTTTTTTCTCCTCAGATTTCAAAACATGTAAGGGTGTATAAATCTACCTCATTCTCTGCAACTTTCGTGACTCTGAAATCTCTCTTTCTTTTTCTTCAATTCTTTTGCATTAGAAATATGGGCAATAAATTCGTCTGTTTCTCCCACAAGAGAGTCGACGATCAGAAAGAATCTACAAATCCGGAAAATCCGACTTTCGCAGCAGCAAGCTCAAAAAATCATAGAAGCAACAGAGTTCGATATTCAAGGAGAGGAAAACGTGAAGATCCTGACCTAACTCCAGAAGAACAATCAATCGCCGCGGCTGTCCTCTTTCGTCAACATCAAAAGAATGATTCCGTTTCATTAAACCGTTCTGTTTCTGTTGGATTTCCTTCCGCCAGATTGCCTTCCAGTGCTAGGCCAAGCTCGGTTTCTGATCGTCTTCTCCAACAACTTGTTCTTCAGGTTTGCATTTTGCTTCATCACTAGGGTTCTTCGTTAATCTTTCTTTTTCGGTTTTAATTTATCAAATACCATATTCAAATCTCATTGCGTTTTGATCAAGAATTACAAATCTTTTAAGAGATTTAGCACTCCATGAAGAAATTAAAAAGAGTTATACACTCATGTATGGTTTTTACCGTCACTATTACGGTCAATTAAGGAGGGCAGTAATAGTACTTTTTTTCAACACATACACAAATTTAGTAATATTTCCAAGGATTAAATTTCTTGTCATGAGTCATGACTAGATGAATTCCACAAATAAAAAACAAACTTTCTTATTAGGTGAGATATCTTCTCCCTTTTATGAAATAAAAAATTTCCTAGATGAATAAGTTCATGTCGAAATTTAACTTATGTGGTATATTTTGCATAAAATTCCACCTAGAAGAGGTTATTTTAGGGTTTTCACATTAATTATATATTAGAGTTGTTAACTTCATTTTTGTAGAAGAATAAGGGTTGTCTAACCAGGGGTGGAGTCAATATTGAACATTGGGGGGCTGAATAATAAGTTTAGATCACCTCTTTGTAGGACAAGCACTAATATCTTTTTACCATATATATTATGTGAGCCAATGTGGGACCCATCTTTTAATTCTTTTATTATATTCGGACGTAGGGTCCATATAAAAATTTTAGGTAAATTAATATGGGGACTAAAATATAGCTAACACAATTATAAGTAAATTATAAAAAAATATTGAAATAAAGCATAGAGGCTAAAATTGTGGGAGAAAAACTTTAAAAACTCATGAAAAAAATGTGGGAGAAATTGTAGGAAAAAAAAGATAGATTTGAAGTCTATTAATTAAATATGGAAAAAACTGTCAATTTTCATAAATTAAGTAAAAAAAACAAAAAACTAATGATTATGATTAGATCTAATAATATTAATGGCTGAAATTCTAAACATCCAACTAATAAAACTTAAATTTTAAATTGCTATTAATAGGAATAGAAAATTTAGGGATTTAAAAATAAAATTAAATGATAACGATTAGATCTCATAAAACGAGATTTAAATTTCTATTAATAGGAATGAAAATTTTAGGAGAAAGTTACTGATTAAAAAAAATCAATGATTATGATTAGATATGATAAAATTAATGGCTAAATTTTAACTATATTTAAATTACTATTAATATAATTGAAATTCTAGAAGAAAGAAAGAACAACGAAATAAAAGAAAATTTTAATTATGCTTTCTGAAAAGAATACCAGAAAAATTTTGAGTGAGAGAGATGAATAATTTTAGAAAAAAGAGACTGAATACATGATAATTGTGGAGAAGATTTAGGAAGACTCCAGTGTCCACTAACTATGATAATTGTGGAGAAGATTTAGGAAGACTCCACTCGTGTCCACTAACTACTCTAACACAAAACGTGTGAGATAAAAAAGAGAGAGAAAATAGGAAATAAAATAGGAGATTAAGAAATAATAAATAAGAATGAAAATATCAGAGAATAATAGAGAGAAATTCATAGATTGTGAGTTAGTTTTTAATTAAGATTTATTTTTTTATTCCTTAAAACTGAGGGATTAATGGTAATCCTCAAATAACGATTAAGAATGACATCTATACCCATCATTTTTATCTTAAACTTTTATTTTTAATTTTGGGGCCAAATAGTGTTATTTCATGTATGAAGTGAGCTAAATAAGGAGAAAAATATAGAACAAATCTAAATTTTAAAAAAAATCTAGGGGCCATGGCCCCCCGGTCCTAATGTGGCTCCGCCACTTGTCTCATCATCTTTTAGCTTGCATTTGCATCTTTAAAATGATTTTATAAAAAAGAAAAAAATCTTAAAATGGAAAAAGAAAATTTATATAGTATTTTCATTATAATCTATTTCCCTAATACATATTTATGATTATTTCTCTTAAATAATAGGTCGTATAAACATTAGCATAACCGTTATATTTCTTAATTGCATTCTAGTGGTTGTGTATTTTAATTGGTAAACATCCACTTCATAAAATGGGTTCATAATTTTTTATAGTTAGACTACCTTCTAGTGGTTGTGTATTTTAATTATGGTAACTAGTTAGAGAGTGTCATCGAGATATCAGGCAAGCATTCTTTAAAAAACAGAAATCAGGTAAGCATCAAATTTGAAGTCACGCTTAAAATAGAAAAAAGGAATAAATTTGATGTTACACTCAAAAAAGAAAATAGGATTAATACCATTCTGAGGCCCTGCCATCATCTATTCAACGGGTTTATTTTGTTAGTATTCAAATGTGGGTCTTCATTTTAAATATATGATGGATAGCCATGAAGATAGTGTCATATTGCTATCCTCTAACTCGATTCATTTTTAAGTGTTTTTTTTTTGTGAGAAAATAATTTATTGAGATAATGTGGCCGAGCAAAACTTTAAAAACCTTTAAGAGAAACACAACCATTCTGTCGGTTCATCAACCAAGAGGTTTTCCTTGTTAGAAAATCCACAGTGACATTGGAATTTCTAGGAATATTGGAGGGTTTAAACTCAGCTACTTTGAAGCTAAATACTGAATGTCATCAATAATGGGCTAAACCTTGTAGTTTGATCGAGCTTTTCCTATGATGATGTTGATAAGCTGTTAGTTGTCCGTTTCCATCTCCTAATGCTCAAAACCTACACCGATTGCATATAATAACCCAACTCTAAAAGCATATGCTTCTTCTCCTAGAATCAAGTTGGGCACAAAGGGGATGAAGGCAGCAAGCATAGGTTTACCTAAGTGATCTCGAACTATCACTCGAGCACCTCCTTTTCTTTTTGCCTCAGCGAAGCATCCACATCACTTTAAGGAAGGGTGGGGTTGGAGGAGTCAAATGTTGATTTTCCTCAACTTGTAATTTTCCTTGGTATAGGTCGACTTCCATTTCAGCATAAGTATCTATTTTTCAGAATTCTTGATGAACTATCAAGGCATTCTCAATAATATTTTGTGGAGTCCATATTGTCTTCCCATGTACCTCGTCATTTCTTACATTTTATAAATTCAATGCCATGAATGAACACAAACTTCACATTTTCTTGGCTTCAATCCTATCCAGAATATCAAAATGTTTTCAAGAAAATATGCAATAGCCAAAGAAACACAATTACTTTGATTTATTTTAAAGTTGAGAATTACTTCTTACATCAATTAGATTTGTTTTTCCAAATCATATGTGGCACTTCAGAATTTTTTTGCATCACAATTTAGGTGTGACTTGTATTTATCCAACATGTAGGGCATGTAGATCCCATGTTTCCTATTATTTATTGCGTTAGGAATCCCATGATTGCTTATTCACATGCAGTGTTAGTTTAATAGAATTATTCGCAAAAAAACAAGATTTTTTTTGTTTGGTAAAACAACCAAACAAAAAAGCTAACATAAGAAAAAGCAAAAAAGTGAATCCCATGACTTCAACAAAAATTGTACATCCTATTAGTAAAAGGTTCTAGCTCATGAAATGTTGAATTTTGATTTTAAAATCAAAATTTAATATATAATTAATTGATTTTATTTTTTTATGTGAAACTGAGATTTTTATGCATACTTCATATATATTATTAAAATATAAAATAAAATTTTGAAATTGTCTATATTAAAATGTCAATTGCGTATTGAAATTGTTTAATCATACCAAATTGTATTGTTTAAAATAGCACTATTCAAAATTTGGTACAGTTCTGGTTTCAAGTAGTCATACCGTCTTTATTGACCGAAACCTCATCAAATTATACCATACCAAATTAAAGGATATAAATGTAATTTTACAATTAAATTACTTTACATTTACTTTATTTAAATCTTTTTTTTCGCACCAATTTAATACCGAAACCGATTTAGCAAACACCAAAATCATATAGTGCTGTGTAAATTTGATACGATTCTGATTTTCAGTATTCAAAGTTGATACTGTATCGAAACCATACCGATTGACACCTTTGTATACATGTTTTAGTAGTTGTAACTTGTAATAGACTAGTGACTCGTTCAATCTGATCCAATATTTTGAAGACCCGTTTCTCCCCATCGATCGTGATGCCTATCGTGTGGTTGAAGACATTAGGCAGCTGCTCTTTCTTGAACCGTATTGGTCGGTTCGTTATGTCTCTAGGTGGGCTAATTGTGTAGTCGATTTTCTTCCCATCGATCGTGATACCTATCGTGTGGTTGAGGACATTAGGCAGCTGCTCTTCTTGAACCGTCTTGGTCGATTCGTTATGTCTCTAGGTGGGCTAATTGTGTAGTCGATTCTCTAGCTTGGAGGGCCCAATGGCAAGTTGGACTGATTGGCCTAGTTCCACTCCTTGGCTTCTTGAAGCTTGTAATCGAGATGTCTTGGCATTTTCTTGCCCTTCTGCTAATTAAACTTCCTTTTACCAAAAAAAAAAAAAAACTTGTAATAGACTAAGGGGTTGTATGGTAACGATTTTGGCACACTTAAGTAGCCAATAAAAGTTTATTATTATGGGTGGATATATAAAAAGATCATTAGTATTTTTATTCAAAGTTAAGGACAAAATAGTCCAATCAGTTGATGATGGTTACAGCGCAACTGTCAGTTAACTTCCTACTTTTAAGTCTATGTATATACATAGATTGATATAACCAACGTGTGACGGGACTGACGGCAAGTCTTCAGGCTTTGGGCTAGCAATTGTTTTGACTTTCGATTTGGAGTCGGTCACCGTCTTGGCGATCACGTAATATAGGACTATAGTGGCAACACCATTGTTTCATATTCTTCAAGAATTGGGGTTCGCATTGCACCCAATCTCCATTCTTCATTCTCCACTTGCTTGCTCGTTCTCTTTTCTAACAACTCAAGAGTCCACTTCCATGTCTCATTTCTTTAAAATAATCGATTTAGAAACCTGAGAATTCCAGTTTCATTGGTGGGTCCTTTATTAATTTATTTAAATTGTTCTTCTCTGCAACTTTTGTGCCTACAAGTCCTTTCCTCCTCTCCAGTTTTCATGCATAAGAAATGGGTAATCAATTAGCTTGTTTCTCCGACAAGGAAGTTCACAAGGAATTGAGAGATTACTCCAGTGGTAATCCAACAGTTGCAGAAATTTCCGGTAGCAGATGGAACATGTTTCGATCTTCCAGGAGAGAAAAGCGTGAAGATTCTCTAACCCAAGAACAAGCTCTCGCTGCTGCTGCGCTCCTCTTTCATCAGCGTCAACAGAATGGTACACTTCCATTCGACCGTTCCTCCTCTCTTAGATGTCCTGTTCCGGGGTCAAAGAAGCAGTCTTTGCCCAGGAGTTCGAGTTCCAGAGCGCGTTCTCTCACTGACCCTCTTATTCAACCCAATCAGCTTGTTTGCCAGGTTTGGATTTTGTTACAATTTAGTTCATCACTTTCCGTCGGGCTCTCAGCTGTGGACTTGTTGATTTCGTAACTTTTACGGTTAATGAGGCAACTACATCTACTTTGCTGTTTCTTCTGATTTAATTGATTTTCACTTTCTTTATTAAGCAGATAAATTCCTTTTCTTGTTAATATTAGCAATCCCATTCGGAGACTATTTCGATAAACCTTAAATCTACGGTTTCATATTTCTGTTTTCATTGTCCTTTTAGTACATGCAGCCATGAGATTCTTCTTTATTGGATGAATGAAGTAAACATAAAAATGGGGACTCCTTGATTACCGAATTCGTTTCCATTTCGTTTGGGTTGTTATGGTAAATCGAATTTGATTCTGAAAAAAAGTTACAAACTTACACCCTTGTCTGCTAGATGATTGCGTGTCTCTGTGCTTGTTAACCACAATCCCACCAGCGATCTCTCCAAATTTCCCCAGAACATGATTCAGTCAAAAAAATGTTATGGACCTCGATTTCTATTTACGAAGCTCTTCTCTCTCTCTCTCTCATGATTTGCACCAGCGGGAATGTGGGATCACTTTTGAGTTCTAAAAAATTCACTATCCCTACTTGTTCACTGTGATCCCTGTTGGGAACACAATGAATCCAGAAGCTCAACCTTTGGGGGTCCAATCATGTGGTGGACGACGGAGGTGTTACAGTTGTGAGGTCGATACCTATAGCCCTTGGGCATTATATATTGGCCTTGGGGAAAATAGTCTCAACCATGATTGCCTGTCTAATCTGGTGCTCTTCTCTGCCAGGTTTCTACAGAAATATAATGCTGGTTCTGATTTATCTTCTGCGGTTGATCAACTGGGATAATTTTAGAGATTCCTGGTCTAACTTGTTAACTTTGCATTTTGGATATTGTCTTACTCTTCTACATAAACTTGCCATGTATACTAACTGTGACCTACCTTATCATCATACTGGGCATGCATTTCTTTTTTTATCAGCATTTATTCTGTTGCCTTGTTTGGTACAACCAAGTATTGGCATTTTATGAACATTCAAATTTTCTCAGGGTTTGCTCCATTTGCAATTATTGACTGTCATCTTTTTTAACTCACAGGATCTGAAGCTAGATGATCTGGAAACAAAACATTTTGTCCTTGTCCACGGAGGTGGATTTGGTGCTTGGTGTTGGTATAAAAGCATTGCACTCTTGGAAGAAAGTGGATTCAAAGTTGATGCAGTAGATTTAAGTGGTTCAGGAATTCATTCATCTGATACTAACAGCATAACAAGTCTTTCCCAATATGTACAGCCACTTACTAGTTTCCTAGAAAAGCTAGAAGATGGAGAGAAGGTTGGTTGAGTTTCATTCTGTTCACGCTATCTTGCCACATGCAAAGTTTCTTTACCATAATAAAAATGGTCATGACTAATGCCTAATTATTTATTTAATTCCTTAGTAGATGTTATGTAGTATTATATGCATCAAATTAAAAGAATTTGTCCTCAGAATTGTACTCTTTCTTAATCAAGTAATTTATTCTTCATTTATTCTAGGTCCTATTTTATAAGGTCATATTCTTGGGGGGAGATTGCAGTTTTGTAAATTTAATTTTCTTTCTGTGCGTCCTGAGTGAGTTACAAAATGGAACTCCTAAGTCCTAACCAATAGTTATTTGGCCCATTAGGGGACATGGAAAAAATTTGGGATCATGGTTTTTGCAACTTGAACTACCTGTAGTTCCATCCCTTCTCTCTTCTTTTATCTGAGAATGAGATGATGATGCTTAACCTATCAACTCTTAGCCAGGGGTATCATGAATTAGGCCTTCATGTGCAGGCTTCATTTGTCTGATGGCAACCATATAGATCATTTTCCTGATAGAGGGGGAAAAGGAAGAGGGAAGCTGGCATTGAAGCTTAGTTCTGTGAACTAATCTAGTTTAGCTGATTCAGCTAATTGTCATGACTTATGAGTAATACAACTTCTACAGATCCTGATTGGGCTGCCTGGTGTAACTTCCATGTGTTATCCAGGATATATGCCTCTTTCTTTTTGGGTGCGTGTAGATGAGTTGCATCTGTGTGTTTGTGCAAATCAGTTGCACTATAGTTTGTAAAGAATAATTGTTGGTCTTAATATCCTATTTTTATGTTTAATGCAAGTTTTTATTTATTCATTTTTGACTTCTTGAAGTCAGACTTGCCTGATAGTCAGTGGTCTTTAGTTGAGTTTTTATATTTGATGAAATATTAGAAGAAGCTGCTACTCTCTCTTGGGCCTGCTGGCTCTGATTGGTTGGTTCTTCTAAAAATTGGTGCTTCATTAGACCAATTTTGTCTCCATGGGAAGCAAATCAGCAATACAGGTTATATGTTATTAGTGCCAATTCAAATGATCTAGCAATACAGTATGTGGAAAGTGTTTTTGTATGGTTAAATCTCAAGTAATTCAGCATATGGAAAATGTTTTTGTATGGTTAGATTTCAAGTAATTCAGCATATGGAGAATGTTTGTATGGTTAGATCTCAAGGAGTGAAAATACTTAAAAAAAATTTTGGCCTAATATACATGAGAAGTTCTGCTTAAATATTGATAGATTTATATTTGATATATGTTGTCTTTAAACTATGCTGCTAATGTTGTTCCAAGAACTGGTGTGTTACAATTGTATCTTCTGCAAAATATCGTGCAAAAACCCACATTTTTTGCATGTAAATTGGAAAAATAGTATGCCATGCATGAGGCGCCCATGATTCTGATATGCTTTAACTTCAGAGGATCAGGGCACTTTTTGACTGGTCCTGCTATAAAGCCTGTATGGGTCGAATATCAGATTGGTTGGGTTTCCTTTTGAAACTACTTGTCTGTAGATTATTCTTTCACTTGTAGATATTCCTATTTATCTATAGGTTTAGTCACATTTTCTCCCCCAATAATGTTTGTGTAGGATGTTTATGATGGTACTTCCCAGTTCTCTATATGAGTGTATGTTATCCAAGATTTTGCTTATGCTAAATGGAGTAGAGCTTGGATGTGGTTAAAATGCCTCAGCAATCTGTTTTAAATATCTTGGTGAATCCACATAGCTTAATTCATTTAAAAAATCGAATTTACAGAAAGAGAAAGATAATGGTTAACATGAGCAACAGGAGTAGATGTCTCCATGGGTTACAGGGATATTTTTTGGTATGCTCTTCTAATACTGAAGCTGAATTTTTTGAATACTAACTGAGCTAAGTTATTCCCAGTTCTCTCTTTATGGACAATTCACAATCTGTTGAACTTTTAAGATGGTGATTTTGCTGGGGAATGTATGTTACATTCAATGGAGTTGTTCTCATCTAATTTACTTCCAAGTTTCTTTAAGGTCGGTTGACAATCTTAACACATATTTGTGTATAAACATATATGCAGGTGATTTTGGTAGGACATGATTTTGGTGGGGCATGTATATCACATGTAATGGAGTTGTTTCCAGAAAAGGTTGCAAAAGCTGTTTTTATTGCAGCAGCAATGTTAACTAGTGGACAGAGTGCTCTTGATATGGTCTCCCAACAGGTTTGCCCTCCATTTCTTTTAGCTTCTTATATTTGATAACAGTTGTTTAATAGCTTTGACTTGAATGTAATTTGAGAATTTTAAGAGTTTCCATCATGTTTATGTTATCTTGATTGATGTTGTTGTACTGCGTTGTCTGTTCAAATTTTCATTTCGGAAGGTGCACATAGCTCACATGAGTTGCTGTCAATTTCTGCCTCTTGGTTGGTACCCAAAATTCACTGTTAGGTAGGGTCCACCCTGTCCTGCTCATGTGTTTGTGGTTGGCCAAATTGAAGCCTTCTATGTTCAGAATCATGTGTGATCAACAGGGGAAAATGAAGCTAATTCTGAAAAGCCTATTGGATTTTGTGTAATATGTGGTGGGCCATTGAATTGAGTTAGGACCTGAAATTTTACAGGTGCCAGATTATCAAATCACCAAATTGATAGACCTTCTGGTTTCCTTGGCACTGCCCAAGAATTGATCAGGCCAAACTTTGCCCATTGTTCCTAATTGCTTCAGTACTAAATGTAGAGAAATGTATGAAACTGTAAGACACAAAAGGCAGCCTACAAACTTAAAATATATAGGGAAAGAAATGAATTGGATCACCATCTTTGCTGTGAACTTTAATTCTGTCTAATTGTTTTACAATATAACTTGCTTATAAATGGTGAAGTTTGATATTGAATCTTTTAAATACTAATTTACTGTTTTATTTGGCCAGAAGTTTCTCACCCTATGAAACTACATAAAGGTTGTGCCACTATTTTACTGTTGTTATTTCTTTTCAAACTGGTTTTTGGGTGGGGGGTGGAAGGATGTTTGCTTGTGCATATGAGCTTCGGCTTCAGATCCTTGCTCAATTGTGTCATTGTCATTCCTGGAAAATAGATTTCGAAACTATCAGATTTCCACAGCTGTGGACCCCAGGTGTATTCCATCAGAACCAGTTTGGAAAGCCTCCAACCAAGTCTCAAGGAGACTTTCATCTGGTGGTGTTATGATGAGAGCTACCCTAGTGGGAGATAATTGCTTGTTCATTTTGATGTCTGCAATTGCTTTTAGTTGGGAATTGTACTTCCAACCCTTTGACTGGAGAATGTGATTCTTATGAGACCAGTATGGCTTCTATTGGTTCCCAGAAGACTAGCAATGACCCCATCTACCTTGTGGACATCCAATGGCTTTTTAATTTAAAAAATTGTTCTGCCCACCACCTTAGACCTTGAATATAATAACAATAGGTTCAGTTTCTTTAAGGATATCTGATGTGGGTTCCATTTAACTTGTCTTTAATCACCTTTGAACACTGTCTGGGTGTGGTTGCTTAAAGGAGCCTAGTCTTTTGACAGGTTTCCTGATCAATTTTCAAGCAAGTGGGTCTCTGAAAATTTGAGAGCTCTAATCCCCCCACCCCACCCCAAAAGAAAAATAGTTGACATATATGTAATTCATAGCAGAAATTGACGTTCAATACCTTTTTCTCCTACTCCCAGGCCCTAGAAAGATAACTAAATGATAGTTAATGTCAACATTAGTATTGAACTCTTTTTAACTTTTTTTGGGTCACTTTTAGACCTTAGAAAAATATTAGTCTTGCTAGAATGAAGAGGAAATAAAAGAGTCGGTGTACTTTAAGCTCTGTATGGTAACGTTCAGGAAAACATTTGTGGTGCTTTTTCAGTTTGGAACAAAAACAAGCCAAATTGTGTTTGGGTGTTCCGGTTAGTTTTTCTGTTTTTTGGGCATGATCCAGCTGTGTAGCACACTTTTAAGCTTCATTGTTGGAACACCAAATTAGTGTTTCTTCAATGAGAAAAATTGTCACCCCACTGCCCCCCCCCACCCCCCAAAAAAGTGGTGGTATAAGGCATAGGTTATAAGGGCAAAAGTTCATTGGCATATAAAGTATGACATAACCCTAAAAAAGGGTTTGTGTTTTGGTGTTATACAACTCTTTTTCAAAGTGTTACCATACAAAATCTAGGACCCAGAAACATGCAAAAACACAGGAAAAATAGAAATGTGTACCCAACCTACAAACATGGGGGAAAAAGAAAAAAGAAAAGAAAAAAGGAACAGTATTGTTACCAACCAGTGTAGATGTCTGTATTTGACACCTCCAGAATCTAACTGTAGGTTTCTTTTAATTTGTGGAACAACTGCCCTTAAAGAAGTAAAGAAGCTCGTGACATGATCTGCCTTTTCAGCTTGAATAGGCCTTGGATACAGTTTGGCACTTGGCATACCATTGCTCATTTTAATGAGCTAAGGCTCTTTTTGGAATCAATTATCATTGTCAATTATGAGAAATTTTCATTATTTTAAATTGTTTGGCATCTATTCTGAATTTATTTTTATTTAAAATAATGGAAAAACCTCAAAATCCATATGAACTTTTGTCCATTATGGATTGTGATGTTTCATTATCTTCATTTGTGGTTTCTAAGTTCTATAGTAGTGAGGGTAAAAGTCATACACATTCTTTTATATCAACATCTTTTCTTTCTTTTCTCCTTGTTTCTATCTTTTTACAATTTTTATCTTGCCCAACTTTTTTCCATTTCATAATTTTTTTTATAAAATTCACCAACCATTTTCTTCTTGCCAATAATGAATTCTTGTCTTTTTATTTTATAGGCTTGGTGGTTGTCCGGCCTGAAACATTTTTTGGGGGTTTTTTTTTTTTTTTTTTCCCCCTTTTCTTGCTTCCCCTTAATACTGTTAGATGAAAAGCTGAAACCCTGGTCCCTAGTTTGTAACTGTTATTCTACCTGAGCTGTATGAGGCATTAAAAAACCTAAATAATGCTGGGGGCAAAACTGTAACTTAATTTGCTTGGAAGTGAAAGTCTCACTGTTCATTTTCTCGTAAACTTTGAATTGTTCAGTATCAATTTCTTTCTCCATCTAATGGTGTTGTGTTAAAAATATATTTGTACTCTGTTGCCACTGAAACTGAACTGCTACAGACAGATTCAAAGGATTTGATGCGATCTGCCCAAATATTTATATATGCAAATGGGACTGACTGCCCTCCAACTGCTATTGATCTTGATAAAGCATTATTGAAGGACTTGCTATTTAATCATAGCCCTGCTAAGGTATGCTTTTTTATTGATCTGCCTTTACATTATATTTTTTCTTTGAACTTCAAAAAATTCACAAGATGTATTTCTGCATAGCCACTTGCCCATTCAAACCCAAAATAGACGTTGGTTACAAAATCTAAGGAGAAATATTGCTTGCTTGAATTTTCAATGTTTTCATGATCTACTTGTGAGAAAGGATATGCATGTATTAGGCCTTCTATCTAGTATGGCCTAAAGTAAAGCTGATTGAAATGCAAGGATCCATGTAGCCAACCCCATTTAGCTGGGACATGGCTTCTTGTTGATGTGTTTGTGAGCATCCTTTTGATGTAAGACAATAGTAAAAATTGTTGATTGCCAGACAGCCACGAGGCATTTGGTTTTGCCTCTTCAAAATATTGAAATGTTGGTTTCTGCTGAATTCTCATTATTAAAAAACTCTTCCTACCATGGAATATGTCAACAAATTTCAAATAATCTGTAGAGGGGATGAGACAAGATGTTATCCAAGCTAAGGTGCCTATGTTTTCTTTAATGAGGAAATCCTGGAAAAGAAAATTAATTTTGGGTTTGGGAAAAGAAATAAGGCTACCTGATCCTGATGTCACAGTTGTCGAATGACTATGGTGATGTATCATTTTTCAGTTGAGTTTGGATTTAATTAACTCCTTTTGTTTCTGATGCAGGATGTTGCTTTGGCATCAGTTTCCATGAGGCCAATTCCTTTTGCGCTTGTTCTGCAGAAGCTCTCCCTTTCTGATGTCAACTATGGCTCTATCAGACGGTTCTATATAGAGACTACTGAAGATAATGCAATTCCACTTTCTCTCCAACAGAGCATGATAAATGCAAACCCCCCAGAAAAAGTCTTTCTGCTAAAAGGTGCTGACCACTCACCTTTCTTTTCAAAGCCTCAAGCCTTACATAAGTTATTGGTTGAGATCTCAAAGATTCCTTCAACCAAAGTCTAGTGGTTCAAGTGGGCGAATTTTTTTGGTCACTCTGCCTCAGCCCCATTGCCAACACAATTGGCACTCTGCGTGTTTACTTGAGGCACGATGGATACGTATATGGTTGCACCACTGTATGTAGAATATTCATGTGTCACACACACCTGCTGTTGCATATTTACAGCAGAGTCTTTCTTAAAGTTGAGCATGCAGGAGTGGCCAGTCATTTGTGAGCTATATATGTATTGCCCACCAATTTTTTGTATTTTACACTGGAAGGCAATTAAAGGTAATTTATCACCACTATCTTTATATCCAAGTAACTTCCTTTCTTTTCTTTATGTCTGTTTTGAGGTGAAATATGCAGTCGGGTGGTTCTGTTGGATTTGTAGTTCTGTGGGAATTGGAATCTATGGTTATGTACTCAAGTTGTCAGGTTTGAAGTTCAAAGTTAGCCATTATCCTGCTTAGAGGTTAGTTAGATTTAACCCCCAGAAGAAAAGAGTTGGGTTTGGGTTGAGCCTGGAAAAGTTGATCATCCAGGGTACTCTTTTTTCCTTTCTTTACAGTGGAACTAATGTTATCTTTCCTAGCTTCTGTAACTAATCTTCTAGCTATCAAGACAGAATAACCATATCCTTGAGCTTGAGTGTTTTGTTCAGATTTAGGTAATGAGAAGAGATTAAATAGTTAGATTCCTCCCATCTCCTGAAACATTTCCAATGCCACCCACCCACTTTGGTTGCCAGAACCAATGAAACAGCTCTGCTTGATCGAGTAAAACCTCTATTCACTGGAGTCCTTCTCCCAACTCCCATTGATCAGTTCAGAATCCTAATGGCAACTGAGCTTATGTGGGGACGTAGAAGCGGTTACATTGCGCCCCTCGCTACCTAGTGTTTGGACTTCCGAATTCTGCCCGTTAGTGTATCCCTACCGGAGACCTAGTATAGTCCACAAAAGACGATAGTGATCTCTGCCCAAATCAAGGAACACACAATTGCCCATACGAGACACAGAGACGCATAGATAATTCAAACCTAGGACATGGGGCTACCAAAAGAGTGAACTTGAGACCACTAGATCACCAACTTTTCACATTGATAAAATCTGTTATCATTTATGGCAATTAGCATCTATTAAACCTTCCTTTAAAAAACTCCCTGTGGTCCAACTAAGCTTACCTTATATATGATTCTCAACTACTTGTGTCGCTCGACATGGCTATTAAATTGTTGATTCGAATTCGAATGGGGACCTCACACCTAAATATTGAACAATACTCAGTTTTAAAATCATATCATCACCTAAGTAGTGTTTTTTTTCCTTCTTTTTCTGGTAATCACTTAAATAGTGTTTGGATTAATACCTGATTATCTAGTTTGAAATATTTGATAGACAATATTGAAAATGAAGAGATTCAAATTCACGACGAATCAACTTGAATGTTGATGGAAGAGACTTTCGTTTTGATGAACCAATCCAATTGGTTAATGTATCACATTCAATTCATTTTCAATCTATTCTATAGTGACTTATATCAAGAGACGTGTTGAAAAAGTAGTCATCATTTCATTTGATTATAAAGAAGAAAAAGGCAGAGCACCCAATTCTTTGATAAGATTTGTTATTAAGTGAAAGAAATTATTCTCATAAATACTTCAAATATATTTATTTTTAGTAGCGATAACGCTTCAACTGTTGTCCACCCAACGTGATCACTATTTTCCCAGCCACGCATCTACAGCATCATTCATTCCTAACACCTCTTTTTTGTTTTTTTGGAAAAGAATTTCTGATTTTAAATCACCAAACAGTCCCTTAATTAAGAATCTAACCTTAACCGCCTAACCCATCACATCATGCAAGCGAGTAGTGAAAGACACAACTCTAGCTCCCGCCTTGTTTCACTTAAAATTAGAATTCCATTCAAATGTGTTTTTTGGTGAAACAGATTATAATTCAAAATTGCATTGCTGTATTTTCTTATAAAGAACCTCTGACCATACCCACTTTTATATAATACTTAAAAATATTTTATACTTGATTAATAATTGTATTCTCCAGATCAGTTCAATTATCATTTCAATTATTCAATAATAATTAGTTGTTACGTAAAATTAAGTAGACCATAGTTGAAACATAAGGTCAAGGCCTCAAAATAGCCTTTTTAGCAACACATTGTTGAAAATTGAAATTCTACGAGAAAAATTATTCCATGAAACTCCATCTGGACAGAAGCCTTAACACGTTGAATCGAGTAGTACACTAATGAAACAAAATTGTTTTCGAATGCAACAAACAAAAAGTCGAATTTGGATCCTGCTGATTGTTGGATGAGCAACACTCAAATGAAATTAGTCTATTTTAAAAGCGAAATTACACCTTTTGAAAACAGATTGACACCGTATTAGCTATTTCTAAATGAACTGATTCTGTTTTAGCCTTTGGATCTAACGGTTGTTCGACAGTCAGATCAACGAGAGACTTGGATGGAGAGAATTTAGATCCCAAGAAGTCCTCTCAATTGCCCAAATTCAAATTCTCACTCAATTTATTTGGGTCGAAATGCTCACTCAATTTAAGTGTGAGATTAATTGGGAAATATTCCTAAATTTAGATATATGAGCTAGTGATTAAATTAAATTAAACTCATTAAAGGGTGACCACACCAATGTCCATAAATACCCTTCCTTATTAAGCCAACCAAAGAGACAGCCTGACAGCCACACCCCCCTTCACTTACACTCACATATCTCCGTATCTTTCTCCTTATAAATATCATTTAACGCTTCGCTCTCTGTCACCGTTCTCTCTTGCTCTCTCTTTTCTTTCTCTCTTCTCTCTTCTCTCTCTCTTTCTTTCTCGTCTCTTGCGGTTGCAGAGGGAATCTACGGTATTCTCTAGATCTGATCCGAAGAACAAGGTACGAACAATACTCTCGGGACTTTAGATCTCTGTTGCCAGGAGTTCGATTGATCTGTCTATTGCGTTTCTAAGTTTGTTTTTGTTGTCGAATTCATTTGAAGCATTGGTTATGTTTTAGGTTTTAAATCATGATCTTGTGTTTGTAGACTCTTCCTTTTATGATGTTAGATGTTGCTGATCTGATGTTTTCTTTGCTCATTTGGCTGGATCTTTTAATTTTCTTTTTCCCTGGAGGAATTCGATGATTGTTGTGCTTTTCCGGTGGATTACCGTGTCTTCTTTCCTTTATTTCATTATATTTGTAGCGTTTCTTTAGCTTTTAGGAGTAATGTGAAACAATGCCAAAAATGTGTTATGCTGACCTAATTTCTCTTGACATACCACGGAAGAAGGTTTTCGAGTCGGTAGTATACATTAAAATTTCGTTGAGACAGAGAAAGCCAAATCTTCTTCTTATGCCCCGGGAATATATAAAAACCTGGGCTCAGTGGAGATAACTGAAAGACTGGAATGACTGACAAGTGTGGACTTGTCCATTCCTTCTTTTGTTGTATATTACACTGGATAATAATCTTCAATTTCATGGTGGTTCCTGAAATATGTGGTTTCTGGATTTGCATCTGAATAGAAAATGTAGTATTCCGTTCGACAAAGTTCACTGGATTTGTTAGGAAAAGAGAATATACTCGATCAACCTTCCCTGGTGGTTGAACTTACAAAATTTTGGACTTCAATGTGAAACGAAGGGCTGAATTTTTAAAGGTAAGGTAGCGTGATGCCATCCCCCCGCGTCTGTTGTTTGCTGAGCTGCAGGATCTGCACTGATGCTAATTTTGACCTGTTATTTAAGCATCCATGGGCAAAAACACCATCAATCTTGCGGTTCATTGGGAACATGCTCTGCAATGAATGGGATCCCCATTTCACTTAAAGCAAGATCTCAGCTGTGTGTTATTTCTATGCATTATATCTAGTGTTAATGTAGCACAGCCGAAGTGCATGGGAATCTTTTTTCCTTTCAACCTCCAAGCTAGTCTGGACTCTGGAGCTAACATTAAGCCCCATTTTCCAGTAAACTTTAAAATGTTTATCATCAAACTTGGAAGGGAGGAAGATGTTACTTTTTATCTTTTGTATCTTTATATGTAGTTTCAGTTTGTAGTTCATTTATCTACCTTAAGTCTTACAAAATGCTTTTTCCTTGACATATTCCCTCTTTTAGGGTTTGCTATTATGCATCTGTGCTTCATTTGATTTTGTCCCATATGATTTTCATTAAGTGTATAGATTACATTTCAGTCCTTGATTATCAGGGGGGTAGTTTTTACTTGTATTATTGCCGTTACATGTGCAGTAAGTTTCATAGTAAAACGCCCGATTGCTATTTGGAGCAAAGTTTTGCCATGATATATTATTTGTATATTTCTTCTTGAACCCATAATGGCTCACTATTTGAAACTTAAGTTATGGATAGGAAGCATTTTCAAATCTTCTTCTTGTGTTATAACAGTCCTGGTCCATCTCTGCTTATTTCTAATCCCAATTACATTCAGTTTTTAGCACATTTCATGGAGGAGAAAAAGGGAAACCTTTTCTATTCTTGTTCTCCCTTAGTTCTCCTAGCTACTTGTGCTTCTCCTTCAATATATTGTTTCTTGCACATATAATCTCTACAATCTAACTTGTACTGTACCTTTTGAGTAGAGAATTTTGAATGCCAAAGTTCATTTAGCAGCCCCTCTTGCCTTTCTCAGTATAAAATTCCAAGGTGATTATTGAGTTTTAGTAACTGATATTCCCAATAGTTTGAATTTTATGTTATTGTCAAAGGTTGGATCATGGTTCTTAATGTAATTAGCCAATTTCCCCGAATAAAAAGCAGAGTATGCATTGAAGCCGCTGTCCTGTGCTTAATCTATATCCATATTAAGTAAGCGGATCACTCAAATGTGGAATTGCTTTTGTACAATTTGCATATATGGAATTCTTGATAGTTATATCTTTCCAATCTCTGAAATTTTCTCCATTCTGCCCTAGTTATATGTCTTGGTCATGCAACATTCTACTGGTGTAAGTTATTAAGTTTTGAATGCAGGTTAAGGTGTCCTTCTGTAGGACCAGAAGAACAGAGAGGAAAAAGAAACAGGAGAGGATGGGTCGTGGAGTCAGCAGCGGAGGTGGTCAGAGTTCATTGGGCTACTTGTTTGGAAGTGGCGAGGGCCCAAAGCCAGCTGCTAGGCCAGCTGAGCCAGCTGCTGAGAGCCAGGGTGCTAATAATGGGCCTTCCCCAAAGCCAGCTGTTGTTTCTCAACCAGTGGATAACAGTAAGTTGATTCCAGCTGGCATCCAAGGGTCAAGAAATGCAAACAACTATTTCCGTGCTGATGGTCAGAACACTGGCAACTTCATCACGGTATGATAATAGTTGCCATGTTTATATTGGTTTTCAATTTTACCAGGACCCAGGTTTCTGAATTAATCTTGAGCCTAAAACTAGAAAAATTTAGTAAAAACTATCTGGTCCCAAATATTCCAAATGAATTTTTTTTTTTTGGGGGGGGGGGGGGGTGTTAAGATAAAAAGAAGCATGTCAAGCTACCTTATTTATGAGGGTAAACTCATTAGGTTTGTTTATCTTGTTAGTGCAGTACTGAATTGAAGAGTCAAAGCAGTATAAAAAACGGAAAACAACATTTCCAGACTAGGGAGAGAATTATGTAGCAGAATCCAACTAGGATATGAACCTGGAAATCAGTTTAGTACTCTAGAGGGGAGGAGCCTTTCCTGAAAGATTCAATTTGATCTAATGAGTGAATCTGAGTTATGTAGGTGTCCGACTACGGCTAGTGGAGGGGGGCAAAACTGGCAGACAAAAACATCTAATGGACGATCAGATTGTAGAATATAAAAATGAAAATTCAACTCAAGATAGGTGTTATGCAATTCAAATCAGAAGAACCAGAACAGTATAAAGAGGGCATTGCTCTCAGTATTCAACCCAATAGGCAAATCCTGCTCAAACTAGGACTCTAACCAACAGTCTAAGAAATTTATATCTGAAAACAGAACCTGATACTGAATAATGACAGCAATATAATCTGAAATATGAACAGAGATCTGCTCAATAAAACTATTAAAGGAAATTGTAGTGTAAGGTTGCTGCAATTAGTCAATACTAATAAAAATTCAGCAACAATTCCTCCTTACGGTTCAACTAGCCTAAGTCGACTTTACACAGAACTTGTGAACTTAAATTGACCCAAGCATACTACTGGTTTAAGCCAAGAGTTACTTAGGACAAGTTAAAATAGAAACATCTCTCAGCCTCTAAAACATTTTAAGTACTAACACTAATGTCTAATGTTAACTGACTTAAACATACCACTGGTTCAAACTAAGATTGACTTAGATTCTCTACTAGATTTCTGGAGGTTATTTAATGGTCTATATTGAATGTTATCCTGTTATGAGTGACAGTTTGATTTCACATGTTGGCGAATGATAGTTTAGGGCCAGATGATTGCCCCAACCCCAAAAAGGAAAAAATGCACTTGAAGCCTGAGGAGTGAGGTTTTTCAAACCAAATGGTTGGGAGAGGTCATATAGTTTTGCTTCTTGGATCATTTGGTTCAGCCGTTCATTCGCATAATGGGTTGAAAATTTTATGCTGTTTTTTGCTACACATTAAATAGTTGACATGTTTTTTTCTTGGCACAGATCCTTGTGTATGTTTTCGATGAAATTAATTTAAAAACTTGCATGGCATGTATTAGCTGGCTAGCTATTATTTTTAAGATAATATAATTGTGATGAATAAGTGCTCATATGTAGAGATGTAGGATGTTACGCTGTGGGTCAACCAAATGGTCTGCCCAATTTATGGAGACCATGGCTCTAAGAAGTGGAGCCTGGTACCTATTTTTACTGTCAACTCTTAGAGGGTTGGACCTTGGTGGATGAGGTTGTTCTGTTGCTACCTAGTGGCTAGGAGGTTGAATCAAGAAAAGCCTCTTTGTGAAGCCGAATAAAAGGCTGCATCCATTATGACCCTGAAATGGGTGAAGCCTTTGTGCACTGAGTCTGGCTTCGTACCCACTGGGATCCCAACTGTATTTGGTGGACTGTTTGGTGAAAGTTAACTTCATGTTAATTTCATTTGATCAATCTTGTTTTGTGTGATTGAGGAAATGAGAGGGAGTTCTTTTAAGGTTTTACAAAAATTGCTGGAAATTCTTAATTATGGCCAAAATTTTATTAAAGACCTTTCTACCAAAGAAAAGCTATGTTTAAGAAATTCAATAGATATTGAGTTCATCTGCGCAAAATCAGATACTCAACTACTCAACTACTTGTTTTATTACCCCCCCCCCCCCCAAAAAAAAAAAAAAAAAAAAAAAACTACTTAAAACTTGTTCAATCCATTGATATGTGACCGGACCACATTTAGGAGGATGTTCTGCTGTATAGGTTTTCATAGTAATAAATTCCTGATGACAGAAGTGTATTAGCAAGGGTTGTCTTGTTGGTTACCTTTCATGCTTTTCTGCATTTTGTAAGTAGGTTTTAATCTAGGTGGTCTGCTCTTCCACTTGTTTAACTGCATCATGTCTTTGAGGGTGTCTTGATCTATCTGGAATGTTTTTGGGTGCAGGATCGGCCTTCCACTAAGGTTCACTCAGCCCCAGGTGGTGGGTCTTCTCTTGGTTACCTGTTCGGTAACGGTAATGGTAATGGTAACGGTAATGGTGAAAAATGATTTCACTGCCCTTCAAAAGCACGGAGCTGTTTTACTGTCTTTCCAGGACCAGTAGTAGCTTGGAAGAATCAATATTTTCATTCTCATAGAGAAGAGACTGGTTGAACATGTATTGTAATATATAGATCTTTCTTGGTTGAACTTTTGTTGGTAGAACTGCTTTAAGTGATGGAGCTCCCCAATTAGATGCAAAAACATCATTTCAAGCATAAACCTTTGTGTTAATGAATTCCTATTTTCCGTTGCATGGTCAATCTAAACTCATGTAGTTTTTAAGTTTTTCAATTTTAGAATCTGTTACTCGTGTATTATTTCATGTTCAGTTGGGCGTTCTAATTTTTTCCATTTGTTGGAGGGTTTTGACTTGGGGTTGGTTGGGGCATTGCTGTGAATGCTCTTAGGTGTCATCGATGTAATGTTATCGTTTCTATTAAAAGATAAAATAAGATACAGGGTCATCTTGATTTCTTTATTGGCCTTCGCCTGCTGATTTCTTAGTCATTGTAATGCTTCTTCGTCATTGCACTCCGTATGTTCCGTGGAGCTCGTTCAAACTGCAGTGCTGCTTCCCAATAGCTAGTGCTTATGTATGATGTACGTTCTTTAAAGCAACAGAATATTTGCACAGTTTGGATAAATTTCTTTCGATTTAGTATGACTCGTTAAAAAATTAGTATTGTCCACAACCACAAGTCCAGGGGGAAACGCTTTACAGCAAATAGAACAGAACCGAACCAAATGGGAGACCTATGCATGAAGTGGAGGTTCATTTAGGTCTCATTCGATCCCAGTGTGGGGGATTAAAAGTTGGAAAAAAGAGTTGATCATTTATCAAATGATTATCTAATAACCCCTAAGCATGGCTTAAGAGGGTGCTAAAGAAATAAGGCGTTTAATGGAACATATTCACTCAACCTAAGTTGAACCGATTAGCAAATGACCTACAGGTCTCTCTTTTAAACCGTGCCGTTTGATTTTGGTGAGGGAATGAGACTATATCATTTGTAACACTCTTACCAGAACAAACTACTGGACCGAAGTTACGAGGACGAAAACTAACCAAAATCAAGCTACTACTATTGGGAACCACAAGGTATCCCAGCATCATCTCCTGAAGAAACCTTTAGTTGAGGCTCGTATATCAACACTCCGCTCAAAGATGATGTACTTCGATTACCATTTATGGTGGGCATACTATTAAAACATCATATATGTAACTGGAATATCAGATTGCATCCAGTAGATGATTCCTCCTGTGAAGAGGGTTGTCGCCTGGGTGGTCTATGCCACTTGGTAATAATGGAAACAGCAATTCCAAATTATGCAAAGAGAAAACACAGAGACATACATTTTTACTCTTCTAAAGATGTTAAAAGTCATTCTATGAGGCTAATACAGTCTAAGATCTGTCCTTATAAATAGTCACCTACTACACTGCAACTAAAGGGGGTTTCGGGGGTGCAGGTTACAATCCATATCATTGAAGAATAGAAAATAACCTGTCAAGAGTCTTCCCATCATTTCTGCAGCAAAAAGTCGAATCAAAACCAGGTCTTCCTTCTTGATTGTCAAGTTTTATCTCTTCAGAAGGATACATTTTCTGTCTAAAAGGAATAATGCTACCTTGGTGCCCTGCCACCTGGTACAATGAAGTAGGTGAAAATTTGATAAGCCCATGGTTAGACTTATTAATAGAGATATGATCAAAATGGAACAAGCATGAAAAAGTAACACGAATACCCCAAGCACCCTGAATTACATTTACCAATAATGGCATGATCAAACTGGAACAAGCATGAAAATTTTTGGTTGGTTTCAAATGTGAAAAGTTGAATCATCAGGCCAGGGTCCTGGATCGACAGGCATCGTGTTAAGATATAAGAGGAAGCTCCACCAGTCAGATTTTGGATGTACATATGCTGACGCATTAAAAACTTGAAAGCATCATGAATGGATGAGTTAAAAATCTCCTTATCCATACCTTAGTTTGAAGTTGAAGTGACCATACTCTTGGCATCAGCAGGGTTCTGACACAGAATTTTTGTAACGGGATTCAGTTGACTTTTGCCTTCATCTTTCAAATTTGGAAGGGCTGCCATTGGTGCTTCTGGATTTCCATAGACCTGCTGAAGATGCCCACTTCAGCAAATATGATCTTAACTCTTTGATAAAGCATCAGTTGTCAGATTGGAAAGCATTCAAGGCAAAATAAAGTGGTTAGAACCATTCACTTTAGGTCAGAAATTTTAGCTCAAGGTAGTTGGGCAGTTCAGATCACAGTAAACCTCGATGACTAATTAAAATGAATGATAGACGACTTCATGCCTTTTGGGTTAGCCAGCTTTTGTCTGCTGGGAAAATAGAGCAAAGCTTCAAGTTTGACAGAATTCAACCAGAGCAAGTGAAGCATTCAGTGTCTTGATTGTCAAGACATAAATAACAGCATATAGCAATTGACTCAACTTACATCACCGTGTCCGTTAATGCAAGAATCAGAGAGACATGATTACAGCAGCTTACTGGGTAGTCATTTAATTAGATTGACACTACAGGTACCATCCATAGAACTGCTAAAAGAAGCAAGTTGTAGAGACTGCCTACTAGGGAAGAGGGATGTATGAGATGAATCATATGGGACCATAAAACATAATAAGCATTACATTGTTCAAATTCATAAGCAAGAGCGTTTTCAATTTGGAACTCATGTGATGTGGAACCCCTTACATGGACATCATTGGCCTGTCTGCAACATACTGGTTCTTGGTTAACCATGTAGCCATCAGCCAACTTGACACCAATCTCTAAGGCCATCCGTTTCCTGGTATGAAAAGAAACAAGCGCTTGAAGCGATTTTTACGATAAGAATTTCTGGTTGCAACTTGACCTATCAGAAGCAGCACTGTCATAAGAATCACATCCTCACCTACTTTGGTTGTCATCGGCTGCAGGGGAAAAGCTTGGTGTATTCAAAAATATTAATCCTCGAAGCAGCTTTCCATCAATAATAGTTTCAATATTATGTCCATAGAGGAAAGTTCCAGTAATCTTGGCTTCAAATGTCTTTCCTTGAGAAGCCTCTACTTCATTGGACAAATGATTATATTTACCTGAATCATAATACAATTAATTAGGTACAATATAATGATCTCAAGCCCAACTGCAAATTTTTTAGTGACAGAGGGTCAACAATCTAAAACCTTTCACTCCAGGTTCTTAGATATCTTCAATGGGCCAATTTATAAATAATTTGACATTCTATTATTACCTGTTATGACTCAAAAATATCATCACAATATGTCATAAGACTCATAACCACAGAGATCCAAATCAGCAGTGGAACCACACAACAGCCAAAGAACCAAAATCAAAGGTTTGCATGTTCACAATACACAGGTGTGCTAAAAGGTGATTTAACCACTGTCGGCCTTAATTTTCACATGGCAAACAAATACAACCAGAAACCAGAAGCAGGGTGTGTTTGGTGCAGAAGCCACTCACAAAAACAACAACAACAATAAGGCTTGTCCCAACTAAATGGGGTCGGCTACATGGATTCTTGCCCTCCAATCAGTCTTGTTCGAGGCCATGCTAGATAAAAGGCCTAAGCTATACATATCCTTTCTCACCACTTCTCCTAAGGTAGGTCTATCCCTAGCTGTCCTAGTTCCTTCAATATGGATTATATCACTTCTCCGTACAGAGGCATTTATAGGTCTCTATTGAACGTGGTCGTGCCACCTCAAACGACTTTCTCGAAGCTTATCACTTATGGGAGCAACTCCCAGACCAACTCTAATATAATCATTTCTTATCTTATCCATCCTAGTTTTGCCACCCATCCATCTTAGTATCCTCATTTCTACTACACTAAGTTTATCTATATGATTCTTTTTAACAGCCCAACACTCAGCACTGCACATCATAGCTGGTCGAACAACAGTCCTATAAAATTTTCCTTTAAGCTTTAATGGAATACGCCGATCTCATAGACCCCGGACGCACCTCTCCACTTCATCCACCCTATTTTAATCCTTTGGAAAACTTCATCCTCTAAATCACCTCTTTTACTTATGATTGAACCTAGGTACCTAAAACAATCACTCTGAGGAATCTCTTTATCGTCAAGTATCACCACCTCATCATCTGCCCGATCATGACTAAAGTTACAAACTAGATATTCTGTCTTCGATCTACCAAGTTTAAAACATTTTGATTCCAAAGTTACTCTCCATGATTCTAATTTGGTATTAATCCTCACTTGGGTTTTATCAATCAACACAATATCATCCGCAAAAAGCATACACTAGGGGATCTCATCTTGAATGTCTTTGGTTAATTCATCCATTACCAGAGCAAATAGATATGGGCTTAAAGTTGACCCTTGATGTAGCCCAACTGTTATCGGGAATTCATTACTTTGTCCCCCCCCCCATTGTTCTAACACTAGTCACCGAACCATCATACATATCCTTAACTATATCTACATATTTACTTGCAACACTTATTTTCTCTAGCACTTGCCAAATTAACGCTCTAGGGACTCTATCATAAGCTTTTTCTAGGTCAATAAATACCATACAAAGGTCTTTCCTACAATCTCTATACCTTTCCCATAAGTCTCCTAATTAGGTAAATAGCCTCCCTTGTAGATCTTCCCGGCATAAACCCAAATTGGTTCTCCAAGACTGTAGTTAAGTGTTTCAAACGGGTTTCATTTATTCTCTCCCATAATTTCATCCTATGGCTCATCAATTTAATGCCCTTATAGTTATTACAACTTTGAATATCTCCTTTATTTTTGTAAATTGGAACCATGACACTTCTTCATTCATTTGGCATTTTCCTTGTGCTCATAATCTTATTAAACAACTTAATCAACCAAACTAGTCCATGGGTTCCTAAGCTCTTCCATACTTCAATTGGGATTTCATCAGGACCTTGTGTCTTGCCGAATTTCATCCTCCTTAAAGCTTCTTTTACTTCGAACATCGAAATTCTACGTATATAAGTTCGGACATTGGTGCCTTGGTGAAAGGTGTAATCGTCCGAATCATAAGTGCTTGAAGAATGCTCATTTAGTAAACTAGAGAAATAGGTTTCCCATCTTTTCTTAATGTCCTCCTCGCAAACTAATACTTTACCATCTCCATTTTTAATACATCTAACATGGTCAAGATCTCGACTCTTCCTATCCCTCATCTTTGCTATCTTATAAATAGATTTTTCCCCTTCCTTCGTGCCCAACTTATTGTATAACTCTTCATACTTCTTTTCCCTTGCTTTTCCCGCAATTTTCTTAGCTTCATTTCTATCCAACCTATACCTTTGAAGATCCTCAACATCCTTAGTTCTTTGCCATGTCTTAAAACTAGCTTCTTCTTTTTTCCTAATGGCAGCTTGAACCTCACTATCCCACCACCACCACATCTCTCTATAAGAATGGAGCATTCCTTTTGATTCACCTAGGACATCTTTAGCCACCTTCTTAATACACATAGCCATCTCATTCCACATTGCATTGGTATCCCCTTTAAAATCCCATTTTCCTTGCTTGACTACTTCATTAACGAAGGATTTCGAGCACTCTCCTTTCAAATTCCACGATCTTATTTTGGGATAGTTTACCTTGGACCTTTTATGTGTTCTTGGGACTAAGCACATATCCAAGACCTTCAATCTATCAGTCCTTCTAATTAGGAAGAAATCTAGTTGGCTTCTATGTTGTCCACTTTTGAAGGTAATTAATGCTCATCTCTCTTTTTGAAGTAAGTATTTATAATAGATAGATCAAAAGCAGTAGCAAAATCTAAAATTGAAATCCCCTCCTCATTCCATTCTCTAAAACCATATCCTCCATGTACACTCTCATATCCTCTTTGATCTTTTCCAATATGTCCATTTAAATCACCTCCTATGATAATATTTTCTCCTTGACGAATTCCTTGCATTAATCCATCTATATTTTCCCAAAATTCTAGCTTTAGACTTTCATCTAATCCTACTTGAGGTGCATATGCACAAATTATATTTACGAACTCTTTCTCCATTACAAGCTTGATAGCAATAATCCTATCACCCACTCTTTTAACATCCACCACATCATTTTTTAAATCTTTATCCACTATTATACCCACTCCATTTTTATTTGTTTTATCCCCATTATACCAAAGTTTAAAGTCATCCAACTCTTTGGCTTTTTTACCCTTCCATCTAGTCTCTTGAATGCAAGCTACATTAATCCTTCTTCCCCTCATAACATCTATCAATTCTAAGCTCTTACCAGATAAAGATCCTATGTTCCAAGATGTCAATCTAATCCTACATTTATGGATTAGCTTCTTTACCCGCACTCGTCCATGGCGTGGGAACCCTTGCCTACTTATCACCGCATCCGAGCGCCGATGCGACGCGTCGCTTATAGGGGACGCCCTAGCTAACCCTTGCCCACTTATCACTACACCCGAGCCACAGTGTAGCGCATCGCTTCTTTTGTCGGGGAACGCCCTAGTATAGCTTTTATTATATAAGGTCGAATCCATGAAAAAATATTTGGCTAGATTTTTTTTTCCGGTTCCGGCTGCCGACCTAACGCACCAACCCTCCTCCTTTACTCGGGCTTGGGACCGGCAGCAAAACACTGGCGGATTTTGGTGCAGAAGCCACTCAATGTAGCTCAAACCCTTCCAAAATCAACCTAAGCAGGTAGCAAAACCAAAAATCTCCTAAGCCCTGGTTCTGCTCCAGTATCCAGAAGAGTCACATCTCCTCTGGCCACATCTACTAGGCCTTGCATGCCGCTTGCTGATACACCTAAATAAGATTCTACAATATATCATATAAGCTCAGTGAGATGATCAATTTCTTATTAGATCTATTTCCCCAGGCTATTCTATCAATTTAGAAAGCAATAAATTTTAGGCTAGGCATTTTCTTGCAACTATTTGTTGGAGTAATTAATCCCTCGATAAGGCTGAAGGATCAAATAGCTTTGGCCCTCGTATAGATGTTCACTATGTTGATGGCAGCTGGGGAGAATAAACGAGGTTTCCTCCTTCAACTATCATGCATTACAAAGTTTAAGGTTGGACTTCTGACACTCCCCAATTAACACATATCTGTAAACAAAATTGCAAAACTTATAACGAGGACAAGTAGGAAATTTTGTTGAAGTGGTTTTAGTAGATATGCTATCACATGGCATTGGTGCCAAGATGGCTCCAAGCTCACATCCCAAAACATCAAATATAAAAGAAAGTTGAATAAAAATTATCTTGTTATAAGATAGAATATTGGTAGGACCAAATCAGCTCTTACTTGCTAGGCCAGAAGATTGCACTGGTGCTTGTATTGTTATTGGCATTTGCATTGCAACAGGCGTTGTCCCGTTTTGAGGAAACTCTTTGTCATTAACTGGTTGGTTTACTGGAAGATGTTGTTCTTGACATTTTCTCTTCAATTCTTTTTTGAAAGAGAACTTTTCTTGCTTCTGTCCATCTTGCCCATTTTCCATTGAAATTTCTAGTAGTATAAACTGTAATTAGACATTTGCTTTACAGAACTTCACATTAAATTAGAAATAAACTTATGAGAGAAAGGTAAACCTGTGTGTAAATAATAAATATCATCCAGGGCCTCCAGATCCTGATTGCAACCCCCTATGAACACAAGAGTACCCTTCTGTGGATTCAAACAATCCCCAGCAGCAGAAAATCTGGCAGTAGGCCCCTCGCCAGCAACAATCACCTTGGTCCAAACCCCACTAACTATTTGAACATTTTAAACAGAAGCAGAGCCAATAAATAGTTGATTGTTAGAAGCATTGGCATTGTATAATATTCAAGATATTGGAACCAGATGCTGGATTATCTATCATGAAAAAAATACTGAATACTACATTGATTTGGACAACATTAAAAATAAAGGAAGTTTTCAAGACAACTGACAGAAGCGATGAGACATAAATACTCTGTACCTACTACCCAGTAGGGCCAGTACACATTGTAAAGAACATGTTTAAGAACATCATAAAGCCATCTTCAGGAGATGAAAATGGAAGGAACTCACATGAGCACGGTGGTGGGTTGGGTAAATTCTTCATGAACAACAGTAATGAGACCTCTTTAGTACCAAAAGCATTGGTTCCACATTTGACAATTTGTTACCTTCACACCATTACTACTGTCATGGAACCAAAAATCCCAAAAAATTTTGTGATCCTCCCCCTCCCCCCTTCCCCCCCTCCATCACAGTGACCTTTCTTCAGTAGGAAGGGTAATCCAAAAGGTTCTCAGGAATAGATCTTCAAAACAAATTTTAATGTTAAACCTAGTTGTCCCAGCATCATCTTGGGTCCAAGGTGATTGCACGCTTTGTTTGATACTCTGGATGCCTAGATATTATCTTGTGACACCGTGCCTTTTATTATATCAAAGTTTTTCTTTACATTTCAATAATTTATGCTGATTTAAGTTTATTCTTTTGTGTCTGGATAAATATGACTACATTCTATTCTACATTCTTTTTTATATGCTGATTTCTCACATTACACCATTAGAAGTGCATTTATACGTATCATTGATAAGTTAGATATATTGCACGCCTAGGGTGCCTAGGTGCGCTTGTTGCCTAAATGCCCCTCCAATGCCTTGGGTTGCCAAGTCACCTTGATAACTATGGTTTCAAAAGTATTGCTGATGTTTCACTTTGGGTTCACAAACAAAAAAAAGTACCAAGTGCATTAGAACCCTGCCATTGCAGGGTCTGTGGAGCGTAAGTGCGTAACAACGTACCTCACACCCACTTCAAAGAGAAGTTGTTCCCTACTAGAACCAATGGGAGGGGACCTTGAGAAAAGGCCACATAAGCAAGCAACATAAAGGAAAATTTGCTTTCAATCAGCTTGAAATTGCATTCAAAATCCATGCTTATCCTTGCTTGGAGAACCCATCCTGGTGTCCACTAGAAAAAGGTCTTCCCTGGCAGACACACAATATTTTACTTACCCGTAACAGAATTGAGTTTTGGGCCATGTAGGATAAACCTCCAGTAGAGTAACTCTGAATCGTTCAAGCAGGAACAGTGATGCAATCCCTCATGACAGAGGGATGAAATCACCTAACCAAAATCTCCCATTGGACAGAGTACTCTTCCTACAACTGACCAGAAAACCAAGTCGTTGGCGAGGGCTCTAAGGCCAAACTTAAACCCCAGGTAAACTTTGAATAAAATTTCAACATCGTGTATTTTGTATTCACAGGTAAGTGGAGTTTGACCTGTTGTAATACTTGATCTGCAGCAAGTAGAGATTAAGATATTAACTTTATTTTATTTCTGTTGACGGAGTTGTATAGGAGGTAAAATTAGAGTCAGATCCTATTTGAGTATTAGGATTACTTGTTTGCTTCCGGACAAGAGACTTAAGCGTATGTAAGCCAGCAGTTTTAAGTTGGATATTAAATGAAATTTTTTTACCTTATCTAATACTAAATTAGGAAAGAAATACTATGCAATAATTATCTGCTGTCAACGTTGGCCCAAACACTGTTCAAGTGAATAGAAATTTTTGTCCTTCATGTTTTAATCTAAATCTGGAAGCACCACTATACCCAAAAGGCATGGATTCTCTACATGACAACTTATTAAAACTACGTTTGATGATGCTAATTATAAAGCAACACTGACAACCACACTAGAAAATATAAGACAACCAAATATTCTCTATATCAGTTTTGTTAAGAATATAACTGAATATGCAGCAGAAATCAGCACACACACATGAGACAAGGCATTTACTTTGTTCGGACTTAAGACCTACATCCGAAGGATGAATCCAATGGACTCGAGAATCCATGCACTAACCAAATCAGTGAAAAGAGGTTACAAGAAGGTTCACTCTGCACTCACACTCTCTTGAGAACAACAATGCAAAGAGACCAAACAACCACCGACTATTACAACACCAAATACTCTATAGAGTACGATCTCACCTAGCACGAAGGAAATCTGAAGATCCACGCTCCATCCACACTAAAACCGAAGGTAATCCACTATTGAACAAGAGAGAAACAAGGGTTGAAGAACCCCAGAACCAGAGCACTGAGCAACCGTAACCCAGAAACCAGAAAATGAATGAATCGTAAAACCCTAAACCTAAACAACCTATTTATACAAAGCCATAAATGACACAATTGCCCTTACAAACAAATACATAAAACATACAAGTACAACCCTGTATAAAAAGACCAGAATACCCCTGACTTGAGTATCTATTACCAACAAGTTTGGGGCTATAATTTCCCAGAACTTCGCAATGTTTCATTTTGTTAGGATTTGGGAGCAGCTTTCACACGAACCATAGAGAGAACTTCTAAATTGAACCCCTCTTTACTTCTGAGGGACGGGGTGTGGTCAGAGATTGTGGGAGGGGTCGCTCCCATAATTTGTAGAGAATATTTCTGAATGCAATAACTACCTAAAATGCTCTTCTTCCCAACCTCAACCCCTCACCCCCAAAATAAAAAATATATTAAAAAACAAAAAGAAGAAGAAGGAGAAGGAGAAGGGTCAACTTGCTAATTTCTTCACATTATGGTAAATACTTGCTAAGATTATTAAATGGAAACATCTGGAAGGACAAGAAGCTTAGAATGTAATGTAGTACTGTATTTGATTGATCAAAACAGTAGCCAAATAGGACCATTCATAGGGAATCAATTTCAGATTTGGACAGAATTCAGATGTGAAAGAGGGCTGAAACTAGAGTGGTATTATAAGGATAATAGAATAACAAGATGGGCTGAATAGATCTTCAAACAGGGGCAGAACTATGATGAAGAAATTGAAAGGACAATATGAAGGAATCGATAATAAAAATGTAACACTTGGGCTTCACAACCAATGTGGATCGATTGGATCGAACACCAACCTACCTTGATCAAACACAAGGAGTCTCCACAGAGAAGGAATGCTAACAAAGGAATTTAATTTCAATAGATGAGTTGTGTCTTCACCTTTTACCTAAGTCTCTTTATATAGCATTCTAAAGAGACATAAACATTAATGATAACATCAAATCACTAGCTAACACCACCTACCTATTAATAACTCAACTACTACCTGAGTTTTGACAAAGGAAAACTCCTTTGACAATGAGTTCTTTTATTTTCAAACCACAGTCCATTTTATTGACTTTTCAAAAACTAGACTTGGGCTTAGGTCTAGACTATGAAGTTCAACACATGTGGGCTAATTTTCTCCCACGAAAGTAATCCAAGCCCATGAAACCATGGGCTGATTTTAACCAACTAAAACAATCCTAGCCCATGAAAGCCATGGGTTGTTTTGGATCATATCCTTAGGCTTTGATGGGCTTGACCATTGGGCTTTTCTCTTCCTTATATATGTTGTTGATTCTGCATCAGAAGGTCTCTCTAAGAATATCTCTTTCTTTGCTTTTTCCGTTCGCTAAATTTTCCCTCTGAAATATTGCACCCAACTTCATTACATGTAAATTGCTTTTTGGTAATTATAACAGCACTGACAGTTCTATAAAATTAAATGAATAAAATTTTCAAAATATATACAAAATGCTATAGCCATATAAATATTTCCAAATAACCACTTTTGAATGAATATTGTGAGGGGGAAAAGAAGAGAGATCAAGTTTGAACATCTATCAAAAAGAATGAAGAACACAATGTGATATATTTGGGACCAAATAAAGTAAGCACTAATTGAACTTCATGATATTAAGAAATAACTCATTTTGTAATTTACAGGAACAAAAATTTCCATGATATTAACTATTGAAAGACAACAACTCCAGCATGTTCATAACTTCAAACAGTTAGGGTCATACCCCAGAATTTTGGGATATGTCCATCAATGTCAAAATTTCAGGCCTTGGAATTATTGTTACGTTTGGAATACCCCAGAGTTTCAAAAATAGAACCCACAGGCACCATAAAAGATGTAGTTTGAAGGAGTACAGTTAACTTTTCCCAGTAGCTCAATAAACTACCACAGTATGATGCCCAACCTTTTTTCAAAAGAAGCACAAGGGAGGAACATGAACTGTTAATGATGAATACGTACCTACATCAAGCATATAAATGTCACCATACAAATTTCGGGCATCGGCAAATCCTCCAAAAACAAAAAGGCATCTTCCCAGAGTAACAGTTGAATGGCCAGCACGAGGTGGTAACATTTGGCCAGAAGTGCTTAATTCCCTCCATAGTAGAGTATCTGTTGAACCCACCAATGAAAATTAGATCAGCAACACTGAAGTAATTAAAGAAAGAATCTACCAGACAAAATCATGACTTAAAACCAAAAACAGAACCAATACTTCAATGAGATTCGATGACAAAAAAACAACAGAAACCCAATAGACAGATCAATCAAACTCCTCGAAACAGAGATCTGAAGTCCCAAAAGTATTGTTTGAAAATTAAACTCAGCTCAACTGAATGAGATCAGCTAAATGTGTCCTAAATCTCCAATCAGTTCATTCCAAGCCATAGAAGATTCCAATTCTAAGATATACATCTCCTTCCTTAATGGTTATTTAAGCTTATACTTCTCTTTTGTTCCTTTAATTTGTAATAAATGACTTCTCCATATTAGAGCATTCAAAGGCATATACATCACAATTAAAGTATGACAAGATTTCCCTGGTTGAGACACCTAATTCCACCACATTGAAAGGTCAAATGCTAAATTTGACCATTGGATACATGGGAGATAGTCTGAACAGACCACATGTCAAATTCTAGATCCAAATTCAATTTGCACCCATGGTAAACTTTTAGATTTTTCAACCATATTTGACACATGGCCAATGCAGTTTGTGGCTGAAATCTGAATTGGGGTTTATATGCCCATAAAATTCCATCCCAATCTAATCCACCATGTGACAGAGGTAAGCAACCAACCATTGTTTGGTCATGTAGACCACCAGACCAGAAAACCTAAGAAAGATGAAAGTGCCTCCCTTTTCCATAATGCAGCCAAGAGAAATTTTTAAACACACATACTTTTAATCAATGTTCATCTGCATAATTTAAACATGGGCAATAAGCAAGGCAGACACCTGTATCAAGTATGTGGACATCCGACAAATAACAGTCAGATGAATCTTCTCCACCAATTACAATAATTTTGTTCTTCCAAGATGAACTAGTATGACTATCTCGAGCCGAAGGCGGATTGCCAGATGTTACAGCTTTCTGCCATACCAAACTCTCTGCAAATTAACAGGAAAATTAAACATAGGGGGAAGAGATAAAAGAAAAACAAAGTTAACCCAAATTGCTATATCAGCATCAGCAGTATCTAATAAAGATGCTTTTCTTAGAAGAATCTAAAGCAACCACTCAAACCATGAGAAAACAGCAACAACAGATTATGGGAAATAAGTGCAGAATGGTACACATCACTTTTGATTCCAAACAGATCAAAGAGATGAGAGTAAGGGTTAGCAGGCCAGGAAAGTTAGAAAGACTAGCAAAGAACCATCCAAGTCCTTTAAACACGTTACTAGGATTGATTGTAGAGCACATTTGTGCATTCAATAAGCTGTTGGTCTTTTCAAGTGGCAGATCACCGAGGTTGTTCTATAAGTTTTAGATACCCAATAATCCCTCTTGCACAGTTGATTTGCCTCTTCAACCATTCATATCCCATTATTGAATGCATGATGCTATAATATATCCTCAAATACTAAAGGAGTGAAACCAAAAAAAAAGGATCTCATGCTAACCAAGATCATCAAAAAAGTGATCAAATGAGAGAAATATGCTGCACCAACAAGTAAAACTTGGTGCTAAGCCAACTAGCAAGCAAAACTGGCCCAACAAAACTATTGGTGTACCACTGAAAAGTGAATGTAAATGAGGGTTCTGAACATACAAGAAGAGTAATCCTCCAAATCATTAAATCCTTACAGAACAAAATTCCTTAATGGAGAAAATATTGACCAATCAGTAGCTTGGTAGAGATGAAGTCAGCACATAAATGCTTGGAGTTTGACAATGATTGGCACTAAAAAGATAAGCTTACCTGTATCCAAAATGTAGAGATCATTATAATATACTTCAAATGAACTTTGCCATGATTTACCACAGCCTCCGAATATGAAAAGCCGTTTCCCAATGAGTGCTGCACTATGTCCTTCACGTGGTGTTGGTCCTTCCCCATGTGCTCTCGGGCAGATCCATGTGTTGGTTGCTAAAAGCATGATTCAGCACATTAACGCAACTTCAAAACATTCATCAATTCATGATAGTCCAGGAACTTTCAGGCATATTAAGCATCCTAACCAACCTAGACCCATCTTGGAATGAAAATATCAACCAACCCCCGAAAGAAAACGATGGTGATAAAAATCCAGCATTATGACCCCATATCCTAACATCCTGTTTAAACACCTAACATCGAGAACTGGTGGTAGGCCAAGGGGGGGGAGATAAATAGATTTTTTTTCTTTATAGTACCTGAAAAATAATAAAATGAACACAATTTTCCCCAAAAACGAAATAAATAACAAAGAAGGAAAACATAACCATGGGGCTTGCACCATTTAAAGCTCAAAGAAACATGACATGGTAGCAGCAAAAAATTCTTTTACAGCCTTCTTCAGTCCATGTGCTTATGGATTTTGTTGTTGTTTTGATCTATGAAACCATTTAATCAGGTATGACTTTATCTCTGAAATTGAACACAGCGAAGAACCAACTTTTTACATAAAACAGAATCTTAATAGGATTTATAATAAAAGCAATGATAATTAGAGAAAGAGATTACATGTATCTAGGATGAACAAATCCTTGAGAGGATTCTTCCCATCTGTACCCCCAAATATAAACAAGTTGTTCTCAACCGTGGTACAACTATGACTGTCCCTTGGAGACGGGGCAAGACCTCTCATCCTAGGCTTAATCCATACCTGTTTAACTGCAAGCATCCACTAGCAGAAGTTAGAAAGGGAACAACGAAACTAAAATATCCAACACTGAAAATGATATCCAGATGAAAATGCAAAGTGCCACCTAAGCAAGAAGAAAGAGAGAGAGAGAGAATATATTCCTGCAGGAAGAGGAAGGAGAAGAGACAGAGCTGTAGTGCTCTAAGGAAAACTCGCTCAACAATGCATACATTGAAATGCTAAAATGAATCAACCTATGTCTAAAAGAAGATCCTCTTCAAGAGAGTATTGATGCTAAAACCCAAATATTTTCAAAACCCACGAACACTAACCACAAGGACGCCACTAAAATCAGAAGTTCAGAAAACCCAGCTCCCATAGAAATCATAACTACCCAGACCTGCCCAGTTACAACATCTCCTTGTATTCAAAGGAAAATGTCAAACAACAATAGATTTTCTTTTGGTAAGAATGAAACAACAATATATGGAAATATCACAATATCCAAACATCAATAATGTATGTAATCTATAAAATTACAAAGGCTCACCAGAATCAAAAATATACACGTCGTTAGTTTGGCAGTTATCAGGACCATAACCACCGAAAACATAGAGCAGTTTCCCTCCATGGATAGCATTGCATGAATGACCCCATCTTCTTCCAGGCCCAACGAACTCGATCGTATGACCTACAGATCTACTATGTTGCGGATGAGTTTCTTCTGTCAGTCTCTGGCTCACCTCTAACTTCTCCCACCTCATTGTGCTGCTATTTTAACCAAATACACAAAACCCAGATTACCCTTTCCAAGTATGAACTCTTATCCAGACGCAAACGAAATGGTTTTCAACTATAGCAGTCCATGCAAGGTCCCGCGATTAAAAGTGTAGAATCCCGTTATTGTAGATGGGGTAAAGGTAACAGAGGAGACAGAGAGAGAAATACGAATCTAATCCCTGTGCTTCGCAGAGTTAAAATGCTTAAATGGGTGAGATAGAATGGTGCCTGTAGGTTAGACAGGAGGAGCAAGTGATTCGTCTTCCTTCAGAAATTTGGTCGATTTTTGTCACAGATCGTCCGTTTTTCTTATTTTCAGACAATATTTTCTACTGGTTATTTGAAAAATTATATACGGTATATGGAAGATAGCAATGATTTAACCTTTTCATTTCCCAACAGAAAAAGAAAACCTTGTGAAAAAATTAATTTTGCCATTAATGTGAAAGAAATAAAGAGTTGTCAAAATAAACAACTGTTTCTTAAGACATTCCCAAACACACACAAACTACTCCATTTTGGGCATTACTGGAAAAAAAGAGGATGTAAAGATCACATTGGGCGAACCAGGGCAGGCCCTGCACTAACAACAGTTAGGAGAACATTAGAAAGTTTGGTAAGAAAACATCTAAAAAAGGCAAGGTTAGGTTATGTATTAGGAAAATTTCCTTTTGTTTTTGGGGTAAGAATGTGAAAAGACGCGACATCTATAGACATCTTTACGAAATCTAATGGTTTAGATAATCTTTCTAAGTTACTCAAACTTAAAATTTATTGAGTTTACTATACAAAGGGTAATTCGGTTGGTAATACCATTACCTCTTATTGTCGTGGGTTGTGGGTTAAAGTCTCACTGTGGCCTATACATAATAGGCTTTGTCTCTTTTATTAAAAAATATCAATTCTCCAAAAAAATGATTAATTTTATTTTTTATAACACTGACAATCAACTTCACATCCACCCCATGGATTTGTGGGCCATAGACATAAGGAGGGGAGTAAGGCAATCAAGGGTGTGAGAATGTGAGAAAAATGCTAAAACTTAATACCTCATTGATCTTACTGCGTTGCCCTGACATGCCAAAAACACATCTACCATTTCCAAAATTGAAACATGCTTAGATGTTTTAAATGATCTATTTGTAATAGCAATGCATATGTACTAACGTTACATGACTAGTGAACAATCTCTAAACAAATATAACATGCATAGATTAAAAACAAGAAATAAGAAAATTCACCTCAATTTCGCAGTTCTACAGAAAATATTGAACATAAAATCCTAGACAAGATTCATGAACGGATTGAAGGCCTCGATCTATGTATCAACCATTCAAACCCATTGATCATTGCTGAAACAGAACTTTCTTTTTCTTCTTTTGGTAAGGCTGAAGAAAACTTTATTGAGAATGACAATTAAATATTGCAGAGCCCTCTTAAAATTTTGCATATAATATGGTAAGTGGCAAGGATTAACATGGGAAGTGCAGATCTTGGTGTGATGGCTTTCATTGGTCCTCTCCATCCGGTGATTACTCTATTTATATCTTCACATTAGCTTGCTTGTCACTCTAGTTTTTGCTGCATTCCGTGTATATATTTATGCATCTTTGCAATTATATTGTTAGTTATTGTGTGAGAAGATGGTTCACATGTGATAATAAGACAATCCACAAGTCCTTTCTCATATAAGTTGCATCTATTCAATCTCTCTTCCTTATTAAGCTACAGCCAGAAGATCCCAATTGTCTGTATAATCTTCCTTGCATTGAGCTTCTCGTATAAAAGAAACTCCCCAGTTCCTCTAAACTCCAGCAGAACTCCAGCAAATCTCATCTCTCCTCTTCATGTACTTTACTTATCAATCTAGTTCTCTTGAATTTGATCTCCAAGCAATGCTGATCCGACTTCTCTTACCTTTGATCCTGTTCACCCATGGTTCAATTATCATCATGTGTTGTTTCTTCTCTGGGCCATGGCCACTGTTAGGGACGGGTTTAGCAGTCTCTTGGCTCTACTTGATTGCTCATCGAAGGTGGAAGATCCCGCTCGAGCCCTTGTGGTGGCAACTACTGCTTCTTGTGTTTCTGCTCTTGTCAGAATCAAGCAAACTTACTAGAGATGATATCTCTGTGGTGTCTTTCTGGCTTGGCCTCTTCATGTTGGTCTTTCGCTGTCTTCAGGAGTTGTTGTTGACATTGATGGGTTGCTATGCTTTCTATTTTCATGGTTCAGACCCTCAACAAGAAATATCTTTGATGGATCTACCAAGGATCTTGGAATTACCATTGTTCTTCGTTGGCAATGGATTAGCGATAATGTCTGAATCTTTTCTCTCTGAAAGGAGTATTCTGTGGAGATTAGTAGGAGGATTTCTCATGACATCAGTTGGTGAAACCACATTCTATCTCTTTACCCACTACTAGATACAGTAATCCTGAAGAGAAAACTAGAATTATTACAAGTGGAATGAAATTGTTAATACACTTGGGGACTTTTAATGGCTACAAGTTCAGTTCTTCAAGAAATCCTAGCTGTGTACCAGTTTGATGTGAAAATAAGGCTTTACTGATCACACGACACACGTACAGGATTTGAATGCATATTGCAACGTAAGCCACCTGAGAATGGTTTACCTAGTGCCAACCTCTCTTCTTTACTTCTTCAATTCTGGGGATGGTTTTATCTGGTCCTCATGTACCAGTAGCTCCTATCCCTTGATGTAGCTGCACTTACGTTTAAGTTCGATTCACCAAAAACAAGCTGCCCTATGTCAACCTTCTGTCGACAGAAAACTAGTAAAGATGGAAGCTGTGGCTAGTCAGTTTCAGGGTGGGTTAGAGAGTCCAGGAGAAGAATCTTCTTTGTGATGATGATATACGCAAGAACACGGATTCGGATCCCTAGTGTGATCTTCCAACAACAATCTATTGCAGGAGAAGAATTTGGAGATACCCGTCTCACACACTTGAGTCAAATCCATCATCCAAAAACCAAATCAAGAATCAATCAACACCGATCCCAATCACAATCAATCCAAAAAGATCATCGATATTCCAACGAGTTGGGAACTTCTACCCTCAAAGACTCGATGCAGATTCTATAAAATTCCCATCTCATGATTAAACGCTCAATGGGTTTTTCAGTCTCGAGGTTTTGCATGCAATTTAACCTACTTGAAAACTTTTAGTTTTCCCCAATAGAGGGTTTACTTTTCTTGGATAGAGAGGCTACACCATAGACGCTTGATACCAAGCTCAAGAATCCTCGATTCTATCCCATGGTTCTGACAATTTCCCATTCAGAGAGCTCCATAGCGTTTTGCCTTAACGAAGTCGACTGAACTGGGAAAAGTAAGAACTTGTTCAAGGGCTTACTTTTTCAAGGTTGGGCTGCAAAATCCTGATTGTGCGCATAACTCTCAGTTAGATTAACTGCCACAAGCCATTCACATTTAGCAGCAATTGATCTCTCGAACAAAACGATACGAGACAAAGACCATCACACAATTTTGCAGCCAAATGAGAGTAGTTTCAAGACAGCTCAGTACGCGAAGTTTGAACCCTATTGATAGAAATCCATTTGATTAGGTTTTTGTATTTGAATGAAACTAGGTCCCGAGGGAGATTCTGGGACTTTACGCACTGAATCAAAATCAAACTCATGCACTTTTGATCTTTTAACCAAAAGTGACGCTCAAGAAACATACTGGCTATGGCTGTGCTAAGATCTCACTTGAAGCATACTTCATTTGCTACCATTAGTTTTTACCGTGCCTGAGAAAGCTCGCCATGAGTTCCTTAGAGAAATCAGAGAAGAGAACTCAATCCAAACTAATGTCCCAGGGACATAGAGATTAATGAACCCTGTGCTACATAGAAAATAAAAAATACCACCACTTAAAGCCCTAATTCATTAACTGTGTGATCGACCTAGCAAACCATACGAAGCCCATGAGGCAGGTCATAGACGGGAGCAGATCAAATGACCTTGTGCACGGGTAGTTTAGTACTTGAACGCACACTGTATATACGGGAACACAACAGTTGAACAAACCCCACCTTCACTAGCATGGGTAAAACCTAGCAATTTAAGAAACAAGAATGATCAACTGGTTATTTGTGGAAGAGAGTTGTTTTAGAGACAGAATCGATAAGATTCGCACACAGGCCAACGAAGAAGATCAATGCCGGTTTGAGTAAATAACATCATAAGCATCTTAAGGAGAAGAGCTTTTTAAATTCCAACGCAACGCATATCAAATACGAACGCAATCCTAACCAAGCAGAAAAATCCGAGAACAATAGGAAAGCAAAAATATGATCTGAGGAGGAATATCCAGTTAAAATCAACCTCAAATTACATAGACAAGTGACTGATAGTCTCAAAGTAAACCCAAAAAAACATCACAAGATAAAATCCAACTAGGGAACACAATATCAAAAAGAGCCCCCTGTCGATTTCATCATTTACTACCTAGTTCATCAAATTTAAAAGGAAAAAAAGAAGTAAAACAATCCGCATCCACCTCAAAACCCTAGCTTGGTACGGCGCCAGTGCCTGCGTTTCGCGTTATACCTGAAAAAATGAGAAAGAAGAGACCATTTAAGAAACTCGGCAAATAAAACGGAAAATCGAAGAATCAAAGAAGCGGCGACTGTAAGAGAGAATGAAAAGCTACCTGATGGTGTTGTCAGTCCTCATACGGATCCAGTGAGGGATAGGCCTGTTCTGCCTCATCTTCTTCGCCAGCTTCTTCTTGATCTTCAAAGTCTTGTGCGACGGCTGCAAAATCAAACAATCTCAAAAAATCAATCAACGATTGATGCACAGAGACGAAGAATCAAAGAGAGAAGTGACAAAGAGATTTACCATTTTCGCTCCTTCGTTCCTCCCAAGCTCGGCGACTCTGCGAAGCCTTCGTTACCACACACGCCTATAATAGCCCAGTTATACAAAAAACCCTAATGACGCAAAGGAATTAATACGACACCCGCGCTACTAGATCGCCCACTATAGTCTCTCCTATCTTGACCGTTAACAATTCATACTTTGATGCAGATCCGTAGATTAAAATATTGTGAATTTTCCTCTGCGGTGCAATCGTTTGGAAATATTGCAGGGGCACTTTAGACTTTTAAAGTATAGTGTAAGAGATACAATTGGACGGCTACGATTGGAGAATACGTGGAAGAAAATAGTAGACAGTAATCAGCGTCTATGAAACTGTTAGACTCGTAAATCGTAAATGGAATGATCAGTTTCGGACCTCTCTTTACTTTTCCGTTTTACGGGCTAGGGTTTTTCTGCCATTTCTGTGTAGAGTTTACAGCGGAGAGCAGGACGAAAACGCAGGGTTGTTTCGAGGTTCTCTAGTACTTATCCCCAATGGCGACTATAGTGTTTACATCCGAGGAAGATCCGGCGCTTTCTATTGTTCGTTTCACGTCGGAGCTTGCCTGGGCTGATGCAGGACCGGAGGTACTCAAGCTTCTCTCTGTTCTTTAATTTTCAGTTATTGGATCGCCAGAAAAAACAAAACCCTTTTTTGGTTTCTCAGGCAGCAATTCAATTAACAAGCCGCACACAGCCGTAATTATAGATTAATTCAATCCGTTTCTATGTTTTGTATTGTTTTCGTTTTCTGTTTGTTATTTTGGAGATTGGTAGACAACAATGGTGTTCGAATTCAGTCTGTTCTGACCCTTTTCACAGATTAAAGCTTAGACCCTTCAAAATTTTAACCCTGTTGATGGTGTTGCTTGGTTAACATTACAATGGCGAATGAACTGTTGCGTTTATTTAATTATAAATTTGATGAATCCATAATTACGTCTAGTGCCGGCGAGTATTGTGGAATACAGAGATGATGGTGTGAGTCTCAGTTATTTTTTAGATATTGTGTGGATGAAACAAAAGCAGCTTATTTCTGCTAGTTTTTTAGGCAACGGGGAATGGGTCTTTACTTTTGTTATAGAAAACTGAAATTCGTGTTGTTTGTTTCAAGAAGATCCCTAGCATGTTCCAGGCTTACAACTGTGTTTGGTCAGCAATCACCAATAAGTTTCTTCATGGAAAGTAAAATAACTTGTCCTTGGAGTTGAATCTGTGTGGCCTGTTTTAAGGAGCTTCCTAGCGTGTTCCATTCATGGAGATGTTAAGTTTTCTGTAAGAAAAAAAACAAAATAAGATGTCCTGGGAGTTGTTTGGTGGTCTGGCAATTCCGGCATTGTCATTTCAATACCATGGTTAGGTGTATTGATTATGCCACTTCACTGATCGTCTCTTTTTGTTCTGATTCTGCTTTCTGCCTGACTGTTTTATTTTGCATAGTTTTTGTATCTGACATTTTTATGTTTTAGGTTGCAGAGCCAGAAGTTGCTACATTATGCATGGAGGCTCAAGAATGCATTGTAAGGGGTAGATGGTTGGACTTGGCTTCTCTTATGGTTACTTCAGCAGACTTGATATTTTCAAAAATGTCTGAAAAAGGTGCGGGAGCTATATTGTGTAGATTTTGTGTTTTCAGATGAACTGCTTTTTCTTTTCCAATTCTGCCATGAGCTTTGTTCCTACAGTGTTGCATGTTGCAGTGGTTAGTATTATTGTTTATTTTCTTCTCATGAGTTATCAATTATCAATGGATGACACTTGATAGACAACTGGGTCATAATGACTGATATGGGAATTCTGTTGGTAACAGTTAGAAGCTAACATGGGTTTTACATGCTCATTTCACTTTTGGGGAGGACCACAAAACTTGGGTTTTCTTCAGCCAACCATCTTTTCAGAGTGGTAATATGCAAAGAAGGGGTTTTATCTTTGTCATGCTGTACTCAATACACACATACACACGACTGAACAAGAGTCTTAAGGCTAACTGTCTGACTTATCCGTGGCTGCATTTATCTAGATAGAAATACCTGGACTTTCCCTTTTTTTCTTGTTTAGGGTGCCCTTAGTTTTGGTTTGGGGTGGGTGGGTGGGGAGTGGGAAGGTTGTTTTAGATCAAGAAAGGTTCATGCATGAATATTGTTATTGGAAAAGCAAATCCAAGTATTACGTGTTATGTAGGCGACGGGCTAAAATTTTAGATTATTTTTAATTTCATAGGACTATTTTCAAAAGACATATACAAGTGATATGTTGCCCATGAAATTTAATAAATTCCCTTTAGGCACAATTCAGGCAACTATTGAAAAGTTGTTCCATTGTGACCTAGAGGTTGTGTGGGTTCAAGTCAGAAAACAACCTCTCTGCAAAGCAGGGGTAAAGCTTTGTATGCTATGATCCTCCGAGGTTGGGAAGTATTGCACCAGGTATGCTCCTTTTAGTTGTAATTTAATTGATAGGTTATTGTTATGGAAATCCTTGAAGATCGTAAATTCAATATATATTCTGAATACATTCCAATGTAACTGATGAAGAGGTAGGGTGATCTTGTTGCCGGGCTTCACAGTGGGAATGGTAGAAGAAGGGGGACTCACATCCACACTGTCATGCAGGAAACCTGCACAGTTCAAATCTAATTCCGAAATGCAGTCTCTGCTCTACTACATTTTCAATGAATAAAAATAAAAGAGACTTGCATGAAAATAGATTTCTACTTAGAGTGGAATAATTAATCATATCTAAGAAAAAGAAACTGTCTAAGAAGCTCCTACATAATCCACCTTTTTTCCCCTCATGTAAAGCAAAAACACAGTTCTAGAGAATTCTATTTTGATACTGGTTTTCCCCTGTATGTGAATGTTTTTTGAATGATCTTTCGCTGATTTTATCTGTTCTAGGTTTTCCTGTATTAGGGGAATTCATATAGTTTTTATGGACCATGAATATCCCTTAGTTATAGAATGTTCCTATTGTGCAACATGGAGGAATGTTGCAGGCAATTTGACTATTTGTCTTCTTTTGACCCTAGCGTCGGCTTGGGTCAGACCAATATCTGTCTGTGTCTGCTTAGTTTTCTTTCTTCATTATGGCTTGAGTTGATGTATAATATGATTTATCTCAATGTTATAGAGCTTCTGACTGTTTTCTTGTCATTTACCTAGTTACTGAAATTCCTTTGTTATTGTTCCAAGGGTTTATTCTGTATTTTTTTTTGCTGCAGATCTTGAGTGTGTATATACCATTATCTGTAGCCTTGTCACAAAATGTAGCCTTGTCGCTAAACCTGAAAGTTTGGATGAAGCATTGGAGTTGGCAAAGCTTATATCTGAAAAAGTTTCCCAACAAGCGAATGACAAGCCTGCATTACGCTTGAAGATGTAATGAAATGTAGTTTTGATTTTGGGTTTCTTGTTTTCCTCCGGTGAATTTTCTTTTCTTGTTTATTTTCATTGATATCTTATATGGCTTCTTGATCCAGCTTATTCAATCTGTACAATCTGTTGGAGAATCCATATAGCAAGTTCTATGTTTACACAAAGGCCCTTAAGTTGGCTGAGGAAGGCAAAGTCACTGAACACATTATACCTTCATTCAAAAAGATGGACAGCTTTGTGAAAGAATGGGATATTGGGATGTTTGATCAGAGGGCGCTCTTCCTCACCATCTCTAATATATTGAAAGAACACAAAAAGTATGTGAATCTAAAATCTGTTTGATCCCTCCCCATAACCTACCCTCATTATGGCATTTTTTGTGGCTAACATTTCTACCTAATATCCTGACCTTAGCTCTGCAAAGGAGTCATTTTGCTTCCTGACCAAGTACCTAGCGACTTTTTCGCATGAGGATGCCTATACAATAAGTGAAGCCAAGGAGGAAGCAGTGCGTGCTATTGTAGAGTTCGTGAAGGCACCAGATATGTTTCAGGTATTGTTAACCCAAAAAAAGACGTGTTTCAGGTGTCTCATTTTGGAGTTTGTTGAGCAATAAGGGGCTTTTATGGTGGCATGTACAGCCTATATAAATGGTACATGGTGCAATAGTTCAGCTAATTGCAACAGATCCTTTAGAATTGCCTTCATTATGTCATAATTTCTCCTCCACTTTTTCCTATTTGTTTTGTCTGGGTCTAGTCTAAAAGTTCAACAGATTCTCAAAAATTTTCTGCACCCTTGCCAATATAGAAATTGTCAATTTGCTTTTCTAGGTCTGACTTATCAGTTCTGGATGCGGACAACCTCATAATTGTAGTATCCCTGTTTGTGCATGTGATCTAAATTAGATATTAAGCAAATTTTAGGCCACATGGGACCCGTCTTCATCTTCTTTGGTGGCTCTTATTAACCAGATTGTTCAAGTTAGTGTGGAACTGTGGCTCGTATCTGATGGCCTTTGCTTCCTTGGTCTCAGAGTTGCATGTGCGATCAGTGTTCAATCTTCTTCAATGGCTCTTATTAACCAGATTATTCAATTTATTGTGGCACTGTGGCTCATATTGGATGGGCTTTGCTGCTTTCTTGGAGCTGACCTGAACAAACAGTCTCATTGTGTGCCGAGTTTAGGCATTTCATATCTGAAGCATATTGCTTTTCAAGTCATCATGTCTGCAATGGATATTCATTATAGCTATAGCTAGCTGTAGCTGTTTCTGAACTCGATTAATTTCATCTGTCATCTTTCTTTTCATGAGCCAACATGGCATATCGAGGGTTAACCATGCTATCTGTCATAGCAGAGTCAGCTTTTCCCATCTCTACTCTTGTATTTAGTAAGAACTATTACAAGGTGGGAACGGGTTTGGTATTCTAAAAATTTCTCAGGAGCTCCTCCTTTTTCTGTGGTTACCACTTTGGCTAGCTTGTAATCTTGATAGGTTGTCCATTATTCATGCTACATGACTCAAATATATGAAATACATAGGGGCTGTTTGTGAAGCCCAGACATTTTCTGTCCATACCAGGAATAAATGTAATATGTTTCTCAGCAAGACGACCCTTTAATTTTAATGTCTTATACCTACATCAACTTGATGTTAAACTTTTCCTCAAGATATTACACTGTTGTGCATGAGAGAATGAGGTGGGGAACAAAAGAAGTGAAATGGAAATAATTAAGGAATATGCTTCTAACAGAAGTAACCTTTTATTTGTTGGTAGTATTCATATCACAATCCAAAGGCTCAAATTAGATCTTAGCTTGTTCTCATTGCACTCTGTGATTCTCAGTTTTCTTTCTTTTGGGTTTATCACATCTCATGTGTTGGATATTGAAATGTCTTCTATTCATTTTCTCATTGAAAACCTTCTTAAGTTCATTATGTCATCCAAAACTCACCTCTGGGAAAAATTATCCTTTGCAGAGTGATTTGTTAGACATGCCTGCAGTGGGGCAGCTGGAGAAGGATGGCAAATATTCATTGGTATATCAGCTGCTAAAGATCTTTCTCACCCAGAGGCTGGACTCATACTTAGATTTCCATGCAGCAAATTCTACTTTACTGAAAAGCTATGGTAATGTTTTCTTTTTAATGATGTGGGTTTCTCATGCACGCGCATGTGCAGGAGAGTACTTAGTCTTTTTCACTTGGTATATGTGTGTACAGGTTTAGTCCATGAGGACTGTATAGCAAAGATGAGGTTGATGACGCTGGCTGATCTTGGCTCTAACCATGGAGAGATTCCCTATGATCTCATCAAAGACACACTTCGGGTTCTCTTTTACCCTGCTTGTTTAGTTTTAGCATATTTTCAAACTTTTCCTTATTGGGTCCAAATTCTGTTCCAGGTCAATGATGATGAGGTGGAATTGTGGGTTGTGAAGGCAATAAGTGTAAAACTACTTGCTTGTAAGATGGACCAGATAAACCAAGTAGTAATTGTAAAGTGAGTTCTTTATCTCTTATTCCTGGTCGTCATTTTTAATCTGTATTTTTATTGATTGATTGACCATCTCAATTTGGTCGTTGGGGATTGACGGCTTCCTTTGATACTCAATATGTAGTCGTTGTACGGAGCGTGTGTTTGGGCTGCATCAGTGGTTAGCACTTCGATCAAAACTTGCAACATGGCGGGTAAGGAAGTTACCCTGCTTCCTCACTAAAATTGTTGTTTCTGTTCCCTCTTTCTTGAATCTGCATTGTTAGGACCGGGTGCTTTAGGAAGACCTAGTTTTTTAGTGTTAAACTTGTTGTCTAATCCTGGTGGTGCCTCAGCTCATTACATTTGTTCTGTTGGTGCCTCAGCCAAATGGAGAATTGGCTTGTGGGGGGTTTTCGTTAGATCTCAATTTGTGCAGTGTTGGTCTCTACACTCAGGACCAACACTGGACAAATAGAGAACTAGACTGAAGCGGTGAAGAACTAGAGGCTAGAGTGTGTTTAGTTCATACTGTTGCTTGCTGAATCTTTTTCTTTTGCTTTTCAGGGTAACATTGCGAACGTTATAACCACCATACAAGCGAACAAGGTAAATGAGGATGGTGCGCAGGCAGTGCAGGGTCTTGCAATTCGTTGAGTTTCGAGATCTGCATCAACCGTTGTTTAATTTTGATTTTGACTTGCCCTTTTATTTTGGGGGGAATAGATGAGTTTATGACTATTTATTGTACTTGTTTCTTTTCTATTTGGATGTTCTAAATTTTGTTTAATAGGCAATTGATCTAGTTCGACATAAGCGGCAGAAAATGACTCTGTAACACCTATATCTTGCAGCTTCGATTTACTTGTCTCGGTTTTGACATTTCTTCCTTCTAATGTGTTGTGAATTAGGACTTGTTCAAAGCATAGAAGATTGCAATCAAAATAATGAATGCTTGGGGCGGGTTGGTTGGCACAAGCACTAATCTCAGGGCTCACCTTGGACTTTGATTCAGGGTTATGACATTTTCGTCTTAGTCAACACTCTGGGTTAAAATCTTGTGCTTAAATCCTATTTGAGCTCCGGACGAGTTAGGGCGAAACTTGCACACCTCATTTTGATTCTGACGTTTCTGTAAGTGAACAAATAGAAAGTGAAATCACTCAAACTCGTTATTCAGAAAGGTTGGATATCGCTGAACCCGTAATTGACATTTTAGTCGACCAGAATGATTTGCTAGATGGTTGAAGCAAAGACCAGATTTTCATAAAAAATTAATCTAGAAATAGTGGATTTGTTACCAAATATGCTATTATACCCTAAAATCTCCACACAATGGGCGTTTATCTGAATGTTGAAACTTGAAACCCTAGCAGTAAATGCCCCTTCTTCGATGCAAGTAGTGTGATCCTCGTGAACTCAAAAGAAAAAAATGGTGAAATGAATCAGAAATTTATTTGGATTTAAAACCTCTTGGAAATTTACAATCTAAATTGTGAAGGATCACCTTTGGCTTTGGGAGGCCCATCATTAGAAACCCATTCTAAGGTTGTACGTGCGGTTAGGGCTTCGGTTATGAGCGAAAGTTGACGTCCTGTCCACCATCCACAAAGCAAAACAGCAGTCTTCGCATCTCAAAGATGTCTTCCTAACCTCCTTTTCTTTGAGCCTGAAACTTCCAAAATGCGGGATCATCAACATTAATTTTAATGGCGCTTCCCAATGAATCTGGTTTACCCCTTCTTTTGAGTCCTGTTTCAAGTTACTGGGCAGAGCTGAGGAGCTAACCAGAGCAAAAACGGAGCAGTTACTATTTAATTGCCAAATTTACCTTTGGCCTTTATCGTCTTCACTGTTCGGAAAAAAGAAATGAAGAGACTCCTTTTCTCCAAAATCAAGCTTCTCTCAGAAACCCCAGTAATCCTCACCCACTCCTCTTCTTCTTGTTCTTCCTTCCATTCCCGTCTCTGCAAAGATTTCAAGTCTATTGCCGCCGAAAAATACCCAAAACAGCCTCAGCTTTCACAAATTCAATATTTCAGTTCTACTTCTACCTCTACTTCTTCATGGGGCTCCCATCACTATCTGTCGGAGAAGATCTCTTACTTTATGGCTAATCCAGATTTTGTCAGACAACTGTTTTGGAATGCTCATCTCAAGGTTCAAAGCAAATTTTTGTTTGATCACTGGGTTAAGTTCCTTCAAGTTCAGTCTCGCGGGCGGCTATTCAATCAAACTTCCTTCAATTTCAATTCCTCGAGGTCAAGGTACATACCTTGCTTCTTGTATTTTAGTTCTCATTGTTGTGGTTGACTTCTGCTTATTTGATCATGTTGTTCACCGCAAACAAATACGACCCATTTTGATCCTTATAAATTTATTTCGTACTTGTTGTTCATTGCTTTGCCCTTTTTTATCAGTTGTCAATTCACTCTGACTTGTAATTTTGGGGAGATGGGGTTACGACGAAAGGAAAATGATTCAATAAAATGCAGGTTTTGGCATGGCCAAATAACAACCCGAGATCGAAATTTTTTGGCGAAAATTTGGTAATGCAAGACTGATATGAACCTAGATAGAACGACAAAATGAGTCATTTTGGTTTTTGCTCTCATTCTTTCCATCCTTGTGATTTAACAGCCATAGCTGTATCCGTACTTTGGAAAGCAGCTCTGTAGTTCTCCTTCTCTATTCGTTTTTCATGTCCATGATAAGTATTTACCCAAAAAAAAGAAGAAAAAAAATAAGTAGCCATAGTTCTCTGTTCAAAATTCAAATTAAACGCACCCAACAAACTCCCTCTAGCTGACTTTAGTTTGTCACTGCTCAGGTTTTTGCTTTTCTTCAAACAGCATTGGCTGTTACCAGTGCTGCTAACAAGCAGTCTCCCTCTCATACTTCTTCTTTTCTTTTTTTTTTCGATCTTTTGGATAAAAGCTTCTCTGTACTCATTTGAATGGGATTGGCAACTTGGATTTCTTGTCTTGCTTATTGACAGGATAGTTCTACCACCAGGATTTTAAATTTATACTTTGAGATATAATCAGCCCAATTTTTAATAATCCTGCCTCAAGACCTTTCCCTTAATTAGTGTCACTGGATAAATCATGCTGCACAGAGTATTGACCTGGTATGAGATGGCCAAGAAAACAGATAAACTAATGGGTCTGGAGTGATTATTACAATCTTCCAAGGAAAATAGTGACTATTTACAGATAAAATACCATTCAAGTTCTATTTATTGCTTTCTTTATTAACTGCAATCTTTTGCCCCCACAGAGCGCTCCCACACCTCTCCCCAACCCGCCAAAAAAAAACTGCAATCTAGTTTCTGTTGTCTTAAGAGAACCAAGAGTATCATTACCAAAAAGATAAAGAGAATGAAAAGACATAGACATGTGCAACTAATGAGCGAAGACTTATCATCTCTGATTTCCTCTCTCCCTTTGTAGCTCTGACACTATTGTCTTTTCGGATAATCTATTTCTTGCAAAAATTTGAACATGGAGGAATCAAATAAGGCTCTCAAACAGATGCAAGAACCAAGCGTGAAATCCACAAATGCACCATCAACTACTATGTGACTATTAATGGATTAATGATGAGTACCTATCTACTTCCTTATTGGGTGTCTTTTCTTCTATCTTGGACCTGGTGCTTTTACAATTGAAGGGATTTGGAAAGAAAGGTTCGACTCCTTTCCGGTGATGGTCTTTGCCATACGCTTGCTGCTCCCTAAGATCATCTCAGAAGAGAAAGTAACCCTAGGGAGCATGATTACTAACAATGTGAAGGTTCTGATTTTTATGGTTTGCTGGAGTCACAATGTGTCAGCAATCTCTCTCCCTCCGCAATAATAAATAGTTCATCCATTTGTACAAGAGTCCTGTTCTACTAAGGTGAACTCCAGCTTTTTCCGACCAACTTTTTGCATCTATTACGCCCTAAACCCCAGAAAACTAATTGGGCTTACAGAAAATTTGAGTTCTGTTACTATGAATGTCCTTGTCATGAGCTTTTTGATGGTAGTTTATCTATCACCTTTATTGAACAGATACATGCTTTTCATTTGGGCCTCCAGTGTGTGTTTACACAGCATACGTGTCTTCTAAATGTTGCAATAAAATGAGGGTGAAGTTAGTTTTCAGAAAGCAATATGTTCTGCAAAGAGATTTGTTTGCATGCTTCAAGTTGTACTGGATGGAAATTCTTTAGTAACATATGGAATTGCAGAAAAAAATTTGTACCTCTAATTCTGTATTGAAATGATATTTGGGGAGCTAGGGACTAGAGGAAGTTTGTAGTAGAAGCATTGGGAGCTCATTTGCATTTAAGTTGTATCCAATATCTTTTGTCTCATAGTATATGCTTTACTTGAATGAACTTAGCTTTTAGTTTTGAGCCCTAAAGACAGATCAGCAGATATTTGAGATTTATGCTAAAGTTATGGAAGACAATGCCTTATGGACCTAGATGTTGAGCGACAAAGAGAAAAGGAAAAAAAAATGAAAAAACAATAAACAAAAAAGTGTGTTGAGACAAAAATATATGATGGATGAATGGGACTCCCTAAAATGGTAAGATTGCTAGTGAAACATGCTGCAAGTAATTCAGGAGTTGCCAGACAACAAATTAAGGAAGCCACTTGAGGTATTCTGGGTGCATATAAGAAAGGCCTTCAAATGTGCCAGTAGGGATTAGAGAATGCTAAGTTGCTGAAATGGTAGCTGGAAGAGCAAGTCTGAATGGAAATGTATTAGAGAGAAGTGGTGAGAAAATTAATATGGGGCTTTGAATTAATGGGAAAAAGAAATGACTCTAAATATAGTTAAATGGCAAGATACTATTCATATTGCTGGCATATTTGGTTGGGATAAAGCTTAATTGAACCAAGTTGAATTTTAAGGCTGAGTAATATACATCTCATCTATTATTTATTTTTTGATTCAGTTGTAGATCAATATATTTTCTTTTGTTTTTCTTTGAATTAGTATCTTATGTCTGAAGTAATTGTTTTCCCTTCTTGTTTACAGGAGATCATGGTTCCCAAAAGCAGATGACATTATTTTGGGCTTGATTTTAGCCAATGCTTCTGTTTTCATGCTATGGAGGATTGCTGATCCTACATTTATGAGGAAGCATTTTATGGTCAGTTAACATTGATTTTTTTTTATTCTTATTTTTTTGAAAAATAGATTTCTTAATATAATTGTGAAGCACCTAATTATGCTCTGGTGCCAAAGGCTTCAGCACAAGCAGTGTGCAGGGCAATAAGTAGTACTTATTTAGGATAAATACTTTCTTCTTAAAAACTGGAAAAAAAAAATTATTTAAAATTTTCTATTCTTTTGAGTTTATACTATCATACCTTTAACTAAGGTAACTCTGGAGAGATATTTAATTAGCATTTGGTGCCTGCTTAATCTTGTTCTCATCATAAATTTGTGCTTAAATATTGTTTTGACTTGGTATTATTTTGTGCAGATTTCAGTTGAAAACTTCACCAGTGGGCGTATACACACATTGATCACTTCTGCATTCAGTCATCAAGATATCGGACACATTTGTTCTAACATGATTGGTCTTTATTTCTTTGGACAATCTGTATGAATGGATTTTCTCTGATAACTCAGTCTTACTTTATGCTTATTGATAGTTAGTTGTAAAAGCTGGTCTGGTCAATCGAACCACATCCAGGAACTGTTCCATTCCAGTTTGGGTCAACCAGGGTTCTTTAGAACCCTGCTGTTTGGGCTTTCTCTGCAACTACCTTGCTGAGAGAGGTGGATTCATCTGAGCTTGCTTTACTGTTGCCCTTGCTACCCCCCCCCCTCTTCCCCTCTCTGCCCCCTTTCCAGTCAAAATGTGAGCAGGTTGACCCTTTTCGGATAATTGTCTAAACAGTTATCTCGAACTCAACTTTCACCCTAGAGCTTGGCAGTAGACAGGATTTTCGTGGACTTATTATCATCTTTATCAAAACATTTTATAGGACCTAACCATCCAATTGAGCTGGGAGGATTGGATATTTAATCCCCCCCCCCCCCCCCTCAAAACCCCCAAAAAGAAACTGGCCAAGTAAACTAGCTCATATTCAAAGGGTCAGTGAACCTTTTACAATATGGGTCAGCTAGAGAGGCAAAAAACTGTCGTTGCCGAAGCTGTAGCTTTTGCTTGCAGGGGGGTAATACGTCGGATGCCTATCTGGTTGAGCTGTCGACTGGCCAGATCTTTTCCAAATCCTTTTCCATGTCCTGATTGAACAGGTGGATGGGCTATATTCAGAACAACACCTAGCCTGATCATTTAAGATACTTTGATGAATTGGATGAATGGATTAATTCCTTGTTCTGGTTTGGTTTAGGAAGCAATCTACTAGTATGATCCAAACTGAAGATTTTATACTGCTGTATTCATTCTTATGTTGTGCTTCTTACCCACCTGTGTATGGTTCGGAAACACCCCCCCCCCCCAACCAAAAAAAAAAAATAGTATCTCTGTGTGGTCAGTAAAGAAATATGGATGTACAATATATGCGCCTCATGAATTAATACCCTTTTTTAATCATGCTAATGCTGGTCACTGAATTTTTTTGCATTTACCAGATAGGAAGGCAATTTGGACCAGAATTCCTTTTGAAGTTGTATCTAGCTGGTGCACTTACTGGATCAATATTCTTTTTTGGTGCACCATGCCTTTATGTCCCCTTCCCAGGTATGAAAGAAAATCTCAAAGCAACTTAGACCCTCGTTTTCATTCAAAGAGAGGCTGGATATTTATAAAGATAAAGGCAGCATTAATTAGCTTCTGTTATCTGGTTCTGATAGGGTATGGAAAAGTATGATGGTTTTCAACCAGATTGTGATTTTCTCCATGGCTTGATGCTCAAAGAAGATTCTGACAACCCTCCCCTTTTCTTTGTGCAGAGCTCAGGAATGTGGAGAATTGATCCCAAGAGTATTCCTGGACTGGTTTGTTTCTTTTCATCTTTTTTCTATTGAACTACTTTGAATCATTCAAGTAAATATATAAACATTGTGACAACTCTTTACCTAATTGAGCAACCTACCATTATCTAACAATTTGATTGGTCTAGAGCTCAGCATTTAATGAACAACCCAGCTGACCTGCCTGGTACAGGTTGAGTTATTCAATCAAAACTAATATTAGGGCTGCATTGAACTTTTCCAGCATAACCCAGCCAAGTCACTGCACAAAGGATGTATATATAACTTCATTTAACTAGTTAACATTGATGTGTACGTATGATTCCTCCTACTACGATTTCAAAGACAGACTGGCGATTAGTAGGGGCTTGCAATCTTTCTATGTTATTAGGCTCCACAATCCATTAATGGTTATAACCTAAAAAATCATATGCATGCAGTAGGTTTTATCAGTTATCAGTTAATCGTCTGCATTTATTTAGCATATGGAAATACGATATCATAAATGAGTTAAAGATGATTTTTCGTTAATCATGGTCTCGTTTTTGTGCAAACGGACCTAAAGGTTTTAAAGCAGTGCTCAATTTCATGTATATTTTGTCAGGTATTATACAAAATGTTTTCATCCTTGGGATGTTTAACATGCGTTAAGGTAACTATGTTTTTTGTGCATGTATATAGAGAAAATTTCTGCCTATCTTCTTGACTTATATTTTCCAAAACTCCCTCTTAGAACATTTTTTTGTATTCCTTCCAGTGAATCAGAATCTCTTCTCTTCTTCTCCCCTCAATTTTAAAGACTTAGATTGGCACATTTTCACTATTCTTCCACTACAGCATTAAATCTACTCCTGTATACCTAATAAGATGACCTGACTTATGAAAAAACAAAGGAAAGGACTATGTATTACAGAACAATTAAGGATATACCCTTTAATACCTGAATTTCATTTTGACATCCACACTGCCATCCTCAATCCAACAAGGTATGGTATTTGATGTATATTATGTGGATTAACCAATTGATGGAGCACTTTTATCTACAGAATCCTGCCCCACGGTACATTCTCTAATAACTTGATGCTTTATTTAGTCTCTGCTTGCTCTCTAAATTTTAGATATTGTGTACTGATTCAATTATCTATGTGGGAAAATTAATTAGCATGGACAATTATACTGTTAAATACTTATTATGTACCTAGGAAATAGATTTAGAGCTGAAGCTCAAAAATAGTAAAATACGCCATCTAGGGGTAATCCAGGTCATTTAAAAGCTGGGGAAGCAGTAGAGGTGAAAAATTGATCCATGCGATGAATCAGGAAAGAAAGCATTCTATAGTGTAGTTTAGGTCAATATAGATGAGGTTAAGGGGACTTTTGGAGATCCCTCAACTTGGCCCTCCCTACACAAGCTTTTCTTATCAGTCGCCACATCCCTGCCAATCCCAATTGTATCCTTTGTTGGAACGGTATTGAGGACCTTGACCACCTTTTCTTCACTTGTCCCTTCTCCAGTTCCATCTGGAGTTTAGCCCTTGCTTCCATTTGGCACAGATCGAGACGGTCTTTTGGTTTTGTTCAAGATTGGAAGTGTACCCTTAGAATGTTCTTTGGCTCCACGATTTGCAATCATGTAGATAAGCTTGTCTTCGTTGTTACTATTCACCCCTTATGGTGGGAGCGCAGCATGAGAAGATGGACTTTCAAATCCTGTTCCTGCAGCTCGATTTGGAATGCTATCCCTTTTTATGTTTCTTCTAGGCTTATCTTTTAACCACATCCCCCAATTTCTGATTCTCCTAAGAATAGGCTGATTGTTAGCTCCTGGAGTCTCAGTTCATCTCTCCAGTTGTCTTCTTGATTAGTTGTCCCCCCCCCCCCCCCAAATTCCCCTTCCTTTTCTCTTTGTATCTCTCTGGCGGTGGTTTTTTAATACATTTATTTATTCATCCAAAGAAAAAAAGGGGACCAACAGAAATACTGCATTTCTATATCCTTCATCAGGGGTTTATACATAATGCAGCATAATATGCATCTAGGCTGGCTGCCTTCCTGCACCCACATCATTAAACCTGACATTGGATACAGATATAGGTTGTCAAACACAACATATTTGTTAAGACTGTATAGACTAATGTATATAACTAATGTCAGTATCCCTTTTGAGTATGGTACAAACATGGCATGGCAAGGATAGAGTAATTGAAAAGATGGTCTGTTTGGTAACAGTTTACTAGTTCATCATAATAGTGAAATGCTGATTAACTTTCTGTTTTATTATGTCTCTTGGCATTATACAGGGTGCAAGTGGGGCTGTGAATGCTATTATGCTCCTTGATATATTTCTCAACCCGAAAGCCACCCTATATTTCGACTTCATCATTCCAATTCCAGCAATTTTACTTGTAAGCTAGCGTCCGTCGTTTGACTTAAATATGAAGTAATCCTTAGATCCAGATATAATTTTTCCTGTAAATTTCTCCCTTGTCAATTTCAGGGTATATTTTTAGTAGGAAAAGATATGCTGAGGATGATTGAGGTACGTCTATGAACAGGGTTTTTGTCTGCATCTGCATATTTTATCTTTTTCTGTAACATCTCGACTTTTTTCTTTTATCCAATCATTTCAGTTGGAAATGTAGGGAAATGTGTAACATGTTCATTCCAGATGCCTCCTTGTCATCAATCATTTCTGTGTTTTATTCATTGCAGAATCCTGGCATCAGGTTTCTGCATGAACCAAATGCCAGAGAGTAATGCATCCATCTGAGTCCTTCCCTTGAATTCTGTAGCTGTTAACTAGAAACATTTGCATGTTGCAGGGGGACCATGAAATCTCAGGATCTGCTCACTTGGGAGGTGCAGTTGTTGCTGCTTTGGCATGGGCTCGAATTAAGAAGCGATGGATATGATCTTCTTTTCCTAGTTTTCGCGTTGCTTCAGTGATTGGATCTTATTCTCATCCTTGGTTGACAACCCTACATTTTCGTTGAAGTGTAAGCAGATTTCACCCCTTTTTTTACTCCATTTTCCAAGAAAAGAAATTTACTGCCCACAACTGTGCCCAAGAAAATCTTAGCTGGAATACCCAGGCACAAATTTGAACAAGATCATGGGATTTGTCTATATGATTACAGGTAAGGGGTAAGGTGTAGTTCTGTGGAACAAAATATACAGACAGTGAAGATAGAGCACTACTGCAGTGTATCCTGTTTTTCTCAAAAACCCTTCTTCCCCCAATATTTATTATCATTTTACTTGATCACTGTATCCCTTCGATATAGGATACTCTGGTAATCTGAAAAGAGAACCTCACACCATGGGAACATGAGTAAAAGAGAACATGGAAAAAAACTACAGCTTGATGATGATCATAAATTCTGTATTCATGCCTTCATGGTAAGTTTCTTTTCTTGGATTTCTTAATTCAATGAAAATGTGGGGTAATCAACCCAGGACGAAGCAAGCAATGACTCTAGATGAACGCATAAAAAAAATTTGACGTTAGATGAAGATCAGATCCATCACTTTTTGTTATACCATTAATAGGGGAAAAACATTTATCTCATTATTTTGCCTTTCACCCGTATATGAAAGAAATGTAGTGAAGGGATGAACAAATAAAATAACTTGGTTTCACAAAATACTTTTATGTTTTTATGTTTTTTTAACTAAAATCCGCATAAAAGAATGAAAAAAAAGGTGAGTATCATTTATTTCCCTTGTTAGTTGTCCAAATGTCATTTGGACCTCCTCTTAGTAGAATAATGTTATTTACCTCACTTCTTAGTTGACAAAGTTATCAAACACTTCTTTTTCTATTAATTTTTTCTGTTATATTCTATTTTTAGTTTTTTACTGTTAAATATTTTTTTTAAAACTCAAATTACCCCCAATTGAAAATATATTTTAATTTAAATTTTAAACTATCTCTCAATTATTATAGTAGTTAAAATCTTAAATTACTTCAATTAATATTATTTTTAAAACCTAAATTATCCTTAATTAGTTTTATTATTAAAATTTCAAAATGCTTGTATGTTCTTTTTCATTAGAAAAAAAATCAATCAAAGAAATACATCTAAATTAAAAGACATAGGGGTATTTGTGGTCTTGGAATAAAACTAATAAAGGGTAATTTATTGTTTTAACTATTAAGGGTATTTTGAATTTTAACAATAATATTACTTGAGAGTAATTTGAGATTTAAACAAAAATATTTTTTATTTAGGGTAATTTAAGATTTAAATAAAAAATATTTATTGATAAAATTAGAACTTAACGGAAAAGGCTGACCAAATGAAGGGATTTGATAACTTTGCTAGATAAGAAGGCAAGGTAAGTGATATATCCAACTAAGAAGAGTTCAAATGCCATTTGGTCAACTACTAGGGAGAAGATTTTGGGTATTGGAGTGGAAAAAAATGGTTACATGTCAACATATTTGGTTGCTAATTCTCCGGATGATTCTTTACACATGGAAATAAAATTTTCAATCTATATGGCAGGATTATTGACTTGTTTGATCTCAAAGTAAGATTTTTTTTTTTTTAATAAATTATTTAAAACAAAAAAAAAATTTTGGGTAATAGTTTATTATTAATTAGTGTTACTTAAAAAAAATCTTTCTTTTGATGCAAGTAGAGTATTCTCTTATTCTCTGGTAAACGGTATAAACTTAAATTTTGGGGAATCATGAAAATGATACACTTCCCCTGCACACTTTTTTTTTTATGGCATTGATGCATAGCCCCTCGTTGCTATTTTTCTTTGATGATTATTTTCCCTTGTTGAGAAACCCCACATAAAAGTTGTTTAGCACAAGGTCCACTGTTTTAGGTGGGACTTTATGATCAACTCGCCCCAGCCAATCAATGTATTCAGTGGAAGAACTTGCTTTCTTTCCCACCCCAGTTTATTCCTTCAAACAAACAGTTCCTTACAAAGATAATGGTCCATCTCTGCCTCTGTTTCTCTCTCTTATATTCATATAGCAAGGAAACAAGAAAGGCAAAGGCTGTGGTCCATTACTGAAATAACTGAATAAACCAACTTGTAACTTTGCAGTTGGAATGTGTTCAATTTGGTTACTGTTTTAGAAAGGAAAAAGAAAATTGCATGGATGAAAAGGCCCAGGCCCTAGCAGCAGCTTAAAAAAACACAGGACAATGTCCAGAACTTGAGCTTTTCTTGGTAAGTCTCAGGCCCAAAAGAGGGAGAAACAAATGCAAATCTTAATGGATTCATTAATGAGTGCAAGAGAATGATGCAGAGTGCCTTCTAATTTTTCTCTTCTTAAGAGACATGGCAAACAAAGTTAAACATGTTAAGGAGTGGAAGAAAGGAACCCTTCTGACCTCCACGGCCCACACAATTGATTCTCAAATATAAAAGGCTTACTATGCTAATCCATGGGCCCTCTGTCTCTTCAATTGCCATGTGAAGCCCATAGACTCCATTAATCTCTTTTCCTTGAAACCGCCTCTAAAAAATAGGAGTTCAAGTTCAGTGTCGCACATTAAATGCCCAACACTGAGCTGCGCCATTTTTTTTTTTTGTTTTGCTATAAATAGGTATGGTTGAAAAAGTAAAAAAGAAAAAAATGCAAATCGGGAGATCGAGATTTCACCCTCAACTATCCATGCCATCCTCACCGTACGCAACTCTGTGCTGCACACTAATTGTGCAACACTGAAGCTCCATCCGAGAAATAGAGTATGGATCATCTACCTGTCAAGGTGGAGGTCTGTCCTCCCTTCACACTTCTTCACCACACATGAGGAGAATGCCCACGTGAGGCTTACCGAAGTCTTACTTCTAATTCATTTTGTCATTGAACTCAGAGGTGGGCTTCAGGGCAGAGTCAAGATTTAACATCAAGAGACTAGTACTACCCCATTACCTTTATTGTTAAAAGTTTTTTCCAATTGGAGGGCTCAAAATACAAACCAAAAAAAAGAGAGTGAGATAAATTTCAAAAAATTGAAGGGCGGGGGAAGAAGCACGGCCCCTTAGCTGGCTCTCTCTTAACATATAGTGGAGAAATGTGAGAAAAATACAAACCTTTGCCCTAATGGATAAAAGATTTAAACTCTAGAAAATTCACCCTGCACTCATCAGGCCATCACCCGTGGGTACAGTGATACCGACTACCAGCTTTGAATTTATTAAGCTCCATTTGTTTACAGGGAAGGTGGGACTGGATTGTTTTGGATGATGGAATCCGCCCATGTTGGTGTGGAAATGGAATCAAATATCCTCAACTCAATCGAAATTCACTCAAAACAGAGAGATTTGATTGAGAATCACTTGGAATTGACATCCAACGGGTAAAATTGGTGTTGGAGTGGACCACTCCGGTCCAACTTTTAAAACTTCTCGGTTTGGGTTTGTGTGGTCTTCTGTTGCGGATTTCCTAGCCTTTCTTTTTGAACCTTGGCTTATTTCCTCTCCTTGTTTGCGAGTTAGTGCTCTCTCGCTCCCTTGGCTAGTCCGTCTCTTTAAATAAAGAGTTTGATTACCAAAAAAAAAACTAACCAACTATCAAGATTGGTCGACCACAAATGAGGAAGGCAATGTAAAAGGGTCTTTGGTTCAGTCATGTGCATTTAATGAATAGGACCGTCAAGTTGCAAGCGAATCACTTTAATATATTGGATCATTTTTTTTTTTTTTTTGTTTGCCAACCCTTAATTAAAAACGGTCCAATAGATCGAAATCTCATGTGCATGAAGGAATTAAGATGTTAAAGATGGTGTAGCAAATTTTAAATATTTTGTTGTAAATATGTTTAAAACTTATATAATATAAATATCTATTTTAATTGTGTCTTTTATCCATGGTTTTATTTAGTCCCACATCGGGTTGAGAGGATCTGATTATATGGTTTATATATAGTAATGGCCCATGTATTATTAATTTGTGCGACACGAACCAAGCCTGAATCCTGTTTGTGACCTGTCATGATTATATAGATATATTAATCTATATGACTTGAGACTTGTCCCATTTTGACATGGGTCCTATTCTGAAAAGTCCGCTGCTGAATCACGTGAAGATGCCTGTGAAGATGCCTCTTCCTTTTTCTCTCTCTCTCCCCGTACAAGCAATGAACATTACCTGATACACCTTAAGTAACCTTTTTAGGATGCAATCTTAAAGTTGAGCTTAGGGTGTCAATCGGTGCGGTTTCGACGCGGTACCAACTTTGATACCGAAACGGGTCGCGCATTTAAACGGATGGGATTTACAAAACGGTTCGGTATTAATTCGGTACGGAAAACAGTTTAAACTCGATATCTAGTGCCGTACAATTTTGGTACGAATGAACTTATGCCACTTTTGTTATTAGTTCATTAAGATCCTAATGAAATTGTGATCAATCAATTGATATAATTTGAAATTAACATAGATAAAGCAAATAAATTTAATTAATAAAGACAAAACAAGTAAATCTAAGAAGAGAAGTGATAAAATTTGAAATAAGGAATTAGGGATAGGGAAAATGTTAAGTGTTTTAATTGTAAAATTACAATTTATATCTCTTAATTTGGTACGGTATCAATTCGGTACGATTTCGGTACGTACCATACCGAATTTTGAACGGTACGATACTGCGCGGTTCGGTACGGTTAAACGGTTTCGATATGCAATTGACACTCTTAGTTGAGCTGACTAATCTTGGGGTGAAGACATTGTAGAATCCGTATTACACAAATCGGGGTGTCTAAATACTTTAAAGAAAGTACATTTGTATTTACAAATTCTTCAACGTTCAACATTTTTCAGTCACGTTTTACTCGACAAAAGAAAGCAGACAAAAAAGGTACTGATTTACCTGGGATGCAAAATCTGCCACTGTGCAACTCCCTTAGAAAAAAGGTCATCTTGATGGCCTTAATATTTTGGCAATGCGATGGTGGAGAAACTTAACAGCCATGGGGCTATGTGTTGTCTCCATCAAAATCTATGACATTTGAGATTCAGTAATAATACAAATTCAATATGTGGATAACTAAAATCCCTCACAAGTCCCCCAAAGAAAAAGGGGTTTGTACAATCGTACAAAGTCGCTTAAAGTGAGAAAAACATATCTTTGAATAGTATCTCTTCACAGGTATTCTGAGGCCTGAGCATTTCATAGATTGGGTACCACCCTACAATTGGAATGCTGTGCATTTTCTTAACTTGGTCCATAGTTTGGACTTTGGATTTAACGGTGTCAATCAGTACGGTTTTGGTGCAGTACCAATTTTGAATACCGAAAATCAGAATTGTACCATATCTAATTTAAACGGTACGGTACGATTTTGGTATTTATAAAAACGGTTCTGTATTAAATCGGTACAGAAAAACAGTTTAAACACAGTATGTAGTGTAGTACAATATTGGTATGAAAGAATTTATGCCACTTTTGTTATTAGTTCATTAAATATGAAATTGTGATAAACCAATCTATATAATTTAAAATTAACAACGATAAAGCAAGTAAATACAATTAATAGTGACAAAACAAGTAAATCTAAGAAGAAAAGTGAATGATGAAATGAAAAATTGAAATAGAGAATTAGGGATAGGGAAAAGGTTAAGTGTTTTAATTGTAAAAATTACAATTTATATCTTTTAATTTTGTATAGTGACCAATTACATGTTGAGGCATTAAATATGGCATTTATTGTCAAGATAGGCGCATTCAATTTGCGATACATATATTGAAGGGTAATGTTCATCTGGACCCCTGAACGTTTGGTCGGTCACTTTTACAATTGACACCCTTAGTATTCGCCTCAACAATTTCGACTATGACTAGATACAATTAGACTATATTTCAAGTGGGCGGCAATATTCTTGAACTAACCCATGCTGAAGACGTCCATTGCCAAAAACATCTTCACGAACATATAAGAAGATAGGCTAAGTTTTTCTTATGTGACCAATTACATGTTGACACATTAAAATGGCATTTATTGTTCAAGATAGGCGCATTCAATTTGCGATACATATATTAAATGCACCATACATATCAAGAGATCCTTGGACCTCAACAATAGCAAACCAGTCTTCACAGTGCCAAATACAATAGCAAATTTGACGTGCAAACCTCACAAAAGAAGAGGATTAGGGATTAGCCCTCATTCATTCAACGTTCCCTAATCGTAAAGCAAGGATATAAATACCCCCAACCATTAAAGAATCTATCAATGCTAACCGGTTTGTATACCGGTACCCATCATCTTTCTTCTTCTTTCATCAACTGTATTCATTTTCTGGAGATGATTTATATTTTTTTTATCTCGACTTGACATTGTGTGACTTGAACCAACCACAAAGTCAACCCACTAAAGCAGCTAACCAACCACAAAGTCAACCCACTCTCACCTGTTTCTTGTTGTAGATTATTGAACCAACTCTTGGATAAGTTGTTCCTCTTGTCTTCTATCACATGCATAGTGGTAATTCCCTTATTGTTCGATTACCAACTAATTTCTTAGACTTTATATTTTTCACTACAAATTCATCTTAGGGAAGAAATGTGAATTTTTGCATCAAGGGAAACTTTTAGTGCCACCCCTTGAGTTACCCAAAAAAACTAATACCACTCCTTAGGTTATCTAATTTATCAATAAGACCCTATAAGGTGAAAAAATGTATCAAAGTCATCCCCAGTCATTAAAAATCATAATTAAGTGTTGATATAAGCAAATTCATATTTAAAAATGACAAGAATACAACTTTAAATGAAAAGCCATACAAGAAGGGTTAGCCCTCATTTCATCCAACGTCTCCTTCGTCAAGCCAGGATATAATTACCCCCATTTCAAGAATCTTTCAATTATACATTGTCACAAAGTCTATGAAAAATGATATAAAAATAGTTTATTTATTTTTTTAACTAAGCATAAAATGTGGGGATAATATTGAAAATAAATAATAAAAAAATATGATTAGCTAGGCTAGGGCAAAACATATATGTATTAGTATTAACCCGGGTTTGAGTGCAGGGCATTAGGTTAACCACTTAACCGTAACATGACACGATCGACCGTAACTCTTACGAATAAAACGATGACACGTGTCGATGGTATAAAGGTTTGATTAGCTAGGACAAAACATATATCATATATGTATTAGTATTAACCCGGGTTTGAGTGCAGGGCATTAGGTTAACCGTATAACATGACACGATCGACCGTAACTCTTACGAATAAAACGATGACACGTGTCGATGGTATATAGGGTTAAGTACTAAAGTACTTGACAACTGACACTGTATAGCCTAGCTAGTGCGTAGCTAGCTAGCTAGGCCTTAGCCCTTATATAGCCTGTTGACTCTGGTCACAAATATTTTCAGAGGTGTCAAACTGTAAAAGTAAAACCGCCGCCCTGGCAGAAGCCGGCAGAGGTGTGCTGCTGCTGCAGTAGAACTGTAGAATCCGAAAAGATTGGGTAAAATCAGCGGCAGAACCAAAGCCCAAAGCCAAAAGCTCGTGCCACCAATGAGCAGCAGAAGCAAAAGTTTTCTTTCTCAGGCTCTCAGCTGCAGTGAACATCATAACCGTATTTGATCAGTCATGAAATTGAAAAGACGCTGGGAAGGCTTGTCCAACCGCGAGCGCGCGAGCTAGAATGCATTCGACCATTCGACCATTCGAGCGAGCATGCATTCGACGGTTTCGACCATTCGAGCTAGGGCAGTCAGTCGTAGGGTATTCAGTATTGTATAGAGCTAGGGCAGCGCAGCTGTAACCCTGTAACCCTGTAACCCCCAATTTTTCGATTTTGGTTGACAGTTGACACCACACCACACTACCCATGAGCAGTAATTAGGGCTGCAAAAGATCTTTGTGGAGACTGGACACTCTTCAGGCCTTCAGGGTCAGGCTCTCCCCTTCCTCTGCCTTCTGCCTTCTTCTGTCTTCTGACTTCTGACCTTTTTCCTCTACCAACTTTGAACGGTCTTCGTCGACTTGAATGACTAATTTACCCCTCCTGACTCCTGGGTAGATGTTTCACTCAACACAAAACAGCCATACATATAAAATCATGCATTATACTGACACACAATTGTTGTCGTATGACTTTTCAGCACAAGCAACGCTGGCAAAATATGAGGTGCATCTTTGCCTACATGTCAAATCTTATAATTTAATTAATATTAAATATACTGAGTTTCATTAAATGCGTATAAATTGCCTGAAAGCTTCTCATTCGTTCAAAGCCTACATTTTTTGTTCCTTCCTGAATAATGGTGTCACATCAAGATCAACTTAATGTTGATCTCTTGATTCGTCTGTGAGATCACCAGCTATATTAGAAACCATGCATATCAACTTGTTGTGCAAGCCTTACCAATAGGCCATCTTCACCATTTATCTAACTCATTATCATCGAAAGGCTAGGATGAACCCGTCATCAGGTTAGGTATAACGATAAGAGTACTTAGAAATTAGAATACTAAAGTCATTATTCTCCTGCATTAACTCCTGAAATTTTTTTAATTTTTTTTCATTTCCTTTAACATTTATTTCTCAAGGGGAGTCTTTGATTTTCCTACTTAAATTGACTTAATTATTTATTGGAGGTGACTTTTCATCCTCAGAGGCCCACTCTTATTATTGTTTTAGTCTCATGAACCAAACTTGGATTAGGAGCAAACCAAAAAGTCTCAAGTACATGTTCACAAAAATATTTATTATAGTTTTTTTTTCTTTTCTTTTTTTAATTTAAAATAACAATAATTCAGTCAACTCCGGAGTTGATATTGTTGACTAAAAACCCTTAATCATTCATTTGCATTGCACGTTTGAAGGAGAAAGTTTCTCTTCCCTTCATTACAAAAATTATTTTTTAAGAGATGATACTTTCTGTGAAGATCCACTCTTCCTTCAAACATTTATTTTTTAAGGGATGATATTTGGGTTCTATTTGTAATTGGTGAAGATCTACTCTCCCTACAAACATTTATTTTTTAAGGGATGATATTTGGGTTCTTTTTATAATTGATGAAGATCAAGTCTCCCTTCAAACATTTATTTTTTAAGGTATGATATTTGGATTCTGTAACTCTCCCTTCAAACACATTTATTTTTTAAGGAATGATATTTGGATTTTGTAACTCTCCCTTCAAACACATTTATTTTTTAAGGAATGATATTTGGATTCTGTAGCTCTCCCTTCAAACATTTATTTTTTAATGGATGATATTTGGGTTATGTAACTCTCCCTTCAAACACATTCATTTTTTAAAGATGATACTTGGATTATGTAACTCTCCCTTCAAACACATTCATTTATTGACGAACCCTGGTAAATTAGTGCTTATATCATCCAAAAAGGGTTCCCACAAATAAATAAGATATTCAAAAGGATCTTGCAGGGTCCAAAGTCTTTCATCTTGTTGTAACCTGTTTAAATGCCAACCATAGAAATAGGAATAGATGATTGGAAGAAGAATTATTATTTTTTATATGTTTTTTTTATTTTATTTGTTATTAATATTATACAACCAAATACTTATTTTACCTTTATGTCATTCTTAACATTTAATTCAAACTTTGTTTCGATTTCAATATACCTAGTGTGTCATTTGAACTTGTTACGTGCACTTGGAAGTTGACATTGTTAAAAACAAATTAATAATTGATAATGTTATTGCTTAAAAATCTACCAGCTTTTGTTTGGTCAAGAAGTGTATTGAACCTGGAATCTGTAAACCAAAGAAAATTCATGAGGGTGGACCATTTATGTGGAGAAGATATACAACAACCGTTGGATGGCTTTATCAAATTCCTAATGGGAGATCCAAGGCAAATGTTCGGTTTGCTTGTACTTGAAGCAACTGGATTCAAGCACCTTGTAAGAATGCTGAAAATATCTCTGACTCCAGATGTGACACGTTTGACTCTGATCCCCTACAAAACGGTTGGAAGCAATCCCCCAAGCAATTCCATCCCATAGGCATATCCCTTGGTAAGCGCATACCATTAATTGCATAAGTACGATGCATTAATGTTATAGCATGCGTACAATTGTATAATGATATCTTCTTATCTGAATAGAATATTGCTGACGAATTGTGGTATGGAGATGTGCCGAGTAATGTGTCTGAAAAATAATTGTGGCCAAGAGGTTGGGGTAGTAACCTTTTTCCAATGAGTGCCGAGAGCTTAGTCTGGAGCCAAGAGGATAGTTCAAAATCTGGATTCCAATGAGAGCTACAGGGGCCAATCGGAAGACTGAATTCCCAAGAGAGCAAAAGTGGCTAAACAAATGACTAGGCTAAACCTCGGTTGACCCTAGGATTCCTAGTTGACCCTAATCATGCGGTCTGGATAGTTCAAAAATCTCAAAAATGGTTTGATATAACACATGTCATCGTAGTTTTAATAATTCACCATGAATGGTCGATCCTTTTGAACATTCGTCGTGACCAAAAAAGAAAGAGAAATCACAAAAAAAGTCTACGATTTGAATAAGTTAGATCATGTTTTCTACGTTGGTAGAAAATAAGTTACACCATTCATAATTTGCCGTTGTGCATGCATGCACCATGGCGGTCTTGCCACTATGGTGAAAAGCCTTATAATTTATTTTATTTTTACTTTTTATGGGGTTAAGAAGTGTTGCGTTTTGATATGTTAGTTGATTGCCAATGACCGGGTAGTAAGATGATAGTCTGTGTTGGTCAGGAAGTCACCTTCAACGATCATATTAATATTAAGACAACATACGTAAGACTCTCAATTACAGAGTCTAACAATATAAATTAGAACTACTGCATAGAACTTAATGGAAGTGAATTACATTGATCCACCAATGGGGGTTGGCCTAAATGGTAAGCAGTTTGACCCGCTTGAACAAGGTTTCGGTATCGAAACCTTGTGAATGCAAAAAATCTTGTTGGGAGACTCACTCACCCACCATGTCATATATGTACAAGGGCTACTTCTATATGGCATATATAGTGAGTTTTCTTAGGCTGAGTTTGTTTGGTGGAATAAAATTGGGGTAGAAAAATTATTGAAAATACAATTTTTTTTTTAAATCCTATAAGTATAATTTGTTTGTTTGGTTGAGGTGGAAAAGTTAAAGACAAGTTTTATTAATTTAATGAAGCTTATCTGGTGAAGTGGCATATTAAGTTTTTAATCTCGTGCATTTTCAAAATCTCACAAAATATGTAAGACTTTGTAAGAAAGTGAAACCTATATTTAATATTTTTTCATAAAATTATTTTATTTCTTTTATTTTTTCCATTCCCATTACGCAAAGGGCCACATATTTTTGTTCCCATCTCATTTTTTCACCTCACCTTTGCAAACAAGCACAGCCTTTACCGATCCACAATCATCATATATTATATGTACAAGGCTACTTCTATCTGGCGTTTGGGGGCAGATCCGTCATTTCATCTAAATAAATGCTGTTAATTTTAATTAACAAAGTTTTCAAATATGCATAGTGGGGGAAGTTCCTGTACGACGCCAGCCCAAGAGACACAACAGTACGAAGTACTTTTTTTTTTTAACAAAAACGAACTTCCATGAACCTCTATTTAAACCTTCAGCGTGACTCGTATCATGCACCGTCCTTCGCTCCTGTCTCTCCCTCTTCTTCTACCTCTCAATCCGTGTGTTCTCCTTCCTGGAACGATTCCAATCCCTTCTGAAGAACTCCTGAGTTTCAAAGATGTCGTCAGCTTCCCAGCTTCTCTTCTTTCCCCTAGCTGCTTCTTCATCTGTCCTCAGTATCGAAGTAGTAGCTTTTGCGTTCCTTTTGTTCATGATCTTTGGTTTATGGTTTGCTCCAGGTGGCCTCGCTTGGGCTCTCAAGAAATCAAGAGCTCGTGTGGCAATCCCCGGACCATCTGGGTTCCCTCTCCTGGGGTTAGTTTTTGCATTCACCGGTCCTGTGACCCACCGTGTTCTTGCTAAGCTCTCCCGTGGCTTCAATGCCCTTCCGCTTATGGCGTTTTCTGTGGGTTTCACTCGTTTTATCATTTCAAGTCAACCAGACATTGCTAAAGATATTCTCAACAGTTCGGCGTTTTCAGATCGACCTGTTAAGGAATCTGCTTACTCTTTACTGTTTCATCGAGCCATGGGTTTTGCTCCTTTTGGAGAGTATTGGAGGAACTTGAGGAGAATCTCAGCTACCCATTTGTTCAGCCCCAAGAGGATAGCTGGTTTTGGGACTTATCGGAGTGAAATCGGTTTAAAAATGGTGGAGGAGATTAAGACTTCGATGATGGTCAAGGGAGATATCAAGTTGAAGACGATTTTGCATTATGGATCGCTCAACAATGTCATGATGACGGTGTTCGGGAGGAGTTATGATTTCAACAAGTGTGCAGATGCGATGATGCTTGAAGAACTGGTCAGTGAAGGCTACGAGTTGCTTGGGATGTTTAACTGGAGCGATCATTTCCCTATTTTAGGTTGGCTGGACTTGCAGGGAGTCAGGAAAAGATGCAGAATCCTCGTCTCTAAGGTGAATGTTTTTGTGAGCAAAATAATTGAGGAGCATCGGAGGAGAAGGATTAACGGTGTTCTGAGTGACGAAAGTACTGGTGATTTCGTCGATGTTCTGCTGGACCTAGAGAAGGAAGACAGGCTCAATGAGTCTGACATGATTGCTGTTCTTTGGGTGAGTCTTCTTACACTTCAATCATCCCGTTTTCGTTTAAATCCTTGTTGTAATTTGTTTATGAAACTTCTCGCAATCTTGTCTTTCAGGAGATGATATTCAGAGGTACAGACACAGTAGCAATTCTTCTGGAATGGATTATCGCAAGAATGGTGCTCCACCCAGAAATCCAGGCCAAAGCCCAATCAGAAATCGATGCTGTTGTTGGCACTACTCGTACAGTATCAGATTCTGACCTTCAGAACCTCCCTTATTTGCAAGCAATAGTGAAGGAATCCTTGAGAATGCATCCACCTGGTCCTCTTCTTTCATGGGCACGTCTTGCTGTTCATGATGTCAATATTGGTAACTACGTCATCCCTGCAGGAACAACTGCCATGGTCAACATGTGGGCCATAACCCATGATGAAACTATTTGGTCTGAGCCAAATGCTTTCAAACCCGAACGATTCTTGGAGGAAGATGTTAGCATTATGGGTTCGGATTTGAGGTTGGCACCATTCGGGTCTGGGAGAAGGGTCTGCCCTGGTAAGGCTATGGGTCTTGCTACTGCTCAGCTCTGGTTGGCTCAGTTGCTTCAGAACTTCAAATGGGTTCCTTCTTCTGATACTGGTGTGGACTTGACTGAGTGCCTGAATCTCTCTCTTGAGATGAAGAACCCATTGATCTGTGGTGCTGTACCCAGGAATGTTTGAAGTTTGCCTTGGTTCGGTGGTTTCTTCTTGGATGGATGGATGCATTGAAGATGTTACCTGCTTTTCTTAGATGTAGTAGTTGGGATTGCACGCACTTTTCCTACTTTAGGTTTTTGTTGTGAGGCTCTTTGTTCTTAGGTGAATGTTGCTGGGTCCATCTTAGTTCTGGTGTGTTGTGTTCTTTTTTCTCTTCCACTCTATTTGTGTATTCCTGTGGTTGTTATGCAGTGTATTTGTGTATTCCTTTGGTTTTTATGCAGTGGAATGTGGGTTTGTTAGTCTCATGATATTGCAAAGTATTTCGTTTCAGATGTTGATGGTTAATGGCTCTCTGAAATATTTTATCCTTAAAAGTCTCACTTTAGTGTCTGAAGTTGGAAAATGGTTATGAATGTCTGATTGGTGGCCTGTTCATCTGTTTTTCTATTTTATGGCCGAAGTGAAAACTGGAAACTGGACATGAATGCTTCAAGGAAGAGGTAGGCCCTTTTGCTTATTGTGCATGGGTTCTACTGCAACTTGCTCCACATTGAAAAAGTGCCACAACCTTCTCCTGGTAAAAGCATTACGTGAATGCTTTGGCCTGTGAGTTCCTTCTTTAGATGATCACGGCTTCTTTTCATCAACTTGAATTCTATTTGCTCTTTTGATGATATAGAATAGAATAGAACAGGTCATTCATGAGATGGAATAGAATAGAACAGGTCATTCATTCTCTGATCGATTTCCTTGTATGAATCTGTGTAACTTAAGCTTTTAAATGGTTTTGATTTGATTCTTCATGAGATCTTCAACGTACTGCCATAATGGGGTCAATTGACGGGTTTGATCAGAAAGTGTGGGAGTCAAGAAAAGAAAACCCTTGTCTAAGAACCCTAATTTATGCACATGTTCACACTCATAAGCACCCCAAGCTTTGGAATTTTTTTTTTGCGCCAGTATTATAGCTTAGCATGTTTTGCTTCTTTTTTTTTAGGGTTGCCAACCCCGGTTTCCAAGGTTTTGTCCTGACTAATTCGGTGTTCGACCCAGGTCGCACACCTGGCTGTGGGTCGAACACCTGGCTGTGGTGGGTGAGTCTCCCATGGGGATTTTTTTGCTTTTACCCTTTTACAAAAATCTTTTGAAGGAAAAGGAAATGTACATATTGGGTTTTATGAGTGTGTGAATTTATGCGTTAAGTGTAGGATTCAACGGTCAATCTTCGCCACGTTTTCTTATATAGACCTTTCTTTACTAATGAAAGAAAAGTATTAGGGTTTGTACCTTGTGGTCATTAACCCTAATAGAAGCATTTTTCTTTTGATTTATCCTTTAAGGTACAACCACCAAAAATGATTCTAGAATAAGAACCCAATTAAGCCCAACAGTGATATATGGCCAACACTTTTTTGATTTCAAATCCATAGACAAATTAGATCTTGGAGGGGTCTCTCTGCCCCTTAAAAGCTCTTCTCTTCCATACATATTTCCCTTGTGAGGAACATGCATATGGAATTTTTATTTATATTCCTTTAATTCGTAGCCACTGCATCCTTCTTTTAACATTGATAATATTTTAAATATACTTTCTTACCTTATTGGATAATAATTTTTTAAATAAATGATTGAGTTTGAAGCTAAAATTTGATACCGATATAATCAAACTAATCCACTTGTCATCAAAACGATAACAACAATTTTTCCATGTGATAGAATCAATTTCCACATCAAGTTCTATCTTGTATTTATAACCACACATGCAAGAATGCAGTATCTAAGAGGTGGTGGTTTATATTTCCAATCCCTGCTGGCTAGAAACTTTACATGAAAAAAAGTTTCTTTTTAGTTTTTGGTAAGATTACATGAAAAAAATCAGATCCAATAATATATTAACTATTATATTAAAAATAATAGTTAATATCATTTGATCAAGAAGACTTTCCCATGAATTAATAGACTTGATTATGAGATGAGATGGATTATTAATTAAACCCACAAGTATATTTATATATACAATTAAATGAGTGAATCCCATGTGTGTATTAAAGTCATTGGATGAAAGATCAAAGGCATTGGTGGCTAAAGTAAAGAGAAGATCGAAAGATAAAAAGGCATCAACTGTTATTATATGTGTCTTCATCATTAACCAAATAAGTTGCTAGAGAACTTGGAGCATGTAGGCTTTCTTCTAGGCAATATCATGAGAACAAAAAAAAGTTTATATTCCATTGACCACCATCATCTTTAAGCTCTTGCATCTCTTTTCCTGTATTAATTGAGCATCCATTCTTGCCTAGCCGTGACTAGGGTCAACTATAATTCATTAAGAAAAGGTTCAACTATGTTAATATAGGTAGGGGTGGCGTCTCGAATCAACAATGGAGAGTCACAATGACCTCTGTAGCCATTGTCTTCACCCTCGACCAAAAATTTTCTCCAATAAAGATGGCCGGGGGGGGGGGGGGATGACCCCTAGCCTGGGGGCAGCTCCACACTCGATTAAAAACTTCTGTGATAACAAATATGCTATGTGATAACAACGAACCAAAATTTCAGTAAGGAAAGCATGAAGGTTCTACCAATCTATTGTTAGGTGTAGAATTAAACTACTGTTGACATAATGAATGATCTAGAAAAACAAAGTTGTAATGAGAATAACAAAAAAAACCCAGAGAAGAAAGAATTGATCCATTCTAGGTGGCCTTGCACTTTGTTTAAGCAAATTAGAATAAACTAAACATAAAGGTAGGTGGCTGACATTTTTATCAACCCTTTTCTTTGATTAAGTTGCAGAGATATATAGGAAACAAAGCAGTGAAGATGGAGGTACAAATCATTATATACCAAAGCTACTTGAGAGAGGATCATTTAAGCAACGTGCCTAAGAACATTTTTAACTTCCTTTAGCTTTCATGCGTAGATTGGATGATTGGTGTGATCATCATATTATCATGTTGGATTCTTTACAAACATATATATTCAAAGATGGTTCTCTAATCTCTGCTCCTCTCCATCGCTTTATGACTTTAGAGAAAAGTTTATGATAATTTAATTATCAAATGATGATTGGATATGTTGATTTTAAACTGCTCATGTGGAACAGGGTTTAGGTATCTATATGAACAAATCCATCCTAAGAAATCAAATGGATCTCATAGCATCATAAGTCTCTTAGGAAGCTTATTTGATGAATTGTGGGCTTCATGCTTTCCTCCCATGGCTAGTTTGTGCTTTCACATATAGTCAAGTTGGCCTGCAAACCCTAATCATACATTCTTGATTCCTTCATAATCGTTGCCAATAGGCACTTATGATGGGTTATTAATTAGTTATTAATTATATAAAGTTCCTGGACCTGTTAGATTCAACTTGTCAAATTGCATATATTAATTGACATCTATGGATGTTCATGTGAATTACTTCCTCCCTGCCATTCCTTATCTTCAACTGTAATGGTACAACTTTCGCCCTGACAATCTTGATCTGCCCTAAGCTTAAACATGACCAATTAGGATAAAGACGTGATGAATCAAGGACAAGGGTAGGATAAATCAATGATAGTGATAGGGCCAAACTTGGCTGACCTAGTCCAATCAAGGACAATCAGGGTTGAATTTTGATTTGGTTTGACCTATCAGGGTTAGGTACAAGAATTTTAGACCCGAACTCAAGGTGCTAATGATTCGATTTGTGGCGATTTCGGTTTGGGCTTAATGATTCTGGGGTGAAAACACAAAGTCGAAACACAGGTTATTTGCAAATAGTGGTTTTGATTTGATTTCGGTTTGGTTTGGTCTGAATTAGTTGACTAATGGTTTGGACTAGAGTGAGATTAGTTCTGAGACCATTACTAACCCGTTATCAAACTGTTATAGACTTACAGTCCATTTCAGATCAAAAATTTTATAGGCCTTGAATCTGGCCACTTGAGCTTAAAGTCCAAACAAACCAATCTCTTCAACTTCTTTGTCCTCTTTAAGAGGAAAATATACCCAAAATCTTACTTAAAAAAAAAAACACATGAGATATCAATGTGCTCGGTTCATATTTCAAATTAACACCTTTACCCTAAATCATGGTGAGAGAGAAAGTGGACTTAATTAAGAGCACTCAAAAGTGGGATTGAGTTTTTGAAAAGCCCAACTGGACCTGTCCCTATTGCAATCTTACCCTATTAAGCGGGGAACAATAAATTTTGAACAAAAAAGAAAAAGAACAAAAAAGCGGGAACAATAAATGTGTAAAATTCAACATTATGAAATCTAGCTCCCCTGGTGAATTGTGTGAGTTCACGAGCACTTGCCTTTGGTTATGCACATTATCCAAACTTATCCATCAGCATGACGTGCGCTTTCTTTTGTTGAGAAACCTATGCAGTGCGGATTCTCTTTTCTGACGTCTGTGTTCCCTCGTCGAGTCTCTCGACAGCTGTTGTTGATCATGAATTACAGAGTGGCCCACAAGGCTGGGGTATTTTTTTTTTTCTTTTTCAAAAAAATATTTTATTATTTTTTACTTGTGGGCATCACATAATTTGTGATTGCAACGCTGTCGGAGGAGTCAGGGGAGATGATCCACACTCACCTAATTGGCTAATGCACGCCTTAAAGACAACAAAAATGATGGATCTTCATTTAAAATTTTAGAAACTTGGGAGAAAAATGGACCAACGCCAAGGCCCATAATTATGTGATCGATCGAAAATCAGAAAACCAACTGGCCAACAATCCAGCTTCAATCTTTGTGAAATCCAGTTTTTGTGGACTAGTAGGCCCAACTAAGTGGGAGCAACAGTGCCTTCTAGGTCCAGTTCAGCCCAGCCCAGACTCGGCCCACCCACTGACGCCCTTTCCACTTCTCCCCCACAGGGCCACCTGACTAGGTGATCTTCTAACGTATTTCTCTTTCATTTCACGTTCTCCAGAGCTCCGCCGAGTAGCGACGGTGACTCGCTCTCTTTCTTTCGATGGATTTCTCAAGTCCTCGAGGTGCTCGCAAGGGTTCCAAGAGATCCGAATTGTACTCTACAGTTCTCATCCATGGAGACGACGAAGAAGAAGATCAGCAAGACGACTCATCTCTTCCTCCTCTCCTTCAACGTGTTCCCAAGGACTTCGGTGTCATGATGGACGACGACGATGATGAAGATGATGATGGTGGAGATTTCTCAGGTACTATGATTGTCAAAACTAATCGCAATCGAGCTTCTCCGTCGACCTCATCATCATCTTCGATTAGGCGTTTGCGTAATTCGCCTTTTGGAGATCGGAGTCATGCCAGTCCGAGGAAGAGAATAGAAGAGGAAGACAATTTCTCCACTTTTGTAGTGAAATCGACGATCCGCTCCAGTGAGGACTCCTTGTCGGGGACTGTTGTGCGGAGAACTGGTAGTGGTGGTGGGGGTTCTTATTCGTCTTCTACGATGAGTAGCACGATGAGCAAGGCTGTGGAGAGCATGCAGGCTGTGGGTGAATTAGGGTTCGGGAAGCAGAGGAAAGGGAGTTCTTCGTCACAGGGCGAGGAGAGTCGCCAGCAGCTGCCCAGGAAGATGTCGATTAGTTCACTCCCTGATAACGTTACTAGGGAAGATCCTTCTTCCAAGTACGAACTGCTCAACGAACTAGGTGAGTTCTCTCCCTATCTGAAATTGGAGTGAAATGTGGCATCTTTCTGCTTGTGAGATTATTTGAATTGTGTGGGATTTCGTTTCACGTTTTGTTTGTCCAGTGAATGTGTAGTGAAATTGTCATGGTTGGCAGGCAAGGGTTCATACGGAGCTGTTTACAGAGCTAGAGATCTGAAGACTTCTGAGCTGGTTGCCATTAAAGTTATATCATTATCTGAGGGGGTGTGCTCCTGACTTTGTCCCCTTGGCGTCCCTTTAATGTAACATTATGACAAGTGATTGGATTAATCACGTTATGCTCTCTGCCAGGAAGAGGGATATGAAGAGATTCGTGGTGAAATTGAGATGTTGCAGCAGTGTAGTCATCCAAACGTGGTGCGATACCTTGGAAGCTACCAAGGAGAAGAATATCTTTGGGTACTGCAGAAAGACACTGATTTATACTATTTTCCTGTCATTTTGTAACTCATCAAAATTTTCTGGTCCTCAAAAATCATTTTGGTCTCTTAGGGGCACATTTTATGCCTTTTCGCTTACTGGTAGTATGTTGCAGATAGTTATGGAGTATTGTGGGGGTGGTAGTGTGGCTGATTTGATGAATGTTAACGAGGAGCCTTTGGAGGAGCCTCAGATAGCATACATCTGCAGAGAAGCTTTAAAGGTTTGTCATATTTAGTTGTATTAAGTATGAAAAAATTGTTTAATGTAAGCTATAAGCTACATAAAACATACCATTCATCAGAGTTCCATTGGAACATATGGACGAGAGGCCCAGAATGATATTTGTTGTAGAATGTAATGATTGTGTTTTGCTTCAGTTTCTTTTAGCTAAAGTCATCTTATCTGGTTAACTCTACAGCTGAGCTTTCTTTTAGCATATGCTTTATGTATTTGGTGGTTGCCTTTATTGTGGAATTGAAGATTTATTCTATTTGTGTAGGGACTATCTTATTTGCACTCAATTTTCAAGGTTCATAGAGACATTAAGGGTGGTAATATCTTGCTTACTGAACAAGGAGAGGTCAAGTTGGGTGAGTATTGTTCAACAGCATATGTTACAGACTGATAAGCCTCGATCATTGAAATAATTGTTAAAACCAGTGGGAGAGGTCAGGAGGAAAAGAAAGTGGAGCAAAAAGAGGGATTATGCTCATTTTCTGTTGGGAATTTTAATAAGAATATAGGATTCAAGTGTAGTCTCTTTGAGGTTTTGCCTGGACAAAGCTTTTCTGTTCACTAGGTTGGAGCAGTAGATCTTTCTGTTCTAAAACCTTTCTAGCTTTGTGCTAAAGCACATGGAAGGTTTCTGCTATAGTTCATATCCTGCCCATTTCAAGCTCTTCTTCCCCGTTTCCCCCCCCCCCTCCCTCTTTTTCTGGCTAGGTCGTCAATGATTAGGCCATCAAGTTTCTTTTGGAAGTGAACTTGTCTAAGAGCAACTAACTTGGGTTCTGCATGAATCAAATTTGTACTTTGAAGTTGATAAATTGGGGACAGTTGTATTACAATCTCATTATTATTAAAGGGAAGAAATGGTTGTAGCTGTTTCTAACCAGTCTGAGACGATTAACTTGTTTCAGAGGCTTCTGCCTTCCAGATGAATTGATCATGCAGTTTTACTGCCTATGTAGAACTGTGATAATCTCAATTTTCTCAACTTCATGAACAGAGAAAAAAGCAATTCTGTGGAAGTTTATGTTTCATCCAATCAGAGATTATAAAAACTAATTACTTATCCCCATGAAGAGGCCATCCGTCTAAAATGAGGATAATTCCAACTCCTCAGAAGTCTATTCATCGAGGACAATGCGATATTATGTTTAAGATGTTCTACTGATATTTCTTTACTGTTTCTGTAATAGCATACTGATGTGGGAGACATGTTCTTATTAGATCGTTAATGTGGCCAGGTGATTTTGGTGTGGCAGCACAGCTTACCAGGACCATGTCAAAACGCAACACGGTATTTTATTATCATTATTAAATTATTTGCATAATAGAAATTTCTATTCTTCTGCTTCAAAAGTTGGTCTTTTTCTTACATATCTTTACAAAAGTAGTTATAATTTGCTCTCCCTGGAGAAGTTGATCTAGTTTTGATTTTCGAAGACATTTAAATTTATTTCCATGGTCAATCCTGTTCATCATCTAATATTTTCTAAAACAAAGAGTTCAAACAGAGGCTGGCCTTGGGCAACGATTATGTTGCTCTATTAAGATCTAGTTCTCATAATTTTGCAGCAAAATAGCCTTTCCATGTAGCAGGATGAGCTGGTAAGGCTGTGTATGTATGACCCTCCCCAGGCCGTCCAGTTGCAGGAGCTTCTTGCCTTGGTTACATTCTCTTTAAACAAGTCATGATATGAAACTGGCTAGTTAGTAATCTATAAGTGATAGCTGACTGCTCTCTTCCCCCTTCCCTTTCTGTTGATATGTTAATCAAGAATGCCCCATCTAGGTTGCTCCTAAGAATTGGTGATTTAATGGTCAAAGTAAAAGTTAAGGGAGAAGTGCTATTTAATGTGTAGGAGAGAGATTGGGGTTTGAATATGAATGTACAAGTTGCTTCTACACTATCGAATTGCTTTAGTCTTTAAGGGTTCCTGGTGGTGATTTAGATGCCTTTTGCTAGGTAATTTAACTTCATCATCAAACCATCTATTGAATCAAGTAATGCACTTGACCATGGAAGCTCCGTGGATGAATTTTGTAACTAATTTGTTGCTTGTTTTTATTTGGTTCATGCTCTGTAGTCTGCTTATGACAAAGCTCCATCAACTAGTATTTTTTCATCTTCCCTTCCTTGTTATATGGGCAGATCCCTAACTTTAATTTGTTTTTGAGGGTGAGTTTTGTTGCTATACTGATCTTAATTGTTTGAGCTGAATTATTTGATTCTTATCTATAAACAAGTAAATAAATCAATAAATACTTGGAAGTTTTTAATTTAGTTCTTATGTCATAGTGCCTGAGAATTTTTACTGATTTTTCAGCATATTCAGCTTTCTCTCGTATATAGTGAAATTCTTGTTTTGGGCTTTACAGTTCATTGGCACCCCGCACTGGATGGCCCCAGAAGTTATCCAGGAAAGCCGCTATGATGGGAAGGTACGGTCTTTATTTGGTGGTTCTTGTCCAAGGTGCTTTTCCTTTTATTCCACCTCTTATGTCAATAATCCAGTTTACCATCCTTAAGAGTCAACAGGTGTATGCATGGGCTATTATTTTGGATTTAGTTACTAGTTGCATGAACCATCTTGGCTAATTTTTTAGAATGGCTATACATTACTGTTGCATGTTCTGATGGAATATAACTTGAGGTGAAGGAAGATGCCCTCGGAGACCCAGATTTGCCGACTTATTTCTTTTGGATTGTCCTTATCCAAGTCTGCAGTGAGTTTGGCTCCCTAGGGCCGGGGGTGGGGGTGGGAGTGGCAATAGACTAGGGGGCAGATATTCAGATGAAAGACTTCGGCATGAAGCCTATTTAGATTTACTTCTCATATAATCATGGTTTAAAACTTCAGTGATTGCTTTGTTAAGTGGCTTGCACTTCTGATGACTTTTTTCTATGCAACTTTAAGAGCTTTCTTTTTTTAGAAAAAACCTCTGGACAAAATTCTGGAAGATTTGCTGGATCAGATGTTGTGCCCCCCATCCCCCCTTTCTTTTTTTCTCCACAACTAAGTTGACCTTATGTGTCCCACAAATTACGATTCAACAGGTGGATGTGTGGGCTCTTGGTGTGTCTGCGATTGAAATGGCTGAGGTATTTCTTCTGTAGATAAACTGATTAGTATCTCTTTTTCATTATATTCTCCCATTTTTTTCTTCTTCTGAGATTCCTTAATGTTGCAGTCTTTGCCTTGCACCCTCCCTATTAAAGAAATTTCAATCCTGCATTAACTGACCATCAAACCAGATTGTTAGTTTGTGCACCATTACTAGCCACGATGGGCAAGGCCATACCTGGTGCACTAGGCTTTTGGTCTGGAAAGAGTCAAAGTTAGACTGCCTTAACCATGATTATGGGACTTGAACATGTGATAGAACAATGCTTAATGAAAATTCTTTATGCCTAATATGTGTTTTTCTTTTTTCCTTCTTAATAAAATTTTCAGGGGCTCCCACCAAGGTCAACTGTGCATCCAATGAGAGTTAGTACATGTACTTGATTGCTGTTAAGTATTTTATTTTATTCTGTTTCCAGAGTGTCTTTATTTTTTTCTGTCACATGCTTTTTTCCCCTGTGGAAGTTGCATGCTATTTTAGAATGCTGATGTCTTAGTCCTTTTGATTTCTACATTTTGACATCTTAAATATTGAACTTGTGTTCTTCGAAACTGCTTATTTCTTTGGATTTTAGATGTTAAAAATGCTGTTCAATATTTTTAAGAAGCAACAACAAAGGCTTATCAAAGTTCATATCATATCATGTTTTCCTAAAAAAAGAAATAACAAAAAAAACCGAGGGAGGGATCTACCGGTTCTCAGTAGTTGTGAATTACTTAACCATGCATACAAGCATCAATGTGGTTATTGCCTTATTGGAGTATGAAAATATGAAAATTCGATAAATCCTGAAAACTCATGATGAGCTATGGCCTAAATAATCCAGCGCATGGATTGAAATTTTGATTTTGACTTGTTGAAATTGATTTCATATTTTAGTTGAAATTTAACCCAATTCTGGTACATTTAGGTTGACCTGTCATTGGTCAAGTGGCCATACATTTGTCTGAAATTTCAGCTTCCCGACCCCTACACTCTCAACTTTAGTGTCTGAGAAGTTGCTAAAAATCCATGGGACAATCAAACCACGGATTGAAGAAGATGGACTGAAATATCTACAGATCTTCAACCAAAAATCCACATGGTGGTTTGGGAAAAAAACCAGCCTTTTAGATCATGAAGAAAGGCTGAATGAATAAAGAAAAGAAGGAAAGAAAACTCTTGGTGGTGAATTATGAGAGTTGGTACTTCCTGCCTATAGATAAGAAACGATCATATTAGAGTTGGTCTGGGAGTTGCTCCCATAAGTGATAAGCTTAGAGATAGTCGTTTGAGGTGGCACGGTCACGTTCAACGGAGACCTATAAATGCTCCTGTACGGAGAAGTGATATAATCCATATTGAAGGAACTAGAAGAGCTAGGGGTAGACCTAAAATAACCTTAGGAGAAGTGGTGAGAAAGGATATGTATAGCTTAGGCCTTGTATCTAGCATGGCCTCGAACAGAACTGATTGGAGGGCAAGAATCCATGTAGCCGACCCCATTTAGTTGGGACAAGGCTTATTGTTGTTGTTGTTGTTGGTACTTCCTGCCTATGGTGATGCTAAAATGGAGACTGAAATGGAGGGAGGTGGTAGATATGGTGGTGCTAAGGAAAGAGAGGGAGGGAGGGAGAGGAGGGAGAGTTGTGATTCAGAACCCTATCATGTTCTTCCACTGCTCTAACACCATCATGGTTTTGAGAAATGGCGACTTGTGTCGATGTGACACTGTGTCCACTTATTTATAATAATGAGATAAGAACCCTTATACCCCATATTACAACTAGTGTTCGTATGATGGCAATGTTATCATGTACTTTAAAATTTTCTCAAAATCCATCACGAATCACAGGAGGGCCATGGATGAAATTTTTGAAACTGGAGAAAATTTGGCCAAATGATGTTTCAAAATCCCCATCCAAAATTTAAAGTGGATGTTGCACATTCTGGTACCAAAATAAAGGACTTGGCAAAAAAGAAATCGAAGCCTTCTAGTCTTTTTAGCAAATTTTTTTTTTTGAATTTTCTAGTTCCTAGGGTAAAAGGGAGCAAATCTTGAAGTTCTGTTGAAATGAGTCAAAAGAATCAAAATTTTATCAAGATCTTCCTGAAGTGAGTCGAAATTATTCCAAAATGAATTGAGATAACCAAACTGAAATTTTGGTGAGAATTTAATATGCTTGTAGAGCTGACCCTTGTTTTGTTTCAAGGCTTTCTGAAAACAAAATATTTCAAAAAATGTTGGTCTTTTTGACTGAAATTTCAAACAGTTCTTCATGGTCCTTCATGTTGAAGTTTGTAATAATAAACTGATTCATTACAAAAGGCATACCCAGTGCACTAGGCTTACCCCATTGCCTTGGATGCTTTATGTGTTTGATAATGCTCAAAGAGTATGATATTCTCATGAGTTGATTTATCCCTATCTGTCTTATATTTCCATATTTATGAGTGTTATTTATTGTGTTGGAACTTGGAACTCCCTTCCAACTTCCCCCTTTTCTTCTTTGTTTGTCCTGGTGCATGGTAGTGATTTTTTAATCCGCATTTCTCTTTTTGATAGGTACTATTCATGATATCCATTGAGCCAGCTCCAATGCTTGAGGACAAGGAAAAATGGTTTGTCTTTTGACTTCCACTTCAAGAATGCAATTGTATTGCTTATGTTTCATTTATGAAATAATGCCATGTCAGGCACTCGGGGTTTCCCTTGGAAGTAAGTTTACTGATATAAATGAAGTTCAATTATGTATACTACTTGAGTATCTTGTTGTGTTGAGTCATTGGTTTGTTTGGATGCTGCCTTGTTTAACCTCATGATTTTGGGGCTTTTATGTGCTTTTGCCCTTGAAATAGTGCCAAAGCTTGTGACCGGAAACAGAGAAAGAAGAATATGGAGATCAAGTTGGGAAATAGGAAGAGAGATGTAGGATTTAGATGCCTTCTATATTGTTACAACTTACAACTCTATATTTATAAAATCACAATTGACTCACCTATAACATCCAAAATTAAAACAGAAACCAAAAGTTTAACAATCATATTTAGGTTAAAAGATAACCAACATATAAAGAAGTCAGATGGTAGGATGATCCTAGAACTCAAGTAAAGTTGAATGTCTGGGATATCTAACAAGTGAGGAAAATCAGAGTTTGATCTGGTGGTTATTGGAATACATTGGTTAATCCAAGTTCTATTAAGCAAAAGGTGAAACTGTAATTTTGAATATCAAAGGAGAAATCAGAAATAGAATTTGAATTATGTTAATCAGTTCTGCAAGATAATAAAACAATAGTTTGATCTAAGTGGGTTTGAACCCCAGATACCCAAAAATTATACACTTAACAAATACACACCTTATATTCCACTAAAGTCGGACTATATGCCTTGTAATTTGGGCCAAGAATAGATAACATGCTGTAATTTCAAATTATGAGATAGACTTTTATTTGATTTTAAATATTAACAATTAAACAAGTTCAAACAAAAACAATGTAGAGGGTATTACTTTAGATCAAAATCCATGTCTACTTCTTCCTTCAAAAACGATAAGTCTACTATTCACCTATAGTTCAATCGTAAGAAATCAATTTGCAAGAACACATCACACGTGCGTATGCACATGCATCATTACTAGTATTTATAAACTTACAATTGACTCACCTATAACATCCAAAATTAAAATAGAAACCAAAAGTTTAACAAGCATAGAGAATAACATAATTACAAATGAAAAGATAAACTATAGGCCTAGCAAAGAACTTTGATATGAGTCACAGTCCAAGGTCCCTGTGCACTCAAAGACCTCCAAATAAGAAATATGGGAATAATACCTCTGTGAACATGTCGCCAGATTGCCAAAGTTGACAAACAGAGTCAGAATAAGCTGTTGCGTAATTGCGTTTCTCACAAAGTGACAATCCTCAATATGCTTAGTTCTGGCAGTATGAATTGTAGGTTGATTAGCAAAGTACTTCTGTAGGAGTTTAGTGAAAGGGAACCCAATTTTTTTATGCAAGACTTGACCAAATTGTTTCTTTTGTGGTACAACCATAGCTCTAGACAGCCACAACACTCCACCAATCTACAATTCTGCTTCTTACTCTAGATGTAATATTACCACCAACAAAACATACAATATCGGATAGTTGACCTACGATCATTCGCAGAACTATTCTTAGAATGCGATAAACAATATCCCAATGAGTATGTTTAGGACTCCATAACTTGCCACAAGCTTCTATCTGTAAAAACCTTGACTCCAATTGGTTGTTTACTCCATGGAAAGTAATGATTATGCAGCACCATAATAGAGACCTGATTTATCATCATCAACATCTCTAGAACAAAGAACCTTTTGGGACTTCCAATGAGAATGGGCCATGATAAATAGTTGTTGAAGTAGCTGTAATGCCATGAAAAACTGCCCAAGCTTGTGATCAGAAGCGTAGAAAGAAGAAGAAGTGATGGAGATCAAGTTAGGAAGATAGATGTGCATTTGTGGTTGTCTCTATCATGGCAGATTTAACATCCATAGCTGTCAGATTGAGTCAATTGACGGTTAGTAGTTCGTCTACTAAGAGCCATAGCCCCATTACATCCCCAGTTAAAATTCGGAGAGAACATAAACAAGCCTAGAGAACCTTTTACAAAAAGAAAGACAAATTCAAAACTCAGCTAAGAACTTAGACATGATACAATGGTACAAGTTCCATGGACACCCTTGGGAACCCTATAGTGAGAGACTCTTAACAGTCTACTGGTCTGTTGCAACCATAACTATATTGAAGTCTTTTTCATCAAAATTTTTATGTAACCTCAAAGCAATTTTATTTATCGCATTTCTTATGTTTTCTTTTTCAGGTCTCTTGTGTTTCATGATTTTGTTGCCAAGTGCCTTACAAAAGAACCTCGTCTACGTCCGACTGCTGCAGAGATGCTGAAGGTATTTAAGGCACTCTTATGAGTCTATCTACCACAAAATTAGTTTGAAATTTTTATGGAATTCTTGATAGTCCATAGTCGGTCTGTTTTCCTCACTATTTATGAACGTTCACCAGTAGGGAGATTTTTTTTTTTTGGGGTGGGGGAAGTTAGGCAGTCAGTATATTTTATTTGGTTTCAGCACTTGTCTAGTGAAGTGTCTCATGAATGTGGAAGCCTCACTTGGGAAAACCAGGGAGCCATGAAACTATAGAATCCACAGCTAGGAGTACAATGCACGATACTGTGGCAAACAGAGAACCTTTTTTGAAATTTTTTAACAATACAATTGGTGTCATTGATATCGTTTTTTAAAAATGTTTTGCTTAATGAATAAGCTTTAAGAAGAAAGTAGAGAGCATCTATGATGTTTAGTACCACTCTTTGGAAAAGGAGGAAGCATCGTTGGTAAGCAATAATGGTCAACAAGAAGGAAGACATCATCATTCCTATAATCAGCTCGTTGTGGTTTTCCTTTCTAGTTGTTAGCCTAATTCTATAAGTCAGTTGATTGATGCAATACAACGATGGAGTAACCCATAATAACCAAAATATTGATGTGAATAACATGATTTTGGAAATGGGAAAAATGTTGAACTAGAAAGTGAAGTAAGCCAACTGAGGTGTTGTAATATTAATACGAAGCATAGTCAGCAAAAAGTTAGATAGAACTGTAGGAAAGACCGAAAGAAAGCATTGTACATTTTTGTATTGTGGACCTGTTGTAAACCAGGTATAGGGATAGGGGCATTTTCGTATTTTTCCTTGACTTAGGGTTTGCCCAGGAAATTCCAGGAAAAAAGATTTTAGGGGTTCTAAGGTACTTTCAGGCCTACTGGAGCTGAGATTCACATCTGAATTCTACTGAGGACTGAATTCCAGATTTGAATTTTGAATTCAAAGGCCAAATTAGGGTTTTGGGCCTTTTGGCTAATATGAACTGAATGAATAGAACTTAACAGACTGCAATTCTGAAATTTTACAATTCCTGCAACTGGGGGTGGCAGAGAAAGAAGAAGAACTCAGTCTACTCGGGAGGAGATTGAAATGTTGGACCGAAAGGAATGGTCCATCTTGGAGGATGGGGTGCCTTGTGGTGCAAAGACATTTGAGTGGAAAGGGAAAGCTAGAATTTTTGATAGGGATCTCCCTGCTATATATGACAGGGGGACTGATCCCGTGTGTGGCATGGACCTGCCCGCATCCAGAGTCAAGCAAGGACTTCGTACCAACAATAGTGACAGTAGCTGGCTATCCCCTCTATTCAAAAAACCCCTTATTCCCTTATGTTCCAAGAATGGATTGGAGAAAATGACGGTAGGCTTTCGGCTAATATGAACTGAATGAATAGAACTTAACAGACTGCAATTCTGCAATTTTACAATTCCTGCAACGTCTGAAGGTTGAAGATGAAGTGCAGGTTTTCTAAAATTAGGGAAGTGGGGCTGAATTGCAGAAAATAACAGTAGGGTTAATCCCTCGAGGCTCATGCAATATTTTTTTTTTTTGGGGGGGGGGGGGGGGTGGTGTTGGTGGAAGGAGCTTGAGAAGAGCTGAGACTGAGGGTTTCCTAGTGGGAGTAGGATGTTGCTGCCACGAGGAAGAGGGGAAAAGGGGGAGGGTTGGGGGGGGGGTGGGGGGGAGGGGGCTTGAGAAGAGCTGAGACTGAGGGTTTCCTAGTGGGGGTAGGATGTTGCTGCCACGAGGAAGAGGGGAAAAGGGGGAGGGTTACGGTGACTACGGGAGGGGCTAGGCTTGAAGGTAACTGAAGGGGAGGGGGCAGGGGTTATTTGCGATGGGGAGGGAAAGGTTAGGAGGCTACGATGGAACTTGGAAGAGGTGCGGGGTGTAGAGCTATGCGTAAGGAGGGGGAAGGCTGGGATTGGGAGTGGGGTCTTCTACTTACTTGGAATTGCTGGAGTCATAGCTTGAAAGTTGAAGAAGCTTGATGGACTTGCACTACTGAAATTGGAACTTGAATGCTTGAATGTGGGGAGACTAGAATGCTCAGTAAACAGCTGTAGAGTCCCCCTCAAAGGAACCCTGCCACCTGTTGGCAAAACATTCAATTCAGTAAATCAATTCATTGTGAAAATAACATTGCATGAAGAGGCTATTTATAGCCTTAAAAGAAAGACTCTGGCTCAACTTTGGTACTCCTGAACAGATAAGGATCCAATTACATCTTGGACTAGACTCTTAATACTAAAGTAACTCCTATCAGATAAGATAAGGAATCTTATCTCAACTTACTAATTTCCATTCACTTGGAACTCATTCAAAATGACTTAAACTCAAAATAAAACTCTCCAAACAAAGCCAAACTCAACTCAAATTGCAAACTTGAACTCGACTATAATTTTGAAGATTTCTAAAATCAATTCCTGAAATGAAAGGGGGGCAAAATACCCAAAATACCCCTCAAATGAGGTTTGGCCAGCTTAGGGTAGCTTCTTGAAGTCATCATGGGCCCCACTTGTAGCTTCAGCTGGGTGGGGGGTCTTTGTGTTCACATCAAGACCTCTTGGTATGCATGTCTTCTTGTACAAAAGAAAACATTGCAGATTTCTGAAGAAGCCATTTATGGACCTCTTACTAGACAGTGATACACATCATAAAGTTGGAGTCTGTTGTGGTTTAATATTGTTACAAGGCTATTGCAGCAAAAAGTTATCGGAGGAGGAAATGCCATTTCTCTCTCTCTCAAGTGTATTCTGGTTAGATCTGATCCAGCAGGTTGGGAATTGGCCTGATTCCTTGTTTTAAATCACTTATTAATAAATTCTCCCTTGTTGTCATGATTCATATCAGGTTTGGTGCTCAATATCTGAGGGTTTGAAGATATTTATGAGGTGCTAGAATGTCTTAGGAGAGGTTTGATCTTGGATTAGTGATATGGTTATTTTGCTAAACTCTGCTGCCTGCCTTTTTACTGTTTGTTAAATGATGGTCTCGCAAAATTCTGTCCCCATTCATATTAGCCATGAAGGTGGTGTTGTTGTTGTTGGTTGTTTTTTTTTTTTTTTTGGTTTTTTTCTAATGCAATATTGAATTTCACTAATTAAGGTGGTCTAAAATACCAAATTAGAATCATGGAGAGTAGCTTTGGAATCAAAAGGCTTTAAACTTAGTAGATCGAAGACAGAATATCTAGTTTGTAACTTTAGTCATGATTGGGCAGATGATGAGGTGGTAATACTTGACGATAAAGAGATTCCTTAGAGTGATTGCTTTTTGCTTTAGGTACCTAGGTTCAATCATAAGTAAAAGAGGTGATTTAAAGGATGAGGTTTCCCAAAGAATTAAAATAGGGTGGATGAAGTGGAGAGGTGCGTCCGGGGTCTTATGTGATTGGCGTATTCCATTAAAGCTTAAAGGAAAATTTTATAGGACCGTTGTTCGACCAGCTATGATGTACGGTGCAGAGTGTTGGGCTGTTAAAAAGAATCATATAGATAAACTCAGTGTAGCAGAAATGAAGATGCTAAGATGGATGAGTGGCAAAACTAGGATGGATAAGATAAGAAATGATCATATTAGAGTTGGTCTGGAAGTTGCTCCCATAAATGATAAGCTTCGAGAAAGTCGTATGAGGTGGCACGGCCACATTCAACGGTGACCTATAAATGCCTCTGTACGGAGAAGTGATATAATCCATATTGAAGGAATTAGAAGAGCTGGGGTAGACCTAAGATAACCTTAGGAGAAGTGGTGAGAAAGGATATGTATAGCTTAGGCCTTGTATCTAGCATGGCCTCGAATAGAACTGATTGGAGGGCAAGAATCCATGTAGCTGACCCCATTTAGTTGGGACAAGGCTGCTTGTTGTTGTAAGGTGGTCTAAAATATTTAGGATTGCTTCAGTGGTTTATGCCTAGCTATGATACTTCAGATCTAATTTACAATTTTTGGTCTATAAAATTTTGAAACACAGCATAAATTCATTGAGAAATGCAAATGGGGAGCTACTTCAATGTTGCCAAAAATTGAAAAAGCGAAGCAAATAAGAGCTTCATTGGCTGCACAAGAACAAAATCAGGTTCCAGGCACCATTATAGCACGAGAGGGTGTATGTCATCTTCCTTTTATTTGGTACTATGTTTTATTCTCAAAGCTGGCCTTCTCTGTATTAATTTGTTTAATCTGATCAGCTTTTAGAGGAAAAGAGAAGTCTGAAATTAAATGAAGACTACGGAGACACTGTTCCATCAAGACCACAGAACATTGGACTTCAGGGTTCGAGCTCATTGAAGCATCATCTACCGGGTGTGGAACATCCTGGAGAAGGTATAATCATGAAATGTACTTTTCTATTTAATATATTTGATCTTGCATGGTATCATGGCAATATTTTTTAGTCTAAATACTGTAGTTAGATATACTAGCCTTATGGTGAATAGACAAGTAATACTGGAAAAGAAAGTTCAGTTGAGATACTTTTATCTTATTTTTTGGGTGCCGGTGTTTGTATTTATTCTTAGTTTTCAGCTTCTGGTGTTCTAGACCTGATGAAGTAGTTATAACAAGATATTACAAGTAGAGTTATAATATCATAGTGTCAACTGAGTTAGTTGCTGTTGTTTTACCCAAAAAAGGGTAGTTAATGTTGTGAGTCAATTCTATCTTCCATCCTTTAGTATCGAGCATAGAGCTCCTCCTTAAAAACATATTGGGTTATGCATGTTGGGAGAATGATGTGAAGTCAGTTTTACTTCCATGGCCCAGAAGAGTCTTTGTTCTGTCTTTAAGTTATCTGACATATACATGTAGGTGCGCCCGTATTTGGGTAGCTTCTTGTTAGAGACATGTTTTGGTTGAAAAGTGTTGCTTCTCTCCTTTTCTTCTCCATTGTAGTTTCTATATGAGATTGATGCTGATTAATACTTGCTTAAGTGATTAGTTGCTTGTCCCTGAGTTGCAGTTGCGCTTAAATGTTGGGCTGTCTGTTGCTTTGTCTATTTCGTTATTCTATGAAAGTCATTCAAAAGTTGTTACTTGTAAAGAAAAAGAGAGTTGAATTAAATAGTAATCTGTATGCATTTTTTTCTGGTTTTCTTCTCTCTAAATTAATAGATAAGGCATTTTCCCTGGATAAATGTTGATACCTAATATTTTGAGTGGATAATACTTTTGATACTAATATCTATGTCTAACAGGTGACTTTGGAACTGTAGTCATTCACAGTGCAGTAGACGTCGACGAGCCAGCGCCTCCAATTTCCAACATTAAAGAGTCTACAGATGCTCGTAAAAATTCGGAAGGCCCCTTCTTAAGTGTGGCTGGATACAAAACAACAAAACTGTGGTATGGTACTTCATGTTTGCTTCTGATAATGCACTTGTGCATCTTGTTCTGAGATACCATGGATATCTGATTTCTAACATTAAGAGATCCATTATGCTTCAGAAAATATGGTTTAGCTAACATTGAGTATTGAATAGACAAGTTATTATTAATTTGTCATAATGAGCTAACTAGATCGAATATCTGACCCCAACCCACATTTGTTTTACTTGTTCTGGTTACCGGTTTCAGATCTTACAGTCTTTGTTGGTGGATCATGCAGCTTGGACCCTGGTTTATGTGTTCAACTGAGATTTTAGGCACTTGCAACTGGCTTTCTCTCTCTCTCTCTCTCTTGCTTTCTTTTCCTTCTTTTTCTTTTTTAATTTCTTTGTGTTTTGGGGGGGGGGGGTGTTTGAAGAATTGGGGTTGAGTTTCTGAGAACCAAGACCCAGCATGGGACCCATACCTGAGAGCACAGGCCTGGCATAGTCGGATTAGGTTGGGGTATTCTCAGCTGATCCCACCCATGAGGTCCCATGCAGACTTATGCTATATGATTTCAATTTGATGCAATTTTCTTGTTTTACACATTTTGTTATCTTTTGTAATTTTTACGTGAAATACATGTTATGTATTTGCTTTTGTATTCCTGTTTTTGCTCTGTGAACCACCCCACCAATACAATGCGTGGTACCAGTACTTCAAACCTTGCATATACTATCCTCATTGGTTTGGTAGTTCTCTACCCGTTTGGTTTCTGATTCACTTAGATTTTAGCATTTTGTAGGTCTACCCGTTTGGTTTCTGATTCACTTAGATTTTAGCATTTTGTAGGTTTGCTAGTGTAGCTTACTGCTTACCTCATTTACAAGGATCAAGATCTTGGTTTCGAGTCTGGTTTTGACCAGCCAGAAACTGACATATGGCTGTGATGGGTTGAAACCAGGGAATTTTGGGAGTAAAACTCGAGATATGGGTGGTCAAGACCATCGAAAATGGTCGAAACTCTTTGAAACTGCTGAAATTGGGTTGGTTTAAACTGGTCATGACTTGCAATTATTGGCCGAAACTATCAAAGTTTCCGAAACATTGGTCGAAACTACTGAAAATTTTGAAATATTGTCGAAACCTGGGATTTTGAACTAACCCATAGTTTTTGTCATGGTTTCCTGGTAGATCAAGATTTAGCCAGAATTTCAGCTCATCTCATTGAAATTTGAACTATGCTCATCTGTCTAGGTCCGTTTTTTGGCTATACCTTGATCTTCAGAGAACATGGAAGTAAAAGAAGAATTTTATTATTACATAATATAATAAATCTTAATGCAACAGTCTTTGATTCTAAATAACTCTTCGCTAAATGGCAGCTGTAAATATATTACAAGTGGAGTAAGTAGTAACTCCTTGGTACTACCGAAGGACAATTTGGATATAAAGGAAGAGCCTTTAGACCAAAGAAAGGACTATAATCTTAAGCTGCAAGCTTCGACCAATTTCCAAATGCATATAATTACTCTGAATTTCATGGCACAAAAAACTTGACCAGCTTACGAAACCAGAAATATATTAGTTTTATTTTGAACTGAAAATAAACCTTCCTAGTCAAACTTGAAATATTAGATCTCTATTTTACCAGATAATAAAGCATAAGTTTATATTGGTTTTACCTGAACAGTTTTCTTCATGCTTTGTACCTCCAAACATAGCAAGCCTAATGTGGTTGTATTGCTAGCCTCTCTTTTTTTCCCTTAGATACCAGAGCAGAAAATTTAGTCCTGCTATTCTGATAGCTATAAGTAGAAAACTGGTTCATCTCCTTTTGATATGGAAATTAGAATATAAAATACGTTGCCTCTTGTCCTATTTTGTGATGCAAAAAAACTCTACAACAACAATAAGCCTTGTCCCAACTAAATGGGGTCGGCTACATGGATTCTTGCCCTCCAATCAGTCTTGTTCGAGGCCATGCTAGATACAAGGCCTAAGCTATACATATCCTTTCTCACCACTTCTCCTAAGGTTATCTTAGGTCTATCCCTAGCTCTTCTAGTTCCTTCAATATGGATTATATCACTTCTCCATACAGGGGCATTTATAGGTCTCCGTTGAACGTGACCGTGCCATCTCAAATGACTTTCTCGAAACTTATCACTTATGGGAGCAACTCCCAGACCAACTCGAATATGATCATTTCTTATCTTATCCATCCTAGTTTTGCCACTCATCCATCTTAGTATCCTCATTTCTGCTACACTGAGTTTATCTATATGATTCTTTTTAACAGCCAACACTCTGCACCGTACATCATAGCTGGTCAAACAACGATCCTATAAAATTTTCCTTTAAGCTTTAATGGAATACGCCGATTACATAAGACCCCAGACGCACCTCTCCACTTCATCCACCCTAGTTTAATTCTTTGGGAAACCTCATCCTCTAAATCTCCTCTTAATGTAGTACTGTATTTGAATGATCAAAACAGTAGCCAAATAGGACCTTTCACAGGGAATCAACTTCAGATTTGATAGACTTAAGATAGATAAAATTCAGATATAATGGAAGGCTGAAAACCAAAGTGGTAGAATAAGGATATTGGTTTAAGAACAAGGACTAACTAGGTTTTCAAAACAGCAGTATGCTATAAAGAAGAATGGATGGAACACTATAAGAGAATTAAGAGAACAATAAGGACAACAAAGTAACATGTAACACCCGGACTTCTCACCGCAAGGTGGATCGATTGGATCGAACACCAATCTACCTTGATCAAACACAAGGGTTCTCAAAGAGGAGGAATGCTAGCAAGCAATTTGATTTGATTTCACAAATTGTTTTTTCAACACTTACATAAGTCTCTTTATATAGCATTCTAAAGAGACATAAACATTAATGGCAACATCTAACCACTAGCTAACACCACCTACCTATTAATAACTCAACTACTACCTAACTCTTGACAAAAGGAGAACTCCTTTGACAATGAGTTCTCTTATTTTCAACCTAAAGCCCCTTTTATTGACTTTCCAAAAACTAGATTTAGGCTTAGGTCTAGACTATGAAGTTCAACATATGTGGGTTAACTTTAACCCACTAAAACAACCCTAGCCCATGAAAGCCATGGGCTGATTCAGGTGACAACTTTAGGCCTTTGATGGGCCTAACCAAATGGGCTTCTTCTTTCGTAAATGTGTCTTCAATTCTGCATCAACTCTCCCCGGCTTGAAAACATTCGTCTCCGACGAATGAATGGACATGTAACGTTCATACAAATCGGGATCGAGTTTTTTGAAATCATCAGCATGAATCCAAGTACTATCATGTCATGGACGATTCTTCCATTTGACGAGGAAAGCATGGTATCCAGTGCCACGACGAGTGGTTTTGTAAGAGTCATCCAAAACCTCTTCAATGATGTCAGTGATTGGTGGCTTGAGTTGGGGCAGCCTCAACATTTGTTCAGTGTCTCCATCATCAGAGTGGTGTCCTACGTAAAGATGTAAGTCAGCCACGTTGAAGACATTGCTTATGTTCATTTCTTCTGGTAGCTCGAGTACATAAGCATTTGGTCCAATGCGTTTCAGCACCTTGTATGGACCCATCTTCTTTGGATGGAGTTTGTTGTTGACCCCATGTTGGAACCTTTCTGGGTTGACACGAACCATCACCATGTCTCCTGGTTGAAACTCCACATATCGTCGATGATGATCTGCTGTAGCCTTGTAGACATCATTGTTGAGAGCTATTCTTCGACGAACATCAACATGTACCTTTGTGATTTGGCGCAGAAACTCGTCAGCCTCAATACTCACGCGTGCTTGTGGTGGTAATGGAATGAGGTCTATAGGCCGTCGGGGTTGAACTCCAAGTAGAATCTCAAAAGGAGTACGACTGTTGTACGATTAACTGAGCTGTTGTAAGCAAACTCAGCTATGTCGAGTATGGACGGCCATGTCTTCTCATAGTCACGAACCAAACACCTCAGTAAGTTTCCCAAGCTTCGATTCACCACTTCTGTTTGCCCGTCAGTTTGTGGATAGAATGCGGTTGAAAACTGTAACTTTGTGTTACTTTTCAGCCACAATGTCTTCCAAAAGTAGCTCGTGAACTTGACGTCACGATCTGAGACAATGCTACTTGGTAGCCCATGTAGTCATACAACCTCCTTAAAGAATATCTTTGCAATGTGAGATGCATCAAAGGTCTTTCGACATGGTATAAAATGAGCCATCTTTGAGAATTGGTCAACCACAACCATGATGGAGTCGGATCGCTCTTTTGTGGAGGGTAGCCCAAGTACGAAATCCATACTAATATCAATCCAAGGTGCATGAGGAACTGGTAATGGTGAGTACAGACCTGTATTTTGCTTGGTTCCCTTGGCTAGCTGACAGACTCTGCATCTCTTGATTACATGATCAACATCCTTTGCAATATGGGGCCAATAATACCGATCGGTAACTTGTATGATAGTCTTATCCTTACCAAAGTGACCTCCCAAACCTCCGCAGCTCCCGTATGATGTGATGTCGTAGGGAAGAATTTGGAATGCATAACCGAGTTCCCAAAAACAAATACCCATCGTGAAGTGAGTATTTATGATGTTGCTTGCCTTGCTGTAACTCCTTGTGTGGCATGTTGAAATCTTCGTCAGATGCATACTCATCACGTATCTGATCAATGCTAACTGCATGTGCTGAGAATGTGCTAAGAGTAAGTACTTTTCGACTCAATGCATCAGCCACCGTATTCTCCTTTCCTGCCTTGTACTTCATTGCGAACACAAACTCTTGGAGATAAGCAACCCATTTAGTGTGCCTGTTGCTTATCGACTTCTGTGAATGTAGGTACTTCAGCGCCTCATGATCGGTATAGAGAATGAACTCTTTGCCGATGAGATAATGTCTCCAATGGCGTAACACCTGGACAACAACATAGAGCTCTAGATCATATGTCGAATAGCGTCGCTTGGCATCATTGAGTTTCTCGCTGTAGAAAGCGATAGGGTGCCCTCCTTGCATCAATACACCTCCTAGACCAATATGTGAGGCATCAGTTGCTACCTCAAATATACAGTCAAAATCTGGCAGGCGAAGTATTGGAGCCTCTGTCATCTTTTGCTTGATAAGATGAAAGGCTTTGGTTGCCGCTGCTGTCCACTTGAACTCACCTTTGCCTTGCTTCAAACACTCGGTAATAGGTGCCATGACTGCACTAAAGTTCCGAATGAATCTCCTGTAAAACGATGCAAGTCCATGAAAACTACGAACCTCAGTGATTGTCTTTGGTGTAGCCCAATCTGTTATACTTGTTATCTTCTCTGGATCAGCTTCAACCCCCTGTGATGAAACAATAAAACCAAGGAACACAACCTTTGGCAGCATAAAGGAGCATTTCTTGAGATTGATGTATAGCTTCTCATGGCGAAGCACTCTCAAGACTTGCCGTAGATGATCGATGTGATCATCTGGATGCTTGCTGTAGATCAATATATCATCAAAGTATACGACCAAAAATTGACCAATAAAAGGACGGAGTACCTGTGTCATCACCCTCATGAATGTACTAGGTGCATTCGTCAGACCAAAAAGCATGACTTTCCATTTGGATAGTCCATCCTTGGTCTTGAAGGCAGTCTTCCACTCATCTCCAGGCCGAATACGAATTTGATGATAGCCACTTCTAAGATCCAATTTAGAAAAGATCTTAGCCTCGGATAGCATGTCCAACATGTCATCAAGCCGCGGTATAGGAAACCTATACTTGACTGTAATCTTGTTGATTGCTCTATTGTCCACACACATGCGCCATGAGCCATCCTTCTTTGGAGTCAGTAATGCTGGTACAGCACATGGACTTAAGCTCTCCTGAATGAATCCTTTATGTAGCAACTCATTCACCTGTCTTTTGAGTTCATTGTGCTCTGTTGGGCTAAGGCGATAAGCCGGTAGGTTTGGTAACACCGAACCTGGTACCAAATCAATGGCATGTTGAATATCGCGCATAGGAGGTAGCTCATTAGGCAACTCATCAGGAACCACATCAGAAAAATCAGAAAAATCAGAAAGTAACTCTTTGATGGGTGGAGGGAATGTTGCCTCAGGTGGAGGCGTGACTACCCTTGTAACAAGAGCCAATACCAGCCCTGTATCATGGCTAGTGTGAATGAACTCCTTGTGAGGAACAACCAGCAGCTTCTTTTGCGGTATGGACAACAACTTTTGTGCTTCATTGGTCCCCTTTTGGTTGGTCCTCAAGGACCTCCGTTGACGCATTTCAGCTGGGACATTGACTGGGTGGAGGACAGTGTGAAGTCCTTTGAACTTGAATACACATTGGTTTTTCTTCCCCCCGACCATAACATCATTATCATACATCCATGGTCGACCAAACAGAACATCGATAAGATGCATAGGGATTACATCACACCATACCTCTTCCTCATATCGATGGAGCTTCAGTGGTACGGAACACCGTTGATTTACCTCCAGAGTATTCCCATTCAGCAAGGATACCCGATATGGTTGAGGGTGCTTCTCCACCTTCAAGTTTGCTTTCTTCGCAAAGGTGTCTGAAGTAACGTTGACACAGCTCCCACTGTCAACTATCACCAAAGCGGTATTATCTCCAGACTTCATACGGCTGTAGAAGATACAATTGCGCCGCCAGTCCTCTCCTTTGGTTTCAGCCACCAAGATGCGGCTTACTATATGAATGCCATAAGCATCACCTCTATTAGCATCATCCTCATCATATGCAGCTCCATCATAGTCGCCATCATCGAGTGGATATGGGAATAGATCAGGATCTTCTTCCTCTGTTGACTTTTCTATCTCAGCAACAGCATTAATCTTTTGACGGTGTGGGCAATATTTAGCATAATGTCCAACCTCTTGACAGTGAAAACATTGTGCTTGGCTGCCACTAGTCATGGGAGCCTTGCCCTTATCTTGTCGGGTAGGAAATGTGGGTTGAGTAGGGGTTGTTGTTGTAGGTTTTGGTGCTGGAAAATTTCGCCTAGCCTCCCTGGCTTGGTATCCAAACCTTTTGTTGTTGGATGCCAATAATTCTTCCGCACGTAGGGCCTTTTCAAAACAATCCCGCACGTTCTCTACATCCACAACGCCAATGGCCCTATTGATTTCAGGCCGTAAACCCAATCTAAAACGTGACAAGATTTGGATCTCCCTCTCTCGAATTTCTGTACGAGAAGAAAGAGAGTCAAATTGTTCCATATATTCTGCAACTGACAAGTTCCCTTGGCGAAGAGAATTTAACTTGTCTTGTAGTCGCAATCGAAAAGTAGATGACAAGTACTTTTCTCTCAGTTCTTCCTTCATTTCCTCCCACGTAGTAGGAGCTCTACCACGATCTTCCAATTCATATTCGTGAGTTCTCCACCATTCACGTGCAGCTCCAACTAGCTTGGTACGTGCTAACTTCATCTTTCGTACCTCCGAGAGTTCATACCAATCAAAATAGTCAATCCAATGCTGCCAACCAATCATAAAAGACTTAAGGATCATGCTTACCCGAGTATTCTTTGAGTTCAAGCTTAACCCTGTGAGAGTCACCAACATGCTTATTGAATGTAGGTTGTTCTCCAGCAAAATAACTTCGTAGGTGCTCCTCAAAAGTTGGTTGCACAACTGGAATCCTTTGGGGTCCTCTCCCCATATTTCTTCGAGAAGGAAAATTGGCTATAGAATGAGCTGGATGGAATTCTTCACCAAGTGGAGGGTGAGGAACATGAGTGGAGGCAGCAACTTTGGCCTCCATTTCTGAGAACCTCTCGTCCATTTGCTTCTGGTTCACAGTGATTTGGTTGCTCAGTTGTTGAACCATCTCCATCATTGCTGCCATAGGATTAGTTGGACTGGATGGTCCAGAATTTTTACTCCCTGTCATGGCTTTGATACCAAATAATGTAGTACTGTATTTGAATGATCAAAACAGTAGCCAAATAGGACCTTTCACAGGGAATCAACTTCAGATTTGATAGACTTAAGATAGATAAAATTCAGATATAATGGAAGGCTGAAAACCGAAGTGGTAGAATAAGGATATTGGTTTAAGAACAAGGACTAACTAGGTTTTCAAAACAGCAGTATGCTATAAAGAAGAATGGATGGAACACTATAAGAGAATTAAGAGAACAATAAGGACAACAAAGTAACATGTAACACCCGGGCTTCTCACCGCAAGGTGGATCGATTGGATCGAACACCAATCTACCTTGATCAAACACAAGGGTTCTCCAAGAGGAGGAATGCTAGCAAGCAATTTGATTTGATTTCACAAATTGTTTTTTCAACACTTACATAAGTCTCTTTATATAGCATTCTAAAGAGGCATAAACATTAATGGCAATATCTAACCACTAGCTAACACCACCTACCTATTAATAACTCAACTACTACCTAACTCTTGACAAAAGGAGAACTCCTTTGACAATGAGTTCTCTTATTTTCAACCTAAAGCCCCTTTTATTGACTTTCCAAAAACTAGATTTAGGCTTAGGTCTAGACTATGAAGTTCAACATATGTGGGTTAACTTTAACCCACTAAAACAACCCTAGCCCATGAAAGCCATGGGCTGATTCAGGTGACAACTTTAGGCCTTTGATGGGCCTAACCCAATGGGCTTCTTCTTTCGTAAATATGTCTTCAATTCTGCATCTTTTTTTTTTTTTTTTTTTTTAAAAAAAAAAAAAAAAAAAAACACACCCCATTTTTTTTTTTTTTACCCCCCCCCCCCCCCCCCACCCCCCCCTAACAAAAAAAAAAAAAAAAAAATTATTTTTTTCTTTTTTCTATTTTTAATTTTTTCACTCCAACCCCCCCCCCCCCCTTTTTTTTTTTTTTTTTTCCCCCCCCCCCCCCCCCCCCCCCCCCCCAACACCCCCCCCCCCACCCCACCCCCCCCCCCCCCCTTTTTTAGGGTTTTTTTTTTTCCCCCCATCCCCCCAGCAAATAGATATGGGTTTAAAATTGACCCTTGGTGTAGCCCAACTGTTATCGGGAATTCATTACTTTGCCCCCCCATTGTTCTAACACTAGTCACCAAACCATCATACATATCCTTAACTATATCTACATATTTACTTGCAACACTTCTTTTCTCTAGTACTTGCCAAATTAACGCTCTAGGGACTCTATCATAAGCTTTTTCTAGGTCAATAAATACCATATGAAGGTCTTTCCTACATTCTATATACCTTTCCATAAGTCTCCTAATTAGGTAAATAGCCTCCGTTGTAGATCTTCCCGGCATAAACCCAAATTGGTTCTCTGTAACTGTAGTTAAGTGTCTCAAACGGGTTTCAATTATTCTCTCCCATAATTTCATCGTATGGCTCATCAATCTAATGCCCCTATAATTATTACAACTTGAATATCTCCTTTATTTTTGTGAATTGAAACCATGACGCTTCTCCTCAATTCATTTGGCATTTTCCCTGTCCTCATAATCTTATTAAACAACTTAGTCAACCAAACTAGTCCATGGGTTCCTGAGCTCTTCCATACTTCAATTGGGATTTCATCAGGACTTTGTATCTTGCCGAGTTTCATCTTCCTCAAAGCTTCTTTTACTTCGGACATCGAAATTCTACGTATATAAGTTTGGACATTGGTGCCTTGGTGAAAGGTGTAATCGTCCGAATCATAAGTGCTTGAAGAATGCTCATTTAGTAAACTAGAGAAATAGGTTTCCCATCTTTTCTTAATGTCCTCACAAACTAAAACTTTACCTTCCCCATTTTTAATACATCTAACATGGTTAAGATCTCTACTCTTCCTATCCCTCATCTTAGCTATCTTATAAAAAGATTTTTCCCCTTCCTTCGTGCCTAACTTATTGTATTACTCTTCATACTTCTTTTCCCTTGCTTTTCCTGCAATTTTCTTAGCTTCATTTCTATCCAACCTATACCTTTGAAGATCCTCAACATCCTTAGTTCTTTGCCATGTCTTAAATCTAGTTTTTTTTATTCCTAATGGCAGCTTGAACCTCACTATCCCACCACCAAGAATGGAGCTTCCTTTTGATTCACCTAGGACATCTTTAGCCACCTTCTTAATACACATAGCCATTTCATTCCACATTGCATTGATATCCCTTTTAAGATCCAATATTCCTTGTTTGACTACTTCATTAACGAAGGTTTTCGAGCACTCTCCTTTCAAATTCCACCATCTTATTCTGGGATAGTTTACCTTGGACCTTTTATGTGTTCTTAGGACTAAGTACATATCCAAGACCACTAGTCTATGTTGTGAAGTTAAGCTTTCCCCCGGTGTCACCTTGCAATCCTTGCACAACAATCTATCAGTCTTTCTAGTTAGGAAGAATTTATTTGGCTTCTATGCTGTCCACTTTTGAAGGTAATTAAATGCTCATCTCTCTTTTTGAAGTAAGTATTTGTAATAGATAGATCAAAAGCATTAGCAAAATCTAAAATTGAAATCCCCTCCTCATTCCTTTCTCCAAAACCATATCCTCCATGTACACTCTCAAATCCTCTTTGATCTTTTTTCCAATATGTCCATTTATATCACCTCCTATGATAATCTTTTCTCCTTGACGAATTCCTTGCATTAATCCATCCATATTTTCCCAAAATTCTAGCTTTAGACTTTCATCTAATCCTACTTGAGGTGCATATGCACAAATTATATTTACAAATTCTTTCTCCATTACAAGCTTGATAGCAATAATCAACCCACTCTTTTAACATCCACCACATCATTTTTTAAATCTTTATCCACTATTATATCTACTCCATTTTTATTTGTTTTATCCCCAGTATACCAAAGTTTAAAGTCATCCAACACTTTGGCTTTTTTACCTTTCCATCTAGTCTCTTGAATGCAAGTTACATTAATCCTTCTTCTCCTCGTAACATCTATCAATTCTAAGCTCTTATTAGTTAAAGATCCTATGTTCCAAGATGCCAATCTAATCCTACGTTTATGGACTAGCTTCTTTACCCGTACTCGTCCAAGGCATGGGAACCCTTGCCTACTTATCACCGCATCCGGGCGCCGAATACATGCCCACAATCAAACAATTAAAATATGGATTGAACTCTAGATTGACTTGAATATTGTTGTTCCAGATACCTAATATTGTTTTCTTGAAGCATTTGCCTGTCTCATACGGTCAAAGAGTGCACTGGCTGATTTGGATATTTTGTCAGGTCTGAAAGTACAACACAGGCTGCAGTGAACAGCTTCCGAGATGCAGAACCAAACTCTGATTCCCAAGCCCTGCTGGGATCGTTGCCTTCTGATCTTCGGTCTCCTGAGCAAAACCAAAAGACAGAAAATCTTTCTGAGCTACAGGATGGAGGAGGCAGTAGCACAGTGCAGAAGGGTGGCACTGGTCAAAAAGCCTTTGCGTTGCAAGATAAGGTTTGTTCTTGTTCTAGGTACATGGTCTCATATGCTGTTGTAATTACCAAATTGTAAGAATTGGCTGATTTTTTTAAGCTTAAAATAAGGTTATAAGAACTGTTGGAACTTTCATGTTTCTAAATTCCTAAGAGTCACTTAGTTCTATTTATCACATAGAGATAATTGTTAGATTTACTCTTAGGGGCATGTTCTTTTGGGTTTCTTGAAAAAGCTTAGACCCTTACTAGACCCTTAACTTGTACATGTATATGAGTTGTTCATTATTCAAGAACAGATTTGAAAGCTCATTTACTTCTTCCTTGGGAAGTGTGCAAATATCAGATGCCTTTCCACAGCCCCCTCTCTCTATTCTCTTTTTAGTTAATCTAGTCTCCTTTGATATTTTAGTTGTTAATTGTCCCCTTAAACATTAATCTGTAAAACACAACAGATTTAACACACATGTGCTTTATATCCCTCTCTTTTTCTCTTGTTTTCTTGCCATCCTTTTTCCTGGGGGAATGCCATGCACGGGTGGTAATGTCTCTTGTGCCACAATAATATCTTCTATTTTTGTATTTGAGATTCTTAACTATTGGGATCCATTTTCTTTTAGCTTTGGTCCATCTATGCTGCTGGCAATACAGTACCCATACCATTCTTGAGGGCGACAGACATATCTCCCCTTGCTCTGGTGTCGGATAATGTGCTTGGGGGAAAACAACAGGGTAATGGTGGTACCATTGCAATGGAAGCCATACAGGAGCTTTTTAGTGGTGATGGTCAGTCTAAAAAAGGCCGAAGGGGACAAAATGAGGTTTCATTCCTGTTTCTTCTCTCCTCTTTTCTGTTTGTTCAAGCCATTTATTGTGGGCTTTATCATCTCTCTCACTCCTTATTTGCTGCAGATTCCTCTTCCGCCAAGCGTATATCGAAGACTAACTTCAAGTTCAACACTCTTGAATCTGGCACAGGCATTGGCTTACCATAAAATGTACATGTTCAATTACCCTGGTTATAGTTGGAATTTGTGGTTTGATAGGGATTTTGTGTGTTGTGTTTTGAGAGGGAGTCCATTAGACGAGAAAAAGAGAAAAAGTCTCTGCTTTTCTTGCCAATAAATCCAAGCTCTTCACTGGCCATAGCAGTTTAACCGTCCAGGTAGCCTTTCTAAAGGCTTGAAGAAAGCATCTATGCCCACCATTTGTGGTTCCTCACCAATATTGTGAGCCATTTTGTTCAAACCATGTGGTCTAACAAGCTAACGGTACCCAATGGGACCTAATTTAGCTACTAGAAAGCAGGGAGGATTGAGGGAGTGACTTCAGGTGCAAGGTAAAGGCAGGAGAGTTAATGCCATGACTGCTGGGACACTTGCACTTCATTGGCAGTGCGTCAGCCAATTAGCAGTTGTCTTCCATGTTGTTACCTCTCACTAGACATTTGTCTTGCAGGTGTTATGAGGAGATGCCTCTCCAGGAGCTGCAAGCAACGCAAGAGCAACAAACAATTCAGAACCTATGTGATACTCTTCGAACAATTCTAAGGTTATAGTTATTGTTGATATCAAGAGAGTGGTGGCCACTCGGTTCAATTTTGTTTTCCATCTTTAAATTAATAGATAGCATAAAATAGTTTCAGAGTGATGGAATTGTTGAAAAAATAAGAGAAAAAGGAGAAAAGGGGGGGGGGGGGGGGGAGAGAGAGAGAGAGGAAGAAATTCGCGTCTAAGCCATGTTTAATACTGGGGTTTGCTGGGTGCCTGCTTTCGTTCTTTCCTTTCTCTTCTTTTCTTCTTCTTTCTTTCTTTCTTCTTCTTCTTCTTCCTTTTTTTTTTTATAATTTTTTTTTGTTGTTGTGAATTCTGGGGTAATGGCTTCACGAGTTTACTGCTTATTAACGTGTCTTTGTGAATCGAAAGAAACAAAACAGTTCACCTTAATGTAACATGAAGTAGGAGCGAAAGGCTGATTAATCTATCTCATTCCTCATGTACTAGTGTCTCATGCTTTATGCTTTATACAAATTCCCCTGTAGTTGTCTTACATGCACCCAGAATTCCCCCCCTTAATGTAACATGAAGTAGGAGCGAAAGGCTGATTAATCTATCTCATTCCTCATGTACTAGTGTCTCATGCTTTATACAAATTCCACTGTAGTTGTCTTACATGCACCAAGAATCCCCCCCTCTTCTCTTTCTCTTCTGGGTTTTTTCCCTCAAATTCGTTTCCGTAAGGCTGCATCATCTATGTCCACTTCTTAGCCACTACAAAAGAATATAAAGGGGAAAACAAGTATTGTTGGGTATCTCCCTACAGTAGCAGCAACAAAAGTTTCAACAGGTTAATATCATCGGCCCTATAAATATAGCAGGGTTCAAATGTCTGCTTGTGCAACAGGGGTTGTTCAACATAACAACCCAGATAACTTGGATTAGTGAGAGTTTGATCAACAGCAATTGTGCAACGTAATCAACGAGGCTGGATGTGAATATAAGCTGGAGCAACTGTTTAACATTAACAGTCCGATGCAGTAACGCATATTTTCATAAGCTACGGGGTCATCCAACTTCCACCTATTGAACCAAGCAGAATTTGACCAGAATACTATAATATACCTTAAAGCTTCGATAAACTTTGAATGAGCGTGCAATGGGGTCTATCTTATGGTAAATAAAATACCAAGTTATTTCAAGCACTCTGCATGCACGATGGAGCCACATTAACCTAACAAGCCCAACTGATCTTGCTAAATAGGTAGAAGAGATACCACATATAAGAAGTATGAAAGAGATACCACTGGGTAGCCGATTGTCTAGCTAGGAAGGCCCTATCCTTGACAAGTAGGATGGTTTGGTCTGTCCCTGCTTGGCTTGTCTCAGGATGTCTTGGGCTCTTGTCCCCCCTAATAAACTCCTTTACCGTAGAAAAGAGAGATTTCAGTGACTAGTCTAAAACAGTGACTTTGACTTTTTGTTTTTCGTTGAAAAGTAAGAAGTGACACAGAAAAATCTAAATTCACAGGCAACGCATCCATCAATCAAGTTCGACTTCAGTGCGAACTTCAGTGCTGTAAACGGTAGTTGAGATTTCGATCTCAACCCGTTCTCTGCAGATGAAACCAAGCAATTTCCCCATCAATTGGCTTACAAAGACTTGGGCTCGGTCAACCGCTCCCAGCCCTGATGATTCTAATTTTTCTTCACCCTACCATTCAACTGAGATGATCCCTCTCAGCTGCGGCTCAAACAACATCTCTGAATTTGGTCCATTTCCTTCCTTGACAACCACCAAATCCACAGCTACCACCCAAGCTTCTTCTGTTTGCATGGTTCCTTAAATGACTGCTCGCCTCTCAACCTCTCAGTACAACTACACCTTCCCTGTTCCAAACGGCATGAAATTCGTCCGGCTCCATTTCTACACAGCTTCACACTCCAGCCACGGCATGAACACTTCCTTCTTCTCAGGCAACGTCAACACGTTCTAATCTAACGTGGTCTTTTAGAGTGGATTCTGGGTTCGATTACCTTGTTAAGCTTCCCTTTGGCGAAATCTCCTACCCGAACATGACGAAGCAAGGAGGCAAAGAGAGTTCCACATCTTCATCGAGGATAGCAGTAGGTTCATGTCAAACAATGACTTTCTGGGTTCATAAACCCTAGTGGACGGTAAGATGATGACAGTGTCTGAAAGCTCTTTTCTATGATTGTTATTTTTTGTAGTTACTCATCCTTAAGATTCCAATTCCAGAAAGAAAAAAGAGAATGAAATTGATCGATGAAGCAGGGTCGTCCAATTGTTTTTCCATATCCTATCAAGAACGTTTCATTGCGTAGATCGACCGTGCGGTGTGGGTCAATTCGGACTGCTAGTAAAAGGTTGTAGCACCTAAAATTGGCCGGACTTGATACCTTTTGTGTTGAAATCCTAGAATTCATGGTTACAAAATCCTTGCAACTCAGGCTTGGAAGCATTTGAAGCATGCATGGAAGCCGTGACAATTGAAGCTGGAGTATTTCCTACGCCAGCAACTGACGGCGAAGTCAGATGTTTTTACTCTTTTGGGCTGGTGGTATTCGAAGTCCTGTGATCTTGGATAAGTCACTAGGGAGGGAAGTGAGCTTGGCTGAGTCTCCCAGAGTTCCAACTTCCCAGAGCTTCACTGTAGAATCCTTCCTTCCAACATGAACAAACATACCTATATTCAATTTACGTAATGGAATTTCAGTAAAGAAAGATCAGAGACGTTTCGAACCCCAAAATGCAAAATAGCCAACTAGCGCTTTAAATCAATGTGGCACATTGTGAGGAACAACGACACTATAATCTTATAATCTTGACTGGTACAGGCATGTACTTCCTGAATGATACAATTCACACACTATAATGCAAGCATATATATATATTGAATGCTAAGTTCCACAGTTCTTCCAAGTTTCAACAAGCATAAGCAGGTGGAATTTTTTATACAACATGTTTGCCATCCCATCGCCTCTCACCATTCTTTATCGGCCAACAAAACAATATAGAAGAAAGAAAGAAAAAAAAACAAATTTGTTGGTACCTGAACTGAAGTTTGTCTGGATGAGCTTACATGCACCTTGATTATATCTTAGGCTATAAGAGCAATATCATCAACTAACCAAATAAACGCAGCTGAGTTTGAAAATATGCTCGTGCAACAGGAGCAATTGTTCAACATCAACAACACGTTGGTTTAGCGAGAGTTTGATCAAGAGCAAACGTGCAATAATCAACCCAGCAGAATGTGAATCAAGTGGAATTTGACCATAATACTACAATATACCTTAAGCTTAAGCCTCGATGAACTTTGAATGAGCTTGATATGCTGTTTGAAGAATAACCTTAAATGGGGTCTATGTGATGGTTGACAAAACGCCAAAACATTATGAACACACTGCCTATAATAAACGATAAAACCCCATTAGCCTACAAGATCGACCAACTGATTTTATTTCCGTGACAATTGAATTGCCTTGATGCAACACCTGAATCCAAGATAGGATTCTTATGCCATTTAAGTCTTGACCCAAATGAACCAAGTCCTTGTAAAATATACTGACGACTAGGACACTCCAAGGGTCTTGCTAAAAAAGCAAAATAGATACGACATGGAAGATAAGAAAAGTATGAACGACAGAGATTTAAGTTTTTGTACAACCTGCGCTGGGTTCTTCATGTATCAGTTTCCACGGCAGTGCTAGGAAGGAGCCTTCCCTTTCCATTTAGCTTTTGTGAGAAGCAAGGGAATAAGCACTAGTTATAAAACAGTGACTTTCACTTTGTTTTTGGTTGAAAAGTAGGACGTGACAGACAAAATCTGGACTCACCGAGAAGCTGGTGCCAGAAACACATCCATCAATCAGCTCACAAAGACTTGGAGTAGACTTGGGCTCGATCAACCACTCCCAGCGCTTATATCGTCTTCATGTTCATGTCTGCCTGCTTTATTCATGCAAGCATTTTCTGATCCATCCATGGAGGCCACCAAACAGGGGAGGCAAAATCCTCATCTCTTCGCCTTGCTCTCTCTTGCCCACTTCTCTCTCTTTTCTTTCCTTTTCTCGTTCATGATAACAACTTCTAGCAACGCTGCTGATTCTGATTTCTCTTCACCCTACCATCCTGAGGTGATCGCTCTGAGCTGCGGCTCCTCTGCAAAAACTCCAACCCCTTCTCTGTTTCTCACTTGGAACAGCGACACCACCTCTAAATTTGGTCCATTTTCTTCCGCGACAACCACCACAGCTACAGCCACCACCCAAGCTCCCTCTGTTCCCATGGTACCTTACATGACTGCTCGCCTCTCAACCTCTCGGTTCAACTACACCTTCCCTGTCTCAAACGGCATGAAATTCGTCCGACTCCACTTCCACCCAGCCTCATACTCCGGCGGCCATGACATAAACAATTCCTTCTTCTCCGTTACCGTCAACGACCGGTTCACTCTCCTCAGCAACTTCAGCGCCTCTCTCACGGCACTCTCCCTTCAGACTCCCACGTTCGTAAAGGAATACTCAATCAACGTAGAAGATCAAAAGCTGAGGCTTTCTTTCGCCCCTTCTCCTGAAAACCCCAATTCATTCGCTTTCATCAATGGAATTGAAGTCGTTTCCATGCCCAAGACCATCTACATCCAAGGCTCGGATGTCAACATTCCAATGGTTGGAGAATCGACTTCATCTCAAATCGATTACAACTCTGCCCTTGAAACGATTCACCGACTCAACGTGGGTGGAGGCTCTATACCTGCCGTAGGTGATTCGGGCATGTTTCGTGAATGGGTCAGCGACGATCAATTTGTTGTTGGATATCTCGGCGTTACTCCGCCCATGCCAGATCTCAAAATTACATACACTGTTGCAACTCCTGCCTATATTGCACCAGAGAATGTCTACCGCACAGTTCGAAGTATGGGCCCTTATAAGAACATCAACAAACGTAATAATCTAACCTGGTCGTTTAAAGTGGATTCCGGGTTCAGTTACCTTGTTAGGCTTCATTTTTGCGAAACCTTCAAACAGAACATAACGAAGACGGGAGACAGACTGTTCCACATCTTCATCAACAGTCAAACTGTGTCGTCTGAAATGGATGTCTTCCACTGGAGTGGCGGAATTGGGTTTCCGATTTATAGAGATTATTTTGTCCTGGATTTTAAAGGAGGTGATCTCTCAGTTGCTTTACATCCTAATCCAGACAAAGAAACTAGGTATTCAGATCCAATCTTAAACGGTCTCGAGTTATTCAAGCTGAGCTCCGGCGTAAACCTAGCTGGTCCCAATCCAGAACCAACGTTACAAGAACAAGTTCCCTCTTCTCCGGCTGAACCATCGAAGAATACAAACCCTAGACGTTTTCCGGTGGCACTTGTCGGAAGTTCGGTGGCGTCTGTGGTTGTGTTCTCTCTTCTTCTATGCATGTTCATTTGGTGGCACCGCCAGCAACGGAGGAGGAAGGTGAAGGATTCCGGTGAAAAAACTTCGTCGTTGTCGAGATGGCGTGTTTCGAAACCAGACACCAACAATAACAATGGGTCCTCTTTACCGTCGGATCTGTGCCGTCACTTCTCGCTCGCTGAGATCAGAGCCGCCACGAACGACTTCGATTCGAAGTTGCTTATCGGGGTGGGAGGATTCGGCCACGTGTACAAGGGCTACGTGGGAAGCGAGTTAACCCCTGTGGCTGTGAAACGAGCGAAACTGAATTCGCAACAGGGGAGCCGTGAGTTTCAGAACGAGATCGAGATGCTTTCCAAACTCCGTCATGTCCACCTGGTGTCACTGATCGGATACTCCGACGAGCAGGGAGAGATGGTACTTGTGTACGATTACATGGCCCAGGGTACCTTACGCGATCATCTCTACAAAACCAACAAGCCTCCTTTGTCTTGGAAGCAGAGGCTGAACATATGCATCGGGGCAGCTCGTGGTTTATACTACCTTCATACGGGTGCGAAGCAGACGATCATCCACCGTGATGTGAAAACCACGAACATACTGTTGGATGACAAGTGGGTGGCTAAGGTTTCGGATTTTGGATTGTCCAAGTTTGGGCCCACAAATGTGTTGGACAGCCACGTGAGCACCGTGGTGAAGGGTACTCTGGGGTACCTGGACCCGGAGTATTTCCTACGCCAGCAGCTGACGGCGAAGTCAGATGTGTACTCTTTTGGGGTGGTGTTGTTCGAAGTGCTGTGTGCGAGGCCGGCTTTGTTGGATAAGTCATCATGGGGGACGGGGAGGGAAGAAGTGAGCTTGGCTCAGTGGGCCCCACTATGTCGACGGAGGAAGATGCTTCACCAGATCATCGATCCCCATCTGATGGGCACGATTGCAGCGGAGTCTTTAGAGAGGTTTGGGGAGATCGCTGAGAATTGCTTGGCCGAAGAGGGGAACGAACGGCCGTCGATGGGTGATGTGGTGTGGAGCCTTGAGTTTGCACTACAGTTGCAGGAGACGGCAGAGAAGAATGCAATGCAGTGTTTTGACAATCTCAATCTCTCCCTCGGCGAGACTGATGACCATGTGATATCTTTAACGGAATCGTTCGTCGCCGGCATACGAAACGACTTGCCCAGCGACTCGGCTACTGACCAGGACTCTTCGTTGTCAGGACCTTCAAGCAGTACTGGACAAGGGAACAGCAGCGAAGATACCAGTAGGTCCACGTCGAAAAATGTCTTTTCTGAACTCATGAACCCTAATGGACGGTAAGATTATGATGATGATGATGATGATGATAGTTTTCGAAGGCTCTTCATCTATATGATCAATTGATCGTAAGTTACTCACTCCAAGAGGGTGGGTTGTCCACTCTTCCAGTGGGTCAATTCTGAAGTGATATTAACCTAAGAACACCTTCTGGCCATGTATTTACATTTCATAAAAATATGTGTCATGACCATCATAGGATTGGTCAATCGGTAATAGTCGATCTTTATGTCACGGGTTAACACTGTAATAGTCCCACCTCTTTGTTGACCCAAAAAAAAAGTCCCACCTCTTAATATAAATTTATTAATTAAAAATATAAGTAAAAAGTAAAAACTACTCAATGAAGATATAAACCGGGTTGACACAAACTTCCTTCGGCAAACTTCAATTCCCTCAAAAATAATAATAAATTTTAGGACCTATAATATATACAAATTGCCAAAGGCACCCGAAAAATAGTAGTTTAACTGTAAATAGATCAGATTCTGATCAAATAGTGATAATATCATATTATATTATATTCGGATGAATTCAGATAATATACTATCAATTTTCGAACAAGTTTTTGATTGCCCTACTAACGTTTTACCATTTTATTTGTGAGGGTTAAGTTTGAAATTTAAAAATTTAGTAACTTTAGTATTTATTTAAATAGAGAATCTAGAAAAATAGTCAACATATCTCAAGTAAAATGTCTATAAATTTTTTTTTAAACAAATGCAAATAAGTAACTTAATCGAATAATTGATAAGAAAGGTGTATATCAAATCTGCATCCTATTGGTAATTAGACGGATTCAAATACCCCTAAACGAATGCAAATGCAAATTCGGAGTGGATTTTAGTTATCCATTTACACCCCCTACCGAACATTTCTCTTAAACTAGTACAATGTACACCGTATTAGCAAATTTCATAATTTATAAATTATCCTGTCTTATGGCTTTACAATATTGTCTTTTAATGGTTGGAAAAAATTCGGGCCCACTTATGAAAAATAGAAATGGAAAAAGATGATTTTCAAGTGAACGGAAACTTTGAGATAGAACGAGAAAATTTGAATTTGATCAATTTAACTGAATAAGGATTTGAAACGATTAGAAAATTACAAAATGACTACTCAATTCGAACAAGAAAAAGTCATTAATCAAGTCTAAACGAGTTTTCCAACAAACCTTACTAGGAGCTCTAGGAACTCTTAGTTATTTGAACAATAAATTACATTTACACACCACCATCAGTGCCAATATTAGCAGCAATTAATTTTTTTGGTGATTTCAAAATGTTGCCCCTTAAACATTTTTGCTCATAAACTCTTAGTTTTTTTGAGGGTTTTAAGAGACTAAATTCATTATGGGGATCAGGGGCCTGGGGAAGATCCAAGATAAAATTAAATGTAAGACAATACAAAGTAGCTTCAGAGAGATCAAACTTAAAAGAAACTAGCATAAGCCTAAGCCATGTTGTTTTCTCAATGACTAATGAGGTACTCAAAGGTAATTGTTTTCTCTTCTAATGGTTCAAATTTATAGTATGCTACACAAGAATTGATAAATAAAATCTTTAAGAATTCAATTTTTAGATCATGTATTGGAAAATTTTCATACCTTGATCAATTGACTTAAATTAAATGCTGTAATGCATCTGCATATCCAACTGGAGAAAGCTCTTTCCAACATCTAGAGAATTTCTTTCCAGAAACGGACCGACCTGTCGGTTCCACAGGTTGTGAATGCTGCCTCAGTTGGCGAGTGCTCAAGCCAGCGAGGTGCACCCATATGATTCGACGGCCATCTAGCCACTTTTTCAGAAGTCAGAGCATCCCAAATGACAATCTGCAACTCAAATTAAATCAGTTTTGAACTAGTGGGCTCAACAACTTTGTTAAGGATTCAGGAAGCACAAACCTCATTACTGGGTTCATCTATGCCAAGGACGAACTCCTCAGTTTCATTAAAAACAGCCTGCATGCAACAATGAGTTTTAACCGTTTAATAACTAAGTTATTTAATCAACATATGTGTATTATTAGATACTCAAATAGTTTATGCTTCTCTTTTCTCATACCAACAGAGAAAGATATGGATATTGCTACAATAATTCAAAGAAATCTCAGCATGATTCTAACCGCATCATCAAAAACTGAGGCTAATACGAATAACCTCACTTGATCATGTTATTTTAAACAAGCTAAAGATTCAAATCCTCTCTCTAGAATAAATGCAGTCACATTGAAACCCACAAAATTGAGCGTTCAGCAAACAACAATGCAAGACCCTAGAATGGGGAGCAAGGAAGTATTGAAGGAGAGAAGGCCTGTAATAAATAAATAAGACAGATAAATGAATTATGGTGATATGCTCATCTTTGCCACAAGGAAAACATAACAGGTTTTATGTTGAGATTTAAGAAGAAAATTAATAACGTCTATAGTAAGCAAATTGTAAAACATGTAGATGTACACACAATATACCAAATTATGGCTTCCAAGACAGTAAATTACCTGGCATCGCAACTGTGTATGTGTAGCTCCTACATATTGTTTAACCAGTCTCCCAGTTCCAACTTCCCAGAGCTTCACTGTAGAATCCTTCCCGCATGAAAGAACATACCTAGATACAATTTTAATGGAACTTCAGTAAAGAAAGATCAGAGACGTTTCAACCAAAAAAAGCAAAATAGCCACAGAAGCGCTTTAAATCAATTTGGCACATTGTAAAGAACGATGACACTATAATCTTAAAATCTTGACTGGTACAGGCATGTACTTCCTGAACGAAACAATTCACACACTGTAATGCAAGCATAGATATTTTGTACACATCAAAGAAACACTGAGCTGAACAGTAGAAATATATGCTAAAACCACTAACACTACAATGAAGGAATTGAGATCCCAACTTTTCATCTTAGTGTACATCAGTTAAATACAGGGTGAAAGCTAACAATAGCACCAATCATAACAGAGGCAATCATCTGACGTCATGCTGCAGAATATCATGCTTGTATCAAGCATTGTTGTCAAAGCGTCCGCCTAGGTAGCAAAGCTGTTTTTAAGCCACATAGTTTCGAATGGCTTAATTGACAGTCTGTTTTTTTGCAGCTTTTTCGCTTTGAGCACCTTATTGCCACCTAGACGCTAAAGCAACCACTATTTTTACATTTTGCACATATTACTTTTTTCTTAATTTTTTTAATCATAATTTATTCTACAAAGCTGTATATAAATTTAAATAGTTTACTCATCTCGGAATCGAGGCCCAAATGAACTTCGAGACCCAAAATGTCTGTCGGCAACAAAATGTGAAGCATGAGCCATACTCAACATCGAGAATCAATGAATCATTAAATAGACAATGACTTAGTAATATAGTACATAGTCATTGTTATGATGCTTGATGAGATGAAGTTATGTTTGTGTTCTTTTTTTGGATAATTTTTTATAATTGTGATTCTTGAATGCTTTTTTTTTTGGATGAATGTGAATGTTGAATATTTGTTTAGCTTATCATAAAAAGTAGTTTAAAAGTAGTTGTATTAAAAAATTTTACCCAACTGCTTTGGTCGTCTTATTGCCGCCTAGGCACCACTTTGTTGCCTAATTGCCTAGGCGGAGCCCCAATCGCTTTAGTCGCCTTGCCGCCTTGACAACCATAGTATCAAGTGAAAGACTTCCCATACCTTTGGTCTTTTGTGAAACATGCACTGGTTGCCTCTGCCGATCCATGTGCTCCAAGAATGGAACGCACACACTGAGCACTAACCCCATCCCACACCCTTATAGCGCCATCTTTAGATGCTGTTACATATGTACCACCGCTAGATGAATACCTTACCTGCATGGCAGAACTAAATCTATCAAATGGAACTAATTGACTTAGTTGAACTTGATTCATCTGAAAAAACTACCACTATATCTCTTGTCTAAAGAGGTAAGGGAGACATTGTAAGGCTGAAGATTTAGGTGATAACTGGACATACCTGATTGATCGCACCATTAATACCTATCTCAGGAGCATTTGCTGATAGGTAACACTGAAAGGTATTGATATCATATAAGTGGGCAATTGGATGATCCGTCCCTGTAAAATTGTTGAATGTTAGTGCATGCATCTCATACACACTAACGTCAAGCATCAACCCCCCTCCCCCCCAAAAAAAGAAAAGAAAAGGGGGGGGGGGTAATTTTCATTTGAACCCCTTGAAGTTTGACTCAAGTCATTTTTAACCCAAACAAAGTGATGTCTTGCAATTACCTCCCTAGCGGTATCGAAAAAAAACCAAGGACAAACTAGACCAGAATACTCTTATATCCTTTCAACTGTTAGATTACATCATGTAAGAGAATGACCTGATGGTTCTAATAAAAAGAACGGGATATACTTATAATTATAAGTTTTTTATTTGACATTCAAGTATCTTAAATTACCAAATTACAAAGAAGAACCCATTCAAGAATAATATTCATTTCTCAGCTCTTAAATCATGCCCACTTCCTTTTTTCTCATCCCTCTCTCTCGCTCTCCCTCTGTAACTGGATTAGAACAGTTGTTAATTTTTGCAAATTGGTCTGCTGCAGGTGAGGTGAAGATCGGAAGGATACATAAAGATAAGTTGGTGGAAAGGCAATTGAAGATGGGAGAAAATTATTACTCCCATTACTCCCAAGAAGTAGCTGAATTGCACATCGGAATCATTAATCAAGATTCTCATGAATTTCTTACTTTAATCGAGATTTGACAGCAGAACTTCGGAAGATATCATATGCATTTCGAGTAGTTTGCCTATTGCTATCCAAACGGACACCCCTGATTTCTTTCTTGTCCTAATCTTCAGGATCCTTTCTCCCACTCACAGTTGCCTTACCATCTCATGATTCATTCAAAAGCCCTGACATGGACATCAAATTTCATCTAACTTCATGTTTGATCTAATCAGATAGCAGTGATTGTCTTCCCCAGAGTTGCATAACTCAGTCACTGTAAGCTGCATCACCCATTTCTCTCTTCAGAGGCAGGTTTTGAGCCCAATCAAGGTGGGGTTTCTCTCCCAAATGGGGAAAGCTGCAAGAAATTGGTTTCAGATCTAACAGATTTACAGCATGAACAAATGGCAAATGTACTTTTTCTCCTTACCCATGCTCTCTTTTTTTCATCTCTCCTACCTTTTCATCTTCTGCTTCAATTCCATCTGTTCAGTAGTTGAATCTCTCTGCCCTGCACTTACTGTTGGAGCTTCTCGCTACATTGCCAGCTTTGCTTGCTTCGTTACCGTAATTTCCAACTTGAGTCTCTTCTACACCACCGGCAATATCAGATTTAAGAGCTGAGAAACGAATATTATTCTTAGAGTTCTAGAAAGTTTTCATCTTTTTAAATTTGAAACTTTAAAATCCTTAAGAGTGTGAAATAAAAAAAAAGTCACAGTTATATCCATCTTTTTTATTAGAACCATCGGATCGAAGTTTTCCTACTCGACGTAATCTAACGATTGAAAGAATATAAAGGTATTTTGGTCTACTTTGTCCTTACTTGGTTTTTTTGGATATCACAGGGGAAGCATATACAGGATGTCATTTCTATTGGGTTAAAAATGACTTGAGTCAAACCTCAGGGGGTTCAAATGAAAATAACACCCCTCCGCCCCCCCCCCCCCAAAAAAAAAAAAAAAAAAAAAAAAAAGAAAAAGGGACCACAAACACACACACAAGCACATATAACTCTTCCTCTCACACATAGTCATGATCATACAGAAAAGGCAAACTCAAAAGTTCTATTATACTCAATCAGGTGCATTCCAAAGGCCTTACCATACTTTATGTAAGTAAAGAAGAAGAAAAATCTCTAGAACCTGATATTGTTACAACAACAGAGAATAAATAGAAAAGGCAATCTACAGCCTTTATCAGGCCCATGCCACCACAAGCAACAAGGGGAGCCAATCACACTATGGTTTCCCAAACCAATAACTTGGTGGATCATGGTCAACGTATTATGTTGTCTCCATTCACCTTATTCCAAATTACATGAGGAAAAGTATATACTTGTTCTCTCAGGATGACAAATACATTTATTAATTTCAGGACTATTGTTGTCTCCTGGTGTTTAGGCTCTTCCTTTTTGCCAGCATGTAGGTTGTAATCTCCCCTCTTCCTTCTTCTCTTGTACATACTATGTCCCCTTCAGGGCTTTAGTTAATGAATTTACTCATTCATCCCAAAAAAAATTAATAAATAAATAAAATTATTAATTTCAACAGCAACATTTCTTTTAAACATCACATGTAAAAGAAATCTTCAATTTCAACAAGAGCTTCATCCCAATATTTAGTGTTCATAGATAAAGATAGATGTAAGAAATAGCAAATATAATATAATCTGCACCGTGGCAAGATTTGGTGATCATTGTTCGGTTTATCAAACCAAGCACAAGTTGATCTGAGGTTGATACAATGATGTGATATGATAATAGCTTAGGCAAAGGAAAGACAACAGGTAACACCGAAATGGCAGAATGGATGGAGATGATGCAACAAGTGCAAAGCATTTCCATGATTGCTGCACCAAAGGTAGTCTGATTTATAGTTTGGACAAAGTCTTGTAATAAGGTAAAATGAAAAAGGAATAGTCAGGTATAGCAAAGACAAAAAAGGTACCTGCTAAGAGAAATTCCCCAGAAGGATGGAAAGAAACAGATCGAACATTGTGAGTATCCTGTCGCATTTAAAAAGCAAAGTTCGCGAAAAAAAGAATGTCAATTGGATTAGGGAAGGTATAAAATCATTTTGAAGTTTGAAGATCACACCAAAATTGGAAAAAGAAGTTCCAGGTACCTGGATAACTCTAAAAGCTCTCTTTGCCACTGTTTTTGAAAAATCAAAGAACCTGAAACATTAATTTTGAGTTGGAAATATGAAAATCCTCATAAATCACAATGCCAGGTTACATAGACAATTTGATAAAACGAAAACCTCAATCACTTGGTCACTCAAAACATCTTCAAGAATCAAAATTCAGATGCTCTCAAGAAGACAGTCTCGCCAGAACAAACAAGCTAAATGGCTTGCATAGAGCATTCAATCCAAGATACAGAAAACAACAAATCATGCTCCTGCATGTCTGTCCATGAGCACACCCTCTATTCAAGTCAAAGCACAGAGGTCTCAAGCACTTCCACACTTCCTCTAGATGAAACAAGGCATTTCTTAGAACCATTGAGAGAGGTCCAACACAGAGCATACTTGTTCCTTCTTCTTTGCCAAACAAAAATTGATCAACAAAGTGAACCAAGAAGGTTCACTACAAACACTAAAGAGGATACACTTCAATATCATACATCATACAATGCCAAGTCATTATATAACCTTAAGCCACACAACTCTTAGATTCATTTCAGTCAGAAGCCCATAAAGTCAACAGCTCCTTAGCCTTACCAGCCAAGTAGCAAGTGGTAATAAAGTTACTAAAAGCCCTGTAATTGCTAGTGCCACCACCCCAAGTTGCAAGAAGGAAGAAAGACCATATCATTTTCATCTTTTACGACATAAGCCAAGGTGACCATTCCAAACAACCTAGCTTATGAAGAAACATCAACAATAAAAAAGTGGAGCTAAGTAATGGTCCATTAAAAATGATATTCCAACCTTCTTCTGGCAAAGTCTTCATATGTTTTGGGTGAAACCCCAGAAGCATCAAGGATGTCTTCATTCAAGATATGTAAAACATCCAAAAATAAACAGCCAATTATTTCTATTTCCAAAAAGACATTTAAGCTCACCCTAATAATTGCAACTGAAGCAATCACATAGTTCCAATTTCCAAGTTCCGGTTTCAAGCCTGGTGACACTTTTCTGCAAAATGGTGGAATTATGGGCTCAGGCTTCAGTGGATGACTTCAATTGGTGGTTTCAATGCCCAAATGGACAAATGAGGCCCAAAATTTCTAGGAAAACAGCATAGGGGTCCGTTTGGTTAAAAAACCATCAAAATTTTAGTCAAGATCCTGTTTAGGGTCTCAGTATTTTTCTCAGTTTCACCAGAAAGTGAGTCAAAACCATCTTCAGAACAGGATAAGTACATCTGGACCGAAATTTCAGCAACAATTTTCTGATACTTTGAATCACCAATAATTTGGCACCAAAATGATTCAGAGGGCATACTATATACCCACTGTTATGACAAGACTGGGTTGTAACTCTAACACATTTTCTGTGAATCCTTTCATTTGTGAAAAAACAACCCCCCTCTAAAAAAGAACCCTAGTTCCTCATTCACAGTTGCATACACGTGTAGTACAGTAGGGTTCTTCTCAGAGTTGATTATCCTCAATACTCTGAACACTAGATCTAGGATAAGAACCACCTTCTCAACAAATCATCACTTCCAATATATTCCACCACAATCCAACAACTTGTCCCACACTTGTACAAGAGTGTTTTGGAAAAAGGTTCAAATACCCAAGTTTTTCCAATCCTATCAGTTGAAAACAATGAAGTGATTTGTTCAAAACTCCGAATTTTGTACTTAAGCTATGCCATGTATCACTTCGATTGTAGTACTGACACAAAATATTTAACTGAAATTATGCAAATTGGCAAGATTTGCATGATGAGCAAGTATAGCTCATTACCAATTGGAAATCTCAGGTTTATTGCTTATAAAAGGCAAGTCCAAATAGTGAAGACAAAAGAATTTGACATTTTAAAGTGAAGACCAGAATTGAAATTAATAAATATAATAAAATGATGCACAGGTCGTAAAGGAAATACATAAACATATGACATCAAAATATCAAGACTAGAGGAAATCTTACTTTATTGTGTGATCCTTGGCCCCAGATATAAGAACAGTATTTTGAGGATGGAAATCCAAATCATTTATGGGCTGCATACATATTAGTAAGAATTTAGAGAGAGGGAAGGTATCTTGGATTAATTTGCAAGCTATTAAGACTTCCTTTTTCATTGCGAGGTGGAAGGTAAATGTCATGAAACTCAAGCATTGACAAACCATGGGACAATAGATGAATAGATACAGAGTTTTGGAGCCAACTATGGCCATATGTCCCCTGAAACATCATATTGGGAAAACGTAGATTAAAACTATCTTGACAAATCCTCGGTCATCTAGATCTGGTTCAGATGGGTTTTTGAAACTTGTTAGAAAAAGCTGCCATGGAAGATAGATGATGTACATATGATTGGACCCATGGTATATATTGAGGGCAACCTTATCTCTAGATGCATCCAGCATAGGTGAATTGTACATTTTTGCATGTCTACAAATTGTACAGCTATTCTGACCGCCATACCACAAAACTTACTGTTCCAATTATTTAAAATTAATACATCCGAAACTCACAGAAACTTTTCAAATAACCCCAGTTGTTTGACACATCAATTATTAAAATGAACACTCTTTACAAGTAATTCAAGAAGAGAATTAATTGGTGATATTGTGATAATTCAAGGACACCCAACACTAAAGAAAAATAAAATAAAACCAGTCCAGAATGTTGAAATAAGCAGAGACAGTGCGTTACCTGCAAATGATCATAAAATGTCCGTACAACAGGTCTGACAGGGCCATCTCTTGTATCTGGCAACATCATTTGCTTGATTTTTGAGACCTGCAAAATAAAATCAAAGGTCCTTGAATAGGATTGAAGTAAGGTGAAACCAGAATTGAGTCCTGTTACAATAATACAAACCTCAAAGAGTTTAATTGATGTGTCTGCACTTCCGGTGGCAACAAACCTCCCATCAGGACTAAATCTTGCACATCTGGCAGCATTCTGCAAAATTTCGTTGAACAAGTGTCATCAAAAGTAATTTTGTCTTCGAAGGTTAATACTATCAAAATCCAACCAGAACATGAGTGACTTGAGATTTGGATCCCTATACATCCACTTATGGTTGTTCCTCATATGATTCATATATTCTATCCCTCTCTCCCCCTTAATAAGACAAAGCATGGAACAGTATTAAAGTAGAGCTGCTGAGACGATCAAAGTATCAACAAATAACAGAGATCAAGTTTGGAAGTAAATTTTCTAAGCATTTGATAATTTAGGTAGTGTGTCCTACATAAAATTAGGCCTCTATATCCTTATCATTAGTGCAATTACAGTTCAAAATGCTGGATAAGTGCTGTGATAATAAGAAGGAACCTAAAGATAAACTAAACCTTAACATATAAGCAGTTTTTGTTCTTAGAAAAAGAAAAGGACTCTTGATTTATTATCATGTAAATTCAAGGGGATTGCTGAAACACCTCACAAAAGTTTATGAGTCGAACACTCATTGGGGCATAGCTATACCAGAGAAAAAGAAAAAGGAAATAAATTGGTCATGGCCAATGAAAGTAAAGTTTCAAGTAACACAAAAATTATCACTGGAAGCAGAAAAATCATCGTTGGAAATTATGGTACAGCATTACTCAGAGGAGAACCAGTGAAACAGAACCAGGGGTCACTATCAACATGCATAACTGACAATCTCTTGTTCCATTTCCACTTCAATTCCAGTCAATCCTTTTCTTTTGATTCCTGCATATATCTGCCTTTTATTCAACATAAAACCATAACTAAGAGGCAAATAACCTGGGTGGGATTGATCCTAGTTAATCTCCCATGAAAACGAACCTAAACAAAAGTTTTGAGATGTTTTGTACCTTATGCTCTGAAACATGTCTAGTTTCATGCTTTGGGAAACTCTTTGATGAACCTTTTGTATCCTGCAAAACACTGGTTTGATAAATAGCACTTATTAGCAGATATGAGCACAGCACAGAACCATCCTGTTCTGACACTACACACAAACAAAACAAACAAACCAGAAGAAGAAAAAGAGTAAATGCATACAAAAGGAGAACCCCCCCCCCTCTTTATCTGCATGTTTGGTGTTTGTGCATGTGGACCAACACATGCATCAGCACAAACGGAAAGCACTGAGAAGTATTGATTTGAGTGTGGACAAACACAAGGATAAGTCCACAAAGCCCTACATGCTGAACTTCTAGTGTCTCCAGAACCAGTAGCATTGAGCAAGATTTACATTGTTGTCAAATTCAATTGTCATCAACATGATGAAAGACACCCAAGATTCTGATATTTAGGTAATTAAATTTGTTTATTAAGGATATTTAGTTTTAAAGTGATTCAACTCAACTCATCCATCATTCATCCAAAAAAAAATCAACTCATCCATATACCAACAAATGGGGTTGGGTACATGGATCATTGTCTTTAATCAAATCTATTCAAAGCCATACTTGTTAGTCCTAAGCCATGCATGTCTTTCCTAACCACTTTTTCTTGTATCATTTTACGCAGACACTGGCTCTTTTAGATCCTTCAATTAAAATTTGTTACGTATGTCACCAACCCACCCCGACATACTTTTTGGTGGCAATACAAATGTGATTCTCTTACGTTTGTGATATTAGTGGTGATATTGTTTGGGGGCTGCAGGAGCAAAGCCACAGCAATACAAATTAACGTGACCTGTCACATCCACCCTGTTTTCATGTCTTTTTTAAGCAACTGAAACAAGTGAGATTTGGGGATTTTCATGTTAGGGTTTTTGAGGGAGTGTTCTTGCTTCCATTTTGGAGTTCTTAAGAAATCTCAACTGAAATCTTCTTCAGTTACATAGTAAATCCTCTTTAGCTTCACTCTTTGACATAAACTATCATATTGGCACATAGACCACATCAAGTCTCTATGTCATTCTTGCTCTATTTTTGTTTTCTTGTCCATGCTTCTTCGGTGTTCATCTTAGTAGAACCACCCATCCTTCTCAAGCATTCAAAGGCATCCATTGCACACGTGCATGTCACCTGAAACAACTTTTGCTCAACTAATCATATATTGGAGTTACTCCTAGATTTGCTCTAACTTTTCATTCCTTATTTTTATCTTTTCCGATTTCATAAGTCATACAACTCAACATCTTCATTTCATCTACACTAAGTTTACTGATTTGTTGTTCTTCCACTGCCCAACATTCAGCTCCATGCACCATCTTCTGTTGCACAAGTGTCCTATAAAATTTTCCTCTGAAGGAACATATTTATATACAAAACATGATGGAGAAAAAGGGATTAGAGCTTATAAACTGACCTAGACAGTGTCCACACTCTCTTAGATCAAAAGGAAGCAAAAATCTGAAAAATTAAGAAAGAAAAAGGAGATAAACTAATCCAATGCCCAATCATATGCAGGGATTCTTAGCATCACATATAGAATTTTTGCAGTTGAGAGAATATCCCTAGAAACTTCATTAAGATTTGTTCATATAAAAGAATAAAATATGTATGGAATCAGAGGCAGGTGCTTCATAGTTCATACATCCTCCCCCCGCCCACCCCCACCTTTTTAGCTAAGCTAGGTACGCTGTACAATTTGATATCTTGGAAAATTCCTCAGTAACCCAGTGGTATCGAATGCTCAAAGATAATATTTTACAGTCCACAATTTTCAGATGCACTTTACTTGATAGAAAAAATTCAGGACTTCCACAGCTAGCTGTTGGCGTATGAACTGTTTCCATTTCCCCATGGCAGGTCGCAGGGTGGAAGGATGGATGATGGAGCACTGAAGCAAGGGAATTTTTGCATTAAAATCTCATCATCATGAAGCCTCAGTTTGGGTGTTTGCGGTTTATGGTTGAAAATAGAGAAAGAGCCATGAGTGCATTGGTGCTTTCATGAAAATAATGGGCTGTGAAAACGTTGCTATTTCTTGGACAGCACCATGGCGTTGTCTAAATCAGAAATTGTATTAAGCCACAATAAGAGATAATACACTTTACTCAACAATAGTGTGAAGCAAAGGTATAATCAAAAGAATAAGAAAAAGAGTGCCCTATGTACTACGATGGATAGAGAGAATATGCAGAAATAATTGCCTGAAATCAACGGAAACGGTGCGAGGAGCTGGAACTGAACCATATACGTCGGTCAATACTGTGCCAGAGTCGAACAGAGCAGCAGGTGCTAACCCCTTCGATGCCTCATCCCTTTCCACTGCAAGGCCCTGTTAATACCTTAAAAACGAAATATAGATTCTAGAACCCCGAAAGCGAAATTAAGAGCAAAAAAAGTTTGCCTTTGAGATAATGCAAACCTTGGCAACTAGATCAAGAAGCTTGTTTGGAGAAGCTTCGACGTTCAATGGTGTCATTGTTGCCGAAGCAACTGCTGTAGCAGCCTGTAAGGACAATAATTCTTTGAATAACAATTTCTGAGAGATTGAACATAGCTATGTTAGGAAAAGAAAAATTTGAATGATTGCCTGGCTAAGATTGTTGTCACGAAGATGTGCGACGATTAAACCATTAACTTGCCGAAGCAGCTTCCCATCCTGTAAAGACTGTTCCAGACTTGGCTCCATTTATTGCCAAACCCGATGCTCGCTAGACCTAATTATATATTTTTTCTTTTAGCAACTCAAAGTTCTAATCACTCACTTCCTAAGCCTGCAATCTCAGCTTTGATTTACCCCAAAAAACAAAGAAACTCAGCTTTGACACATTCAGAAACGATTTTCTCTGTACTGCAGCATAAACCATCTCCTCTCTTCAAAAGGTACCGTATGCCGCCATTAAATCTCTCCGTTGTTTTGCAGAATCTGTACCTGTTGGAATCAAATTTAGTAGTTGACCAATCTTGCCGTTGCTGTTTTATACGAACCAGTAAAAGCGTTATGTGCAAATGTAGAAGGTATTTATAAATGTAAAGTTTTTCATTATAAAATTACATTTATATTTCTTAATTTGACACTATTTGGTCGGTATGAGTTCCTAAACCGGAACCATACTGAATTTTGAACGATACGGTATGGTGCAGTTTTAGACGGCGTGGTTCAGTACAGTTAAACGGTTTCGATACGCAATTGACACCCTTACTATGTACTGTCATACTGGCCAAGTGGCCATAGAAGTTTTTATATGTAAGTAAACTTATTAACATCAAGTTGGAATTTGAATAAATTTATCTTTTAAAAACGTGATTTTGATTAAATACTTTTAATACAATTTCTTCTTCCTCAATTAATATTTTTTTATTTTCGAGAGAGAAACTCTTCATATTTCTTTGGCGGTTAATGGTTTTTTTTAAATAAGAGGGGAGAAATTGAGATTAAATTGATTCAAATAAATTTAAGAATTTTAATTAACTATTATTGACATCATTTATTGCTAATATAAAAGTCTAATTGATTGAATACAAAAGGTATTAGAGGGAAATGAAATATAATTGTGTCTCTTGAGTTCATACTTTTATAATAACAATATGATATTAAGAACAGTAAATCAATTCTATTACATTTTGTTACTTATTTTTAAAAAATACAGAGACTCCAAAATTATTTTTTCATTGAATATATTTGTCCAATTTATCACTGAAAACCTTTCAGACACCGTTTATTATTGAGATATTTTTGAAAATAAAGAGTAATTTTGAATGTTTTCAATCAAAATAAACAGCATTTTGTAATTCTTCATATACCGTATTCTTTGTTTCTTATACTCTTTTTTTTAAACTCTTCTTGTCGGGCTTTGCCATTTTTTCTTGTCGCTGCTCCGTACATATAAATAATTCGATAGAATTAACGGAGCTCGTCATTTCTAATTACCCTTTTCAAAACGGAATATAGGGTTCAGGAAACCAAAGGTATAATATTAAATTAAATTATTATATAAAAATACGAATTTTCATTTATTACAAATCATTCAATAGATAAAATTGTCCAATTTGTGTTTTTAGAAAACTTTCAATCCTATAATATTAAAATAAATATTATGATTTTTGGACAAAATAAAAAACATTAACCATGAGAGATATTTATCTCATTCCTTTAAGATGCGCGGCTCAAAAAAAATCCTCTCCTGTGCACAGCAATGCAGCACCACACTTTAACATGTAGCATATTATTAATAAATGGCTCATATTATTAGGCATGATTTGAAGTGAAAGAAAACCATTTTATGACCCATTTTTAAGATACAATTCTAAATATGATGAAGTAGAGGAATTTTCTCCCATCATTTCCCATCTTCTTCCTTCTCACTGCAATTCTTTCATGGTGTATCTCCTTCATGTCTTGCCTTTTTCTTTTCATATTTTAATTTTTTTATTGTTGTTCTCTCTTATTTGAAAACCCTTTCTTCATCTCTTTCTACCCAATGAAAATCATTAATATAGTGACAAGAATATTTTGGATATTTTCTTAGCAGAACTCTGTGGTAAAAATGGATTCACTTGAAACCCCTTAACCAAAACAATAGAAAACCTACAGAAGAGACAATCCCGCTGCCTGATTTGGTTTCTTAAGTAGAAGCAGATGATTTTGAAGTACTTTAAACAGCCATTAAAAAATGAAAATTTAGAAACAAACAATCCTGCTACAAGTAATCTGATGTGGTTTCTCAAGTAGAAGTAAATCACTTTAAAGTACTTGAAATGGCCATTAAGAAATAAAAATTTAGAAGCAGAATGAAATGAAGTTGAATATAACTTGGATCATATAGAGAATTTAGGTGTAAAATTGTATGCTTTTAATTGTGATCGTCCACACAAAACAAGTGAAAACTTATTAAGGGTAAGCGAACAGCACCATTGATAAGCCCATTAAAAAGATGAAATATGGTAGCCAAAATAAAAGGCGACTTGCAAAAGAACACAGAAAATCGATCCCTCTAAACCTAGAAACACAGCAATTGTATTGGAGAGGTAGGAAATCTATACATGAACACAGAAAATTGATATCTCTAAACATAGAAAAAGCCTAAAAACTTATACAAAATACAAAAAAAAAAAAGAGAAAATAATAAAAAAAAAAGCCTAAAAACACAGTATCTCTTCTTTTCCACCAAGCCTTTTCTTCTACTTGCAGCCGCTCCTGGTAGTTTTTATTGATTTAGAAAAGGAGATGGAGTGAGAGAGACAGAGGAAAGGGATTATGAGGAAAACGATGGGGAAAAAAATCTTTGCTACCATTTTTAGAATCTGGTCTTAAAAACGGGTTTGTTTTGGGTAAATAGGGTCATTAAACGTGTCTCTTTCTTTTAAAACCCTACCTTTCTAATATGAGTCATTTATTAATGATATGCTATGTATCAAAGTGTGTTGCTGCACTGTTGTGCGCAGTAGAGGATTTTTTTTCCTACTCTCATTTGTGCTGTTGTTTATGGAAAACAATGAATGCCCCCTAACTAAACTCCTTAATTGACTAATTTAATTCCATGATTCTATTTTCTATGGAAAATCTAACCATTATTGTTAAAGCTGAAGAAAAAAACTCTATAAATTCGTTTATTGTGAATGTCATGATTCTTCACTTAATGAGGAGGTTGGGTTAAGTTGATTTGTTCCCCATTAGTGGATAAGAGACAATGTCATCATTTTTCATTTTTAAGGAATTGATTATTCCCTTTGGGAGAGAGATGGGTTAATACAATTCAACGGTCCAATTTATTATTATGAGAATCTCAATTAGGTGTAAAGTGTGGTTTGAACTTGTATACAAACACAATCCCATCCTTGCATAAGTTGTGCAAGTCATGCACAACTCATACTTGCATTCTTACTTTTATTTTCTTTAAGCATATTTTGGTGTTATGCCGTAACTTTTGATTCTTTGGAGATACTAGAAGAACTCTCTCAAGCTCAAAGTGTGATTCAGTGGTGGAGCCACATAGGGGTGTCCCCTGGCCTCTCTTCTTCTTCTTTTTTTTTTTTTTTTTTTTTTTTTTTAAATTATTATATATATATATATATATTTTAAATTTTATTTTTATTTTTATTTTTCTCACTCCACATGTAAAATTCCACTATTTGCCCCCATATTAAAAATAAAATTTTAAAATAAAGATGACAGGTATAGATATCATTGGTAATCATTATCTAAAGGAACAAAAAGTCAAATATTAATTAAAAACTAAATCACTACCATAAATTTCTCCTTATTTATTATTTGTTGAGTCTCCTATTTTGTTATTTATTTTTTTCACTATTCTTTCCTCACACCTTTCAAAACATGATAAATTTGAAAAAGCTAGCAGAAGTTTGAATTTTCTAAATCATCTCTATAGTTATTAGGTATTCACTATCTTTTTCATAAATGTAATGAAAATGATAATTATTGTTGTCCCCTTGTACTTTAGTTTTATTATTATTTTATATCCTGTACTTTTTTAAATTGTTAATCCAACCTTTAACTTTGTCTAAAATTATTAATGACTCTTAGTGTTAAGCTCCATTAGTTTACGGATGATGTGACATCTATATATATTTTTTCAAAATCTCAAAAATAACATTGCAATTATCTATTTATTTTATTTTTTTTGTCAGTTATAATACCATCCTTAATTAACTATGGGAAAAAATTAACTTTTTTTTTTTAGACACAAAATTACCTTTTATTTTCTAAAAAGAAACCACTGAGTAAAGGAAATATTTAATTTTTCTTCTCTAAAAAGAAATCGCCCAATAAAAGAAACATGTGATTAATAAAATTTAGAATAGAAAATAAAATATTATAAAATATCAAATGTAATTCAAAGTTGGAAATTGAAAACCACATAATATATGCTGACCATTATACATGTTATCAAATTTTTTTATCAATTAGCATCTTATATGCTAATTTGTTTGTAAATCTTTCATCATTGTAATTGTGAAAATTTTAATTAGAACATGAGAGTTTCAACAACCATAAAAGTGTGTGGTCCCACCAAAATCAAAATTGATTATACAATATAAGATTTCAAGGATATAATTGACATTCAATATAGTTTCTATAAATAAGGGTAATGTCATTTTTTTAACTTATTAATTTTAATAAATGACAAAATAGACATTTGTTAAAAGTGAGGGAGGACAAGAGTTTTATACCAAAAAAGAAAAAGAAAAAGGGACAACAGCAATTTTATAAAGAAAGAAGTCTGATTAATAATAAAACCAAAATATAAAGGGCAATAGTAATTATCCCTAAATGAAATGAAGAAGTAAGGAGACTCATTTGCACTTAAAGGCGCTTGTTTATTTTTCCTGTCTTGCTCATGTAATTGCATAGGACCGTGGGGGATTCACATCCTCTGTAATTCCTTTTCCTGTAATTCCCTCATAGGATTGTGCCATGTGGAATTTAAGTAATTCAATGGTTACCCAACAAACTAGAGTTTAAATAAAATTCAAATTTATGGGTGGATTTAAATAAAATTCAAATTTAGTTTAAATTAGATAACCTTTGGATTACTTAAATGCCACATGGTACAATCCATGTGAATCCCTGACGGTGGGTGAGAGCAATGATGAAGAATTATTTTTAATAATTTACAAGAAAAAGAGATGAGTCGGCAAGTAGTAGGGGTTAATGAAAAATTGAAAACGTATTTTGAATCTTAAAACAGCTAGCTCAGCTCAGCTCAGCTCAGCTCAGCATCAAATAGGGTTGGTCTTGGATTCCGCAGAAGAAAAAAACAAAGAGAAAAACAAAAGGATTCACTTTTACATAAAAAGCTTGCAGCCACCCTGAATCAATCAATGAATGAAGCAAACATGGATGCCCAGCAGAAGAGGGTATTCGTTGGTTGTCCAAAAGTGCAGGACGGACCCATCTGGTCATGTGCAATTTTGGCATGGCTAATGCCTATTGGGATCGTACGTACGCACTGCCAGGCTGTTGAGTTAACATTTTCTCTATTGAGATCCGTGATTCAATCATGAATTTAGTGATGATGATGATGATGATGAGATTCATGTAGAGAAACAAAGAAAGAAAGGAAGGAAGGGCCTCTCATTTCTTATCCACTCTTCTTCCAGTGCCTTTTTGAATTTCAATCTATATAATATGGGTGGGTGAGGTGCAAAGGGTAATCTAATTAAGTGCAGATCTGGCTGGTAAACTTTTAATTGTATCGGGTGGTGTCGGGAGAGAAATTAATGGAGTACTACCACTACTGGTTGAGGAAGAAGAAGAAGGGTAGTGTTTTGAAGATAGTGGTGGTTCTGGTGGTGCTACTCCAAGTTCAATGTGAAGCTGCAGGTGGTGAATCTGGTGATGGTAGCAGCAGTTACTCATCAATCTGCCGCCGCCGCCTACTACGGCAGCACCATTGGCGGCGCTTCGAATGTGGAAGACGAATTCTTCTTGATGGATCATCATCATCATCAAGAAGTGATCAGGAGGGTTCTGATATCATATGATCCTAATACTCTGTTGAACCGACCAGATAAACCGTTTTGCAATCAAAACAAGCAAGCTAATTGCTTGCCAGATCCAAATCGAGTGCAAACTCGACGGTGTAGCATTTACGATCGCTGCAAAGGGGGTCCGGGTAGCAAGTTATCTTAGCATCATGCTCTGTTTGTTTATTAATTAATCACGGTAGGTAGGTTTGCTGTGATGCTGCTGCTGCTGCTGCTGTTCGTATTCCTCGATCTGCAACTCGAATAACTAGCTAGTGATACTACTCTCCCTCCAAGAAATTAAGCAATATATATATATATATATTCTTGGATTAATTATCTCTCCCTTAATCCGATCGATATTTCTGCTCCACTTCCATGTCCTTCTGTAATTGAATATTATTTTTAATAAATATTACACGCCCAGGCCATCGTCATTAATTACACTTATAAGTGACACTAGCTAGGGATAGATAGACTTCAAGTTTACAGAACCATATATATTCCTGGAGAGTTGAATTAATTCTACGTTTCACAAAAGAAAGAACAATAGATATCTGAGGCAACTTAATCCTATCCAACTTTTGCACACAATTAAACGCTCTGGAAAAAAAGAAAAAGAAAAAAACACAGCATTCTCACCATCACATGCATGCATAAGAGTGATAAGACTATAAATCTTGAAAAAATCAACATCTAGAAAATTCATCACCAGACCAGACTATGCAGAAAACAAACAAAAAACAAAAGGATTCACTTTCCACAAAAAAGTTTTGCAGTCACCGTCAAGCAAACATGCCCAGCACTCCAGCAGAGCAGAAGAGGGTTCACTTTACATCTGTAGAAAAGCACTGCACTGTTGGTTTAGAAGATTTTGCCTGAATGGACCTTATAACAAGGCTTGCTATCAGGAGCAAGAACTAACTTGCAAATTGATTCCTAGCCTATTTTTAATTCTTGCACCAACATTCACCTAAATGTACACTCCCAAAAATCAGCATGAACAGCTGAAACTGGGAACTGTCTTGTGACTCCCGAAGACTTCGTAAACAATTTGGCAATACCAATAACTAAACTATATAAGTTCCATATTCATTTATTCATCTTATCGTTTAGAGTACAGAATTACACAACCTCATCTAAAAAAAGTATGATACTTGGAATCACAATCAGCAAAAAGGCCTTCATCACCTGATCAATCTCAAAGTTTATGAAACTAGCATAAACCGATGACTTAATAATTTGTACAGCTATTCTGACCAGCATAGCACATAATTAGCTTACTGTTTCAATTATCTCTCAATCATCCGAAACTCACACAAACCTTTCAAATAACCCCAGTTGTTTTACACACCAACTTTTAAAATGAACACTCTTTACAAGTAATTCAAGAAATCGTGATAATTCAAGGACACCGGCCATCACTCACTCCAGAAAAATGAAATAAAACCAGTCCAGAATGTTGTTGAAATAAGCAGTGGACAGTGAGTTACCTGCAAATGATCATAAGATGTCCGTACAAAAACAGGTCTGACAGGGCCATCTCTTGTATCTGGCAACATCATCATTTGCTTGATTTTTGAGCCTGCAAAATAAAATCAAAGGTCCTTGAATAGGATCCAGAATTGAGTCATGTAACAATAATACACTCCCTACTCAACAATAGTGTGAAGCAAAGGTATAATCAAAAGAACAATTAAGAAAAAGAGAGCACTATGTACAACGATGGAGAGAGAGAGAGAGAATATGCATAAATAATTGCCTGAAATCAACGGAAACCGTGCGAGGAGCTGGAACTGAGCCATATACGTCGGTCAATGTTGTTCCAGAGTCGAACAGAGCAGCAGGTGCTAACCCCTTCGATGCCTCATCCCTCTCCACTGCAAAGCCGCAAAGCCCTGTTTGCACCTCAAAACATTTAATGTTAACATTTAATGTCTGTTTAACATTTGGATAACGATGAGCTAAATCCCTTAGCAGTGTTACTTTTGTGGAGAAGTTACATTCTAAGCGCCAAGTAAAGTATATGCTGAGAAGTCCCATATGCCGCATGGCATTCACTGAGAGATGTTCCTCACAGCCAATATTACTCCGAGAAGTGGCTTACTGAAAAGGGCTTGAACAGCTCTTTAAACCGGGTTTATGCAAATGTTCTCAACCAAACGGTGCGTATCGGTCTAATGATCTAAACCATAATGTACAAAACAAGAATAAAATTTTATTGCGACTTAATGCTCCAGTCCCCTTCACTTGTTGTGAATTCATCCAGATTCCATTGTACCAAACTTCTTTCTTTGATTTCTGCCTCTTGAAAAAGACTTCCATCTCTTGTATTTCTATGGATTTTTATTTGCAGCAGCAGCCAACGCCCTGGATTGTGCCACGTAATCAAAATGTAATCTAATGGGTGAGAATCAAATAACAGGTTTTTAGTTGCCAAAGGTGGTATGTTAAAGCGGTTAAAGATCCAACTTCCTTAAGGGAGGTCTTGGGTTCGCACCTACTCGCCGGCATTAATATAAAAAAGCTCTCTTGAGGATGTAAGATTGATCGTTAGGGAGATGCAACTGGCCCATATGTGACATCCATCCCTTAACCTCATATCAAATATATAAAATACACTTTAAAGGTTTAAAATTTGCTAATTTACAACGTCAAACCCTTCATTACCCAACTCCCAAATCAAAGAATCGGAGACGAACTTCAACCTAGATGTGTAAACGGACCGGATTCGGATTATATTAGGATAGATTCGGATAATATCCTATCGGATTCGGAGGATAATCGAATAGTTATTTTCTTAAGTAGATTCTTCTAAACAGACATGAATATAGATTGAATACAAATTTTCAATTACCTATTTACATCTTTACCTTTTTATTTGTGAGGGCTAGGTTTGAAATTTAAGAATTTAACAATTTTGGTAGTTATTTTAGTAGAAAATCTAGAAAAATAATCACATACCATAAGCAAAATTTATAAAAATAAGAATAATAAATTTAAATAAGTAACTTAATCGGATAATTTTATCGGACAATATTCGGTAAGAAAGGGGTATACCATATCCGCATCCTATTAATAATCGGTGAGATTCGAATAACTTATTTTACCCCTAAATATAACGGTTTTACGGACCTGCGAAGGTTTGAACCGATTTACGGATTTATCCATTTACACCCCTACTTCAACCTGCGAAACGACTCTCCCAACTAACCCTGTTTCTTCTTGTGTGAAGAAAAAATAATCCTAAAATTCCGATCGCAGAAAAGAAAAAGATAAGAGCATACAGGAAAATTAAGAGAACAAAATCACCTGGGTTTAGCAACCGTTTGAGGAATGAAGATGAAGAAAGAAGGTGGACGAAAGAAACCTGCAAACAGTTGGTGAAGGGGGTCTAGGGAAAATTAAAGAATTTTTTTTTGTTTTTAGCGGACGATCTTGCACTTCGCCCATTCTCTTTGTCCAAAAATCCCACCGGAGTTTGTTTCTTCGAGCGGATCGGCGACCCCGACGGGGAGAAGATCCGGATTCTGTTTCTTCCTGCCAGATCTAGAAAAAAGGCTAGGGCTAGGGTTAGGATTTGGGTTAGCATTAGAGTTAGGGTTGCCGTTCCGGCGAGGTCTTAATGGAGAAGAGGTTAGGGTTTCAGCTGGAAACCGACCTTTGAGACAATCTTGAGAGCGGAGAACTTGCAGTAGCCATGAAGGAAAAAAAATTTGTTAATGAGAATGAAAAATCAGAAATGGAGAAAGAACCCAACAGCTAATTAATTACCTCTCACCTTCTCTTTCTCTCTCATTACTTTCGTGTAGCCATTGTTGTTCTTTATCTGGAATTCTGATCTCCTGGGAGATAGATCTAGGTGGGCGTGTGAAGTGAATGTCTCATGGGTTGATCTTTCTATTCTGTTCACTTGACTAATTGATTCGGGGTCCACGATTGGGAAGAAGATTTGTTTCACAGGAACTTGTTCATGGAGATGAAAAAGGAGCACTGGTACTATAGTGTTCAATATCGACAAGGGATCTAAGCTCATCACCGTAGACAAAGTTGGAGACATGCTAATCTTGCTCCCACACCATTAGATTGTGTTTTGTTGATGTGGCAAGATCTCTACCATCGGCAGCAGGCTACATGTTAAGATTACCCTTTGGGAGATCGTTTACTAAATGCAGTGTGTAAGAAGAATTTGCACGCAATCACCAAAGGGTTGGCAACGATTATCACACACCCTTCCCCCCCTTTTCTCTCTCTTCTAGGGTTTTTCCCTCAAATTCGTCTTCTGCAGGACTGCACCTTCTATGTCCACTTCTTCGCCACTACAAAAGAATATAAACGGGGAAAAAGCATTGTTGGGTATCTCCCTACAGTAGCAGCAACAAAAGTTCCAACAGGATAACTTGGATTAGTGAGAGTTTGATCAACAGCAATTGTGCAACATAATTAACTCTGCTGATTGTGAATTTAAGCTGGAGCAACCGTTTAACATCAACAGTCCATAATGCAGTAACGCATATTTTCATAAGCTACGGGTTCATCCAACTTCCACCTATTGAATCAAGTAGAATTTGACCATATATAATACTATAATATTACCTTAAAGCCTCGATAAACTTTGAATGAGCGTGCAATGGGGTCTATGTTTCGGTAAGTAAAACACCAAGTTATTTCAAGCACTCGATCTGCATGCACGATGGAGCCACATTAACCTAACAAGCCCAACTGATCTTGATAAAAGAGTAGAAGAGATACCCCATGTAAGATAAGAAAAGTATGAAAAAGAGTTGTTCCACATCTCAATCGAGGATAGCAGAAGCTTCATGTCAAACAATGTCTTTTCTGGGTTCATAAACCCTAGTGGGCAATAAGATGATGACAGTTTTCTATGATTGTTATTTTTGCCTAGTTACTCATCCTTCAGATTCCAATTCCAAATAAGAGAATAAGATATTGATCGATGAGGCAGGGACGTCCACTTGTTTATCCATACCCTATCAAGACCGTTTCATTGCATAGATCAACCGTTCAGTGTGGGTCAATTCAGGCTGCAAGTAAAAGGTTATAGCACCTAAAAGGGTAAATTGCTTCTGTTGAGCTGTGAATGGTGTGAATGAATTATGTGAATCTCGATCACTGAAGGCATGCAACAGCTGACGGCGAAGTCAGATGTTTTTACTCTTTTGGGCTGGTGGTATTCCAAGTCCTGTGATCTTGGATAAGTCACTAGGAAGGGAAGTGAGCTTGGCTGAGTCTCCCAGTTCCAACTTCCCAGAGCGCTTCACTGTACAATCCTTCCTTCCCACATGAACAAACATACCTAGATTCAATTCACATAATGGAATTTCAGTAAAGAAAGATCCGAGACGTTCGAACAGCAAAATGCAAAATAGCCAACAAGCGCTTTAAATCAATATGGCACATTGTGAAGAACAAAGACACTATAATCTTATAATCTTGACTGGTACAGGCATATACTTCCTGAATGATACAATTCACACACTATAATGCAAGCATATATATATATATTGAATGCTAAGTTCCACAGTTCTTCAAACAAGCATAAGCAGGTGGAATTTTCTATACAACAAGTTTGCCATCCCATCACCTCTCACCATTCTTTATCGGCACAACAAAACAATATATTTTAAGAAATAAAAAAAAAAAACGAATTCTGTTGGGTACCTCTGAAGTTTGTCTGGATGAGCTTACATGCACCTCGATTATATATTCGGGGATAACAGCAACATCAGTTCCAACAGCTCAATATCATTAACCAAATAAATGCGGCTGAGTTTGAAAATATTCTTGTGCAACAGGAGCAATTGTTCAACATCAACAGCACGTTGGTTTAGCAAGAGTTCGATCAAGAGCAAATGTGCAATAATCAACCCAGCTGAATGTGAATTTGTAACTTCAACAATCCGATGATAATGCATAACGCATATTTTGGGTTCCTCCAAGTTCCACCTACTATTGAATAAAGTGGAATTTGACCATAATGCTACAATATACCTTAAGCTTAAGCGTCGATGAACTTTGAATGAGCTTGATATGCTGTCTGAAGAATAACCTTAAATGGGGTCTATCATCTATGTGATGGTAAACTGTAAACAAAACGCCAAAACATTATGAACACACTGCATATAATAAACGATAAAACCACATTAGCCTACAAGACCAACTGATTTTATTTCCGTGAGAATTGAATTGTCTCGATGCAACACCTGAATCCAAGATAGGATTCTTATGCCATTTAAGTCTTGACCCAAATGAACCAAGTCCTTGTAAAATATACAGACGACTAGGACACTCCAAGGGTCTTGCTAAAAAAGCAAAATAGATACGACATGGAAGATAAGAAAAGTATGAACGACAGAGATTTCATTTTTGTCCAACCTGCGCTGGGTTCTTCATTTATCAGTTTCTACGGCAGTGCTACGAAAGGTGCCTTTCCTTTCCATTTAGCTTTTGTGAGGAGGAGGAATAAGCACTAGTCCTAAAACAGTGACTTCCACTTTGTTTTTGGTTGAAAAGTAAGAATTCACAGAAAAATCTGGACTCATCCGAGAACCCGAGAAGCTGGTGCCATAAACACATCCATCAATCAGCTCACAAAAACTTGGAGTAGACTTGGGCTCGGTCAACCACTCCCAGCCCCCTTATATATCGTCTTCATGTTCATGTCTACCTGCTTCATTCATGCAAGCATTTTCTGATCCATCCATGGAGGCCACCAAACAGGGGAGGCAAAATCCTCATCTCCTCGCCTTGCTCTCCCTTGCTCACTTCTCTCTCTTTTCTTTCCTTTTCTCGTTCATGATCACAACTTCTTGCAACGCTGCTGATTCTAATTTATCTTCACCCTACCATCCAACTGAGGTGATCGCTCTGAGCTGCGGCTCCTCTGCAAAAACTTCAACCCCTTCTCTGTTTCTCACTTGGAACAGCGACACCACCTCTAAATTTGGTCCATTTCCTTCGTCGACAACCACCACAGCTACAGCCACCACCCAAGCTCCCTCTGTTCCCATGATACCGTACATGACTGCTCGCCTCTCAACCTCTCGGTTCAACTACACCTTCCCTGTCTCAAACGGCATGAAATTCATCCGACTCCACTTCTACCCAGCCTCATACTCCGGCGGCCATGACATAAGCAATTCATTCTTCTCCGTCACCGTCAACGACCGCTTCACTCTCCTCAGCAACTTCAGCGCCTCTCTCACGGCACTCTCCCTTCAGACTCCCAAGTTCGTAAAGGAATACTCAGTCAACGTAGAAGATCAAAAGCTGAGGCTTTCTTTCGCCCCTTCTCCTGAAAACCCCAATTCATTCGCTTTCATCAATGGAATTGAAATCGTTTCCATGCCCAAGACCATCTACATCAAAGGCTCGGAAGGCTCGGATTCCAACATTCCAATTGTTGGAGAAGAGAGTACTTCATCTCAAATCGATTACAACTCTGCCCTTGAAACAATTCACCGACTCAACGTGGGTGGAATCTCTATACCTGCCGAAGGCGATTCGGGCATGTTTCGCGAATGGGTCAGCGACGATCAATTTATTGTTGGATATCCCGGTGTTACACCGGCCATGCCAGATCTCAAAATTACATACAGTGAAGAAACTCCTGCCTATATTGCACCAGAGAATGTCTACTGCACAGCTCGAACTATGGGCCCTTATGATAACATGAACAAACTTTATAATCTAACCTGGTTGTTTAAAGTGGATTCCGGGTTCAGTTACCTTGTTAGGCTTCATTTTTGCGAAATCTTCAAACGGAACATAACGGAAGGAGACACAGTGTTCCACATCTTCATCAACAGTAAAACTGTGTCGTCTGAAGCGAATATCTTCCTCTGGAGTGACGGAATTGGGTTTCCGATTTATAGAGATTATTTTGTGCTGGATTTTGAAGGAGGTGATCTCTCAGTTGCTTTACATCCTAATCCAGACGAAGAAACTACGCATTCAGATGCAATCTTAAACGGTCTCGAGTTATTCAAGCTGAGCTCCGGCGGAAACCTAGCTGGTCCCAATCCAGAACCAACGTTACAAGAACAAGTTCCCTCTTCTCCGGCTGAACTATCGAAGAATACAAACCCTGGACGTTTTCCGGTGGCACTCGTCGGAAGTTTGGTGGCGTCTGTGGTTGTGTTCTCTCTTCTTCTATGCACGTTCATTTGGTGGCACCGCCAGCAACGGAGGAGGAAGGTGAAGGATTCCAGTGAAAAAACTTCGTCGTTGTCGAGATGGTGGGTTTCGAAACCAGACACCCACAAAAACACTGGGTCCTCTTTACCGTCGGATCTGTGTCGTCACTTCTCGCTCGCCGAGATCAGAGCCGCCACGAACGACTTCGATTCGAACTTGCTTATCGGCATGGGAGGATTCGGCCACGTGTACAAGGGCTACGTGGGAAGCGAGTTAAACCCTGTGGCTGTGAAACGAGCGAAACTGAGTTCGCAACAGGGGAGCCGTGAGTTTCAGAACGAGATCGAGATGCTTTCCAAACTCCGTCATGTTCACCTGGCGTCGCTGATTGGGTACTGCGACGAGCAGGGAGAGATGGTACTTGTGTACGATTACATGGCCCAGGGTACCTTACGCGATCATCTCTACAAATCCAACAAGCCTCCTTTGTCTTGGAAGCAGAGGCTGAACATCTGCATCGGCGCAGCTCGTGGTTTATACTACCTTCATACGGGTGCCAAGCACACGATCATCCACCGTGATGTGAAAACCACGAACATACTATTGGATGACAAATGGGTGGCTAAGGTTTCGGATTTTGGATTGTCCAAGGTTGGACCCACAGGTGTGTTGGACAGCCACAGCCAAAGCCACAGCCACGTGAGCACCGTGGTGAAGGGTACTTTGGGGTACCTAGACCCAGAGTATTTCCTACGCCAGCAGCTGACGACGAAGTCAGATGTGTACTCTTTTGGGGTGGTGTTGTTTGAAGTGCTGTGTGCGAGGCCAGCTTTGTTGGATAAGAAGTCATCATCGGGGAGGGAAAGGGAAGAAGTGAGCTTGGCTGAGTGGGCCCTACTGTGTCAACGGAGGAAAATGCTTCATCAGATCATCGATCCCCATCTGAAGGGCACGATTGCGGCGCAGTCTTTAGAGAGGTTTGCGGAGATCGCTGAGAATTGCTTGGCTGAAGAGGGGAACGAAAGGCCGTCGATGGGTGATGTGGTGTGGAGCCTAGAGTTTGCACTACAGTTGCAAGAGACGGCGGAGAGGAATGCGATGCAGTGTCTTGGTAATCTCAATCTCAATCTCTCTCTCGGCGAGACTGATGACGATCAGATACCTCTAACGGAGTCGTTCGTCGCCGGCATACGAAACGACTTGCCCAGCAGCTCAGCTACTGACCAAGACTCTTCGCTGTCAGGACCTTCAAGCAGTGGACAAGGGAACAGTAGCGAGGATGCCAGCAGTAGGTCCATGTCGAAGAATGTCTTCTCTGAACTCATGAACCCTAATGGACGATAAGATGATGATGATGATAGTTTTCGAAAGCTCTTCATCTATATGATCGATTGATCGTAAGTTTCCCTCAAAGCCTGTAGAGGATCCTTCGGATTCCAAGTTCTAACTACAAAAAGAGAAAGAAAATAAGATTGATCGACGGAGAGGGGTGGGTTGGGTTGTCCACTCGTTTGGATCTGATGCCCTATCATGAGCATTTCATGCCGTAGATTGACCGTTCCTGTGGGGGGTCAATTCTGAAGTGATATTAACTTCAGAACACTTTCTGACCATATATTTGCATTCCAATTAAATTATTTCATACAAATATGTCATGACCATCGTAGAGTTGGCCAATCAGTAATAGTCGACTGGATTCACATCCTCGAACATTTCCACAATTCCCGACCTTTTAAGATTGTGTCGTCAGCGTCCAGGGTTATCTAATTTAAAATAAATTTGAATTTTATTTAAACCCACTCATAAATTTGAATTTTATTTAAACTCTAATTTGTTGGGTAACCTTTGGATTACTTAAATGCCACAGGCACAACCAGAGGGAATTGTATGGGGGGGGGGGGGGCCCCTTTGGCCGGGGTTAACACTGTGATAGTTCCACCTCTTAATATAAATTTACTAATTAAAAAGAAAATTCTATTTTATATTACAATTATATGTAAAAACTACATAGTGAAGATGTAAACAAGATAGACAAAAGCTTCCTCGGGCAAATTTCAATAAAATACGGTTAAATGATTTCATAATTTGTAGAACATCCTTTGTGTCTTACGTCTTTACAATATTGCTCTTAATCCTTTTGAACGGTTAGAAAAAATTCAAACCCACCTAAAAAATAAAAACGAAAGTAGATGAGTTTCGAGTGAATGAGAACTCTGAGATAGAACCAAAAAAATTGAATTTGATTAATTTAACTTATAAGGGATTTGAAACGATTAGAAAATTACAAAAATGAAACTACCCAATTTGAATTACAAAGAGTCATTAATCAAGTCCAACAACTAGTTTTCTAACAAGCCTTGCAAGGAGGTCTAGAAACTCTAAATAGTTGTTCGAACAATGAATTACATTTACGCTCCATCAGGCCAATATTGGCAGCAATTAATTTTTTTGGTGACTTTCAAATGTTGCCCTTTGAGAAATAAAATGTTAAATTTGATATTATTGTATAATTTCTAAATTATACTAAATAAAATTGAATATAATTATAATTTCTTTTAGTACACATGCTGTAAAAATATATTTGTCTTTGCTTCTAATCAATTCACATGCTAATGGTAAAGGGAGTGATTGCTGGTTTGGGATACTTGTAAGACATCTTGCTTTTTCCTATCTATTTTGGGATGTTTTTCAAAAATTTCTGCAAAAGAAAAAAATATTGATATGGAAGGTTTCATACCTAACCAGGTAGGGCCCGAACGGGTTTTTCTAGCACTCATCTCTTCGATTGTCGGGTTATACCTGGATGGGGCTTCACATGTTATCGGGATATGATCGACTAAGTTGACCAAAGCACAATGAATGCTCAACTCATATGGTAACTTTTCTCCGTTAAGAAAGTCAACTCCATCGACGATTGCACGGGGTGAATGACAGAAAGGCGTGATCTCAGGAGATGTGAAAACCCCCGTCGGATAGACTTACCAAATGCATATAAGGTAAGTTAATCATTATAAAATGGAAGACACACCTTCCTGGTAAGCATCCAATACACTCTGAGTATAATCTTGTGTAGCTTTTGCACGAGACCTCAATCTATTCGTCATCTGACTTTGCCATTCAGAGGCGGCTACCCGGCATACAAGCCGGCCCGCATCTAATCTTTCTTGCATGGCTCATCGTCCCGGATACAAGATGAGGCTCAGTCGGATTCAGAAGTATAATTGATATGCATCAAATATCCTGCCCATCTTGAGATTGACTACGTTTTGAAGTTCCGAATATCCGAGTACAAATAGCCAATTTATGTGCTGGCCCAATACAGGTTATTTCGTATACATAAGTGTTCAAACTGATATTTACGTCACTCAGTGCTTCTCGGACAGTTTCTAGCAGCCCTGATCTCGATTTCCTGGCGTCTCTCCTGAAATTTCTGCCTTCATTACTGGGTTCATCTATGTCAAGGACGAACTCCTCAGTTTCATTAAAAACAGCCTGCATGCAACAATGAGTTTTAACCGTTTCATTACTAAGCTATTTAATCAACATATGTGTATTATTATTAGATACTCGGATAGTTTATGCTTCTCTTTTCTCATACCAACAGAGAAAGATATGGATATTGCTACAATAATTCAAAGAAATCTCAACATGATTCTAACCGCTCAGATGCATGCATCATAAAAAACTGAGGCTAATATGAATAACCTCACTTGATCATGTTATTTTAAACAACTAAAGATTCAAATCCTCTCACTATAATAAATGCAATCACATTGAAACCCACAAAATTGAGTGTTTAGCAAACAACAATGGAAGACCCTAGAATGGGGGAGCAAGGAAATATCGAAGGAGAGAAGGCCCGTAATAAATAATAAAAAAAAAAAAAAAAAGAAGAAGAAAAATATCATAACAGAGGAAATCATTTGATGTCATGCTGCAGAATATCATGTTTTTATCAAGTGACAGACTTCCCATACCTTTGGTCTTTTGTGAAACATGCACTGTTTGCCTCCGCCCCCCCCCCCCCCCCCTTTTTCCCGATCCGTGTGCTCCAAGAATTTGACCGAATTCCTTGTACCGGTCCTGTACCGAATATCCTTGGTTTTATTGTAATTTCCATTCTTCAGTTTAGTTTGCCCTAGGTGCGTGCGATTCTCATTTTTTTTTTTTTTTTATTATTATTATTATTTTTTTTTGGTAGGAGCGATTCTCATTTCTTCTCATTCTGTCTGTGGCATTCTCAAATCTCATTCACTCTTCGTCTCGTCTTCCCCTGAGCCTCTTCAGTCTTCAGATTCTTCGGCGTCTTCGCCTCTAACTTCACTCATCTCTCTGCTCATCTCTCAATCTCTGATTTTCTCAATCTCTCATCGAGTCATCATCTTCGTTCATCCTGCGGAGCAGAAATCGTGAGCCTGAAGAGCAGAGGAGTTTTGATTTCTTGAGCCTGAACCTGAACCTGCACTGAAGTCGTGAGCCTGAACCGTACCGTAGGTCAGTATGATTTCTTCTTTGCTGCTTTTTTTTTCCTTTCCTCTTTGGCTGTTGTCTCTTAGTCTCTTTATTCTCCCCCCATCCCTTCTAAATTGGTTTTCATCTTGTAAATCTGGCGTTGTATCTGTAGTAGAACCGTTTATCAGTTGGCATGGTAGTTCTGCTTTAAAATTGATCTCATCGGTGAAGTCAGCTGATTTAATGTATTTGTTTTGATAAGCACAGTTGGTCGGTTCTCTCTGTTTTGTACAAATTTTGTCTCTGAACTGATTGCAAAGGGCTGACTTGTGGTTTTATATACAGTTTGGTTTTCTAACAATTGATAAAGTTCGACTGATGAATTATGCATCATTATTAGCTTCTAATGCTTAAATTGTGTCAGATTTGGGTGGAATATCCTCTGTTTCTGTCTTCTTGAGCAAAGCGTCTATGTGCTAGTGCTGCTTAATTGCGTATGAGTGTTTAGGCAGTTAAGAGATTGGGAATTGATTTAATTGGAACCAAAGGACCCCTCCCTCTTTCTTGGGCCATTTTGCTATTAGATTTCTTCCTTTAATAGTTATGAGGAAAATAAGTTTTTAAATTTACTTGCTTTATAACATTTAGATATGCAATTCAAAGGTGGAGACCGCAACAGTACTTAGTATAAGAACGACCTCAGATGCTGATATATGCCCATGTTGGCATGCTGTAGCTGGCTTTATAACATAAAATGTTTCTTTTGGTTTTTCTAGGTAATATAGAAGAATACTGAGGAAGGCAAGATGCTGTCTGATTGGTTTCTTTTGGTTGTGGCTTTGAAAGTGTTATGTAGACTGTAGTAAATTGAGGGTTCAGCTCTGTTTCCTTCATCGATGTTGATCTTATTTTGTAATTGTTTGGGTAATGAACATATTTAGTTTACCTGAAGCTTCACAGCCCAAAAGCTCATCAGCAATTCCAAGGGTTAGCAGACTAAGCAGGGCCTCAAAGATCGACTGACCTCAAAGACTTCTCCCCTGCAAAAGCCTCGAGTTTCAGTTGACCGTTCCTAAGGTAAGTGAAAGAAAGGACACACTGAATCATGTGCTTTAAATGATAAGTGAAATAGTGATTAGTATTTTCAATTAGACTTCTAATTTCAAACGGATTAATTGGCTAACATATGTTTTCCTAGCATGCTTCCATGGCGGTTTGATTTATTGCTATTCTATTCTTCGTGAAAAATCTTTATTTCAATGACAATATAACTATGATTCTAGAGTTGAATCTTGATCATCCATACAATTTAGATTATTTGTTTAATGTAATCTGTCACAGGTAGTTGCTGGGCTTTTTCAACTATAGTTGCTGCTGAGGGCATCAACCAAATCAAAACGTGAAAATGGTGATTTCACATACCAGAAGTTCAAAGATCTCCCCACTTCCATTGATTGGAGGACCAAAGGTGCTGTCACCCTTGTTAAGAACCAAGGCCAATGTGGTAAGAACTCAATTAAAATGATTCTCCTTAAACCCATCAACCTCACTGATTTAGAATGCAACTAATGGATTTCAGGGTTTGATCATCACTTGAACATCCATAAAATTTAGATTATTTGTTTAATGTTATCTATCACAGGTAGTTGTTGGGCTTTTTCAATTGTAGTTGCTGCTGAGTGCATCAACCAAATCAAAACCCAGAACCTGATATCCTTGTCTGAGCAGCAGCTGGTGGATTGTGATGTGGGAGAGAACCAAGGTTGTAATGGAGGACTAATGGAATATGCATTTGAGTACATCAAGAGGAATGGAGGAATCACTACAGAGCATATTTATCCCTACACAGCCCAACAAGGAGCTTGTCATGTATCAAAGGTAACTGATTTTTCTTTTTTTAATTAGAACATTGATCTTTATCTCTGTAGAAGAATTGAGCTTAAATGGTCATGGATTTGTAGCAAAATGATCCAATGGTTACAATTGATGGACATATAAATGTACCTTCAAACAACGAGGATGCCTTGATGCAAGTAGTCGCAAATGAACCTATATATGTTGCAATTGAAGCAAAGTGGTAGTCCATTCCAGTTCTACTCAGAGGTAAGCAACTAATTAAAGAAAAGAGGTAGAAATGAATAAGAATAATTTTTTGAATTTAGTTCGATCAAATGAAATACAATTCATAGTGTTCACTGGAACTTGCGAAACAGAGCTAGACCATGGAGTTCCAGTTGTGGGTTATGGAATGAATACTGATGGTACCAAATACTGGATTGTGAAGAACTCATGGTACCAAATATGATACATATCAATACGTCTCTCTATTGGATTGCATTAATTAGTACGATACAATACTCGATCCGTCAGGTGATTTTAACAGATGTATCATCTCATATATAAGACGATACATCTGTTAAAATCACCTGATTGATATGATATCACCTAACTGTATTTGATATCGAGTATTGTATCGTACTAATTAATGCAATCCTATAGAGAGAGGTATTGATACATATCATATTTGGTACCATGAGTTCTTCACAATCCAGTATTTGGTACCATCAGTAGTCATTCCATACCCCACAACTGCAATTCCATGGTCTAGCTTTGTTTCGCAAGTTCCAATGACCACTATGAATTGTATTTCATTTGATCGAACTAGATTCAAAAAATTATTCTTATTCATTTCTACCTTTTTTCTTTAATTAGTTGCTTACCTCTGAGTAGAACTTGAATGGACTACCACTTGCTTCAATTGCAACAGATATAGGTTCATTTGCGACTGCTTGCATCAAGGCATCTTCGTTGTTTGAAGGTACATTTATATGTCCATCAATTGTAACCATTGGATCATTTTGCTACAAATCCATGACCATTTAAGCTCAATTCTTCTACAGAGATAAAGAATCAATGTTCTATTTAAAAAAAGAAAATCAGTTACCTTTGATACATGACAGGCTCCTTGTTGGGCTGTGTAGGGATAACTATGCTCTGTAGTGATCCCTCCATTCCTCGTGATGTACTCAAATGCATATTCCATCAGTCCTCCATTACAACCTTGGTTCTCTCCCACATCACAATCCACCAGCTGCTGCTCAGACAATGATATCAGATTTTGGGTTTTGATTTGGTTGATGCTCTCAGCAACAACTACAGTTGAAAAAGTTCAGCAACAACCTGTGATAGATAACATTAAACAAATAATCTAAATTGTGTGGATGATCAAACCATGAAATCAATTAGTTGCATTCTAGATCAGTGAGGTTGATGGGTTTAAGGAGAATCATTTTAATTGAGTTCTTACCACCATTGGTTCTTAACAGGGGTGACAACATCTTTGGTCCTCCAATCAATGGAAGTGGGGAGATCTTTGAACTTTTGGTATGTGAAATCACAATTTTCACTTGAAGCTCCACGCAGCATGCTATGATGCTTCACTTTGGATCCTGCATAGGTACTTCTGAACTCTTGATTGGTCATATTTGCGAACTTCTTGAGATTCAACTTGAAAAGTTTATCCTTCTTGTTGAACTCATTGATGAACTTGACATTCTCTTTGAACACATTGAAACGCTTTCTCTTTTCTGATAGATCTTGAGTCACTGTATGATGACTCATCCATTTCTCGTACAGATCCCAGAGACTATCTTCTGTCTCCAGATCCTTTTCATGGAAAACTAATTGGCTCTGGGCTAAACCTAGAAAAGCAAACCACAACGCAACAATAACAAAAACCTTCTTCTCCATTGCAGTTGATCTTAAGCTAACTTTGATGTGATTATTGATGAAGTTAGCCTCATGAAGGTTAGTTTATATAGAAAAAGCCCAATGTGAAAACCTCAATGAGGGATAAACAGAATCAACGTGCGAAACGAGCAATAAAAATTCAATCGATAGAACCAAGTGAGTAATCTTTAAATTATATGTAAATGGGATGTAAAGGGCGTTACAATTTATAGTAATGGACTAAAGTACATGATCTACTTTCTAGAATGGAAGTAATTGATCCTTTACATCTGTAGAAAAGCACTGCACTGTTGGTTTAGAAGATTTTGCAGGAATGGACCTTATAACAAGGCTTGCGTCAAGAGAACAACTTTATCAGAAGCAAGAACTAACTTGCAACTTGATTCCTATTTCTAATTCTTGCACCAACATTCACCCAAATGTACACTCCCAAATATGAACATGAACATAACTAAACTAAGAAATGAATAGCTGAAACTGTCTTGTGACTCCCGAAGACTTCGTAAACATTGGCAATACCAATAACTAAACTAAGTTTCATATTCATTTAATCATCTTATCATTTAGAATACAGAATTACACAAACCTCATCTTAAAACTTAATTCATTGAGCTCAGGGAGCCGATATACTGATAAGTGGAATACTGGTGCATCCACTTCTAGTTTCACTCCCCCCCTCTTTTTTTCTTGCTCTTTGACATCCCTAAGGGAGTTGGAAGGAGCACCATTATGATTTGTAAATCTAAGGTGCTGAAATATTTAAGAAAAAGAAGTGAAACAAAAAACATTTGTATGGTAAAAAATGTTATGAACCAAAATTCATGGCCTAACTCGAAAAGAATGGGCTCCAATATCACTGCTATGGTATGTTAATTCCCCATTTCAACATAAAGGAGTGAAACAGCAGCGTCACATTTTTTGAACCTGGCGCCACAGTGAATGTCTGAATGGTGAGCTGAGAATTTCCAGAACCATTCCTGGGAGCTGACTTCTATGGTTTACAAACAAAGAACAATAGATCTAAGGCAACTTAATAGCTTCAATCCAATTCAACTTTTGCACACGAACGCTCTGAAAACAGGAAGAAAAAAAATAGCATTCTCACCATCACATGCAGAGTCTAAATTTAATAAATAAAGAACAAAGAAAAGATTAGCATCTAGGAAATTCATCACCTATATGAAGACCTTAGATATTGGATACAGTTTACTAATGCATAGTGTGACATATATCATGTGGAAGGCTCTTAGGAACCATCATCTGACATAGGACAATCATGTGCATACATTAAGAATTGGAAAATAAATATGCGAAATTCTCTAGAAAAGAAATCCACAGATATAAATAGTTACAATCCAACCAGTAATTGTTTGTACTAACTCAAGTGGGACCCATTAGGTTTCCTTATTTTACCAAAATTTCATGGCTTTAGCTAATTTACATTACACATAACACAATATCTTTCCAAAAATTCACCCCCTTCGGTAATCAAGACATGGATGCCTAAGAAGTTGCTATAGAGAGAGGAGTCGAACATTTAAATTGGTTTACTCATCACAAAGACCAAAAATGTATAATATTTCATGATGTTCTTACTTTCAGCAACAACAAATGCATATATGCACATAAGCACACAAGTAGCTGCACATTGAAAATACAAAGGACATGTAGAATAATATTCTTCAAGAAAACTGGGGAAATTAATAGAAGATAAAAATGTTCAATTATTTCATATGTTGATGATGAAAGATATAGAGTTGTAGGGCACTCTCAGCTTTTGAGCAACTACATTCAAATACCTACTCATTATTTGGTAAGTAGACCGAAAAAATGAAAAAATGCTACGGGTGCATAAGTTGACCAAGCAGCGTGACTTGTTATGCCAGGTGACAGAATGCCTTGTCACCTATGCAATGTGTTGAGAATAATTGGGGAGCGAATTTCTTATTTTAATAGAAGATAAAATGTTCAATTATTTCATATGTTTGACGCTGAAATGTATGGAGTTGTGGGGCACTCTTAAGTCTTAACTAGTGGGCAACTATTTTGATACATAGAATGATATACTTCAATTGATAAGCAACATAGTTGTCATACAGCCAAGGAAACCAGAAGCTCAAGTATCCAAAGCTGCTGTGAAATGGCCTGCCCCAGCAGCTGTATCCAATCATCTGGAGAACAATCCGAAACCATCTCTCAAGTATTTGAATCATATAGATCAAGGAGAGAGACTAACAAATTGGCAGTACGAGAACAGATTCAACTGACACATTACCACGGAGCGTCAGGGGGGGGGGGGGGGGGGGGGGGGGGGGGGGGGGGGGGGGGGGGGGGGGGGGGGGGGGGGGGGGGGGGGGGGGGGGGGGGCCGGGGGCCCCCGCGCCCCCGCCGGAATTGGGTATTATGAAACATTACCACGGAGGGTAAAATGGGTATTCCGGATATTATACCAATGACATCATCACTAAACTCCATAACTGAAAACAGTAGGGAGGTACATTTTGATTAATTTTATTTTTCCAGCAGTAGGGGGGGTATATGTGATTTGCTCACTTTTTATATGTTCCTCAATATTCACTAATTGTGCTGCTACAAGAGTCAGATTTATTTTTGGCTACTTTCACAGAATCATTCAACATTACAGGAAAGCATATAAGCATGCATCAGACAATATACTTAGGGGAAAAAAGTGGCTCCCCTGCATGAGGCTCCTGTCACTGTGAAGTCTAGGGAGGATAACAACCTATGCAGCCTTATCCTCGCTTCGCTGAGAGGGGTTTTTCCAACTCAAAACGGTTAAAGACTCTACCTCCCACGGGGAGGTCTTGGGTTCGCGCCCATTCGGCGGCATTAATTTGAGGATGTAATCGTGGTGCGTGCAAGCTGGCCCGGATGAACCTCATAAAAAAGATATATAAAAAATAAAGAAAGTTAAATTTAGCCAAAAAAAACCAATGATTACTAGGCTGTAAAGAAGCAACCTTACCATTGCACCACCCTCATCAGAAAATATATGTAATAAAAAAAAATTACATTTTCTTAAATATTGAAACAAAGATTTTTCATAAATTATATAATTTACACATTCATATGGTAGAACATTAATACTAAACAATTATGGGCCTGGTACTCCTAGTATGTGATATATTTTTTACTTATTCAGTAACACCAGCATTTCTCTAAATTATTAAGAATATGGTTGTCCAATCAACACAAATCAATAATTGGCATGTTTTCTAAAGCCTACAGGATGATTTTCAAATAATAGGACAACTAAATCTAACCCAATATAAGAGATCAGAAATAGTTAGCATTAAAAATTAATAATATAATAAAATAAAATAAAAGTGAAAGCTTGGAATGTACATTATACACATGATTAACTACTTTTCAAACTTCTCAATTGGCAATAAAAAACTAAAATTGAAAGCTTAAAATGCACATCAAACAAATAATTAACTCTTTTCAAAGTGTTGTTCAAAGTGCTGTGTGCGAGGCCAGCTTTGTTGGATAAGTCATCATCGGGGACTAGGAGGGAAGAAGTGAGCTTGGCTGAGTGGGCCCCACTATGTCAACGGAGGAAGATGCTTCATCAGATCATCGATCCCCATCTAAAGGGCACGATTGAGGCAGAGTCTTTAGAGAGGTTTGCGGAGATAGCTAAGAATTGCTTGGCCGAAGAGGTGAACGAACGGCCGTCGATGGGTGATGTTTGTGTGGCGCCTTGAGTTTGCACTACAGTTGCAGGAGACGGCGGAGAGGAATACGATGCAGTGTTCTGGTAATCTCAATCTCTCCCTCGGCGACATTGATGACCATGACATATCTTTAACAGAATCGTTCGTCGCCGGCATACGAAACGACTTGCCCAGCAACTCGGCTACTGACCAGGACTCTTCGTTGTCAGGACCTTCAAGCAGTACTGGACAAGGGAACAGCAGCGAGGATACCAGTAGGTCCATGTCGAAGAATGTCTTCTCTGAACTCATGAATCCTAATGGACGGTAAGATGATGATGATAGTTTTTGAAAGCTCTTCATCTATATGATCAATTGTGCGTAAGTTACTCACTCCAAGGCCTGTAGAGGATCCTTCGGGTTCCAAGTTCCAACTCCAAAAAGAGAAAGAGAATAAGACTGATCGATGGAGAAGGGTGGGTTGGGTTGTCCACTCGTTTCTGATGTCCTATCAAGAGCGTTTCATGCTGTAGCTTGACCAACTCATTTTTCAAAATCCAAATGTTACAACATAAAAAGACCACAAGGGTAAAAGTTGAGTCTTCTTCCAGCTTCGAGTTGAACTTCAACTATTTACAAAACTCCAAAAGATGTAGTAACTTCGGTTGGATTTTCTTCTTGGAAGTAAGAGAGAGGTTACTGCCAAACCATATAACCTCTGCATAAGGGCAAGAGAGAAGGATATGGTCCATTGATTTACACAGATAGCCACATTTTGGGATCAATGAGAATTTGTCTCCTCATAAGATTTTCTCCAGTAGCATGACCCTGGGCTAAGGCTTTCCATAAAAAAGTCTTCAATTTTGGGAGGCACTTGCAATTCCAAATCTCAAGCTTTATAAGCTCCCATTCGTGGACTCTTGAGGATGAGGCTGCTCTTGATGACCTATAGTCTCTCTCATTCAATAATAGGTGATATGCCAATTTAATTGAGAAGCACCCGCTCTTGTCCTCTTGAGGGTTGATGCTAAGTTTAATCTTGAGGATGGCAGAAATATCACTTTGTATGAACAATTGATTCAAAAGAGGTAGGTTTCAAATCCGATTATCAACATCAATTAACTCATAAACAAGCTGGATGTCATAAGATTCGGGTTTAGAGGTCCAAACCTTGAATTTTGGAGCCGAAAGTATCCAGTTACCTTGTCATATGTTGATGCTTTTACCATTGCCTACTTGCCACAACATTCCTTTTTAATGACCTCTTTACCCTTCAGGATGCTTCTCCAACCCCAAGATGACAAACTTCCCACTCGAGCTTCCATGAAAGAGCACTTTGAGAAGTAAACAACTTTCATAATCCTTCCCTATAAAGAATTCGGGTTCTCAAAGAGTCCAGGCCACTTTTGCAAGGAGGACTAGATTATATAGGTTAGGATCCTGGATGCCCAATCCCTCTTTTACCTTTGAGCGGCATAGACGAGTCCATGAAATCCAATGAAGTTTCCTTTCTTGATCCTTTTGGCCCCAATAAAAGTTTGATATTGCTTTCCTAACAGTGTTGCAAGTGTCAACTAGTAAGAGAAAGTGAGATGCTGCATAAGTTGACATAGAGTAGGCTACTGAGTTAACAAGTACCTCTCTCTCCCCTTGAGATAGCAACTTATGTTTCCAACCTTACGTTTTCTTTGAGACCCTCTCACCTACTTCCTTGAAAGCTCCTTTTTTGAGACTCCAAACTCCGTAGGAAGTCCTAAGTATTTTGAAGGGCCATCCCCATATTTCACTTTCAACAGTCTGGAGAACCACCTCTTGACCCTAGAGGGGGTATTGGGACTAAAGGTAATGCACAACTTGTTGAGGTTGATTTCTTTACCACTAGCATCACAGTATAATTGGAGGCAATCTCGCAGATTCAGTACTTCTCCCAGTTTGACTTGCAAGAATAAGAGACAGTCATCAACGAATAGAAAGTGAGAAATTGAGGGAGCTCTTCTCTTGATGCTAATACCACAAATCGACACTCTCCAAGGGAGGGAGAGGGTCTCCTTGCCAAATACCCCTAGATGGACAAAAGGAATCTTTTCAATCCCATTAACCAATAGTGAGTAAGAGATAAATGTAATACATTCCATTGCCAAGTCAACTCATCTTTCACAAAATCCTAGTTGATTCAATGTTGCAGCAATAAATTGCCACTCAAAGCGATCATAGGTCTTTTTCATATCTAGATTCAATCCAAGAAATTTTTTCTTTCCTTTTTTCCTGATGCTTAATAGAATGAAAGAGTTCACGTGCAACAAACACATTATCAAAAATCAGACGGTCTAGTACAAAAGCAGATTGAGAGTGAGATATCATACCTTCAAGGGAATTGCTGAGTCTTCTTGCAAAGATTTTGGATAATACCTTGACTGTCACACCACATAAGCTAATAGGTCTGAAATGTTTAGCTTTCTTAGGGATTTTCACCTTCGGAATCAGAAAATAAATGTCTTGTTCAAGTCCTTAGGTAAGTACCCCATTAGAGAAAAATTCAGTTACAACATTGCATAACTCCAACTGGCCCAATATTTGAAAAAGAGGGGGGGAGGGCCCACCGGCCGGAGCTTGGGGCCAACTCAACTGGGCGGAACGTCACTCCAACTTGGTAATATCTCAATATTTTTGAAAAAAGAGGGGAGGCAACCCATTTGGCCTTGGAGCTTTAAGAGGGCCAATCTCAGCTAGGGCATGGATAATTTCGTTCCATTGATTACAATCACGCATCTGAAATTTGTGGATGGACAATAGATAAGGCCTTATCGAGAGCATGTTGTTGGACCCCTTGTGAAGTCAAACTTTTAGCAAAGTGTTTCAACAGAACTTCACAAACTCCTTCAGAATTTGTCCAAACATCATCTTGATTCTTTAGGGAGTAATTGTGAGCAACTAGATGTGAGTTTTTTTGTACATATAAATAATTCGAAAGAATTAATACTCTTAAAGAGCTCGCCATTTCTAAGTACCCCTTTTTAAAACGGAGATAGGGTTTAGGAAACCGAAGATATAATATAATATAATAATATTATTATATTAAAAATATGTATTTTCATTTATTACAAATCTTTTAGTGGACAAATTGTCCAATTTATACTTTGAAAACTTCAACATCAATATAAAAAAATATTAGTAAGACACCCCCGTCTTCAGTTTCTATAGCTTAGTGAGGAGAAATTCTCAAATTTGTCCAAGGCCCCGGGGGCGGCGGTCCCTTCGTGTAGAAGGGACAAGGTCATTGTTCTTCATAGGTAAGGAATTGATTCTTCTCTTTGGGAGAGATGGATTAATACAATTCAATTGATCAATTCATTATTATGAGAATCTCAATTGGGTGTATGATTTGAGCCTGTATATAAATCCATTCCCTTTCTTGCATATGGTGTGCAATTCATACATAATTCACGCTTGCATTCTTACTTACTTCTTTGCAAGGTTTTTTTCTTTAAGCATATTTTGGTGTTGTGGCATATAACTTTCGACTCTTTGGAGGTACTAGAAGAACTCTCTTAGGCCCAAAGTGTGACCAGCTCAATGGCAAAGCCACATATGGGCTGGGGGCCATGGCCTCCCCTTTTTGAAAAGATTTTGATTAAAATTTTTTCTTTCTTACTCTACATGTGAAATACCACTATTTGCCCTTTGCCAATATTAAAAATAAAATTTTAAAATAAAGATGATGGGTATAGATGTCATTCTTAATCATTATCCAGCGGTTACCATTAAATCCCTACTTTTAAATAACAAAAAATTAAATCTTAATTTTTTTAATTAATTATTTAATTTATTATTATTATTATTATTATTTTTGTGCAAAATAATAATGGTAGCTTATAAATCTTAAGCAGAGATGGGATCCTCCATAAATATGCTCTCGGAGCACTTAGAGTGGTTAGCTTTTCTCTATTCTTTTGAACAGGGGCAGGTTGAAACTGCGTTTTTTGACATCGTAAATCATCTTTTTATAATCATGAGGTATTCATGAAAGGAAGAAGTAAGGAGACTCAGTTGGTATGAAAACGTATTTTGAATCTAAAAATAGCTAGCTCAGCATCAAACACGGTTGGTCTTGGATTCCGCAGAAGAAAAAAACAAAGAGGAAATTCACGATTCACTTTTACATAAAAAAAGCTTGCAGCCACCCTGAATCAATCAATCAATCAATGAAGCAAACATGGATGCCCAGCAGAAGAGGGTATTCGTTGGTTGTCCAAAGTGCAGGACGGACCCATCTGGTCATGTGCAATTTTGGCATGGCTAATGCCTATTGGGATCGTACGTACGCACTGCCAGGCTGTTGAGTTAACATTTTCTCTATTGAGATTGATGATGATGATGATGAAGATTCATGTAGAGAAACAAAGAAAGAAAGAAAGGAAGGGCCTCTCATTTCTTATCCACTCTTTCTTCCAGTGCCTTTTTGGATTTCAATCTATATAATATGGGTGGGTGGGTGAGGTGCAAAGGGTGGGTAATCGATCTAATTAAGTAGTGCAGATCTAGCTAGTAGACTTTTTAACTGTATCGGGTGGTGTCGGGAGAGAAATTAATGGAGTGGAAGTGGAAGAAGAAGAAGAAGAGTAGTGTTTTCAAGATAGTGGTGGTTCTGGTGGTGCTACTCCAACTCCAATGTGAAGCTGGTCATGGTAGCAGCAGTTACTCAACTCCAACTCCAACTCCAACTCCAACTCCAACTCCTGCCTACGACGGCAGCACCACCATTGCCGCTAATTTAAATGTCGACGCCGAATTCTTGATGGACCCACCACCAATTGCTATTGGGGCGTTGAACCCAGACAAAGCGTTTTGCAATGAAATGAAGTATGCTAATTGCCGGCCACCTGGACGTACACTGCCTCGACGGCGATGTAATGCTTACCAACGGTGTAGACTGTAGACACACGATTTATCACGCTAAGGTTTGCTGCATTAATGCTGTTCGTATTCTCCGCAACGCAACGCAACGCAACTCAACTCCAATAAGTAGCCATCGATCGATGGGCTAGCTCCAACAAACCAATATTATTCTTGGATTTATCTCTCCGTTTAATCCGATTCTAGCTAGCTGCTCCACTTCCACTTCCACTTCCACTTCCACTTCCACTATCCTCAAGTATCATTTCACTTGGTTGGGTGATTTTAAGAGATGTATCATCTCATATCTAATTATTATATCGTACTAATTAATGCAATTGCAATCTCATTGAGAGACATATTGATATGTACCGTATCATTTATATCCAATATGAATACTTTATCAACTAATATCTTAAACTAAAATCGATTTGCATTGCTTTTGTGAATTCTGGCTTCATAGTTCACCCAAAAAAAGAAAAAATCTCACTTAGTTTGGAGACTCCCCCAACTCATAAGGGTCTTTTACTTCTCCAAACATCAGAAAAAAACATCCATAGCCTGCCAGATGAAAAGATGATATGTCTGTTACAATTTATTATAAGTGGACTAAAAGGACATGATCTACTTTCTAGAATGGAAGTAATTGATCCTTCACATCTGTAGACAAGCACTGGCACTGCACTACTGTTGGTTTAGAAGATTTTGTATCAATGAATCTTATAACAAGGCTTGCTTCAGGAGACAACTTTATCAGAAGCAAGAACTAACTTGCAACTTGATCCTATTTCTATTTCTATTTCTATTTCTTGCACCAACATTCACTCAAATGTACACTCCCAAATATGAACACGAACATAACTAAAATAAGAAAATAAACAGCTGAAACTGTCTTGTGACTCCTGAAGACTTTGTAAACATTGACAATACCAATAACTAAACTAACTTTCATATTCATTTATTCATCTTATCATTTAGAGTACAGAATTACACAAACCTCATCTAAAAACTTCATTCATTGAGCTAAGGGAGCAGATATACTGATTTGATTAGTGGAATACTGGTGCATCCACTTCTAGTTTCACTACTCTCTCCCCCCCCCCCCCCCCTTTTTTTCTTTTTCTTCTTCCCTTTGACATCCCAAGGGAGTTGGAAGGAGCACCATTATGATTTGAAAATCTAAGATGCTGAAAAGTTTAAGAAAAAGAAGTGAAACAAAAAACATTTGTATGGTAAAAAATGTTATGAACCAAAATTCATGACCTAACTCGAAAAGAATTGGCTCCAATATCACTGCTATGGTATGTTAATTCCCCATTTCAACATAAAGGGTGAAACAGCAGCGTCACATTTTCTGGATCTGGCGCCACAGTGAATGTCTGAATGGTGAGCTGAGAATTTCCAGAACCATTCCTGAAGAGCTGACTTCTATGGTTTACAAACAACGAACAATAGATCTAAGGCAACTTAATAGCTTCAATCCAATTCAACTTTTGCACACGAACGCTCTGAAAACAGAAAAAAATAGCATTCTCATCATCACATGCGTAGTCTAAATTTAATAAATAAAGAAACAAAGAAAAGATCAACATCTAGGAAATTCATCACGTATATGAAGACCTTAGATATTTGATACAGTTTACTAATGCTTAGTGTGACATATATCATGTGGAAGGCTCTTAGGAACCATCATCTGACATAGGACGGTCATGTGGCATACATTAAGAATTGGAAAATAAATATGGGAAATTCTCTAGAAAAGAAATCCACAGATATAAATAGTTACAATCCAACCAGTAATTGTTTGTACTAACTCAACTGGAACCCATTAGGTTTCCCTTATTTTACCAAAATTTCATGGCTTTAGCTAATTTACATTACACATAACACAATATCTTTCCAAAAACTCATCCCCTTCAGTAATCAAGACATGGATGCCCAAGAAGTTTTGCTATAGAGAGAGGAGTCAGACATTTAAATTGGTTTCCTCATTACAAAGACCAAAAATGTATAATATTTCATATGTTCTTACTTTCAGCAACAACAAATGCATACATGCACATAAGCACACAAATAACTGCACATTGAAAATATGAAGGACATGTAGAATAATATTCTTCAAGAAAACTGGGGGAATTAATAGAAGATAAAATGTTCAACTATTTCATATGTTGATGATGAAATATATAGAGTTGTAGGGCACTCTCAGCTTGTGAGCAACTACATTCAAATACATACTCATTATTTGGTAAGTAGACTGAAAAATGAAAAATGCTAGGAGTGCATAAGTTGACCAAGCAGCGTGACTTGTTATGCCAGGTGACAAAGCATTCTGTCACCTATGCAATGTGCTGATAATAATTGGTGAGCAAATTTCTTATTTTAATAGAAGATAAAATGTTCAATTATTTCATATGTTTAACGCTGAAATGTATGGAGTTGTGGGGCACTCTTAACTAGTGGGCAACTAAATTGATATAGCTATTTTGATACATAGAATGCTATACTTCAATTGATAAGCAACATAGTTGTCATACAGCCAAGCAAAACCAAAAGCTCCTACGTTGACCAGGTGATGCCCACCTGAGTCTATGGCAAGTGACATGAACAAAGATATATGCTATTAAGGTCAAATTCAAAGCCTAAGGAGAACAACCAACAGATTCTCCCTGGATTTAGTAAAATTTACATCCACTACCAGTGAAAAATTCAATTACAAACATACCCCTGAAAGATAACATGGTTAATTTTGAATTTGAACTAAAAAACCCTTACACTTCTAAAATTAGTTGAAACAACCTAATTACCCTTGCCAACATCCTATTCATCAAACCCAACTTGAAAAAGATCCAACCAAAACCATCTCCAGAGCTGCTGTGAAATGGCCTGCCCCAGCAGCTGTATCCAATCCTCTGGATAACAATCCGAAACCATCTCTCAAGTATTTGAATCATATAGATCAAGGAGAGAGACTAACAAATTGGCCAAGAATGAGAACAGATTCAACAACCTGACAAATTTCTTTTCTAAAGGAGACAGCCTATCAGAGCCCATTGAATTGGAAGTCGGGCTCCCCTGAGCTCCATCCTTTACGCCCGTTCTAAAGGCAGAATTTCAGTCCAAGTCATGGGGCATTAACAAGGGTTCCTCCGAAAATGAGGAGGATGCCACCAGACTTGCTCTAGAAGTACCACAGGCACTAGTAATCAAGATCCATGTCACTAAAAGCTCTCATACTCAGTCTAACTAAAACTTGTCCCTTCTCCTTCCTCCAAGTGGGCATTTGAGGATGAGAGTGGAGTTTCAAATTAGATAGCTTTGTCAGGTAGTTTGAAGTGGTATATTCTTTCATGGGTTTGGAGGTTAGAGGAGTTTGAAGGAGAGAGCATGGTCTGCAGGTGGGTAAAAAATGGGGTTTTAATGGTGAAAAATGGGGTTATCAAGAGGAACAGAATCAATCAACAGCCCATCAGCAGCCGGTGGTCCGTAGTAACCCACTACTGCTGCATCGCAAACCCTGTAGATTGGTTCCTTGTTTAGCCACAATCAGGTGACTCACAGAGGTCAAATTGGGTATTATGAAACATTACTAGGGAGGGTAAAATGGGTATTCCGGATATTTTACCAATGACATCATCACTAAACCCCAGAACTGAAAACAGTAGGGGGGGTACATTTTGATTAATTTTATTTTTCCAGCAGTAGGGGGGTATATGTGATTTGCTCACTTTTTATATGTTCCTCAATATTCTTTGATTGGTGCTGCTACAAGAGTCTGTTTTATTTTTGGCTAATTTCACAGAATCATTCAACATCACAGGAAAGCATATAAGCATGCATCAGACAATATACTTAGGGGAAAAAGGTGGTGCTCAGCCCCTGCATGAGGCTCCTGTCACTGTCAAGTCTGGGGAGGATAACAACCTATGGAGCCTTATCCTCGCTTCGCTAGAGGGTGTTTCCCAACTCAAAACCAATAATTACTAGGCTGTAAAGAAGCAACCTTACCATTGCACCACCCTCATCAGAAAATATATGTAATTAAAAAAAAAAAAACATTTTCTTAAATATTGAAACATAGATTTTTCATAAATTATATAACCTACACAGTACACATTCATACAGTAGGACAATAATACTAAACTATTATGGGCCTGGTACTCCCTAGTATGTGATACATTATCTCTTCTTCAGTAACAACAGCATTTCTCTAAATTATTAAGAATGTGGGTGTCCTATCAACACAAATCAATATTTGGCATGTTTTCTAAAGCCTACAGGACGACTTTCAAATAATAGGACAACTAAATCTAACCCATATAAGAGATCAGAAAAAGTTAGCATTAAAAATTAATAATAATAAAATAAAATAAAAGTGAAAGCTTGGAATGTACATTATACAAATGATTAACTACTTTTCAAAGTTCTCAATTGGCAATAAAAAAAACTAAAATTGAAAGCTTAAAATGCACATTAAACAAATAATTAACTCTTTTCAAAGTTCAGATAAATAGATCCAGGAGCCAGCAAGTGAAGTGTCCAAATCCAGATACTGCTCATTGTTAGTAGGCAATAATGAGTAGAGAAGAAAGGTCTCTTACTTAGATATTCATAGGCTAAAATCATTGAGGTTCCCCATGCTGACATGCTGGCAAACCTTGGACCCAACCCTCTATAGAAACCTTTCCATCCATCTTCAGCAATCAATCTTTTGACCACCTTCGTTGCAGTTTCTCTCTTTTCATGCCCCATTACCTACAGTTCACAAAAACTTAGTATAAACATTGACAGCCATAAAACATTGGTCAATCCCCCCAAATGTACCCACATGAGGGAAGAGCCCATAACAAAGCAACAAGCTAAATAATTAAACAACGTCCTATATTAAGTACTTTTAACCCATGTGTTCAAAGTTTGCAGATAGATGTGTGGTTGTCAAGGCAATGTCTAGGCATCCCAGCACTTTGCCCCCACCGCCACCTTGGTTTGCCTAGGTGCCATGACAACAATGGATTAAAGGGATAATCTACTTTGTTGTTTTAGACCCTAATCACAAATAACAGTGACAAAGATTCACAAGCAGCCATACAGGAATCAACACATCTTTAGTTTCATATAGAACCATATGGTAGATATCCTGTCTTCCCACAATGGAAGTGACCCAAAATAACAGTCACTACCACCCAAATAATTTTTGACCAAACAAGAAAATATTATGAACTAGTCAAAAAAGAAGGGTGGGGATAGTAAAGACTAAATTTAAACCAAGGAAATCAAGTTCAAATTTAACTCAAATGGGATCAAAGGTGGGTTTAGTACTACAGGATAGAGACAAAAGAAGTCAGCTTCAACAATTCAGATGACATAGACTGAAATTCTAGCCCATGGATTACTTTAGGAAGTAAATTAGGCCTGCAAAGTTTGATCAAAATATGATGGCTGAATTATGACAGCTACAAATTTTCCTTTTACAAGTAGGATAACTAGAAACAAAAATAGACTCAAAATTACAATCATAATTGTCACAATGTCTACGCAAACTGAATGGGTGCTGCATGCAAAGCAACCAAGGTGATCAAGGCCTGCCTAGGCTACATCTGTTGTCAAAGCACCTGGATTCTGAGACAAGACAGATAGAAATTCAGAAAGACAAAGAAAAAGAGAGAAACTCAACAACAACAAAAACTTAGCCTTATCCCAACTAAATGGGGTTAGCGAAATGGATCCTTGCCTCTCAATCTGCTCTATTTGAGGTCATACTAGATATAAGGCCTAAACCATGCATGTCTTTTCTCAATTCTCACCACTTCTCCTATGGTTATTTTAGTTCAGCCACTAGCTATTTTAGTTTCTTCAATCTGGATTAAATCACTACTCTTCACTGGAGCATCTAAAGGACTGTTGAACATGGCTATGCCACCTCAAAGAAAAGAGATAAATTCATCGTCCACATTTGAGTATCCAGCTTATAAATGAATCAGATCAAGTAGAATCATGATATCAATATAATGGAGGGGTTTCAAGTTAATCCTCACGAGTCTAAATTGAAAGTTGCAAACATTGAAGCTTTTTTTTTTTTTTTTTTTTTTTGGGGGGGGGGGGGAGAGAGGGGTTGTGAATGTGAACATTAAAGTTATCAGGTGAAGAGGATAAAAAAATATATAACAAAACCTATGAATATGCATTCCTATTTAGAAAAAAAAAATCATAAACTTTAAAAGGGAAGGACAAATCTTAAAGTAAGAGGAAAAAAACACCTGTATTCTAGTCTTAATTGTATCCAATGGTGTAGTGACACAGGATGCCACAGCACCAGCAAATATTCCACCTGTCGCTTGGACTAACACTATTGTTGCAGTGCTGGGAACATGCTCCTTATTTTGTTCAGTCTCATGGCCTAAGATCTTGCTGAAATTCCAGGAGGAAAACATACATTTCAGGATACAAATCTCACATATTAATAAGAACTATGACCATTATTAACAATAGTCAACCTGGAATTAATAACATAAAATTTACCAACGAGGAACTAGAAAAGAAGGGGGAAAATATATGATCAATGTCGGCCTTATCAAACAGGACAAACCAAATTCCTGAAACCATCCACATTGCCAACTAGCTTCGCTACCCAGACACTGAAGACAGCATTTAGCCTCATTTGAGATGGTGCAGGAAGCTCAAAAATCAACTGTAACCAAGTTCTCTACCCGGTTTTAGCTTAAGACCATAATGTTATTTTCATCAGTCATGCTAGGGGAAAGAAAAAGAAAACAAAACAAAATAAAGGGTCACCAATCAGTCTGTGAGTTAAGCAATGCCTCACCATGGAATGAGGTCTCCCAAAGATCTCCAAAATGTCTCTGCTTTTTGAAGATCCAAGACAAGACAAAGGACGAGACAAGGAAAAGGATGAGTTAAGAGAATATATCAACTTGATATCTCAGTAATATCTCGCAATCTCGGCATCTCAATGAGATCTCAGCATTATCTCAGTATGTTACATTAATTGATATGCTTCTCACTGAAACATGTCTTTTAGTTAAAAAATAAAACCAAAGTAGTGCCCATCTTGGTTTTCTGCATGGCAGAAACTAGGTCCTAAACCAAGACCTTGAAGCATAATGATGTGATCAGCGGCTATAAAGTATAGCATTGAGCCCCAAATCCAAGTTTATACCACATTTATAAAACTGTAGCCAAGATATATTGGTCATCTGGGGGGGGGAGCTCCAACACCTTCGGTCAGTAGTGTTTGATAACTATGGTCTACTCATTATACCGAAATGGCAGACGGAGCTCAGAAGTAACTCTTCCACATTTAGGATGACTTCAACCATAGTGCGAAATTTCATTCCATGTCACCATTTTGCCACCCAGCAAAATCTCCAAAATATGGGAATGTTTCAATGAAATTTCACCCCCCAAAGTTTCGAGGCCGCTTTGGGCTGGTTTTTGGTGTCTAGCCTAATTTGAAGCCAATAAACACACTAGGAGTGTTAATTTTGGATAAAACCTAATCTAAAGGGGTGTTCTTGATCGGCACATATCCGCCTGTATGTGAAATAGGAAGTCTAGAACATGAATTTAAACAAATATAAATATGCAAATGATGCAAGAGAACATAAAGATCTTCATAAAATTGCAAGGAGAAAAAGAAAGAAGAAAAAAAGTGAAGATCGATGCAAAAAAGTGCAAAATCATGGAAATTAAGATCAACGCAAAAAAGTGCAAATATCAAAGAAATGAAGAGAGAGAAGCTCTGGTTTTGAGAGTCAAAATTTCACACAAATGAGGAAAAACTTTGACTCTTGAATGGCATATATAACCAACAAAATCAACAAGAAATTGACTAGATGGCAATATATCGCCCCTGTTTCGGTGATATATCTCCGATATTTTGTAATTTCATTTTCACTAGGGGGTTTGGTATCACTACTTATCAAAACATCGAAATATTGCCAAGTTTTGGCAACATTTCTCACCATGCTTTCAACACCCTAATTTGAATGCATAAACTGTTAGTATCTCTTTGAATAACTTCTAATCTTATTTATATTTCCAAGAATACAAAGAAGTTACCTTTTTCTTTTGCTTTTCCCTTTTGTTTCAGTACTACCATAGTACATAAAAACTCCCACCTCAAATCAACCCCCCCAACAACAACAACAAAATAATTAAAAAAATAATAGTAATAATAAAATAAAGAAGCTCAACCTACCAGTTGAGGTGGGTCAACTTGATCCCACATCCCCACTATCACCAGTAGACTTCACCACAATCGAAAAGGTGGCAAAGTGGCACCACCAATAACAAAGAAGTTTTTAAATTAGAAATCCAAAACAGAAAGGCGCAACCGAGTCAATGGACAAATCTAAGGTTAAGTAGCTTTCTCCCACCATAGTTCAAGAACTTGATGGTTCTAAAAACCAAGTTGGCCTAGGATCTACCTATGTTTCACCCTTTTCTTGGGTTGTTGAAACCAAGGACAAGTTAAACTGGGAAGGATAAAATTACAGCACAATTCTGCGATATACCAAAATCTCTCCAGATATCTGAGATGTCTCAGATTAAACTTTTCTTTTAAAGAAAAGAGAGATATTACTAAGATCCCGGTGAGTTCTCCATCTATATCTCCCACAACCAAAAAAGTAGAGGAAATTAAATTATAATCACCATAATTAGCCGTTAAGCTGACCACAAAAAGAAGCAATCTGAGAGGTCCTAAACCAAAGTTTCACATTGAAAAGACATCCTACACAGAAATCTGGCATGAGTTCACATACAACTGCTATTCCTTTCATGTAAAATGTTGGCATAGATCACCATCCTCATTTCATTCAATATAGAATGGATCAGCAAATCCCACCTCCACATGAATCGTTGGCTTGAACCATAACTGGCCCACCACATAGCACTAGATGGCGAATATGTCATAACAGAGAGCCCAAATCCTCTATAGAATCCTCGAATTCCTTCAGACTTTAGAATCTTGCGAGCAACATCCAGGCCGCCATTATACGTTGCATAACCTGAATATCCTTGCACCATCAGCTTTTGGCTAACCTGACATTTAACTAGAAAAATAAGTAAACAAATAAATCATCAAAAAGTAGACTTCAACAAGTTAAGCAAATTATGTTAATTAGAATTACATTTCCCATTGACATGGTCGGGAGAAGAAAAAAAAATCTAGTTTATATGGGCTTGAAAACACAAAATTTTTCATTCTGTAAATTGGCAAAGGAGAAAATGTTCATAAAAGAACAGAAAATTCATACCAAATCTATTGGAACAAACACTGCCTGAGCAAATAATGATGCTGTCATGCCAGCAAGCCCATTTGCTATGGCTGCCTCTGATGGTTTCGAGAGCTTCAGTGGTTCAACAACCTTGAATGCAGCCACTTTTGTGGTCTCCAAAGCAGTAAGAAAGATAATCCTGGCAGGAACTGCACCAGTGATTACCGTACCAAATCCTCTGTACAAACCAGGAATTCCATCTGTTTTCAGTATGCCTCTGATAACGGAAAAAGCATTTTTCTCAATAGTATCTTTTGAAGCAACCTGTAGCCTTGTTTTTACAACAGAGAATGGATACAACGCCACAGTAACTCCTGTAAACAGGCCAGCTCCTACTACATAAAATTTAGTTTTATCAAGCCTGCAAGATAAAAGTATAAATAAGAATAAGTAGTAGAAGGCAAGGGAAACTAAAATATAAGTCAGCAGCAAAGTGACATTCTCAGAAATATTCAGATTTATTTGAGGATTAGGAAGGATAATCAATGTCTCAAACTGATAAGGTGCCTTTTCACTCTTTAACACTTCTAATAATTCCATAGTATTTCTCAACCTTATCCCAAATAAATGGGGTCTCCCATAAGGACACCTGCCCTCCAATCAGCTCTATTCAAGGTCATACTCGGTACAACACAATGCAGTTTGGCTGCCTAAAAAAAGTCTCAGCTGTAAGGATTCCTGCCTATAGCAGCAGTATTAGGTGTAGCAAAAGTTAAAAAAATATCCTTACACCAGCACTAAAATCATGGGCACAGTTAAGGTATTCTGTTTTCTTTTAATTTATCCTTTTAAGTGATTCATAATTCGAAGTAATCAGTCTAAAGTTACTCTCCACGTGAATGGTACTGCTAGTTCTACTGTGATAACTCATACATTCTATTTTTTGAGTTCTAGTTTGAGTTTAAAAGTCATGCAAGCCATAGTGGCTAAATATAGAAGTAATTGCTCAGTTGGGCCATGATTTGACAAGTAACAAGTACTGTTTTCTTTGAGAAAGCGCCCCCCCCCCCCCCCCCAAAAAAAAAATAAATAAATAAATACAAAAGAGCAACACACAGCAACAATTAAAAGGAAAACCCTCCATCAAATTCTTCAAGTTCTCCCAATCAACTAACTTCAACCTGCATTGAGAAGGGCTCTCCATGTTAGCTGGAATTTACTGCAAATTGAAGGACATTCATGCATTCAAGTTGCTGATCTTCTAACATCAGTAAGTTGAATCAATCCCAGACCCAAGTTCTACCTCTAATCTTCTTAATTCCCAGTCCTCGAATTTTCCCTTTGATTTTTATTTTCTGACACCATCACTCATTCACAGACCAAAATAACCACAGAAAAATCGCCAAATCAGGTGAATATGAGATGAAAATTAAGAAGGAACACAAATAAAAGATGAAAGTAAGAGGAAAGCAGTACATCACAGCAAGTAAGGAAAATCTCAGCAACATGGGGTCTGTACAAGGATCATTGACCTCTAACAGTACATAAAATTTTAGGTAGACAAATCACCCAACTGTTTTATATTTATTTGCATAGCACGCTTTATTTTTGTAGTAGCACATTTTTATAACCTAGTCAATCGGATGCAAGAATTATATCAAGCTTATCTATGAGCGTAAAAAGCCATTCTCCAACAGATTTGGTACCGCTTTGCTGATTACTGATAAGGTTTTGAACTTTAGATAAAGAAAATAAAGAAAATAACACAAATGCTTTCAGAAAAACAGCTAACCAAGCAGAGCAAGCGAATCACATAAACAACTAGAACCAGCCCGAAATGAACAAAAAACCCAGCCACCTCCGCAAACTTCATTTCCCAATAATAAGTTTACTCGAGGGAATATAACAGAACTATTGAAACCAGTACAAAGAATAAAGATCAATGGTAATGTAGCCATTACAAATCTTGAAGTCAACCATCACAATTACCAAGAACCATCGACATTGAAAGAATAGGCAAGAAACATCGTAATAAGAGAATCAATAGACACAGAAATAAAAAGTAATGGAGAAAAACTTACTTGTCCCAGTTAATTTCCGTTTGGCCGAACGATTGAGGTCGAGAAGCCATGGAAGATTCAGGTCGAATAGAAAACCTGACGAAGAATTTGAAAGTCAAAACGAATCAACAATACCCATTTACTAGGAAATAGTTCTCAGATTCCCAAACTCTAGGGGTTCTGGGTTCTTATAACTGCAAATTTTGAGGAAGTAGACTAATTTTCTGATTTCAGAGATGCCGTGATGAGAATTAATACACGAGCATGCCTTTCATTTCCCCTCTCTCCCTTTCTTTATCATTGCATTTTTATTTCTATTTTTGTGTCTGAACATTTTATATTCTTTTGAGAAAAATAAAATAAAAAATAAAAAATTGGTGTCACGCAGGAGTCCAACGTTCTCTACAGGCATTCAGCGTGACTGCGTCTAGGTTTCCCACGCGGTTAGTCAAATTCTTCGACCGGACAAAAATGAGAGAACGTCCGTACAGTAAGGGCAATATTGTCCTATAAAAAAAGAGGGGAATTTATAATAACGAAATGGTTGAACCGGGATGCCCGGTTGGATCCACTCGATTATGAGCCTGAACCAGGTAATTTAGCTACAAAATTTTATAGGAATAACTGTTTGAACCGGGCCGATCCAATACGTGTATAAGCATTGAATTTCTTCTTACTAGGATCTCGCTTAATTATGGTGTTGGACCAGATATTTTAATTATTAAAGATAAATGAATTGATCGGAAGAGACCATCGAGGGGCAACTTAGTCATAATGGCGAGCATCTCACAGTGAAGAAGTCTTTCTTTTTTTTCTTGTTTTTGGTAAAACTCTTAGTGAAAATGTCACAAGTTGGACACTTTCTATGGTACTTTTAATAGTCTTCACCCCCTAATATAAAGCTCAGTTCATATAACATTTTTCATCCCTAATTATATTTTATTTTAAAAAAATATATATATATTACCGATAATAAAATCAAAGAAGGAAAAAAAGGAGATAATTTATAGGCATTATTTGCTCAGCAATGATCTATAGTTGCAAATAAGCATGTTAGGGCAGATAAATATTACATGATCCACACATATTTGAGTTGAAATATAAAATATGACTTTGAATATCCCATTTTTATTTATTTATTTTTAATGAACAGCCCAACTACTAATTGGGTAGCAGGTCAAACCCAATAATAGTCCTTCTGTGAGTTGGGCTATATTAATGGGCTAAATATGCAACTGTATTTTGAATAAGACCATTCTCCAGGCCCAGCCCATTATGCAAAATTTGAAGAACGGGTTTCTTCAGTGGCTGGGTTGGGCTGGACTTACATGCTGATTGTTCTAAACACCAGCCCAAAAGTGGTGAAGTCTTACGCTTGTCTCAAGTCCGCATTGTCTCCCCCGACAGCTGTTGACCAAAAATTATAGGAGTCCACAGGGTTAGGGTGATAGGGTTAATTATTTTTTAATGCTTTAATTTTTTTTTATTTGTGGGCCCACATAATTTGTGGTTGTAATGTTGTTGGAGGAGCACGGCTCTCCGTCAGGGGAGATGATCCACACTCGTGTCTTATTGCGTTGGATCTAAGCTTATACTTGGCAAGAATATTGATTGATTCCAGGATTTGTGCTTTCTCCTCTTCATTAATATTTGGATGGTCAAAAGAACACTTGAACAGAATTTGATAAAAGTATATAAATTCCACTAAGTGACGCTTTTAGGTTTAGATGGTTATAAACCACCCAATCCAATCCTTCCTAATGGTCTTTCATTACGACTAGAACACTTTTTTCAAGAAGATACTATAGCATGTATGGAGTGGAGATCTATTCTCATTGGACGGTCTTGATTCTCTGGATGCAATGTCACTTGGTCTCATCTAACCGTTCTTATGTCACTGTCATGAAGGGGTTAATATTTCGGTATCTGGATTGGTTTGAGATCGACCATCTTTATTGACACGTGTCTGGATTATCATTGGGAGCACATAGTGCTTTTCAACGGCTATTGCCCATGAATTACAGGGGTCCACAAGATTAGAGTGATGAATTTTTTTTTTTTTATTTTTATTATTTTTTACTTGTGAATCCCACATAATTTTTTGTTGTAAAACTGTGAGGAGAACATAGAGTGCTCCTCATCAGGGGAGCTGATCTACACTCTGTTGACACTAATCTGATTTCACGCAATGTCGACCGACGTTAGTATTGATAATATCTTAAGACAAGATAATATATATTATGAAGGGATTAGTGTTTATTGCACCGAAAATTTAGAGAATGTATGGTTCTAAACAAGGGGAAGGTTAGTGGAATTCAATTATTGAGTAAGATTTGAGATTCATGAATACAAGGAACTCCTTTGTCAAATCAAAGCTTACATTAAGGAAAAAAGTATCAAATTAGATCAGAATGGGCATGACCATGTAGCCCATAAAAAGGCCATATATCACTATCATGTTACATGCTCTATTATGAACCTCAATAATGATATTATAGGAGTTGCCATGAGAGACGTGATGATGGGAAGAGAGGACATGACAAGCGTGAATCACTACCAATCAAAATGATCATCATAGGATTTTATCCATGTTTCGACGAAGGTTCATGTATCAAGCATTTGGCTATACAACATTGTTATGTAGAGTGTTTTTTCAAAAAATGTTTTGCACCTATGAGCCCCACTATTTTGTGGTTGGAAAGCCATGGGGGAGTGGGGAGATGATCCCTACTGTTATGTAACTTAAATTTTGCATCAATCTAAAGAGGTGGATAAGAATAAAAGAGAAAAGAAACCCCACATAAAATGATTTTTAATTGATACAATATAATGATTCTGAATTTCTAACACACTTAGAATAAAATATTCCATCACATACATATCTTGTGTAGGATATAATCACCCGGTCTTAAAAGTGTTTAAGTTGTAAGTCTCTGTTTTTTTCAAGGAAGATTCACAATGTACTCTGACAGTCTGACTAGAAATTGAGTCTCCTTACCAGTAGATTAGACTAACATATTTTCAAAATTTGGATTTTCAAGTTATGTAAGTTGACCAAAATGAAATATACCTTCTAAATTTGCAACCAGAGTTACTTCTTCTTCTTCTTCCTTTCTTTTCTTCTTCTTCTTCTTCTTTCTTTTCTTTTCTTTCTTTCTTTTTTTTTTTTTTTTTTTTTTTTTTTTTCGGGTTGCCAACCCCGGTTTTCAAGGCTTTGCCCTGACTAATCCGGTGTTCGACCCGGGTCGTACACTTGACTTGTGGTGGGTGAGTTTTCCAGCGGGGATTTTTTACATCCACAAGGTTTCGATACCGGAACCTTGCTTAAGCGGACCAAGCTGCTTACCACTTGGACCAACCCCGTTGGTCAGAGTTACATCTTCTATTCCCGAAAAGAATCAATTATAAATATTTTATTATTCGTATATATAATTGATTCCAAATTCATGGTTTTATATATAATTTGCGCAATAAAAAATCAATTTACATTTTATAAATGAAAACAAAAGTTGATTCCCACATTTTCAGCTTATGATTTGGTGGGGGAATCATAAAATATAAAATAAATAAATATGAAAATTGACTCAAATGAAAAATCAATTATAGTGCACAGGGCTAATGGGTGTATAGGTCGCATTCGATAAAAAGTCCGAACATTGCGTAGCGGGGGCGCTAGGTGGCCGCTACTGCATCCACTCTTTTGTTTAAAAAAAAAAAAAAAATCAATTATAGTCTTTAAAAAAAATAAATATTTACATTATGAACACCAGGAGGCCCTGGACGGGACCGTCCATGATACGCAATTATTAAAGAAAAGAAGCAATGGCCAGAGAGAATCTTACTCCGTTCTTGGAATGCACGTGGAAGGTAGCTTCTACTTCTACTCTCTTGGGCAGCGTTTCCTGTTTTCTTAAAATCATTATTAAATTGTATTAGATTCTTTGTATTATATACGAAGGCAAAACCATCTTTCATCTTCTTTCCAGTTTCGCCTTCCTCTGCCACTTAGCTCCATTTCTGCTTCTAAGGTTTGTTTTATTTTGTTTTTTAGTTTTACTTTTAATATGGTTTGAGGAGCTTGTGTTCTTATCTATTTTTATTATTATTTTTGCGTAGCAGGGAATCCTAGGTATCGAGACAATTAAGAGGGTACTTTTCTTTTGATTATTCATTCTGCAATCTAACGTTTTTGATTTTTTTCTTTCTCAATAAATTGGATTTCTTTTTTGGTTCTAAAACCTGTTCAATAAGCTAATTGGAATTTTCCTGATCATTTTTTTTTGTGGGCTTAATCCTGTTCTTCAGTGGAACTGGATTGCCGTCTGCGAATCCGTTCTTCATCTACTGTGCATCAGTGGCCTAAGAAGTTTCCTCATATTTTATCCGGTTTGTTTCTGATTTCTTTGCTTGGTTTTAATTCTGTAGTAAGTTGGTTTTAACCCTCTTACTTATATCATGGTTCAGGGGCACCGTAGTTCTGAAGTATTAGGATTTCCAGCATTTGATTGACGATCATCAAGTTTTCTGCAACATTTTTTCGAATGATTCTGATTTTGATTTCCCTTTTGATTCTTCATGCTATAAAATATTTATGTTTTCCTCACAGTACTGCTGAAGATCAATGGCCCTGTGTGGGGGTCCCAAGGAGGGGAGGGAGTTGAGAATTCATGAAAATGTGGATGAACTTGCCCCTGCTTTGGCAGACTACATAGCTGAATTATCTGAGATATCAGTGAAGGAGAGGGGATTCTTTGCCATTGCCTTATCTGGTGGTTCTCTCATCAGCTTGATGGGGTAAAAGGCTTTTCCTTTCATCACATATTATGGTCCTGTTCATAGATTTGGTTGACTTTTGGGTTCCAAAATTTGCTGATTGAATCCCCCCTGTTGGATAAGTGGTTCTAAAATTTATTGTTGGGGCCAGGAAACTTTGCGAAGCTCCTTATAATAAGACTGTAGACTGGGCAAAATGGTATATATTTTGGGCTGATGAACGTGTGGTGGCAAAGAATCATGCAGATAGTAATTATAAGCTAGCTAAGGATGGGCTTTTGTCCAAGGTACGTAATGGGAGATTACCTATTTATTTTAAGTTTGTTTTGTCAGTCTTGAGTATTGGGTAGTGAATTTTTCCTTCAGTTCGGATAGATCATAGTCAGAGAATTCTTTTACTTAAAATTTGATAAGCTGTTACAGATGGTGCTGTTTGAAGTCTAGATGAGCCTTGTTAATCAATGATGAACCCACGCTCCAAAATGCATCTGATCTGTTTTGCCTGTTTGAACTCCATATTAGAGTAGCTAATACAGATCTGTATTAAAAAAGGAAACACAAGCATGTTGAAAGCCATCATCTTTATGAAATCAACTGGTTCAACTGCTTTATTCCAATTGCCTCTGTGTTTGATTGCTTTTTGAGGACTCGTATTTGATTGTCAAAGTGCCTCCGCACTAGCCTCTGCCTTGTGGAACATGCTTTTGGTTTGTGGTTCTTTTGGCTGCTGGAGATTTGTAAAGTTTTGATGGGAGTAGCCTATTTATCTTTTCTTGCTTTTTAATTTATGATCACTTGTATTCCTGTAGCCCACCTGTTCTTTTATTCTGTATAACTCAATTACTGTGTCTAAAGAAGAACACTGCCAAGGAAGTGCCAACAAATTGCAATTGCTGGATGTCCTTCTACAGAACGACGGTGAGCCAGCCTGTTGTTGAGTGTTAATAAATTGCCCCTTCCATTGTCTCTGTTTTTCTTCTGGTTGGGGGGGGGGGGGGGGGGGGTAGTTTACCATTTATCTTCTTATGCTCTTTTGACTTTGATCTTAAGGTGGGCTGTTGCTAAAAGAATGTAAACACATAGAAATGCCAGGATCTCCATGCATAGAATGACAGTGAACCAGTCCATTGAATGAGATTCTTAATCAATTGCCTCTTTCAAGCACCTGCAACTTCTCATATCATCTTTAGTTCTGATATTTTTTGTTTGAAAACTCATCCATCATCCCTGCTCACTCATCCCTCATATTCATTAAACCTTCATTTCGTCCCTTATTGCATGTCCTACCGATACCAATGCCCTGTTCTGGCTACATACTACAACATTCCTGCTGTATCTGCTAACCGTCCTAGTTTCCCTTGAGATCACAGTCTCTATATCATTTTCTCCCAACTGAGCCCACTCTTCTCTGATCTTTAGCTCTATTTCAACTGCTTTGTTTTCTTGTCTAATCTGAGCAGCCAGACCATGGTTTCTGTCATCAACCTTATCATCTAGCCTCTATCCCATACTCTGATCCATTCATTCCCTGTCTGACCTAATTAAGTATTTGGCTTGATGCCTTAACTTCTGAACTAGGGTTAGTTTTTCCGTGAAAAACTCTTTTTTCATAACATTGAGACATGCATATAAGTAGATCAGACTTGGCACAATGGATATGTTGTGCTATCATATCCTGTTGGAATAGCAAAGGCAGAGGGTTAGACTGACAAATTTACCCCCTTCCAGGGGTTGCTGTCCTTGTTTCTTTGTAGTCTTTGTTCTCCTTCTTTCTTCTTATGTAAAGAGAGAAAACGAAAGTAGGCATGGGGGCAATGATCTAGTGCAAGTCCTGCTTTTGCAGGTTCCCAGGTGGGGTGGATCGGAAACTGTTCTAACCTTTGCATTTTCGTAGCAAGCAACTGGTCTCTCTCCTTGAAAAATATTGCAGCTTAATGGCTGCTAGTTCTGAGAATAACTTGTGATAGAGATGAGTTCTTTCAGTTGTGTATATCTATTAAAAGTGACAGTATGAAACAGTGACTGCAACCCCTTTAGATGTAAATGGAACCATACAGTGTACCACCTTGACCAACTCAACCATCCTGATACGACAATGGAGTATCAACAAGCTGCTCCAAAGCTTTGCTTTGTTAAGATGCAATGTTTTATTGGCACATTGACAATCTCTTGTAAGTTGAAAGTCTTGTGGGCAATGAAAGTTTTATTACTGTTTATATCCCTATAATATTTTGTCAAAATTTCAGCACACTTTCCAAACCTTATCATGAGTTTAGATGCTCTTAGTGAAATATTGGTAATGATTGAATTGTGTTTCTACCATTTGGTTATTTTCACTGTACAACAATATGTTATCTGTGATAGTAAGTAAATAGAATCAATAGTTCATAAGTCAATTGGTGGATGACCATATTAAGTACAGTGTTATGATATCGCCTAATTTTTCTGTTCTTTTTTCCCTTTGAACCATAAACAGCATTGGATGACCATATAAGTACAGAGTTATGATATCACCTAATTTTTCTGTTCTTTTTTCCCTTTGAACCATAAACAGCATCAGAACTCTTCTGCTTCAACTTATTGAAACTGCCAATGTTGATTTTAAAGGCCAGATTCACCATGAATTCTACTTCCTTCTCTGGCTAAATTTCAACTAACAAAATGCTTCCTAATGTGTTCTAGCAGTTATGGTCTGCAGCTGCCATCCTTGAAACCTGCATTGAATAATACATTCATCCTTTAATTACCCTATTAAGGCAGTCTTTGGTAACCTTTAGACGAGGAATATAGCAAGGATAGGAAGCCAAATTTAGGTCTCAAGTTGTACAGTTTGATCCTTAATTTATCCCTCCATTAAATTTTGAAAGATTGTGATTATGTGTTTGATCAAATATTATTCATTCCAAAGCTTTCAACAGAGACTTCCAGATTGCAACATTTGCACACATGCTGTGCCCACAAAGAAATAATAGATCATTATCATTTCGTTGCTGTCACATATCTCCTCATGTGTATCTCAAATTGCCAGGTTCCATTTGTCCCTAGTCATGTGTACTCTATCAACGATTCCTTGTCGGCTGAGGAGGCTGCTAATGAGTATGGGTTTGTCCTCAGGCAGCTAGTGAAGACCCGAACAGTTGGCGTCTCCGAGATTAGTGACTGTCCGAAGTTTGACCTCATCCTTCTTGGGATGGGTCCAGATGGGCATGTTGCTTCTCTCTTCCCAAACCATACAGCACTTGAAGAGAAAGATGAGTGGGTCACTTTCATCACTGATTCACCGAAGCCACCACCTGAGAGAATTACTTTCACTTTGCCTGTGATCAATTCAGCCTCTAATGTGGCAGTGGTAGTGACAGGAGAAAACAAGGCCGAGGCTGTGCACTTGGTGATCGATGATGTGGGGCCTGATTCCCCGGTGCTGCCAGCCCGAATGGTCTGCCCGACAAATGGGAAGTTAGTATGGTTTTTGGACAAGGCAGCTGCCTCTGAACTAGACGCTTCGCAATGCAATAAGTAGGGGTCAGCCTAGTACAAAGTCCATGTTTTTGTGTGTGTGTGTGTGTTTTTAGGGGTGGGGGTGCTTTTTTAGTAGCTGCGGCATTTGGTCTCTTTCAGGAACTGATGTTAAGAGAGGAAGTTAGTCTCAGTGCTAAGCGAAGTTTGTTTTGTTGGCAAGAATTAGGCTATCTTTGTTTATATTTATAGAGAGGATCATTTTCACTAAATGAAGGCTAGATTTCCCCCCACCTCACCCCCCATTGTTGCATGTATCTTCCTTCTACTTGATTAGATTCATAGATTTCTTTGCTGATATACCTTCTACCGGATCAGATCTCTACTTCAGTAAGATATTGTTTTTCATGTTTACATCTGATTTTTTTTTTTTCTTTCTTGAAACTGATATTCATTTGGGCTAAAACTATTTAAATATATAATGAACAATTCAATTTTGAATAATTGTTGATATATATTACAAATATAGAGAAATTTTAAAGTCTATTTTTTCTAGTGTAAATAGGCTTTTTTTCCCATCAACTTCTACTACAAGTTTAGAACAAGATTCATTCTTTTTAAAATGAAACGTGATGTAACTCCTAAAAATATTTTGTTCACTTGATTATGTACCTTTTACTTGCATGTTTTATATAGTGAAGACCATTGGTTTTTTTACCAAAAAAAAAAAAAGACCATTGGTTTTCATATACAAAGATTAATAAAAAATTATGTGCCAAATTTTATATTCGTAAAGAGTCATGGCACCATGTGCCTAAAATATATGCCTCCACTGGTACGTCTGCTCTTTTTCCTTTCATCAAACGCTCTACCTTAGAAAGGAACTTGTGATTTTTACATCATAAAGTTAATACAATAAAGGCAAAAACAATGGCCATTGTGAACCAGAATCTTATGCAGAGACTCCAATTCTATTAATATGTAATGGGAAAGGATTGACAATTAGAACACTTCCAGTGTCAGGGAGAAGTGTAGAACATGTTGTTAAGCAAGTATAGTCCAAGGAGAGTCACAATCTTGTTCAGCGGGTGAAACTCTAAGAAGATTCATGGGTTTCAAGTCCAAATTACCCCCTAACCATATCTGCACCGATATGGAGATCCATAGTGTAGAAACTTAAAATTGTAACAATAGAGACCACACCAGTGGTGTCACGGGCTTCATAGATTAGCTTTGTGGAGCAGTGAACTGAATCTTACCCATTACAAAAAAAAAAAAGGGGAGAGGGTCCTCAAACTGGTTGGATGAGGGAGCTAGCCAATGGGGACCTGGGAGAGGGGGGGGGGGGGGTTGGCAGTGGCAGCTGCGAAAGAGTGTCGAGAGAGAGAAACAATCACGTCACTGGGTCCTTCATTTTGCAGTTTCATTATTTGACTATTGATGCTTCCATTCATAGACACCAAAATTGCAATTCTACAATGGACTATTGAAGGAGAGAAGGCACTCATTCTTTTTACAGGGGATTCAAAGTTCCCAGCCTGTGAGACCTATACTACAACAATAAGAGAACCTCAACTCAGATGAACATCTCATCTCAATCAACTTACAGGATTCAATGTTCGATACTCCATTTCAGTTAGTGAACGTATGCCATCAGGATCAGACACCCCATCTTCTTCAATATCTTCTTCCATATCTTCTTTGGGAGGGAAGCCACATGTTCGGCCAAGCTTCCATTGGTCAATGACTCCACAATCAATAGCATACTTGATTGTGTGCTCTAGGTACTCTTTGTCGGTGATGCGGTGCGGCTGGACTGTCAACATTCTCAACAGAGCTGGAAACAAAGTGAAAATCATCACTACAAGCACAACTCCAGTTCAATTGAAAAAGGCTATAAAATGGGGCAAGAGGATGCAACTTATGCTCATTCACATTTAAATATAAAGATGGAGGCAGCAGTCATTTCCACTTCGCTGCTTCCCCCACCCCCTCCCTTTTTTTTCTTCCACAGAGAAGCTGTTTCCAGACTCAAACCATTGAACAGTGGTCAAAATTTGCTGTTCCTTCACACTATAATGCGAATGCATCCAACTCAAAGATACAGCTGTATGATGAATTACATAACTTGGTTTGACTCCAAATGCAGTAATATTTGCTTGGTAAACCTTGGGCGTAATCACATTGTTACCCAAGCAATACCCTCCCCACATAAGAACCATCTCTATTGCAGATAACAGATATTGGCAATGGGAAACATGATAGCTGCTGTAAACAATAAGAAAAGAGATGGTACTGTTATGATTAACAGATTATTGATAACCTACCTGCAACAAGCCCATCACCTAATGCTGACATGTCACAAGTGAAGGGAGTAATCGGTGGATCCTCCATTCCGAGGACTGCACCATTGTCTTTCTCTGTATAGTAGTGTATCTTAGAAGTCCCATTAGTCACAAACAGAACCTTGAGATTTTCATGCCAAAGTGATGCAACTACTTCTGGTTTGTAATGGAGAAACTTAGACTTATCATTGTCTTTGGTATCAAAATTCTCAGAGGGCTTGATCCCACAAAGAAATTCCAGTTCCTGCTTAGTGACCTCGATGATGTCGGCAAGATTCCATGCTTGCTGAATGAACTTCTTGCTTTCCTCACCAGACTGCCAAAGTGGCAAGGGAAGATTTAGGTCAAAGAAGATGATTCCACCCAATTTCCTGGAGATCTTGATGGCTTGAATCGTAGTTGATCTCATATTTTGGTCCAGCAGGGAAGATGAGTTGAAGTAGAACATCTTTGCCTGTATAAGATTTAATAGGGTTAATGGTCTCTGTATGTGAGAACTGTCAATCACACATATCCCTGCAACGATATTCACCAAAAAAGAAAAATCCCTGCAACTATGCTTGTCCTAGAAAACCAGAATACTGTCAAGAAAAAGATCTGCAGGATATATCCTTGGAAAAAGTTGCTGCAACATGTCCAGAATAGTAGAATGTCATTCATAGGAAAATACTTCACGCTAAAAAAAGTATCCCAACATAATGGAGTCAAGACACTCTCCAATCCAAGAGAAATGAATGAAGAAATGGTTGATGGAATCCCCACCTTCCAAGCACAAAGTCCAAACATCTAGAAAGAGATTTCATTTCTCATGGGAGGATGAATGTCCAGCCACATGTCATGCAAGGTCAATTTCTTTGAACCATTGTGGAGATCCTGAGCTCCTACCCAATTTTACAAGAAAACAAGCCCATCCAATCACTGGAAGACAGCTAACTTAAGCAAGAGGTTTTAGAAGAAACTTACTTTTAGGCTCTGAGATCCCTATCCTAGCATCCTAACCAAAATGTAAGCTGTTACCATCTTTAGATGATCAATTACATAACTGATATCCTTGATTTCATTAGCATTCTGATACCTATTAAGCTCTCAATCCTAAGCAGTAAGAAGAGCAGTTATCACATTTCGAAATGAACATATTCTTATGGTAAATTGGTATGGAAGATTGTAGACATGAGATTTGGACCAAGATTACAAGGCTCCTATGTAGGTCTTTCCAATAAAACAAATGACCTACTGTACACTAATGTTATTGTGCCCTCTTTATACGGCTTTACTTAGATCACCCTGTGCCAGAGGCTTTGTCTAGAGCCGCTTGCAAGCAAGGATGATTTTCTTTCTTCCATTGCATTCCCAAACCAAGAACTGTGCAATGGTACTCTTCCAATAAATTAGGTGATTTTTCTTCGCATCCCTGAATTGCATATGATATCCTTTTGGATCATGGAGGTGATCTTTCTCGCTGTCCACCGATTTGCATGGGATATCCTTTTGGTTCATTGTTGTCAACGCATTGCCTTGGAATCCAGGCATCCCCTTTACTGAAAGGGTTCATAGGTTACCTAGGTGTCACCTTGACACTTTTTTAGGTGTTGCTTGAATTTCACCTCCTCCAACAGATCAACACCTAGAATTGCCTAGATGGCAGACTCCATGACAACCATGCTTTAGAGTCTCTCAAGTTGTATTATACTTTGGCCCAGTAGTCTTGAAGACCAAATGCAATTCACCTTCTAGTTTAGTCTCTTCAATAACTCCTCCAAGAAGCATTCTCATTGTTTAAGAGGTCAATTCATATTTCACCCAGAAAATTATCATTTTATTCATAATGATGTCCTCAATGAACCGATAAATGCCAGTGTATTGATTATTTGCATTAAAATGATCAGCTCATCTTGAGCTTAAATCATTTTCTCTTCATGCCAGTACTGGTTCTAATACTACAGCTTTCACAAATTTCCCCCCTTTTCATTTGTTCTGTTTTTCAGATTAATTACATGATATGGCATACAATACTTATGTACATATAACTCGTGGACAAACTAGAGGAACTTTCTTGCTTGATATCTGTCTCAACGATTTCACATCTCCAATAAAATAAATAAATGACTGGAATGACTAACTTACATATGGAGAAGCTACGTTCTAGCTTTGTCGATTTGAAAAATTGGGTGCTAAATTTTTAATGCTTAACAAATTTGAATCAGAAGAGCACATACAATACTCTCACCCTACATCAAGTTGGCTTGAGGAGTTTCCTAGGAAGAGTACATTTAATTGTGAATCCATGATCCAAATGAGGGCACCGTGGATGCTAATATCCCAGAAGATGAACACACTACGTATGTAAATATACCACAAGGTGATTTTCCAATTACATATACACTGCATGCAATGATAAACCTATAAATAAACAAGTTCATTCTCAACTGTTCTTAGGGTCTAATCTATCTTTTTCACCTTCCATAAGAAATTAAGTCTCTTCTAAACAAGAACTGGTTACAATTCGCCCAATGTTACAGACAGTAGAAAAACACATCCAGTTATTACAAAATGATAACTGCAAATCCTTAAGCTTAAACAAGATTCTCCACAACAACAAGGGGGGCAAATAATATTAAGAGTGGCTCCTAAATTTTAAAATCTGAATGTCTTACCTCTTTCAGCACATCAATGTTGATCTCAGACCTGGATAAAGAATTCTCAGCACAAGCCTTGACACAAGTCATTCTCAATGCACCACGCTTACTAATTTTCATATGTGATACAGCAGTAAGTTTTTTACTGTCTATACTAACTGAACGGGTCTGGACATTGTTGACATTCAAATAGTATAGCATGGTTTGACCATACTCATCATCTCCAAGCTTCCCCATGAATGCAACACGCCCACCCAAGCTGGCAAGTGCCAATGCAACATTACTTGAAGGCCCACCAGGTGCCCTTATAAACTTGTCTGGAGCCCATAATGCATCCTTCATGCTGTCATGGATCTCATGGTTAATAAGTCTGTTGGCTGGCCTCCCAGAGGGTATGAAAGCATGTTGAGCAGCTCCAAAGCAACATACTAGAGGAGGCCAACCATAGGTAGAGCTAATATCTTCCCCATCATCTATGTCAAATTCTAGGTCTTCCTCCTTTTCTTCCTCAAAGTTTTTCATGGAAGTATGTCTCTGATTATTACTGTTTTCTGCTTCTATACCTTGGTTCTCTATATCGTCAGTCTTCTTTCTAGTCTTCCTTCGTCTGGTCACTTTCTTATCAATGCTCTCCTCCTCTGAGCTAGTAGATACACTGAGAGCTGCAGATCAAGAGGTTATGCGCTATACAAAATGGAACGAATAAGGAAGGATTTTACCACAAGGCAGAAATTGAGTTTACCTTTCTTTTGGCCTTTTCTGGAGGCTTTTATTGAAGCTCCATTTGAAGCAAATGGACTGGAAGTTTCTTCTTGTAAAGCATCACCATCCACGATGGAAAACTCATCTGGAGTCTCAGGCTCTGCCTTCTCTGTGCTTTGCTTAGAAGCTCGCTTAGAAGTCCTTGAAGCCTTTTTAATGGTAGTTCCTTCTTCATTCGGTGTCTCTTGGACTGTGGGTTCCACAGATTTCTTATTAGACGCACCAACAGCAAGACCCAATCTCTGCAATCTAAAACCCTGAAGCTGAACGGACAATGGTGGGGAGGGAACGGACCAATTCGAGAGCCACCTGAAAAATAAAAGACACAAGGTCAAGTAATCACAGAGGATAGGGTTTCATGCAACATCTTACTGGCACGAAAAACTCTTAACTTAATAAAGAATGAAAGGACAAGAAAGTAAGAGAAAAAGCAAAAACCTGGTTGATGGAACCGACTGTGTGAAAGTTAGAGACGCCATGAAAGGGTATTTCAACAGCTCAATTTGCAGTCCCAACGATTCACGCCCGTCATGGCGAAATAACCATGAGCTCTCTTTGAGCTCAAAATAATGGCTGTTGCAATTTGCAAATATCTTATGACTAAAACACCACTACAACCGAAACTCTTCAAAACCTAATCCAACGAAAATTTTAAAGAAACCCGGGGCAAATTCGTAAGAATAGCGCGAAACAATATCCTAAGGAAAATTTCTTTCAATTTAAAACCTTAGACCCTTTTCTGTTGTCAGCTACTCTGCTTTTTTGAGAAAAAACTAAAATAAAATTAGAACTAAAAGCACTTATGCTTCAATTTCTCAGGTAACTGCTGCTATTCTCCATTAACGAATTCACCGTTATGAGATTGTTTTGAGGCATCTCAATCTAATGGGTGATGATTTCTCTCGTTTCTTTGGTCTGCTCTTCCTAGTTATGTTGGATTTGCTATTTCAATTTTAGGATCTCTTTTGAAGAAATTCAATTCAATGAGGATATTTACTGCGCGATATTGTTTTATGCCTGCCTTGCGTTGTTCCATTCATGTGCAATTGATGTATGTCGAAGAGGGTGGGCATGTGTTTGGATATCCACGCCATTTATATCTGTGTTAGCAAGAATTCATAAATATGCGTTGGTATTCATCTTTAGATCATTTATTTTGATATTGAGATCTCTTTCAGAAAATCTCACGAGGTGATGTCTATTTCTGTTTTCTGGATTGCTTTTGTGAGTTGTTTGGTGCCATTTTCAGCTGGAATTTGTTGAGTCAGTTTCTGGGCATTTAGAACTTGGCTTGGGTTCAATGATTTTATTGTCATACCCTCCCTTCGTTTTATGTTTTCAGGTGTCTCCATATTCATAGGAGAATGGATGCTGATAGTGCTATACCAATTTCTAATTATTAATCTGTGAAGGAGGTTTTGGGTGTGTTCCCTATCGGGCTTCTCAGATTTCGATGTTATTTTTCTGGGGAAAACAGGGGTTTTGAGCCAATAATTCCTCAAAACATGTTTTAATGCATAATCGTATCTTTTCTCATTAGTCAATCTCACTACCTTACCTTTGTCGAAGTATGGATGGTGGCTTGGCAGTGAATCAGTAATGTTTTTTACCAAAAAAAGAAAAGAATCAGTAATGTTTGTTCATACTTGCGCTTACTGTTTCAGCTCAGGATGTGACAACTAATTAAGGTTCTGTAAACTTCATTTCTGGATCTCATTACTTAGCAAGGCCTGTACAATAACTGTTAGGATGATAAGTGTGTTTTCGTTGGTTTCCTCTGAACTGTTTCTATAGCTGAATGATCAATTTGGAATTCTTGTAAAAGGTCAATCCTGCTTCTCGTTTTGGTAGTGCATATATCAGTAAAGGTTTAGGGGGTCCACAAATGGCCTTGTATCCCCATACTGAAATGATCAGTACTCACCGTCAATCTCAACCAAAAGTATCTACCATTAGATGGATCTTATCTTTGAGAGTCTTTAGGTGAAAACTCAAAAAAATCACCTTTAGATGGGCTGAAACAGGTATTTCCTGATAGAAATAACTAATTTTGTAGGTCAAGAAGAACCCATGTCATGGGTGTTCCTAATCCGAAGCCAGATTGTCTTTGGTGACTGTTAAGGAACTTTCAATAAGTAGAAGCTGCAGTTTTTCAGATCTGATTGATGGGCTCAGAAGGAGCTAATATCCATATTACTAATGTTGGGTGCTACCACACTTCAATCTTGGAATTCTATATAAGGTAGACAAACTAATACCTCTTCCAGTAGTTGCTCTAGAAATACCTGAGATAGAGGGGAGGCCCCTTGTCTGTGGATACTTTTCACTCAGAAGGTCCAGTGGAAGAATTGAGAAATAGTTGCATTTAGATCCCAAACTGCTTAAGGATGCTTCAGCTCTTGTGGTTCCTTAGGTGGCAATACAACTACGGGGGACCCCTAAAGTAATGAAAATCTATAATGTGAAGATGTATTTGTGCATGTCTCTTCTAGATCACATTTGGAGGTCATAGTTCCAGAATCATCAGGGTCTCAGCATGGGGAATTATTATAAACTCTGCAATTGGATTCTTCAGGAATACTGAGCAATTTGGATGTCCTTATGGGTTTGCAGTATTAAATTCTTTGAGGTTGCTCCATTGTGACCAAGTGATCATGTGCTTTGAGTCTTTGGAAACATTCTCTCAAGAAAGAGGGGGTTAAGACTATGTAGAATATGTCCTTCCTCAGTAGGAGCTTCATAAACTGATTGCACCATTTTATTGGTTTGTATGTGGGATCAGGTTTTGGGTTCATGACATGTATGGGGATAAAACTGTAATATAGGTGTGGAGATTTTTTTTTTTGGGGGGGGGGGGTGGGGGGGGGATGAATAATGGCGTGGGTATAATCACTTTCAGATAGTGTGTCCTCTCTCTCTCTCTCTCTCTCTCTCTCTCCCTCTCTCTCTCTTTCTTTCTTTCTTTCTTTTTTATTTTTAATCCTTTTCATGTTGGAAAACCCTAAATGGAGGCATGGAGATTGTAATGTGAAGTGAAGAGTTTTTCTCCAGTAAGTGAAAGTTGCCTGATTCTCTTGAAGGATGTAGATAAAGATCTAAAGCAAGACAAGTTTTGAATGTGATTGTTCTGTCTGTTGTGTCTGCACTCAGAATGATAGAATATCTCTCATTGGTATGTGAAGTGAATGGTGTGGCGACTTCTGTAGCTAAATAAGCTTCAGATAGCTTCTACTCCCGAGGGGGGGGGGGGGGGGGCTCCCCCAGCTTTTAGTCTTGAACATATTTGCTAGGAGATGCAGGATATGACTTTGGTATTGGTTTCACTGGTCTGTTCTGGTGTTCCTGTGTACTCTTGATTTGGATCTCTCTTTCTGCTGCACTAGAAAGATTCAAGTTTATGTTTCTGTACTTGGGTGTGCCTGAACATTATTTATGTAGAGCTTAATCTTTTCTTTTTAGTAGATCTTCATTTATGAATATTGAGTTGTGTATGTCTCATGAGATGATCATTAAAAAGGGCGTACCCAGTGCCGAAGCTCCCACACTGTGGGGTCTGGGGAAGGGACTTTCTAGGCAGCCTTACCCCTGCTTTTTGCAGAGAGGCTGATTCGAACCCGCGACCTCCAGCACACAATGGAGAGACTCCACCATTGCGTCAGGCCTGCCCTTCTTCATGAGATGATCGTTGACCCATACAAAACAATTTTCTATGGTAGAGGACCAATGGTTTTTATTCCAATAAATTACTTTGATCTTTGTCTTCGTTCAGCTATAGAGAGCTTTGTGCATTGAAAGAAGGGATTAGGCCCTTGCTAAGTACCTTTCTATTCTGGTGAGAGAACCTGAAGCAGGTGTTGCTATAAGTGCTGGGATTCTGGACCTCTGGTATTGCCAACATCATTAGCGTGCACAATGTTTTTTTGTTTTGTTTTGGTAAGTAGAGTGCACAATGTTAAAGAAGACCCTTATGCTGCAAGGCTTTGTAATGCTTTACTAAAGAAAAGAAAAATTCTTTCATGGTTTGTTCCTAGGATGGCACATGAAAGACAGAACCTACAAGCAGTTTTTGCATATTTGTTGGCCAAGTAAGTCACGGATGATGAAAAGTTCTACCATTTTCATATCGGAGAATTAAAGTTGCTAGCTCAGTAAATTAGAACAACACTAGGCTGCACCCATTTAGGGCATTTTTCTATTTGACAATCGCTAGTTTTCTCCATTACTTGGAGAGAAGAAAGTGCCAGCTTTGTAAATTAGAATAATCCGAGGCTAGTTCCAAAATTTTTATCTTTTCTATCTAGGGTTACTTACTTGACTACTTGAGGGTCTTTTTGCTATTCCAATAGGGAGGGAGGGTTTCGATTGTGAATCTCAATTGTCAATCCTCTTCCGAACGTTAGGCTTGGCAACGGCTAGTTACTTTTGAAAACTTTTTACCGTTTGAAAATATTCCAGACACGATTCAGTTCCATTACTGTTTGATTTTACTGACCAGGAAGCTGTTCTACCTTGAAACCCTTCTCGAATTCCTTCCTCATCAGCGCCTAATTCAATTAACAGTTTCTGATTTGATTTGGGCCGTCTAGAATGGGGAAGGAGAAGCTAATGGATCAGATCTTCAACCTAAAGCTTACATCCAAATCACTCGTGAGGCAAGCAAAGAAGTGTGAACAGGAAGAGAAATCTGAGAAAGCGAAAGTGAAGAAAGCGATCGAGCAGGGAAACATTGACGGCGCAAGGATCTATGCGCAGAACGCAATCAGCAAGCGTAACGAACAACTCAACTACCTGCGCTTTGCATCACGACTTGACGCAGTGGTTGCAAGGCTTGTGAGTCAGAATAACCTGCAGAGTGTGGGGAAATCAATGAGCGGCATTGTTAAATCGCTTCAAGGGTTATTTTCTGTTGGGAAAATGGAGAAGATCTCAAAAACTATGGATAAATTTGAGAAGGTGTTTGCGAATATTGAAGTGCAGAGCAGTTTCACTGAAAAATCCATGGCTGGAACTACATCTTTGTCCACGCCAGAAGGAGAGGTGGCTCTACTGATGCAACAAGTGGTTGATGATTGTGGATTGGAGGTGTCTCTGAAGCTCCCTCAAGCTGGGAATTCAAGTAATCAACAGGTTAAGGGCTTTGTGCCTAAGGAGAAAGGACCTATGATCTCTCTTTCTGAGGAGGAGCTGAGTAGGCGACTGGCTGATCTCAAATCAAAAGGCTAGTTTTTATTAGTTTCTTCTACCCTTTCCTTGTTCATGACCTGGGCTTCTGTATTTTCCTTTTACAAAATTTCTGAATCCGAAAGCTGAATGGGTAGGTTTTTTAGATGGGATTATCAGTTCATAGGTTTCTGTACAGGAAAGATCATCAATCTCTAAGACTTTGAAATGGAGATGTGTAAGTCAACAGTCAACTAATATCACTAGGGTTTTCTCTCAATTCCACACACCAACCAAAAATTTCAAACTAATCTCCATGTTGTCATACGCCATTAACAATAGGAAATGCTAACCTAATCACATGAGCTTGAAACCTGTGGACGCACGCATTGTTAGTGTAAAACCTAGGAATTGAGCTGGCTCATCACTGTCACACGCGAAGGGAGAAATTTATTTTTCTCTTCTTGAAAGAGATTGGCCAACTTCTTCTGCTCGAATCTTCCAAATTTTCTAATTTTGAATCTTCTTTTCAAGATGTAGGGAAAGCATCATCCATGTCCAAGCTCAAACCACATGAGAAGCTTAAAAAATCATCATCTGGTGTCTCTCACTATCACAGGGGATACAAGAACTGGCATCAATTAGTCTTCATTTGAAGATGTTCATGTTTATAAGATGGATGTGATATTTCCTGGGATTTGTGAGATTAGCGAGGATACTTGAAATCCATCTGCCGCACAGTCCGACTTAATCGATCTCATTTAATTGACATGATGTTGTAGTAGTTTTTATTCTGGTAATGTGATAATGACTCTGCTTTATCCGTCTAAACAAGACTGGCGTGCCCATCATATATGGGCATGTTGGACGCTATAATAGTTGGTTAGGTAGATGCATAACTAATTCATTATACATCAATCACTATATTTGAATCATATCATGCCATGTTACTTACTTCGATAAGAAACATACGAATGTGATGTTGATGATATAAGATTTTAAAATACATGTTAAAAGGATTTATTTAGTATTTTTTTTCTTCTTCCAGTGCTAACTACCCATATGATGTACCAATCTTCTTACTTCATTTACTCTATCAAGCTCAAAAATGTACAAAAAGATACCGATGGAGTTTGTAATAATTAATATCTAACCTTAATGTAATGATTTTTAAATGAGTAACGTAGACACAACCTATAGTGGGAATTTTAGAAGAAGATGAAAAATGGTGGGACCCAAACAATAGAATAAACGTGATTACACGTTAAGACCAGCTCTTCTAGAAATATCACATCAAATTTCACATATGAATTTCTTTTTGGGTAGGAATTTCACATATAAATTACATCATACACAATTGACTAAGAAATTCCACTCATAGACCTTATATCAGGCGTTGATCATTTTGCCACGTGTCTATTGAATATCAGAAGATCCAAAGTTGAAGTTCCCATCTAAAGGTCAGCTTTACCAAAGGATCTCTACCATCCGATCTGTCTGCTCCGTCACGTTTGGTGCAAGGAGAATTATTAATACGCGGAAAATGAAAAAGTCTCCAAACAGGCGACATAGGCTATGCCACACACTGCCTTTTGTCCCTTTCTTTCCCCCTTAGCTGGCTCTTCTTCTCTGCCAGCTAAGAGATTATTCAAGAAAGATTGGTTTAACAACGGTGGGCCCCATCTTTGTATGACATTATTTATTTATTTTACAAATTAAAATTTAAACCAACACGGAAACGAGTTAATTAGGTTCTAATATTCTATCAATTTTTGGGTACCCCTGGAGAGAGTAGAGAGCAATGCAAGCCCTTCTCTTCACCGACAATAACATCTGCTATGGAAAATATTTGTTGAAGAACTTCCAAGGGTTGGTTTAGGTTCGAGAAAAAGAAATTATTTTTTGTATTTAAATAATTTTAAAATTATTTTTAAAAATTAATTAATTAATTGCTTCTAACATAACGGTGGCATTTTATGATATTAAGACCTTAAGACCAAGAAGTTGTCAAAAACCTTTGTTTATGTACTTTTTTCATCTCTCATAAGCAATTTTTTTTTCTAATGACAAATTGTCGGCATCATACATAAGATTATTCTAATTATTATTATTTTTTTAATAAATCATATAATTGTCGCTTACCAAACTTTGAAGCACTCTTTGAAGAAAGATATAACTTTTTTTTTTTAATAAATATTATATGTGTGCCCTGTAGATCATCATGTACAATTAGATATAACATTAGTTTTTTTATTTTATTTTTTGTGATGAATAAACAGCATTACACTATTTGATTTCTAATAATGAAAGGGTAAAACCGTAAAAGTCAGGTAAATACAGCAAATTCTAAAGACAAATGCTGATAAATAATAGATTAGAATTAATTAATTCAAAACTACTTGGAATCTGTTCTTGACTTTTCTTGTAGAAATATTACAACGATATTAATTAATTTCGCTATTTCAGTGTTGTTTTTATCATTTATAATAACCATTGTTGAAAATTTTGGTGAAAGATTTAAAATCTACAGTGAACCGTTCCGAGACTAAAATACTAAATTCCAGTAGTGTCTTAAAGCTCGGTTGGATCTTAAGCTCACCTGCTCTGTGAGAAAATAGAGAAAGTCCAGTTCAGTTGCCTTTGTTTCTCCATTTCTTGTCTTCTCTTCAAGTCCCGCCTGGTAGCTAACAGATCTTGACGCTCAATCAGCGGCAACCAGCAACATCAGAAGAAAATCTGTGATCGTAATGGGTTTGCGCATCTGCCCCGGAAGCAGATCCATCTCCAAGCTCTTCAACTTTACTATTTTGGTTCTGTTTTTGCTTTCCTACTTCAGCTTTACTTCTACAGGTTCTTACTTCGTACTCGACTTCATTCTTCTTCTTTTTTTTTTTGGTTCCCTTTATTTCTTCAGTACAAGTTTTCATCTTGGAGTTGACTCTCGGGTTATGTTGTTTTGATTGGTTAGATGTCTGAGACTTTTGGTCTCTTTCAAGGTTTGGTATGTGTTGTTTGATTGAATGAAAATTTTAGGACTGAAGAAATGGGTTCGTGTTGGTAATGTAAGAAAAGTATCTTTTGGGCGATTATGTGCATTCTATGGTTTTTTCTTCTTCTTCGAAATCCGTTTATGCATGTTTATTTCATGGATTTCGCATGCTTTTACAAATGGTTAATGTGGAGATACATTTATGATGACCAGATTTCCTATCTTTTGGCAGCAAAATTTAGATTAAAGCTCTCGATTTAGCATCTGAGTTGCGTAATTTCACATTCCAGATTTGCTTAAGAACTTGCCATCCGAGATCATTTTTTTATCTCCTTAATCCCCCTAGCCATTGGGCTAGGGATTTCCCGTTTGCTATTTCAAAAACCAATATTCAAAGTTAGTTCCTGTTTTCCGGAAATTTAGAAGGTTCCACATCTGTTTTTCATCTCCTTTTGACTGTTGGATTTGTATCCCGTGTCTTTCCTAGCATAGCCTAGAATTGGGCCAATCTTCTTTGTGCCTCTGCAAATTAGGACTCTTCATGTGGAGGAGTCCATAATCTGTTCACAGAGAAGGTGCAGTTTATGTATACGGTTACTAAAAATTCTTGCAGATGGATTTCATAAATTTAGAAAAGATGAGGATGTATCGTATGGTTATGGGTTTGAGGTCCTACTCGTTGTATGCACTTTGAAAATTTCAGAAATAGAAAAATGATACTGTTTGTAAATTCTTCACACTGAAAATCTAACTTTTGTCTCACGTTATGTTTTTCAGAGGCCTATGATCCCCTTGATCCCAATGGAAATATCACGATCAAATGGGATGTTATAAGTTGGACTGGTGATGGCTATGTTGTAAGTATCTGAGACCTGATATGGTAATCATATAGTAGGGGAGATCTGAGGCTAGGCCTTAGCTATAGACGTCCTAGTTACAGTAGATCACAAACTCTCTCTCTTGTCCCTATCATTCCTCATCTTCTTCTCTCAAATGAAGCCAGTATTTCTTTCAATTCATTTTGTGTTTCAAATGAAAGTTATGTTGTCATTCAAAACTTCTGAGATGCTTGAGAATGAAATTTGGTTAACCATACTTTTCTAGAAAAATGGTAGTCTACCATTCGTGAAGATCTCGAAGTTATATTCAGTGTATTTGGTATGTGGGAATTATTTATTATTTCTTTCTTTCGTATTGAATAATCAATCTTCTAATTGGAATTGCACAGGCTGTTGTTACGATTTACAATTTTCAACAATATCGTCACATTCAATCGCCTGGATGGCAATTGGGATGGGTATGGGCAAAGAAGGAGGTGATTTGGAGTGCAATGGGTGCCCAGGCCACAGAACAAGGAGACTGTTCAAAGTTCAAAGCGACCATCCCACATTGCTGTAAGAAGGATCCAACAGTTGTAGATTTATTGCCAGGAACTCCTTACAACCAACAGATTGCAAATTGCTGCAAAGGGGGAGTAATCAATTCATGGGCCCAGGATCCTGGTAATGCAGTAAGCTCGTTCCAGGTTAGTGTTGGTCAATCAGGCACCACCAACAAGACTGTCAGAGTGCCAAAGAACTTCACGCTTAAAGCACCGGGGCCTGGGTATACATGTGGTCCTGCAAAGATTGTAAAACCCACCAGATTTATAACTGCGGATCTAAGGAGAGTTACTCAAGCAATGAGTAAGTTAGTTATTGGACATTCTCATTAACTCCCTTTCACATTAGTCCCATTAGAATATACAATATTTTTTTGGGGTTTTTCTCTAGATACATACTTCTTCATCATCACTTGTCACTTGATAACTTGGGAAAGCTACCACCTTAAGTTTTTGCTGTTCAAGTTCTTGTCTTTTGCAACAAGGTCAAAAAATTGTTGTAGTAATTCTATACTGAAGGGGAAAAAAAGGATTTGCAAAAGCTTCTGGTCAAAATATGTGTAATATAATTTGTGCATTATTTCTCCCTCCCCCTCCCCTTCTTTCTAAAACACACACACGCACACACAATAGGGAGGAGGCGGAATCCAGAAACATATTGTAGTTGTTCTACAAGCTGAGTCCTCAAGTTTCTGAATGGTCCCGTGTCTTGTTGCTCATTATTCCTTTTTCTTATTGAACAAAAATTGAAAAGGACTTGCTTTTTACTCTTACCTGCTTGATCTAGAGTTTGCTACATTTCAGAATAAACTTTCTTCTTCAGTCCAACGTGAGCACATACGGAGGTCAAATGAACTGCTGCATGATCTAATAAGTAGTTGTTTCTTTATGCCATTGTGTGTCTATGTTCTTTTCTTCATCTTTTTTAATAATATATATGTTGGTTTTTTAACTGGTCTACGGGTAAAAATGATGCAGATCAGTTTGTTTGATAGTATTATAAGTACAATAACAGAAAAGATTCTGGCATTTACCTTCAGTTTCTTCCTCATGACAGTGACTTGGAATGTTACCTGCACATATTCTCAGTTCCTGTCTCAAAAGACTCCCACTTGCTGTGTCTCTCTTTCTTCCTTCTATAATGACACAATAGTGCCCTGCCCAACATGCACCTGTGGCTGCCAGAACAATATAACTCATCCAGGCAGTTGTGTTGAGTAAGTTCTAGAACAAATCCTTGTCCTGCTACTCTGCCATCTTTATTTTCTTCTGTCAAATTTCCTTCTGGATCTTTGAAAATGATGTAATGAATTTCTGTTTGTTCTTTTCCTTTATCTGGGCTGGTTACAGGCGGAATTCACCATACTTAGCTTCAGCTGTTGCAAGTTCAGGAAAAACTAGCTATACTCCTCTGGTCCAATGCACTAACCATATGTGCCCAATCCGAATTCACTGGCATGTCAAGCTTAATTACAAGCAGTATTGGCGAGTGAAGGTCACAATTACAAATTTCAATTACAGGATGAACTACACACAGTGGAACTTGGTTGTGCAACACCCAAATTTTGACAATCTCACTGAGGCTTTCAGCTTCGAGTATAAATCATTGACTCCTTATGGTGGCATAAGTAAGTTCCATTCTTAATCAGATTTCTTTCTATTCTTATTTTGGTTTTTAGTGGGTTCTTTTTTGGCTGGATAGCTGACTACTTTCTCAAGGAAAGTTGGAATGCATCTACAAGAGAAAGACAAAGCTAATTAAATAATATAAAGCAGTGATAAGGGTGAGGCATTCTGAAATCCTCTCTTCTAGTCTAGCAAGTTCATTCACGTAAGAGTTAGACAGTGTTGGTCTACAGTTGAACTTGATTTTTATGGGGGACACAAGGAATCATATCACTTTACAACATGTGATATCTCTGAAGGACTTGTACAGCATGTTGTTGACTATTAAGTCACTACTGTAGTGCCCTCACACAATGTGTCCATCTCTGAGCATAGGGCAGTAGTTTCAGTGTGGAGTCTCCAATCATTTTGAGATTGATTATGCCCACAACTATATCTCAGAACCGGCTTTCAGCATTGTTCATAAATTGAGTCTGATGGTGGAGGCAATCCAAAGAATAATATTCTCTCTCAGAAAAACTATATGCGAAAAATCTTAATGTTTGGTCAACTTCAGTCTGTTAGATCAAGGGGCCTGTGGATTCCCTATGTGCTATCTGATGGAGTGTGGTCAATGATCTTTCAAAATGGACATTCAGGATGACCTGAGATGAGCCCTGCAGGCTAGCAGCAGCACTACTCTAAATGGAGTCTTCCCTCTCTTTGTGAAAAAGCCTTGTACAATGAATGGTCAGTCAAAATTTATGCCATTCAGGAAAATTCACACATTTGATTCCTACAAAACGATGACCCTTAATGTGGAGCCAAATTCCTTTAAGCATTTGGCATTTGAAGAATCAGTTGACTGGGTTCTCCATGTGCCATGCATACGTCAAGAACATGTGGGTGCACAACCCAGTTAATTGTTTTCTTTTATCATGTTCCCTCTAGTTAATTTCTGTAGTACTCAGCTGAAAGCCCAACCGTTTTGGAGCCAAGTTCCCAACAAGCTAGAAATTGGCAGTCCAGGGTTCTGGTACATGGGCACCTCTAATATCTTTTGCTTGGTGGCTCTTCAAAATAAACATGATTCACCTAGAATCATCTTTGTTGATCTCTTTAGTGAGGCTCATTATGTTAGTTGCTGCTTAAAGAATAAATGAAATGGCATTTAGAGGGGTTGATCAGCTATCTACTTTGTTTCTGAACACTGTTAATGCCATAACCTGAAACCTTTTGGTTTTGTGCTGCAGATGATACTGCCATGCTATGGGGAATTAAATTCTACAATGATTTGCTTATGCAAGCTGGCCCTCTAGGGAATGTACAGTCAGAGCTACTTTTCCAGAAGGACTCGTCAACTTTCACTTTTGAAAAGGGATGGGCTTTCCCTAGGCGTATTTATTTCAATGGTGATAACTGTGTCATGCCGCCACCAGATGCCTATCCATTGCTGCCAAATGCCAGCAACCGCCCTATTATTTCCTTGCTTTGGTCAATCACTGCTTTGCTGGCAACCTTGGCATTATTATTTTCTTATGCCTAGTGAACCATACCAGGATCATACTGCAGAATATGGTTTCGTCGGAATAACCGATTAGAGCTGATCATCTGAGAGCCTATGGCATTAATTGAGGGTCATACATTCTGAGAGCTTCAGATGACAAAGTGGGTTCAGGTAAAATGCAATTCTGAGAACAAAATTTCATTCTGCATTGTTTATTGGCCGGTTGAATCCGCTGTCATTTTTGTGTACTTTTTAGTGTTGTATTCTATTTTTATTTATGCAGTTAATCATATCTGGTTGTAAGTTGTAAGTGATCCACACTAAGTTGTTCTTCCCATTGTAATAGAACCATTCACAGGGAATTTATTGAAAAAATATATATTTGTGAACTTTGTATTATTCTCATACTGCATTTGTCATGGTTAAGTATCAAGAGAAAGTGAGAAACCATGAACCAAATAATGTACGAGAATCTTGTTGGTAAATTCATCGTGTTGAACATACACCTATCCCTGATTATACACTGCAATCAATGCATTGACTTGTCTTGCAGCTGGGTTCTTAGCTGTTGCCTACGATAATCCAGAAAACAGACTAATGTAAGATTTTAGTCATCTTTATTCGAAATGGAAAGTTAGTCTCTGGAGAGAAAATGAGGTTAGAGTTTATGGAAAAAAGCCTTTTCTTTTATTTTTGGTGAATCTGGAAGAAAACGTTATTTGGTGTGTAGGTACACAGGGCAGACTGATTTTGAGTACTGTCACTGGCTCACCAGATAATCTGGACCATGATTCAAAGCACATATTAAAGTAATACAGAAACTATGCATCAGGTTGATCATACATTTTTATGTGAATCTACACTGAGTGAACCTGCAATAGTCCATGGGGGTAATCCATTCAGTATTTGAGAAGATAAAGAACCCTACGTTGAATGTTTCTAATCTGTCCACAAAATTTACTATATTCAATTTTGTTACTTTGATCACTCTTACAGTTTGCATTACTTAAGATGGTTATAGAATAAAATTTGATGCTGAATGTACCTTCACCTCATATTAGAAAGGGGTTTGCTCTTCCTCTCTTCTAAACTTTCAGGGAACTCTTTTGCGTGTGTGCTCTCTCTACCATCAGACAATCATCAAGATGAAGAGCAGGGAAGCCACCAGTTTTGGGAGTGTAGAGGGCTTTGCAAGGGCAGAATTTGGAAGGAATGGGTATGTGTCAGGCGGAGGTAGCATGCACTCATCACCATTAAAATAGACCTTCCGTGGAAATGCCCATCCTTGCTTGAAAGTGAACGTGAGTGGATCCTTCTCAAGGAGTATCTCCGATTGTACATTTCCAAATTGCCCAGCCTCCATCAGCAGGTCGTTGTAGAATTTCATCCCATAAAACATGCCAGTATCATCTGCATTTACAATTACAGAATTTTTTTAGGGTGATATCCAGGAAGAAGGCACAAAAAGTAACCAGATCAAGATTTGTTTAGCAGTTGATATCTAGAGGGTGAAAGTGCATATGAAATTCTTACGAACTTACTTATGGATTGGTAGGGGACAAGAGGCTTATAGTCGAAACTGAAGACTTGAGTTACATTATTCAGATTTGGGTGCTGCATGACAAGTGTCCACTGGGTAAAATTCATCCGGTAGTTGAAGTTTGTGATTGCGATCTTCGCTCGCCAGTATGCCTTGTAGTTGAGTTTTACATGCCAATGCACTCTGATGGGGCACATATGGTGGGTGCACTGCAGTAGTGGTGTGTTATCCTTCCTTGTGGCGTTGATTGCACTGAGTGTCTTGGGATCATTATTTCTGTTACACACACCATTTACAAGCATTAGGGTTTAAAACCTTTATACATGAACATGATAAAATGTTTTACTGAAAAAGTAAGCATGATAATTACTATGAATCTAATCTGTTCGCTAGTACATCATATTGTTTGGATGTTGAGTTGGAGGATTACTTGACACAGTTTTTCTTGTTTTGGCATCCACAAGCACAAGCTGGGCATGGAGTTATGGTGTCATTGTAGAAGGTTGAGAAGGAGACACAACAATTTGGGTTCTTCCGGGCTAGGATCTGCGAATAAGTACAGGTTACATTCCAAGTCACTGCAGGAAAGATCAAAATTCAAGAAACATGTGTCATTAACCATACTCAGGGAACATAATTCAATAGTCCTTCAAAAGCTTCAAACTAGTAAAACTGATGAAAAAAATAAATAAAAGGTTGATTTCTTCATCTCATGTGACAGGGAACAAACTGAGAAAAACTGAAAACTTACTAAGTGCCTGGGTTTTCCGGCGATGGTCAGGAGTGAGGAAGAGTGTGGGTGGCACAATTTTTGCAGGCCCGCAAGTATAGCCGAGTCCTGGACCTAGCAAAGTGAAGTTCTTGGGCAGTTTCACTGTCTTGTTTGAAGTACCAGCTAAACCAACACTGACCTGGAAAGCAGAGACTGCCTGGGTAGGATCTTGACCCCATGCAGCCAACACTCCTCCTTTGCAGCAATTACTGTATTGTTGATTGTAGGGGACGCCGGGAAGTAAGTCAACAACTGTTGGGTTCCTCTTGCAACAGTGTGGGACATTTCCTTTGAACTTGGAACAGTCTCCTTGTTCTGTAGTTTGAGCTCCCACCATGGACCATATCACTTCTTTCTTTGCCCATGCCCATTGTAGTGTCCAACCTGGAGTCATTATGTGCCGGAACAGTTGGAAGTTGTTCATTGTAACCGTTGCCTGAAATCATGTTAATACTATCAGTAGTTCATATTATTCGCTAGGCCGGTGTAGTGCATGAATATGTGAAGATCGTGCTCGGCGCATTGGTCAATTGTCATGGGTTCAAGTCCTAAAAGCAGTCTCTGGAAATAGCAGTAAGGCTGCATACATTTGACAGTCACCAGCCCCTGAGTGTAGGAGCCTGCACTGGGTACAAGTCTTTTTTCTCTCTTTTTAAGTACATGAATTTCTGCTCGGATCTTACATTGGCTGAAGCAAAAAAGGCTAACTGATTTATCAAAACTATGATGATGGGGATACTCACAACATAGCCATCTGCAGTCCAAGACACAATGTCCCATTTGATCGTTATGTTTCCATTGGGATCTAAAGGATCATATGCAGCTAAATTCATACAACAGAGAGACAAGTCAGCAAAGAGAAAAGAAAGAAAAAGCAAATCATCAAATACTGGGATTAGTATATAACCATACCTGCAGGGGAGAAGATCATAACAAAGAACAAAGCCATAAGAGCGAATCTGAATTCGATGAATGTGAATCTGTGGCATTGAAGTTGGTTCTGAGGATGAGTGGGTTTGAAGCTTGCGGATCTTTCATGACATGGGTTTACTGGTTCAGTGAATGCCATGAGGTGAAGCTCACTGAGAATGTGGTAGAGTTTCTTCCTGAAATTCAGTGAAATATTGAGGTCTCCAGTGGCAATTCAAGCTCACTGGTGGTTTGAGAACATTGTCAAGCTTCAAAGAACATATCACTGGATATAAAGATTTTCTATTTCTCTCCATTAATTTTAGTTCGCATGTCCATAAAGACAGATGAGCACAACATCTCAACAGCACCAGTAGTTTTGCTTAGGATACAATTTTACACCAAACGCTCAGGTTGTTACGGGTGATATGACCATTCTGTCCCCAGTGTTGATTATTCTGTTTCTCAGCATTAGTCCATTATGATATAGGTTAATATCAAATGATACTTGGGAAATAAAAATGATTGAACATTGACATAAAATGAACTTCTCCCAGGGATAAGGGGTATTATGGCCATTTCAGTCTTGAACTGAGATATTGCGAGCTCACCTCAAACTCATAACACTGCCATCGGTCCTTCCATTCTCTCTTGTGATGGATACTTGTCCTTCCATTAAGTTTACAGTTGAAGCAAGCGTTCGAGGGTCAAGTAATCAGTCCCTTCTGATGATGACTCGTTAACTCTTTTAGTATTTGAAGCAAGTCTATAAGCATCAAGTGTACCAAGATTTCTTACTGGTAATCCAACAGTAAAAAACAAGTTGCTCTTTTACATTTTTTAACGAATAACTGGTGAATAGAATGGATGGTGCAAGGTCATCCAGGTGAAAATAATCCCAACAAACATTACAATTACAGCTACCCTGGCAACTTCAAATGGTGAGAAACCCTGAATATGATTAACAGAAAAAATGACAGAGATTCGTTTTTCCCAGTAGTAGTGAAAAAAAAGGGGCGGCAACATTGGTTTCATATTAACGTTTACTTTCGACATTCAGCAGAAATTGAACAGAAAAAGTCTGAAGAAACATGCTCCACGGTTGCTTTGTCATATGGTTACATACACGGTTGCAGTTCAAATCTAATTGTAACAGCAGAGAAATAGAAAAGAAGCCCAACCCAGCCTCATTGCACCCCCCCCCCCCCCCCCCGCTACCTGTGGAGAGTTATAAAGCACAAAAAGGAAGCCTTTGGGAAACAGGGCAAGCACAGGAAGCAAAACCTAGAGGTTGCTCTAAGGTCTTCAACAACCAGATTCATTGGATAACATATGTAGTCAACATTTGGGAAACAAGACTAGTGTGTTTTGTGTTCTATAGGGCATTAAATCACTTGTGGATAAACATCTAAAATTGTATTCACAGAGATGCAGTACATTATCTCTTCAGTTAATGTTTCACATGATTTTTCTTTAGTTTAAGTTCGAAAAAGAGAAACAAAAAAGGAAGGAAGGGGGGGGGGTGTTGGGGTGAGATTGACAACAAAAATCAGAATGTGGAAACTACATTACACCACAATTGACTGTTCCCTTCCCCATCACTGATTGTTCTGTTTCAAAACCTCTGCTTCTGCCATTGCCATGGGATCATCCTTAGTTTCAGTTGGCTCTTCAGTTTCCCCTTCTCTCTCCTCGGCCAATTTTTTCCTGTGCAACTCCTCTGCAGCTTCCATTGCTTTTCTGTTTTCCGCTTGCAAACGCTGCATTTCCTCTTCTTGTTGCTGACGTTCGAACCATGTATCAGCATCCGCCCAAACTGAGGGAAAGAACACAATCCATCAAATATTAGAATCCCAAAGCCTCATTTGAGAAAGAAAACCATGTTATGGTCAACATGGATATTGAATGCTTTCAGCAATTTAAATAAGAATGCATCCCGCAATCAGAAACAGCATGCCACTTTTCCAACTATGGAAAGCCATAAGAAGCAAAGTGCTAGTTCATTACATAGAAAAGGCAAATTCAACCCTTGACTTAGAAAAGAAGAAGCAAAAGCACTTATAGCATAAGAACCAGAAAAACCACATCGTTGTATAGGAAAAATATTTGGGAGAGGCCTCATTCCATTTTATGAACCCCTCAACAAAAGAATCAAAAATCAAGGAGTCTAAAGCACCTCAAGGAGAAAGAGTAACCATGACAGAACCTGAAAAACCATTATGACTTTGTTTTCTCCCCCCACACAACCCCCACACCATTTAGCAACCGGTTCCTCTCCCGGAAGCATGCCAGCCCAAACCACCACCCCCCGGGGGGTGCAGCCCCCAGCATAAAAAAGAAAAAAACAACTTCAAAGTAACACCATTAAGCTGCTCTAGTGTCATTATATGTAACATATTTAATACAATATATAGCAAATGGCAAGAAATGCAGTGTACAAGAACCCATTTAGTTGGAAAACAGTTTTTTGAGTTTGTGTTTTTAACTTCAAAATCTTAAGACCAAAGATAATGAGAAGAATCCACTAAGCAAGACTGAAGAAATCAACCCAAAGGAATGTTGGGCATCCTGTAAGCACTGAGAAGGACAAGAGAATTTCAGACAAGAATTAGAGAAAGCCAGCATGACCCAAGAGATAGAAAAGCAACACCATAAATGACAAAGGAGCATTCAATGTCTCTTCATTTTCCAATTCATCCAAAACCCATCAAAAGCAAACAGTGGAAAATAATCCAGTGATCACACAACAGGGAGATGTTTGAGAAAATAAATAGTAAGGCTAGGATTATGGATGTGTCAAAATAGGGAACATGAACTTACTTGGCTGAGCAGCCCAACCCTGTTCACCACCCTTAATTCTCTCGGGCAAGGCATAATTGACGGTGAGCACTCTTCCATAGAGCTCAGCATTGTCCATGTTGTCCATAGCAGCAGCTGCATCCTCCTTCTCAAGGAAGGTCACGAATCCAAATGATCGATGCTTCTGTGTTGCCTGATCCAATGGCGTCTTCACATCTTTTATATCCCCAAATGGTATGAATGTTGCATGTAGTATTGCTTCATTCACCTCCTCTGCTAGACCCCCTGCATCATCATCATCATTGCCATCATGACATTCATGTCTAATACAGATGGACAACTGTATATGTGAATAAAAAATACCAAAAACCATTACTAACTTACCTACATAGAGGGTGTTTTTCTGAACTGGGTGTTGTGCCATAGAGTTCTGGTTGATCTCTATACTCTGCAATCTTGTTACTCTTTCTGCTGCGCTTGTCTGTGACTCAGTGGAAGAGTAAGTTGTTTTAATTGATGAGTTAAAGCCGGGACCGCAGAAAATAGTGACAGTAAAGACTACATTCTAAATATTTCTAAACCTAAAGCAGAAAAAAAAAATTGAAAATGTATGGTACTTGAACAACATGGTACCAAAAAATCACACCTAAATTTGGGATAACTAAGTAAATGGCAAATCCAATATTTAGAGCAACTATAACAGCCAAAGTAAAAAGAGACAGGAATTGCATAGTGCATTCCAAATTCACAACCTACCGTACAAGTCTATATCATCAAAAGATCAATAAAAGAACCAAAACACATCATCCAAATTGCATCCAAACCGCAACATAAAAATTGTTAAGACCCTAAGTAGAGGCTGTAGAAGTAGGGGAGTTGTAGAGGATCAAGTCCATGCATGTGAGGGACAGGATCAGCTATAGGTACAAGTGGCAAAATCGTACTTGGAAGCACTCCCATGCTGTCCTACGTGGAAAGGGGTTCTTGCTAGTTTCGTTAGGATTTGTATTTAGCTATATAAGGGGAAAGCAGAAAATAGGTGAGGAGGGAATAAATTCAGTTTTGTTTGGCAAGGTTACTTGTAGCAAGGGAAAGAGCCTTGGCTGTGCATTGTGAGCAATGAGTTGAGATCTGTAGTGGAGTTTCGTTAGAGAGTGTAATTACCCATTTATATCTTCTTTTACAGATCGCCTTTTACTTTCAGGTTTAGCTAATTCAGAGAGTAGAATAGAACTGGTTCTGGTGTTTGATTATCCGATTGAGGGAGAAGAAGAGTTCTTATCACACATAAACATAAGCTACATAAACTGAACAGAATGCATACAATATTATAGAAAAATCTCCCCTCTTCACCGTTGCAATACCTAGGAGGCTAGGAAACCCATAAGGAATTTGGGGAGTACCAGAACAGAGATAATTTTAACAGTCAAACAAGCATCTAAGCCCACAAGAGTGGGAGAGAGTGGTATATAGATATTCAACCACGACCCCCACAGCCTATTCCGCAAACCCTATAGCCACCTCCCGAATTACCCAATATCTATTAAATGCTTCAGTGCCATAAACAGCTCTCATCTTCTTCCCTCAACAAAATTCTCATCCAGAATATGAACAATTAAATCCGCATGCAGGATGGATGAAGATAAAAAGTTTGGGGATTTGACGTAACCTGTTCTCGCAGGTCTGGAGGTTCACTGCTGCACTAGAAATCGGAGTCAAAGTGGGCCGGCCGTTGCTCTGGCCCTTCCGCTGCCAGGAGAGTGTGTGTGAAACGGATTCGTCACTAGAGGGTCTAGCCGTCTAGGTAAGAATCCTGAACGTTCCGGAGAAGGTTTTTCTTTCTTGGGTAATTTATGTTAGATGGAGCAAGGAACGATATTTCGTTCGTTTCGCCCCGTTCGCCGGGCGGCGAATTGGGCGAAATGGCGAAATATCGTTCCTTGCGTCTAATAACCATTGGATATTCTAGAACACGTGTCGCAAATCCTCTGGAGAAGACCAAGGGCCGCGGTTGAGGGCATTTTGGTCGATATAAGTAACCGCGTTGTTTATGTTTTGGTGTAAAACTCACGCGTTTTATACGGACAAAATTTGTAACTCGAATTTAAATTGTCAGGAAATAAATCTGAAAGAGCGAATCCATGTCTCTCCCTCTCTCTCTCTCCTCTCAGGTTGGAATAATCTGATAAGGATCTCCCTCTCTGTGTCTTTGAAGAACAAGGGCAGCGGTCGAAGGCATTTTGGTCCGCGTTGTTTTAGCCTTTTAGGGCATTATTGGGGATAAATAAATTGAATTTAAATCGCTATCGGATTGGAAAGATATTGATAAGAATATATGTCTCTGTCTTTAGAAATAAAATGCAGCAAGTCAAGATGGAGAAGTTAAGACAAACCAGAATGGCAAAAAAAACAACAAAAATACAAGGGGCTAAGCCTCTGGTTTTGGAGAAGTCAAACATGGAAAGGCAGCACACAGAAATGAGTGAAGGTTCCAGCTTATGATTCGTAGTCATCTTCTCCTCTTCCATGCATGAGTCAATTGTCATGCATATATATAGAGACGCCAATTACTACATCTCTCCATATCCAAGATTTTCTCTAGCAGTCATCGCTAATTCAGTTTTCCAGTCGGGTTTCAGTACTCAATCGCGGCCTCTGATCTCCAGAATCAATATTTCTTCGAATGGCATCATCTCGTTGGATCAAACCAGACGTGTATCCCCTCATAGCTGCAATGACCTTTGTAGCAGGCATCTGTGTCTTCAGCCTCACTAGGAACCTTCTCATCAACCCTGATGTCAGGTATTCACAGAGTCTCTTCTAGTCTTCTTCTTCTTCTTCTTCTTCCGCCTGTAGGTGAAGAAAGATACTAAACCCAGCAGTAATAACAAACACGGGTGTCGATGATTGTGTTTGTGCAGGATCAACAAAGCCCACAGGGCAACTGCAGTGCTTGAAAATGAAGAGGAAGGTGCCAAATACGCCCATCACGGCCTCCGCAACTTCCTTCGCGACCGCCCACCTCAGATCATGCCTGCCATTAACGAATTCTTCTCCCGGAGGGATTAGAAGAGAATATCTTGCTTGCGTTCCATCCACCTCCTTCATACATCCATTTTACAGTCATCGTTTGTTGCGTGAGGTCGTCAAATAAAATATATGTATCCATGATCACTTGTCATATATTCAATAAGCTTGCTGAATTATAACTTCTACTGCAATATATCAGCTCTTTAGGTCTTTGTATTATGTTTCTTCTTATTCTTATTCTTCTTCCCTTTCTTTCTTTTTTAGCTAAAGTAGATCCGCTACGTTCAGGTAGGGCATGCATCCATCCAATTGCCTTACTGGTTGCTTGGTACCATGGGCAGGACATTCAACGGCTAAGATATGAACACACGCCTTGGCTGGACATGTCATTCAGCTATGTCCTCCTCATTCCTCTTTACCACATATATAAGAAGATTTTCCTTACGAACCTTAACAAAATAAATCAAAGGTGGGAATCTCAATGGAACCCACATATCCTCTTCCTTAGTATACAGTGAAGGGGGGCTGAAGAGAGCATAGACCTCCCCACCTCCACTCTATTTTGATTTTTTATTGATATGGGCAGACCCTTGGGCTACTGACCTAATCAAAAACTGCTCGCTTAGGACTTTCCCCCTCTAAAATAGATCAATATAAATGCTTCCCCTGTGATGGTGCATGGGATCTCATTGGCAAAGTTTAAAGTATCCATGATACAACACTAATCGATACATATCCTTATTGAATATAACTTGTTCACTAGTATCCATGATACGATACTAATCAATATGTATCCTTATCGGATATAACCGAGTCACTACTAAGTAAATACATCTCTTTGTTAAATTGTACTAAAATGCATTAATCAATATGATACAATACTTGAGACGAGATGATACATTTCTTAAAATCTCCTAACTGGTATGATACTCGATACCAATACTTAAAAGTTTAAACCTTGGTTGTCAGTCCTATACATAAAGGCCACCCCAGGGCAATAGATCACTGTATCTTTTTACATATTTTTTTTCTTTGGGAAAAACTGGATTGCTTTTGAAACACTTTTGTCAATCATGTGCAAGAGCTGATTAGGTTTTTTCCATTCATATAGGATAGGCTATTAGGTTGAGAATGCATGTCTGGGAGTATGAAAATGGACTGTCCTCAATTTCAGAGTAAAAAGAATAGAAAAGACAAATAAAATCTCTGAATCTGAAATCACTGTTACTAACTTACTATAACCAACGATTGTATAAGTAAAACAGCGCGTGCACTGACAACGGATTTTATACCCAAAAAATAAAAATCCAAAACTCATAGCTGGATCAAAGATTTGGGTACAGGGATTTTGGCAATTTTGTGTGCTTGTTCCATAATGAATATATCCCCATCCTTTAAACCTCTTGCATACATAAAAATGTGTAACTATAAAAACTTTCTGCTATAGAAATTGCTAAAAGGCATGTTAAGGTCTCAATGATGGCTCAAAATTTGTTTGAACAAGTTTTCATGTGGTACTATAATCCAAATGGACAAGCTTTCACCTGGTACGCAGATACAAAAAGCCAGCCACCACCGATATACTGGCAATGGCGATTGGAACAACCCAGTATTGTGTAGTTATGTCCATTATCTTCTTCAGAGGGTCACTTGATTCGTTCTTGGAATAAATTTCAAGCTGCGGGATAGCTGGAATGGTTGGATCCAACTCCCCGATGCAATACTGCTCCATGAGTTCCCTCGCACTTTTACTGTGTCCGGCATCTTCAAATTCATCGGTTGCATCTTTCCCTTCAGCAAAATTTATGATTCAATATCACATCCAGAGATTATTTTCAATTCATTAAGGGTGCTTTTCCTGACAGCATGAGGGGAGAAATCCACCTGTATGCTGGAGACAGCAAAAAGGCAGTGTACCCCTGTGCATCAGGCTTTCGCCAGTGCAAGGTCTGGGGTGGAATATAATGTTCATTCCCTTATCCCTGCTTCACGGAGGGGATGTTTCCAACTCCAACACCAGCAAAAGCACTAATTAGGTCACAACAGGGCAACCTTAGCGTTGCACCAAGGTCCACCCTCTTAGCGTTACTGAAGAATATTATGAGGAAAAGAAAAATACCAGTGGCCGCAAGGAGGACATCATCTCCACCAGGGTGATCGTCCAAGTAACTTGTCACATTGTAAATCTATGGGATAACACAAGGAAATGGATGTAAATATCCACCCTGTGGTGGAAACAAAAGGAAAGAGTAAAAAAATGACAAACCAGCCATAGAAAATATTTTTGTATCAGAATTCACAAGCTGGACAAAAACAAATGGATGGACGATGACATCCACGAGAATTCACCGAAAGGAAAACTTTGGGGGGGGGTGTACGTAGTAATAACGCAAATTAACTTCAGCAAAATAAAGATCAATTATAGAGGAACACTCTACAATCCTACAAAAAAAATGATGAATCTAGCAGAACAAACTACAAATACATGGAATTAAGAGTGAAACAAGTTTCTGGTTAAATTCCATAACAACCCAAGGAGCTAATGGATGACGAACACAGACAATACGCCAAGAAACTTTGCATGACATGCATGCACCATCACTTAGCTCCTTGGGTTATTATGGATTTAAGTGTGAAACAAGTTTCTGGTTAAATCCTGTAACAACCCAATATGCCTGCGAAGGTGCATGCATGTCATACAAGGAAAGTTTTAATCACGTATTATTGTATCATGAGCATAAGATATCTTCAATTTTTTTTATTTATTTATTTTTAATTTTGGGGGTGGGGGGGGGGTTTAAGGGATTTCTTCATGAGGGGATAGAAAAATACAATATGTTTACCAATAAAATAGAAAAATACAATATGCCTGAAGATTCAGTTCTGAATCATGTTCCAGCAATTATCTACAAAGTCAACCCAAAAAAAAACCCTCAAAACTAATGCTTATTTTTGAATTCATGACCCCTCTAGAATGTTGCTTTGTTAGCCAGCAGAGACTTGAAGCTAAATCCATGATGGTCACTAGATCTTTATGGCCATGAGCAACCTAGTTTACGAAAAAAATCCAGTGACTTCCATCTTTTCAGACAGAACCTCCCACTCTTTGGCAAAAAAAGTCCACTTAAAAGAAATCCGCATATTTTAGGATCGGAATAAATACTCTACTTCCTACTTCTCTTAATAATTTTCATACTTTATCCTTCATCCATAGCATGGAATCCAATTTGATTACATTTACAAATTACAACAAGGGAAATAAACTACTTGGAGTAATGTGTCAACAAGAAAACTAGAAAAGCAACTCAAGTTAATGCAGTAGATGCCACAGGTTGATCAAATTTGGAATAGCTAGAAAAGCCAGTGTGGATTTGTGGCAAAACTCATAGCATAAAGTAAGGAAAGATCATGCTAGAGCTGATTTTGAAGTAACTTGGATACATATGCCATGAGAAAGTGGTTTGTGGTGGCATGGCATTGGAGAGAGGCCTTTGGATGGTCCAGCAAAGAGGAGTGATGATTCAGATTGAAGGAACCAAAAGAGCCAGGATGGCAGACCTAAAGTGACCCTAGGAGAAGTGAGGAAAAATACGTGTAGCTTAGCTCTTCCATTAAGTATGAACTTGAATAGACATGACTAGAGGAAAGGGATCCATGTACCCAACCCCATTAAGTTGGGATAACACTAGTTGTTGTAGCCGTCTGTCTGTTAAAACCTCATATTTCTAACATCAACAGGATAGATTTCATAGTGTAACAACTACGAGTAAGGTCAAGGTTCCTTTTGAATACACTGAATCCCTAAATGACAAGAGTCTGCAAAATGACAAATGGAGCTATGACTGTTTGAACTTGGAACCATAGATTCACTACTGAATCGGAAACTAGAAAAACAACAAGGTCTTTTGGAATCAAAGCATTCATAAGAGTCCATCAAAATAATTTAAAAGAAATTGAGTCCAAAAAGAGGAACAAAGAGAGAACTAGTAATTTAATCCATGGCAAGTAGCTAAACCAATGTCATGATTCATGAAGGCTTGGAAACTCATCCATCAATCATAAAAGCCACATATTCACATTATGTTCTTACATAAACTTCCATAAATGAATAATAACCAAACACAACTGACTTTTTGTACTCTGTAACTTGGGGTGGGGGAAGTACAAATAATGCACACACAGAGAAACTTGACTTTATTTTCATTCATCAAAGAAGAAACAAATGCAAGTAGTGGATGTGTTTCCATCAAGTACCGAAAGAGATATCACAACTTTTGGGTTGTGACGAAGAGAACTCAAAAATCAAATTCTAGATCAAAGAAGGACAGATGTAACAGTGGTTTTAAAGAAAATAAATATTTTAACAGATCATGCATAACCAAGCAACACATTTAAGCTGAGTTGACTCAGTTACAATTCATAGAACCAAAACTAGTGACCATTAAAACCAATTTTGAGATGGATCAATACCGATTCAAAGGATTCCTCTAAAAGTTACTGGAGAGGGGTCCATGAAGGGCAGAGCCAGTGATTTATTTTGAAGTGACAATTCGTTGTTTGACATTAAGGGACTCAATAACAGTCATCACAAAAGAAAATTGATCATATGAAACTTTCACTTCCTAAACTGCGCGCGTCCAGGGGCCTCTGAAACGTTAGGAATTTTCTCACAGACAAAAGAATGTCATTTTCATGCCTTCTTCACTAGAGTGAACATTACCAAAAAAACCATGCACTAACGTCGGGTTCTTTATATATATATATTGGCAGGGGGTGGGGGGATTGCATAGTTGTTCAGAATTTGAAGTTAAAGAATGATAGGTAAGATCAAAGTGAAACATTTGTTGCTTCACATTAGACCCATTTTCGTAAGTTTAAGGAGAAAACGGCAGTTGGTATACATTGGTACTGCAATAACTCACCATAAATTGTAACAGGTAAAAAAAATATCATCCATATCTTGACAACACTATAGAATAATACTACTTAGGAGACAATCAAACAACCATAAAAATTTGCTATCAATGTGACAACTCATATGCTGGCATCATAAAGAACACCATTTTCAAGTTTCTTAAAAATAATTCCTAGATGTTTCTTCATGGTTTGTTCCAAACAAGCAGGCATCTTTTTCCAAAAAAGATAACAAAGAACTCGTACACATTCTATATCAAAAGCTTCATAACAAATAACCATATACTAGTTCTGCCTCTTTCTTAATTTAGTGTCACCTTCTAGGATACTTGAGAATGGGTATGCAACACTAGACATCACTACACATCTTGTGAAAATTACGAAAAAAGTGTTAGATGGTAACTTCCAATGAAATCCAACAAAAGGAAACCTTTGTGTGCTGACCATATTTTTATTGTCTGGGACAATTATAGACAGCAGATATATACATGTCAAGACATAAATTTTGCAAACGGTATGCAATTGATGTAGAGCAATGTGTCCAGCCCCCAACCCCCCCCCAAAAAAAAAATTTGAATCAACATAAGGCAGGCCCTATAGCCATCTCAAGTGGAAATTTGCATGGTAATAATCCAGAAGAGTAGCAGTCTTGAATGGAGATGATTTTGACAAGATTTCTTTTCACTGATTTCAAATGGAACCAATGCCAAACATGTGGGGAGGATATTGCTGAGAACTGACAGACTTACTCATAGACCCTGGATTATTAAATTATTATAAGGAAGACTTGCTAGGATAGGTGCTTGTTTTTATCCAAGTTCATTTACAGTTATTTGATGTAATTAAATTTGGAGATACATTGGGAATTTTTTTCCAATGAAAATTTGGAGTTCCATTTGTTTTTAGAAATTTCTTAGGATGAAATTAATTGGTTCATAAATAAAAGTGAGACAAGCCAAGTCGAGTTTGAGAAGAAAAGAAAAATCTGAGTTTGATTAAAAAAATCAATGGCTGTGAGATACAGTTGAGAGGGCGAGAAGCCAATCCTATGAGATTGGAAGAGGCTCAATCCGATTTATCCTTTTTTTTGTATCTTCTATTTTGTGTTCTGTTTTTCAACCAATATTCTCTTGGTATTTGGAGATTATCAAAAGGGATAAATCTGTAGGTGAACAATGTGATCGGTCTCCTACCCAATCCACCAATTGAATATAAACTTTTGAGGATAAACCCTACACCTAATAAGGCTACTTGATCGGAAGATCTGCCATCAAAACGCCATAAAGTCCATTCTGGAATTGTGAGCCATATCAGATTTGCTTATGATCGGTTACTGTGATTTGTTACTTGAGTCTGGAATCTATTTATCATGTTTATGATCCTGCCTCTGGTTAGATCATTTGTGATCTGACTCTACATTAGTAATGCTATGTAACTATGTTTTTGGCAATTTCCATGTGATGATAACAAATTAGATACCTACACTCAAACAGTTTAACCTTAATGTGGGAAGATTATGAGAATTTCTTTCATGATGTACCTTCCTCTTAGAACAAGAGAAATTCAAAGTATATCAATGAAAGGTCTCAACATGAAAGGATACATTTTGCGAGATTCCTAAGACCCATTAAGTAAGGTAAAAGGTGAGTTTGTTGTTGTCCAGGAACCCGGACCCAACTTAGTTGTTTCCATACATATCTTAGCCTCTTCAATAAAATGCATATGAACTTACAAAGCATATGCTGCAGGCAAGATGGGAAGAATGTGTAGTGTTCAAAAAAAAATACAAACAGCAGGCAGAAGCTACCCTTATATAAAGGACCAGACAGCAAGGTCAAATGAGCATCTATTAGACCCCACAAATCAAGTTTATCATCAATGAACAAGGTTCAAAACAAAGGAAAAACTCTCACTAGCGCATGAGGGGTGTCTTTGAGTTTTCAAATGATGACAAGAAGTCACACGGTAGAATAAGCAACATTCGGATAATCTTCAGCACCAAAAAAAAAAAAAATGCAGCATATGCACACAAGAACAGAGAGAAAACAACAGGACAAAACCTAGCATTTCGTAAAGGCGCGTAAAGCAGAAATTCATGAACCTTGTCCATTTAAGTCTAAAGCTACCTCCATATTAATAAAACCGTCCAGCCATCCAATCTATAGCTGAAACTTAAATTTGGATTCAGCAGTCAAGACAGTTTGCAAATACGATTAATATGTTCAGCAGAAAGATGAAAGAGCCGGATTGGCATTGAAATTAAAGAGAGACGATCCGCAAAAAGAATCAATTAGTAATGAGATCACTTGTACACTCCATTGGAGCCAAGGGAAAACTTCTCTCGTGCAAAGAAATAGTAAACCTAGGAAACAATTAACATGGTACGCATAACACACAGGCAGCAATCAATTAACAAGTAAAATCGATATAAGATCTCTCTATCTCTCGCAGTTTTTGTAGCAGGATCTAAAGCAGCAAATACCAGGAGATAAATCTTAAACAATCAAAACCCACGAAGAAATCAATCCATAGAATAAGAAAGGAAGGAAAATAAATGGCTTGGTGGATCATACCTTTCCATCTACAACTATCCAACAATCTTCTCTAGTACTATGTTGAGCTGCCTCTTGCATGGTGTAGATCCTCGTGAGAGTAGGCATTTTCGGACGGCAAGGGAGAGAAGGTTCTTCGTGTGTGGTTTCAGTTAATTCGGCCTCACGAGTCTTGACCTCGTCTTCCCTTCTCTCCTTCCGTTCTCCAGAGACTCCAACAGCTGCAATTTATACCCAACTACCCATGGTGAATGGAGATACAGAGATACTCTCTTCAATCCCTTCAGCGCTGGGCGGCCGCGGCCTATCCGGCTATCCCTATTGGATTCGATTCGGATATCAGGATCCGGATCTGGATCTGGATTCGGGAAAGGGGAGGAAGGAGAAACCCGGGGGCCTGCGCGTGTTGAAAATTTGAAATCCCTGCGGCAACCAATTATAATACAAGGAAAAGCACTTTTGAAGGGGCTTTAGGTCAATGAACAATAGTTTATTTATTTAATTATTTTTCCAAGAGAGTTATTTATGTACAAAGAAATTGTTATGTTTTTTCTTCTTCTTTTTTTTTGTAACTTAAGTGCCTGTCTGGTTACATGTGGCTAGAGATTTCAAATATCTAGAGATTTCAAATCTAGGGAATCATAATTTATAAAATTAAATGTTTGGTTGTGGAATGAAATTTATGGATTCATCCTAAAAAACTATTTGATCAACGTGATTTTTGTGAATGTGAAAATGTATAGCTTTTTTGAAATCTTTAGATTTCACCCCTTACCCATAAATTTACAGATTCACGTTTTTAGTGTAAAAAGGTAAATCTCTATATTTCATGAATCTAGAGATTTTTACAACCAAACGGGTATAATTATCAGATTCATGAATCCAGAGATTTGAAATCTCTGGATTCGTGAAATCTCTGGATTCATGTAACCAAACAGGCCTTAAAGAAATTGTTATGCTAAAGTGAAGAATAAATGTTCCCTTGATGAATACAAATTTTGTTTTCGCATGGGGTGACATTGTAATTCTAAAGCACTCAAGAGAGTCTTTTACTAGGATTTGGATCCTCTCCATGGAGGATATCGCCAATAAAGTGCCACTGAGCCCTTAGAAAATGCTGCGTGTATGATTCCAATCTAAAGGCTATGGTAAAATAACTCTTTTTTTATTCAACTTGAAATCTGCTTACTATAAAACTTGACTAATATCTCAAAACCTAATTTAGTTCTCAAGTTTTCCTCCACTTTCCTAATAAAACTCCATTGAAAAAAAACATACAAAGAAGAAGAAGATAACGACGTTGAAATCACTCCCTTCTCTTTCAATAGAGTTCAAATAAAGCTCAACTGAAAAAAAAAAACGAAGAAGAAAAAGAAGTCAACATTAAAACCGCAAAAGTGGAAAAATGTTAAAAGCGACTGTTGTTCAATGTCTTCCATTAAAAAAAAAAAAAGAAGAAAAGTCGAGTATTTTTTGGGAACGTGATTAGTGGCTTTTAGGTTTCCCTTTACAAAAATAGTCACTAAATGTTTCATTTTACAAAATTAACTAAAATTGTGTTTGTATTTATAAAATTAGCCAAAATATTGATTTTTCACCTTTTTAGACATTTTTTACCCCTAAAACTGATCACATCGAGTGAGTAAATCACTATTTTATCCAAAAGGGAAAAGTCATTATTTTTTCATACCCTTTGGATATTTTCACCCCTATACTAGTATGGTCAATTTTAGGGGGGAAAATGTCCAAAGAGGTGAAAAAACACTATTTTGGCTAGTTTTGTAAAAGCAAATTCAATTTTAGCTAGTTTTGTAAAGTGAAACATTGAGTGGCTATTTTTGTAAGGGAAAACCTAAAAATAGCTAATCACGTAATTTTCCTTAGAATCTTCTTGCAAAAATTTTCTTAAAAAAAAAAGAATAAAAAATTAATGATTAAAGTCCAAATAGATTTACTTATCAGAGAGTGTTTGGATCTAATGGAGAAAATGAAAACGAAGTCTCTGAGGGATAAAACGATAGGCTGAGGAAGACGAAACGACAGATAATTTGGAAAAGTAGAGGGAATTTTGGAAACTAAATCGGGTATGAGAATATTAGTCAAGTTTTTACAGTAGCGTGAGTTTCAAGTTGGGTAAAGAATGAGTTGTTTACCAACGGGGTTGATTCAAGTGGTGAGCAGTTTGGTCCGCTTAAGCAAGGTTTCGGTATCGAATCCTTGTGGATGCAAAAAATCACTGTTGAGAGACTCACCCACCACAACTAGGTGTGCGACGCGGGTCTAACACCGGTTTATAAACCTGGGTTTGGCAAACCAAAAAAAGAATGAGTTGTTTTATTATAACTTTTAGATTGAAATCAGATACGTGGCATTCTCTGAGAGCTCATTGGACACTCTATGAGCAATATCCTCCCTGAAGAAAATTCAAACCCATTTTATGATTGCATGAATAAATTATTTCATATTTGTATTGATTTTTTCTTTTTTTGGAAAGTTGAAGCGTTGCTATGGAAGGTTTTTGATAAAACAAAAATTATCATGAATCAAAATCCATAAAAATAGTATTAAAGTTGGAAAATATGTTTTTGAAATTTCTCTTATTTCTTTTTTAGGAGGTGACATCCTAATCCTTTATAAAGTTAATAAAAATCATTTAATCAAAACTTAGGCAAAGTCTAACAAAATTTTATTATATGCATGCCTATAAAATACCCTAAACATCGTACCAAAAAAAAAAAAAAAACCCTAAGCATGCCTATCATTTTCTTGTTTTTTTGGGAACAAACGTAATGTATCACTTACCTCTTATTGTTTTGTTTATTTACTTACTTATTTATTTATTTATTTTTCTTCTTATTATTATTTTGTTTGGAGTGAGTTGGGGAATAAGGTCACCTATATATTATATTAATTCTTAGATACTTTTATGGGTATATTTGGATAGAAATTTTCTTACCCAAAATCAAGAAGTTGATTTCAAAATTCATTCTTTGCTAATATAGATACTTTCTTGAGTATACTTTTGATAGAATTTTCTGACCCAAAATCAAGAAGTTATTCACATATACTTTGTTACTCTGTTATCACTAATAGCCTAAAGAAGAAGAAAAAATCCATCCTACTTCACAACTGTCTTACCTAAAATGTTGATTTTATTTTATTTTCCCCCTGAGTTAAATTCTGACATATGATAAAGAAATTAAATATTAAAAATTTACCAGATTAAACCTACCTAAGGTTTCCTTATTGGTCAAAAAATATAGATTAGCTACATCAAAAAATCTCTTTGGCATGAAGAACAGCTTACCTGGAAATTCTTCATTGGTGGTGGCATGTTATCTATGAGATACCCCTTGCATGACAACATTTGAGGGATTTTGCATGGAAGGTAAGATCTTTACAACTCTCCCATAGGAATGATCGATAATAAGTAGTCAATAAATTTTCTTCCTGTACTTTCCTTATTTTTGTTTCAAATTCATAAATGCTCAGCCCAACTCCTTCCCTGAAAGGTGTTCCTTCCATCTGTGTTGCGGTGTCAACCATGGAAATTCTAACGTGCTGCGTTTGGATTCCCAGCCGATATTGGCAAAACTACTGTTGGCTTTTGCTTCTTGTTGTATCTGAAGGCTATAAACACTAGTGCCTCTCTCACTTCATCCTCTGGAGCCTGCAATTCATCAAACCCCGTTTTTTTTTCTTCTCCTGTAGTCATAATCTCAAATGGGTCTTCTGCAAAACACGCTATTGATTGTAGTTTCAGTTGTACTTTGCGTTGCTTATGCTGCTGCTTGTTCTAATGGTGAATGCAGGGTCAGTACTAAGTGCTCATTTCTTCGAATTTCCAAGCTTTACTGACTAGTCATCTCTCCGCTTAGTTTGATTTTGATAATTCCAAATTGCAGCTCCTCGATGATTGCTCGTCTGATGGAGATTGTATGCCTGGGCTCTATTGTTTCAACTGCCCAGAACAGTTTTCGGGTTCCAAATGTGTGAGGTCAAAATATACTGACCAATTCAAGCTATTGGTATCTCTCTCCACCTTTCCCTCTATTAGCCACCTTACTTTTGCATTTTGATTCAGTTTGATTATTTTTTCCGGGTTTATTTTCAATGGAGATACCTGTAGTTCGTAATCAAAATAGTAGAGAATCTCGAAATATTGAAAAATCAAGATGGTGGGAGTTGGTAGGCAACCCAATCAGGAACTAATCATGATCAACATTCTAGTCAAGGTTTGGAACCCTAATAATTTGGGTGAGAATTACTTCCTTATGTCGATGTCAAAACTACGAGTGAGAGAACTACATTTAAGTTATTTTTGGTAATTACATTTCAGAGGTTTTTTTTTTTTAAGAGATTGGTAAAATTTTGCTTTTCAGTTTAGGGATAAGTAGGACTGTTGATGCTGATGTTAATAAAAAAGGGGTATGCTTTTTGTCACAGAATAATTCATTGCCATTCAATAAGTATGCATTCTTAACAACGCACAATTCCTTTGCTATTGATGACGGGAAGCTGCGATTTACCTTTACAAACCAAGAAGACAGCATCACTGATCAGCTAAATGTATGATTCCTTTTAATTTTAGTTTTTCAGAAAGAAAAAAATTCAATTTAATTTTGATGTTTTAGTCTTTATCCATCTTGCAACTTGCAGAATGGTGTTAGAGCTCTTATGCTGGATATGTATGATTTTAAAGGAGATGTTTGGTTGTGCCATTCTTTCAAGGGAAAATGCCATGACTATACTGCCTTTGTGAGTAAATCTCTCTTTCTTTTCCATTTCCTTGTATGAACTGAAGTACTTCCTTAATAACCACAAACAATGAACAAGTAGTCTTCACTACTCTCCCCCCCCCCTCTTTTGGTGTCATTCAAGGATTTAAGTGGAAAACACAATTAAATCCAAGGTGAGTAGCCCCAAGCAATTAAGAGGAGCTGAACACAGGTTGCCTATCGATCAAGATCCATGCCGGCTGAGCTACTCCGCACCCCTTATTTAATCTTTTGTGCTTCTAAATGCACCTCCATAGCTGTTGTCATAAGTACTTGGCACTAAGTTGATTTCATTTCCCAGGGGCCAGCTCTAGACACCCTAAAGGAGATAGAGGCCTTCTTGTCAGCCAACCCATCAGAGATTGTTACATTGATCATAGAAGACTATGTTGAGACCCCGAATGCATTGAAAAAAGTCTTTACTGATGCTGACTTGATGAAGTACTGGTTTCCAGTGTCAAGCATGCCTCAGAAAGGTCAGGACTGGCCACTTGTAAGTGACATGGTTGCTAAGAACCAAAGGCTTATAGTCTTCACATCAATAATGTCTAAACAAGAGGCTGAAGGAATAGCATATCAGTGGAATTTTATGGTTGAGAACCAATGTAAGCTACCAAAATAATTTCACCACCTGTTTCTAGTAGACTCTGTTTTAGAATTCAGGGGACTACACTGGCAGATCCTGAATCATATATTTGTTTTGCAAATGAATCTGGTCATGTAGATGGAGATGAAGGAATGCATGAAGGAAGTTGCCCTAATCGAGGTGAATCGCCTCCCCTTACTGACAAAAGTAAAGCTTTGATTCTTATGAATCACTTCCATTCAGTCCCCATCAAGCAAATTGCATGCGAAGATAATTCAGATGATCTCGCCAACATGCTGAACACATGTTACAATGCTGCTGGCAATCGATGGGCTAATTTTGTTGCGGTTGATTTTTACAAGGTACAATGATTATATTCCATTAGGGTTAACTTCCCCAACTCAGAACCAGGACAATTCAGTAAGCAATGCTACTTCATATACATATACAATCATGTGTTTATATGTGATTAAATGGTATATTTTCATTTGTGTCCAGAGGAGTAGTGCAGGAGGAGCATTTCAAGCTGTAGACACCCTAAATGGGAGATTGCTATGTGGGTGTAATGATGTGCATGCATGTCTGGTAAGGTTCCCCCTGCATAGTCTTCCCTGCCTTACACCATTTAATCTAACTAGTCTTCTTTTTTCTTTGTTGTCACAGCCAGGATCGTCGGCAGGAGCCTGCACTCCCCCATGAGAAACAAAGTATGAGGATTTAATCTTTATGTTTTTGCAAAAAGCTTTAGCATACCCAGTAAATATAACAGTATAAATTCATCCCGGCTCACAATCCACATGCTCTAAAATGCTAAATAGTGTTGGAATAAAATGTTCATTGTGCAACATCTAATTTGTCATGCATGAACACCCCTGATATGGTAAAATGCTCTGCTTTTGATGTTCTTTACCCACTATGTTTCTGTATTTTGGTTCATTTGGATTGAGGGGAGGTAAGGTTGGTAAACTGTAGAGATATTAAACATGAGTCTATCAACTAAATTATTAGTTGGTTCTATTTTGGTTTGGGCTGGGAAGAGTTTCCAAAAGTCTGAGCCGTTTAGACCAGTGGAACTGACCAATTGAACCGACATAAAACCAGAATCCAATCAAAAGCTGATTTAGCCTCAGAACCTATTCCTGGGAGTATTGCAGATATAGCTTGTTTAGTCGATATATTGAATGATATGTTGAAACAGCTTTAAGCCCCTGAAGCCCAATAGAATAGCAGGGATTGACTACTGGTTGAAACTAAAATGGGCGCTTGATAAGCCCATAACAAGGCAATGGAAGCTCATTCAGGCACTGCATGAGCAGAGAAGTCAACTATGTATCTTTCTGATTCATGACATTGCATTGGATTCCATCCCCTAAAGAATGGAAAAGAAACCATTAAAAATTTGTTTGAAGCAGAGAAATTCTTTTACATTTTTTCCCCCCTTCTTTTTCTTTTGGTAATAGCTTGAATGGCAACCTGAATAGCAAGCAACCAGGCTCACTAGATGATCAACTATCTCAAGAACAAGAGTCAAAAGTTTTGAATCAGTGTTTTTGAGACATGAGCATTAACTTAGTGCTTAAAAGTGATCTATTTAAGCGGTTTCTTTTCCCACTTTTAGTGAGGAGCATGTGATTAGGTAGGTTAGAAGGCATCTAACACATGCTACCAATTCGAAGTTAGTAATAATAATGATAATTTAAATACTGATTTCATGAGTACACAACATATGATATGATATCAAAATGCTGTGATCTATCCAATCTCATGTTATCAAGATTAAGTAATAATTTGCTTTGATATTGCTTAGTACTAAAGTGTTAAATTATGGGGCTCTAAATGGATCAAAAATTCTAGTGGAGTTAAAAGAGATGAAAAAGAGAATTCGTTAATCATTGCTTAATTTATGGTAACTCGTAGCCCTATAGAATTAGGGTCTAAAACACTTCAAATCTAATGAAATAAGATAGGAACCTAACCTAGTCCATTGATTTCTTCAGATGATAACTTGACATGTATATATAGGCTTACTAATTGTATTATTGGATTCAACTTTACTTTATCAATAGTCCATTTCAGATTCTCTTTTTTTTTTCTTCTTCTTTCTCTGGAGAAGAATTGCATGCAAATGGGTATTCTTTCTTGATTGTTCAGTACCAATCTCTTTCAATAGAAACATGGGATCACATTTTGCAGTTCGAATTTATAAAATGGTAAGAGGAAGAGGAGGAAGAGGAGGAAGAGGAGGAAGAGGAGGAAGAAGAAGAAACAAGATAATAATAACAGAGGCAAGTACTTGCACAGAGACATTTCAGCATCAAACAAAAGGTATGGGGACCTTAACACATGGGGAAGTGGGTGTGGGGTGATGGGGGGTCTTTAATTTTTAGGGTGAAGCCAAGCAAAGGTAGAATCTTTTGCAACATGTTTGTTGGAAACACACATCTTGGGAGTAATCTAGCTGTTCATTCAATAGATTTATCCTTCAATGAATTAAATATGAAGCATACGTTTTCTTCTTCATCTTCTTGCGCCCTGCCTTCTAATACATCCAACTGTCCTGTTTTGTTTACTTTTGGTTGCTTTTATTAACCTCACCACTTGTTACATGACCAAGAAAATGGAATCAATTCTCCGAAATGAATTGGGTTCAAAGAGAATAATTAAGATATAAAACTGGTGAAAATCCCAGAACAGAGAGAGGCTCAGCATTCTATGTGGAAGATCTCTATGTTTCAACGATTTGAATCTTTTGGGTCCCTTTTAAAAAAATTGACAATGATCAAGGAATTGAAAAGTTAAAAAGAAACTTCGCAGCAACCATTGCAGCTACTTTTACCTCGTTTTTAATGTAAAGCGAAAAAGTCTAGTTGAAAATAATGGTATGTATCATTTTCCAGAAAAATTGTTCTGTTACTCCTGTAGATCATGGGATTTGCAAAGCTCGAGACCTTTCACTTTAATGCTTTTAGTGGGTTATTTTTATAAGAAGATGATTGGTTGGATGGACCATTTTATGAAGCAGATGAGTTCAACAAGTTTGGTAATCAAATATATTGATACACAGACAGAGAATCTGATGAGATCATATCTGATAAACTAATCCTGGTCCACACTGAAGCATCTTCCAGTTAAATAGAAGAGAAGGCGAAGTAGAAGAGAAACACAGAAGCAAATTGAATATAAAAGAGAAATTTCAATCTGGAAATTGGGAAGAGCCGAAGAGGTGAGAGACAGCAATGGCGGACAGAGGACGGAAAGCACATTGAGACAAAGTCTATCATTTTCATTGTAATAAAACAAGTGCACGTGGGTCTACGCACTCACGTGTACCCACACGTGCACGTATGTGTCATATTCGTACCCACCACAGAGGCACAGAGTTCTGAAGTAGCAGAAGCTCTGTTTGGAGTTTGGACTTTGGAGTGTTCTTCTTTTTCTCTCTCCTTGTTCCCGAATTCCAATGGGATAAGGAGTTAAAAAATTGTTCTTTTTTTTTCTATTTTATTTGTTTCATGAGATTCTCGCTGTGTTTATTTGTATTCCTGGAATGTATTCTTCAATCTTCATGCATAATGCATTTCAGTAAATCAGATTAAACAGAGGCTCTGTTCTTCCCTCATGTAAATCCAAGAACTGTTTGCCCGAATGCTTAGAAAAACAAAAGGAATCATAAGATATTTGGAATAGATTTCACATTAGAAATGGAAATTCCGGTCCACAAGTAGGGCCAATCTCATCTAGTATCAATTTCCAATCTTTTTGTGGGTGGGATTTGTTGAAGATAGATTTGCATAAGTTGTATATTCTCTCTCTTCTGTTGACATATGTATCTCCAATAATTAGAAGCTAATAATGGTAGAGAGAGAGCAAAAAGAACAAAAGAACAAAACAGAGGCCCTCGTGCAAATGAGAAGCTCTTCTGCATGTGTTCATCCCTCCTTTTTTTCCATTAGCCCATCACTCCACTCTCCACCAAACCAAACCCATGTGGTGCTGGACATTTCAATGAACTCTCGCTCTTTTTAGTAATACCGTATTCATCCTTTATGTACTTCCGTGCAGCTCTTGGAATCCATCAACATCAAAACCACTCTTATCTGATGTCTCTGTTTCTCCTAATTTCTCGCAGATAACCCAAATTCTTTTCTTTCCTTGATGTTCTTTCCTATTCTTTCTTTCATGGGATGATTGATAAGTCTATTCACCATTCAATCAATATACACTGTCGGCAATATTGTCCTTCTGGCTTCTAGCACTTTCAAGAAAAATTTCATTTTAAATTTACGGTTCAGTTCTTCTTTAAGAAACAGAACCGCCCATGATTCAGTTTTGTAAAAAAAGATTACAGGGTTTTTGGATCTTAGGAATGCGCATGTGTGTGGATGGCAAATTTTGTGACAGAATGTTTTCTGGGTAAGAGGAGCGTATAGGTGTATAGTTAGCGACCAATTACTTGAAATAGAAAAATGGTTTAAAGTTAATCTGGCTGTTAAAACAACTATTTTTCCACAAACCCATTTAAAATCAATCGGTAAGTCTTAATTCTATTTTGTTCAGCATTCACCATTCTATAGTCTTAATTCTATTGTGTTCAGCATCCACTGTTTTCAAGACTTGAGTTTCAGACTTGGTGGGTTCTTCGGATTGATCTTCCTCCTTCATTTTCTTGTACTGTTTCTGTTCTTTAGCTGGAATTTTTTTCTTTTTTTCTCCCTGATTTCCTCTGATCTAATAAAGCATTTTCCATATATTATTTAGTCAAAATCTGATGAAAAAGATATTGTGATTATCATTTTATGTTGATTTTGATTTGCTAAAGAGGTAGAGAGCTGTCAAATCCTTATCCGAAGAGATCATTCTGGATCCATGACCTTCTTCTAGTAGACCCTGCAAGACTTTCAAAATCCAAAGTCAAAACAGTGATTTCTCTCTTGCGGATTAAGGAATTACAGAAATCTTAAAGGTTATTCCTTTCCAGATGATACCAGATGGATGGTAGTTTTGGGAAACTTTGTTTTCATTCCAAAGTTGAAAATAAAAACTAGGCGGCTTATTTTTGGTTTTCTAAGAAATTCAAAGCTTGTAAATTCCAATTTCTTGTAGAATTCAGTTCCACATTGAACAAAAGAGTCTTGAGTTTCAGAGTTGCAGTGGAAAAAGAAGCTCTGTCTTCCCCACATATTCACATGCCATCCAATAACTTGTCTGCTTGTGGTTTGTCTAATGGAATTAACAGATCTTGTTGACAGGCATGTGAGGACTTGAGGGTGATCAGGGGGGTGTCGAAGGGTACTTTTTTTCCTCTTGGTCCATTGCTAATGTGGTGCCCATGTGCCACTTCATATCTTCCTTGATGCATTACTATAGTCTATAGTGGACCGGTTATTTATATCTTGTTTTCCTTTTATTCTACATGTTTTGATGCTCAAAATCACCAAAATCCTTTCTAACCCAATGTTCATTTCCCCCTTCTCGGTTTAATTTTTCTTCTGATGTCTTGACAGCAACCTTTATATGGAAACAGTAACACCAAGACGACTCTCAGGTTTGAATTTTTATTTCTCTTCCCCTTCCAACCCTCCCCCTCTCCTAAGCCTATGGATCCATGACTCTTGTGACTGAATTGATGATGACAAAAAAAAACATTCCTTATTTATATAGAAACATAAATATTAGTGATGTTTTATGACAATGGTGGCAATCTTTTATATAGAAGTGGAAGACGATATTCAATTCTTTTTCTCTTCCTCTTCCAACCCTCACTCTCCTTTAAACTTATGGACCCACAATCCTTGTGACTGGATTGATGATGACAAAAAATACAATAAATTCACTTCTCCATTTATATCTATTTTTCCATTCTGGTTGAGGGCGTTAAAACTCTTTTAGAATCCGAATGAATCTTTTCTTTTGGTTAAATAGGAATGAAAAATCTGAATTGATTTATGAGGAAGCATTAATGAATATTTTTGAGCATTTAAAAATCATCAAGGGTCATTAGGTAGGTGCATGCGGTCTTTTTTCTTCTAGGTAAAAAATCTTTTTGGATTATCTGGTTTCTGCACCGTGGCATCTCTCTTTCAAAATGGCATTATAGGACTCTCTCTATATATACTTCTGACCTGACTATAACGTAGCAACCCATTTCATCTACAGCTCTCAGTGAGGTGAAGTGGGCTGCGTTCAGGCTTCTTGAGAGCATCAATGGCGTTCCTTTTGTTGGTTTGCTCTCTGAGTTTGATGCTCTGCATCTGCACCGCCTTGTTGAGATGGAATGAGTTGAGGTACAGGAAGAAAGGGCTTCCACCAGGAACAATGGGGTGGCCTCTGTTTGGGGAAACTACAGATTTCCTAAAGGAAGGGCCTAACTTCATGAAAAACCAGAGAACAAAGTGAGTTCCTGAGCTTCTGGACTGAGTTTTTTTTTGGTCCCCTGTTTCTGCTATTAAGCCTAGTTAATTCATTCATAAAGTTCTGTTTCTCTTTTTACCGTTGCTTTTTAATGGTTGTCAAAACTACAGAGTGGGTTGTCTTGTTTAAGATGTTATAGCTCTGTTTTCCAAGCTGATGCAATTGCAGAAGTTTGTTCCCCTCACTGTTATATGTTCCTTTTCTTTTTTTTGGCTCTTCTGCTCCAGAGCCAGCATTTAAATAGAGGAGGCAGAGCAGAGGACCTTTTTACCTGCGAGTCTCAACCCTTGAAAAGATAAAGCCATCACTTTTCTTCTTAGATATTGATTAGTTTTATACACTCAAGATGGTTATGCATGATTATTGCAAGAACAGAAGAGGCAGAGCGCCTTCTTCTTCTTCGTTTTTTTTTTTTTTTTTTTTTTTGAAGTTTTATTAGTTAGCTCCTTCCTGTTAAAAGAGTATTGTAAATGTTTTATTTTCTTAATGTAGGTATGGAAGTTTTTTCAAATCCCACATATTGGGCTGTCCAACAGTTGTTTGCATGGATCCAGAGCTCAACAGATACATACTCTTGAATGAAGGAAAAGGTCTTGTTCCAGGCTACCCACAATCCATGTTGGATATCTTGGGAGCAAACAACATAGCAGCTGTGCATGGTTCTGCACACAAGAAGATCAGAGGGGCTTTACTGCAAATCGTTGGCCCCACTGTGGTCAGAGATCATATTCTCCTAAGAATTGATGAGTTTATGAGATCCCACCTCAGCAACTGGGATGGAAAAATTATTGACATCCAACAAAAAACTAAACAGGTGAGTTAAATTAAGATCCCCGCTTGTAAAAATTTTCTTTTCATCCCAGAAAAAAAGACTAAAGAGGTTAGTCAGAATTAAGAGCTCAGAGTGTTAAAACTTACTTTCTTGGGTTTTTCAACCCTGGATAAAAGGTACCCAGTTGGATTTCTAGTACAAAAACAATGACAGTAACAGAGAACACAAACACTCCACACCACCCAAAAGAAAAAAAAGGAAAAACATAGATGATGCCTTTCTGGTGTAATGAACATATTTTCTCTGTTCTGTCCTTCAGATGGCATTGTTCTCCTCGCTACAGCAGATTGTCAGTGTTGATGCTCCTTTGATGAGAGAAGCCTTCAACAAAGAGTTCCAGAAATTAGTGCTGGGAACCATTTCACTGCCTATCAGAATTCCAGGGACGAATTACTACAATGGAATACAGGTACCTTGCTCTTAAATACTATCCTGTCATCATTCCCCTTGCTTATCCTTGTGGAGCCTTCCACTGACTCACTTTGTTTCAGGCCAGGAAAAATATTATCAAACTGTGGAGAGGAGTCATAGAAAGAAGACGCGCTTCTCCTAATAGCTACAATGACATGCTTAACTTCATGATTAATCCCGAAGATCCCAGATACAGTCTCAGTGATGATGAGATAATTGATCAGATAATCACAATCCTATATTCTGGTTTTGAAACTGTCTCAACTACTTCAATGATGGCTGCCAAGTATCTCCATGACCATCCAAAAGCACTTCAAGAACTTAGGGTGGGTCCATTGGTCATTTTATCCTACACCCAGTTTGTGACACTTCTGCATATGTTATTCCCTTGGCTTCCTTATGGCTCAACCTAATATAATTTCAAAATTTCAGGAAGAACATTTTGCTATTCGAAAAGAGAAGGGATCAGAGGATCCAATCACCTGGGATGACTACAAATCCATGCGATTTACTCGTGCGGTATGCAATTCTAATCAACTAAATCCTTAATATAATAAATGAAACCAGGAAACTAAAATTTCTCTCTATTTGGTGCAGGTTATAATGGAAACTTCCCGATTAGCTACTGTTGTCAATGGTGTGCTGAGGAAGACAACACAAGAGATGGAGCTGAATGGTTTGTTAATGGAACTTAAAACTACTTCAACTTTAATCTACTCATTATTCATATGAGGCTCCATGTCCTAAAACCAAGCTCATAAGTGCATTCTCTCAACACCACTCAATGAATACCTTGATCTCTGGGGAAAAAAGGCTTAAATTTTTATCTTAGTGAACCCACCCTTAATACCATTGGTTCTTGGACTTTCATCTTGACTATATGCCTCATATGTTATGCCTATCCACTATAGATAAGATCTAAAGCTTCTGCTTATTCCATTTAAGGGTGGAACACCAATTGTACATGACAATGCTTCAAATATCTGAAAACTGTTGTTAGTTTATTACTGAGATACTTATTATGACTTGTACCTTTTGCCTTGTCAGGATATGTTATTCCAAGAGGATGGAGAATCTATGTATACACAAGGGAGATCAACTATGATCCCATCTTATATCCAGAGCCTTTCACCTTTAACCCCTGGAGATGGATGGTGAGTGATCATAAATTTAAACCAAGTTTCTAGGGTTCAGATAGTGAGAGTAATTGAAGAGCACATTACCTTTACAGGAATGGCTTGGGTGATCCTCACTAGTCCTTCCTAAGAAGAGACAAGCGACAACTATTGGTTTTCCTCTGTTTTCCTTTCACAGGATCAAATCTACTGTTTGACAGTGTAGACTGGTGTCACTATTCAGTACTGTAAATGGATAGAATTAGTATCTTATGCAGTTATGCCATACATATTGATGGGCCACTCAAAAATTCAGGGTCATTGAAGACCCTTGATTGACTAGTTACTGTCAAAGTAGAGTTTGTATAGTATTTCTAACCAGAGTCGCTTCTCAGGGTAATAAAAGCTTGGAGTCCCACAACTACTTCTTAAATTTTGGAGGTGGACTCAGGTTATGTCCTGGGAAAGAATTGGGTATTGCAGAGATATCCACGTTCCTTCACTACTTTGTCACTAGATACAGGTTTGCTTCAATTTTCAATCTTATTTGAAGTTCCTCATATAATCCATGCTTATTTTGATTGACTCTTTGATGTTTTCTCACTTTCCATGTTCTTGTTGCAGATGGGAAGAAGTTGGAGGAGACAAACTCATAAAGTTTCCTAGAGTTTCAGCACCAAATGGACTACATTTGAGGGTTTCAGCTAATTGATTCTTAAAAGGATATACAAAAAGAATAGTATAGCATATTGGAGATGCATCAGAATGTACTAAAATAAATATATCAATGTAAATAACTCAATATTATTTGTCTCATTTGTTCTATGTTGATGTTTTCTTAATTCCAGTCAATCATTTTCTCACCAAGTAAAAGCCCTTTAATTTAAGTGAACCCCTTAATTTGAAAAAAATTCAAATTCAAGACACAAGTGATTCAATTTCAATTTCCAACCCAGCATGCTCTAGCTAAGTACTCTGACAAAAACGAGAACTTCTTTTGGGAATTACAGGAAAGTAAGTATTTCAACTGGAAAAAGAACAAATAGACCCCTGAGCTCAGCCCATCACAGGCTCCACGGGTTAGGGTTCTCAGCAAACAAAAACCCAGCCCAAATTAATACTTGTCTCTCTTCACTTTTCCTTTTATGTTTGTCATTGATCAGTTCATGTTGAATTCCCCAGATAATGTTCCCATCATGGTTCCTATAAATGTAAAATAAAATAATTTGTAAGAAAGAGGCAAGAAAGGAAACCCCCACAAGCAAATCAGTTTGGGTTTCCTGGGGGTCCATAGAATCTCGATCCATATCTTGCTTGGAGAGAATTTCACGCAGATTTAAGTTGCAGAAATCTTGGTTGCCTTGGACAGCCAATTTCAGGTGAATTTGAGTAGCAAAATCTTGGTTGCCTTGAATATTAGGTTTTGATGGTTTTGATTGCAATGAAACCTTTTTTATATTTTTTTATTTAAATAAGTAAAATTAAATTAAATCGACAAACAAATTTCTTTTTCTAAAAATGAAAGTAAAAAGATTTTTTTTTTCAATCTCAAACAACTTTCCTTGTAAACATCGATTAGAAATTTTTTTTCTTCTTTCAAATATATAAAATCAAAGATTAGCTCAAATTAATAAAGAAAATTTTCATAAAAATAAGAGTAAAATAATAATAAAGAAAAATATTCTCATCAATTGAGAAATCCAACCCTTGCGAAAATCGGGTGAAAAGTGTTGCTGCAACATTGGCCAGCAGAACATCAATGTAGAAAACAATGTTGGATGACATGTCATATTTTTTGTAGCTTTCGTATTATTAGCTTTCTTCAACTTTGATCAAGTTAGTCTCGTTCGATTCCTCTTCATCTGCTTATAGAGTTTGTGCTGCGGCCTCTATTCTTTTAGTTCTTATGGGATTCTTCTTGTTGATGAAGTGGGGGAATTCAATTCCAATTGCACTTTGCATGCGAAGTAGGATTTCAGATTTTGTGGCTTTTTTTCTCGATTGTTTTGATCCCTGTTCAGTTACAAACCTCCTTCTAATCCTAAAACAACTCCTTTTTATGATCGAATTCAAAAGGAAAGTGACTTACACTTATACAGTTATACCCCCACGCCGTTAGTGCTTTTACTAAGGGCACTTTTTTCCAACTAAAGGCTCGCATGGATTAATCAACGGTCCGGATTATTTGGGGTGGTGTGTTTACAATGGAACGGTTCGCTAAACTGTTTTGTATATTAATTGTACAATACAGAAACAAAATCAGTCATTCATGACGACAAATTTTTTTTTATTGAACATGTTTTTCAAACATGGTGACAACCTTTTATATAAAAGGAATTAGACCAAAAAATTCGAAGGTTCAATATTTTGTTTCCTTACCTTTTCCAGCCCTCTCCCTCCATTAGGTCCATGGCCCACGATCTTTGTGACTGTGTTGATGATGACAAAAAAATAAAATAAAATTCCTTCTCAATTTATATCTATTTTTCATGAGTTGGGTTTTTTTTTTTGTTTTGTTTTGTTTTTGTGTGATTTAAAACTCTGTTAGGGCCTGTTTGGTTACATGAGTTTGGAGATTTCAAATATCTAGAGATTTCAAATCTATAGATTTCAAGTCTATGGAGTTATAATTTATAAAATTAGATGTTTGGTTGTGGAATGAAATTTGTGGATTCATCCTAAAAAATTATTTGATCGACGTGATTTTTGTGAATGTAAAAATGTGTAGCTTTTTTGAAATCTCTAGATTTCACCCTTTACCCATAAATCTACAGATTCACGTTTTTAGTGTAAAAATGTGAATCTCTAGATTTCATGAATCTAGAAATTTTTACAACCAAACGGGTAAAATTCTCAGATTCATGAATCCAGAGATTTGAAATCTCTAAATTCATGTAACCAAACAGGCCCTTAGAATCCGAATGAATTTTCTATTGGTCGAGTAGAAATGGAAAATCTGAATGGATTTTTAAGGGGTCATTACTCATTTGGTAGAGCCATAGAGGCTTGCGGTACTTTTTTTAATTCTTTTTTGTGGTAAAATCTTTTGGGATTATTACGTTTCTGCCACCATGGCATCTCTCTTTCAAAATGGCAGTTTATAGGACTCTCTCTCTATATACTTCTATAACGTAGCTACCCATTTCATTTACAGCTCTCAGTGAGGTGAAGTGGGTTGAGTTCAGGCTTCTTGGTAGCATCAATGGCTTTCTTTTTTATGGTTTGCACTGTGAGTTTGATGCTTTGCATCTGCACCGTCTTGCTGAAATGGAATGAGTTAGAGGTACAGGAAGAGAGGGCTTCCACCAGGAACAATGGGCTGGCCTCTGTTTGGAGAAACTACAGATTTCCTAGGGGAAGGGCCTAACTTCATGAAAAACCGGAGAGCAAAGTGAGTTTCTGAGATTTATCTTTCCTTTTCTTTTTTTTTCGTCCTCCTGTTTCTGCTATTAAACCTAGTTAATTCATTCATAAAGTTCTGTTTCTCTTTTTAGAGTTCTTTTTTAATGGTTGTCAAAACTACAGAGTGGTTTGTCTTGGTTAAGATGTTGTGGCTCTGTTTTCCAAGTTGATGGAATTGCAGAAGAGTGTTCCGTTCCCCACAGTGTTTTTCTTCTTTTTTCTTTTTGCTTTTTTGGCTCTTCTGCTTCTAAAGCCAGCTTTTAAATTGAGGAGACAGAACAGAGAACTTTTTTTTGCAAGTCTCAACCCTTGAAGAGATAAAGCCATCACTTTTCTTCTTATTATTAGTTTTCTATACTCAAGATGGTCGGTCATGTATGATTATTGCAGGAATAGAAGAGGCACAGAGCCTTTTTTTTCCTTTAAAAAGTTCCTTTCTTTTAATAGAGAAATTTTACAATGTTTTATTTTTCTTAATGTAGGTATGGAAGTTTTTTCAAATCCCACATAGTAGGGAGTCCAACAATTGTTTGCATGGAGCTCAACAGATACATATTCTTGAATGAAGGAAAAGGTCTTGTTCCGGGCTACCCACAATCCATGGTGGATATGTTGGGAGAAAACAACATAGCAGGTCTGCATGGTTCTGCTCATAAGAAGCTCAGAGGGAATTTTCTTCATATCGTGGGCCCCACTATGGTCAGAGATTTTATTCTCATAAGAAATGATGAGTTTATTAGATCCCCACCTCAGCAACTGGGATGGAAAAATTATTGATATCCAACAAAAAAACTAAACATGTTAGTTAAATTAATGTCCTCTCTTGAAAATAATTTTTTGTCATCCTAAAAAAAAAAGCCACTAAAGGAAGAGGTTAGTCAGAATTAAGAGCTCAAGAGGGTTAAAACTTACTTTCTTGGTTTTCAAACCTGGATAAAAGGTACCCAGTTGGATTTCTAATACAAAAAAAGAATGAAAGTAACAGAGAACACAAACACTCCACACCACATAAAAGACCCAAAGGAGAAAAAGGAAAAACATAAATGATACTTTTCTGGTGTAATAAACATACCTTCTCTGTTCTATTCTTCAGATGGCATTCTTCTTCTCGCTTCAGCAGATTGCCAGTGTTGATGCTCCTTCCATTAGAGAAGCCTTCAACAAAGAGTTCCAGAAATTAGTGCTGGGAGTCATTTCACTGCCTATCAGAATTCCAGGGACGAATTACTACAATGGGATCCAGGTACCTTGCTCTCAAATAATCCTATCCTGCCATCATTCCCCTTGCTTATCCTTGTGGAGCCTTCTGCCTTCCACTGACTCACTTTGTTTCAGGCCAGGAATAATATTATCAAACTGTGGAGAGGTGTCATAGAAACAAGACGCGCTTCTCCTAATAGCTACAATGACATGCTTAACTTCATGATTAATCCCGAAGATCCCAGATACATTCTCAGTGATGACGAGATAATTGATCAGATGATCACAATCCTATATTCTGGTTATGAAACTGTCTCAACTACTTCAATGATGGCTGCCAAGTATCTCCATGACCATCCAAGAGCTCTTCAAGAACTCAGGGTTTGTCCATTGGTCCCAAACCCAATTTGTGACACTTCTGCATATCTTATTCCCTTGGTTTCCTTGATGGCTCAACTAATACAATTTCAAATTTGCAGGATGAACATCTCGCTATTTGAAAAGAGAATAGACCAGAGGATCCAATCACCTGGGATGACTACAAATCCATGCGTTTCACTCGTGCGGTATGCAATTCTAGTAAACTAAATCCTTAATATGGTAAATGAAACAAGGAAACTAAAAATTCATCTTATTTTTTTATGCAGGTTATAATTGAAACGACCAGATTAGCTTCAGTTGTCAATGATCTGCTGAGGAAGACAACAGAAGAGATGGAACTGAATGGTTTGTAAATGGAACTGAAAACTACTTCAATTTTAATCTACTCATTATTCATTTGAGACCCCATGTCCTAGAACCAAGCATAAGTGCATTCTCTCAACACCACTCAGTGAGTACCTTGATCTCTGGTTGAAAGAAAAAAAAAGCTTAAATTTTTATCTTAGTGAACCCTTAATTCCATTGGTTCTTGGACTTTCATCTTGACTAGATACCTCATATGCTCCATTCAAGGATGGAACACCACTTGTACATGATAATGCTTCAAAGTTTCAAATATTTAAAAACGGCTGTTAATTTATTACTGATAGAAACCTATATGACTTATAATTTTTGCCTTTTCAGGATATGCTATTCCAAAAGGGTGGAGAATCTATGAATACATAAGGGAGATCAACTATGATCCCATCTTATATCCAGAGCCTTTCACCTTTAACCCCTGGAAATGGATGGTGAGTGATCATAAATTTAAACTAAGTTTCTAGGGTTCAGATAGTGAAAACAATTGGAGAGAACATTACCTTTGTCAAGAATGGCTTGGGTGATCCTCACTAGTCCTTCATAAGAAGATACAAGCAACAACTATTGGTGCTCCTCTGTTTTCCTTTCAAAGGATCATTTCTACTGTTTGACAGAGTCGAGTGGTGTCACTGCTTCAGTACTGTAGATGGACATAGAATTTGTATTTCACGCTTTAAATGATGAACCACTCAAAAATTCAGGGTCATTGAAGACCCTTGATTGACTAGTTGCTGTTGAAGTAGAGAGTTTGTAAGTTTGTCTAACCAGAGTTGCTTCTTCAGGATAATAAAAGCTTGGAGTCCCACAACTACTTCTTGAATTTTGGAGGTGGACTGAGGTTATGTCCTGGGAAAGAATTGGGTATTGCAGAGATATCCACATTCCTTCACTACTTTGTCACTAGATACAGGTTTGTTTCAATTTTCTATCTTTATCTTTGGTAATTCCTCATATAACCCATGATTATTCTAATTGACTCTTGTTTCTCTCACTTTCCATGTCCTTGTTGCAGATGGGAAGAAGTTGGTGGAGACAAACTCAAAAAGTTTCCTAGGGTTTTAGCACCAAATGGACTACATTTGAGGGTTTCAACATACTGATTCTTAAAATGATATACCAAAAAAGAAAAAAGAAAGGAAAGGAAGAAAGTATTGCATATTTCAGAATGTATTAAAATAAATATTAATATAAAAAATTCAACAAGAATTATCTCATTTGTTCTATATTGATTAATATTTTTTTTTTATCCCGATCATAATCATTTTCTCACCAAATAAAAGCCCATGAAGTTCAATGAAGTCCCAATGTAGCTAGAAAATTCAAGGAACAAGTAATTCAATTTCAACAATAATATTGGGTCTCAACCAGACGTGTTCAATCTGTTGTAGACCATATTGCTTTCATCTACTTGGATACTAGATTGAATTGCCTTATTATATGAAGCTAGGGTTATCTCATAACTAACTCAAGTGCTGATTAGGACCTATTAGAGAGAAGTATCTGACAGAAATGAGAGTTTCTTATTAAGGAATTACAGAACTCCTCTAACTAGCTTGCAAAGTATTTCAACTGCTGGCAAAAGCACAAATAGAAACCTGAGCTCGGCCCATGACAGCCTCCACTAGTTAGGGTTCTCAGCAAACAAAAACACAGCCCAATTAATACTTGTCTCTCTACAAATATTTTAATGTTTTGTCATTGATCAGTGCATGTTGAATTCACCAGATAATATGTTGAGTTCATGTTAAGTTCATATAAAATAATTTGTAAGAAATTAAGAGGTAACTAAGAAAGAAAACACGTACAAGCAAATCAGTAATTAGGGTTCTTGAACTTTGAAGGAGTTCCTTGATTGTCTCGATCCAGATCTTGCTTCGGAGAGTCAATTTCACGCAAATTTGGGATGCAGAAATCTCGGTTGCGTTGGAGAGCTAATTTCACGTGAATTTGAGTTGCAAAAATCGTGGTTGGCATGAAGATTGGGTTTTGATTTGGGAATGAAGTGGTTGGGATGGAAAACTCTCGCTTTAAAATGGCTTCGCACCGCATTTGATGATTGATGATGATATGGACTAGGGAGGATTCTGTTGTCACGCGGATTTGACCCAATGAGATGCAAAACTCACCAGTCATGACACGAGGGTGTACCCGATCGGTGGAGAACTGATCTGAACCTATCAGTTAAATGGAAATTGGTTCAGCAGGACGGTCAAGCGAAATTTTAGACCGGTCAAGATTTCGATCTCGACCATTGAATCTCAAGGGTGAAGATCAAAAATTCGACCGAGATTTTGATATGACAGACCGAAATTTATTGCATGACGGTCGTGCGCATTTAATGCGCAAGATTAAAGCAAGGTCCCTAAACTACATCCCAAGTTTCAACGTTTCAAATTCATTGTGCATTGGTTGGATTCATGCCCATCAGGGTAGAAGATTGGAGTCCAGTTCGACGAGTTGAGGTCTGTGTTTTCCTCAGTTTTTCTATCACACATTAGAATGAGGTCCCACGGAGGAATCATTAGGGTCCCACCTCTTATTTGTTTGTCAGAACTCGAGGATGAATTCCCGGTCTAATGTGCGATACAAAGATGTAACAAGAACACAAACCTCTACTTGAAGGATAGAGGATTGTGCTCTGTCACTCCCTAATCAATTATCACCACATATTTAAGAGGATGTTTCATGTTATCTATGTTCATAAACGAGTGTCCCTCCTACAAATACGTGATGAAAGAATGTGAAAGAAAAACAATCCTCTAGTCGTCAAGATAGAGCATCTGAATTCCATAGTATCCATCACCCACAAAAGGAAGCTTGAGCTTACTGGGGCTTCTAGCTATTGTTATCCTATGGGCCCTTATAGACTAAGATAGAACCAAATTCTCCAGTTGTTGTCTATCTGTTTTTCCAAAGCTTAAATAAACCCAGAGAGAAGACAATCACTAGTTCTAGCTAGTTGTGAAGATGCTGAAAATGGCCCCTGATTAAAATGAAATTTCAACATTTGGTTTCACTCTTGGGCCAACAATCTGGGCACGATCAAAATTTTGGATCCAACAGATCGAAATCTCACTTGATCATCATGCGTATTAAGGGAAGCAATTTCTCCTTTTCAAAGGTCAAATTCAAAACCAAAATCTCTAGAATTTTTTATTAATATTTTTTTTAACAGCACCATAATGATTATGATTAGACCATGAAGAAACAATTTAGTTTCCACATTTTAAAAATGATTGTTTGTTACAAACTTACAATATCACTTTACTAGACAGGTTTGCAACACCACATCTCTTTCTTTCGTGGGGAATGACCTGATCGTCGGCTGTCAAACACGTTCTCACATCTCTCATAACACGACACCACAACCACTTTATTAGAGAAAAGAAGAAGAAGGAAAACAAAAAAACTCAACGAGAGCAATAGTTGTGGCTGTCCATATTTGAGCCGACACATTTAATATAAACAAACACATAGAGAGAGAAAGAGGAATGAAAAGAAAAGGAAAGATAGCATATGCTAATATGCTAAATGGTGCTTAAAATATCGCCAGCCCTGCCCATGGTGGTGAATCCTCTTATAACTTATAATTGGCTTCCTAGCTTCGACCCATTTCCCTATTTTTTAAGATATTTCAAGTTCAACAACCTTAATTAGTGAATTAGTGTGGTGCTAAGTACAAATTAAGCCCCTTCCATTAACTAGCTTCATTAGAATGACAATCACTAACTATCTACCTTATTGTTATTAATATTTATTTAATACTCGCAATAAATTCCACTCCTCAACCCCCATCTCTTTCTACTCCTGGTAATCTTATATTCCGTATACTAGAGGTTTACATTCTACGATAATGAAATCATTAGAGGTGGATTTGATCTTCATTAAATTATGTATTCTTCTTAGTAAAATAAAGAACCCCCCGCCCTCCCCCCGCATCTCTTTCTACTCCTGGTAATCTTATATTCCGTATACTAGAGGTTTACATTCTACGATAATGAAATCATTAGAGGTGGATTTGATCTTCATTAAATTATGTCTTCTTCTCAGTAAAATAAATAATAGTTTGTCATCTAGCTACATGGTTTTCGTATTATCACGTAGAATGAGATCATGCCTAGCATCAATTGTTAAAGCAATGTGATCATCTTATCGTCTATTGAATTGGGCATAGGAATATACTCTTACACTGTGTTTTTCTCATTTTGATTTCATTCTAAATTGATCAAATTTCACATTCCTTCCATTTCTTACCTTAAACCAAATCAACCCAAAAAAAATGATATTAGTTAGTTGTCACATAAGACACTCTATTACAATAAACCTTCTGCCCCAAAATTCCACCATGCATATCAAACTACCTAAGAGAAGGATAAAGAAATTGCAATAAGTTAAAAAAAAACCCTAATTATACTAATTAATTGATGTTAGGTTTTCTATCAAATTGGATGCTCATCTACCTAACAATGGAGTGTTTTTCTGCATTCAAAATTATTGTAATTAAGAAGTGAATTACAACTAGAGCTTGCTTGTGTGTGTGGAGAGAGAAATCAATGGAAAGACACACAAAATGGCGAAATTAGCTCCAGTAAGAATCTTCACATGCAATTCTGAAACTTCAAGGCATCATGGAATGCATGTGGAGACCTTAATGGAAACCCACATTGAATGCATTTAAGAATATTTATTATTCTGTGGGAGAACCGGAGAAGGTTCCTCCTGTTGACACTGTTAAAAAATAATCTTTTCACCCGCCAATCAATGTCTTGGAAACAGTATCGACTCATAAATATATATATATATAAATTGCTGATACCATAAGGTGAGTCCAAGTGTCCAACCTCATTTTCATGATCATTCCATTATAATTAAAAACATTTTCATAAAACCTTAATAAGTCATTTTTGATGATGATGGATGGGCTTATCTCTACCAGAGATATTATTAGGTATTTTTTTCATGAAAATGACACTACTAATAATTTTAGGGGTTTAGATATCCAACAACTACTTCAAACAATCAATTTGGTTTAGTGGTCATAATCATAAGATATCCTCAAATAATCAAAAACTCATTTATTAATTAACATTCTATTATACAATTTTTTTTTTGACAAATAGCATGCAAACAAAATGCGCTAAGAGTTTAGGCATTGATACAGACAAATTTAAGACTGACTCATTGAATATAATGCAGGGCGAAATTCGCCCTTAAGCCTGAGGATGCTTTGAATGTTGGCAAAATGAATCAGAGCTGAACTCCGATAAATCTTTAGAATGTGATAAAAATGTGTGAGAAGAACACAGACTTGACCTCATATTATCAAATATGATGATCTTTTACTAATTAGTAACCCCTTAGATGAATATGGTAACAAATGGTAACAAAGGATTGGGGAGCAAGAAAGGAGAAAAGTAATTTCCTATGAAAATATTGGGGGAAAAAATGAAAGTTATTTAGCAAAGTTATAAATATGATATTTACCATATGAAAAACCATGTGACCGTAATTTGTGGGATCTCTCCATTCCAAATTCCGTTTCATGTGAAGCTTCGATTTCCTACACACGTGTCTAACTTTCCGACTTTCACACGCTTTCCTCTCTTTTCCTTCATTTTCCTGGAATCACACTTCCCATATTTTAGGGTAGAAAGTAACGCATAATTGAATTTCCGTATTGGTCCCCATCTTCTTTGATCTTTCTCTTAGTTGACTACAAGTGCTAAACGTTGAATCTCAACCGTTGAAGTCGGTTTACGCAATCATCGGAGATATTTTTACGCAAAGATCTAAACTAAACAAATTAACAAACCCCTTCTACCCTTTTCTTCCGGTGGTTGACTACCTACCATTTCTCACCAGACGTCTAATCTTAGCCGTTGAATCCGCCTCATCAGTGGGTCCAGGTACGAAACTAAATTTCAACGTAAAATGGAGATTTTCCGATTTTTCCACCATAAAAAAATTCCATAAACACCGCCGTGTTTGAATGGGTCCTCGCGAATTCTACCACCACTCAATGGCTTCACTCGTGCCAATCTCTGCACTCGCACGTGCCAGTTCTGGGGTTGGAGGGTTTATATAGTGAGTGAGGCTACCCACGAAGTGTTAACTCGTTGAGACTTTTTCTCTCATTTCTTCCAATCTCTGCTTCTGCTTCTGCTGTTTTTTTTGTTTAGATCGGGATCTCATTTCTTCGGATGGCGCACGCAGCAACTCCTCTGTTGAAGGATGAGCTCGATATTGTCATTCCGACCATCCGGAATCTCGATTTTCTCGAGATGTGGAGGCCATTCTTCCAGCCTTACCATTTGATCATTGTTCAGGATGGTGATCCGACTAAGGTCATCAAGGTCCCAGAAGGGTTCGATTATGAACTCTACAACCGAAATGATATCAACAGGATTCTGGGTCCCAAGGCTTCCTGTATTTCCTTCAAGGACTCTGCTTGCCGTTGCTTCGGTTATATGGTGTCCAAGAAGAAATACATTTTCACCATCGACGATGACTGCTTTGTAAGCCTTTTCTTGTTCCTCAGTTATTTGTTATGACAATTTTTTTATTTTATTTTATTTTTTATTTTTGTTTCTTGGGGTTTGGGGTTTTTTTGATTTCTTTACTGTTGTGTCGGTCAGATTGTAGTTAGGTTTTAAGTTGGGGGTTGGGTTACGGCATTCTTGATTTGGATCTGCTTTTCCTTTTATTTTTTTTCCTTTAAATTAATTTTTTGAAAAACTTTGTTCTGTTTGTTCCTTTCTTTGAGTTTTTGATTCGCGATGTGAAACCTTAGGTCGAAATCTAATGACTGGCTTCTATAAAATGTTTTGCGCTGTGCTGTTTTCTATTTGTGCGGCTTAAGTTTTTCAGATGTTCAGATTTGTGGTTTTCTTTCTTTAGGTCAGTTGGAATGATCTGGCTTTGGATTACCGAGTGGTTCTGGATCTGCTTTGAATCATGCAAAACTTGATTTCAATTGTTGTTGGGTATGGCATTGCGTTTGTCAGTGTTTTCGGTCTAGAAAACTCCAGTATGAGTCAGATCGAGAGCATCAAGTGCTCAGAACACAATGATGATTACTCAATGCTGATTACTGGCGAGTTTAAGATGGAGATCTGAATTATTGGATCTCATCTTCATGGTCTAATAGCTCTGACCAATGAGCAACCGTTGACTGGAGTTGGGCACCATTCACTGAGTTGTAGTTGAAATCAGGGAATTGTCATCTTTGAACGAGTTAAAGATGGAGATCTGAATTGGTGGGTCTCATCTTTAATGGTCTAATAGCTCTGATTGGATTTGGGCAACATTCACTGAGTTGTAGTTGAAATAAGGGAATTGTCATCTTTGAACGAGTTTAAGTATGTCTTTCACTGTGTTTTGTCAGTGAGGCTACCAATGCTGTGTTTCATTTCAGCCTGATACCATTCTTGCTTATTTTCATTATCTGATTTTGGTGTCTATTCCTTTTTGTTATTTACAGGTTGCAAAAGATCCATCTGGGAAAGAGATCAATGCACTTGAACAGCACATTAAGAACATCCTTACACCATCCACTCCGTTCTTTTTCAACACATTGTATGATCCATTCAGAGATGGTGCTGACTTTGTTCGAGGTTACCCATTCAGTCTCCGTCAGGGTGTTCCAACAGCTGTATCTCATGGACTCTGGCTAAACATTCCTGATTATGATGCTCCTACCCAACTGGTTAAGCCTCTTGAGAGAAACACTAGGTATATTGATGCTCCTGTTTACTACTTGAAAACCCACTTGTTATGTGAAGTGTTTGCCTTGGTATATCCACTGTAGTTCTTACCCTAGCCTAAAAATCATCCTCTGTTTTTCAGGTTCGTCGATGCAGTGCTGACCATACCAAAGGGTACTTTGTTCCCCATGTGTGGTATGAATCTGACTTTTGACCGTGAGCTCATCGGCCCTGCAATGTACTTTGGACTCATGGGTGATGGTCAGCCCATTGGACGGTACGACGACATGTGGGCTGGTTGGTGTATCAAGGTATTTCATTTTTTCAGTTTAACTCTGTATATATAAGTAGTAAGATTTTCTGTTTTGCCTTGCATTTTGATTTTGTTTGTTCTTCCCATCGATTGATAGTATCTGCTAATTCTAGCTCCTGTCTAGTTCCTTATATATTCTTGAATACATGAATTGTTTTCTTTGATTGAAAAGTGTATAGTTGTTGAAGTGAAATCTGTTTATGATTTTGTAGGTGATCTGTGACCATTTGGGTTTGGGTGTCAAGACTGGTCTGCCATACATCTGGCACAGCAAAGCAAGCAACCCATTTGTGAACCTCAAGAAAGAGTACAAGGGCATCTTCTGGCAAGAAGACATCATTCCATTCTTCCAGTCTGCAACCCTTTCAAAGGAGTGCACAACTGTTCAACAATGCTACATTGAACTCTCTAAGCAGGTGAAGGAGAAGCTTGGTAAGATAGATCCTTACTTCGAGAAGCTAGGGGATGCCATGGTCACATGGATTGAAGCATGGGATGAGCTCAACCCACCCAAGAAAACTGAGGCCAACGGCACTGCTTAGTAGTACTTCGATTTACAGTCGATACCTTTTGCTTAGTAGTCATATAGCTGGTTGTATTTTGAGTACTCTATTTCTCTGAGCTATCGAGCTTTGAGTTTTTTCTCCTCCAGATTGATCGTGCATGTAATTTTTTTTAATTATATATTTTCTAGCTAAAGTCATTTAGAACAATAAACTGAAATTTTATTCCATTTTGAGATTAGCTTGTCATTCAAAAATTATTGAGCATGTTTGTGGGCCAGAGGAATGAGTTGGTGGCTGTGGTTAGGTGTCTTTTCTACTTTCTTCCATTACATTTTGAGTTTGGAACCGATTTTTGTGTTTGAATTTTGAATTGGAGGACCGGAGGCAAATTTGAATTGAACTTTTCTTCTGTTGGACCAGTCAAAACAAAATCATGGTAGGAAAGTGAAATGGACTTGTTTCGATGCTTAAAGGGTTCCACTTCAAAACCTGAATTGGGTTTTTGGCATTTCTGGTGAATGATTGTGTTTTGTCGTTGATCTATCTGTCACTTGGTTGGCATTTTTGTCACTACTTTGAGGTATAGTTGGCTCGTTCCTGCAACTACATCAATTCTGCTGGAGATTTCTTCACTGATCTATTCTCTTGTTCGCATAAAAACCAGGGATAGTTTCATTTTATTCCTCCGTGAATATCCTTTCAGTCTCCTCCGCTCTTGTACACTTCTCTCCAATTTGCAAGGAAATAAAGCACCGTCTATAAAGCACCTCATCCTCATTTGGAAGCAAAGAGAGACTAGATAATCAATCGGCAGCACTATTAGCTCTGCAGTGAACATGTTGATATCTACCCAAGCTCCAACAGCAATCAAACCTCTGAACTCAAAGACCAGCTGGGCAACTCTACCACTAGAAATCCGGGGAGATAGGAGCACCACAGCCTTTAAAGGGTTCCCACTCCACCATGAAGGGGCTTAACCCATTCGCGTTTTGGGAGTTTTGGGATATCCGAATCCGTCCTTACTAATAGTATGCGAATATGATATGTCCTTTTCTTACCGGTTATTATCCGTCTAATAAAAGTATCAAATTAAATTAAAGTATCAAATTAAATTACTTATGGTATGTCCCTTTCTTACCGATTATTATCAAATTAAATTACATATTTAAATTATTTTTATTATTTTTATAGACTTTTTACTTGAGATATGTGACTATTTGTCTAGATTCTCTACTAAAATAAATACCAAAAGTTACTAAATTCTTAAATTTCAAACCTAACCCTCACAAATAAAATGGTAAAAATGACAACAACGTACCAATGGTGGGAGACTCACCCACCACATGGGTCGAACACCGAATTAGTCAGGGCAAAGCCTTGGAAACCGTGGTTGGCAACCAAAAAATAAATAAAAAAATGACAACAACGTAATAAAAAACTTGAAGTCAATCCATAATCATACGCATTTAGAATAATCTATTTAAGAAAATAATTATCCGATTATCATCCAAATCTGACTGAATCCGTCCAAAAACCGTTAAGTCATCCGAATCCGTTTGAATATGATAGAATGCAATATGGTATTACCACTATCCGATTCAATTACACCCCTACTCTTAACCAAACCACCAAGAAAAACACCATCATGGTCCCTGCAGACACAGCTGACCTGCTTCATACTGCTACCGCCCATGGCTGCATCTACTTGTTCTTGTTTTTACAAGATACTGTAGATCTTGAAAAATACTTGATATAACATTTAAATATTAGTGGTAAAAATTTTGTAACATCATTATTCAGCCCCCAATGTTTAAGTCCTGGCTCCGGCCTTGGACAATAGTGGACAATAGTTTCTCCCATCAACCCTGTTTCTTACAGGCTCTTTAAGCTGGAGAATATAATACAGCATAATAGACGCTACCAAAGCAAAAATTCAAGCGATGGCTCCATTAGTGATGCTATATATGGAATACAATCTCATTAACCTGTTACTAGTGATGCTGTATATGGCCCCACTAGTGAAAAAGGAAAAAGATTCAACCTACATTTCTTGAAAATTCTAAACAAAAAACTTGAGCTGAAAACTTGCCTTTTAATCTTAATCATAAGATTACAAGAGATCAAAATTCCACAAAGAAAATAAATAACAAACTACATAACAACGTGACCAGGAAGGGAACCTCCTCTTAACTTGGAACCTTCTCCCACGAGCCAATATGCTTAGGAATGCCCGTTGGAAGTTGAAAACCCCTCACAGGTGACGAAGAAATGTTGCAACCGGTGCAAATAGCCACCTGCCTGGACAGACAGTATAGAGAGATGCACATAATATTAAAAGGGAGGTCAAGCTGTTCATGAAAGAGAGGAGCTGGAATTATCTGTCTTCTGACGCTTAGATTCGTGTTCATCTCCTTCTTCCTGGTTATCGGAGTTGGGAACTTTTTCAGGACCCAACAGAGATGCATGCTTACTTGTGATCTGACGACCTGCCCTAAGCTTTGGTCCCCAATGCCTTTCAGGGTTTGGAAGAAAGCGTGCTACTTTCTTAACTTGTGCCTTGCTGAGGGAAGCAACCGCTCGAGCAAAATTAGCCTGCATCACAAAAGAAATAGAGAGAAACATAAATTTTTTACACCTAATAGCAATTTGTAGCAGCCTTCTAAACAGACATGACTTTAAAAGATATCCAACTACTTAATAATTTTTACACCTAACAGAAATTTGTAGTGTCCTGTCCTTCTACTTGAGTTTAAATGATGTATTACTGTCTTAAATAATTTTAACCATTTGAACTAAAGATTTCATCACATCATAGAACAAATATTTCAACAACATTTTGGACCATTTTCTCTCTCTCTCTCTCCTTTCATATTATTGATATTCTATGGGAATCAAGTATATAGAAGTTGTATAATACTACTGTCTTTGAAGTCTAAGGGCTGCCAGGTCTAGCAAAAAATAATGAACTCGTCCCAGTAAAGTGAATCAAGTCAGGACAGTGATTAGCAACAACTTTTTCATTGAGTGGAGTACCATAACTGTTAGTTTCAAGTTTGAGGGGCAACCACTTAAATGCAAAAAAGTTCAAGGTTAAAACGGCCAATTCTAAAAGACAATTGTAAACCAACCCCCTACCTGGGGAGCTACAAAAATAGAACTAATACCAGTTTACAACCATTATTCTTTAAAAAAGCCACCATAAAGGGAAAGGTGAAAGAAGGCTCTAATTTACAGCAATGAATTAATCATGCATGTAAATGCCAGTCTAATGCATCAGATTTAATGTTTTTGCACCTCAACTGGCAATTCACCTCTAGAATACAAGATAACAAAGCAGTAATAAGGGGTCAGACATACTTGCAATGTAGGTTCCTTGGCAAGTATCACACTACCAGACTGATCAGGTGATTGAGCTTTCACTGGATGGCTCTTCACCTACACATACAGTAACGCAATTGTCACGAGGAAGCATCTATCAATTAGAAAAGAGAAACCATTAATGAGAAACATAAAGGAAGAAAAAGATTATCTGTTATGCTAGCAATAGAATAATTCCTTTGAGACAGATTTGGCGCCTTCAACTAGAAACTAGTACCCAAACAATGAAATGTGAACAGATTTATGCAGATTCATGACCCAGATGGGCTACTTCTCTCAGAAGTGAATATTGAATAAAATTGAGCTGAGATATGGGAAAACCTTATTTCCATACCATGTCCAAGTACAATATATAGTATCAATAGGATAAAAGAATGGATTGGGTTCAAAATGTGAAAAGATAGATAGCACAACAACACTCGGGGCAAAAAACTACCTCTGGGCCTTGAAACTAATCTTCAAGTTAGCCTGGGGAAAGCCCTAAGTTTCGACCAAGATATGGTTGAAACCGAGACAGTTTCACTTTCTGGCTGATCAAAACCAGTATTGAAACCCTTTCCCCTTCCATTATTTTTACTCTCACTCATTCTCATTTTTCTGTTGTTTTTTAACTTCCTCCTTCCAACCTCTTTTTCCCAGGTTTCCTATTCCATCGTACAACAAACAAAAAGACTGAGAGAGATTTTTTTGGATCCCTTATTCCTTCTTTTACTAATTTTGATCTTAGGCAAAATAACCCTAGGTTCTTAGGCCCTGAAACTGTTCGCTCGGAGAATCAAGGCCAGTGCACTGCAATCTACATTTATCTCCCTATATATTTGCAAGCTTCTATTTGTTTTTGCTGGTATCAATAGGTCTACAGTTTCCAACCTTCTCTCCAAGTTTCAGCTTTATCAGAATCCAAACAAGAGAGTTTTCTCATCAGAAGTGAGAACTGTTGACAGCTGGTCCCAAGCTTATTGTGAAGAGGAAAAGATGACCTTTTTTTCTCAATTTTTATTAAAGAAACTCAAATTGTGGTTTTATGGAAAAGCCCCTCACATCTTTGGTGTTTCATATTTTTTTATTCCCCTTCACTTTAATCACCAGAAAAACTCCTTTCTTCAGTACTGCTTTTAGAGATTTGTCCTTACCTTTTAATTACAGTTTTGCCACTAAACTCTTATTAAGAACTAGTTTTTATTCTGATGGATCCACAGTGATCCCAAAGCAAGGTTTCATGACCCAGGTGCGCATAATCTGCATTTTGATCCCTAATAGAATCTCATTCATGCTATTTAAAAAAAAGAATTTAAATAGAAAGTAAAGCAAAGCAAAATAGGGAATTGAAGACTACCCAGCAGCGCATGATATCCCAAATAACTTCCATGGGAGCATCTGACTTGAGCCCTAAAGGATTGACATGAGTTCCAGAAATACGATATCCTGCATTAATCACCGCTGAACGGAACATCACTGCAGAAGGTGAAGTACATTTTAATGTTGCACAGAGATTGTGCAAACTCACAAAAAGAGGAACGTCCGGCAATTCCTACAAATAATGTGTCAACATGTGGGTAAGAAATAGCCAAAGAAACAGAATGGATTCAAATGACAACACAAACTATCATTTCAATTTGTAATAAATTTTTTTGCCATGGGTGGTCAAAGAAGTGGCATTGACTGAGTTGATGAGATGGGCCAACAACTGTTAATTGGAAAAGAGTAAATGGAGTCCATATCATGCCATGAGATGAGATCACCTTTCACATCAACTTAAAATACTCAAAAAGTGCATACATACACACTTGAGCGACGGAAATGTAATTATTTTCAATTATCGAAGTTGAGGTAGCAAAGAGCAGATTTATTGGGCATTAGTGTCATAACACCAACATCAGCTACATACATAGACACCAGTGCACATGTATATGGTTATGGCTTATGGGACAGCAATGTACTTTCCTCACCTATTGACCTTGAGTTGCAAAGGCACATCAAATGGCAGATTTCTTGGCCTATAATGTTCTTGTAAAAATAAAACACAAGAATAGACCAAATAAAAATGGCAAAAGGGTAGTACCTCTGATATCGTTGTGAGTACGGCAGAGATCCGATCATAAGCAGGATATCGATCCTTCATAGACTTAACATTGGCTAAAATAGAAGCAACCCATTCTTGATCATGGATTGGGGCAGACCATATGGGACCACCCATGTTAAACCTCTTTCCACAATCACTGCACTCTTTAGGAACTTCAGGACCAAATCCCGGTAAATATCTGACGCTGTTATTCTTTAAATGGAGGGGCAGAAAAAAGCAGTAAGTTGAAGACACAGTAACAATAAAACAGCAATCAATATATTTTTATATAAAAAACGTATCATGGTATCTCCTTTTTTTCATTGCCTATTGATGCAAATTTTTTTTCATCCCATGCATGCAACAAAAGTATCCTTAATCACACAACCATGCTGCCAGCGTGGCTCAGACCATCCAGCTCCACCACATCCCTCACAACCCCCCTCCCCCTCCAAAAAAAATAAAAAATTAAATAAATGGGGTGGGGAGAGGAGGTGATACTGTGACCTGCAGCATCTGGATACTGCCAAATACGCAAACTGAATCGATTTTTTTTTTTTTTGAGGTAGAAAATTTTATTCATCATGGGCAAAGCACAGGAACTCTTCAGAACATAAAGTATCGAAAATTTGAAAAGCAAGAATTTAAAGATCATATGGAGAGTCATACATTTTTTCATTAAGATGCCCTCAATTATATGATATGTACAGCCATAAGAAGGTAAGAACATCAAAATATACAAATTAACAAACAATGACAAACATCCCCAAAAAGAACCAGGGGCAGAAAATCAATAAATATTTTATGGTGTTCATTTGAATTGTTATGTGAATCTATGCTCCTTCAAGATTTTTCTGATAGGTTCAAAAAACCATGATCACTGTTCTCAAATAATATACAACAGTAGAGTACATGAGGTGTATACAGAACCAGAAGCATACCTTCTCCACTGTCCTTCCAAGGCACTGCAGATGGAAAGAATCACAACCAATGCACTGATAAACATATGAGAGTTTAAGAGGTGTATTCTTCATTGCACTTGCAGAACTGCAATATCATGCATTTTTCATTAAAGTGGATGGTACACTAATCCTAAAGGTACAACAGAACAAAATAACAACATTTACGTCATCACATTATAGCAAATACTAATGCTCACTCAGAAGAGAGTTGTCACCCACGAGAATATACGCACGAAGACCCGCACATAAAAATCCATCTGTACCGAGAGGACAGGAACAATGTATCTCTTGTAACGATTTGCATGGCTCTGGTTCAAACAAAGGAGGGGGAAAAATTTAATACTGCATCCATTATTACGTATAGTGACAAGTCCCCATGATACTTAGCCAAAAAGAGAACTAAAGATGGTCAGAAAATATTAACGAATACAGACCAATACAAGATTGGCCTTATCATTAAAACTAAGCAAATATGTTGCAGATGGCTTAGAAAATGACAATACGCAAAGACACTCCTATCATAGGTTAATGTGTATAAAACTGAAAGTAAACTTTGTTACTAACATATTGGTTGATATATTATCCATCACCTTTCGTACGTCAAAGGAGAAAAAGGATAATAAAAAACAAGATTAAATATACAATCCATTTCCTTTTTTCCATTTCACTCTCTAGTAACTCATTGTTGTCAAGGCATCGCCTAGGCATCCAATTGATTCTGTTTGGCTCTCGGCAACTGTCACCTTAGCAGTATTGAACCAAATTTGGCCCTTATTTATGTCAAACATTATTTGAGTAAATGAATATTTACTCAAGATATTATTCAAAATTTTAAAAAGAATTGAATTCCACAAGGATGAAAAGTCAAACTCCAGTTAAAACCCGGAAAAAAGGGATTTTCAGGGGTAGCAAAAAAATTTTTTACCACTTTCTAGTGGAGGGTTTTATTCAAGTCTTAATATGGTAAAATATTGTTAAAAACCCACAAAAGTGGTAAAAAAATACATTTCATCGTATTATTACTATATAAAAGTACATACTTTGGTTAGTGGTAGATCTTTCATTGGACAAAATTGTCCTATTTTCTCCTACAATGACTTCTCATATAGTTATTTTGAACTAAGTAATTTAATAGTTCTTTAGGGCAAGGTTGTCCATTTATCTTTTGATAGAGTTTTTCATTAGTCCATGTTGTCTAATTTTTCACCTACAAAGACTTATCATATAAGTATAATAAATTAGACATTCTGATGTTTCTAAAGGGCAAAGATGTCCACTAGAATACTGTTCAGCTTCCCAAACTATTGTTTATGTCCATGATCATTCACTGATTTCCAACTGCCATGCCCATGGATTCCGCGGGAGTTAGTTTTGTTCCTTTGGCATTTCTTCCTATGGCCCCAAAAACCTGAGCACCTCTCACCCAAAATCCCATCCAAATCTGGTGGTGGGTCATTATTTTCTTCTGCTTGGAGCAGCAGCAGAACCACAAGCCCAAAGCTTCCAACAGTGGCATTAATGGCGTGGGTTAATTTTTGCTCTCTTCATCTATTCTCGGCATTCCTTCGAATTACCCTGATCGTGTATGGAGAATGGCAGGATACCCATATGGAAGTTCGTTACATGGACGTGCATTGCCTTGTTTTCTCAGAAGATTTACTTATCGATCCTCATCTACTTGCATTTCTTCTCATACCCAATTCGATTATTCATCACTCGTGGGGAAAGTTCATTTTCTTTGCTTTAGGTATCGATCCTCATCTCTACTTGCATTTCTTCTCATACCCAATTCGATTATTCATCATTCATGGAGGAAGTTCATTTTCTCTACCTTATGTATTGAAATTCTCTGCTATCCACTTCGACTTATGGTTATTCCATTGTTTTTAGATCGTAGTTTCGGTTTGGCCAGTGAGATTTTGCAGCTATTCGAATCTGTTTATTGGGATCCCTTTTTCCCTCTTAGTAGCACGGTTTTCACTGTCAGTATCCACACCTGTTTCACATTATTTTGTTGGGAACTCTTGTTGTACTGCAGACCTTCTTGTTTTGTTTTTCTTTATTTTCAGTTTCGGATATTGTTAGCAATCTTTGATGCAAGAAAGTCACAATTATTCTTAAAGTTCATCTAATTGAAACATTTTCTTCACCCTTTTGGCTAAGTACATTCTCAGTGTATGGTTTTGGAAATCTGACTGAATGAGTTCCCTTTCATTTCAATATATTATCCATCCTTTTTTTGGTTTGACTTCATAATTTTTCTTTCCATTTTATTTCCAAAGATGGATGATGACTTGAATCCCAACACTGGAGACATTTATTGTCATCGAGAGTACTATTCCGGACATCTTACTAAAACCAGTTGTGGTGACTGGTCCAGACTATCCATTATGGTTTTTTTTTTGGATGAATAACTAATTATATTAAAAACCAGCAATATACAAAAGAGCAAACAAAGGGAACTCAAGAGCTCAAGGAGAGGGGATAAGGGGAGAGTTGAGCCCCCAGAAACTAACAATTAACCTATTTCTGGGGGAGTCAACCGCTAGGGGATGGGGGATAGATAGCAATCTGAAAGAAATATCAAAATAGATGGCTCCCCAAATCAAGTCGAGAGAGCGGGATTTGGGAGTCCATCTTCTGATATTACGCTCCCACCAGAGATGGTGGATGGTGGCACCGAAAACTAGCTTGCCAATGCGATCGCAAATAGAGTGACCTGCAAAGTTTCTCAAGATCCAAGACCAATCACTTGCAAATCCATGAGAACGCCTAGGGCGAGGCCAAATGGAGGCAAGGGCTCTATCCCATAGGAACCGGGAAAGGGGGCAGGAGAAAAAAAGGTGTTCAATGTCCTCTGAAATAGTCCAGCAGAGGGAACAGCTGGGGGTGGCAGGTATGTGGCAGCTAATAAGGAATGATTGGGTTGAGAGAGCTAGGTTGAGAGCTCTCCAAAGGGTGAGGGTGTGGCGGGGGATATAACCTTTAAACCAAACCAATTGGGACCAAGGAACAGGGGGATGGTGGGGGTGAAGAAGGTTCCAGGCGGAGGATGTGGTGAAGGATTTTGATGGTGAAGGGGTCCAGGTGGTGGAGTCACAGGACTGGCTAAGGATAGGGGGGAGAGCATTCCAAACATGTGTGAGATTGGGATGGGGGAGAGGGGACCAAGAACCATTGGAGATGAAGGTATCAAGGGTAGTAGCCTTGGGGATGCGGGTCTCATAGACAGCATGGGGGCCAAGGAGAGAAAAGAGAAAGCCCATCGGATGCCAAGGGTCAAGCCAGAAAAGAATGGAGGATCCAAGCAAGATTTGGGTAGAGATAGCAATGAGAGCACGGGGATGAAGGAGAAGGAGCTTCCTCCAGATCCAGGATGGATTAGAGGGACAAGGAACAGTCCAAAATGAATCTTGCTTGAGAAGGTAGGAGTAGACCCACGAAACCCAAATAGAATCCTGCGTAGATACAATCTTCCAAATGAGCTTCAACAGGCAGACCATATTAACATCAAGGATGCGACGAATCCCCAGACCTCCTTTAGATTTGGGACGACACACGGAGTCCCAAGAGATGGGATGGAAAAATCTAGAGGATTCCTGGCCTTCCCAAAGGAAGGAGCAGAAGAGGGATTCTATAGAATGAATAATGGACTTGGGAATGGGAAAAATGCCACTCCAATACAGGTAAGAAGATTGGAGTACGGATTGAATGAGCACAACTCTACCCGCAAAGGATAAAAGCTTCCCTTTCCAGAGTTGGAGCTTTTTCCTGATGTGGTCAAGCATGGGAGTGCAATGGAGGCGGGTGAGCCTGCCAGGGATAAGGGGAAGGCCAAGGTAAGTCACAGGGAGGGTGCTAGGGCTAAACCCTGAGAGTTGAAGAAGAGAAGCTCTGATGGATTCCGAGACTCCAGAGAGAAAAAAGGGTAGATTGACACGGAGGCCGGAGAGAGACTCAAAGGAGGAGAGGAAGGATGAGATGGTGGAAATAGATAAATGATCAGCCTTGGAGAAGATCATGAGATCATCTGCAAAGGCTAGATGGGTAAGATATGTATTGACTTGGTGCGGCTTAATGGTTACTTTTCATGATATAAGATATGTATTGTAGCATAGTAATTATTGTTAGAAAACATGGAGTAAATCAGAAATAAAAGTAATAACAATTAGGCGTATTGGTCACGTAGGCAACATGTAGGCGAGCCCCTTGTCATGCAGGCACTTCAGCATCCCTCCACTGCCTTAGCAACTAAGTTAACAGTACTAATTATTCAAGGAATAAGGAATACAAGTTTTAAAGAAGAAAGAATTACCTCAATGCATGCAAGAAGAATCCTCAATGCCATTTCATGGCAGTATTTTCCTCTAAGTGGATAAGAGCCATATCTAATTGCACAACCAAGAAATGAAAATTAAAGCTACTAATTAGTTAATCTTAATCAATTTGAAGGTAATGGCTCTTTACTTGGAGTAGCAGACTTCCCCATTGCCCCCACAGAGCACTGCCATATCAGTTGCTGTGCACATCAACATGCCTCCATCAGCAACAGATTGAACTGCAGAGTCCAGGAACACAGATGGTGAACCATAAGGATCAAGATCAACCTGAAATACAAATCACTACAGTTATTCACATGGAAGTATGGTTGATGTGCTAACTGGCTAGTACTAGAGATGGCAACAGTACAAATTACAAATTATAAGTAAAGAAACAATTGATATCAAAGAAACATCCCTTTAAATATCTCTGGCAAGTAAGATGCGACAATATTTTATCATCTATTGTTCTCTTCAGAAGTTCATATTGCCAGTGTCGATGGAAAAGATATTGAATATTAGTCTCTTGATCAATCAAGGGTAATGTTCAGAAAGAAAGCTGCTGCAAGTTCATATGAGGACAGTAAGATGGAAGGAAACGTAAAACTGGCAGGGGAGTACTACAGCCACATGGAAAGAAAGGTACAATAGATATTCAAACTCAAGACACACTCCGCAAAAGTAACAAGCCAAAAAAAGTGAAGTAGGAAAATTAAACCAATTAACCTTTTACTTGGGAATATAGGATGCTAGAGTTCCATAATATGTAGGATTCACAGTTGTCAAGGCACCTAGGAGACCAAAATCAGGGGAAAGGTGTCTAGGCACCTGAGAGTTGTTACCTCTATTCCATTATATAGTACAGACACATCAAGAGTAGAGTAACTGACAATTAACCTAACCAGCAGTTGCATATAAATGAACATCGATTGATGACAGAGCGATTGTTCATGAAAAGCTAGCAATGAAAACTAGCAGTTAAATGTAAATTGAAGAGAGAGTGTATTTCAGTAATCAGTAATCACCTTGATGACTATGGAGGAATTGGAATCTTTTCCTAATGACACAAGTGGGCGATAATATTATAGGAAGATAATGATTGGAGGAGTTGGGCAATAATGTGTTTCTCAGTAATAAGCAAAGATGAGAGAAGGTTCCACAATTCCATCTTTTTTTCACAAACAGATATTCACTAGAAAATGAAATTGGCACAAAGATTATTCTTTAAAGTATAAACTATCAGACGTAAACTTCCAACAAATTAAAATTTTATAGATGATGGCATTTATTTTACATACCACGTCAAATTCTTTAGGGTGCGTGAGCATAAAAACACGAGCATCAGCAAGATGTGACTCCACCTTTGACATGGCCACTGAACCATTGAACTTTATGTTTCTCCTACAAGCTTCAACAGATGCTGTAAAGGCACACGAAATGAGATACACTGTTCTGATTCAATATCAGGTTATTAACAAAATCCTGGCGCTAAGATTCACTCAAACAAGAAAAAGAACCAAATGCCAAATGCTAAACAGCCTGGGACCTAAGTTCTGAACTAAAAGTACACATATCACAGTATGAATAATCTTGACTTCCAAATAGTAAAATATTGAGCTATCAGAGTCTGACCTTTATCGTTGTCCAGAGCCACAACTTTGCCAACTCCTTCCACTTCACGTGCATATCGCAGAGCTCTTAATCCAGAAGCAGACAATGCCTAAGAAATAAAAGATAATGAGCTCAGATAATTACTCATCAAGTGAGAGAGAGAAACAGACCAGGTAAATAAACAAAAACTCAACCAAGAAACAGAAAGTTCCCAATACAATTCTCTGAAGGAAGCTTTCTTTTTCTAGATTGTAGAGATATCACCACAAAAGATATATAAAAAACTGAAGGTCCACAAATTTTAAGTAAGCAGTATAACAACTAAAAAAAAGAAGGGGGGAGGAAAAAGAAGAACCTCAAGAACTCTGCATGTCTTCATTTCCTCTGGCCCTTTACCCTCTGTTGTCAAAACAGGTTCTAGCAATGTGCCGCACAATTCATTTTGAGATGGATCCACCTGAGCCTTAGATTCTCCATTTAATTCTCCAGAATCACGCATGGATTGTGGTTCCTCGTCTACTTCTACACATCCAGAAGTAGCGTCCTCTGACGCCTTGTGTGCTTTCTTATTCCTTTTGGCCAACTTTGTTGCATGCTCTTCTTTGCATTTTGAAATAAAGGTCCTCAAAACAGCAACAGATAGGTCCCTGTTGTTAACCTGGGTGTTATAGACAGTCATAAAATCAGCTCTCAAACTGACTAATACTAAGTTCATAGCTGATAGCGGGCAAGGCATTGCTTCAGCTAATGAATAATTAAATTGCTGACACAGATAGCTTATTATGTGAAAGCACTCAAAGTTAAACAGATATGACCAAACTACAAATGAAAACAATGATTATTTTTAGTCAAAGAGAATACCAAAAAGCTCTACAAACATGAGGAATTGAAATGAAATAAATGGAAAGAAGAGACCTCTACTGGATGTTTTATTACAGAAAGTACCAACAGGTGGTACTTGATTAATTTCACACCCATTTACCCCCATTCCGTGCCATGGTTAAAGATTGATGTAACCCCCCCCCCCCCCCCAAATAAATACATTCTTCCTGATAAATAAGGGAGGATTTAAAAAAACCCATCGAGAGAGTTTAGAATATTAATACCATGCAAAGCTTCCCCCATAAACTTTATGGAACCTAAGTTTTGAATGTTTTGAATCAAAATATGACTTTACATATAATCAAAATTTCCTACTTCCGAGGCTGAGAGAAACCACATATGTCCAGCTTGAGAGGCTTATACATCATATGGTACAGGATTTTAAGAAATACTGTAACTGAAATCGGCAGAGGAGATCCCCTGGCAAGAAAAGTTCTGCTTAACCAATAACAGATAAATTGTCACTTTTTTTAAACACGCCCCCCCCCCCCCCTCCCCCCTTCTCCCGACTTCATATGGTGTACGTATTTGAACAATGATGTTCAACAATAACATGAACAGGTGCACCCAAAAAGGGATTTTAATCTTAGTCCCCCTTAATCATGCAAAATTTTTACTTTGAACATAGAAATATTTTGTAATCCAAAATAATAGATGAAAAACAAATTTGAGTACCGTTACCCCTGACCAAACCCTGGGCGAATGTAAGTATCAATCTCACGCTTTGGAGCAACACAGACAATGTAAGACAAACTTTGGAGGGCTCTATAATTCTACACGTAACTCGTTCATAAACTGAAAATAATACCAACAAATGCAAACATAGAAACTAACTATTCCAACAGATTCTTACAAGGTTTGTGCTTGGGCATTCATTTAAAGTAAATTGTGAACTGATCCGAACACAGAATTTTCTATTGAACTCTAAATTTAGAGCCAAAACAGAAGGGAATACAATGCGGCACCTGAGTTTTGTTATAAAAGACTTCGTTTTTGGCCTGCATAATAATCTCTGCTTCTCCTTCTTTGATAATTGTGTAATCATTGAGATCCATTGATGCGGTTCCGTTGCTTACGTTGCAGGAACTCGACTTCAGCATCTTCTCCTTGATCTCTGCTTCCTCACCCATGGCGGTGCTCGTAAAACCGACAGTTGAGCAAGAACTGAGAATCAAGTGAGAGATTTCCTCTCCTTAACCGATACACGACCAGCACGTTCACTGATGCGCGGTTGTGTTTAAAACCACCCTATCAACCTATGCCTGTGGATCCTCAAGCATGGATTTTTCCCTTAAACCCTAGTTCTGAATCCAACGTTAATTTTCACCCGAAAAAAAAAAAGAATCCAACGTTAATTATTATAATATAATTAAAGGGTTGAGAAAAAATATATGTGGACTCGTCCAATGGGGTGGGAAAAAGAAAAAAAAAAAAAATAATGGAATTTTGCGGGAAAATTTGTTAAATATGGTCACATTTTATTATTTTTTACATTTAAAAATAACAAAATGTGGAAAATCTGACCTATTGTATGAGACTTTGAAAAGACATCTGGTGAAAAAATTACTGTAACTAATTTTTCATCTCCAGTAAACCAAATAAGACACACACTCAAATTCCATGGAAAAACTTATTTTTTCAAACTTTTTCTCACCATGTATTTGTTTCAACAAACAAATTGTGCCTTAAAGACTTTTAATGAAAATAGATTTTGAAATCCTAGTGCTTAAGAAAACTTAATGACTCTTAATGTAAATAGATTTTGAAATTCCGATGCTTACGGAAAATTTAAGGAAATAGTATACCTTTTCTTTTCCTTATTATTTTTTCCCCTTTTTTCTTGTACTAATGGAACCTTTGCTACAAAATCAAGCGCTCCTTATGAAGAGTGCTTGGAAGTTATGGTCAAATCCAAATGCTCTATTATTTGAAGATCTTTCAGCTCATCACTTTCTAAATAATTTGAAAGAAGATCTTACTATGAATAGCTCTAATGGAGAAGATACCTCTTTCCCTGAAGAACATTAGAAGAGAATTTGGAATTCAAAAATCTTGCCAAGGATTAAAGTACTTAATTATAAAATATGTGCTAAGGGCATTGCTTTTGGAAATAGTCTTCGAAAGAGGAATTTTCAAATTAATCCTTGTTGCCCAAGGAATGATGCGAATATTGAAACATCAGAGCATATTTTCTTGAACTATCCATTTGCAAAGGCGATTTGATTTGCTTCTTCTATTTCTCCTTCATCAATGCAAATGTCTAATATTCCCTTGAAATAATGGTTTGCTATTTTGGATCCATTGTTTAATGAAAATAAAAGATTTGCTAAAGAGAGATTCTCTATTGCCACTTTCTTATTTTGATTTATATGGAAGACTCGAAATGCGTTCATTTTTAATGGGAAGGATATATAGCTCACCCTTGGATGTGTTAAATGCTTCCAATAGAGCTTTCTCTGAATTCATTGCAACAGCTAGGATTAAAGGTAACACTTTGTGTTTTGAATGGTAGCACACATCAATGGTTGATTCAAATGTTAGTAAATGGTCTCCTCCACCTCATCATGTTTTTAAGATTAATTACGATGATGCACGATCCAAAGACTCAAAGAAAGGAGTGGTGGGGTGTATCATTCGTGATTATAGAGGTAAATTTATCACAACATTCTCATAATGAATCAATTGTGAGTTAACATTATTTGCAGAAGCAATTGTTGTTCGAGCGGGTTTTCTCCAACCCATTAGATGTGGAGTCAAAGAGATTATAATTGAATCTGATTGTTTGGACGTGATAAAGCAAATTAATGCTTCATCTCCCGTGAAATCCATGTCGTGAAATCCTTCAGATCTATCATGATATACATATGCTTCAAACAGAGCTTGTAGCTTGTGTTTTTATTTCATTCCAAGGTCTTGCAACTTGATTGCAGAATATTCCTTGGCTAAGGTGGTCCTCTTGGTCAAGCTACCGACTGTTTAGCATAACACCAATCCTTGGCTTCTTTAGATGTGTAATGATACGATACGGATACCGGGTACCAATACCTCAAAGTGTACCTGATACATTAGATAGTGTTAAGGGTTCACTAGTAAATATACAGCAAAATCAGGTACAACTGCGACAAGTCATTTAGGTCACAACTTTTTATACAGGACATACAACAAGATCTGAAGCAGGTTAGACATAAGAAAGGAAATAAGTAGGAGAGAAAAGAGCTGGTGAGACATACATGGGAATGGAAAGAGTTAGCAGAGGTAGCAATGGTCCAAACTAACTCGTCCCAATTATAATCTGACAAAATTCAAATCAGATTTGAGTTTTCCCTGTTCATGTACTCATAACCAAATTGCTAAGGCCAAGAACAAAATTTGCAGAAAGTTGTATCTTCTGTGAGTGATTGGGTCTTGGCTATTATTGATCAGTCTGTACAATTTGTCTTATGGTTCTCTTTTTTAGCTTCATATGCATTTCAAGCTCCAGCATTAATCAAAATAGAATCAAGGAAAGAAGGTGGGTCATCAACCTTGGCAAAGTAAGAAAGAATGGGTGAAATCCTCTCCGACTCCTTATGGGTTCCGATTATCTCCGGCCAGCCTCGCACATGTAGGGTGAAGTGATTATCTGACCCTGGTCAAGAAGGCCTTCTTATGAAAGGGCTTAAATGTCTATTTGAGGTAGAAAAAGAATTTAAAAGCACTACATAACCATTTAAATTTTTTTTTTTTTTTTTGGTATCTGAAGTTCATCCAGGCCAGCTTGCGCACACCTCGATTACATCTTCAAGGAGGAGCTTTGTCAAAGGTCGAACCCATTACCTCTTAACTGAAAAATATGGATCTTATCACTCTACCAACCCTGCATTGACTCCATTTTAATTTTTTTTTATGGATGCGTGATATAATGATCATGAACAACCTTTGGACATGTACCATATTAATTGTATCACATGTCAAATTTCAAACGGAATTTTATGAAGGGGCTGGATGGTAATGTTTATCATCTGTTTTTCTTTAGGCAAGAAAAAGTTTTTTTTTTTTTTTTTGTGAAATCATGTATGTAACAGTTTTTCATGTTTCTATGGTACAAGATTTTTTTTTTTGTGTCTGAGGTTCATCTAGGCTAACTTGCACGCATCTCGATTACATCCTCAGAGGAAGTTTTTTCGTCCACAATGGTCGAACCCATGACCCCTCCACTAAAAAATATGGATCTTACCACTCTACCAACCATACATTGACATGGTACAAGATTATGCTTCTATGAATGATGACACTTCACAAGTGCACAACCATCCCGAGAGGCGGAGCTACTAAGGCCCCTCCCGCCCCCATCGATTTTTTTTAAAGTTTTTGTATTCCCTTTGTTTTTCCTTAATATTATCTTTCTGTGTGTGAAATATAATATTTGGCCTCCCCCTTCCCAAGAATCCCTAGACTTTATCCTAAAATTTTGATTCATTTAATAATTTTTTAATCTTTTATTTATTTTTTTTGAAACAAAAGAGAATTAATATATTGATAACAAATACAAAGTACATAAGAAGAAATTGTATTTTTTTTTTTTACTTAATTTATAGCAATTGATTGTTTTCCCTATATTTAGTTATTGAACGACCTTAATGTTAGTGAAAAGGCGTTAGTGCTCGTCCTACAGAAAAGCGAACCTTAATGTTTAATCTTGGTGCTGCTTCTGATCCGTTGTATTGTTTTTGTAAAAAATGTATACCTTGTACATGTGCTTCCAAGCATTGAATCATTTCTATATCATCATTATTTTTAAATCATTGCTTTTGACCACCCTATACTGTAAGTCTGTAACGTATACGTCTCATCTCGTTACAGCTGCAACTTGTTACCAAGGTACATGTATGAGCTCGAGGATATATATATGACCCACGGATTGATACTGTAGAGATTCTGTCGTACATGTTATTATTGGCTTCATGTATACGTAGGGTTATAATATCAAATTAGGTTTTGTCCATGGCTGCTTTCCCGGTCCACTTGGAAATTCAAGAAATGCATGGAACCTTGTTGAACGGGTGAAGTAGTAGTGTAGACAAGTTGATCAAAAAGGGGTTAGGTGGTCCCCGCTTGGTGTGTTGGGACTGTTGGGGAAGCTTTCTATACAAAGAAAGTTGAAGGGTGAAAGGAAAAGAAGAGCCTATGTACCATGCATGTTTGGCATTTATTTGCATGAATCGTCCACATCAAACCATCAGCTCACGCTCCTCAGAGACGAAAAGATCAAAAGAAAACCCTAAATCGATAGATCCACTATGATGGAGAAGTTTATCCTTAGCTCCCGTCCTTGTCACTTTCGCCACAAATTCCCATCTCAACATTTACTCATGAGTTTTAATTGTGAATTGATATTCAACACAACGATACATTCACATTAGTAGTGGTGCTCACTGTCGGATGTATGCCTTGTGGATTCTGTTCAATCCCAACTGCTCAAAACACGGATCGGTTTATTTAAAAAGAAAAACCCGTTTTGTTCACTTGAGTTGATTAAATTTACAATGATATCTTGAACAGCTGAGATTTAATGAAATCTACATAGCATGCATTTAACGATGGACAAACTACATCAAATGCACCACTGAAGCATGATTCCTATACATTTAAGAGAGGATCCACCTTTGATTACAGCTAAGGACAATGTTTAAAGTATTAGTATTGAGTGTCCACATTTTGGTGCAATCAATACATGCCTATAAATAAAATTAAAAGAAAGAGAAGAGAGACATATATATCAATTGTATCTAATGTGGATATATATTGACTAATGTTCTATCGTATCCTAAATATATATGGTAGAAAGATATGTGAGGAATACAATGTAGAGGATCCCAACTCATGCATAAGTTAGCCAACCTATAATTAATCGAGAACAAATTATGGTTTAAGAATTCGGCAAAGCATGGTTTTGAGCTCTCTATATCTTGGAACATTTATTTTAGTTAGCTTCTGTTCCACTTGATTCTCAAAATTAGCTTCAAAGTCTCTCTCTATGGTACATTTGGACTGTATAGTGCATTTGCGTTATATTGAAGCGATGATCATGAGTTAAAAGAAACTAGCTAGAAACACCAAAGTCTCTTTCTGCAACTATTAAACCAGAGATCTAGCAAAACCCTAGGCAGTAATTCTTCGATTCTATATCTGTGTTCCCCTCTTTTTCTTTTTCATCTCTCTCAGCAAGAGTATTAAGAGAAGGAAACTACAATAGCCATGGATTTTGCTCCTTCTTCAAAGCAACTTTGCTATGTTTGCTGCAACTTTTGCAATATTGTTCTACTTGTAATTGACATGGAAACTCATACCATATTTGATATCTCTTTCTCTTATCTGTACGTCTTCCCTGCCATTTGTATTGATTACTTGAAATTGCAATGATGAAGGTTGGAATCCCATGCAAAAGATTGGTGGAAACCGTGACAGTGAAATGTGGTCACTGCAGTAATCTAAGCTCTCTAAGCACAATGCCTCAACTGCAAAGTCAATTTGTAGATTGCCAAGACCAACTTCCACTGCTCTCTCAGGTTCATTCTCCAGCCACTTATCTCATCTTGGTGCTGTTGTTTATTACTCTCTAAATATACTTCCTCATATAGCTAGCTCCTAGCTTGCCTTTGACAACCTTTTGTGTGTATGTTCTTAATTAGGTTCTTGTTGGGTGCTTGGAGTCTCGAACCTTTTTTTTAATTAGAATTATATAGTAAGGTAAGCAAATTTTCAGGTGAAACAATAAGATGCTATCTAAGAAGAAATCAACAATACAAAAATGTGCCTTAGGAATCAGAGGAAGGAGCTCCACCAAAATTAATTGATCGAAGGAGATAGATCTGGAGAACCCTTGTGATTTGCGAATTTTCTAAACTACTCATGATCTAATGTAATAACAAACCTTGTACTTAAACCCTAACCCTAATCAATTTGACCTCACAGCTACAAAAAGATTCATCATATTTCTTTCCCACCAGAGAAGACTTTGAACACAAAAAGATAAGACGTACCCAAACACAAAATGCCAGCCTGATTTCACTGCTTTGCAGGGATCAAGTTACCCAGAAAATCATTTTGAATCCATCATTCTTGAACCTAAGTCTCATGAAAGTTCACTGATCAGGTTGTTCTTAGTTTGTTTCAAGCATTTCTTATTATGTCAGGTAAGAAACGACCCAGTATTAGAGAAGAAAAAGTAATGCATGAGCAGCAGTGTAATCTGGATGATTCTTGGTTTCTTGTCTTGATCTTCAATATAATTTCTTCTTACCAAAAAAGAAAAATAAGCTGTGTAAGCATATGCTTCGATTTTCGTTTTCTGGGTTAAGAAAATAAATTCTAATTCTGATGCTTCTTGGTTTTCTTGCCTTTGGTCCTTAATGAAATTTCTTCTTAGCCAAAAAAAAACCAGCTGTGCAAGCATATGCTTCGACTTTCGTTTTCTGGGTTGAGAAAATAAATTCTGACACTGTTCATGCATGGCAGATGCAAGTCTTCTCCACCGATCACAGAAAGGGGCAATCAACCCAATCTGCTCTCACCTTTTCATCCACACCCAGCGAGCAGCTTTCCCCTAAAGCACATTTTGTAGTCAAACGTGGACACTTTCACATATTCTTTAAACATGAAAGATTTTGAATCTCTCTATGTATTTATTTTGTTTTTCTTTGTGGACTTTGTTGTTAGCTCCTGAGAAGAAACACAGACGTCCATCTGCTTATAATCAATTCATGAGGTAAGTAGAAAGGAATACTTGTACCATCGCGTTCATGTTCTTAATTTATTGTACAAAACCCCTAATTTTTCTATCTTCTTTTGTAATTTTATGTATTGGTTTCTCTTGAATCAAGGGAGGAGATAAAACGCATCAAAGCTGCGAACCCTCGAATACCACACCGTGAAGCTTTCAGCTCTGCAGCCAAAAATGTAAGTTCTCAATATATGTGCCAGGTTGCTCCAAAATCTGAAGCAATCTCTACTGATCTCTATCATAAGTTTTAGTTTTGTTTTTCTGATTTGATTAATGGCATTCAGTGGGCTAGATGCGTTCCAGCTACTGCATCAGCACCAAAGAACAATAAGAAAGTAAGACCTGTTGTTTATTTTGTAATGGAGCTCTCTCCAAGGATTATATTTGCGTGAAAAGCTTTCTAGATTTCTAGCTTTCCTTTCTGTGATTTATATATGTTTAAATAAGTATTTTTGAATGGAGCAGAAGGAAGAACTGCTGCACATATCATGGAACACATCGGTTACAAAGGAATCCGAGAACACTTTCAGCACACAGTTAACTATTTGAAATCATCATATGATGCTAAGAGTTTGATTAGAATTTTTGAATGAGTTCAAACTGTGGAGTTAAACTACTTGGTCAAAGTCAATTAGTTAGTATATATATGATATATATGCATCTCATTACAAAACCAGAAAAGGGTTTGAGATCTGAAGCAGCATTCATTAATCCCCTGAGCACATCTGGAGGGTTTGCAAAACATTTTGAAATAGTGCTTATTGTCTGTAGTAACGAGTGACAGATTACTCTTAACAGAAATGGCATTTTATGCAGTCATCTACCATATATATATATATGGTGGGAGATAAATTTGTAGAGATGGTTCTGGTGTTCCAGCTTTATCAGTAGCTTGGTTCCTCTATTTCAAAGTGACGATCAAAACCAGCAACTTAAAACTTCCATGGCATATTTGCATCAAGTTGATGAATTAGTTTTTAAACGGGCATTCTAAGCCCATGGGTTGTATTGCAGAGTTTCTATTTCTTTGTTTCTTGTGTTTTTTTAATTTATATTTTTTAAAACAGCCCATGCAAATCATGTACTTGTAAATTGTAGTAATCCTGTATGTTTCTTGTTTGTCTCTTTCTTTCTTTCTTTTTTTCATATTTTTCATATTTTTCAAACGAACCAGCAAGTTGCATAGTTTTGAGTTCACTTGGACTAAAAAAATCCTTTTTCTTAAAAAGTGGAGGGCTATTTTTTTCTTTTTATATCAAAACATAATTAACTTCTTATTTTGAAATTCTAAAATCTCAAATTTTTTATTCTTTTTCATTCGATTTTTGTTATAAGAACTTTCTTCTCTTGTATAATCATACAACCTCCAAATGTCTAGAAGTACATGCAAGAACAAAACTTGTCCAAATCAATTGGTCTCTCTCATCTTTCCCCTCTCCAATCTCCTTGGCCAAACCCACAAACATTGCAACTGATTTCTCCCCCAGACCCACCCGTGTCCATAGAAGCCTAGAGCAGACTTCCCAAGGACTGCAAACTCAAACGATATGAAAGGAAACTCTGAGCAACTGCGTCTGATTAAACTCACAGAGACACCACTAACTGCTAGTGCGATCGTCGGTGTTGGGTTATTCAATTTACCTGTGTATCAGATCAAAACCCAAACCCTGATGATTGCCAATTTGCCGAAGATTCATCCCTTGTAATCTTGCTTATTATCAAGTAAACCAGTAGAAGTGTAGAACCCGGCCATTATAAGAAGTCCGGAAGAAGAAGAATCATCACTAGTGCAAAATTTTCACTGATTGCCAGGAACTGTTTTTTCTTCAGGAGGACAGCTAGATCTCATTATCTATATTAGTTCTCTGGTTGGTCTTGCGTAGGGGAATACTACCTACGATGGATTCCATGAGTTTTATACATGAATAACCCATGGATGCATATGTTTCAAGCCAATTAACTACCGCCCAATATTTTAAAGCAACAGAAGGAGGGCCAAAAAGAAGTTCCAAGTACATGATGCGTACCTCGCTTTAATTTCTAATACCAGTTTAAGTAACAGGAAGGCAGCAGAAGTAGATATCATTTTCTTGCTTCACTTCAATTGCAAGAACTGCCTTTGATGCTCTACGCGTTCCAGCCTTGCAGGTCTGGTGACAATTTAAGTAAATCAACAGTTGATCCTCGATCATGAGTGATAGGAACCTTGGCACTCACACGATCTGTCCCCTTGAAACATTCCTCGAGTATATATGAACTTCAAAGTTGACAACATCGCTGTCATCAGAAATCAAAACAGGCCCCATGTGATTGACTACAACAGAGTTCATCCCACATAACGAAAGCTTCCTTGATGCAACACTTGTTGATGCTTGTGAGCTTGAGCCTAAAAAAAGTTTTTCACGAAATGGACTTGGGTTTTGTTGGGAATGCTTGCCTTGGTTGATCAAGGCGGCCTGAATGGTTGTATCAAAAACATTGAAGTCTTCACGTCCTAATGTGGCATTTCTGAACAATGACCGTGAGACACAATTTGGGCTGGACAAAGTCGTGTGGGTATCGATTATTCTTCTCACACAAAATGTTTTGTGTGAATTTCGTTTTCATTAAAAGAGGGGTAGCCATAAGGAGGCAGGAAGGATCTTGGAAGCCCATTCAAGATAGGCATCACCATTCATAAAGGGGTGAGAACCATTACATATACATGAAAGATTGAACCCTGATCTCTCCACTAACCAGCATTAGTCATTGCCAACTGAGCTGACTGCTTTAATGGTACTCTATTAACATTTTACTCATGCATGGGTTTCATGTCACGGTTATGTGGGGCCCCCATCATCCATTTTCACCAACTAAATATTAACAAATATAATGTAAGATTAAATGCCTCTCCAAATGAGCAAAGAAAAAAAATATATTCCAAGGATTAAATATTCAAGAATTTTGTGAATTGACGTTCAACACAATGATATGTTAATATTAGTACTAGTACACGTATATTACACATGAGGAGTACTCTAAGTTTTCTATCCCTATGGATAAAGCATGATGTTTTCCTCCCGCTTCCCCACTACGTACATATTTAAGAAAGGATCCACCTCTGAGTATGATAAGACGCAAGGTTTAAAGTATATGTAAAAAAATTAATCATGTCGTTCAGGTAATTATAAGAGACGTATTGTCATGTATCGAGTAATATATTGCACTGGCTAGTACATTTCGGTGCAATCCAATACACAATCTTTAAGAATAAAAGAGAGATGTATCAATATGTATCATACCAACTATATTCAATGTGGATGTATAGCAACTAGTGTTCTATCGTACCCTAAATATGTAATACAAAGATGTGAGGGGAGCACATTGTAGGGGATCCCAACTCATGTATAAGTTAACAAACCCATATTTTAGAACAAATTATGATTTTAGGAATATGGCAAAGCATGGCTTGAAGCCTTGAACTCTCTATATTGTGGATTTTTCTTTGGCTTCTTTTCCATATGATTCTCAAAATTAGCTTCAGAGTTTGGTTCTCTCTACTTGTCTATATGGCAATATTGAAGCCAGGATGAGTAAAGAAACTAGAATCTACAAATTCTATTTTACAACTCCTCATTCATTTTGTTTGACTATAAAAAAAATTCAAATATTTCAATTTTTTTAACAAAAAAAAAAAGATGCAATAGTGACAATCTTGCACCTCCTACTACATAATGTTCGAGCTTTAGAGTTTGACCTCTGCAAACATTAGCCCTATCAACTACGAATGCAAGTACTGACCTTTTTAGCATAACCCCATCGGAGAGGTTTAGTATAGTCCACAAAAATTGATAGCAACCCAAAATCTAGATAAAAAGTATACAACTGCCGAATACAACAAATAGAAGAACATAAGAGATTCAAACCTAAGACATATGACTATTAAACCGCATTAAAATAAACTTGAGACCGTTAGACCCCCACCCCGGTGGTAAATACAAACATTTCAATGGAGGAAATATGGTACAAGGTTTGCTAGCAAGGTTCCAACGCATTTCTCTAGTTTGGAAATCATATCATACTATCATATCATATCATTCATATCATATAATGTCATACTACTATCATACTAATCATACAAAAACACTATTATAAAAGTATGAACTCAAAGGACACGGCTACATTTTGTTTTCCACAAATGCCATTTTGTAATCAATTGTTAGAACTTTGAATTAAGAATAAATGATGTCTAGAATTGTAGATATAAATTATTGAATTAATTTTAATTATCAATTTCTTCTCTTTTCATTTTTCAATAAATCATTAATTGCTCGATACGCTATTCGATATCTCATTATTTTCTTAGAAAAAATGAGATCCAAATTAATTGGACACCTTATTCCTTAAGTAATAAAATCCACTAAGTAAGAACCCAAAGCACATAGGAAGAGGTAGAGGAAACATTTATTAAATTGGTTTAGACCTCCCTAGGGAAGGTCTTGGGTTCGCACCCACTCAGCGACATTAATATATAAAAAGCTCTCTTGAGGATGTAAATCGTGGTGCGCGCAAGCTGGCCCGATGAACCTCATATCCAAAAAAAAAAAAAAATATAAAAAAAAAAAAAATGGTTAGAGTGAATTTGAACTTTAAATTAGAAACAAGAAAGAGAAGAAAAAAGTGGAGAGGCGGTGGAAAGGTTTGTTGAACCGGCTCATTCTAATTATCAAAAAATTAAAAATAAAAAGAAAACCGACCGTTGGTTTCCCCATTAGAAATGCGACCTTGCCTCTGCCCGAAGGTTTTTACAGGGTATAAGGCCGCTTGCTCTGTTATATCCCCTGCTTCTAAGCTGAGAAAATACAATCGATCTGGAAAGAATAAGAGCAATCAGGTTTTTAATAGCTTCAATGGTAAAGTATCGAATGCGCTAAAAAGCCCTCATGGGCATGCGGAAAATGGTCATTCCCGTTTAGCTTCTGGTCATTATTTGAGAAATGGGGATCTGGACGAAAATGGAGGGCATGGTGTGTCAAGGTGACATCCCAGATATAATTCCCTGCACAAGCATGATTCGGGGACTCTGTAAGTTGGGTAAGACTAAGAAGGCGGCTAGGGTTCTAGAGATTCTTGAAGTTTGAATCCAACAAATAAGTTTGGATTAAATCATGTGGGTTGTATAATGGTGAGGTTTCTCCGGTTCCAATCCAGAGGTACCGAAGCTTCTTATATTTCTTCATATCGCCAGGTCCGGTCTCTCTTGCACTCTCTCTCTCTCTCTCTCGGCATGGCGTCTCAAAACAGTAGGAGCAAAGGCAGCGATGATGGTACACTAACTCGGGTTTCCAGCACTAGTTCTCAATCCCCAGTGGTTTATCATGGAAAGAGAGTGGTCTCCGACGCAGCATTCGTCACAAAGAAGCTCCTCAAGAGTACCGGCAAAGCAGCCTGGATTGCAGGAACGACTTTCCTGATTCTGGTGGTTCCTCTTATCATAGAGACGGATAGAGAGCAGCAGTTGAACGACCTTGAAATGCAACAGGCCAGTTTGCTCGGAACCCCGCCACTTTCACATCCCTCTCCTCCCAAGTGATGATTTTGATCCTCCCAGGTCAGGGAAGCTTGCTCATCTATTGGGTTTCGTTGCATTATTCAGATTTAGTCTAGGTTTACTATGATTGTTTTCTGTATCGGGTTGATTAGGTGTTAGGGTTTTAGCTGTATTGTGGTGTATTCAATCTATACAGAAAGCAAATTTTCTAGGGTTTATTTATTTTTTCTGGTAACAGAATGAAATATTTGACTACTTTTTGGATTATGGGTTTGAATTATTTCACAATACTGCTTTCCTTTCCATGGAATATATGTCTGAGCAAAACGGAAGTAGTAATCCATATCCTTCTTGTTCATAATGACGCATCCGAATTGGTTAAGATCGTCGTTTACTTACCCAGTTTTGAAAGCTGCATATAGAAATATATATCTTTCAACACTAAGAGCTGTGGCAAAAGGAAATTCATACCCTAAATCAAATGCTCGATCCTTCCAGTTCTTCATTAGGATTAGCAGTCTAATTTAATTTAGAGAATGTTATCTTAGGGGAGTTTATTGAATCTACTATATTATATACAACTCCTTATTTGGATAATTCTAGGTATCAGCTAGAAAAGCAAGCCCATTTCTTGAGCATGTCGAAAACATTAATCAATCAAGAGGAGGAAGAAGTGGTGAGACATCTCATCTCTCTGTACTATAAAATACTCATTATTAATGATGTGCACTATTAGTAGAAAGGAACAATTTGTTCATCCCTTTGGCTTGTACTTTTGCGTGTCTACAGTCTTAGTGCATGTTTGTTCATTGTTGGTGTGATGAATATGGTTCTCCCTTGGTGGAGGGAATAAAAAAGAAAATATGTGTAAGCTATTGGACGTGCATGTGGGTTGTTTGTGAACCCTGAGAATCATGTCGGAGAAGTATAATTTGTCTTGTGGTCAAATATAAGTTGGGCTTTAAAGCTGGAAGCATTCAATTTAGCAAGTTCAGAGATTGGTAGGGTCTAAATTTCAATATAAAACAGTAGTTTTATCTATTAAAAATAAGGTTTCACATTGAATTTTGTAACAGAGCTTGAAATGAAGGAATTATAGGATTATAACCAATAAAGGAAGAACTTCAAATTTAGAAAATATACTACCAAAGTATTTGCAATCTAGGTTCTTCTTACTAGGGGCGGACGTTTGTTCAGTGGTTGGTGCAGTACTGCAGTGTGAGATCAAGGCATCGAAACAGCCTCTCAAAACACCCTCCCCCCCCCCCCAACACAATAAAAAAAAATAAAAAAAGAAAAAGGAAAAGAGAAAAGAAAGAAAAAGCTGCTGGGGTAAGGCTGCAATTCACCCCGCCCCCCACTCTACTTGTGCAGAAGCCTTCAGCATTGGGTTCACCATTTTCTTATTCTTCTTACTAGAATAGGTTTTAATCCAAGAATCCGGATCATCTCCTCGTCGGGGGAGCACAGAGTGCTCCCCGATGGCTTCCTGACCACAAAAACCAGTGGGTCCCACTGGTTTTTTTTTATTTATTTTTTCCTTCCAAAAAGTGTTTTTCACCGTGGGCCCCACTGATCTTTGTGGTTAGGAAGCGTCAGGGTCGCTGATCCGGATTCTTAATCCAAGCCATGATCTCTCTTATCTTACCGTCCCTTTATTTCCTGATGCTAACAACCTGTGCGGCACTGGTTTTCTGCCCCTTGCAAGGAATCCTAATCCATTATGTGCACATTTGCGTACAGATGGAATTACAGCCGGTGTAAGTCTGGATACATATTGAGTGTATGAGCCCAATATGTATACTGTTTCAGGGAGGTACCAATATTAATGTAAGACTAGATTAGGGTTGACCTAACCCCAGATACACCCATGAATCCAGTATAAAAAACTCTTGAGTAGAAACTTTAATTCTAACCAAAACAGTCCGTAATAACTGTGTAAAATTCAGGTCTGGTGTACATGAAAGTGAGGAGAACCCTTCCTCCAAATTTCAGTCAATTCCATTGGAGAGTTTGAGGTATGAAGGTGACACCAAGATAGAAGGTTATGGGATAACTTGCAAACCACCACTGTGTTTGGCTCCAAAGAGTGTAATCCTTGATGTGATACATCTTTGCTGCAAGTTCGGTTCAATTCTAGTGAGCAGCAGAGGAGATTTAAATCGTGATGAAACAAGAAAGTTAGGGCTCCAAAATAATGCAGCCAGCCACAAGGATCCAAAGTGGGATTGAGTGGGATCACACTCTTCAAAAGTCATGCTGGAACAGAACCCAATCTTCAATCCAAGGCTGGTTTGATTGCTGCAGGCAGCAGGATCGGAACAGGCAGCATAAATGTGCGCCGATTCTTCTGATGAGGATCAGCAGAAGCAGTTAAGAGCTTGAATGAAGAGTGTCTTCTGGGCTTCAGCAACAATTGTTTGCAATGTTGCAGTCACAAGTGATAGTATGGAAGAGGTTCAGTGGGTGTGAAAGGGAAGATCAGAGAAAAGGGGGGGCCTTTTCAGTGGCTTCAGCCTCCAATCAAAGCTATTACTTCTTTCTTTCATGTAACTTTTCGGTGGCTTCAGCCTATAGATTGGATAGCTTGAATTCAAATAGCTTTGATCCTAAAGTATGGTTTTCCTTATGGCGTACCAAAGTCTACCCTCCGATCTAGGTTCTTTGGAAAATTCTGCTACGAAAACTACCATCTTCAGATCTTTTGGTTAGAAAAGGTTGTAACGTTTGGGATATGTGTGCTCTTTGCAAACCCTCTATAGCCACCCCAGGTCACATCTTTTTTAAATGCCCTCTTAGTGAAAAGGTTTGGTTTCTTTTGTCTATTAACTGGTATGTTGGTAGACCATAGACCAACTCAAGAACACATTCAAGATTTATTGAGTTACTCAAGCTCCAACCAAGATTAAAGGAATTTCCTCATTGCTTTAATCTCCAACGCAACGTGGTTAATTTGAAAAAGTTTCAATTAAATATCTCATGGAAGAAATGCTTTGACAGCTCACCAAATTGTATATCTGTCTTAAATACAAGCAGTAGAATATGAAAATTTAATTTGGGCAGTACAACACCGAATAGGATCTGCAGTCTATCTCATATAAAATGAGATCCTCTTATCAGTAGCTGGTTCAAAATAAATGTCGATAGTTCATCTTAGAAGCCAGGTAATATCATTCAAGCTGGGTATGGAGGAGTGCCCTTGAATAATATATCATAACATGAAACCTGCTTTTATGACTCTATAGCCATTATTCTGCTGAACTTTCTTATCAAATTTGAGGACATATAAACCAATTGTGTCCCGAATCATTGAATCCCCTACATGTTTTATTTGATATTCCTATGCCAACATTCCCTTAGAATCATTTTTATCAAATCATATACATCATAATGAAAATACTAATAAATTGATACTTGGTTTTGATTGATGCAAAACTGTGGTTGTTGACACTAATTTGCTCTTTATAAAACTACAACTATTGTCTAAGATCTCAATATGCTACACTATTTATAAAAATAAGTAGATTAATAAGTATGTTTTCCAAAATGCAACTAAATATTTGAAGAAAAAAAAATGCTTAATGTTATATAGGAAATCACAAAACACGTGCATATGCACGTGCGTTTTTACTAGTTAAAAAAAATATCCGTTAAATGAATTAGGAAACCAGCTGTTCCTTTTCTCTCTTGATCTGAAAGAGGAATCCACGTGTTCAACGTCATATCCTTTTGTTAAATAGATGTCAAAATCAGTGCATTTCAAGCTTCAACACTGGCTCTCTAAAAAAGGGCGTACCCAGTGCCGAAGCTCCCACACTGTGGGCTCTGGGGAAGGGACTTTCTAGGCAGCCTTACCCCTGCTTTTTCTTTGCAGAGAGGCTGATTCGAACCCACAACCTCCAGCGCACAATGGAGAGACTCCACCATTGTGCCAGGCCTGCCCTTCCAACACTGGCTCTCTCTTTACCAAAAAAAACACTGGCTCTCTTATTTCTCATTTTTTTAACTTAAAAAAATAGAAACTACTAATTCTGTCTTTCCAAAAAAACATGATGGGTTTATCTGCACTTGATGTGACAGGTGGTTTTATCCAGGTCAGCTCCTTTCTTCCCTTCTCTACCAAAGTAGATTTTAATATTTTAAAATTTTGAAAAAAAAAAAGGGGAAAAAACCCACAACAGTAACATCAAGTTTTTAGTCTGTGATCAACTCTGAAGCTTAGAAGGAAAGAAAGAACTCAGGAACTTTGATCATTGCTACTCTGCATTATTTTATTGTTTCAGACATGATTGACAACTCCACTGGTCTTTCTAGACTCAACTATTTGGAAGAGTGTGATACTAATTAAGGGGAAAATCAAAGAAAGTGAAGTAGAGCGAGAGAACCGGAGAATGGAGAGAAAGTGCAGCGCTTTACTTCTTTGCAGCCTTCGCCTTTGGTGCTGAACGTTGTAGAAGTACGGTAAGCATAGCCACAGTAAGTAGGTTCAACATGGAACGTACTAGGTTCAGGTTCCACCATTGGTTTTGTAAAAGTATCTTAGGTTGTAATTTAGGACCGACTACTACCTCCTGATTTTCTAAACTGATATGATTGAAGTTCGAATTTACTTTAAATACTCCTAAAAGTCTACATCTAATTTATGTTGAATAAGATTATGGATTTCTGGCTTATAGTTCCCTTACTGTGGTGATTCATTATGTTGATTAGTGGTGATTCCATGGCTATATCCCCGTACTTATCTTCTTTATTTTCAGCCTCTATTGTGCATTGTTATTGTGTACTTCTAAGCCTGTTTTTCCATCTTGTACAGACACAGTTTTCCGTGTCCGATGCAGAGGCATAGGAATTTGACTGCGGAATTCCAAATTAGAAGCTGCACATTCCTTGGACTGAAAAAAGCAACTTATGGCAGAACCCAGGTGACTGTTTTCCAGTTTCCTTGCAAAAGAACCTCAAACGGGTACCGAAATCAATGGAAAGTTGTATTGGGTGTAAGACCATATGTTCCAAAGTCGAGAGAGCTTGAAGAATTCAAAGTCAGATGGAAAAGAAGGTTTTATTCATCAAGCAAGTCATATAGAGAAATATCTGAACCAGGTCTCTATGGGTCATTGACATATGATACAGTTTGTGCACTAGCTATGGCTGTAGAGAGAGACTTGGAACATTGGAGAGCATCTACACATGAGATCCAGCTACTGTGGTGTCTGGGAGGGGCAAATACAATTCAGTTTCAAGGTTTGAGACCCACGACCAGAACCAATAGGTTGTAATAGTGCAAATTAACTGCTCTGAAAATGGCTCTTTAACACACAGCAGATGACCCAAACTTGTCCATATAACTTAAAAACATCGATGCATTCTTCCTTGCCCCATCCCTCTTTTCTCTGTTTTGGTTAAAACTAAAGTTGTCGAGCTTTTCCCACTTTAAAGGATATAAGGTAAGACCTTTATTTTATTTTTATTTATTGTTATTATTTTTTAATGTTGTATGTCTTGGTAGTTACTAGATAAGGCTCTAGCAGATCTGTTTTGTTAATTTCTGCATCTCAGTTATTGGGGTTTTTGGTGATCATTGGTTTGCAAAGTGGAAAAATGAAAACGAAACAAAATAAACCAAACTTTGAACTCTCCCTGCTATTGTTCCTACTTTTTTATGTTTTACATAATAGAGACAGAATAGTTCAACAACTAAAGAAATATGTGCATGTGTTTACTGTCAGTCACTCAACATATGTTAGCTACCTTTAGTCTAAGCTGCTAACTTCCTAAGGTTAGCATTGAGAACGTGGTCCATAGTAATATGTCAAGAGAAGATTTTGCATCTGCCATCTTGTTTCATTGAGGATGTGTCCAAATACTGTCAGTCCTCATATGGTTCTTTTTGGTTGAATGAATCTTAAACGATTCCTTATTCTGATACAGATGTAGCATGTCCTATTATCAAGGGGTAGAATTTGATTACATGGATAACGAAGGAGATGTGGCTGATGTTGTGGATGAGCTGGATGAAGAGTAGTATGACAGAGATGATGTTGAAGCACAGGTCAATGACCATGATATGGTTGGTTTTCCCATACTTGGCTTCCATATTATTTTTGACCATGATAGTATTGACTATCATTTTATACCCACCGCTTTGATGCTTATCCTTCTCCAAAACAGAACATGTTTCTGAGAAAATTTGAAATAATAGGCCTAATGTTCTCTCTCTACCTGTTGGTATCTCGAATTTCACAGCTTAGAAGGGAAATTCATAAATCTTCTACACAAGCTAGGAGAGGAAGAGATATTCAGGAAACCCCATAGAATAGATTGAAATATGACAAGAGAGAAATACAGGCAAACAATGTGGAAACAGTACGAGATTTTTGAAACTGTCCCTTCATCTGGTAAAATCCTCAACAAGATTATATACTATTCTTTGTAAGGTTGTCTTTGCTCTAGAGTATCTTTGTTATTTGACTGGCACATCTTCTTTCAAGGTGCTGACAACGGAACCTTAAAACCATTCGCTCAAGCGAATCCATGGAGAAGCGTGGAAACTACTATGAATTTAAGCACAATACAAGGCTGGTCAAGCCCACTGTTCTACGTTTTTACGTTAGTTAGTTTCTTTCTCAAGTTTCATGATTGTAATTGTGGGTGTGCATGTGTGCTTATTTTTGTGCTTTACAAAATTTACATACTATGTGATTAATTTTATGGAAGGAATAATGCGCCTACTCATCATATCAATTTCTTTAAACTTGGAATCTATTCGTCCCTGAAGCAATAGTTCTTGATATTTCTTTTTCGAGTTGGATCGATATTCACTTGCTATGTTAGATTCTTATATTCTAATAATAGCTCCTGATATTTCTTTCTCAAGTCAGATTCTTATATTCTAATTTCAAATTAATAGCTATGTGTAATTTATTCTGCTTCCTGATGTTTGCTGAATAACATGGCAGCTATAAGAACCTGCTGTAAGCTCTTTTTTCTGTGATAAAATATGTTTTGCCTTATTGATGTCATTTTCTTGTCATGTTCTTCTAATTGAAATTTCATCTATGAATTTTCACTCACTTCCCTTGTAGATTTATTTCATGTCCATGGTGATATTGTACACTTATGTCAACCTTAGATCGAGAACTGAATGAGATCTTGGTCCAACTTGGTTTCTTGGCTGATCAATTAAGTTGGGCTCCAATACCAAGTTCTCAAGGACACAAACCATTTTCTTGACTCTGCTGTGTGTGTTGCTGTTGTTCTTGCTCAACAAGGTCATATGTGATGTTTAGTTGTTTCTCTTGACTTGCTTTGATAAATATTTGAAGACTGAGTGTTTCCTCTTGAGAATATTTGAAGACTGAGCGTTTCCTTTCTCCGTTTGGTCTCACATAAGAGAATTTCTCCGTTTCTTAAGTCAATCCTCAAGGATTATAGTGTGCAAATGTGCACTTTGACTATAGGCTGACAATGGTTCAGTTACTCCACAGGAAAATAATCTTCCTACTTTCCTCTCAATATTGGAGCAAGGGGATGAACACCTCACCCGTTTTTCTCTCTTTCTAATTTTTATTAACACTGCGTTATCTTTTTATTTCCCTCAGAAGCCATGGGTTTTACAATTTGGATTTCCCCGCATCTGCACTACTTTAGATCTTTTCCCTGTCTCTCTATGGTTGGTACACTTTGAATCAGTGGAGTCCATCCATGTAAAGATTATGTGTACGTTGAGTGTTGATCTTAGTGACTAGTGCTCCATTGCCAGTGACTTGACAATTACGAAAGTGTACGCGTACCTACAAACTGCTTTTTGAAAGAATTTATTAATAAAATGGTTTTGCAAATTTGTGTTTATTTATTAGTAAAAATTTTGTCTATTTTCTTCTCTATTTTTTGCAAAACCAATTTGTTTTGTTTTATTAATGGCAGTTTTGTAATTTTGTTCCCTAATTCTTTTGGGGGGCTTTCTAGTAATTGGCAAGGTAAGCTTTAAGGGCATTCTGGATATGAGCATTAGTGGGCTAGCATCTCACTTAGGGTGGACTTTATGGCTGGTCATCTCCACCCTAGAGATATATAAATCTCAAAGTCACACATGCAAAGGGATAATAATTATTTTCAGAAGCTCAAAATACCAAGTGATGGTATAGCTGTCCAGCTGGGGTGAGCACCCTGATTGCTTGTGAGATCCTTGGAATCAAACGCATTTCTTATTGTGGTTTTAATCTTCAAGTCTCATCCTTCACTTTTCCTACGGTGGTGCTAGATTTTCTTTTTCATTTTATATCTTCTCTACAAGGTTGGAATTTATCTTCGAAGAGGTATGTTAATTCTATCATGAGTTTGTCAAATAGTAATTTCTTATTTTGTAGATTAATTCTTCTTGATTATCTCTTTTAGCTAGTTTTTCTAATAGCACAAGCAAGATGGCTCTGCATAGTTCTTTTTTGAGCAAATTGCACTGGCACCCCAAAATGGAAGCATTAAAGCACTGACACCCCACTTTATGTTTAAAAAACACAAACACCCCAATTCAATAAACACACTAGTCCATTCAGTTAGTGAAACTGTCAATCCACTGTTAAATTTTTTTTAATTCCAAAAATACCCTTGTCCTCAGTTTGTTTCTCTCTCTCTCTCTCTCTCTCTCTCTTTCTTCTTCTTCTCCTTCAACTTCAGCGCTTGATCTCGATACAGATCACCGGAGCGGCCAAGTCTCGAGTTCTCGCAGTTTCGGCGCCGGGTGCTTCGGGGAGTGGAGCTCGCATTTCAACGCGTTGAAGGGGTGGTGAAGACGGAGGTTGGATATTCACAGGGTCACGTTCCAGATCCCTCATACGAACTGGTTTGCAGCGGAACCACCAACCATGCCGAGATCGTCAAGGTTCAATTCGATCCCGCTGTGTGCCTCTGCACCACTCTTCTCTCTGTTTTCTGGTCTCGCCATGATCCTACTACTTTGAATTGCCAGCCTCAAACTCGCCGTTAGCAGCCCCAAATTCGACCTGGCAAACGTCCACCTCATTCCGGTGTCGCTCCAGGCAGGAGTTATCACCCGTGCGGTGGACTATACCTGGTAGCTTCTCTGTGCACACCGGCATCTCGAGCTTGATGGCCTTCCCTTGTCGCAAGTAAGCCCCAATTTCATCTCTAAACTTCTAATTTCTCTTCTCTCCTCCATGCGCACAATTATGGATTCAATTTTGAATAGCAGATCTTTTTATGAACATTAAATTTCCCAGATCTTTTTCTGTTCTGTTTCTTTTTCATTTCAATTCCATTTTCTTTGTACAAGGAGACATGGATGATAATTGAGAGATCTCTAATCCCATATTCCCACCTCCGTTTCGATCTGATTTTTCTTTCGATGGTCAATGAAACTACCGAAAACTTCCTGATGTGGAGCCAAGTTGGCCGGAGTTGGCCATGTCGCCATTGCATACGAGGGTAGATCAATTTCAGGGCGATCGTCGACTTACAACTTTTTGGACGGCATTTCATCTTTCTTCGGAAACATCTTTTCCCCCCAATCGCAGCCATTGACGGTGGCAGAGTTCTTGCAAGAGGTGGTTCAGACGGACGTTGCTTATACCCTAATCAAGACTAGCCTCACAGAGGATTTCTCCCCTGAGAGTTCCTACAATCTCGTCGTCTCAGCCGAAGGGGTCTCCGGAGCCAACGACCTCAAAATAATGTAATAAACATGGAATTTATATTCGTTTTTGCTTCTTTTTTTCCTATAAAATGTATATGCATCATCTCTGCTAATAGAGTAATATTTGGTCCAGTAGGTAGCCAAGTCACAGCTAGCTATAAGTCGCTTATAGCTGATGTATTGTCCAATACAGCCATGGCGGAGAATAAGGTAAAGTGTTGAGACACATGCGTTTGATCTCCACTTTCAAAGGATTGGATTGCTTGAGCTAATTCAGATTAGTTTTCAGGTGGTTCAAGTGTCTACGGATCCATCAGCGCCACAGAAATCCATAGCTGAGCTGTTGGGTGCGATACCTGAGGATGGAAGGAGGAAAGCGTATGCAGAAGATTTGGCAAAGGCCAAGGCAGAGGAAGAGGCGATATTGGCGAGTGAAAAGGCACGAGAAGCTGCAGAGCCTGCAAAGAAGCTACAAGATGAGGTGAAGAAGTTGTCACAGCGAAACTACCGATTTTCGGCGAAATAATGTTCCTTGCCTCCAACCTGAAGAGATTGCGAGCAGGGTGCGAAAATCGCTGATGCAGAACCCTCCATCAACGCCGCTGCTACCCTGTTTCTTTCTCTCTTTCTTTCTTCTTCTTCTTCTCCTTCAACATCGTTTGAGCACTGCCGCTGCTACTCCTTCTCCTTCAACGTCGTTTGATTCGCCGGAAAATGGTTTCGATTTTCCAACGATTTAACCAGTTTTTCGTTCCTTAATAGTCAAGGGTATAATAGTCTTTCTAAAAATATGACTAATCAATTAATAATCATTCTAACAGAATAGGACCTATGTGTTTTTTAAACATAAAGTGGGGTGTCAGTGTTTTTAGGCTTTCATTTTGGGGTGCCCATGCAATTTGCTCTTATTTTTATATGAACAGTTCTTGTTTAACTTTGAAAGATTCCTTGTTTTTATCCAAAGTTAAATTGTTTTGACCTTTGGTTTTTTGTTTGTTGGTTAAAAGAGAGATCCCAAAAGTCATACGTATGGGAAGATGAAAGAGTAAATTTAAAATTTAGTTGATTCAATGTTTTGTCATTTAGTGTAATAAATGCTCTATTGGAATTTGAAAATAGTTGTTTAATGAAAAGTTTATTCCTTTCTTGAGAAATGAAAGGTTTCTTCACTTACATAAATCATCAAAATTGACTCATTATTGTCTAGCCACCTTATTGGCTTGAGTCAAGCCAAGCCAAGCCATTAAGGTTAATTGGCTCAAGCCAAATTGATATTTTTAAAGCCATATTTATGTGTATGACTCAAGCCATAATATTCCTGTTTTTTTGCTTATATTAATTCTTTTGCATAAATTGAATTTATATTGTTCCTACTTCAATTGTTAATAAAATCATAAATTATATTTGATTTATAAATTGTTGTATTGATTAGTTTGAGTGGGAGCATGGATTTGAGCATTTAGATATATGAGTTTTGTATGTTTTATCAATTGTCCAATGCTTAGACATGATGACACCCATCGGTTAATCACATGGATGAGCTAGGTAGGATTATTGATAAGTTTATCATTCTTGTATGTCGATGCCCATCGGATAAGACATGTACGAATGATAATTTTCTTTTGTTTTTCCCTTATCGAATTTTTCCTTACGCCCATCAGATACGGGAAAAGTTTGAGACATCTAAAGACTTGGGATTGCCACATGTGTCCAATGTTAATGTTATAGTTTTGTGCAAGTGGGTCATGGTCTCCTCATTATGTTACATGTTATATAACAGATGGCCGGTTCTTCTAGCTTTCTGAATATGTCTGATATCATGAAAAATTGCATCTTGACTGGACCCAATTATGCTGAGTGGAAGCGTAGAATTGACTTGTTTATTGGATTCTACAATTACTCTGTATTAAAAATGATTGTTCTGCTATGCCTGGTGTCAAATCTTCTAAAGACTGCAAAGGCTGCTTATAAGTTCTGGATTGAGGCTGATAATAAAGTGAAGTATCTGATGTTGGGTTATATGATGGATTCTCTTCTGGTGGGTTATATCAATAGTCCCTTTGCTAAGGTTATTTTAGATAGTCTTGAATTGAAGTTTGGTAAGAAATTTAGCCAACACATTGAGGGTTTATGGGAGAAATTTACTAGAACTAAATTATCTGAAGATGGAGATGCTAGAGAACATGTGAACAATATGACTGCAGTAGCTGATGAATTAGCTTTGCAGGGAAGACCAGTTGATAAAACTAAGATTTCTACAATCCTATCCTCTTTGCCTGATTCTTATGAAACTGTGAGAAAAATCTATTTTGTGTCTGGGTTAAGTTGGACTGTAGATGATCTTTTATCCAAGGTTACTGGTCATGAAGATGCTAAATTGAGGAAGAAAGATTTTGCAATTCATGCTGTTGAAGAAAAGGTTGATAAGCCCAATAATTCAAAGAAATACCAGAAGAGGCTTAACAACAAGAGGCATAATTGGCAAAAGAATAAGAGAACTAATGTGAGACAGGATATTGAATTTAAGTCAAGGCAAGTTGTTTGCTATTTTTGCAAGAAGCCTAGACATAAAAAGTCTCAATGTTACTCTTTTTTGAGGTCTAATGGTAAGCAACCTCAAGGTATGTTTGCAACCTTGATCCTAGATGAAATTAACACTACAATTATTAAATCTGGATCTTGGTGGGCTGATTCTGGAGCAACTGCGCATGTTTCCAATACCTTGCAGGGGTTCAAGGAGCTAAAGAGAATCTATTAGAAAAACTAGCTAAAAAGAGAGAATCAAGAAGAATTAATTTACAAAATAAGAAATTACTATTTGACAAACTCATGATAGAATTAACATACCTCTTTGAAGATAAGTTCCAACCTTGTAGAGATGATATAAGAATAAAAGAAGATCTAACACCACTGTAGCAAAAGTGAAGGATGAGACTTGAAGATAAACACCACAATAAGAAACACGTTCGATGCCAAGGATCTCACAAGCAATCAGGGTGCTCACCCCAGCTGGACAGGTATACCATTACTTGGTATTTTGAGCTTCTGAAAATAATTCTGACAGAACTTTCTAAGATAAACACCTTCTTTGGCAGCTGCATTTAAAGCAATATATTCAGCTTCCATTGTTGACTAAGCAACACATTCTTGTTTTTTACTTTTCCAAGCAATAACACCACCACCCAAAGTGAACACATAGCCAGAGGTTGATTTTCTGCTATCAACACACCCTTGATAATTAGAATCTGAATATCCAATGAGGTCAAGCTTATCAGAATGATAAGCCAATCTAAAGCCTTTCGTTCGCTTAAGATACCTCATTATCCATTGCACATCAACCCAATGCATTCTCCCAGGATTACTTTGGAAACGATTGATAATGCCAACTGCAAATGCTATGTCTGGACGAGTACAAATCATTGCATACATCAAGGTTCCTACAGCAGATGCATAAGGAAATAATGAATCATTCAATTTGACATTCTTAGACTTAGGACTATCTTCCTTAGAAAGAGGACTAAGATAGTTTTAAGGAATTTTTCCATTCAAGCAGTTAGTCATATGAAACCTACTTAGTAAGGTATCAATATACTTTTCTTGAGATAAACTCAAAGTTCTATTTTAACGCTCTCGCTCAATTTTGATACCTAACATTCAAATCTTTCATCACATAAATGCAAGCTTCAGTAGTGTTTTGGATAAAACCAAAACTAGAAGCTGCAATATGAAACCTTAAATTCCATTGCCTTGAAGCTTGTTTTAAACCATAAATAGATTTCTCTAACTTGCATACTTTTCCTTCATTTCCTTTTGAAACAAAACCTTCAGGTTGTTTCAAGAAAATGTCTTCATCAATATTCCCATTCAAGAATGTTGTTTTCATATTCATTTGATAAAGTTCAAAATCAAAATATGCAACCAACGCCAAAATGCACGGATAGATTGAATTCGCACAACAGGAGAAATAGTTTCAGTGTAATCAATCCCATACTCTTGAGTGTAGCCTTTAGCAACAAGTCTAGCTTTAAACTTTTCAATATTACCATTCATATCCTTCTTTCTTTTGAATATCCATTTGCAACCCACAATTTTGGTATTCATTGGATTATTAACTAACTTCCACACACCATTCTTATTCATAGAATCAATTTCATCTTGCATAGCAGTAATCCAATGATGACAATCAATATCTGACATAGCTTGAGAGTAGGTCACTGGATCTTCAACAACTTCATTTACACTAACTCTTTCAAAAGTTTCACCTGAATAAACATAATAATCTGACACATATGGAGCTCTAGAAATCCTTTCGCTTCTTCTAATTAGAGGAGAAGGTTCCTTACGATTCTTTGGACTTGATGAAACAATAGGATCTATGGACTCATCACCCAAACTGTTTTGGTGATCTTCAACACCTTCTTCCAACTCTTCCAAAACTCTTTTGTCAGAATCAAAATTGCTCCCACTATCAAAACGATCTTCTAAAAAGGTAACATTTCTACTTTCAATTATAACTTGATTATCAAGATCATATAACTTATAACCTTTGGAAAGCAACTTGTTCCTATGTTGATCAGGAATGAGAACATGACCAATGCACCCCCACACTCGAATGTGAGCAATACTGGCTTCTTTTCCTTAAAAGGACTTATATGGTGTAGAATCTATAGCTTTGGTGGGAACTCTATTTAGTATATACATAGCAGTATACAAAGATTCTCCCAAAAAGAAGTAGGCAAATTATCTCTAGCCATCATAGATCTAACCATATCAAGCAAAGTCCTATTACGCCTTTTTGCAATGCCATTAGCTTCTGGGGTATGAGGAGGAGTTCTAAAATGTCTTGCCACTTTCTTCACAATACTTCTCAAATTCATCAGATAGATATTCTCCATCTCTATCTGAATGAATTGACTTAATCATTTCTCCTGTCGACTTTTCAACTTCAAGTTGAAATATTTTGAAAAAGTCTAAAGCCTCAGATTTATGTTTCATAAGATATACAAAACCAAATCTGGAAAAATCATCAGTAAAAGTTATGAAGTAACGAAATCCTCCTCTTGCAATGATGTTCATAGGTCCACATACATCAACATGAACTTTTTCTAAAATATGGGAACACCTTTCACCTTGGATAAAAGATCATTTACAGTCCAACTTAACCCAAACACAAAATAGATTTGTCTCATTGTTTTATAAGAATCAGACAAAGAAGATAGGATTGTAGAAATCTTAGTTTTATCATCAACTGGTCTTCCTTGCAAAGCTAATTCATCAACTACTGCAATCATATTATTCACATGTTCTCTAGCATCTCCATCTTCAGATAATTTAGTTCTAATAAATTTCTCCCACAAAACCTCAATGTGTTGGCTAGATTTCTTACCAAACTTCAATTCAAGACTACCTAAAATAGCCTTAGCAAAGGGACTATTCATGTAACCCACCATAAGAAAATCCATCATATAACCCAACATCAGATACTTCACTTTATTAACAGCCTCAATCCAGAACTTATAAGCATCCTTTACAGTCTTAGAAGATTGGGTACTAGGCATAGAAGGACTATTCTCTTTAATACAAACAGAGTAATTGTAGAATCCAATAAACAAGTCAATTCTGCGCTTCCACTCAGCATAATTGGGTCCGGTCAAGATGCAATTTTTCATGATATCAAACATATACAGAGAGCTAGAAGAACCGGCCATCTGTTATATGACATGTAACATAATGAGGAGACCGTGACCCACTTGCACAAAACTATGACATTAACATTTGACACATGTGGCAATCCCAAGTCCTTAGATGTCTCAAACTTTTCCCATATCCGATGGGCGTAAGGAAAAATTCGATAATCTAAGAACCACATCAATTTTTTTTTTTAACATTCCTTTAGCCGATGGGCGTAAGTGAAAAACAAAAGAAAATTATCATTCATACATGTCTTATCTGATGGGCGTCGACATACAAGAATGATAAATTTATCAATAATCCTAGCTTATCCATATGATTAACCAATGGGTGTCATCATGTCTAAGCATTGAACAATTGATAAAACATACAAAACTCATATATTTAAATGCTTAAATCCATGCTCCCACTTAAAGACATCAATGCAACAATTTATAAATCAAATATAAATTCTATTTATGCAAAAGAATTAATATAAGCCAAAAATCAGGAATATTATGGCTTGAAGCCAATATCAATTTGGCTTGAGCCAATTAACATTGATGGCTTGGCTTGACTCAAGCCAATAAGGTGGCTAGTCAATAATGAGTCAACTTAGATGCTTTACGTAAGTGAAGAAACCTTTCATTTATCAAGAAATGAATAAACTTTTCATTAAACAATTATTTTCAAATTTCAAGAAAGCATTTATTGCACTAAATGACAAAACATTGAATCAACACAATTTTTTAATCTACTCTTTCAACTTTCCATACGTATGACTCTTGGGATCTCTCTTTTAACCAACAAACAAAACCCAAAGGTCAAAACAATTTAACTTTGGATCAAGACAAGGAATCTTTCAAAGTTATACAAGAACAGTTCATATAAAAATAAAGAACTATTCAGAGCCATCTTGTTTGTGCTATTAGAAAAACTAGCTAAAAGAGATAATCAAGAAGAATTAATCTACAAAATAAGAAATTACTATTTGACAAACTCATGATAGAATTAACGTACCTCTTCGAAGATAAAGTCCAACCTTGTAGAGAAGATATAAAATGAAAAAGAAAATCTAGCACCACCGTAGCAAAAGTGAAGGATGAGACTTGAAGATAAACACCACAATAAGAAACACGTTTGATGCCAAGGATCTCACAAGCAATCAGGGTGCTCACCCCAGCTGGACAGGTATACCATTACTTGGTATTTTGAGCTTCAGAAAATAATTCTGACAGAAACTTTCTTAGATAAACACCTTCTTTGGCAGCTGCATTTAAAGCAATATATTCAGCTTCCATTGTTGATTGAGCAACACATTCTTGTTTTTTCCTTTTCCAAGCAATAGCACACAACATGAATTATAACTGTATGAATGATCATGGTTCTTTATTTTTTATATGAACTGTTCTTGTATAACTTTGAAAGATTCCTTGTTTTGATCCAAAGTTAAATTATTTTGACCTTTGAGTTTTGTTTGTTGGTTAAAAGAGAGATCCCAAGAGTAATACGTATGGAACACCTTGATTGCTTGTGAGGTCTTTGGCATCGATCGTGTTTCTTATTGTGGTGTTAATCTTCAAGTCTCATCCTTTACTTTTGCTACAGTGGTGCTAAATCTTCTTTTTCTTCTTATATCATCTCTACAAGGTTGGAATTTATCTTCGAAGATGTATGTTAATTCAATCATGAGTTTGTCAAATAGTAATTTCTTATTTTGTAGATTAATTTTTCTTGAATCTCTCTTTTAGCTAGTGTTTCTAATAGCACAAGCATGATGGCTCTGCATAGTTCTTTATTTTTATATGAACTGTTCTTGTATAACTTTGAAAGATTCCTTGTCTTGATCCAAAGTTAAATTGTTTTGACCTTTGGGTTTTGTTTGTTGGTTAAAAGAGAGATCCCAAGAGTCATACGTATGGAAAGTTGAAAGAGTAGATTAAAAAATTGTGTTGATTCAATGTTTTGTCGTTTAGTGCAATAAATGTTTTCTTGAAATTTGAAAATAATTGTTTAATGAAAAGTTTATTCATTTCTTGAGAAATGAAAGGTTCTTCACTTACGTAAAGCATCTAAGTTGACTTATTATTGACTAGCCACCTTATTGGCTTTAGTCAAGCCAAGCCATCAATGTTAATTGGCTCAAGCCAAATTGATATTGGCTTCAAGCCATAATATTCCTGATTTTTGGCTTATATTAATTCTTTTGCATAAATAGAATTTATATTTGATTTATAGATTGTTGCATTGATGTCTTTAAGTGGGAGCATGGATTTAAGCATTTAAATACATGAGTTTTGTATGTTTTATCAATTGTCAAATGCTTAGACATGATGACACCCATCGGTTAATCACATGGATAAGCTAGGATTATTGATAAATTTATCATTCTTGTATGTTGACGCCCATCGGATAAGACATGTATGAATGATAATTTTATTTTTCCCTTATCAAATTTTTCCTTACGCCCATCAGATACGGGAAAAGTTTGAGACATCTAAGGACTTGGGATTGCCACATGTGTCCAATGTTAATGTTATAGTTTTGTGCAAGTGGGTCATGGTTTCCTCATGATGTTACATGTTATATAACAGATGGTTGGTTTTTCTAGCTCTCTGAATATGTCTGATATCATGAAAAATTGCATCTTGACTGGACCCAATTATGCTGAGTGGAAGCGTGAAATTGACTTGTTTATTGGATTCTACAATTACTCTGTTTGTATTAAAGATGATTGTTCTGTTATGCTTGGTGTAAGAAATCTAGCCAACACATTGAGGTTTTGTGGGAGAAATTTATTAGAACTAAATTATCTGAAGATGGAGATGCTAGAGAACATGTGAATAATATGATTGCAGTAGTTGATGAATTAGCTTTGCAGGGAAGACCAGTTGATGACAAAACTAAGATTTCTACAATCCTATCTTCTTTGTCTGATTCTTATGAAACTAGGAGACAAATCTATTTTGTGTCTGGGTTAAGTTGGGCTGTAGATGATCTTTTATCCAATGTTACTAGTCATGAAGATGCTAAATTGAGGAAGAAAGATTTTGCAATTCATGTTGTTGAAGTAAAGGTTGATAAGCTCAATAATTCAAAGAAATACCAAAAGAAGAAGAGGCATGATTGGCTAAGAGAATAAGTGATGAGAGAAGCTATATTTATATGGGAAATGATGATAAATCATCAATTGAAGGAGTTGGAGTTTTTGAGCTAAAGTTGAATGATGGAACATTCTTTAATTTAGTTGATTGTTTGTATAAGGAAAAACTTATTATCTGTCTCTATGTTGGAGAAACTTGGTTATGAATTTTATTTTGGAAAGGTTTTTAATGTATATAGATGATAAGGTCGTGTTAAATGGATTTAGAAACAACAATATGTATAAAGTGCAATTATGTGGTAATGTTGTTTGCAATGTTGATGTTTATGCTAAATCTAATACCACATATCTTTGGCATTTGAGGCTAGGACACATCAGTGGGGATAGAATTGACTGGAGTGTCTCTAGAAAAGTTCTCAACTTGTGAAAGTTGTATTTCTGAAGAAAAAAAAATTATTAAGAAATCTTACAAGTAAGGTGAAAGGTGTTCCCATATTTTAGAAAAAGTTCATGCTGATGTATGTGGACCTATGAACATCATTGCAAGAGGAGGATTTCTTTATTTTTATAACTTGTACTGATGATTTTTCCAGATTTGGTTTTGTATATCTTATGAAACATAAATCTGAGGCTTTAGACTTTTTCAAAATATTTCGACTTGAAGTTGAAAAGTCGACAGGAGAAATGATTAAGTCAATTCATTCAGATAGAGATGGAGAATATCTATCTGATGAATTTGAGACGTATTGTGAAGAAAGTGGCATTAGACATTTTAGAACTCCTCCTCATACCCCAGAAGCTAATGGCATTGCAGAAAGGCGTAATAGGACTTTGCTTGTTATGGTTAGATCTATGATGGCTAGAGCTAATTTGCCTACTTCTTTTTAGGAGAAGCTTTGTATACTGCTATGTATATACTAAATAGAGTTCCCACCAAAGCTATAGATTCTACACTATATAAGTCCTTTTACGGAAAAGAAGCCAGTATTGCTCACATTCGAGTGTGGGGGTGCATTGGTCATGTTCTCATTCCTGATCCGCAAAGGAACAAGTTGCTATCCGAAACTAGAAGGTGTGTCATGGTTGGGTATCCTCATCTTTCCAAAGGTTATAAGTTATATGATCCTGAAAATCAAGTTATAATTGAAAGTAGGAATGTTACCTTTTTAGAAGATCGTTTGATAGTGAGAGCAATTTTGATTCTGACAAGAGAGTTTTGGAAGAGTTGGAAGAAGGTGTTGAAGATCACCAAAACAGTTTGGGTGATGAGTCCATAGATCCTATTATTTCATCAAGTCCAAAGAATCGTAAGGAACCTTCTCCTCCAATTAGAAGAAGCGAAAGGATTTCTAGAGCTCCATATGTGTCAGATTATTATGTTTATTCAGGTGAAACTTTTGAAAGAATTAGTGTAAATGAAGTTGTTGAAGATCCAGTGACCTATTCTCAAGCTATGTTAGATATTGATTGTCATCATTGGATTACTTCTATGCAAGATGAAATTGATTCTATGAATAAGAATGGTGTGTGGAAGTTAGTTAATAATCCAATGAATACCAAAATTGTGGGTTGCAAATGGATATTCAAAAGAAAGAAGGATATGAATGGTAACATTGAAAAGTTTAAAGCTAGACTTGTTGCTAAAGGCTACACTCAAGAGTATGGGATTGATTACACTGAAACTTTTTCTCCTGTTGTGCGAATTCAATCTATCCGTGCATTTTGGCGTTGGTTGCATATTTTGACTTTGAACTTTATCAAATGGATGTGAAAACAACATTGTTGAATGGGAATATTGATGAAGACATTTTCTTGAAACAACTTGAAGGTTTTGTTTCAAAAGGAAATTAAGGAAAAGTATGCAAGTTAGAGAAATCTATTTATGGTTTAAAACAAGCTTCAAGGCAATGGAATTTAAGGTTTCATATTGCAGCTTCTAGTTTTGGTTTTATCCAAGACACTACTGAAGCTTGCATTTATGTGATGAAAGATTTGAGTGAAGCCTCATATATTTTATGTATCAAAATTGAGTGAGAGCGTCAAAATAGAACTTTGAGTTTATCTCAAGAAAAGTATATTGATACCTTACTAAGTAGCTTTCATCTGACTAACTGCTTGGATGGAAAAATTCCTTATAACTATCTTAGACCTCTTTTTAAGGAAGATAGTCCTAAGTCTAAGAATGTCAAATTGAATGATTCATTATTTCCTTATGCATCTGTTGTGGGAAGCTTGATGTATGCAATGATTTGGACTCATCCAAACATAGTATTTGCAATTGGCATGATCAGTCGTTTCCAAAGTAATCCTAGGATAATGCATTGGGTTGGTGTGCAATGGATAATGAGGTATCTTAAGCGAACAAAAAGCTTTAGATTGGCTTATCATTCTGATAAGCTTGACCTCATTGGATATTCAAATTCTGATTATCAAGGGTGTGTTGATAGCAGGAAATTAACCTTTGGCTATGTGTTCACTTTGGGTGGTGGTGTTATTGCTTGGAAAAATAAGAAACAAGAATGTGTTGCTCAGTCAACAATGGAAGCTGAATATATTGCTTTAAATGCAACTGCCAAAGAAAGTGTTTATTTTAAAAAGTTTCTGTCATAATTATTGATAGTGGATTGTGTAAAGAGACCTATTCCACTTTTGTGTGACAACAATTCCGCAATTGCAATCACAAAAGATCCAAAGTGTCATTCTCGGGCCAAGCATATAAAAGGTCGATATCACTATATTCGTGATGTGATTACAAAGCAGAAGGTTGCTGTTGAGAGAGTGCCATCTTAGTCAAACTTGGCTGATCCCTTCTCAAAATGTTTGCCTTTTGGTGTATTTGAAAAACATGTAATGGATTTGGGATTATGTTAGGCCAAGTGGGAGACTGTAGGAATTATGTGGCCCAACACATATTATTATTTTACTTGCACATTCACATTGGACACTTGTAAGGTTATTTTGATTATATGTGGCATTTATTGTTTATGATGATTTATGTGATTATTTGGTCCATTGGATTGTTTGGACTGATTTTATGGATGATCATCTGGTTTAACCACATTGTAGTCCTTGACTTGACCGCACCCATCATAATGTATTATTGTATAAATATACATTGTTGGACTTTGATGGGTTTTGAGGGGTGCAAGTTAAAATTGCTCAGACTATGGGAGATATGAGGACTAGTCTCTCTATGGTTAGTACACTTTGAATCTGTGGAGTCCATCCATGTGAAGATTATGTGTACGTTGAGTGTTGATCTTAGTGACTAGTGCTCCATTGCCAGTGACTTGACAATTACGAAAGTGTACGCGTACCTACAGACTGCTTTTTGAAAGAATTTATTAATAAAATGGTTTTGCAAATTTGTGTTTATTTATTAGTAAAAACTTATCTATTTTCTTCTCTATTTTTTGCAAAACCAATTTGTTTTGTTTTATTAATGGCAGTTCTATAATTTTGTTCCCTAATTCTTTTGGGGGCTTTCTAGTAATTGTCAAGGCAAGCCTTAGGGCATTCTGGATATGAGCATTAGTGGGTTAGCATCTCACTTAGGGTGGACTTTATGGCTGGTCATCTCCACCCTAGAGATATATATATTTCAAGGTCACACATGCAAAGGGATAAGAATTATTTTCAGAAGCTCAAAATACCAAGTGATGGTATACCTGTCCAGCTGGGGTGAGCACCCTGATTGCTTGTGAGGTCCTTGTCATCGATCGTGTTTCTTATTGTGGTGTTAATCTTCAAGTCTCATCCTTCACTTTTGCTACAGTGGTGCTAAATCTTCTTTTTCTTCTTATATCATCTCTACAAGGTTGGAATTTATTTTCGAAGAGGTATGTTAATTCTATCATGAGTTTGTCAAATAGTAATTTCTTATTTTGTAGATTAATTCTTCTTGATTCTCTCTTTTAGCTAGTTTTTCAAACCCAAAGGAATCATGCTTGTGCCCCATTTTGGAGTCTTGTCTGTATGAGTGAATTTGACTTGTCTATTGATCATTCATGGGTTTCAATTGCTATTTCATTTTCGGATTTAAAACCTTAGACCCAAATTGGATCTGCATCAGTGCATCTAGAGCTGATCCTGAGTTGTTTCACCGTAGTTTGATGAGTTTTGGCCGAGTGTGGATTGAACCATTTCAGGGGAGAATTGGTATTGTAGGGGTGGATCACCAGTGCGGCCTACTTACCAGATCAGTCCTGATTCTTATAACCATTCATCTCATAGTTTTGTAGTCATTTTCCGAAATGAAGAGCACTGAAGTTTTTATTCTTGTCTTAAACCTGCGTTGCCATACAGTCCTGTCCTTGCAAAAATTGTAGTCCGCTGGTTATGATGACCTATTTCAGTTTTACAGTTACAGATACGGCATCTGGTTCTAAATGAACTATAAATATTTTGAATAATCCAATCTATTTGCTTAATCATACTTCTTTTACAGTTTATTTCCAAAAGCTAAACCAAATGTTTCTACTCATTTGTAGTGGCCGCAGCAAAAACTTTGGAGAGTATGCTTCTTGGGAGGTTTTTAGTTGGAAAAGGAATGGGTCCGGGTCTAGCTATTGCATCTCTCTATGTAGCAGAGGTATGACAATTGGCTTTATTGTTTCCTTAGTGTTAGTGGAGAACTTCTCTATTTGCTGCTATATATACCTGCTCTGATTTTTCCTCATTTAAATAAGTAGGTTTCACCTTCTTCTGTGAGGGGTACATATGGAAGCTTCATCCAGATTGCAACATGTTTTGGGCTCTTGGGTGCCCTTTCAGTGGAATTCCTTCCAAAGAAATTGTTCGTTGGTAGGAGCTTGTACTTAATCAAAGATTTGGAATTTATGCTCTTATTGTGTGCTTGCTTCCTTTCTGCTTGAAAGTACAGATTGTATTTGATTCATATTGATAAAAACGAGGAATTTTTTGTGGGAATTGTGCTATGTGGTTTGTAAATATTTTTATACTTAAACACAAGGTGCGCCTTCCTGTGGCCGAATCCACATATGCTTTGCCTCTCATGTAGGAGGTGCGCCCCAACCTCAACCTCTCGCTACCTTTCCCTAGCATTCTCCTGGACGTCCTCGTTTTTTATTGGCCTAAAGGCTAAAGCTTCCTAATACCATTGATGGGGCAGGGTCTACCCCTCTAGTGGTTTGCTCTCAACTGTGGATAAATACAGGGTTGCTCCTTGCCCATCAGATTTCCTGGACACCAAAGATTGCAAGTAGCAAATCTCATCAAGTAAGTGGTAGATTCGTCCTTGGAAACATACAGTTAGAAATAGATTCATCTTCTTCAAGTTATCTAGGCTAGGAGACAAGCTTCATGTGCTTGAGGTAGGATGAGGCACATTTACTGGAAACCAATCATTCTCTGGCGAAGACACTGGCTCCAACAACTACACCATTCCTAGTCTTCATGTTTTATGGTTTATTCTAATTCATCTGCTATACATTGTTTTCTAAGTGCAGGCTGGACAACCAGAACTAATAGCACTTGAGAAGGCAATGAAGGAGGCTAGGGTTCTAGCTGGAACTGCAAGAGAGGTGACCCTGCTCTAAATTTGTATTATATTGTGTTAGTGTATTCTTTCTTTGTTTTTTTCATTTGAAAGTTTTGTGGTATATCTTTGATCGAAATGAAGTGAATTAACTTTTCTTTGTATTCTTGAGTGAATTTGGAAGGGATGTGGATCTAATTGAGGTAGATGCAGTGCTTGTGGAGCCAGTATTTAAGAAACTATATTCCCACATCTTTGACATGGATCATGGTGGATACTCTGATGGCAGGCGAGTCTATAATATTTCTTGTTAATTTTGATAAGGTAATGACTAAAATATTCTCTATCTTCTACCATGCTTCCCCCCTTCTCCCAAAATTTGCTCTCATGTACAATTGCAATCAGTAGCAAATGAATAAAGAGAGGAAGAAGATTTTTTTTTTTTTTTTTTTTGGGGGGGGGGGGGTCGTGGGGGGGGGGGAGAAGCAAACAACATCACGAAAGTAGAAAAGGAAACAAGACTGCCAAAGAAGGACAATAATAGAAATACATATTAGACAATTAGTAGTACCCACACTTCATGTGTTTAAAAAAAATAAATAGAGTTGCATGGCTGCGAGACAGTCTTCAGCATAGAGAACAACTAGGAAACTGAGGAACTAATTGGAAGATAGATAATAGAAATAAAACAGTAAGGGGGATTGAACTGCATACTCAAGATAATAATACCCCTGCTGTAGTACAAGCCTAACTTTACATTCCTCCCTCTACATAGAACATATAAATCAACCCTCCTTTGCTTGGAGCATCCATTAGAAAGTAGTACTAAACATAGGCTTTGATCAGAGGGAACAATAAATAGCAATCAACTGCTTCATAACTATGCTCCTGACAAAGTGACAGTCAACTTCTGTGTTTGGTCCTCTTATGGAAGACTAGGGGTTGCTAGCAATGTACATAGCAGCTTGATTATCACAGAACAGCTTCACAGAAACCAGGGAACCTAACTCTTGAAGCAGTGACTTCTGCTGCATGCATTTGGATGCAATATGAGCCGTAGCCCTATACTCAACCTCAGCACTTATCTAGTCATAGATGTTTGCTTCTTGTAGCCCTATATTTAGCCTCAGTACTTATCACAGTAATTTGCTTCTTGCGTCTCTTGCAGGTATGTACAATAGCTTGTAGTGGATCGTACTTATCACAGTAATTTGCTTCTTGCGTCTCTTGCAGGTATGTCCAAGAGCTTGTAGTGGATCTTCTATCACTGTCAGCGCCGGCCCCTTTTGCATTATGAACTACCGGATCAATATGGCGATGAGATCGATAAATGAGTCCTTTCCTGATGCCCCTTTTAGATACCGGAAGATATAACATGCTCCTTCCTTGTGAGCCTCCTTATGCGATGCGATTGTATAAACTGGCCAACAACCCACACCAGCAAAAAACTACATCTGAGGTCTAGTAACAGTTAGATAACTAAGTTTCTCTACTGGTCTCCTCTAGCAGTGCTTGTCATCAAGTCTTCGCTATCACTTGTCTCTAATTTATAGTGTGAATCCGTGGAGAAATGGTATGAAAGCAAGCAGACCAGTCTCAGACAAGAGGTCTAAAACACATTACCCCTCACAATGTTCTTCAAGACACTCGAGTATGTATTTGACTCTATATTTTAGAATCTGTTCATATTTTCATTAGAGCAGTGTGGAAATTCCTCATTCTTTTGTATCTTTGACTTTGAACGACTAGGTGAATGCATGGACATGGATAAAGCTGGAATCATTGACCCATCAATCACTTATTTTGAATGACTGGTTGATACTGCTAGGCAGGCGGTTTACATTAAGATCTTGATGGACTTCATAGCCTCATTTATTTTTCCTTTTTAAATTCATGAATGTTGGGTGTTTAAGGTACATGGAAGGGAGCTGGGATCTTTTACCTGAGGAGGATAACACTTCTTATATCTTTCCATTATAAATTCTTTTTTCTTTTAACCAAACTTTCCATTATATAAATTCAGGAATGGGGTTATTTGGTTTATTTTTCTTTAATGTGTGCGGATAATAGAATATAAGGATCTGGACTATAGACTGAAGCAAGGGAGTGGGAGAAACTATGGAGGGACGGACTTGGGTTTAAAGATGTGTGTGTGTGTGTGTGTTTTTTTTTTTTTTTTTTTGAAAAGACTAGTCCCTCTCCAGTCTCCACAACTACTTCTCCCCTAGACCCACCTATCTCCATGGAGGCCTCTGAGCAGGTTTTCCAAGGCTCATCGGGCTGTCAAACTCAAACAAGCATTGTAAATCAGGGCCCGTGAGACTCAGGCTTCACCACTTCAACTGCTTGTGTAATCGGTATTTGGTTCTTCAACTTTTTTGTGTGTAAAAAGATCAAAGCCCACAACCTGATGATTGCCAAGATTCATCTGTTAGAATCTTGCTCATTATCCAGTAAACCAGTAGAAGTCGAGAACCCATTATATAACTAGTCCGAATAAAGAATAGTTTAGTGCAAATTTTGCACTGATTACCAGGAATAGTTTTTTCTTCAAAGACAGATCTCATTATCCATGCTAGCTTTCTGGATGATCTGACTTACGGAAAGCACCACCTATGATGGATTCCAAGGGTCTTATAAAGTAATAACTCATAACTGTTTCAAGCCGAATAACAATTGGTCATACTTTACCTTTTCCCACTTTTTTTTGTTTGGGGGGCGGGGGAAGCAATTGCCCAGTATTTTAATTCCATGTAAAGGATTGATTCTCTTTACTTTATAAACAGAAATGGTTACTTGTTATCCAGGTCAACCATATAAGTGAACCCAAGAGGAATTTGCACTCAGTTTCTGCACCAATTTCATAGATGATTTGAACCCTTGCAATAAGAGTGAAAAGTAGCTGATTTCAACAGCTCATATATGAATTGATAGTGAACCAAAAGTTGAACAAATTTGTTTCATTGACCACCAGAAAATGTGTGATTGCTTCATGTTGACAGAAAACGTAGGTAGATATGTCTGTAAAACGGTAGAATAGCAAATGTGTTTGTTTTCCAAGCACTTGCAAGTACAGTAATTCATGTCAGCTCAAGGATACAGCAAAAGACGACGTCCTTCAGTAGCAACCTGCATTCGGGTTACAATTAACAATATGTCCATTAGATCAACACAATAACAGATCCTGTTTTGAGGAAATTAAGCCGCATTAAATACAACAAAGGAGGGCATATATTTAAGGCAACGCACAACCATGGAAAGTGGTGGTGGTTAGTCATATCAAGACATGGATTTTCTTCATACAATTCGTGGTGCACATTGTAGGAAGAAACTGCAGAACCTTGCAATTAGACTGGCCAATCTATGCACCTTGTCTGTATCATATATTTTTCCAGTAATCAATCCCTTCTACATTTGCACAAGTGAAGTCAGCATAAGTGTACAATTTAAAAGGGAGAGCGCTCATCACACCTGGGACTATCAATTAGGCAACGGAGCAAGGCATCATACAGGAGGCACAGGGTGGTCATCTCCAAGAGAAGGGAGAAATAGACAAAGCAAGCAGTTTGCCCAGATTTTTTCATTGAAAAACATGCCTTAGTGATGTATTCCTACATTTTTCTCCTCCAGGGGAAGAAAAAAAAACATCAAAGAAATTGTAAACAGCCTGAAATTGATGGAGCCAACAGTAAGGAATTTGTGTAGTTCCATAATAGCTGAGTTCCAAGCACAAAAATAGGTACACACACATTCCTGTTTTTTCCAGGTTTCAACAATCTCATATATTTCATCAACATAGAGATTTCCACTTGCCATAAAATCTTTACGTCGAAAATCTTACGTCAGAAACTGAATGAGAAAATCACAGAGAGTAAAGAACTGACATTCTCAAATAAGGATGACAGTTTAAAGCAACAGAGGGAGTGTAAAAGAGAAGTTCCAAGGACATGCTTACCTCCCTTTTCTACTGCAGTCAAGTAATAGGGAGGCAGTAGAAGATATCATTTTCCTGCTTCACTTGCAAGAAATGCCTTTGATGCTCTACGCGTTGCAGGTGTGATGACAGTTGAAGCAAATCAACAGTTGATCCTCGATCATGAGTGATAGGATCCTTGGAACTCACAAGATCTGATCCTAGAAACATTCCTCGAGTCTGAACTTCAAAGTTGACAGCATCGCTGTCATCAGAAATCAAAACAGGCTCCATGTGATCGACTTCCAGAGAGTTCATCCCACATGATGAAAGCTTACTTGATGCAACACTTGCTGATGCTTGTAAGCTTGATCCTAAAAGCTTTTCACAAAATGGACTTGGGTTTTGATGGGAATGCTTGCCTTGGATGATTAAGGACTGAGCATTGGGATTTCCAGACGAGTGACTCGAGGAATTCCGTGATTGAGTTGACAGAAGAGAGAGAGCACAACCAGAGTCAGAGACTCCAGATATTCCCTGAATGGTTGATGCTGTATCAAAAACAGTGAAGTCTTCACTTCCTAATGTGGTATTTCTGAACAATGACCGTGAGACACAATTTGGGCTGGACAAATCATGTGGGTATCGATTATTCTTCTCAAACAAAATGTTTTGTGGTCCAGTATCAATTTCATTGCCATTAAAAGAGTGGTATTGTTTATCGGAACCATAAAGAGGCAGGAAGGATCTTGGAAGCCCATTCATGATAGGCATCACCGACTTAGGATCACACGTCTCATGCTCTAATTTTAGCTCCTTGCACCAGTTACCAGTTTCATATTTTGCTGAATGTGGAATGCTGTTTGGGAATATATCTGGACAAATGAAGGATGTCCTCGAGGAAAATGGAGTCGCAAGAAACCGATTACCTACAGAAGCACCAAAACATCAGCAAGTTAAAATGACATGTAAACCACAAACCATGAAGGAAAAACATTTAAGGTAAAGCTAAATCCTGTTGATCTTCGCTAAATCTGTTTGTCTGTTGATATCAATTGTTGTAACCCTCATCAAGTCAAGCATTAGCGGTCGTAACATGATTTCAAAGCCAGGAGGTTCGATGTTTGATCCCTGGCAAGTGCAAGCGACATGATGAAAGCAGCATATGGTGTCATGAGCAGAGCTGTATATGTGTGGATTTGCAAGTGTGGAAGGATATTGTAGTCTTATTATACATTGTTGTAGCCCTGAAGAGCCTGAGTTTTTAGGACAAGCAGTGGTACGAGATACATGAGTGGAAAATATGGATCAAGGGGCTATACTCAGGAATGTACAACTCCTATAAGTGACTCTGCTATTAAGATAATAAGACAAATACATGTTTGTTTCCTTGTATGTTACATACTTCTCACTGCAATTGAAACTCTAAGTTCATCAATGGACTTCTCCAGAAACATTTAAAGCTCCATACAAACTGGTCTGGACATTTAAACCCCAATATCCCAACACTGAAATACTCATTAATGCTAGTTGGTCTTGTTGGTAAATACCTGTACCCCTAAACAACCAAAACAAAACTGTCCCCCCCCTCCACCAAAAAAAAAAGAAGAAAAAAGTTAGTTCTGTTTTCTTGGATAGTTAGAAACCTCTCTAAAATTCAAAATTCCTAAAAACTAACCACATCCACCAATAAAGTTAATTTTGAATGCTTTAAGGAGCTTAAGTAGAGTCAATTATGCTCTTTAAGTGAAGATAGAAGCTTCGAATGGGAAGATCTTGAAGAAGCCAATAGTAAAACACAGCATAATATATCCGAAACATAAAGTGAAGTGACAGAAGGAAGGTAATGTGATATGGTGAACACATGGGCATAAAGTGTAGAGCGAGAGTACCATTCTAACCCAAAAAAAGGGGTGGGGGTGGGGGGAGTGAGTGAAGCACTAGAACAAAAAAATCACAATATTTGAGTGCCTCCACAGAATTTGAATACCAGTAGAATATCTTTACAATTATGTTAATCACTATTTTCAATGTACCTATCCCAAGAGACACTTTTCCAAGAGGTGGCCAAAGGACTACATGAAGGCCTACTAATCAATTCACAACACCTACCAGATAACTTTTCCAATCAGGAAAACCCATAACAGAAGTTTTCTGGACTAAGAAAGAAGTAATGCCAGCACAGTCCTATTCATAAAGTTCATGAACAATTAATCTAGGAGGTGTACATTTTATAGTGATTCAACAGGACAAGGAGGAAAAGGAGGGAGGAGAGAGGAGTTAGTGGAGTTGTAAAATTTCCAAAATATACTGACTTGGAATCAAGCCGCACTCCAGCAATTTCCACCATTTGAATCTAGGAAATGCACATAGGGGGGTGTAGGAGAAGTTGAAATTTTTTCAAAATAGATTGGCTTGGAATTCAAGCCACAATCAAGCAATCTTCACCATAACCCATAACTCATCTAACAACATGCCTACAATGCACGGATGATAGTTTGTCAACCGAAGATGAGCTCCTATATAGTAATCACTCTAGTAATCAGCAGTTAGCACAAAATTCTTACAAGGACTAATTATTTCACAAATAATGTAGACAAAGCAAATAGGGAAAGAAAATATGGCAAATTTTGAGAGTGAATCCAATACAAACAGTGGAAAAGCTGAACTTGTCTTGGTAGGAAATATTTCTACCTTAATAGAAGATAAGAGTGAATCCAATACAAACAAAGGAAAAGCTGAACTTGTCTTGGTAGGAAATATTGATACCTTAATAGAAGATCCAAATATTCACAGGAAGTTACTCAACGAAGAAAAATTGAAAACAAAAGTAAACAACGAAAGTTTTGCATACTTCTAGTCTAGACCTGCAAGTAAAATAAGCCTAGCTTCTTCTGGAAGAGAGGAAGCTGGCTGTTCTGTTACCAGGCTTTCAGAATCCTATTCTGTCAACTACTTTGACCTCATCAATACTCCTCGACTTTTCGGAAGAAAGATACCAATTATCCTCAACAAGTAAGCATGAAAGACAACAATGAGAACATATTAATAAAAAAAAGTTTCAAAGCAAGCAAGATATTTGTAAAGCCAAGTTAAAGAGGAAAATTTCTCTGCAATTTGATTGAGTACACAAGAGAAAACAGGAAGAAGGTTTATTCAATACCTTGATCCATTGAAAGAAATTTTCCTGTTCTACCATTGGGATTAAACTGAGGCTTCCTGCGACGCTCATTGTGGCCTGCAAGGCGTTTTCGACAGCTTCGCTTACCATTATCAAACTCAGACAGTAAATGGAACCTGGTAGAGTAAAGGAAAAAAATATACATAATCCACATTATACCGAGAATAATTCAACATGATTAAATGTGACTAACCAAATTAAGGAATAACAAACATACAAATCAGACGTGGATCAAGCAATATTCTCAACATGAGCTACAACATACCCAGAAATCACTATTAAGGACCCCAATAATCTCTACTCGAAACTTAAAATTATGCATCCATGAATGATTTAAAAGGTTTTTCAGTGCTTCTCCCTAGTTGATTCACCAGAACGACATGCCAAACCCTAATAATGAAACAGCACTAAAACAAGAGAAAGAAGGGGGGGGCATCGCCATCTCACTTTGTAGGAAGTAACTTCTAGAAGAAACAAAGCCAAACCTAATGGAATGCAAATCTTGTAGCAAAATATATATTCTGAACCTTGAAAAAGAAATTGTTTACGATCTTCAACTCACACTCCATCCCAGCTAGAGGAATAATGGAGAAAACTGGCATGAAGATGGAACAGAAAGAGGGAAAATATCAAATCTTTTCACGAAAGAATTTTGATTATGCAGATTTGCTTCAAACTAAGTTTGAAGAAAAACAAATCAGACCTGCTACACTGCTGGCAGAACCTCTGCTCGATGCCGTTCACGATAACTTTGGCAGTTTTTGAGTGAGCTTCACAAACTCTATGCCTCTTGTGGTAATCCTTTGAGGAGCTGAGATCCAAGTTACAACCAAGAACTTGGCAATAAGGAGTCTGAGAGTTCAAACTCGAAGCTCGGGCTCTCTTTGGTGGCACAGTTGAGCTGACCGACTTAAGAACAGGCTTTCCTTCAGAGGATCCACCCTTTTGTGCATTTCTGCAATCAACCAACCTCCCAAGCTTCAAATCAATCAGTGAAGAATCTCTACTGTTGGAATCCACAGCAGAGCTAGAGAACCTAGAACTAGACTCCTCGTCAAAAAAGGTCTTTGGGGAAGCCACACTGGCGTTACAAATCTCACCTCCAAGAACTTCTCCTGGGTTGTTGTGGGGTGATTTCTTGGTGATTTCAGAGAAACCCAATTCCATGAGTTCTTCTCCTTGGTTCTCAAGGGCGAGTCCAGTTGGGACAAGCATGGTGGTCTCGAAATTACTGTGGGTTCTCGAGTTCCAACACATCGCAAGTCCCCCACCTCGGTCACGGGCATCAGCATGTGAAATCAACTCATCTGATAACAGAAAACCCTTCCCTTGAGAACCAAGGTTCCAAGACTCCATTTTATATATACATACACAGACAAGACCTCGGGCTTCAAAACTCCATATATTTCTCCTCTCTGCAACTCAAAATCCTAATGAACCCTCCTTTTCTGGAATCCATCGGAAGAGAAAACAAAAACCCACATACATAAAATGTTTTCCCTTTCTCCTTCCAAGGTGTTGTTAATGCTTTCAACCAACCTTATCGGAAAACAATCGAAAAGACTCATTTGAGATAGGCGAACCCATCTCAAATCTAAGAAATATTAAAAGTAAGAAAACAATTAACAGACTAAAAACAGTACAATTCAAATCTTGAGATTAATATTAGAATGACTGACTGATGAGTGAGACGGTGAAAGAGCCTATAAGAGGTTATTATAGCCTTATGGGGTTCACGGAAGTTACAGTGAAATGTGGTGATAATGTGGGTGGGGCGACTGAGCGGAACAGAGAAAGTGAACGTTGGCTTTTCAACATGATTTCCACAATCTCACCGAGAAAAAGCTTGTCGAGGTCATTTTGTAGCTTTTCAGGATTCAGATAGGGGACCAGGTCTTAGATGGAAAGGTCCATCTCCATATTCAATATTTATGAACAGTCCACCTATATGCCCCTAATTATTATGCTAAATTTGTGTTCTAAAAGGAAATAGATCCTGTATTACCAAAAAAACAGAAAGAAAAAAAAAAATGGACGATAGTGTCTCTTCTTTGCATGTCAAAATTTCAGTTCTGCACCAGTTATCTTTCAAATGGAAATTCAGATTTATGAGAGTTTGGAAGAAAAAAAATTAGAATACTTTTCGTATAATCATTACCATGAAATGAATTCAGCTGACCCATATTTAAACTGAAGAAGAATAAAAAATAAAAACAACTGACACATCTTCTTCCATTCACTTTCAGACAGTATAATCCTTTTCAAGCCAATTCCATTTCATCCCTGCTGTTAACATGGAGAGAGAAAGAGATCATACTGATTATGGAAAAACATCACCTTTTTCTCTGGTTATTTTATTAATTTCATAAAATTTATTGGTTGGGTTTGGAGGATTATAGATTCACAGCTCAAATCCACACAACCTATATTTATTGTTAATTGAAACAAAATTCAATGTATGTGAAAGCTTTTAGTCTCACTTTTCATTTTTCCTTTTATAGGCTCTGTTTTATCATGAGGTGAATAAGTGTGTATAGACATTTCACTCATAGAGATTTTTCAATTCATTAGGCTTAAGCAATAATTATGAATGATCTTGTGTCTAGATTTTTCTTTTTTTTTTTCGCAATGCTCTTACAGTATTTGAAGAGGTTCTTCGAGCAGATTTTGCTAGATATCCTTTCTGATATTTTATAGTTTTTATTCTCTAAATCAAGTGAAAGCTAATCTTTAGTGAATAAAAAAAGATCTTGTCCGATTGTGTATTGTTCACATTGACAATGAAACTAATAATAGTACATATATAAATATCAATTGAGATACAAATCTACTTTATAAGGGATAAAATCCTACTTTCATTTAAGGGTTTTTTTTATCTGAACTACATGTAGAGAGAATATATGTGATTTTGAGTTTTGAAAGAAGACAGAGAAAATGAAAGATGATCATGAAAGTCTGTTCATTCAAGAAGACATATTTAAAATTACAAGTTGACTGTCAGGTACTTGTGTTACATATGTCAGCTTTTGAAGTGCCCAACTATAGAGTTTCAAGAAATTAAAAACAAAGTTGGAGATATGGTTTTGAAGTTTATGCTGGAATAATTTGTTTTTTCTCCCTCTTTCTCATTTATATATTATACATATATATTACTAAATGGCTCAATGGTTTTAATATAAAATAACAACTTATATCATATTTGGAGGAAGTAATTTGACCCAACATTGCATGGCTGGTAAAGTCATACAAATTATTTATTTAGTAACACTTTGGATTTAGATAATGAGCACACCAACTCCACAAATATTTCCCACTAGGTTCTGCAAATGCAATGGTGGCCCTTCTGCTTAGTGTCCCACTTGCTTTTGGTTTGCTTTTTTAAAAATGTTATTTATATGAATATATATAAATTGTTTATATCACTTCTGCCATCATGAAACTATTAATTTTTAAGATAAGGTATCTTTCCTAACTAAGAACAAAAAAAATTGCCACTCACTATGAAGGTTTCTTGTTTTTTGTGATATTATTTAATAAATAGATTTATTTCAACACTATATCTAGCTAGAAAGTATCCCTACAGACGAGAAATTGTATAAGTACATATTTTTAATGAGTATACCTAAAAGAGATTTGAGCTCATAACCTTTTTCATTATAAGGTGAAAGTCTATATCACTTGAGCTATCTTGGGTTTAATAAGACACTCTTTTCGACGTTATTATCCAAATATAGTTTAAGTTATGTCTTAAAACATTATTATACAAAATGGTCCTTTCACAAGTCAACTTGAATTCATACTTTAAAATAATAGGTGAGGGCACCTTAAATTTTTCGATCCCTAGCCATTGGATAATGGTCATTCTCCAATATCAATATATTACTATCCTTAGTAACCAGGAAAAAAAAGTTTATTTTTATCATATACCACAAAAAAAAATCATATTATATTTATAATAAAGGGATTAAAGCAAATTAAATAATGAATTGATGAAATGTGACAAAGTAGTTCCACACATTAAATGACAAAAGAGTATTTCTAAATTGGAAAAAAATGATGTTATATGACTGGCAATGGAAAATTAAAGTTAATGAGAATAAAAAGCAACAAAGTGACTCTACCCAAAAGATGGAAATTAAGAAAAGAAAAAGGGTTTTTCATTTGTAGAAACCCACTCCATTAAGGTTGGAAATTGTTTGGGTGTTGCACCATAAATGTGCAATACCGTGGTGTGTATGGTTGAGATTGAAACTAGGAACAAGATTTCGATATCAACCATTCGTTTCAACACTTGTACGAAAAGTTATTTTCAACATTGAACAGGGTCAAGATCGAAATCTCAACCATCGTTTCAATCTAAACCGTATGTTGCGCGATGCTACGCATTAGTTAAAAAACCCAAGAAAGACCCATTAAGTTTAACATCTTCATGGCACACATTGCTTCCGAATCAAGAATTTCCACACCCTTTTCTTTTGGAAAGGACTGAAAGTACACAAGAAGGATGGGAGTTCTCTTTTCTTTGAATGATTTTTCCACACCCATTTCTCTCTAACGACCAAGAATAATAATAACAACAACAAAGAAAGAAAGAAAAAGAAGAAAGCGCAAAAGGTCATCTCTCATTTTCATCAAATCAGAGGTATATATTTCCAACCAGCACATTGCCTTCTTTGTATTCATTATAAGTTGATGGGAAAGCTTAAACAATGGTTGGCTGGGGTAAGGGAAACTGTCTCTCATCACAAGTAAAGCCGAGACATAGAGAAAGAGAGAAAGAGAAGAAAGTTAGAGCTCCTTGGACCACTTAACTTTGTTTTTATGTTTCATATTCAAAGGAGAATCTGAAGAAGAAAACGAAGTAGTAGATCAGGAAACTAAATTCCAAGATACAGTACACCTTTTAAATGTGCAAATTCACCCCTTAAATTTGGTGGTCCCACAACAAAGTGTCGAAGAATTTAAAACAATGCCCTTAAAAATTACACATATTTGTTACCGCGGAGGTATCAAAACTTTTTTAGGTATGGTTTCTACATCAGACGATGTTGAACTCTATGAAAGCTTCTACTAAAAAAGAAGTAACTCTATAAAAACACGCAAGATGGAAAAATAGGTTTGTATAGCTTTCAAATGTTTTTCTCTACTTGTTTCTATGTGGTACGGTAGATAAGTAAGACACTCTTTCCTTGGAATTGGAAAAACATATTGTGGTGAGAGTTTGGTTCTATTTTTTATTTTAGTTGAATGAATGATGATTGATTGACGTGCGAAAATTTATCATGATCTGATGTAGATGTATGACATATGTCCGAACATCACATCAAATGGTTTAAATTCATTTATAAGTCAAATCAAAGAGTTGTGATTAAATTTTAAAAATTTGATGTGACTTGTAAATGGATCTCAACCTTTTGATATAATATTGAGACACATGTCACACATTTACAAGAAAATTGATGGTCTATTGCAGTGGGTCTTTCCATTGGATAGAAGAGTTAAGGCCCACTTTTATTGGGCTTTACTAAAGGCTGAATGGGCTGGGATTGCTCAGGCCTCCCCGAGTCAGAAATTCTTGTCCTTGACCGACGGAATGACCCAAAGGGCCCAGATATCTCGAGGACCAATTCAGGGTTCTCCGAATGGGCTTGGGCTTCTGGGTTTTATCTTTATTGGGCTTCTAAATTGATTTATTTAATTTCATCAAAATGGTTTTTGGGTAGGGTGGATACATCTTACCATTCAAAATCGATTTTCCCCCTTGGGTAGGGGTGGTTATACATCCTAGGCTCACGTTGATCATTCTCCTAGTCATCAATATTATTCAAGTTCATTCATAATGCTCATCAAATTTAAAAAATTCCCCCCGTTGTATTTCTTGCGCGCCGGGCTGCCCGATAAAACAAAAAAAGATCACTTTTCTTTAATCAATCTCATGTCGTTTTTAAATGTTCTCAAGACACCGATGATCCAGGGGACCCTAATCCCCCCAACCATGATATGTCATTCTCCTTCAATATATGTTCAAAAAAAAAAATTTATTTTATCATAAATATTTTCATATGCACTAAGGGTAAGTATTTTCAATTAAAAAATTTTTTTTCGGCCGGCTAAGGTTAACAAGAATAAAAAGCAAATCAAAGTGACTCCATCCAAAAGATGGAAATTAAGAAAAGAAAAAAGGGCTTACCAGTTGTAAAAACCCACTCTATTAAGGTAGCAATAGCATCTTCATATGAATCACATCACACATTGCTTTGTAGCTCTTCATGGGATGATTTTTCCACAACCCTTCTCTTTTGGAATGGACTGAAAGTACACAACAGGGATGGGTGTTCTCTTTTCTTTGCATAACTCACCCATCCATGACCCATGTCTCTCTAACCACACAAAAAAAAAAAAAAAAAAAAAAAAAAAAAGGAAAAGCACAAAAGATCATCTTTCATTTTCATCAAATCATAGGTATATTTCCAACCATCACATTGCCTTCTTTGTATTGACTATAGGGTGATGGGAAAACTTAAACAATGGTTGGCTAGGGTAAGGGAAACTGTCTCTCAACTACAAGTAAAGCCAAGACATAGAAAGAAAGAGAGCAAAGAAAGTTAGAGCTCCTTGGACCACCAAACTTCGATTTTATTTTACTTCGTTTCAAAGGGAAACTTGAGGAAGAAAACAAAGTTAGAAAACTAAAATTCAAGATGTAGTACACTTTTTAAATGTACAAATTCGCTCCCTAAATTTGGTGGTCCTACGACATCATAAATGAAGTGTCAAAGAATCGTAGAGCATTGATTGTTATGTTGATACTTCTGATTTTATGGTTCACGTAATTTCATATGAGACAAAAGAATTGTTATCGTAAAAGCATTCAAATCGAAAGCTTGTGCTCTTGAACATTACAAATTTTTGTTAAATGAGCAGAGGTATTGCTGAAGTCTATAGAAACAAGCAAGATGGAAAAATAGGTTTGTATAGATTTCAATTTTTTTCTCTTCTTGCTTCTCTATGATATGGCACATAAGCAAGACACTGTTCCAACTGGAATTGGAAAAACATTTTGTGGTGAGAGTTTGGTTCCATTTTTGTTTTTAGTTGAATGAATGATGATTGATTGGTATGCAATGGGATCGGGTTGCGGTGGGCTGGGCTGGGCTGCCCTTACCATTGGGCAGAAGACAAATACAAAAGTTAAGGCCCACAGTGATGGGCTTTACTAAAGGCTGAATGGGCTGGGCTTGCTCAGGCCTACCGGTTCAGAAATTATTAATCTTGACTAACGGAACAACCCAAAGGGCCCAGATATCTCGAGGACCAGCTCAGGCTTCTACAACTGGGCTTGGGCTTCGGGATTTTATATGTAATGGGATTCTAAATTGATTTATAGAATTTCATCAAAAATGGTTTTTGGGTAGGGGTGGCGCACCGGTTCTGTTCACATGATCGTCATGACAAAAAATGATATTTCAAAGCAACGCTTCCACATAGGAAGTCAGAGTTTGAATTCCCTCGCCCCTTGGGGCGAAGCCCTGCCTATATTAATTATATAAAAACTCCCCTGAGGATGTAATCGTGGTGCGCGCAAGTTGGCCCGGATGAACCTTGGATCCAAAAAGGAATCTTACCCCCACGCCCCCTCTAAAAAAAAGAAAGAAAAAAAGAGTGATATACACATAGGAAAAATGTCATAAGATAAGTGTAAAACCGAATCAAACCTACCTCTTTTATATACATTTTTATTTTGTAGCGGAGCTAGGTAATTTTCGTTTTTCTAATATTCCTATCATTTATTAATATAGAAAGTTTTGAGATGTCCCCTGAGTATTATTTCAAAATTTCGAAAGCCATCCAAGCATTGAACACGGAAAAAAATGCCTTAGCAAGAAAGAATTAAAAGGGAATAAAAAAATGTTGAGAAATGAAGCGTGAGATGAATTTCAAAGAAAAATTTTTCATCCACAACAAGGAGAGAATATCATAATAGGTTTGCTGGTAATACCAAACTCTTTGAATAGTATGAAGGAATTTTCCATTTAGAGATAGAGAGAATAATATTTTAAGGGGTGAAATGGATTAGATTCCCATTACCAAAGTGAGAGATGAGTGAAATAAGCATAACTTGCAAGGAGTCCTATTATGACAATATTGGCTGACCTCTAATCTGACTGACTCGTATAATTTGGGGTTCAGTTTGGTTCAGGGTTGACCAAACTATGGACCGATATGCTAGCCACAACTTTGTATGTTAGATTTGGTTGGGATCATGCATTCGGCGCGTCTACATGATTTGGACTTGACGAGGAACAGTCAAGGATGATTAGATGATGACAAGCAAGACTAACTAGATAGTGAACATAAATACATAAGATTAAAATGAAGTAAGTCACACACTTCAAACCCCCCCCCCCCCTTATTGTCCAACTTTAACCATCGAAGGTGGTTTGTCAATCACTCTGGTCTGGTGTACTCTTTTCCGTGGTTCTTAGCGGATTCTAATTAGTTACTTGGTTTTGAGCACAATCCAATATTGGATCAAGGGTTCCTGTCAACCCAACCGTTCAAACAATTTCAGCATAAACAAATTCATAATGGTTTCAGGCCTTAGAATGGACCCGGTAAAAGTAAAGCCAATTTGATATTTTCAACCGCTACAATGACACATATCAGTATCGGTATCGGTATCGGATTGCTTTTAATAGCGACTACACCTGAAGGTCTGTTCTTCCTATTCGATACCCACCAGCTGACAAAACATAGTCGTATGTGATTACAAAATTGGATCCTGGAACCTTCATTATGCCTCATAAGATAAAAATAATTTAAAAATTCCTAAAGCATTCCATTAATGGTAGGCACACCAACAAGTGTTGTACAAGGATTGGTTCAAATGCCATTTTCTGCTGCACAGCTGACATCCCACTACTTCTTTCGGCTAAGTAAGATTGAGAATACTTTTGATTCTCTTTAATTAATCTCAAGATCATTTTCAGATGATTCTCAAGACATTGATTCTGCATTTAGGTGATATGATTATCTTAAAAAGCGAAACCAATAAATAATCTCACATCTGATTGTTTCTGGAGATAGATTCAACTATTATGTAGAAAGTGTATATATATAGCTCCATGCATACATTATTAAGACAGATTTAAGAGTGTAATAATGGCTGGAATGATGGGGTGGGGACTTACAGAGCAAGGATGGAGAAGGGGACCTTGGACAGCTGAAGAAGACAAGTTGCTAATAGAATATGTTACTCTGCATGGAGAAGGAAGATGGAGTTCTGTGGCTAGATCTGCAGGTACTAATCTTTACTGCCATTGTTGTTTCACAAAAAACTTTGGGGTTTTCTTACTTTTTTAATGGTTGATTAGGGATTGGTTATGAGACAAAAACTCATTTTAAACTTCTTTTAGGTTTGAATAGGAGTGGCAAGAGCTGTAGGCTAAGATGGGTGAATTACCTTAAGCCTGGACTTAAAAGAGGTCAGATTACTCCTCAGGAAGAGAGGATCATTATAGAACTGCATGGCTTCTGGGGAAATAAGTAATGCAATTGTATCATTTTGCTAGGTAGTTTTTTAATGTTCAGTGAATTCATAGAAGTTAATTCAGAAGTTCAACAAATTGCAGATGGGCTACAATTGCTAGATGCTTGCCTGGTAGAACAGACAATGAGATCAAGAACTATTGGAGAACTCATTTCAAAAAATCTTCTAGGAGTCAAGGAAAGAAAATTAGTTCACACCAACAACAAATACAGATGAAGAAGCACACCCAGCAGCCAGAACGGCAACAAGAACAACTACTCATGCAACAATTTCAACAATTGAACCAGCAGCAAAAGCAAGAACAGCTGCTAAATGACATGAAGGGGATTTTATCTCATTTCACAGAAGGTGATCAGAGATTGTGCCAGAGCGATCAGAAACAAAATAAGCAAGAGTTTGTTTTCTTTCGCCCTGCCTTGAATACAGACCAATGTTTGCCTCTGAATTTTCAAGAAGGAACCCATGATACTTTGGGAGAGGAGAACTTCTGGAACTGGGATCTCGTCCCTGGCTTGTTTAACAGCAGCAACAACAATAACAGTAATAAAGTTGCAACACAAAATCAATTTTTTTCCCTATAAGAAGAAGTTAAATAACAAGAGAAGTTGGAGTCCCTAAAACTATAGTATATACATGCATGTAGTAATGAGTGACAATTTTTTTCCCCACTTTTTTCCTTTCTCTCTCTTCTTGCTTCTTTAAGACTATATCTTATGGAAAGTGGGGTGTGAAATGACCACCCTCCCCTGTTTCCTGTGTACCTACAGGGAACTCTCTCCCTATTTATATAATCTTTTCCTTTGAATTGAGAGTTTAGGCAAAGAGGAAGAATTACAAGCCTTAGCCACTAGATTCTGTGTCAAAGTTAACCATTATGGGTACTTGTTATCGAAGAATTGATTGGATGAGAATAGCTCAAAGAGTAAGAGAGGGCAATGCTTAATTGAAACACATTATCATAGAAAACCTAATGTATCATATTAAAATCAGTAAAATCAATGTGGCAATATGGTTCCTACTAGAAAGTGTAATCACCCAGAAAGTCATTCAAATGAAAAGGGAAACACCGTGATCATGGAGACGATAAGAAAGACATCTAGTCTAACCTAATATTGCTACTGAGGCTAAGAAATGCATCCAGGGGGAGCTAACTAGAGGAACCTAAAGATTGCAACCATGGCAGCCATTACAAGTGGAGCAGTAATAGGAGCTGCAATATTAATTGCACCATTGGAACCTGAAGACCCACTAGTCCCATTCTTGGTCGGCGGCGGTGGAGAAGAATCCTCCGGTTCCAACACCTTGATGATCAACCTCTGTCCTTTCCCACAGTGACCAGTTACACCACTGATGAAGTAAAACAGACCTGAGCGGTCTAACTCAAAGGTGGTGTTACCATTGTTGGAGAAGAAGGTAGGGTGTGAAGAATGACATTTATCATACTCATCAGCAGTCACCACCATTACTGAATCCTTCTTGTACTTAAAATCTGAAACCATTATGCACTTACATTACCAAAATAGCAATTAAAAATTGTAACAACCTGAGAAATGATTGTTTGCGTAATACTTACAAACAGTATCGTTCACTAAAAACCTCTGTTTCGAAGCCCAAACGTTGTAGAAATCATCATTCTTGGAAGAGGGAACAACCCAGCCTTTGCCTTCACCAACTTCAAATTCATGTGAATTCACATAGAAGAACTGGGTGGAAAAAAGAAGGATTGAACAAAACAGGATTTTGCAGGAACCCATCATGAATTGAGAGACCATGTTTCTTTCTTTGAAGCTGCTGCAGAGCCCTGAGCTGAGCAGAGAAAAACAGAGAAGAACTTGGATTGGACTTGGATTTAGTTTTGATTTGAGTTTTGTTAAATTGCTTTGAGGTGGTTACAGTGTGAAAGAGAAAAAAGAGAGATATGGAGGTGGTGGGCTTGCAGGATCATGGATGTAACCGTTGATGAAGCCAATCGCTGACTTCGTCTAAACCGTTTTTCAAATAGAAACATTCTGGGGAATCATCTGCGCTGGATCATTTATGAACAGAGAATAACTGTTTTGCGTAAGAATAGGGCACTGATGAAGGTGGTACTGTGTACTCCAAGTTACATTCCTCCCTTGTCTTTCAGGGGAAAAAGATTCCCTTGCAAACGGTATAGAGATGCTTTCCTACACCCTTTTACTTGATTATATGGTTAATCAATGAATTTGTTTCTTGTCATGATTGGTAAGGCATGGGAGATTCCTCCTACACTCGCGGCGTAGAGATCCATTTCCCCTAGTTCAGAGTTATGACAATCTTGCTTGTATTTTTTTTTTTTGTAAGGAATAAAAAAATCTTAGGATTCCTTTTTATTTCTTTAGGTCGAATTATTCATGGTGTTTCAGTTAGATAACCTCAATCATCATTTGAAAGAAAGGAATAGCAAAAATGTGTCCATTCTAGCATGGGAAATGTGCAATGCGACTATGGTCCCCTCCCTCAATGTCGATTCTCGTCGGATCGATGATGTACTCATTGTTCGAAACTTCGAATGGTATGATGACAGAAAGATATTGCATGTACATCCTCACCCTTTTTCTATTTTTTGTATATTCTTTAATACTATAGTTTTAGAAGAAGGGTGAAATTTTCTGATGACACTAAGTACAGAATCACACCATTAAAGTTTGAGATAAAATGTGTCAATCCAAGCCCTACGACTCTTGAGAAGATTGGATAGTTAATCCCTGCTAGCTTCATGAGAATCTGTTACATTCAATAAAAACTGAGGTCCCACCCGCCAACGTGTTATTGCTCAATTTGGAGCTAAAGATTCTAATTTTTAGAGGTCAAGGCCTTTTTCTACTCACCTCTTAACATATAAACTCCATCTCCAAGGAGGTTAACACCATCATTGACCTAATAACCTAAAATGTGATTTTTTGCCTTCACTTAATAAACATTCGTTCTTCTGTAGCTAATGGTTGTCATCACTAGGAAGGAACAAGAGGTTTCAATTTTCAACATCTACATGTGATACATTATTAAGAAAACTGGAACAAGCTTGAATTAGTTTGCATGTATTCCATCAAACAGTTTTATTTGTCCTAAAAAGGGGGGAAATGATGATGACAAAAAAAAAATCAAAAATCAATTTTAATTTTTATTACAATATGATCCAAATTAAATCGTGATATGCAATGGTTTCACGGTAATGCAAATGCGTTATTTCCACAACAACCCCCCTCATGGGTGGGCCTACCATGGGCCTTTGGTTTGGTGCAAACCAACTAACTACTCAATGATCCCTACCTTATATATATCATACCCTACCATATCATTAGTTGAGTAATCATAGAGTTAATTAATGAAAACTCCTAATCACTCCTAATGAGTGCCGATGAATATTATACTAATTGAACAATAGAGAGATCTAACAATCAAAACAAATGCATTATTGCTTTCAATAAACTAAACCCTACTCTTGTATGGATCTTGTGAGATGAGTACAGTTCAATGAAAAGTCTTATTAAGGATGATCACTGTGTTGCATGGTTTGAATCTAGAAAAATAAAGTAACTTCACTGTTTGAATTATCTTTAGAGAGTGGAGATCTTCTTGGTGGGACTGTAAAATCTGATTGACAAATCACCAATCTTTAGTTTCCTAACTAGATATATATACATGCAAGCTCGGGAAAAAAATCGTCTGTTGTACACAATAGTGCAGCTCCACATGATCACGACATGAGTAATATGCCAAATTAATGGCTAAGATTGGCAATTCTCGGCAAATGGTGGCGTCATTTGCTACGAGACTCTAAGCAACAAGTCTTTATCTTAAGCCAAAGCAAAAAGGACAGGAAACTGTTTCATTCAAATAAATAAAATTGGGGAGTAGCGTGTGGTTTATCTACAGTTAGAATTTATTTTGATGTTATGTTCGATCTAGGAAAGCTATATTAGCTATGGAAACGTTGGAGTTGAATCGGGTTTTCTAAAGGGTAAAGGATGTGATCCATTTAGAACTACATTTAGAATAGGGTTTCAATCTTAACCATTAATTTGATACATTACACTGTTGTATGGTAAAGCTGCACTGCTGTGCACAATAGACGATGTTTTTCCATGCGAGCTCTATACAGAGTTTAGATGGGTAGAGAATTGTGCTCCCTTCACACTTTTTTATCACATATTTAAAAAGCAATTCACACATGAACACTTATATATGGTCAATTTTATCAATTATCAGAGGTGGATTTATTTCATAACTATACGGTAAAAGAGTGTAAGGAAAGTATAATCCTCTATCGATCTAAGTGCCTCGATCAACTGCTCTACACGTGGAAGAACCGGCCTTAGGTCCTCAACATACATACACAGCAAAAAATCAGAACCCAGATCCAAGGTGTGGCCACTAACCCAACACAAAGTGAAGCTTTCTCATCAAAAGCCATAAGTCTATTTGACTATTAGCACATCTAGTGGATAAAGGAAAAGCAGCAAGAATATTATACTTGTCTAGACTTGGAAAGGCTTCTCCCCTAGCTAGTCTTTTAACATATATTCATTGTATATGTGTAATCTCAGCTGAAACCAACTGATCAGAATCCAAGGAAAGTGGAGGAGACAAAGCTAAATACCTCTACCCCTCACCTGCAACTTTTGTGTTTTTTGACACAATGAGATGGATAACAGCTTCCTTCCTCAGGCCCACCACTATTAGAGGAAAGCAAATGTCGAGTGGGTCTCACCCAAACCCTAAATGCAACTGTTATAGGTGCAAAGTATTAATCTTAAGGGCCCTCCCACTACTTTCAATCATTCCAAAACATCTCATCTCACAAATCTATCCTTTATGCTTCTCCTTCCCCTTAAGTACTGATCCACGCATGTAAGAAACTTCAGAAAACCTTCTCCACCTTCCTCAAACTCATCAACCATGCCAATCTCAGGTTTTCAACACCATGAGAGGATCAGCAAGAAGCCATCCCACAAAAAGGAAGATTCTGGAGAGCTAGATGTGTTTGAAGCTGCATGGTATTTTGCTGGTACTGAAGGCATTGGTGAGTTCCATGGTTCAAATTTATCTCATCACAAGGTTCTGAGAGAGGAAAGGAAGGTTTGGGGAGGAAGAAGGATGAGCTTAGACATGCCCATAAGAAACCCACTTCCTTCCCAAGCCCATCATCAGGTGGAAAAGCAATTCAAAGAGAAGAAACACAAGCAACCCAATTCTCCTGGTGGAAGACTTGCTAAGCTTTTGAACTCTATCTTCAGTCATGCAGCTTCTAAAAAGAAGAAATCAAAGTCCACTACTCAATCTGTGGTAGATGAAGAGAGCCCAGGTGGAGGAAGAAGAAAAAGAAGGAGCAGTGTAAGCCATTTTCGAAGTGCCAGCACTCCAGACTGTAAATCCTTGTATTTATCTTCAAGCTCTGGTTTCAGAACACCTCCTCCTTATGCTGACACTCCCACAAAGGCCTACAAGGATATGCTAAGCTATTCTGATCACAAGCAAGTGATGCCTTTGTCAAAGCACAATGTGCAGGTAAGGAACATGGATTTAGCTTGGTTTGATGAAAAATTAAAAATCTACAGTGAGTTTTCAGAGAAAAAGAAGATTAATTATGGGTGTGGTTCTTTAGAGAAAGATAGAATATCAGAGAAGAACTTCAGGAAATTTGATGAAGTAGACGATGGAGGAGAGAGTGACTCTAGCTCTGATCTATTTGAGCTTCAAAACTGTGACTTGGGTTTCTACTCCAGTGGGCTACCAGTTTATGAGACCACACACATGGAGAGCATAAAAAAGGGAGCACCAATTGCAAATGGCACCCGATAAGAACACTTCACCTTTTTCTGTATGAACAGCTATATTTCTTCTTTTTTTGGTTATTTCAGTTTCTGTAGAGTGTTGGAATGATCTCTCGATCTTTTTCTTCGGCACAGATCTAATTTTAGTTTTCTTTCTCAAGCAAGGCATGGATTTAGTTCAAACTTTCATTATGACCATTGCTGGTAGAGTGGTTCCATCAGTTTCTGCCACGATCGATTAATTTCTCCCACTGACTTAAAAGGCAAAACTAGGCATCATAGTCATAGCCATATGCGCTATAATTTTCTTCTTCTTCTTTTTGGGTTAATTTTTGTTTGAACCTTCTTATGCTCTCAGATCTTTAACACTAATGTGTAAGACTGCATGGACACATATATGAACGCATGCATGCATACGATAATGGATGTCTGATGGGGCATCAATTGAGAATTATGGTGAGCCCTACTTCATAATAATTAAACTTCCAAACGCAAACTCACCACGTGTGATCGTTCATCGTTGGCCTTGATTATTAATTTTTTTTTTTTAATTCATAGTTTATATCAGTGGGTGGAGACTACTATGTCTATCATAGAGAATGTTAAATCTGCGACCTCTTTATTAAGAGATACTAGTCATTAGTTACTACGAACAATCCTTCAATTGGTTTTGATTTTACATTTATAATAAGACTTTGCAGAGTTAAAATGTCAGTAGTTGAGCTCTTTCATTTTTAGGGTTATGGTTGGATTGGATTGATTTTGGTTTGGTTTTTAAAAATTTTGTTGGGTGAGCCTAATACATGATACAAGAAGCTAGGGCATATCAATTTTGGTCCCGTTTCGGGCTGTCTAGAATAATCCAAAAATTGTCAAATATGTATTCCAAACTTTTGAAAAAATGTCAATTAAGATAATATTATTAATTAGTGAAATAAGTTTAGAGAAGGTGAAGTCGACAAGAATCCTATATAGGTCACTTCAAATCTAGATGTACATTCACAATGAGGGCACATTGAGGATGTCAGTGCTTTTCATCAATTATCTTTAGATGTCTATAAAATTTTGTCTTTAATTACAAATTTACATGAAAAGATTTTAGGATCTTGAATATCTTTATGTATCATTTTAATATCTTAATTCGAATACTTTAGCACAACATATAAATCATTAATAGTTACTGTGTTAATGTTACCTTTGTGTATAATTAACTTATTAAGCAATTACTACAAAGACGGATTCAAGATCATATACTCGGAGTAGTTGCTTGCAATGGATTATCTAAAACATAAAATGCTTATTTGCATTCCTGTTTCTTTTAATTATTTAACTTCTCATATTATGCACTCCATGTTATTTTATAGGCTTCTAAATCGGTCAACCACAATGATGAAGGTTCATGATGGACTTCTCTCAATGAAGAAGTTGTAAATAGAGCAAGAAAATGCAATACATTTTTTTATTTCGTATTATTTCCCTATATTTATAATAATATTTCTCTAAATTCTAATTGTGCTTAAATAGAGTCCCACTTAGACTCACCTAAGTGAGTGAAAAACAACATGAGAGTTTCATATGGATTCAACCAAATAGAAGACAATTATTTAAGACTACCCAACTTATTTGCCGCCACCTTAAATGCAATGTGTAATGGGTCCCACGGTTAACACACTCTAAGAGAGAGGAAGAGCATGAAAGAAAATGAAAAGAATAAATGTTCATATTAAAATTATGAGTATATTTTTCATGTAAAAGTTGTAATTTCAAGTAGGGGTCTCAATGGGTTTTGGCTTGGCCTTTCTTGAACTCAAGCACAACCCCAATGTCATAAACTAGAATCCAAAATTTTGAACCGAACCTGACCATGTTGAAGTAAAAAAATGCCAAAACCCAGCTTGACCCCCTTGTTTTTTTGGGGTGGGGGTGGTAAGCAACCCATCTTCACCATGTTAATGTTTTGTTAAAAGTTGTGTTGATCTTGCTGAATTTTGCTTGAGTGTTGTAGAATTAATGCACAACACCTGCAGTGTATGTTCGAGATTTCAATCTCGACTGTAGGCTAGGCGGTGCTACGCATTAAGTAGATATGATGATATTGACTATAATATAGTTGGATGGCACCAGTTGATGATGAATGTAGTCGTCTTCAATTTTCAATATTAGCAAGTAATTGTACTTCAGTTTGGGAAATAGGTTCTTTACCCAAAAAAAAAAGAGAAGCAAAAAGTTTAGGTAATAGGTTTAAAGAACATTCATCTATCATCTATCTTTGTGATGTTTTCAACCCAAAAAATTTATATTATTCGACATAGATTAAACAGAGGCAAATGATTTTCAGAAAGGAGGTTATCGATTTTGATTTCAAATATGATGTAAAAATAGCATTGTGCTAATGCAAATAGCTATATTAGGGCATAAGTCACATATAGCATTGAAGCAACCAAGCAACCAAGCAACCAAAAAGCAAGGCAAAACTCTACCTCAAAGAGCTCTTGGGCCTAATCTAAGTGTTTGCAGCCCAAGTCAAGTGATGTTCAAGCAAAAAGATTAAAAAAAAAAAAAAAAAAAGACTTCATGCCAACTGAATCTTCATTCTAATCTAGAAAGATCGATTCTCAAGCCCTTTCGTTTGGAAACGATCTAGTCGTCACCCATTCCGGTAACAACATCGTCAGTTGGCTTATTTAGGTATATGGCTAGTTTTCTCGTTTGATTCCTTCTCAAATGATGAGAGTAGGCCATTCAATGAAGAAAAAAAAATCTCAGTGGTGCACATCAATTCGATTGTATATGTGCCACCTCCTCAATACATTGCTCCGTTGATTTTGCATTATTTATCTTTTGCGTAAGACCCACATATGATTCTGGCACATGAAGCTCTAGATCTTACTTGTGTTTCACTTAAGTTAGTCAAATATGCATTGGTATTTTGATTGGTTGAGATTTAATGAATTTTATGTAGTATGCATCCAACGGTGGTGACACCACATCAGACGCACACATGAAGCACAACGGTCATTGGATCATTTCGGCTGAGGTGTCACTCTTAAGGACCCGTGGTAATTCGGTAGGTCCCTACTGGGATCCAGTTCACCTTCATTGACGGCGTGAGTCCGGTGTAATTAGCCAGCTGTTTTCCAGTATATAATCACAAAAGCTGTCAACGACTCAACATCGGATACTCCACTCTAACCTTTAATTTTCACTAAAATATCAAAACTGCCACCACACCCACTTTGCTTTTCTATTCGAAATTCAGCGAATCATCATCAGTTTATCACTTCCTTCCGTCTCGCTGGAGGTCAAAATTGACAAAGCATGTTGGATTTCTAATCTTCTATGTTCTTATTATAATATTATCTAACCAGCACTTTGACCCCGTGGACCCCACATATAGGAAGATAGACCGACACCTCCGTTCGCGCCTGGGATAACTATTGCCCTTTTCGTAAATAAACCCTAACGTTAACCACTGGTATCCAACTTTCATAGTACTTCCTTAGTGGCAGCTTCTCTTGTTGGTTTTTAAACTTCCCGTAAAGTAACTGTTCCTCACTACTTATTTTACCTATTTACCCCTGAAAGATGTTCTTCACTGCGAAACGAGGTTCGGAATTTGGTTATCATTTCCAGCCAAGACGAATTTGAACAGAATAAAAGACTGTCGTTGGTGTTGCCTTTTTAGGTTCTTCGTTACCGCCGGAAGCCCGGCCGGTTTCGTTGATTTCTTGAAAATCTTGTGGAGTTTCTGTTCATGGAGCGATTGTAGAGGTGTTTGTGCGATAGAATCAAGAAATGTCGCGCCACTCAGCTACTTCGCAATTCCACAAATCGAAGACGCTCGATAACAAATATGTGAGTTGCTAGTGTTCCTTCCTTCTCTTCTTGGTTTGAATTTTAGGGTTTTCTTTGCTCTACAGGTGTGCTTTTGAGACTTGATGCCTGTTAACTGTTAGTGAGGTTGGTTTTTTTGGTATAGATGCTTGGAGATGAAATCGGGAAGGGTGCGCATGCCCGCGTGTACAAGGGTCTCGACTTGGAGAATGGAGACTTCGTTGCGATCAAGCAGGTTTCCCTGGAGAATATTGCTCAAGAGGATCTCAACATTATCATGGTCTGTTTCTTCTCTCAGTTGCTGATTGTTCTTCAATTTGCAATACATTTTGAGTTTTATTTTTGCACCTGATAGATGATTTCTGGTCTTACTTGGATGACTAAGCCGAAACATTTTAAATGTTAACCTCACTTTGAAGTGTTTTGAGTTCGATTATTAGCGAAGCCCGAACTTTTGTTTGACTAACTTGAGTTGTCCTTATTCGTTGGTTTTATTGTCATTCCTCTGTTGAATTCGTGCATACCGTTGGAAGCATATTCACAGCATTCAAAATTCTTTTGTGTTTTTAAGATCAACAACGTAATGAGGGATCATAGCGTATTTTCTATGGATGCTTAAGCTACATTTTGTATTTTGCCGATACGCTGATTTTAATGCTTGGAAGTTGCCCAGTGATGTAGAAACTTTATATCTGCTTTTCATTCTTTGTAGATTGGTTCGATGAGTAGGCTTTCAGTCATTAGTTACTTTCTCGATTGTTAGCTTCGTTGATTTTCTTTCTCCTCTTCATTATTAGCTTCTTGCTGAAGATATAAGAAATGTTTTTGAATCGGCAAGAACTTGGTTGTTGCTCTTCCTACTTCATTGGAAATAGAAATTAGAATTTTGATTCATGAAAAAAATCTTTATTCAGCATTGCCTTTTGGTTGTTAGAGCTGGGTTTGAATGGCAAGAACTTAATTGTTGCTCGTGCAACTTCATCAGAAACTGAAACTAGACTTTTTTGAAACAATCCTAGAGCTCCCTAAGATATTGGGTTTTGTACATTCTTTCTGCTATTTACGATAACTAGAGCTTCTGCCTTCTTTATTTGGTTAACATGGTAGCTCTTTCATCTCTGATTCAAGTTGTTACTTGTTCTTCAGTATGACTTTTTTTTTAATAGTTTTTTTACTTATCAAATTTAGAACAGAAGTTTTTTCAGTATCTGTTCCTTTAATCCTTGACTTCCATGTGACTATCCAGTTGATGATATTGGGGTTTTCTTCTCCCAACATCTCCCAATTTGTTTCTAGTAGAATATTCCCTAATGCCAATGGGAACTTTGGTAGAAACAAAACCAAGAGCAATGAAAAGGTGCTTAATGTCATGAAAATTGAGTTGGATAGAAAGGTAGAAACACTTGATTATGTGAGGTTAACAGGCACCTGTATGTTTAAGATAGATTGGATCATTCGGTGTATCACAGCATTGTTGAGTGCACATTCCTCTTTGGCAAAGATGTTAGGGGTGTTGAAGTCTAGATCTAATGGCTCATGTCTCTTGCATTACCTCTCCACATATGTTTTTGTTTTCCTGCAACTTTGTGCTTAAATTTTTGGAGAACTACAAAATCTGGATAGATATAGAGCTGTGATGAAATTATTAAGAAGTCCAAAATACTAACATGGAACTTCGAAATGTTCATATTTAATCGAGAAATTAAATCAAATCTGTAGCTTAAGAAGTAATCTCTTTTCTTCCTTGGAAAGAAAAAAAAAACTTTGTAACAGATTAAGATAAGTTTGTTTTATTCAAGAGAAAGTCCCTTGCTTTATGTTAATTAGTTTTGAATATTCTTCTATTATGACTCCTCTTTTTGTTTTTGGATAAGATCAATGTGCAAAATGGTTTTTTTTTATTATTCTTTTTCTGAATTCGGATGCTCCATCGGCTAACTACTTTCCTTTTGCAATGTTTGTTCCGTTGGTGGATGCCTTCTACATCACAGCAAGAGATTGATCTACTAAAGGTGCCATTTCTTTACCATGAGCTTCTTTGTCAAACTTTATTCACTTTTAGTGTGAAAATATGTTAGCATGGGTTTGACCTTTAGGAATAGACATTTAAGGTGACTGATCCTTCCCTAGATGGTTAATGGCCTAACGAAGTCTTTGTTGTGGAATTGAATTGCCTATTTGATTGGTTCATTCAGGCATGATATCCTGTTGTAACATAGCATTAAATCTTATTTTGGAAGGCCATTTCGGCCAGACTGAAATTTTGCCAAAACATTTTTTTTATTGTTTTTTACATGTTTTGCTGGCATTTTGGGGTGTAAAATGTCAAAATAAGTGAAACTTCAAGAAAATAGTGCATTTTTTAGACTGAGTTTTTGAAATTATGGAAATGAAATGGCTGAAATTTCTGAAATATTGCCTTTACATTTTGGCGAGATGGTTTTGAACTGCAGTTGTAGCCCTGAGGTCAAGGCATCAATACAGCCTCCCAGGCCCCAGCAAAAATTTTTGGGGGTAAGACTGCGTAGGAAAACTGCCCCCATACTGTGATTTTGCAGAAGCCTTTTGGCAATGGGTTTGGCCCTTTATCTGGTTTCTGACTGAAATTTCAAAATTTTTGTTTTAACTTTTGAACCAATTCTGTTGGACTTATAAACTGTCCCTTGGGTTTATATCGTGATTCAGACTGGTTAAGTTAGCAGGCTGGCTCTTTTATTGGGCAATTTACTTATCCAGTGAAATATTTAATGAGTAAATTCCATATATTATGTTTAATTTGCTTTGTTGGGAAGACTTTAGTCCAAGTTAGCCTGTCAAGTTGCATATGTTGTAAATTTATACTATTTCCTTTTCCTATTGCTAAACCAGTGTCTACTTGAGAGCAAGCATGGGTTCCTCTGTCCTTGTTCTGAACCTCCCTTAATGAGAGAGTTAAGCAATCTTTATCAACTCCTGTCTCGAATGCAGTGACTCATCCCTCGTCCAGCAAGCTCCTTATATAAACTTGTCCATTTTTAATCTCAATGATAGCATCAAACCGAGTTTGTGGAAATACAGCAGCATTGGAAACAAAGATGCTGCTCTCTTGATATTTTGACTTTAGTTACAATATCTCTTGTTCTCTTCTTTCTCTTAGCACCAAAGCTGAAATCAGAAAAAAAGGAGGGGGGGGGTGGGAAGATGTGCTGGTCCAATTCCTTGATCTTTATATTTTCGTTTGGGGAAAAAAAATAGAAAGATAAGTTTATCTTTGACTCACTTCCTCTTGCTTTTTGTGGTCTTCTTGCTCAGAAATCCAAAGTTTCAATTGTGAGCTAGAATATCATAACATTCTTTCGTTGAAATCCTAGACAGACTGGTTGCTTCCTTCAAATTTCTTGTGGGTGGGATTGCTTTGTGGAGGATCAAAATACTCAAATTATGATTATGAGAAAGGGGGAATATGAAGAACCTTACTTTTCTTTCTCATGGTTCCATCAAACAATGAAGAGAACTCCAAATTTAAAAGGCCAAAACTGGTGTGGGTTCCACTTGAATGCTAGGATTATATCAAACTTAGGGTTTGATGGTTGAATTCATATTCTCTCCACCCAGGCGGGCTGTCCTCCCATCCCCTCACCCTCACAGTTGGGCACTTGGGCTGACACAGGCCTGCCTGTTTACCATGGGCACACCATGTGTTAGGATGGGGAGGATGGGCTGCCTGGGTGCAGAGGATCTGGACTTTTGATGGTTTGGCTGTCATTTGAAGGACGTGGAAGCTATCAGTGAAGGTTTGTGGTTTGAATGCTAAATTTGAAGCTTCAGCAATTTTGTTTTCTCGCAAACTTAAGGTCACCACTGGGTTTAGAAGGCTTAAAATAGGATAAATACGAAGTTCTTGCCCTAACTGAGCCTTATACCCACTGAGATGGACCCTTGAGTTTGGTCAAATTGACTTGGGATTTTTAGCATATCTCGGCCGAGATCTTGGTTTTCTGAGGGACCAAGGATCGAGATCTCAAACCATGTCATTCTCCTGATCACGACCTAAGTTATGCACTAGATATTCTATCTTCATTTTACTTAGATTAAAGCCTTTTGATTTCAAAGTTGCTCTCCATGACTTGAACTTGGTACTAAGCTCTACTTGTGTCTCATCTTTAGAAACAATATCATCAGCAAAAAGCATATCCCAAGGAACCTGATCTTGAATGTCTTTGGTTAGTTCATACATTATAAGTGCAAGTAAATGTGGGCTTAAAGCTGATCATTGATGCTTTAGAGTCCAGTATAATGCCTAAAAAGTGCATGTAGATTCCAGTAAGTGCTGGCTTTAATTAGTTCGGTGCTTGCTAAGTCATTGGAGTATGCTAACGCATATAGCTAGAGGAGAAAACTTTGCTTGAAAAGGAGGCCTTTCCTCATATTTTAGCTAGGGCTTTTTTTTTTTTTTTTTTTTTAATAAATAAATCAAGGGACATTTGTCAAATGATGTTAATACTGGTCTGTACTAATATAGTAAGTGGTTATAGCACCCAAAGAGTAAGATATGAAACTTAACAACCACGGTTCGAGATACTTCAAATGTGAGAAATTCAGGTGTTTAGGAACCATGTTTTGAGATAGGAACTTCAGGTCTTATCTATGTTACTTTGTTAGGGAATCAATCTGTTATTTATTTATTTGCTTACTTTGCAGAATTTGAATCATAAAAATATTGTGAAGTATCTTGGATCTTCGAAGACAAAGACTCACCTACACATAATTCTTGAGTAAGTACTTTTCAATTTACTTCACTAACCTGAATTACTTTGGTTAAGACCAAGCGAGTGACAAACATATGAGAAACTTCACGATGCACATTTGTACATTTTAAATTGTTGAATTGAATGTTTTTCTTGTAGGTATGTGGAAAATGGCTCTCTTGCAAACATCATTAAGCCCAACAAATTTGGACCTTTTCCAGAGTCACTTGTTGCTGTTTATATTGCTCAGGTTAATGCACAAGCATGCATGTCTATTTGGAAAAGCCTCCAGTCTGGGGCTACCGGACCTGTTCACAGGTTGGGGCACCCATAATGTTCCACGTGTCAGCATAAAGGGATCAGGACCTAAACTTGCATATATAGTTTTTTTTTCTTTCTTTTTCCCTTTCTATATATATATATATATATATATATATATATATATATATATATATTAATACTATTGGATATTTTTCATGTTTAATTCTTGTTTAGGGCTTCCAAATAACGTTAAATAGAACACATTGTAGGCATCCATTCATGCTGGTTTCTCCTCCCATTTGATCTCTTTTCTGGAATTCTCTTTATAATGTATCTGAATCCTTTCACTGGATTTTGCATTTCCAGTCTCTTTAATTTCTGTAATGGGGATTTTTCTTGAATGGCAGGTTTTGGAAGGTTTAGTTTATCTACATGAGCAAGGTGTAATTCATCGGGATATCAAAGGTGCTAATATATTGACCACTAAAGAGGTAATTTTCTTATTTAGGCTAATTGGGGGGGGGGGGGGGATGGTTGGATGTTGCGGCCATGAGGGTTATTTTTGGGGGGGGGGGGAGGATGTAATGCCTGAAGTTCTTTGCCCCTTAGCAGGGCATTCTTCCCGATATTTGAAATTGTATTTTTATCCTTTTATGTGTGCTTCTTAGTATTTTCCTCAAAAAAGAAATATATTGTGCTTCTGGATTTTGTAGTTTCGAACATTTTGTGTATCTTACAGAAAGATGCTGTTGTATAGTGCAAGTAGAAGTAATATGATAATTTGGGCACATATTTGCAGATTTAGGCTCTTCTTATCTGGTTCTCCCCTTCCCCCTCTTTCATCTTCTTTATAGGCTTTTGGGTACTTGCTAAATGCATTTTCTTCATTCCCTCTCTCACTCTCTCTCTGGTCTTTTGGACTCTTGCTGAATGCAACTTCTTTATATGATCCGTTCTTTTAGGGTCTTGTCAAGCTTGCCGATTTTGGGGTTGCAACAAAGCTAACGGAGGCTGATATTAACACACATTCTGCTGTTGTTGGAACGCCGTACTGGATGGCCCCTGAGGTATCTGAAAAAGATTTGTGTTATGTCAGATATTAGTTGCCTATTTATTTAATGAAACATTTTCTTAGTGTAAATTAGAGAACCCTCAAATAACATCTGTTTATAGCCATCAAATAAAAATAAAAGAATTGTCTAGCCAGACTGAAGCACTTTCTGCAACTGCCCAAACATTTTTTTGAACCAGACTACTTGGGATCAGAAAACTTCAGTACAATCCTAGCAGGCTTGAAACTTGAAAACAGCTCCTGCAAACGTAACCTTGGGTCAATCAAATGAGGGTTTAATAGTAGGGGAATTTCAGGCGTGTGTAAAAGGGTTGACCAGTGAAGATTTGATCTTTCACAGATATTGGAATTTTACTGGATTTGAAGTTTTAGAAATTTAGAGTTAGGCCTTTTGTGTTTGTAGAAATTGAAGATTGAGTGAATGTATGATTTCTAGTTGGAATTCGAGGATGGATCTGGGATCGAGCGTGCAGCTATAGGAGGGGAAGAATAGATCCATATATGGTACAAAACTGATACTTGAATTGCGCTGGGTGAGTTGTAGGTTTTCTAAAGAAGAACTAGACATGGGGGCTGCTTGGGTTTTGATGGATGGAATGGGCTGCGTAGGGGATCCCCATTTTTCCTCACAGGGAGGGGTTGATGTGGTCAAAGTCTGAAATTTTGTGGTATGGCTGGATAGAAAGTAATCATTGATTCACGAAATTAGAAGGTAAGAGATGGAATTTGAAAGGTTCAGGGTTTTTGCTGAACAGATTTGAGTCAAATGTCAAGAGGGTGGTAAGGGGTGTTCAGATCTGATTTGAGGCTGTTTTGGTGGAGGAATTGGTCTCTGGGGAAGTGGGAAAATTGACGAAAAACAAAAGCTATGGTTAGATTGTTGGAGGAGTAGAAGAAAATGATGAGGGATTGGGGATGATTCAACTCATTAACGTGGAAATAAAAGCAACGTGAAGGCTTGAAGCTAATACTTGAATTTGTGGGAAAATCCAGCGACTCTGAAGAATTTTGAATTAAGATTGAAGCTGGCAGCTTGTGGAAACTTGAAAAATTCGATGGAATGCTTTGTGTTTTGTTTTGTTTTTTTTTTGTTTTTTTTTTTTTTTGGGGGGGGGGGGGTATCCATCATATCATGCGCTCACCTGAGCAATTATATCTATGTTTGAAGTCACTATGGCTGAAGTAACTTTCAAACTTAAACTAGGACTCAGAAAAAGAATTTGGGACTCATAATGGAACTAGGATTACTGTTCATGTAAATGGTTTAGACTAGCTCCTTAAGGGTGAATCCAATGCTGAAGGCTTCTGCACAAGTGGTGTTCTTGGGGGCGGGGGCGGGGCGGGGGCAGGGGGGAGCACAATTTTCCTATGCAACCTTACCCTTGTAATTTATGCTGAGAGGCTGTTTCTATGCCTTGGCCTCAGGCTAAAATTGTGGTCTATTAACCATTTCACCAAGGCCTGGCCATAGACTAGCTACTTAAATAATGATTTGATAAAGGAGTAACTAAAAGTAAATAAAATACCCTAACTATGCCCATTATTTTAGTTTGCTATAGGCAGCCAAACTGTATCACAAGGCTGCATACATTTGCCACTCCCAGATCTTGCAGTAGTGGGAGCCCGTGCACTAGGATGCTCTATATTGACCTGTTAGTAAACCAGGCATAACTCTTGTTTTGCTATTCTAATATTGGTTGAGGGGAAAAAAAAATCTGATAAACAGTCATCATTCGTCCTAGAAAATAATAGCAAAAGAAAAAGAATATTTTTCATTGTTATAAATGCCAACTCATGGATTTATGCAGCAAAAAAATTGGATATAATATATTATTGCAAGCATATATAAACTGCTTCCCAATGCAGGTGATTGAAATGTCAGGAGTTTGTGCTGCATCTGATATTTGGAGTGTTGGTTGCACTGTCATAGAGCTTCTCACATGTGTTCCTCCTTACTATGATCTCCAGCCAATGCCGGCACTTTTTCGTATTGTCCAGGTCTGTTTTTGTCTATATTTACAAGCATTATTTCGGTTTAGGTTTATTCTGGATGATTTGCTTTTATTTTTGATAATAAATACCTAGATAGCCCAGAATGATGAGTTATTTCATGTATGCATTATACAGAGGTTGTGCATCTCTCTCTCTCTCTATATATATATGTGTGTGTGTGTGGGGTGTGTGTGTGTCTATATAGGGCAGAACAGAGAAAGAAAGAGAGCAGAACAAATAAATGATTGATTGGAAGTAGAAATCTCCCCACTGACCTGAGAGCTTGGTCAAGGTTTTTTTTTTCTTTTTTTCCCAAGAGTTGGAGATGAATTAAACAAATGGGGAAAACTCCTTGCTTGCCCGCTCACTAAAAAGCAGCTAAGTGAGGCGTGAGGCATAAGAATATAGTGGTGGATTTCAGGGTCAGGGTGTATACATGCACATGCATCCACAAAAGGTCTGTAATGACAATAGTGTCCCGCTAAACAGAGTACTGATACAGTAAGGATATACTACATAGTATAATGGTTCAGTGGTTCTTTGATTTCTTTCAAGAAGGTGTTGTATCTACTTTAATTTTGAAATGACAAGAGAATCTCTGTTGTTAATTTTATGGAGTTCTGTTTCTGTAGCTGTTTTCTATTTTTCTGAAATTTTTTGTTTATGAATTATTAGTATTTTTCCAGAGTCAGCATTGTTTTTTTAATTATCTTGAACTCTCAATTTAGTGTTGACTTTATGCATGTAGGATGAACATCCACAAACACAAATACTAATCATCATTCCCATCAAAAGATGGACTTACTGCATCAGTGTCACTGCGCATTGGATATTGTTATGAACTCACAGTTGAATGAATTGGCTTTGTGTGCAGGATGAGCGTCCACCAATACCTGATCATCTTTCCCCTGAAATTACTGATTTCCTGCGCCTGTGCTTTAAGAAGGTGATGTATGGAATTGTCAAATCTTTTATTTTTCAATCCTTCTTTCCAATGATTCAAGGGCTTAGTTTTAGACCTACTTTTGCTAGCCAAAAAACTGAATTGGGCTGCCTATTGATGAGTTGGTACAATTTTCTTCTATTCTCTTCTTTTTTTTTTTTTTTGGGGGGGGGGGGGGGGGGTTTGTTGGAGTGGGTGGGGGAGGGATTTGAAGCCACTTTTGGTGGGAAGCACTGAAACATACGAATTGAATGTAAAATACCTAGATCTCAGTGAGATGCTGTTACCTTGACTCATCCTATATTTTGTTTTGGACCTTCGTAAAACTGAGATATCTTGTAAAGACCTAGTTCCATGCTTTTTGCCTGGTCTTCTTTTTTTTTTTTAATGATTTGGTTTCAAAATTTTCAAAATTGCGTCTTAATAGTCTGCAGACATCTTTTTTGGGTACAGAGCAGGATCTGTGGTTTAAATCCCGTGGGCAGAAAAACTATATTTGTACACATATCTAATGAAATAGGATCTGTGGTTTTATTTGAGTCCTCTTAACATTTTTTAAAAATCTCGATACTGTATATCTTGAAATGTGACAAAACATGTACTAGTAAGAGAAAAAGCTCAAAATGTGACAAAACATGTATTAGGAAGAGAAAAAGTTCGAAATGTGACTAAACATGTACTACTAAGAAACTTATCTCATGAAATATTTATGGACTATGTCTCTTCCCCAAAAAAAGTTATGAGATCATATAAATCATAATAAATGTGTTGTGCATATTGGTATATGACTTTTCACTCTCAGAATTGCATTTCTTTTGAGCTGACAAGGATTGATTGTACGGTTGTACCTATTGGGCTATAATTTCGTAACATTTAAGTGAACCATGACTTCTGCAACTTATTGTAGTTGTTACTCAAATCGCTTTTTAGCAGTGAGATGTATGGTTCAGGCTGAGCTTCTACCATGTCTAAAGACATTTCTTTGATGTTGCTTTATTATTCAACTGCTTTATTTGACATTGAGAAGATATTTCAGGACGCTAGGCAGAGACCAGATGCAAAGACATTACTTCTGCATCCATGGATACAGAACTCAAGACCTGCTTTGCAGTCCTCTCTTCGGCACTCCAGCGAAACAATCAGGTAGTCAATGATAAGTTGTAGCTTCCTGTTGATGATCCTTTTTTTCTTTCCCCCTCCTCTTTATAAATGTCCCTAATGTTCTACTTCTTCAATCCTTCTTTCTCCATCCCCTCTGCACCCCTCTCTGTCTGATCAGTTTGATGGTGGGATGGTTAGGAATATTTATGTTGTTTTCTTGCTTTTATGTTAGATTTGGTTCTATTCAGCTGGAGATAAGAGTGTCAATTGCATTCGAACTTTTTCAGTTTTGGGCTCCACTTTGAAACCTATTTAAAAAGTAAATAGGCATGTAAATTACAATTGGGAATTGTAGATTGAGTTATAGTTCTTAAGGTATTGCTGCCAACAGCTGTTTGCGCAGGTCTATCCCTTATCTTCTCAACTCTTCTCTTGGTTCAGTGTGATTTCCTTCTTCCCAGGTTCATCTAGCCAGATCTATTCCCTTCCCCCCCCCCCCAAAAAAAAAAAAAAAAAAAAAAAAAAAAGGAAAAAAAGAGAGTAACAACTACTTTCCCAGATCTAAATTCTTCTTTAAATTTCTGTTATCTGTTTCCTCCATTTTTCTTAATACCTTCTCTATTTACTGTTAACAATATCTTGGAATTTAGAAGAATTGGTATAAGTTCCCTAATATCTCACTATTTGGGCCTGAAACTTGGGGAACTTATTTCATAATCTATGTCTATTTGGCTTGTCAAGTTTGACAGAGGACGTAGTGGTTAGAGAGATTTGAACCAATAAGAGTGCTACTATTCATTCCATTCCATGGTTGTTAAGAGGTTGCCAACCGATGACAACACCTACATGTCAAAGATTCTTGGTCACCATAATTTCCTTGGGTGCCTAGACGGGTGCCTCAACACCTTGTTAGTGTGGCCTTGCTTTTTGGACCCTCTCCAACAGTATGATCGCCTTGTGATCTTGATAACTATGCTTTGTCTGTATATCTTTTGGAAAATTTAACTAGGTTTCTGGCTTTTGTTGGTGTGGAAACTAGTTGCTTTCAAGAGATCTTTGGTTCTTTGAATTAGGAATTTAATCCTGTAGTTTCAGCTGGGTAGGATCTGCCTTGACTGGGATTTCTGCAACCAAGATTGTTTACGCTGGTTCTTGTTCCTTAATCGTGAAGAAAAACTATTCTTTTACAAGTATTTAGGACCTCCTCGGTGGTATTTATGGTTAAATCCTTATTTTAGTTGGATTTCATTGTCCATCTTTCCTGCTGAAATTGCAGAGCATCCCTCACGTACAACAATGAACCATGATTTGCCCTTCGGGTTGTCCTCCTTTATCCAAAGGTCTTGACCATCATTTACTTACATAACTGCCATAACACCTCTTAATTGAAGCATTGGTTACTTTCTGGGCCAGCTATGACACTGAATAAGGTAGTTGAACCCAGAATCCACACCAGACAGTCCCCCCCCCCCCCCCTTTTCTTTCTTTTTTTCTTGTGATTCATTATTGCAGTCATGAATATTTTATATGAACTAATAGGTTGCATGATATTCTGGAGATAAGACTTGAATTTGTTTTTGCTGACTTGGAATCCTTTTATGAGCACGTTTGCTCCAAAAGGTTGGGTATAAGAAATGCTTCACTTTATGCAGTTTTAGATTCAACTGGTGTAACGGGGGAAAAGGAAAGAGGGAAAGAAAGGGTCTGAGTTTTGATCTGTTTTCATGCTACTTACACTATCATTAGTGTGAATGGAAGTGAAATAAATGGTTTCTGTAATGTGAGGTCTTGTTAATTAATGACATTGCTTTCATGACAGTTTCTGTTTCTGGGAAGCGTTTCTTGAGAATCTATGAATATAATTGTCCAAACATTTGGAACATCTGTCCATGAAATTTCTGTGATAATCTAAGAAGGATTTTTAGAATTTCTTGGGTCAGTTTCTTGCAAGATCTCTCTTTTTTCTTCTTTTTGTTTTGGGGTGGGGAGGGTTGTTTTTTTTTTTTGCGCCGGGGGGGGGTACACTGCCTTTTGGACCAACCCAAACCCAGTGAGTTTCCAGACCTAGATGAACCAGGTCCAGTTTGAGTCACGGGTTTGTTAGGTATTTAGTTTATTTTGGTAACTATGTATTATTCTCTTAGTTTTAGAAAGATGGATACATTTGTAAGGGTTAACTTGTTTAGTAGGATTCTCAGGAGATTATTTCCATGTCAAATTCCGTTTCTTAGTTTACTATTTTCCTTTGTTAGCTGGATTTCTCTAAATAATAGAATGTATTAGGATGAAAATTTCAGATTGGAAAATATGGTCTGAGTTTATGTTTGTGAGAGCCTACATGGTTTGTGTGTGCTTGTGAGCACTCTTTTTCCACTCTACCCTTTTTATCATGCCATTTCCTTTTCCCTTCTTCCTATTCTCCTGCTTTTTTCACTGTCAAACCCATCATGGCAGACCGCTTCTCAGGTCTACATTATGGAGGGGGAAAGAGGGTGCAAAGAAAGAGTAATTTCTCAATCTTAAGTTTCTATAAGTAAATCTCTGAAAATTCTAGTTTCATGCAGAAATATACAGGAAGGTATTTCTATGGCTGCAGAAATTTCAAATGGAGATCAGAGGAACAGTGAAACTGCTCCTGCAGAGAATATGAAAAAAGATGCCTCTGAATTTAAAATGGTTAGAACCTTGGAAACTTGATCACTTTTATTGTGTGAAACTTGGTCTCCTTTGGAACAGGCATCTCATTTGCTGTTAGTATCTGAGTTGTGGTTGAACCTTAAAGGAAAATTCCTTTCTTGATCGGAACATTTAATTTAATGTTCTTCCTATTATTGATAATTGACTTGGTTAATTTTCAAACCTCAGGAGGATTCCACAAAAGAATTATTAGCTGTGGATGCTTTTGGTATGGTCAATTCTCCTAAAGACCAGAATTCAAAGGGTGAGCTTGTTCATGAACATGCTCATCTAAGAGACGATGTTGGCTCAGATCCTGATCCTACGTTAGCCTTGTATGACAAGTTCTCCACAAAAAGTCCTGGAAAGTTGATATCGATGCATGTAGAGGCTTCTACTGATTCCACCAGTGCAGTGGAGCTAACGAGTGTTGGTAATCGGTATGAATCAGTAGTGAATGGTGAGGTGGAATATCCAGAGTCAAAAAGGAAAAATGTAATAACTGGACAAAATGAAGGGAAAGGTAGTTCTGTGCTTGAGAATGGTTTACACGGCTTTGGAAAGATTAGTCCTGGAAAGGTAAATTTCCACTATTTATGCCGTTTATTTTGATTATATCTGTCCCCAGTTTTCTTAAGAAAAGATTTGTCTATTGTTTCTCTTTAGTATTTTCCCATAAGGTGGGTTTAAGAGACATACTTGCATATGCATGGACATGTGAAAAAGTCTATGACTCACTCATATGAAGTGCATAGTTTTGACTATTCAAGTTACATGTACTTCAATATTCTATTAGACCAAACCATACTTCATAGATTTTAATTTTCTGCAGGCTTGCAATGTTTGCTTTGCAGACCAAATAATGGGCCTGATTTCTTTACTTTACTCGGCAATGTAGAGATGTTGGAGTAGGAGGTCCTGGGCAGTATCTGATCCTCATTAATGGGTCTCCTAGAGTTTTTTCTACAGCTGCCAAATGATCCACAATCACCATTCTACACCTCCTTGTTTGTTGTAGATGGTCTGTTATTCCACAAGTTGATGTGTTGGCCACATAGAACTTTGGTCACATCTCTCCACCTCCTCCATCCCACTTTAGTTCTTTGTGAAATTGTCAATTGTCCATATCTCGCTCTTGCCATTTCATCATCTATTAGTAATCCTAGTAAGAATCAAGTCAAAAAATCCTAATTACATCACACTTATAAACTAGTAACTTAATCTTGATTAGAATAAGGGATACTATTTTCTTGGGTGAATGGGAATAAGTGATATTGTAAGCAAGTATAGTAGTTACTACATTTCTCAATTAGCAGCAGCCATTTAAAAAGAAGAGTGAGTCAATTGGCAAAAATGCCCTTATGCTTCACTGCGAGATGCCTCCCTTAATTATTTTAGTTCATCTGTAAGTGTAGCTTTTCTGGTAGCAGAAAATGTGTCCTCAAAATTATATTGCATCTCTTTTGTGATTCTGTGTCCTGTTATAATCTTGTGCTATGATTCATGCTGTCATCTTACGTCTTCGCCTCCAACAGTCAATTCTTCCTAGAACTTATCATGATATTGCTTTTGCTGTTCTTGATCTTATTGTGGATTGTGCTTCTTGCTGTTGAATCAGAGTGATGTGTTGGATCGGTGGTGTATGCACATTTTTAATGAAAGAAAAATTGATTTAACATTCTTATTAATTTCTGCACTAGATCATATTAAACCCTCTTAATGGAACGTAAAAACTTTTTATGGATTCATGCATTTTCATTTGTTGAATTGCCAATCTAATAATTTTAATGAACTGTCCTTTTTAGGGTGTGAAGGCATCGATCAGTTCTGGAAGCAACGAATTGAGTAGATTTAGTGATCCACCGGGAGATGCTTCCTTGGATGATTTGTTTCAACCATTGGACAGAAATCAGGAGGATCGGGTATCTGAAACCACAAACTTTGCTTCTTCATCACATACGAACCATGGAACTTCACATGATGTGGGATCAAATGATCTGGCAGCAAAACTCAAGGCTAGAATGGCTCAGAAACGATTGGAGAATGGAGCAGGGCAGGCAAATGGTGGAAACCTGTTACGCCTCATGATGGATGTGATTGGTATTGACAGTTCGGTATGTTATGTGGTTTATACTGTGTGTCTAAGTTGTTCTTGTTATTGTTCATCCTTGACATTTGATGCATTCTTTATTCAACAGGTATTTGATGAAAAATTGCCTGGAGAGAGCCTTTTTCCGTTACAGGTGCTTAGCATTCTTTTCATGTTGATTTGTTCTATGATATAGGTGTAATTTACATTTATGTCATGCACTTGTCCAACTCAGGAAATATATATTATATGATTCCAAGAGTGGCATGGATCCAACCAACAAAGGAGCATACTTCTGTAGGCGTATTCTACGTCTCTTGCATGTTGTCTTAACGGAGCCTCACTAGCAAGCAGTGTCTTTAGATGACTAATTTTGCAATGCGTACACCTGAGAAATTGATTAGGGAATCAGCAACCTATCTTAGAGTTCAAATGCATACCTGTGGCAAAAGCATGAAAATACTCAGATAACTTTTTGAATCCAAAGATGAAACAGAAAAATTGGAATGAAGCTTCTCTGTATGGCATACATGGTTTTAACAGCTACGGGAGAAGGAAACATTAAAAAAGGAAAGTACATGTTAACCAGACGTGGTTGAGCCTTGGTAACTCTGTAAAAGTTTTTTCCTGAAATTTTTTTTTGGGTGAATAAATAATTATATTAAAGAAAAGAAAGCAAGAGAACAAGGTCTTTAAGAAGAAGATCGAAAAGAAGAACTAAGACCCCAGGAGACAACAATAAGCCTGTTTCTTGGGGTATCGTAAACAGGGGGATGGGGAATAGCTAACAATCTAGAAGAAACATCAAAATAGATGGCATTGGAAATCCTGTCTATAGTTTGAGATTTGGAGGTCCATCTTTGAAGATTGCACTCCCATTGAAGGTGATGGATCAATGCACAAATACTAGCTTATCGATCCAATCGCAGATGGAAGAACTTGAAAACTTTCTCAAAATCCAAGACCAATCTTGTCCAAACCTGTAGGAACGCCTCGAACGGGGCCAAATGGATGCAATGGCTTTTCCCGTATAGATCTGGAGAAAGGGCAAGAAAAAAAAGAGGTGCTCAAGATTCTCCGAACCGGACCAACAGAGGATGGGATTAATGGGGATGTGGCGGCCAATAAGGAAGGATTGGGTGGGAAGAGCGAGGTTGAAGGCTCTTCAGAGGGTTAGGGAGTGTTGCGGAATGTGGCTTTTGAAACCAAACCAATGGGGGCCAGGGGGTTTAGGGCTATGGGATTTGAGAAGGTTCCAGCCCGATGAGGTGGAAAAGGTTTTGGTGGGGGAAGGGAGCCAAATGGTGAGGTCGCAAGGGGAGCTAGAGAGAGTAAAGAGAGATTCCCAAACCTGTGTGAGAATGGGCAGGGGGACATGGATTCAGGATCCATTAGAGATGAAGGTTGCCAAGGGGGTGGATTTGGGGATATGAGTGTTATAGACGGTGCGGGGGCCAAAGTGGTTAAAGAGAATGTCCATTGGATGCCACCGGTCAAGCCAGAAGGAAGTGGAGGAACCAGAAGAGATGGAGGTAGAAATAGCCGAGATGGCGCGGGGACGAAGTAAGAGAATTTTCCTCCAAACCCATGAAGGGTTGGAGGGCATAGAAACAATCCTGAAGGAATTCGACTGGAGAAGAAAAGAGTAGACCCACCTAACCCAAATAGAGTCATGTTTTGAGGCAATTTTCCAGATGATTTTGAGAAGGCAAGTTAAGTTAATATCGGTGATCCAACGGATACCTAGGCCACCTTCGGAGGTAGGGCGACAGATGGAGGACCAAATTGACCGGGTGGATGAAGCACAAGGCTTCCTGCCATTTTCAAAGGAAGGCACAAAATAAAGATTCCATCGCATGGATGTTGGACTTGGGAACGGAGAAGATTCTGCTCCAATAGAGATAGGAGGACTAGAGAACAGAACGGATGAGAATGACTTGCCCGACAAAGGATAGAAGCTTACTCTTCCAAAGTTGCAATTTCTTACGAATGTTGTCAAGCATTGCAAGGCAGTGGTGACTAGTGAGCCAACCGAGAATGAGCGGGATGCCAAGATATACCACGGGAAAGGAGCCAGGCGAGAAACTTGAGAGCTGGATAAGAGAGGCTTGAAGCTGCTCCGGGATACTAGAGAGGAAGATGGTGGACTTGCCGAGATTAACCTGAAGGCCAGAGAGGGATTCAAACTATGAGAGAGTTGAGAGTATGGATGATATGGAAAGGTGGTCCGCTTTAGAGAAGATCATGAGATCGTCAGCAAAAGCAAAATGGGTGAGATTTAGGGATTTGCACTTGGGAATGGGGGAAATGAGAAGCTGATCAGTTTTTGTTTGAAGGATATGGGAGAGGACTTACAAGGCTAAAGAGAAAAGGTAGGGAGAAAGGGGACAACCTTGGCGGATTCCAACTCGGGAAGGGAAGCATCCAGCTGAGGATCCATTGGCTATGATGGAGAATCGGGGAGTGGAGATACAAGTATCGATCCAGTGGATGAAAGGGGCCGGGAAACCTATGGAAAAGAGGATATCGCTAATGTAATCCCAGCAAATGGAATCGAAAGCTTTATGAAGATCAACCTTAAGGAGTGCAGCTGCGGAGTGGTCGGATCTATCAATGTCGGGAACGATCTCTGCGCGAAGAAGAATGTCATCCGCAATATTGCGGCCTGAGATGAAGGCCGATTGATAGGACTAACAAGGGAGGGAAGAGCCTTTTTAGCCTATTCACAAGGACCTTAGAGATGAATTTGTAGATGAGGTTACAGAGGGAGATGTGGTGGAAATCAGAGAGAGAAGAGGCTCCTTGCTTTTTTGGGATGAGACAGAGGAAGGTTTGATTGATAAAGGAGAATTGGGAGGGGTTGAAGAAGAAGCTATGGATGGCACGGACTAGATTGTTTTCAACGAAATCCCAAGAGGCAAGGAAGAAGCCCATATTGAAACCATCAGGACCCAGGGCCTTGTTGGGCTTGTGGGAGTGGATGGTAAGAAGGATTTCTTTCGTGGAAGGGATAGCACTGAGAGAGGAGATGAGAGAAGGATCAATGACTTTGTTGATGAAGTTGGGGGGAAGGGGGGTGCGGGGCAGGAGAGAGGGAGGAGACAAAAGGTTGGAGAAGGAGACAATCTTGGCCTTGATACTAGCGGGATCGGAAATGCAAGAACCAATATTAGTGATGAGGGAGGTGATGGAATTGAAGTTATTCCGGGCCTTGAGAGATCGGTGGAAGTAGGCAAGAATTGGAGTCCCCGAGCTCAAGCCATTTGATTCTGGCTTTCTGACGGAGGAAGCTTTCTTCAGAGGAAAGGAGGGAGGAAAGCTCAAAGGAGAGGGTTTCTCATTCTCAGCATGGGTGGAGTTGGAAGGGTCATTTTGGAGGAGGGATTGAGTGATCTGAAGATTTGATCTACAAGAGGAGATCTTGGAAGTGATATTGCCAAAGGAGGAGTTCGAGGATCGAAGGGCTTCCTTAGTCTTGCGAAGCTTGCGGGCGAAGGCGATAAGAGGGAGAGAGTGACAATGGACCGGCTTAGACCAAGCTTCTTGAACAATGGGGAGGAAAGAAGGATCCGAAGTCCACATATCAAAGAATTTGAACGGCTTCGAACCAAAGGAGTTGGGAGGCGAAAGCTGGACAAAGCAGGGAGAGTGATCAGAGAGGTTGGAATTAGAGAAAGAAGCATGGGAAGATGGGAAGGAGGAGAACCAAATAGGATTTGCTAGGAAGTGATCCAGCTTGGAGGCGATTTTGGCTGAACCAGAGCGATGATTATGCCAAGTAAGGGGATGGCTCGACCAACGGAGGTTGGCAATACCCGAGTCATCAATGCATGCATTGAAATCATCCATCGCAGCAGGATCAGGAGAAAAGCCACCGACTCACTCATGGGAGAATCTAATGATGTTAAAGTCCCCACCAATACCCTAGGGAATATCAGGGGAGGCAGAGGAGTTGGCTTTGATAGATAATTCAATGTTTCTTTGCACCATTGTACGTTATACTTTGGATATATATTGGTTGACTTTGGACATGGCCAAATAAATTGATCGGGGATGATGGACACTATTTCTTGTGCTTGCCATGGCTTTGACTAGTTGCTGCTTAGGCATCCAAGCTCTTTTTTGGGTCCACGGTGGCAGCATGCCTTGTTGACGCTCATACGTTGAATTGATTTATGTTATTGCTTTGTTCTAAATATGCGTTTATTATTTCTTATGCTTTGTTTATTATACATTGGCCTTCTCATATAAGGCCATTACTTGCATAGTAGTATCATATTGAATTGATATGGATTCTATGTTGCGTATAAACTTAGTTATATAAATTATCATTTCTATATCATGTGTGTTCATTATTACAAGCCTCGGCTGGGGTGCTTTATCAGTAAGCACCCTCCAGTGCCTTGAAAACTGATGCTCATCCCACATGGTTTGATAAGTCTGAATAACCCGTGTGTGCATTGTTTTAACTTTAAGACCATTATTCTTCTGGCATGTAATGAGTTCTCTGGGAACTCTGTCCCATTGTTGTAATAAAATCTAGAACCCACGGGAGATTATAGACATGGTTTCAGGTTTACTGTACATTACGTCAACTCTGCTAAGAGGAGCCATGTGTTGAATGGTTGAGAAGTCATATCCAAAGAAAGAAGGTCTTGTGCCAGGGATGTACTATGGTGCAGGGTTCAACTTGCAATAGATTGCTAGAAATGAGTGAATGATGCTTCATCTTGATGTTCTCTCATTCATAATATCGACGCTAAACTTTCGTCATCATTTCTGGAAACTTCGTTGATGCAGTATTCATTTGGCAAGAGAAGGGGTGACAGCTTTCTGCTATTTTTTGGATCAGTTTTCTGGTTCATTCTGGTTCTGCTTCTAGATTTGGTTTACTTAGATAATTTCCAAATCTTGAGTTTCATTAGACTTCAGAATCTTGTTTTCTTCATTTTTATTATTGGCAAGTTGTACCGAAGTCTTGTTTTTTTCATTTTTATTATTGGCCAGTTGTTTTGACTGACTAGATTAGGCATCTACAAATACTGACCTGATTTTATTTGGTTTCCTATTGACTTCTAGAGACCTATTAGAGGAAGTCCCCAAACACAGCCTGGGATAGGAAGTTTCTGTTGTCGTTCCTGTTTTATTTTTTCCATCCATGATTGGGTCTTAAGAAACTTTATAAATGACAGTAAGAGGCTATAGCCTCCTTATGATATCTGAATAAAGATCCTTAATCAGTTGGTCTGTGTATTTGCCTTATCTGTGGATTTAAGGGTGTTGGTTCTTGCTGCTGCTGTGGAGTCAGTAGCATTTTTCTTTTGTGGATTCAGCTGGTAAATCAGGTGGATTCCTGATTGTTATTTATTTTCATTTCTCTTTCCTGTTCTTTAACAAAATTGGTCAAGTGCTGCACTTTCTTTAGCATATGATTTCTTGTTTGCTGGTAATTCTTATTGATGTAATATGTTTCAAAGGTAGTTTGGTCCTAGGGGTATTTAATTCCTTATGTCTTTATGATCATACCCCATTTTATTTCTACTAGGGGGATCTAATTCCTTGTATATATTTTAGAATGTTCTCCAGACTAGTAGAAATAAAAATGGGGTATGATCATAAAGACATAAGCCACTATTAAAAAAATTTCACACTTATTTTATGTTTAGGAATTATTTCAGTTGTAGTTGATGAATGAATCCATGCTTAAGCCCTCAGAACACCCCACAGTGGCAGGAGCCTTGTGCATTATGTGCAACCTTTTGTTAAGAGCATGGTTGTTTTTATCTTTGATATTGGTAGATGTAGATTGAATAATGTGGGCGACAAGTTAAACAGCCCTTCCTACACATGATATATGAAAATTAGCTGTTATTGAAGATCAGTAATTGATGGTCAATTAGGAACAGATGAAAGGGGTGAAACCCTTCAAAAAAGTTAGTTCATAACCCAACATCAATGTTATGGATGGCAGTTACAAAATTTTCTTGGAGGCTGACCTCTTATTTGGTGGATCTTTTGTTTCTTTGGGTGGGGGAAGGATTATGGTGGTCGGATGTCGTATAGGAAGATTTTCTGTTCATTTTAAATAGAATGGAAGAAATTTTGCAAGCTACTAACTAGATGTGTTAGTGGTTTTCGGGATAATTATTTTTAGAGGTATAGGTTACATTTTCTAACAAAAACATGGTCGTTTATCTTAAGCGAATAGTTGTTATTACTTCTGAATTTCTTTGCTTTCCCTTTGGGATCCATGTGGCTGAGTTTCTGACCCCATTAAGTTTGGATAAGGCTAAGTTTGTTTTGTTTTGTTTTTTTTTTCTTTTCTGTATTACTTTGGATTTCATTATAGGTTCCAGTTTACATCCGTCGACTTGCGTAATGAAACTTGAATATACACAATTTAGCTGAACAATTACGGAGTTTCATCCAAAATTGGAGCCATGGAAAAGGCATTGGCAATTAATTGGGTTGTATTAAGCCTCAGGTACCCTAAATTTTAGAAAGTGACATTCAGGGAACCTCATGTTTGAAAAATGACATTTTAGGGGGGGGGGCATTATTAACAAGAAACCAAATAAAATTTCAATTTTATCCTTTAAAATGGTGTTTGCTACTTGCATCCACCATCCACTCTCTCCCTTTCCCACTCTCCTCTCTTACCGTCTTGCTACCTCCCTCTATTTTCCCTCACCAATCCATCGCAATACCTCTCCTTTTCATCCTCTGCTCTTACTGCCGCTGCAAAGCCATCTCTGATATGTTTTGGACTTTTTTGAAATTGCTTCAACCCAAGGATGTAGTTTACCTTGGGAGAACACGTCATCCTTAATCTCACTTATTAAACTCCAAACCTGTTGAGCATCACCCACCAAACTCATGTGGTTTCAAAGCTGAAGTTCTTCCTTGAAGACATCAACAGCAATATTTTTTCCCCTCTTGGACCATCTCAGGGCCTCAATGAAGTGCAGCAACCAGTTAATCCAGGCACCCACCACAAGCACAACATTGTAGAGTCCTATTGCAGGTGACTGTGCTCCCATGGCAGCAAGGTACTGCATATCAGGCAACAAACCCTTCCAATTGGGGTTTCTCTGATATCTACTATGTTTTTCATATCTGCTCAGGCAAAAGTTTTCCCTTTTCCAGACACAACCAGAGGTTGCTCAGTGATTTGGAGCAAAAATGCTACTTTTCAAGTTTTTCACTTTTAAGACTTGGGAATGCTTGTTGAACCCTAAGGCTCTTGACTGGAGCTAAGAGAGTTGAAATCTCAGAGTAAGCTACTTTTGGTGATGAGCATTAGGCAGATAACCCCAGGCCTCCCTGAAATGTTACAATCGTCAACCTTAAAAATGTTACTTTCTTAACTGGTACTAAGTACTAACATCTTCTGGATTCATCTCTTTCCTTGTCTATTTGCATGCCATGGAACAAGGCCTATAAACTCTACTGGCTGTCCAGAATTTATGGTTCTACTTTATGCTTGCTTGAAACAAGGTTTCTCTAGCTTGTGATCCACTTTTTGATGGTCATCAAATGCAGCTTATAGATTTTTTTCAACGTCCTTGTATATTTTTTGGAAGAAATATACTTGTATGAAACTTTTGGAGCAGATGTGCAAGTGTAATAAAAATGCGACCTTTGAATTTGTGCCATGGTTATGTTTGGAATTTGGATCGAGTATGTCAGGTCAAGTAGAATTGGGTAGGTCAAAATTCTTCAACGTGAAATCTGTACCAATTTTTTGTTCTATCATATTGTTATTGTGGCTCAGAAGCTGACCTATGTAGATTCCATGATATACCTTCCCCTTTAATGATATCTTGTTAAATGTTGACTGGAAATAATATTCACTCTGACTTGACAATCTCTGACTTCTTGTGGCTTTCTGGTTACATTTAGATAAAGCCAACTGCCAAATAGTAATGCTACTCATCAAGTTACTCAATATATTTCATTTTCAATTTCAGGCAGTTGAGTTTAGCAGATTAGTTAGTTCACTGAGGCCAGAAGAGCCAGAAGAGGTGATTGTCTCTGCCTGTCAGAAGCTTACTGCATTTTTTCATGAACGCCCTGGGCAGAAAATAGTCTATGTTACGCAACATGGTCTGCTTCCTCTGATGGAGCTGCTTGAAATCCCTAGGACTGGTGTACGTATGCTCTATCTGAGGGCTTGACCTCAAATTTTTAGTTATTGCAATAGTAGTCAACTTTGCAATTCAATGCAGTTAGAGTGAAGTTTGCTACTATCAATGTTCTCTGTTGCAGGTTATATGTTCTGTGCTTCAGATGATAAATCAGATAATCAAAGACAGTACTGATTTCCTTGAGAATGCTTGTCTTATTGGCCTGGTAAGTCTAGGTATGCATCTACCATTGTTAAGTCACAACATTCTCCTGCTGAACCTCTTTTGAGGCAAACTGAGGTAATAACTGTGGGACATTGGCATTCTAGAAGTTAATTAGTCCCATTTAAGAAAATATTGGCTGGGGATAATTTAAGCCATTTGATCTATAGAATCTTCTACTACACGACAGGATGGCAGGATCATCTAGTCATCTACCAAGTAGGTACTTGGGTCCTGTTAGAACTTGGTAAATACTGCCTCGAATTGTGCACCCTGAAACTTTTGACTCAGAGGACAAAATATTCTGTCATCTTTTCTCTGTTCTCTGTTCTACCAGAAATTTTTTTCTGCTTGGGGTTGAGGCATTATTTTTATTTTGTGTAGCCCTTGACATTCTGATTGTGAATTGGATTCATAGATCCCTGTTGTGATGAGCTTTGCGGCTCCTGATCGTCCTCGAGAAGTCCGTATGCAGGCTGCATATTTCTTGCAGCAGCTTTGTCAGTCAAGGTGTGCATCTCTTTGATTCCTTTTTATTTAACCTAGCATTCCAGTGCATCAAATTTACTGGATTCCTTGTTGAGAATTAACCGGGCTAAATTCTGTCATGCAGCTCCTTGACTTTGCAGATGTTCATTGCTTGCCGTGGAATCCCTGTTTTGGTAGGATTTTTGGAGGCTGATTATGCAAAATTCAGGTTTGTACTTATCCATGGTGTGTCATGTTCTTCACAATCCCGGTCTGGGTGCTCATAAGACTGGCCTTCAATTGGCCTGTCTGTGCTCCTATATGGGCATGTGATGCTTTGGGTTAAGACTGTCCTTTTTCTCTTTGCTTTGCTTGGTCCATGTGTGTAGCTGCAGAAGTCCTTGAAGTTTCATATTACTAACCTGTGTTGAAGCTCATTATCACTTAGCCTCTGACAGATGTCCTAGCTCTGCTTGTCCAGCTAAAGAAAAAGAAATGCAAAGGCTCTTATTGATCTTTTCTGAATTCCCTGAATACAGTTTCAAAAAACTTATAGTTGGGCTACCAGGGACATTCTTTTGTTTTGTCTTAATGTTTGCTGGACTCCGGTAGCAAAATTTGAAAATATTGCTCCTTTTTTTATTTATATTTTTATAATTAAGTATTTCTGTTTTATTAATTGGTTTCATCTACATATACAGGGAAATGGTTCATCTAGCTATTGACTGCATGTGGCAGGTCTTCATGCTCCAACATTCAACACCCAGAAATGATTTCTGTCGCATAGCTGCAAAGAATGGTATACTTATTAGGCTTATCAACACCCTTCACAGCTTAAATGAGGCCACAAGGCTCGCCTCTGGTTCAAATGGGGTTGGGTCTATTGCTTCTGATGGTTCAGCTCAACGTCCACGATCTGGTCCACTGGATTATAATCATCCTGTCTCAGCACGTTGTGAAACGCCACCTTCTGGTGCTGATCTACCTGATAGCCTGAAGTTAAGGAATGGTATTATTGATCATCCTTCCTCATCTGGAACATTGGAGCCATCACGTGCTTCTGCTTCCCACTCCCAAAGATCAGATATTAACCGATCTGATAGCAGATACTTTCCTGGAGATGTGGATAAACTTCAGTCAAGCCATGCTGCAATGGAAGCTTCAGTTGCATCTCCAGAGCCAACATGTTTGGAAAATACTGGGAACCTAGCAACCAAGGATTCTGCTTTGAAAGATTTGGAACTCTTGGACCCACAAAAATTTGATCATTCTCGGACAGAGGCTGAGCTTTCTAGACCACAAAGGGTCAATAACTCAGCTAATAGAATATCTATCGATAAGCCTCTAAAACAGATGGACAATGCATCCAACGGGGTGCCAACCATATCAGGTAATCAGCATGACCAGGTCCGGCCTCTTCTTAGCTTGTTGGAGAAGGAACCCCCCTCTAAACATTTATCTGGTCAGCTTGATTATGTACGCCACATATCTGGCTTGGGCCGACATGAAAGTATAATGCCTCTGTTACATGCATCATCGGAAAAGAAAACAAATGGTGAACTAGATTTCTTGATGGCAGAATTTGCAGGTATTTGGTTTTGTATTCCCTATAATGCATCATTTAGCCTTTAGAATGGTGATTTGTTTCAGATAATCTGTAGAACTATTATCCAATTCATTCCCTCCCCCTTCTAGAAAAAAAAAACCTGTTATCCAAGTTTTGACTAAAAACATATTCCGAACTAAATTTTTGTTCTGACCAACTTTATTAGGCATTGGAAATCTTCTGTATTATCATTAATATAATATTGATAAAGAAGTCTTTCATGTTAATGCAGAGGTTTCTGGACGTGGAAGAGAAAGTGGAAATCTTGACCATACTCCAAGACTTTCAAACAAAACAGTAACTAAGAAGGTAGGACCACCAACACCAAATGAGGGTGCTGTCTCAACATCTGGTATTGCTTCTCAGACTGCTTCAGGAGTACTTTCTGGTTCAGGTGTTCTAAATGCTAGACCAGGAAGTACAACATCTTCTGGCTTACTTTCTCATATGGTATCAACATTGAACACCGATGTGGCTAGGGAATATCTCGAGAAAGTTGCTGACTTGCTGCTTGAGTTTTCGCAAGCAGATACAACAGTAAAATCCTTCATGTGTAGCCAAAGTTTGCTCAGCCGTCTTTTCCAAATGTTTAATAGGATAGAGCCGCCTATTCTTTTGAAGGTTAGTTCAAAAGACATGATAACATTGCTTCAAAGTTCAGACTATATTAAACATGATAACAGTATATAACATTGCAGCCCTCTTTCTTTTCCCCTACTGTAGTTGTTGAAGTGTATAAACCATCTGTCCACCGATGCAAACTGCTTAGAGAATCTTCAGCGGGCAGATGCAATCAGACATTTGATTCCGAACCTTGAACTCCAAGATGGACCTCTTATATCTCAAATACATCATGAGGTGAGTGGTTCTTTTTTCTACTCTTTTTTTTTTAATTGTATGCCAAATAGTATTGGACTGGCACATGCAAAATTTTGTGTGTTGAGCTGAAATTTGAATTCCTAGAAAGAACTTGGAATCTGAATTGAGTTATATCTGGTATTACTTGTTCTGGGGGAACAATTGAGAGTGGAATCGGGTTTTAATACTAGGTTGAACTCATGTTCATGAATCAGCTCTGAAATTGTTCTTATCAAAATATCAGAACCGTGTAGCTTTTCTTTTCTTTTCTTTTTTCCGTCCCCCTCCGTTGTTTAGCAAGAACTCAAACCGACTCGCTGTTCCTCATTTTTTCTTCTTAGGCTGCCGTCCATCATCTGTGTGTGTGTGCACGCACAGCTCCTACTCTTTATCCAATTGCCACCTTCTTAGTTGCCACAGCTGTTTCAGGCACTGTGGCAGGACCTTCTCACTGTTGAGCTAAGGGGCTGTCGGTGTTGTCATTGCTATCAACTCAGCTGGTCAACACGGTCAATTGATCAACAGACTGATGCAGATTCATCACCAAATTGAGCTTCTTTTCTTAGGAATAAGTTTGGGCTTTGATGCTCCATTTTCTATGTAATATGTCACTTTATGGGCCTAATATATTGGTAATTTGGCTGCTTGGGATTTGTTGTTTTTTCTTTACTTTGCTTCTTTCTTTGTTGTTTTGGGTTGGTTCAGTTGGACAGGTTTTTTGTGATTCAATTTAGCTTGCTTGTAATTGTTGTTAAGTATTTTAGTGGGTTTGGATTATGAGTGTTTGGAATCTATTTCAGTTTCCTAGTCAGTTAAGTTACCTAATAGTTTTCTTTCATGGTTGCTTGAAGAACATGATCCCATCTCCATGTCTCTCTAAAGGAATGGTATTTTTCTTTCAATTCACCTAGTACATTTTTAGCAACCTCCTAATGCATGTAGTTATTTCATTCCCCATCATATCAGTTTGCCCTCAAACTCTCAGTTTTCCTTTTTTAATACTTCATTAGTTAAATATTCCAAGAAATCTCTTTTTAAGCTCCAACACCCTATCCTAGGGTACTTAACCTCGCAAATCTTATGAGTTTGTGGATTAGGCATGCATCCGAGACTGAAAATTGTGGGACATTTCTGCCACCAACTAAAAGTTGCACAGGATTACAATATATATCACTGCCTAACCAAATTACTAATGGACTAATAAAACTAAGTATAGAAAGACATTTAATGTCTTGAAGTGGTTCTAGGCAACCTAGGGGCTTCACTTTGTCTTGAAATGCTGACCACCAAATTTGAGCCCTCTAGTTAGGGGCTGGATTTGCAACCCCCCATGTAGCTGGCAGTCGATTGATATACTTCAAACGTTTGAGGTTATGCTGAGATCTCCAAAATATTTCAAATGTTAGTCGAGTTATTTGAACCTGTGCAATTTTTATGTCGCATATTCGATATAGCCTGAATAGGATTGAGGGCCAGTAACCAAGATCCTCAATAGAACCTACTCAAATTTGGAGGAAAATGGGTAATTCTTGAAATTTCAGTTAGGTTGTGTATGGCTGAATAGGGGGGATTTCAAATTGAGGTCTTGGAAGGTATGTTTGATTGAAAAGTTTAAGGGAATATTAGGAATGGGTCAAAATACTTTGTGTTTCAAATTTGGAAACAATTCCATATTATGAGATAGGTTTCTTGAACACCACAGTGTTTTAGGGTTTTCAGGTGTAGGATATAAATTAGGTGCTAAATTTCCAAGAATCCCGTTGTTGGATTTGGACTAAACTGGATAGGCTTCTTGAACACCACAGTGTTTTCGGGCTTTCAGGTTTAGGATATAAATTAGTGCTAAATTTCCAAGAATCCCGTTGTTGGATTTGAATTAAACTTGAACACAAATAGATTTTAGATGGGGAAGGCGTCTAAGTTTGGGACTGATCTGTTTGGGGGGAATCGTTTGTGGATCTGGGTTATTGATTTTGTACTTCGTGATTTTTATTCAAAATTCAAGAAAGGGTGACACTTAGATTTGGCTAGTCGAATGGCTACTATTGGGATTCAGTTTAGCACCTACTAGGGGGAAGCTGTTGATGAAGTTAGAACATTACCAAATTGCAGTCTTCCAAATGTGTCAATCTTGTAGGGCATATCTAGTTTGAAGGTGGACTTCAGTCAATTATTGGAGTTGGGTCTTCAAGCCCTCTACATTGAACTCCTCCTAGACTTTAACCAGCAGGTAAATCAAATCTTGGTCTTGAAACACCAAGGCGAGAAAAGTAATTTGGGCTTTAAATACCAGAAAATAAACTCTCATAAAGGAGGAAGGCAACTAGTGATCCATGATGATGCATATAAAGGGGGTTCGATAGCCTTAATTGAATAAAAAATTCATTACCAAAAGGAGAGAAATGGGGGAAGAGAGAGAGAGTGTACAAAAGAACAAACCCAGGGCAGAGCCCTTACAAGGTCAAACAGGCCCAAGCAAATATAAACAAAGTTTCATGGAACAAGGGCTAAAGCTAAGGACCTAAGATGGCCGAAGAACTCGGATTTCCAAATTGTCTTCTCTTTCTTCTTATGGAAGACTTGTAATCAACGATGAACCGCCTTTGAACTGCTTAATTGACGTCCAAACTACAAAGGAACTCCAAGGCCCAAAGTGACATAGGACCCACATGCCTGTTAGCAACAGAATGTGAAGCATGAGCCATACTTAACATCAAGAATCAATGAATCGGTAAATGCCTAGGTGGACGCTTTGACAACCATGGTTTGATGAGATGAACTTATGTTTGTGTTCTTTTTTTGAATAATTTTTCATAATTATGATTATTGAATGTTTGTTTTTTTGGGATGAATGTGACTATTGAATATTTGTTTAGCTTATTATAGAAAGTAGTTTAATTGAAAAGTAGTTGTGTTGAAAAATCTTGACCCAACCACTTTGGTCGCCTTATTGCTGCTTTGTCGCCTAGGTGGAGCCCTAGTCGCTTTAGACGGCTTGCTGCCTTGACAACCATGCTTGGACGTGTCCAAGGAGGAATCCAAGTCACACAAGGAAGGGGCAAGCTGAAGAGAGGGGGAGGGGACAGAAAGATGGGGGGGGGGGGAGAGGGACGGAGTGGACCTAGATAGAAGAGGAGAAGGCTGAGAGAGAACAAGAGGTGGGGTGAGATGAGTTGGGGATATGATAGAAGAGGAGAGGGCCTGGGTGGAAGAGGCAGTGGGCCAGGCCTCATGGGAGGAGATAGGAGAGGAGAAGGCTGAGAGAGAACAAGAGGTGGGGTGAGATGGGTTGGGGATATGATAGAAGAGGAGACGGCTTGGGTGGAAGAGGCAGTGGGCCGGGCCTAATGTGAGGAGGGATGATCTGGGGTAGGAAGACCAAGGGGGCGAGTGGAGATGAGCTTGGGCCCGGGAAGAATGGGGCAGGCCTCAAGCCTAGAATGGGGGTAGACATTAGAGGGGGCCCAAAGTGAAGGGATGAGGTCCATGGGAAGGGTTGGACCCACGGGTAAGAGAGGAATTAGGCAAAGGGGTATGGGAGAATATAGGAGAGTTAGATGAAGAAGGAAGAGAGAGAAGAGGAAAGGAGGAATCAGGTAGAGCAGAGACACAAGAGAGGGAAGAAGCAGGAGGAGGTTGCAGGCTATGGGCCAAAGAAATAGGGGAGAGAAAGAGGTTTGATGCCATGGAAGGAGGGAAGGCAAGGCGAGGTGAGGGATTCAAGGAGGGGCAGGTTAGTGGCAGGGAGCAGGAAGATCCACAATAGGGGAAGAGGAGGTACCTCAAGCAGAAGGGCTCAAGATTTGGAAAATTAATTATAAATAAAGCATAATACTACTCCCAGCCATTTGTGTGGGTGTGGACTTGCTGATTACATGCTAGTAAAAAACATAAAATGATCCATATTCCCTAGCTTAGATTGACCCAACTACCACCACAACAACAGGCATTGACCCGTCCAACTGTTAACTTATATCACATTGAACTCGTTCAACCCAAAAAAATTAAAACATACTAAATATTAAGCAATTTTGTCACTTAACCTTAGCTAATTTTTAGGCCCATTACCATATGAACAATAGAAACAAAGGGCTAATTCTATATCTGTCAATCTTTGGTTGATTCCAAGCCAAAATAGCCTAATTAGGTGTCGGATCTGCATCAATATGTCATCTCATCTCAAGGAGATTGAGCTTGCTGAGAATTTCAAGATCTCAATGAGTTTTTGGACTATTTGTGAGCGGACCTTTTAGTAGCTTTTTATCTAGTTTCTGTTTTTATTTATTATTATCAGTTAGGAATATCTTTCCTTGCACAAAAGACTCTGATGTTGTTCATTAGTAAAGCAGCGCTGCTCTGTATGCACTACCATTTTGAAGTTAAAGAATCATGCTGGGATTCATTTCAACGGCTATGTGGTGCCATTAGAATTACTGAGAGCCTGACTTATGCCATAGAGCAGAAGCCTTAGCCATAGGGATCCAGCTCCTCACATTGAAGCATGGGGACCAAAGGAGTTCCAATGAGCACCTGATATCTGGTGTGGTTTGCGCACATTCCCAGTGCTCACAGAGGGATGTGTGCATGAGACACCAGCTGTTGGATTCTTTTTTCAGTCGGTGTCCTTCAAGGAGAGGATCCGGATCCTTGCCTTAGGCATCCTTTCATGTCTCCTGCAATCCCAGGAGTAATTGAGTTGCTAAAGATGTGTTCTTGGTGATTATGTTGCTGCCCAGTTATGATATTGAAGAGGAGTTTTGATTACAAAAATGAGAAATCAATTAAAGTCATCTTATCTTTACAGTACCCTATTGCTTCTGTTTCTGCCAATGGTGAATTCAGTAAGGTAATGCTATTTCTTCATCTGGCCCACGAGGATGAGTAGATATTTTGGGTTCTGCATGAGTCTTCCCTAGGCTTCCTTCAATTGAGGTTAAGGCTTGATCTACCCCGTGGCTAGGAAGTATTGTGTGGTTTCCAAACTGAGCTTTTTGGTACGCTCTCCTTGTGTCATCTGCCTTCTTACCAGTCTACTTCCTTTCTCTTTATGGAATATAACAAAGCCTGATGGATGGTAATTGGTTTCCCAAGGTAACTTTTGTGAATGACTTGAGTACACTGACTTACCTTATTTTTTTAAAGATATTTTTCATTTTTTGTTTTCCCTCCCCTTCCTTTAGTGCACCACCTCTCAAGAACTCATCCCTAACCTTCTGGCCTGTGGCATCTGATGAGCACATTGTATCACATCTTTGCATTAACAAACCCTCTGCTTGCCTAGTCAAAGTAAAAGTCCTTCTACCCTGCAAGAAAAGAGATGGAATAAATAGCTTATAATGGGGCATTAGCCCATTGTGTTTTGATTTTGTATTTTGGTGGAATGAATGAATGAATGGTCCTAGATTCTGGCTGTGTGAATAACCAGTAGAGTTGAGTCTTCCACAAGAGAATCATAGGAACAGGCTGCATTTGATTCTGGGTGCTGGAGGTTTTATCCTATGCATTGTTGTACATTGGTGGGTTCTAAATCTTAGCCTAAATATCAATCGTGTACTGCTGATACGTAACCACCCAACCATGGGAATGAATTGGTAGTTTATATTTGGTTGGGATAAGCCTATTGCTGTGGTCTGCAAGTCTGTTCAACCAAGTTTAGTTTCCTATTTTCATTCCTTGTCCATAAGTCGGAATGCTAATATCTAAACATTTGATTTTCATCTTCATTTGAGGGATTTAAGTAATACTTTTTGCCTACGTTTAACATAAATTTGGGGTTTATTTTGTATCCTAGATAGGGGTCCTCTGTGGTGTTTAACCTGCTGGTTCTGAGCCCGAGGATTTTGCCTGTAATCTATCAATCTCTAGGAATGTTATATAGGGGCATCTGGATGTGTATTGGTTTGTTTTGCTAATTTCTGATTCAAGTTGCAGATTGTTTTGAAGTAATCATAAGTGTGATGAAGCATCACGTAGAGCTTGACATTGAAGTTCTGATTTTTCTTGGAATTTTTAACATATTGGCATCATTGATTTTCTCATCAAAAGCTCTCTTATTTATTTTGTCCAGGATTTTGTACAAGCAGTGGGCCACTGTTTGATTTCAGTGCTTAAACTTCAAATTTTCTACATTTTGAATTGGAGTTCAAATACCTTCAGCAGATTGTGCTACTTCTAGCTTTGGGTCATGGCACAATCATCAATTATTGTCTTCTATGCATTCTTGTCTTTTCTTTTCTTTTTTTCTGGCACAATCATCAATCATCTTTTTTTTTTTTTGGAGTTGGGGTTGATTTGCAAAGTTAAGCTTGTATTGGTCAAAACTGTTGGATTTTTTACCTTTTTTTTTGGATGAATAATAATATATTAAAGACAACAAGCAACACAACAAGGGAAGAATACTAAGGAGCTGAAAGAAAAGAGAGGGGGGGGGGGAGGAGCAAGAAGCTCGAGAGGGGGAGATGAGAGGGCAGCTGAGACCCCATAAACTAACAGTTAACCTATTTTTGGGGTTGTTGGCTACAAGGGGATGGGGGAGGTAAAGTAATCTCGAAGAAACATCAAAGTAGATGGCTTTCCAAATCAGGTGTAAGGATCGAGATTGGTGGTCTATCTGTTAAGGTCGTGCTCCCACCAAATGTGATGGATGGTGGCACTAAAGACTAGCTTGCCTCGGCAATCGCAAATAGAGTGGTCGGCAAAAATCCTCGAGATCCAAGTCCATTTCATGAACAAACCCGTGTGAGCATCTCGAGCGGCGCCAAATGGAAGTAAGGGCTTTATCCCAAAGGGGACGGGAGAAGAGCTATGAGGAGAAAAGGTGGTCAATGTCCTTTGAACCATTCAAGCAAAGGGTGCAGCTAGAGTTGGCGGGGATATGGCGGCTGATGAGGAAGGATTGGGTGGGGAGAGCATGGTTGAGAGCTCTCGAAAGGGTGAGGGTATGATGGGGAATGTGATCTTTGAACCAAACCAAATGGGACCAAGGGACTGGGGATGAGGGGAGCGGAGAAGGTTCCATGCATAGGAAATGGTAAAGGATTTGGAAGGCGAAGGGGACCAAATGGTGGTATCTCGGGGCAAGTTAAGTATAGGGGGAGAGCATTCCAAACATGTGTGAGACTAGGATGAGGGAGAGGGGACCAAGCCCCATGGGAGATGAAGATGTCAAGGGTGCTAGTCTGAGGGATGCAAGTGTCATAGACTGTGCGGGGACCAAGAAGGTGAAGAGAATGCCCAACGGATGCTAGGGGTCTAGCCAGAAAAGGGTGGAGAAGTCAAGCGAGACTTGGATAGAGAGGGCGGAGAGAGCGCGGGGACGAAGGAGAAGAATCTTCCTCTAGATCCAGGAAGGATTTGAAGGGCAAGAAGCAGTCCAAATAGAATCCTGTTTTAGAATGTAAGAATAGACCTAGGAGACCCAGCTAGAGTCACGCTTAGAAGCACTCTTCCATATGAGCTTAAGGAGGCCGGCCAAGTTAACGTCGAGGATGCGACGGATGCCCAGGCCACCTTCAGCTTTGGGAGGGCAAACCACGACCCATGAGATGGGATGAAGGAATCTGGAAGCTTCTTGACCTTTCCAGAGGAAAACACAGAAGAAGGATTCCATGGATTGGATGATGGATTTGGGGATTGAAAAGATACCACTCCAATAAAGGTAAAAAGATTGGAGGACAGATTGAATGAGCACCACTCTCCTAGCAAAAGATAAAAGCTTTACTTTCCAGAGTTGAAGCTTTTTCCTAATGTGATCAAGCATAGGGGAGCAGTGGTGGCGGGTGAGCCTACTAGGGATGAGAGGGAGACCAAGGTAGGTCATAGGGAAGGAGCCAGGACTGAACCTTGAGAGCTGCAGAAGAGAGGCTCGGGTAGAACCCGAGACTCTTAGAGAGAAAAAGAGTGGACTTGTTGAGGTTGACACGAAGACCGGAAAGAGATTCAAAAGAGGAGAGGGAGGAGAGAATGGTGGAGATAGATTGATGGTCGGCTTTAGAGAAGATCATGAGATCGTCCACAAAGGCGAGATGGGTAAGATTTGTGGATCGGCATTTGGGAATGGGAAAGATTAGGAGCTGATCCGTGCTTGATTGGAGGATACGAGATAGGACCTCGAGAGCCAGAGTGAACAGGTAGGGGGAGAGAGGGCAACCTTGGCGGATTCCCATCCTAGAGGGGAAGTAGCTAGCAAGGGAGCCATTTGTGATGATGGAGAAGAAGGGGGTGGAGATACAAATCTAAATCCAGTGGACAAAGGCCGGAGGGAATCCCATAGCAAAGAGGACGTCGATGAAATCCCAACGGATAGATTCAAAGGCTTTATGAAGGTCCACTTTTAGAAGTGCAGGCGGGACATGCTTAACCCAACTTATTTGCTATCGCTAAGCCGAGTGCAGTTCGCTTTCTTAGGTCGAGAAGATTTATCGAAGCATTCAACAATTTCTGCGCAAAGGAGAATATTGTCCGAGATGCTCCATCCCGAAATGAAAGTAGATTGGTTAGGGCTCACGTAATCTTCTTGATTCGATTGGCGAGGATTTTGGAAATGATTTGTAGATGGGAGATGGGGTGGAAATCGAAAAGAGAGGAGAGGAGGCTCCATGCTTCTTGGGAATGAGGCAAATGAAAGTTTGGTTAATGGATGAGAGCTAGGAAGGATTGAGAAAAAAAGCTCCGAATAGCAAGGACAAGATCATCCACAATGAAATCCCAGGTAGGCCGGAAGAAACCCATACTAAATCCATCAAGGCTATGGGCACGATTAGCTTTGTGAGCGCGGATGGCAAGGAGGATCTCCTCAGGGGAGGGAATAGAGCGGAGGGAATTAAGATCAGTGGGAGAAACGATCTTGTTAAGAAGAGAGGTAGGGAGGGAAGACGGAGAGAGAAGGCTGGAAAAGAAAGAGACAACTTCATTCCTGATATTAGGAAGATCATTGATCCAGGACCCACTCCTAGAAAGGAGACAAGGAATGGAGTTGTAGTTCAATCGACCTTTGAGGGCACGGTGGAAATAGACAGTGCTTGCGTCCCAAGGTCTAGCCATTTGATTCTCGCTTTTTGCCAAAGAAAATTTCCTCTTGGGAGGAGAGGGAAGAAAGGGCAAGGGATAGAACACACTCTTCCTCAGTAAGAGAGGGGTTTGAGGGGTCCCCATGGAGAAGGAGCTGGATTCTAGAGAGATCAGAGCGGCAAGAGGAGACTTGGGAGGAGATATTGCCAAACGTGGAGGAGTTTCAGGATCGAAGAGCAAACTTTTAGTGTTTTTGAGCTTGCGGGCCAGGGCAATCAGGGGGAGAGAGTTGCAATGGGTTGGACGATTCCAAGCCTCGACAACCGTAGGGAGAAAGGAAGGGCTGGTGGCCTGAATATCGAAGAATTTGAAGGGCTTGGGGCTGGAGGAGGGGGGTCGAGAATATGGAGGATGCAGGGGAGTGGTTAGAGAGATTGGGGGAGAAATAGGCATGAGAGGCAGGGAAGATGGTGAGCCCGGATTTTTTACTTGTTTCTCTGTTATAAAGAATTGCGAATCTGGAGAAGCTCAGGCGGAGAGGACCTAAACTTAGAAGGTCAGGCAAGTGAATTGAGTGGGGAGAAATTGAGAAGCACTGCCTTGTTGCCAAATTCCATTCTATCCCAATGGAATCATTCCTCTGGAAGGGAATTATGAAAAATCACTTCTAGCTTAGAATCACTCCTGCAGAACAATATTTTGTTAAGCGGCTCCTTAGTAAACGTGTGCCCCCAAAACAGTAAAAAGTTGTTCCACCTCTGGATAATAGCCTGTGATCTTTTCAGTTTTGGGCTGGCTGAGTCGGCTTGATACGAGCGAAGTCAGCTTCTGAGCAACATAGGACCTTTTTTCGGCTTTGAACCTTGATTGCTTTCTGCTTTACACTAAAGCTTGGAAGGGCTGAACAGGATCTTCAGCAGTTAGTTTTATTAGGTACAGGTGGTGGAGTTTGACACATCATAGGCCTAACTGTCCTGGTAGCTCCTATCTTAATTCAGTGTTTCTTTTCTTCCACAACCAATAGAAACTAAGGGAGAGTTGGTCCCATATTATATTTTCGGCCTTACTGAAAGCTGTGTGCCTTACATGTCTTATGTGTTGAAAACTATGTTTTTTTTCCTTCTTGTTTTATCCTTTACTTGAGTATAGATGGATTTTAATATCATCATTGCAAATTGAGTTCTCCTAGGCCCTGTTCTTGTATAGAGGGTCAGATGGTCTGGGATTGTTTGGAGGATGGGGCCCACATGTTCCCTGAACTTTTGTATGTTCTCCACCCAAAATTATCCAAACAAGGTTGAGCTGGGGTTTTGAAGTTCCACATCAGCATCCCCCCCCCCCCCCCCCCCACACACACACACACCAAAGTTACTCCTAACAAACATGGCCTTAAAGTTACAAAGTCGTCCATTCTGTCATTGTGATGATGTCTTATGCTGGATTCTATTGAACATTTATGTAAAAACATTTGATCGATCTAATTTCATTTGTATGTCTGTTTTCTCCTTTACATTTGTATTTATATTGGACGGTACCCTACTAAAGTTCCATTTAGCTCAAGTTATAGATGGAGTCTAGGAAACCAAGGAGGAAATACTTCTGTGACTCAGCTTTTTGGTAGTTCAAGTTTCTTTTGGTGATCCATTGCCAGATACCATTCTGACTGATTTCCATGTATGAAGGTCCTTAGTGCACTCTTCAATCTCTGCAAGATAAACAAGAGGAGACAGGAGCAAGCTGCTGAAAGTGGGATCATTCCTCACTTAATGCGTTTCATTATATCTGATTCACCCTTAAAACAGTATGCTCTACCTCTACTGTGTGATATGGCACATGCTTCCCGTAATTCCAGGGAGCAATTAAGGGCTCATGGTGGGTTGGATGTGTATTTGAGTCTATTGGATGATGAGGTATGGTCAGTCACAGCACTGGATTCTATTGCGGTCTGCTTGGCACATGACAATGACAACAGAAAAGTAGAACAGGCTTTACTGAGAAAAGAAGCAGTCCACAAATTAGTGAAGTTCTTCCAAAGCTGTCCACAACAACATTTTGTGAACATATTGGAACCTTTCTTGAAAATGATCAGGTACATGACCTCTTTCTCTTTCTCCACCTTTTGGGTTTCTGAAGATATCCCAAGTATATGCCTTCTTGCAATTTGAACAAGAAATGTTTGAACCAGTGCTACTGGCAACGAGATGCTACATGTTTTTTGTTTGGTAGAACAAGATGCTACATGTTATGCCGCTGGAAGTTAACAGACCAACTATTAGATGGGGTAACTAGGACATGTCGTGGTGGGAGAAGTGACCCTATCAAATTATTCTCCGATATGCTATTACTGGAAAAGTTTGGTTCTTTTCCTGATTGTTCCCCCTACATTTGACATCTCATCAAGGCAAATTTGGAATTGGATATATACATTTTTTATTTTTTAATATTCATAACTAACCATTTCTTTTTTGGGGAATACAGTAAATCACCCCGGATAAATACAGCGTTGGCTGTTAATGGTTTGACTCCATTGCTTATTGCAAGACTTGACCATCAAGATGCTATAGCTCGCCTTAATCTGCTGAGGTTAATAAAGGTGAGATCCCAAAACCCCGCCCCCCTTTCTTTTTTTTTTCTCCCCCCAACAATAAAGAAAAGTCAATTTCCTGGGTAGTTTGTGTTTGTTTTTGCTGCGGAATGCTGTTGCTGCATGTGTAGTTATGTTTATTGCGATGGCATTAATGTTTCAAATGCTTTTTGGGTTCTTAATTCATATCATAAATTTCGATATTTTTGTGGTACAGAAGCTTGTATCTGTTGCTATATTCTCCGACTATGGGAGTGAGAAAGTGGTGGTGATATATCTTGCATGTAGTTTGTTTGAAGATTTGCTTTTCCTTCAGGAATAGTCTTATATATTGTGGCATATATTTTTTTGTATCTATAAAGCTAATCCATTTTGTCTTATACAATATACAGTATCGTGGAAGTTTGCCTATACCCACATTAGAGAATCTCTAGTAATATATTACTCCCCTACTGGACAAAGTTTTTGTTGCCCCTGGGAGTCTTATCCAATGATAGTGAAGACCAACTTTCTCTATACAAATCATTATGAGGTCTTGCCCTTGTTGCCTTGTTTTGTATAGAGAAAGTTGGTCCTCTATCATTTAATTTGTCAATGATTTGCATTCTTTTATTCAATAAAACGAAGGCTACAGGATGATCCTATCGTATCTTCTTGTTGGTTTGACTGTCTTAAAAATTTGATTCTGGAAAGGATGTTTAAGAGTTGGATTTTCATGGCAGCATAGAAGTGTACTCAATGCCTTTTTCTACTTCTGCAGTGGTTGTAATAATGTGAATCTTCATTACCCAGGAAATATTTGTAGTGAGAGTTTTCTCCTTGGTAGACTTATCACGGTTTGGTTATGATTTTGACTTGGGCAAATTTCCTACTTCTCACTTGGGACATTGTCGCAGGCTGTTTACGAACACCACCCCCGGCCAAAGCAACTCATTGTTGAGAACGATCTGCCTCAGAAGCTTCAGAACCTCATTGAAGAGCGCAGAGATGGACAGCGCTCAGGAGGTCAAGTCTTAGTAAAACAGATGGCCACTGCACTGCTTAAAGCACTTCATATAAATACGGTTCTCTAAAGACTTCTTCTTCCAACTTGTATATTTTATTTGGAAGAAATGTAATTACTTTTTTTTTTTTTTTTTCCTTCCTCTTTTAGTTTCTTGTTTGTCTCTCCTTATGTGGAAGTTGCTTGATATGGCAATGCCTTCTTTTAGCTAGCATGCCAGGTCCCCACATCCTTATGTATCCCTAACCCTTTCGTGCATTTGTGCAATTGTGCTCAGTTTGTTCATTTCAATCATATCTTGGATGTGAAATATTCTCTCTTAGCACCATTTAGTTTGTTGTAGTTAATGAAAAGTTTTCAAGCTTATCGTCAAAGTACAAAGTCATCAACAAAAAACCGTGTTGCCAAATGCTCTTGATTTCCTTTTTTGGTAAAAAAGAGAGGAGGGGATGTAGAAGTGGTGACCTTGCGCCCCTCACTATGTAAGTTGACTTTTGAGTTTGACCTATGAAAGCATTAACTTTGTTAATTATTAATGCAAAGATTTGCTTTGTCAGTGTAGTCTCATTGGCAGCTTAGTATAGTTCACAAAAACATGTAGTGATTCTATGCCTAGGTCAAAGAGTACACAACTGTTCAACTCGAGAAACAAATGAGCACATCTCATTATCATCTAAATTGAAAAAAGAAAAAAAATAAATTATGTCGAAGTTGCATGCCTAGAGTCCTTAACGAATGATGAACTTCTCCACTTACACCATAGTTGCCTTTATACCAATTGACTTTGAAGGATGATTTTGATAAACATTTTTTCATGGCTTCAGTGTCAGAGGCAACTTTCTATAATCTCTTTGTATCTTTTGACAGGAGACAACTATCTTCGAGTTCGATTACCTTATAAAACCCAGGCTGAGGTTGACAGTTACCCAACTGAGTCCGGTTCATATAGAGTTTAACCTGGTTGGATCTGATTGATATGGCTTTCTGATCTGATCTCCCCAGTAATAGCTGAAAGCAAGTGTTTGGATAATCCATATTACATAGTCAAAGTGTAATGCTTTAAGCAAATCTCGTGCTTAAACGTTAATCCTGTTTGGTTATTTGAGTCTGGAGATTTCAAAAATCTAGAGATATCAAATTTATAAATTTCAAATCTATGGAGTCATAGTTCATAAAATTAACTGTTTGGTTAGCCTGGATCTTTGGAATAAAATCTAGAGATTCATCCTAAAAAAACATTTAGGAGTCATGGTTCGAATGTTCAGTGCTTTTATTATAAGGATAAAATCTCTAGATTTCACCTCGTACCCATAAATCTACAGATTTACGTTTTTAGTGTAAAAATGTAGATCTTTAGATTTCATGAATCTAGAGATTCACACAACCAAACAGGTATAAATCGCCCATTTGTGAATCAAGAAATTTCAAATCTCTGGATTCATGTAACCAAACAGGCCCTAATAAACATGCACATGCACTAGTTGGCTAGCTTTCAATTATCTCAAAATTTTATTTGTTTACAAATTCGCAATTGACAACCACTTTATTCTTCTAAAGTTATATTTTCATTTTTCTAGTAACTAAGGTGTCTTTGCCAGTTTACACACCCTAACTAATCCTCAACAACTCAATAAGTGAATTTACAAATTACTGGAACAGGTCCATGGCCATAATGATATTTGAACAGCCTCTTATTTGATATATGAAAGGATGTGTGGAATTAAGATTCAAACATTTATCAAAACCATAAGAAAAAGAGACTAAACTATCCTACATACAATAGACAAGGTTTTCCAGGCTAAAGTATGGATTAAGCCCAATAAAATCTTAGAACACGCTGCAAATACGAAAAGATAAATGGACACACCACAAAAACGGAGAGGTACACCCACAAGGGCGGAAATAGTCTTCCTTCCAACTCTAAAGTATCTCTTTGAGCGTTTACCAGTTTTCTTTTCTGCACAAACCTGAATTAATAATCGCAATTTTCACCCCAACATGGAACCAGGCAAAATAACGTGCTTCATATCAATAAAAGAAAATTTGCTTTTTTTTTTCTTCTCCCAGCATTTTTTCTTCGTTTTTCTTTTCTGGGGATTGGAGAGAGGCTCGAGTTACCCTGTGGGGCCCAGTTCACCCCACTCAGACCGCCAGTGCAAAACTTGAAGACTGTGTGGGTGGTAATCGTCGGCGGATAATCCGGCGCAGAAACAGGAGAGATCGGGAATTGGTGAGCAGATCTTCCGCCACGTAACGCATTGGTAACATTCGACGCTCGGATGAGAAGCCACGTACGTAACTTTAACTCTGAACGAAACTCTACAGGCTGAACAAATGGGAGAAGCAAACCTGGTTGACTCGTCCACTTTCAATTCGTCAAAATGGTTCCTCGGGAACCGGCTAAGTAAAGTACGGCTTCATTGGACACGAGTTAGGTTGTTGCACGTGTGGAATCGTAAGCGCACGGACGAATCATTCAGTTAAAGGAGAGAAGTTTTCTAAAGTGAAGTAGTGAACCCTATGAGCAGGGGTCAGACTCAGACCCTTAAACAGTTAAACTCATATTGCCAGAGTTCGTCTGTCCGATTCTGGAAAATCCTCTCTCTCTCTCATCTCCTCTCAGCTCCCTTTGCTCTGCGCCTCTCTTTCATAGAATCCCTATTTAGACCTTTCTTCTCCTCCTTTTTGTGTTCCTGTTCTTTCTGATCTCATCTTTCCTGTTATTAATTTCTTCTTCTCTAAAATTCTCAGATTTAGAACTTTGTTTTCTTTTTTCTCTGCTTAGTTTTCCAATTTCTCTTCTGCAACTTCCGTAGATCTTCTTCTTCCATCTTCATTCCCACTGCATTCAATTTTCTTGTTGCTTTCTCAGTCTTTAGGTTCTACACATAGTTTCGCCCGCAAAAATCCTTTTGGTTAGATTTCAGTTTAGAATGTCCGATCCTTTCATTGAGATGTTAAACTTCGTGATGGAGAACGGAAGAAGATAGAAGTGGACGTATATAGAGAGACACACACGAAATTCAAATCTGCTGGAAAGATCGTTGCATGCTTTTCCACGGCTTTCTTGAACTTAGTACTTCCTGGTCGGTTTATACCATGCTTTTTATCTCTTTTTCTTCACCATTCTCGCACAAACAGACAAAGCACATTTCAGTACGAAGTTCAAGAAAGACGTGGGAAAAAATGGAAGGATTTTCTTAATTCTCGTCTTCGACAATTCTCAGATCCCATCCTCAAAAAGGTAACATCTCTTTCATTTATGTGGAAACATTTTTATGTTATTTTATTCCTTTTTTTTTCTTTTTTAATAACGATAATTCGAGTAAATGAAAGCAAGATCAGGTTCAGAAGATAAGAGCAATATTAGATTAGAAGATCAGAACAGTAGTGGATGGAAATTCGCCTCACAATAAAATAGGGATTATTCTGAAAAGCTGTTATCTGCATTTGCACGTCGAGCCAGATTCAATTTGTTTTATCTCTTGTTTCCTGAAAAAGGAAAAATTGAAGAGCAAGAAGAATTTCTCCCGACGATGATTTTTTTCCCTTCGATTCTGCAAAATTTTCTTTTCGGTAAATTCTAACTGCAAAGCCGGGGCTCATAATGAAAATTTTCCTCTGCTTCTCTGTTCTTAAAAGATCCGAACTCCAAAGGCTGACATGCAAATGGATATGACACTGCTAACGCGAAGCTTTATTTGAGTTTTTTTTCTTTTTTTCTTCATAGCTTTGATCTTAGCTTTCAATTATTCTTTGAAGTGAAGTGATTCCTCGTTACTGTGATGAAGAAAGGGAGGAAAATGTTTTAAGAGACGTGTTTCATTGAATTTGCTCATTCAATCATTGATTTCTTTAGAAGTAGGGACCTGCTGTGGGTTGCTATTAATGGCCGACGAGAGCTGTTTCCCCACAAGAACAATGCTTTCAGCTTTTTTGGTGTTTTTGGTTTTTTTTGGCTCGAGGACAACTGCACGATGTGGAGCTTTTCTGCCTGGTGGGATCGGATGTTTCCAGGCTTTTAATCCAATTGATGGACAACACGGCGGCACTTGGCAGTCCTGCTTGGAGAAGTAATTTTGTTCTCTCTGCATTTAACATATGGAGTGATTGTTCACTAGAATGTTTCACTTGCTTTTTGCCAAGGATTTGTTTTATTCTCAAATCCTTAATAACCGTTTACAGCTATGGTCACTCCACCAGTTGATTATTGGTTTTGGTTTCCATTATCCCTATCTAACGGCTCTATGTACATGTAGGTCATGCACTACGTAAGAATCTGCATAGGTTTGATTTATTTTAGATGTCAATAATGCTACATATTACTGAGATAAGACTATGCTTGTGCAGATTCCTTTGACACTGGGTTCATATGTCATATGTTATATGGGGGAAAAGAGTTGATATGCAAGTGGGGATTGTTGCAAATGTGACTATCAAACTCGACTATTTAAACTCAATTGTTATATTTGCTTACATTTTCTCCAAGTCATTGGAGTTATTTATTAGCAACTGGGCATATCATGTGTGTTATTTATTAAATTGTGTCCACCTAAGATTGAGGATTTTAAGGCACAAGTGTGTTAGTTTAAGATGTTAGCAGAAGGCCTATTGTTTTGAGTGATTAGTGTTTGTTTCCAAACTCAAATTTACAACCACCAGCTAGGTCACAGTAGGATAGTCTAACTGTTGCTACTAGGCTTGTAACCGTTAGATTTTTTTCCTTTTAAATGTTTTGGATTTGGATGAATACTTAGATTGTTATACATAGTGTTTTTGAAAACTATCTCCATTAGTAGGAGAATCTGTTTGTGGTCGCTACCTAACAAGTTGTTAATTTTGAGGTGTGGATGGATCACTTACTACTGAAAAATATGGATAGATCAATTGATAAAGTGATTCAAATTCTTGTAATCAATTTCAAAGATTGATCTGTTTCAACATATTTTGAGTAATTCAAATGATCTGTTTTTTTTTTTCTGATATTACGATGGTATTGGCCCAAGCCTTGAGAGCTCGATGGGGGCGCAAGACAATGTTCCATGATATGGTGTAACCACCTATGAGTTGATTTGTTATCCAATGGTAATATTATATATGTGCACCTTAATCTCTTGTAATGTCACATTATGAGATTAGGGGATTTTGTTTTATTTTTATAAAGCTAGATTTGGGAAATTTGACTTAGGGTTTTGGGTGCTTTGACTTTTGAGACGTTTATATTTGTATCCCTTTTCATATATAATAATAATGAAAGTTCTTCACCTGTGAATGTAGGATATCTAGTTGGTGTATACATCACATTAAATTTTTGTTTTGTCTATGCTTCATTATCATTTTCATTTTGTTATTTCTTTGGAGTTCATTTTAACATATGACGGCATTTTTTGTACTAGCTAGGGCTGAGGTCTAATTATTCAAAAAATCATTTCATCATCTATTTTTAGACAAGTATAAAACCTTTTGGATCAAGAATTTTGATACTTAATCAGACCGATGGGAAAGGCTCATTCCAAGGTTGACACTGCCCACTAAGGTAGGAACTACTCATTGCGGAGACATATTCAAGGCTAAGGCATAACACTAATAGACATATTCCACTAAGGCTTAAGGATGAATAGAGAACTTGTGTGTTTGGGGAAAGTCTCATAGATTTTTATTTTATTTTTTTAATTTTTACAAAGGGGCTTTATTAAGTTGGGAGTTGGGGATATTAATATGTCTCAGCATGAGTTAAACCCACGACCTCTTCACTAAGATATTTTAACTCTATCTTAAAACTAAAGTTTTTGATATTTTCATTTTTTATGTGGAAGTTAATTTTTCACAAAGGTGAAAAATCAACAAACTTACATTGAAATCATCTTCAGTGAATTTATTTATAGTCAAGAGGTATGAGTTTTCCACAATTATCACAAGACGTTACAATAAAGCACCGAGGAATGTCAATGCAAGGTTGGTAGAGTGGTAAAATTCATACTTCTCAGTGAAGAAGGTCATGGGTTTAACCTTTGCGGACGATAAAGCTCTCCTCAAGGATGTAATCAATGTGTGTACAAGTGACCCGGATGAACCTCAGATACAAATAAAAAGCCTTGAAGAATAGTTGTCTTTTTGTGTTTTTCAATTTTATTTTAGGGTGAGTTATGGGGAGGGTGGCGGATGAGCAAAGCAAACATCTTAGGCTACATTGGACTGCTAGCATTTTCTATGTTGTACTCAAGACATTCTCTCTCTCTTATTATGAATGTTCTTTACTATTAAATGTTGGATTAAATGACATTATCGGTTAACAAATATATTAAATACTTATTTTACCATTATTTCTTCGGGTGCCTATTAAAGGACAAATTACCTGGATTTCGAATCAATTACATTTACCCCCATTGAAAAAAATCAATCACAAATGCTCATCTACTATTAAGTGTTGGAGTTAAATGATAATTTTGTAATAAATAATATTGATTGTGGATATCCATCACCCCCTAATAGACAATACTTCCATTGAAGATCTCAACCACCTCAGCATACAATCTTGGTGATTCCTGAGCATCTGCAGAACTGTATTTATTTACAATTTCAAATCTTGCAACTTCAAGTGCATCTGTAGAACTTTACTAATTTACAGTTTCAAATCTTGCAACTTCATGTGCATTTAATAATATTTGTGTTGCAGCTAGCAACCACTATATACAATAAATAAAACCAATGGTAAGACAACCTAACATCTTATTATTTGTTTGATTATTAAATTCAATAAAATGCATATCTTTTTATCACGATATACTTACATTACGAGATGAACAATGTAAACTCTATTGTTTACAAAAACGTACAAGGAGATCATCATCCTTTTCACTTTGGAATAGAAAATATAATGATCTATAGTCTGCTGTCTTTCTTCTCAAAACGCAATACTTTAAGCGGAGTCGTTCACAATTACTTCGAGCGGAATCGTGCTGATAACGGAATCATGAAGAGGTAATAATGATTCATGAAGTAAGCCAACAATATATTTGGTTAAGATCAATGGTACAACACATTCAAGAAGCATGCAATCTTCTACTAGAAAAAGGGGTTTGAAAAATATTATATGAAGATTATGCTGCATGCATAGCTCAATTGAAGGGATGATACATCAAAGGAGATAGAACGATACATATTTCACCGAAATTCTTCTTCACTCATGATCTTCAACAAAATGGTGAAATCGATGTTCATTGAATTCGTGCAGTTGATAATTTGACAAACTTATTTACTGAGACATTGCTTATTTCAAAGTTTGAGAAGCTGGTACATGATATTGGAATATGCGTATTCAAAATACTCAATGATGTTATCATTAGGGGGAGTAAAATACGTGCTGCACTCTTTTTCCCTTCACCAAGGTTTTATCTCACTGGGTTTTCCTGGTAAGGTTTTTAATGAGGCAGCTACCAATACGTATTATTTAAATATGTATACTCTTTTTCCTTCACTAAGATTTTTTCCCACAGGGTTTTTTTTTAGTAAGGTTTTAATGAAGTACATTATCTATTGATGGACATCCAAGGGGGAGTGTTATAAATAATATTGATTGTGGATATCCATCACCCCCTAATTGACAATACTTCCAATTGAAGATCTCAACCACTTTAGCATACAATTTTGGTGATTCACATTTCCATCTCAATTGAAGATTAAAGTGTTCTTAACACACAATGTTGGCAGTCAATATTTCCATTCTATGCACCTTTTATCTTGGGTGGCAATATATCTTTCCATATCAAAAATATCTTATTGTGTGTAAGAATCATATATTGTATTTATTTGTAGACTCTGATATTTCCATATCAGAGTAGATGTTCCCTTCCTTCTACTATAAATATGTAATTGACTCAACTGAATGGACTAGTTCTGATTGAACTGATATTGTCTTTCTTCTTTGTATTATATATTTTCTCTTTATTTTATAACAAATTTATAGTTAAATGATAATTCATTACACTAATATAAAGAAAGCAGTATAAGACTTCTTATAATAGTAAACTAATAAATTTCAGCGGTAGTAGATATAACTGATTGGAACATGGTCTATATATAATTTTTCCTTTCAAGGGCATCTAGAAGAAAGAAGGGTAAAATAGATATGTAATACATTTGTTAATCGATGATATCATCATTTAACCAAAATACTTAACAGCATGGAGCATTTGTAAGTGATTTTTTTTTCTTCCAGGAATAGTAGATGTAATTGATTCAAAATTTAAAGAGTTTATATGTAATTTACCCTTATTTAAAAAAAAATGAAGAAGATTTTGCAAAACCAGGGCAAAAGATAGATACGTACAAAAATGGGTATCGGCTTGAATTTTCTCTTTGTACGAAAATAAAATGATGCAAATATTCATAAACCAAAAGCAAAATAAGGGGATTCAAAAACTTGGCCAATGGGAGTAAAAACTTTTAGGATGCAATGATACAACTTCATTGTCACAATCAAGAAGTTCCACTCTCACTTTGAGTTTTTTCCCCTTCTCTACTCTTTTTAGACCATGTGCATAATACCATTATTGTATCACCATTGATGCAATATATGAATTTCTCTTACATTAAAATCGTAGGAAATCTCCAAGGATTGTTCAATCACCAAAAGATCACCGTCTCATAGTATGAAATTAAGAGTTTAAATTATTTCGAAGTTTCTGACAAATCTCTCTTTAATATTTTAATTATATGTAAAAACTATTCTCTGAAGATATAGTCAATATGCAAGCATTAGTAGGCTCAAGCAAACCTCAATTCCAAAAGAGAAAATTTGTAAGAAATCAACCGATATAAAAAATATATATATATATTAACCTAGGCTGATGTTACCCATTATATGAGAAAGTATCAATGTAATTCCATAATTTTACTATTTTTTTTTTTTGATATGAGGTTCATCCGAGCTACCTTGCGCGCACCAAGATTACATCTTCAAGAGAACTTTTTATATAATTAACGCCAAATGGGTGCAAACCCAAGACCTCCCCTAATTTGATTGAAATGCTACATAAAGAATAAAAGAAGGATGATCAAAAAATAGACAAACTCTATAACCATTTTTCGTTGTATGATGAACCTTCAAAAAATAGTTACCACAGTAACATTAGAACAACAAAATTATATTACAAAAACGAAAAAAAATCCATATTCAGCATAAAAGTTTTACATTGAAAATTTTCCCTTCTAGAAAATCAACATATAAAATTTAATTTATGTAAATAACCTTATTTTATTATGAGAATAAAATATTAATAAAAATTTTATATATAGCGAGTAATTTTTCACCATATATCAGATCGAATTGCAATTTTGTTTCTTCCATGTAAAAGCCACAAAAATGAAGCTAAACGGAATCTTGTAAATCTGGTCTTAAAAAACAAATTTAGTCATGTCTTCTTCATAGTTCCATCATTTTAATGTTTTGCGGATTTTGATCGAGCTCAAGAACTCAAGAACTCAAGAACTCAAGAAATAAAACCCTCTCATTTCACTCTCGACTGCAACCTTCTTGCGCTCTAGCTCCATTGCCAATGGCTCCTCCGGCCCAGACGCAGAGATCTCCATCTCCTTCTCAGCCTTCCGGGTATGTTCAGTTTACATTCTTCTTTTCACACTTTCTTTCAGTATCTCTGGTTCTGGAATCTGAATCATTCAATTTACCAGCAAAGGAGAAGTATCCGATCTTAAAATGCAACTCCGGCAGCACGCCGGCAGCCGTACTCCAGGCACAGAGGATTTAAAGAGAGAGCTCTTCAAGAAGGTTATTTCGTACATGACGATGGGCATAGATGTATCATCGCTGTTTAGCGAGATGGTGATGTGCTCTGCTACATCGGACATTGTTTTGAAGAAGATGTGTTATCTCTATGTTGGAATTTATGCTAAAGGGAATCCGGATCTGGCATTACTCACTATCAATTTCCTTCAGAAGGATTGCCGTGATGAGGATCCAATGATTAGAGGTCTTGCATTGAGGAGCCTCTGTTCTCTGCGAGTGGCAAATTTGGTGGAGTACCTGGTTGGTCCGTTGGGATTGGGTTTGAAAGATAATAATTGTTATGTGAGGGCAGTGGCTGCTATTGGAGCTCTGAAGTTGTATCATATATCACCTGCAACTTGCGTTGATGCTGACTTCCCCTCGACACTCAAAGCTCTTATGCTTAGAGACCCTGATCCTCAGGTATAGAAGTTATCCCACCATGTGATGGTGGTTACTGCTTTAATAATTTTCGATTGAAACCTACTCTTCTATTGCTACCCGGTTAGTCATAATTATTGCTGCTATACCTCAAAAGCGCCCAAAGGAATACCAGAATTAGAGAACCAACCCCTATCTGGTTGCTCTGTCCATTTAGCTAAATTTATTTAAATAGAAAGTTAATTCACTAAAATTATAAAATTAGAACCATAATAAGTTGTATAGAATATCTAAAAACTCAGAAATTGTCAGGGTAAGTATTACAACGATATATGAATTTGGTATTTAGGATAGTGAATCATAGTTCCTGAATTGCTGCTAGCTAATCAGAGGGCTGGCCTCTTTCAACCTAATTAATGACTTAGTTGGCTTTCGTGAGTTACTTATATCTGCTTTAACAAACCAGATGGGGGCTTTGTCATAAAAAGAACAAAGTGCATTGCATTCCATGAAACTTGGTTGCTATTTGTGCTAATATGAAAATTATCGTAATTAACAATATGGGTTTAGATCAAGGTTTTTTACGACCTAGAACAACTGTGGAAAATGTGGGAGATTAAGCAAACCAAGATGTAGTACTCTTTAAGTCCACCAAATCAGGTCCAGCTACGTGTCCTGAACCATCAGATGCAATCCTAAGTCTGAACCGAGCAATAATAAGGTAAATATGCCATGAATCCATGAAGTTGACTTACCTTAAAAAAACAGAAGGATCAACTCAACATTCATTCATTCATTCAACCAAACCAACTCAGTTTTCTTGGGCTTATAGATCCTGACAGTTTTCTCTTTTTAGGTTCCTGGGCATTGCCCTTTGTATATTTCTTATTTTTTTATTACACATATTAGTAACCTTTTTCTAATTTTTCTTCTCAATGACATGAGAAGAGGGGCAACTCAATGCATCAAAAGAACCGCACATATTGAGCACTACAGATTGTTGTCTAAAACAGATCTGGAATCTCTTAGATTTTTACATAAAGACCCCGAGTCTAAACAGTACGTACTTGAAAACTTTCAGACCATGACTTCTACATTGGATCCATGTTACTTTTGAAGAAGATTGTTCAAAGAAGATTGTAAGATGGAATATGGGTAGGATGAGGCCCCTTGTGTCACATGCATGTCATGGAGAAAAAGTTGGTATGGATGCATTCAAAAAGAAGTCTTAAAGTGTACCAAGGTCAATAAAAAAGTTCATTTAATTTCATACTCTCTGTTTTAAGTTTGTTCGTTTATTTATTACACTTGATGATGTCATGTCAGAACCCCACAATTTGCTGTATATTATTTCTTGCTGCTTTATTATTGTGGTCTCTTAAAGTAAAGCATAATTTTTCTGAGATTATTCCTCTGGGACTTGAATGTTTATATCCGCCTGTGTGTGCTTTTTTCTTTCCTTCTTCCTTTTGTTGGGGTGAGGGTTGTGAGAGTTTGTGGCAGAATTGGCTAATACTCTTTCTGTTTTTATTCTGGATTTTGGCTATGCTATATTTTCTTGCAAAATGGTTTGCTGTTGCAACATGATTATTCTTTACAGGAAGTTGTTTTTATTGTGCTTTAATTTTTTTTTTAATAGTATGGTTGATAGGTAGCATATGACTCTGCTTTTAACTTTCAATTTCATACTTCCAATCTAGTTAGTGGCTTTTCACTTTTCAATGTTTCTCCAGGTTGTGGCGAATTGTTTGTCTGCCTTGCAAGAAATCTGGAGCTTGGAGGCTGCTACTTCTGAGGAAGCATCTAGGGAAAGGGAAGCATTGCTTAGCAAAACAGTAGTTTATTATCTTCTGAACCGGTACGATACTTAAGGAAGCTGATTTCAATTAATCTGTCTTACTTAAGAAAGAAATCACAATTTTTACTCTCATTTTAACTACTGAATATGAAGGAAACTATGAAGAGTAGGTAGTAGAAGCAGTAGTGAGCTTACTTATAGCAAACAACTGGTTAAGGGCCCTAAGCAGTAAGCAGCTCCAGTTGAATGGAAAGGAAAAGTTTGAACAATAAGCTAAAGCTCCATAAACAAAAACTATTCTCTTGATTTCCCCACCCATTCCCTGGACTCCCTTAAAATAAGCTCGTATAGTACCCTTGAAATCTTGAACTCTTCCCTAACTATTGTATAATAGCAGTTGAAAACTAAGACAGAACTAACACTGATTTGAACACACTTATCAAATAGAAATCCCATAACTTGGTCCTGTCAGTAGATTGGACTAATGTACAAAATGAAAAATGTGTTCAGCATTTGGGAGAAGTTTATTATTTTTTCCTTAACCTTTATATTGCTGGAATCATATGACATAACTGCATTGTTGTTGCATTCGTACTCACAAGTGCGCGAGGTTGCCCAAGTAATATAGAGGTAAGAGGGATGTCGTTCTCACGAGGATCGAAAAGAGTAAAAATCACTTACTAACTTCAAAAACACATTTAATTATCGAGTCGAGCGAATTGTCAAGAATTAACTAAGTTATTGGTTAAACTAACAAAGCATGAAAGAAATAACAAAATTGCTAACAAAAACACAAATAAAACTCGATGAACGAAATTACTAGGGATTATATTTCACCAAACATGATATAGTTTATGGATCTGTTCCGCCCATTTTCATACAATCAATTTAATCCCCACCCTTGTCGACAAGATTCCTTAAATTAGATTACCTCATCTGTTACGCATGAGAATCCCTAAAATATCAAACCCTCCTACCAATTATGCATAGGAGATCAATTTAGCATGTTGCATTGAACGCAAGAAATCTACAAACAAAGTTGAAAAACAAACCACCTAACCTATTACGCATTAGATGTAACTCGTTATTCTTCAATCCTAGGTCTAGCATGCATTCTTCATAGCTACATAAATGAAAACACAGCACGAAACTCATGAATATTGGTCAGACATTTAGACATTAAGAATAAAATTGAAGAAAACAAGAAGGAGAATTGAATTATATGAAAGGAGAATAAAATCAATAACTATCTCATGTAAGGATCCATTTAACACTAGCAACAGAAACTTAGAACATTATAGAGGAAAAAGAAGAAGAAAACAAAGTAAGGGAAACATCACTGTAGGGTTGAAGAAGAGAACTCCAGCAGCCTCTCTCCAAATTCGTCCTCTACAGCAGTGCTTCTCTAAAATTTGTTCCAAGCAGCCTCTTCTACCAAATTTTTTTTTTTTTGCTGGAATCTCTTCCCTTTAAACCAAAATCAAATACAACTCATAAGCAAACTCACTTTCTGATTACAATCAGACCCAAAAAAGAAATAAAACCCTAAAGCCCTTAAATCTTCTCCTTTCCACCTTTTTACTTAGGGAATCTTCAAGAGAGTGGAATTCTCTAATTTCATAAAAAAGACTTTCCTTTTTTTAATAAAATAAAATCCTAGCCTTTCAAATTTCCATGATGCTCCTACAGGATTTGGTTGGTGATTTCCTTCAAGCACAAGTAATAAATCTTAGTTAGAATTTGCTAGGAAATATATAGAATTACCAAAATTATAGAAATTATAAGGAAAGGGTGCCATATATTAATTTTCATGCAATACAACAACAATAATAAGCCTTGTCCCGACTAAATGGGGTCGGCTACATGGATTCTTGCCTTCTAATCAGTTTTGTTTGTGGCCATGCTAGATGTAAGGTCATAGCTATGCATGTCCTTTCTCACCTCTTTTCTTAAGGTTATCTTAGGTCTGCCCTCTTCTAGTTCCTTTAATATGGATTATATCACTTCTCTGTACAGGGGCATTTATAGGTCTCCATTGAATGTGGCCGTGCCACCTCAAACGGCTTTCTCGATGCTTATCACTTATGGGAGAAACTCCTAAACTAACTCTAATATGATCATTCCTTATCTTATCCTTCCTAGTTTCGCCACTCATCCATCTTAGTATCCTCATTTTTGCTACATTGAGTTTATCTATATGATTCTTTTTAACTGCCCAACACTTTGCACCATACATCATTGCTGGTCGAACGACGGTCCTATAGAATCTTTGCGCTTGGGGCAATGGCATAGCTAGTGAGGTGTTAACCGAGGCACGTCAATTGCTGGTTCAAAACTATTAATTTTCATGCAATATTAGTATAAATTGATATAAAACAATTGTGAACACATGCAAATGTAGCCAATTAATTAACCAAAATAGTATGCATGAAATGAACTTATCAATTGCCATCTTGACCTAGACACTCGCTGAAGTATGCGATTTTTGACAAATGGATTTTATAACTGTTTATTGAGGTGGCAAGGCCATGTTCAACGGAGGCCTTTAAATGCCACTTTGTGGAGAATGTGATTTAATCCAGATTGAAGGATTAGGGTCAAACATAAGCTAACCTTAAGAAAAGTGGTGAGAAAGCATGTCCATAGCTTAGGCCTTGTATCTAGTATGGCCTCAAATAGAGCTAACCGGAAGGCAAGGATCCATGTAGCCGTTCCCATTTAGTTGGGAAAAGGCTTGTTGTTGTTGATTTTATAAGTGCTTGGATTTTAGTTTCTTTATATATTTGCTATAAAGCATTCTTATCTAATACAGTACACTTATCCATTGGAGATGAATAGATGATGGTGATGTATCGATAATTATAGTAGTAAAAATCTCAAATTTCAGCAGAACATTGTATCTTTTCTATGAATTTTGCTGTCTGCTGCAGAATGGAGAATATGGGTATACTAAATTAGAATGTCCAAAACTTTGGTGAAAAAATTTCATATTTTGGACTGCAATGTATGAAATTTCTTAAACTTTAATATATCGTATCTTCCCATTTCGACTTCGCGTGTCATCTTGGTTTGTGGAATTCCTGAAATTTTTGGAGATTTAGTTATGATAATAGTAAATTAGTAATAATAACAACAATAATTCTGTCTCTCTTTTTTTTTTTTTTTTTTTTTTTTTTGGGGGGGGGGGGGTGGTTTGGAGGATAATAACATCAGCTTCTCTATTTGCTTTTGCAGGGTCAAAGAATTCAGTGAATGGGCACAGTGCCTTGTACTTGACTTGGTTGTTAAGTACATTCCTTCGGATAGCAATGAGATATTTGACATTATGAATCTACTTGAAGATAAACTTCAACATGCCAATGGTGCTGTTGTCTTGGCAACAATCAAGGTTTTTCTGCATTTGACCTTGTCTATGACTGATGTTCATCAACAGGTATCTATCAAACTGTCATTTATTAATTTCTTTTTTTTATTTCAGGTGACTGACAATATAATAAAGTATTATCACTATTTCATTGGTTGCACTACTGTGGTTGTGCTTTTGTGTGGTCATTTGGACCTTGCTACCACTAAGAATGACTTTGTACTTCTATTCAACAGTATCATGCTTTGCATTGCCATAAATTAGCATGTTGACTTTGTTACTTATTTGTGCTTTTAGATGAAATAACTGCAAACATGGTATTAGAGTAGGGAGGGTTGAGTGTTTGACTACTGGCAAGTGCTTCAGAAAATTTTTACCAACATCCCTTCTCCTTCAAAGCCACATGAAGGAAATAATGTGTGAGCTCCACATGTAATGAACATGGAATCTTGGCTCGCATAACAGTTTGAGCTTTTAGGTAAGATGGTAGTCATCTGATTTTAGGCCATAGAATCTAATGACATGCCTTCAGTACAGAACGCTACCACTTGCTGGTACTGGTTGTCTAAAATTTTCTATTGTTATTGTTCAGATTGAGGGAAGAAAAGTAGTCTTAAATATTTTTTTCCTTGTTTGCAACTGTTTTGGAACATTTATGCCTTCATGGTCTGCCTTTCAATTTTATTGCTGTATGACAATCCATGCATCTGTTTTGTTATTTTCCGTGGTAGTTTGAACAGAAAAGTCTTAAATTCAGTGTTATGAAGCCCTGCGTGGTCTTGTCAGTTGAGCTGGTTGAACCATATGCTGGTCTAAATGGTTGATCAACCCTCAAGCTATTCACTACTCAATGATTCATCCTACCTGGGTGTTTGAACTGAAATTATTAACTCCATGCTTTTCTGTCTGTGTGTAAATTATTATTATTATTTTTTTTTTTTTTTTTTGGGGGGGGGGGGGGGGGGGGTTGGGGGTGAGGAGAGGGGGAGCTGGAAGTGGAATAATGCCTTGGAGCTGGTAGGGGCCTCAGCTGATTGCAATGAGATCACATGTTTCCTTGGGGAGGAGAGTTAAATATAATATATATTCCTTCCCCCAACCTCCCCCCCCCCCCCCCCCCCCCAAAAAAAAAAACCCTCTCTAACCCCACCCAAGAAAAAACAAAAAAGAAAAGGAAAAGAGACGAATTTCTATTTGGATAATAGAGAGGAAGTTATGGTAAGAGAGTTGGCAGGAGAGAGAGTTTGCTACCTCTCCTCTCTATTTGCTAACATTAGATAAAAATAGACTAGATGGACACCCTTCTACTAACATAGCACACATGAATGTGCTTATTCCCATTCTATGCTATTCTGACCTTAGAATGTGTACTTCTAACATACTCTTCAAGCTGGAGAATAAATGTCATATGCTCCCAGCTTGCTCTACAAGGTATGGAAGTGCAGTGAGTTTATTCCTAATGAGGGATAGAATAGAGAAGAAAGAAAGATAAAGAAGAGAGTCTTGAAGAAGGGGAAGAGAGAGAAGAACACTCATAAGAAGAAGACAAGAGGAGAGGAGGGGGGCTGCAAATGCACAAGGCTCAAGCTTTACTTCATTTTTTTCTATTCCATCCTCATTAAGCTGAATACAAGTGTTTAAATAATAAAAGAGACATACTTCAATATGTAAACAACTATTGTAGGACTCTTGGGAATTTAAAACTAACAAAAAAACTGATCATACTAGGATGCTTTGGAATTTAAAACTGACTAAAACTGATCTTAGATATCCACTCGAATTAAAAATCTAATTACATAATTATCCCAATAAATAAATAACAAAATCCTAAATTATCTCTAAAACTCCCACAAAACGGTTCCTATTTTATCTCCTTGCAAGCTGGACTTTGGGCCCACCAAATTTGAATCTATCTCCACACAACCTGGACTAGGGGCCCACCATATATGAAAATTGTCATCTAGGTTACAGTTCACATTACTGTAACACGAACAGTGTGCTGCATCAATTCCTTTTGTAAACACATCAGTTAGCTGATTCTTTGTTATCATAAAGGGACTGCAAATATATCTGTTAGTCATTTTTTTCCTCGATGAAGTGCCAATCAGCTTCTAATGTGTTTTATACTATTATGTCGAACAAGATTATGGGTTATGCTAATGGCAGCCTTCTGCTCACAGTATAGCCACATGAAACCCTCAGTTTCGAACCTAATATGAACAAGTTTCTTCAATCATTGAAGTTCAAAAACTCCATGTGCCAAGTCTATGTGCTTGATTTGGCTACTACATATTGCTCTTTCAACTCTAGGTAACCAGGCTCCACCTACAATGATGTGAGGTATGTTGATGTGGATCTTTTATCAATAATAGACCCTGCTTAATCAGCACCTCTCAACGCTTTGGTGGTCATGCTTGGTGAGAAACAGTCATTTAATTGTTTCTCAGGTGGTATGTAGAAATTTCTCCATTTTCCCGTTGATCAGGTTCTTCACTGGCAGCTTCATTTTGGTTTTTGTTTCCATGACTTTATGTTGCATCTAATCCTTATGATGGGAATTGCCATTTCCTTATTGGTTCTCAGGTATATGAGCGCATCAAAGCTCCTCTACTAACCCTAGTTAGCTCTGGAAGTCAAGAACAATCGTATGCAGTATTAAGCCACCTGCATCTGCTGGTGATGCGTGCACCAATGCTGTTTTCTTCAGACTATAAGCACTTCTATTGCCAGTACAATGAACCATCTTATGTTAAGAAACTGAAGCTCGAAATGTTGACTGCAGTGGCAAATGAGAGCAACACATACGAAATTGGTAAGAGAATAATCATTTCAACCTGACTTTTGAAGCTTCATTTGTGTGACATTGGTTAGCAAATAGTCATTTCAAACCTGGGTTTTGAATCTTCATTTTTAATAATTGATGCTGGCACTTTGGTGTTTTTGAGATATAGCTTTGTTATTTTTCAGTTCTGCCTTGGTGCCTCCAATGTTTTGAAATTCCATTGTATTTGAATTTTGAAGTTTACTCTTTCTCTTCAGTGACGACTCCTCTGGTAGCAGGCGTTATTCTTCCTTGATATATTTTCATCTATGACTACTGCATGACCTTATTTCAGTGACCGAATTATGTGAATATGCTGCAAATGTTGATGTGCCCATTGCGAGGGAGTCAATTCGAGCGGTTGGGAAAATAGCACTTCAGCAGTATGACGTGAATGCAATTGTCGATAGGCTTCTTCAGTTTCTGGAAATGGAAAAGGACTATGTGACTGCAGAAACACTGGTGATTATTTTGCTCTACACATTCTCAGTAAATACTCTTGTCAGTGTGGTCATATCGCCTTCCTAATAGGGGGGGGGGGGGAATTTCCATAAATGTACATGGCCATGGAAAACCTGGTTTCAGTTCTGAGGGATTTTTGTTTGCAGGTACTTGTGAAGGATCTTCTAAGAAAATATCCTCAATGGAGTCATGACTGTATTGCTGTTGTTGGGAATATTAGCAGCAAAAATGTGCAAGAACCCAAGGCCAAGGCAGCTCTTATATGGATGCTAGGGGAGTATTCTCAGGACATGCTTGATGCTCCTTACATTTTGGAAAGTCTTATTGACAACTGGGATGATGAGCATTCTGCAGAAGTAATTAAATTCTCTGACATTATAAACCTTCATTGTAGATCATGCACTTTGGCTCATTCTGCCTTTCTATTATTTCTGTATTTGTTTACTTTACTAATTTGGCAGGCATTTTTTTGTTGGTAGATCAATTTCACAAGGAGAAATACACCTTAGTTGTCAAATTGGAATTTGTTTTTCTTCAGTGTCTACACCACAGTTTTTGCTTTTTCCATTGCTTGATTGCTGGATGATCTTGAAGCCAGGTTCGGTTACATCTTCTAACTGCGATAGTGAAGTGTTTCTTTAAGAGGCCACCTGAAACTCAAAAGGCGTTGGGGACTGCATTGGCTGCAGGTCTTGCTGATTCTCACCAGGTGTCCCTTTATACATTGTTTCCATAAGCATTTCATTTGATTAGGGTAATTTTGGTTTGAATATTCTAATTAGTGTGCTCTGGTTGCAGGATGTTCATGATCGAGCCTTATTCTACTATAGGCTTTTGCAGCACAACCTGTCTGTGGCAGAACGTGTGGTGAACCCTCCCAAGCAAGCTGTTTCAGTTTTTGCTGATACTCAAAGTAGCGAAATCAAAGATCGCATATTCGATGAATTCAACAGCCTATCTGTCATATACCAGAAGGTGCCATGGCTTATCTTATTTCTTTAGTTGAGTGATAAACAGCTTACTCTTATTCTGATCTTTGATGATCCTTGCCTATGTTTGTGGTTTTGGTACCTTTGGTTCTGCTTTATCAGTAGGTACCATTCAAAAGGAGAATTCAGAAATTATGCATCTCCACAGTTAAAATCCTGTCCCCCTCAAAAAAAAAAAAAAAAAAGTTGCTCTAGAGATGAGCTGTGGCAACTCCAACATGCCACCTCAGTCCATAGGGGAGTCACCAGCATGCTAGAGTGTATTCGACTTATGTTGAGAGAGGTTGTTTGATTTTCCCAGATCTAGAGTGATACTACGAGTACTAGTCCTCCATCCCAAATTCTTCCTACAGTCATCTGGTTCACTGGTACTACCAAAAAGTTTTAAATTCCTGTTACTGATGTAAGTATATTGGACCGTGTAGACCCAGTTGTGTTTCTGGTTTCCATTCATGTTGATGATAAGTTGCTCTCGTCCTCCACATAAGAACTTGAATCACATGTCATGAGGAACATTGGTAATTTTATGGTTCTTGCACAGAAAATAGACTGAATTTATTCCAGTCTTGCCTCATCTAACCTGGTAGTTTCCTTTTAGTATCTTACTCCGCCACTTTTTCCATTAGTCTGTTATGAAATATGAAATCCACATTTCCTGCTAACTTTTGCCCTGCCATGAGAAGCTGTAGATCCTAATCACTAAACCACTAAGTATCTTTTGCCATAAATGCATTTCAATACCAAATAATTACATTTTGTTTATGAACTATTGCACTTACCTAACTTTGGAAAGAATCAAATATTTTCTTCTTCTCTTGTTCCTCCTTATGTATCCTGCTGTACCAAACTAGGGATATGTTAACTTGGTTGGCATTGAAAGAAAAAAAAACTTGCACCTCAGCCTTCAATTTATTTGGGAATATGTAGTGGGCAACCTTAAGGAGAAATGTGTGATCACTGATTGAAAGAGTGGAGAAGAACCTGCCTGCTTGAAAGAATCATACTTACCAAAGTAGGCAAACTGGAATTAGTCAAGGCTGCAATGTAAAGCATCCCGATTTTCTCCGTCCTTTAATCATTTTCTAGCATCAGTGGCACAAAAGATGGAATCCAAGGAATTTTTATTTGGGATTAGAAGTGTGATCCTAAACTTCACATTTTTTATGTGGCTAAGGATAAAGGAAGATTCTTGATGTAGATGCATTACTTACTTTCCTATAATAAAAAAAATTTGCTGTCCGAACAAGTCCAGAGACAGTTCTGAAATTAATAGCTTCTGGGGGCTGGGAAGCTCCATGGCATCTTCGGAAGGGGAATTATGGTGGCCAATGGTCCTTCTAAACAGCACATCAAAATCTAAGTGGGGAACAGTACAAAAATCAAGTCAATAAACTCAATCCTGGTTCTATATGATCAAGCAGCCACATAAATTTCTAAGGGCACTAACCAAAATTGATCAACTGAGCGAATAGACCAGAATTTATCCTATGAAGCTGTTTTCTTTGATATCCTGTCTCTTGTGGGAAGGCAGGCTTATCATTTGTAATTCAACAGCTAAAAAATCACTTCATTTTTTTGGCTTTTTATTTTGTTTTCATTACTCTGTCTAAACAAAGAAACTTTTTCTTTTTGGTGAAAGGACTCACCACCACCTTTTTAGAAAACTACTATATCTGTATTTTTCAATAAGGGATGAGGTGAAATCTCCATCCTTATGTAAATTTCTTCAAGGATAATCTGCATTTATTGTCTGTAGAATTGATTGTAGTGGCTTTTTCAATGTGTATCATTATAAACTACTAGTTCAATTTGCTGGGATTTTCCCACTTGAGTTGATTGATGTTGGACTTACAGTATTCAGTGTCGTAGAATGCAGAGGATTTCCCTAGAACAGAGGTAAATTCCATTGATACAATGTCCATTTTGTAGTTTTTTTTTTTTTTTTTTTTAACTGAGCTATATAGTTAGAGAAACAATTCATAGTTTTTGCTACAACAGCTTGTTGCTGGTGGTCTCTGCTAAGGCAAATGTTAACCTTGTTGGGTTGGTGGGCCTGGGTCGGGTCTCTTCCTTTTTCCCAGTGGGGCGTTTTTGGCCTTGGTGGTTTTTGTGGGGGTTTTGTGTTGCACCTCTCTCCTTTTGTTCCTTTGTTGGCTTGGTCTGCTCTTTTCCCAATTAAGGGTGAATACCCTCACATGCTGCTTTATAGTTGTATATCATGAGTTAATCATTTTCTTGGTGATTTCTTTGACTGGTTATACGTGCTGTATCTCTTTTATTATTAACTATTTTAAGGATTGAGGGTAGAATTATCCATGCCCTGACTGAGGGGTTAAATGTTGCAGCCTTCTTACATGTTCACTGATAAACAACACCGAGGGCCTTTTGAGTTTTCAGAAGATCTTGGAAGTTTGTCTGTCGGAGTAGAATCAGCTGATACTGTAAGTCCAGCCCAGAGAGTTGAAGCAAGTGACAATGATCTACTGCTTAGCACTTCAGAGAAGGAAGAAAGTAGAGGTCCTAGTAACAATGGCTCTGCATACAGTGCTCCTTTATATGATAGTTCATCTATTTCTGTTTCTGCTGTGCAGACGCAATCAGGACCTACATTGCAAAACCAAGCTTTACCAGCCAATACTCCAAATGCTAGCTTGGCTATTGATGATCTACTTGGTTTAGGTCCTCCAGTGGCACCACCACCTGAACCTTCACCCCCTCCTTTGAAGCTTAATCCTAAAGCTTTCTTAGATCCAACCAATTTCCAGCGAAAATGGGGTCAACTTTCAGTAGCTATATCTCAGGTTTGCCTAAGTCTCATGTTTTTTGTTATCTCTATTTTGCTTTGTCATGACTTTTTTGTTTACCTTAATGCTTGTTGTGTGTTCCTACTATAATAATTATGGTTCAACCAGATCTTTCTCAATATATGTAACTGGATGATCCAATTGGTGAATGGGTTGGTGATACTTTATAAGAAGCAAATATCAAATGACGTAGGATACTGCTTCTGGCTAACTGATCCTACTATTCTGCTTCTTTTGTGAGTCTAGAAGATGAAAGATACCTTGAATCTAGTATACTTTTATTCTTAGATTTACTTATATAGCTGGCGCATGGAGATCTTGCCTTACAAGGTTTAAAGAAAAAAGATGCCCAAAAGAGTCAGTAATTATTCATATACAATTCCGACACATAACTGCATCGTAGTTGGCCCAGAGTCAAGGGGACCTGAAGCATTTGAGAGGGGGTGGATGCCAGGCAACACCAACTAGATGACCAGTGCATGAGGCTCCCTCTATTACATGGTCTGGAGATGTACACAGCCTTGCCCCAGCTTCAAGAGAAAGAGGCTGGTTCCTTAGTTTGAACTTAAAAACACGAGGTTGCAATAGACCAACCATACCATTGAGCCAGGGCCTGCCCTCAACTGTATATTTTGATATTTTTGCTGATACATGATAAGGTTTTCCTCTGCTATCATGCAATCATGAGATCATGCTTCATGCAAGGCTATTTGCATCCTGGCATTCTTAAAAGGGCATACACAGAGCATGGCGTTCCTGCCACTGTGTGGTATGTGGAGGGATGAGCTTTACCCCTATGTTGTGGACAGACTATTTCCCAACTCGAGGCGGCGACTAGTATGTCGCAGTGGAGCAACCTTACTATTGCTCTAGGGTCACTGCATACTATGTTTCCAAAATCTGGTACTGATTTATATCTTACTGGAGAAGAAGATATCTGAATTTCATTCACACACCCATTTACCCTTCTCTTGAGGGGTTATAACACTTAATACCTTTGAGCTAGTTCACTGAAGAGTTGATGAGAGATGATCACGTACTATTTTTCATTTACTCCAGAAACAAATTGTTTACATCACCACATTTAAATTTCTGTAACTACAAGTTTCTTTTTATTGTGAATTCCATTTTATGCATAAGATTTATCATCTATTCAGGAAGTTCCCATGGGCTCTGAAGGAACTGCAGCTTTGACAACACCTCAAGTCCTCCTCCACCACATGCAAGGCCATTCCATTCATTGCATAGCCTCGGGTGGTCAAGCTCCAAACTTCAAGGCTTTCTTCTATGCACAAAAGGCAGAGGAACCTGCAGCATTCTATTTGGTGGAGTGTATGATTAATACATCTTCATCCAAGGCACAGATAAAGATTAAAGCTGAGGATCAAAACACAATCAATGCATTCAGTGCTTTGTTTCAGTCAGCCTTATCCAAATTGGGTATGCTATGACCATTTTCTTTTTCTTGACTTCCAATTTGATTTCCCCCCTTGTGAGCTCAATGGAGAGTAGATTCTCTCATTGTTGGGTATATGTTTTTGATTTCTCCTGAAGAATCCTGAGCCCCCTTCTTTACGTGATTACCACGTGGGGGAGAAAAAAGAGTGACGGATGTTCTGTATATGAATTTTTGCCTTCAATCATTCTTTCGCACTTCAATTTTCCAAACTTTTCCTTGACGTACAATATGTTACAGTACATGATATTTTTCTTTCTACAGATATTTCCCTTCTTTGTGCTTGGGAGAACAAGCCCTTTTTATTTCATTAACTAGCTTTTGTGCAAATTTTTGTTCCACGCACTCTTATACATATATACTGAAATGGATCTCAGATTACAATATTAACCAGCTGCATGTTAGTAGAACCCTGGAGAAGCACAGTCTGAAGAACTTGGAACTCTATACTTCCACTGCCTCAGTTGCCTGTGGACAAGTGGGGTTCATTTCTTGCATTGTTTGAACCAGTGGTTGTTGGCTTGTCTATGCTAGGTAGTGGCAGTCTGAACGGTCCTATTGGCTGGCCCGATGGTTGACCCAGAGTCTATCCAAATCTTCGTGGATCATTTAGAAAAGGTATACACTTCAAATGATCCTACTTTTCTTTCTCTATTGGCTCGTAGAATACTGTTTCATTTCAAATGGCTCTTGGGGACATGGAGGTTACGGTTCAAATGACTTGGGATTACCATATCAGCCGTTTCACAAGAGAGTGGAATTCACTGGATTAACCATGTTTCTGCTGTAGCCTTCCTCAATAGGAACTCATAGCCTCCATGCAGAGAGATATGGGATCATTGATTCTAAATCATAGTTTTGAAATGGTAGCTGATATCACGATCCTTTTTTATGTGCTGAAGCTCCTCTTCGAAAATCTGTCAGATTCGAAATGTTAACACCTTACGCACTCAGACTTACTGATTCCAATCTAGATTAGAGTCGTTGGAGATGAGACAGGATGATCTGCTGAAAAGAGACTAGTGCCGTGTTTGGTATGCATCCTGAAATGAGTACAATTTAGAATCCACTTTCAGTTCTTCAAAATCTAGAACGGTGAATATTTAGAACCGTTCAGCTAACATAATCACAAGTCTGTTCATACGTTAGGGGTGAAACACCCAAAAAGAGGAATTAACAACTCAGAAGGAAAAGCCTGATCCGCTTCAAAATTTTCCTTTCAACTCTCAAGTATGATCCTTGAAAGAATACCAGAGTCTCCTTCAACAATAGAGGCACTAGAGGCATCTTCGAAATCTTATCCGAGACGACAGTGCATCTCTCTAGACATGATTGATCCAAACCATCTCAGTAGAGCTCAACAGCACCTTTGATTTCATGAACTAACCTGGAACCAGTGGAAAAGCAAGAAACTGCCTACTAGGTAATCCACTTCCACACAAAACGGACCAAATCCCTTCTCTACGATCATCAACAACAAACCTTCCTTTGACTTAGATATTTCAGCCTCTACAACGGAACCCAAGGCTATGGCTTCTACAAGAACACCTATATAACTTCCTGTTTGATCTCATAAGACTTCTCCAACCTACATAAACTGGTTTGATCATTCACAGAAGCAGCGAACGTGTTCATTAGAAACTATTTGATGTAGGCTGCATTGGATCTGTACAACAATTGTGCTACTCTTTAGTTAAACTGTTTCTTCCATTAATATTGGCACCCTAATATCTCATCATCTTGGTTGTTCTCAGCCAAGCAAAAAATGACTTGTTATTCACGTTGGGCCACAGAGGGACTAAATCCATCGACTATAGCTTTTTGGACCTGCTCATTCACAGCCTACGATTTTCACAACCCATAGGTTTCGTTATTCAAGAATCTTGTAGATAAGTGCACAAAGAAATCTTATTGATTAACGTAGATTTAGTGATAAGAGAATAAAATAACAAGTAAAGATTTATTCATTTTTGACATTCTACTGATTTCAATCCAATTAAAAACTAAGACCAAAGCTGTGAGCTGATTTCATCGGATCTGAGTTTTATCTGTGATAATACTTTTTAAGAGCATTAACATGAACAAGACTGGAGAAAAGAGAGAAAGAATACGCAAAGAGAATAAACAATTGGACCATAAATTAAAATTTTTCATATTATTTCATATCCCCAACCCTACAGATGAGATATCAGCAGTTGGAGTACATCCCATCAGATTCAAGGACACAGGGACGCAAAAACCAATTGTCTGCTTCTTAGGCTGTGAAGCTAATGAATGTGAATTACCAAAAAAGACAGGGGAAAGACAGAAAGAAAGAAAGAAAAAAAAAAAAGCTAATGAATATGAAAGCCAACATGCAAATGAAGGCACAGTAACCAACAAAAAACTATAGACCCAAAAAAATAAACAAATGAGTGAGACAAGCACCAATACACACAAAGAACATCTAAGACTTAATCTATTAATTTTCATGAAAAAAAAAAAAAGAAGCAGCTTTGAAAGGGATGTACCAAGATGTCAAACCAACTTAAACCCAGCATCGTTTGCACTTGATCTTGGCTGGATTTGAGATATGCCTGCTGTGCTTAAGAGGTTAGGGAACAAGATGCTGTCAGATGATTCTAAAAATCCTATTGAACCCCACTCTGGGATAGTGACTTGAGGCCTGCTTCTATATCCTGCAAGGTGATCGTTTGTAGTTCATCTACGTTTGCACAGTCAAAATCAAGCCTGAAATCCAAATTCTCTCTAGCATTGGCTAACAGTGGATCTATTAATCCTCCATTCATCTCCTTTTGCTGTTTCTCTGTTGTTCCTCTGTCTATCAGATCAGCAATGGAATCCACACTGCAGGATGGATGCAACTTGAACCCGTACAGTAAACTGTCTTCTTCATGATTATTCATCTTCAAATGGATTATCTGAGCTAATTCTTTGGAACTGAAGTCAACAAAGTAAAAGAACTTGGTCACTCTTCTGCAGAAGCCTTCATTCGAGGAGATTACACGCTTCATTGGCTCACTGTAGCCAGCAAATATGACCACTAATTTTCCACTATCCATGACAGACATGATCTCCTCCAAGGCCTCCAACCCGTAGTCCTTGTCATCAGACTTCTGCATAGGTATCAACCGATAGGCTTCATCCACAAAGAGAATTCCTCCTTCAGCTTCTTTGATCTGTTTACAAGAAGCCTCATCACTTGCTTTGTCACCACAATAAAACTTGCAATAGTTACCAGAACCGGAAAAAAATACAAGATTTAAAAAACAAAGCAGCATGAAAGAGCAATATGGATTTAGAAAGCAGGCAGCATGAAAGAGCAATATGGATTTAGAAAGCAGGCAGCATGACAGAGCAATATGACATTATACCTTTCTTCTAGTCTTCGGTCCTGTATGCCCGACAAATTCTCCTACCAAATCAGTCCTCTGCACTTCTGTTACTTTGTCAGTAGGCAAAAATCCTACCCTGTGGAGTAGCCTCCCAAGGATTCTGGCCATCATTGTTTTACCTGATCAACATTCGCCCATTGCAATAAGCAGGAAGCAAATCAAGTAATAGTTTGAAAATTTAGATATCATGTAAAGCGTTTCAAAAAAGGAAAAAAGACAATGGTCAACTATAAGATCATAATCATTTCATCCAGTTGTGATGAGGTTGATGGTGGAACCAAAGCTAATATGTGAACCCCAAAACGTTTCCCAAACATAAAGGAAGAAAACAGATTTGCAAGACCTCAACAATGCTTTTCTAGCATTCTCAACATGAACTTTTCCCACTGTCGTGATGTAGCACCATACAATTTCATTCACAAACATGTTTTGTTCATCGATTACCTGTTCCAGGATTTCCAAGGAATGCCATATGAGGGGGCTTCCTTGCAGCAACCTTGAGCCCAAGAGCTCTCCGCCTCTCATCTAATAGCATTCCTTTGGCCCACTTCCGTAGTTGTTCCTTCAGATCATGCAACCCCACAAGATTTTTTAATGCCTCCTCAAGTTCAGCCATCTTTGCTTTTGTTTCACTGCATGCTTCCATGGCTCTGCGTTTCCTCTGCTCATCAATATGCCAATGGAGAATTTCCCGCAACTTCTCATTTCCAGAACCTTGTGATAGATGATTCAAAGGAGTCATGCCATCCTGTAGAAAACAGGTTTAACCAGATCTGAGTTAGGATAATTTGCATATAATTGGATACCAATCTTTCGATTATTGAAATGTAATGGGAATTGTCCACACGTTATCCTGAACACTGCAATCAGCGTTGTACTCAAGCAGGGTCTTCACAGTTAGGCAATCCTCAGCATGAAGCGAGTGCCATACTGCAAGGTGCAAGGGTGTCATTCCATTCTGCAAAAGTAGGGAAGAAACCACAGAGCTTTTTCAGAATGCATATTCTGCAACTCCATATATCTTCCATCTTCAACTGAAGCAGGGTAACATGAAGCAGGAAAACAATCCAAAAGAAAAAGAACATACATTGGCTTTAGCCTCCACAAAAGCACCATGATTAAGAAGCATTTTTGCTGCTTCACTGCATCCATTCTTTGAAGCCATGTGCAATGGGGTTTCTCCATACTGCAGGACAGACCACAAAATCAAATGACCATTTGTACATCATAAGTGAAACGGAAATTCAGTTCATTTCTGCAGACAATTGATATCGTGATGGATCTAAAACACATGTACCTACCATATTTTTAGCCTCCAACTCAACCTTTTCTGTGCCTCGCCAATTGAGCAGAAACTTAACTATCTCAACATTGTTGTGGCCAGCAGCAACATGAAGAGGTGTATGTGCCATCTGAGTTTAAGCAAGGAAAAAACAACAATCTCATCAACACACTTGCAAGAACATACATACCAATAATAGGAAAAATGAAGTTGGTCAAGATTACTCAATATCAAATTTTTGGTAAAGGAATGAGAATGGCAACAATCTAATGACACACTTCCTGAAGCAGGTGGTAAGGATTGTTTGTGATGGAGCCCCCTGTGAAAAAGGGGAAACTCTGAAAGGCCCCTCTAAGAAATGCCCAACTCACCTAAGGAAAAGGGTTGACTACCAAGGATTTAATTCACAAATCCCATTCATAAATGATCAGGGGGGACTCATGAAATGAACATAAGTACAGTTAAGAGGATACCAGCGAAGCGAAATTCCAATTAAGCAAGATTAAAAAAACACCAAACCGTGGGAAGTGTTTAACACGAATAACAACAGCCATAACCTTATCCCAACTCAAATAGGGTCTGCTACATGGATCCTTAAAAGGTTAAGTAAAACAAAGTCCCCAATTGTGACCAAATTTCAATAAAGAAGTACTGGAAGTAGATAAAGAGAACGAAACAGAGAAGCAAACGCAGTTAAATTGAAGGAATGGAGCAGATCAACATCAAACAAAGATTCTTGAAATAGATCTTTGCGTAAAAACATCAAACAGTAACTTGCACAAAGAAACAAAAATGCAACCTAATTCATCATTTACATAAATGCAGCCAAAGGGCAAAAGCACATGAAATTGTCAAGCCCAATCCATAACAGAATGAGAAAGCCATCTCCAACCTTCCCTGGAATGAATTCCAGAAAAGAGAAGGAGGGTTCGCAAGAATTGTGTTTCACTTCGTGCACCCAAATGAAAACTTGAAGTAAGGTGACAGAGAAAGAAAGATTACGACAGCATTTCGATCGTTGAGAAGAGTAGGGTTGTCCTGAAGCTTCTTCTGAAGGGCAACGAGATCTCCCGACTGCGCACAGCCATGGATAGTTGTGGGTTTCGCAGATCTTGCACGCTGATCATGAGGCCCCGGCATATCTCTCTCTCTCCGGACAAATAACAGAAATTACAGAGATGGGAAAGCCGACAGAGAAAGAGAGAATGCCTGAATTTTCGTCTGGTTTGGAATGGATTGGATTCTGATCAGGAAATTTATTCAAAATCTTTCAAGGATTGGCGATTCCGCCTCACGCGGTTGACGGCTAGTCCAAGCACCCTGAGATTAATGGAGGACTCCTCACCAGTGACCACCGTCCAGGGAAGCTATAATTTTGGAACGAAATTTCGCCGCAAGGTAGCGGGAATTTTCCAGCTTACTCCTATTAACACCCAATTAAATAGAATCTAAAAGAAAATTTTCTATTTTTAAGAATCTAAAGAAAGATAAAGAAAAGAAGAAAAAAAAAAGCCAAAGATATTTATAAAAGAGTTACCGATTTCTTTTGGAAAATTTCAAGACACCTCAAAATAATAGGCTAGAATTAGTACATTCCAAAATTACAAATTGACAATAAATCCCAGGATGTGTGGCTATATAATTTTGTAATTATTATTCTTACAATTTTATATCATTTTTTTTTTTTGTCTCAAGAACTGATCATTTTATTATTGGAAATCAGACATGCAAACGGATCAGATTCTACTTGAATACATCAATATCCAAATCCAAATAGCAAAATCGCTATTCAAATATGAATCTGGTGAAAGTTTTTAGAAGGTATCTGAATTATATCCAATAATAATCATATCCGATAAATTATCTGATTATTGATTGTTGATTGTCATTATTTTAATTTTTTGTCTCTAATTATCGGTTTTCTAATCCGATTATCAACACTTTTTAGAGAAAAAAATGTATAATATTTTACTTTAATCGGATAAATTTCTGATTTTTTATTTTTCGATTGCCGATTACCTGTTTCGAATTTGATTATTATTTATTTTTAAAGAAAAAATGTTTAATACTTTACTCTAATTGGATAAATTATTATCCAGATATTATCTAATCCAATACGCAATTATCCGAATCCAAATCCGATTGTTTATCGCACGAATATATATACATTTTCAGTGAGAAAAATTTTAAATTTAGATGTTCTTAAATGAATACGAATATAAATTTAGAGACAAATTTCAGCTATCCATTTATAGGTCTACTAGAAATAACAAGGCCTGAAACGCTCTTGAATTACATGTATAATGTTCACAGCTTTAAATGAGCACAAGAAGTCTGCAATAACATTTTCTATACGAAAACAACGAAAATGAACAGACAAAAAACCATGGACTAACAAAGACATGCTCTAACGCAATAGATGTTTATGGAGGAACTGGGACCATAAAGCTAGGCTAAAACCAGCGAGCAATCACAAAAGATGGTGATGGAATCCAAATTGAGGGCTGAGACAAAATGATTGGGAAGGGGTGGTGCAACCGAAGCCAAACAATTGGGGGAAGGGAAGTAGATGGTTTCTGCCAAGGTATGATTTGCTGAAGCTCAAATGATAGGCGGACCTCCGGTGAGGGCCGTGGGGTGTGGTCACCAATCTCGTCTTTATGATCTTTTTTTTTTTTTTATGAGGTTCATCCGTGCCAGCTTGCGTGCACCACGATTACATCCTCAAATTAATACCACCGAATGGGTGCAAACCCAAGACCTCCCCGTGAGAGGTAGAGTCTTTAACCGCTTTCAATTGAACCTGGGAGGCAGAGTATTGCATGTATGTACATCGTTTGCAGAAAATAGAGTTTTCAGTAGAGGTTGCTTCCACCCAAGTGTGTTCCAACTTCCAACTACTAAGCTAATCAACCACCCAATGGAACTGTCCATTTTGAGCAATTGTGATTCTTCTTAAGGGAAGAATGGGACCCATGGTTGCGTATAGAAACCCGTGGTAGTGCCATCCTCAATGTGCTTCCTTATTCCTTGCTGAATTAGAGACTAGCTCAGCCCCGTGACGACACCTTGGTTTAATTGAAATTACTTCAGTAAATGTGCAAGACCGTCATTCAAAATTTCTGATCATCGGATCCAAAATTTCAGTCGAGATTTCGATCCGACAGCTCAAATTGTTTCGCATGACAATCCTAGTTTAATGGCCTCAACTGGGAAACACGTAGGGAAATATCCAGCTCTAAGAAACTAGCACCAAAGAATATCTGATTGATGCGTATGTCTCCAAAACTACCTTGCAAGTAGAGTTTAGTTGAATGTCTCAAAATCCCTAAAAGCTAGCCCTCCGTCGTCCGGTTCATGCACAAACGCTTCCAATTATTCCAACGAATGCCTTTCCTATTTATGATGTGGAATCATCTCCTCCCCTTTAGGGTGTTGGAAGGACTTCGTATCTTCGAGTCCGGATCAGCTCCCCGATGGGTTCACAACCACACAAAACAGTGGGGCCCACGGTGAAAAATACTTTTTAGAAAAAAAAAAAAAAAACAATTTAAAATTTTATCCGTGGGCCCCACTATTTTGTGTAGTCGGGAAGTCCTCGGGAGTCACTCTGTGCTACCCCGACGGGGTGAAGATCCGGATTCCGTGTCTTCTACCTGTTAGGGTGTCTCCACCATTCATTAAGAGGGCCTACAAAAAATTACTGGTTTCCTTATCTTTGATTCATTTTGTTGGCACTCACAAGTGAAATTCTCACACTTCTCCCCTAATATTAGTTGAAATGACAAGAAAGGAGCATAAATTAAGGAAAGACAAACGTGTTACGCATCTGATTTCCAGCATTGTAAGGAAAAATGTCCATCGCCCAGACCAAATTTTAGCCTTTTAGGTCCATCTGTGGTCCAAGACTTGTTATACGGCACATACGTGGCATCAGAAACCCAGAAAGATGAGGTTGCTCTAACGTATGGTCATCACACGCCACGCTTCTCTTGTCTTTATGTCCTTATTCTGATATTTTTCCCGGCTACTTTCTGTCCTTTCAAATCATTATCAACAATTTATCACTTATATCATACTCGAAACTTCGGAAATTTACCGAAAAATCTCTCTCTGCGAGCACCTATATGATTGGGGAAAAAGATTTCAAGTCTTAACGCAATTCTTTTCTCAGGCCTCCATGGCCACTATCCCTAAGCTTCACCTCTCTCCACAGAGCTTCCAAGATCACTCCAGAACCGCTCAGAAATTGAAATTCAGGCAGTTCTTTTGCCGGAAACCTGCAACACTCGATGCTATTTCCGTTATCGGCCAATTGAATGGCTACAGTGGAGTAACTTTACTGCGGTGCAGGTCATTCAGATCTGAAGATGGAGGAGACTTTACAGAGAAGCAGGAGAGCGAGGTAAAGACGGATGGAGGAATCTCCAAGCAAAGTCCACATCCGCCGAAGAAAAGAAATGGATTTCTTCCGTCTCTGACATCTTTTCTTCTTGGTTTGCACTTACCATCAGAAGGCGAGCGCCAGAAAACTCTGGCGAATGTGGATGAGTTTTTCTTCTCTGTGAGTTGTCTTCTTCACTAATGCGTAAGCGTAATTGTTAGGAATTTGAGCTCAAGTTTGATTCCTCAACTTTGAAGTTTTTAATTTGTCCTCTTTACTTTTGAACTGGTTAGGTTTCCACTCAAATTGGAAGATATGTTGTAACCATGATGAGCACTGGAGTAATACTTGCAGTTGGCTTTCAGTTGTCAGGTACGAAATCACATGCTTTTGTTTCCAGAATTATTGCATTATATGTCCTTTTTTCAGAGTGTTGATTACTTTGATCTTCATCCATATAAATCTTACTTGGAAATTTTGTGAAGGTGGTGACAGCCAGATGAATGCTCTGATTTGGTTTAGCTGGCTTGGTGGAATCATCATCGGAACGTTGATAGGGTCTAACCTTGTTTTAGAGGAACACTGTAGAGCTGGGCCAAGGAACGTTGTCATCACCGGAAGGTATTCCTTTGTCGAGTTTTGACCACAACACCAACTTCCCCCCCCCCCTCTTTTCCCTCTTTTCTTTTATTTTCTCAAACAAGATAATTGAGTATTAGTTTAGCAATTGACACTGAGACTGCGAATGAAAAGAAAAGGGAAAAACAATGTTGAAGAATTTTGGATGCATTCTGCATGGTGTATCCGTTTGTTTATGAGTAGTTATTGATAGAATTTCAGGTTTATCTAATCTCAATATCGTCTTTCTCAATGCATATAATGTGCGGATGTGTGGAGGCTGAACTATGACTGGATAATATACTGGAGATATAATTATGCTCCAATGACCGAATGTTTCTATTTTCTGTTACAGTACAAGAGGACTTGGAAAAGCTCTTGCACGGGAATTTCTTCTTTCTGGGGATCGTGTTGTCATTGCTTCTCGCAGGTTTTCATCTGATCATTTCACATGATTCTTTGCATAACTGTGAGTCACAATTTCTCATACTTACTTTGGATCTTATTGACACAGCCCTGAGTCAGTACAAACAACCGTCTCTGAGCTTGAAGAGAACCTGAAGGAATGTATGCTTACTGGGGGTGGTGCATCCATGACAAAAATGAAATATGCGAAGGTGGTTGGTATTGACTGCGATGTTTGCAAACCTGATGATGTTAGAAAGTTGTCTGAATTTGCTGTGACTGAACTCGGTTCTATAGACATTTGGGTGAGTGGTGCCTTTTTCTGTTTGATACACAGAGTAGCATCTTGATTTTGTTGATATGGTAGAGATCTATATACTATTGTTTTCCTTACTCCTTTATGCTTGTTCTTAAACTTATCCTGGTGAAGTTGAAAACGTCATAGACGATCTCTTATTTTTTGGACCTTTTTTTATTTATTATAATTAGTTTTTTATAATATTGTTCTAATGCATTTATTTTTGGAAAACTCTTGGACAGATAAACAATGCTGGGACTAACAAAGGCTTTAGACCCCTACTGGATTTTACAGATGAAGACATTGAGCAGGTTTGCAAAAATTTTCAGTTTATCTATTTTCTTCTGATGCACTTGGTGACCCCTAAAAAGTTTCTTATGGGTGGCAACTAAGATGTACCAATTTGTTTGCTATGCGACCTCTTTTAACATGGCGGATTTCAATGTCTTGGTTTCATACATGATGAACAAGAATTTCTTGACTTTCTTTGTTATTGTAATAAATATTGAAGTCATGAACAAAAAAACCACACATGGGGCTACTCTACCAGATCTTCCTGTTTTGGATAAAAAGTTCCAATTTTCCTTGTTAAAACCTTCAAACAGCAGAAAACATGTTAGTTGACAGAAGTCAATGCATGCATATTTAGCAGGTTTTTATTAACATACAAACAGGAGGAGCTAAAGCAATAAACCAAATGTCTATGAAAAGCTTACTATTGGTCAATCATTTTTTGCCATAACTAACCGAATAATATCATATTGCATATGCATGGATTCTATGCTATATATAATTTAACATCTTGGGTCACCTTGGCACTTATGATTAGGCATCTCCCTCAAACTTGCTAGAAATATAACATTCACATGCATTGTGTTTAAAGGATCTCATTGATTTTGTTATTTTATATTCTTGAATTTTGATGGAATATATTTGTATGTGCATTGTTTTGACTAACTGCTGTTATCATATATGCTCAATGAATAGATTGTCTCAACAAATCTGATTGGATCTTTGATATGCACACGAGAAGCCATGCATGTGATGCAAACCCAGGTGAAGGGTCACATCTTTAACATGGATGGTGCAGGCTCAGGGGGTTCTAGCACCCCTTTGACAGCTGTGTAAGTGGTTTAAGGATTCAAGTTATTAATTGTTATAAGAAGACAGAAAAATAAATTTCTTACAATTTTGTATTTCTCCTGTAACTTTTCTTGGTGAAGAGATTTTCCTATTATGATGTTGGGGCTCTTTGTCTGTTTGAAAAGAAAAAAATTAGGGGATATATCTATTATCCATGTTCATATATTTGTTGGTGACGCTAACACCATCATATGTATTCTAACTTATAGCTATGGTTCAACCAAGTGTGGCCTAAGGCAGCTTCAATCATCGCTTTTGAAAGAGTGCAGACGTTCTAAGGTTGGAGTACACACAGCATCTCCAGGCATGGTTCTTACAGATTTGCTACTAAGGTACCATAAATACATCCCAAGTGCTGCTATGAATATGCATTTCCTGTTCAATTGTTTTCCTTAGATTATTAAAGAAGCATTTAACTCCCCTTTCAATATATATTCATTCCGGCCAAGGGGAGGGGGGTAAGCCCAACTCCCCCCGCGGAGGCCGGCGCACCACCGGCGGCCCTATTAGGAAATCCCCCCACCCTATACCTCTTCGGATCAAATATATATATTCATTCAAAATTCAAACTTCCCATCCTACTTTCCACTGAGCATAGAAGTGCTTATGCTTCTCCACATGATTTATTTCCCCTAACATTAGCATCTCCTGGTATTCTCCACCTTTGTTTTTCAGTTATTATTGAGTAAATCGGGTTATATTAAACTTTTTTGCAGCAATCCAAATGCATTTAACAATGTGAATTCCCCTTGGATATTTCTTTTTCACAGTTGGGTCCTGACATTGTTTACTCCATTGGTGGTTTACTTGCAGTGGCTCAACTCTTAAAAACAAACAGATGTTTAATATCATTTGTGAGCTTCCAGAAACAGTGGCACGAACTTTAGTTCCTCGAATGAGAGTAGTAAAGGGAACTGGAAAAGCTATTAACTATTTGACACCACCAAGAATCCTGCTTGCTTTGGTCACTGCTTGGTTGCGACGAGGTCGCTGGTTTGATAGCCAGGTACTGCAATTTGTTTTCTTTTTGGATATTTTATTCATTGAACTGTTTCCTTCTAAACATAGACATGAAAAGATGGACTGAATCAGATAAGTGCTACTCTTCTGCATGTTGGACCAATCTATGCTTCCAAATAACTGTTTTGGTTGAATAATATGCTTCAAATAACTTGGATGAACAAATTGGGACTGCAAGCTATTATAATTTAAATATCATTGTATTGATTTAGTCTGTCTAGGATAAGTTATATGCTCCCTTGATTCAGTTTATCTGTCTGCTACTTTTACTATGTCTTCTTGTGATCCTCAGCTCTGCTTGTGAAGCTTTAGATTCAGCTAATGCATGCTCCCATGGCCCTGTGCCTCCTTTTTCTCATGTTAACAAAGTTTTGGTGATTAGAACAGTTTAAGTTACATGGAAGAAGTCGTCTTCTATAAACAAGCAGCCTTATACCTTTTGTTCCTATTCCTATGCTCAGTCCCTGCATAAATTCTACCAGCTGCTAAGGTTCTTTCTTGTGTTAGTATGAAATTTTGATGTGAGAATGTTCTAAATCGTGATTGTCAGTTCTGTATCTCTTATGATGAAACCTACTGTAGTTTTTAAATTGTAAATTTTCTGAGTAGGCAATTCAGTTTTTGAAAGCTTTGCATACTTAAAGAAGCAAGGATTTATTTTGTTTTGTTGTACAGGGAAAAGCATTATATGCAGCAGAGGCGGATCGGATTCGAAACTGGGCAGAAAGCCGTACTCGTTTCTCTTTCACTGATGCAATGGAGATGTATACGGAGAACACCTGGGTTTCAGTGTTTTCACTTTCTGTTGTTTGTGCCTTCATCATTCTTTCTAGTTCAGGTGGCACATTTCATCACACCTGAGCTTTCATCAAGATGTCCAACTGGGAAGCACAAGAGTTGGTTATCCTCTAATGCGGCTACTATATCCTAGTAGCAGAAAGCTACAACATGAGGTACAGATCCATGGATATTCTCTACATCTGTTCACTTTCTCCTACAATTTGCGGAATTAGGGGCTTTTGGGCTATGGATTATAAAGCCCTGTTTTAACACACCCACGTGCTGAAGTTTGATTGGGTACCAGGCTGTCGTATAAAATTAAAATGTTTGCATCAACTCCATCAAGTCAGCATTCTCCATTGGAATGCTTGTGTCATGTAACACCCCTCATTAATTGTAAAGAAAGTCTGTCTTGACTTGTAAATTATATTTTCACCGGGGAAAAAATAAACTTGTATAGGATATATCCTTTGACTATGAATCATGCACAAAGATCCTATTATAAGCTAAAGCTGTTGCTATGCTGCTGTTTGGGTTCCTAGGCTTTTCAGATCAGAGGGTTGATTTTTCAAGGGGGTTTTCCCAGCCAATTTGGATATGGTATGTATTTAAATTGGCAGAAACCAATTCTACTATGATCCATGCTTGCTTCTTCTTCTTCTTCTTCCTTTTTATTTTTTTATTTTTTTTTGGGGGGGGGGGGAAAGGTAAAGTCATTGGGAAATTGAGCTATTATGAACATTGACATCTGAATTATCCTTGGAATAGTGTTCAATATATGCCTTTCAAGGATGTTTTATTGGTAGTGTGGATCAAAAGTTGCTCTGATATCATGAAAGGACAAGTTTTAGGAGTTGTAATTGCATACTCAAAAATGAACATGTGATGTTTACTTATAAATCAAATGGTACAATTACAATAGCCAACAGCTTGACTGTACTACAGCTAGTTTTGGTGGTTACACGAGAGAGCTCATAAGGGTTTCAAATTTCAAAATTTCAAACTAAGAGTCCCAATGTCTATTGCCAAATAAGTCTTATCCCAACTATATGGATTGGGGTTCCATGGCATTAGAGTGCCATTCAGGTCACACATGCTCTTCCAAAACACTTGTTCTAGTCTATCTTTACCCTTTTATCACATTCCATTAAAGATGAACATATCTCCTCATAGAAGCTTCACAGTAATTTATTATGAATGAGGGCGGCAATAAAGTCTGCTTTAATTTTCTTATTTTGTTCATTCTTTATTTTATCTTCTATAATTTTATTAGAATATTAGTCATCACTACTACGACATCTAAAATTGGCTCCTCTCCTTGGAGAAAATCTCCTAACAAATGCTTCATTATAAGATTCAGCCACATGTTTTTTTTTTCCCTTCCTTTTATGGTGTTTGAGGTTTATCTAGCCAACCGTGTGCTCCGACATCCTTGAGGGGCTTTGACTCAGGATCACCTGACTTCTCCGGAAGTATGGATCATACCACTCTTCCAACCGTCAATTGACCACATGTGATATTTTAATTTAAAGATATTTTCTAGATTTATCTTAACCCTTGAATTAAAATATTATACATAGTTAAATCTTTTATAACTCATTGAATACTCATTAGAATAGCTCCCACAAGAGAGTTCCAAACTCACTGTATCTTTGCTACCAAAAAGAAAAACTCGATATCCTCTCAACTCATTTTTGAATTCTTCTGTTCCCCTCCAACGAATCATGATGGGCTGCCAATGGTGGATTAGTAGAGCGGTTAAAAGTTCAACCTCCCACAAGGAGGTCCTGGGTTCATACCCATCCGGCGGCACCTATATAGTAATATTTCCCACCATCCTATATATAAACTCTTCAGATTCCAAAAAAAAAAAAAGAAGAACCATGATGGGCCGGTGACGCCGGTCTAAGACTCTAAGCAAGGTCATAGACCCATTAATTTCTGGCGGAGAGCAAGGTCTAAGGCCCATGAAGTCTGATGCCTTGGAATGCAGTTTAAAATTTGAACACGGTTCACGAGTCTCACAGTTCCACACCTGCAGTGCTGGCTGCTGGCGAGCTTGACGAGCTTGACCTCCAAAGGCTCCTCCTATCCATTTTGTTGTAAAGCCATTTTCACACGTGTGACCCCACACCCACGTTTCAGGGGAGAGGAGAGAGGAGAGAGGAGAGAGGGTAGAGTTTACGAAGACGCTGCACGTTCACCGGACAGGGAATCACGATCCGCTCGTTACATAAAATAATCTCACCGTAGAAACCGGTAATCCCGGCAAATGATTGCCTTGTTCTTTCCGCAAGTGAAATGGCTTCTGATTCTGCCACGTGGAAATGAGTTTCGAGGAAGAAACGTTGATCGTGTTGGACCATCTCCCGGTTGGTCCAATCACGACCCGGATAACGTTTTTTATTTTAAGAATATAAACTCGAGCCCTAATTGTCGCAGTGAATCACGGAAGATCTCGCGGATAAACAGAGTGGGGAACTGTGTAATTATGGTAGTTGCCGGGGCTGGGCGCATAAAAATAAATTATTTTAAATTACAGCGCGTGTATTTTGGTGATGGACCCTGGCCGGCTAGCTAGACTTGAATCTTGCTGCTTGCAACAAGTCAACGGTCAAAGAGAGGCGCCCATATATCACCTTTGCTAGATGCGTTGCACAAGATAATTCCCGTTTACTTTTCTTAATTTCAATATATGAGAAAATTTCATATCCAACAGCGCCGACGGGGCGTCGCTGCTTTCTCGGATGATGTTAAACATGTCTTTTTTTTGGCAAAAAATAAAAATAAAAATGTTAAACATGTCAAGTCAAGTTAAGCCTCCCACCGCTTGCCATGTCCTCAAAAACAATTATAGACAAATTTTGTCTCGCAGAATAAAAAAGAGAGACGGTTGTTGAACAAAGGCCAACGGGGCTGGCGAGACAGGGAACCGAAACTCAAGGAATTAAAATCGGACTTGTTTGTATCTGTATCGGCTGTGATTCGTATCGGTACCTCATTGAAATTTACAGAAAGACTAAGCCAAAAAAAAAAACTAGTGAAGAGAAGGGATGAATCTTGCCCGTATGCCTTCTTCATGCCAGAGACTTATATTCTTTTGCATCTTTCAAAATAACCTTTTTTTTTTTTACTTAAAATAAATTATTTTTTCTCTTTTTTTCTCCTTTCGGTGGACATATTGTTTCAAATGTTATATGCAAACTATGGTGAGAATAGGTTAAAGAAAATAAAAGAACATGAGAATGATGAAATTAACTGTTATGTACTTGCATAAAATCAAGTATGTTATAGGCCAATTTAGGCCTAACTCTCAAAATTATCATTTTTCAATATTATCTTTTTTATCAAAAGAAATGCTCTCCACTAATCATAGTGATTCTTGAATCCTGACATCTCATGTTATGTTAATCTCGCAATATTATCAAGACCATTATTGAAATACAAAAATGGAATATGTTATGATACCAACAGTGTGAGGTCAACTTTAAATAGTAATAGTTCTATCAATATAGGTATGATAAATTAATATTACATGTTAAAAAGTTTTGTCCTAAGTTTTATTTTATAATAATAAAATTCAATACTCAAAATCCCTTTGAGAATATTAGGCTTATTTTGGGTTATATTCCATATTAATTGTTGTAACATTTTTGTACACATCATGATAAGCACTCAACTATTAGATACCTAAAGAAGAAGAAGAAAAATAGCAGCCCAATATCGGATGCTTCACAAATGCTTACTTGACAAGCGTCTCCTTAAAGATGATTTCAATGTTAGAACGTGATGCTCTATATATTGGCTAGGTTTATAGACAGAGATCTCCTTGAGAAAGGGAAGGGTCGCATGACTTGCATTGCTTGTCCCAACCCCACTCAAATAAAAAGGGGTTTAAAATTTTTATTTTCAAAAGCCCATTTTGATTTTTTTTTTTTTCTTTATTTGTGATGGGTTCGGCCCTCTTTTTTTTTTTTTTTCCAACCCGGTTTCTCAAGGTTTTGCCCTGACTAATCCGGTGTTCGACCCGAGTCGCACACCTGGCTATGGTGGGTGAGTCTCTTAGCGGGAATTTTTTTCATCCACAAGGTTTTGATACTGGAATCTTGCTTAAGCAGACCAAGCTGCTTACCACTTGGACCAACCCTCGTTGGTTCGGCCTCTTTTAATGTGAAATATTAAACCCTGATTAAGTTATTGAATTTCCAAGACAATCATTAAATGGTTCATTGACCATTTAAAAACTCTACTTAAAAATGATTATTTCTCCATTGGAGATTGGTTCCTTTGTCAACCCAACATTTAGTGAAATATAATAGGCCAACCCGATTTGACAAGATTTTTTATGTCTTAATCAACTCGGCTGTTATTTACTAAAAAAAGAAAAATCAAGTCGGCCGTTATGATATTCTGCGAGAAATTTGTCCGTTCCATTTTTATTCTATTATTATTATTATTATTATTATTTTATACCAAACCAACCCCAAACAGCTATCACAGACCTTGGTTCTGTGTGTATTCCGTTTCCATTAGACAAAATAATACCTCATGTCTTCGACATTATCTTATAAAATGATTGGATATAGTTGGAAACTCACTGGAAACATTACCAAAAAAGGAGGAAAAAAAAAAAAAAACCACCAAAGAGAGTAAAGATTCTGTTTGTTCGTTTGTTTGTGGGATTATCATAGCGTGGTGGCCCACAAGATTAGGAGTTTTCTAGCTGCTCTGATTTCCTTATTTGGATTATTGTCTATGCAAGTGATGCATATAAATATCCATATGTTTTGGTTCCAGCTGGAGCTTCGTAGATGCAAAGACATATTTGACCTATAAGGGTCAATTCATTATGCATTTTGTATTAATACATGTTACCCATTAATAATAAGAAGGATGGCCAAAATCATGAAGAGGAAAAACAAGACCTTCTTTTTACTACTAATAGCCATCTAATCCAATAATTCCAGAAGTGGCTTAATTGGTAAAAATCAATAATTTTATATAGAAGATCATAATTTGAATTCTCTCATAATCAGGGGCGTAGTCTTGCCTATTACGTAATACCTCTTTTCTAATATATAAAATCAAATTATATATTAGAAACACGCGTGAAATACAATAAATAATTCATGTTTATCTAAAAATAAGAGTTTGCATCTCTTAAGTAAAAAGTTATGAAGAGTTTAAAAACTAAAATCTTAGGATTAAGACTTCTTGTCTAGAACTTTTCTTTAAAAATAATGTAAAAAAGAAAGACAAGAAAAAAACACAAGAAGAAGAAGAAGCAGTATATAAAGGGTGGATTTTATTTCCCCTCATAGACCTTCATGCATTGTCAATGAAATTTATTAATTTTACGAATAAAACTTAGCTAGTGAGGACCGCATTGTTCTTCGCCAATCACAAGTCACGACACATATTCATGAGATCAAAGACCAAATTTGTATTCTCACAATTTTATATGATTTAAATTATTATAGTAAATGTCCTTTTCTTCAGAAGGATTATGGCCTGTATCGCATTGATTGGAACTTGCAAGTCATTATGCACTCCTCATTTCCTTTCTTAATAGATGAGGAAATGTATACCTCATGTATCTCTTTCAATCTTCCTTTTTAAGAGAGTCAGTTCAAAATATCGAAAAGATAATATCATATGAGATGCTATTATACATGTTTATCTATATCTCTCCGATGATGAGATGTAACAGATTAAATTATGTTATTGTATGCAACATAATATTGAGATGGATGTAGAACTCACCAAGTAGGATTTAAGAAACAGACGTTTGAAGTGTATTTTGTATTAGGTCAAGCTTTAGCAGCTCTAAAGAAATCAACCCTTTCACATAGTAGGTCAGAGTTCGAATCTCCTTGGACAAGGGACGGAGCCTTACTTATATTAATTATATAAAAGCTCTCTTGAGGATATAGTCAAAGTGCGCATAAACTGGCTTAGATGAACCTCAAATTCAAAAAAAATATATATATTTATGCCTCATAGGTATATATTCTTAGGAGAATGATGTATCGTTTTGTATATCTATGCTAGGATTCAAGGATTTTTGAGATCAATGAATGAAAATGTTAGTTTTGAAGCTTGAGAATTTGAATAAGCAAAAGTGAAAACCTAGCTTCAAATAAATGTCAATATAAGAATAGAAAAAATTATTATGCACAAATCTTCGAGGTGGCCAACATGTCTAAATGAATGGAAAAAAATTATTAAAAATTAAATAATATATAAGTACTCATCCTCCTCCTTAAAATAGCATCCCATCATTAATAAATCATTACTTTAAAGTCCTCATTATTTTTAATCTTAAAATATATAAATAAAAAAAATTTATTAAAAAAAATATCATAAGGGTGAGACATTTTATCATGCTTGATTAAAAGGGCATACTTGAGATTTACCCCTTATCTTTTGAAAGAAAATTGTCAATTAACCGACATACTCGTGATCTGGCAAGCATCAATATCTGTTGTGCCAATACTCATATGGTAGTTCGACACCGATATCCATTGTAGTCAAGCTTTTGTTATCAAATCAGTCATAACAATTGGAGGTCCACAGGCTAACAAAGAGTGAAAGAAGGTATAGGATGGAAAAGTACCGAAATTGCTTCAGTCCTGTGCATTAAATGCGTAGGACTGTCATGCGAAATTCAATCCGACGACTCGGATTGAATTTCACATGACAGTCTTGCGTATTTAATTTATGGGACTGAAGCAAAGTCTAGAAAACTACCACCACATCCATTTCGACAGTAAAGCTGTTCCTAATAGTTCCTCTTATGTGATCCAGTCCACCGGGACAGCTGGTCAATGGAATTTCTGAATTTGAATGCTACAATATCCACTGACCAATAGAATCTTTCAATTCAAACGTGACACCTGCGACCGTTGGATAACTGGGTTGACTTGATAATTCTATAATAAAGCTGGCTTACACGTTAACCGGTGACAGTTGGGTACTGGATGGCTCGATGTGAGAGAAACTTATGAGTAAAGGGTAATTAAAGGGATTATATTCGCATGGTGGGGGTTTATCTGCTAATACGAATTTTCTCTTACATTCTCTGATTGATTCTCATATAGTCATATTAAACATGAATTTCCCTCGCCGTCCTTCCACGCGAAACTTTCTGTGTGGAGGTGGGGCCAAAGAGAGAAGAGAACACCAACCGGTCCAACCGTATAAACAATTATACTCCGCCGCGTGGGTCCCAGAAGACAGAAAATTCTTCAACTTCTTCATCCCCCATGTGAGAAAAGTTTTAGAAATGGAACTGGAGAAGGAGAAAGTTTCTGCACTGGTTTGGCTTCTTCCTTCCTTTCTCTCTCCCTCTGTGTTTGTAAGGAAAGTGATTTTGTCGCTGCAATTTCGATCACAGTAATACAGGCAAAACCCTATTTTGTCGTTCTTAAAGCTTGTCTGAATCTCCATTTCACAGAGAGGGAGGGTGAGGGTGAGGGTGAGGGTGAGAAGAGAAATACTTGCAGAATCTCAGTGAGAGCTCGCGCAGAGCGTTTCTCCGGTAGCAGTGCCAGAAGAGTCAGAGAAGAGAAGGGGAACGAAATAGTGGAATTTAACTGATTAGACAAGAATCTAGCAATGTCTTCACCTACTCCGGCTCCGACGTCTACCAACACTACCGCTTCACCGCCGCCGCCGTCGACGTCAAACGCAAATAATACTTCCCCGACGCCAGCGTCTCCTGCTCCTGCCTCTCCACCCCCTCCCGATACTTCTCCGCCTCCTCCCGCTGCGGCATCTCCGCCTCCTCCCGCTGCGGCATCTCCGCCTCCTCCCGTTGCGGCATCTCCGCCTCCTACCGCTGCGGCATCTCCGCCACCTCCGCTGACCAAAAGCTCATCTCCACCTCCTCCGTTGGACACCTCAAGTCCACCTCCACCCGCTGATTCTACTTCTCCGCCCCCTCCAGCATCTTCACCACCCGCCGCCAAAAATTATTCCCCTCCTCCGCCGCCGCGAAATCTTTACGCTTCACCGCCCCCTCCTTCCAACTCTTCTCAATCATCATCACCTTCTTCTGCGGTATCGACTGGTCTTATCGCGGGAGTTGCGATTGGAGGAGCCGTTCTGATAGCTTTCTTGTGCTTAGTGTTCATCTGTTGTCGGAAGAAGCGGAGAAGAGTTCCTGAGCCAGTGTATTACTATGCACCGCCTCCACCTGGACCAAAAGGTGAGATCTGTCTGCAAGCCGGAGTTAAACTTTTTACTTTTTTCGAACTTCTTCGGATTTATAAGCTCTGCTTTAGTTATTTCAATTCAAAGTTGGAGCTTTTTCTTTCTCAGAAATGGGCTTTCCTGTGTTTGCTGTGAAATATTGATTCCCCCTCTCCCCATATAATTTTAGTTTCAATTTTGAACAGAAATTCAATAATGCTGTTCAGGGTTGCACAGAAAGCTCAGTTAGCTCTTCGCTTGGGTTCTTGTAATTTTTATTCAACATTAACATATATCGAAGTCTCAACTTTTTGATTCTTGATTATTTGAGAATGGAAATTTTGTTTGGAAATAAGAATTCTAGAGGAAGTTGTTGCTTCTCTTCCCCTCGTGTACTTCGAGACTTGTTTGTATGTATTATTGATTGGGTTTTCTTATTCTTTTTATGTGTATCATATATCTTATTCTTAATTGGTCTTTGTTATTCTATATTTGATGTATCAGAATTGCTTATTCTTTTGTTGGTGGTTGTCAATATATTCAGATGGACATTATGGTGGGCAGCCTCAACAATGGCAGCACAATGCTCCTCCTCCAGAGGTCTATGCTGTCACAATGACACCACAGCCCTCTCTCCCTCCTCCACCAGCATCTTTAAGCAGCAGTGGAGGATCTGGGCCCAATTATTCAAGATCTGAGAACCCACTACCATCACCATCTCATGGCCCTTCATTGGGTTTCTCACAGAGTACATTTACTTATCAAGAGTTGGCGATGGCAACAGATGGCTTCTCGGATGCCAACATATTAGGTCAAGGTGGTTTTGGATATGTCCACAAAGGCGTTCTTCCGAATGGGAAAGAGGTCGCTATTAAGTCACTTAAAGCTAATAGTGGGCAAGGGGAGCGTGAATTTCAGGCAGAGGTTGAGACTATTAGCCGAGTACATCACAAACATCTTGTTTCATTAGTTGGATACTGTATGGCTGGATCCCAGAGAATGCTCGTCTATGAGTTTGTTCCAAACTACACATTGGAATTTCACTTGCATGGTATGTCTTTATCTTAAACTGGATTCTTTTTTCTTCTTTCCTTTTTGTATAATTCAGAATGTACATCACCATCATGACCATTAGATGGCAATGTTAAAGCATATTGTAAGGAGAAAAATAAAGAAAGTTTGATTTCATATTTTTTTCCCCTCATGCTTTTGTTTAGTTACTATGGTGAGTTGCAGAAACTGGTAGTTCTGTTGCATTTTTAGATCCTGGATCAATTAATGACTTTTTCCTTGTGCACAATTACTACTTGGGCAGTCAAGCTTATGGTTCTCTCATGACTCATATAACATGCTTCTGTTCATAAAATAGCTGTGTCTGCTAGTTTCATTCATTAAGTTGGTAACAAGGATCTGATCAGAAGGAAATAACTTTTTGCAGGAAAGGGGAGGCCTGTTATGGACTGGCCAACTAGACTGAAAATTGCTCTAGGCTCTGCAAAAGGACTTGCATATCTCCATGAAGATTGTGCGTTTTCTTTTATTATTTTATTCATTTTTCGTATGATTTCTTTCAAGAGGGCGATGAGTTTCTCTAATTTACAGTGCTGTTTCGCACCATTCTCACTTCTGTTGACGTTTGCAGGCCATCCTAAGATTATTCATCGTGATATCAAGGCAGCTAATGTCCTTCTCGATTTAAACTTTGAGGCAAAGGTTGGATTCATATCCTCAATTTTTTTAATGTTTATTATACTGGCATAGTATGTATGAAATAAATCAGTAATATTTATTTTCCTTCAATTTGTGAGCTCATGGAAAACCTTTCTTCATGTCAAAGATATGATTGGTTTTGCCAACTTTCATATCTAATTTATTGGTGAAACAATGAATTCGGAGCAGATTTCATTGAGCCAAAAGTATGTTATGCCTTAGTTTAATTTCTTTTGAAAAAGGGAGAAAAAGGACACTTGAAAAGAATTAGAAAACAGGGGGGAAACTACACCTGACTATTTTAGAGAAAATTTGCTTCATTATAATGTCTGCTGGTTACTAATGTGAACTACTTTGATGAACCTTAAATTTGTTTTTTTCTCTCTTAGGTCGCAGATTTTGGGCTTGCTAAATTCTCATCTGATACCAATACTCATGTTTCTACTCGAGTAATGGGTACCTTTGGGTAAGTTCGGTTTCCTTTCATGCCCTGCTAATGGCTTCTTGCAGTTATCTTCATGATAGTTTTTAGCTTTATTCTTATCAAGTTCCTTTTATTTATTTGCATTGGTTTGGTCTATGTTCTGAGTTGTCCATATGCCATTTGGGTCGTTCATTTTTTGAGATTTGACTCTTATTATAGGGTGGTTAAGTTGGCATCTTGAAGATTTCTCTCTCATTTATTTCCTTTTCTTCACCCCCTCTTAACACACACGCTTCAGCTATCGTGACATTCACCATTGACATTAGTTCAATCATAGCAGTGATATAAGTTGTGAGCTTCCTTGTACCAGTTAATTCATTATTGCACATCAGATGACAATTAGAACCAGCTGGATGTGGTTTAAGTCGGTTGACATCAAAATTCTCCACACTTCCTTTTTTCCTCTCCCTTCTAAATAATGAAACACTTACACTGACAGGTATTTGGCACCAGAGTATGCAGCAAGCGGTAAACTCTCGGATAAATCAGATGTGTTTTCATATGGTGTCATGCTGCTAGAATTAATTACTGGGCGCCGTCCTGTTGATTCAGATAATACATTCATGGACGATAGTTTGGTAGACTGGGTAAGTATTTTTTGTTCCATCACTGTTTTCTTTTCTCAAGAGTACTTATTGAATACATGTGGTTTTAAGACCCAAGTAATTATGATTCTGGAGATTTCAATGCTATCGGTCCAATCTGAATAGGTTTTTGTTGCAAACTGGGTTTAATCAATTGTTCTGGCATGACAGGCAAGACCTTTACTTACTCGAGCTTTAGAAGATGGCAACTATGACACCCTTGTTGACTCACGACTGCAGAAGAACTATGACACCACTGAGATGGCATGCATGGTTGCGTGTGCTGCTGCTTGTGTGCGTCATTCTGCAAGACGCCGGCCACGCTTGAGCCAGGTGATTTTATCTTCTTGACTCAATAAATTTTAGAGACTAACATCACATTTTGGATACATTTTATTTTTTTATTTTTTAATTTTTATTTTGGGTCTAGTTGCTAATGTGCCTTATGGATTGCAATTGAACTGGTGCAGGTTGTCCGGGCATTGGAAGGAGATGCATCACTGTCCGATTTGAATGAAGGGGTCAGACCTGGGCATAGCACAGTTTATGGTTCATATGGTGGCTCAGAGTATGATACAAGCCAATACAACGAGGACATGAAGAAATTCAGGAAGATGGCACTTGGTGGTAGCAGTCAAGAATATGGAGGCAGCAGTGAGTACAGTGGTCCACCAACCAGTGAGTATGGCGTTTACCCATCTGGATCGAGCGGTGAGGGTCACCCCACCACACATGATGGAAGATGAAAACCGGTGAGAGTTCAGTGAAGATCTTCAAAGACTAATTGCTCCTAAAAGGAAGTCTCGTTTTTCTGCATCCCATGTATGTTGTTGTCTTAATTGTTGATAATGACACAATTGTTTCAATTCACCATTTGTTCATCCTCATCCTTTTCTTTACTTCTTTTACAGGCTGAGAGAATTCCTTTTTTCTTCTCTTTTTCCGTGTAACTATGAATCATACCATAAAGCTACTGGGTTATCATCAAAAAGAAAATAATTGAGAGATCTATACTAGCAAATTGTTTTTTCTTGTACAGTCTGTAAAGCTGCCATTCAACCTCAGAGATTATTAGCCTTTAGCTGGGTAGTTCTGGTCAGTTTTGGGGAGTTTATTTTGTTGTTTTGATTGTGCTCTTTTGACCTTCTGACTTCTGAATTGTTTGGAATTTTTATTCTTCTGGATTGAAAACAGTTAAATGTAAGCGTACGTGCATCATGACGAAGTTGGAAATCTGTTGCATAGTGAATGAAAGCATCTTGAATTGTTGAATTCTCGTTTAATTTCAGCAATTCTTAGAAGAGTCCATTTGAATTTAACAAATTGGCCTAAGTTTTGAATGGGAAATCAGCAGAATCGGCTGCCAGATCCGACTGATTGCATAGAGAAAATTAGATATAGGATGTTAGAAGATCATAAGAGCACTTTGCACCTAACTCTACCTATCGGGAATAATTGACAACCAAACCATAATCGTAAAGGAGAGAGAATCACAAGGTAGTTGGCCTGATTTGGCAGGCAAGATTTGATTCTAAGGCCAAAGGCTATTCAGAATTTAGAACCAACTCTACACTGAAGTGATTCTTTTAAGTCACATCAGAGCCAACCCCAAGGGCACAACTGATCACCTCAAAGCGCTAATCTTAAAACTCATTCAAACATATATGTCGCCATTATATTATCTTATCCTAAGTCACTTGATCCCATCATCACCTTATTTAATGTTGATGTACTTTTAGCACAGCAAGGTGGCATCTTTTTTGTATCATCACTTTTTTTAATGACGATGTACTTTTAGCACAGCAGGTGACATGTTTTTTTTAAGAGGCATAAAGTTCAAGGAAATTATAGATTTCATGTCCCATCCCGATAAGCAAAAAATAACAATGAATCAAACCGAGCTACGGTTTGTTCGATTATCTAGGTTGGGATCAGTTCAAGAGTTGAGTTAAGAAGTATTGTAAGCACGAAGGAATTCAAACGGTTATAGAAGGAGATGTGATCATTTTAAATCCGAGATTGACAATCGTGCTCCATCTAAAAATCTGTAGCTGACTCGAATTGAGGAAGAAAAATCCTACGAGCGGACGGTAATGAAGGAAAACTATGAGTGAATCTAACGATCGATAATAAGAGATAAATCTTATATAAACTAAAGTATTACATATAATAAATCGCTCCCCTCCATTATCGTTTTTCAATTAGATTTTGCAAGTGGCCTAGGGTATCACAAATTTTTAATTTAATAAACAAGTTTTTAGATTACAAAATAACTAGTCTTGACTTGTTGAATAGGATTAGGTTAAGTCTTCATGCTAACCCGTTTGATAATTTAAGTGAATCATTTTTTTATTACTAAATTCATCGAATTTGTCGTGACTCAATATCAACCAATTCCTTGTCATTACAGGCTAGCAAGTGTATAGACACGCGACAAGGTTGACTATGAGATTAACAGCATGTAATGTCACCATAAAATTGTCTTTTCTTTTCATTTCTTTTAAAAATAGGAAAATTGCCTTCTCTTTTTCTTCAAAAAAAAAAAAAGAAAAAAAAAAAGAAGAAAAAAAAAATCCCTTTTCTTTAATTAGTTTATTATTTTTGGTTTTATATAAATTAATTTAAGGTCATTAGATAAACCCGATCAACAATCACGCGGCTCACGCTGAAAAAGTTCAGATGCACACCATTTGCGAGAAATGGGACCCACTAGGTAGTGCAATCCATCTGGATGAGTCATGACGGTGGTTTCCCTCGTGAGAACCGTTTAACTGTAAGTCTGTGACTGTTAGGTAAGGGTTTCACTTGGAATTTAATTCAAAGCCAGTGGCATTTTCGGTATACCATATGACTGCTACGAAGATCTGGACCTTCGCTAGCTGTCCTGTGGTTCACATGATCCCTTTTTTTGTTTTCTTTTCGCCCTCTTTATTGTCGATCGTTAATGTGTTAATAGTGTCTAAAGCTGTTTGTTGGTTCATTGTTTAGCTTCAAGAAAAAGGAAATCTCTCGGAGAGTCGATCGTTGAATTCGATTATCGCCTAAGATTGGGTTTGATTCTCTTGCTTTTGAACCCTAATTTCATTTAAAGAGATTTCGAAGCTTTTCGAATCCATGGCGTCTCGAAGGCGGATGCTTCTGAAGGTCATCATCCTCGGAGACAGCGGGTGAGTAATTGAGTTTCCTTTCTTCGCTCCCTAGTTCAGCTAAAGATCGCGTAAATTCTTTATTGATGCTTTCTGTGCCCTTCTTCTTTTCCTAATTTTCGTTTATGTTTCTTTGTTAGGGTTGGGAAGACATCTCTGATGAATCAGTATCCTTAAACGCCTCATAAATTTATGTTTGTGTTTTATAATTAACTTAAGAGATTGTGGATGGTTTCGTATTCTTGGATGTGATTTCCCTTAAACGATGTATTTAGATTTGTGAATCGGAAGTTCAGTAATCAGTACAAGGCAACCATTGGAGCGGATTTCCTGACAAAGGAAGTTCAGTTTGAAGATAGGTTGTTCACATTACAGGTAATCTATTATCTTATGACGATAATCTGCCAGGTGAATCATTGTCTTATTAGAAAATTTTGTGCTTCGCCACAAATCTATGACTCGATGAATGGCTAAAGCTGTTATTTTTTACTTGATTGATCTTGGATTCTTGCTTCACTTGTTTACTGGCTGAAGGATGGGATGAAATGCAGCCTCAAATCAGAAGTTATGTATTGATTGTTATCATAACATCTGTTAGTGGTTCTAGTTGCAACCCTTGTGAATTATGGGATCAAGCCTGATTTATTATCTAGAGTTTGATTTTTTTAATCTTGGAAGTGATTCCTTTGGTAATGAAGGCCATAGAGTTTTCGTGGGTTTTGCTTCTGCCACTATTTTGGTTATTTCACTACTGAATCGTGGTGTGCAATTATCATTTCAAAGACGTGGAAACTATTGAATGTTGTATAGAAGTCAGAAACATTAGATGGTTAGCTCCCAAGCCCCCCCCCCCCCCAAAAAAAAAAAAAAAAAAAAAAAAAAGAAAAAAAGAAAAATTCTTGGCATATGCATATGTGACTGTGTGGTACATATATATAAACACAAAACATGCATGGTCATCTATTTGGGTAGAAGTCAGAAACATTAGATGGTTAGCTCCCAAGCTCCGCCCAAAAAAATAAAAATTTCTAGGCATATGCATATGTGACTGTGTGGTACATATAAACACAAAACAAGCATGGTCATTTGTTTGGGTAGTCTGGCTTATTTTTCCTGTTGACGAATCAACATATAAGTTCACTTTTATTTTCTCATCGTCACCATTTTGTCATTTCTTTTAAACTGAAAATGGATGAAACATTACATTAATCACATAGAATTTGCCCCCCCCCCTTTCTCTCTTTGGTGTGACACTGTGGTTGTTGTAGGGTATAGTTTGACTTTCTTTCATTGCCAACAGTCCTTCCAATCATTTTCCCTTTGCCTTCCCTACACCAGCACAATCAGGTACAGGATTGGTATAAAGATCCTCATACACTCCAAAATTGCTGGCATAGTAGGGAGTATTAATCTATTAGGTCCATTAGTTGTTTTTATTTTGTCTTTATTTGTCGAAGTTGTGAAGTTATTGTTAGTGTGAATAGTGTACTGGGCTCTGTAAGAGACCCCCCATCCCCTCCTTTCTCTTTTTCTCTTCCAATTATTGAAGACCTATGAATCACCCATAGACCATTCCCATCATCAAAATACTCCCTTGTCTCTGTAGGAATCTCAAACCTACTTGCTGCCCTCATCTCCCACTTAAACCCTGAAAACACCATCTTTGGTTTTGCCTGGAAACACTAAAATCATACTGCCAAAACCAGTCATCAGGAACCACCAATTTTGCCTCAAAATCTTCCCTAACCTTGCTGGAAATTCAATTGAAAGCCCGTGTCCTAACTTCACTTCTAAACCCATTGGATAATTTGTCATTTTCTTGAAACTCAACACCCTAAAACCTAAAATATTGGAACTTCAAGTCCAGCAATATTCCACTATCCACGAAACCATAAACCTTTACTAATAGACTTCGCCTATTCACTTGACATTACCCGTGCATAGGTCTTAGCAACCTTTAACCAAGTCCTGACCTATCCAAGCTTACCAGTTTATCCCAGACCTTGGATGTTGGCTCCTAGTTGGTCTCCTACCGATCCAGGATTACATCAGTGATAAGCTGCTGCATGTTCTTGTTTTTCTTCTCTCTTTCCGATCCAAGAAGCCTTAAGAAAGATGAGATGGGCAAGATCTTGGCCTAAATGAAATTTCGATGAAATTGTGGAAGACAGTAGGAGGTTGTGGAGTATATTGGTTAAAAATCTGTTTAACAGTTTAACAAAATTATGAACACAGGCAAGGTAAATGTAGGAGAAGCATCATAGTCTTAATCTACAAAAGCAAAGGCATTAATTATCCTGCTTCGATAACTATAGAAGCATAAAGCTAACGAACCATATTATAAAATTTCTGGAGAACGTTGTTGGATTCTATTTGAGAAGAGATAGATAGGTATCTCAGTGAGACAACATGGCTTTTTGTCAAATAGTTTCATGAGAAAAGCAATCTTGTTATTGAAAAGGCTTAAATAAAGGTATAAATATGGCTAGAAGGATATGATTTTTATTGACCTGACTGAGTCTACGAAATTTTAGCTGATGTATCCTAGTGATGAGAGGGTTTCAAGAGAACATGTGGTTGTATTTAAATATATGTGTAAGGATGTGGTAACTTTTTTTTTTTTTTTTTGGGGATGAAATAAATAATATAAATTATGAAAAGGAATACAAAGTGGCCTTTAAGAGGAAGATCGAAGAGAGGAGCTATGACCCGAGGAGACAACAATGAGCTTGTTCCTTGGGGTATTATCAATAAGGGGGAGGGGAGAGATTACAAGTCTAGAAGAAACATCAAAGAAGATGGCATTCCAAATCATATCTTTGGAGCGGGATTTGGAAGTCCATCTTTGGAGATTGTGCTCCCACCAAAGATGATGGATAGTGGCACAAAACACGAGCTTACCAACCTGGTCACAAATGGTAGAGCCTGAAAAGTTTCTCAGAATCCAAGACCAGTCACTAGCGAAACCGAAGGAGCGCCTTGAGCGGGGCCAAATGGAAGATAAGGCTTTTTCCCAGATAGATCTGGAAAAGGGACAAGAAAAGATGAGGTGGTCAAGGTCCTTCGAATCATTCCAACAAATGATACAACTTGGGTTTACAGGGATATGGCAGCCAATTAGGAAGGATTGGGTGGGCAGGGCAAGGTTAAGGGCCCTCCAAAGGGTAAGGGAGTGACGGGGAATGTGGCCTTTGAACCAAACCAGGGGATGCCAAGGGGGTTTTGGGTATGGGCATAGAGAAGGTTCTAGGCTGAATGCGTGGAGAAGGTTTTGGTGGACGCCAAATGGTTTGGTCACTAGGGGAGTTGGAAAGGGTGGGAAGGGAGTCCCAAACCTGTGTGAGAGCGGGGGAGGAGAACGGTAGTCCAAGAACCACCATAAATGAAGGCGGAAAACGGGGTGGATTTGGGGATGCAGGTGTTATAGACAGAGCGGGGGCCTAAAAGGGAATAGAGAATGCCCAATGGATGCCATGTGGTAACTTGACTAGTGTGAGATACTGAGATCTGTGTGGGAGGTTAAGGCAAGGAATTTCCAATTATGATTGAGTGACATTAAGGAAGAACCTTAGCCTTAATCTATTTGTGTTCATCATGTGTATAAGCAAGAGCGAGGTTTTATAGTTTATGCTCTTCGTCAATAATGTCATTTTTGGTGAATCAACAAATCCAGGGATTAACTCCAAACTAGAGCCATGGAGTTCAACTTTGGTAAGAAAAGAGGCTTTGGATTAGTAGAATGAAGACAAAGATTAGGATCTGTGATTTTGGTCATACCATGAGGTCCATGATGGGTATTGATGGATGTGAATTGAGGGAAGAGAAATCCATATGTTTTGGTTCAGTCATAAATAAAAAACTGTGACATAGAGGATGATGTTTAATAGTAGGATTAAAGCAGGATGGATGATTATGCAAAGCTGAGGGTGTTTTTTGGGAAAAAGGCTGCTGGCCAGCAGCGGGCTACAATTTTGACTTGATTGTTATATGTTTCATTCTTTGAACCTTCTAATGGACCAACAAGCCAGTTGGTTCAGTTGTCCAGTTTAAGTTGTGGTCCCATATTTTAGCCATGCCAAGTCTTTTTTATTTAATTTAAGTTGTTACATAATGTGCTGTAATCCAATTAAATGGTCTAGATCTAAATTTCTATTCTCTTCTGTTGCAATCTTTAATGGTATAGTCATGTATAATGGATGATCCCAGTGAGGAGTGATAATATCTCTATAATGGTGTAGCCATATTCAATGGATGCCCAGGGAGGAAGTTATTTGGAATGACATGCATGATCTAGTTCTTGTACTGAATATGACATCAGGCAGAGCATTTGGAGGGCAAGGATCTATGTGCAGGTCCCATGAAGCTAGGATTCTCTCGACTTGCTTGGCTGTGCTTTTCTCTTACTTTTTACTTTCACTTTTTATTTTCCACCTTCCATTTTCCGTTTCTCATCTCATTTCCCGCCTCCCCATTTCCCTTTTTAATCCCCAATTACCCCTAGTTCTCTTTTTTCAAACCCATTAAGTTGGGATAAGGCTGCAGTTGTTGTTGCTGTATTTTCTTCCTCAGTATTCTCAAATTGTTGAAGTTGAAGTCCCAACATGTTCCCATTCCCATAATTTAGCAGAGGTAATTTATCTGTAACTATCGTACATGCAACTTACAAATTCAAATTAGGTAAGATAAATGACTATGATCAAATTAATACTGGAGTTTTTTACGTTTGACCCGCTTGAAATGGGCCAAAACTTTAGTTGACTCCCTTATGTGGGATAAATTACAAATCATCCACAACTTAACGGTTGGAGTTAGTCTCTGTTAATGGAATTCAAATTTTGAATGTATTATGACCAAAGTATCTGCTGAACCATGCAATGATGAAACTAACCCCCTGGGCACATCCTATTTTCATTATTCTACCAAGCACCCCTTCATTAGGTGGATGAAGGGATTCCCTCTTCACCTGTCTCCTTCCTTCACTTTACCTGCTGGAGGTCACCCACCGACCCCACCCTGCCGGAAACTAGAAATCAGAGACGGCACAGAGTTTGCCTGCTAGAAATCAGAGATGGTACAGATTCCTCGATTTTGCCTCGGAAAAAATCAGGACTTTACCAGCTCTAATCCCCTGCATGCCTCTGCCATTGATGCTAGAATCACTTCAGCTGCTCCTTGGGTTTGGTTCATGGAGTTATCTGTGTATGTTGGCAGAGAAGATCATTCCGGAGAGTTGTATTTGAGGATGTAAAAGTTTATCTTCTGTTTTCTATTATTTTATTTTTGGGAGATTTAGGTTTAGCAATGTTTGTAATTGGATAGTTCAATGGATTAGTTCACAACTTTCAAAATTGGATGTAGCCCCTTACCACAAACAATGATTAAGCATTAAAAAGAAGAAATTATTTGATCCAGAAAAAAGACCAGAAACCCTAGTGGCGGGGGGAATCCATCACAAAAACAAAAAGTAATCGCCCAAATTTCCTCTCTAAACGAGCGTACGGGATGAGTGAACTAGAGAACAAAGATTCTGAAGTTCATCAATTGAAGTGTTGAACTCATTATCCATCAACATGTTAGTGAAATGCAGCCTGGCTGGGGCTCTATATCCCAGCAAAATTGAGAATGAACCAGGTGGTGAGGCAAGTGTGAGGGAGGTCAAAGGGGCAGTGGTGGGTGGTTTCCGGCAAGGTATAGGAAGAAGATTGGTGAAAGGGGAGGATCCCTTCACCCACCTGAGGGCTGGGTATGGAATGAGAAACAAGGGTACTATGGTAATTTTCTCTCTTTGAATTCCATGTGAGGGTATTTTGGGCATTTAACAATGGGAGTTGACTGGCACTAACCCCAACTGTTAAGCTGTGGGTGATTTGTAATTTATCCCTGATAAGGGAGTCAACTAGAATTTTGGCCCATCTTTAGTGGATCAAGAGTGGAAAAACTCATTAAAACTGCTTTGATATACCAAGAACCAGATACACACCTTGCTCTTTTTGGGTAGTAATGACTAATGATTTCCCCCCCCCCCCTTTATTTTCTTATTATTAGAAAAATTCATTCTTGAACGGACTGTACAAGCTGCAGTTGCCAATGATTTCAGTCTTTTATTTTTTTGGCTGGGCAGTGGGGGAGGTTTAATTTGTCATTACTTAAAAATCTTTTAAAATAACCAAGAAGTTTGATCCAAGGAGATTCATAGAGTGGAGACCCTTTTTTTTGGCTGGGGAGTTGGGATAGTAATTAATTTTATCTACACACTGCCATGACACTAAATGAGGGGTCCCATTACTTCTTAAGATGTTCTTATTATGTACTCATTGCCATTCGTGGGTGGAAGTCATGATGGTTGGTCATCATGGGGTTGATTCCAAGATGGGCTGTTCTTGTTATTAATAGATGTTTTTATTTGGTCTTTTGGAAAGGGTTGTGGGGTCTTTGTAAGGCTATGGTTCCTTGACAGGTGGGACTATTTTTAGCTCTTTTTATTCTTTATCTTTCTTTGCCATGAAACTGGGGAGGAATTTGAATTACTTCTTAAGATGTTCTTATTATGTACTCATTGCCATTCGTGGGTGGAAGTCATGATGGTTGGTTATCATGGGGTTGATTCCAAGATGGGCTGTTCTTGTTATTAATAGATGTTTTTATTTGGTCTTTTGGAAAGGGTTGTGGGGTCTTCGTAAGGCTATGGTTCCTTGCCAGGTGGAACTATTTTTTAGCTCTTTTTATTCTGTATATTTCTTTGCCATGAAAGTGGGGAGGAATTTGAAGACACTTGCATGTTATAACCTCATTTATGTTGAGATTGACCTATTTTGTGATCATCTGTGCAGATATGGGATACTGCTGGGCAGGAGAGGTTTCAAAGCCTTGGTGTTGCTTTTTACCGTGGTGCAGACTGCTGTGTTCTTGTCTATGATGTGAATGTCATGAAATCATTTGAGGACCTCAACAATTGGCGAGAAGAATTTCTGATTCAGGTAGGCAACAGTGTAGTTGTACCTGTAAAACAACCGCCTTTTGATCTGGAAATATCAGAAACTAAACATTTCTGTGATCTTGTTAGGCAAGCCCATCAGATCCTGAGAACTTTCCATTTGTAGTGCTGGGTAACAAGATAGATGTTGATGGTGGCAACAGCCGGGTGGTAAGCTAGCCCTTTATTTTCCTGATCACTTTGTCTTCATTTCTTTCTGCCCCCCCCCCCCCTTTCCTTTTTTCTTTCTTTTTTGGTGGCTGGGGTTGGGTTTTTTTTTTTTGGTTTGGGGGGGGGGGGGTCAGGGTTCTAGGCTGTGATAGTTTTTTGGGACAAAATCCTCTGTAATTTAATATGCTTTTGTGTTTTGACTTAGGTATCTGAGAAGAAGGCAAAGGCATGGTGTGCCTCCAAGGGTAACATTCCCTATTTTGAGACTTCCGCAAAGGAGGGTATTAACGTGGAAGCTGCTTTTGAGTGCATAGCAAAGAATGCTTTAAAGAATGAACCTGAAGAAGAAATGTGAGTATGCTGACCCTTGTTATTATTTATTTTTTTGGGTGTTGTTTGTGTCTGTCTTGTTGCTTACCTGCCTCCTTTCCAAAAGGAAAAAGTTTGTGCTTTTTTTTTTTTTTTGGGGGGGGAGGGGGGGCAGTTTGGTTGTATCTTCTTTTTTTTTTCCTACCGTTGCTGATTCTAAATGCTTAGCTTCATTTGTTGCAAGGGGAATTGAAGGGAAGAGAAATTTTAAGGAACTTTATAATCATTACTCTATGATAAATTACTAGCTCCAAATCATCCCATATTTAGTTATTAAATTTCACTTTATATGGATTTTTCCCTTTGATTTAAGAGGTAAATAAAAGTTATATCATTACTAGGTAGGTAATTTAATTTGCTTCTATTAGATTACACACTTATACTGGATAATAATTACAGAAGTTCTTTGAATATGAAAATTTCACTTCCTCTCCCTTCAAATCCCTTGCAGCCAAACAATGACTTTTTAAGGACACCCTCATATTCGGGGGAATGAAAAGAATATTTATGGGAACTTTTTTCTGAGCTGAAATCAGCTATATAGTTAAATCTGAGCGGTTACTAACAATTTCTTTGTTGGTGAAGCTATCTTCCTGACACCATTGATGTGGCTGGTGGAGGTCGGCAACAACAATCTACTGGCTGTGAATGTTAGTGTGTTAGTAGTGATATTTGGGTTTGTATTCGGATGTGTAAAGGCCACTTCATTCCATCATTCATTATGCAGTAATAAATCAGGGAAGATTTGTTAGGGATTCCACTTGTATAGTAGGGTGGTCAAGAAATGAAGATGTGTCGAGGATGTACTCGTTTCTCACTTGAGACTATGATTTTCCAGCTGCCTTCTCTGTTGGTTATTGAAAAATATGTGCTAATATTCACTGATCTATGCCATGACTTTCACTTTCCCCTTTTTTTGGGTAGAACATTCACTTTCCTACTGGCCCACTTAAGTAAACTGTACGCCATTTACAGATACTGGCCCACTCAAGTAAACTGTGTACGCCATTTACAGAAAAAAACCTTGGTTTGGACCCATAGAGGAGAGAAGAGGTAAGATGGACACCCTTTTTACGTAGTTATTGTCATCCGAAAGCATCAAAGAGCATGGCTGGGAAGTAGATGTCTGATCTGTTTGCGAGGTTCTGATAATTTTGGTATAATAAGGTCTGGCAACTGTTGAGGATTTCTTGGTTTTTAATGTTTAAACTGATCAGGACTTCTGAAGCAGTAATTCTTGTTGATAGTTATAGGCGATATATTAGCTAGCAATGTCGGTGAAACAAAACAATGGGTGTAAATCTACTGAATTTTAGTTACTGGTATTTTCTTTTATAAATACGGGCTTTATCAAACGATTAGTTTAAGTCAAGAGCTGGTTTGGTTGCCTGTTGCAAAGTATTCCCAAGAAGTTTGTGAATAAGCTATTTAGCACCGGTTAATCCGTTTCGTTCAAGTAAGATTCTTGAGCGTGGATAAATGATCACTGCGTTTAAAATATATATATATTATATATATATATATATATAATATGAATGATATATGACTGCTTTGCTATCACAACATCATATTTATAGAAGGGTAATCGAAAATATCATATTACATACCTATTCACTATAGCCGATAAAATTTATGACCTCAGCTAAGAGTAACTGCTAGTAACACAAGGCCAAAAACCGTTGGCAGAAGTGTGATCGTTAAAAACTAGAGCCTTGGTCGAAAAGAATTAATCCATAACTTTTGCAAATCAGATGGCATGCACAAATCGTGACTGGTTTATAAGACACAAAAAAGAACTATCTAGTCAATTTCTAATTTCTGTTTCATTGTTGAGTATCGTTTTAACTGTTTCAGTTAGTTTTCCGGTTCTTCTGTTGGATCTTGAGGGCGTAGCAGACTTCATTGTAACTTTCAAGTACTGGCATGATCGCAGAATACGTGTGCTTTAGTGTAGCAAATGCCAATCTGTCAGAGAGATTCAGAAGAACATCTTGCTTCTCTAACCAATCCCCTGGGGAGGATTGTGTGAGAGATGGTCCTGGCAGGCCAACAGGAAGTGCCCTCCATTATGCTTTGTTATCTGTAGAATACTAACCTCCGGGCCACTGTTGATGTGGATACTCAAAAAAACTTCCAGACCAACAATGAAGTTACTGGTGAGGAAAATTGCCCAAGATATCTTTTGGGATTATGGATTAGGATAGCGGGCAGAACCAGAGCCTGACCCCCTTCTTCGTGGGCGTCGTCTTTGACGAATTCTCCAAAAGCTTAGAAGTAGCAGGAGACCTAAGGAATGCTAGATGTGTCAGCACAATATACACGAATTCAGATTTGTTGCAAAGTCCTCGTTCACTTACCAAATGCTGCAATAAGAGCTGGTACAAACCATTGACTTGCTACTGTAATTGGCATGTCAAGCTGCAACAATTAAAAATGAGAGATCTCTCAGCCCAGTACAGTAATTAATTAACAAGAAAACACTGCAACCTCTTAATAACACCGGAAGCGGAAAAGAAATCATCCTTGCAGCCAAATAACATACTCCATACCTCATCTCTGTTGAGCAGCCCAAAGAGATCCATCGTCCTGCTATGTCGCTGTCCAGAAATGCTGGGAGAAGAGTTTCCTTCATGTCGCGATTTGATCATTTCTAAACTGGAGCTCTCCTGGGTTGAATTCAAATCTCTCCCTGAGCCAATAATAGGATATGCAGGCAACTTTCTGTGTGTTCCCCTCACTTGAACATCATAACCTTTAGTTCCCCATACCTCAAACCTGGAGTCACTCCTGCAGATCAGTTCCTTACCTACAACTGCAGAATAAGTAGAGAAGTTCACATCAGTTCTACGAGATGGCAACTGCCTGTCATCCTCAACCAAGGGTACATCCTGCTGAGCAGAGTTTGAGAACAGCACTGGATCTTTGACATTTCTGCTAGTGAAGTCCAATATTTTCCGCAAAATTGAGTAACAGTTAGTCACCATATGGCTACTGTCCAGACAGTTGGAATCTCCATATACTGCTATACCGCTGCCACCCACTTCCACGAGGCCTAGAATTGGGGAGTCGGCCTGCACCCATTGGGGTCAATTTCAGTGTTGCTGTGTTATTTAGTTTAGAAATATAGTAAGGAAGGTATAAACACAGGTGTTATTTAGTTTAGAAATATAGTAAGGAAGGTATAAACACAGAAACCATTTCAGATGTATTAGAGGTTTCTGAGGTAGACAACTGAAACAAAATCATGTATTGTCTGCCAATAACTGATTGGATAAATGTTTTTGCTATTACTATTTCTATAAGATATCATTGATTTGTAATGATGTTCACAGGACAACTTTGTAGCATGTAGGCTTTAAACTCTATTTCCAGTCTTCTTCACTATAATTTCTGGTAATTATACGATTAACACACTTAATTACCAGTCAAACTTCCAGGGCTGGGAAAAATAGAAAAGAAAATCCAAAAAAGAAGGGAGGAGGGGGGGGGGGGTTATGAATGACGGGCAGTTTTCATTGGCTTTAAGAATTTCATAACAGCAGAAAATGGATTATAAGTAATCAGAAGGGAAGAAGAAAGAAGGTTTTTCAATTCACCTTAGTCATGCCGGAAGTCTGCAGTAAGTTCTGAGTTGCACCACTTTCTGATGTATCTAGAAAGGGGAAACTGTGCACATACCCACCGCGTGGAAATTTCACTATGTTTGTTCCAGAGGCATATCGAGTCTGCTCACCATCAATGAAAAAGTCTCCATTCAAGATTTTGTCTCCAAAAGCAATTCCAAATGGTGCCAAGAGATCATTCAATGCAGGAATATTAGCACCCCCAGTAACTGGCGTCCACCAACTCCTCGTATTATCATCAAAAAATCTCATCTTAACCATTGTGTCTACATTGTACCATTCAGCAAACACTGCCAGCCCCAATCCAGTATTTATAACATCATGCCTAAGTTTTTCAATCTCTTCTTCAAAGTATTCATCCTCAAGATCCACCATCAGGAGTGTTCCATACTGCTGAGCATCAAAGCAGGTAAGAGGAGAACCAAGTATTTCAACATGGTAGTCAGCATCTCTCAACATGTTGTACATAATGTGGAAGTTGGTATGCAGGTGATCTCCATGCCAATCAAGGATGTCATTGCGAACATCCAAAGAGTCTCTTGGGATATATCCAGGAGGATATCTGATACTGTGGAACTGATCCCACAACACTCGTTTTGACCTTGGAGGGGTATTAATCACTTTAAGCTTCAGCTGAAGCACACAAGTACTACTCAGCCGGTGGTCTTTCCCTCCTCTAGGTGATGGGCTGTATACCGTGAGTGTCACATTGCCTTCAATTATTCCCATAAACTTGGCACCTTCATCCTTGATTTGCATATGCAATCCAAGATAACCAGTCCAAGGCCAAATAACATCTGAGTAGGTGAAGCGAATGTCAAGCAAATTCCCAACCTTATTTGAAGGGTGCCATGTAGGTGGCCTTTCAACATAGCCAATCACGCCCATCCCATTAAGAATAGTGGCATTGAAGATGACAGGCATGGCACCAGCATACAGAGGCTGGCGACAGAAGGGCCAGGTATAAGGGCAGTCAGTAAAATCAAGAACACTAGGGAAGATGCTAGCCCGTGGCTGATAGTTCTGCAGGATTTCATATGACTCTAACCTGGTTGATGCAAAGAACTTAGCAACATATTCAATTGATATTTATCCAAGAGAAGACATAAATAGGACATGACACTTGTAAGTCAAGAAAAATGAAAAACTCACAGGTTGAGTCTGCCTGCACCTTGCTCAAACATATTAGGACCGAAAAGCTTGGCAGCTCCTTCAACCAGTGCCTGTTTCATACTTGCTGGGTTCAGAATATTCTTTCGGTCACTCTCAGGGATGACACTGACTAGCAGGCAGACCACACCAGCTACCACTGGGCTTGCCACACTGGTGCCTGAGAGGCTTTTACAACCTGTGCTGATTTTAGACCCCATAATATCACGTCCATATGCAACAATGTCAGGCTTCACACGACCATAACTGTTTGCAGAAGGCCATCACAAATTAACCTCAGTGTTTAGTCAGAACTAATAAAAGCAGACTTTGAACCTATAAAACACAACCATGCAAATTAATGCATCACTCGACCGATGGTCTTTATAGGCAAACATCACCACTGTTACAGCCTGACCAGAAGTTGAACTGAACGGGGAAGCACCGAACTCCCAATGTACTCCAAACCACATTGAATGGTTAAGTTGGTGTTTCGTTAGTTGGACTGGGTTGTGCACCAAAGTTAAGTGAGCAGTTCTCTAACGCAAAGTAGATTACAACAACAAACCAAAGCCTAGATAAGGAGGAAAGAAAGTGATTGCAAGAGGCCCACAGAGAGATGATTACCACTGGATATAAACATGTCCAGAGTGCAAGTCATGCGTTATTAGCCAACTGAAGAAACAGAGTCTTAGACAAGCAAATCAACAACAATAGATGTTGGAAGAATTAGTTTCAGCAGAGAAAAATGATCAGAACTGCAACAAGACTCAATCGTAACAATAGAATATGAATCAGAACCAGACACTAATACACAGAATTAAGAAATTGGACAGGAATTAGGATTCCATAAAGTCAGTAGAAAGAGCCAATTTGAGAATTAAAAAAAGACAGATTAATTAATACGCAGAATCCAAAAATCAGATTCTTATCTAAAGACCGACAAATTCAGAATACCTACTTGGAGAAGGATTTTCTAAAACAGTGAAAATATTGGATTTTGGATGCCTTATTCTGAAATCAGAGTTCAATAACAATATAACAGCTTGGCATCTGAAGTTATGGAAGAAGAAACAAGGTCAACAGAAAACTGATTAGGTAAGCATCTGCAGGATACAGAGAATACTATCTGACCTGAGAACAAAGAAGAAAAGACAAAAGGATATGAATAGGAATCACTGCACCACTAGTACACCAGCCATAGTTGTCAAGGCCATCTAGAATGACTTGTTCTCACAGCCTACTGCGATGAGATATGGATCTACTTAAATTCGACTTGGTTTCCAACTGTTTCAACAGGCTTCACATGGATCCAACACAGTTCAGCCATAGTTTGGTAATCTCATAACTCCACCCCTTTTACTTCCTTTCCAGGTTGTTTAATATATTATTGTTCATCCCAAAAAAAAATTCACTTGGCTTATGGGACTTCTGGCTCAAGACCAGGACAGGAACATATTTATGCCAAATATCATTTAAGCTAAAATATTATTCATAAATAAGCAGATATTCCCCCTATTTGAATCCAATAAAAAGAGTTAAAAAAATAAAATGATAAAAAGTCAACCCCCTAATTTAAGATTAAAGCTGCACTTTGGCAAATAAGTAAAATTGTAAACTTTCTAATGCAGAGGTGTTTCTACTCAAATCTAAAAATTCCATAAATATCTTAATATGGGAAAACATTACCAAAAACTTAAACAGTCAACATTCATTTGTCTTGATGTGTAAGAAACACTTCCAAATATACATTTTCCAGTTGAACTGGAGAATGTACTAGGTCTGACCAAGATATGGCCTGAAACTTGAGAAATCTCAGTCATAATCAGTGTTGGCATGAGTTCTTGATCATCAGTTGAGGTGACGCCTGAGCTTCCAACCATGTTGTAAGGCCTAGATGGGTGCCTCGAACGTCTTTCCAAGTGTCACCTTACATCCAAGCCCCTACAAAGCCATGTGTTGTATAAAAACCATGACAACTATGTCCCCAACAATGGAAAATCACCAGCAGGGAGCCTTCTAAATCACCAGAGAGCTTCCACCAAGGGGAGGAAAATCACCACAAAACCAAATGCATTTGCCAGGATTTCGTTACTCAAATTTGTTTGCCAAACTATAACCCATAACAAAATTTTATATAGAAGACTTAAAATTAAAAAAAGGCCTAAATCAATCCTGAACTTATAAGGCGATTTCTATTAACTAGGAAACGTAGATACTAAGGAGAACCCATCCCAGCCTAACTACACCACTTAATATAGCTAAATAAATAATGAAATGCATCTCTTTAACTATATCTATCTACTAATAAAGTAAATCTCATACTCATTCCTCCTACCCATATTTTATGCCCATTAAATAGTATATTATGATACAAACCTATTGGGCAATCCAAGGATAATTTCTAAAATGCAACAAGCCCACAGTCACAGATTTATCAGCACTGCAAACAAACATATACACTTATCGAACACAAAAATAAAGAAAGGAGGAACTTTAAGAGAACTACCAAGAATGGTTGGGTTCACTAGATATATCCTTTTTAACTGATAAAGAATGTGGCCTGAATCATAGACAAAACATATATACTTCTAGAACACTGAAAAAACAAAGAAAAACAACTGGAAAACTCTGAGAATTTATCAAGAATGCTTCATTTCACCAGATATTTCCTTTTTAAGTGATAACATACATGAACATAGGTGACAATGAAATGTTTAATTACTTATTTTAAGGCAAGGGATATCTGTTATGCTCATGGAAGAGAATTATCCACTTCACAGAAAAATTTCCTGCTCCATGTCAAGCTAGCTATGGCTGCAATTTTCTGAATGGCTAAACACTGAGGTTCCTTCTCATGTGTCAAGGTTGACAAATGAAGTTACCCAAGTGGCAGAACAGATTTCTGAGAATCGCGAAGGATACATACCAAGGATGGGCATACATGGGAGGGTCTATGATGAATTTGATCTATAACTGAATTTGACACTAAACCTAATCTAAAACATTTTTTATGTATCATAGCTCCACAATGTCCACATGGCACCTGCTGGTGTGCAGAGTAGGAAATACTCTACTCCGCACATAGTAGAAAATCTTCTGATATATCCTAATATCCACTAATTGCCAAATTAGAATGAAAAGCCAAGCAATGCAAATTGGCAAAGGAAACTCAAACCTCAACCCCTCAGAAAAAAAGCGAGAAGAAGAAGAAAGAAGAATGGCTTAAAAAAAAGAAAAAGAAGTCACTTTACCCATGAGGAATCTCCCAAGTACTCATTCCACGTGAGGAGAACGAAGCTATATGATCATTGTAATCAATGCCCCCGACACCAATAACATCACTTTGATCTGCTGGGTTGTTGAGAGTACCATAGAGTGGTCCATCATTGCCAATTGCTGAAACCATTATGATATTATTTGCAGTCAGCTCCCAAACCTAGAAAACAATGAAACTATGAGATGAAAGCAAGTATCATGACAACCTCTCCAAATGATAAGCTATAACAACAGTATGGTATGTATAGCTCAACCAGATCATGGGAAAAAAAAGAAGAAATATGATGAAAGCAAGGAAGTCACAGAATAAAATGATGTACGACATGAAATAGTACATGATGAATAAATTTTTGGCAAGAAATAAAGAAAAGGAAGATGAAGAAGATTGAGGATGTTGCCTCCAAAAATAAGTACAAAATTACCGCCTGGAAAGTCCATGGTGCCGGCCATCAAGAACCAAGTAAAAATAGAAAATCAATCCATTGAAACACCTCAAGAAGGGGCAGGTTCACCTTTTCCACAAATGGAAGATCTAAGTAATCAGGTCCACCAATACTCAAATTCAACACATCCATATTGCTTGCAATAGCATAGTTGAATGCATCAAGAAACCATGATGTGTATGACACCTGCAATACACTGAATAAAAATTTCTCATAATCTAAACCACAAAACATATATTCTTCAAATAAAATGAAAAAGGAGAAGAGGGGAAAAAAGAGACAAATCTTAGTAGAAGAAAATATGTACAAAAAAATATAAAAATGAATAAGGATTAAGGAGAAGCCTCTGCAGGCAGGCATCAAAGTGGTGGCACCGCAGATTGACTGGTTGCAGCTCATACCTATGCACTGAGGTTGGTTTTTTTTTTGTAATCGTAATGAGGACTAGTCAATTTAGTGTTAGACTGGAATGAAGGGAAAAACCATTGAGGCCACTAAAAGAAAAAAGGCTATTCAATTACCTTGTACAATCTAGTGTGTAATTCCAGTTGATTTTATGGGGAAGTTATTGATACAGCTTAAAATGGGGTCCAATTACACACAAAAAGACAAGTTTAACAGTTTCCAAAATTCATTTTGTTTTAAGGAAGAACTAATGGTGAAATTCTTAATTTCATTTATAAGTTGCTATTTGATAACATCCGTAAGTTTCATTTTCAAGTCTAAAAAGAACATGGCGGCATCACTTCAACATGCAAAGATGCAGGACAACATTTTAGCATTTAGAACGTAGGAATAACAGTTTTAGTCAAAAAGCACCATATATAGGAGGTGATACATACTTTTTTTTTTTTTGGTATTAAAGGTGATACATACTCAAGATTATTCCAGTGGTAATAACAGTAACCAAACTCTCAAAATAAAATTACACTCAAAACAGGGATCTCCCATCCATCACTTCCCTTGTAGCATACGTAAGCTAAAACTAAATTCTAGTTGCGGTAAACAACAAACTTCAAGATCTATGGGTTGATAATGTATAACCGACAACTAGTGCCTCACATTTAACTACATTTAGCCCCTAATGAACCGAAAAGAAAAGAAAAAACTTTCAGATTCTCTACAGCCAATCTAGCCATTCTGCCCTATTTCTTTATGTTTGCCATAGAATTGACTTCCTGTCCTAGCCCCATTCGGATCTTTAAAAAAGCAAATACAGGTCATACCCAAGACAGACACTCAAAGGAACCCTAAAGCCAGTCAACATTTTCGCTGAAAAGGCAGCAGCCAATTTCCTTATGTTGACACTAATTCCTAATCAGAACAGTTCATGTACTTGATATTCTCTGAACTTTCAACCCAACAGGGCAGTTCAAGTCATACCACCTGTCCTGGGCTGTCATACTTAATCTTCATAATTTGAGACACTAGGAAACAAATAAATGGATAGTTCAACTTTAAATTCCCAATAAGACTAATGCCTACATCCATTTGATCCTTTATCAACCAATCAAAAAAGATGCAATAAAAGAAAGCCTTTACATGTTGAATACATATATGATACTGTATCTCGAAATGGTTTGAAATTATTCAATGGAAATATGCATTACCTGGGCATCAGTAAACACACGAAAAGCATAGATCTCGGCGTCAGGGGCAAAACCTAAGCACTCTCCATCTATACCAGCAATAACTCCCGCCACAAATGTGCCATGTCCAAGATTGTCATTTAGAGTGTCTTCATTTGTCCAGTTTGTACGCTCCTGCAAATACACACAGAATAAAAATCCCACTCGGGTACATACTTGCTAATGTAATGATTGCAAGAATCTAAAGTTTAATAACAACATCAAACTAGATACATAAAGAATATCTTATGACAAACAACTAAATAAGATGAACAGATAACAGAATAAGAAACCACAGCCAGGTTGCACCCCAAAAAAAAAAACAACCACAGCCAGGACTAAGATTAATTCTTCTGGAGAAAGAATACCTTGATATTCCGGAAATGAGGATGACTTGCTCGAATGCCAGTATCAAATATTGCCATTTTGACTTTTGAACCTGTGTAACCTTTCTTCCAGAGTGCCTCGGCTCCGAACAAGGACGTTACCTGTGACCTCTGTAGCAAGATCGCAGAGCTTAGAAGGCGTGAAAGAAAAATAAAATATCAATAACAATTCCATTCCGGTTTAATTTGAAGTTTTAAAACCACGTATAAGTGATGCATCAGCCTATACTACACGTAGCAAAACAGTTGCAGGTTCAGCTTCGGCATTCTAGCTAGAAAAAAACCACCAAGAGAGAGAAGAAAAAGAAGCAAGAGATCTTGCCTGCATCATAAGCTTGCGTCCACAGTTTAGCGTAGAATTACTAAGAGGAGTATGATATCCTCCTTCAGGATCTTCACTGAAAGACATTGAGGTGAATATCTTCCCAGGGCGCTTCTTACCATCGACAAAAGCTCCCCTTCTCTCCCCTTCTTTGACAAGTAAACTACGTGAGTAGCTCCTATCGACCGAAACATCCTTGATAAGCTCCAATTTCTCAAATCCCTCCACCAGTGCAGTCCGCATCGAGTCCTCGACTGAAATGAGACCAAAATCGGTCGGAAACGAAGCAGCAGGATTCCTTCTTTCGATCCATTTCCAACCGCTCAAGCGTGAATTGTTCTCAAGATAGATACGATGCTCTTCCGCTCTCTTGTACTCGACAAACCTGACGATGTAATTCTGCCGAGAGGTTTCTGTATTGACTTGGACAATGTCGTCGGCTCTTGAAGTCGTCTCTGCAAATTTTAGGGTTACTTCTTTGGCTTCGGAACCTCTGAGTTGGTCTTTAAAGAAAGGTCGAAAATAGAACACTGCGATTGAAAGTAGGACAAATAAGAGAGAGCATCTGAGTGACAGAGTAGCGATTCTAGTGGCGGAGGTGGAGGATGACGAGGAAGAAGAAGAAGAACTTCGACGACTACTCATGGCGTCAGTTCGAAACAAATCAGGTCTCGATGAATTTGACAAGAAAGCTCCGACATCGGAGGGAGACGAGAGAGATCAGAGACAATTCCTATAGATTCTGATGCGGATCACAGATGGTCCTGGCCTTTCTTCTACGTTGGTTCTTTTTTTTTTGGGTAATATTTCTTCTACGTTGGGTCGTTGCTGAAGCACAGGGACGACTACCAAGCGGAACACTGGTCATGTGTCTCATTTACGCAGGCGTGCGCACAGCGCACCGACTCTAATGTCGTCATGATTCCATACGACATGTCAGATCACTAGAATAATGCTTATGACATCATGATCTATATCAAACGGTTGATTTAACATCTCCGGTCAGAACCAAACCCTACTCCACTGGATTGTGTTGGCTTCTCATCAAGATGATATTTGAGCGTGGATTTTAGAAAATTTGGCACTCTAAAGTCTAAACATAACGATGATATTTTTTTTATAATTTTCAAATTTCAAACGCCTAAAAATATGTTTCTACTTCTGGAAACGCTCCGAACTGGTTTTCCTACCGGATAAAAACCCTATTCTGATTGCATTTCAGGTCATTTGAGAGGATAACACCTGAAGTTGATGGATCTTCTCCCGTACTTATTTGAACACGACGTGAGAATTCTACACAGCAACGCAGGAAACCGGAAATGCTGAGCTCTCTCCGCATTTGTCAGTCTCTTCCTTTGAATCGTTTCTTTTGTAAATGTTCGAAACTTCGTCGAGATGCGATCGACATGGCGAAATACAGAGAAGTTTTTGCAAAGAGGATGGCCATGGCGGGACTTAAACCTCATCACCGGATTGGTGATTCAATTTTATAGTTTCTAATTTTCTAATGGCGGCAATTTTGAGCATATTAGAAAAAGGTATTTCATGTGTTATTGCCGCTGAGTTCAGTTGCGTGATTTTGCAGCTGTTGGAGTTTCTGGCGGACCCGACAGTGTAGCTTTATGTGCTTTAACGGCGGGTTGGAAGACTGATGCCCTAGTTGAAACTGACGAGGCCACTGGTTGCATCCATGGGCTTTTGGCAATCGTTGTTGATCATGGTTTGCGAGCAGAGAGCAAAGATGAGGCGAACTGTGTTCGTGATAGGGTCTCCAAAATGGGTACCATTTGTTTTCTTTACTTTGCTAGTCGTCAATTGGTGTTTTGAAGTTCCCTTTGCGAACTGACCTTGCCTGAGTTAATTGCTTGGGTACATTTTGTATAGGAATCAGATGTGAGATAGCTCAATGCGATTGGTCCGACGGCAAGCCAAAGCTGGGTCATTTGCAGGAGGCTGCTCGTGACATGAGGTGATTATTGCCGATTAGTGGCTTTGAGTGCTTTTTTCCTCCTGAATCTTTCAAGTTTATGGACATTTACGTTTGTGGTGTTTCTTAACAGGGTTTGTTGTGAATACCAGGTATGAAATTTTGCAGAAAGTCTGCCTCCAAAACCAGATAGGAGTGTTGCTGATTGCTCATCATGCAGATGACCAGGTTTAATCAACTTATTCAGAAATCATACTTCAACATGGTGTATGGTAAATGAGTTTTGTTTCACTTACTCAAATTTTTTTAACTCTTAGTGACTGGCCATGACACTGCAGGCTGAATTGTTCATTCTCAGACTATCTCGCAGCAGTGGTATCCTTGGGCTTGCTGGAATGGCGTTTACCTCTCAATTGTACTCTTCATATACTTATTGTCCCAACGTAAATTCAACAAATCGTGGGATTTTATTAGTTCGCCCACTACTAGAGTTTTCAAAAGAGGATATGTACAAGGTTGGTATATTGAGTTTCAAATGTATGCACGAGAGGAGCTTGTTATTTCTATTAGGCTCTATTAAATACTTAGACTGTTTTATTTGTCCAAGTGTTCAGCATCACCATGAATCTAACATAAAATTTATCAACCAAATCAGAAGTTTCACCTGTATTCTATGTTGATTTATTTAAAAATAGACTCCGTACCACTTATGCAAAGTTTGAAAATTTGATGCAAGTTATGCATGTAATGTCACTATGGATTTCTAGTTCATGGTGTCTGATTGGTGATGATCATGGTACTCCATATGCATATACAAATTACACTTTTTGAATCTTTTAAGTGTCAGGTAGATACGCTTAATCATCTTGAGGTTAATATGGAAGATTTTTCCATGATGTCTCCTGTTATCAAGAAAAAAGAAACTAGCAAACAGTAGAATGGCATATATGCAATAATCATGATGGGGCAAATGTGAGAAGTAACTAAGTTTGCTTAACTCAAATATCGCTCTGAGATGACAAACAAAATAGAGAAAGTAACTTAATTTTATTGGACGCTGGATCTGATGGTTAGCTAAATACGTAGGCCTTTCTTAACTGGAAATGGGAAAATATGATGATAAGTGAACCACTGAAAATGCCTTCCAATTGAACAGTTTCTTTTCTTTGGTAATGTGCTTTCATAAGGCGCACTCGTAAATGATCATTTAGTTGCTGGTGATGATCAAGGGCAACAAACACCTCTGTCTCTGCGAGCAAGTTTGTCCTATCATATGGACAAAAAGGGCATGAATGTGAACCCTGATCATTGTTATCAATCTATGTGAAAAATCTATCATCAGTACAATAATTTAACTACTAGAAACTTCTAGCTTTTTGAAGGACATGTTGCCTGAAAGTATTTTCAAGTCACCACCCCTGTATGTTACATTTTGAAATTTTATGTGTTACAACGAAGATTTTTTTTTGGTGTAGATATGTCGAGGGTGGAATCAAGAATGGGTGGAAGATCCAACAAATCAAAGTCCATTATTTGCTCGTAACAGGATTCGTATGTTGCTGAAAAATTTGTCATCAGGTGAGTTATAATACTTTGTGGCAATTTGAAATGTATACCATGGAATGTTCTGTTTATCTTATATCATTTCCTATGAGATCATTCAGAAAATACATTTTTTCCCAGTGTGATTTTTACTTTGCGTGACTGGTCTTTGACTGTTCAGGGAGGGCATTGGGATTTGGGTGAGGAAGACCTATAAAACTCTCTCCATGGCTTAACGTGGTTGATTTTCCTTTAGTGTCATTTATGGCTGCTTATTGGTTTCCAAATTTAACTTTTAAGTTTCAGGTGTATTTAGGTCTGAAATACAAGCTGTTATTTCTGCCTGTCAAAGAACACGTTGTTTTGTTGACCATCTCTGCCATGGTTTGATAAATCAGGCTGTGACCATCATTGACGTAAGTAGCTTTCTATTTGTATATGTAAATTTTATGCTCAACATCTGCGGTTTCTTGGTCATCATCTGCAGCGTCCCTTTCCTTTCTGCATTTTGAGTTTGATATTTAAATTGATTTTGAGTAAAACGACCTGAAATTATTTCCCCCCATGTTTTCATTATTATTGTACACAGCATGGATATGCTATTGTTGATTTAGAGAAGCTTGACCCGTCAAATGTTAAGGACATATGCCTAATAAAGTTTGTTGCAATGGTTACACAGGTATTGCTTATTTTTTGTTGTATAAGCTACTAATTTTTTCAGCGTTTTGTACACTGAAGCATATTTTCTGAAGATCTTGTCTTTTTTGGGGGCAAATGAAGATCTTGTCTATTTTTGTTATCTTTTTGGGTTGATGGTATGGCATGGTTTTATTACTGACTTCTTGTTCTGCATCCATTAGTTCATCTCTCAAAGACACAGGCCTATTCGAGGGAGAACTTCACAGCTGCTGTTGGACTATATCCGTAGCTTCCCATGCAAGGTCCATTCAGCTTCACCATGCTGGTATCCATTTACATTCTTAGTGGTGTTGTCCAAATTATTGACTTCTTGAGCTACTCTAGCATAAAAGGAAATCACTATTGCTGATGTGCAACACATATGCTTTCACATATCTCAATGATGGCAAATGCATATTTTTCACTGCATGAAGTGAACTCACCTGTCTATGGTACTAGGCTTGTGAATTGCTTGATGAACCTTCCTGTTTTCAGTTTTGAATTGCTAATCTGTTGAAACAATGACCTTCTGAACAAATTCACAGATTTCTGGAACTCTGGACATTTATTTTTGAACAATTAATGGGGAGAATGAAACTGAAAGTAAATAGAATGCACCACTCTAGAGAAGAGCCAACAGAAAACTGTGACAACACAAGTTCCTGCTGCGCTAAAATAGATGACAACAACACACAGAAGACTATAATAAGACCCACAAGCAGCTCCAAGTAGCCATGCGAAACAAAAAATGACTCCCAAAACCAGCTTGAAAAGCGAAAACTCAAATCTCAGAACTACCATCTGAGGTTGTCTTTAGAAGTACCCAGGGTGATTGGTCTCCTGAGCAGAGGACTAATTGGCTTATGCCTAGGGAATGACTACTCAACAAGAATAAAGTATGATAACCTTTTTTTCTCTTATTAAGGTCTGGTATTATTTAGGACTGTAATAAAACCATGAATATGCATTGATTACCAAAGTAGTGAGTACTGAAAGAAAAACTGGACCCAGCAGCTGTATTTCAGTAGTTGAATTCCAACAAGATAGATGCAGTTTATGCGAACAATTAATTAAAGAGATCTAACATTAAAGAGATCCCTCAATCTCACCCATCTCGCCTTTGCTGATGATCTCATGATCTTTTCCAAAGCTGATCATTACTCCATCTCCTCTATCATCTCTGCCCTTTCCTTCTTTGAGTCCATCTCTGGTCTCAAGGTCAACCTTGACAAATCCACTCTATTCCTTTCTGGGGTGTTTGATCCGCTACGCTCTAATCTCTTGAACCTCTCTGGGTTCAAGGTTGGATCTTTCCCTGTTGTCTACCTTGGTCTTCCTCTTATCCCTGATAGGCTTTCTCGCCATCACTGCTCCCCTATGCTAGATCACATCCGTAAGAGTCTTCATCTTTGGAAAAGCCGACTTCTCTCCTTTGCTGGTAGGGTGGAGCTCATTCAGTTTGTCCTCCAATCCTCCTACCTTTATTGGTGTGGCATTTTCCCGATTCCCAAGTCTATCTCGTCGGCAATGGAGTCTCTCTTCTGTGCCTTTCTTTGGAAGGGCCAGGAATCCTCACGATTCCTTCGCCCCATCAATTGGTCCAATAATTGTCGGCCTAAATCTGAGGGGGGCCTAGGAATCTGCCGGATCCAAGAGGTGAACTCTGCTGCTTTGCTCAAGCTCATCTGAAAAATTGTCTCCAAACAAGACTCCATTTGGGTTATCTGGGTCCATTCTTATCTTCTCAAATTTGACTCTCTCTGGACTATCTCTATCCCTTCTAACCCTTCCTGGATCTAGAGGAAGCTTCTCCTTCTCAGATCTCGAGCCCTCCCTGCCATCACCACTCATATCTCTTCCGGTTCCTCTACTTCCTTCTGGCTAGATCCGTGGCATCCGATGGAAATTCTCTTTACCCTCTTCTCCCCCCCTGCACTGTCTATGAAACCCGTATTCCTAAATCTACCCCTCTCGGTTTTCATCTCCAATGGTTCCTAGGTCCCTCACCCCCACTATAGTCTCACACAAGTTTTGAACTCCCTCACCCCCATTCTTCCCTCCCCCCGTGACACCCTTGTTTGGCTCCCTTCCACCACCAAATCCTTCACCACATCTTCTGCTTGGAACCTATTTGCTCCCTTTCCCCCTCCCCCCGGCCCCCCTGGTTAGGTTCAAAGGTCACATCCCCCGCCACTCCCCCACCCTTTGGAGAGCCCTTAATCTTGCTCTCCCAACCCAAGCTTTCCTTATCACCCGTCAACTCCCTACAAACCCCAACAGTATCCTTTGTTGGAATGGTACTGATGACATTGAGCATTTGTTCTTGTCTTGCCCTTTCTCTAGCTCTCTCTGGAGAGAAGCACTAGCCTCCATTTGGCCTCGCTCTTGTCGCTCCTTTGGGTTTGATTGTGACTAGTCTTGGGTATTAAGTAATTTTTCAGGTTCCTCAATTTGTGACCGAATTGGTAGGCTTGCCTTTGGTGCCATGGTCCACCATCTATGGTGGGAGCGTAATCTCAAGCGCTGGACTTCCAAATCCCGTTCTCTTGACTCGATTTGGAATGCTATTCACTTTGATGTATCTTCTAGGTTTATATCTATTCCCCATTCTCCGGTTGTTGATTCCCCAAGGAATAGGCTCATTGTTGTTGCGTGGGGTCTCAATTCCCAATTCCATTCTTCTCTATGATCCTTCCCTGTTTGGATCTTCTTGTATTTCGGTGTTTCGTTTCGTTTATTTAATTATTTATTCATCCAAAAAACAAACCTTTGAGGGGAAAAAAGAGTAAAGATGCTCAAAATAAGAAACCTTTGCAAACTATTGTTGTGAATACATGTTGTAAGTTATTAACTTCCAGGTGCTATAGTCCAACAGTCACATTCCAATGGGTCTTTTCTGTTTGTTATATTCCAACAGTTGTAATCTCGTACTTGGTTTCTTATTCTGGTAATGGAGCTCTTCAATGTTTTCAATGTTTATTTTAGAGCTGTATCAGATTGACCGGTCACAACTAGCAAATTGAAGAGTCTAGTAGAAGACTGACTTGCTAAATAGCTACTGTGGTGCAAGTGTTCTGTAGATTGTTATTAGGTTAGCAAAGTATCACCTTTCAGGGCTGGTTAATTCTGGGGAACCATCTGCACCTGTAAGTGCTAAGAACCAAGTCAAGTCTTAAAACCAAATTTCTTTAGAATCCGAATATAACCTTAGAAAGTTGAATCACCAAGTGCTTAACCCCAAACTAAGAAATTTAAATTACCAAAGTGTTTCTCTAGATACTCTTTGGCAGCCAGTCTAGAATTCTATGGTAGGAATCTTAATCTTTTATATATAGTTTTGAAGGAGTCTGAATACTGAGAGATGTAAATAAATTTACAGAGGCTTTTTTGAATTTTTTGTCTGACAAATCACTAAACTTGAAATTAACTAGACATAATGCAAAAATAAAATAATATAAAAGAAGTTACATTAATACATAAATAGAAAGTGCAGTGAACTAAAATTTTCTGCAGCCTTTAAACTCAGATACAATGCTCCAATTCTAAATCTAATTTTTACTCTCCTTTGGCAGAAAACTGACAATTGAGTTGAACAGCAGAAGACTACTTTTGTTCCTAGCACCTTAATGCTTATGCTTTGAGCCAGTGGGGTGCAAAACTCATGGTTAATTCCCTTTGGGTTGCAATACAGCACTACTGAAATGAATGATGAAAAGGGGAAATCATTTTAGTAAGAAACTAGAAATTTACTGATGAAACAAATTTCGTAACAGCTTAATTGACTGGGGCAAACTTGAATTTTCAAAAGTCTTCTCTATGTTCAACAATGCACCCATCTGGAAGCTTAGATTATGCAATTTCCTAATGGAAAATTTAGATTTTTCTGTTGCTGCATGGATATTAATACAAAACTAATTCAAAATATTTGAGGAGAATGAAAAGTTTTGGGCTTGTCTTGTTTATCATTTGTTCATTAAGAATGTGCTAGCCAGAAGAGGATTACAGCCTTTTATGCATGTTCAAGACCCATAAACAAGGAACCATTTTCTTTTCAATGGACAGATTATTTATTGAACATTCATAAGCAATGAATAAATTACAGAAAAGAGGGTCCCCATACATGGTGCCCATGAAGTATATATGCTTAATTAAGAATTTCTTCTAGTTCATGATCCGGTGTTTGAAAATCTTGCAGAGTTCCCTCACTGCAGCTGGTTGCTATCTTTGTCCAGCACCAGGGTCTAAAGGCACAAAGATCCTGGTTTGCTGTTCACCTAATTCTCCTCAGTCATCAAAGTTAGAATCATCTTGGATATATTCTTTTGATGAACAGAAGCACTTTGTACCAAGTGAAATAGATCAAATTATTCTTGATGGAAAATCGTATTCAGAAAAGTTTGTCTCAGATGTATCATTTTTGGATGCAACTTCTTCAGAACGCCTTCTAAATGAAGCCAGCAGACTCAAGATTCTTAGTGATTTCTCGCATAGAAGCATACTCTCATTGCAACAGGAGGAAATCAAGCGTTTCAGATCCAAAACCGAAGCTACATCTGAACCTGAGATAAGGCATGTAAAGGGAAGTGTATCTCCGAGTGAAGAACTTGAATCTGGGAATGTTTGTCTCTTTATGAACAGATTCTTGGTCACATGGAGTCCATGTGAAACAGGTGCAAAAGATGCATCTTGTGTAGTGAAGACGTGTTCCCAGTGGGACTCAGAATGCCAAACCCAGGTTTATTGTTGTGGATCTTGTATAGTTGGTCATAGCACAGTAGCTAGGGTACGCTGTATGATTGATGCTGATTGGTTATATCTAGCTGAACTATCAAAATGCCAAATATTAGAAGAATGTCAACAGCAGAAAGTTCCCCCAGCCAGTAAGAAAGATCAAGTAACAGAAAATACCAAGTCTTGTTCAGAATATATAAAGATATCAGCTCAAGTAGCTCTCAGATCATTGAAGTCTATCCCAGTGCCTGCAAGAAGAAGCCTCCCTGTCATGGTCGATCCTCAGGGACTATTATTGTGCATTCCGGTATGTTGAACTCCTTACTTCTGTCTGCATTTTCAATTCCTTAACTGCCTCCATTGACTTCTCATTAAACTAACTAGTTAACTTCAATGAACCAAGTTGGTAGCCAATCTGAAATTAATGTCTACCATGAATTGCAGAATATATCTAGACACTCTTTGTTGAAACTCAGCATGCTTGCTCCTGCATTTTCACAGAATTTGATTTGATTTTTATAACTGATGAAAGTAACTACTAGATTCTTAAACATATTGAATGTATGTTCCTCCAACAAATACAACCCAACCCCAACCACCCCCCCCCCCCCCCCAAAAAAAAAAAGGAAGAAGGAAAAAAGGGGATCCAGACAGCCAAAGCATCATTGAATTGAATTTGTATTCAACCTTTCTTAGAGTATAGTTCACCTCTGTTTAATGCTCAGACTTGACACATGAGCTGAGGACTCTGGTTTCGAGTCCTAGTGCCGATCAATTCAGTAGGTACACAAAGGTTTTGTTAATAAACAGGCTTAAAGAGGCTTCTTGAACTTTGATGTCAATTATGTTTATTCAGTTTCATGTATATGTGCACCTTTTTCTTGGTAATGTGCATCAAGTCTAAAGAATCAGTTATCTTTCTTACGTTTCACATTTTCGTTTCAGAGCATTTCTTTCAAGCACTGCCCTAATTTGAGAGCTTCCGCTGTGTTCAAACCAAGAGTACCACTCGGAGGAGGCCATAGTGCATTTCTTTAATATCTCAAAGTCAGTGACGTTCCATTACCAAAAAAAAAGAAGTCAGTGACGTTCAGCAAATTCAACGGCCATGGGAACAACTTGGATTGACTGGCGTAGCCTTCTGTGTATAAATGATAAAAACAGATTCCTTGTTAAATCATTTTCCAAATTTTGTTAATTTTATCATTTGACACTCACTAAGTTTCAATTCTGCGTATGTTAGTTAATGGCATCCATATAAACCAATTTATGGTGATCAATCATAGGTCTCTTGATTATCAATCAAATCAAGCCGAGATGAATGGTTCAAGCCCAGTTGCTTCACGTTTCATTATTAGAGTGTGAAAAATAGGTTCGTTTGGCACTCTGTATGTAAACAGTTGCATGAGGTAGCCATGTATAGGATCACCGTATACCAAGATTGTGGTGCTTTCAGCAAATGCTAATGTGTTCAGCATATCACGCAAAGAAGTAACCAAAGCAGGTCCCTTAAAAAAAAGATACGTAGGTATGGGTGGAGATATCTGAACTGAAGCAAAATAAAACCCTGGAATGATGATGTAAATTTCCACTGTGCCAAGGAGCTTTAACATAATGGCAAATAATGAAACCTTAATACTTCACCATTCTTAACACTTCTAAACACCCTAAACGAAATGAAAAACATCATTTTCAATGGCATATTGCAACCTCTTATCTCTCTTATTGTCTGTATCCTCACCTTCACAAAGGCATTTTAAATGCTTTAGTTAGTAGAGAAGCAGAAATGGTTGATGGTTTGCTATTTGAAAACATGAATCCTCTCTACCCAACTTACTCATACAGCTATATTTCACATTTACATGAGTGTGAGACCCACCTTAAGCTGCACTAACACAAGCAGGTCTTGTATAAATGGTCTCACACTCATGTGACTAGATTTATGGCTGTATGGGCAGCTGGGTGGAGAGGAAGCACCTAAGGGATGCACCTCCACATTAACACTACAGTCATTTCAACCCAGCACTCTCAATGTGCCCACGCATGGTAGGCGAGAAACCCAACCTCACCACCCGAAAAAAAAAAACAAAGAAGAAGAAGAAAGAAAAAAGTCTCACACTACACGAGAATACAACAAATGTAATCTCGAAAATTGATTTACATGTTCACCCCAAATCCCAGCCTTTAACACATTGTGGCATTTCAGGGTCTATCAGGGTCTATGAAATTCTTTCAACATTACATGAATCTCTTGACACACTTTTTCTCATTAAAGGAAGAGGGAGTAGAGAAAGAGCTAGGTAAGAGATGAACAGAAGACATCATCAGCCCTGGCCTTCTTGTTCTTCAAAGGACACAAAAGATGTTAACCATTGCTTCCAAGGAGCATCCTGTTGCTGTTCGATCCATGATAAAAAAGCGCTGTCTAATAAACAAAAGAAATTGACATAGAGCAATTGGTATCTCACGGGAACATATCGGAAATTAGCAACCTGAACAACTGGCCAAATACCGCCCTCCAAAATCAAGGCTGGGAGGAAATCCCTCTTCACATCTTCCTTCACTTGATCAATACTTTTACCCATGGAAAGCCCCATATACGAAAAAAATACAAACAAATCCAAGGGTCCAAAGATTATACCATCCATGGCCACTTTAGTGGCAACAAACCGCATAGATTTTGGTTGTAGATGAAGACGAAACCTTATGAATCGGTCCAAGCCCTCGTACCTGCATCAAAAGAAGAGTAATGAGAACAGGTTCATCAATTCTATTCCCATTATCTTCCAACCCTTCTTGCGAATTTAGACATCAATGATTTTATTAATTCTATTAGGCCATAAAAAATTACCTTAAAGTGAGTTCAGTTTTTTGTGTAAACCACCTTTTGAACTAAATATAACTTAGGGAAAAGGGTTTCTGTACAACTGCCACATTTGGGAATTGGAAGCCTTCACTAAGAGAGCTGGGTTTTGGGATTTTACGGGGGCTTTGACCTCCTTCTGAAAGCTTTTGGTTAAAATTATCCTATATCTTACTATTATCTCTGCACAAAGGCATTAAACCAGGTTGTCTGCCTGTCTTGGATTATCATGTGATGTAAACGAGCAGCATGACGTGCACTGACACAAACAATGGAGTGGCATGCAATGCAATTTGTATGCTACAGGAAATTGAAAGAGTGAAGACTGGACTTTCTTCTTTTCGATCAACTAGTAAAAGGCATACCAAAGGGTAATGCAATCATAACCAACAGCTGACAGTATTTACAGAGAGAAGCAAATCAGAAGACAATAATAAAATTTCCAAAAGTTAAGCAGATGTAAGGACAAAACAACACTTGTATTTGATGTGATACACACAGGTCAAACAGTTTGTTTCCACAAGCAAGCAGTAAAACCATTTTTCCTAGAAGTGAACAACTTTTGTGGTCCTTTAGATACTTAACAAGGGTGTATGAAACAATCCATTGCATGCCTTTCTCCAGCATCTCTTACTACAGAAAGTGCATTGCATACAAAACTATGATAAGAAGAAAAGTGAGATCCTAGAACTCATCATTGACTAGCTCTTAAATTCGAGGGGCTCACCAGATCTTACCACTTGATTTGGAGCTGTGAGTTCCATGATAATGACTAACGCCACAAACAATGATCAAGAGCTCACTAAGTCTGATACAGTGTATTCTCTCATTTTTCATTTTACACAAACAAGAAATAACAGTTTTCGCAGCAAGTAATACAAAGAGGAAGATTTTGTGAAGAACCAGTTGCTAAAATATTTCCTCCTTTTCATTATGATCAAGTATCTCTCATATTCATTTTGCGATAGTTTACCAAACACTCCTTTTTTCAAATTTATCTAATCATAAAAGCAGCAAAATTTAAAGACAAAGCAGATAACTGGATCAAGCATGAGACCTGCCAAACTGACAATGTTGACTCCAAAGAAATCATGGCTAGCTAGCTACCAACATCTTAAATCATTTTACATCCAATTTATACAGCTATCTTTTCAAAACAGTCAGTTTTTTAGTTTCCATAATCAAAGAAGGGTCAAATTATGTGATGCTACACTTTCATTGTATAGACAGTCAATTAAGCTTAGGATCAAAAGTGGTGGTCGATTCTCAAATATTTCCTGGAGCTGATTTGAAAGGGGCAACCACAAGCATGGATATTTCAGTAAATAAGTTGTGGCTGCAGTAGCCACCTCCCACTACTCCCCCCCCACCCCTTTTTCCCACCTCTCCTTCCAGTGCAACAGCAGGGAATTGACAGATTATAGTATCAGAATCCTTAAAAATAATCATTGCACTTGAAATTGACCATTATACTAATTATCATGCTGATTGCCTGGCAGTTATCTCTAAAGGGGAAGGCAGATTTTTAAAAGCAGAAAAGAAGAAAGACTAACCAGAAATGACCTACTGGTCCAACAAATCCAAATCCAAACATGCTTGTGATAGCCACTCTTTTCCAGTTTATTTTCAAGTCCTCTTTGGCATCCTGCTGGACAAAGAAAACATACAAAACTATATAAAAAACAGAAGGAAATAGAGTGCTTCAAATTGCTGGTTATAAAAAAGAAAGTGATAAACCAAAATATGTAAACATCACAACAGATATTTAGGCTTTTGGCAAATTTTCTGAGATAGAACTCCATCAAGAGACAAGGAAGCCAGTCCTATTTATAATCTCATAAAAAAGAGGAATCAGTATTTACAAAGTAATCCCAATCACTAGGCCTAATTTGGGTATTGGTACTCAGCTCATAATAGAACTCTAGCCATTCATATGTTAGGAATATGGTATTTAAGTTATGAGCTTTCTATTCGAAGAACACAGAATCACTAATATGACGTGCTCATATCGGCATTATGATATTGATCCTCACGTTCTTTGGTACGGAATAGAACAATTAGTGTTGTATCCACATCGACCCACAATCTTCTTGTCTTCATTAGTCATTATTTGTGGTTCTTCTTGTGTCTAGATTGCTAGCATTGCCTCTTTATGCTTGGAGCATACTTCGCTAATCAACCCTTAAGAAAGAATGTCAAGAGACATTGGTGTAGGGCACACAAAGTTTAGTTGCAACTAAAAGTACCCCTTTTAGCTTTCTACCACTCTTGGCTCAATTTGACATATTTGGTAGGTTCAAACATTTTACAAAAAGCAGCATTCGGAAATTGACAACTCAACAACAACAACAATAAGCGTTGTACCAACTAAATGGGGTCAGCTAAACGGATTCTTGCCTTCCAATCAATTCTGTTTGAGGCCATGCTAGATACAAGGCCTAAGCTATGCATATCCTTTCTCACCACTTCTCTTAAGATTATCTTAAGTCTACCCTTCCTTCAATCTAGATTATATCACTTCTCAGTATAGGGGCATTTATAGGTCTCCGGTGAACATGGCCATGCCATCTCAAATGACAAAAATTGACAACTCAACAAAAATGTCATCTTCAAATTCAATGCTGAATTGATATGTTCATTTGTCTCTCAAGATATCTCCATCACAGACCACAAGAACACTCCCCCCCCTCCCCAAAAAAAAAAAAAAAATCCACTGTCCTCCACCTACGAATTAACAATGGTTATTCTGTTGAGAAACAAACTCCAGTCTTAGAAATGTACATATCCATGTCTGATTAAGCAATCCCAGTTGGCAAACTCTACTTTGGGGTCTCCAAGAGTCCACCCAAGCACCAAAGGATTCTGATAAAACCCTAATAATATTTCCCAAAAATTCATATAAAAATGCAAGATAACATTGGTTTCTATGGTGTTAGTCACCCCCCACACCTCATGGTGTTCCCTCAGCCTACGGCTGCCCACAAGACTCTCTAAAATATTTCATTCCTCTCTCTTCCCTCTTTCCCTCTATTTATTATCTCAAATAACCCTAACTAACCCTCATTCCACATGGCCTCATCCCTAGGGTCCTAACACTACCAACCCCTCGAAAATCACCTTGTCCCCAAGGTGATGGAATTGTTGAAGTTTAGTCGTATGATGGTGCGGCATAACCGTAGTAATTCAATATCATCCACCCAGGCTGAATAACACACCCATAATGGAGCATTGCATCTCCCCTTCAGTCACTGCAACCCCATCGTTGCCGCCTCCCTTTCCATTTTGCAGTCCAGAGGTTGAAGACGATGAATTTTCCTCTTCTTGGCTCAGTCGGACCGCTGGTTTGGTGAATCGTTGGTTTGAACTGAGCCTTCGGTTGAACCTTGGTCTGTTTGAGTTAATTGGGCCCAAATTAAAAATCAGAATAAGTGGACTTTGGGGTAACGAAACAGGCCAGGCCCATGATAGATGTGTTAAATGGGTGGGGTCCAAATACAAACTATGGCTTATGATAAATGGGTGGGACGTTGGTTTGATGAGCTAGATTGGGCTGTGGGTCTTGAAAATGAAATGGATTAAGAAATATGGGTTAATAAAATGTGATGGGCTTGGGGTTAAAGAGATAGGTTGGGCCCAAGGAGGTTTCTTTGGGAACCAAGCGGCCCAATCTTTATATTTGGTTCGTTTGGGCCCTATGTGGGAGGATAAGTGTACTTGAGTTGGGCCCAATTTAGAAGAACCTAGGCTTTTAAGGGGTGAAACCAACCCAAAACCCGGTCTGGGGTGAACCAAACCAACCCTAAAAACCCTCCAACTCCACCATCGTCTTCCCCAATTTTTGGGGATAGAAACTTCAGCCGCCGTTTGCAGCTTTCCAGCGAGTTTTGTTGGAGTCATTCGATCCTTCTTCTTCTTCGAATCATCGGCATGATTTCTCTCCTTCTCAACTTTGGGCTGGTAGGCATCGATACCTGAACTTCTCTCTCTCTTCTCTCTTCTCCATGCTCGACGAGACACATCCCAACCGGCTGCAACTTCCACCGCTTTATCTATTGATTTTACAAAGTGGTTTTGCGATTCTTCCTCTCCAAGAACCAATACATATTCAATAGGAGGACTCGTTGCAACCTTCCCGTTACCGAAATCGTTAACCAACGCCTTCTTGAAGTTTGTCCAGGTAAATTCCATCAAGCCCTTGCTATAGATCCAATCGAGTGCCTCTCCTTCCAAATGTTGGATCGCCACTCCTAGCCACTACTCTTCCTCGATTTGGTTCTCCCAGCAAAACAGCATAATTTCTATAATCCATCTCTGACATTCTCCTTTGCCAGAAAATGAAGGCAGTGCCATTACCTCCCTGGGATCGTGAATGCTCTGATGCCAATTGATAAAACCCTAATAATATTTCCCAAAAATTCATATAAGAATGCAAGAAATAACAAGATAACACTGGTTTCTATGGTGCCAATCACCCCCCACACCTCACGGTGTTCCCTCAGCCTACGGCTGCCCACAAGACTCTCCAAAATATTCCATTCCTCTCTCTTCCCTCTTTCCCTCTATTTATTATCTCAAATAACCCTAACTAACCCTCATTCCACATGGCCTCATCCCTAGGGTCCTAACCGATTCAACAATAAAATGTAATGGGAATTCTATTAAAATTAAGAAACAATCAACTTTAGAAAAACTAGAGTTTAGATGTGTCAGGAAACAATTACTTTAGAAAGGAATGGGGAAGGAAAAAAACCAGGACAACATGGAATCTGAACAAATAAGAAGGAAAGACCTTCACAACTCCTCAAACCACAAGGAGATCAGAATCAGGATATATATCGAACTATCCTTCCAAGCATTAAAAATAATTGAAACTTTAATAGAAAAGAAAGAAAAAAAAGGGGTTTCACATCATCAACAGACCCTTAGGTTACAACCCATGAGATCTCCAAATCTGAAAACTCATCCCATCAATGGCTTGCTGAAACTAGGAGAAGCGACAACAGCAGAGCATGTCTTGATTTTAGCTGGTTTCCTCTCAACAGAGCAGCTTATAGTAAGGAAGGCTTTAGGGCTGAAACTAGTTAAGTCATAGATACTCACAACCAGTGTATTAGAGAGAATAAAGTGAGAAGATAACCAACACAATGAACAAGAAAAATAGGAAAAAACGGACTAAGAAGGGATTGACCAACCTGGTTGTGCACAACTATCAGCCCATTAGGTAAACTTCAACTCATTGATTAACTAACTCTAAACTCCATCATAAGGTGAAATGCATAACAACAACACGACAACAATAACAGCTTTTTGAACTCGGCCTCATACCATAGAAAAATCAACCCAATTACATTGTAAAAATGAAGTAGAACTCAATTAGGAAACCAATGCTAAAACGAAGAAACCAAACCAGTCTCTTACATTACACTTCCACTCCAAAACTTCCATACGAAAAGAAGAAAACAAATGACTAAAATTGCATGGCTCAGTTTAAGTAGAATTGGTTCTATGATTTGCATCACTTACCCTGTTAAGAAATTTCAACATGGGAAAACACCAAGTTTTCTATAATTGTGTCAACTGTGTGGCCAAAAGTGCAGTAGTTCAGCGCAACCCCCCCTCCCCCAAAAAAAATGCAGCAAGAATGATTCCCTAAGATGATTCTGCTCAGTGTCTGTAGATGGATAAAGCAGAGTGTGCAAAGCCTGCATGAGGCAATCTTAAGGAAAGAACCCACAAGTGAAAACCAAGAGAATAACTTTAGAAAAAGTCAATGTATACAGTTCAGGCATCTAATAATAGCCAATTGAACTCACTCATGTGGAACTTCCAAAGCTAGAGAAAAGCCAATGCATAGTTCTGAGCTGTTGGTGACATACACAGGCAAGCTCAGGCAAGCTATTGGACAATGCAACCCTTGATTGCTCTATGGAAACAGCAAATACGAGTCATCTAATGACAAAGAAATAGACCTCATGAGGTATAGAAGGAAGAATCTGTGCCCCAATCTAAGGAAGAATAAGAAGCTAGAATCACATTGGATCAACATTTACTACATGGAGATTTCATGGACAAAAAGCGACGAGAAGAAAACAGAAAACCCTTAACAAAATTCAATCATTGAAACTTCACCAATATGTATTTGCTTCAAATTTGATAAACTGCAGGTATCACCTTGGTCAACATTTCAATGCTGTGATATCCAATATGTATTCCCTAACTTCGAATCATCCCAAGACCAATTAGCATATAAATTGATGAATATGTTAAAGCACAGGATTTTCTTTGCAAAGATGTCAATGCCACGTAAAATTTTAGGTGTTTTGGCAGATACTACTTTCTGGAACTGTTTCATTCTTATTTCTTCTCTTTAAAGAGTAAAAGTATGTAGCCAACTTACTAAATGCATATGTTCTGCAATGCTGAAGGGATGACCTTAGCCCCCAAAATCAGGGGGGAACCTATCAAGAAAAAGCAAGGCTACAAATGCAACAGAACATTTCTTCTATTAAGGTTTGACAAGGAGTCAACCTAATCTCCAACAAGAAAGTGCAGATAATGTGACCAAGAACCAAGCCGGGAGAACGAACTGAGACTTCAAACTTCTCTGAAGTTCAAGAAACAAAGGATCAAAAAACTCTTAGCTAGTCTAAAAAAAAACCAGCGATGGATTCCCAAAGATGAATAGAGAAGTACAATAAATTGGAAGACAATCATTCTGCGAAACAACATTACGATCACTACCGAAAGATAAAAAATAATATCTAAATGAGTATATATAATTGCAGAAAAGGGATATGCGGAACAAGAAATAACAAATATAGATATCGAAAAGAAAAAATAAACAATCAAAATCCACAGAATAGTATAGGTTTGGACTGATGGCTACTCACAGAGTTCGAATGGGTTTTTTTCATTGTAGAATGGGTAATGGTTTGGGCGGCAATATCTCCAACACCCCAAAGAAAGCCAGAACTGATGACTTGAGTCTTAACCGGGTGAACAGCCAAACAGTTTTGATACCATCTCCACAACCTCAACATCATGCATACAGATGATACTTTGACGGAGAGAAGAAGAGGTAAAACGAAGACACCGAGAGGGTAGGGAGCGTTTCGCTTCAACTTCGGAGAGATATAGGTTTGGAGACTCTGGGTTTCGACGTTGGTTGCTGCGTGCCTGCGCCCCTTTTAGGACAACATAGAAACGACGGCTGACGCTCTCGTCACTTTTTCCTTTAGGGGCTCTGTGGAATAATTTTATTCAGGATCCGAGCAGATTCCATGAAGACTCTTGGATTAGAATATACACACGGCAATCTCTCATCAATGACTAAGAATTCTTTGGGAGATATCGAAAGAGAAGATCCAAACCCTTCTTCAACTAGGGGTATCAATCGATTGGATAGTAATAATACGATATCTGCATTGAGTTTCAGACGGATTTATTCGAATAATAATTGAATAAATATTTTTTTTTAGTAGATTTCTCTAAATAGGTGTGAATGCATATTGATATAAAATTTCTTTACCATTTTATTTGTGACACTAATTTAAAATTTAACATTTAACATTTTTAACCATTTTATTTGTGGCCTCTTTTGGAACTGGGTTTTTGGATTTATGTAATCTTGATGCCTTGCGTGGGTCCCGCATGAATATATAGACATATTTCTACCCAAAAAAATTAAAATTTAACAATTTAGATAATTATATCAGTAAAAAATCTAAAAAAAAGTCATATATCTCAAATAAAAATTATAAAAATGAATCTAAATAAGTATACCCTATCTGCATCCTACTAATGATCGAACGGATTCGGATACCGTTAAACGGATGTTGTGAATGCAAATTTAGAAGTAGATTTTGGTTATCCATTTACACCTCTACTTTCAACTCAATTTTAATTGTTGGATGATCATTTGAATAACAGTGTGGCAATTTTAATTTCTCTTGGAAAATTTATTTAGGGCCTGTTTGGTTACATGAGTCTGGAGATTTCAAATCTATGAAGTTATAATTTATAAAATTAGATGTTTGGTTGTGGAATGAAATCTGTGGATTCATCCTAAAAAACTATTTGATTGACCGATTTTTGTGAATGTGCAAATGTATAGCTTTTTTGAAATATTTGGATTTCACCCATTATCCATAAATCTACAGATTCACGTTTTTAGTGTAAAAAGGTGAATCTTTAGATTTTATGAATCTAAAGATTTTTACAACCAAACGAGTATAATTCTCAGATTCATGAATCCAGAGATTTCAAATCTCTGGATTCATGTAACCAAACAAACCCTTAATTAGTTAGTTTTAGGTTTTTCTCTACAAAAGTGACCACTCAATCTCAATGTTTCAACTAACTAAAATTGAAAGACTAGTCAAAGTGAATTTTCATCCCATTTAGACATTCTAACCCTTTAACGCATTTGAAAGAAGGAGAAAAAAAAAACCATTCTGACTTTTAAAACTAACAGTACCACATGAGTATAAAAATGTCCAAAGATTCTTTGGATGTGGTTAGTTTTAAGGATAAAAGTTATCAAAATAAGTGAAAATTCATTATTTCGATTATTTCTGAAATTCAACTCAGTTTTAATTAATTTTATTAATTAAAAATTTAACTTCACTGATACTTTTATAAAGAATAACTTTAAAATAACTATTCTACCAAACAGAAAGAAAAAAAAAACTATAAAATAACTAATATATTTTTTTTAAGGTAATGATCAAGGTCATTTTGTCAATTCTCAACGATTCGGTATATTACCATGAAAATTGTTGTTATGGTACACGATTCCCCCCAACGACACGAATTATGCAAAATGTGAAGCATGAACAATACTCAACATAATTGTATAATGAATTATAACATTAGTTTATATGAATTTTCCAAACTTTCAGTTTTGCCCGCATATAGCCAGACAAGTGCCAATCAAAAACTTTAGATTAAGTGATGTTTCAGGCCAAAAATAATGTTTCCAATGTGTTTATTGGCCTCAAATTAGGCTACACGTCAAATTTCAGGTTAAGATGACCTGAAATACCCTTCGAAACAGGAGTCCGCTTCACCTCTACCTCCACCTTCCATCATTCTGTATATGTATTATATTTTATTCATGTACCACCTTGGCATATCCGTTGGGAGTAATATTCTGTTCCGGTCAATGGTTGTAACATTTGAAAATTTGGTTCTTCCTCCAAATCTCCTATGCTATTAATGCTTGATTCAATATGGGTTTGAAATCTCTCTTGCATGGTGCTTTTTGTTTTACGGGTGATTTGCACCCTACCCTACCTTAAATTAAACTCTCCTTAAGATGCGTTTGTTTGCTGGAATAAAGGTGAGGTAGCAAAAAAGAGGTGGAATTTTTTTTGAAAAAAGTGTAAATTTCTTACATTTCCTTTAAATCCCAAAATGGTACATTGTTTGGTTGCTTGGGGTGGGAAAGTGGGAGATAAGTTTCCTTGAATCAAGCCAATAAACCGGAAAAGTATGGATTGTTTTGTGAAAGAAATTTTGGGTTAGGTATTGTTCCCCCAATGATTATAATCCCAAGTACTTACTGACGGGCTCTAATATGATCAGATTTATAAGTAAGCATTTCTTGTAAAATATGAAAATCCTTTTAGAGCCCAAACTTCCATTTCTCCTACCCGTTGTCCCCCCCCCCGCTTGGCACTTTTCCTCTAAGGGGTTGTTGTGTAACAAGTGCATAATGTCCACTTGAACGCCCGTGGATTTTATCATCAACTTGATGAATTAATTTCAGAATATAAGACTTTCCTATTAGAACGAGGTTGTTCAAAAGGATCTCCCGTTCGAAACTTGTCAGCTGATGTGGCAGCCCAACTTTCCCACCCCATGCCATTTTAAATCTCCACATATTTGGTGGGACTTTGTAGGAAAATTGGAAAAAGTAAAAAGTGGAAACCCACCTTTATCATTTTTCCACAAAATCATTTCATTTCTTTCTCGCTCACCCCACTACACATGGGACCCACATGTTTTTTTTTTTCCACCCCACTTTTGCAAACAACCGCAGCCTTAGCATTGGTCTCTTTTTCTGGGATTTAAAGTTGAGTTTTTCTAGGACAATCAAGCAGCCAAATGAAAGAAGGGATACAATTGGATGTTAAGCCAAAAGATATGGATGCCACTAACATCTCAAAGTTGCTCGTCACACCAACTGCACCATAGGTGCCAATCAATTGGATTTGCACAACCAAACTTACTGCACATTTGATTTTTTTATCATCTTCTTTGACGTTGTATATCTTTCATGATACAATCTTGGAATTCTGGATTAAAAATTTGAAATTTCAACTATGCACCCTTTAGGATGGCAAATAGCATGACCAGATTATAAAGATCTGTTTGATTTTTTACTCAAGGTAGATGTTTCATGCTCCGAAGGCAGTGAAGGAACTTTACTTAGCAGCCAAACCAAACCTACACCAACCAGAGCACCAGAGAGGTGTGCAATATGATTGACACTGGTATAGCCTCCCAAAAATTTCCCCGACAATCCTGTAGACGCCTGTGCTGCTTCCATCACCTATAAAATGACCATATAGACATTATTAATGTAGGTCAGATTCCTCCCCTTAACCTTCAAAACCAACCTTCTGTTAAAACTGTGATATGAAACCACAAGGAGCAAGCTCTGATACAAATCAGGATACAATCACAAGATTGTTGGATACATGAAGTTGGGAAATAGTATTAACCATAAAATAAAACACCCAATAGATCTAAAGGAACACAGAAATGCTCGTTAGTTAAGTAATCAAGTTAAATGACCATCACCATGGGCCTCAAGGACCCAAAGTACCAATTTAATAAAAAAGGCCAACAATCAATTAAGTTATTATCATAACCTTTCCATCAAAATCTAAATCTATAATATGATCTTTCCATCCCACTCAATTCTCCATTTGTTTTAGTTCTCCAACTGTCTCTCTCCTACCTTATTTTACAATAAAGGAATTTGATTAGGGGTGAACCCTGAAGTGTTCTTTACAAATTCAAAGATGGGAGGAGCTATATAGAATGTGAGAAGCACTGCAGTGACACTGAGCTACATTCCAGAAGAAGGGATGCAACAGTCATTCCTCCCGAAAAAACACACACAACAACAACAACAACAACAACAACAACAACAACAAGGAAGGAAAAAAAAAGGGGAACACTAGAAGACTTTCACCTACTATTAACAATGGTAAAGAAGCCGGACAGGATTTTCAGAGGTATCTCTCACAAGTAATCCAAGGGATTTTCTAAGGTATCTCTCACAAGTTATCCATGTTTATGCATCTAGAATTGAATTGTTGAAACATCTCTATATATTCAATAATGGAACTACACATACATTCTAATTCAGACGTATCCAATCAATTGTGTAAGCAACTGCATCTTATCAACTTTTCTCCTTTGCATGTGAAGGATTTCCTTGTATTTTCTGGTAACAGAGTAAATTCTTCCTTCCTTTCACACTTTCAGAATGTTATGTGAAAAAGCTAAGGTTTATGAAACCATAAGTATGTTTGCCATTCATATTTTGCAGCACTGTACTAATGTGTTGTTTATTTTTGTTTACTGGTTTCTGAACCCATGAATATGTTTCCCATTCAAATTTGCAGCATTGTATTAGTGAATCATTTAGTCTACTGGGAGAGATATTGCTCACCTTCTCAACCACAAATTGCCCTAGTATAAGTACTTCAAGTATTTTCCTCCAGTCAAAACTCATCTGTAAAAACATTATTAGTAATAGAAAATCATATCTTGATTCTAACAATTGATGAGATTAAGAAGTCGGAATCAGGTACCTTGACAAGAACACTGATTGCAAAGAGTCCAAAAACAGCACCAGAGGCTCCAACTGAAACAGCATTCCTAGGAAGAACCAACCACGAAACAAGGTTTGCTCCAGCACCAGTTAGAATATAAGACAGCCATAATGCAAAGCTTCCTTCCTCCTCTTCCACAAGCTTTCCTATGGATGAAACAACATAATACTAGATATTCTGAACTATAAAATAGATATGGCATATCAAATAAAAGTGAAGGAAAAACAAAGGGGAGTAAAATGAACTCACCAAAAATGTATAAGAAGAATAGGTTGCTTGAGAGGTGGCTCCTGTAAAAATGTATTTGCAGAAAAAATAAGTAATAAATAAAAAAGGTGTAACTAGTGCATGAGCCTTCCACCACTGTGGGCTCTGGGAAGGTCATAATGTATGAAGCCTTATCCCTGCTTTTGCAGAGACGCTGTTTCCAGACTTAAACCTGTGATCACTAGGTCAAATATAAAATAATAAAAAATGCTCAGTAATAAAGATATTAGTGCTGCGAAACATACACAACTGAAAAGATAACAAGTCATCCCATTGAATCACATAAACTGTTTTAGTATGTTGTTCAATATTAATTAGGAACCATGCAAACACCAGCAGAGATGTCTCACCAATTAGCATGGCAGAATGTCGCTGTCACAAACTGGTACCAAGTGGGCCAATTGTGGTACAAATACAGTGACTTAATTCCTCGAACCTGAAAAAAAAATTATGTATCATGTTGACACTCACAAATACTGTACCACCCAATAAACTGTAGCACCAAAGGCAGGCTCAGGTATTAGATTTCGTCAAAAACGTAATGACCTTGCTTAGATTCAAGGATCAACCTGACAGTGTGGCAATGTCTAAGGCTACACATTTGAAAATCATGATATTGAACTTCGGTAGGGAAATAACTGTTTATCAAACTACCAAATCTTTAGAGTTTAGAATAATCTCTCAGTACCTGAAACCAATGGTCGGCTGCAAAAATTCCGATATTAAGGAGAAGGATCCAGAATACCCCATTGATTTGCTTCGGTCTCTTCTTCTCTTCAGGCCTGCCGATTTCCAGCTGTGATATCATATCTAATACAACTATTTATTAGTTCTCTGAAGGGTTCGGGGTGGAAGAAAGATGCCTTCTTCAAACATAGTAGGCGTGAAAGAGAAAACAGAACTTGCAATATATAGTAATCTTCGTTCATCCAAAAACCATATGGATCCATTTTATGGGTTTCCACCAGTGAAGAATTTCAGGATCCCAGCAGGGTTATGTCTGACATAAATGATTTTCTCAGGCCTGTGATTGGAGCAGCTTAAGTGTTCTCCTTCTAGTATTGTACAGTATATAGTTTTATACTTTTATTTGGACCTTGAAGGAATGACAAGATTTCCTCCTACTCGTCTCTTATGATTCATTACAAAATCATACTTACATGAAACGAAAATTACACCTTACTGAGTTTTTCCAGGTTGCGGGGCGCAGAATATTTTTTACATAGTTATGGCTGAAGAGTTTGCTAACTAAACTTCTATTAAGCAGAGTAATTGCGTTCTTTTGGTGCTGAACGCATCGTTTTTCATGGTACAAAGTTATAAATTACTCATCTAGCCACATTCAAATCCTCAATCAATTCAACATCTTAATATGTCCTCATAACACATGAACTAAAGTGTTGCAGGCTAGTGGGTGAGGCATTGAACTCAATCAATGGTGAAGCCCCGAAGAGACTCGAAAATTACTAATTTAGCAAACTGTCATCAATTTAAACCCAAAAGAAGAAAAATGCACACGTATACTACTTAGAACTTAGAAGTGCTTCCAAGTTTCCTGTGAGTATAACCAAATAACAAACAAACTGGGAAGGGGGGAAAATTCTAAATATTCACTAAATTCTGACTTGCTAGCCAGTGGCCCCTCATTCAATAATTATTTCAAAACACAGATGATATCTTCATCTTAACCCTAAGAATCGAAAGAAGCGAAGAAGAGGGAGAACCTGAATCTTTCACTCTGCAAATATGTCGAAGCCGAGCTTTGGGGAAAGGAAACAAGCCATCGCCAGTGAGCTTTACGGAAACAATGGAAGGAGAAAGAGCAGGAAATTTCAATGGTGACTGCGTCGAGATGGAGGCGGAGGTCCTCGAAGAGATGGAATTGATAAAAGCTAGTTTGGTTGAAGCAGCGTTCGGCGTGAAAAAACGACAAATGTGACCCATTTCGCTCTCCCGGAACTGAAAGCCAACGCTGAGATGGAATTTGGAAGAAGAAGCGGAAGACCTTCGCTTCTAATCTATACTCTATAGATTCTAGAGGCCTAAGCCCACTAGCGTCCTAGCCCATGATCCACGGCCCACTTTTCTTACAACAAGCTAAAGTAGAGGGTTATAGCCTAGCCCAAGCTAACAAAGTGGGCCTTGTGCTAGCCCAATCTAGAATCTAAATACTTGGGAATGACTGAATCTTAACCAGAAAAAGTGGAGTTTGAGAAGTCTCTAGCGAAAAAGACAAATCTTATATTATTTTAAATTTCCAAAATTTAACTTTATTCTTTTTTAATTGATAAAATAAAGCCCGATTCCCTATAATTCTCTCTTATCCCAAAATTTCTTGATATTATTATTGAAAAGAAACAAATTTTGAATCCACTTTTTTTGGGTGCAAAATGATAAGTAAAGTAAAATACTAATTAATGATTGAAAACAATTAGTGTTGAAAAAATTAAGCCCGATACCTATAATTCTCTCTTAGTGAAAGTGCTTTTAGCACAATGATGGTAGCTTCCTTTGCAAAGGCACTAAGTCTAAAGAGGTCATGAGTTCGATTATTCTCTCAATTCCTCTACCCGGGCCAATGAGCCCCAATCACTATTATTGATTAACAATAATACCGAATTATTATTATATTGATCCATAGGAATTGTATCATTGTATGCACCTTCCGCAACCGACATTATTCTTGGTCCACAGGAAAATTATTACAAATTAATAATAATTTCTTTTCTTAATATGGAAATTTCAGTTTCCCACCTTTCAGTTTCTATTGCAATTATACAGATGGTTGGGTATTTAATGGGTATAATAAAGACAGGTCTACAATGGCTGCTTATGAAGATTCTGACAACTTCATTACATTTACACCTGGTAGTTCGTATATGATCTGTTTTTTGCTAAAAGTAGCTCAGTTATGTTTGATCCTGTTGGCTTCATGGGTGGTAGGTAGGACGTTTCTATCTAAATCAATTTCTTTGGGTAATAACGTGTTCTACGTGAGCGTTAGCATTGTGGGAATAAGAGTGTTTTTTCCCAACAGAGTTGTCCTTTGTTTGTTTGGTCTTATTTCATTTTCTCCTGGTTGGTTTTCTTTCATTTTCTCATGATTTATTCAGGGTTCATAATGCCTCTTTAGTTCTAACAAAAGCTGTTTTATGACCCACGAATCAGATGAGGGAGATAAGAAGATCTAAATGAAATATGAGGAGATTATTGCAAAACTTCCTCCAATCAAAGTTGGTCGGGTCATCCTATTTACCAAGAGTTCGATCCCTAGTACTAATTACGCCCCTCTTCCAGCTTACAATGGAAAAGATGTTCATCTTGTAAATATTCAGATGTAGACCCCTTTCTAAATGTTTTATGGAAAGATATGAATCTTTTACTTTTGAGTGTTGATCTTAATTTGTCCACTTGGTAGGGAAGATTTTTTTTATGTTGGACCATTGACAATGCAACATCACTTCATTTCCAAATCCGCTAACATTCTTGTTTCCGGTCTTACCCAAAAAAATGATTTGAACATTGACTTCAATAATCTGGCACTCGCAAAATGTTTTTTGGGTAAACCTTATCTATCATGAACTACAAAACTTACCTTCTTTCAACTCAGCAACACCCTTTGCTCACATTAGGACCATTGAAGAGCTGTTTTTTTTTCTTCTTCAATGATGGGTTTACCTTGAACATTAGGGGGAAGGAGATAAAATTTGAAGGCAGGTCATAAAATTAGAGGTGATGGACCCTCTGTAATTCAGTGCACTAATAATGTTCAGCTTTTTAAATGAGTGATTATCTCAGAATCATAGACAAGGAACATGCCAACGTGGGTCACACGCTATCCGTGGACAGAAGGGAATCTGGTTGGTTGATAATCTCGGTTGATAATCTCGATTCTTGAGACCCTTTCAGAAGGTTCACAAAGAAAGCGAGATCAATTCTTTGCAGCAATTCCCCTTGTTACGTTGAGATGATTGGTATTCTTTAACCTTATTTGTATGACAAGGATTACTGATTCACTCTCAAGCTTCTGGGGTAGATTCAGGGCTGTCTCAGCCGTGGAAGACTGTAGATTTTCTACAGGAAAGACCTGAAGTTTGCAAAGCTCTGAGCTTCTCTGTAAGCTAGTGTGAGATTAAAAGAGGGAAAGAGTGAAAATTTTGCTCTGATGGCTGAAAGTGGAGTGAGATTTCAGGTGCCGAGAGCTCTGGCAATAATTGGGCTAAGCTTCTTTCTGGTTTTCGTGTTTGTTTCTGCTGACGGAGGCATCAGATACAGAGAAAGTGAAGAGTATCTATCGGATTATTTCGCGAAAATTTTGGATTTCTTCTGGCACTCGAATGGATTGGGTTACGAACATGTCTGGCCTGTAAGTTGCACTACTTCCTGATAGGAACTTGTTTTCATCTCATTTCTTGGCTCGATTTTGGCTTATTTCCTGCTTATTTACTTGCAAGAAGTTGATTTTTTTGTTGACACCATTAACAGGCTATGAAATTTGGATGGCAAATCGTTGTGGGTTCGATAATTGGATTCTTTGGAGCAGCTTTTGGGAGTGTAGGGGGTGTTGGTGGGGGCGGGATCTTCGTTCCCATGCTTACCCTAATTATTGGGTTCGACGCGAAATCTTCGACGGCGATATCAAAATGTAAGACTAGATTTCTGTTCTTGATAGAAATTCTCTACATTATGATTTGATCTTTCTAAACCTATTGAAAATGTTACAAATCTTTCCAGAACCTGTGTTGTGGAGGAGGGGAAATGATAATGGGAGGGTCTATGCAGAAGTTCTGCAAATTAATGGATAATTAGGACCTTCGCAACTAGCTTAAATTGTCTGAATTGAATGGCTAATTTTTTCTGGAGCTGGGGAGTTGATATTATGGGGGGAGGGGATATTACTAACATATGTGCCGCAGGATGGGTGTGAACCCAAGAACTCCCCATGGGAGTTTGGGTTGTTAACGGCTCAACTAACCTGCTAATTTTCCCCATGGGTGAAAACTGTTTGTTCATCTGAACTGTTTACTTTTTATTTAAAATTTTTTTTTTTGGGTGGATACAACAAAATGTTGCTTTTTCACTTTTCATGAACCCAAAACATCGTGAGTCTTGCATGAAAAAGATTTGAGTACTTTTGGATCTCAAATGAATTTTTGTTTGGATTTTATGAAGTACATGATTGAATTTAGGTATCTTGGGATGTGATGTGTTTCAAAATTTAAGGTGTGAAGCCATTATTTGATTCAAAGCTTAGTTTTGACCAAGAGTTCTCTGAACTTGCTTCCAAAGACAAACTTACCACTAGAAACAAAACCCAGATAATTTTTTGAAACAGGAAGCTGCATTTACTCTATTGATCCACCCAGTGCAAGTACTGAGTCTATGTGGTTGACCAGGTATGATCATGGGTGCGGCTGCTTCAACTGTGTACTACAATCTTCGACTAAGGCATCCAACTCTTGACATTCCCATCATTGATTATGATCTGGCACTGCTCTTCCAACCAATGCTCATGCTGGGCATCAGTATTGGAGTTACTTTCAATGTAATCTTGGCTGACTGGATGGTCACAGTTCTGCTAATTGTTCTCTTTATAGGTAATTTACCTGAATCTTACATGTTCAAGCCATTAATTCCCTCCAGAATAAGTCTTAATTGGCTACGGTGGCCTGCAGGCACATCAACTAGGGCATTTTTCAAGGGGATTGAAACATGGAAAAAGGAAACTATATTGAAGGTAATCCTTAATCTCCAATTCTCATTGCAAATATGTTATATGAGCTAATTCAACTTACTCTTCACCGAATTTTCATGATGTTATTTTCAGGAGGCTGCTAACTGCTTGGAGCCAAACGGTGAGTTGTACTAATCCACCTATCATGTTGGAGAACAGATCCCTTATGCACTAACCTTGTTTGATTGCTTTCCAACTGAAGCATGTAAGGTTTCCTATATAACCAGAATCTCGCAATGAAGAAGTTGATTACAAACCTTTACCCGGTGGCCCTAACAATGTCCCTGAGAACGAGACCAAAGTATATGCAAAATCAGAGGTGAGTATGGTATTATGAACTTCGGTTTGCCCTCCAGGGCATTATATAGTCTGTACTAACTTCTCTAACCATCACAGGCTCCTGTTCTTGAAAATGTCTACTGGAAAGAACTTGGCCTTCTTTTTTTTGTCTGGATTGCATTTCTTGCTCTTCAAATATCTAAGGTTTGCTCTTTCTAATGTCTTTCTCATTTTGACAAAGCAACACTTGCACTGTGCTCGAATTTATGTATCTAGTGGCTGATCAAAGCATAACCCTTTGCCCTCGAACACAGGACTATGCAACTACATGTTCAATTCTGTATTGGCTTTTGAACTTATTACAGGTACTTCCTATATTTTCAATTGCTTTCAAGTGCTGGTTTTCCCATCTTTGATAGATACACTTGAATTGAACCTTCAACCCCTCATTGTTGTGCATTAAGAGCCTACTTACATGATCAATTAGTAGAGCTGCTGAAACACTGTACTCTCTTTAACTTGTGTTTTGGTCTTGTCTTGCAGATCCCAGTTGCTGTGGGAGTCTCCTTGTATGAGGCAGTCAGCCTGTACAATGGACGGAGAATGATTGCCTCAAGGGGAGATGCCGAAAAAAACTTTAAAGTGCATCAACTGGTTCTCTATTGCTCATGCGGTATACTGGCTGGTATAGTTGGTGGACTGCTCGGTCTAGGTGGAGGCTTTATTTTGGGTCCTCTTTTCTTGGAGATGGGTGTACCTCCTCAGGTGGGTTGTCTTTGGATTAAAGGTGATCTAGTAATTCCGTTAATATTTTGTTGCTTGCATAAGTTTAGTCAAGAGATGCTTGTAGTCTTGCATTGTGGACACTTGCTGACTAAAATTGAATGTTGGTTGATGCATCTGGTTAGTGGCCAGATTCGAAACTTTTAGCCAAACCAATAATGTTTGTTGGGAACTCTTAATTCTAGGATGTCCCTGGAACAATGCAGTTGCACTAAGTTGAGTAAAATAGCAAAATATTCATTAGTTTGCTACAATTAGTTGTGACGATGCATTGTTGAGCTGATTCATGATTGTATGCACCATCATGCTGAGAGCCTCATTGATAAGCCATTAGTTGTTAACCTGATTCCCATGCTTGACCTTTCTGAACTTTTCCATATGCAGGTTTCAAGTGCTACAGCCACCTTTACCATGATCTTCTCCTCATCCATGTCAGTTGTAGAGTATTACATTCTTAAGCGTTTCCCAGTTCCTTATGGTTAGTGAATGGGCTATTATTTGCTAGACCTTGTTTCTTTGACTAGTTCGTTTTCTAAAAAAGCAAACCAACATACATTCGTGTGTAAATGTTGTCACATTTTTTTATTTACAGTAACTGAAATTGATTTGGCAGCTTTATACTTTATCACTGTGGCAATAATTGCTGCCTATGTTGGGCAATATGCGGTTAGAAGGATAATTTATATGTTGGGAAGGGCATCGATCATCATCTTCGTTATGGCTTTCACAATCTTCGTGAATGCAATCTCACTAGGTGAGCATAAACTTGAAAACAACCGGTCAAAATTATTCTTTTCACTTAAGGAGTTCTTAGCAAAATTGTTAGCTTCTTGCCTTTCTTCTACAGAACTATTATTGAGTGCTCTAATGCTAAAAGCCATTCTCTTTATTAACCAGGTGGAGTAGGGATTGCAGATATGATCGAGAAGATTGAGAACAAGGAGTACATGGGGTTTGAGAACCTCTGCTACACTTAGCATGGACCTGTTTCATTTTCAAATTTTCCACCCCTCATAATTCTCTGATATGGTGGTCATATTTATAATGCTCCAAGCCTTCTCATGCTTTTGTACAAATCTTTGGATTGGTAGGATGAAAATATTTGTTGATCATGCACTTCTCTTCTGTAACTTTTAAGTTTTCATTACGAGCTTCACCTATTGTATAAATTATTGAGGTTGTATGTTGGCAGTTATGGGTAAGTAATTTCTTTTTCAGCCAAGCTTGCATTCCTGGTGCACAATGACAAGTAGTTTATTCTAAGGTACATATCATTTATAGCCTCTGAATGATTTGAGGAGTATAGCTGCCTTAAGTGTTTTTTTTTTGGGGGTGATCTATGGACCCAACACAGACCGTGGAAGATTTTGTTAGGATCTTGCAAGGCTGGTGCATTTGATGGGCTGGTGTTTCCAGTGCCGGCTATTGGATGGATGCTATGTGAATTCTATTAAATCTCAGTTGTAGAGAAGAATGGCATGGTTTGCATCAAGGAAAAATTGGTTCTTCATGTTCTTTTGTGTTAAAAGGAAAAATTGGTTCTTCATGTTCTTTTGTGTAATTTAGATTTAACGGAATTTATGTGATGTCCATCCAACATTAGGCACTAGAGGCACCACCATGTCAGATGCATCAGCTTAGCTATATTCATGTTTGATGCCTTGATTTCAAGGTGCAACTACTATCCATTGACCATTGTGTCACGTATGCACCTATTGACGCTCAACCCTTGAAGGTATAAAATCTGTTTACCTGCCCAAACTGGTTTAATCAATCAGTCATTCCCTGTGGTCGAAGAGATTCTCTCTTTTACCATGGGTGTATGGTTAAAGTTTTGACTCCAGATCACTTACACCAAGAAGTAGAGGATTGTGCTATTTTTCATGCCTTCCCGCCATATATTTAAGAGTGAGATTGGAGAGTGCAATCCTCTGCTTTGAATTTTACTCACAAAAGAGAAAAAAAGGACACTGATGTAAGTTGTGGTAGATGGCTAAGTAGGATTCCCCTTAGCCCTTATCAAGGTTTAAAGTAAAATCAATATCGATCAAGTGATTTTAAGATACGTATCATCCTATATTGAGTATTATATCGCTCTGACTAATGTATTTTAATGTAATTTAATGAAAAGACATATCAAGATGTATCGTTTCGATTTTGTTAAATGTAAAAACGTATAACTACTTGTCTAAAAGGGAAGGTAAGTGGTATTTACCTTCCACGAAAAAGAAAAAAAAAAAATAAAAAAAAATAGTGATATTTACCCAATATAAAAATGTACCCAATATAATATAAGAGTATTCGCGTAGTAGTAGTGTCTGGAAACCTTGCCGGACGGTTAAATTATATTTCAAACTGTTGTTTCGTCGAAAGTTGTTGGTTCTGGCGGAAAACGATAAAGTCTTACCTTTTATCTCTCTGTGTTCGCTGTTGAGAGATTCGGAACTGGAGTGGAGGGAAAGGGAGAAGAGGAGATGACAAGCATACAGTTCTTCCCTTCTCTATCATCTCTCAATAGGGTCCATAATCTTCGTTCCACTCCCACCCAATTATTTTCTCCCATCAACTGCTCTAAGTCCACTGCCATCAATTCCGAGTTTGTTGAAAGGAGACAATCCCAATTCACGTTCTTCACGAAAAACCCTAGTCTTGTAAAGTTGAAGCTATCTTATCGAAGAACTGGTTCGCGCAGAATAATTAAATGTCATGGAATCAAAGATGCCAGTGAGGAAACCAAACCAGCGGTGAAGTTGGAGGGAGGTGGCGGCGGCGATGGGGATGGAGATGGAGGAGAAGACGGTGACGGTGGTGATAAGCCTGAGCAGAAAAGTGGTCTTTTGCCTGAGTGGTTGAATTTGACTTCAGATGATGCGAAGACGGTTTTTGCTGCACTCGCGGTGTCTCTTGCTTTTCGGACTTTTATAGCCGAGCCTCGCTTCATTCCTTCCTTGTCCATGTACCCGACATTCAATGTTGGAGACCGACTCGTTGCTGAAAAGGTGTTTTCTGTATCTCTTGCTGACTATTTGTTGATATAAGTAACCAATTTTAAGCTTGTGCTTTTAATTTGTCTTGGGAAGTAAATTTAGGCTCTGAGAACCGACATTTGAGCTGCTTTGAAGCTTTAAATTTGACAGTGTTAGTGCCATTTACTTTCTGTTTCACTGTTGATATGGACATTGAAATTTAAGCACCTGGACCTGAAGCGTAGAACCAAGCTATGGAGTTCTATAGCATTGATAGGAGGCATCTTAATGTTCTGTTTCACTAATTTGGATAACCTAATATCTATCCTTAATGCACTTTCCCCTCCTTTTCCCTTTCTGAACTAAAATTTTCATTTTAGCATTATAACCTTGAAATTTGGTCCATAACAGGTTTCTGTCTCAACGTTGTTAGGTTTCCTACTATTTCAGAAAGCCATGTCCGAATGATATTGTGATTTTCAAAAGCCCACCAGTGTTGCAGGTAAAATCAGTGTCTTTGAAAGTACGTGTATTATGGAATTCAGATTGGGAGTGTGATTCTCAGCCTGCATTATTTATTCTGCAGGAGGTAGGATATACTGATGGAGATGTTTTTATCAAACGGATTGTTGCAAAGGAAGGTGATGTTGTGGAGGTGAGAATACCGGATTCATTAAGGCATTTTTATCCCATTTATATAGAATCTCTAAACTCAGGTAGACAATTCCTCATCAGTTGCATGATCAATTCTCTGAGGCTTGTATTAATAGACTTCTTAATATGGTTAGTCGTATAGCCATTGCATATATAGCTGTTGGAGTATCTTTATTTCTTAATGGTTAAATGGTCCATTGACCAACACTAGAATTTGATGAAGTCAAATGACCATCTCAACAAGTACCCACATCTCACTTGGGCATTGTAGCTGCATTTATGCTTAGCCTTCCCATGTCCAGGAACAACTGTCATGATGTTTGAATTGTCATGAAAAATATTCATGAAAAGTAAGTCTGGTCCTTTTTTTTTTTGGGGGTGGGGGGATAAATGCTGATCTTAAATCACATAGAAGTGGAAATTCAACATGTAGGATTCCATGAAAACAGCTACACAGTAGAATTTGGAACACCATGGGACCATGGGTGTGTTGAGATTCTTCAGAATACTATTGGATTATCATACCTGAAGACAATAAAAAGCAGAAAATTGCAGCAGCTAAAACATAAATAATAACTGAATGGAAAACCAGAAATGACTAGCTTCATCAGTCTCGAAGTAATAGATAGACTAGAAGAATGGATGAATTAAAGATATGAACCATGCAACCCACCTGGAAACAGGCTCGAATCCCATCAAGTGCCTTCAAATCTCACCCAGGGTTGTTGCAACCTAATACAGAGCATTATGAATCTCACAAAACATAAGAGGCATCAAAAGCCAATTTTATTAAGTAGAAAATTCATATGGAGCTCTATAACTCTTACATCAGTATATTGAAACTAAATGCATATGGATAATTGGAAAGAAAAGTTTGCTTTAATTAGGAAAGAATAAAAGAAACTCTATCATAATAGGAATTTTTATCCCTTATGTCTAACAAGTTAGCTTAACTAGTTCCCATATGATTAAAACTTAACCTCATCCTGATAAGCTGAATGTGAAACACTTCTCTAAAAATGCAGAACATCCCAAAGACAACATGTTTGTTATTCTGTCCAGTCCCAGATGTGGTAGGACCAATCCAGTCTATACTTACTCTCTTGAGACGGCTCTAATTGAGCACCAATGCTTCTTTGCAGTTTGTAAAGAAGCCATCTTTCATAAAAAAATGACAAGCCAGTTGCTTCTCTTGGGGACTCTCTGAAACTGTGTTTCCTACAACAATTCTTAACAACTGATGAGTTTGCTGAATCAAGAAGAAAGCTTTATACAAGATAGTCTGCTGTCCTTGTGGAAGGCCATCAAAATTGACAGTTGGACTATCCAGAAAGTTCTCTTTCTTTTTTTTGTTTTTGTTTTTGTTTTTTTTTTTTTGGAGGGGGAGGGAATGGGAGGGGGTTTGTTCCCTCATCTATCAATGCTTAGCCTACCAAATCATTATTTGATATTATTGGGGAGCTGTGATGGAAAAGGTCCCATGTTCCCATGTATTGTATGGCAGACATTTTGTTTACAATTAATAAAGAAGACAAAATTGATTTTCCTGAAGGTTTCATTTCAAAATATTTAAATTAGTCAACCATGGTAGTTTTGATTTAATTACTTTTTGTAATCACTGTGTAAGTAATTTAAAATTTTGAACCTTGGAATAGAGTCTAGATTTTTTGCACAGGGATTCAGAATGACAAGGGGATGCTGCTTTGCTCAATTTTATATAACAAATTCACTGATTTTCCAAATAAAACATGTGGTTTAGCTTGTAAAGCAAAGTGACACACAGAACTAACTTCAGCTTACTTCTTCCGAATCACAGGTTCATGATGGAAAGTTGATGGTAAATGGAGTTGCAACAAGTGAAGATTTCATCCTTGAGCCACCTTCATATGATATGACCCCTACTGTATGGTTCACCCCTTGCCAATTTTAGCTATATGCGGAGATCCAATGCTGTTTTTTTTTTTTTTTCCCTTTTCCCCTCTCCTCCAAAAAAAAAAAAAACTAAAGAAACTTTCTGCAACTATATCCCCCCCAACAAAAAAGTGTGTTCCTTTGTCTTTTGGGGTGAGGTGATCACACTTGGTCCTTCTACTATGAGCATCGCTGGTTGTTTAACTGCTGTGAATATATATTGGTTTTGGAACTTATATGACATCACTGTTTTGTGCAGCGCGTACCTGAGAACTCTGTCTTTGTAATGGGGGACAATCGCAACAACAGTTATGATTCTCATATATGGTAATCATCTCTGATAATCTCAAGCTTTCTTAGGTTTAATTAAGATAGGAAGAACGTTGTTTTCTTTTTGACCCAACTCTTGTACTTTCACTATGCACCATGTGAATTTTTGAACTTTTAAAGCATGCCCCGGTTGCATATTGGATCACTCTTTGCTGTATTTCTTTTGACAAGTTTGGTTGTCTATGTTCAGGGGTCCTCTTCCAGCCAAGAACATTCTAGGGAGGTCAATTTTTCGGTATTGGCCCCCTAATAGAATTGGCAGCACAATTCTTGAAGGTGGGTGCGCTGATAAAAAGCTGGAGAGCCCGGCATCCTGACGATGACCTAGCTTCTATGCATTAGGCAGCAATGAATGTTTTATTAGTCGATTTCTTTTTTCTACACTCACGAGTTGGTCAGAAAGAGCAAAGGCGATTTATTTGATGTAGCCTCTTGTGTTATGTGAAATGGTCCTTCTATTGATTTTCTTTCTTCGGCTAAGAATTGGCACAGTATGTGTCTGTCTACCTCACACATTTTGTAAGTGGTCTGCAAAAATGACCAGATTTGAAGTTTCAAGGAAAGCAGTGGATGAAATATAAGCTCAAAAGGTTTAATTCCAGATACCAACGAGCACTGGATTATAACAAGGACACAGGAAACTGATCCCACCCTGATTAATGAATTACATCCGTGGACTGAAGGAAAACTTAATCCATGAGTAAACGCAAAGCTTCATCTGGCTCTACCCAACTTGTCAGATTACAACTTTGCCTAGATAGACACAACCAAGTGGTAAAATGACCAATAAACCCATGAATTTTCATGGGGACAAGCCAGTCATTTTCCCTCCCGGCTATGTCTGGGCTGAAATGCAAGAATAAGCATGCAACAGAGTACCATTTTTCCTACCAAATAGTTATAATGACAGATCAATGTAGACCTTTCAAGCACTAATAATGAGGTGTTTATCAAACTGTGTAAAATTTACAATGCTGAGTACTAGCAAATGTTTCTACCAAAAAAAATAAGAATACTAGCAAACGTTGCTTCCTCTATTCAAGTATATGGAAGCATACAGGTTACTTATGCAACTTGTATGCATTAAATAATACTATAAATTCCCTGAGTTCCTACAACCAAACTCTAATCTCGATGGTAGATGAAAATTTTCCAGGGTTTGAAAATCAGTGAGTTTCAACCCCCAGCCCCTCAAAAAGAAAAAAGAAAAAGAAAGACAAATCAGTGCTTTCAGTTGAAAAGGCATCAATATCATAATTCATCTTTCTTCGGTTGATCATGAGTAAGTCTTGTATCATCCTCAGCACCACTTACATTCTTTTTGATAAATGCTGCCAAGTCCTTCAAGCTAGATTTGGAAGGTAGTTTGATCTGCAAAAGCAATGGATTTCAGGCCATGCAATTCTTTGAGAGAGAGAGAGAGAGGGGGGGGGGGCAACAATTCATACTGATTGTTCAATGTCATTATTACCGGATTTGATTTATCAGTTGACGGATAAAACAACAGCGTCGGGTATCCAGTGACCTGCAAAATCAAGATCAGTTTAGCATCACTGTTCATTTTGTCTTTCGTAACCTTTGTCTCATTATTTTATTAAAACAATAGCTTAGGTACCATTCTCATGCACAAACTCAGTTTCTTAATTAGCTACAGAACTGTTAAACCAAATATGCCCAATGAAAATTTTCAAAATGTTGCGAAGAGTTGATCAGGCACTCATTTTTCTTGCCAAGCCCATCAGTAAAATCTTGCTACTTGTCAAAGGAAAACTTGAGAAACCCTTCAAGGAGCAAAATGGACAATCACTTGAATATTCATCAACGTATTACCTAGTTAAGTACTAGGCAGTTGATTATTCAGAACTCTTCATTGAAAGGTTTAAAATCTTAGTGCTGTGTGGTGGTCTCAGTCAGTTTAATTCACTATAACATCTTTAAACCGACAGGAAGAATGTACTTAAATCTGCCAGAATCCAGAGTATGATATGTCAAGGACACAGATGATAGTCATATTAAGCAGAATTGTAGACTAATTCCATATTGTCAGATGCTGGGTTCTGAAATTTTATTCATACTAATCCCAAAAAGTAACAGATTATACTTGGGTAGTCAGTAGTTAGCAAATACTCATATATTTCAAGCCATTGTCAAAAAAATACCTATTCTAGAAACTCTAATGCAGAATGATTTGGGTTTTATCTGACAAGGTACACATCTATATATATAGACATTCATTGGTCATATCTTGTAACCATAACAAGTAAGAAGCAACCTCTGCTTCCATTCATATACCTGTATGTACTTCCATTTCAAACAGCTAGTAGTTGCCACTTTAGAATGAAATTAAGGTCAGGGTTGTGATTTGTACATCATCAGTAAGGACCATTAACGAGCTTGCAGATGCTCATATTCACCTTGATTGGTGGCTCCTCCTTTTAGCAATCCTCAGTAAAGCAGGCATGTGTTATTCCTTTGCCTCAGCATGGGGGTAATTGATGCTACAGTTTCTTTCTTTTTTTGGTTCAATTGATGCTACAGTTTCATGCCTAATAGAGCCTAATAAAAGTAATCAGATATAAGATGTAAGCTATCTATTATCAAAAATCTGAATGACACCTTTATAGGAGTATTTGATGTTGCAACCCTAATGTCCTTTATCTCAAAATTTCTTTAAGGAAAAATATATATGTCAGAATAATTTAAAAGCACGACATCAATGTTAAGAGAAGTCATCACCTATTACATGTTTCAAGTACAACTATAAAATGACACTTTTGACCCCATTCAAAGGACAAGGGTGTTGAACTAAGAGGGTACAAAAGTATGGTTATAAGTTATTTGACACCTTAAGAGTTGCCAATACGAAAATCCCTTATATAATTATCATTTACATAGGCCGCTAACATAATACTATCCTGATGAGCCACTTGGAGGGCTTGACCAGTCAGATAGGATGATTGGATATATGCTACATTACGGGTTGCACTTCTAAACTTGTATTAATTGGTCAAATTGGAATTGGCAAGGTTGAATTTTAAAATAAACTTCAAAGCTTTATAGCTCCAAAACAGGAAATTTGCAGGACTTATAGTTGGATGAAAATTGACAACACATCCATAAGACTTCAGCAATATTTGAGCAACAAGAATGATTTTCGGGCATGAGACCTTGAGGACACCTTTTACCATAGTAACCACATCATGAAAGAAAACATCTTTAATTTCCATGGTGCTATCTGCAAGTTCCTAATCCTAACTTGTAATACATAAGAATCACATACCTGTAGTTTCGGATGTTCATTTGTAGAAACATCTATTCTTGCAAAAATCAGACTATTCAACCCTTTGAAGTGTTTAGCTAGCTTCTCTACCTGTTTGCTCGTTTTCTCACAGTCCATGCACCAAGGTGTATGAACCTTCCAAGTGACAAAATAGCAAACAATTAATTAGACAGTATACAAAACTATAGCCTAAAATAACTTTTAAACATAAAGTCTAAGCATAGAGGTGGTAATCCAGCCTCAACCAGCCAACACCCATCCCAAATCAAACCTGATTAATGTGACGCTCAAGTTCAGAACTTAGCTCTTATCTCAGTGTTCAACCTTGCCATCTAAACTGGGAGGGGGAGGGAGAGAATAACATAAGAACCCCTTGCTGTATCCAGTTACTTTTCCTTTTCTGGTAAAACTACATCCAGTTATTAACAGCTTGACTTCAGGCATAGCCGCATAGGTTTTGAACTCTCTGGTCAATGTACAGGACATTTGCTAATCTGGATAATCTTTTCTTTTTTTTTCCCTTCTTTTTCTTTTTGGTCATCAGTAGACCAATCATAGCGACTGGGGGCCCACAGGCCCGGGGGGAGGAGGGACAGAGTTTCGAACCCATGACCTCCTTGGACTAACTGCCTCTACATAGGAGGCTGCCCACCACTATGCTAGAAGCACATCCACCTAGACTAGTCTGATATACCAACCCAGTATTGGGAGATAAATTAGAGTTACAGGCCTCTTATATTGGATCAGCTAATCCCTTGTCTGGACTATATAATCCAGACATAGGCTGCAAACGACCAACCTCCCATACAGAACCTCAAATTCTTGGTTATGTATTTACTGAAACAACTATTCTCAAAAGAAATAAAGAATGTCCAATGTATGGCACATTCAGAATAGAAGAACAGACCAGTTAAAGCCCAACAAACATACCTCTAGAAAAATATTCTCTGGACTGTTTAAAACAATGTCATCAAATGTCCTTCCCACCACAGTCTGGACAATTTTACCCTCCTGCAGTATTAAAAAGCACAAGTCATTGACCCATGATTAGTTAATATATGTCATCAAATATTCTGCAAGTTCCCATATTCAAAATTGGGTCATCCAAGCAAACCTTGGAAACTCAGAAAGTAGTGACAAAACTCTTGAAAGCCCAGTAGACATAAAAATCTCAATTGAATAAAATTAATCAACAGGGAAGCAGAAGCATTACAGAGACAAAACCAACAAGTTTAGTGCAGTTAGTATTGGATTGAGGGAAAAGTGAAACAAGAACGCACTGAATAACAAAATCAGTACCAGGACCCTTATTTTTGGCTAAGCATGAACAATTACTAGCAACAAAAAGGAATCCACAAGGGTAATTCAGTCTTTGATAGAATGTTTTCCTATTCTCTTTTTCTATTTTTACACAAAGAAAAAACAAATGTACAGACAAAGTGAAGGCTGAAAGCAGGACATCAGGATATGGAAGAAATTCACTGACAAGGTGACAGAAACCAGATGGAAGAAATGGAAATGATCATACAACAAAAGCAAATTATCATAAATTCAATGATAAGGTGACAAATGCCAGAGGGGAAATTCCATAAGAGATGCGTTAGCCAAGCTTGTGCTGTAAGGCCAATATGCCTTTGGTGAAATATCCTATTCAGGGATCTGCTGCACCACAGGTTGAAGAGCATTTGTAGTTATGTGATCGTTGAATTTTTTCCTTTCTCATTCTTTGATAGTAAATTTTCACTTTATTCACAACAAAGGGCCGTTTGTTATTCCATGCATTACAGTATTAACATCGTGGTCTTCCAAATATCCATTCAATTCAACTATGCACATAAAAACTTGAAAGGAAAAAACAAAAAAACAAAAAAACAAAAAAAAGAGACTCCTAAAAACTAACACCATCTATCAAATATAATAATGTTGAAAAAACAACTCAACTTTCCATCTGCAAAATTAAACCAGGCCACAGAAAAGTAAGAAGTCAATGACCAATCAAACAAACTTCTCTCCATGAGGGTTTTATGTGTTGCTAGAAAATATCCAAGAAGAAGGAATGCAACCTAACTTTAGGGTATGCGGCTACTCAACATATGCCCATCCATCAAGGCTTGTGCTCATTTTCTGAAGGTGAGAAAAATAACAACAGGTGTTACTTACATTATCTGGTATAGCCTCTGATTTGAAGAAAGGTAGCTGAGTACCCAGTAGAAGCCTTGAGCAGAATTCCTGAAACAGAGTGAGAAAGAGGAGGGTGAAGCCGTAGCTGCCTGAATTGATACTCCCGAATGATAAAAACCCATGGGGCAGGAATTTTACCTCTAAACTGCTCATTGTTAGATCTGATTGCAACAAGTACTTTGAGGCAACATTGTTATCAAAAGCTGCGACCTGTTTGCACAACATAAGGATATAACTTAAATAAATTAGATTCCTCCAGAGGCGATTAGTATGAAGTGAAATTTGAACAAGCCAGGAAAACTCACAATGGTCCCTTCTGATTCTTCAAGCCCAAATAATGTCAAAAAGGGCTTTGCGAGATTGTCCTCTGCAATGTCTACATATAGAAACAGTATCTGGTTCCAGAAAACTGTTAGTAGAAGTACAAAATATTGAAGCATAAGTGGTAACTATGATGAATTTTGACATAGGTAATATTAAAGACCTTTGATTTGAACTTTCTTGCAACGTCCTCAAGAAGCTCCTTCTGATTTTTGAACTCATCAGTTCTTGCAAAGATGAAAACCTGGACAAAAATTGAAGGCCTTAAAAAAAATACTCCTAAAATGCTTTTTAATCACAACAATAAGAACTTGAGATTAATTAGGATGGATCTTCAAATAAAAATCTCAATGTAAGGTTCTTGGGTTATCTATAAAAGTGTCCTTGATGTTCTGTGGGTTGACTGTCAGATATTATTGTACAAAGACATGTCTATATTAAAATAGACAACTAAGACAGTGATTTTGAAAAATTACAAACGGAAAAATAAAGCTTAAAATGGAAAAAAAATTAGCAACCTGGAGTTTGATGGGACTGGAAAACACTCTCATTGAATTAAGTTCATTCAGCACTGTAACCAGCGGAAACTTGTTATATTCCAAGAACTCCAATATTCTCTCCTTTTTGAAGGTGTCTTCTGCAATACCAAAAAAATAATTAGGAACTGTAAGTATTGTAAGGCTTAAACCAGCTATCCGCCTGGGCCGCTGGGGGATGGACCTAGCTTTGTACCTGAAAAAGTATTATTATTTTGTTTCCTTTAGCTACTTAAGAGTGCAAAATAATATTCACCCACCACAGGAGAAACAAGAAAACTTTAAGCACTTGAAATAGTAAATCAGCCCACAAGTTAAGAATTAAATACCACAATTGAGAAATATTAAAAGCAAGTAAGCAGGCACTTTGAGATCATACCATCACCCTTGCACTTAATCAACAACAAATGAAATTGTGGAAAATTGAAGAAGTGGATTACATTAAAAAACAGTCTTGACATACCAAATTGGGCATATCTCTGAGGCTCACTTTTGACAAGACCAAGGAAAAGATTGCTAGCTGCAATATCTGGGAAAAGAACTCTGGCAACCTCAACACTGGAAGCTTCCACAAACTGGATATCATTTCCCTCACTTGCTGCTTCCACAAATGCTTCATAGTCAGGACCCTGAAAAATATTTCATCACAACTAAACAAATTTGGGAAATATACAACAACAAAGCTAGTGGACAGCTAACTGCCCATGTCATTTGAACAGTGGCACATTTGTAATTAGAAGAACAGGATGCTTGCTAGTCTTTGAATGCCCATAACTATGACTAACCAATCAACTTAACTACTCTGAAACGTAATGCACACATGATAAAAGGCGTAGTTAGAATGCTTCCTCCTCTAAAACAACATCACAAGCATCAATTTGTGAAGAAAATCCCTCCTCTGATGAAGGTTTTCCGGTAGCTCTGAAAGGAGTTTAATATAGTTGGCAAAATCAAAGACAATACTGGGAGTGGCGAGTAGCAAGAAAAATGGAGCAGGAAGGGTAAATAAGTTTACACACTCTCGCCTTTGTTGATGACATCATGATCTTTTCCAAAGCTGACCATAGCTCTATCTCTTCCATCATTTCAGCTCTCTCCTTTTTTGAATCTATCTCTGGTCTCAAGGTGAATCTTGAAAAATCTATTCTCTTTCTTTCCAGGGTGTCTAATCCTCTGTGCTCTAATCTCCTAGAGATCTCAAATCTAGGTTAGAATTCAAACCTATGGAGTCATAATTTATAAAATTAAATGTTTGGTTGTGGAAAAATCTGGATTCATCCTAAAAACTATTTGATCCGTGATTGGAATCCATTTTTAGGATTTCACCCCTTACCCATAAATCTCTGTCATTTACCTTGGTTTTCCTCTTATCTCTGGTAGGCTCTCTCAGCACCATTGCTCCCTTATGCTTGATCACATTCGCAAGAGTTTTCAATTATGAAAAAGTAAACTCCTCTCTTTTGCTGGTAGGGTCAAGCTCATCTGGTTTGTCCTCTAATCCTCCTATCTCTATTGGTGTGTTATCTTCCCAATCCCTAAGTCTATCTCTTCGGCAATGGAATCCCTCTTTTGTGCCTTTCTCTGGAAGGGCCAGGAATCCTCTCGATTCCTTCGCCCCATCAGTTGATCTAATATATGTCAACCTAAATCTGAGGGGGGCCTTGGAATTTGCTGGATTCAAGAGGTCAATTTTGATGCTTTGCTCAAGCTCATTTGAAAATTTGTTTCTCAACATGACTCCATCTAGGTTGATTGGGTCCACTCTTCTCTCCTCAAATCTAACTCCTTCTGGACTACCCCTATACCTCCTAACCCTTCCTGGATCTGGAGGAAGCTTCTCCTCCTAGGACCTAGAGCTCTCTCTGCCATCACCACCCATGTCTCCTCTAGTTCCTCGACCTCCTTTTGGCTTGATCCGTGGAATCCGATGGGTATTCTCTTTACACTTTTCCCTCCTCACACTGTCTACGAGACCCACATTCCCAAATCAACCCCTCTCTCGGCATTCATCTCTTACGGTTCCTGGGACCATCTCCCCCATCATTGTCTCACACAAGTTTAGAACTCCCTTCTCACCATTTTACCCTCCACCCATGATACATTAGTTTGGCTCCCCTCCTCCACAAAATCCTTCCCCACATCTTCTACTTGGAACTTAGTTCGTACCATTTCTCCCTCCCCCCTTGGCCCCCTTGGTTTGGTTCAAATGTCATATTCCCTATCATTCCCTTACCCTTTGGCGTGCCCTTAACCTAGCTCTCCCCACCCAAGCTTTCCTTATTAGCCGTCATATATTTGCTTATCCCAACTTTATCTTTTGTTGGAATGGTACTGAGGACATTGAGCATCTGTTCTTCTCTTGCCCTTTATCTAGTTCCCTTTGGAGAAAAGACCTTGCTTCCATTTGGCCCCACTCTCGTCGCTCATTTAGATTTGATCATGAATGCTCTTAGGTTTTGAGTAACTTTCGGTACCTATATTTGTGACCGGATCGGTAGACTTGTTTTTTGTGCGATGATCCACCATCTGTGGTGGGAGCGTAATCTCAAGCGTTGGACATCCAAATCGCATTCTATTGATTTGATTTGGAATGCTATCCACTTTGATGTTTCAGCTAGGATTTTCACTATTCCCCATCCCCCGGTTGTTGATTCCCCAAGGAACAGGCTCATTGTTGTATCCTTGGGGCTCAACTCCCAATTACATCCCTCTCGTTGATCCTCTCCCTTTGGATCCATCTTGTATTTCAGTGTTTCGTTTAATTTAATTATTTATTCATCCAAAAAAAAAGTTTACACACTTCATCAAAACAACAGAATGGGATGGTTCAGCCATATCCTTCTTCCTTTTGCTTTATCTATTCAGGGAGTTCATTCTAGCCAAAGATTTTCAGGGCCCAAACTATTTCTGGTTTGCACTCTTTTTGTGCTACATGGAGCTCTCTTGCATTAGTGGGAGCACAAACCACAATAATCACCATGAGAGGAAATTTCAGTAAAAGAAAATGGAGTGAGAATTAGGATCTTCCAAAGAGTCTACGAAGTGAATATGATGGAATATGTGAAAGCCCAGAAAAAAACAAAACAGAAACAACATTTGTCTGTTCAAAATTGGATATTTATAAATTCATTGGTAAATGTGAATAATTTCCTTTGTAAACCAAAGGTTAGATACCTCAAATTTCCCAAATAAACCAATGGCAAACAATGGATGTTTCTTGAGAAATTGTTCAGCCTCGGTTATGGAGTGCAATCTAATAATGGGGGCGCCAGTTTTCTTCCTTGCCCAAATCACTATTTCCTCCCTGCAAAACGAATACCCAAAAGAAGCGAAAAATAAAGCAGCAGAACTGGTAGGTCAAAACGTACAATAGAGAAAAACTTACGCAGTAAATCCACCAGTATATGGTTGAGAGCTCCCGTTGACAAACAGAAGCAGAGTAGGGTAGCCTTTGATGCCAAGTTTAGAAGCCGCTTTAGGGTACCGCTCTGCATCGAATTTAGCCATCAAAAGGGAACTGCCCACATCCTTAAGCATCGTTGCGGCCTCAGCGAATTGAGGCATCAGCTCTGCACTTCTTGCACACCAAGGGGTATAACCCAAAACCATAACGAGCTCATTACTATCGATAACCCGCTTAAAGTTGTCATTGTTGAGTTCCAGAACGATTCTCTGCGCCTTGGACAGAATCTCAGCATCAGAGGATCGTACTTGAGGGTCGTCTTTATGCTGTTGTTGTTCTTCTTCATCCAACGCTAATAACTCTTCTAAACCTTCAGAATCATCGTCGTCATCAGCATTTGTCGCTGACTCAGATGCCGAGATGGAGAAGATGAAACAAGCGAGTAACAGGAGAGCAACGGCTAAAAAGAGGTATCTGAAAGTGGGTTTTGTGACAACCATGGTAATGACCAATGCCCAAATCAATTTGAAGAATTTTCACCAATAATACACCAGCAAATCCCGAGAAAGATCTGTTTCCTGTGCAGAGTTTCGAACAATTCGGCAATTGGATTCTCTTTGGCACCGTTCGAAGAGTTGGGAATCTACAAGTCTACAGCTGAGACGAAATGAAAGGAAGAAGTGAGATTTATAATGTGATTAAAGTGCAGCCACCGCAGATCAAGCAGCAATTTAAGCAATTTTTAGTTTTCCAAACGTATAGCAAGTATTCTACCCAAAAAAAAAAAAAGTATAGCAAGTAGAAACCATTAAATTTGGCAAAACTTGAAACCCAAATCAGTAATTCACACTAATACGGTAATAACTAATAAGTGAACTTTTTTGGGTTCGAAATGAATGTTACACACTCAGTAGCTGTTAGCCTGTTACATTATGGAAGGTGAAAATACTCTCAGGAGTTCTACACTTTTAGCCATGATTTTTGAAGTTTCTACTTCATCAGGAAAAAGGAAAACTTGTTCCTACGGTGGTACAGGCAACACTGCTTGCCAGGTTCCTCTCTCATAATTCATGATCTTGATTTGGTTTTATCGAAAAAAGTAAGTATACTTTTCTGCCAATATATTCAATTATTCCAATAATTCCATATTGCGAAAATATATAAATAGAAGAAAAACAAGAATTAAATTACATGTTTTGCTGCTTTTCATGTCTAATTCTGGTTAAGGGTGTCAATTGCGTACCGAAACCGTTTAACCGTACCGAACCGCGCCGTCTAAAATCGCACCGTACCGTTCAAAATTTGGTACGGTACGTACCGAAACTGAATTTCTTCGGTATGGTTTAGGTTTTAGGTACTCATACCGTCGCTACGTACCGAAACCGTACCGAATTGGTACCATACCAAATTAAGAGATATAAATTGTAATTTTACAATTAAAACACTTAACCTTTCCCTATCCCTAATTCCCTATTTCAAATTTTCGTTTCATCATTCATTTCTTTTCTTAGATTTATTTGTTTTGTCTCTATTAATTAGATTTATTTGCTTTATCTATGTTAATTTCAAATTATATCGAATGGTTAATCACAATTTCATTAGGATCTTAATGAACTAATAACAAAAGTAGCATAAGTTCATTCGTACAAAATTGTACTGCACTAGATACCGTGTTTAAACCGTTTTCCTTACCAATTTAATACCGAAATCGTACCAAACCGTTTTTTGTAAATATTGAAACAGTACCGTACCGTTTAAATTCAGTACGGTATGGTTCTGGTTTTCAGTATTCAAAATTGGTACCGCACTAAAACCGTACCGAATTACCGAAACCATACCGATTGACACCCTTAATTCTAACAGATAAATTAAGAGTGTCAATTTGGCATAAAGCCAATGTCCCACACAATATCAATCCCATACCAAATATATTCAAATCTATCTTCTTCTTTTGAATAATTTTCATCTAGACCCTGAGGTTTGGTCCAGGTCACTTTTAGTCCAGTTTAAATTTTCTTTTGCATATGCCTCTCATGTGGTTTTAAAAAATGATTAAATAAAGACATACTTAACAAAAATAGTTAATTTAATAAATTTTGTGACAACAATACCCCTGTGTCCTTTAGACTTCTTTTTTTATATTTTAGTTTTAATTTATTGAAATAGATACTATCAAAACAAATAAATAATAAATAAATAAACAAAAAACTTTACCAAACTAATTCTTGACTGTTAAAAAATAAAGAACATTGGCTCTGCAACTTCACAACGGAAGGAGGAAGACAAATGGTATACTTTAAATCTATCATGTGGCTCTTCGATATAAGTTTTGATCCCTCCCTTGATGGAAATGGATGTGGAGGCGAAAGCAAAAGGGGAAGAGGCTCGAATTCGATACGCGGATACAAGGAAGCGGGGGTTCAACTTGCACAGATGGATGAAATTGTGATCCCACCACCAGCACCTCTACCAAGGGATGCAGATGATAAGCATCGCCGATTGAGATCTTATTGTGGTCGTCAACAACAGCCCAGCCACTCCCACTGCCACTACCAAGGGCAGCAACATTGTTGCCGATGATCTTATAAGCAAAAGTGCAGAAGTGCACAACACCGTTATATGGAAATCCAACCAATCTTGTTCCGAGACATTCCAAACCAGCACCTGAAAAAGACCCATCATGCCTATCACTACGAATCAGATTCCGACACAAATACAATGCATGTGGACTCTGCCCATCTCTGAAAACGCTTCGAGTTTTCCCAGCTCTTAATTGAAGAACTTTTAATCCATGAATCCATACCCTTCTTCCTTCATATTTGAAGAACTTTTTAAAATCTCTCCTTTCAAGTCTCTCAAAACTATATAAAATCCTGCTCGGCCGTCGTAATCACCATACCCTTTTACCTTGCTCGCTGCACCAGCAGCACCACCACCAACGTCATCGTTACCGGCCATGGAAGATGCTCTAAACACAAAATACCTGTTCTTGTGCTGCCGTGCCAAATGAAGAACCACAATTAGACTAAGAGGATGGAGGCGAAACCGCCCGAACGCATCGCTAAGGGTATCCGTATCCAAAATTTTTATAACCGGAAAATATCCGATCCGCCGCTAGCAACCGGATAAATTTTATCCGGATAAGTAAGTATTTAACAATTTTAAAAATAGATGTAACGGATCGTGCATGTAATCGGATTAGAAATTTATAATAAAAATGTAAATAGTGACAATTATCATCAATAATCGGATATTTTCGTTCGAGTTCGGAGTTGGATGCCTTCTCAAATTTGTTGGATTTAAATTCTTCTAAATTTTGCTGATTTATTTGGATCGGATTTGCTATTCGGATATATTAGAGATTCCTCAGTCAACTCGCCCGAGGAACCCTCGAGGAACCATGAGGGTTTTCGCTGCAATCTTATAACAAATTCTTTATTCTAAGTATGTTCCAGTTGTGAAGTTGCAGAACAACTATTCTTTTTGTTTTCAAACTCCATTGTTTTGAGAGGGAATTAGTTTGATAAAACTTTTCATTTATTTATTTAATTGAATAATATATATATTTTAATAAATTAAAATTTAAAAAATTTAAAAAAAGAACACAAGGATATTTTGTCATAAAATTTATTAAACTAACTATTTTTGTTAAATGTGTTCTTATTTAATCATTTCTTAAAACCACAAGGGCATCATAAGCAAAAGAAAACTTAAACTGGACTAAAAGTGATCTAGACCAAACCTCAGGTAGTGCAGACAAAAATTACCCTTTTCTTTTTTTATCCTCATTTCATAATGCATATTTATTCAGTATGAAACAGCTCTAATGTCCAGTACATTATCAATGCAATATCATTCATTTGAATCAGAGTTTTTCTATGCGAAGAGAAAATTCTTTCCATGGCAAAACTCGAATTGGATTGAATGTAAAGAACATTCACTTATTTCGGTTTGTCCATTCATTGAATAATACAACCATACCATCCCTGATCATAGTATAAGCCATTTCCATTCGGCTTTGATAAACAGCAAGGGTGTGAAGAGGAAAACCGAATGTTTTTCCTTATTTTGGTAAAATTGATAATTCGGATCATTGTGGGTATTGATTTTGACGCTGTTAAAGAATTTCTCTTCCCCATAGAGATAGGAAATGAAAATTTTCTTCTGTTGGGTGGGGGTTTAGAACCCCAGTAAGAGAAACGGAGAATTGTTAATTCTGAGTTCTGATTTCATTTCTTCTTTTTTTGTCGGTCAAATGTAAGTTCTGATTTCAACCTTTAAAAAAAGGTGTGATCATGGGTGCAGAATAGCACATCTGAAGTTAGTCAAGTTACAAGTTCACAGCAGAGAATCTGGGGTGTATATTGTACGAGTATTTGAATAATAGGATTATGCTCCTCCATGATCAATTCTTGATTCTTCGTAAAAACGAAAACTTCCTTGTCGCATTTGTGTTCTCTGTTGCATGATAATGACTCGAATTTTTTATTTGAATCGAATTCTATCCGTTCGGAACTTTGATGTCAGGGTCCTTCAACTCGGAATTTTTTCTGAAAAAGGTTCAAAGGGATCAATGAAGAAAGATAGGCCAGCAACAAGGCTTCTGCTTGGTGTTTTAAAAGGTTCAACGCGTAAGGGGAAGAGTCATCAGATAGGAGCGAAAGACATTCTATTGCAATGTAATCAGAGACAATTCATCTGAACTATGCAATCAAATCATCACGCGACTCTTCCAAACAATACAAAATAGAATAAAAAAACAAGGACGAAAGAGACAAAAGACGATGTTTCTCAGAAATCACGACGAATCCAATTTGTTCTTCATTCAAACACAAGCAAAACATCAACAAGAAGATTTTGGTAGATATAAATGCACAGGATAAGAGGCCTCATAGAGAAGATTAGGTTTTCAACACCAAATGATTCAGACATATGCTTGTCTATTAATCATTTATAATCATCGGCCAGAAGAATCACAAACTAACAAAACTAAACCAAAAAATAACAGAAACTAGGAAAACGTCGTTTGGACAAAGAAAAGATCGAGGAAATTCTCAAAAACTTGAGAGAAAAATGATAAAAATAAAAAAGACATGAACCTAGAGAGAGAGACTCAGAATATGGGTGGTGATATAACAGGATGGTCGGCAAGGCAGATCAGCCATTACGACGAACGAGACCATTCAATGAAGTCGTCATCGTCTTCTCTCCATTCCTCCTCTGCTACGATCCATAAACATACTAACCCTTACAGAGTAAAACCCTAACGCCCCTAACACAAAGCAAACTAGCCTCACCCTCATTCAACTCTTGATCTAAGCCTGAATTGTTTGGGACCGTGTATTTATAGTGTTCTGCAATCTAGGGTTTCGTCTTGAAAAAATCAAATAGGGTTCGATATTAGGATATTAGGGTTTTCATCATGGAGGATGCTTTTGGAGAACAGATCTGAGCCGATGATTGGTATTGTTCTAATCAATGCCATCTATTCCCAATCAGAGTTATTTTCTTGTGGGCCTTTTGTACGACCCTCATAATCGTTATATAAAAAAAGGTCACAATCGTCATTTCCTCCTTTCATATGGCACAGCCGCACAAACACAACACGACACACGGTAAAACAAATCGGCAAATTCACAAAATTTCGGTCATTTCAGTAAGTGGGGAAATATTTTTTGGGGCCGACGCTTTGAACATTACCATCTACCATCATTTCAGTCATTTGCTTTCTTACTTTTTAAGGGTGTGCCTCTCACCACCAACGATTGAGAATTTAGATTCTCCTTTCTTATGTGTTAGGGGCTATGGAAGTCCACACTTTGTAATGCGTGTTACCTAGTATAACGATTCTTAAACAGACACTTCGTCGTCCTTTAACAACGAACTTTGTAATACCGATGATCTACTTGTAGGACCAAACCGAATCAACCTAGATATCGGGAGATATCTTGCCAAAATTGATTTTTTGCAGCAATTTTCCTACGATTGACGAATATCGCCATAAATGTTGAAGCCTCTAATCACCACACACCACCACTCTCCGCGGTTGTTAGGGATCTTGCCTAAGGAAAACGTAAGTTGATATTCGTCTTCTCCCTTACCGTATGAATCCTATCCGTTTTCTCTAATAGCATGACGTGAAGATCTGTGCAACTCATCTTCTCTGGATTCTTGCATTAGCCACCGGAGCTTATTTGACTTGCAAATTTTCTTCTCCTTACTTTGCCCGACCTCTGCATCGTGTCTTTTTCGATTCACCGGCGACGATCTTTGCACCATAATTGGGGGCTCTGTGCAACTTCTTCGTGATAATCTTAATGGTAGCACACATAGATTTGATCAAGTGATGGCCTGATGAATATTAATCTCTCAGCTCCGAAATTTATTGCTGGAAATATCGGCGAAGTCTTAGTGAAATTCACCGGGTTTGCCTAGTGGCGAACTTGCGAATTTTGCCGAAACTTCACACCTTGGGCACAAAGCCCCAAACTGAAAAAAGATATCAAGAGATTATCTTCCCTGGGAGATTTCCACAAGCCAGTATCCCACCAGCACTGGTTGTAAAGACTAATATGACCTCAATTTCTAAATCCACGATCTTATTCCACCTATCAGCACTCTTCCTTGGTTTTCACTTTCAAGTCACTGGTCAAGGCAAACCCTAGACATGCTTGGCTCATATTTACTCACTAATTGACCTCCAGTTGATGAGATCGAATTTATCGTGCAGCTTCAATCCATGGATCAAAACGAACAAAATCTGTTTCCTCAGATATCACATTATACATAAACTTATTGCATAATAACTTACAACTGAAAAATTCACTTCCTTGCACTCCATACAAACTACTGACAATTAGGCAAAAGAAACTCTCAGGGATTACTTGGCTAACACAGACCCTGTAGTTCCAAGATTGCTATAGAGCAGCATGCTTGACCCCAAGTAGACTGAACTTTCAGTCATATCTACATGAATTGTGTTTGAACTTAATGGGTTTGGTCTTACTTGGATCAATGACGACCGGGCAAAAGATGTGTCTTCGGTGCTTCGTCTTCACCAGCTTTCCCACTACATACCCTCGTGATTGGATTTGAAACTCCAACCTCATCGGAACTCCTCCACCACTGCTGGAGACTACTAAGCTGGACCCTGCTCCATATAGAGGAACCTTACTTCCTTCTATTGTCACCGATACCGTGCGGTGGCTCTTTCGAGGTTGATAATACTTCTTCAACTACAATCATCAAAACACAAAGAAATTATAAAGGTTTCATACTTAATACAAAATAACAGACATAGATTATTAGAGTTTGTATGCCCATTACAGGATACAGGTACGGGGTGAATCCTAGCCATACTTGGGAAATAATCTCTAACAACCTAAATACTCAAAATCACATAACTATTTGCTGTAAGGGCCCATGTAACTGATCCTATTAGTTGGTAAGTGAAATGGCTGAGTTGCCGTTATATGTATAACACGTGACTTTAAATAACATCAAATTCAACCAAGCAACAATCTGTGATTCTCAAGATTGTTAGAGACTAACTTCTTCTTCAATAAGAGGTGCTGATGTTACCAACTGAGCTACCCTTCGATGGTAGTTGAGATTAACTACTTATTCCAGGTTGTCATAGCTACCAACTGACTGGCTACTAATGATGATCAGGTCATAGTTAAGCTATTAGGAAAAAGCACTCTTGACTCCAAGTAGGAATTTCAGTGAAAACTATGGGGAAGTGCCCAACTGAATCATCTATCATCCCTGCCACTTACTGGTTGCTGAGACCAGTCAATGACTGGAACTGAAAGTAGCTCATCAGGCTGTTCGAACCAGACCAGTTTCCGAAAAACAAGCCCCCCATTTTTAGCAGTGTCTAGCAAGGGTCAAAATTGCACAACCTTACCCCTGTTTCCAAATGGACTGTTTCCAGGTCTATCATGTCTGTCTCATCTCAGTGAGTCATAGAAACTCAAAATGGTGGACATAATCGAAATGCTCACCTGGCCAGTTGCAACTGTCATCTCTGAATAGATGAGATCCACAGGGCTCGAACTAACATGAATGCCAAAAAATGTAGCAGGATTGTATACACTCATCTTCAAAGAACAATTCACAGTCAGCATCTTAGTCGGTACACCAGTCATGTCCGAGCCCTCCCCGATATAGAAGTTACTTACTGCTAAGCTCTGCAATAACAGGATCCTCCTTTAGAAATCAATATATCACAGGACAAAGACCACTCAAGCAAAATAGATTATCCTTTCGATTCACCAAAAAATGAAGAAAGAGAATGATGAAATGAAGCAAAACATCTCTAAAGTGTGCTTATCTGATTCCAAATTTGGGTATACAATGCACCCAAAAAAAATGTATTGTTCTTGAAACTCTTGCTTTTTCTGAAATGGATGCTTCTTAACTGTGAATAAATAAAGAAGCAGGCAGAGCATCCATGTATATTTCCAGTAATGTAATCAACGTAATTTTTAGATGATTTATGACCCAACAGTCGACTCAGTTTGGCTATCCCAAGATACAAGTACCAGCTCCAAATCAAATTTGAAGGCAAAAAAAATCCATGTAAAGATGATATCATAAAATAGCTCTTTTTCTTCAGGTATTTGGCTAAACAGAGTTTGGTGCTGAAAGACCAATCTTCAGTTTCAATCTCTGGATCTGAAAACAAGCAAATCTTTGCAACTTTAAAAGGACTCAACTTCAGTGCTGTGCATTAAACAGCACTGTACTGCGAACGGTCAAGAGGTCCTTTCGCAAAAGTGTGAAATACACTTTTCGAAAATGGACAGTTGAGATCGAAATCTCGGTCTCGACCATTAGCTGCAGGTGCTGCACATTAATTATGCAGCACCCAAGCAACGTCCACTTTAAAATTCATCTGAGAGCGTATCAGAACTAAATAATAACCAGAGGCTCTAATTAAGTAACCATGAAGCAGGAAACCTAAAAATTGCAGACGGGGAAAAGGACATCCTTCTGACCACATGGGACAAGAATTGTTGTCTCTGCTGATAGAAAGGACAAGAACAATATTTAAGCAATAAAGGCCAAATTAAGATTAAAATAGACTAAAATATATCACAAGAAATTCGAGAAAATAGATTCCTGCCAAGAAATTAAACAGCAGGCCAGGGGATTAGGTCTCTTCCCCTTTACCTACCTCTATATACCATTCACGAAAATAACTAACTAAATAAATTATCCTCATCATACGTTACTGGCTCTGTTTGTTCTTTTCCTATGTTTCATGTGTTCTAATTATGCCAAATTGGTAGGAAACAACATTCAAATTTCAATGTCCTGTTCTCCTGTTACAGTGAAACGTAAAAATGAAGAGGAAAAATAAACAGAAACTCGTTTTCCTTGAATCCTGCAAGCCACATGAAGCAGAAACCCATGGATTTACGATAGCTTGTTGCAGATATCTTACAGAGGATGATAAGATTTTTCCATTTTTATTCTGTGATAACAAATTCTCTAGTTCATTGAAATAGAACAACTTCATAATTGTCCAAAGAGTGAGGAACCCAGCATGGCTTACCTTGACGACAACCTCTGCTCTGTAAGGCCGGCTTGCACCCCAGATGATGAGTGAAAACACTGTAAAAAGCATAACGAAGCCCGAGAGAGCAATCAAAGCCTGGCAACGCCGAGAATATCCCTTATCATATAGGTCATCATAAGGCCCCTCTTCTTGAATCACATTGCATTCAGGCCAACCCTTATCGTTTCTCTTTCGGTTACCCTTTCGTCCAGAAGAAGACCTAAATGTCCCAGAAAATCGACTCGCAGAAGAAGCCCTAGAGTGACGGCCATAAGATGGATGCGAAGGCGACTCCGTTGGGCTGTTATTGTACACTGGAGTTGCCTGCATCGACGAAGATTTGTCACCATCATGAGAATCCCTCGAAGGGCTCTGTACGTAGTAGACTGGCCTTGAAGGCGAAGAAGGGGCTAAACTTGTAACATCGGAATCAGACTTGGCATGCATCATCTTTGAAACGTAAGCTCAGTTCTCCACAGAAAAGAATCCAAACACCATCAACCCACCAGTGTTGAATTGTCAATACTTCCACAGCGAAATCCTCTGTTTTAGCTAGTACTGAGAACCCGAAGAGTCAGTTCAGAGTACAATAAAATTGCAGAAGCAAGAGTGTAAAACTTCAATTCAGATATTACAAACCGAAAGTGAGAATGACAGACTGTAGCCTGTACCCACTGTCAAAATAGAGATTGCCAAGATGGAGAGAAGAGGATAGCTGGGTTCTCTGCAAACTCTTGCCGCAGAGAGATAAATAAAGCGTTAGAATCCTTCCACGCAGGAAAACGAGATTTTTGTAATCCGACAAAGAGAAGAAAAGCAAAAGCAATAGCAACTCTGAACAATTATTTATAGTAACTCTAAATTCAGACTCAAAACTCAGATCCAGATGGAATGAAACACAGCAAGAAAGGACGGAGAAAGAAAAGGCTGAAACCAATTCTTGATACGTTCAACAGAAAAGATAAGATTTTTTTTTGAAATTTCAACTCTCGAAGTGTGACTCCAGAGTCCAGACACAGGATTTCTCGGTCTTTCTCCCAACCTCTCTCTGCTCTCTAACTGTAACTGTGCATGGAAACAGAACAGAGAAACCCTGCAATGGCTGCAATCCCCATTGACAGATATATGTAAAGAAAGCAACAAGCTAGGTCCGGATCCGAACCTGATATCGAACTTCTCTCTCGAACCCATCAAAAGTCCTAGGCTTGGAAACCAGTGTCGGCAGATGATACTAATTGAGTTCATTATAGGCTTCTGGAACTCTGAGTGAGAGATTAAAATGTCGCACGTGCTGTTTAATTACACTTTTGCAGCTTAATAATCTCATCGTGTCCTGTTCTCTGCTACGGAGATTTTGTACCAGAAGGTCTTCGCGGGTCAAAACACTCTCACCTGTTGACCTAATCATGATCTTGTGATCAACATCAACCCATCTGTGTGGGCCCGCTGTTCAATAACTATTGCAATGTTGCAGCCTTCGCTTGCGAGCTGTGCACGCGTTCTGGCCACGACCATGTGATCAACCTGAGAATCCAGCGCTTCATGAATTTATTAGCTAAAGAGTTGATCGTTTTAGGTCAAAAGGAAACTCAGAAAGCTACAATTCCTGTATGCTGGGTTATATAGAGAATTGCAATAACTTAAATCTTTAATGGATTAGAAAGACCCGTGAAGAAGTCCTGAATATAGTCACCATATTGAGCTTACGCGTACTTCATACATCTTCAGGGGAATTTTATGTAACTAATAAAAAAAAATAGCAGAATTTCGTTCTTAATCCCGAACTCCGAACGTGGAAGCATTGATCTTTTACTAACTGAATCACCCCTCGAAATTTAATCTCCATATCGTTGCAAACCACCCCCACCCACACCCACAAGCTTTAGGAATGGAAGAGAAAAGAGGTAACGACAGTGAGTTGGGAAGTCCGGAAAGAATTTTATAAAACTAAACTCGAATGCAGCCCACAATCGAGGTAAAGTGGTGTATGCTTTACCTCTTGTGATGGTGGACTTCTCATCCTAACCATTTCCACAGTTCCACTAAATCTTTGCTACAGTATGCATAAAGTATTAACGGAGGAAGCAGTGGCATTACGTGAGGAATTTCTCCATGCCATGGCCAAAGGCATAGACAACCAACTTAAAAGAAAGAACCAAAAGCAAAAAGTCTAAAAGCTGAAGAAGTCTAAAAGCAAAAGCACCTTTGAATGAAGTGAATTTACCCCCTGCAAAAACAAATGTAGTTGAAGTACACGTAACCTAGTATGAAAGAACCTTGTTCCCAAAAGAATATTTAAATGGTATTAACAGTAAAAGAATCCCATAAATGTTAGTTCTTACTTAAGAACATTCATTATACTCCCACCTTTGCACAACACCTTTACACCATCCAAAACCCTAATTCTCCCTCGGCCACGACCTCACAACTGGTCGAGTGAGCTACAATTCCTGTACTTTTTTTCTGAATAGGTAAATCTGGTCCATTGAATGCAAAGAGTACCAAGTTACCTGGACTCCCATGTCAAATTTGAGAAAACTAGAGGCTTACCAGAACCTTCATGGTGAACTTGAGGCAATATTTCCAACACAAATAAATAAATAAATAAATGGATTGACAGATGGGAGTCTATATTGAAAGTCACTTAGATCTACATTAACTGAACCAGAACTATATTGTACATGGGATTATTGTGTATCCTTCAAAGGAATGTTACAAATGCTATCACAATCCCAATTTAAGAAGCAAAACACAGCAATCCAATTCAGCAGGCATAGTGTGACAAACAAAATGTGGCCTTGTCCAATCTCAAACAGCATCTTCAGTTTCTAATGGATGGTAGCTCTGTCTACCTGGATTATATGAGGATCAACAGTTGACAGGATCTGGGGCATTGACATACCCCCAGAAATAACAATCTCTGCATTCACAGCACAGAAGAACATGTCAAATTCAGGTAGAACAATGGGCCAAAAGATATTTTGGAAAATGTTGACACTGCTGTACAACTGGATAGCATATATGAGCAGGGATCAATCAGACCAAACCCAACACATGTATTGCAGATCAGAGTTCTATATGACCATCAAAACCAAGTAGGACAACTAGATTTCTCCTTAAAGTCAATTTCACAAGGAAAAAAAAAATCCCAGGTTGGACCAGTAGGCTTCGGTGATCAGATCAGATAAACCAAGTGAAAGACATGAAAACTCCTGTGCCTTGTCAGTCTTCAAAGACATTTCTCTAAACCGGTGATCCCAAAATGTTCCCGTAAAAATTCCACAAATCAGACACCTAAGACAAGTTTAAGTGACCTTTGTGGGTACAAAGAACCATTAGAGGATCCCAACTCAGTCATGAGGAAACCAGGGCAAGGAGACACCTTCCTTTTGTCCTACAGTAACTAGTGAGCATTTCTCAAGAAGAACATAAAAATGTCAATATTGGAAGAAAAAAAATGTAAATCGAACTCACCAATTCCTTCACGAACTGACAAATTTGGTCTGATAACTTCTTTGGAGTTGACGAGGAATATATCACCAAGGTAAAGATGATTAGTAGGTACATACACACAGTACAGTTCCTCATCTCCTGAATAATTCTGTATTGGCAGACAAGGTTTGGCATGTAATGATCGTCACAGAAAAGAAATGTAAAAGCACTTACTTTAAAATGCAGAGTGCTAAAGTTGGTTCAAGTCTAGACTTTAGACGAAGTGCACGTATACAACGTTTACATGGGGGAGGGACATGCATGGACCAATTTAAAGATCCTTCACTCCTCACTTCCTCCTTATTTTCAGAACATATTATGGCTGTTGAATCATTTTCAGGGAAGTGTCAAGAGCACAAAATATCCAGATCTAATCTAGACCACATGAGGGAGAAGGAACCTAGCAGAACTGTGCCAAGCTCATTATGCAAGAAGTGCAGCATAGATCCATCAGACCTGAAGGATGAGAGTTGAAGTGATGAACCCAAATGCATATTCTCCAATGCGTGGATGTCTGATGATGGCAACTTCCTTAAAAGCTTGGGTGTTCTGATCTGCAGTAACAGGTAATGAATTAATTTACTAATTGTAACATTTAACTATTTGAAAAGAGCAAACAAAAATTGCATAAAGCATACCAGGAGATATAGCAGCACTAATTTGCTTAGATGCATTGTAGATGTGACGAACAAATGGCATCCGTTTGATAAACCACTCCCCAAGGCTTAGTACAGATGCCCCCAGCCAAGATGACATGAACACCCCGACCAAGAAAATGAAAGTTATTGACGTTACAAACCCCAGACCTGGTTCAGATGATGGTCAAAATATCAAACCAACTATAATTTAAAATTTTTTAAAATCATTTTAAGAAAGAATAACTGCAACCTAAGTTAGAAAATTCCCTGCACACCCGCCCCGAACCAAAAAAAAAATCCACTTCAGCTGCAGCATAAGGAAAAATATCAATGCATTGCGAGATATACATGGCAAATCTGGGTCTAGCATATTCTATATTTTTTTTACAAAATACCAAGTTTTCTCAAACAATGGTGAATGTGACTGCATTCAGGGCAGGGTAGGAGAAGGTATTAACTAGAGAGGCTTGTGAACCGTGAACTGTCCTATACAGGTGGAGGAAAACTATCCTTTGTAGATCCTTTTTTCAGTCATTCCTGTTGAGGGGCCCATAGATCACCAGGATAGTCCACCCGAGAGACGGCCAGAGTCAATAATATCTTCCAGCTATTCTGCTATTGTAAATGAGCACTTTATGGTATATTATTTTGCACAAAATGGGCAGTCCTACAGTCTATAAAAATATACATACCAAAGATGTTGATTCCAAGGTGAGCATAGATTGGAGAGAAAAACCCATCCACGAAATGAACAAACCACCATGTAATGTAGAATGTGATCGCTATTGGGAATATGATAACACTGCAAAACCCAACTGTTAAGACAGAGGTTCAACAAATAAAATAAAAGCACAGTACCACTAAATAAAGAGTTACTCCCTGATCCACAACAAAACTGATTCTTTAATGCTTTCCAAGTTCTATGAAAGCAAAAAGGATATCAAGTTCATCTTAAAGTTTCATTCAGAAACAGTGTCCTAAAGTTCATCTTAGAGTTCCATTTATCAAGATTAGATGTTGCCAAGCATAACAGGAAGTTCACAAATCACACTCAATTAGATTCAACAAAGGATAGATGTCCGAACTAATTCCTCAGAGGACTATTCTACACTAATTTTGAGGACAACAAGAGGGCCACCACATTTTTAATAATTTATGCAGATACTACAGAAAACTCCCAAGTTCAACTATCTCTTCTTAAAAGTATCAAAGGAGAATAGCTCGTAGATTTAGGAAGCTATATATTATGATCGTCATTTTGGTAAACACGTCTCCAACCTGTAGCAACTCAAGAAGGAATAAATGAACATACTGCCTGACCCTGTTGAAGAAGCATACTGAGGTCTCCCACAACATACACACACAACACATGTGGTTTCACAAGTCACGATGCAATGAAAAATGATTCTAAAAATTACCACCCAGCCAGAATCTTTCGAAAATTTAAAACACAAAAAACTCAATAAAATTATATCCTCAAAAACATGCCTAAAGTAGTCATAAGAGTTCTCATGCCTAGTTAGCAGTCCTATATTTGAGTCTACTACTGCACACATTTTACTAATTTCAGACATGATAAGCATGCATAATATGACTGTCTAATCATCCAGAAGTTTTTTGGGGGTTAATGATCATCCAGAAGTTACTTTTTTCAGACCCTCAACCCATCTTCCATGAATTTGATGAGAAGTGAAATGTTGGGGCTGATCAACAGTCTCACAATTTGTGAATTTTCGGTTTCACACATTCAGTAACATTCCATTCATTCATGTTCCCCAGTAGGAAAAGATGACCTCAACTCAACTCAGTTTTATCTCAACTGAATGGGATAGGCTACATGGATTCTTCTTTCTCCACATTCTCTACCCTGTGACATACTTATTACTTGTACTAAGATATGCATGCCCTTACTTGCCAATTCTCTTGGGACCATTTTAGGCTTACATCTGGCTCCTTCGGTCTGAATCACAACACTGATCCTTAGTGGAGCACCCAAAGGCATCTTTTCTACATGTCCACACCACCTCAAACAATATTCTCTAAACTTCCATTTATCAGAGCTATTCCTGAAAGGAAACAATGCCTAAGGTAGTGGAATCTCAATAGACGGAAACCATACTCTCATGAAACCAATTAATAATTATTCTCATTCGTTGCCTCCAAAATTTTAAGTTCCTAAGACACACATCAACCCATGATTCTTTTCATAATGAAGGGTCATGGTCCTCTATAACTTGCCCTCAAGTAAATGCATGCCCCTCCGCCCCACCCCCCCCCCCCGCCCAAAAAAATTGCAATTATCACTAAATAAGTTTACTTTAATGGAAATAAGCTTTGGATCGTGTCACATCTGTTGGCTATTTAGCCAATTGGTCTCTCAATGTAATAGGCTGCTTTAGTGGGCCTAATCTATGGGCATTAAGGTTGTACATGGGATTGCTTTTATTAGGACATAGTTTCTTATCCTCAGCTTATATTAAAGTTGTTTTGGGTTAGTTCAATTTAAGTTGCAAGTAATTGTTATCAAGTGTTTTAGTTGGGTTGGACTAAGATAATGAGTCACAGTCCTGTTTTGAGTCTGTTTCCTCTATTATTACTTTCCTCATCAATTTAGGTTGTACCTTATTGAAAAAGAATGTGGTTAGGTCCTTCTTTTAGTGCAGGAGTCTCTTTTGGAGTATTCCAGCTACTAGGTTTTCAAGGGAGGCCAGCATTGCACAAGGAACCCCATTGGAATAAAGGCCCAACACATATATTTTTTTTTGGATGAATAAATAATTAAATAAACGAAACAAAGCACCGACTACAACCAGGATCCAAACAGAGAAGGATCAAAGAGAAAAATGGAATTGGGAGTTGAGGCCCCAAGTAACAACAATGAGTCTGTTCCTCGGGGAATCAACAACCAAGGGATGGGGAATAGAAATAATCTTGGAAGAACATCAAAGTGAATAGCATTCCAAATCAAGTCAAAAGAGCAAGATTTGGAAGTCCAACGCCTGAGATTATGCTCCCACCACAGATGGTGGACCGTAGCGCCAAAGACAAGCCTACCAATCCGGTCACGAATAGAGGTACCTGAAACGTTACTCAATACCCAAGACCAGTCACTATCAAACCCAAAGGAGCCACGAGAGCAAGGCCAAATGGAAGCTAGGGCTTTTCTCCAAAGAGAGCTAGAGAAATGGCAAGAGAAGAATAAATACTTGATGTCCTCAATACCATTCCAACAAAGGATACAGTTGGGGTTCGCAGGGATTTGGCGGGTGATAAGGAAACCCTGGGTGGGAAGGGCGAGATTTAGGGCTTTCCAAAGGGTGAGGGAGTGAAGGGGAATGTGACCTTTGACCCAAACCACTGGGCCAAGGGGGTGAGGGGAAGGGGCACGAAACAGGTTCCAAGCAGTAGAAGTGGTGAAGGATATATTACCAAACCCAACACTTACTTCAATTTATCTTCACCATCTCTAGGTCTAAACAAAAGCAATTCATAAAACTATTTACTACAACTACTGATTATAATAGGTTTCATCTCCCAAAACGTATGTAATGTAAAATCAGTTCAACTAGTAAAAACCTCAACAGGAGGATCAATACTCTAAAACCACACAACAACTTTCAGCAATGATGTGAGGCCTCCCATTTTCCCAATTGCAGGTTAACCCATAAAATAATAAAACAAAATAAACCAAGAATAGAACAGGAAACAAGGAGGAAGGAGACAGATTATTCAACTCTATCATTTGCACATAGGCCTCTCACCTCAAGTTGGACTCTCTCCTAGTCTACTCTCCTCACTCATGGTTAACAAGCCAGTAAATTTTTCTTTTTTTCATTCATTCTCATTGTTTTGGAGAATACTCAATGGACCATTTCATATCCAGTTATAAGTCCTATTAAAGAAGGAAATGAATCAAAATGTAAACTATCAAAAAGACAACAAACTTCCTAGCTTTTAACCAAAATAGAAAGTAAATAAAATAGTCTGCCCTTTTGTGATCAAAGCATAATACCATCAAAATAGCAACCAATCCCATCAAGAGCTTCCAAAGCTCTACCCAATAGAAAAAGCGTACACCATTGTTCACATGAACAGTATAAGACAAAGAGTACTTTGATCCTTCCTTCTTGATGATTTGATCTACATCACTAGTCACTAACCATGGCATACCAAACCCTACATGAAAATTAAAGATATCTGGCCCACCTGGAATTCAACCATAGTCACCAATAACAATGATTCAAGTGTGGCATATGTGCAGTACAAAGACTTCACCTACGTAATGCAAAAGGATCATGTAGCTGGACTACACCCATTTCAAGATTCCTGATGGCTATTTTTCTTTTATAGATGTGGCATGAACAGATCCAAAGATGCAAATCATGCAACCAAATCGTATCTGCTTTCAGAGAGAGAAATCCTTGCTGCAGAATCCTTTCAAGATTAAAAGGCTGTTATTTGTTGAGTTGCTCAAATCTAGATTCATTTTGGGATCCAAGGTTGGTAAGGGAGATCTTCATTTGGTCTCAGAATTAGACCGGTCTTAACACAAAAATCCTTTGGTGCAAACGGTATTCAATTCTAATGATTCAGATTGGATTCAAAAAGAATAATTCAGGATCTGGGATCCAGTTCTATTTTATTATGCACAAAGTTCACTTCCTTCACTAAAGGAGCACAATATTGTAGTGCAAAGTGAGATCTGACTCCACACAGATCCCACAATATCCAAGCCATTTCATTTGCAACCATTTAACAAAATTATGACAAGCCTGGTCATGGATTTCCTACACACCAAGTTCAACTACCCTACACTGAAAACTTCTTAAACATTGTGTCTTCTCTTTCTCAAGTTCTATTTATGCATCCAAGACAAAATTATGTGACCAGAGGTCCACAGTGGATTAGTCATTGACAGTGTGCCAAAAGAATCGCATTACCACCTCAAATGATTATGTGAGAAGGGCCACTCAAATATGATCCGAGCTAAATAAACTGTCCTGATTGGAGAACAGCATGACTGAACAGAGCTCAACTGAAACTAAGAGTAAAGAAATAACAGAATTTACTTGTATCCAACATAAAGCAATACGTAAGAGAAAAAGGGAGGCATGTGCACAGGAATCCAAAAACACATTTGACAAACACTCACCATCCAGACATAAACTTTTTCGAAGCCCAGCTTCGAACCACTTTGCAGAAAGCCTGTGCCACAACAAAGTTATTTCAATTAAATCTAACACCAAAATCAGCTAACCAAATCAGAAAGCGTAAAGAAATCTGCAGAAAATGAATAACCAAGATTATATATATTCTAGTCTGGCCATCTAAATAAACAAACCTTGGTTGGTGCCTACTGCCACATGGAAAATCAGGCTCAACTAAAATTTTGTGGACAGGTAATAGAATAAAGGTGCAGAGCAGGGAAACCTTTGCAAAAAATTATATGGGTCCAACATGCAGAAGATGTTTGACATTAGAAATGGTAGAATAATAATTCCTAGATATTTGTTTGGAACTGAAAGAATGGACTGCAACACACTTTGGAGATGCAAGGTATACACCAATAAAGAAAAAACTGGAAGATTTTCCGGGGGGGAGAGAGAAGCTCTACTACTCCATTTCTAGTCACATAAGTTCATGATACATCTTTAAAGCACCCACATAATATCCTTTGGATTGAGCTGACATCCATTACAAAATCCATCCGATTCAAAGAATTCCCACCATAGAACCGTACATGAGATTCTCATCTCATACAACTTTTCCCTTCTGTGCATACAATTATAGTCCACAGAATAACAATAATTAAAAAAAAAGCGAGACTGAAATATTTTCATTATGATTTTGCAAGAAATCTCTAGCCAGCCTTCCCGCAAAATCTTCTCGTAACATCAAGCATGTAGGTGCTAGGTAGAAAAGATGACTCCAACAATTTCAAACCAGAAATGAAATACTAGTTGATAAATGAAAAATAAAATCGTCAAGGATAGTCATCCCTGGATGTCAGTGTACCGCTGTAGATCCTAGTTTTTCTAGCATACACCTCCTTTGCTGCCTATACTGTTAGTTGTAGCGCCATCATTCCAGCTACTGTCAAGTAGCTTGCTACACCATTTACCATAGACTGCAATGAACTTGCTAGTATTGGTTTATCAAACTGAGGCCCAACCTCAATTTTTTGTGGATATGGTCATGAATTGCAGCAATTACAATATAGTTTAGTGTATTCAGCATGGATTACAGCTCTCCTTGGCTTGTGCTGTGCTGTCCTTGGTCCTTACTCATCAAATAACGGATTTCATCTTGTCTCTATGCCCAGAGTTACTTAACAATCAACAATAAGAACATGGACTTAACCCAACTCTATGGGGATGGCCACATGGATCCTTACCCTCCAATCAGTTTGTCCAGGGTAATATTTGATACAAGGCCACATGTCTTTCCTCACCACTTATCCTAGAATCATTTTAGTTTTTTTTCGAGGTTTTTAGGTCCTTCGATCTTATGGGAGCACCCAAAGACATTTATAGACAGGCCAACCACCTCAAGTGACTTTCTCATGGTAGATACTCCCAAATCAACTCTAATATGACCAATTTTTGCCACACCCATCTCAACAACCTCCTGTCAGCTAGCTACGCTGAGCATATTTACAAAGTCTCTCAACTGCATACAATTCTGTACCTTACGTCATAGCTAATTCCATAAGTAAGGTAGAAATTCTTTTAAGTTTAACGGAATATGCTAATCATACAACTCCAAACGCACCTCTCGACTTCATCAATTCTATTTTAATTCTCTATGAAACATCATTCTCTATATCAACTTCTTTATCTAAAATTGAATCTGGATACCTAAATAATCACTTCCCATAATCTTTCTTACTAACTTTCACCGCCTCATCATCCATCCTAGTGAAACAAAAGCTAACCGCCTCATCATCCATCCTAGTGAAACAAAAGCTAACCACCTCATCATCCATCCTAGTGAAACAAAAGCTAACCGCCTCATCATCCATCCTAGTGAAACAAAAGCTAACCACCTCATCATCCATCCTAGTGAAACAAAAGCTAAACAACACATACCATAGTCTTGGGCTACTTATCTTAAAACTTTTTTATTCCAAAGTTGTTCTTCATAACTCCAACTTGGCATCAATCCCTGATTTTTGTCTCATCCACCAAAACAATATCATCAACATAAAGCATACACCAACAAAGCTCACAATCATCCACAATAAGCACAAGACAATATGAGCTTAAAGTAGATCTTTGTACCTTGACCACCCACAGTTTTCACACTAGTCCCCACACCATCATACATATCTTCAATTGTGTCGAATATGTGCTTGAAACACTTTTCTTCTCTGGCATTTGTCAGACTAACTCTCTAAGGACTGTCTTATGATGTATAATTTACTACTTCCATCTAATACTTCATTTTTGTTACATTTATCGTTAAACCCTTAGGATCCATGTGGCTGATCACATTGAGTTGGGATGAGGTTAAGAATGTTGTTGTTGTTGTTTTATCATAAAACCTTTTGATTCCAAGGTTGATCTCCACAACTCCTACTTGGCTTTAATCCAAGCCTTTGTCTCACCACACAAAATTCACAAACGCCCCCCCCCCCTTCAAAAGAATTCCTGTCAGCACAAATGTTGGTGGACAACATAAAATTCGTCCTCAACATAACGATTGGAGACAGGTGAAACAATGGATTCCGGGATAGAGAGATCAGATGGTTTCCTGTTTTCTGTTTGTTGGTTCCTAAAGAATGAGCAAACCCATAGGTATTCCCATTTCCCAGCTGGTGGAGTAAACCATGAAAGCTTTTAGACTTTTACCTCATCTCCTACATCGTAAAGGAGTTCCAAGGCCTATCTTTTCAGGTTATCATATTCATAAGAGAAAACTTTTTACAGGTCAACAATTTAGTTATCAATCCAACTTGGTAAAGTACTTAAATAGATATACTGAAAAATGTCAAATGATAGAGCTGTAATCCCCTTCCAACTTCCTGCTCCTTGTAACTCAGGCCTGGATAGAGCAATAAATTCATCAGATGGCAACACACTTGATTCCAATAGCCTGAACCCAAATAATCCTCAGCTCAGCTACTTGGAATCAGCTTCAAGAACATCACTCTGCGGTTACCTCCCCCCCCCCCCACAAAAAAAAAAACTCTTTCTTCTCTCTATATGACCAAATCATCATCCATGAGCAGGCATGTCCGATGTCGTCCTCCATACTTATAACCCAAGTAATGTTGACCTCCAGCTTGTCATTTCTATAGAGACATTAGAACCATTATCTCCTTTTCTTACAGTTATCACCAAATATACTGAAGAGTCTTGATCATCCTAATAATCCCTTAATTAATTTATAGAAGCTGAACTGTGCCAAATACCATTCATCTTCAATCAAAATTTTATATTTTAATTTGTTATAAATTCTTGATCCACCCACGAATAAAAATCAAATGAAATCATTCGGAAGGTTATACTGTCGAAAAAACGAAATGGTGTGCTCTAATATAACTGAATGTTCTTTTTTCCTTCTAGAATAAATAAAATAAAACAAAATTTGGGGGATTACGTACGGAATGATGAAACCACGAGCCAAAAATCAGTGGGGAACCCTTCCACTAACATGACTGGAAGATTGAACCCTTCGAAAGTTACAAATACAAAACTGAATCAACCAAAAAAAGGCGATTCTGTTGACGCAACAAAGGTACTTGGGTCATCCTCCAAGCCTCTTAAGCGAACATGGAAGAGTGGATAGATGGTGATGGGGAATCGATTAAAACAAGCAACAGGTTCCTTCAGAAGCACTTTTCTTTTCTTTTCTTTTTTAATTAACAATTGAAACAAGTAAGAAGGTCTTTCAGAAATTCATTCGAAACTGGTGCTGGGGCAAAACATGCTACCATAAACTCACTGACACGAAAAGGAACAAAAGAACGAACAGATTGGGAGTAAAGGGGTTGACCTCTCTACCGGAGTGATGAGACGATGCAGCAGATGAAGATGAAGGTTTAGAAGAAACATCTTCGTCGGCGGAATCGGCGACAGGAATGAGAAGCTCTCGATCTCTGCTCGCCATTACCGTGGACGATTTGTCATCGCCCATCACCATCCACCACCGATTTGCACGGCACCTTTTCTACTTCCCCTTTGTTTTTGTTTCTTCGCTTTCCTTTCTTCCTCTCCCCACACACTAAACCGTTCAATCATGTATGGATTCTACTTCTTGTCACTGCCTATCGTTACATTTCATTTTGTAACCATCTATTACTTGTCACATTTGCAAGGAATAAAGCTAAACTTATTTTAGTTAAAAATGTGATAAGTTTCCTCTCTATCCCTTAACCTAAACTTATTAGTTTTGACAATTTTATTGGCTTGTCTGTCAAGTAATTATCAAATATTGAATAATATCCATATGGATTATAAAGAATAAATAGGAGGAATTAGAGACCTGGAGTAATCCAAAAATAACAAACCATTGTTGGATTCTTGAGTTGCAACAACAATTTTGTGGTAGCTTGGAGGCTGTGATTCTAACCATCCCAGTAGATGTAGATGGAGGTAGGAGTCGATCAATAAGAAACGAAGAATGATAAACACAATAAATGATGAAAGCTTGAAAGTTCTCACCTTTTCGCCAATCATGTTTGATTTCAAATAGCATAAAACGATATAGAATTGTCGAATGAAATTGAATGCTATTAATAGTATAAACTGGAAATATGAATATATGAAGAAAACCAGCTATACCTCTACATCTCTACGATGTCGTGTGAAGATTCTCCGGTGTTACATCAATGGCAATTGAAAAATCATAATGTTTATATAGGATTCATGTCGTCATATTACCAAAGATAAAATATTTGAAAACAAAACTCAACACGGCATGGGAGAGACCAACAATAGGCATCAAGGAGAGCTTTTTCCATACATAAATATAAAATTATAGCATTCACATACTATCCATGTAAAAAAATACAACCTAATAAGAAAAATTGCACTAGAAAAATACCAAATCCATTGAAACAAATAAAACAAAATGAAAAAAATATACAACTTAATAAGCGTTGATATGATGTACATTCATAAATTTGGACGAGAGACAAAGCCAACTCGAAAGGGAAGTGAGGACCACATATCCAACATGCCCAACAAAAAAAAATTAGTTGACTTTCTCATGAGTCAATGGGAATGATAGGGTTTTGGTTGATTATTAATCACTAGTTATTTATCTTTTAGTTTCCTATACAACCAAACTGAGGCATTGTAGAAATTAGAAAACTAGAGTATAGACCCTCAACAATCATACTAGCGGGTCAGTGCTATGTATATGTTTGGTGTCAAAGAAACTGCTAAACTTATTATAGGAAATGTTTGTACTTTTCTAATGACAGAGAGGAAAGTGGGGGTCATTTCCATGGATGAAGAAATCCTCTCAAACTCCTTCCAACCACACATGGCCTATGATACCATTTCCAAAAGGCATATCTGGGTGGGGTCCATCATTGCCTGTGTGATGGACACAACAGATGAGATTTTCTTATTTTTTGGAATTGAGGTGTTAGATCAGCTTACAATGCACCTTTACTAGTCGCTAGGGTTAGAGTCATCATGTGGAGAGAAAAAATTTTAACTTACATAGTTAGATTATTAATTAAACAAAAAAAAATATTGATTTGAGATTGAATACGTCAAGAATCCAAGTATATGAATTGAAAATTTTCATAAAGGAGTCAAGGGTTCAAAATTAGAAACCCCTGGCCTAGGAGCTTGACTGGGAACTGGACCTCATGAAAACATCATCTTTTGTGCACAAGTCTCTGCTCTGCACAGCAGTTCACATATATACTAAATGATTGGCTGAAAAAAATAAAGTAAATACAGAATTATTGAGAATTTTTAAAATTTAAAACTAAACTTTTAATTTTAACTAATCATTTGGTAAAAAATGTACTGCTGTGCGGCTGAGGATTTTCCCCTTGACTTCTTACTTAATGAAGTATTGATTTGTACCTGGCCCACTTTTTGTATATTAGCCTAACCCAAAATTAAGCCCATGGGCCAAGATTGATAAAAGCCCATATGCGTCAGAAACAGATCCTAACCGTTTCTTTTCAATTTATCACAATGCGGCAGATGTGAGTCTGGAACCAAACTTGTATTTGTCGCCTTTTCGCGACTCTACCTTCCCCTGTTCTTCCATTTGCGTTTTATTTACGACAATTTATAGTGATCCTCAAAAGGATTTTTTTTTTCTCCGTCCTTTCATCGCTGTCTCTAATCTCCAAACCCTATTTTCCTTTGGGGGAGGAGTAACGATGGTTTTCTACTTCAAAGCTCGCCCCGAGGCTGGTGATTTCACCATCTTCATGGGCTTGGATAAGCATGAGAATGAAGAACTCATCAAGTACGGATTCCCCGAGGATATCTGGTGAGCCAATTCTTACTTCTCTCTGAGACTTTTGTTGATAGTTCAATTCTACTGTTCTATAGGTGGAATTCATCGTCTGGTCTTGAATTTCGTTGATCAACAGCGCTTACTAATTCATGTTCGAACAAAAAAAAAGGTCAATTTTTGTTTTCTTTTTTTATTTTGGTTGGGTGATGCGTAATGTAGATGTAGTACAGTTTACAGTTATTGTCTGTTTGATCATTAAATTTACTGTGTGTAAGCTGTCGCTTGTTATAGTTTGCTCGTTGTGGGGGTGGGGGTGGGGGGGGGGGACGGCGGTTACGAGAGGCCCTCTGGTACCTATTGGCCATTTCCACGAAATAGCAATTTCCTGCCATTCTTTTCATGTACTTTTGGGTTTCTCCCTTTTCTTCTCCCCCCAACCAAAAATAAAATAAAATAAAGAAATAATTCTTGTGTTACAAAAAAGAGGGGGGAAATAAAAAAGAAAAGAAAATTTTCAACTAACTACTTATGTACAGAAAATTGTGTTATTCTTACTACATGATCTGTAAAGATATAGTACAGGAACTGAGGATCGATACCTTCTCTACTGACTTAGCCTCTGCTTCTGCTTGTTGAAAACCTTAAAACGGAATGTATTACAGTTTGCCAGTTCACATGGCATGCTTTTTGTATTCTGTGCAAATTTATGAAGGAACTCCAATGGGTAGTCAGGGAAACAACAAGAACAACAAGAACCAGAGTCTTATTTCGACAAAATGGTGTTGGCTATATGAATCTTTGCAATGGTAAAAAAGGGAAAAAATATAGGGATAGATAACATGAATCCTTGCTATCCAGTCTGCTATATTTGAGGTCAAAGCCACTTTTCGACCTTCATGTAGCCATTATATGGCAGGCCTATTTGGGGGTTTCTTCATTCTGTGTAGATTGACTGAACACAGGAAGCCTTCCACTGGCAGGGCGAGTAAGCATAACTGCATAAGGTTAGGTAAATTGCAATCTTGCACATCCAAGTTTGATTGATGAAGCTGTTCACTAGATTTGTGAAGGACTGGGATCTTGCTCAAATAAAGTGGAATAAACCACCTAATTAAAACCTAAGTACCAAAATGAAGGTTAGAATTTTGCTTCTTTTTGGTTGGGTTGGTCCTAAGTATGGTCATCCAGTTGGAGCAAGCAACCAAAGGAATTTGGATATGTAAATGCTTGGTTTGCTCCTGGCTAGCTGCACCTGTAACTTGAGCCAGTAGAAAGAGTGATAGATTTGTCTGGCCTTATGTCATTTCTGACATTGAATAGAGCAGGTTGGAGAGCTAGGGTCCATGTGCCTGACCCCATATACTCGGGATATGGCTATGTTGCTTATTTCTGAGTTGATGTTGATGTTGTTTTGCTCTGTTCTTTTTATTTTTATTTATTTTTAAAATTATTTTATGTGCAATAATGACAACTTTGAATTAAATCTGGGTTAGACAGTTATGATCTGTTGGGTAGTGGGTATACTGTGAAAATCAAATCTCATTTTGTAGGGAAAATTTTAGTGGCTTGGTTATTTAAGTCCTTAAAAAAGGACATGGTTGACGAGAATTAGAGTAACCCAAAGATCTTGAGCATTTAAAGAGAAGTAAATAGAGGATTGGTTGAAGTCATTTTCCCCATCTTTCCTATTGTGCCAAATAAATCAAACTGAGCTTCATTTCCTGTGGAAACTCTATGTCTGTTTCCTGGGTCAATTCAAGCCATATAGGCTTGCATTCTCCAGATGATATATATTCTTCGTAATTTTTTAAATGTTTCCTGAAGAAATGTTGTTTCCGTGACAAGAAGTGTCCAGTCACATTACTAGATTTTGCTATTGGATTTTTAGTTCACATGAATGGTGCTTTGTTGTACTAAAGGAAAACCTTCCCTGTCTCACCTGGTACAGCAGGTTTGTCTAGCTTATTATTTCAACAATGCGGTTGTCTCATTAGACACTTAAGCTTACCCAAAATGTATTAAACTATGTTTCTTTTAAGTATTTAGAAATGGGAAGACAGTTACTACATACCAATGGCAGGAGCCTTTCCTATATGCTCCCCATTCTTTTGCCACATGCAAAGCTGGCTTGCCTATTCAGTCTATTTGTTAAGGAGTTCATGGTGTGGATTATCCATGTGTCTGATTCCAGAGTCTAATTCAGCCAAATATCCTCCAATGCATTGGCATCAATTCCCATTTATATCCATTAACACCCGCAGTACTCTAAACACTACTGGGCACTCTCACACAGCTCTTGAATTTCAAACTTATGTTTTCCATGCAGCAAACTCCATTATAACTGAAATTTGTCATATGAGTAGGGGACTTGGGTATTATTAGCCTGTTCACAAAACTTGGGCCCCATCCAAGCTGCCATATGGCAGTTATTGGCATTTAAAGTGAAGTTGCAAAGGTTCCTGCCACAGGCATGCAGGAGTAGGGCTCCCTAAATATTAATATGTAATTGTAAACCTGTCTCTTTGTGGTCCCATCCTCTTCTTTTTATTTATTTACAAGTAAATATGCACGTGCAATTGCACGTGGGCTTTTTGCTTATATTTTGATTAGGTTGAAGATTATCGAATATTGATTTTCAATGGTAATGCATGGTTCGACTCAAATAATCTTTAATTCTACTCTCTTTTCATTTTCTAATAGAAATTCTTGTTTACAGGAGAATATGAGAGAATTAATTTACGTTCAGATAATTTTGACTCAATTAATGAGTTTCTTTATTATTATTATTATTATTATTTTTTTTTTTTGGGGGGGTTTCTTCCGTCAAATGATTTCAATGAGTGTTGTAGTTAGTTTAGAAATGTGAGCTTCTTGGCAAAAGATATCATTTTAATTCGACCAAGAAAAATATGTTAATTCAATTACCTTGGTGTATAATGCCAAATATCTAACCAAACAGGAAATAGTTGGCAATTTTTTGTACAGGAAACTTATAGTAGGATATTGAAAATAACATACTTTTAAGATACAACATATAGGAGGAGCTCACCAAAATTGCACATATCGATTATCAACCAATGAAAGCCTTAAAAAAACAATTGAAATAGTTCTAATTCTATAATTTGAGATAGTGGTTTTCTTCTCACTTGGTTTTCCACTTTCTCCTGGAACTCACTCTTTATCACTCAATGATGCATTATTTTGTCAACCCTTTTATGTGTCCAAGCAAATAACTTGACGACATCGACCTTGATGCTAGATTAAGAACGAGATTTAAGAACATGAAATAATGAAAATCCAATAGATGAGACTACCTGTGGTTTAGAGTTGCTATAATCAGCTGCACCACCATGAATGCCAATCTTATGTTGGTTGAGTAACTATGATAGTTGAGTCCACCATCGTTACTGTCATATCTATCCTCGTAATCTAGCATTCTCATAATTTCCAAAGTTGTCCCATCCAATTTGTTCATACCCAGATAATATATTCTTTTAGTGAGCATTTTGTGGTAACTTTTGTGCATTTCAGACTGAATTCCCTACGGCCAGTGGGGCAGGTCAAACCCATCCAAGTACTACTTAATCGTACAACGAATCTATTGCTTCATGCATGCATTGGTAGATTTAATATATGACCACGTATTATTTGACACCATTGGAACAAAGTGGAAAATGCTTGATAAGTTGATTAACACACTGAATATGGGGAAGGGTATGATCATCCAGAACATGCCGAAATTCTAGGGGGGGGTTGCCACTCGCCACCTTGACTCTGGAGATGAGATATTGCCGCTGAGTTATCTGACTACACACAACACCGTTTGAATCCATGCTGACACCTCTAAATAAAATTACACATCCAAGCTATGATGGACATGAAAACACTCCTGATAAGTCGCCATGTGGTAGCAGGAGAGCAAACCTCGAAGGGCCCCAAACCACCAAGTTAAGTTGCTATTGCGAGACTTGCGTCATGTTGAGCAAGAACTTCAAAGCTATTGGATGTTGCAAAGTGGGTTAGGTTGTTGGATTATCGCTGAAATAGAGTTTGGTGCCACTATCAAATAACTCAATCACATCCTGCCACTACAAAAATTGCTGTTGAGACCTTGCAATCTTTGCAGCTGCACATTGCTGTTAGCTATTACATCCACCAAGCAATCACCTTTTGCCTGAGCACTTGGCTACATTGTGAGAGCCATAGGTGCCAAAAAGTAAATGAGATTTTCGAGTAGAGCTTTGGTGAAAACCTCTTTACCAAGATGCCAAAAGCCTTTCAATGAATTCAGAAAATCACACATCGAAAGAGATGATCCTGGTGGCGGTGAATGGGCCAGATGGCTCCCATACCACACAGGATTGGCAAATGTGTTGGCTAGTACATAGGACAAGTCCAACAGTTTCTGAGTATTTGATGTCCATGGGGGCAATCAAATCTAAACAGATTGTTGTGGTTGGACTGTAAAAATCCAATCACACATTCACTCGTGCTTCAACACCCAAGGTTCAAGCATGATGAGTGAGTGATTAGTTCGCAAATTTGGCAATCTATACATGGGAACTTCAATATGGTGAAGAACCAAAGGTGTTGTGTGGTGAGAATCCATGATGCCATGGGAGTTGTAATGTCTTTGATGTCCTTTATTGTGTGTAGCGGAAAAGCTGAATGACCGGATCAGATGGCAACAATCGCTAAATTCTTTTTCTTTTTTTCCTTTTTCCTTCGGTTGTGAGGACAATCTGAAAATCAAGATCAGTGCTGGAGACTTCGAGTAAAGAAGGTTGGCATGACCATCTGGGTACGAGGAGCTTGTAACACTTGCATGAAGATTCTTTAAGATCAGTGCTGGAGACTTCGAGTAAAGAAGGTTGGCATGACTATCTGGGTACGAGGAGCTTGTAACACTTGCATGAAGATTCTTTCTTCAATCATATAGGAATCATGTGATGCTTTGCATGGTTAGATTGAAAAAATTCTAAACAAAGATTCACTCATATGCTTCGACACCCAAGGTTCAACAGCGTGGGCCGTGTGGCGGTGAGGGACGACAAAGGGAGAGCGAAACGAGGGTAAGTGATTAGTTCCCATATCTTTTAAATAATAATAATAATAATAATTCCCAGGTTTGGCAATATATAGGGTTAGAACTTTGATTTAGGAAAGAGCCGAAGGTGTGGTGTAGTGAGAATCTATCACGCCATGAGATTTGGAACATCTTGGATGTCCCTGTTTTTGCGTGTTGCGGAAGGTCGAAACAACCAGATCAGATGGCAACAATCCCTAGCCTTTTTTTTTACCCCCTTCTTCAATTGCGAGGAGTGAACCTTGGATCCAGTGGGAGGTTGAAGACAATTCAGCAGTTATCTTCCTTGGTTAAAGTAGAAGCTTCAGAGAGGTTGTATGATTGCGAATAATATATGTAGAAGAAACAAGGAGGGTTAAAATCCTCTGCAGTGCACTCGGGAAGCGTGAATTAGCAATAGATACAAGTTTTACGATAAGTATTTGCTCCGTTTTGATATTTATTATCTTTTTATTTTTATATAAAAATTCACAACAGTTTCATAAAAAAGAAAATTTGCATGGTTCCATGGCGATGGGGTATGTTGCTTGGGGGAGTGCTTTGTTTTGATCAGGGGAGGGGTATGTTATCTGTGAACGGGTACATGTCTATTCAAGGGGGGTATGTCGCTTGGCAAAGTGCTTTGTTGTGATTAGGAGAGGGGTATATTCACAACGGTTTCATAAAAAAGAAAATTCGCATGGTGCCATGGTGAGGGGGTATGTTGCTTGGGGGAGTGCTTTGTTTTGATCAGGGGAGGGGTATGTTGTTTGTGAATGGGTACATGTCTATTCAGGGGGAATATGTCGCTTGGCGAGTGCTTTGTTCTAATCAGGAGAGGGGTCTGTTGTTTGTGAACGGGAACATGTCTGTTCAGGAGGGTATTTTGGTCAACCAAAAAACATACCACAACTGTTTCAAGTTTTCCTTTGATAAGAGTGGTATGGTATGATTTATTTATTTTGTATTTTTTATTATATTTGTAATTTGAACTGTATGATACTATATGGTGGGGCTTTTAGTGGACCTATTCCTTTCCACACCCTATTTTGAGAGGGGCTGTGCACTTGATGGGTTTTGTATTTGTACTTAAGTAATCATTTTAATCTGATTCAGTATGGATTGGTTTGGTTCAAGGAGCAAGGTTAGTCTGTACAGGCTACCTGCAAACAATAATGACCTTAGCCTAATCCCAACATAAGGGGATCAATTAAATGGACCCTCAATTGATGAAGTAGGTAAAGCTGAGGTCTAAGCAAAATAAAGGAATGTTGATATGGAAAAAGAGGGATGGGAAATGAGTCAGGAAAAATGGGAGAGGAGAAAAGAACGATAGTAGGCAAAGAGAATAGTGAAATTCAAGGGGTACAGATATAGTTAAGAGGAAGGAGTCAAAGTGCAGCAAGTAAGGAAAATTTCAGTTGTATAGTATCTGCTACATGGATCCTTGCTCCCCAGTAGGTTCTAGATGTATTTGCTCAGAACTTCTCTTATCATCATCTTAGGCCTGACCCTTGCTCTCTCAGTTCTTTCAATCGACATCATGCTATTCCTGCTTACTAGGGTGTCCCTCCCTCTGTTGAACATGACTACACCTTAAACAACTCTCTTGGAGCTGTCAGCTCTAATATATAATTCCTTGTTTTCCCATTTATCTCAAAATTCTCGTGTCTGCCACACAACTTTTCACCTTGACACTTCTTAACTGCCCAACATTTTGCCCCATACATTATAGCTAGATGAACAGCAGTCCTATAGAATTTTCCTTTAAAGGAAATCATGGTCGCACAGCACTCTGCACACGCCTCTCTGGTTTATCCATCTTAGTTTAATTCTATGTGGAGCATCCATCATATAGCGAAGCCCATAAAACACGGGATTCATCTTGAATGCTGTAGGCTAAGTTGTCCATAAGCTCAAGGAGCTAAGGCCTTGAGGCTGATCCCAGATTAATGTAGTCCCTGATTGTTAGGAAATCAATAAGGAGGTAGTTGTTCCAAAATCCAGTATAAACTGAACTCGAATTTGAGAAATTATGGTTAGGGTTTGCTGAATTTGAAAATAAGGGAGAGCAGGCTTGGATTGAGTAAACAATTATGGAGAGGTTGGACAATATTGACGGTTGAGTTGTGAGTTCTGAAAATTGGATCTTCCAGTGAGAATCTCATATGATTCAAATCTGGGGTTTCAGTGATGGGTTGGGGCTTTAACTTGGATCAAGCGATGGGTGTGCTATGGGGGTAAAAGATTCAAATATGGAAGGATTCTGATGGATGTAAAAGCTAAATCAGAAATGAATAGTGTCTAGGGTTAAGGTACTTGGGTCTTCTCTATGAATCCTTTAAACTAAAAGCTAAATCAGAAATGAATAGTGTCTAGGGTTAAGGTACTTGGGTCTTCTCTGTGAATTCTTTAAACTAAAAAGAGGAAGGATGGAGGATATCCTTACCAAGTAACTGACTTCCGAAGGCACCACCTTGATGACAGACCTATGTAGAAGGCTGATTCTACAGTCTAAGAAGGGAATGAGGGGTTATTATGCCTAGCACCAACACTCCTGGATTCTAAACCACCTACGAAAAGCACTCGACTTTAAACACCAAGCAGAATCAGTTTTCTGGACATCAAACACTAGATAATGTTGATTATGATGCAAAACAGAGAATAGAGATGAGGAGAGATCTATTCAGCTTTGGAGCTTCACATAGAACTTGTGAAGTCTCCATAACACAGCAGCTTTATTTATACGGGATTGAAAAACTAAAAAGGACAGTTGGGGGACCACAGCTGTAGCCCCAAGGTCAAGGCATCAAAACAGCCTCTTAGCAAAATTGCTGGGGTAAGACTCCTTGCCTTTGGCACCAGGTTCACTCAAAATCTAAAAAGGACTCAAAAGTCCCATTAACAATCCAACTGCAAGGCTCCTCTCTATCTCCCATCCCTCATCCCCCAGTTGTTGATACCCCAAGGAACAGGCTCATTGTTGTCTCTTGGGGTCTTAGCTTTTCTTTCAGGTCTCCTTCTTGAGGTCGGTTCCCCCCCCCCCCTTGTATCATTCTTTGTTTTTCTTGCCGTTTGATTTAATTATTTAATCATCCCCCCAAAAAAAAATCTGCAAGGCTATCGAAAAGTGCATCAGCACTACCCTTTTTGCCCTTCTTATTGTAATAGCTAACACTATCACACAGACGAAAGCAGCAACCAAGTTTTCTTGATGTAAAAATCCAATTCTTCAAATCTAAATTTCTGTTCCTGCAGAATGGTTTATGCATAGGCTTTAATGAGCCTTACAAACTAGATTAATGCTAGAAATCGAATAACTAAATTGATCTCTTTGAATTTAAAGTTGTTGGATCCTTTGATTGTTTGCTGAAATCAGTAGATGATTCTGTACTCCCCCAGAAATTTCAGGCCATTCCCAAGCTAGTGAAATCTCTCACTTGATTTACTGATTATGAAGTTAAGTGCAGCTGTTGTCATTTGAATGTCTGGATGCTTTCTTTATCAAATTGATCTCAGCTGTTGAACAGTCTTTGAATGAACAAGAAGATGAACAACTGGTGATGTAAGACCAAATAGCTTCAATTATCACTGGAATACCACCATTGAGGAACATACACTCTCTGATCTTTTTACCAAGAAGCAAATCAAATTTGGTTTTGTTCACATGGTACTTTACGTATAAGGTCCTAATGGTCATTGACCTTATTATTTGAGAGAGAGCGAACCATTTTTTCCCCATGCCTTCAGCCTGCCATGTGTGATAATAGGAACCTGCTTGTATTTATATAACAGTATGGTATTATTCTTAATCTGAATTTGTGTTATTTTTCATGCAGGTTCCATGTTGATAAAATGTCTTCAGCTCATGTATATGTAAGACTGCACAAGGGCCAGACAATTGATGATATAAGTGAAGGTCTATTGGAAGATTGTGTGCAGCTTGTTAAAGCAAATTCTATCCAAGGTAAATCATATGTGTTCCTAATATTGCTTTCTCTCATGTTCAGTTGTTCCCTATGCTCATGATAACCTCTCTAAGTTCATGTGAAACTGTGCACATTGCATGACCAGCAGTTTTTTTTTACATGTTTTGGTTACTTGGCAGGCAACAAGGTGAATAACATTGATGTGGTTTACACTCCTTGGTATAATTTGAAGAAGACACCTTCCATGGATGTTGGGCAAGTTGGTTTTCACAACCCTAAGATGGTGGGTACTTCTAAATTTTATATTTTTAATTTTTTAAATAAATATATTAAACAAAAGGAAACAAGAGAATAAGGTCTTTAAGCAGAAGACAGAAAAGAGGAACTAAGACCCCAGGAGACAACAATAAGCTTGTTCCTTGGGGTATCGTCAACAGGGGGATGGGGCATGGCTAACAGTATAGAAGATTCATCAAAATAGATGGTGTTCCAAATCCTGTCTATAGAGTGGGATTTGGATGTTCATCTCCGAAGATTTTGCTCCCACTTCTAAATCTTGTGATCCTTGATGGCTTTTATTTTGATTCTTGCACCATACATATTTGAAATGTTAGGAAATTAGATGTTTATTGATTCTGCTATTCATTCTTTGGTGTAGGTCCGAACTGTGAGAGTTGAAAAGCGCATAAATGAGATAATTAATAGACTGAACAAAACAAAAGTTGAGAGGAAGCCTGATTTGAAAGGTAAGCGGCAACTTAGCCTGGTCTTTTGGGTTTTCTATCAGGTTCCATCTGGTTGACAATGAAGGGAAATGAATCAATTAAAAGAAAATGAAAACTTGTCTAATCAAGATTGTTCAACTAACTCAAAACTATGGTAAAATAGCGTTTAAGGAGTTGCTTTATTTTCACATTCAAATCCATGACATTTGGTTGAAAAGTAAAGTAAAACTGATTACTAATTAGAAAGTTTTTGAGTTAGTTACAAGCATTAATGTCTCGATCATTGAGCTTCAGGCTCAACATGAATAAAATCCAGGCTGACTTGGTCTTCATTGTATTACTGTTAACTTAAAAAGGATTTTTGTTTTTATATATATAGCTATTTGAATTCTTATGCTTCCCCTGTTTTTTGTCTCTTGGATCAGTGGTTTAACGTCACTTGAATCTATGCAGCTGAGCGGGAAGCGGTTAATGCGGCTGAAAGGGCAGAGAGGAAACTCCAAATGAGAGACAAAGTAAGTTCATCTGCATCCTTTTAGGATGGCATTGGACCATATCCTTTTGCAGAATCCAATGTTTTTTTAATCTAATTGATTTTGGTTAGTCTAACATAGCAGACCTCTATATAATAAAGCATAGAGAGTCATCCTTGTTGTTTTTCAAGCTAAAAAGAGCAAAATAATTTTTTTTATATATTAAAACTTAAACTTTGCCTTTGTATCCTGACTAAGATGTTGCTAAATATATGCTCTTTCTATATTTTGTCGCCCCCTGAATTTTGATTAGGTTATGCCATTAATCAAGCATCAATTCTCACGAGCCAAGTTTTTGTTATACTATCTCATATGGCCAGAAGAACTAGAGCTTTAGGCTACATTTGATTCTGATTTTTTTAAGACTAAGCTTTGAAATCACTTTTTTTATCCTCACAATTGCAAAAAATGTCCCTTTCATGATTGCAATATATAGTTGTCTGGTTTTGAATGCTTTATTACGAAGAGGGTGGCCTCATTGTGACTATACTGTTGCTTTGTTGCGACCTAGTGGTTGTTGGTTGAGTCTGGAAACAGCCTCTTTACGAAGTGGGGTTACGTCTGCATACCGTATGAACGACACTGAACCTTTGATTAGTAGTAGCATCACTCTGGGTTTTTTAATGTTTCCTTACAAACTTATTGTCAATAATCCACAGAAGCGGCGAGAGGAGATGGAGAGGCTTGAAAAGGAAAAACAGGCCGAGGTAAGGAGCTACAAGGGCCTGATGGTTCAAGAGAAGATGACATCGAACAAACAGGTTGCATCTGCAAGCAAGTCGCTGCAAGAACTGGAGGAAGATTTCATGTAATTCCTCCAAAATAGAAGCAACTCCTTCGTAAGTAAGAAGGCTTGACTTGACAAATTTGATTGCTTGGTTGCACAAGTAGGGAGGGTATCTGGCCAAAAATGAAGTCTGTAAGTTTCTGGCATAGGTTTGTTTAATTACCACCCTCTAATTGGATGTCAACTGGAATCTAAGACTTTTTCAACCAGAAAATGAATTCATATGTTTTGTTGCCAGGTTGATTTGTGTATTTCTTAAGATTGGAATTGGAATAATGGGGATGATTGATGAGCAAGACACAAAAGTTTTGTTCTGTTGATTTTAAGCCAAGCCATGATTGATACTTGATTCTGCAAGCCACTTCTGTGCATGACACCATTAATACTAATCGCTTTTAATTTTCCTGTTCGTAGATTCTTTTATTTTCACTGTGACGGTTAATCATGGTTTGTGGTGTCATTTGGGAATAATGCACTAAATGCAAGACTTGATTTTTGGTTGTATATTTTGGGTTTATCTTTCCTTGTGTGGTTGTCAGATTCTTTGCTCTTATGTTAACTTCTGGATTTTTTTGGTAAAAGGAAAATTCTATTGACTAAAAGAAATTTGGTTGCACATTTTGGGTTTTCTCTTTCCTCTTTGTGGATCTACGATGTTTCATTCAACTTATAGACCCCTTGTGATCCTCGAGCAAGTGGTGAAACAATGTTTGCTTCTAGTAGGCATTGAATTTGAGACCAAGATAACAGTGGAATCGACCTGAAGACATGGTGTTGATGGTTTTGTAGTTTTATATGATCAATTACAGCTCCTGACGGATAAGAAAATGGGGAAATACAGCCATTGTTTAACTTAGCTCATTAGGCCCAACACCACATCTTTATTCGGATTTGAGACGCTACTGTAAGCAAATTTGATTCTGAGTTGCCAATGCAGGGTTGGTTGAGTGGTAAAGATTCATACTTTTTAGTGGATCCGGTTGATAAGTCCAACACTTCTTAGTGATTTTTTTTTTTTTTTTTCCCAAAAGTTTCCATAATGGATCTAACACCTCAAGGTATTGGCTCAGTTGGTAAAGACTGCTGTCTTATGGTATGAAGTTAAAAGTATTTGAATTTCCTTAGGGTGAGGGGTGAAGCACCATTGTATAATTAACTAGTTGTAAAAGTAAAACTATCTCATTGTGGATGTAGTTGAGGCATTGCTCCATTGTATATTTAAATAGTTATAAAACTATCTCTTTGAAGATGTAGTTGAGGTGTGTATAAACTATTCTGGATGAATTTCTTTTTCAATTCCTACCTACATGGCTACATCCAAGTGAATAAAATTTTGGACAAAATTACCCTTCCCTTAAGGCCCGTTAATGTCCAAAATGTTTTTGAGGAGTCTGGTTCAACATAATAACCATCTGGTTGATAAGTCTATCACTTTTTAGTGGAGAGGTTGTGGGTTCCGTTATGCCTAATGGGATGTTATATAATACTCACATCTGCAATGCCCAATATATAAAAAATCGCCTCTTACCAAAAGAAAAGAAGTGTAAATACCACTTACCTCCCTGCTAGTTGACCAAATAATACTTGAACCCCCTTTGTCGTTCACCATATACTCAAAGGGTATATAGAGGTGGATTCTTCCCCTACAAGTATGATGGAGGAGGCGTTACGATAGTGTTAGGGTCAAGGATCCTAATTTGCCTAAGTCCTAAGGAGGTGAGTGGCTAAGGGTAAAGATGTAAGAGGCCTAGTTCTTTTATGGAATGTACCAAATGTGCTGGAAATGAGGTTGATAAACATATATAATCACCATTGGGGATCTTTAGATATATCACAGAAAAAAATTGACAAAATACACTTAATCAATTGAAATTGTTAAAATTTTGTCCCAACTATCTCAAGCATAATATGACTAAGTGACCAAAATCAAAGGGTTGTTCAATTGATAATAAGTAATACTTCCTAATTAAGAGGTCATGATTTGACTCTCCTTTATGATATATGTTATAACCATCCCATGATATAAAGTTACTAATTTCCAAAAAAAATTACAAATTCAAGTCCATATAAAAATTAATTAACATAAAATTTGAAAATTTAATAAAGAAATGTCAAACTGGAATTAATATTATTTTCTTAATATTATTATTTAATATTAATTAGCACCGTAAAAGGATAAAAAGAACAATTAATAAATAATGATAAAAAAACGGGCTTAGCGTTGAAGGCGTACCTCCACGAGACCACGACCCGCCCCGTAGTGATGTCGGTTGTAACTTGTAACTTGTAACCGCAACGTACTTACCGTAATGGGGCTAGAAGCCTAGACCACGATCGACTCATTCTCCTTTTCGAAATTTGATTGGTCGAAACCCTACGCCAGCACTTTACACGCTAGACTATCGGTCTCTATTTTCGCTCGAAAACGAATTTAAAGGTTCATCTCATTCTCAAGAGTCAAAACTCAAAATTGCCAACCTTCTAAAAACTGTTAAAACCCTAAAACGCGTACACTTGCTTCTGAGTTCTGTAGTCTTTAACTGGTTAACTGTTTCGATCCTTCAGAGCTCCAGCAACAATGGCGACCGCTTCATTGGACGAAGAAACAACAAAGAAAGTCCTTCGTCAGGTAAAAGTTTGGTTTCGCTCCCCACTGTGATGCGCTAAGCATAGTTTTTGCCTAAGTTTTCTGAGTTAATTGAGTCGGTTTCAAAATCGTTTCCCTCCTTCGTAGGTGGAGTTTTACTTCAGCGACAGCAATCTTCCGAGAGATAATTTCTTGAAGAAAACGATCAGTGAAAGCGAAAATGGAAGTATCCTATAATGAAAGTGATTATTTTTCGCTGTTCTTAGCGTTAAAAACGGTTGTTTTTCTTCTTTTAGTCGCTGTTTTCTTAACTTTTTTCTCCAGTGGTTAGCTTGGCGTTGATATGCTCGTTCTCTCGGATGAAATCTCATCTTGGCCTGGGCGATGCGAAGTTGGAAGATGTGTCCGATGATGTAGTGAAGTCTGTGGCTGAAGTTCTCAGGAAATCTTCTTCTCTTAAAATTTCTGAAGATGGTGAGTTTTAATTTTTTTTGAGGGGAGGGGGCCTAGGAACGGGGCTCATCTCTGTTTTGGTTATTTACTTAGTTATGTGCACTTTTTTGCTATTTTGCTGTGGTTTATAGGCAAGAAGGTTGGAAGGGTTGCTGAACTTGTGAAACCAGAAGAGGTTGTTGAGCAAGTAGATATCAGAACGATTGCAGCTGGACCTCTGGAATATAATGTGAAGCTTGAAGATGTGGAATCCTTCTTTAGTCAATATGGCAAGGTAATGGCTTCTGCTTTTGAGTCTGAAAATCTTGTGAGTTTGGTTGTTTTGAGGTAATTATAAAATGTGACTGGGTTTATTTTCTAAGTCCTTATTTATGTGCTAGTGGCCTTTCATCTTCTTTGATTCATATTTCGACCATTTGTTGGCTTCTGCTGGTCAATGCCCTGTAATTAATATGTTTCCGTTGCATGATGTCCTTCCGAAGCCAGAGTGTTGAGCTTCTTGTTTGAGTTCCTCCGGAGCAGTCTGTAAAACCATTTTTACATCGCCTATGGGAGTTCATGAAACCAATCATTATCTTAGGTGTTAATTTATTAAATTGAAATCGTGTCCAAGTTGGTTAACTTAATAATATTTCTTAAATTTTTTTATCATGTTACTCATTTTTTTTGTGTGGCAATGTCTCCATGAAGGGGCAATCATCATGTCTGCCCATTTTCTATTAAGGTATATAGATAATACGTTTGTAGAACTTCAAAATTCAATTTTATCTTTGATATTTGTATGGTGCATCCCCTGGAGATATAATTCAATCTGGGACAAAGTTTAGTTTTTGTTCTAGCTAATAAATAATCTTATTTAAGTTATGGGAAGCCATATTTGGTGATAAATGAATATTGCTATTGACAAAAACTTTTACGCTTGTGTTTGTTGTCAAGAATTTCTTCTGTATAAGATGTATGTCGTTGTTTGGAGATAACTGAAGATTGAAAATGTAGGTTTTCTCTGTTTCACATATTTTCTATAACTTCTTCATTGCAGGTGAATAGTGTTAGGCTTCCTCGTAATGTTGCAGACAAGCGGTATTTTTGTGGTGAAGCTCTGATTGAATTCTCTACAGAGGAAGATGCTGAAAATGTTCTAAAACAAGCATTGGTTTATTCAGGAGCAGAGTTAGAACTAAAACCAAAGTATGTTTGCTTCTGATATTTAATCCTGTTAATTGTTTGTGCGCATCTTGATTTGTAAGCTTAAGCGATCAAAAGCTTGTTTTTTTTTTCTATTTCAACTGTCTATACGGTGGCACATGAACAAAATTGATGATCAGCTGGTGCTCTCTCTCTCTCTCTCTCTATATATATATATATATCCCCCCCCCCTCAGATGTGTGGAATGTTGGTAGTTGCTGATGATGGTCTTTGCGTTGTAGAACTTGTAATCTTAAATCATAATTTATACTGGATACGGTGGAGGATTCTTCATCTAATGCCCATGAAAATGGTTTTGTATGATTGTGAAATTAAGCCTCCAAATGTAAGTTGTTCTCTAGTTAGGCTCTGTATAATTGTCACCACAAGGTAGGTATCATTGGAAGCTGTACTTCTCTTATTAGCCTCAGTACTTACAAACACCATATAGATTTCACCCATGGTTTATAGCAAGTTTATGCAATATGCTTGCTGAAACCTGTTGGGGCCGGTTGGCATTAATATTGGCACTTTCTAGTTGAGTTAATGGTCATCAACATTACATGAAAAAAGATGTTCTTGGGTCTCTTATATAATGGAGAAAATTCCCATTTCTCTCTGACGTGTTTCCTTGAATTGAAGAACAATAGAGGAATGAAAATGGTGGGCACCTGATGGATTTATATAAGTTATGTCCTAATGGCGGGATTTTAATTACATTTTAGCAGGTACCATGATTAATGCTTGAATTGCAGTTGTTCTAAGGGTATTTTGGATGTATTTGAAAGATTTCGGTTCCTTCGCTCTTGGCATATGCTGTGTGATTACACAACCTTATAGACCTGTAATATTGATCTTTTCTCTGTCTATTTCAATGGTTACATGTCTGTTTTAGGAAGGATTTTGATGCTGAAAGGGCAAAATTGCTGGAGGAATATGAGAAATCTCGTTTGTCCACTGCTGCAAATGGTGGTAACAGTTCAGATCTGAACTCAAGGTTGGTCATTGCCACAATCGATGCTGAGGCTGTTTGAATTTCCTAATTCTTAGTGACTGTGATTACCCTTTTTAAATTTTTTTATGTCTTGGGCATGCTATCCTTTTGTTCACAGCTACCCCAAAGGCTTAATTGTGGCATTTAAATTGAAGAAGATTTCGACTGGAGAATCTGCAGAAGAAAATGGTATTCATGAGACCACAGATAATAATGAAGATACATGCAAGTCAAGCAAGGAATCCGATTCAGCTGAAGATTTTCCTAATGGAAGCGTAAAAGGTCTCAGAAAATGTTGAGGATACTGAAAAAGAATTAACCAATAAGACTGAGGAGGATGTAAGTGACAAAGTTGACGAGAAACCTGCAGAAAAGTGTGAAGAAAATGAGACTGGAAACCCTGTCCTTGGGAATGAAGATGGATCTCCTGAAGATTCTTCCAAAGAAACTGAAGATAAGGCAGTTGTTGGGGGAAAACTTAATGCTGCGATGTGTAAGGATAATAAAGACATTGTCATGCGTGAGGATTTAAAAGAAATATTTGGGAAATTTGGCACAGTTAAGGTAATATGCAGATAAATTCCTTACAATTCTAGTGGTCTTACTTTTGCTCTTTTTGACTTCCATTAGCTTTGTGAGACGGTGGTAGTAAAATTTTCATTTTAATGATGTGCAATGAAGTTTTCTATTACTTTTTGTAGAGTGATTTGACTTCTGGTAACGTAAGTTTTAAAGAGTTACACAATGAATCTTAATAACAAATTATACAAGTTAAAGCATGAAATGATTGTCACAAACTATTTGAAGCATGGTTAAAAGACGCAGAAGTAATTTTCCTAAAGCTCTATATTTATAGGCCAACAATTCCCTTTTCAAACACTAGCCATCAGGGCTTAAAACAGTCATAAATATGCTTCCATGCCTTTTGCTCTTCTTGACAGGGGGCATAAAATTACATTTTTCTTGGCCGAGACCTCTGCTTTTGATGTGGATGTCAGATGCTTACATTCCTGTGTGGAAGTCCAGCATCTGCTGCCTAAGGATCATAGATCAATGCTAACTTGAGATTTGACTTCTGCATAACATTTGAGATGTCTGCAGCACATTGTTTTTTTGTGCGAGTTGAGCCAAGTCAGAAACGTAACCACACAAGCATAAGAGTTTGTTCTTTTAGGTCCTTGGTGACAGATTAGATTTTTCATGTTTGAGAGATGTTCTACATATCATTCCAAAGAATATGCAAATAAAAGCAAAAACTCTATGCTTGTGGTTCTTTGTTTTGATTTGGTTTCTCGACTACTGATGCCTTTGGGACTTGATGAGGCTTTCATCTATAATATTTAAGCATCCATGACTTTGCTCATGAGAGGTACTTGTTGATCAAATTGCAAATCTCTTTGATGCTTCTCCCTAGATGCTGTTAAAACAGACTATTCGATGCTTTTGATACTCTCTAAATGTATTCTAGAAATCCCATGAATTTTCATGCAACTGTTTTCATGACCAGAGCCAGGGCTATGAACCTTTATGGTTCAACACCTGGGTCACTAGTGCTAGCCGTTTTTTGTATTTTGTGAACTGTTGTATTCTTTTTCCTCCCTATTACTTATATGTTCGAGAGAAGGAGAAATGGTACAATGTGATGTGGAAACACTTGACCAAAAGAAGTAACACTTGACCAAAATTGTGGAAAACTTGCTACTGTCCATGTTGTTACCCCTTCGTATTTTAATAACGCCTTTCCTGATAATTTTTTCTTTTGATCTCAATGCCTATGTTCATAACACGTCTGACAGTATCGTGCTTCTGCTTTTATCCCTTTGGTGAAGTTTGTCGACTACAGAATCGGGGAAGTTTCGGGATACATTCGCTTTGAAGATCCAGAAGCAGCGCAGAAAGCTCGTGCTGCAGCTGTGCTTGCTGAGCAAGGTGGTCTGTTTGTGAAGAACTTCATTGCTGCCTTGGAACCAGTAACTGGTATAAATCAATATCTTCCCATGTATTTTTTGGTTGTTATTCCATTCAAGTGTTTTATTTCATAGGATGCTTTTTGAGTATCCGAATATGAAATTATTTCGGGAAGTATTTTGTCAAATAATTGTCTTATAATTGAATACTCCATTTGGATTCTACCTGCCCAAGGTTTTCAGAAGGCAGGGATGGCCAAGTGTTCTGATGCCTTGGGCTGGATGGCCAGCCCATATCAATGTTGGAGCTTGAGATTCATGTCATTTTGACATGCAACCTTTACAGAACATGATTTGTGAATCCCCCATGTTGCTAAAAGGATCATAGAAAGGGGAAGGAAAACATGCTCAGTGCTCTCAAAAAATACCAAAAAATGCTAAATATCTTTTCTACATGACTGGCATTGGGAAAAGCACACCCCCAAAATTCATCAAAAAACGTTCTTGAGATCTTTTTCAAACTACCGTGTGGCACTGGGGTGACATGGCTGATAGTCACTATATCTGAAACACTTTGCCCTGATGTCTGCTCCCTTGCAAGTGGATGGGACTCTAAATTGAATTCAACAGGTAACCCCTTACGTTTCTTGTTTTATGCTAAGTATGCTGTTTCTTTTTGTATGCTATCAGGTGATGCTGAAAAGGAATACTGGAGCCTTCTTCGTGGTAATCAGGATAGACGCAAGGATGGTAGAGGGAATCGAGGAAGGTGTGTATCATCCTTTCCCTTATTACTCCATATTGCCTTGGAATTCTAGGTGGTCCTGATTTGAATATGTTAGAAAAACATCTTGAGGATTCTTGTCTCTACTTATTTGACTTTCCTAGGTCAAAGAACCTTGAATTCTTTGCTTTAAGGAATATGCACAATCTTGAGAACCATGTCTATTGTCCACATGTTCTGTCTAATGATATAATGTGAGGTTGGAGTATTTATGCATGTTCTCCTGTAATTTGCCTCTTTTCTAAAATTCTGAGTTTGAAATTTATGGTTTGCAGGGGAGGAAGACATAATAGAGGTGGGAGGCATTTTGGAGGTAAACATGCTCGCTCAAAAGAACATAATTCAACCGACGGCCGACCAAATAAAGCTCAGAAAGTAGCTGCTGCTTGACTGCTTGACTTTTAGTTTTTTGAAGAATCCCTCTAATTCTCTTTAGAATGAGGGCAGCTTTTGAATAGGGCTAAAATATGTGCCTTCCATTACACATGGTCTCAATCAGTTGGTTTGCTCTTTCTGGTGGAGCTATAACATTCAGTTCATCTGAAAAACAAAAGTGCTGTAATGTCATATTTATTTTATATTATATGGACTTCGATACTAATTAATCTAATATGCCCCTTGTTTCCCCTAATCCCAAAATTGAAACTTGGGTGTTTGTGTTTGTGTCTGTGTCTAACTGAGCATGAATAGCCAAGCATCAGGAAGAAGACAGGCTTGCACAGCAGCTTTGATTGATAATGGCCAGTGGTCTTTATTTGCATCGCTGCTGGAGTTGCTACTTGTGGTTCTGATGGTACTCATGTAAGTCTTTTCTGAACATCTCAGTAAAACCTTAATGTTGCCATTTAGCATATGGCTAAAGAATTAGTGTACCTCTGTGTTTTCTTGTTTTGGACTAAGGCTGCATTTGATCTCTACTCATTTTGAAATGCAGAGATTGGTGTGATAGCACCCCCAGACATGTGAGCCATACATATGGTTACTGTACTCACCATCCAACTATTAGAATGACCAAATTATCGCTTCCACGTTGTCATGGCTGTTTAGGTAAAACTTTAATTCCGGCGAATTCATTAGTTAACTACTTTTGAGCGTGTTTCTGTCATGTTACACCTTGAATGGTTGGTGACTCCATGAGGTTGGAAGAAATTGAGCAGGTCTCTATAGTCCATTTATGGGTAACTACAGTAAAGGTGAGATATTTTGGAGGTAAAAATGCTTGCACTCGAATGAAATAATTCTGGCTGTTGGCCAACCAACAAAGCTCAGGATGTAGGTAGTGGTTGAGTATCTATTTGTCAAAAGATCCCCAAATTCTCAAAATGCATGGGGAGCTTTCTACCGTCTGAAATTTGTGCTTTCCACTACAAAGTATCAAAACTGATGTTCTATGTTCATTCTTTATTAGTCATGACTTTGAGAACTATGTTGCATCTCTCTCCTGTGATCACAGAAATATATACATTCTCTCGTGTGCCTGTGGTTCTGTTCCAATGATTTGACTCGGCATGAATCGCCAGACTTTAGGAAGAAAACACAGGATTGGATAAGAGAGCTTCGACGGATCAAGGTGATCATTTGATTAGTCTATGTTCTCATTGTCGACAGGGTCCCTTTTTGTGGTTCTGATGAATCTTTCTTCTCCTTCGAGAACTTGGGGAAAGAAATATAAGAACAACTAAGGAAATACTGGTGCCTCCATTGACCGAGTTGGGTAAAGAATCTAAGAGTAATTGAGGGATCAATTTTGGTTCGCTCCAGATTTTTTATGTGCTTATGTGGGTTATAGTCGGCAACAGTATTTGAAATGTAGAGTTTAATCTAGTCAAAAGCGATGATTCCCAGGTAACCACGTAAGGTTAACATAGCTACCATTCAACGATTGGATCAAATCATAATTTTCGGGTGGTGACTGATGACATGAGTCAGGACTGATCAGGAGTTTAGGCTTGAAATCATGTGGGTGACTTCTCCTGATTTGTTTATGAATATTTATAGGCCATTTAGGTTGAAATTTTCTCAAAAACCCTAAATAGATTTAAGTTATTTGGACCAACGACATAGGTTCATGAATCCAAAAAGCAAGCCAGTTGGAATGATGATGTAAATTCAAGTGAGTCCGTTTGTCCATGCCTTTCACTATAGAATCCAAATCATTTATCCTTTGAAGAAGAATTTTGTATTTTTTATATTTTTTTCACCACACATTAGGAGGAGAATTTTTACAAAAAAATTTATTTTATTTATTTTATCAGAATTTAAAAGTAAACTCTCTTCTTAATATATAACCGAAAGGTATGACACCATGGCATCCAGAATCTCTTTATCTTCCTCCCTCCATCCCTTTGACTCTCTAAAATATATTCGGTCAATGGTTGAATCAATTTGTTACACTAGTGAATTGCAACCTTATTCTTGAACCAAAAGAAAAGGAAAACCTTTGCCTTATTTTCATCTATTTTAGCAAAGGCTATTAGATATTTGTCTATTCTGCTTGCTTCACACCACAATTATATTCTCCAGCATGGCTTCCGACTTGTTACGAGTCAGGTGAGACAGAAAAGGTCGTATTATGTGTGCAAGCTGGCCCACCCAACACCAAAGTTCTCGGATGCATTCAATGCCATTCTAGAGAATCCTAAAACATGGAGGACACAGAGAGAGAGAGAGAAAGAGAGAGAGAGAGAGGAGAGTTTCTCTGAATACTTAAAACACTCGGTTGGGGGCTTTCCTGCATCTTGGAAGAGGTGGAAACAGAGAGAACTCTCCAGAGCCCAAAACCCTATCCTCAGTAGGTATCTTTTCAACTGTTGTTCTTCAATTTTGAAGGAGAATATGTTAGAAGGCAAAGCTATGATAGAGGACTCAGACATGCCAGTGAAGATGCAGAGTCAAGCCAAGACTTCTGCTTCCCGAGCTCTTGATCTCTATGATGTTGTCGACTGCAAATCCATCGCTGCCCACATCAAAAAGGTGATTAACTGCTTCTCCCCCCCTTCTATTTGTTCCTTGCAATCATGCTTTCTCAAATAATTCATCTGGGATTTTAATTTGATCAGGAATTCGACATGATATATGGACCTGGATGGCAATGCGTTGTGGGTTCCAACTTTGGTTGTTTCTTCACTCATTCTGAGGGGACTTTCATCTACTTTACACTGGAGACTCTCAATTTTCTTATTTTTAAAGCTGCTTCTTTTTCTTCTCCTGGACAGTGAAGATCTCTCTTTACTTCAGTCCCCATTCTTGTCTTCCTGTAGACTTAATTCTAGACATGGAAGGAGAAGGCAAGATAAGATGGAAATCCTGAAAACATCCGGATGGGTCTTTTAATTCCTCTGTATCTTTTGACTAGGAATTTCATTTTTGTCTTTGAAGCAGAGCATTTGTAATGGGATCTTTTGCATGTATTTATTGCTATTGTATAATTAGTTGTTACTATCTCTCTCTGCAATCTGACGAATGATCCTATGGACTGAGAAATATTAGACATTGAGGGAGGATTTGTGAATCAGAGACGCATGTAGCAGAATTCATAGTTGCTGACTCCAATTTTGTCTGGTCATCTCATGTAGTTATCCACCACATATGTGCTGGCAAATTTGGATAGAATTGCAGTTGGATAAGGCTTGGCTGAATTAGAAGTGAAATTTCGTTAGCATTATTTCGAAAATAGGATGCACAAATCTTGCTCATTTAATAGAAAACAAAAGCAGATGAAGCTCATGTGGAGAGCATATCAGAGGTTTTGTAAGACGAGATGAAGCACCCCAACTCTTCAGAATATAGAATCTTCTCCTCGGGTCGATTTTGGTCGTCGAAGCCAATCGAATCGAATTATTAATCTTCAAACGGAATAAAGAATCCAAAATAATGGCCTCAATGCTGATGAAAAATTCTATGCTTGATAACCAAAAAAAGAATCTTCTAAATTAGATTTTTGTTGGGGTTATTGTCTTCCTTCAACTAAATAACAAGTTTTCATCAAAGATTCGAAGATTGGTGCAAATAGAAGAGCTGATATACCAGGGAGTGTTCAAAAGAAGGGACCACGCGCAAAAGTTGTATATAAAGGATTACATGACAGAGTTTCTTATTTCAGATTTTCTGGGAAATCAATCTGTTCGAAGTGTAGGTGACGAAGTTGGTTTATCTTTAAAGCAGAAAGAAAGGTGTTAAAAGAAGAGAGAAAGAAGTATAACAATTGCCTTCTGTTGAAAATTTTGTCTAAATTCTTAGGAGATTTTTTATTTCCATCATTCCAACTTGTATTTATTCCTTCATTGGTGTTTTCATTGTCCTTAGCTGAGTCTCAGAAGGCTTTCTATTTTGTTCATTAGAGTATCCTGAATGTCCAATCAAGAAGGAAAATGACATCCACATTGATTATTCCTTCCCCGAGGCATGAAATGGGTTGTGGTTTAGATATTTTGGCATTTTGGCATGTATCCCAACTCAGGATTCCTGACTCCCAAAAGCAATTTACAGAGCCAAAAAGCTTATGCAATGCAAGATTCAAATGTGTGAATTGAATGAAAAATGGCTAAAAAATGGCTAATGACAGATGCCATATGATGCATTCCCCTCACAATATTGACAAAATTTATTCTCAGCTTGAACAGAACTAGTTCAGCAGAATATTATGACTATTTGTTTTGGACAAAAGAGCTACGAATTTTATTACCAGAAGTCAGCTGAAGAAAAACTCCTGCTGTGGGGAAAGTTTACAGCATAGATTTTTATGATAATGGTCAAAGGAAACTCTACAGAATTGAGACTTCTCCAAAAGGAACACAGACGACAAAGCCTGAAAACCCAAATTTGAATCAATCATTTTATTCAAACCACCCAATCATAATCAAACCACAGGGGATAACAGTGGCTTCTTCAGAAAGTAAGCTTCCAAGTTTCCAATCACAAGAGCAGCCATATCCTTGCGGGTTTCAACTGTTCCACTTCCCACATGAGGCAAGAGAACCACATTGTCAAGCCCAAACAGTTGCTCGGGTACTTGAGGCTCATGTTCAAAAACATCAAGCCCAGCCCCACCCAACCGGCCTTCGACCAGTGCAGATACAAGCTCTGGTTCATCAATGTGAGGACCGCGCCCAACGTTCACGATAATGCCATTTGGACCAACAGCTTCAATCACTTCACGGTTGACTATATGGTATGTTTCTTTTGTCAAAGGACAGACAACCACAAGTACTTGACAGTTCTTTGCCAACTCCAAAATATTAGGATAGTACTTATAGCTTGAATCTGGTTTCTCTGATCTGGTGCAGTAACTGATTGGGCAGCCAAATGCTTCAGCTCTTTTTGCAATTGAAGAACCAATCCTTCCCATCCCCAAAATGCCGACTGTTTTGCCACTGAACTGCAGAAGAAAAGCAAGATAAATGTGAAGATAGAAAAGTAAAGAGTAAGTGAATTCAATATAGCAACCAAATTCAGTGTCACATTAATTTGTGTAGGAACTTCTGAAAAACCAGAGACAAGAAAGAAAATAAGTGATCTGAACTTTTTCTCTTAGTAGAGCACAGGGAAAGTAGTCACAATCTCCAAGCTTTTCAAAAATGTACAATGCAAGAACATATCCCACAAACAATTTCACAAAAACAAGAAGAAATAGTTAACACTGAGCACATCTGAACAATGCACAAGGATAAATGGGTAACAATGGAAGCTGAAATTCCTTCAGAATATGAGGAAAATAAATAAAACCCAAGGAATTAAAATCCTTAAAATCCTAGCAGCTGAATTCTTACTGTTTAACTGGCAACCCAACATGTATAAAAGTAGTTTAAATGTTCCAGAGCCATTAAATTCTTGATGACACAAACCAGCATTGAGAAATCTCAGAAGCATTCTGAACCCTCAGTTTACATTGTCATGTAACTCAATCAAACTTGAAGTCCAGAACCTAAAAAGGAAAAATATCTAGCAATGTTGTGAAAATCATGCTAAAAGTTTTGCAATGTACCAGATTTCTTGCCCAAGATGTATAAAAAAAATAATAATAATAAATAAAAAAGAAAAAAAGACCTTACACAATTTCTGAATATGCCTCTTGTGTCTCAAAAGACCAGTTTGTCAAGTGGAGGTATACCAGGTAGTCAAAAGGAATGGGGAATCCCACAATAAAGAGCCCCTAGAATGAAAAGCCAGAATTCCAAGACTATTGAGATTACGAGTATTATGCTTACCATTGTAGACACTTAAAAGGTCCAAGGGATCATGATGGATGAAGTAAATTGCATAATGCCACTGAACAAGATTTCACAAGATCATTTTCACTCATAGCTTTAGTTGTCTTGCAATTCATCCAGCTTAGAAAACACACCTATGCAGAACTCGTTTTATGCAAGTGGTTTTCTCAGTGTTCAATGTAGTCCACAGTGACCAACCTTTCCTTTAGAAGTCCAGACAAGCCTCCCAATATTACATCCACCTACCTTGGTTAAATTCAATTGGCAACACCCTCTTCAATCTCTCTGTCCTTGTGGTTTACTGAACAAAGATGTAGCAGAGGCAGAACTTTGCACCTCTTGCTCTGTTCCTCATAGATACTTATTGTTGTTTTGTACTAGCCTACTAAATCTAGACATGTTTTGTTCCAGTGCTACTTGTCTTAATGATTCCAAAGCATCACACATAGTTCCAAAATGGAGTTACCGCTTCTGTGGTCAGGTCAACGAATGCACATCAAGAAACAACATATGCCATAGGGATTCCTCCTATCTCTGCCTCCTCCACTGATGCATACAATTAGATATGAGCTCATTGTTTATCAATGCAGGAAATTTACCTTGCTTTTCCTCTCTTATCCATGAATTAACAGATGCTGAGTCCAGATATCCTAGCTTATGCTTTCTGAATTAAAAACAACCATATTGAGTTCTTTCTTCTGCCTAAAATTTTGGACATTTCAACATGATGTCCAAATAAGATAAAATTGACTCATTGAAGATTTCCATCAAATGGAGGCGAAGCTGAGGATCAATACTGTAGTTTCATGCATTAGCACAATCACAATATTTGGCTTAAGAATAATTTGTTCAGATTTGATCATCTAGCTAGTTCTTGCAGTACTAGTAATCACCAAAGGGCATATCAACCATAGTTACAACAAGGAATAAGAAGACAACAAGGGTTGCATAACATCTGAAGTACTCATAAGAATATACATGTAGCTGAGAAATTACCATTAAACCAACAACCAATCAACTAGGTTCCATTTGTCTGCAACTGGGTCTTTCAATTTTCTAGGTTGATAAATTAATGGTCGAAACAGCTAGGTATCAGTTATAAACTCAACAAGAACAAGGATTTAACGGATGATGTCAATCAAAGTTGCAGTGAGAATGATATTTGGTGTGAAACAAAAATTTGTCAACAATTGAACTGAAAATGGGAGAGCGCTTTAAGGATAGAAAGAAAACACTGTAATAAGGTTTTGGAACAGAAAAAAAACCTTAGTAGTTAGCTTGTAACTCCCTTTAGTCCACAACCCACTCCTCACATAACGATCAGATTCACAAATCTTCCTTAACGTGGACAGAATCAATGCAATTGTTAAATCAGCGACATCTTCGGTGAGCACATCAGGGGTATTGGTAACCCTAATACCTTTCTCCTTGCACTTAACCAAATCAACTTTATCCAAGCCAACGCTGAAACTGGAAACAATTTCCAATTTTGGCAACAAATTGATTGTCTCCTCGTCAGCTCCAACACCTCCAGCAACTAGAGCTCTGATGGAATTGGAATTTTCTTTCAGAAACTCCTTCTTGTCAGGGGATTTCCAGCATCTGAAAAGCTTGAATTTCTTGTCAAGCTCTTCTTCCAGGTACGTTGAAAAGGGACCCATCATAACAACACCAAAGCTTTCCATTTTGGCTGAAAGGTGTGAGTGGTAGCTTCTGCTTCTTCCTTTCTCCCTTCACTCCACTTGTTAACGATGAGACAGAAATCTTCAGAACAGAAACTGATCAAATACGATAAATACCTTACATCAAATATGACGTATTGCCAAGCAAGATTCTTGAATCTTCTTGATAACACTATTTTCTCGTTATAGGATAGAAAGCATGAATCTGAGAAAGTATTATTTCATGCATTTTTTCAAACCTGTAACTTTTGTTCGGCCAAAACCTTTCTGAGTACGCCCATGATCCATGCGGCGCCAAAACTCAGAGTGTGGTGTGAGGTGAGGTTGGCTGCTGGTGCATTTGGCATAGTTTGGTTTTAAAACTTGCGTGATTCATGCAATTGCCTTTTGTGATATTGCCGATGCGAGATCCGAATAACAAATTTGGAACGAAATTTTGCTGCTAACCCTGTTGGCAGCCAACAAAATGGAGTCTTAAAGGATATTTTAAAAAATACATCAAATACAGATGAACCCAGTAGAGAAGTGAAAGATTCATCTGCTTTTGTTGAACAAACCTCGGAATTTGAATGCTCATCTGTGATGTGTTTCTCACACGATGGTGACAGACTGACAGCCTCTCTTATAAAGGGGTGGTAACCGAAAAGTTTTTTTTTTTTTTTTTTGCAAAGGTGCTTTTTATATATGGGGATAGGGATATTACATATGCCTAAGGATGTCAACTATGGACCGGAACCGTCAAACCGTACCGGACCGCGCCGCCTAATACGGACCGTGCGGACCGTTTAAAATCCGGTCGGCGGGACCGAACCATTTGAAATTGGTTCGGTTGGTTGGTTTGATGCCTACCGATGGTCTAACCAACCGACGTTGCTTGTCCGATTCCACACGAAATCATGGTTAAATTGTAATTTTACAGGATCCGGTTTAGTTTGCCCTAGGGCTGGTCGTGATCTGATTCTCATTACGCTTCTCTTGAGTCTTCGGTGTCTTCACTCATCTCTCATCTCTCAATCTCGATTCTCTCAATCTCTCATCATCTTTGTCTCACATGACTACATGAGTCTCATCGTGGAGCGTTCGTGAGCTGTGAGTTGGAGGACTTGCTTGGGAAGCTGAAACAAAGTCTATCTTCAATGTACGCTTTCTTCTTCCTTTACTATGTTTCTCCTTCTTCTCCTTGTTGCCTTCTTGAATGATTCATGTTGCTCTGTTTCAATTTCATTTCTTTCTTCTTCTTTTTTTCTCTTGGGGTTTACAAAGATTTTCAATTGTTCAACGATCGGTTTTCCTCACATCTTGTTTTAGTTTTTAAGTTTTCAAATTTCTAGGTTTTAGCGATCGGTATTGGTCAATGCCAAACAATTGGGAAATTTAGTATCACCGGTAAACATTACGAACCATTCGATTAACGTTATCCGGTTTTCTTTCATCAAACTTCTAAGGAGTTGCTTTTGGCTTACAAATTCGAATTATTTCATCTGTCACTCAAAAGATTCTTTTAGTTAGGTCGAGCGGTTAACTCCATTTGTGTTACTCATGGATTGCCTTTTGATCTTTTGTGTTGTTTTAATTTTTGTTTTTCTTATGGTAGTAGGTGAGGTCCGTAATTTCTTTTTTCGATCACGAGCGACGACCTAACCATCCGTATCTCTCAAGTGAGACTTTTAATGGAGTAAACAACGGTCTTGGTTGGATGCCCATACCTGAATTGTAGTGCTTTTAACTTTGGGACACTCCGTTTTTCTAGAATCTCTACAATTGCTATAATAATGGAAGTTACTTGTTGATGCAACATGTTGTTTCAAGACCGAATACTTCTCCTTCATGTTCAATACATTTTACAAGTTTAGATGGGTGATGGGATCATTAAATTGTAATTTGTTCTTCTGTCTTTCTTTGATAGTATGAAGAACATGGTGAGAATTTGTGGACATGGTGAGAATTTGTGAACATATAGTTTTTATGTTCTTCTATTCAAATTAGACAAAGCATCTCGTTAATACAATTTGGCGGGGTTATCTTGATTGGTGCAAGTGTGTGAAAGTATCGTTAACGAAACGTCTTGGACCGTTTTAAAACCGTTTTTTATGATTTTATAGGATTAAATGCTAAGGTTGGGTTCGTTCTAGGTATTGTTGGTGTCTCATCTTGAATTCACGTATTACACCCTTAATATGCCACCGTGACTTAGGATCGGGTTTCTAACCATCCTACTACTCCTCCATTGGCAAAAAAAAATAAAAATCGCAATGATTTTTTGCTTCAAGGATCGCAAAACCTATTTTTTTGGTACAAAGGCGCTTTTTATATATGGGGATAGGTATATGCCGCCGGCAGGAGTTGAACCCATGACCTCTCCACTGAGAAGCGGGTTCCTAACCATCCTACTACTCCTCCATTGGCAATCAGCAAACCTATTTGCTTCAGTAATGCGCAGGACTGTTCAGCAAACCGTCCGATAAACATACAATAATCGTGACCCTTGATTCCTCATTGTGCTTTTATGTGACTTGAGTCGCGGAACCGACCATGTTCGAACGCATGAGGGTCTAGGCCCCCATATTTTAATTTTTCAAGGGTATTTTTTCGACGCGAGGTTTGGTCTATGTTATTTTTAGTCCAAAAAAATTAAGACTTTGCGTCTACCTCCCCTGTACTATGAAAAAAGTCAATTTAAGGACAAAGTATCACTTTTATGACCAATTTGCCCTTTATTTTTTTTTAATTTGAATTTTTACCTAATTTAAAAACTTGAGGATTCAGATCGAAGGATAATTTAAAAACTTGAGGATCCAGATCGAAGAAATTCCCTTTTTTTTAAATTTCTTCAATAGTAGTCGTGCCTCAGGATTCAAACGCATTTTCAATGGAAATTCCAAGCTTCAAATGCATCTTCCGGTATGGACCTGAACCAACATCATATTCCCCATTTGAGTTCTAACTAAGCAAATCTGAAGCAAACTAATTAGAAAAAGGAAAGAGAAACCAAAAGAACTTCCTATTTCTTACCGTTTGAAGATTTTCTAACGCTCTTTTGTAATCAATGGACAATTATTTAAGCAGGTTAATGGCTTCTGGGATTTACATGTTGTGTTGGCTAATACTTTATGCCCTTGTCGATTAGTTGTTCTTTGTTGAACGACTCCAAAAGCTTCTTGGGCAATTTGCTATGGAACCTTTGCTTTTTCACCATCGATGGAGAGGAAAAGACAGAGATGTAGAATAAGGGGAAACCATGAATTTTTCTAACCAATCACGATTGCAAACGTCGGCCGCTACCTAGAGGGGAAAGATCAAGAATTTTTTAGGGTTTATAATTTGTGTACTTTCCCTGCTGCTACGGGTCGCGAGGAAAAGATCAATAATTTTTAGGGTTTATAATTTGTGTACTTTCCCTTCCAAACGTCGGCCGCTACACAGAGAGGAAAGATCAAGATTTTTTAGAATCAGGGTTTATAATTTGTGTACTTTCCCTTGCAAACGTCCGCTACACAGAGGGAAAGATCAAGATTTTTTAGGGTTTACAGTGTGTACTTTCCCCCTGTAATAAACATTAGCGATGGTAGAACCAGAAAAAGAGAAGAAAATAAACATGGAGATTATGTATATAAAAAAATTTAATTAAAAAAGGGCAAATTGATCATAAAATGATAATCTTTCCTTAAATTGATTTTTTCTATAGTACAGGGGAGGCAGATGCAAAGTCTCAGTTATTTTGGACTAAAAATGACATAGAGCAAACCTCAGGGGTCGAAATGAAAATTACCCATTTTTCAAATTTCATTCCTTCACGAATTCATTTACGCAGGATTCAAAATTCAAAATTCGAATCTGAGAGAAAACGGAGGATGAAAAACACTCCTGCGAAACCTATCTGTACATTTGAGTCTTCTTCTTCGAGTTTATTGTTTGGGTTTCAAATTTCTTCCTATATTTTCTAGGATTGTTGCTAAGGTTGGGTCTACAAACTCATCTTCTTGTAAGGTCTTCAAGGATCGATTCACATTACAGTTGATTTGAATGTGAACTACAAGGGTTTCTAGTGAGTTCCTGCGGAATTTGCTCTTCTTCGAACCTTAACACCATGAACTATCTACCAAGAAAGCAGAAACGACAATTAGGTTTTAGGTTTCGAGATTTAAAAGGGGAAATTTTATTCTTTTCTTTTTTATGAGAATTACAGGAGCAGAAGTTATGTCGAAGAGGCTAGATCGGCGCCAGCGCCGGTTAAGGTTACTTCGCCAGACGAAGTATTTCTGGGCGTGGCTGGCTACCGTAGTAGGTGTACATGTCTTGACGAAGTTTCTTGGGATTCCTCTCCAATCGCCCTTCCCAACCTTCTGCAAAACTAGAAGGAAAAGCCTGTGTTCTTCTTCCGTCCATAGAACTCCTGGTAATAATCAAATCGAAGCTCTCTGCTCACGGTGGCTGGCGGAAGAGTGAACAACATCGTCTGAGACGTAACCAGAGGCGAGATCGGCGCTAGGATCGTAAGGTAAGAGATTGTTCATACTAACCACTTTACTCATAGAGTTGTTGTTGTTAGAGTTGAGTTGGAAGTTGGAACCTTGAGAGATGCTTTCTGCGATTTTGCTTTTCAGGGTTCCTTCTGAAATGAGGCAAGACGAGGAACTTGGCGGTCACCGGGTGTTATTGGTATTTTCTAACGATTCTGAAAAATATATGGGTTGGTGCGTTTGGTTCAGCAAATGGGGTTCGGTTCATAGACAGCAAACCGTTTCGGATGCTCATTTAACTCCCTTAAAGTGCACTAATATGGATCAACGGCCAGGATTTTTATGCTTATCGGATGGTTCGCTGAACAGTTGACCGAGAGCGAGCCGTCGGCATATGTAATATAAAAAGCGCCTTTGTACAAAAAAAAAAAATTCCCATTAAGATGGTTAGGAGCCTGCTTCTCAGTGGAGAGGTCATGGGTTCAACTCTACCGGCGGCATATGTAATATCCCTATCCCTATACGTAAAAAGCGCCTTTGTACCCCCAAAGCCTTCTATGGGACTTTTACTTCGGTACAAACCATGTACTCTTAGAACACACTGTATTTTGGTTGTTGGCAACACATAATCTCAACTAATGGAACACCAAAAGGACAAGAAGCAGCCTCCAAAATGTTGTGGAAAGATGTTTATCCCGCGACCTCATTGGGTATGAAGAACTTCAGATTGGATCTTAGATGATGATTGCTTTGTATTCCGTCAATTATTGTTTTTTACATTCTCATGCATGTGATTCTGAGACAGTGAAAACTGAAACGATGTTGTCAGGATTTGAATTACATGAACCTGAATGTTTGATGGAATTCTGCAAATTTTTATTGGAAATTGGGATTTTAGAAAGACTTGATTCAAGTGGTCTCCTTATCCATAAATTTCTTAAAATCCACATCTCTGAAATACGTTGTGGGTGTATCTCATCTTTACAATGTTGATTAATCCAAGTATCATTGATGTACAAGATTCTGTAGCTATCAGGGGAAGAGAAGAACAAATCTAATACAAAATGTCTACAACAAACTCTTCAATCAGGCTATTCAAAAGCTGCTTTTCCACCTCACCTATGAACTCACCAGTTTCGTCCACAGAAAATCCATTCTTCCAACCCAAATCCCACGAACTAGTCAACATCATTCCTCCATTGCCCATGAGATCTCTCTCCAACATTACATAAAGACTATCCATGAGAAGAACATCACCATCACTGTTGCTGTAATTTATTAGATTCTCCAAGCCTTTGCAGACTTCCTCTGCTAATTGATCAAAACAGATGTCAATTTGTCCATTTGGGGTCCAAACCAAAGGAGCAATAACTTGGGACCTTCTGAGACTTATTCTTTCCAAGAGTCCATTTGCACACTCTAAGAGTATTCTGGAATTGATGCTTCCAACTTCTGCAATACTACTGGCTTTCTCTAGACCTATAGGTTTGTCGATACTGAGGTGAAAGAACTCTTCCACACAGCTGAGGAACGATGGACTGCTCAAAAGCAATGACCTGAGTTCAACTTCAGTTCCGGCACTTCTCCGCTCGATATTCTCACAGCCAGATAGCAGCAGGGTAGCCTCTTCTGCAATTTGAATACATTTTTCATGCTGATCAATCTCTGGTGTGACTTCACCGTGGAACTTTTTCCAATCTTCACAATAATCTGTAGTATACAAAGAGGAATGGGATCACATAAACAACAATATTATAGAATAAATGACTGAGGGTATAGGAATATATGTAACTAGCAGCAAACATGATAGATAATGGAACAACAGAACCTTAAAGCAATGACTAATTATGCATTTTCATGTGTACATATCAAGTTACCATAAAGTTATTTATTCTCCTTTTTCTCTTTACTTCAACACCCACCCTTTATGTAATGAAATCATGAACCATAACAGATTCTCTTATTTGTTCTTTTCCTTTAACTTTGCAGGGATGGACAAGTACTTTGATTTAAAGAAATATTCAAGTTTTTTGGTAGTTCAAGTAACATGACCCACCACCCCTTCTATTGTCTCTTTTAGGAATGAATTGGAAGTTGTGGTCCATGAAATGATTACCTTCTATAAAGGTAAATTTTTTACATCTGTACATATAAACATGCACAGGATGAGGAGGTTTAGCCAAATCTTGCAAAGACCAGTGAATTCACCTAGATGAACTGCTTTGGGCAAGGTTTCAGAATTTATAGTAAAAAAGGGGAAGGTCGAAAGATGACATCTTGTAGTTGTGAGGAAAATATAACTACTTTTCTAGTGGGAGATGACTCTACATGGACAGTAATGGCAGAAGAGGATTCTTGTATAGATAACCTAACGTACTTAGGATTTAAGAAGAATATTTTGTTGAAAAATGCATGTTATGTCATATATCAATATGGAAATAATGAAACTTCAGCAATCAGCACGGTTAGGTTTGTGATTTGATCACTAAAATAAGTTGGTTACCTTCAGAATGCATTTCAGATGGTCCTGTTCCTTCCTCTGTGCTGTCTTGATCCCTAACCGAAGTGCTAGTTGTTGGCAATGTAGAGTCTCTTACACATGCTAGATTGGTTTTCTTGTCCTTGTGCATGCATTGTGAATTCTCAGTCTGCAGATAATAGAAAATTGTGTTAGTTTCACAATTTTTATTTATTTATTCTTCTTTATGGGTGGGTTTCAAGGAACTCTAGTTTCCACAGATTTTATATCCATATTCCTTCATTCCCTTTGAGCTCTGAAACAAGAAGTAGTTCATGGTTTGAATGAAAAAGCTTAAATAAAGTAATGGAGTACTTACTATGGATAAATATTTATTCGGAAATCTTTTAGTTGAAGGAATACTCGCAACTGCACCAATTGCCATGGATGCTCCAACGGGTCTAGCCTTTTTTGCTTGCTCTCTATTCTCCAGATTGGAAGAACTATTTGAAATGGGTTTTGAGGAGTGTGATGCTTTGGAATTTTGAGTGGTAGTTTCTTGGTGCGTCAACCTATTCTTTTCCATTGTATATGTTCTATCTGGCTTCTGCAACTTGAATAAGGCTGCTCTTGCATGATCTGGAGATCTTGACAGAGTAGCAGACTTCATGTTCACTTTTTCTTGTGTTTTTCTCCTATCAGTTAATACCTTCTCAACTTTCTTTTTATCCTCCTTTTTCTGTGGTTCATTATCTGGAGAAATAGAGGACTTCATCTTATATGAAGATGCCTTCCCTTGGTGGGTTTTCAACCCTCTTGCTTCTAGTTCCCTGATTTTCTCTTTTGGATTTTTGGTTCCTTCTTCTTGAATAAGCCTTTTGGTTTGATGTTCCATTCTTGTGTCCAATTTTCCAGGAACATGTTTATGTTTCAAAGCTCCCTCTTCTCTTATGGACATTTTGGCTGCAGGCTCTTCTTCTCTTCTCTTTTTCTCTGGCCTCTTCTTTTGGTCAGACTCTAACTTTCTGTCTTCCCCAGTAGACACTTTTGTGGAAGGTTCTTTTCTCTCTTTTGATTGGAGCCACTGGTTAGAGTCCAAAGCTGTCTCATCCCAAATAAAATTACTTTGAAGGGGAGCATCTCGCTGCATGCAAGAACTCAGAGGTTTAATGATCACAATTGGTGGAATTTTGTCATCAGGTCTCTTGTTCACACAGGAAGTATCTGAAAGATGGGGCTGAAATTTATGCCTTTCATCATTTGTAGTCTTCAAAAGTCCTTTAAAATGCATGGTCTCAATGACATCTTTAAGTGTTTTCTGGTTTGGATCCATATTTGAATCTACAAGCTGGGGCTTCCTTGGTTTTGGCATCTCAATATCGAAATCTGGCCTCTGCTGACATGAATATTTCTCTCCTGTCCTTTCGGGTGTTGGTTCTGAAGGGAGCCCTTCCAGACCCATAAGCTTGGCAATCAACCCTAGAGATTTTGCCTTCTTCTCCTGGGCCACTGATGAAACTAAATTACTGAAGGATGCAGAGCTGTTAGAGGGAACCAAAGTTGATTGGCTTGAGCTTGTGGAAGGAATATCCAACTCACAATCCATTTTAATTCTATCACAAGAATCCTTGTCTTCAGTGGAATGCATTGGTAAAAGGTGTTGCCCGGATAAGCTGTCTCTGATCAATTTCTTGAGTTCGTCACTGCAATTCCAAGGAGACCCAACATCAGAAAGTCTTGGGTTTTGGAAATTTGTTGGAGTATTTTTGAATTCATATCGATCTGAAAATGTTCTTCCAACAACCAACTCATTCTCTTCTAGTTCAAAATTCTGTTCTTCTTTATGCTTCTGTCTCTTTTTCTTCAACTGAGACATGTATTTTGAATTCTCTTGCAGCTTGCCAAGTGTACTCAATGACTCTTGCAGATCCAACGCACCCTTTAACAAATTCCTAGCAATATCATCTTTAGATTGGTCATCCAATCTCCGACCATGTGTCCATGAATCAATCATGTCATTTATCTTCTGAGCTCCTCTGGAAACCTCCAACAGTTGTGAGGGAAGGGGAACATCTAGTTCTTTTTCTGTAGATGCCACTCCATTCCTTTCTTCCTCACAAACAAAAGATGGATTTGAAACTCTCCAGTGGTCCTTTTGAGTTTGTCGCTCCTGTCGTGAACCACTTTTGGATTTTCTAATTGTCCCACATTCCACCACTCCATTTGGATCATCACAATGGACAAATGATCTATAAACAATTGACTTGAGTGTATCTTGAGGCATATTTTATGAGGGGAGAAAAGAAAACCAATTTACAGGATCAGGAACTGAAACCCTGATAAAACCTACCACAACAAAACAAATTTGTTTTAGAATAATATTTACAGGCCATATGATTTTTTTAACAGTAAAACGAACAGAGAACCAATTCCCAGCAAAACAACAACGAAACTGAAAAGTTCTGAAAAGAGAAACTAAAAATACTCTGAAGATTTCAAACCATACCCAACTTAAAAGTCAAAACAGCCAACAAGAGAATACCCAGACAGAAATCAAACTTACAAAGGATAACCAATCAAAATGCAAGACTGAAATGAGTAATCAGCTTTCCTGTTATAAGATAAATGAGCAAAATAGAAGAACATAAACAAAATCCATACCTCAGTGCTTGCGCACACCATTTTCTGCTTTCTTATCTAAGTTCTAAAACTCCTCCTGCAACTATTTCACCACCCCCAATGAGCTGCAGATAACCAAAAGTGAGTTAAAATACCAACAGAAAGAAATCGACCCAGTTTAATCATGAAACAGAAAACCCAAGAAAGAAAATGAAAAATGGGTTTCAAACAGTCTGTAAATTAATCGAGATCTCTCACCTCCATGTGAGCTTGGACATGCAGATTCAAGAAGAAGAAGAGCAGCACCGGCTAGATTGACTTCATGTCTCATACCCACTTCTAATATTCAAAAATAAAATGGATTTGCCTCTGCATTTTTTTAATGGATTCAAGAAAATGAGATGGTTGAAATGAATTGAAGGACAAATTTTTATTTCTTTTTCTATAATTGCTTGGTACTTGCCGCATGGTTCTTGCAGAGTTAACCAAATAAGCTATCCATTTCAACTTTCAAAAGATAAAGAGGGAAAGTACATTACTGATTGGGGTTGGACGAAAATTAATGCGAAATTGGTGACAGTACACCAACCAAGTGGCCAAAAACAAAGAAAAAGATAGATGACAATATTTATTGTAAAACACTAACGACAATGCTTGCTTATGAAATTTCATAGATAATAAGCTTCATTATGTTCTTACTATTTCCTTTTGTCTTCATGCAAAATTTACAGTCATTAATTTTATAGGATTCTCATTAACAACATAGCCAAACTTAGCTTAGATCTAAATTGTCGTACCTGGGAGGAAAAGATGAATCTAATTGTCATTATTGCATTCAAACTTGCAGCTTGTAGTTAGATTCTACAAGACTTAAATAAAAAACTTTAAGATGTTTCTAATCTTGTATTCCTTTTTTATCCATAATGAGAGTGAGGCTGGTTAAATTCCATTTATGAAATACTGGATAAAAACAATAAGGAGAAAAATTCTATGTGAAAGATTGAATAGTAAAATGACTATCCGACCCATTATGCTATCATCAATGTTTTCATTGGATTGAAAACGCGCTTTTATGGAGAACGTCAATCATGCTTACACATAACAGGAGCCAAAATGACTACTTCAACCTATGATGCGAACATGCATGCTTTTGTTAATCTCGCTCGTTGAAAAGCCAATCCACCATAAAAAGACCCGCATCATGACTATGTTTTCTTAGAAAGATAAGGATTTCTTTGAATTGATAGACTAACACATATAATATTTTATTTTTCTTAACTTAGACTGTACCCAAAGTTCATTTCTTTGTGGACTAAACAAAATGTACCCAAGTCAATATTGGAGGAATCCATAGCACATGTAAGGTTTCACATTCATTATACAAAATCCGGGTCAGTGATTATCTGAAATCAAAGTCACATGATTCCTTAATTTAATGTACATGTTAATATCTCAATGGTTTTTTTCTTTATTTTATTTATTATTGGTATTATTTTGTCTCTATGTCGTTTTTAAAACTATTATCAATCTCCATTAGTATAATCATATAGTCAAAAAGTTGCTTAGTTGACAACGATCAACAAGGGCGGAGCCAGGATTTCACATAAGAGGGTTCATGGGCTCAGATAAAGTCTCTACAGGAAAATTTCAAGAAAATCGGAGAGAGTGAGGGAGAGAAATGCTTGGATTTCACACATGAAAATTAAGCTAATAGATGAAATCACTTATTCTTTTATGAAAATTTAAAAATATCAGAGGTAGGGCCCCTGAACCTTAGGGTAGCTCCGTCTTCAACGAACACCTCTTAGTAAAGAAGTCGTAGGTTCCACTCTTCTCATCCCCTAATACAAAAAAAAATAACTACCATTGCCAAACAAAAATCCTACTAAACCATGCGTATTTTGATACACCGACCAAATAGACCGGGTTAATCCAGTCAAACCCAATTTAAGCCAAACCGGTCCCATTAGCTTAATTAACTATTATCCGACGAGACGTTCCCTTGACCTTGTGGCACCGGCAGATTTTTTGGTAGACATTCTCGTGATTTCTTGAATTTCACAATAAAAGGTTTTGAAGAGTTTGTTAGCCTTACTGTCCACAACGGGTATGTTTGGTTGACGAGTCAATTGAGTAATAAATGCTTTTGCCAAAACCAGACCAACGTGACAAGTTTGAATGCATCACGATACACTTGTGGAATGGCCCCTTCATCATCTATTTTACGTGTCCATAATAAATGTGACCGCTTTTGTTTTCAGTTTTTGGGTTTTCCTTCTTCTGCACGGTTCAGATGATGGAATCGTTATGGGATCGGCTCTAATTGAATCCTATTTGAATTGGATGGCACACGCAAGAATCGGTCCAATTAAAACACAACTTGGCGGTTAAGGACCGACTTGTGCTCTAGTTAGAACGTTTCGTTTTTATTTTTTCCGACCAAAAGTAGAATTATATTATTACTTTCCAGACAAACATTTACGAAGGCAATAAAAGAGTTATCCAACTTAAAAACGAGGTGGATTTTTCCACCAAACTCTTGGTTAGGCTGAGTTTGTTTGCAAATGTGGGTTGAAAAAAAAAATTATGTGATCCTTATGTGTAGTGGGGTGAGAGAAAATGAATGGAAAGGGAAGGAAAGAAAATGGTTTTGTGAAAAAGTGATAGTGGTGGGTCCCACATTTTATTTTTTCAAACTTTGGTTAGGCTGCGTTTGTTTGCAAAGGTAGGGTGAGAAAAAAGGGTGGAAAAAAAAACATGTGAGGCCAATGAGTAATGAGATGAGGGGGAAGGAATTGAAAGGAAATGGTTTTGTGGAAAAGTGGTAGTAGTGGGTCCCACTTTTTATTTTTTCAATCTTTTCCACAAAGTCACACAAAATTTGTGGGGTTTTAAAAAGCCTTGAGTGAGAAAATTGGACTGCCACCTCACCAAACAAATTTCCTTGATTCAATAAATCTTGTCTCTCACTTTTCCACCATAAGCAACCAAACAATATACACTTTTAGGAAAAGTACCAAAAGTTTGATTTTTTCAAGAATTTTCCTACCTTTTTTTGTCACCTCACCTTTATTCCAGCAAACAAACACGGCCTTTTAAGGAAAACACCCTAGCTCCACGAGTGGAAAAGTCTACAAATACATTGTTTGACTTAAGAATATAACTGAAATAATAGATTCAAAATCTACAGCTTGTCCAGTCTAGAGAATGAGCTAGCCCATCGAGGGTATTGATAGCAGTCGTACAGTCTAAATGAACCATCGGCTTAGACACCTGAAGAGGTTGAGCTAATAAAATTCCATCCCGAATTGCGTTCATCTCTAATACGATGGTGGACAAATCCTACAAGAAGACACTTTTGTAGCCAAGAATTCGCCATGGTAGTCCCAAAGAATGCAGCCTCGCCTCCCAATCTTGCTTTGCTTTAGATTCTAAGAAAGTAGCTGGTTGAACATCACAGACAATGGCTTATCAGATTCTAAGGAAGTAGTTTGTTGAACATGAGCATGCAAGGACCAAAATGATTCCTTTGTCCGAGCTAAAGAAGGCATTTCCTTCTAAACAATATTGCATTAATGGATTTGCATATGGTGCAACAAAGTGTACTTCAAATCATATCCATAGTTTTAAGTCATTTGTGGGTGCATACTTGGATCCAATGATGCATGGATGAAACTGTGAATTTAGTATTGTCAAACCTAAGAGGAGAAGCATATATTATTGATTTGTGTAAACTTATTGTAAATTTAACAATTATATATTTATTTTAGTTTAAGTTAATTCTTAAAGGAACTTTTGTGTGTTTTAAATTTTTAATGCACTGACACAAATTTTAGTAATTTTACATATTAACATGAAAAATCAATTGAGATGAGTCGACCACATTTGACAGAAACTTTTAAATGCCCATGCATAGAAAATGATCTAATTCAGTTTTAATGAACTTCAAACAACCTTGAGAGAAGTGGCGAGAAAAAAATACACGAGTAGAAGACGCAAGCCTTGTATTTTATTTGACTTCAAATAAAGCTGTGCAAAGATCCATGGAGTCGACTTCATTTTGTCATCCCTAACCAACTTGAAATTTTGATTTTATTATATAGGATTCAAGGTCCTACTAAAAACAAATAACACTGATACACCTAGAAGATTCTTCTTCCTTTTTTTAGTGTTTCTTCTCCCTTGGTATGTTGACCAATGTCGATTGATAACCTACATTCACGGTACATTATGTCGCTAATTTATCGCCGAAATGTCGCGTTCGGCGATAAATCGGCATGTCGTTGCAGGGCGACACGAAACTGGACACGACATCGACCGAAAGTCGTCTGAAAGTTGTCGAAAAATCGCTAGAAAATCGTGAAATCGGCGAAATATCAACCAAAATCGAACTGCCGTTGCCACTCTTCACCTTCTTTGACTCTGACGACGGAAAAACTTCACTGCTCTCTCCCTCTCTCTCTCGCCCTTTGCCGGTGATTTGAGTATTTTCAGTTGAAGCAGAGGGCTTAGCTGCAGATTTCCGACGGCGAGTCTCCCTCTCTCTCTCTCGTTTCAGGTGAAGGCATGGAGCAGTGAGCTAGCAGCAACATTCCAGCGATTTTGTGGAGTTCCTGCCACCGCCAATCTCTCTCTCGCTACAAAAATACATAGCCCATCTCCAACGATCTCTCCAAAAACCCATCTCTAGCGATCTCTCTCTCTACAAAACCCGCCTCCGACAATCTCTTTCTGCAAAACTCGCTGCAAAAACCCTCTCTCTCGCTGCAAAAACATGTGAGCGCTCTCTCTCTCTCTCTCTCTCTCTCTCTCTCTCTCTCTTCTCTCTCTGCTCTTTGGCAATTTCGGTTTCCCTAATTCACAGATGTGCTCCTGTAACAACTGCTCTGTCTCTCTGTAGTGGTAAGTTGAACTCCATCAAGAATCAAGATTAATTTCAGTAGATCTTGCAGCTAGCCATCCTGAATCTAGCACTATCTTCTCGATCGCCCCCATTCTCTAAACCCTAAACCAGGTAGTAGAGGAGTGAAGGGTGACTTCAAATTTACCCTGAGTCGATAGTGATTCAAAAATCGTCCGACATTTCGACGATTGTCGCCGTATCGAACCTTGCCTACACTATACCTTTCTCCATAATTTTAAATTTAAAAAAGTTTTGAAAAAAAAAAAAAAGGTTGTTGTATTGTTAGAAGATGATGTCTTATAAAAAATTATAACTTTTTTATTTTTTATTTTTATTTTTTATGAATTTTCAGGCTTCCCTAGGTGTAGGGGCCACACAGCCTATATGCGACGGGACATGCAAGAAGCTTGCCGTTGGTATTGAAAAGTAATCTAAAGAAATTCAAATTTACAACGTAGATCTCTTGCAAACTGTTCGATCTTTAACTATAGGGTTTGAACTACAGAGTCCGCCCCTTTTATGTTTGAAAAAAATAAAAGACCGTTTCATTTCTTCCTCCTGTCTGTGATTCTCACTCTACAGCACCGTACCAAACATTCAATCCCAGTGCGTGATTTCACCCATTACAATCTGGAGATCGTTTGTTAAGATCTGCAATGTGCACGGTATCATCAAGCGTTTCATTGATCTCGTCGATTTGGTGCCTCACCGAATCATCTGTTTTCTGCCGGTCGAAACTCATTTCGGTGAGTTTTTGGAGTCGTTCTCGTTGAACTTGGAATTGAATCTCTTGATCTTCATTTCGAGTTCATTTTGGTAAAAATTTCGTCTTAGATTTTGCTACTGCGAACCTGTGGGTCTTTTATTGGTTTTAACCCTAGTTTAACAGGAGTAGAGGAAAGTGGTTGTTTAAACTTAAAACGATATCAAGGTAGGAATTAGCAGAGGTCTACTGAGCTTTGAACTTGACTTGATGTGTATATATATATTTTTTTTCCTCCTTGGGGTTGATTATGATATTTTGAGCTCCACTGAAATAAAAAGAACCCCAGTTAATCCTCCGTGTCCGCTCTCAGAAGCCCCCTGCTGGTTCAGGTACTATACACCGTGAAAATAATTTGTTAACCTATTTTTTATTGTTCCCGTCAAATGAATTTTTTTTCTCTATCAGTCGTTTAGATGTATTTCGAAAGTCAGCATTGCACCCGAGCTTAGAAATTATCCCGGACAAGGATTTTTGTTCACTAGAATGTAAAAATCCCAGATAATCTTTGAAGGCACCACTCGTCTTTGCTAAAAAAAGGAAAAGTTCTAAAGTGCTCTCTGAATTCTAAGTTATGTTTTTAAAACCATATTTTTTGTACATGGAGGTAAATATATTTCATGTGAAAAAGAATATTTGCTCTTGTTTGCTATATAAGTGGGTTTGGTTTCTCATTGGTAATATGATTTATTTTTTATTAATTGGCTACAATTTTTGTGACATTTTAAAGTGTGGTTATAGGCGCTCTGCATTGTAGATTAGCATTGTAGCTGATACCTGCCAAATTGTGGGGACAAGTCTTAACTAATGTTCTATTTTACCTTCAAATGCAGACTTTTAAGCTTCAGGTTTGAAACTTTATGTAAGTTGAGAATGTAAGGAATGGGATCTTTGCCATTCCCAAGTTGTATTGTTTTCCATTCTTAGGAAACATAGCTGATGGTGACAGCATAAAAGGTGCAGTTAATTTAGTGGCAACTAAAACTCTTCCTATCTTCTTAGTAGTAGTTTCTTATCTTAATTTCTGAGGATAGGTGGGAGGAGAGGGGAAAGCTATTGTCTACTCACACCTTGATTTTTGTATATGGTACCTGTGTTTTCTGTGGAAATTTCTTATTGTATTTGTATTATGTTTCCTTTGCTCTTTAGATTGTACTTCCACCCATCCAGAAGGAAGCCTCTGCTATTTCTTAGAGCTGCATATGATGATCTGGGAAAACTATTCTGAAGAGAGCTACCATCGAGTGGGGTTGGGAGTGACCTTCTGGTCAAGAACCAATGGCAAGTGACAGAACCAATGGCAAGTGACAGGACACAAGGTGGTAGAAGTGCTGAAGTAACAGAAACCCTAGTCAGCGTTCCTTTTGATGGGGGCAGTGATGGTTTACAAAGGATGCGACCTATGCATGGGTAAACTTTTGATTACCTGTTTTATCATTTTGTTCTCTTTCCTTTTTAGGTGAAACATTGGATGCGTTTTATTGGTTTCTGTTTTTTTATATTTTATTTTTTTTACAATATGTGCCTATGTATGTTATTATTGTCATCATGTTATCTTCCTTAAAATTGTGGGTATTGACCTTGTCACCATAGGCACAATTTGAACACATTTGTTCATTTTTCTCATCGATTGATAACATGACTTATCATTGCGAACAAGTTATGATGTATAAGACCCTAGTTTCGCTACCTGTTCAGTGGTTGCCCGCCAATATATGTGTATAGGTATGAATATATCCATGTGCTTGTATGTGTATTTTGCCCATGTGAGTAGAAAGATTTGTACCTGAATTCATCTTTTGGAGTGTGGAAATGCTCAACCATGCATGCAATTTTTGAAGCTGATTGATGACTTTTGTCCACTTATTTTGATCAGTAACATTTTTAGTTAAGTGGTGCTGCTTACCTATGATTTATCGTCATAAGAACATAAGCAAGGAATGGGTGGTTTATTTTGATTGGTTGATTTGTGATCTCTGCCCCTTGTTCCCTATCACTAGTTTGCCAACCACCTCCCCTTCACCCCTTGAGTAAAAAATTTTATGCCTGAAGAATTACTTCAATCCTTAAAAAAAAACAAATAATAAATCAACATATGGCCATAGCTTCACTAAAGAGAATTATGGTCATCGACTTATTGTACATGTTATGATACTTTTGTAGGAGAACTAGTGGCCCTACAAGGCGCTCGACGAAGGGACAGTGGACTCCTGAAGAGGTAAGCTGTGTATTTGACTTGAAAACTAACCCGATAATTCTGTACTTAATTCTTGTTTGTCTTACAATCATTCACCTATCCAGTACTTTCAGAATTTGGTTTGTCCTAGAACAAATGTTTGCCAGTGCCTTGTTTATGTTCTAGAAGTTTGATGACTTGAAACTATCTGGTATTTTTGGTCAATATAAGAATCTTTCCTTTGAATTCTTTGCATCTAGTCTTAATAGCAGCCCGGTGTTAGCTGTTGGTTTTTTGAATTATGTCGGACATATAGTTTTGTGTATTCATTTATGTTTTGGCTGCCCAGTGGCTCCTTATTTTCACATTTTCAGGCTGTTTTTGTTTAATATGTTTTTTTACATCCTTTTCTCTTGGTCTTAATTTGAATGGCTTTGCTCAAGCTCTATAATGTAATACCAAGTTTGAAAGCCCTGATTTTGTGTTGTTATAGACCCACCATAGAAAAAGAAATACTACTATGTAGGAATGGCAGTTCTGTAAATAAATGGAAGTTCTGGACCCTTTCTTTATGTTAACAGAAGGTGGGAGAAAATGGTAAATTAATTTGAGGGGGAAAGTTTCAATGCCACCCCCTGAGTTACCCCCTCCACCCCCTGCATTATCCAATTTATCAATCAGACCCCCCCTATAGAGTGAAAGTATGTCAAAAAACCCCTTGCCATTGGAAATCACAGTTAAGTGCTGATGTAAGCAAGTTAAATATTTCAAAAGGACAAATAATATTCTTAAACAAAAAACCCTATGCTCGACTTGTTTCTTTGTCTACCTCTATTGTCTGCGACTTCTTCCTCTTCCAGTCATAAATCCTCACAAAATTTGGGAGATATGGTTTGTGGTGAGTGTTTTCAGTTTCTTTCCTTTTTATTTTAACCCTTTTTTTTTCTTTTCTTTTAAAGTTTAAAGATCCACTAGGAAATTCCTCTCCAGGTGGGGGCTGTTTACTAAACCTTTTTTTATACACTCTTTCATTTTTTTCTTTCTGTTGTTTTGACCTTTAATTTGTATCTATTGAAGTGGAGCTCTGTTATTCCATGCAGGATGACCTATTGCACAAGGCTGTTCAGCGCTTTAAAGGAAGAAATTGGAAAAGGATAGGTATCACTTATTTTTAGTTTATATTTATATATTATTTTTTACTATCTGACATCCATATCAGAGGATAGGCTCTACAGTTTCAGGACAACATAAGCCTAGTTTTTGAGGGCCTGTGGGTCCAGGTGCTTTGGTCACCTTGCAACTGGTCCCCTTTTAATTATCTCGATAGCCTGTTCTTGAATAGTTCCATTCCTCGTTTCTGCTTTTCATTGTCTTTAAATTGCTTATGTGTTCAATTGTGCCTCTTAACAGCGGAGTGTTTCAAAGATAGGACAGATGTTCAATGCCTCCACAGGTGGCAGAAGGTTTTGAATCCAGAACTTGTCAAAGGGCCATGGTCAAAAGAGGTGTGCTGCTCTGAAATCTTTGATGCATTTTTTCTCAGTCACTTTCCTTCTGCCATTCCACCTTAGAGGCAAGAATTCCAATTCCTGGAGCTAATGTAACTTTTGATGAACAGGAGGATGATATAATAATTGAGCTGGTGAATAAGTATGGGGCAAAGAAGTGGTCAACCATCGCTCAAGCATTACCTGGGCGAATTGGAAAACAATGCCGTGAAAGGTATGATTGACAACTTACTCTTGGATAAGTATGTACCTTTTGTCTTTAATTTGAAACTGCTTATGGTGCAGTTTGTGTTTTGACTTCCCCTCTCCCTTTTCTTGTATGTTTTATCTCTTAGCCTTATGGGCCTTATGTGGTGTGAATTCTTGGGAAACCTATGTACACTCTCTCTGAACAGCTTCTCTTTCTGAGAGAGGTTGGGGTTTTGCTCTTCTGCCGAGAAAGGCCATGTCTTTACTTCCTCTATTCTCTCTTTTATGTTTTGGTCTTACGTTTTATTTTCTATAATTATCGTGGCCATTTCTATATTTTCTATTGCTCTTTATACTATTTTTGTTGTCTTGCATGAAGTCCGATTTAGTAGCCATCTTTAAGCAGTATGTCTTCTACCTTTTTTTGTTAGGAGGTCCTGTTAGTATTTCAGTCCCTTGAATGCCCTATGACAAGTATATATGTCATTATCCCTAGTTTTTATGTGAGAGAATCATTTTCAGATGGCATAATCATCTTAACCCTTCAATCAATAAGGATGCATGGACTCAAGAAGAGGAGTTGGTTTTGATTCAAGCTCATCAAATTTATGGTAACAAATGGGCGGAGTTAACAAAATTCCTGCCTGGAAGGTAAGCTCTCTGTCTGTCATTCTTGAGAAAGACACTATTTTACAAGTTTGAAGAGCCAACATTTCTATTACCTTTTGCTCATACTTCATTCTTTATGTTCCAGTAATGCTACTACAATTGCTGAGAATGTTCTTTCTATTTAATCTAGTTGGAATTAGTTTATTATGTGTCTTGTATTTCTTTGTGACCATTGTATGTATTTTTATTGTTCATGTGGCTATCAGGACAGACAATTCAATTAAAAATCACTGGAACAGCTCTGTTAAAAAGAAGTTGGACTCATACTTGGCTTCAGGCTTGCTTACAAAATTTCAAGGTCTGCCTCATTTGTCAAACCCCAACCAGTGCATGCCATCATCCTCACTGAGGACACAACAAAGCAGTGGAGAAAACAGTGTCCTCAAAGATGTGGCAGAAACAGAGGAAATATCAGAATGTAGCCAAGTTTCAACTGCTGCTGGTTGCTCCCAGTCTGATCACGACATGGCTCATGCAGTTTCAGTACAAACACAGGAATTTAAACTGTCAGCGGAGGAGGCTAGTCAACGAATGGGGCAAAACTCTTGTATGCTGTCATGTTCCCAACAGTATTATCCATTGGAAGAAGTCCCAGAGTTATCTCATGAACTAGAATCCTCTGTTGATTTGTCTGAGCAAAACATATTCTCTGAGTTTGGAGTCTCTGAGAGCAATAATGACCATTTCAGTTCCCATGAATTACCTAGGATGTCTTCACCGGAAGTGGCCCAGGAACCTCCAGCTTTCTTTGAAACATCAGCACCATGCATGGAACATGTTGATGAAAACCACAAAACAGAACCTGTTCTTTTACAGGAGTCAATGGATTTTACTGCTGCTACTTCAATGGGAAGTATGATTCTGGGTTCTGATGGCCAGGATCATGCATCAAAATCCGAAGGGGATCGTTGTGGGGTTATGTTCCCAGAATCAAGGACTGATGGATGCTTTTCTATGGAAAACCAGATTGACTGCTCAAATATTAACTTGGATGGATGTGTAAATTCATTTATTTGCCAATCTGACATTCAGGGATCTGAAGCAGATAGAAGTTTAACTTCGCAGTCTTATTACTCATTACAATCTTCTGATATGATGGGAGCCTCAACTTCTCAGCCTTTGTCAAGTGTTCCTTCTCTGGTCTGCACTGGTGAGAGTGAACTTATACGTGGTAGTGAATGCAATGAGCCAAAAGATGGGTCAACTGGAAATCAAGAATTGGGGTTTCTTACAAGCTCACGTGATAATTTCATTCATCTTAATGTATCTACATGTTCTTCTGATGGTGAGATGGACAAGTTTTGCCTGGGAATGGAAGGAGACCAGTCAAGGGATGATTCAAAATCAGTTCCTGTGGACATTTTTAGTTCCCTGACTTCTGAACTGACAGAAATGCTTCCTTGCATGGATGAAAGCACAACTGTGCATACAGAGAATCCGGATACAGGAGCTTTATATTATGAACATCCCCGTTTTCCAAGCTTGGAGATCCCTTTTGTCAGTTGTGATCTCATTTCATCTAGTGATTTGCAGCAAGCATATAGTCCCCTTGGGATACGCCAACTTACAATGTCTTCTATGAATTGCTCTTCCCCATACAGCTTATGGGATTCACCAGCTCGTGATTGTAGTCCCGATCTTGTACTAAAAAACGCTGCCAAAAGCTTCATATGTACTCCATCAATCTTGAAGAAACGGAGCCGTGATCTCTTGTCTCCTTTGCAAGAAAAAAAAAGTGATAAAAGACTTGTGAGGGACACAAATCAAGGAATGTTTTGTACGTCTGAACTGGCGAGAGATTTTTCTTTTTTGGATGTTGTTTTTGATGACAAGGTGGATCGTCGTAGGGCTTCTCTATGTTCTATTGAGGAGGCTTTTCTCTCTCCCTCAGATGCCCAGCAAAAGAACCTTGGACCCTTCATTCATGATAAGGAAAATTCGGACCATGCTTCCAAAGCACAAACAGGTGTTAGTGATCCTCCAGAAAAGGTTTCAGAGAAAGGTTTTGATGATACTAATCCTCCGGAGAAGACAAGACAGGGATGTGGTGATAGGTGTAAGGTTGACTCTGCTCTTTTTTTTCTACCGTTGCTTGTTGTGAATAATTGTTTACTTAAACTTAGTTTATCAGAAAATAATTTTCTCTGAAATCTTTTCCATGGTAAGTGAACTTTATATTTTTGTAATAGGTGTGGAATTCAACTAAAGATCTGTCTAGTGGATTTTATTTGCTGTCTGTCAATCTTATTCCATTTTGGTTTTAAAACTGATTTAGTCATCTCAGCTGACATAACTAGTGCTTTCACAAAAAAATGAAGCTGACATCATCATGGTAGAAGATCTCGCTCTCTCTCGAGATCTTGCCACCTTGAAAGAGAGAGATCTTGACCATCTCGGTGAGATCTCGGTTGAGATATACAATTTTTTGGCGTCAACTCGGTGGGTTTTAGTGTCCCAATTGGGTTGAAACTTGGTATTTAGCTTATTTAAGGCCTTTTGAACATGTTGGGGTGGCCTTGGATTTGTTAGAAATAACCCTATGTATGATTCTAAGTCTACACATAGTGTGAAACCAAAATGTAGTAGGATTAGGGAATGCAATGTTATACACCATGTAATATAGAACCTTTGAGGCATATAAATGAAAAGCAAGTATATCACATGCATCAACTAACTTAAATGTTATCAAAATTCCATCCATATGAGTATTACAATCTCAATTTTCAAGAATAAAATAATTATACAACCATTAGAAGTTCTATATAAGTCATTAAATCATAAATTCATAAGATAAGTAGAGAATGATTGATCTTCCTTGTTGTAGATGTGCTAAGAGTAGTTGCAAGTGAAAATTCAGCCAAAATCCACAAAAAAAGGTAAAAATTGAGAGTTCCAGCAAGATCTAGGGCGAGATATGGCGAGTTATAGCGAGATATAGCAAGATATGGTGAGATCTCGAGCGAGATATCCCAACTCTCTGCTCTCGCCCTCCATCTCATCTCGCCAAGGTGAAAAAACGAGATATCTCGTGAGATCTCGCGAGATCTCCCACCATGGACATCATAACTATGCATTATTATGCCTTGTTTTTTAGGCAGTTGAAATTGAAAATCATATATAATTTCTATTTTTATGCATGCAAAAACATAAATATATTCTTGATCTAGTTTACTGATATGATGTTTTATGTAATCTGAACTCAGGTGTTGCCATGTTCTGGGATGATAAATATATTAGTATCTCCAAAGTTTTGTTTAGTTTTATCCAGGCAAAATTTTGTTGCCGTGCATGTAGTTAGGCTATAGTGTTCCCAAAACTACATCAATAGGACATAATGAAACAGCTGGGCAGCTTTTCAGGGTTGCAAGGTCACTGTTCTAACTGTCATATATCTGAACCTAAGTTCCATTTGAATCCATTTTTTTCTCTATAAAATTAATGCAAAATTTCCAGGGTTATGTCTAAATACTATTGTGTCAATTTCCTTTGTTTTGTTTGTCTTGGTTTCTTTTTCCTTTTTTTTTTTTGGTGGGGGGGGGGGGGTGTTCAATTGGATGTAAATTGATGCTGGTAGGCTTAATATATAACTAGCCAACTGTGGTTTATCTGCTGGTCGAGAAATCCAAGTTATTGTTGGCTTTTGGTTCTGCTGCACCTTTGTCTGCAATTGTTATCTTTACTGCTGCAACTGTCTGTTTAGTTGTCAACATTGATGATTTTATTGTTTCATAATGGCTGACTATCTATTTTGATATTACAAAACATTTTTCCAGGTGCAACAGCCTTCTGGAGTACTCATTGAACAGAATGTGAATAATATGATGTTATTTTCTCCTGATCGAGATAGATGCCATACAAACAAGACCTTGAGTGTTGGTACCAAAACTCCAAGAAATGAAAAATTGCAAAGTGGCCGTTCAGAATCTTTGTTAGGGAAGCCATGCCTGTCTGTAATTGTCTCTCCTACTTTTCGAGGAAAGAGGCATGGGAAGAATGTAGTGCCACTTACACAGTGTGCTACTTCATCAGGTCCGCTAGAAGTTGCATCTGAAAATGGTGGGGATAGTGTTGATATTGAAAGCTTAAGCATGTAAGAGCATCCTTTTTGCCCACAATTTTGTCACAGTTTGATTGTTGTATAACATGTTATTGCATGATTTTGAGTTTTACTACAACGTGATATTTGAATGCTCTAGCACTGCAAATCTCAGGGAATAGATAAAGGGCACTAGATCAGTGGTGAACTTCCAGCCCTATAGAAGCATGGAAGAGTCTGAAAATGCTATTTTGTGTATTTTTCAGATTGGTTCTCTGTTGTGGTAATCTTTTGTGTGCAACTGTGGATTGAAATATGAATCACTTTCTTTACTCATTTTGGCCTGTGAGATGGGTGCTAGCATGACTCCTCTATATCTTGCCACATGGACCCACCATTTCCCACCATGTGTTTATCATTCTGCAATGAAGAATTTTAAGATTTATTTTGCCAAATAAAATATCTCCCTTTCGAGTCAAACTGGTTGCAACAATGGAAATGTGTGAGATATTCACAAAACCAGGTCAAAAGTGGTCAAAATTTGGTACGAGTTAGCCAAGGTTGAAACTGACTTGTACCAGAGAGAGATAGAATGTCTATAAATAGATGTCCACTTAGGAATTGTAGTTTGTTATTGTAGTGAAATTGCAAAAGAAAGAAAAGACAACTGGAATCTCTGCATTGTTTCAAATCTTCTATGATGTAGTGAATCTTCTTAATGAATTGAAATTGCAAGAGAAAGAAAAGACAACTGGAATCTCTGCATTGCTTCAAATATTCTATGATGTAGTGAATCTTCTTAATGAAATAAACTTTGGCTACAAAATATGCATTTAGATATACCCTTACTTAAGAATTATGGCTTGTTATTGTTCTGAAACTGCTCCTGGTAGTCCATGACTGCATTACTCTTTTTTCTTTTTCTGATGTGACTTGTTCCTGTCTTGTTTCATTGGCGTGCACTCTTTGATTCTAGGTTTGGTGACACCCCTAATTTTAAAAGAAGTATCGAGTCTCCCTCTGCATGGAAGTCCCCTTGGTTCATGAACTCTTTTCTGCCTGGACCAAGAGTTGATACAGACATAACAATTGAGGTATTTAAAAGCCTGTTTATTTGAACTCTATTCTACTTTTCCATTTTCATGATATACATTCTGGAAACATTAAGCGTTACTTGCAAATATACACTTTACTTCTAGAAAGGTTATGGCTGAGAACCCAAGCGATTGACTGCAGGAACTGCAATGCTTTTTTGGAAAACAGATACCTTACCTTTGAGACTGGTTTTTTTTTTGATGAATAAATAATTGTATTAAAACAACAACACACTTACAACATAGCAGAAATAAAGCAAATATTAAAGAGCATTGAAAATGCAATATGGGCAGGACCCAAAGAAGATGTGCTGAACAGGGCCAATGAGACTAATTAGCGGATTTTTTCTTAGAGGACTTGAGGTCAACCAAGAAGTCGTCTCCAAATGGGTTGTGCCTTGGCAGATCGATTACTTCTTTTACACTCAACACGATCAAGGATATGCATGGGGGGGGGGAAGGAGGTTCCAAATCGAGCTCGGTAGAGATTGAGTCACCAGCAGAGCTTGGGTTGAAGGGCTTAGAACCAAGTGCCATAGGGCCCAATAAGGATCGCTTAGGTGACTCAGAGTGGAGCTTGGGTTGAAGGGCTTAGGCCCATGGGCCATGGGGCCCAATAAGGAACATTTAGGGGAGGGTAAAATGGGCAAGGTGAAATGATCGTGAGGGGAGAGGGGAGGGATAATAGGGGAATCAGTGAAAACTACTTTCAGAGAGTCTTTCACTGAAATAGGAGGAAGGAGAGGTAGCGGTTTCAGCTGTGAGGGTTTCATGGAAGAGGAAAGGTGCAGGTCGAGGAGCAGGGGAGAGGAGCGACAACTCTTGGAGGTTTTCGATTATGGAAGAAGGGCCTCGGCATCTGTGGAAGAGGCAGGCCCCAGGCTTTGACAGGGGTAACAGCTTTAATTCTGGGATCAACAAGCATGCCCTTGTTTACTTGAATTATAAACTTCTAGAGCGAAGGGAATTTGTGACTTTAATCTCCACATGCAACTTGAAATTTTGCACATGCCCCCACCCCACATTCTCTCTCTTTTTTTTATTCTTCCTTTTTTCCCTCTTTTGTATGGGGTGGGGGTGGGGGGGGGGGGTGTTTTCTAATTTTTGCTCTATTTCTTTATCCTCTCTTTCTGTCTGTAAGTGCACATATTGAATTTTTTTTTGGTATGTCCATGTCTGTTTTTATGGTATTTGTTCTATCTGATTAAGAGTGTCACATGTCATGTTTGTACAGAGCACACAAATTTGTGCGAGTTGTGGTTGCCCCTCCCCTCCTAGTGCATTTAATGAGTGCAACTTCATGCAGGACATTGGATATTTCATGAGCCCTGGTGAGAGAAGCTATGATGCATTTGGGTTAATGAAACAGTTCAGTGAACATACTGCTGCTGTAGTGGCTGAGGCGGAGGAGATTCTGGCATCTGATAACCCTGTAATACCTTCAAAGGAAAGATGCTCCACTGACTGGAATTCGGCCCAAAACTGTAATCACATCTCAGATGAGGAGCTGCCTTGTGGTGTTTTGGTATGATAATTGTTCTTAATTTAGGTTGAATTTATATTAAACTAATTTATTTTTCCAGTGTTCTGTCATTATCTTGCCTCTAAAAGTATGATGATGGTGTTTCTGAATTGTTACACATCCATGGGATGTGATTGGTGTTTCCATTGTATCACTTTTTGATCATGATTGTAGACTACTGAAAAATGAAGGTTACCTGACATCAACCATTAGGCTGTGTTTGATCCTCTGGAGACTGAAGAGTTTCTAGCTGTTGTTTGGTTCTAGGAGTGAAAGAAAAGAGAAATTTCTTTCCTGAGAGTAATGTGGTTAAGATTTGAAAGTGTTGGATATTTGTGTGTGGAATCAATAATTATATTTGGGATAATGGGGGTTATACTGAGAAAGATTCCATTTCCAATGTGTTCACTTTTATGAACATGTTGGGAATGTTTCACTCTGGACAGCAAAGTTCAGCTTGGGCATTAGATACTTAATAGAGGTGTAGGTTCTCGTTTAGAAAACTATTAGATCTTTCCACAGTATCAGAGAAAAGTTGTGTTGAGTGTTCATTGGTTTTGTTCCCTTTGCAGAGTGAGCAACGGGTCCTTGATTTCAGTGGATGTGCGACCCCTGAGAAGCAAATAGAGATCGGGAGGTCTGTTGGAACCATCTATGGAGCTGGCTTTTCCTCAAGCCCCTCTTCCTACCTGATTAAGGGCTGCAGGTAGGGTGGGCTCCTATGGCTGATGCCTGAGGATTCATTTTGAAATATATAATTATATGTATAATACATATATGTATTTTTTTTTCTTCTTCTGTTTACTTGAAAAAGGAAAATCTGTATCTTTGTATTTGATTAATATGCTAGTGTAGAAGAGATCAACTTATTTTTTGGACTTCAAAAAATGCATAATTATTACCTCTTTGTAAATAACGACTGCAAACTTTTCTGCTTTGTTCCATTTTCTGACAAAATTCAATGCTCGGCTACTCCTGAATTCCCCCCTGAAAACCATACAAACACTGTACACCTCGGTCATGACTGTAAACAATCCCAGTTGGAGGACCTTTAGAAATTAATTTCATTAAGTACTTGCAGAGCTTCTCAAGGGAAATGTTCCAACTGGAAGGTGATGGACCAAGACCCAGTTTTTTTTTTTTTTTGGGGGGGGGGGGGGGGTTGTTTAAGTTTTCCCACCACATTACCCTATAGTGAGAAGCCAAGTTAATTAACAGAGCCTTGTGAATCCAAGATTCCACCAGGAACAATTAAACATACATAAGTTAGGTGCTTGGTTATCCCACCTCATTCTTGACATGTATCTAATGATCTTGAAGAAACTTCCATTGCAATGATAGAAATAAAAGGGCACAAAAGACAACCATGGTTTGTTACTTCTGGATGGTTATATGTACTGTTCTATTTTAGAACTGAGGTATCTGGGCCAATATGCACACCTTGTACATGTGCTATGTTATTAAGAATGATATCCTTTGATGATGTTTCTTCATTCTCTATTCAATTGAAATGTAAAATAATGAAGCTGTCCGAAAAGAAGGAAGGGCCGAAGGGGTGGCTTGTGAACAAATCCATGATGTGTCTCATACATTCTGGAAACTCTTTTCTGCAGAAATTTTATGCAAGACATTGCACCAAGTAATGAAAAGAGAACACCATAGAGATTTCTTTTCCCGACACCAATGGTAGAATCTCTCAATTTTTCTCAACAAATATTAGAATAATATGTTTTATGAGCCACACATAGAAGGCATACACCACCACCCTATATCTCTTGCAAAAAAAAGAAAGAAAAAAAACTTCTACCAAAAAAATTACCCAAAAAAGAAAAAAGAAAAAAGAAAAAAGATTAAAAGACAATTGCTATACGCATTTTAATCTTCAGACATGAATTGAAGGAAGCTCCAAATGGCATGGGCGGTTCTGATCCAATTCATCCCGTAAAGAGGAATACGGTTTATTGGCGGTAGAAACTGCTTAGAATCGATCAGTTACATTTTAGCTTTGTTTGGCACTATTTAGTGTTGAATCTCAATTGAGTGTTCCCAAGATCAACTTTTTGTTCTATCTAAGAGATAATAATCTATCTTTAGCTCAAAACCATACATCCATTTCTCTCTGACCCATCTATCTAAAGTCTAAACCTTAACTTGTGGTTTTCCTTGAATGTCTTCCCGGGCTTTTTGGGGGGAAATTGACTCTTCAAAGAAGAGGTAAGTAAAGCCTCAAACCTCCAACAAAATTATCTCCAGTTGTTTAATATAATCTTTCGGACACCTCTCCTTTTCTTCTTCAAAACATGCACCTCACGTTCTATGTTGGAGACCAAAAATAGGAAAACTACACAAAGCCCATCAACAATCTTCTCCACATTTGCATCTAACTCACCAAAATTCCAGCAAAACGAGACCAAAACAAATCCTACAGCAATCTGCCACTCAGCCTTTCTCTCTCTCTCTCTCTCTCCTTCCTTCCTTCCTATAGGGAGAGAGGGGTTTCTCCGCCGTCCCTGTCTTCTCATTTTATTCTTACCACAGTGATTTTCTCCAATAACAGCAGCAACAACTGTTATCTCTCAAGTAGTTCCAACTGTATTTACCTTGACCATGTTCTTCTCTTAGATATCCCTATCCCTGCTGGAACCCACAATGGTTAGAGCATGTGAACACGATCCCATCATTCAGAAATCCAAGTCTTTCACCTTCAAAGGGATATTTGAGATGACTGGTCGCCAGGCCCAGAGCCTGGTTGTTGATGCTATTAAAGGAAGATCAATGGGTGATGAAAATAAGGCTCTGCTCCGAAGTCAGGGATCAAGGTCTGATAGGACATCTGAGAATCAGCCAAGTGCTTCTGTACTGACTCGTGAGGGTGGTGGTTCCAAGTCACGTTCAAACAGAGAATGTGGTGCGGCTGGGGGTGGCTGCCCCCCAGCCAAAGACAAGAACTCAGGTAATTAATGGCTTCACACTTTTTCTCCATATCAACAAGCTAAATAGTTATATACTTAGGACCTTCTTGGTTTTCTATCTGTGATTTTCTTACAGAATGTAAACACCACAGAGGTCATAACATGCATTTTACCTTTGAAACATGAAAACAATCCATAATGTAATAATGCTTTTAAGGTGTAAAGATATCTGAATTGAGTCTCAAATATTGGAAAGGTTATTCAAGTACAGATCTCTTTAATCTATTTATTCATATCAATTCATCATCTTTCTGAACTCTTTTTCTCTTCTCCCCCCTCTCTTGTCTGGTTTGGCTCAGATATGGAATTGATGAAAGAAAGGTTCACTAAGCTACTTTTGGGTGAAGATATGTCGGGTGGAGGGAAAGGTGTTTCATCAGCTTTGGCTCTGTCGAATGCCATTACCAACCTCGCAGGTGGTTTCAGTTCCTGTTCGAGACTGTCTCCTTTGCTGTGTTACAATAAATAAAACTGAAATTGCAGGGTCTACACATGATGAATGAAAATTACAACGCTTAATGTAGAAAGAAAGAAATAGAGCCTCATTCATCTGATACATTTCTAGAACACTGACTGCATATGTTCTATCATTATTTGAAAATTAGGAAAAACAAGTCCTCATAAAGGGTTTAAGCAAAGGTATTCAGAATTTCAAAGTACATGTTTTCTGAAAACAAATTGCGTACATGGTAACTTTTATCAGTAAATTGGCTTGTGAATTTTCTTAAGGTTCCTAATTTATACAGCTTCTGTCTTTGGTGAACAACGGCGCCTGGAGCCCATGCCTGCTGAGAGGAAAATAAGATGGAGAAAAGAAATTGATTGGCTCTTATCAGTCACCGATCATGTTGTTGAATTGGTCCCTTCCCAACAGCAAACCAAAGATGGAACAATGGAGGTGAAATACTTCTCTCCTGGAAGTCTCTCTGGATCAATTTTGTTATATGTATGATGTTACTTCCGACACCCTTATAATCCTCTCTGATCAAATAGATAATGGTAACACGCCAACGAAATGATCTGCATATGAATATCCCAGCCTTGAGGAAACTTGATGCCATGCTCCTTGTAAGCACTTCAGAACTTAAATGATTTTCAATGGTTCGGAGCTGGGGAGACCTAACAGCTACCATTTTTCATTCTCTGCATGATTAACAGGATTACCTAGATAACTTTAAGGACCAGAATGAGTTCTGGTATGTGTCAAGAGATGCAGATGATGCTGAAAGTAGGAATGATGACAAGTGGTGGTTACCCACTGCTAAGGTACCACCTGAAGGATTATCTGATGTATCACGAAGATGGCTGCAGTTCCAAAAGGAATCTGTAAACCAGGTACTAAAAGCAGCAATGGCCATAAACGCCCAGGTTCTATCAGAAATGGCAATTCCTGAAAACTATATTGAGTCCCTCCCAAAGGTAAGAAGAGCAAGATTGCTGCATTTTATTTCTATAAAACACTCGTAATTTATTTACTTATGCATTTTTCATTTGTGTTAGAATGGGAGAGCAAGCCTTGGGGACTCTATATATCGAAGTATTACAGTGGAACATTTTGATCCAGAGGAATTCCTCTCTACTATGGATCTTTCAACAGAACACAAGATCCTAGACCTCAAGAACAGGATCGAGGCATCCATTATAATCTGGAAGAGGAAGATGAGCAACAAAGATAGCAAGTCTTCATGGGGTTCAGCAGTGAGCTTGGAAAAGAGGGAGCTATTTGAAGAGAGAGCAGAAAGCATTCTAATCCTTATAAAACAGAGGTTCCCTGGCATTCCACAGTCAGCATTAGACATAAGTAAGATCCAATTCAACCGGGTATGAGCATGAAGCTTACATTGTCTCAATCTTTCTTAATGATTTTCTATTAATGTACACAAGCTCTAAGAAACCTCAGATACACAGGATGTTGGACAGTCTGTTCTAGAAAGCTATTCAAGGATACTGGAAAGCTTGGCCTTCACTGTCATGTCCCGAGTCGAAGATGTTCTTTATGCTGATTCCCTTGCTAAAGATCCATCGCTGGCCGAGTCAAAAAGACAACTTGCAAAGGATTCCCTTACAGTGGTTGAACCAGTAAAGTTCTCAAGCCCTAGTGAAGAATTAGAGTTGTTGAATTCAAGTGAGACACCTACCTCAATGACATTATCGGACTTCATGGGTTGGCAATTGGATCAAATTGAAGCTGAGCAAAAGAAAGATTCATCAGAGAACCTAGAGGAAAATTGTAAAGATGATGATGATGATGCTAACTGTGTGAGCAAACTTCCTGATGTTGGGACCAACAAGAAACCTTCCTACACAGATAAGCTTGAGAACTTGGGTGGCAACTTGAGAAGTCCAACTGCTCGTCAGTGAAACAGAACTATAGAGAAAGTGAGAGAAGAGGGAGATATAAGGAGATTAACGAATGTAAAGAGAGTAATTCTGTACAGAGTTTGAGTGGAGCTGGAGTTCCCAATGTAAATATTCAGACCCCACATAGGAGTCATTTTTAACAGTGATCACATTTGCGGCTGTTTTATTCCTATTGTGGACAGTATCAGGTTTGATGCATTTGGGTGAGGCTTCCTTCTGTATCCTATGCAGATGTAATTGGCTGTGTAGAGTTGTAGCTACTGACCTCTGTATGCCTTCCATTATCATGGAGATATCAAAGTTTGTAACTTCCTAGCTATTTAGGATTGTTAAATTATATAATACTTCCAATAAATCAATAACACATACTGAAATATAAACTAGCTTCAGTTAGTTTCTTTTAACTAGGTTGGTTTTGTCCAAACTTAGAAAATTAAGTGTCCATTATCAGGAAGACAAGGAACATCAGCAAAGTGTCAATTGAATTTCCAAAACTTGTTCCTAGGGTTATTTTATCACAGAATAATCTGGGCCATGGCCATATTCATGATTCATTGGCAATAAACCATACTGCTAAAAATATTGCTCCAGGGATGGGAATTGTAACTATAATTGGCCAAACTAAGGACAAACAGGTAGGTATTTGCGTTTTGCATTATCAGAGGTTCAAAATAGTTTTCAAGGCCTATATGCCACTCAGCATTGGAGGGGGCTTGGATGCAAGGTGACGGGATACCCTTGCAATCCAGGTGACCAAGGCAACAGAATGTGTTGGTCTGACCATCTTGACAACCTGCAATATATACAACTGAGAAAGCACCAGTCTCTGTGGAAATCAAATTCAAACCAATACCCAAAGCTGAAAGTCTGAATAACAAGAAAGGTTGTCCCAGGAATCCTGGACATACTTACATGTTGAACCCACACAAAAAAGACATTATAGTAATTCTATTAACAAAGCAAAAAGGGGGGGGGGGAAGAGATTAGATCTTGCCACGTGGCCCAAGCTTAGGAGGTAGTTGTGGTCCCTTCTTGATGGGTAGAATGTCCCCTGAGGCTGTGGCGCTTAGGTAGGCAAGGGTAAAACCCCCTCCAAGTATCAAGAACTTGAGCAACAAGCCTCTCTTGGTAAAAGGAGCTGCAAATGTCTCAAAGAACTTGCTCTGCAATTCCAATTTCACACAAATTCACCAGGCTAGACTTAGAAATATAAAAGAGAAAAGGACTTTTCTAGACTGTATCATTCTAATGCAAACCATAATACCATAAGACAGCATTTCAATTGAGTAATCAACGAAATGAAAGAAAGGACATAATAGGTAAATGACGTACCTGCAGAGGATTGTAGGGAGAAGGAGCATCAGAACCATACAAATCCCATTGGCCAGTAGTGTTGCCTATGTCCTCCAGATCGAAGTAGACACTCTTGTCACCGTACTTAGCTACCACTGCTCCTGATCTGTACACACACACACACACACTCATCAAAATTTACAGAAAATCCAATTTTAAGCCGAAGTGTTTGGAATCCAAATTTAGTGATTCAAGGGCGAATCGAGTGAGGTACCTAAGGTTCGTGCGGTTGACATTCCGACGAGTTGGCTTGCAGGAGAGCTTGGTACCTGTGATGGAACTTCCGGCTAGGCCCTTAATGGCGATAGGTTGTACAGATGCTATGGTTGCCAGAGACGCCATTACTCTTCTTGCTCTTCACAGAGGTGTTTTTTTTTTTTTTTCTCCTTCGGCCGGGAAAGACAAAGACTAGAAATAATTAACTCGAAACATTTGCAGGATTTGGATAAGCCAGGTGGCGCACTGTGTTTGCCTTACGAGAATCTTGGATTCCTGTGTAGCCTGACACGTGGCATTATGGTGGATAAGCCTATCTGTTCAAAATTTGCGCGCAAAATGATCTACCCAGGCGTTTCTCACGGCCACTCACTGTGGCAAGAAGACAAACAAAATCAACCCACTAAATCAATTTTTCTTTTTTTTTTTTTTTTTTTTTTGAGTGGTAAGAACTCATTGACTTTTCCTTCCGTATGAAAGTCCAGATACTCTCCATTCACCTTATTTGTGTCTATTTTCATATAAGTGTAGATCCCTCACTCATTTGAGTATAGGTAAATGACTATATGAGTAGACTCGATGGAGAAGATCTAAATTCTGATTATGGAGTTAATATGTAAAAAACTGAATGAAACGTTAAACCCACTGAATGAAACGTTAAACCCATGTCGTAATGACATTACTGCAAAAAAGTTAGGGATGGTATACACACCCACACACACATGTACACACACAAAGAGAAAAGAAAAAAAGGAAAAGGTTATAAAGCCTCATGAGTCATCACTTCTTTAATAGAATTTTTGGGAAATAAAACTAAAGAAATTTTGCATCAAAGTGCCTTTGAGTGAAGGACTGTAGGTGATTTTTATTAAGGTGAAAAAAAACACCTACATGGTTTTAACAGTATGGTATGTGTACTAGTAATATTATAGTTATCAACTTAATCATTTCACAATACACCTCTCAAAGAGTTTTAGTTGAATCTAAATCCGATCGTAAATTTTAGCCTTCACTAACGATCCTAATGTTACTAAAGCTTCAAGTAAAACATCTTTAAAGAGAGAGAATTCTTTTTGCTTCTCTTTTCTTACCATCCGAACATTGCCTTAAAATTACTCTTTTACAGGAAAAAGGAAAATATGGAGAAATTCTTCTGCAGTGGAAGCTCTTTAATCACATGGCTAGCTTTTCGTCATGCAAATGTTATATTAAGAGGAAAAACCATTATACCGTCCAGAGATATTTGACTGCAAAATCATTCAGATTAAAAATCGAAAAAGGTCTGCTTATCTACTTTGATTTTGAGTCCAGAATGCTGATCATCTCTCCTTTCCGTGGATCCTCAGATTTCTCTGTTTTTGGCACACCAAAAACAACTCATACATTGACGAATAACTTACTAATAGCTGTTGTTATATTGCCACGAATAACCCGAGAAAATTAGATTAGCTTACATCCATTAGACAACCTACTTTCACTGTTTTAAAGCAAGAAGGGCAAATACAATGTAAATCTTGAAAAATAACAAAATTGTTCTCTCGCAGAGAAAAACCCATGACACAGACACAATGTGGATGAAGACAATACATCTTTAAGTATAAGCTGAGTATTCACTCCAGTTTTACTCTGTCCATATCAGTGATCATCTCTTCAAACTGTATAAGATACATCAGTACAAGATACATTAGAGGGGAAAAAACACAGCCAGACATCTCAAGCATCAATAACCAATAAGCATGAATAGAAGCAGACCTTTACAATCTGGCGTATAAAGTAGTCACCATAATGCTTCGATGATTTGGATTCTACAACATGAAGCATGTCCTGCAATAACAGCCACAATGCAATTTTATGAGTTCTTGGCAGAGTCAAGAAAGAAGATAAATACAGAAGAAAAAACAATTGCAGTTCTGATAGTTCATACTGCAAAATTATATGCTTAGTTGAAGTATACAGCTTTGTAGAACAAATACCTAAAGTACTCGAGTCATTAACATTAAACAGATAACTAGACCAACACACACCCTTTATTTCCAACCCAAGAACCTTGTTGAAGGGTTTGTTTTATCAAGAACACGAGATAAAATTAGATGGTAGAATCAAGCACATACATCGTTAATGAAGAAATCCACATCAGCATTGGAGATAATCTTTCCTTCACTATCAACAGCATGTGTCTTGTGCTTGTAAGTCATCAAGATCGTCCTGAATAAAATGTCCCAAATAAATGTCTAACAAAATTACAGAGTACAAAAAGGAATAACTTCCAGATGATATTAACTCAACCTGAGAGTGGGTTCATCCACTTCCATATAAGTAGCGAGCTTCCCAATAGATATCGTTGAGTACAGTTTCAAGAAGGTGCGGACACCGGCTAGCAACTGCTGCTGTTTGACTTCATAAAGGAATAACTTCAACTGAAGTCTATACGCATCCTGCGAAAAGGCATACGTACATCATCTGTCTGTCTAAAATTCTAAACCCTGGGATTCAGGATCACCATGCCAAATGTCAAAGAAAAAGCACAGGAAATAACTGAACTACACCGTACAGCAAAGGATAAAATAAAAACATTACTTTCCCCTCGTAAAAGACTGGAACTTTTGGGCAGTTGGATAATGGACTCGTTAGGTAAAAACCCATATGAAAATTTTAAAAGCTTCCATGAACATGCAGTTATAAATGTGGAGCTAAAATGAGAATGTATTGGGAAAGGTTCACAAGAGAATAGCCATACCATATGACAATCCAAGATGCTGCAAACTACTATGTTATGTATAAACAAAACACAGAAAATTTGCAGATAAACTGAACACACTTCTAAATTGACTGTATCTACAAAACCTGCATGATAGGGTGTAACCTTAATCTTCAATCCCAAGATGTCATGATATCAGTTGCTTCTCAGAAGGGTTTCTTCATTAGTTTTCTCTTCTCTAACCATGCGAACCCCATATGGATTATACCATTTTACACATTGCCATTAGTGTGGCATGCAATTATTCTCCTAAACTGGTACCATGGGGAGCCCTTACCCATAAATAAAAAGAATTACATAATAGTTGGTTAATAGTCCCATGGATTAAATAACATGGTTTCTTCCAAGTATAAGGGAAAGCTATGGAACAGGAAATTTACCTGGTTGTAATTTACAAGAGGTTCTTCATAAATTGGAGCTGATGGGGTGATGAACTTGGGACACGCATATGAGAAAAGCTCGTCATACAAAGAATATGCTTCATCATCATATCTCTGCATCCTTATCATCTTCTCACCATACTTCTCCCTCAATTGAGAGTTCACATTTTCCTCAACAAGTTTCGCTTGGGGACACAAAGAGAGACAAATTGCCAATAAGGCATACATCTGCTCATTCTTCTTCAATATCTGCTCATATTGTGGGGATTTCTGATGATAATTCTTGGTCTTATAGATGTACAAGAGAATCTTATTGAATTCACGAATTGCTTCAACATACCTGCAGGAAAGCTAAATAAGATGTTGGTGCTGGATTGCTAAGATCATTACAACACGAAACACACTATAAAAATGATTAGTTGAACTACCAACGGATGCACCATATATAAACAAAATATTAAAAGTAAAGTATATGAACAAAAAAAATACTTGAATTTTCCCTGATGGAGATTCATCACCAAGGGCTTGTTTGCTCAGAGATAAGCCTATGATTGGGTTGTGTATATGCTTGGCTTTTGATCCCATAGGATTTCAACGAAAAAGGCCACTATTATCAGCCTAAAATATGGGTATTATGGCATACAGGAGTAGCTTATTTTATTATTATTATTTTTTTAATTGGCTTATTTTTTGGTTGGTTTGTTTTTGTTCAACTGAGTCATTTAGTTCAGTTTAGCTAGCGGTCTACCTGAAGTTATTTACCTTCTGTTTTCTTTGTTAGTAGTTACTTTCTATTTTCATTTATAGAAATTCTCAATGAATAATTCACATTTGTTTAAAAACTTTTATGCTTTGTGCTCCAAGCAGAAAGGACCAATTGGAAACTTCCTAATTTTTCGAATTTTAGAACCCTGCTGCCTCCTTTACCATTATATAATGCAACTCCTTTTACAATGTTGCTACCAAGGTTGTAAAGGCGGCAAGGCGACCAAAGTGACTGGGGCTCTGCCTAGGCGATTAGGCAACAAAGCGGCACCTAGGCTGCAATAAGGTGATTAAAGCAGTTGGGTCAAAATTTTTCAATATAATTACTTTTAAATTATTTTTCAATACAACTACTTTCTATAATAAGCTAAACATACATTCAGTAGTCACATTCATTCAAAAAAAAAAGAAAGCATTCAAGAATCATAATTATGATAAATCATCCAAAAAAAGAACATAAACATAAGTTCATCTCATCAAGCATCATAACAATGACTATGTACTAACAGGGCCAATACGATAAATTAATAGATCTTATTATTCCGATTTCCAAGTCATTGTCCATTTAATGATTCATTGATTCTCAATGTTGAGTACGGTTCATGCCTCATGTATAAAATGTCAAAAAAGTGGCTGCTCTAGCCTTAATGAGGTAATAAGGCGCACAAGGTAGCGCTTAAGTGAAAAGGGGCAAAAAAACAATGCATCAATTAAACGGCTAAAAACAAGGCGGTTGAAAACACTGGTTGCTACTGTTTGCATCCTTGCTGGCTTCCATGGAATTTCCCTTGGCTATTTGGGTTTGAGGAAAAAGGGACTGGCATTTGATCCAGTTGACACATTGCAGTGGAGAGCCGAGAAGGTCGTGATATGTCCATTATTCCCCATCTATTTGTTTTTGTTGATAGCCATACACTAATAAGCCCCATATGGGCTGCTTTTAGCATGGCCTAATGAATAAATGGGGTGAGTGGGGGGAGCTGGACTAATAAAATGATTTCTAAATTTCATTATTTCAGTCATTCCCTAGTAATTTATCCAGTTTAAAATAATAATGTATGTTTGAAAATGCACACACTTAAAGCCCACAAATGTCATTATCAAACTTTTGCAACATATAGTATTGAAATGCCTGCATCATTTCAACTTCTTCAGTTCCTGCAGTAAGCTATGGTGCCCGTATCTCACTGTTGTTTAAAAATCAAAAGGCAAAGTCAGAATCAATATCTCAAAATTCTAAGTTCATATGGTTTTAGGATCTTCTTCTACTGCATTTTCCCCTAAACACTGCTTCCTGCCACTTCTTGCAACTACAGCGTTTAGTCCATGTGTGATGCTCACTGCGAATTGCTTCTGTATTTCCATTCATATACTCCACGATGCCTGGATTAGCTTCTTCACTCTTTTCCCCAATAAGTATGATTCGGCATGGAAAATTTTGTAGCATTTGAGAGTTGAAAAACTTAAAACCACTACAGTCAAATTAAGAACCAAATGGGGCATCATATCATAGATTAGAAAGAGATCATGAGAGAAAAAAGATGACCCTCCATTTACTACACTAAAGGAATATAATACAAATATCCAAAGTTCAAGTGAAAAATGAACATAACATCAAAAGATTACATACCTCCGCAACATAAGGTTGGCAAACCCATAATGGTATATGGTGGTTATATGGCTTCCAATAACACTAGTGTAAACACCTGGTTGACTGATGTCAATGGGTTGCAAACACTTGAGACCGGTGTGATAATCCCCAAGGAGACAATGAACTCGCAGCAAACCCACCATGCTGAAATAACCCAACACCTTCAAGACATTGCTTCCACCATTGTAGTCATACCCATCAGTAGCAGTGAACTGTTCCAGCCCTTCTTTCTCCTGCTCTAAGATCTGAATAATCATGGACTTCTCCACAAGTGCTTGCAAATAGTTGAGCACACCATACACATTCCATGCCTGTAAAAAATACCAATCGTAATATAATGGGGTTAAAAATGCATAATAGTTGGTCTTCGTGATTTATATAGAAAACACCAAAAATTAGACAAATGGAAGCATACAAAGCGCTGCCTACAAGAGGTCATTAGTGCACAGTTAGCTTCTCAGTCGTTTAATCAGGACGAGTTTGAACCAATCTCTATGATACCAATGAGACCGAGAAGAAAGTGTACGTCCGAACTAAAGCCATAAAGTAGTAATAGGATTGGAAATGGATCTAATAAGTAATTCATAAATGGCTAAAAATGAATCTTTAATATACTTACAAAGAGAATATAAACATCAATATTCTTCTCGCACCCATCCAGCAAGCAGGAAAATAATTCCAAATAACAGGGGAAACCATAATTTCAAAAACTAGAACTTCTAATAGAATAAATAACTAAATTTACCGATATCAAGCAATGAAGTACAACCAGAAAACAGAACATGAAAAGAAACAGATTAGCATAGAAAAACGCCATCATTCTTGTCATGTTTGATTACTTAAAAGTGATACCTGATCGTACTGCCTAAGAAGTGCAATCTCCTGCTCAGTTTTGGTCTTCATCTTAGCTCGGTACTGGCAAAATGACTGGAACTGATAAACAAACTCATCGACCATGTCCCACAACCACTGATTCGGCAATTGCATATTGACCACACCATGCAACACAACCTGGAACAAACTACAGTAATTGTCCCATGAATCTATTCTCTGCCTCAGCGTTGGTGACAACCTTGCATAGAGATGCCGAAACCACATCTCCCTGTACAACAAACAGAAGACGTGATCGTTGTCGACGTAAGACGCAACCGCGTCCACAGAAGGCCAAGGACTCTCCTTGAAAATCCGATCGCTAAGCTTCTGGAACGAACCCTCGTACATCTGATGAATTTCATAGACATTCTTCTCCCTAATGTGCCTGTAAAGATGAACCACGAACGTCTTCACCGGGTCTGGTACGAAGTTAGGATCATACCCTTGATCTTGTTCCTGCCTGTGGCCTCCGCCATTGTCGTCGTACCCGGCAACATCGTCATAGTCGTAAGAGGCCGCCATGACTGATTCTTTCAATCTGGTCGGCAGAGAAACGATTAAACTCGCAAATTTTATCAAATGCAAGCAGGAACTGCGGGAGAAGAAGAAAAGAGATTCGCCGTTTAGGGTTTTTGTTTTGCGACCAGAGATCAGAAGTAACGCTGAGAGTGGAGAATGAGAATCTACTGTCCCCACAGAGAAATATAGTAGAAGATAATCTCGACTGTTCAAAAGGAACATTAACATCCAACGGCATTACGGTTTCAATGAAGAGGCGAATACATCGTAGGATTGTCAATGCAAAGTTGGTTGAGTGGTAAAGATTCATGGAGAGGTCTTGGATTCGACTCTTGCGGATGATATTTCATTTCCAGTATTAAAAAAGTCAGTACAAAAAAAAAGAAAAAAAAGAATACATTGTAGGATCCATTGGTACGAAAATCGCGACGGGAGCTTAGTCCACAGTACACTGTGTCGGGGATAGGGCGATATATCACTGTGTCGCTAGGGGCGACACGACTCCCCGAGTGACACGATATATACTATATGTTGGTGATATATCGCTACATTCGCATATATAACAGTATTTCATTCGCCCCGTGTCCATTAACAACAATATGTGAAGTACGAGCCATACTCATGAAAATAGGTAACGACACACCCTTGCTAACTCCGACAGAAAGCGATGGTCTTTTGCCAACTAAGCCATCCTCATGAAATTTTGTATTTTTTAACTAGATATAGATGCCTCTAAATGGATATAAAATTATAAGTTAGACCCAATTTTAGAAATTTTTTTTCTTGTTTTTTTTGTGATTGGTTAAAACTTCAGGAGTAATTTGAGTCATGAACTTATTAGCTTTTAGTCTTAATCTTCCAAGTGTGTAATTGGTAATGCCCATGTATGTAGAAAATTCTGTTTACCAAAAAAACATGTGCAAAATTCTCAATATTCAAATCACTTTGATTTTACTCGATGAATTAACTAATGTACCCTTCATCTATAGGGAATTAAAAACCTGCATGAAGCCCATAGCAAATTCAAATTGCCTGCAGCTATAGATATGTCGGTCATCCTCTAGCCAAGCAAGGTAGAAACAGGTAGAATCTGTAAAATAGGGACCATTATCTAAGGGAAGAGCTGTTCAACAGCTTCATGCATCTTCTGGTATTGTTGATTTCATCATGGAGTTGTCTTTCGCTCAGATGCTATAAACAATACAACAAGCAACAAAAGTTTTTAATCCTTAGTTGAGATCAACCAATCATCAGAAAAAGCATTGTCACACTAGTTAACTTTAAAAAAATGTCGAGATTGTGAAAGAAAGAATAGATGTATTACTTGTACAATTAGTTTGTCATTTGAACTATGTTACAATTGAACAACAACTATCCATCTTCACACTAAATTAGACAACTAACCATCTTCACACTGCATTAAATATATATGTTGGTAAAGATAAAAACAACTATCATTCTTCACATTGCAACCTTTCCTTAATATTCTGCAATGTACATGAAATAAGAGTAGTAACCGTTTCTACTGACTCCATAGTTAGTTTGGCTGTAGGAGAGCTCTTTGCTAGGATTTGAAGTGCTATAGTGAGCAATGATCCCCCTTCCATTGTCTTCTCTTCTGGCTTAGAAGTGAAAACCAGAGGCATTGTCTCAAGTCCATCTGGAAGAATTGAAAAACCTGAAGGCAATATAGCAAGGTTGCTTGAATCGCATCCTGTCATCACTGATTGCATGCCTGTAATGTCCACTGGAGCATAGACAACCATTGATTCAAAAGCATTTGTGCAACTATCTTGGAGTATCCAAATACTATTGTCTTTGGATTTCGTTGCCTGGATTTAAAATGGGCAATTTAACATTTAACAAAAGCAAGTTATGGTAGCTAATTAAGATTATGAGAATGCCAGTAGTAATAGGGAACTCACTTGAAGAGTCACTGTATTACCGCGGTCCTGTCCTTTGGCCAAGTTTGCAATTGAATGGGCAGGACCTCCAGTTGACATGATGTCCCACTGAGATTTACCCAACAAAGTAAGGCTAGTTGATTAATTAAGTAATAAGATGGAATGACTTACAGAGAGGGTAGGGGATGAATTAAGCAGTCTTACCTCGTGTCGTCTAGTTTCATCTCTCAAGAAATCAAATAGGACATGAGGAGAGACAGACAAACAAACTGAAGAAACTGCACACAAAATCACCCCAACAGGTTCTACTGGATCATTCAAGTTTTTCCTAGAAGCGACTCTTATGTCATCCCCTCCCTTTGTTGAGATTTTGGTCCATGTATGAAAGCTAGATGCACCCAGTGAACGACAAAAGCTCCATGTCATTCGCTGTGCCAACTTCAAAATGCTTTTCCTACCAGCTAGAGTAGCAACGCCTGGCAGTATTCAGGAAAGCAAATCAAGAAATTTGAAACATGCATTTCAGATTGATCGACATATGAAGAAAATTTCTAATTTACCAAGTGAATCTCTTGTAGGAACATTGGTAGCCATGAAGAAAACAAGCCTTTCGCATTGGAGCTGCAAACTTGCCATCCAATGCTTAGCACCAAATGCAAGTCCACTACTCACAATCGAACGAAACATAGTGTGTACTGCACTCTTTTGACATTCTAGGTGCTCTACCCAGATCACCTGGAAGGAAATATTTCAAGATCACGAATAAATTAGAGACTAACAACACTGATTTGATGCGATTTAGTTCATTGATTAACGAATTTGCATTTTATGTACCTTGCAGTGGCCGTTAGTTTGGTCTTCAATGATGCAACCAGATGGGCGTTTTCTACATTTTGGTGCATCCACATTTTCTTCAACTTTGTCAATGGATACATCAACTACGGCCCAACGCTCAGCAGATATTTGTTTGCAATACCGGATGAAATATACCTCTCTTGTGGGCACCGTGGGCGTCAGCATTTGCAGCTCCGCAAACATCTGGTATCAATAAACTGATACAAAGTTTAGAAAATTTTCAATGGTAGAACATATTCCAAGGAAGAAACAATTTCCCCCATAGCTCAACCTAATACGTGGTGGCCCAGAATTCTTTTTTCCTTTTTTGCCTAAAAGATTCTAAGTCTAATTAACCAGAAAATTTTCACTCACGAAGAAGAAGTGGAGGCAGAAATAAGGAAATATGTGCTCTAACTCTGTCAGGTGGAGATTGGCAGGGCCTAGTGAAGACCTGGATGAGCGCAAGTTTTCTACCCAAAAAAATGATGAGCCCATGTTCAGCCCATATGGATCCAAAACTCAGATGGGCTCACAGCATGAACTCCTCCAAGCCCAGATACAAACTCTCTCTCTCTCTCTCCCCACGGGGACCACCGGGCCACCACACAATTGCAGAGCAGCAGGCAGAAGCAGGCATATAACTGAAACACTAAATAACTCACCAGTTGGACAGCACCATCTCTGTTAACACCTTCACCACTGCAAATAACATCAACAGTGGTCGCCTTGGAGACCATGCCAGGAAACATCTCTCTCCATTGATTCTACAAGGTGGATATGAACTTGTGAGAAAACTGAATGAATCAAAATAAACTTGCAGGACGCACAACCACAAAGAAGAACAAGCTAAACCCACAAATGGAATTTAATCGTATTCGGCAAAACCTTACAAGAAATTCTACCATTTTAGAAAACCTCACACCACTTTCACACCCACAAATACCACCACTAACCTGTTTCAATTACAAATACAACAAAAAATATAATTACATAAACCCACCAAATAAAAAACACCCAAACCCAACTTATTGTCCTTCTATTTGCAACTAAAGCTACCAACTAGCCCAACGTAATCTATCATAAAAAGAGCGATAGATTCAATACCGGAGGACATGGCAAATAGCAGAAGGAGAAGAAAGAATGAAAATCGATCTTACCACATCCATAAAAGCTTGGACAAGTCGAGGAAGCTCGACAAAGGCGACACCGGTCTCTCTTGAAGCTTCAATTGATCGCCTAACCCGTCCATTGCTTGGGCTATCAGTGGAAAAGACTCGAAGGTATTCATCATAATTAAGTATCTCGCGACCAGTTTCAACACTCCTGATCCATAATGGTTCACCTGCAGTGGCCATTTTGGTGACCTCTTCCACGGCTTGATCCACAATTTCCAAAATCTTAGACTTCTCAAGCCCAAAAACTCCTTTGTAATAGTCCAAACTACTCCTGTTCTCTGGGTCATTTCCTGCAGAACCTGATGTGGTAGGTGATGCCGTTCCTGGCGGACATTTCCCAATGCTTTGTCGTAGCTTCTCTACCTACAAGTTGAAAATGGCAAGTTACCTTCCGACTGTAACAAGATGATTTGAATGCAAAATTTAACAATTAAGAGTAATCGTTTAGCTAGATTTTGGTATCTGCAAACCTCGGCTTTCAGTTTTGCGTTTTCTATCCGTAATTGCTGTTCTTCCGTGGTTACTGTAGCAGCATCTCTACTAGTGGTAGCGAAACCACAATTTGGACAACAGGCCTTCTTAATTGTCTCTCTCATGGCTCGATTTTCTTCCCTCAGTTTGTCTATTTCAGCTTTCAGTAAAGAGTTCTCGTGCCGCTCCTGGATAGCCTGCAACACCCTTACCAGTCAACATTACAAGAGGAGAAATAGAGGAAATCCCTCAATGCAAAAGAATTCAGTACTTATACCAGTAAATACCTTGATTTGAGTTCTACGGTTTTGAAACCAGAATTTGACTTGCCTTGGAGCAAGACCTAATTGCTTGCTCAATTGCTGCCTTTGTTTCTCATCTGGATGAGGTGATTCCTTAAACAAACTGCAATTAGCAATGCAAATGAACAGATAAGTCTGTTATAATTACACATTTACAGGGAATTCTTCATAATTAAGCTTCTCAATTCTCATTTTTTATTTGTTAAAAACCAAATAATACTTCAACCAGTATATGGAACTCTGCGACACGGTAAATCGATTAGACTCTGGCAGAGAGACTAAAATTTTGTGTCGAAAGGAAACAAAAAGAGAAAAAGTCAAGAAAAAAAAGATGAACTAAGAAACTAAGAAGCAGGGAATTAAGTTACTAACGCTTCCATTTCTCTGATTTGCTCAGCCGTATGCCTATGATACTTCTTTCTCTTCTTATTCTTGTGTTTATCATCATCGGCATCATCTTCTTGTACTGCATCTGCTTCGCCGTCTTCATCAGATTTTCCAGGACCAGTGTTCTCACTGCTAATCTCCAGCATCTCATCTCTGCCTCCACCACCACCGCCGCCGCCGCCAATGCTCTCTTCATCTCCTTCCTCTACCTCAGGACTCCTCGTTGCCACCGGAGTACCAGCATCTCGGAATACACCGGCCTTGAAGAGGAGCAAAGAAATCAAAACAAACAAACTCAGAAAACGAAAAATCAAAACAGAGAAAGTAATATATTTAGTTAAAAAGTTCGGAGAGAAGAAGCGGTTACGAGAGTGAGAGAAAGCGCAGGAGAAGCAAAGAAATCTTTGGTTCGAGAAGAAGGATGATTGTTCGACATGTCCAAAACCATGGCAGTTACGAGCTCACGATGACGAAGCGACTATTTTAAGGAGAGCAACAATGGCTGTGCTGTCTGCAACTAGAGAGAGAGAAAGAGATAGATGGGAAAGTGGGGTAAGGTGGATTTAAGGACTAAAAACAAAGAAATTGAGAGTTTCTATCAGAAAATTTTAGTGAGAGAAGAAGAAAAGGCTAGTAGATGTTGAATGTTAGATATGAAGGAGGTGGGAGAGTAGACTGATCGATCTGAGCATTCATTGTGAACTGACGTGGCATGCGACACAACAAACTTTTAAAGTAGTTTTTCGTTTTTTAAATATCCAACCGTCTTTTTTCTGTTTGTTAGTGATGTTTGACTCGGAGGACGGAGCCGAGCTGAGCCGATCTCTCTTAAACTTAAACTTACAATGATTTCCAGCCGGCTTGGAAGAGTCTCTCAACTAACCTTGTGACTTTCAAGGCTTCAACTACCTTCGAGGCCAGGTTCTTTCGGAGAGCCGCTCCTATTAGCGAATGGTCCAGATGCATTTTAGAGTTTGGAGTAAATTTAGACCGTTAAATGAACACTTCACTTAAAGGTCAGATTTGCTCTGGACTGTAAAATGTTCTATGCCTTTGACTACTGGGAGTTGTGCTGCTTCCAAGCAAAGTCAAGTTTCTTGTTTCAAATTTTTGTCGTTAAAATTGATTTTTATTTGAAATTGTAATTATTTTCATTTATATATATATATATATATATATATATATATATATTTATATATATATATATATATATATATATATATATATACATTTATTTATTTAATTTTGTTACAAAACGGGGTCAAAGACCCAAAAAAACAAAATCAAATCAAACTATAATACAACTCTTGAGAAAATCCTCTCAAAGGATGTCTGTCATACGAAGATTATTGAAAAAGACCAAATCATCTTCCAATTAGCCGCCTCTTAAACAATCAATTAGCAACCTTGTTATTTTGACGACTCACATGAATTATCTCCATCCTTTTTGTTAAAAGACTATTAAGCTTAAGCCTGTAATATTTATTTTACTAATTTATTCTTGTATTTTTTTGAGATTACTGATCCAACTTTGTACTTAGGAATTATTAATGCCCCTACTGTTAAGCTCTATTAGTTAATTAATGATGTGACATATTTATATGTTTCAAAATTTTCTTAATGACTTTATTACTACTTTATCCCCTATACTTTTTAAGATTACTATTCCAACCTTTAACTTTGTCAACAATTACTAATGCCCCCTACTGTTAAACTCCGTCAATATACTGATGATGTGGCATTTATATATTTTTTCAAAATCCCAAAAATAACCTTGCAATTATCTTTTTACTTATTTGCTCTTTTTTCAGGATATAATACTACCCTTAATGGGAAAAAATTAACTTTAATTTCACTTTTCTTTTTAAATAAAAAACCATCAAATAAAGAAAAGATGTGATTTTTTTTCTCTAAAAATAAATCACCAAATAAAGGAAAGATATAATCAAATAGAAACTAAAATATTAAGAAATATCAAATTTAATTCAAAGCTGAAAATTGAAAATCACATCACCTAATATATACTGACCATTATATTTGTTACCAAATTTTCTATCAATTAGATCTTATATGCTAATTTGTTTGTAAAACTTCCATCATGGTGATTATGAAAAATTTAAGTAGAATGTGAAAGTTTCAACAATCATAAGTATGTGGTCCCACCAAATCCAAAACTAATTATAAAATATAAGATTTTAAAGATATAATTGACATGCAATATAGTTTCTATAAATGAGGGTAATGCCATATTTTTTATTTTTTTATTTTAAAGGCAAAATAGACATTTCATATTTGATGTTAATAGCCACGTAACACCTTTAGAAGTGAGGGGGGCAATAGTAATTTCAAAAAAAGAGAATTTGATTAGTAATAAAACCAAAGTATAAGGGGCAATAGTAATTATTCCTTTATTATATTATTTTCAAATAAAATAAGGTTAGATTCGTAACAAGGATAAAATAGTAACTAAGCTATAGTCTTGAGAGTGATCCGTAATTATCCCTAACCGGGACCTATAGTGGCACGTGATGAATGTCTCGTACATTAAATTTTGGTCGTCACGGGACTCGGAAGTTGAAACTTGAAACAGAAGTAGAGGAACCGCTAGAGATGGAACTAACTTCAGCTAGCCGAGCTGAGCCGAGCCAAGCCAAGCCAAGCCAAGCGTCATTTGTCTGGTAACTTTCCCGCTCAATTTTATCAATTCGATCATAGACTGGATGTATCGCACCAATTAAGGGGTTGAAAGTAGTGAATGCAATTAATGAATTTGCCTCCAAATCCCACTAATTTATATTTCCCACTCATCCTACTTCTAACTATTTCTTTAATAACAACTTCTTCACAAAGCAAAGGAACTTCATCAATGGGGGAACCTCTTACCCTCTTGAAACTGTCAGATTGGAATCTAAATAACTTGGTGGGTCCCCATCTTATGACAAAGATTTTAATCTTAAGATTGTAGAATACCCATTATCCAATATCAATGGGAATCATCATCCATGGAGAATCTAGAGGGGTGGCTCAGTTGGCAAAGCCTAACACTTTCACGAGGTTAGAGTTCGAATCCCCCGAGGTCGCGGCGAAGCCCCCGTTTATATTAATTATATAAAAAGCGCCTTGAGAATGTAATCGTGGTGTGCACAAGCTGGCCCGGATGACCTGCATTTCCAAAAAATAAATCATCATCCATGGAGTGTGTGATCTAGATTCAAGGAATTGTGGGCCCAAAGGGTGAAACACAAAGTGATATAAAGATGCATACATAATTTACTAAGATTGGATTTTTCTTAATCATAATAATTAATAAGGACATTCTGATTTTACAATTATTTTAGGTTCCAAATCAAGTAGTTGTGGAATGGTAGATATTGTGCGGCAAATCACATGCATGGAAGAAGCTAGTAGTTCAGAAATTTATTAATATCGTTTGTGTGCACTCTTTTTGGTGAATCTCCTTTTTCTTTCACCTTTATCATTGGTTCTTTTTTTTATCTTGATTCCTATAAGTTGCTTTATGTTTATTCATAACCAAAGCAGTAAGGAGAAATGAAGGAATCTAAAGCGTAAAAAGGAATGAGAAAGTGCAAACACACTTTAATAAGTATGCTTTGGTTTCTTATGTTGCAAGGTTTGTCAGTGAATGTAGATATTTTTCCTTCACCCATTTAATAGCACTATTTGGTGACTTAATTTAGTTTTATATTTTTTTCAATGAGCATTTTTATTTTGGGTTAAAGTTTGTCATTAAGCATGATGGTCAAGTAAACTCCACAATCATGATGTAAAAATTTAACATATCTGTAGAAGAAAAAACTAAGTGTGGTGATATTTATAAATGGAAAACCCATCATTTAAGTTGCTAAAGTTGAGTTACAGAAGTTTCACTTAGAAAAATTGTCTTGAGGGCTTGGTCAAATTTTTTGAATTTAATGCTTGAAAATTTCTTGGTTATTTTCATCTTTGGCCTAACCATTCTAAAAATAGAAGAACATTGTTTTTAAAAGTAGATAAATTGCTGTTAAACTAGTAACTTAAATAACAAAGCTACTGTCACAGGTCAGTCTTTACATCAGAAATGTATTCAATTTGGCATTCATTGCCCACAGGACGAAAGGAACTTTTCCTAAGGGTGAAAAAAAAAAAGGGGTGGGAGGGGTAGAAGAAGGTAAGGTCTCTCTTATCTCATATGCCAAGTCAAGTTTGGGTTCTATGTTTATCAATTTAAATAAAGAAAGATATGTCCACGTCACCCTGAGAGGGTATGCGACACCGGCGGCTCCAACGTGTGTACAACATTTATCAATAAATGTAATTCACATGAAGGTTATAAGGATGATCACTTTGTTACAGTTTCCTATCTAACTTTGGGAGATTGGCAGTTGTTGAAGAGTAGATATTAAGAAAATTAGGCTATCACAGCATCACCAACATTGTCCACAGGAATTGAATTGGATAAAATGCAAGAAGGAAATGCATGGGGCGTCTTTCACAAGCCATGATGTGAGTTTATATTTTGTGGCACTCATTCATGAATGCTTATTACTTTTTTGAAGACAATGGAATTTGATTATTTTTTTAATAAAGAAAAATGCAGATTGTGATCTATATTGCTTTGTCTCTTCTTAGTTATTAGTGTAATTAAGAATTCAGAACATCTCTCTCTCTCTATTTTTCTGTGTGGAATCAGTGTAACACTCCCTAATCCACACACTGGTCTCATCATACCATTGGGGTTTGGTGGCATCAATTCATAAAGATCAAACTTGTGGTCTCAACTCTCAAAACCATCTAACACTGCACAGAGTACTGATTCCCAACTACTTGACTTAATACCCTATTATCAATTCCTGATATTTGGGTGTTTTCAGTTCTGTAGAAAGTTTGTAAGCAATTTATGTCCATGGTCATTAGGAACTTAGCCTATTTGACCTGCAACTAAATGGGATTGTTAAAATGGTAGGTTTGATTCTATTCACCTTTAAGTTTGCCATATTGATGAATCTCGAACAAGTATTATGAATGCCAACCTACTGCCCATTCTCTTATCTGCCATTCTTATACATCTGAAATCTCATTTATTATATTGCTGCAAGGTTTCATTTACTTCCAACTTCAGAGTTCATCTATTAATTATCCTGGGTACAAGGGTTCATTTACTTCATCGACTCATCTAGAGAAACACCTATGTGTTTTCTAACTAGAAAAAATAGAAGCAAACCTCATTTTATTTTAAAAGGAGACCAAGTCTACCTCATACATGTAGGAGGAAAAGGCATTTAATTACTTGAGATTTTAACTGTTGGGGATGAGAAGAAGAGGCATAAAACTCTCATGTTGTAGAAAAGGAAAGACAATACATTGCTGAAATGTGCTTTACAAGGCCCGTTTACTACGCCGAAGAAGAAATGAGAAGTCACTGCTGAGCCTTAATGATTTTCTAGTCCTCTCTTTTTGACGAAATTTTTGAGTAACCTGAAACAAATTTACCCTTCTTCAGTAAGCTAACATTGTCAATCAATTTAGGATTAGTTGGTGATGTGTTTTCTCAGAATAAATTCTGGTCTAAAATCCATTCTGAAGTAATGATATAGAAAAGAATCAGGTTTCATAACATATATTGAGAATTCATATACCAAGCACAGCATATTAGTATCAGTGTATGACAGTTTTCTGTTGCTTTTGACAGAAAGCCTTAAGAGGCTAGAAAACGAACCTGGAAATGAAATGGAGATTGAGGTTTCCAAGATATGGAAGGGACATTCTGAAGTGGCACTAAAGTAGAGAAGTCAAATCCTGAAATGAAACGGATGGGGAGATCAACAGAATACTATAAAAGCAAATTCAGTTTTAGTATATCCCAAGAGACTGAAATTAGATATCATTACCTGATGGTCGCACTGTAGCTGAAGGTAGCTTATGTGTATATGTGGATAATAAAGGCTGCATGTAATCGTCCTCACTACTATGATTAGCCATGATTCCAGAAACATTTAGATCATAGTGTCAATACAAGTTAAAATTAATCAGAAAATTTTGCCAGTGACAAATCAATAGATACAGAAAAGGAAAATGGTACCTTGATATATCATCTGAGTTCTCAAGATTTTGTAGAGCTGATTAGGAGACCAGATGAGCAAAAGAAAGAAGATCATGGTTATTTACATTTCCCTTATAATTGACAACAACTGAGCTACACAATAGATCAGAGAAGAGGATGGTTACATGGTGCAATATATTGTGAATGATGCCTCGGTAAGTCTTCTCTGAAGCACAATTTGGTAAGATCCAACTTGTGAGCATAAATCTCACATGCTAGAAGTCTCTAAACAAACACATTCACACAAGTTCAGCAACAAGCAAAAGCAATCAAGAATGTACTGATGAACACTTTTAACTGGGTTTTTTTTATACGTAACAGTAATGGAACTTGTAAAGTAATTTGCCATCTTAATTTTAGTGTTTTTCTTTTTCCCTTTTGTAACATGTACTGACTAGAGATAACACAAACCTGTTTTAAACAATCAATCCGAAGTTCTGCTTCTGGAATTACATTACTCTTTGAAAGCCTAAACTCAAGATTTGTTGAAACACTTCCCAGATGATCAACAACCGTAACTAGTGCCCTGCAAATATACTCCTTTGTATTCTCCACCACCCTGTACATGGATAAACCAATCAACATAATAAATATAGGGAAGAAAAAAATTCACTTGTAATATGGTCTATTGGGTCCGGGTTTGATTGGTTTTCTGCATATAGCGAGTTGAACCAGAAATGGACCGATAAAGTGTCTGGTCCGATTGGTTTTGGCCCATAATTGATTTCTTTACCGGTCTATTACAATGAGATATAAACAGGTAAATAACTAAGCGACTTGTTTAGTTATCTGAATCTAGATATTTCAAATCTTTGGATTCATGAATCGGAGATTTATACCTGTTTGGTTGTAAAACATCCTCACTTTTTCACCTAAAAACGTCAATTAAGTCATTCTTGGGTATTGGCTGCAATCTATGGATTCCACCATAAGTATAAAATTTGTAGATTCATGAGGAGTAATCTAACGGAACTCTATGAACTTCGATAGATTTGAGGCTAACCAAACAGTTAATTTTTTGAAACATGAATCCGTTGATTTGAAATCCAATTTCATTTCAAATCCTTGGATTCATATACCCAATTGATGGACTGAAGCGGGGAAAAAGAATCTCAATAAAACTCAAAAATTGACATTAACACGGGGGGGGGGGGGGGGGGGGGGGGGGGGGGGGGGGGGGGGGGGGGGGGGGGGGCCCCGGGGGGGGGGGGGGCCCCCGCACCCCCCCCAATACACATTCCAATGAAAGCCCAAGCCCATTAATTTCTCTTACTAGCCTAAAAGCCTAATCTGCTAGCAGCCCATATATCAATTCATTTTCCTGTATCGGATCAGCCGGTCTCTCCGATTTGTATCTCGTTGAATCGTACAGGACAATGATAAAGAATAAGAAGAAGAAAAAAAAACGACACAACCTTAAGCTAACCGATACCGATACAGATACGTAAAAAATCCGGGTTGGGGACCGTAGAGAAAACGAAGGAGGTTGATATTTTTATTCTATAAAATGGATTCTGAGCATAAATGGAATTTATCGAATTTACTCGGGAATCGTTGGTTTGCAGTAACGAGTGACACTCACAATTTCTTCGCGTTCGGTTTCGAGAATGACTTTTCGCAGTAATCCGCAGCGAAATAGAGCTGAGAGCGCAAATCCCTGAGCTCCTGCATACGATCACAAAACTTGAAGTTGAAAAACCACCTGAGAATTACAAAAGCACTAGTAGCAAGATGCCTTAAATGGAAAACAATTAATTATTAAATCCGAAAAGAGAGAAAGAGAGAAAGAGAGAAAGAGAGCGAGAGAGATGGTTTCCGCATGCTCACTTGCAGAGATTTCTCGAAGCGAAAAACGCCACTGGAATCAGCTTCGTCTTCAGCGCTTCCATTGCCATAGAGTATGATGTCATTCATCTGCATCTCCACCATTCTATTTCGATTTCATTCGGCGATTAGTATTAACACTGCTGCTACAGCTTGCTTTGTTTATAAATAACTGAGAGAATAAATAGATAAGCGCGAGATAAAGATCCAAACCAGACTTGATGGGAGAGAAAATTCCAAATCAATATAATTCTCTCTCTCTCTCTCTCTCTCTCATACGGATTACCACGGGCCAATGGAATCAAAAGATGTTTTCAACCCGTGATCTATTGTCCTTGATGAAGTTTGGAGATAAGAAGAAACAAACAAGAAATCATAAAACTCAAATCTTTCGCTCTCAAGCAGAAACACGAAGCACTGACTCTTGAAACAGAGAAGACAAAAATGTTTTTATAAGCCCGTGATCTTTCGTTTTTCACAGTTTCGCGTTTAAAATTTGTCGGTGGAATTTTAGGGATGCGGAACTGTGGATACGTGGCGATTCACGTGGACCCCAACAGTTTCTTCTGGCCGACCGGGCCATCCAGAGGAAACCGTTTTGACTCACGGTTCTATGTATCAGTACGAGATCGGTTACCGACATACCCAAGCTACCCGATATCCGCAACATGCCCAAATCTCGGATCAATTGATGTGGAACGGTTCCCCCTGGTCACAATTGTTTTCATGAGTAGTGTGAATATGGTGACTGGTATTGTTGACACAAAAAATGATATAGTATCGGATTTGATTCGGATGAACGGTAGGTATTAGAAAGAGTCATCTATTACAAAAATATGGAATTCGGGTTTTTTTCTTTCTTTCTTTTTCCCGAACCCTAAGAAGATTTAGACCTATTTAACACTAACATATTAAGGCTTGGGGGCACAATCATAGCTTAGTCAAAGTGTTAAGAGTTGGGAGAACATCAGACTGAAAAGGAGACTCCATACAATGCTAACGTAGTTTCCTTCTTTCATTCGTAAAGAAAAACATCATTTGGATTTCAAAGACCATTAAGTGTTGAATAAGAGAATTTCACATCATTCTTATGATACTTCTTTCACACAATAGAGGTGAAATTCACTTCCAAATACAACAAAAAAAATAAACATGAAAATCTCAATAAGTCTCATGTAAGATGACCCACCTTCTACTATATGGTTCAAAACCATCCAGTAAGGAGAGCTGATTAGACTCCCCTAACACCAACACCAACACCAACACCCCCTCGAAAAAAGAGAAGAAAAAAACATGGAAAGACGGTATTTTTGAACTTGATACACAAGAAAGAGAGCCATTAGATTGCGGATCAAATAAGAGACTACCAATAAATTATGACAAGTCGATATTATAAAGAATGCTACATTTAATGGTAAATAGGCCTCGAACCAAAACAAACCAAAAAAAATTGGTTGAATAGGCCTAGTCAACCGTCCACATGATAGAGCAAACGCTGTTGTTATCAAGAGCACCTCACAAGTTGCCCTAGGAATAGAAACTCCCATCAAACTTCCCTTCTTTTTGGTAAAATCAAACTTCCCTTCAAAGGAAAGTTTTCTTGGACAAAGTCCACAATGAATCTTCTAAATTACAGACCAAGTTTCCCCCCCCTTTTTCCCTACACGCCTTTGCCATGTGAAAAGATGGCATTGACATCAATGTAAAAATCTGAATAAGCAAAGTGGCATGCATCCCATCTTTAATCCAGGGATTTGCATGCAACCTTTTCATAGTTTTCGTTTTATCAATCGTTCATTTCTGCCATGTGGTCAATTTCACTGTCCTGAAACTTGATATGTAAGAATAGGATTTCAAATTCACATTCCAACCCCATTTGGCATGTGGATGTGCAAATCTAGTAAACCAACCCCTTTATCAGGGGGAAAATATTATACAATACAGCAAAAATAAGAAAAGAAACTTCTAAGAGTGAAGAAACAAGAAAAAAAGTAGTAGGCAGAGAAAGAAAATTAGACAAAAGGAACATGGTAGAGACAAAACTTCATATCATAATTCACAGCTAGAACTACATTCAGTATATAACCTTTGTATAAGGTTGAACATACCTCTGGACCAAAAAGTATCCTTGTTACACAACTAATATCTTCTGCTTCATTAGCCTATAAAGAAGGATCACCCGGAAGCACCTTGTAATTGTCTGTTCAGCGAGTACAAATCCAAGTTCCTGTAAATGTTTCTATATATGGTAAGAAAAAAAAACCAACCATCTTAAATTTCTCATCTTTTAACTCCACCTTTTTATGCTGGTTGGACCAAACTTGCTGTTACCACCAATGTTTGTTAGAACATGGTAAAAAGAAACACCACTCTCTTTGCCTTCTTGAAGTTAATGTGCTGCGTATGTCCCTGACGCTTCCAGGTAGTCATCAGGCTCATCCTCTTCATCGGATGATAGTAGGGAGGATCCCATCCATGACTTGAACCCTTCATTCACTCGCCTCTCCACATCTGGTGTCACATCCAGAGGAGCTGACTCTGACATTTCCAGACCAAGATTTCTACCAGCAAAGTTACCTCCATCAAGAGTTACAGCCGCCTTCCTTCTCAGGAAAATTGCAGTGCCCCCATACAGAATGACGAGTCCCCATGACGCGATCTCATAGCACCAAAACAGGGGCGAAGAACAGCTACTCCCCAGTGTGAGAAGGCTTGAACCCAAAAGCAGAGCAAGAAGACCAAATACAGTGGCAAAGACAAGATTGATAACAGATAAGCAGCGGACACCACCTGCATGACAGCCAGTTGATGGCTAGTGAAAAATGTGGACTACTTACCAAAATCAATGACTGTGGTGTAGGTTACAATACTGGGGTAGGGTTGCTGTATAGTTTTTAACAATAAATAAAAATAGATTGACAAAAGGGAGAGGAAGGGTAATCTGGTTGAAAGAAATGGGATGAATACGATCTACCACTCAACAACTCATAAATAGATCTGAAAATACATTTCCAATGTAAAGGAAACATGATACTTGACTTAAATTTGTATATGAACAAAAACATTAAGAAAACACTACCTAGAAAAGAAATTGTAGTGCCACTAATACCTTAAAGTAGGAGATTTTGAATATCTTCAAGAAAAGGAGTCCAAAGTCCAAAAACCTTTCTAGACATCCATGATCCAACACAGTTTTTCATGCCCTAAAGAAGGCTTATATTATGGACCCAAAGGAAGCTCACATTTAAATTGATCCCCCTTTTTCTGTCTATACAATGTTTTGTGTTTGAACTTTTCCATAGGTTATTATCCCACATTAATAACTTTAAGAATTTTTTACTAGTGGCTCCCTTAAGTGAGGGTAAAACTGAAGGCACCTCCCTTAAGTGCAAATATTATTGGTGGCTCTCCTTTTTATTACTTGTTACTCACATTTAACAAGTAACTTTCTGTTAAGTAATTCAAATTTTTTAAATCAAATGACCAAAATACCCTTGTGTAGGTGTTATGACCAAATTACCCCCATCGATGTCTCATCCCATGCCCAACCCTTAAGTGGGTGAAAGGGATTCCCCTTTCACCCATCTTCTTCCTATGCCTTGCTAGAAACCAACCACCACCGTCGGAAACCACCACACCACCGTCCCCCACCTTTCCCTACCAGAATCACCCACCATGTTCCCCCTGTCAGGTTTCGGTGTTAGAATTTGCCACAAAGAATTCCCAGCCACCTTTAAACTAGATGAGGAGTAGATCTATCGAAATAGTACTAAAAAGCCCCCAAGAGGTCATTTCTTTCAGTGAACTTAGCCAACAAGAATCCTGACTCTAACCACCAGACTCCAGATCCATCTCCAGTAAACCCTAATTAAATCTTCTCCCCTCTCTCAAGAGTGAATGCAACTGTTGCCATATAGATTCACTAGCCACACTCAAGAGTATTTGTTCAGACTTGAAGGTTTGGTACTAATTATGGCTTTACTACTTCCCCCAAGATTAAATTGGTAAACAACTTCTCTACGAGGACCCAAAAGTGTCCGTAGATTTGGGATTTGGGAATGATGAATGGGGATCCAAGTATTTTCTTTTTCCTGATCTGGATTAATTAGTCCAAATCAAAGATATTCTATATATAGCCCTCAATAGCAGCCAAAGGAGAGACTAAGAAAGTGAAATCTTCGTCTCAGTCTTCACTTCTGCCATGCTACTAAGACTGTTAATGGCGTCATGTATCATGTTAGTGTGCAACAAAGAAAAGTGAAATTTTTTTCTGAAGCACCAAAACTCTTCTCTCTCTCTTCCTTAACTGCCCAACCAGGTGGGTGATACAGTAAAATCCCACGATCTCTACAACGGAATCCAACAGAAGGAAGGTGGGGGCAGCAGTGGCCGGTAGGAGGAGGGGGTATGGTGGTTCCGGCGGTGGTGGGTGATTGCCGGCAAGGTGTACGAAGAAGATGGGTGAAGGGGGGATTCCTACACACCTAAGGGTTGGGTATGGGATGAGACAATGATGGGGGTAATTTGGTCATAACACCTTATATAAGGGTATTTTGGTCATTTGACTTTAAAATTTTGGATTACTTAACAGAAAGTTACTCACTCTGTTAAATGTGAGTAACAAATAATAAAAGGGAGAGCCACCAATAATATTTGCATTTACGGGAGGTGCCTCCAATCTCAGCCCCATTTAAGGGAGCCACCAATAAAAAAACCCAACTTCTTTATTAGGGGAAATAAAGTTTATGTGAGTCATCCCTTCTACAAGGAAATTATAATTTCCGTGCCTGAAAAGACATCAGATGCAGAGGTTGAAACCACGTTTAATTTTATTCTAAGGTCTAAGCTCTTTGTAAGGACAGGAACCCAGGATCAATGACCAGTCAGCCCCTATAACTAAGATTTGTTATTTAGCATAGAGCACTGAAACAAAACCAGCTTATTCTTGAGAACAGTTGGTAATGGTGCAAACTAATTTTCAGTTAATAGAGGCCAGCATGCATACGTCCAGCAAAAAACACTTCCAGAAGACTGCTGGAAACACAACAATCATGCAAAACTCACTCTTGCTATCACCAGCCCTTTCTGGTCTTTTGTTCATATTCATCAGTAAAGTAACTTTCATATCCTTTTGTTTGGCATAGGAGTTCTCAAATATTTTAACATGGCTAAACGAAAATGCTGACTACATCAGATTAACCAGCGAAGCAATAAGAAAATAGAAGCTTCTCTCAATGATATACGGGTATTCCTTAAGAAAAAGTGAATAAAACAGAGAAAAGGCAACAAATTCCTTTAGGATGCGAAGGAAAAGAAGATCAAAATAAACTACTGCACCTCAGTCAATCCTGAAGAAAAGAAAATTACAACAGCAGAGATGTAATTTTTTATTACCTAATTTCTTATTAACCAGAATATAACTTGAAAAAAGTTAATGAATTGATAATATTTGTTGGCAATTATATATTTTTGTAGGTGCAAGGACCCTAATAGAGACAAAAGACATACCCCTTCTTGAAGCGCAGTAGTTATTTTCCACTACCATTAAGCAACCATGTCTGGCAGGAGCAGAATATGCAACAAAAATTCCTGTGTATGGATAAATCATCAGAATTTGGAACCTAAAAAAAACATAAAAAAAAATAAAAATAAAAAGAAGAAAGAAAGAAACCGTTCCAAATTCTATAATGGTGACTTGCATTACAAAAAAGATGCTGAAGATGAACAACGATGAACATGAGTGCGCAAGCAAAGGAAGACATTTAACGACCTCATCAAACAAAATTGCGCAACCAGCATTAAGGATTTATTTCACATTCTATGGAATGCTTCACTTCTTAAAGTACTCCACCACAATACAAGAAAAGATAGATTAAAATGGAATCCCCTGGTCTTAACTAGGGTTTCTTGTGCATTAGAATTGGTTTTCAATTCAGTGGGATCAAACAAGAAAGTTTTCTGGTTTCTTGTGCATTAGAATTGGTTTTCAATACAGTGGGATCAAACAAGAAAGTTTTCTTTTTTGCCAATAATTGTCTCCCAAGTAATTGTTTATTAACTGGAAGACCATGGTGGAAGAAAATATATTATTGAATGTACGGAATGTTCTATCTCAAGCACCATGTATCCCAACCTTGTAAATGTTTACACTTATCCAAATGAATTGAATGAATAATTAATTAGTTTATCTTGCTGCGGCTGCATGAGTATCACCTGAAGGTCAAGACTGCTTCAGTAAATCAAATAATCCTAGTCACAAGATTGGATCAAGAAGGTGAATGGCTCCAAAGTATTCACCTAATCAATTGGTAACCACCTGAATGTGACTGTTTATCATATTCTTAGTGTGGTATGAGTCATCTACATCTTCATAAAATAATTCCAGGTATTGGTTCTTTTTGCATATGAAGATTAATATACACTGAATTCTCTTCAAAGACCTAAGACATCCTTTTGAATCTACAGAAAAAATATTTACTTAGACCCCTAGCCATTGAGAAAAGCCCATGATTGCAAGATCTATAATATAATCATAAATCTTCTCCACTTACCCAATATCAGCCCGATGGGAAAGCAGTGATAATTAGATTTGCCATCCATAATCTAGGTTGAACACCAAACCTTCTTCTCTCCCATGCCAATTAATTGCCAAAGGTTGGATGTTTAGAAACCTCACGATCCAGAAAATATGATTTACAATCTTAAGTTCACAAATAGAATACTATTCATTGGAGCATTTTAAGAATGTCTACACCTTAGACCCTGATTGTTTTATCCATCAAAAGTTTTGTCATTGCACAAAACTAATTGACATTCAGACAATTGACTAAGGTTCATTTTAATGGTTTAGGGTAATAGAGCTGTTCTCCTCCAGAACATAAAGTTCCTTTTCCCAACAAATTTCAGCTCACTGCTACCAAATTTATCCAATCATATGGACCCTCAAAACGATGAGCAACCATAACTCAACTCCCAGAAATCAGAATGTAAACCACCATATACAAACGCAAAGAATATAATTACAAAGTAGACAACCAGAATAAATTGTAAGAACAAAAGAAAAGAAATTTTTCCAACATTCCAACGTTCTCCCTGCAATCTTGAGGTCGCATGTGTAACAATAAATCTCAGAAAGGGGGAACGAAAAACACAAATATGAGATTTCGTGAACAGAAAACAGAGAAACGTGTGCCATTCTAAGTGCATTTGAAATTTAGTCTCTAACTGGAGCAAAATAAACAAGAACTTGAGAAATTAAGAATAATAATAATATTTAATAGTGTCAAGATTCTCTAACCTGCTACAAGGTAGACAACCGAAGAAAAGAAAAGGATAGCTGAAGGAATGAACACAACCATCCAGTAATAATCTGCCGCCTCTTGCTCGGTGAGATAAAACGCTCCCATATAAAGATCAGAACCTCCAGTCATGTTAACTGATAGGGACTGAACTGGCCGATCTTTACAGAATGGTCTCTTCCCCTTATAGCCAGGGAAGACAATCTTCAAGCTAATAAAACCAGAAATGAGGACTGCAAGCCATAGAATCGTCATTGTTACCATAACAACTGGCCTCCGGAGCCGGCTCCAAGCTTTTTCTTCCTCTCTGAGACTATCGTACTCATGCTTTGGCATGAAAGCCTGGCGAAGAGCATCACCAAGAATCGCCATTGAGTGATGTAGACGTGATTTTCAATATTTCTGGATCTGGACAGTTCTAGCTCTAACACCAACACTATCTTCTAAAATTCGAACCATGATAGAAGAAGAAGAAAAAGAAAATCTAGGGTTTCAAGAATTACTTTCAAGAAAGCTGAACACAGAAGGAATGGAATTGAGATTGTAGTTTATATTCAGGTGACAGACTTTAGAGGAATGAGGAGGATGCAGAGCGGAATTTAGAATCAGAATTCCGAAAAAAGGTTTTCCTGGGAACGATTTTCGAAATGTTTAAACTTTAAATCAAAATTCGCTGTTTATATACGCGAACATTTAATGGTTTTCGTTTTCTTGAAAACAGTTTTTCGTTTCCTTTTCGGAAAATGTACCGCTGCCTGATCGTGTAACTTCTGAATCAGCGCGGGTCCACTGTATCCGCTGGTAAGCCGTAATTCGGTGATGTTTGGTATGATTTTTAGTTTTTATTTCTGCTTAAATAAATAAAAATTGTAGTGTCCGGTTTAATTTATATAGCTTATTTCTATTTAGAATTAATTAAAAAAAAAAGCAAATTATACTGACACCTCACAATTGAGACTTTAAAACACTAACACCCACTTTTTGTTCGAAATATACAAATACCTTAATTCATCAAATACATAAGTCAATTATATTAGTAAAACAACTAACCCATTGTCTATTTTTCTTTAATTTCAAGAATGCTCTTATTAAAATTTGAGAAGAAGAAAAAAAAATCGAACAACAATGCCTTCATCAAATAACCTTCATAGAAAGAAAAATGTCTTTTTCTTTTTCCAAAATTTATTGGAAGGGTTTTATGTTTTTCCGCAATTTTTCCCCAAACCCCCCCCAAAATGTCTTTTTCTTTTTATAAATGAGAATAAGATTTCTTGGAAGTGTATAATAGTCTTAACGACGATATAACTAATCGTTCTAACATAATAGAATCTATGTGTTTTTCAAACAAAAAATGTGTTGTCAGTACTTTAAAACCTCCATTTGAGGTGCCAATGCAATTTGGTCTTGAAAAAAAATACAAAAAATTGAAAAAAAGTTGAGACCTGTTGTTAATTTTTCTTCAAACTAAGTTTCGTCTATTCAGTGGCTTTTAAAACACATGTGTTTATAACTTGCATAAGAGGTTAAAATAGTATATGTAGAATCAAACTCTTTCAAAGCTATTGATTTGTTAAAGCCTAATGCAAGAATACAAGGGAAAGTAGCAAGAGTGGTCCATGCAATAAAGGAATAAGTGGGAAGTTATGAAGGAATTGGATTCCAACATGTGTACCAGGAGTCCAACTATGCTGCTGACTAGATCATGAAAAGACTAACTTCTTTAGAGGAATCTTTGCAATTTTTTTTGGATCCACCCCAAGAATTGGAGGAGATCCTACTGGCGGATAAAATTTGCATGCTTGAGTAGTTTTATTTTTTAGGGTTGTTAAACACCCGTTTATTTGTTATAAAACAAAAACAAAAAAGTAATTTTAATTTTTTTTATAAGTTTGCCTTTTAACCCCAATTGCTTCATTTTCCAGCCAAATTTTCAGAAAGCATATTTCCTTCAGCTAACACGAAAAAAAAAATCTTCTATTTTGCGCAGCAGTGCACTTTTGTATCAAATAGAATGCCAAGATTGAAAGCATAATTTAAAATTTTTAAAATCCTCAATAGTCTTGTATTTGCTTTGTTTTCTCAACCAACCATTTGGTACAAAAATGCATTGTTGTACACAACAAATAAATGTGCACAGTAGAGGATGTTTTCCCAGCTAACACCGCCATTTTGGATTTTGGTTTACAAAAATTTTCAAATCTATTTTGAGGAAATCACAAGTTTCCATTTAATATGTTTAAACTAAACTTTACCTTTATGCTTTAGCCATATAGTCATATTTGAATTTTAGACATTATCTTAATACTTTCAAAAAATTTCCTCAATTTTGTTTTGTCACTATTTTTTTTTTTTTTTTTTTTGTAAAGAAAAAAGAGGGGATGCATTAGCGACGACCTAGCGCCCCCGCTACATAATGTTCGGATTTTTTTATTGAGTGCGACCTATGCAAGCATTAGCCCTGTGCACTACCAGTGCAAGCACTAGCCCTGCGGAGCCCCACCGGAGGCCTAGTATAGTCCATAGAAGCCGGTATCACTCATGCCTAGGCTAAAGAGCACACAACTGTCCAATGCAAAAAAGAGGAGCGAGGGGATTTCAAACCTGGGTCATGAGGTTTACCAAACCACTTGAGAGTGAACTTGGGACCACTAGACCATCACCCCTAATAGTGTTTTGTCACTACTTCATACCTACACAAGATGCTTTACCCTTCGTTTTTTGGTTCAAACAAAAGGCTTTATCTAAAGGTATAACTAAGTGAGAGCTCCACTAGAAGGCATATAGAACTTTATGCCTGTGATTGTTCATTTTCAAATATTATTTATATTAAAGTGTACAAAAAATTTTAAAAATAATAAAAGTGTCATGCATTTTGTCAGTAAACACATATTCCATTATTTTTTATAGTAAATTACTAAATTACATATACATCCCTTGAGTTTGTAAAAGATCATATTTACATTCCTATGATTTATTCTATTATTTCTATGATTTATTCTATTACGTTTATACAATTTGTATTTCAAGTTATATACCAAATACATTTTTACTATTAAAATAAAATTAAGTGATGAATCAACATCAGCTATATTTTGAAAATTCTCAAACTATCATCTTTTACCATCAATAGTAAAACCATTTCACAAAAAGACCATCATATCATTATTTTTCTCCTTATTTAAGTGAGCTCCTGATGTTCTATATATAACGTGAATCTTGATTCTATGACTTGCAACAAAAATCAATTATAGATTTCAGATTTTAGAATTAAATTGGTAAAGAAATTAAATTTAGAAGGGCTTGATTTAAACCTTTGGCAACATCTTCATCCTCTGTATTTTATGTTGCAGGATTTTTTTAATTTTTTTAATTTTTTTGGTTGGAAAGAGAATTAGTTACATTCTCCAAGCAAAGAGGAGATCGAATGGTGAAATGGGAGAAAACTGGGAAAGAGGATATTTTCGTGAAAAACGGAGTGAATACGAACGGATAAAAAAAAAAAATTCCCCACTTATTAGACTTGCAAGGGTAAAATGTGAAAAATCGGCGAACTGATCGATATACAAACGAATAACAGACGAAAATTGCAGAAAATTCATAGAACCTGAGAATCTAAGAATCACTCATCCCTCTCATATTCGTTGGCGGAAAATTCATAGAACCTGAGAATCTAAGATCACTCATCCCTCTCATATTTGTCGGAGATGTTTGCTACGACGGGCATGCTTGAATGCACCATTGAGGCTACTGTGGGCTCACTCTCTATTTGCCGGAGATGTTTGCCAAATCAACCGTGCTTGGATGCACCGTTGAGGCTGTTGTGGGATCACTCTCTATTCGTCAGAGATGTCATAGAAATAATGATTTGCAGATGGAGGTAGGAAGGAACAAAATAACCCTCCCTTTGGCAACCTCGGCTAATTTCACATAAGGGATGGAAGATGAGAACGTGAACAAAAAATGAGGAACAATGGTGGGAATCGATTAGAGCCTTAGAGGTTCTACAAAGATTCGAAACTTGCAAGTTCTTTTGAAGAAGAAGAAGATTGATCAAAGAAGAGACTTGACTAACGTTTTAAATCTCTAACTGAAAAGAGTGACGATTGTTTAGAGTGGGACCAGACATTTTTTATTGACTGATTTACTTGACCTCACAGTTTCAAGAATTAAGTTAAATATTAATGACAAAACCATCGCCAAAAATATCAACAAAAAACCGACGAAATTCACTTGTTCGCTAGGTTCCACCCTTGGTGAACTGGTGAATTTTTTGTTGGTGTCTGAGATTCATCCAGGTTAGCTTTGTGCGCACCTCTATTACATCCTAGAGGGAGCTTTGTCGTCTGCGAGTCCGGATCCTCACCTCCTTGTCGGGGGAGCACAGACTGCTCCCAGACGGTTTCCCAACTACACAAATACGTGGGCCCAGAGGTGAAAAATACTTTTTGGAAAAAATAAAATAAAATTCAAAATTTTACCTGTGGGTCCCACGTGTTTGTGTCGTTGGGAAGCCGTCAAGAACAGTCTGCTCCCCCGACAGGTGAGGATCCGGACTCAAAATCGCAAGGGTCGAACCCATGACCTCATCAATCAGAAGTATAGATCTTACCACTCTACCAACCCTATTGACCAAGCTCGTGAGTTTTGCCGAACTTTCGTAACCCGCTAGCAGTAACGCCACAGACGATTTGACCACTTTCAACGTAGTCGGTCCCGCCGTTTGACCACTGTCAGTGTGATGCTTTATTGTATGAAATCATGTCCGTAAATATAGAATCAGAGTGTTTCAGTGGCAGAGACCCCGTCCGTTCAGGGAACTCTCGTATAAGGAAAAATACTATAGCATGACCCCATATAAAATGCGTGCAGAGTTAGCAAGAGACTTCAAAACAAAAAAAATACGTCAGTGACATAAACCATTTTAGTTCATCAATCGAAGAATTCTCAGTCTTCGCTTCCATGGCTGCCTTGTCACCTCTATCCATAACCTTCTCAGAGAGCTCATTCTTCGCAATAACAGGTTCTCCGGCTGATCCCTGTTTTGTCCGGCAAAGTGTTTCCCTTCGCGGTCATGGGTTTCGATTTGCTCCGTTCAGAAACAGAAGGCCGTCTGTGGAAATAAAGGTTGTTCATGACAATCAGAAAACGGTTTCTTCTGGTGAGAATTTAATTTTATTATTATTTTGGATCCTAGTTTATGTTTCTCGTGATGGATACCTCTAATTGAAAGGTTGCGGGGAAGTGCAAACATAGAGTTATTAATTTTGAAAGACTAGATGAATTTAATTGATTGGTAATTACAATAGGCTTTTTTGAAGATTGATTGCATTTATCAAATGGACTATTAAATTTCGAGAGAAGCTTGAAGTTGACTGAGGTTGATTTATTTCGTATCTCCATCCATTCGCTGAATTTCCAGACTAGCAATTTAGTGACAGCAGCAAAGCTTAGAGGGAGGGAGGGAGGGAGAGAGAGAGATTTTTAACTACAACTCTTAAAAAAAATTTGTCAAAATATTAGACTGTTCGTCTCTAATAGAAAGGACTAATCCAAGAATTTTCTGTTTTCGGCAGATTCTGTTCAGTACTTCGATGTCCCTATCCTTTCTGGCTCAGAGGTTTGCTTCTTTATTTTTGGTAAATTACTTAGATGTGTTTCAAACCCTTAGTTGTAAATGTTTGGATGGAATTTATGAATTTTTTGGTCTTATCGCTGAGTGAAACTGTTGGAAGATTTGAATCAACATTGCGAGGGCAATGAAAAGTCATTATAGTTCTTATGGCTTTTTCTTTTTTCCTCTGTGATCTTTTGTTCTCCTTTTTTTTTGGGGTGGGTGGGGGAGGAGGGTTTTTTGTAAGATAAAATCTTAAGGTCAAGGCATTGAACTATACAATCGATCTTGTCGACTGAGAAGATGGGAGTTTCATGCTTTTAGGCTTCATAGCTAAGCTGAGATTTTCAGTTTTTCCTTTTTTTTGGTAAACAAACTTTCATTCAATAGAACGGGAACAACACTGGGAACTCGATTTAGATCCGAGAATCCCGGTGGATTGGCCCTCGCCTTTGAAGCGGACCTCCTGCCGGGGTCGCCGCGTTCCCCTGGGTTGCTGTTTTGTCCCCCCCTCGCTGAGATTTTCAGTTAGAACAGTTAATATATATAAGCTACCTTTTTCTCATTTATCCCCTTCAGCTTTCATCTCTCATCAATGATTGTCTGAAATACCATTAACTTTGTGCATGCTAAGGTGATGGAAAGGTTAAAAGCAAACCATGCAAACAGAAAAGGCATGCAGCTTTTCTTGGCTATGTACTCAAGCGTATTTGGTGGAATTACTACTGATCCTGCAACTATGGTAATCCCCATGGATGATCACATGGTCCATAGAGGACATGGTGTTTTTGATACAGCAGCTATAATGGATGGGTAAGAGCTTGTGGCTTGATAACATGTCTGTACCTACTTAAAGTTAAAAAGGAAAAAAGAAAAAAAAGAGAGTGATTGATTTCCATTTCAGAGACGTTATTTTTATTTAATGTCAGATGCTGGGATATTTTTAGCTTGCTATTTAGATTATATACTTTCAGTTCTAAGTCATTTCACTTTCTCTATCAAGGTGTCCTGGTTTGCATTTTATGAATTTTACTCTGAAGTACAGATTTAGGACTTCAATCTGATTAGTATTATATTATGAGTATGTGGACCAGAGACAAAGTTTGTATTGACAGAAAAAATTTCTTCTGAAATGAAAATGAAAGAAAATCTGAAGTAACATAAATAAGAGCTTAATTTTTCTTTTATAGGAAAGGTCCCTTAAATTGAATGCAGTTTCAGGCAATGAGGAAACCCCTTTGATATCCAACAATATGGGGAAGGGCATCTATGGCACATCACTCCCTCAAATGACAGTGATATATGGGGGGGGGGGGGGTGTGCCATTTCACTTTTGGGCCCATATTGTATGAATTTCTTTTTAGATCTTTTGGAACTTATTTAGAGTGTTTCTTAATGACCAAGTCGTTATTCTATGATTTAGTAGTTGTTTTTTTATCATCACCCGTACTATAGATGGCTTATCTGAGCCTATAAAGTAATTTAAGTGACAGAGTCATAGGATCAACATTGGAACCCAAAAAATGGAATTGGAAAATTTTCCAAAATTCTAGATTGAAAATTCTATTGATGTTGAGTTGAACTGTTGAAGCTTCACTGTTTAGCTCTTATTTAACAACAATGATATGATTAACATGATTTTTCTGGAAGGGCTACATCGTATCTGTTCTGTAAAATTTTCTTTCATTCATGTCCTCTCCCCTTCCCTTACTGTTTCTAATCTTTGTTGGCAATTCTGTACATTCAAAATAACTCCCTAAAACCCTACCACAACCCTAACTGTTAAATATCACATCAGAGGACTTCTGTATTAATATCCATGCTTTTGTGAACTAAAACTTTTTTATATGTAAAAAATTTCAATACCACAGATACCTGTATGAATTGGACCAACATATTGACCGCTTCTTAAGATCTGCTTCCATGGCCAAAATCAGCCTCCCTTTTGATAGAGAAACCATAAGAAGTATCCTCATACAAACAGTAAGTGTATCTAAGTGCAAGCAAGGATCACTACGATACTGGCTTTCTGCAGGTCCTGGTGATTTTCAGCTTTCTCCATCTGGCTGCCATCAGCCAGCTTTTTATGCAATTGTTATCCAAGATCAAACCCCTCATAGTTGGAAAGGTGTTAAAGTGTTTACATCATCTATACCGATAAAACCACAACAGTTTGCCATCATGAAGAGTGTAAATTACCTGCCAAATGTCCTATCAAAAATGGAGGCTGAAGAAAATGGTGGGTTTGCAGCAATTTGGTTGGATGATGAAGGTTTTGTAGCTGAGGGGCCCAACATGAATGTTGCATTTGTGACAAAAGAAAAGGAGCTATTGATGCCTAGTTTTGACAAGATTCTCAGTGGATGCACAGCAAGAAGAGTGTTGACTCTTGCAGAAGAACTAGTTAAGGAGGGTATACTCAGTGGAGTTCAAGTTAGAAATGTAACAGTGGAGGAAGGGAAGACGGCTACTGAGATGATGCTTATTGGGAGTGGAGTTCTTGTTCGCCCTGTGGTGCAGTGGGATGAGCATCTCATTGGCAATGGTGAGTAACTGAGTACTCTGCAAAATTTTCCTGATTTGGACTATAATATTTCATTGTAAGTAGATACAAATGGGTCATACTGAATTGCTTTTCTATTAATGCCAAGTAATCCGTTACCACTCTAGTTTCCTGCCTAGTTTCTGCTGTTGGTTCAGTGAATTCTTATTGTTGTTGGCTGAAAGCCTCAGCTTTTACATTGAAGACAAAAGTGTTTGACAGTTTTGAAGTTGATGAACTTGGATATTACTGGGTATTAATTTGAGCTTTGAATTATATGCATGCAAAGATTTTGGGAAGCATCATATAAGATTTTGCTTCCTCCACATCCATTACCTAGAATATGCTGACCTTTTTTTTTCACTCTTTCTCCTGAGGAACTCCCTGCTTTACTTTTTAACTTGGCAAATCTAATGCTTGATAGTGAACTTAATTTGAATAATTAAATCATATTAGGCTTTTATAATTGTATACCTCTATCATAATATTTCACAACTAATAGCTGTGATTTGCACCTTTTCTAGGCAATGAAGGTCCTGTGGCCAAGGCTTTACTAAATCTTATTTTGGAGGACATGAAAAAAGGGCCTAGTACAGTTCGGGTGCCTGTCCCATGTTAAGCCTCTTGATTTTTATTTTCATGGTGCATGCTGGGGTCTTCAAATTGCAGTTCTACTTACCATTCAATTAAGGGGCTTAGATGCTGCTGAGATGACTTTCTTCTGTACTTTAAGCTGCTTTTCCTTTTTTCCCTATGGAAAATAAAGATTGTTGTCTGAAGTCCTCGTAGTTATCAGATAATGTGGGACTGATCTTCCATTTTCTTTCTTTAGAAAGTAAAGTTGATGTTATAAAGATGTTGTCTTAAGTTCTTGTAGTTATCAGATGAACTGGGAGTGAGTCAGTTATGTTGCCTTTTCTCTGTACAAAATAAAGATGATCTTTTCTTGAGTTCTTGTAGTAATTGGATAAACTGGGCAGTGAATAAATTATCCTGTTGTTCCTTCTTCTTCTTGCTGCTGATGATGTTACTGTTGGAAGCAGTGTTGAAACTGTAACATTAGATTCACCGCAGAATAAAATGTGTTGCAAATGACAAATTGGGGTTTTGTCCACCTTACAGACTAAGGCAGGTCTTCCTCTAATCTGTATCAAGAACCCATAATACAGGAATCCAACAGGTGATTAGCCCCTATGGTTCATGAACTCACAAATCCAGCAACATAGACAGTGAGGTTAGCATGTCTGAAATAAATATCAGGTGATCTGTTTTAAGTATTCACAGGTGGTGGAAGCTGACAGAGATTCAAACGAAATTTGTTTCTACTTTAATTTTAGTGTGGGACTACTTTATTTGTTCTTTATATTGGATGTATTCCCACAAAAAGATTGGTTTGCTGTTTGGATTCTATCTTGAAGGTGACGGAAATGGCAACTTGTGCTGTATAAATTTTATTTTTTCCCCAGAAAGTAGGTGATTGACACTTTAAGATGGGTTCAGTCCAACCACCCTATGTTAAATCGATTTTTTATTTTTTGGTAAACAATCTTATTCAAAGCGGGCGGGGGTGAACATAATGCCACCAACCACTCAGCGGTAATCAGCCATTCTTTCGGGCCCGAAACCAAAAGGGTCTTCCTGGCTAAGAGATCTGCTATTACATTAGAACTCTTAGGAATAAAGGCAGGGATACAGTGGCGAAAGTTATCCTTATGTTAAATCGATGAATCCATAGGATGATGCAATCCCAAAAAATAATTTTGTAAATGATAATGAGAAGGATTTGCATTACATTGTTGTCTAGTCCATGATTCAGAGAATCTACGTGGTTTGGCCAAATTCCTATCTGGTTGACTTTTCACCTTTTATTTTGATAATTATCAATGCCTATAAGCTATAACAAATAGGGTATAAACGGATCGGATTCAGATCGGATAGTGGTAATATCAAATCCGCATCATATTATACTCAGAGGAATTCAGAAAATATCTTATTGATTTTTTGACGGATTTAATCAGATTCGGATGATAGTTGAATAGTGATTTTCTTTAGTAAATTCTTCTAAATACACATGAATACAAGTTTCTAGAATTTCTGCGTTTAGTGACAATATGGTATAAATTCCTCCATTCCATTCCCGTGCATCAAGGAGGTTCTTTACTCTAATTCTATATTTTTTTCTTTTCTTATTTCATTCAATCCTATAAGCATGAGCTCCGCAATTAACGTTATGTGCTTGTTTTCTTGATCTGGCCTGGCATTAGAGGCAGCGGGCCCTGATCCACGATGATGGGCTCGCTTTAACCTCTGAGTTATTTTTTTAATAACTCTGTTAAAATAAATATCACAAAATAGTAAATAAAATAAATAAAAACAAAAACACACAAAGATTTAACGTGGTTCATATATTAATGTAATATATTATGTCTACGAGCGAAGAAGAGTTTTTTCCATTATGTAAAAAAGGAATAGAAGGAGATCTCACGACTAATTGCCAAGAACGGTGTTACAAGAACTCTCACCTAAAACCCTAATTGAAAATTTCAAATCTCTCAATAATATGTGATAGACGAACATACGATACGTATATATAGACTCCAATCGGATAAACGGATAGGGCCCATCGGATTGGGTCGTGTGGAGCCCTCGCATTCCCTCCAAAGACCGAGATTAGTGGTGGGCTTTCGCTTAGGCTGATAGGTGCAAGTCCTCCACTTTCACCACAGATCTCCACAAACAGATCATTTGGATCAGCCTAATAAAATATATCCATGTGGGTCCATCTTCCAAATCCGGTACAGGAATTCAGATCAAAACATAACAAGACCAAATTCTGATTTATTTGTAAATTTGACAACAACAAAGGCCAAAGCTGCCGGACAACAATCTTAAGGATTTTAAACTTAAATCCAGGATCAAAATAAAATTGACTTGTATCCATAATTACAAAAACTCTGTTTCTCGTTCCTCAAGTTTGAAAATTTTTCCTTTTTAAATGTTTGAAACTAAAAATAAATGTTGGATCAAAGATTTTTTGTGTTGTTCTTTATCGAGTAATTCGATCCCAAAAACTGTAGAATAGGTCGCTTGGAAACAACCAGAATTAAAATTGGTCATAATTGATCGTTTTAATCGAACCAACTACTATTTTTAAATCCTGATAAAGACTCCGACATAGAAGAATCCTGAATTGATGACACGTGGAAGACATTCTTGGCGATCTATTTATAATTGTAATAAATAAAGATTTTTTCAAATCAAAATGGAAAATGGAAGCGAAAAATTCCACGCTCGTTGTCACTAAACGAGCTGCGGGCCCACAAGAAAAGTGAAAAGCAAACGTCAGATCTACACACGTTTCATTTTGAGGACACGTGTTGAGACGCTGTTGGTTGGCATTCTCCTTTGTTTCTCGCTGACACTTGCTCTGAACAGAACAGAACAGAACAGAAAAAAGAGAAAAGAAAGGATGAACGATCCGAAGCGAAAATTTCGGTTGGCGCAGAGAGATAACTCCTTTTCGACTCTGAAAAAGAGAGAGAGAGAGAGAGAGAGAGAGAGAGAGAACTCGCAATGCTTATCTTGGTTAAGCTTTTTGACACGGTTGGCTTTTGCTTCATTTTCCTCAGGATTTTAATCTCATACTGATCTCTACTCATCCAAGCAACGAACTGCCACCGGAATTTGTTTTGATCTCGTCGTGAAAACTCATTGCCAGACAGAGTTTCCAATTTATACCTGTTGTTTCGGAGTTGTCTACATTTGCAGAAATGGTGAATTCGTTGGTAGAGCGAGCGACGACTGATATGCTGATCGGTCCGGACTGGGCCATGAACATTGAGATCTGTGACATTTTGAATCATGATGCGGTGTACGCCATTTGTTGTCTTCCTCGTTGCATTTTCTCGTTGATGTTTGTTGCTTCCATCAACTTGTGGCGTTTTTCGTTATTGGCTTGCCAGTTTCAATTTCTTGTTTTCCCGGTTCTGGATTCCTCGCCGTTTTTACTTGAATTTCGGTTGTGTTTGTTGCCTCTGGGGGTATCGGATTCTGGAACATAAATGTCTGGATCACAGGGAGTGATTACTTTTATTATTTCTTTTCATAAGAATTTCTTCAGCACAATGCGCAACTGATCATACAATTCGGAATTAAGACAGATAGAACCTAGTATGTTGATCAGACAGTTCCAATTCAACAATGTATATCTGACAAATCCTTGTCCGAATTTTTCATTTGTAGAATATGTCCCTGGTATATAGAACTCCAAGTATCATGAGACTGTCATCTGTAGGTGTCTGGATTATTATTTCAATTTTCAGTTGGCTTTCAATCACCTTAGTTGACTTGATTGATGGAGGGTTAAAAGGAAGCACTCATAAAATTACAGACTAATTGTAGAGACTAAAAACATTAGTCATCAGGATTTATGTTAATCTTTACTAATGCACTTCTTTCTCATGATATATGCTGAAATTGTTAATTTGGTTTATTTCATCAGGCAGGCGAAGGATGTTGTCAAAGGTATTAAAAAGCGACTTGGGAGTAGGAATCCAAAGGTCCAGCTCCTTGCCCTTACAGTAAGTACCAACAAGACAAAATCTTTTTTGTCCACAGACTCCACACTCTTGCATTCGGTATGTTACTTTCCTCTCGTGGATGGAGTGAACAATGAAAATTGTATGCCATTTTTTAAAATTGTTTCAACCAATGATGCTTTTCTGTATATTTATTATTTTGCCATTACAGGAAAAAAATTAACAAAACTTGTTCATTTTAGGTTGTTGCTTGCTCTATATTCTTTTGATAGAGTTGAGAGGGATATCCCTTTCTCTGCTACTGAGGAGAGCATATGTCCAGATCTCAAGACAAGCCCATGCAGATAAAGATTTTTGATGATCGTATTGGTTTAAGTCTAGAGATTTTAGCACTACCTGATTGCTGATGCCTTATTTTAATTTTCAATTTCAGCTAAAGATGTCTGGTAGTCAGTTTCTATTTGTTGAGCTTATGGTTGAAGGGTTTGATTGAGATTCCTGCATTATAAGTGAAGTGCCTTTTATTTATATTTTTGTTTTCTGGGGCTTGGGGTGGGGGTGATTGATTGCATTCATTTCCTTTTTGTTTCTAAATTATTTTCAGTCATTTGACTGATAAAAGCTGAGGAGGCATTTTTGTTTGTTTGTTTGTTTTACTTGGGTGTCCTTTACTACTAAAATTTGTGAAATGTCAAATCTGTAGCTAGTGAAGAAAACTTAATAGTATAATTATATTTAGTTTGTCTAGCTATGCAAACTGTATTTGCATCACATTTTAAAGATTTCATAGATTCAGAAATATGTGATTTTACTTGTTGACTCTGATTTCAAAGGATTTGTTTTGGGTTTATAATCCATCTAATGCTTGTTAAACTGCTATGGGAGATAATCCTTTGCTGATGTTAGTTCCTGCTAATGTGCTCGTAGTCATAATGAAATCTGAAAATCCAGATTATGAATCTTAGATAAAGGTGACCTAATGAGGTCAGATCTGAGATAAAAGAAGCATAGTGTTGTTAAGGAAAGAATTCAAATCAATGGGAGTGAAGCGAAGAGAGATAAGATCGATCTTCTTAGGAATACAAAGATTGGAAAATACAAAAGAGAGGAGGTCAAGCATGAGATGCCAATCCCATATGCTGCTCAACAACAAAAAAATCATTTTAAAAAGAAAAAAGAAAACTCATATTTTTAATGAAACCATCTCTAATTGATGAAGGGGGTGTACCAGACATAAAAAGATCTCCAGAAATTTCTAATTCATCTCATAAAAGACTCCTTAATCACACTTACACTCAATAAAGTAAATGATCTCAAAACAGAACTCTATTTACATAAAGCTTTCTTATCTAACTCAAAATTCTATCCTCATTTATGTTTTGCAGATTAGCCCATTACAGTGAAACTCAAGGAAATAAATGGTCCACTGGACTGCCATCGGTACCTTGTAGATCTCCATATAAGATTAATGTCTAATCCAACTGCATCAGTTTATCTGGTGTTGAAAAAATAAACACCCCCTCCTGTTCTGTCCCCGGGAGAACCAACATCCACGGTTGACTTATAAAGTCATCGATCAAACCATTGTTGAGGCATACAAAATTTAGTGTGGCTAAGAGATAGCCTCCTTCGACATTTGCCCAAGAGATAGCCTGAGCACTAATGGTCTTACTAATCAATTTATCAAAAAATTTGGTTGACTGTACTGCATTTTGTCTTGTTGTTGCTCCCCTCTTTCCTTATTTCTGTCTTTCAAAACATGCAGTATTCTCTGCTTCTTGTGAAGTTATTTAAAATCCTGACAATTAGTTCCTTCTCTGCTTCTTGTGAAGTTATTTTCAACGTATTTATTTGTGTACTCAAAAGTCAAAATTTGTGTCCTTTCTTTCTTTTCCTGATCATATTTTCATGCAATAGTCTGTGGCCTATCTTTTCTCACAGAAACTGATTTGGTTGTAATTCCCATGAATGCCAGCTGTTAGAAACAATAATAAAAAATTGTGGTGATACCGTCCACATGCATGTTGCCGAGAGAGATATTCTTCATGAGATGGTGAAGATAGTTAAAAAGAAGGTTGGAATATTTTGGTTGATTTGGATGATCTTTTGTAGCTTCTTTTTTTCCTTGTCTAATGCTTTCTACATGATTGCAGCCTGATTTCCATGTGAAGGAGAAGATACTGACCCTAATAGATACCTGGCAAGAAGCTTTTGGCGGACCAAGAGCCAGATATTCTCAATACTATGCTGCTTATCAGGAGTTGTTGGTACGTGTTTGCATATCAGGACCCTAACAATCTCACTAATCCTTGCATATCCAGTCTCCTAGGGGAGGTACCACATTTGGCATAAACCAAATTTTCATAATTAAGATCTCATAGGTTCAACTCTACCTGAAGCCTTGTTTCTTCTTATTGCTAGATTTGACTTACTATGTTAAATATGATTAGTAATAGCTCCAACTAGGCTTCAAATTGATATCAGAATTTTGTGATCAAGTAAGGAATAGATGTCATTCCCTACCTTCTGCCATTTTTTGCACCGAAATAGTTGGGGTAAGTAGATATATAAATAACCCACCGTTGAATATTCAACCCTCCAGGGGTCTATGCACATTTAGAGATTAGAGATGTTTCCCCTGGCTCTGTCATGGCTTTTTTTGGATCAAATTGGCAACTCAGTTGGCTTCAATTCTGTGCCTACTCTGCATCAGCTTTAGTATTGTGAGAAGTTTTAACCCAAATATATGTTTCATATGGTAAACACGACTGAAGTTCTCAGAAGAAGGCTGAAGAAGTTATTAATTTGAAAAAGTTGGACCGTTTTAAATACAAGGGAAACAGTGCTATATGTGGTGGGGCAATAGTTGAGATAGGTCATGAAAATTGACACTTTGCATTTATGCACTAACACACCCATGCTTCTTTTCTTTTCTGAGAAAAACATTCTTTATGTCTCAGCGTGCCGGAGCAGTATTTCCTCAGAGATCTGAGAGGTCTGCACCTATATTTACACCTCCACAATCACAGCCTTTACCATCACATTCCCAAAACTCGCGTAATACTGATTATCAGCGAGAGGCATCCGACTCTTCACGCCCTGATTCTCCATCCTTGAGGTACATATGGTTTCTCTTTGTTTTGTCTTCCCAATGCAAGGAAATCTCAACTACCGAGACATGCACTCTTAATGCACTTTGGACATTTTTTTTTCTTCCCTCAATTTTTGTTATAACTGGATTCCATGATTTGAGATTTAGCATACAGGTTTAAAACTTTTCTGTTTCTTAGTATCTAACTTAAGCACTGGAAAGGTTTCTGAGTTCACAGAGAGCATACTAAGGTATTCCCAAGAGCTATGGGAGCGTGACTGTTTTGAGTGGGTTTCTTTTGTCTTTCTCCCCCCCCCGGGGGGGGGGGTTGGGGTGTTCTCAGGTTCTTAAACCCTACTGGATAGGATCCCAAGTAAACCACACTAGAAACTCAAAGATTTACTGAAAACACAAATCATGCAGATTAACATCAAACTATAGGAAACAATAGATAATAGGAAGGATAAGAAGTCCTTTTTAAAAGACGGGAATGATCTGATGAATGGTAGGGAGTAATCGATGATAGTGATCTTTGGGCAGAGATCTCAGGAACAGTAAAACTCAAATTAAATTACAGTCATCCATACTGATTCATCTGCTTATGTTTAAAACAAAAGCCCCAAAAGTTTGAATGCAACATAAAGGCTGGATTAGAAGTAATTTTGAAAACCCAAATCAGAAAACTGGGAAAAAGTGAACCATGTAATTCACGAACTCAAATCAAAACAGCATCAAAGTTGAGCTTGGTTAGCTCTAGAGCAGGCCTTTGATTCCCCACAGAATCATGGCAAACAGCAGCCAGGTTTGAGTGGCTATCAAATGGATGCTGACAGTGGACTAAAAAACAGAGTATATATGTAGGCATAAAATCTGTAGTATGAAGATGTATAATTACGGTGTTGCTGAAATAATAAAAAGAACAAAACTAAGATTAACTAATCCTACTTGATCTTGGGATGAAAATAATCAACCTAATCCCATATGCCTCCCTTGTACACACATAGACACATTGAAGTGGCTCAGCTCAAAATAAACACCAGAAATCAAAGGCACAGTACATATATAACCCATCCGAAGGCTTATTTCCAATAAGATAACCCCTCTAGATGACTCATTTGCATCATTGTTTTCCTGTTTGAAAAAAGCTAATGCAATCCTGGGTTCCAGAACCCTGAATTTGGGTTGCTATTGGCACTCCCAATGAAAAGAGTCAATATAGTGGCAATTTTGTAAATATTTTGAAGTTTAGGACCTTTGCAATAAAGGAAAACAGAATCTGGACCAAATGCTGAACTAATTTTTAAGAGGAGGCTTTTCTGGAATTCAGGAAAAAAGGGCTAGATAAACAGCATATCAAGAGATAAAGGGATGGAAACAAATCACAATTAATATCTGGTGCTCTAGTGAATAGGAATCGTTCAACCTCACAATGGAACAATAAATGAAAATCCACCCAAAAACATTAGGAATAAAAGGAAGGATATGGCAAGATAGCTCTGCTTAATACTGAACCCAGTTAACAATAGAATAGGGTAATCATAGCTGGAAAGCAGTATAGAGGAAGGAAAAGATGAAAGAGCAGCTCTAACCTGAGGGAACAGAACTGGAGAAAGAGTGGACAACCATGAGCTTTTGATTGATCTGCTGAGCACACAAGCAACTCAAAATGAACATATTCTATGTAAAGTTCCATGATTTGCATCCATTCTATCTTTCCATTGATTTCCCATGTTAACTAGCTATATGAAAGTGAAGATCACATCAAATAATTAAATAAGCCCTTACCAACCCCCTGTTAGACCAAATGCTTGGTTATATTCTGGCTCATTATAGTCTGAGTCTTCAGATCAAGTCATGCATATCCAGCCATGATAACACTATTGCATCAATATATACACCTAATACTTCAGTAATAAAAAACTAGAGTAATGTTGAGTCTATTAGTAATATTGTGGAATCCTTCAACATGGATATCCTCATCCTTATGTGTTGAATTGCTAGAGGGATAGAACTGAAGCATTAATGCCTTATAGTAGAGAAAGCTGATGAGGGATGCCCTTCTACATTTAGAGAGCATGCTGTAGTAAGTAAGATGATATCAAGCAAGGGGGGAGATAGAATAAAGTTTTCTAATCGTTATGCATTCTGGGAAGTTCTTATTTTATTTTATTATTTATGTGTGTCAGCTGCTGCTTCTGTTGCTTTATGGTAGTGTTTATAGGTGTCACCTGTTTTTAATTTTTTCTCACCTTTGTCAGCGTGACAGAAATTCAGAATGCTCGAGGTATAATGGATGTCCTTAATGATATGCTACATGCCATGGAACCAGGGAACAAGGAGGTAAGTCAGAATACGTGGACATGGTGTAGTCCTTTTCTTACCAATAATTAGTACACAAAACAATTTCCATATAAGCTAGAATACAGTAGTGGGTGTAAAATCATATGTTGATTGACTTGTAATTTCATCACGTAAAACCACAGGTTCAAGTAGCACCCGTAAAAAATTTAAACAGATTAGTCCAAAAGTCCATGTGTTACTTTGGTTATATGTTGTCTACATGCATATTGTTACTTTTTATTCATGCAGTGTGAGTGCCAAATTCCATCTTTTATCTGCTGGCATGGTCATTTTAGTGTTGTCCTGCAGGAACTTAAGCAGGAAGTAGTAGTTGACCTGGTTCAACAGTGCCGCACATACAAGCGGAGAGTGGTCCATCTAGTTAACACAACTTCGTAAGTCCTATTAACTTTCTTTCTTGATGAAAATAGTATCATTTCATTTTTATAGCATCTTAGTTTTTATCTTTAGCCAATTAGCCATGACAAAACAATCACCAGAATTGGGAAAGCTGTGAAGATGGCATTCCTAACATTTCTTCTGTTTGTGTTTTATTTAATTCATTATTATCAGTATTCTTAATCTATTGTTGTTGTTGTTTATTATTATTGCTCTTATTATTTTTACCTTCTGCATCTATTAGATTGGCATGGAGACCTGCGCATTGGAATTAAAGCATGCGCGTTGTGCATGTAGCCTTGAAACATTTCCTATTGGTCTATTACAGATTAATAGAAGTGAAAATGTACAGGGGTGCAGTGCAGGCCGGTTGGGTTAGTTGTTATCAACCACCCATGATAATACCTCAACTTAGCTAAGTGATTGACTTAAATGTTTCAAAATTTTATATGAACCAAAAGAACAAAGTTATATTTACAGGCTGAAGCTAAATGATCAACTTAAATGTATGCCTAATTATTTCTGTTGTATTAAAGGGGTCATTCACAAAGCTCCCATGATTTTCTTCGCATAATAAAATATACAATATACCACAGAAGGGGCTCAGAGCACTAAACAAAAGTTTAGCCCGTCATGGACTGATGCAACGCCTAAGCCTCATTATGTAGGAATTTTGATAGAACTACTCTTGATAAGCATCAAGCCACAACGGTTGACTGGCAACTAGGGTCAACCATTGTTCCAGACCAGGTCAAGAGACTGATGATAAATTGAGGCAAACTCGGACACTAGCTGTGCCCTACGTTTATAAGTGGACAACTAGCTTTTGACAATGCCTTCAAGTCTCATAAAATGAATATTCCTTTATGATGCTCGAACATTAGGGGCAGCTATATAAACCCTAGTCTTAATTATCTTCATCATTTGATAGGCTATGCTAAGATTTTACCCCCATCTTCCAAAATGAAAAGCTTGTTTTAGGTGTTGATATAAAGTTATGCGAAACTTAATAAGCAAATAGTTTAAACTAGAATTCTGATTCCAAAGTATGAAATCCTCTTGACTTCCAAGTCTAAAGGAGTATGAAAGGGCTTTAGGGTCATATAATCAGGAGTTATTTTCTTTTGGGAATCTTACTTTGTGCTATTTTGTTGATTGTTGATTAGGTTCAGGTGCTCAAACCTGTGATCTTTGTGTTTGCTTTTGATTTTTCAATCGATTTGTGATCTTGTCCTCATCTGTTTCATTGCTGATTTTTGTTGTTGTTTTGTCATCTTATGCACATTTTGAAATGTTCAACTATTGTTATTTGCTTTGACTTATAAATGGCTCCTTCTCCATTTTGATTTTATAAGTAGCCATCTCTTGCCAATTTTCTCTTGTTCCAGGGATGAATCTTTGCTTTGTCAAGGACTGGCGTTGAATGATGACTTGCAGCGTTTACTAGCCAAGCATGAAGGCATTGCTTCCGGAACTGCTGTTCCTGTTCGTCCAGAGAAACCTAAAAGTCCTCAGGCACTTGTGGTTGTTGATGAACCTGTAGTTAATGGAAATGGAAGGTAATAGAGATCTCTTTTATCACTCCCATGGTCCCCTCTCTTCGCTCCACTGCACTTCAGTCTCCCCCATTTTCTTTTCTTTGGTAATGAATTTTTTATTCATCCAGAAAAAAAATGCTTTATTATTAAATTTGGTTATGGATTTCAGATGCTGACACCTAAACCTTGTCAAGTACTTCTCCGAGCTCTGAAGCTTTGTTTAGTCTGAGCAATTTTTTCTCCTTGATATTCAATCTAGTTTTGATTGCATGTTGATGAATTTGGAGTCTTTCTCCTTTTCAATTTGGTTCACCTGATTGTTTAGTTAAATATACCAATATAGGCTAGTTTTTAGCCTGTTCATGTATCCATATTATCTGCTGACATTTAAAAGAAAATATATCCATGCATCCCAATTGTTGTATTTGGGTCTTCCTTGAGAGAAGATTTTTTATTTTTATTTTTATCCTTAATCATCAGTTTTCCCTACCGCCATGTCCAAGTAAAAACATGTCTGTTTTTTCTTCTTTTTTTTCTTCAATGCAGGTCCACTTCAAGTGCTGCTATATCAAGCCAACCTCCTGAGTTGTTGTTGCCAGCCCCTCCTGGATCAAATGGTCCAGTGAGGGCTTCAGCAAGGATTGACCCTAAATTTGACCTTCTCAGTGGTGAAGATTACAATTCTACGGCAGATAACTCACTAGCACTCGTTCCAGTGGGAGAACCACAACCAGCCACTCCTTCATCTCAACAGAACATGCTTGCTCTTCCAGACATGTTTCATCAGAATAGTGGTGGCACAAATTCATTCAATTCTCAGATGGTTATGCAAGGTGGACATATGTACCCTACATCGCCACAGTTTTCTCCGCAGAGGGCCCATCAATCTCCTCAGTCTCCTCGATCCCCATTTTATATGAATGGCAGTACTCCAAACATGGGGTTAACTCCATATGAGCACTCACCTTACGGTAATCCTGCATGGAATGGCCAGGTTTCTCTAGGAGGCATGAATCACCAGCAACAACTCAGTTATGGTACAACTTTTACCTGATCATATTATTGATTAGTTGGGATATAATGATATATAATTGCTTGGGATTTTCCACTGAAGCTTTGTGTCTTCTTGTTTTTTCACCCTTGGAAAATTCTCAACAACCATAGGTGCTCAAAGTAGTGGAGCACTGCCTCCACCACCTTGGGAAGCCCAAATAGCAGAGGGTAGCCCAAAGTACCCTCAACCGACGCATTTCACCCAGGTTGTGATCAATTCTCCTCAACCAGTTCAATGTAACACACATTGTCAGCCAACAGGGAATGAGAATGTGGTAGGTATGTTTATTCAACCAATCACGAACGGTCAGTTAGCATCCATCAACACTCAGACCATCCAAAGCAACCAGATGGTGGGCTTACATTCTCAGCCAATTCATGGAGGGCAGATGATGGGCATGTTACCTCAGCTAGGTCAGTTACCAGCCATCAACACTCAATCCATGCAGAGTAACCAGATGATGAACATGTTACCTCAGCCAATGCAAGCTGGGCAAATGATGCCCATGAATCAAATGCCAATGCAAAGCAACACGGGTTATGGTTATGGTTATGGTTATCCTAATGAGGATCAATATCTTGAACAGAGAATGTATGAGCTGTCTGTTCAAGAAGACGGTGCTTTACAGAACACTTCCTATGTGGCTCCTCCTTCCTATCTGCCTCCTGTCAAGACGTCCAAGCCAGAGGATAAGCTCTTTGGGGACCTTGTGAACATGGCAAAAGTGAAACCAAAGACTGCCCATCCTGCTAGAGCCGGAAGCATGTAGACCCCGGGTGCTTTCCCTATTCTTTTGTTCCTTTCTTCTTCCTTCATGAGCTAAATTCTCTGTTGCTATTCCCTCTACACATATTCTTTGCTTTTTGTTTCTTATTATATTCTTATTTGTATTGCTTCTACGGCAATTGAGATCATGTACATTCCCTGTAGAGAAGAGAATGGAAGACTGAGAATTCTTTGCTTTTGCCAGAGTTTTCTGGAATGTTGTTTAATGTTTACAATGCTTTGAAAAGAGGGTAGTTTTCTTTCGTTACATTTTGGGGCATCAGCTTTACTTTCTGCATCAATAAAAATTCAGTGTTGTGGAAGAGTAAAATGCTGTGTCCGAATTATGGTGACCTAAATCCTATTGTAGTTTCAGTGGTTGGAATTGGTACCCTCTTTGCCTTGGATCACCAGCACCTTTGACATCTGTGGGGCTAGAGAAAAGATTCCTGTCTCTTCTCGCAGGAGTATTAGCACATGAATGATTACGTATTTGATATCACTGTTCATAGTTCACAATGCACAGTAGAGGGAGCCCTGTACCACCACCTACAGATGTTGAGACCTACTGCAGAATTAATGGTTGAATTTTCTATTGCCTAAATGACGCATCTCATCAGCAGATGTGTTGGTAAAAGAGGATTCTGGAAATCATCACAACTGAAAAGAAATGACCCAGAAATTTTTTTTATTTCACATGAACAAATGAAAGGAAGACATGCGAGCAAGAGAGAGAGAGAGGAAGATACATCATTCTACTTGAACTTGTGGAACATTTCTGGCGGTTGTGTGGTCATGAGGATTGGCTGTGATAAAATCAAATTTTAGCAGTATCAGCCAAGTCAGACCTAATGCAACTGGAACTCAGGATCCTTGTAAACATGCAGAGCCATTTCCATTAAATCTGAAAATCAATGATACACCCGCCAAGTTTTTCAGCAGCTTCGATTTTAGACAGAACTGAGTAGCAATTCGAAAATATAGATGTTGGAGTAATTTTCTGAGATCTGTGTTGAGGATTTTGATTGATGTTTCCTAGGTCATGATTTAGTAGCGGCAGCTTTGTCGACCTCCTCATTCGAGCACCTGAACCCACAGTTCCAGTGTTATGGTGACGACGTCTTTCTGAGTCAGTAGGAGTAGGCCAGCAGTTAATAGTTCAGGTCTTGTGACATTTGCTTAAAGAAAACAGTACAACAGAACAAAGATAACAGTACATGCGAGGCTAGCACATAAGTGCACATTCTACTCTTGATGTCAAACTGGTTTAGATCAGTTTCAGAGAAATAATTTATTCTGGATGTAAATAAACTCCAAACCCAACTGAAATGCATGGTTGGATATTGAAAACAATCTTCAATTTTACTGCTAACCAGTTCCTCTCACTTAATTTCTATTTCTATCCTAATGCTGTCTTTATCAGCCCAAAATCTTTTGATATTTGGCAATCTAATCAGCTTTTCCATGTTGAACCTTACTGAGTTTTGATTGCTAGAGTTACAGGGGGAAAAAGGATAGCATTATGGAACTTCCAGCTCATGAGAACTGGAAAGTAGACACTTGGGCAATCAGCAGGGGAATTCTGATAGATGATCAAGACCATAAACTCATCCTTCTCAGTGGCTGAATAGAGGCAGTCACTCGGCAAAGGGGCCTACATGACCCAACCAGTAAAGTTATACCCTTCAAAGTATACCTAATGGGAGGAAAAAGACTATATTTTGAAAGCTCTTAGAAAGGGTATGGAAGCATAAATATAGTAATGTGAGATCAGCTTATTCTTAGTAAATTACCTTCAGAACTGATGGAAGATTCTCGTCCTGGTGCACACATTTTACCCCGTGTTATGCATAACCAAGTTCTCTCTTTTTCAGATTTGCGTTCTGATACGATGGGAATATGCCAGTAGCCTTTCTCTGATTCCTGTGGGTTGAGGAGTTGGCAAATAAGCAACCACCATGAAAAAATATATTATGACATTCACATTCCTAGAGAAAATTTTGAATTGAAAATGTCAGGATAGTTTTATAGGGTCCTTAAAATGAACAAGATGTGTTCATGATGTTCTGCGTCATCAGGACACGTCAAAAATTATGCATATGTCCATGTCGTAGAGGATGCACACCAATTCTGTGGGTTAAGTTTCAGCATGAAGTGTCTTAGAAATGATTTTGAAAAGACAACTCAGTCTAGGAAGTGACTTGAAAACATAACAAAATTACAAAATGCCAGAGTAAACATGTAATCGGGATGGAAAACAAGTCCTAATGTAATGACAAGGCCATTTCTGTCACATAAAAATGTCAATCAAATGTTTTTTTTTTTTTTTTTTTTGTTTTTTTTCTGTTTTCTATTGATGTCTTACAATATTTGAAATCCCACCTCTAAATAATATGCAAGAATTAATTAGATGTAGGGGTAAATCCAGAGATCATGAAAGGTTGTACATTTGAATGAACATGGGAGATACAAAAACTACGTTTGTCTTTGAAAAGTATCAGAAAATGAATTGAATCAGTTACTTCAATATCTTCACCATTTCTTTTTGCATCAGTAGTAAACAAAGCCTGGATTATGACCTGAATAACCACTGAACAAGGAGGAGGCATATGGAACTCGGGCCCGCAATCTTCAAAACTGAAATGGACCTTCCAGAAAAATAAGAAAGATACATTTTCAGGGATCAGGACATGTAAATCATTTATCAAAACAACGCAAAACATCACATGAAAACAAAGGTGTCACTGGATAGAGAGAGAAATTATATTTACACAGCTATAACAAAAAGTAAAACAAGAAAATAGGAAATATCATTTACTCACAAGAACAAACAAAAGAAAAACTCAAATAAAAGTTTTCCTCCCAATTCATCCCACATCTCATATGAAAAATGCATCACTCAAATAGTAAAAGAATGTGGGCACTTTGGCCTAATGGCTTCATTATGGGTTTCTTCAAGGCCTCTTGGAGCTTCCTTGAAGAGGACCTTGTCAATGCGGTCCTCAGTTTTTTCCTTAATTCCTTCCAGCTTGCATCCATCAACCAAACATTCCTCTGTCTCATCCCTAAAAAGCCTAGCGCCTCTTCCCTCTCAGACTTCCATCCAATCTCCCTTTGCAACCTTCTTTACAAATTTATAACCAAAGTCCTCGCAAATCGCATCAAGCTTATCATTCCTCCCTTGTCAGCAAAACCAATATGCTTTCATCGTAGGTAGGTCTATTACGGACAACATCCTCCTATGTGCTGAGACTGTCTGAGGGTTTGACTGCTCCTCTCACTCTCCCGCTGCCCTTCTCAAAGTTGACCTCCATAAGGCCCCATCCAGTGGGACTTCATCTTTGATGGCTTGTATTTCCTCCCCTTGCTTCTCTGTCATCATCAATGGTTGCCATGTTGGGTACTTTTCCTCCCGTGTTGGTATCCACCAAGGTTGTCCTCTCTCGCCTTACCTTTTCACCCTAGGCCTTGAGGTTCTCTCCCGCATCATCCAATCTAATACTAACCAGCATCTTATCTCCCCCATTCCTAAATGCAGAACCATTAATCTCTCCCACCTGGCTTTTGTTGATGACCTCATGATTTTCTGCAAAGCCTCCCACTTCTCTATCTTCTCCATCTTCTCCTCTCTAACCCTCTTCGAATCTCTCTGGCCTTACAATCAACCTGCAAAATCCCCCGTCTTCCTTGCTGGTGTCTTTGAGACCTCTAAAGCTTCTCTCCTCCAGCTCACTGGCTTCTCTCTTGATTCCTTCCCAACCTCCTACCTTGGCCTCCCCCTCATTCCCGGCTGTCTCACTAACCATCATTGTACTCCCATGCTTGATCAAATCCTCTTCGAATCTCTCTCTGGCCTTACAATCAACCTGCAAAAATCCCTCCTCTTCCTTGTTGGTGTCTCTGAGACCTCCAAAGCTGCTCTCCTCCAGCTCATTGGCTTCTCTCTTGGTTCCTTCCCAATCTCCTACCTTGGCCTCCCCCTCATTTCCGATTGTCTCACTAACCATCATTTTACAACCATGCTTGATCAAATCCATAGAAAACTTCAACTTTGGAAGGGTAAACTCCTCTCCTTTACTGGGAGGATGGTTCTCATTAAGTCAATCCTTCATTCCTCTTACCTTTATTGATGTGGTATCTTTGCACTCCCCAAAGCCATAATTCACTCCATGAAAATTCTCTTTGGTGCCTTCCTTTGGAAATGTCAAGAGTCCTATCAGTTGGCCTTTGGTTTGTCGTCCCACCTCTGAGGGAGGCCTTGGGTTTCGAAGAATTTGGGATGTCAATTGTGCTTGCCTCCTCATTTAGGTAGATTTCCTCTAAGCAAGATTCCATTTGGGTGGACTGGGTCTACTCCCACTTCTTGTGTGAGGAATCCATTTGGACAGTCTCTCTTCCCTCCAATCCCTCCTGGGTCTGGAGGAAGGTGCTCTTGCTTAGGCCGGTGCCATCTCCACTAGGATTGCCGATGGGGCTTCTACCTACTTTTGGCTTAACCCTTGGTATCCTTCTGAATCCTCTTTAACCTTCTAAGGCCCCATCAAGTCTATGAGACACATATTGCAAGCTTACCCTCCTCTCGGATTTCATCTTTGACAACTCTTGGATTTCCCCTTCCTCCCTCCCCTTGAGTCTCTCTCAATTCTGGTCTAGTCTCCTCCCACTCCACCCTCCCCTTTTGACCGTTCCATTTGGGTTCCCCCCCCCCCTCAGGAACCTTCACAATATTTTCGGCTTGGAACCTTGTCCGATCCTGATCCCACACAGTTAATTGGTCACCCTTAGTTTGGTACAAATGCTATAACCCCCACCACGCTTTCATCTCCTAGAGAGCCCTCACCCATCGCCTTCCCACCCAATCTTTCCTTATTAACCGACATATCAATGTCAGCCCAAACTGCATCGTTTGTTGGAACAATCCTAAAGACCACCTCTTCTTCTTGTGTCCCTTCTTCCACTCCCTCTGGGCTTTAGCCATCACCACTATTTGGCCGTGATCCAGATGCTCCCTGGGCTTATCTAAGGATTGGGTCTAGTTCTTGAGGCACTTTGCAGGCCCTTCAATTTGCGACAACGCAAGAAAATTGGTGTTCAATGCATTGATCTCTCACCTATGGTGGGAGCATAATTTGAGAAGATGGACCTCCAAATCCAAACCCATAGATGTGATTTGGAATGCCATTTGCTTTGATGTATCTTCTAGGCTCCAAAGCCTTCCCCACCCCCTGTTGCTTATACCCTAGGAACAGGACTATTGTTGCTGCTTCGGGTTGTGATTCTCCCTTATTACCGTAGTAGGCTGTAGCTGCTCCCCCCCCCCCTCTTTTCCCGTTGTCTCCCTCCTTGTACATTCTCCCCCCTTCTTTGGGCTTTTGGTTAATGAATTTTTTTCATTCATCCCAAAAATAAAAAAATAAAGGACTAAGAAAAGACAGCTGCCTGAGGATTGTAAGGTAAATCTCACTATCTTCTTTACTTTTGAAAACAGAAACCACCCAGCAAACAGTCTCTGAAGAAAAGCATATCCAGTGATGTATCAAAATGGTGACTGCCAATGAATGGTGACACCTAGCACTTGCTTGGCCAACCAATCACCGAACCACCCACTAAGCTAGACAGAAGCTGTAAAGCCAGAGACTTCAATTAATGGACTCTAGACTGTATATTCACCTCTTGAGCCAGACCTCATATTTTGATCAGCCTCCTTAGTCCAAACAGTATGGCTTGATGGATCACAACAAATAACCAGGGATTCTACCCAGGTTTGACTCTGGAGAAAATTTACCAGCCAGATATCATGCTGAACTTGACTGGCCAAGTGGTCCTGCTCAGTTGCCACTTCACCTGATAAGAGCTACTCTGCTACCATTCAGCCCTAATCATTACTTGATCACAAAGCAAAAAGCAACTAAAGCAAGATCAGGTTTGTAAACCTGAAAACCAGCCAGAATGGTTAAACAACTTGGGAAAAGAAAGGCCACATCCCCCGTCACTCCCTTACCCTTTGAAGAGCCCTAAACCTTGCCCTACCCACCCAATCCTTCCTCTCTAGCCACCACATCCATGTTAACCAAAACTGCATTCTCTGTTGGTCTGGATTGGAAACCCTTGAGCACCTTTTCTTTTCTTGCCCTTTCTCCAAATCTATATGGGGAAAAGTCATTTCCTCTATATGGCCCCATTCGAGACGCTCATTTGGATTTGGGCGAGACTGATATTGGATTTTGAGAAACTTTTCAAGATCTTCCATTTGCAACCGGATCGGTAAGCTAGTATTTTGTGCCTTGGTCCACCACCTTTGGTGGGAGCGTAATACTAGGAGATGGACTTCCAAATCCCGCTCTATAGATAGGATTTGGAATGCCATCTATTTTGAGGTTTCTTCCAGGCTAGTAGCGATTCCCCACCCCCCTCGATGATACCCCAAGGAACAGGCTCATTGTTGTATCCTGGGGTCTTAGTTCTTCTTTCCGGTCTTCTGGTTAAAGACCTTGTACTCTGTTCCCTTCCTTTAATATATTTCTTTATTCATCCAAAAAAAAAAAAAAACTTGGGAAAAGAAACATTTTAGAAAGAAAATCAGACTGTGGATATGATCTTCTATACATCAAGTCTCATCCTAAGACAAGGTAACCTAGACATCCCAGGATCAATCATAACTGTCCATAAACAAAACGCTGGATGGCTTTGGGGACTCAGACTTATAAACTGCAAAAAACTAGCTCAACTAATGGGATGTTCCATTATGATCTTATTTAGATTGATCTGTCTGTAATTCTCAACCAAGAGGATAATATGTAATGCCAAGTCTGGCTCAGGCATCAGAGAATTTCTGCTGGACCTGGCCAGATCTTCCTTGACCTACTCAGTTCTGTGCAGGTTCACAGCTTGGATCAGGCACAAGAAGGACCAGCGAAGATCTAACCACAACAGAATGGTGCTGTCTGTTGGAAAACTTGACCTATAGGTTTCATAGGCCTTTCATTCGTAACACTACTTCGAACCTTCCAAATTCAAGGGTCACTCCATTTTCATGTCACCCCCTGGAGTCTTTAGTTGATAAATGCCTGCTCAGATCACCCCTGCAACCAAGTATGGCCTCTCCAGTTTGGCAAAAGTGTGCCCACATACCAGCATGATGTTGACAGAGAATTGCAACTTTACTTCGAAGCATGTTTGAAATTCACTGGATCAAAATAAATTATTAAATGCCCTATAGAGAGAAATCATTATTGACAACCTAATCAACTTCACCATAAGCAATATTTTTCATAGAGCAATTAATTTACGTAAGTCCACTAAAAATCACATCAAGAAAAGATAAATTTTGCTTTATTTTTCTTCAACCCAAGATGTGAACTGACTTTGTCAAGGCACAGTCTTTGGCAACCAGCTTAATCCAGAGGCTCCATTCAGTTTAGCTAGGCACTTGGACTCTGATTAGCCCAGCTGAAGTGACATCAAATTACTAGTGAAATTTCTGCCTCTACTACCAGAGAAATTTAATAAATGAATTTCCTATCTTCTAACTATAGGTTTTGCTCATGAAGAAGTTGGGGGAGAAGAAAAGAAAACAAAAGAAGGGGGCAGGGAGAATATCCTAAAAACTACACGGGTTGTCTATAAATTATGGGAGTTAATGAGAAATTTTCATCTTATATGATAGTGCAGATTAGTTGCACAGCCATTTTATGGAAGTAAATTTATAGGGTGATGTTATCTGATTTATTAGGCTTCACTAATTTTAGTCTCTTCAGTGCTGATGAAAATGGACTCCAGATATGTAATTGGAATTTGGAAGCACAGGATGTAGTATCCCAAGTACACTATACATGCCATGTGAAAGAGAAAGAGAAAGTAAGTAGTGTACTGGCCATCAATTCCTGATATCTAGTAACCAAATGTGTTTCCCTTTTTCTTTCCAAAGTTAGTGAAGAAAAAAAGAAGAAAAGATGGAAACACAAGCATGTTTTTGTTTTAATGTAGATTCAACACTTTATAACTTGCAAGTTGCAACACTAATCTAACTGCTTCAAATGCCAAAGAGATGACTCACTTGATGCCGTTCCTTCCATTTCGGGAAAAAATCATTTCCTAGAAGCTGAAATATATGGTCTCTCATCTCATCGTTGGTCACAATCAAGGACTTGAACTTTATGGCTGCATACAACCAATACCTGAAGCACAAGTTATATGCAGTTGAAAATAAAATTAAAGGTAGACAAAAGCATTAAGGACATGAAACCATCCAGTCAATGATACAACCAATGATAGGGGATGAAAATAAAATATATTCATGACATCTTGTATACGAAAGGAGAAATTTCTCACCAATCATCATTTGATCCAGTAGGTGTTGCATAGAGTGCATCAGCATTTTTCCATTTCTCTAATAGAGCTCTATTAGCAGGTTCATTCATTTTTCCACCAGTAATGCGCTTGTTATGCACTACTATCAATGGCCATTTCCTTGATGGAAGCTTTTGGCGTATTCCATTGACAACAGCATTGACCTTGATATTCCACAGAAAGATAATCAACATGAGTGCAAGTGCACAGAATGCTTGCGATGGAGATTGCAAACTCCAATGACTTACCTTGGGGAGTAAAAATCTTCGTTGGCTTAAAAGGCCCACATTAGCCGCATCAACTACTGCTTCAAAAGGTCCATAATAATCCAGCCATTTCTGTACATGTTTTTTTTTAAAGAAAAACCTGATAAGTCTTCATTATTAAAGTAAAAGAGCAATGTTAAGATAAATGCCCTTCCTATTAAATTAGGATGAAGAGACTTTCTCATACTTGGAATTTCTGAAAGCTTGAATTTCGTTCTCTATTTGCAGCTATGGACGCCACTGATTTTGCAAAGATCTCAGTCTCTGTTGGATCAAGGTCTATCGTGGCCAACTTCTCAGCACAACCTTGGCAGAAACCATCTTCTCCGACAGAAGTTTGTAGAACAGTCCATCTTCCTTTACCCAACCAGCCATGACCATGCCAACCTCCACCCCCATTTTTCATTGCATCAGCTATCAAGCTTGAATCCCACTTTCTCTTCCCTATACGTGAAGCTGTTTTGGACTTAAACCATTTCTCAATCAACTCTGATGTAGGAGGAGACACCTGCCTGACACTTGTTCTAAGCTTATGCAACAAATAATAAACCTTGTCTGCCCTACCATTATCTACACTTAGTTGCAATAATGCCCGCAATTCTGGTTCCTCTGGGTAGACTCCATGCTCCAACATATGCTCTTCAACGGTGAATGCTTTCTCTATGTCTCCACCAGTGCAGAATGCTAATAGAGCAGGGCCATAAGACCTTAACCTAGGGTTTATACCCAGTGGTTTCATTTTCTTTACCATATCAAAAGCCAAATCTCCATCACCCATTGATAAAGCCATTCGAGCAACAGAGGTCAAGGCTGCTTCATTCAAAGGAATCTCCTCTGAATACATCTTCTCATAGATCTCAAATCCCTTCATCAGTGCATACTTTTTGACATCTTCACTGACCCAGATTTCATCTTCTTGCTTACTGCTTCCCTTTCTTCCATTGATTACCTCATCTTTGTCCTTACCTGAAGTAACACAAGAATCCACTAATGCATGATTTGTCTCCACAAACCTACTTGAAGCATGAGAAATTTGTTCCTTTTCATGGTCACTACTGTCGTCATCAACTACTAGAAATCTGCTAGAATTGGTCTCTACCTCATCATCACTTACTCCATTAATATCAGCAGATTCAATCAATAACCTGTTGCTTGAAGAAGGAACATTCAAGTTTGAATTGTTGATCCTCCCATATATAGTGTCACTCGTCATGCACATTTCCACAGAATTCGCATTTGAAAACTCGGTAGCCAAGTCCAATTTTTTCAAATTTCGACTACGACTTCCACTTTTTGCTGGTCGAACAATACCTACAGCAGCAGAAGAACAAAGATAGAGAAGGACCGTGTAATGGTACTGGCTCATCGCAATGCCTTCTCTTTGAGCAGTGTCATAAAGAGAAATTGCACCCAAGACATCACCTCGTTTGGAGCACATATCCAACTTCATTCTTAACTGAATCCCAGCTGACTCAATTTTCGGTTTCTTCGACTTCTTATCCACTTTTTCATCCACTGCTTGCATGCTACTCCGAGTTTGCTGAGACTTTTCACCCATATCATGGTGAACAACACGATTGTCTTTGGTTTTCTTGGATTTTATATTTTCCCTTCCATCTGAAGGCCTCAAAGAAGAAGGCCAATACCCCATTTCTTTCTCCTTTCTAAAACCCATAGCTTTCTTTGTGTAGCTATCATTCCCATTCACTCTCCCAACTTTTTCCTCCACTACTGAACTAACCATTCTCCCCATATGTTTTCTCTCTGCCCTTTTTTTATCTATATGTCTCAAAGGAGACAAACTATAACCCCCTTTCCTATGAGCTTTGGAGTTGACAGTTTGTGTTCTGGACTTAGCATTTTCACTGCCACTGCACATTTTAGCTCCCAAGTTACTTACAGTAGCTCTAACTAGAAAAGCTGAAGAAGATTCTCTATAAAGAGTCGTCAGGCTAGTAGATGAAATTATAAAAGGAGAACAAAAAGCACTACAGGATTCGCAGCTGCTGGGCTTTAATGGATACTTACAGAGATTGACAGAACACCATTTCTTTTGTTGCAGGGCACAGTGGAAGTTAAAGGAAGCCATTAATTCTGGCCGTTGGAGTTGGAATGTGCCTCCTTCCCTCCCTCCGACATCTCCAAACAGGGCCGTTGTCGTACTATGTAAACACTAAACACTGGATAAGGTTTACTTTACAAAAAATGCCCTTATTAAACGTAAACTCTGAGCTTCGAAGACAGTGCATAAGGGTAATTTCACGTCTTTGAATCTCTAACTCGGACACGTGTCAAGATACCCACCTCACTGGCTCATCTTCATTGGAAGCTTTACCAATTACTGCTTTGCACTCGAATTCTCACCGTCTTTGTGATTCTTGTGGGCAGCAACGAAGAGGTAAACTATTAAACCCTAGCTGCGAGTTCTTGAACTCAGTTTCTTTCATTTCGTAATGATTCTGTTCGCTGGCTTACTTCTTTCAGCGGGTAGATTATTATGGCTTCTGCTGTTACATTTCAACTTCCATCGTTGCTCTTCCATCGAGGAAAAGCCCTCACCAAAACTGTCCGAAAGCTTCCGTTTTCTGCCGCTGGAAGTAAGTTTCTACAGCTCAACCAGATTTTTCTATTTGCAATTCAATTTTGTGCGTCTTTTGCTTTCAATTTTATCTCGTTTTAGTAGCCATTTCAAAATCGATTTGCTTAAGGGTCTCGTCCTTCTTTCTTGTTATTGCACTGCTTTAGTAGTGAAGCCTGGAATGGGAAGAGCTTTCTCTTGTTGAAATAGGCTATGGAATTCTCTGGTAGTGGTCACACAATCGTGTGAGATGAGCTTTACAAGTTTGGTGGTTCAATTTCTGCAGTAAATGAGGTGATAGTGAGGACTGTGTCTAGTAGAAGGATCTGCCATTTCCTGTAGGCATATGGATCATACGACATGAGTTGATTAACTTGAAGTGTATGCCATTGGAAATGATGCTTTTTCAATTAAACACATTAAACCATAACATCCTATGGGAGGCTAGATTTCCATATTCCTCCTAATGACATGATATGTTTTACATGCTGGTTTCTACCTCTCTGGGTCATTGTATTTTTCTCTCGTTTCCCAATTTTGCAGACAAAAAGAGAAGTGCAGCATTTGCTGTAAAGGCAGTTGACCAAAGCTCTGAATCTTCATCCTCCCTGAGCATTGTGAAATCTGTTCAAAACGCTGTAAGTCCTCTGTCTTATTTGCTTTTCCTCCATCAGGTTATAAGCCCCCTCTTAACTATTTTTATTGTTTTTAATATAAATATCTACATCTGAACCCTGCCTATAAAAAATGAAATTGAATATCAACCGAAGAGGACATCTCAAGAAAGATGATGCAGCAAGAATCCCGACTGGCTGGCCACCTCCCATGGTGCTCTTGACCCAATCATTCCATTGGATGGAAGAACTTAGAAAACAAAAGATAAAACCAGCTTGGTGCAAATTATAGGCTTCGAGCAAACCATACATTCTTACTCAAAAGGAGAGAAACAATGTATAACATCATTTATGAGTGGTGAACTTAACTAGGAAGTTAAAGATTGTACTGATCTACTCTCTGTTTCTCTATACAAACTCACATAAGATGCAAGTAAACTTACGGATAGAAGTTGAAGAATAACCTTGTGGGCACCAAAAAAATTAGATGTCCCCTCATGCTACAGTTCTCTGGTCTGAACCCCATGCTGCACTATGTTAGGAGCTGAGAGATTGTGTTTCTTTGAATGGTGTGGTGGGGTTGAGGTTAGTGGGGGCTTGTGGGTGGTGGGAGAAAGAGGGAACCTAGACTATGAAACATATCTTTCCCATTCCATCTCTCCACTCACATTATGGTCACTAGAAGCTATCCTGCTGCCTTGGGTCTCAACCTGGGGCATTGATAGAGGTGGGCACTCCATCAACAGAGACTTTGGCCTTCCCTTGATTGCTATCATTTTGAGTTGGGATATTCTTCTTTCGGCATTCTGCATTTCTCTGATTTTTTTTGTTGGTACATCTTTTAAAAAAAAAAAGAAATAGTAATCATGAAGGAACCAGATAAGTAAGAATTATTGAGTCCTAGATGTTCTATAAAGACTAGTGACATTGCTGACGAATGATTTTAACAGAAGGCTGCCAAAATTGTTAGATGGCAAGCCTCGGCACAATGGTTAGGTTGTTGCATTGCGACCTAGTGGTTGTGGGTTTTAAAATATAAGTCTCTCCATGGAATGGAGGTTAAGGCTGTGAAAATATTACCTTCTCCAGACCCTGCAGTGGTGGGACCCTCATTCCCTGGGTAACCCCTGAAGGCAAAATTGTTCATTAACCAAGTGTGTAGCATAGTGGATCAAGGTTTGCTACGTGTACACAATACTAGGGGTTCAAATTGTCTTATGATCTTACCAATTTGGGGACAAAAGAAAAGGTCATAATTCATTTCACAAGAATACTCTTAACGACCAGTCTCATTGAGGGTTGTAGGAATCAGGATCGAGTCGAGGATCATTGCCAGTCTCGATTCCAGCCAATCTGGCACAAATTTTCTAGAGCTATTTGGTGGATACTATGGAGTTTATGGCTGATTCTTCCCGATTTGAATGAGAACCAGGAGTTAATTCTTGATCTCTTGAGCCCTGCTGTTGTGCTTATATGAAAGTACCACTTCTCTTTGCATGCTCGTACAACTAAGATGTTGTAATCCGGAACACATTTTGGATTTTTCCATGTTCATATCCGCATGGTTCATTTTCATTTTTTCATTTTTTCCCCTTCAAAAGTCAAAAGTGTTTTCTGATTCATAATTTTATTTAGCTGTTTTGGTCATATACAGGCGTAAACATTTGTTTTTTTCCCTCATATCTTTTCTCATCTCTATGAAACAGTGGGATAAATCTGAAGATCGAGTGGGCGTTATTGGTTTGGGATTTGCAGCTGTGGTGGCATTATGGACATCTGTAAATCTTGTTTCGGTAATGATGGCAGTTCTTTCTTTTTCAGAGAAAAACTTCAAAACAAGCAGATAAAAATGCAGTGGATTTTTCTTCACAATGCCCTTCTCTTCTGTGTAGGCAATTGATAAGCTTCCTGTCATCCCTGGTGTGTTAGAACTCGTTGGCATATTATTCTCTTGGGTAATGCTGTTTGATATATATTTGTGAAGTTTCACTATCAAGATTACATAGAACCTTATTGTGAAGGCTATTCCATAATCTGTTCCTGTTTCCTATTTTTTCCAGTGGTTCATTTATCGATATCTATTATTCAAACCAAATCGGTAAGAAGACTTGCTATCTCCAAAATTAAGGACGTACAGTCCAAGTTCTAAGTCATTGCTAATGGTCAATCATTACCTCTTATCTTTGTTTACAGGGAAGAACTACTGCAAATCATTAAAACATCGATATCAGAAATCTTGGGCCAGTGAAATTGCTGCACCGGATAGAAAAGCAAGGAGGAAGTTTGGTTTTGTGCTACCAAATATGATTAGAGAATGTACTCTCTCTGTTAAGACTAATCTATGAATACAAAATTATTTTTGCTATTTAACGTGCTCTCCTTCTCCCTTCTCCCCTCCCCCCGAACAACCCCCAAAATGAAAGATAAAGCATTGAAGGTTTTTTCTCTTCCCATTCATAAAGCTTATTTGCAGCCGTCATCTTCTCAATTGGCACTATACAGGTTGCTTGAGACATCGACAGGGGGAGTAAGTCTTCCCAATTCAGGCTTCAGAATGACATATGAGACCTTAATGAGCTATTCCATAGGATTACTCGACTCTTATCAGCTTACTTTGGCAAGAAAATGGTGGAATCCATGTAAGAAATATTTGGAGGGGATCACCAATGCTATGAAGGTGTTTTAACCGAAAACCAATACTTAACAGTGATAAGCTTTATGTATTTGTGCAACAGTCTATTCTTTGACCCCCGCCCCAAAAACACATTAAGAAGTTAACCTTGTCAGCTTTAGGTGGGTCTCCCCCAGAACATGTAGAAGATGTAAGAACAGTTTTATACATTACCTTCAAAACAGTTGAGCCATATTCTTGTGCAAATGCGTTCTGTTCAGCTTTGTTGGTCACCAAAATGAATTCGCATTATTTTAAGTTGATATGAGCCAGATTTGTTTCGACCCAAAAAAAAAAAAAAAAGAATTCAATTTGAGTAGCTCTTTATCGTGGCTGGTATAAAACAACGAGATTAGAAGGCTTTCAAGTTTATATAGCTTGTATGTCTGTGAAAAGTCTCCGATGTGCAGGAATGAGCAGGAAATCACAGTGAGGTTTGGAGTACATGAATCATGCAGCGTGATTTAGGTTTCTCTCCTAAGATCTGACCCATGGAGGCAGCTGAGGTACTGATATATGGAACAGCTAAAGCAAATTTGAGGAAGTTGGAATGCTTTGGGAATATTTGCCATCGTTTATTTGCTAAGATCAGCTAGGATCAATAATACTTCGTTAATTCAGGCTTCAGAAAGGAAAACATTTTTTGGAGATTAACATTTCTCAAAAACTATTTCCTAAGATCAATACGAAACATCCTATAAGGGCTTTCAATAGCCATTTCATGCCATTTAGTTGGTTCCAACAGCTACGTTATCCCTAACAGTGAATGGTCCAAACCAACCTTTACAGTGTGTTCTGGAGAGGTGAAGGTTTATAACACAACACTTCGGTAGTGTGGTTCCCGCAACCAAGGCTTGAAGTATCAGTATCGAGTATCATATCAGCCAGATGAGTTTAAGAAATGTATCATCTTGTATCAAATATTGTACCTTCCTGACCAATGCATTTTAGTGCAATTTCAATAAAGAGACATATGGCATGTGTGGTTGTATTCAAAGTAGATGCATGTTAGCTAGTACTGTGTCGTGGGATACTCTGAAGTCTGAACCTTGATTACCAAAAAAAAAAAAAGGATACTCTGAACCTTGCCCACAACAATAGGAGTTTACTTGCAAACTTTCCCCCTTAAAAAAAGTATAGGAAATGAGATCAATCAGATACCAGAAGGACAATCAAAATAGTATGGAAAAGTTTGAATCACATGACTACTCCTATGAGCTCAATCTGTCTAGAAAAGAAGAGAGGTAAACCCAACAACTATCAACATCATCACACACCTAGAGAACCCTTCCATCCTTTGCCAAAACAGAAGCCTCCCAAGCATACAACCAACAGCAAGGTTTTCATATCCAGAAACTACTTCTCGGTGTAAACAGGACCCCTCTCCCTACCTAAGTGGTCCACAAGTTTTTTTATCTGAAGAGCCAATCTTCGCAGATGCAAGTGGTTCTGAAATATGTCAGTGAAGATCCTAGTTGTTCCTTGATATATGTTGATCCTTTTTATGGACTAAATGGAGTAACTCCTCTTACCAAAAACCCAAAAAAAAACACGGAACAGTTCTTATATCTGGTCAGTGGGGATAGCTCGTGTTACCAACAAAACCTGCAGACAACTATGATTTGGGTTCAAGACTTTCCATTCATCAATTGGTTCATCATTCAATAGATGAATCAATCTTCAACCTAGATCATACTGCCCAAAGAAACACTTTGCTGTCCATCCAATCGGTCCCTTTGGTTACTGTCCACAGTACCCTGTGAATCACCTTACACCCAAGCAGGGCAAGCAAACATCCGATTGTTGACAAACTTTTAGTTTGTTCAACTTGGGTCATGGGCTATACTCAGATGGTATTTGGGAACGGAAGTCCATTAGGCCAAACAGCCAACCCATGTCCGTTACCTAAACATAGCCAAGTTTACAACAGACAGCCATCATCCTTGACACATACTTCCTGCTCTTACCAAAGAAAAGAAACATACTCCTGCTGACAAGTATTATCCCCATTACATTTCATGTATAATCCATCTAAAACCCAGCAAGTTTGCAACGTTCTCTCAACAAGGACTAGGAAGAAATAAAATCTCATATCAGACCTGAAGATCTTGGTCTATGTACTGCATCACTGCTCAACCCCGACAAATGTACTTCCAGTGTATGATGTCATGCCTCTTTCCTTGTGTTTATCCTCAAATGAGGCATCCTCCTAGATAAGCAGTTGAATTTTCAGTCTAACAGTCCAGTAAAGTAACTTAGGCACCTTTTCCTGGTCTCCAAATTTAGATCAACAATGAGCACTACACTAGAGTAAAATACCAGTACAACACCAATGACTCAGTAAAATGAAGAATTAATGCAGTCCTAGGTTGAATAGAATCAGCTATGGTCCAGCTACAAGATCTTGTCTACACCAGCTAATATAAGGATTTTTGTGATTCTGAAAGCCAATGTTAGGCCATTCTTAAGGTCTGATGGTTAGGTTTACACTTGCAGATGGTGGAGGAATCCATCAAAAAAGGTCTAGGGTTTTGTGAAAGATTTTTGGTTGCTGAATTTTAATTTTCCAGCAAACTGTTTGGGTTTTTGAAAAGAGTATCTCCAGAATAAAGTTTAGAGTTGGAATCTAAGGCTGGAGTTTGGAATGATTTATGGTAAGGGCTCTGACCTATATATGATCCAATTATGGTTGGGTTTTGATGGTTGGGATGTGAGATCTGGAAATTAGTGATTTCCTGGGAAGAATTGGTAAGGAGGATTCCAGGGTTTCAATGAAGAGACTGCCTAGGGCTGCAAAGGGGACTAAGTGTGGGGCTTTGTGAGTGGATGCTTTGGTCGAAGTTTGGATGAATCTTTGCGGTGGAATGGTCCTGTGGAGCCTGTGGATCAAATATGCTTTGGTAAATTTTGAAAATTCAAAAGGGCAGTGCTAGGGTTCAGGGATAAGAAGATTACAAAAACTTGAGGATGGGAATCAATACTCATTGACTGGTTGTGTTTCTGAAACTGGACAGCAGCCAATTAACGGATAGGGATGCTTGAAATCAAATCCGAATCAAGGATACTAAAAATAACCTCAAACCAAGTTGAAAGGAAGCTCTAGAACTTCCTGGGCTTCACACAGTCAAGGAGTCAATTGGTTTCACAGAAATCCCCCAGAGTCTAGATCACACACTAAACTGAACTCTCACAGTGGATTGAATGGAGCAAGAAGGTAGCAGCAGCTTGCAGAAGCAAGTTTTAAGAAATCGGAGGTGTTGTTCCCCTCGAAATGATTTCTTTAGCTATAATATGGCCCAAGGGCCTCACTCCCATGCAGCTTTGCAGTTTGTACTCCTAGGAGTAGTCTAAAACAAGTCATTCCTCCTCGGAGGGTTGAAACTACCATATGATTAGAAAGATTCCCCACTCTAAGAGGGAATTTATTTGTTCCTATGGCTTAAATTGGACCACTGGTTCAATAACAGCAAAACTAACTACTGCTAGTCGACAAAAGAGTCTATAGGTAAACTACATAATACTGCTTCTACTTTAATTGAACCTCAGGTTCAAACCAGCAAAACCAAGTATTAACTACCAACTTCTAGTTCTTCTGCTTGCAGATGTAGGTCTTTAGACCTGTATCAAGAATAGAAAGGGTATCTAAATATATCTAATATGAAATTCATCTGACAAAGACTATGTTTAACTACACTGCTTCAAAATGTTGTTCAATTCTAAAGGCCAGGATATAAAGTTTGTTCGGTTTCCCATGAGGTACCTCTATAATCATCCATATATCTCTAGCATGCACTTGTTAATCAATAAGCCAAACTACTAGCTGCAGTGTTTAAAATTTTGTATGAATTAATGAATAGGTAATGCATTAATCAAGCAAAAAAGGTTTTTGGGACAGGCCACCATAGCTTGTTAGCAAGGAACTGGGGCTACACTTTCATATAATCAAAGTAAATGGCATCACAGAAAGACCATGTCATCCAACGAAGTAATAGATTTTTCATTGAATTCTGTTCCTTGAATTACATATCTAGTGCCAGAAATCTCAAGATCGGATGGCTAGGATAATAAACCAAAGCAATAAAATGTGTCTCCAACTACTAGGCATACTTGTCCAGGCTTAGAAATTTTAGACAAAAGATTCAACAATTCTACATTTGCAACCAATTTGAGCACCTCACAATCTGTCAATCATGAGATCAAGAGCAACAGTCTTCCTATTTGAACAGTTAGGCTTCATGTTAGGAAACAAATTCATAATCCACATAAATTGAAAGAAAAAAAAAACAGTTGTTCATACAGAGACCAAGAGTCCCTTGGATATTTCATTTTGCAAGCTTTGATAGTTGCAGGGAGAAAAAGAGAAAAATCAAAACCAAACCAACATCCTTACCCAACAGAAAATCTGTTAGGCGTTATAGTTCATCAAGAAGGATAAAATGTCATAAAGGCATTGAGATGCCTGCAAGATAGATGAGAGCAAGCATTAGCACAGATTTTGAATAGGTACATGAAGAAAGGAAAATCAAATTTTAATTTTAATTGACAGGAAAACCCCTCCCCCTCCCACCCAAATTTGGAAACTCCCTATGCATGTGCCATATCAAGTAGTATCTTTCTGTCTTCACATTTTGGTAACCAATGCATTGTGACATGCAAATAAATCATAAACCAATCCAATTATCATCATCAAACAAGTAACAACGCACACCTCAATTTGAGAATAGATAACGACAAGCAAGAAAGTATCATAATCATTCCTTTGAACCATACAGGAACCAACTGCATGGAATGGTTAGAGTATGTGTTGGATTCTATTAGGAGTCTAATAAGAGTTTGTATAGGAGTTAAATTAGAGTTTGCATTCATGTAAACTTCTATTCCTTGTAATAGTCTACTTTCCACTTAATTATAAATAGCGGGCTTGAGATCATTGATCAATAAGCCATTCTACTACAATCGTTTCTTTCAACATGGCATCAAAGCCTAAGTTCGATTAGGGAAGAGAGAAAGAAGAAAAGAAAAAAAAAGAGAAGAAAAGCAAAAATCTCTCTCTCACTGTTGAAGACTTACCTCCTTCTAATTTCTTCAAATCCATTGCAGTTCTTCAAACCTATCACTCATTGTTGAAGCTCCTAATTTTTTCAAACCCATCGCCTTTTTTTCTGGCAATTCTTCAAGTTCCGCTGCACTGACTTCGATTAGAAAAGACCAAGAACATAACAAAAAGGAATGAAGAAGAGCAGAAGAACTCCGGAAACCCATCTTCTTCTATCTTCTTCTTCTGAGTTTTGATCACCAGAAGAATTTCGATCGATCACTGCACCTCTACGATCGCAGAAGAACTCCGCAAACCCATATTCTTCTATCTTGAGTTTCGATCGATCGCTGCACCTCTACCATCGCTTCCGCCATTCGCCTCTGCCATCGAACCAGGTAACCTTTACCGTCTTCGATTTTTTCAGGTGTGACCGTGTGAGGAAGAAGATATCGATTGGTTATTTTATTTGGTTGGATTTTTGGGTTCAACCTCTGGTTCGGTTTTTAGTTTGGTTCAATTTTTTGTTCATTATCCAAAATAGACAAGACCAGAACCATATTTTTCTTTTTTTGTCTCTAGTTCTATTAGCCAAAAACCAGTAGACCATACCAGATTTTTTCTCTGGTTCTATTAAGCCAAAAAAAAAAAAGGTATTTATAACCTTTTTTTTAGGTGATTTGGCTATTACATTCTGCAACGTTTTAGTTTTTTTTCAAAAAGGTGAAGACTGAAGAACTGCAGACAATTTTTTCAACATGGCAACTATCGAGGGTACTACTGCTCCCACTGGATCCGAATATTTTGCCACTCTTCATTCTCTTTCGGTAAGATTTGACGGCACAAATTACTTGATCTGGTCTCGATCTGCTTACCTGACTATTGCTGGAAGAGGACTAGTTGGATACATTACGGGCACCACTATCAAACCCACTACCGCAGGTGTTTTACAGGATAAATGGATATCAAATGACTCTCTTATTATGCCATTCCTTTTGAATTCCATGCATCCAAATCTTGTCCGGGGTTACCTATTACTTGATACTGCAGCCCAAATCTGAAAGGCCACTACTGAAACATAGGACAATTGGGGAATGATGCACAGGTTTATGAGCTACGAAAGAAGCTTCATGAGACTACCCAAAAGGAACTAACTGTAGCCCACTATTATGCGGAGTTGCGATCTCTTTGGCAAGAGTTGGATCATTATGGGGATTATCACCCCACTAATCCAAATGATGTGGCAACATATAAGTACATTGATAAGATTCGAGTATATGACTTCTTGGCAGGTTTGAACGTGGAGTACGATCAGATCCGAGTGCAAGTCTTAAGTCGTTCTCCCTTTCCTACACTAGAACAGTCTTATGCTCTTGTTCATTGTGAGGAAAGTCGTCGATTAGTCATGCTTCATACTCCTATTATGGAGAAATCAGCTTTACAGTCTGTTCACACTAAATCTGATCCAACTAAGGAGATTGTCAAGTGTGAGTATTGTCACAAACCATATCATACCAAGGAAAATTGTTGGAAACTGCATGGGAAGCCTGCTGATTTTGAGCAAAACGAGCACAAAGAAAGGGAAAGCCACAGGCTAATCTTTCTGAGACAGTTTCCACCACACCCTCTGCAGACGTTGGTTTTTCACAGGAGGAGTTCGCTACTCTGCGACATATTCTGCAGTCTTCTACTGCCGGTACAGCCTCGACCACTGCTTCCTCTACTACCCCTACCAACTCCTACCTTGCTACTTCCGGATCTGGTCACGGGGAAGGAGATTGGTCGTGGTAAATGGACTTTATTTGCTGGAGCCGATTGGAGGATCTACTTCTGCTTTGACTACATCTTCTAATCCGGTCCATTCGGTAATATCAAACCTTCATCAGTGGCACCGTAGGCTCGATCATCCACCTTTCAAATTTTGTCATTTTTTCTAGATTTATTTTCATGATACTTTCATCTTACCATTACAATTTCTTCCTTTCCAAGTTTTCCCATTTGGATTTCCTTTGTTATTGTTTTCCCACGTGTAAAGCTACACGTGAGGGGGAGATTGAAGATGTCTACAATTCAATGCCTTTCATGTAGACTTCCTTATGTAGAATTTGATCTTTGTTACCTTTGAAAGTTTGTCCCTTACCTTCACAATCTTCTACTTTGGAGATCTAACATTGCTATAGGGCTATCTTTTTTACTGTGCAGAACTTGATCTCTGTTAACCTTTGGAGATTGTCACTTATCTTGAAAAATTTTCCCCTACCTTTGGAGATTGTCCCTTGGCAAACTTTCCCTTTAAAGATCTAACATTGCTACAAATCAAAAGTTTCACTTTGGTTGTTTTACCCTAGCAATTGTTACCCCAAAAGTATATTTTCCCTCAGATTTGCGCAGAAATTTAGTCTTCTCAACATTTGAAGATTCTACCTTTTTTCTTGGGCGTTCTTCCTTGGAGACATAAAGTTGCAGTAAAGATGAGGACAAAGCAAATGGAAGTCTATAAGCACGACGTAATCTATAAGTTTGAAGATCAAATTGCAGATGTTTACCTGGACAGATGTTTTATACTCTTTTGGTCAAGTTGGACATGTGTGATATCCATGCCTCAACTTGAGGGGGAGTGTTGGATTCTATTAGGAGTCTAATAAGAGTTTGTATAGGAGTTAAATTAGAGTTTGTATTCATGTAAACTTCTATTCCTTGTAATAGTCTACTTTCCACTTAATTATAAATAAAGGGCTTGAGATCATTGATCAATAAGCCATTCTACTACAATCGTTTCTTTCAACAGTATGCCATAAGCAAAGACGTATGAAGATGACACCAAGCCCCACCAGCAGTTTGCAGCAGTCCCAAGTGATCCGGGGATTGATCACTTGTCTTTGCCGTGCATATTAGTGCAACCCTTTCCCATCCTGTCTACTTCCCCTCCCTTGTAACACACCCACCACAATGGATCATAAGTACTCTCAATGGGGAGGTACTGTGGGACTGTTTGTGTAAGGCAAAAGTACAGGGGGTTCAGGAAGGAATACAGCACCTCAATCTAATTTTCGGGACCAGTGATAAAGAACTTCAGTGAAGAGAATAAACAAATCAGTTTCATTTCTTAAGTAGCCTTCAGTTTGGCCTCACCAACTCAACAAAGAAGTTGTAACTGGCTATATGTTATCCCACCACCAGAAGGGGAGTCTCACACCTCCAAGAGGTAAAAGGCTCCAAAAATTCCCAGACAGTCATTAGTTTCATGCTTTATGGAGTATTTATGGAGGTGGCAGAGCTGTTCATACAAAGAAAATATAAATGCCTTCAATCTGGATAGAGACTTGTTTCCATTCAACTTGAAGTTTGTGAAACTAGTCGTACTTAGCTGTTCTATGACTCTATCAGCCTATGATGAAAAAATTTCACAAAATCATAAGGATTGTGGTGCATGCATTTGAAAGCTAACTTATCCCATAAAAAGTTCTCTTCAAATTACATGCTCTTGGCCAAAAGTAACCTTTTTTTCTCAGAAAGCAACCAAAATGCCTCAGGGACCACACAAAATGATGGTTTGTAGGTTAATTGCATACATTTTATTAGTTGGGCCTTTACAATGATGCTGATTAAATGCATCATTGCATTCTTGGATGCAGACATAGACCACTTCTAACCAGTGCACAAGACTACTGTAGAGGGTTCTACATTTTCCTCTTTCTTTTAACCTCAAGACTTCAAGTCTCATTGACCACCTTTGAGTTTAAACTAAGCACTGAAGGAAATCAACTTGAATTCAATCATGGTCCTGTACCCATCTAGATGGCAACTTCCAAAGAGAACCAACAGCATGTGTACCAAGCATGCCTTGTAATGTCTTGATTCCCATGTGGCCACCCATGACCCATGTAGGACTGTCAAAAATTAAGGTCAATTTTGAACTAAAGAGGGATGGGCCTCAGATCTGACACCATCCAAATCTGAGCTGACCTACCTGGCCTGAACTTTAGTTGCACTTGAAATGTTAAGCCTTACCCCATAAAATTTTCCCTAGGGTTGAAGGAAGTTGAGCAGTGAAATTAGATAAAGAAAATTGAGTATCTCTCCAATGTTACATGTGAAATTCTCATCTACTTGAGCCTATCAGTCTCAGTGATAATTGAAAAAAGCTTTCCCTCAGAACAAAGATGGTTAAGTACGTATTTTTGTACATAAAGCTCTGCTATTCCCAAAGTTCCAACTAACAAAATGCAGGCAATCCAATTTATGCATAGCACAAAAATACGTACTTAATGAAGATGACTTAAGTTCCATCTTTGATATAGATTGGATAGAGGAATGAAAACATTTCAAACTAATAATGCCGCTTCAGATAAGATAGGCGATTATTTATCGGTTTTAACCATGTCCCATCATCAAATACTAAAAGACGCAACGAAAGTTCATCAAAATCAAAAGAAGGAAACAATTTAATAATACGCACCCTGAGGAATCATTCCCCAACTCTGAGAATCCGCTGACAATATGGAGATGAGGCGCGCTGAAGCGATTGCACTGTGTAAAGGCATCATCGATCCCACCACACTGCTCAACTCCAACGGTAATCTATTAATCCATCATTGAAGTTAAACAAAAAATAAAAATAACACAAATTTAAGGGTTAAGTGACGACGGTGAATGATACATCGGAAATCGAAATCTAGGAAGCAAAAGAGACGAATTCAGAAACCTCACCTTGAAATCCCATGAACGCGCCTGACGGACTGAGAAACCGATTTGATGGGAGAAACAGATGGCGATAATGCATTTTTGTTGAGCTTGACTAGAAGAGATTGAGAACGAGATGACAATCTCGATAAAATGGTTGAAGCCGACATCGTGGTCAAAAGCTTTGAACTTTGAAGGGTTTAAGCATTCGAACCCAATTTTTATGTTTCGCAGGGTTTTACAGGAGAGAGTCACCAGTTCCAGGCGCTATTCAACTAATTCCGCGCCTTACTTATCCAATTACCAATATACCCTTATTATTTTCTCAATTTTTTTATGCAGATCGAATTTTGGATTAAGAGCAAATGTACTAAATCTCAGCGATGCATCTAGACCTGTAAATGGATAGCCGAAATCCGCTCCGAATTCGCATTCGTATTCATTTAAGGGTATCCGTATCCGAAAATTTTCTTACCGGAAAATATTCGTCCGTCCGCTAAGCAACCGGATTCGGATTGATTCAGATAATTGCTTATCGGATCGGATAAAATCCGGATAAATTTTTATCCTGAATAGAGTAAAGTATTTAACACTTTTTGTTTAAAAATATATGATAATCGGATTCGGATAGCGGTAATCGGTAATAAGAAATTATAAATTTATAATTAAAAAAATGTTAAAAAGTGACAATTATCAATCAATAATCGGATATTTTATCGGATCGGATTATTATCGGATATCCGATAAAGTTTCGGATTCGGATACGGATGCCTTCTCTAAATTTTTGCTAGATTCGGATAGCGGATTTGCTAATTGGATTCGGATACTGGTGTATCCGCGCCGAATCCGGTCCATTTATAGGCCTAGATACATCGTCCTATTGAAGAGAGCCGACAAGAAATATGTGGGCAATACGAAGAATTCCAAAAGTCGACAATATATCCCAGAAAAATTGGCAATTTATCGTCGAAAATCATTTTATAACGAAAAATCGCCTTTTATAATCAAATATCGAGGGTAGTCAAGTAAACTCACTCACCATAAATGCTTCAACCTTCGACTTCTTCTCCGGCTAGTTCACAACGAAAATTTTGTAGTTGCAACGGCAGACTGTGACAATTCAGATGAGACATCTTCGTTGTTCTCTTGTTCTTCGTTTTGCTCTTTATTCGCAGGAGCCATCTTTTTTCTTGTACTATTTAGTTTCAACTTTCAAGTTCATTTAGAGAATGATTTTTCACCAATTCAAGTAAAAGGTCACTCTGTATACCATATTTGGCCAGGATTTCATAGACTCGTGCCTTTAGAGGATGAAGCAAGGGGGATTGCAAGCGTAGAAGGAACCATCGTTCGATTGGTATAGTGGCACCACAGATCCTCTGCCGGTGAAATATGGCTCATATGCCTTAAACCTTGATGCCTAAGCCCATAAATTTCCTATTTTTTTAGCAAAATCTTATTATTTCTCCTGCATAATGTCAACAAACTTTCGCCGACATTCAGCTAGCGAAACCCTGAAACTTGGCGAATTTTCTTACCTTGACTAAGAGTTATTTACGTTTGAGTCACACACCATTTCTTCGTAAGAATAGGGTGGAAAATAAATGCTGTGAAAAAAGTAAATTTTATTCTTTTGGGTAACAGTAGTAAAAGTAAACACGGAGACTCATAATAAAGTAGGGAAATTATAATAATAATAAAGTTTTGTGAAAGTTTTCAATATATCTTTCACTTTTCTATTATTCTCACTTTTGCATAAGGTCTCATTAAATATACGTAACTTAAAAAAAAATAAAGATTGGGTGGAAAAAGTAGTGTTTGACATCAAATTTTTTTCACCCTATTAAATTAAACAAGTCATATTTAAAAATTTCACGAAAAAATTTAATGTTTTTCTTTTTTTTTTTTCCTTTCACTCTACTCGTAAATAACAATGCCCTAAAAGGGGTTGTATGAAACCATCTCATTTTTGTTTCTTTATTTCTATTTTCATTTGTATAGGCATAGAAATAGCTAAAATATTGTATGGTAAATGGTAACTTTTACCGTTAAATATTGTTCTAAAACCCCAAACTACCCTTGGTTTTTTTTTTTTTTACATAAATTGGAATCACCCTAGGTAAAATACTAAATTACCCTCAATTATAATAATTGGCAAAAACCAAGGCATTGATGGTTGAAATCCAAATTATTAAAAATCCCAACATTCCTTTTTTTTTTAAATTATCAAACAATTAAAAAAACTCAAAATAAGTGTCGAGTTGAATTTTATTAACATACCCTCTTTTTTTAATTGCATTTTTAATTTTACTTGATTGGATCATTTTTTTAATTGTTGGATAATTTTTTTTTTAATGGGTATGTTGGGCTTTTAATAATTAAAGATAATTTAGGTTTTAATTATGGTGTTTTGGTATTTAATAATTATTTTAATTGAGGGTGATTTAGATTTAAGTAGACGCGATATTGGTTTAAAATAAAAAAAGTGTAGCCAAGGGTAGTTTGGAGTTTTAGAAAAATATTTAACGGTAAAAGTTAACTTTAACGGAAAAAGTTAACAGAGGGGAGGTGTTTGATATATTTGCTAGGTAAGAGGGGAGGTAAGTGATATTATCCAACTAAGAGGGGGTGTAAGTGCTATTTGTCCAGCTAAGTGTTTCTCTGCGATGGATCATTTACACCGGTTAGATCCCTTCTTTTACTTTTCAAAAGTTACATCCGTTTCAAGGATTATCATAAAAACACATCACTTGGCCTCGGATGGGGATTTTATTTTTTTAAAATTGGTGGTTTCCAAAGGGTTGGTGGATAACGGGTGATTTCTAGCAAGGTGAAGGGAAGTTTCTTCACTCACTTAAGGGTTGGGTATGGTATGAGAAATAAATAAACTGATATATATATTTTAAGAATAAATTTATATATTAGTCTCTTTTAATTTCACATGAGGGTATTTTGATGTTTTGGTCATTAGCAATGTAAATTAACTTACTTTAATTGTGTTTAGTTTTATGATTACTTGAAAGAAAAAATAAATTTACGTGTAAGTCCCCTTAGTGGACCATAAACTAATGTTAGGTCTTTTTAGTGTAATATATTAAGGGGTCCCAACCATGGAACGATGCTTCGATGGTTTCGCTCGGTTCATGGCGCGGCGAACTCGAGCGAAATGGCGAATAATTGCCGAGATCTCGGTGAGATCTCGGCGGCAATAAGTTGTTCAGTTCGTTCGGGTCTCTTTCCCTTTCCCTCTTTCTTCTTCTTCTTCTCCGGCAAAATAGATCGGTCTCTCTCTTTCTTCGTCTTCTTCTTCTCCGCAGAAATAGCAGCAACTATTAGCCGACTACCCACGACTCAAAGAGCAAGAGAAAAAAAAAGTTTGGAAATTTGGAAGTTTCGCCAGAAAATATTGGGTTCGATCGATTTTTCCGGTGACATATTGTAATATCGGTTTCGACGGCATTTTTATTTCGCCCTATGGCGAAACCAGCGAATTTCGCCGATTTCGGCAAAATTCGCCAACGCCGAAATAAAGTTCCATGGTCCCAACCAAACTAATACCCTAGCCGTGAAGTGTATTTTCAAAATTTAAACTTGGAGGGACCAAAATACCCCTAAGGTAATTTAGTACGTATTATGACTAAAATGCTCTTTAATTGTTCACAATATAGAGTTCGGATTTGCGACCCCATTAGGGAGCACAAATTGCTCCCGGACGGCTTTTCCACCCCAAAATACAGGGGCCACGGGTGGGTGATGGGAGTTTTTTTTTTTAATAAATATTTGTCAGCTGTGGGGCCCACCGATTTTGTGGTGGTAAAATCGTCGGGGAGCACAGAGTGCGCATCTCAATTACATCCTTAAAGGGAGCTTTGTCGAACCCATGACATTTCCACTGAGAAATATGAATTTTATCATTCTACCAATTTAACATTTGTTTATGATCCACTAAAGGACCTACGTGTAAATTATCAACAAATAATTAGAAATAAAAAATGTAACTCTTATCCAGGATCGGATCGTAGTTTTCGGATTCTGCATTTTTTAGTGTTGTTTCCTGTTAGAACAAAAGTACGGGAATGGGGTTTGCTGGTTCCAATTCCATGCTTGAAAAGGGGATTAGGTACCGTTTGGCAGGGCGTTGCTTTTTAACATTGGTCATTTTGGTCTTCCCAACAAGCAGCACGGAGTACTAAACACGACCTAGACACTGAGAAAACTAATTTTCAATTCGATTTTACGCAGTCGGAATTTTGCACAAGGTAAGGGCGAACTAGTCTCCGCGTGTGTTGCTATTATCGATTTCATCTTTTTTATAAGAATCGATCGCTTCAAGGGGTTCTACTGTTACAATTTGAGAGTCTCAGTTTGATTCAACCACGCACTCTAGCTTTCTTTTCCTAAATCCTTATTCTGAATTGGATTATATTACGTGAATCCTTGGTTTGTTACGGTATCTGCTCGTAAATAGTCATGCCTTTTGCGATTGTTATTTTCAGAGTTAAATTTATGTAAATAATGTCTCCTTATATCCTCTTTAGGCTTTTGATTCCTGTAATTGCTTTACAATTTTATGACTGTGAGCCGAGTAGTTTCGTCTTTTATCTTTTTCACCATTTTATGGGTGTTGAGCTGTATTTTTGGATTAACTGGAAGCGACAAATTTTTCTCCTTTTGCAGTTTGGAGGCCATTCTCGGGTTTTGATTCTGAATTACCTGGAACTACTGGGCTTTGATCAAGATGCAGGTTTGCAATTATAATAATTCGACTAAACTTTGTTGTGTAAATTATAAGAATTTGAAAGAGAACGAGTAATTTTGGGAACGAAATGGACTAAAACTAAAAAACCTAATCAACAATGTGGGATAGTGGTCTTACTCTGGTCAACTTGTTTTGTAGTAACGGGGAAGTAAAAAAAGGGAAACAAAAGAGAAGAAAGGGAATGCATCTTTTACGTGAATGAGTTTGCCCTAAGACATGACATCTCATGAAAATTTGTTCTCATGGTTTGCAGCCCCAGATGGTTTTTGGGTCCAATCGAGCAGGAACATATGAAACAGGATGGTATACAGACTATGAATAACATCCTGGTAGAACAGGTGGAATGCTGAAATATCCTTCCTGTTGTATTTTGCAAAAGAAAATGGTGGGAATTGATGGAACAAAAGCTGAATCTCATGTTTCATTTAAAGATTCCCCCCCCCCCCCCCGATTGTGGTGGAGTAAAAAAGTTTATCCTGCAACGATCTTGCCTGTTTTACATTTCAAAGAATGCCGCTAATAGAGACTTAACTCACTATTCATCATTCTTAGTTGGAAATGATATTGCCAAAGCTACTTTTTTAAATAATTGATTAATAGCTTTGGCATTATCACCTTCCAAGAGATGAATTTTTGGAAGATTGCTTGTTCTTCTTACAAAAAGTCGTTTTTAACCAGTGAGGTCCTGGAATTGATAGATGTTCTGAGGAGATGAAGGACTAGCATAGCCTATATTCAAGAGACTCGATGGAAGCATGAAAATGCCTAAGAGTTGGACAGCTTTAGAATGTGGTATGGTAAAGCAATAAATGTGGAGTTGGCATAGTGGTGGAAAATTATTTGAAGAATGATGTGATGGATGTTGATTTGGAGAAAAGATTATTTCCATCAAGCTTGTATTGGAGAAAGAGGATGTCACCATAATAACACACCCTAAGTAGGATCAGATGAAAGCAGTTGATGCATCCTCAATTGAATGATGTAAGTTCTTCCAAGATCTTTCAAGAGAACCAACTCAATGGGACCAAGAAAGGGTTTCTTGAAATTGTGGTTATGGGCTATAGGATGGATTATGGGGTATGACCTCAACTAGGCATAGTTTGAACTAGTGGACTAACAGGTCCCTAGTTAGGGTAACTTGGATGAAATAAGGATCATTAGGTGTTAATTTTAGAGAGATTTAGAATGGTGGAATGTATAGTGGGATGGCCAGGTTCTTGAGATATGGTATAAAAAGTTATGGGAATGGGGTGAAACATGGAGGGGATGTAGGTAATGACATAGGAATGTTCCTCAAGTTTGGTGAGTTTGGATGGATAATTGGGAGATATGAGGATTCTTGTTTTGGGGTTTTTAGGGGGTTTTAAATCTAAGAGAATATCTATATCTTGAAATTATCAGGATGGGGTCAAATTGGAATCTAAGGTCACTGGAGTTGGGGGATGGTGTACCTAAAGTGCGTGCTAGAATTAACAATTAGATTGGTGCATATCTAACCTTGAATTCTAGGTCTCTTGAAAAGTTTGAAAATTCGAGAAAAATAAAAAAGGGTGATATGAGAATGAGAGTGGAGTGCAGACTATCAGATACTTGGATGGGGATCTTTGTAGAGCTTTGGATTGAATGGATGGAGTTTGTAGGCTGTCAATCCGGCTGTAGCAAGAATCTTGGCAAAACGGCCCTATAGACCTCAACTGTCCTTCAATCTTGGACCTTCCAAATTGAATAGACACAATTGCAGCAGCAACACGCAAAAGAATACTCAAACTGAAAAGCTTTATTAATCATATCAAAGTTTGGCGCTGAAATTCTAAGATAAATCAAACTGAAAAGCGTTATTAATCAAATCACTTTGGTTATAAATTATCCTTGCAGTCCTATGTGATGATTTTGCTTTGCTCTTGGATTGTCATCATTCATTTCTTGTGGACCTGCAGACCATGCATGTTTTATGCATTTACAGTTCTCTACTGTTTTTGTTCAAGTCATCATGCAAATTATCAATAAATTTGGGTGATTGTTAGGACCCTAGACCCTAGGATGAGGCCATGTGGAGGAGAGAGAGAGAGAGAATGAATGAGGGTTAGTTAGGGTTAGTTGAGGTAATAAATAGAGGTAGAAGAGAGGGAGAGGGGATCGAATGTTTATGAGCGAGCAGCCGTAGGCTGAGGGAACACCTCAAGGTGGGGGGGGGGGGTGACTGGCACCATTAAAACCAGATTATGTTTGTCAAATTCTTGCATTTTGGTATTAAATTTCAAAGGTATTAGCAAGTATTTATCAATTGGCATCAGAGCAGTTCGATTCCAGGGAAAGAAGCAATGGTATTGCCCATGTTTTCAGTTGAAGAGGATGTGTAGAGTTGGCTATTGCAGATCTTCTTGTTTTGCTGGGAACACCACATCGATGATGACCAACGATTGGGCATAGCTCTCTGGCATCTGGAAAGAGTCGCATTGGACTGGGTATACACAAGGTTCTGGTAGAAGTTGGATTGGGTAAGTTTCAGAAAAGCCCTGCAAATTGATTTCAGCAAGAGCCAGGCGGTAGACATGAACTCGGTTTTGGATAGCAACCAAGGAGAAATTAACGGTGCTAATGGAGTATTAGATTTGGAAGCCCAAGCCAAAACGAAGGGAGAAGAGCCAAGTAGAAACGCCAGCAGAGATCGATGGCATGTTACAGGGGTCTCATGCCACACTTGCAAAAACGGCACAGGAGAGGCTTGCGTGCTCGACCCTACATCCCAAAGTTCATCCCAAGACTCGATACACATCTTAGAGACCAGAAACCATGTTCTCGATTACCTGTCAATGAAGGGGCAAAATGAGACTGAAAAGCAAGCATCTACGCAGGTGCAGAGGACTCTATTAATAGCCAAAGAAAGAGGCAGCATCGTTTAAGCGGGAGAATCGATTGGGAGATGCGAGCGCCAGAGAAACCCCCTTGGATGAGGGCGATGATGAGGAAGAATGGCCGAAATTTTCCGGCGGTGACTAGGGTTGCTGCTCGCCACAGATGGAGAAGACGATGCTGGAAGGAGTTCCGGGTTCGTTTGGCTTACACTAAACCAGGTAATAGATTTGGTTCATCCTCCATACCAACGATCCTTTTTTTTGGGCCCGGGCCCAACTCAGGATCGCAATGTTGGGACCAAACTCACCAAATTCAAAGAGTGGGCCATCAGGATTCCTAAGAAACCTCGTTGGGCCCAACCTATTCCGTTAAACCCCAATCCAACGTATTTCACTAACCTAATATCCAACCCATGTTTCTTAACCCATGATTTTAAGTGTTTATACCTAGCCTATTCAAAAGAATTAATTTGGGCCCATTACAGTTTCATAACCCAAAACCCAACCCCTTCCATCAAACCAATACCCAACCCATTTATCTTAACCCATGGTTTTAAGTATTTGGACAGCACCCGTTTTCACCATCACTTATGGGCCTGGCCCAATTTGTTACACCACAACCCATTGCCTCTCATAACTATTACAACCAACAAACCAAACCTAAACCAACCCGAACCAAGCACTTAGCGAACCAATCCAGGAACTCATCGTCTTCAACCTCAGGAAATCAAAACGACAAGGGAGGCGGCTCCAACCCCTGCAAATCACGACGGAAAGGGAGATGGTGACATCAGGACTGTGGCGATTGAGGTACGACCTCATCAACAGGGGAAAACATTGATTTTTACCTCCCTCTTGAGAAAGACTTTGCATCTGATGCAAAACCCCAAGGCAGAGATGCGGCGGTCGACACCGGTGAACCGAATCGGGGAATTGCCTCCACACGGTAGGATCGTGGCAACTCATATTGAGAGTCCTGATGTTCTCAGCTGGGATGTTGAGGCTCAACCTACTTGTCACGCTGTCCTGGGAGCTTCAAACTTGAGACCGGATCTGATATGGACTGGACACCACAATCATGCTGAATTCACACTTGCGATGTGTCCAACTGAGCCTTGTGTGCTTTCGGGAGGAAAGGACAAGTCATCTGTTTTTGGCAGCTCTGTGGAGGATGGTTTCTTACTCATTGGGGATCATGAGAAGGTTGGTGAAAGGAAGGAACGTGTTGGAACAAGAATGCCAAATTCTTCTCCAGGCCTATTCTTCCAACATGCTGGGCACAGGGATAAAGTTGTTGACTTTCATGGGAATGCTTGTGATCCATGGACTATTGTTCGTGTATCTGATAATTGTGCGAGTACTGGTGGGGGTGGAACTTTGCAGATATGGCGCATGAGTGACTTGATTTATAGATCCGAAGAGGAGGTTCGTCCGAGCTGGCTGACGCACATGTTGAGACTCATCCTCAAATTTTCCATCACCTTGAGGACAAGGTGATTTTCGAGGGGCCGGTAGTTGTTAGGACCCTAGGATGAGGCCATGTGGAGGAGAGAGAGAGAATGAGGGTTAGTTAGGGTTAGTTGAGGTAATAAATAGAGGGAGAGGGGATCGAATGTTTATGAATGAGCAGCCGCAGGCTGAGGGAACACCTCAAGGTGTGGGAGGGTGACTGGCACCATTAAAAGCAGATTATGTTTGACAAATTCTTGCATTTTGGTATTAAATTTCAGAGGTATTAGCAGGTATTTATCAGTGATGACTTATTCAGGACCACTCCTCAGTCCTCTCTCAGTTTACTAGAAGTTGTGTTTTGCATACAGGCATCAAGGGCAAGGCTTTTTAAGGAATACAAGGAAGTTCAGCGAGAGAAAGCTGTTGATTCTGATATCCAGCTAGTCTGTGATGATTCCAACATATTCAAATGGACAGCCCTAATCAAGGTAGGCCCTTTTTTTTTATTGGGTGACATATATATTGTTGATGTAATTAATGTGTAGTCTTCTTCAGGGCCCATCAGAAACACCCTATGAAGGTGGTGTTTTTCAGCTTGCATTTGCTGTTCCCGAGCAGTACCCCTTGCAACCTCCCCAAGTGCGATTTCTGACAAAGATATTTCATCCAAATGTGCATTTTAAGGTACATGCTTTTCCTTTCTGTTTCTCCTTTTAAACTTTTAGGCAGAATTTTTTTTCCATATTTACTTAGCTTATATTTGTACTGTAGTCTTCATTTGCTGTATACTTTCTTAGTTTGCGTTTCTGTTGTAGTATTTTCTTAGTGGTTGTTTTTAATGTAACTAAGCAGGAAATATGAAGCCCATCATTTCACACTTGATTACATATTATTAAACATATTTTGGCTTGAGCTTCAGAAGTTCATCAAAGGAAAGAACAAATTTGAACAAGACCACATAATTGTTGGATGAATTTTCCTATGATTAACTTAGATCACTGCCAGTTATTGTCATCAGTTTTTAATATCCTGGAAAAGGTAGTCCTATAAAAAGAAGCATAGCAAATGCACGAGGTTCCCACTACTTTTTTTTTTTTGGGGGGGGGGTGTTTGGGGAGGATCACAATGTATGCAACCTTACCGTGAGAGGGTGTCTCCCAACTCAAACCTGCACCCACTAGGTTACAGTGTAGCAACCATACCATTTTGCCAAATCACTCAAAACTAGTCTTAAACTTGCCTAAAAAATATGTTGGCCAATCACTGCAAACAAAAGGCAGGGCTACAACAGAAGCAATCCTACAAAGTTAAAATTCTGATAAAACTAAAATGGTTGGTTAGCAAGTTCAGTTCCCTCCTATCAGGTAGACCACAACATCTTAAATTCGAGTTGACTCAATTAGCTGGTGAATCAACAATAAGAACAGTATATCTGAATCTCAGATTGACTGAATTGATATTTTGAAGAGCTTAATTCATTCACTATAATGGTAGACTATATATTTACTGTGTATTTCTTTTACGACAAATTAATCATGTGAACCCAATAATAATGCTATTGCCTTGTCAAGGTCAATCTGGTTTTCAATATTTTATCGTCTTCATATTTTCCCATATATTTGTCATATATTTCCTTTACGAAAAAATTAATCATATGAACCCAATAATACTGCTAATGTCCTGTCACAGTAAATCTGGTATTCATTATTTATCTTCTTCATATTTTCAGACTGGAGAGATTTGCTTAGATATTTTGAAGAATGCATGGAGCCCTGCTTGGACACTCCAATCTGTTTGTCGGGCCATCATTGCTTTAATGGCTCACCCAGAGCCTGATAGCCCACTCAACTGTGATTCAGGTAACTCTCTGACATTTACATATTCTTATGTTCTTTTAAGAGTATATGACAAGTCATGCAGCTTTTGTTGCTCGTAGGCTATGCTTTGAATCTTCAGAGTAAGATTTTCCAGTACTCAAAGTCAAAGGCAATATCTGCAATTGCTTAATTCATATATTAGACTTGAAATTGGTATCTTCTACTTGTGTTGCCAGAGTTAATTCAAATGTTAAACTTGGAATGCATTTCAGTTTAAGTAAGTTATCTAGAATAAGTATCTAGGATGGCCTCAGATAGAGCTGTTTAGAAGACAAGGATCCACGTAGCAGACCCCATTTAGTTGGGAATAAGGCTTCTTCTTCTTGTTGTAATTATCCAGAATAAGTAATTAAATCAGATACTTTTCGTTGACCAGTGAAAAGTCAGTCAATTGATAAAGTAGCTTGGAAGATATTGTACTATGCAACCTAGTAAATATCTTTCTGATCCTTCGCCTGCAATAAACCTGTCAGACCTACATATCCAGAAAAGAATTTCTGCTTTGCAGTTTGATTCCATATATATCTGCTTCTAATATATTTTATGGAGATGTCAATGGAAGTGAGTAAACATAGGCTTACATTGTGATCAACATGTTAATTTAATCCTAACAAAATTTCAGCTTTGGAGTGTGTACTTCTTTTGTATTGGCTTATTGTTTTTTTGGATCAATAAAGAAATATATTAAAAGACAACACGCCAAGAATACAAAGGGAGAATAAGGGGGATGGGGAAACAAGCCTCTTATGTGGGAGGCATAAAGGAAGAGGTGAGATTCCAGGAACTAACAATTAGCCTATTCCTTGGAGAGTCAATCACCGGGGGGTGGGGAGAAGAGAGGAGTCTAGAAGAGACCTCCAAACAAATATTCTTCCAAATCATATCAAGGGAACGGTATTTGGAAGAGCAATGCCTAAGATTTCGCTCACACCATAAGTGGTGGATAACCGCACCAAACACAAGCTTACCAACTCGATCACAAGGAGAGGACCTTGGGAAGGCTCGTAAGCACCAAGCCCAATCTCGGGCAAAGCCGTAAGAGCGCCTCGACCTAGGCCAAATGGAGGCAAGGGCTTTCTCCCAAAGGAGATCGGGAGAAGGGGCATAAAAAGAAAAGGTGATCAAGGTCTTTGGGGCAATTCCAACAGAGGATGCAATTAGGGTTAGTAGGGATGTGACGGCTTATGAGGAAGGATTGGGTTGGTAGGGCTAGGTTAAGGGCTCTCCAAAGGGTAAGGGAGTGGCGGGGAATGTGACCTTTAAACCAAACTAGGGGGGCCCAAGGAGCCAAGGTGGAGGAGGGTTTGACAAGATTCCAAGCAGAGGAAGTGGTAAAGAGGTTGGTGGAGGTAGGAAGCCAAATGGTGGAGTCATGGGAGATGCTAGCAATGGGGGGGGGGGGGAGAGTTCCACACTTGTGAGAGTCTAGGGTGGGGAGGGGGGGGGGACCAAGAGCCGTTGGATATGAAGGTAGGGGGGGGTAAGCTTGGAGATGTGGGTATCATAGACAGTGTGGGGGCCAAGGAGGGTAAAGAGAATGCCTGACGGGTGCCAAGGGTCATGCTAGAAGGAGGTGGAAGATCCGGTGGAGATTTGAGTGGAGATGGCAGGAAGGGCCGGGGGCGGAGAAGGAGTAGCTTTCTCTAGAACCAAGAAGGGTTGGAGGGGATGGGAGTAGTCCAGATGGAATCGGATTTAAGCAAATATGAGTACACCCAAGAAACTCAGACAAGGTTAATATTAGAGATACACCGAATGCCCAAGCCTGCTTCGGATTTGGGGCGACATACAGAAATCCAACTGATGGGATGGAGGAATCGGGAGGATTCCTGGCCTTTCCAGAGGAAGGCGCAATAGAGAGTCTCCATGGCCCGAATTGTGGCTTTAGGGATGGAATAGATTCCACACCAGTAGAGGTAGGAAGATTGAAGAACAGAGCGGATAAGAACCACTTGACCAGCGAAGGAGAGAAGCTTGCCTTTCGAGAATTGGAGCTTTTTCCTGATGTGGTCGAGCATGGGAGAACAATGATGACAGGTGAGACCACCTAAGATAAGGGGGAGGCCAAGGTTGGAGACTGGGAAGGAACCTGGCCTGAATCCCAAGAGGAGGAGAAAAGAGGATTGAACAGAATCAAAAACACCAAAAAGGAACAAGGTAGACTTGTCCAAATTGACCCGGAGACCGGAGAGTGCCTCAAAGGAGGAGAGGGCATCCAGGATGGAGGAGATGGAAGAATGGTCAGCTTTGGCAAAAGATCATGAGGTCATCCTCGAAAGCGAGATGAGTGAGGTTTAGGGATTTGCATTTAGGGATGGGGGAGATTAGGAGTTTGTCAGTTTTGGATTGAAGAAGGCGGGAGAGGACCTCAGGAGCTAAGGAGAAAAGGTAAGGGGAGAGGGGGCAGCCTTGGCGGATGTCCACACGGGAAGGGAAGTCTACCTTGGTAATTTCAGTTTTCTTTTTAACCACTTTTTTTTTCTTGTGGGGAGCTGGGGCATTGTGGGGGAGGGTAGATATTTTGAACTAAGGATGTCAATGAGTAAACTCAAATTCTATTGAACTTTTCTGCAAAACCTACCTCTGTCTAGCATGACTTTTGACAGGGCTAGGTGGTATGGGACAAGATCGAAAGAGAAAGACCAGATCGGGTGGGGGCAACATATTTTTTTTTGGGGGGGGGGGGGAGGGGGAGGACTCCTTGAGAAAGTAGAACTAGTTTGATGAGTCTATGCTTGTTTTTCTTTGGGTAGATGTTGGTGTTGGATTTGGGAATTAACTTTATGGGCTGTAAATAATGATGTTATGTTTGATTACCTGAAAACAAAACCCAAAACTTCGATTAGTGCCTTATGACTTATGAGTTCTTTTCTGTTAGGGCTGGGCCATCCATAGTTTTGGATATTCTAGCTTAAGCAAGAAACAGTTATGTAAAAGAAAAAGGTATCCATCTGATTAAATAAAAAGTAGTTTATTTTTTTTCTTCCTTGTATTCATTTGAATACATGCTGCTTACATCTACAGGTCTTAGTGGTAAAGGTATCAACTGGTCTGTTTGAGTCAGTCTCAGTGGACTTACAATTGATCCTGCAAGTCAGAGGTTCAAGAACGAAACGGACCTGTGTATAAGTGTATAAGGTGTTTTTATTTTAATATAGGGGTGCAAAAAACGAATCTCTAAACTGTAGGTCAGATCCAGGCCCACAAATCATAAACCACTAGGGCTTCAGTGGGGAGCAGGCATGATGACTTTGTTGTATAACAGTTGCTCAGTTGGCAGTTCTATTTCTGTTTTCACTGAGTGGTCTTAACCAGTAGGTATCAACTGGTCAGTTTGATTTGTACCTTCAAACCAATAAAAACTTATGGTGGGACCCATGGTTCAAACCATTGCGCCATATCTTATCAGTTGATGCTTACTGGTGTTGCAAGGTGTATATTTTGCACTACACAATAATTTCTTTTCCCAAGATATTATGTCCCAGTAAGTATTGTACTATAGCAGCCTATATGACTCCATAAGTTACAATGCTATCAATAGGTCTTATACTCATCAACCATATCAACTAGAGGGTTCAGGGACAAAATAAAGTCTCTGCACGTATCAGCTGATACAATTTGATACAGTTGACTCAATCGGCAGAACTCGAAAACCAATCATCTTCTTGCTCTCGACCTTGGAATGACATGTTATATCAGAGTACATTTTATTTTAATACCCTAGGATCAAAGTGGACTGCTTAATTAATAGATTTAAGTCATTATGAGAGTGCCTTGACACCATGATACACAAGTAAATGAAACTTAAACTGGAAAACTGCCTAACTTGTTGAGTCTCTGATACAAGGTATGAGTTAATGATTTGTTGTTCTTTAATTTCTTAGCATTCTTAGGGGAAATTCTCTCTATTGCAGGTAATCTTCTGCGTTCTGGTGATCTCAGGGGATTCCAGTCTATGGCAAGGATGTATACCAGGCTAGCAGCCATGCCAAAGAAAGGGTAATCACTGTTCTATTATCGTGGGTTCTTTCGCTGTAAGTTTGAGATGTGTTATATGAATTAATTAACAGACTTGGAAACTGATGGTAGTGCTGAAAAACGAAATCTGCAGTTGTATGTTTCATCTGTACTTAAAAGAATAAAAGGCACATAGCTAAGCCCATGTTTCAGGTGTGAAATTTATTTACCCTTGGAACTTACTCCTGCAATCACTGCCTAATAATTCAAATGGATACCAGATGCTTAGATTACCTGTGTATTTTGGATTATGCTCTTCTTACTTTTTTTTTTTTTGGGAAAGAAAACCTTCATTTATTTAACTGAAATCCCCGGGGGATCTTACACATTAGAGAGTCAAAGAGTAAAATTCAAGTTAAAAAGGGGGGTGGGGAGAAATGGTACATGAACCAATCCTGTGAGCGGGCTGCTGATTTAACAAGTTCATCTGCTGCATAATTGGTTTCACGAGGGATGTAGGAGAAGGAACATTCTGTAAAGCCTACAGATATCGGAAATTCTGTGTGAGATTTTCCAACTTCCACAAGAGTCTGGATGCTGAAGGGAAAGAACAAGCGATTGGTTATCGCTCTCAACTTAGATTTGTGATCTGGAAGTCGAGAGCAAGGCTAAGACCTTGGCGAACTGTTTGTGCTTCGGCGGCAAGAGAGTCCTGGCAGCCCGTTCCTTGTCCAAAAGCAAAGATCACTTGATGATAAGAGGTACGAGCTAGACCACCAATCCCTGAGCGTGTTGGATTATTAAAGGAGCCATCCACATATAGTTTGATCCTGCCCGGGGGTGGAGGGTCCCACCTAATGAGTGGTATAGGTTTGTTAGGGAGGTGAATAAGTGGGATAGGGGTGAACTCATGGATTGCGTGTTGTAAACGTAACATGACATCTTGAAATTTTGGGGGCGGAAGAATGGGTAATCGTATTATAATATCCTCAAAGAACCCAAAGGGCAATAAGGGTATGACCTCATTGCTCGTCTTGGATGGGGCAGGTGGGGTCAAGACTGCTCAGTTTGTTCCCATGGTCAGCTTTTGTCGCTAACTGCTCTTCCTGCTTCATGGGCTTCACTTTGGTGAGAGGCTTACTTGTGGTTTCTCTCCCCAAAAAGGATTTTGTGGATGAGAAAACTAACATACTCATTTCATTGTTCAGATTCAAATATTCCAAGAAGATCTTAATCTTTCCTTTTTCATTTTTTGGTCGCTGAAGATTTTAATCTAAAATCTCTATATTTTGACGTTTAAAAAAAAAAATTTCTTCAAACTTGGTTATGCATGCCGCTTTAGCATTCATTCACTTTAAAATAAATAAATAAAAATATTGAAGGGAAATTTGATGTAGGTGGTAGGATTTCTATATTTTTTTGTTCTCTAGATTATATTATATAATTTTATAATGTTTATTATATAATAAATATTCTTCTTATAATTTTTTTTTTTATCCGTGATTTTTGTGAATGAGCAAATGTTTAGCGTTTTTATAGTAGGGATGAAACATACCCATAAATCTATAGATTCATGCTTTTAGCGTAAAAATATGAACCTCTAGATTTCATGAATCTAGAGATTTTCACAACCAAACAAGTATAAATCTTACATTCATTAATTTAGAAATTTCAAATTTCTAGATTCATGTAACCAAACAAGCCCTAAAAATTCTCTTTAATTTCAATATATCATCCACGGTATTTGCTGATGATGATCAAATGTTTCAACATGATTATCAATTCAAACGTGACCACATTAAACACTGATATTAAATTCATCAATATGGCGTTGAGATTCTTTTATAAACTTAAAAACATTGAAAAGGTGGTTAAGCTTGTTCGGACTTTGAGATGTTCAAATGTGTACAAAAAAGTTCATACGTTTGAAATCTTACTTTGTATGTTTTCGAAGAATCTTCTTCTTGCATGAATGGAAGTCAAGGTTTTACCAAAAAAAAAATAATAATAAAAAAAATCAAGGTTCTCTCATGGTTGGGTCGTTATCCCACCAAACCATCCTTATTCTAAATGTAGTTAGTGATGCATCATAATAGGACCACCATACAAGAATGTAAAAAGAATATCAATTTCTACCAAAAAAAAATGCCAATTTGGTTGGTAGCTTCCATGCTTAAACTCATGGGAGTAAAATAACACTCCTATCCCCCATGAAATAATTAAATTTCATTGATATTTACATGAACTTCTCAACTGTGGATTCACATATATTTATCAAGGGTTGCAAATTTTATTTTATAAAAATGATGATTTCAGGAGGTGTGTTGGGACTCTCACATGCAAGGTTTAAAGTATCGGTATTGAGTATTGTATCGGTCAAGTGATTTTAAAAGACGTATCGTCATATATCGAGTGTTGTATCGCTCTGACTATTGTATTTTAGTGTAATTCAATGGAGAGACGTATCGAGATGTATCGTATCGGTTGAGTCAAATATGGATACGTATCGGCTAGTATCGCATGGTATCGTGAGATACTTTAAACCTTGCTCACATGTATCATTAAAGAGAGTCAAATTTGTGATTCTTTTACTAACTGAAGAAGATTGGTGTTTCAAGACATTTTTTTTTAACAAAGTATTTTAGAACATTTTGATTTCGTACATTCTTGTAACTTTTTGACAACCACGTAAACCATTTGAGTTAAATGATTTGTAGTTAGATGAAAAATATATTAATAACCCCTTCTACTGTTAGGAAATCAAAGTGTTGATGTAAACAAGTTAAATTTTTCAAAAAGACATGAATATGCTTAAACAAAAACCTTACACTCGACTTGTCTTCATCCCTCTCTAGTTTCTACTCATCTTGGGGAGAGCTCCCATTGGGTAGGGGGCCAATGCATTCTCCCCCCCCCCCCCCCCCCCCCAATTTTTTTTGGAGTTTATTGAGTTTTTTTTCTTCTATTTTTGGTCTTTTGGCTTATTTTTTTCAGTGTAATATCTATGTTTTTACCATTTACCTTCTTGCATCTTCATGATTCATATTCTTGGGCGAATATTTTTTCATTCTCCTTTGCCATTCTTTCTAGAATAAAGGTAATATTATTAAAATTAATTAAAACTAAAGGTATTAATAATAGAAAGTTTGATTAATAAATTAGATAACTCAAAAGATGATATTAATATTATAGATAATTCAAGGGTGGCTGAATTTTCGATTATTTATTATTTATTTTGAAGACGAGACCAAGCTGAACCGTGAGGTCAATGAGGACCCCCGGGGTGACTGACCAGTAGCGGATTTAGGTACAGAGCTCATCGAAGAAGGGGACCATCTGGGCTCTCTCACACGTGAAATTTGTTAGTTGCAACTTTCTAATGTAGTTGTTTATTTCTAATTCTTTCTTGTCTTTTGGCTTCTCTCTCATATTAGGTGAGAAGACGACAACCATATGAAATTTTTAGTTTTTTCAAACCATGGGAATATGGCTTGGAAAATGTTAGTGAAATTGATTTGAAAGGGAACGAGAATCTGGTGTCCAAGGTATCTTTCATGACAGTTGGGTAAACATTTCTTTCGTTTTTTTTTGGTGAAACTGTAAATGTTTATTTCAATCCAACTTTCACTTGTGAGATTTATTTCCCCCAAAGAGATAGTGACCATCTTGCAAGGCTTAAATACTTGGGATAATGAAATAAGACAATAAAAGAAGGGTGAAAAGAACCCCATCCAAACCGTAAGTTTTCATATTTTGGCAAGAAGAAAGGTGGGCTATAGACTAAAATCCTGTCTATTTCTGACCATTCATTTTTTTTAGATGTATGACATGTGTCTTAACATCATATCAAAAGGTTAAGGTTCATTTCTAACAACTGGATAAATTTTCGGGGGATTATGACTCTCTTTCTATTTCTTTTTGAAGTTTATCTCAAAAAAATATTTTTAATTTTCTTTCCATGTGTAAAATAATAGTATTTGATTATCTATTAACTCTGGTACTTTGAAGAATTCTGTAAAAATACCATTATGTTAATCTTTTCATGTGTAAAATATCAGCACTTCGAAATCTTTTCACATAATTTTATTATTTGACTTTCCTTATATATATATATATCTATTTATATATATATATATTTATATATGATATTACCTTATATATATATAATCTAATCATATTATTATTATTATGTATGATGTGATTTCGCCTTTTTTTTTTTTTGGTTGCCAACGCGGTTTCCAACGCTTTGCCCTGACTAATCCGGTGTTCGACTCAGGTTGCACACCTGGTTGTGGTGAGTGAATCTCCTAGCAGGGATTTTTTGCATTCACAAGGTTTTGATACCGGAACCTTGCTTAAGTGGACCTTTAATGTTCTAATAATTTAGGATACAAAAACATATTCAAATCCAAACTTGTCAAATCTAACAGTGAAAAATAGGACGAGAGCTATATTAATAGTATTCCCCCAATGTAAACTTACCACTTAAAAAAACTACTGTGACGAAGATTAAAACCATTATTTATATTTATTTTTCTTTTTCTGGTAAACTATTTATTTTCATTTTTTTTTGATACAAAGAGGCTTTAAGAAGTCGGGGGATGAGAATATTAATATGTCTATCTAACTCACGACTTGTTTAAAAGGGGTTGGTTTCAACTGCTAGAACAACTCTGCGTTGGCAACATTTTAAGTATGCGGAAAAACATGACTCGATTCGATTCACGTGGGATAAATGTGGCAATGGAAATGCAGTGGAAAACGTTGGGTTGTTGAAAACAAACTTTAAAAGGTTCTTCCGACACTAATTTCACGCTATAACACACCTTGGCTCTTCATCTCCCTCCCTCACATTCGCGCGAGTGGTTCAGCTTCGGAACTTGTAGCGGAAGAACCCTCTCATTGTGTTTGATTCTGCAGATTTCAAGCCATGGCGAACAATAAACTCAAGATGGAGGTCGGTAGCGATGGAGTTGCCGTCATCACCGTCTCTAATCCTCCTGTTAATGCGTTAGCTCCTGCAAGTAAGCCTCAGATCCATCTTTTCTGCTATCCGATTTCGCATTGTTTTGGAATGATTGTGCGATATGCTGTGTTCTCAATAGTGCATTGGCTTTGGCTACTATCGCGGAATTGTTTGTGGTTTCATTACGCATTTTCTGTTCAGTTGTCGATCGTTTTGGAAGATTCTTACGGTGTTATTTCTGACTTTTACTCCATTTTTTGAGCGATTTGCTGATCCTTGGAAGCCTTTGTTTATTTCAAATACAGTTCTTCTTGGTTTGAAGGATTTATACGCCGAGGCGATGAAAAGAGCTGATGTTAAAGCTATTGTCATAATCGGTAAGCTTCAAACGCTGTTGCTTTGATTGAATCGCCTCTATTAAGACTTTATAACGATGATCGTGTTTGCGATGACTGCTTTACGTGGTATATATCTTTGCTATTACCTATGGTCCTATGGTATGGTGCCAGAGTGGGGCTACAACCAAAAGGTTTTGGTAATTGGCCAGGGTCAATTTAACCAAGAGCAGAGTGATCAATTTTACACTTGCAGAGAGAGATATGTAAATCTTACTGACCATACCTTGATGACGAAACAGTCTTTATTTAGCGGGGCATCTGGTTTAAATATGTGTTGAACAGCTTTATTTTGTTAATCTAATTTATCCTTTTCATGATCTCGTTGTATTTTGCTTATTTTCGTTAATTTTTAATCTAATTTATTTTGGATATCTGATTCTGGTTTATTCTTCTTACAAAGGTGGAGGTGGGAGATTTTCTGGTGGTTTTGACATCAGTGTTTTTGAGGATATCCACAAAGATGGTACAAATCATCACAGTATCCTATGCAATTAAATGAGTGGTGACTTAAATGGATTTTTATTGCCTAGAGAATTTGGAAAGTGATAAAAAATGTTGATTTCTTTGGCAGGGGATCTTTCACGGTTGCCTGATGTTACAGTGGATCTTTCGATCAGCGCAATGGAAGGTGGTTTCCTGACTCATAGTTTGGGGTTTTTCTAGCAGTGTTATGATGTTTATCTGACGAGGAATTCATCACATTTAGTGAACTCCCAAAATGATTAAGAAACATTTCTTCTAACGTGTGGCGTTGTCTTGCTTGCTCTTAACTTCAGATGCAAAGAAGCCTTCTGTTGCTGCTATTGAGGGGCTTGCACTTGGAGGTGGCCTAGAGTTGGCACTGGTTCGGATTTTTGTTCCTTTTCCCTTCCCAACCCCCTCCTAAATGACCAGCTCATCTCATTTCTCTTATAAGTAGGCTGTTCAGATGTTAACTCAGTTCTCAGCCATCAATCTCTTCTGATTAACCATACACAGGCATGTCATGCACGTATTGCTGCTCCAAAAGTAGTACTTGGCTTGCCAGAGTTAACACTTGGAGTTATTCCTGGTTTTGGAGGTTGTAGATTCTTTCTTTTGTATGTTTACTTTTATCTTGCTATTTTTAATGCATCGTTGATTTAAGCAATTTTTGCTTACATTTAGGTACTCAACGTCTTCCAAGGCTTGTAGGGGTATCAAAGGCTGTTGAGATGATGCTGGTAAGTCTGCTCCTGTCCTTATAAAATAGGAAGGCCATAGGGATAGGTGTTGAAAAGATTCTACATGCAAACTCCAAGCACCCATGACCCAAAGAAGGGAACCTTTGACTTCCTCAGAAGCTTTATGGTGTACTTTTATAAAATCAACAGTGAATGGTAAAGATAATGTCAGCCAGACGAAGTGTGCAAACTATGAATCTTTAGTGTCTACATTGCCATAACTTGATCTAGCATCTTAAGTTTGAGAATGGGTTGGGCATCAGAACTTCCATCGATTTGGCTTTGAAAGTGTAAGAACCTCAATGACTTGCTTGATTTCCTCTTTGAGAAGTTCTGACAACATGAGCCTCAGGTTTCCAGTATAACATATCATGGTCCAAGTCCAAGCACATTGGAGCAAAATTCTAGGAAGAGCTCATCCACATTTTCATTTGACATCAAGTATAAATTGTACTTGAAGACCTGGGACCTCAACCGAGAACATTGTGGAATTTCAATTTTTTACCCTGATTTCCAGCCATGAGATGGAGCTCTGTTTTTTGCACTCCCGGGGGGGATGTAGAGGAGTGAAACCAACAACTGGTTGTTTATTAAGTCTTGATCATACACAAACCTGACACCCCCATCACCCCCCCCCACCCAAAAAAAAAAAAAAAGAGAGAAAGAAAGTAAGAAACTTCTTCTATTTTACGTATGAAATTAAGTTTGCATATTTGGATTAAATTTCAGTGTGGAGCTGATCCTCATGTGCTTATAATCCTATGCAGAAGTCCAAATCAATAACATCTGAAGAAGGGAACAAGCTAGGTCTTATTGATGCTGTTGTATCTTCGGAGGAGTTGCTAACTGCATCTCGACGCTGGGCTTTAGACATTGCTGAACAGCGCAGACCCTGGGCATCTTCTCTTCGCAGGACTGATAGGCTTGGTTCACTATCTGAGGCACGTGAGGTGTTAAAACGAGCTCGACAAGAGGCAAGGGTGACTGCTCCCAATATGCCCCAGCATCAAGCATGCCTTGATGTTATTGAGGAAGGCATTGTTTTTGGAGGATATTCTGGTGTTTTGAAGGTATATCCGCTTTTTAAGGGACTTGTGAATTTTTGGTGTATTTGGTGTTTGGTTACACTAATAAGGATTCTCTTACTCCATTTGTCCCCTTCCTTGACGAATTCATCATAAGTTGTAATGTTTTTTAAATTCTGACAATCTTTTAAAACCCAGTCTAGCCTGAGTAAGGTGAAGGGAAAAAGGAATTAATAAGTGAAAAGCTGGTGAAAAAGAAGGGGGGGGGTTGAGAATGTATATACCCCCAGGAATAAGCATTACCTAAGATCAAGTGAAGGGAAAATACTTGTTTGCCATGTCTTTGTTTCTAGGGTGCTTGCATCCTGCTTGAGTTGCTCTTGCTTCCAATACATGTTTGATGATTGACTAATCCGGATTATGGTGATTGCAGGAATCAAAAGTATTCAAAGAGCTGGTTCAATCAAGTACATCACAAGGTCTTGTGCATTCCTTCTTTTCCCAACGTGCCACATCTAAGGTGAACCTCTCTATAAACATGGACATGTAAATTCTATTCCGTCATACCTCTCTTAATTTCTACCACTGTGTTTTATTTTATCCTTAGTTGTGAGGTTATGTTTTCATTATTGTGGATTCCAGATAAAATAAAACATGGACCTGATGGTGTATATTAGTATATATGGTTGGATCTAATCTGTTAGCATGCTTGATCATGAATGACTTGGCAACTATTTTTTATCCACGTTCAAAATATTTTGAAGTGTTTTTCTTCATTTTTCCCCCTTTTCAAAGAAAGTGGATGTTTTTCTGGGACACGGTTGAAATTTGTATGTTTTGTCCAATAGCAACCACAAACTCTCTGGTATACCCATGTAGTCATTTTACTATGCTGGATCCGATGTTAGTAATTGGGAATCAATGTTCCTGCTTGAAAATTTCCAACTATAAAATACTGCATTGCCGTGACAGTGGTAGTATGCCAGATATCAATAAAAAATGCTGAATTGAAGTGCTATTTTGGTAGCCACATTGATAAGTATCTGATAGGTTTGTCAAAGATGGATATAGTTTAGTACCCTTGGTATATATGATCTTCGTTATTATCCATTTAATTGTTTTTGTGTTCAATGTTGGAAACTTGTGATATTACAAGTTTACAACCTCTTGAGATCTGGTGCTCATGGTGTACGGGGAATTGTGTCCATGGCCATACCAAGGATTGATTTGCTGCTTATTTGACCAGATGAGCCAACTGCTATGCCTTCTGTATGAACCTTTCTTGGTTGTGCTTTGTGAAGGTACCTGGTGTTACTAATGTTGGGCTGAAACCAAGGGCTATCAAGAAAGTTGCTGTTATTGGTGGAGGTCTGATGGGTTCTGGAATAGCAACAGCTTTTATCCTTAGCAATACACCAGTCATTCTCAAGGAAATCAATGCAGAGTACCTGCAGAAGGGGATGAAAGCTATAGAAGGTTTCTTTTTTTCTTTCTGCTCTTTTTTCCTTACAGAAGCTTCTTACAGCTAATGGTTTTTGTCCATTACAAATGATGTAGACACACCAAAAAGATCACATGATCAACGTCATTTGCATGTGCTTTATTATTATAAATATTATGCTGTTGTCGAATTTTGTACTCACAAGTAGAAAACATGCAGAAAATGTTCAAGGTCTGGTAGCAAAAAGAAAATTGACACGGGTGAAGGCAGATAAAGCTCTCTCAATTCTGAAGGGAGCACTGGATTACTCAGAATTTAAAAACGTGGATATGGTTATAGAGGTGGGCCATGTACTTATTTATGTCTTCTTCCTGTTCTCTGTTAGTGATCCAACCACTGAGTTTATGTTAATGAATTCAATTGGACTTCAAAATGGGCTCTTTGGTTCTGTCCTCGAGATATATAGTATTTCAGGATATTTTTTTCATCTTGAATGACTCCTTTTTTTGGTTAATTAAATATGCTACAACATTTTTATGATTTCAAAGATCCTGGGCCTGGAAACTCTTTTGTATGTTTTCAGTGGGAGAAGTCCCATTTTGCAGTAAACTAGAGTGGGATTCCCAGAATAGATAACAATTTGCAGTATTAGCCGAGTTACAGAGTGCATGGCTGCTACTCTTTTTGCTATTGTTCTTAAACCCTTTTGTATGATGCTTTGAAGGACCTAAAATATACTTGTGAAGTACTTTTTATTTTCTTTTGGTATCTCGAAAGGTTCAAAAAGTTGTTTTATGAAGTTTGTTTCCAATCTGCAGGCTGTCATTGAAAGCATTCCCCTGAAACAATCAATATTTAGTGAAATTGAGAAGATCTGTCCTCCTCACTGTATTTTGGCCACAAATACTTCTACTATTGATCTCAATATAGTTGGAGAAAAGACCAGTTCTCAAGATCGTATTATTGGCGCACATTTTTTCAGGTAGTCAACTATTCCCTTTTCTCTCGTTGTTCCCCCAACCCCGTTACCCCCCCCCCCCCCAAAAAAAAAAAAAAAAAAAAAAAAAAGGGGAGAGTAGTATACATAGGTGCTGCTTGCATAAATATGTTGACCAGTAGAGAGATGGCACTTGACAATGAATAATTTGAATCAAATCAAAGCACATTCAATAGTTTAAACGCGAGTTACAAGGAGCACTTGACGAAGATGCTGATTTCACCTAGCTGTATTTTTTTTTTTTGGATGAATAAATAATTATATTAAAGAAACGAAAGCAAGAGAACAAGGTCTTTAAGAAGAAGACCGAAGAGCAGAACTAAGACCCCAGGAGACAACAATAAGTTCACCTAGCTGTATTAGTATGCTGCTATTTTAATGATCTAACCTTGAATCGAATAAGCAATATTACGATGAAGTAAAAGGTGATTTAGGGTCTTATCCCCTCAAACGAAAATATACTTCCTTCTGGCAAGCACTTAAGTTATTGAAAAAAATTTCTACCAAGAAAAAGAAACTGTTCAAAATTTCAGTATGGAAGAGTTCCAATTTCACTTGCTGAGGTGCAGCATCTTTTTTGCACAAATCAATGAAACATTGGATTGATGCTTTTTAGTGATACAGTATCTGAAAGGCCTGCTGAGGGGGGGGGGGGGAAAGACCCGGAGATTCTCTACTAATGCAGAGCTTCAAGTAAACTACTGAAACCTTGAAATTTTGGAATCGTTTGATTAGATTTCGAACTTTTTTATAGCAAGGGTAAAGACACTGCGAAATTTCGGTGAAACTTAACAACTTTTCGATTTCGCCTGTGATTTCGTTTTTCCATATGTCGAACACTGCATCAATAGATTCGCTGTTTTAGGGTGGCCTGATTTCTTGTTGTCGGTTCGTTCTGCTGGGCCTGCTCCTTGTTCTGTCCATGGTTATCAGCAAGTTTCGCTGAAATTTCTTAACATGATTACATTTACCACCAAGTCTATTTAATTATCATTTCTTCTCTTTGTTCGGGGTGTTTGCTCTTAAAACAAGCTGGAGCTCTGGAATGATTGTTAGTGAGGTGTGACAAGTCAAATTTTTTTGGGGGCTCAACTACTTAGTGGTTTGCTTTTGGTTTGGTATTAAGTAGCTATCCACCATTAAGCATATGTTCCTGCCAGAAGTGACCCAGCCTTGCAGAAATTTCAAGCAGCTAAGGTTCCAGGAGGGGTTTTCATGTGCTAATATATGTGTTTAGGCCCAACCTAAAAATTATTTCTCAGTTTGGAGAATTCTATACCTGCCTTGGTGCAGTCAAGAAGGATGCTTGTACTGGAATTGCTAAATGATCAACCTATGCAGAAGAGTGAAGTCTACCTAAATGAAGCTGCTTAATTAGTTGGACGACAAGCTTGTTCTTTTTCTGTTGAATTAACACTCAGACATGAATCTCCTACTTCATAAGCTACTTTAGACAGTTCCCCTCTCATGATTTCTGAAAGCAGGATGAATGTGGATGTTAGAAGTTCTTAACCATCGTAGTTTGGCAGCTATAGTTATGCTTCATTGTGTTTGGTGTACTTGTTCTTGGGTCATCATTTGACATCTTCATGGACAAATATTTAGATACTGATAAGATAACTGCATCATGGCATATATTTTGAATTTAGCATGCATATCCATGAGATGGTTTTCTTCTGCTGCACGAGGGCAAGGTGCTGTACAGGAAGATTACAATATCAACATGCTGATTTCCACCAACTAATATATTAGGAATCTCATTCTTTCCCCTGTGCAGATTTGGTATTTAACTCAAATGTTTTTGTTCTTCAATTCTCATATATTTTAGTTCTAATTTTCTCTATGATCAACAGTCCCGCTCATATTATGCCACTCTTGGAAATTGTTCGGACGGAGAAGACTTCTGCACAAGTAATACTTGACCTGATGACAGTTGGAAAGTTAATAAAAAAGGTACCAGTGGTTGTAGGAAACTGCATTGGCTTTGCAGTTAACCGCACTTTCTTCCCATACTCTCAAGCAGCCCATTTCTTGGCTAACATGGGCGTGGATGTATTCAGAATTGACAGAGTAATCAGCAATTTTGGGATGCCAATGGGCCCTTTCCAGTAATATTCTTCTCTTTCAACACTACTCATTGCATGTTCCTTGTGGATATACATGTTTTTGCGTGACATCCATGGATTTTGCTATTCCAGCAAACAACATGAGCTCAAAGTACGTAGCAAAGTACAATGTGTTATGTCTTGTTTGCGTCCAAAGTTGACCACATATTCGAGTTAATGGCTAAAACCTCTTTATGCAATTCAAGTAATACCAGTGGCAAAGAGCATTTCCTGGTTGATAAGTAACACATAAGAAAATTTGTAGCTCTTATGGATGGATACCACACATCAATATCTTAATCTGAAAATTTTCCTGGTCCTGTACTTTCATTTGTTCTTATTTTCATCGACATACTTGCATGTTCATGCATGAAGGAGTCCTGCTTGGATACGTGAATGCATATCTATGTGGGTGGTTTCCATATGGATGAAGAAGTAACACTTGGTTGTGGTTTTATTAACAGGCTTCAGGACGTGGCTGGATATGGAGTTGCCTTGGCAGCTGGGAGTGTGCTTATAAATGCTTTCTCAGATCGTTCATTCAGATCTCCATTAGTCGAACTTCTGCTGAAAAATGGACGAAATGGTATTGGAAAATTCCACCTAGTAGATAGCCCTATATTACTCATTTCACAACCTATTTCATGTCAATATTATCTTACGGATTCTTTTTCTGTTTCAGGTAAAAACAATGGTAAAGGATATTACTTGTATGAAAAAGGAAGCAAGCCAAAACCTGACCTTTCTGTGCTTCCAATCATTGAAGAGTCTAGAAGACTTACTAACGTTATGCCTGGTGGAAAGGTTTCTCACTTATCCTCTTCATTGATAATTGCTGTTACCCATCTAAAAGACAATGTTCATCAAATCTTCTGTAATGATTGGCAAACATTTATTTGCTTTGTTTATTTATCACCTAAGCTATATTGCTTGATGTCCTGTCTCATTCGTGCAACCTCAAGTATGTTGAGCTGATTGGTGACTTTTCTGACATACTTAACGAACAATCTCTTGTAGCCTGTATCTGTGACCGACCAAGAAATCCTGGAAATGATACTCTTCCCAGTGGTGAATGAGGCTTGCCGTGTTTTGGATGAAGGAGTAGTTATTCGAGCATCAGACCTTGATGTTGCATCAGTTCTCGGGATGGGTTTCCCATCTTACCGGTGAGTGATTCCAGGATGGTAACCCAATCTTTTACTCAAATTGCTTTCTTCTATTTCCAGCAAATCCCCGAAACGATTGATTGGATGTTGAATTTGCGCTGCTAACATACGTTTCTTCTCCATTGGAAGCTTTTTCATTTTCTGAGGATATGCTGAAATAATTGTCTCCAGAAACATATTTTCATTTTCTGTAACATATGCTTACAGTTTTTTTCTTCTCCCAACTCTCTTTTATGGCAGCGGGGGTCTTGTATTGTGGGCCGATTCAGTTGGGTCTGAATACATTTTCACAAATCTCAAGAAATGGTCGGAAATTTATGGCAGCTTCTTTAAACCATCAAAGTTTCTGGAAGAAAGAGCAAGAAAGCGCCTGACCTTGGTAACTACTCTTCCTTTAAATTCTGTTAGATGAATGTGGCATAATTAAGGTTGTATTCTACATTTCTACTCACCAATACAGATATTTAAAGTCTCGCACTTCATCATAGCTGGTGAATTACACTACACAAACATTACAGTGAAGAATTTTCCTGTAAAATGTGTTTTCCACTGTTCGTTTTAATGAAAACTTCAAACAATTGCATTTAAAAAAGATAGGAGAAAAGTTTAGAATGAAAGACATATACATTAAACGTTGTTATACTTTTTGTGCCACATTGATTTAGGGCATGTTTGGTTACATGAGTCTAGAGATTTCAAATTTATAGATTTCAAATTTATGGAGTCATAATTTATAAAATTAACTGTTTGGTTAATTGAGTATGTAGAATGAATTCTATGGATTCATTTGTAATTTTTGTGAATGTACAAATGTTTATTATTTTTATAGTAGAAATGAAATCTCTGGATTTCACCCTATACCTATAAATCTACAGATTCACGTTTTTAGTGTAAAAAGATGAATCTAGAGATTTTCACAATCAAACGGGTATAAATCTCGCATTCATGAATCTAGAGATTTGAAATCTCTAGATTCATGTAACCAAACAGACCTTTAATTTTATATGAAAAGGATTTTGATATTCAGTTTCTGTTACAGTGTTTATAAGCACATCGGCCTTGAGGAATGAATATTCTGCTAACACTTTTTCCTGTTTTCTTTCAGAGTGCACCGGCTGAGTCATCTCAAGCTTCGATGTCACGCATGTAGATTAGCCCTTCAACGGCTTTTTCTGTCTTTGCCATTTTTTCCCCGCAAATGTTCCAATTCGATGTAGGTAATAAATATCGGTGGTAATCATTGCCGAAAACACTGAGAAGTAAGTTAAATATCATTTTTTTGTGAAAAAAATAAGTTAAATATTTGCTCACGGCAACAGCCCATTTGCTTAAATTTTTGCTCACGGCGACAACCCATTTGCTCCCAACGTCCATCATTATGGCTCCTCTTTTTAATTTTTTACGTTTTGGCATTGGTTGTCGGGGGAAAGGGTGGGTGGTACGGCTGGATCGTGTATTTGCAATCTCAAGCCCAGCCTTATATACTTTAATCTGAATTTATTCCCGTCTTGATTCTAATTTGGGGTCATGGATTATTGTCTCTGATCCTAAGCCCCAAAGGGCGGAGCCAAGTCTATTCTCGTACTGATTGGCCGAATTATTATCCATGTTTTTAATTTATTGAGATCAAGCATCAAGGGAAAAATTAGGACTAGGATTAGACGAGAATCAGGGCAAAAAATCAGAGATGGGTGGGGACAGGCTCGATGAGCTGAAGAGTAATTCCAAGCCCGTCCTTGGTCCCAATCAAGGCTATAATATTTTGCCCCTAACTCACCCTCAAAGCCAAAATCTTGAGCCCAAGTCTTATTCGGGCTCAAGGCAGGCTTAAGGCAAGGCCATTAGGGCCAAACTTGCACCCTAGTGGGTGGCTCTTGCACATTAAAACCAATTACTACTAATGCATTCAGTGCCCCCCGGAATGTTCATATATAAGCTACTTTTAATCTCCAGCAATGGTGAAGATAGCTCATCTCTATGTTTCCTACACATAGGAGGCCAGCCCAACATGAATCTTATGAGGAGGCTAAGCAATATCTATGGTCTACTTTTAATCTCCAGCAATGGTGAAGATAGCTCATCTCCTTGTCGTTAAATGTGGCTCTACAATTAAGCATCGCGAAGAGTAACAACCTCCTTTAACATGGGAAATAACATGGATACAATAATTTGGACTTTGAACTGAAAGAATGCAAAGAAAAACTCTAATTTTGATAAGTTGTTTACTTTGATGGGTAAGTCTTATGTATTTATAAATAAACATGGCTGTTGTACAAGATTCGTTTATAATATTCAAATTTGAATTCAAATTTAAAAACTTGAATTCAAAACTTAAATTCAAAAACTTGAATTCAAAAATCAAATTCAAACCATAACAATCCGTCATGGTCTTTCATGAACAATGCTGGCCAACATATTGAGCTGTCAACCGAATGCCAAGGGTTAAAAACATTTAGGATATTTCACATTCAGAGTTGTACTTGAACTAGTGGTAAGCCAACAGAGCCGGCATTGACAACAGATTTGTGCTCCGTTAGTCTACCAAAGCAATGAAGGGCTTGCCAACTTCAACCTGAATCTCCGTTTTCCTAAAACGGATTTATCTATAGTTGACAGATGTCTAAAGCCTTGTAGCTGTTTGTTCCCCTACCCCCAAATCGAGGCGCTGTCAAGCCTGTGAAGATTGTTTTCCGCTTGCAAGTTGCAACTATGAAATCAGGGTCAGCTGCAAAAAAGCAATTTCTGTAAACGAAGTTGAGACAAATATGCCAGTCTTTGTAATCTTGAGTGGGTAAATGTCAAGTCAACAAGCATTTTATTAGCGTGGTTTGGGGCCTGGGCCCGCCCATCTTCACTGTTATTTCATGCGATTCCGCTCACGTTCACAAATTTTGTCAAGCTTCGTAATTTTAAATCTCAAGTTTCTAGCAGGTAATTTCAAATCTCTATCGCAGAAAAAGGCTGCTGCTTTATTTTTTATTTATTTATTTTTTTTGACAACTGGGACAATCTTACTGAAGGAACTTATCAAACCAATCACTAGCTTCCCTCACCATCAGAGGTGTCATTTGATGGCCAATCCCAGGTTGCGCTATCATCTGGAATTAAACAAAAGCGCATGGGTTAGACAAAACATGGGAGGAAATTGTACTTAAAAGACACATAAGGAGAAAATATGCATGCATGTAAATCAAAAGCAAGCATCATCAATTGAGGGTAGAGAGAAGAGAAATAGCCTTTGACACTGCTAGTAATGCAAGCCCTCTAACAATCTGACAATCTTTCATTACAATACTCTCTCCTTCCCTCCCTCTTTCCCCGTCTGCAAACCATATTGCACTCCGAGATATTCTCAATTATCCAAAGATCAATCAGAAGTTAGAAATCCTGAGTACTAAGAAATTCCAATTGATGGATTTCGACTGAATTTCTCTGTAAGAAATGATTCCTTGTTCATACTTGGACCTGAGCACTAAAACACTGGATATTGCAGGCACAGGAAAATGAACCAGGTGAATTTACAGTGAGTAGGTCCCATACCTTAAATTTTTCAGAACAGTTAGCCTCTCTATAAGCCTCAGTTGCTCGTGATATTGGAATTTCCAAACCTTCAATTGGGCAACGAGGATCTGCTGCACCTGTAATCATAAAGCAACCTGATTAAGCATCCAGGTAGACTATATGTTGTAATAAATTCTATCTTGAACTCAGACAAAAAGCTCCATTCCCAAAAGCAATAAGATAAAGGTGCCAAATAGTAACTGCTCTTTTAGGTGCTCGCCATTAAGCTGGTTTAGTTATGCTCAGGAAACACAGTGGCCCATGATTTGCCATCACAAAGTTACCATCAAAGAGTAATGCTCTGTGCAGTGCATGTAAATATAACAATACCACTCACTGCAGTTAGTACGCCAGTCTCAAGGGGGATATATGGCAGGCTACACCCGCTTGTCTTCACATGCCCACTGACTAGGCTTCACTGTGTGGCGGGGGATATATGGCAGGCTACACCCGCTTGTCTTCACATGCCCACTGACTAGGCTTCACTGTGTGGCCATGACATCACAATGTGCCAAGTTTGGTACATACATGGAAATTGATTTTAAAGATGGTCTGCCAGGTCAAGGCATCAATCAACCAGCAAAACAGTTGCTATCCCTTGCATCTCCAATCAAGTGTATTTATCTCCTGAGTTTCAACCCCAGTTTATTGTCAATCAGTTGCTAAAGGACAGGTTGAATTCAAACAAAACTGGTATCAAACCCCACAGGGACATGTTGAATTCAAACAAACCTCAGTCAAACCAAATGTGCTGCATTCCCCATGCAACTAAATGATGCATGAATAGAGGCAACAGGGAGAGGGGGAAGCAATTGCTTCCCTCTCCTGCTGCCACTGCTGGGAAAGCCGCCTCTGCTACTGCTGCTGCTGAACTCTCCTTCTCCATCTTCTGCCACTGCTTGCTTGAGCCAGCCTCTCCTGATGCTGCAGTTGCCACTGGAAGCAAAATGGGTCACCGGAATAGCCTCATGTAGATGACGGTGTTGTCCAATCAGGATCTCGTTCCCTCTGCCGCTGCTGCCGCTGGGGTACCGCCACTGCTGCTGCCCTCTTCTTCTCCGTCTTCTGCCACCGCTTGCTTGTGCAGGCCTCTGCCGTCGCTGATGCTTGTCTTTTTGTGAGTGCTAGAAAAGGTCACCCAACCCATCTTCCTCCCCTACGCCTGCCCCTTCCCACCATCATTCACAGCTCTGCCCACCTCTCTGCTTCTATAAATCCAAAAGCCTGGAACTCTCTGTTTCCTTTCTCTGAACCCCCCTTGTCTGACCTTACCCTTTCATTTATCCCTCCTCCCTCCACTGGTAACTCCACCCCATCTGTTTGTTGCCCATCCTCCGCGACTGTAAAGGCCATTCTTCGATGGCTGAATTAAAATCGAGTCATTGTTTACGATTGGGTTCCGGCCCGTTGCGTTGGCTGTGCCACTTTTGGGCACGACTCAATCTCCTGTCTCCCTACCATTATTGGTTGCCTGAACTCATCCGCACCTGCCTCTACTTCTCCTATGAATGTTTGTATTCTTGTGGAATCTGCTGCTCCCTTGAGTTCCACCAATTCATTGTTGTGGACTCCCGCTGCTAACACCCCTGCCTGAATCTTGCTCGGCGCTAGTAGCCTATACTTACCGGAGGCGTAGATCTAGGCAAAAGCCTGCTCAAACTGCAACTTCTGTGAATCCCTCTGTGAATCTCTACCATCTCTCGACAGCCGAGAACTCTGTTAACCCTGTCACTGCCTGGAATCCAGCTTCATTCACTGTCACCGAAAATTTTCTCCCAACCTCCTTCAGTTGTCGATTATTTCCCCTGATCCTCGACCTGCTGCTTTCCTCATCCATGAAAACTCTACAGCCGAAACCCCTGACCCCTCTTCTCTACCTCTGCTTTTTTCCATTTCGGTTAACAACCATCTAGAAGATGCGATCACCGTCAACCCTATTTCCCCTCTCTCCTCTCCTCCACAATCAGGCTAATGTGACCTTTTACCCCTCCCTAAGCCTCCCTCTTTGGGCCCCTTGACCCATGGGCCTATCCCTTCCTTCAATCCCAGCTCTGTTCTAAATTCGCCTATGTGTCCCTTATTGGGTCCCTCGGCCCATGGGCCTATCCGCCCAATCCAACCTCCGCTCAGAACTCTCCTATTCGGAATCTCTCAGCCCAATCCCCAGATTTTGCTAGCACTGCCAACCCTCAGGCCTATGGCTCAATCCCTTCCGAACTCGATCCAGAACTTAATCTCTCCCCCTTCGCATGTTCTTGACCGCATTGAGCGTCGTAGAAGCAATCGCCCTGCTAAAGAGCACAACCCTTTCGGAGACGACTTCTTGGTGGATCTCAAGTCCTCAAAGAAAAAGAAGAATAAGAAGAAATCAGCAATTTAGTCTCTTTGCCCTGTTCGGCCCATTTTCTTTGGGCTCTGCCCTTGCTGCATTGTCTTTGTTTTTTAACCGTTGCTCTATGCTTGCTTCGTTGTAAGTGTGTCGTTGTTTTTAATATATTTATTTATTCACCCAAAAAAAAAAAAACTAAATGATGTTCTGAAAAATAGACAAGCATCTGAATGATAAGGAGCTTACTATTTCATGAACTCACTCTTAGTGATGATCCATTCTTGTTCACAAAACTAAGACAACTATTTTGCCATTAAAAATAAAAGACATGATAAAAGCCTGATAAGCACCAGCCAACAGGCATAAGCAGATAAAAATTCTGAATAGTAGATATCTGTACTTTGTTCTCCCAAACATACACATCAAAATTGTACGAGTCTTCACACTACTCCGGGCAGCAGATGAACCACAACTGAAAAAAAAAAAAAAAAAATGGAAGTTCCCCAGTAGCCAGGTCACTTTCCCAACTAAGTTATTCCATACCATTTTGACAATTTTAGGAAATGTTTTGACTAGATTTTCACCTTAGGATCAGAGAATCAATGAGAAAGATCTTAAGCTCTCCCAGGGAATAGGCTAAGACAACATATCAGAATATGCTAGCTAGTTCTTAAGTAATTCAATAGCTATACAATGTGAAGGTTGAAATGAGAAAACATACCATTTATAATCAGCAGAGGCCGTGGTGCAATAACTGGAACTGTGTGAGGTGAATCAAATTGAGAAACTAGACCAGGAGTAATTCTATCCCAAACCTGCTCCAGAAACCATCATAAGATAACAAGAAATTAAAGGAAGCCTAAACTTGGTTGTTGAAGAACAAAAATCTAGATTTATATTGAGAAAGCCACATGAGGAACAGACAGCCGGTAAAAAGCACCATAAATAAAATCTCAATGAATTAAAGATATACAAAAACCAATAATTCAAAAGCCAAATACAGATATTAAGAGTGACTTGCTGAAACAAAAGTTTTTGTGACATATTGAAGCATAACTACCAAAATAATAACAAATAATAACAATAATAATATTGAAGCATAGATTGGAAGGACACTTAGAAAAGGTGCCAGAGCATATGATGCAAAAAACTAAGCAAAACTATGACCTTTTCCACCACTTCCTTGTCAATTGCCTCCTTGCCCAAATCAGCCCGTGCTTCTGCAGCCAAAAAAAGTTCAGTGATTTTTGGTAGTATATATATATAGATTCAGTTAAAGTGTTGTGCATATACATGGGAGCCAACTTGGTATTCTCATGTATTTCCAATAAACTCCCAGCACTGAAAGTCTCACTGTTCAACTTCCTTTCATATAATAGGCAGCCCCTGAAAAAGCATTTCAAAGTCGGGAATTTCACTCCAAAGAGGTCTTGCCCCAAAGCTCATTACTAGAGCCAAATTACTCTCTCCAATGGCAAATTTTGATCAATAACAAAAAAAAAATCTGTAGATTTAGATGAGAATTTTGACAATGAATGTTTCGCCTTTTTCATGACACCAAGTACCATTGGTTAAATTCCATTGGGCTTTTTTTGAAGGAAGTGAAATGAAATAAAATTTCCTGGGGTAAGGTGAAGTAACACAATGCTAAAAAGGGGGGAGGGAAACACAAAATAAACTTTACAACAAGATTTTGGTTGGAAATAGATGTGAAGTGAAATTAAATACATTTGGAGTCAAGGCCTTACCGTGGCAACTGGTAAATGTGTTAAGAAAAGGATGGACCATAACAAACACAAACATATGTAAGTTATGTGATTAAACGAAGTATGAAGTTTGTTGGAGCTAGCATCCTAGGTCTTAGGTCTATGACTCTATGTTGATATGTTGGTGGATTTTTTTTTTTTTTTTTTTTTTGGGGGGGGGGGGTGGTTTTGAGGCTCTAGCTGTGCACTTAAAAACATTAAAAGAACCAGAACCAAATCCACTAAAGACACTAGAAAAAATACTCCTTGAAACAAAATAAAATCCCAGCAGCACCTAATATCCCCACACAAATGCAACCAATAAAAAAGACAAAATGATTTCTTAGTCTGGAATTACTTTGCTCATTTTTATAAGGATCCCTAGTGGACTTAATTCTACTACCAATAACCATTATTTTAATGTATCAATGCCATAATTTTATGTCTGGAGAAAGTTCTAGCTAACCAAGCAGGAGCTCCAGTCATAATGAATCTCCATGAAATTCAATGTTGTTTTCCACAGTAAACCTCATTCCCATCTTTGAATACCTATAGACAGATAAAGAAACTCATTCATTTTTTAATTGATCATCACAGTTAAAAACTGTTTTCTCATTTGAATTTCATCTTTCTAGTTTTCCAGCCAACGCATTATGTCCCATCCATATTTTCTCACAACCCTAAGCCTCCAGCCCTAGAAATTATTTCTATTTGCATAACAGAGATGTTCAGTAATCTAGTCATGAATCAGAGTTGAAAGGAAAAAAAATCTAAAGATAGAATATGATAATGCAAGTAAAAATGATAGAGAGTAAGTATATATTGATTTGGTCAACCCAAACAAGCAAACAAGGTAGAATGACCATCTCTTTCTCTGCGTTGTCCATCAGTTTACCTTCAAAGACGGACTTTATACTGTCAACTCTTGCCTGCCATTTATCATTGTCTATGGCCCATCGGAAACCCTGCAAGATTTTACAGATTGTAAAGAATTTAAATCTATCTAAGACATCCTTCCATCACACTTGATGGAAGAAATCAATAACATTTGACTCTACATACCTGAACACCTATTATTGGGACAACCACAGCATAACGAGTGTCCACAGCTGCAGCGAACCATGCATGCATTCCTACATCAATAAACTATGTTTTAATACCATCCCAATTATGAAATTTCTAAAAAAAATTCCCACATAAGTCGCATACCCAACCTCCAAGTGATTCACCAGTAATCCCTATTCTAGAAGGGTCAATATCCTCCCTCTCTGAAAGATAATCTGCCAATTTTATCAAGTCCCACACCTGCCACAAATAGTAGTTTGATTGACCAACTTCTTATGAACCGTACCAATAGGAAACTAACAAAGTAATTAGTAAAAATGGACCTCAATTACAGTTCATAATAGTGGAGATTGAATGGACCATAAAGGAATTTCCAATTTAAAGAAGAAAAAAATGTAATAAATACTAGGGTAAATATCACTTACCTCCCCTCTTAGCTGGACAAATAGCACTTACACCCCCTTTTAGTTGGATAATATCACTTACCTCCCCTCTTACCTAGCAAATATATCAAACACCTCCCCTCTGTTAACTTTTTTTTGTTAAATTTAACTTTTACCGTTAAATATTTTTCTAAAACCCCAAAATACTTTTGGCTAAAAATATTTTTTATTTTAAATCCTAAATTACCGTAATCACCCTAGCAGTTAAAATACTAAATTACTCTCAATTAAAATAATTGTTAAAAATCAAAACATCATAGCTAAAATCCAAATTATTTTTAATTATTAAAAGCCCAACATACCCTTTTTTTTAAAAAATTTATCAAACAATTAAAAAAACCCAAAATAGTAGTACATGTTTAATTTTATCAACATACCCTTTGTTTTTTAATTGCATTTTTCATTTTACTTGATTCTAATACGTGTTTTTTAATTGTTTCATAATTTTTTTTAAAAAAAGGGTATGTTGGGCTTTAAATAATTAAAGATAATTTAGGTTTTAACTATGGTGTTTTGGTAATACTTATTTTAATTGAGGATAATTTAGTAGTTTAACTTTTTAGCCAAGGGTATTTTGGGGTTTTAGAAAAATATTTAACGGTAAAAGTTAAATTTAACCGAGAAAGTTAACAGAGGGGAGGTGTTTGATATATTTGCTAGGTAAGAGGGGAGGTAAGTGATATTATCCAACTAAGAGGGGGTGTAAGTGCTATTTGTCCAGCTAAGAGGGGAGGTAAGTGATATTTACCCTAAATACTAACAAGAAAACTCTAGTGATGAAGCTAACAGAAAAGGAGTTACCGTATCAAATATGAAAGGCATTGTATCACCATTTTTCCATGACATTACAAGAGCCTACAACAGAACCAAAACCAGATGAGGAAACCTACTTATAAAGATTAATTATTTAAATAAACTATTAAAAAAAAAACTTTACAAGAAAAGAGAATTGAAAAGGCAAGCATACTCAACCTTGAATTAGTCGACGCCACCACAACTCCGCGCCCCCCCCCCCCCCCACCCCCAAATGGAGAAAAAAGGGACCAGAGAAAAACCGCTCTTTCCCTCTTTTCTTCTTTCTTGAAGCATTTGAACTAACATGAGTAGAAATTTAAGTATAACCCCACCAATAAAATCTTAAGTATAATGTTAGGACCCTAAGTTGAGAGTTTAGAGGTAGGGAATTATAGGGGATCAATTCCATACATGTAGGGGACAGTATCAGCTATAGGGACAAGTGGAAATTCCTATTTGGGAGCAACCACTCCCATGCTGTCCTACGTGGAAGGGGGGTTTGCTTGTTTATTAGGATTTGTATTAAGCTATATAAGGGGAAGGCAGGGAAGACAGAGGAGAAGAGATTAATTGAGTTTTGTTGGGCAAGGTTACTTGCGGGAAGGGGAAGACACTTGGGTGGGTATTTTGAAGGTAGAATTCAGATCTATAATGGACTTTTGCTGTCGAGTTTAGTGCAATTGGCATTTATATTTCTTTTACAGATTGGTTAGTGCCTTTCAAGTGCTGTGTGTTTGTGAGTGTTTTGAGCTAATCAAAGAGTTGCCAAGAGCTGGTTCACGGTTTGGACATTTGGGAATTGCAGGGTCTTATCATATAACCACATATAATTGAGGGAATCAGCATTAACATGGAAATATACTAGATTGATCAATTGTTTTATGAAACCCAGCCTTCAGCTACAGCCTGAGTTCCATAAAGCTGATCACCAAGCATTTAAAGGGAGGGAGTAAAAACTTCTTGCAACTACTGTTGCAATGCAATACCTATTATTCCTAACGACTAGGGAATATTGTTGAGGATAACTACATACATCTTGATATGTACTTGCACTGGTGGCACGTTCACCATGGTAGCGCGAATCAATGGCGACAGTTATGTATCCTCGTGAAGCATATGCCTGAGAAAATAAAAGACTAAGAAGATTGGAAACCTAGATGTTTCAACTTTCAAGTTGGTTAGCCACTGAAAAATAAAAGGAAGGAAACCCGCAAACCTCAAGCAGCGGCCGTAGCCATTCCTTGCAACGGTTGGTACTATGCAAAAATACAATAGCTGGCTTTCTTTGTTTGTTGCTCTCTTTCATGCTCAAGATCAGCACAGGTAAGCGTCCCTGTTCATTGGCCTGTTGATATATATATCAACAAACTAGATCCAATAAGCATTACTAAAACTCAATTTCAGCACATCAGCGGCTATCCAGATATGTATATAACGAAACATATTTTTCATGTGACCAAAAGCAAATTTCAATCTTAAATTGACTTCGGTAAAACAGCCGATCACTTTCCTATACTTCCAAGAAAACTATATTATAAACTTGGTAACTAATCAAGGAGATGACCCCCTGTAACAAAAGTGATGTTACATGTTTGACTAACTTTGCTAAGGCTTTCATGTCCAAAATTTGGTGTACCAAGTTCATTACACATATCTGGAAGATGATACATACACACCTTTCTTTCATATTCAAAAGGTGTTACACAAATAGGAGCCAATTATTAATCCTACAGAAATCACTACCCCTGGTAACCAAAGTGATGTAACATGTTTGACTTACTTTGCTAAGGCTTTCATGTCCAAAATTTGGTGTACCAAGCTCATTACACATAACTGGAAGATGATACATACACACCTTTCTTTCATATTCAAAAGGTGTTACACAAATAGGAACCAATTATTAATCCTACAGAAATCACTCCATGCCTTATCTTAGAAAAAAGGTACCTCAGTAATCAAGTAAATGTTTTCTTCTCTTAGAAGATCCTTGAAATTCTCAATGTTTTCTTTTGGACAAGATTCCATTGCCTGAAAAGAAACACCCAGAGAATGCAAAGTAAAATTATACGAGTTTCTTAAAAAAAAATGGAATTGATACAAAAGTGATCAATGCTCTGAAATCAACTAAACCTCACTGAACGGAGGACCAGAAGAAGTTCCTTGATACATAGGATCCACAACAGGCTTTGCAAGCTCCACAGAAAGCGGAACTGAAAAATAAAACAATTCACACAAACGAAAAGAAATCAACCTCAAAAGAGAACTCATCATTTCCAAAGCAGTAATAGTACGTTTGGAAGCCAAGAAAATAAAAATGTAATAAGACCCGGGAAAGAAAAGAAAAAACCATCGTGACGATATAATGGTTAATTTTAATTATCTCTCTTTCAATTTCTATTCTATCTTTTGGCTTCTAAATATAAAGTAAAGTGAACCAATAGGTAACTCGTTCAACACTGGGACCAATCTCTCACCGATGGTTAAGAGGTTTTGAAGACCACTTAGGGTGGCAGTTGAAACAATCACAAACTCATATTTATCATACTTCACCATGCTTCGAATGAATCCAAATTAATTCTGCTGTCCATCTCTGTTCGACTAGTTATAAACGTACTTCCCTAGACATTGGAATCCTCAAGGTATCCATGCGAAACAAACGTACAAAGTCCTCTAATTGTTCCACCGGCAAGTGGCAATCAACTCCTCATAAACTGCAACAGAATACTGCACTCACTTCTCCGAGTCCTACCCAACACAAAACACCAGTACTCAACCTACAATGCCAAGCTTTCCTGTCAACCGGTTTTCTTTCTACCTAGCAATAACTTAACAAAGTGTCCGTGAAACATTTTCAGTATTAGTAACTTAAATTTCAACAAGTAGTTCGTCAATTTCCAATCCAATCCTTTACTTCAATTCTTTGACAAAAAATATAATGCGCATCTGCTGGATTTCAACCACGAGTAAGATCAAATCTATACCTAAGGTCTAAAAAGAGAAATAGACAAGGAATTACCAGAACAGCGAAGTACTTAGAGAGAGAATCCGAGAATAATGAATTCAAGCGATGCTAAATTTCAGGTATCAGCAAATGAAAAGTTAGTTAGGGTTTCTATGAAAGCCTATTCTATGAAAGCCTACCGTCATTGGATCGTCTACTGCGCAACATTTTCATGAATTCAGAGCGAAGTTTCGGAGCATCGACGAAGGTTTCCATCTTAGAACAGTTGCAGTAGAGCTTCCAGTGGTTGATCCGAGAACCATGCCAGTACTTATAAGAGGATTTTTGTAATCGAAAATTTTCGGCGGTCACGTGGAGCTGTGTTGGAATCCGTAAGCGCGAAAAGCGCAGCACGTGAGCCGTCCCTCGAACCGCAACATTCCAAGGCGCGAAGTTTCTTCCCGCCATTATTGTCACCAACGCTAAATGATCTCCCTCATTAATTTATTATTTATTGAAGAGAGAGAATCAATAATATAAATCGTCTATATATATATATATATGGTATGGAATTGCTGGGTGTGATTTTTATTCTTTTCTATATCTATATACATTTTTTTTTTGGGTAAACTATATCTATATACATATAGTCCAAGGTTATTCGAATTTTTTAATAACAAAACTATAAAAAATATGATGAACATAAAGACAAGCATGCCTTGTCAACACAGAGTAGACCACGCCTCTCAATGAAGAGGTTGTGGGTTCAACATTCGTCAAGATATCTCCCCAAAAAATGTAGGCGAGGTGCGCGCAAACTGGCCCGAATGAACCTCAGCTCCACCCAAAAAAAAAAAAAAAGACAAGCATGCCTTCAGCATTTTGTACAAATAATTAATGGCTTTCTATGAGACCAGAAATTGGAAGTCCTACAGCTTGCACTCACGCACCTACACTCTAATATAACCTTGAATATTTGGTTATATTTTCATTCCCAATGATACTCCAGCCCTCTTACCTAAAAAAGTGATACTCCAGCCCAGGGAAACTGACTTTTATTGCAGCAACAGTACCGCCATTTGATGTCTTAGGCGTTTCAACACTGACTTGAACATGATCCCTTCTGAAGAAGTGTGGAAAATTTAACAAGAAATCAAGAACCCTGTCGCTCACAGACAATGTCTCTATTTCATTTCATCAAAAAAAAAAGTGTCTACTTTTTCCGGGACAAAAAAAATTGAAGAATCATCAAATATATTAGGAGAACAAGGTATCATTTTTCTGTTTGTGTGGTTTATTATCATATACATATATTCAATTTAACCAATACTAGAACAAGTGCAACCACCATATATAAATACAAATACAGGACACACTTTATTCCTTCAATGTCAAGCATCCAGAAACACGCTTGAGAATACGACAGTAGAAAAACAGAACCAAGACTGAAAACAATCTTAAAGGAACTTGTCAAACCAATCACTAGTTTCTTTCAACATCAGAGATGTTGTTTCATGGGCAATCCCAGATTGCAGAATTACCTGGAATGGAAGAAATGAGTATGGGTTAGCGAAGACAAGAGACAAGAGAAAGGGGCAAAATAGAAGAAAAGCGAAGAGGGGGGGGGGGGGAGGTTGGTTTTGAATCACAAGTCTGATGTGTCAGTTGTACTTAAAACCCTAATGGAAAATAACATGTATGCATGAGCATCAATAACATGGATGTGCATCAAAACAAGTATGGAGAAGGATGAGGGGAAGCCTAGACCGGAAACATGCCTAACACATCAAATATGGAGATTTCCTTCAAAAGAATGTTCAAAGGAGACTGATGTGCACGCTGCTGGTAGCACATATCCTCTCACACACTGACACACTCTCCCCCCTGACCACGTAGGTCCCCCTATATACAGCCATAATGCACTTCCTCCTGTGTGCCTACTGGTGGATTGGTAGATGAGTCAACATACTCCAGCAGCGTGTTGATCCCTCCCCCTATTCTCAGAAAGGGCATACCCAGTGCCGAAGCTCCCACAATGTGGGGTCTGGGGAAGGGACTTTCTAGGCAGCCTTACCCCTGCTTTTTGCAAAGAGGCTGATTCGAACCCGCGACCTCCAGCTCACAATGGAGAGACTCCACCATTGCGCCAGGCCCGCCCTTCCCTCCCCCTATTCTCAATTGGGCAGAAATACAAACAGTCGTAGGAAGAAGATAAAATAATAAAACCTTTATTAAAGCTCAGATAAGTTTTTAGTTCCCAAAGACAAACTCCAAATACATGAGGCAAAACTGAAAGAGTAGATGGTTTTTTGCAGTTGGACAATTCTCTGAGTTCATATTTGGAATATCTGAATACTGAAACACTGGGTCTTGCAAGCGTAAGGACTGAACCTGTGTGAATTTACAGTGGGAAGGTCCCCTACCTTGAAATTTTCTGAACAGTTGGCCTCCCTATAAACCTCATTTGCTCGTGATATTGGAATCTCAAGACCTTCTATTGGGCAACGTGGATCTTCCGCACCTGTAGTCAAATGATGCATTTATGCAGCCATAGTAAGCACCTGGGTAGATTTTATGATGTAACAAAATTCTATTTTTACCACCCCGAAGAAAAGCAATAACATAAAGATACCAACCAGGAAATGATTCTTCAAGATGTTTATTTCCATTAACTTGGTTTAGATGTGCCTCAATTATATATAGACATATAGTGGTATTAGTGGTCTAGGATTTCCCATCATAAATCACCATCCAAAGAGTTATGGTATTGCATATACCACACACAGCAACTGAGTGAATTTGCATGCAAATGTATAAATAGCAACCCCGAGATAACAATGAGAATATTGAATGGATTAACTATTCTTTGCAGTTACGACATGTGTCTTAACTCTTAAGGTAGCTATATCGCAGGCTGTATCACTTATGACCTTTGCTAGAAGTTCTTTGAAGGGTTTCCAAGGCTACTAATTAGGCTTCTCTGGAAGTTCTTGAAGCAAAAATGTGCCAAGTTTGGCACATGCCTCAAATTTGATGATGTCAAAAATGACCCACCCAATGAGAATAGGAACTGTTCCAATGAATAGAGAGAGGGGAGGGGCATGTGACTGTATGAGTGTTGGAGTGTGAGTGTGTGTGCGTGCGTGCATGACAAAGACTTTCAGCCTGTCAAGTTCCAGTTTTCAGTGCTTATTTTCCCTTAAGATCATGACACAAGCAGTTTCAATTTCATAAAATGCTCATGCAGAAACTCTGAAATAAGTATAGATCTCTACTAATGCATTTTAAACTTTAACCAACAAAACTAATATGTGTTCTTTAAGATGTTTCCTCATTTACATGAGGTCTTTTATCTCTTTTTAAAAACACAAAGTAGAAGTAGAGGGAAGAAGCATATTTCTGAGGCATCTGCTCCCAGAGTTCTGGTTTTTGTTCATGATACACCAAAAATAGATTCAGCAGCCTCAACCACGGTGGAGATCAAAGGATATAGAGCAGCAGAAGATGTGTATCAATCCTTCCAACAACAGTGTGATCACCTGGATTCCATGTTAAGAACTTAAAAACTTCAAGATTTAATTCTTTTTAACTTTTTTTCATAGCGAAAAAAACCCTTTCTTAAACCATTCCAGTTTAAACGGGTTCAGCTCAGCATTCTCAACCAAAGCTCACCCTGCACTAGTGCCACTTCAAACCCTAACTATGCAGGCTGGAGCAAGGCATTGCTTGAACAGAGTAACCATTGCTATCGCTTTACATCTCATTTATTGTTTTTACAAACTGACATTCCAATGTCTGCTAAAGGGAGCTTCTGACCTTAATATCTGCCTTCCGTGTTCTGCTTCCATCAGAAAACAACCAGTTTATGGTCAACCAGTTACTTCAGGATGGTTGAATGCAAACCGAGTTAATGATCAGCCAATTACTTCTGGTCAGGTTGAATTCTAACAAAACTGGTACCAAACCCAGTTTCTTGCATTTGCCATCAAATTCAAATCCAGTTTATGATCAACCAGTTAAAAGGTCAAACAAAACCAGTACCAAATCTACTTTCTTGCTTTCCCAATGCAACTGAAGGCCTTCTTAAGAAAAAATCAGCAATCTATTTATGAGCACAGATAATTACCGATCCATGTACAGTTCATAAAACCAAGATAACTATTTCATCATTTAAAAGGAAGATATTATTAAATCTTCATTGAGCAGACTCAAAGGACAGAACATCTGAATAATAACCTTTGACCCAAATTTTAAAAAAAAAAAGAACAATAACCATACAGCACTTTGTTTGCCTAAACATATGCAGCAAAACTGTGCAGCTAGGTCAGTTTTCCAACTGAGTTATCCCAAGGCCATTCTGACAATCTTGGCAAAAGCTTCTGACTGAAATTTTAACTTAGGATTGCATGTTCAGTATGTAAAATCTTAAGTTAGAGCAAGGACATACCTATAAATCAGTGTGTGCTAGCTGATTCTTGAACAACTCGATAGTTATACAGTTTGAAAGTTGAGATGAGGAGATATACCATTTAAAATCAGTAGAGGCCGCGGTGCAATAACTGGAATTGAGTAAGGAGAATCAAATTGTGAAGCTAGACCAGGAGCAATTCTATCCCAAACCTGCTCCAGAAAGCAACATCATAAGACAACAAAATAATAAAGGAAGCCTGAAAAAGAATGAGAACCTAGATTTATATAGGAAAAACCACAAGATGAACAAACAAAACCAGTAAAAAAATGTCATACATGAAATCTCAACAAATGAAAGATTTACAAAATCAGCGAAATCAAAAGCCAAAATACAGGTGTAGAAAATGAAGCGAGAAGCAAAAAAAAAATTGTAGCATACTGAAGCATATACAGAGGAAAAACCAAGTAAAGAAGTAGTGAAACAAACAACTAAAGCAAAACAATGACCTTTGCCACCACTTCTTTATCAATTTCCTCCTTGCCCAAATCAACCCGTGCTTCTACAGGCAGAAAATTAAGTAGAGAGTTTTCATTAGATATATATTCAGCTAAGTCATTTTGTGTACACATGGCATGAGACCTGTATCCAAATGTATTTCCAATAAACTGGAAAGTATAAGCAGTGATAAGCTGGGAGAGTTTTAGCAGTTGTATAGGCAAGCCATAGAGACTCATACAGTGTTTGGAATTACTTATGGTTCACATGTGTAACCAAGGTCCTAAGAAGACCCAATTCTACAAAACTAATCGAATCAGCATATTACCAATATACTACCAATTTATTAATGTCTCAATGCCCTATTTTGTATGTTTGGAGGGGCTTTAGTTAATCAACCAGAACCTCTATTACTACCAAACGTTGCTCTCATGGACCCTAACTTTATGCAGTTGTCAATAGAAAAATCTAATTCATTTCCTTGAATAGCTACAGATAGAAAAACAATCCCCCTTCTCTCAGTTGCTCATCATCTTTAACCTATTTGCTCATTTGAATTTCATCTTTCTAATTCTCAAGCCAACCCCATTAATCCAGAGAAACCTAATTCACTTCCTTGAATAGCTACAGATAGAAAAACAACCCCCCTTCTCTCAGTTGCCCATCATCTTTAACCTATTTTTCATTTGAATTTCATCTTTCAAAATCTTTAGCCAACCCCATTAATCCTCTGTCTCTATCTTAAACTATTTCCATTTATTTGACCTCAATACATCTAGTCAATAATCTGTGTAAGGAAAAAAATCTAAAGATAGAAAATGAAAATACGGTTAAGAAAGATAGGGTAAATGAAAATTTGCCTTTATCCAAACAAGCAAACCAGGTAAAATGACTTCCTTTTTTCTTGGAATTGTCTCTAAGCTAACCTTCAAAGACAAACTTTATACTATCAACTCTCGCCTGCCATTTGTCATTGTCTATGGCCCATTGAAAACCCTGCAAAAAATTTTACCAAGACAACCAAATTCTGTCAGATACACTCACCAAAGATGAACACTAAGTATCTGCTGCTGCACTTAATGGAAGAAACCAATTACAAATAATTCAACCCACCTGAACACCAATTATTGGGACAACCACAGCATAACGGGTATCCACGGCTGCAGCAAACCATGCATGCATCCCTACATAAATAAATTATCAATTTATATCATCCACACTAATGGAACGTTCAAATTTTCTTTCACATAACTTTCATACCAACCTCCAAGTGATAGACCAGTAATTCCTATTCTATAAGGGTCAACATCCTCCCTCTCTGAAAGATAATCTGCCAACTTTAACAAGTCCCACACCTGCCACAAATGGTATTTGAATTGTCCAATTTTTTGTGAACCATGTAAATTGAAAACTAACACAAAATTAAGTCAAGTAGTAAAATAGCCTCAATTAAATTTTAAATAACAAAATAATGATTGCATGGATTCTAAAGGAACATCCAATTAGGAAAAAGAATGGTAGCATAATACTGATAATGATTAAAACTAAATAAAGAAAGGGCAACTGCACTACCGTGTCAAATATGAAAGGCATTGTATCACCATTTTTCCATGACAGCACTAGAGCCTGCAATTGAATCAAAACTAGATAAAAGAACCAACTTACAAAGACTATTTGCAAACCACCACCCACCCCCCCCTCCGCACCTGGGGGTGAACAAAAAGAAGAGTTTACAAGAAAGGGAATTGAGATGGCATACTCAACCTTTAATTGGTCAATGTTTTTGTATAACCTCACCAATAGAAGCTTAAGTATAACCTCATATGATTGAGGAAATCAGTGTCAAATACACTTGATCGATCAATTGTTTAATAAAATGCTGCCTTCAGCTAACACCCAAGTTCCATAAAAACTGACCACCAAGCATTTCAAGGAAGGGAGTAAAAACATCATCATGCAATACATAAACATTCTTTAACAATTAGGGCATATTGTTGAGGATGACTACATACATCTTGATATGTACTTGTATTGTTGGCACGCTCACCATGGTAGCGAGAATCAATTGCAACAGCTATGTATCCCCGTGTAGCATATGCCTAAGAAAAGAAGAGATCAAGAAGATGGAAAAACCTAGGTGCTTCAAAGTTGTTTGGCCACTAAAAATAAAAGGTAGGAAACCCATATACCTCAAGCAATGGCCGTAACCATTCCTTGCAACTAAGTGTATGATGCAAAAATACAACAGCCGGCTTTCTTTGATTGTTGCTCTCTTTCGTGCTTAAGATCAGTACAGGTAGGCGTCCTTGCTCAGTGGCCTATTGACAAAGATGAACAGAACTAGCTCTTGTAATATTACTAATACTTAAAATCAGCACATCTACTAGCATATACGTATAACTGAAATGTCTTTCTCATGTATCCGAAAGAAAATTTCACTCCAAAATCTACCTAGTTGAAATAAGTTCACCACTAATCTACACTATCAATACCACACCAACACCAAGCTTTATTATGAATTTGATAACTAATTCAGGAGACTATTTTATGTAACTTATGTGAAGTTATGCATTTGGTTTACTTTGCTAAACTCAAGAGTTCAAGTCCAGATTCCAGTTTTTTTGTACCTAGTACAATATAGGTACCTGGAAGATGATGTGATCACTCATTTTCATAATGCACTGGTGTTACACAATCTAGGAAACAAGAACTAGTCCTACAGAAACCACTTGATGTTTTATTGCAATGAAAATTACCTCAGTAATCAGGTAAAGGTTTTCTTCTCTCAATGGATCCTTCAAATTCTCAATGTTCTCTCTTGGGTGGGATTCCATTGCCTGAAATATTCGTAGAAAGCAAGATTGTTAGATTCAAGAAAGGGGGAGGGCATTGGAGAACATATTGGAACTGACAATAAAATAATCCACAGTCATTAAGCAATTAAACCTCACGGTAACTTCCTTCAAACATCGGATCCACAACAGGCTTTGCATGCTCCACAGAGAGAGGAACTGAAAATTAAATAATTTTCATAAAGGAGACAAGTTAACTGTAAAATAAAAGTCATCATGGTTCCAAATAAGTGAAGTGAAATAGTAGGTAATAGACCATACAAATAAAAGTGTACCCTATCCAGATTTTTTTTTTTTGAGTGGTGATGGTTCAGGGTAAAAACAGAAAAAGAGATAACTTGAAGTACTATAGTAAACGTGAAAAGGCATGCATTTTAATGCATAGAATGAAGAGCTTAGGCAAATATTCAACTTCCATAGAAAGTTCCCGTCTTAACCTCTTAAGAATGCCCACTCCACAAACTAATAAAATCCGGTAAATGGTTTTGTTCTCTCTCCTCCCACATAAGGATAGTTATGATTCTCTTTCCCTGAGCCCACAGTATCTGATTTGTTCTGCAACAGCAGCAGAAAAAAACAAAAAAATGGAAAATAGCGTGTACCGAATCAGGGTAAGTATAGGTAAAATTCGCAAAAACCAACTCTAGGTAAATGCTCAAATAGATTGCCTATCTGCAGTGACAGTATATCTCCAATTTTCTTTTATAAATTAAGATAATTATCTTGATAACTAACTCGAGAAGCTTTCAACACCATTTAGGGTTTGAAGTAGAAATCCAAACTCAAAATTTAATTTGATTACTTCCAGAAAGGAGTTTGTCAGTCCCCAATAAGATCCTTCATTGTATCCTTTGATAAAGAGTATAATGCGCATAAACAGGATTCAACCACAAGTAAAATCAAATGTATCATTTTCTAATGAGCGAAAGAGACAATGAAGTTCAATGTTCACCGAGCTACGTATTGAGATTACCAAGAATAGCGACGTCTTGAAACAGATAGAGCGAATCAGATAATTATGAACTCAATCAAAGAGAACATTTCAAATGTCAGCAAATAAATACCTTCGGATCGTCTACTACGCAAGACTTTCAGGAACTCAGCTCGAAATTTGGGAGCGTCAACGACGGTTTCCATTTTGGAACAGTTACAGTGCCTTTACAACGGTCGATAGGCGCACGAAACCGGTATTTATAATGGGACTTTTTTTTTTTTTTTGGGCGGTACTTGACAAGACACGTGGCATCTGTTCGATCATTGAGCGCGAAAATTAAAAGAGATGAATCTTGCCTTCTGAAAGGCGCGAGCCGCAACACCCCACGGACCTTATGAAAAAATAAAATAAAAAAGTGCTTCTGGAGAATTCTCATAATAAAGGTTTAAAATACGGAAAATTTCCCAAATGGTATATTTTAAAAAATATTTACTTAAGAATATTTTTTTTTTAAATTTACTAAATGAATTTTATTTTTTAAAATAATTATCAAATCCCAAATAATGTGATAATTCTTCTTACCTAACTAATATTCTACTATGAATTACTTCAAATCTTTCATTACAAACAATAAAACTAAAGAATTATAAGAAGACTAAGAGCTACAAAATACAAGATGTTATCCACCCTATAATTACCAAGAGATCTGAAGGAATTGGTAAGTGTTTCTCACAAGTTTTTATATAAAAAATTTGAAAGTAATTTGAGTAGTTCATGGTAAAATATTAGTTGGAAGGGAAAATAATTACATAATTTGGGATTTGATATTTATTTTCATAAATAAGACCCATTTAAGTATACACATTTTAGAAATATCTCACTAAGTAAATATTTGTTAAAATCTAACCATCTAGGAATTTTTTCTGTTTACAATATTATACCATATTATTTTGTATTGGCCGATATTCATATTAGTATCGAAGGAGATGCAAATGCAATACAGCCTTATGAGTTTTTGGATTTTGATTTTTGTAAATTATTTTATTGGTTTCGCAACATATGGTTTTTATTTGTTGCAGTGGCTGTAGTCTACAAGCAATGATTGAGATTGTGCTACGTGTATAAGAAATCATCCCATAATGTAAAATCAAATAATAGATAGCTAAATTTTTCTTTTTTAAATTTAAAAAATCTTTATTAGAAAAAAAATTTATTATTTTATAAGTTTGCACAAAAAAAATCTTAACTCTTAACCACAAAAACTTGTCCTAGGGTTCGAAAACATCAAAAAACCTCTATTCTTTACTACTAGAGAATAACTTGCAACGTCGAATCTCAGGGAAAAATGAGGAAGAATAAGAGGGTTTGTTATGGCTATTACCAAAACTATTGTTAGGGCGGTGGAGGTCCCCTTGAAAATAGCTTTAATAATATAAATAATGATGGAGTTGAAATAAGAAGTAGATGGGTTGTTGTTCCCTTGGTGGGTCGTCGAATCTAAACCTTTGAGGCGTTTGCACAAGGATAAGGGACCAACTAGAGAATTTATCTTATTGGCTATGCTTGCAAGTGGTGAAACACAAAAATTGATTATTGAAGAATGACTAGGGCTTGAAGAATCTAACTTAATAAAATGTTAAACCACAATAGGGTATAGGAGAATTGTTGATTTTATAAGTTAACCCTCTGAGGAAAGAAAAGACAACGGAGTTGGAAGAAGCAGTAGATAGGCTGTTGTTCTTCCTTTGATAGAGTATCGTTGACTCAATAGATTTAGGGCCTGTTTGGTTACTTGAGTTTGTATATTTCAAAAATTTAGAGATTTCAAATCTACAGACTTCAAATCTCTAGAGTCATGGTTCGTAAAATTAACTGTTTGGTTAATTTGAATTTTTGGAATGAAATTTCTAAATTTATCCTAAAAAAATATTTATTGAATTATGGTTCAAATCTTTAACGCTTTGATAGTATGGGTGAAATCTCTGGATTTCACTTCATACCCATAAATCTACAAATTCACGTTTTTATTGTAAAAATGTGAATCTATAGATTTCATGAATTTAGAGATTCACACGACCAACCAGGTAAAAATCTCCCATTTGTGAATCCAGGGATTTGAAATCTCTGGATTCGCGTAACCAAACAGGCCATTAGGGATTTATTTTTGCAAAGTTACAAAATAATATATATATTTTCTTAAATAGAATATCATTTAAATGTAAAAAACAATAGCTTATTTACAGTTATACCCTCGTTATTTGATTTAACACCGTTGGATTGCTTTTTTATATACATGAAGCAATCTAACTGTTGGTTGCAGCAAATAAAGATCCCTCAATGTATTGACCAATATTTTATATATATATATATATATATATATATATATATATATATATATATATATATATATATATATATATATCGCACAGTGTGTACCAAAATGACATGCAACGTTGAGACATCACTTTAAACGAAAAAAAAGACTAATTGCCAATGCGGGTTGGTTCAATGGTAAAGACCCATACTTCTCAATGGAGAGGTCTTGGGTTCGATCCTTACGAACGGGATCCTAATATTGGATTTTGATCCCGACCATTGGCTTAACAGTGCGTGAAGCTCGATATTAAAAGGACCAATTATTAACACATCATAATTATTTGTGTAGAGGGCTCTAGCAGGTAGTCAACATGGCAAACGGTGTTTTTTTTTTTTGGTAATTTTCATCTGGACCCCCTGAGGTTTGATCTATGTCAATTTTAGTCCAAATAAATGGACACTTTGCATCTACCTCCCCTAAATAAATGGACACTTTGCATCTACCTCCCCTAAGATATCCAATAAGATCAATTAAGGACAACCCCCTGAGGTTTGATCTATGTCAATTTTAGTCCAAATAAATGGACACTTTGCATCTACTTCCCCTAAATAAATGGACACTTTGCATCTACCTCCCCTAAGATATCCAATAAGATCAATTAAGGACAAATTATGATTTTTAAGACCAAAATACCCCGAATCTCTTCCCTTGCTTTTTTTTACTCTCTCTCTCCAGTTGTTTTGTTGGCGCGCGTCGCTTCCTTATCGAACGCAAATCAAAACTCAGGAAGACGCTTTCATCCTTTGAGCATAATTTGGTCCACATCGCAGATTCTCTCCCTTTGTTTTCATGGTCTGAACTTAGGTTTTTGTAAGCACTCATGAAATCGAGGCGTTGACGAAGAACCGAAACAAACCTCAATTTCTTTTCGGATCAAAGAAGTTACCATGGTGAGTCGAGTTGCGAGAAGAACCGAGGCGGTGGTGGATCATCTTCGAGGTCCGGTGGTGAGAAATTACCGTGATGACGTTCTAATCCGTGATGGGCAAGTGGTGGGTGAGAGTCTTGGTGGTGCTGCATCTTTCGTATTTAACTTCCTTGACAATCTCTCCATCTCCTATCATTATGTTTCCAAGGTCAGCCTTGATTTTATTTACTGTCCCTCAAGAACCCATCTTCTGTTCTTCCTCTCTGAACACTATCTTCCATGCTTATTTCACCTCTGAGCTAGATTCTAATGAGTTTCAAGACTGTGTTCTCGAAAGGGTTCGTACATGTGATCCGATTAACCCTTCAGACCTTCCCGATTCCCAATTTGATTTCGGACTGGCGGTTGGTGTTGGAGGGGAGATCCTGCCTGAAACCCTCGAGCATATGCTTGATATCTGTCATGTAGTTTTTGTTAACATTCAAGCGTTAATTCGTGAATTTGATCCTGTGGATGGGACTGTGAAGTTTGTTTCCCTCAGAGAGAGTGGTTTCTTTCATCTCATACCTCGGATTGGCTTTCTTAAGGCTTTGCAGAGGAAGCTACTGGGATATAATAAATATGGGGTATTTTGGTCATAAAAATCACAATTTGTCCTTAATTGATTTTATTGGATACCTCAGGGAGGCAGATGTAAAATGTCCATTTATTTGGACTAAAAATGATATAGATCAAATCTCAGGGGGTAGAGATGAAAATTATCTTTTTTTTTTTGCTGAAATAGAAACGACTTCGGGGTCCAAATGAAAATTCCCAAAGAAAAGTATTGTAGGTCCCAGTAAAACGGTACAAAACGCCACCCATCCGAAGATAAGGTAGAAACGTTACGATACAACGATGAGTATCGAACCCGCTTCAGAAGGGGGAAAAACAAGGGTTTCTTTGCAGAGGCGGAACTGAACCCTCTCGGCCTCTCTCGCTACGAGTTGCAGAGGAGGAGCCTCCTCTTCTCCTCTGTTCTTCCTCTTATTCTTCGCCTCCACTCCGTTCTGCTCTTTCTTTCTACTCCTGCTGCTACCCCACTGCCCACTATCCCTGCTAGGCTGCCACAGCTATCTCCAGCGTTCGAGGACAGAAGCCCATCTCACGGTTTATTCCCAGAGGTCTTCAGGTGAAACTTGAAATCGCAGTCATATATCTATGCATTATTTGTATTAGTAATCTGAGTTTTGTCACTTTGGTTGTAATTTTTTTTTGTTTTCCGGGTTTGCTGGTTTGCTGTCTCAAAAGTGATTAGGAATTAAAATGCAACGGCTTCTACGGTTAGTAATACGGTTTGGTGGATAGATATTGTTTGTTTTTTATACAGGAGGAAATCCTTGTCTGTAAGCACTTGTTCAGCCTATAATATCCTTTTGAGGGATCTGTGGGATCAACCCGAATTCTTCCTTTTAATGTTTATCTATTTTTAAGTTTTATTGTGATTCTTTTTCCCTGTTTCAGTCCATCAATTGGTATGGTCAGTTCACTGGTTTTTGAAAACCAATACCAAAGGGATATTTGATTATAATAGACTAGTAAAGAAACCAACTACTGGCTAAAATCAATCGGACCAATAGTTGATTGGTTTATCCATGTATAAGGTGGGGGAGAATGCAAAGGAGAGTAGATTTGCAGGGGACTAGTTACTGTTGTTGATATCCTGGGAAGTGCTTCCACGAATCTTGAATTTAGGCTTTGAAAGAGTAATGTGGTTCCAGAGGCAGAACTTGTGATTGATTGTTTAAGATAGGTTGGTGTCATTTATCTACGAAAAAGTTATCATTTGGTCACTACATGTAAAACAATGGGGAATAAAAGTATAAAACCTAAAAGATGGCTAATTACTTGAAAACCATTACTGTTATGAATTAAAAAAAAGAAAAAAATAAAATAAAATAAAATCCCTACCCAGCTATATGCCCAATCAACAAATACTACTATATGAGAGGAACCTTATGGACGACTGTAATGGCTTTCTATCTGTGTTTTTTTGTGTTTTCTTCTTGTAAAGAAAAAAAAACACAGCTGAAGTGTTCATTATTACAATCTTGGTTGCTTTTATTGGTCATGAACTTGAATGAATGTGTTTGTTTAGAATAAGATTTTTCATAAGTATAATGAATAAAATTTTATCTAAAGAGGTGTCATGTCTTCTTGGTGGTTATGAATTACACATGTTTAAGTAATAGGTGTATGATAGAATGACTTTATAGCTATATTTATTGTTTTATGTTTAAATTAGACCATTTCCTTACTTTGATCATTTCCATTCAATTTGACACCCATTGATTATTTTCTATGACACGATATGATAAAAAGTGAAACGTCTCTTAAAACCACCCAACTGATACATGATACTCTAAACCTTGGTCTTACCATGTTGTGTAAAATCTATCTACCTTCTTTGTTCCATACTGAAAAATAGAATTTGTGCGGTGATGCTATTTTGTACAAAAAAGTTTCAATTTAAGTTGAGTTTACAGGGTGCATTAGTCTATGCACTTGTGCACCTTATGCTGTATAATTTATTCCATCGAGTTGTTTCAACTTCAAACCATGGACAATCCATTATCATTTAGAATTTTTTGTTAAAGTAGATCCAGCCCTTGATATATCATATATTATTTCTGGTGCTGTGGGATATATTGGATAGAAATGAAGAATAAGGAATTTGAGTTGGGCGAATTATTTTGTCAGGGGACTGGTTTTGGTGTCTTTGGCTATTTCCTTGATTTTTCAGAGGATTAGAGGGGTCAGAGTTCTTGCTATTATCTTTGTTAAGCTCGGATGGGTTTTATAAAGGGGGAGGGGTTTGAGGAAGGTCAGGTTGCTGGATATATAACATGTCTTGTGATCCATGTGAAACACTTTATAAGTGGAGCTTTTCATGGACTGTTCCATAATCAACATTTTAAATCATGTAGTGTATGAAACTTTTAGGGTTAGTCCTGGTGCAGCTTGTAAGAAGGTTTTTGTCATGCTTTGCTGTGGAGAAACTATTTTCAGTAGAGGATCCCCTAGGTTCAAGCCAACACACTCATTAAAAGTGTTTATGATTCGGGCTGGTGACAGGAGCAGCTGGTTTTCGTTTTACTACTCCCCAAATTATCGCTGTTAAAGCGGGGGAGGCATGCGGGTTTTACACTTTTACTCATCAATAGTGAAATTTTATGTATTAACATAGTAATGATACAGAGATTAAAAACGGAAACTTCCTAGTCAATTCTCAAAGATAGATCAAGACTCACATTTTAACTTGCTTGTATTTGGCTTGAATTGGTTTTAGTTTGTTGTTACTGAAGAAGCAAGAGTACATGGGCTTATTAAGGTTTAGATGATGGCTTATATAATGTCCCTCTAGAATGTCCATTATTGATTTTAGTTACTGATAAATTGTGATTCTATTGCAACTCCTATGTCTATAGTTGATTTCAGTTAGTTTCTCCTACAGTACTGTGTGAGGTTTTGCTCCTCTATGCTGGAATTCATATTCATATATATAAAATATTGCTTTAGTTTTGAGTGAATTTGGCTGTATAAGGATTTGCCTGGCTTAGTGATGTAGAATTGAAGACATATTTACGAAAGAAGAAGCCCATTGGGTTAGGCCCATCAAAGGCCTAAAGTTGTCACCTGAACCAGCCCATGGCTTTTATGGGCTAGGGCTGTTTTAGTGGGTTAAAGTTAGCCCACATATGTTGAACTTCATAGTCTAAACCTAAGCCTAAGTCTAGTTTTTAGAAAGTCAATAAAATGGGCTTTAGTTTGAAAATAAGAGAACTCATTGTCAAAAGAGTTCTCCTTTGTCAAGAGTTAGGTAGTAGTTGAGTCATTAATAGGTAGGTGGTGTTAGCTAGTGGTTGGATGTTGCCATTAATATTTATGTCTCTTTAGAATGCTATATAAAGAGACTTATGTAAGTGGTGAAAAAACAACTTATGAATTGAAATCAAATTGCTTGCTAGCATTCCTCTTCTTTGGAAAACCCTTGTGTTTGATCAAGGTAGGTTGGTGTTCGATCCAATCGATCCACCTTGCGGTGTGAAGCCTGGGTGTTACTTTGTTGTCCTTATTGTTCTCTTAATTCTCTTATATTGTTTAATCCATTATTCTTTATAGCATACTGCTGTTTTGAAGACCTAGTTAGTCCTTGTTCTTAAATCAATATCCTTGTTTTACCACTTTAGTTTTCAGCCTTCCATTATATCTGAATTTTATCTACCTTAAGTCCATCAAATTTGCAATTGTCTCCCTGTGAAAAGGTCCTATTTGGCTACTGTTTTGATCTTTCAAATACGGTACTACATTATTTGGTATCGAGCCATGACGGGAGTGAAATTCGGACCATCCAGTCCAACTAATCCTATGGCAGCAATGATGGAGATGGTTCAACAACCGAGCAACCAAATCACCAAAACCGAAGCAAATGGACGAGAGGTTCTCGAAATGGAGGCCAGAGTTGCTGCCTCTACTCATGTCCCTCACCCTCCACTTGGTGAAGAATTCCATCCAGCTCATTCTGTAGCCAATTTTCTTGCTCGAAGAAATATGGGAGAGGACCCCAAAGGATTCCAGTTGTGCAACTAACTTTTGAGGAGCACCTACGGAGTTATTTTGCTGGAGAACAACCTACATTCAATAAGCATGTTGGTGACTCTCACGGGTTAGCTTGAATTCAAAGAATACTCGGGTAAGCATGATCCTCAAGTCTTTTATGATTGGTTGGCGCGTTGGATGACTATTTTGATTGGTATGAACTCTCGGAGGTACGAAGATGAAGTTAGCACGTACCGCTAGTTGGAGCTGCACGTGAATGGTGGAGAACTCGCGAATATGAATTGGAAGATCGTGGTGGCTCCTACTACGTGGGAGAAATGAAGGAAGAGCGAGAGAAAGTACTTGTCATCTACTTTTCGATTGCGACTACAAGACAAGTTAAATTCTCTTCGCCAAGGGAACTTGTCGGTTCGAATATATGGAACAATTTGACTCTCTTTCTTCTCGTACGGATTTGAGAGGGGAGATCCAAATCTTGTCACGTTTCGATTGGGTTTACGGCCCAAATCAATAGGGCCATGGTGTTGTGGATGTGAGAACGTGCGGGATTGTTTTGAAAAGGCCCTACGTGTGGAAGAATTATTGGCATCCAACAACAAAAGGTTTGGATACCAAGCCGGGGAGGCTAGGCAAAATTTTCCAGCACCAAAACCTACAACAACCCCCCTACTCAACCCACATTTCCTACCCGACAAGATAAGGGCAGGCTCCTATGACTAGTGGCGCCAAGCACAATGTTTTCACTGTCAAGAGGTTGGACATTATGCTAAATATTGCCCACAACGTCAAAAGATTAATCTGTTGTGAGATAGAAAAGTCACAGAGGAAGAAGATCCCGATCTATTCCCATACCCGCTCGATGATGGCGACTATGACGGGCGCATATGATGAGGATGATGCTAATGAGGTGATGCTTATGGCATTCATATAGTAAGCCGCATCTTGGTGGCTGAAACCAAAGGAGAGGATGCGGCGCAATTGTATCTTCTACAGCCGTATGAAGTCCGGAGATAATACCGCTTTGATGATAGTTGACGGTGGGAGCCGTGTCAACGTTACTTCGACACCTTTGCGAAGAAAGCAAACTTGAAGGTGGAGAAGCATCCTCAACCATATCGGGTATCCTTCCGAATGGGAATACTGGAGGTAAATCAACGGTGTTCGTACCACCGAGCTCCATCGATTGAGGAAGAGGTATGGTGTGATGTAATCCCTATGCATCTTACGATGTTCGCTGTCGACCATGGATGTATGATAATGATGTTATGGTCGGGGGAAGAAAACCAATGTGTATTCAAGTTCAAAGGACTTCACATTGTCCTCCACCCACCAATGTCCCAGCTGAAATGCGTCAACGGAGGTCCTTGAGGACCAACCAAAGGGGACCAATGAAGCACAAAAGTTGTTGTCCATACCGCAAAGAAGCTGCTGGTTGTTCCTCACAAGGAGTTCATTCACACTAGCCATGATACAGGGCTGGTATTGGCTCTTGTTACAAGGGTAGTCACGCCTCCACCTGAGATGACATTCCCTCCACCCTTCAAAGAGTTACTTTCTGATTTTTCTGATGTGGTTCTTGATGAGTTGCCTAATGAGCTACCTCCTATGTGCGATATTCAACATGCCATTGATTTGGCACCAGGTTCGGTGTTACCAAACCTACCGGCTTATCGCCTTAGCCCAACGAGCACAATGAACTCAAAAGACAGTGAATGAGTTGCTACATAAAGGATTCATTCAGAGAGCTTAAGTCCATGTGCTGTACCAGCATTATCGACTCCAAAGAAGGATGGCTCATGGCGCATTTGTGTGGACGAGAGCAATCAACAAGATTACGTAAGTATAGGTTTCCTATACCGCGGCTTGATGACATGTTGGACATGCTATCCGGGGCTAAGATCTTTTCTAAATTGGATCTTAGAAGTGGCTATCATCGATTTGTATTCGGCCCGGAGATGAGTGGAAGATCGCCTTCAAGACCAAGGATGGACTATTCGAATGGAAAGTCATGCCTTTTGGTCTGACGAATGCACCTAGTACATTCATGAGGGTGATGACATAGGTACTCCGTCCTTTTATTGGTCGATTTTTGGTCGTATACTTTGATGATATATTGATCTACAACAAGCATCCGATGATCACATCGATCATCTACGGCAAGTCTTGAGAGTGCTTCGCCATGAGAAGCTATACATCAATCTCAAGAAATGCTCCTTTATGCTGCCAAAGGTTGTGTTCCTTGGTTTTATTGTCTCATCACGGGGGTTGAAGCTGATCCGAGAAGATAACGAGTATACGATTGGGCTACACCAAAGACAATCATTGAGGTTCGTAGTTTTCATGGACTTGCATCGTTTTACAGGAGATTCATTCGGAACTTTAGTGTAGTCATGGCACCTATTACCGAGTGTTTGAAGCAAGGCAAAGGTGAGTTCAAGTGGACAGCACGGCAACCAAAGCCTTTCATCTTATCAAGCAAAAGATGCGAGGCTCCAATACTTCGCCCGCGATTTTGCCGTATATTTGAGGTAGCAACCGATGCCTCACATATTGGTCTAGGAGGTGTATTGATGCAAGTAGGGCACCCTATCGCTTTCTACGAGAAACTCAATGATGCCAAGCGACGCTATTCGACATATGATCTAGAGCTCTATGCTGTTGTCCGGTGTTACGCCATTGGAGACATTATCTCATCGGCAAAGAGTTCATTCTCTATACCGATCATGAGGCGCTGAAGTATCTACATTCACGGAAGTCGATAAGCAATAGGCATGCTAAATGGGTTGCTTATCTCAAAGAGTTTGTGTTCGCAATGAAGTACAAGGCAGGAAAGGAGAATACGGTGGCTGATGCATTGAGTCGAAAAGTACTTACTCTTAGCACATTCTCAGCACATGCAATTAGCATTGATCAGATACGTGATGAGTATGCATCTGACGAAGATTTCAACATGCCACACAAGGAGTTACAGAAGGCAAGCAACATCATAAATACTCACTTCACGATGGGTATTTGTTTTTGGGAACTCGGTTATGCATTCCAAATTCTTCCCTACGACATCACATCATACGGGAGCTGCATGGCGGAGGTTTGGGAGGTCACTTTGGCAAGGATAAGACTATCGTCCAAGTTACTGATCGGTATTATTGGCCCCATATTGCAAAGGATGTTGATCATGTAGTCAAGAGATGCAGAGTCTGTCAGCTAGCCAAGGGAACCAAGCAAAATACAGGTCTGTACTCACCATTACCAGTTCCTCATGCACCTTGGATTGATATTAGTATGGATTTTGTACTTGGGCTACCCTCCACAAAAGAGCGATCCGGCTCCATCATGGTTGTGGTTGACCGATTCTCAAAGATGGCTCATTTTATACCATGTCGAAAGACCTTTGATGCATCTCACATTGCAAAGATATTCTTTAAGGAGGTTGTACGACTACATGGGCTACCAAGTAGCATTGTCTCAGATCGTGACGTCAAGTTCACGAGCTACTTTTGGAAGACATTGTGGCTGAAAAGTAACACAAAGTTACGCTTTTCAACCGCATTCCATCCACAAACCGACGGGCAGTGTAGTGGTGAATTGAAGCTTGGGAAACTTACTGAGGTGTTTGGTTCGTGACTTTGAGAAGACATGGTCGTCCATACTCGACATAGCTGAGTTTGCTTACAACAGCTCAGTTAATCGTACGATAGGTCGTACTCCTTTTGAGATTCTACTTGGAGTTCAACCCCGACGGCCTATAGACCTCATTCCATTACCACCACAAGCACGCGTGAGTATTGAGGCTGACGAGTTTCTGCGCCATATCACGAGAGGTACATGCTGATGTTCGCCGAAGAATAGCTCTCAACAATGATGTCTACAAGGCTACAGCAGATCATCATCGACGATATGTGGAGTTTCAACCAGGAGACATGGTGATGGTTCGTGTCAACCCAGAAAGGTTCCAACACGGGGTCAACAACAAACTCCATCCAAAGAAGATGGGTCCATACAAGGTGCTGAAACGCATTGGACCAAATGCTTATGTACTCGAGCTACCAGAAGAAATGAACATAAGCAATGTCTTCAACGTGGCTGACTTACATCTTTATGTAGGACACCACTCTGATGATGGAGACACTGAACAAATGTTGAGGCTGCCCCAACTCAAGCCACCAATCACTGACATCATTGAAGAGGTTTTGGATGATTCTTACAAAACCACTCGTCGTGGCACTGGATACCAGGCTTTCCTAGTCAAATGGAAGAATCGTCCACGACATGATAGTACTTGGATTCATGCTGATGATTTCAAGAAACTCGATCCCGATTTGTATGAACGTTACATGTCCTTCGTTCATTCGTCAGAGACGAATGTTTTCAAGCCGGGGAGAGTTGATGCAGAATTGAAGACATATTTACGAAAGAAGAAGCCCATTGGGTTAGGCCCATCAAAGGCCTAAAGTTGTCACCTGAACCAGCCCATGGCTTTTATGGGCTAGAGCTGTTTTAGTGGGTTAAAGTTAGCACACATATGTTGAACTTCATAGTCTAGACCTAACCCTAAGTCTAGTTTTTAGAAAGTCAATAAAAGGGGTTTTAATTTGAAAATAAGAGAACTCATTGTCAAAAGAGTTCTCCTTTGTCAAGAGTTAGGTAGTAGTTGAGTCATTAATAGGTAGGTGGTGTTAGCTAGTGGTTGGATGTTGCCATTAATATTTATGTCTCTTTAGAATGCTATATAAAGAGACTTGTGTAAGTGGTGAAAAAACAACTTATGAATTGAAATCAAATTGCTTGCTAGCATTCCTCCTCTTTGGAGAACCCTTGTGTTTGATCAAGGTAGGTTGGTTTTCGATCCAATCGATCCACCTTGCGGTGTGAAGCCCGGGTGTTACTTTGTTGTCCTTATTGTTCTCTTAATTCTCTTATATTGTTCAATCCATTCTTCTTTATAGCATACTGCTGTTTTGAAGACCTAGTTAGTCCTTGTTCTTAAACCAATATCCTTGTTTTACCACTTCGGTTTTCAGCCTTCCATTATATATGAATTTTATCTACCTTAAGTCCATCAAATTTGTAATTGTCTCCCTGTGAAAAGGTCCTATTTGGCTTTTTTTTTTTTTTTTAAAAAACAATACTTTTTTTTTATATAAAACTTTTTTTTTTTTTTGTGGTTTTTTTTTGTTTTTTGTGCGTGTGGGAGATAACTATTCCCAGATTTAGTACAATTAATTGTTAAGGATACTATACCCAGATTTAGTACAATTAATTGTTCAGGATAACTATACCCAGATTTAGTACAACTAATTGTTCAGGATAACTATACACAGATTTAGTACAATTAATTGTTCATCAACTTTAATTAGTGACCATTGATACCTTTTAAATAGAATCTTTGTCTGATGCATTACAAGTCCCATTCCGGACTAACACACAAAAAAAATCTGGTTGTCGAAAGTCCAAAAAGTGGGGGAAAGTTCATAAAATAGGGTGATTTATAAATTTTAAAATAGTTTGCATCAATTTTACAGCCCACCAAACAATTTGGTAAAATTAATTTCACTTTACTTCACTTGTAACCAAACGACATAAAGGGGGGAAAATTCCCTTCACTTCTCTTCCCTTCCTTTTTCATTCCCCTTGCAACCTAACATACCCACATGTTATTATTATAATTGGGATTTCTATTTCGACAGATTTATACAAACCGATTGAAGTATTTGTTCATGATCAAAGCATCAATCGGATTATAGAATTTAATTAAAGTAAAAAAAAAAAGAAGGAATAATTTGAGAATATTTCATTTGGTTATACAATGATCATGTATCATGGCTTAGTTGAAATTCAAATTGAGGTTTAAAGCTATGCTTCTTTGTCAACAGATTCGCAGTTCGATTTGAGTTGCAGAAGTAGTTTAGAATCTCAAACCCAACAACGTCAACTGTGTATCGCCTTTCTTCTTGAACCAAAATGCGGGGATTCACTTCATTGTCTCGATCTCTTGCGCGAGGGTTCTGCACATCATCTAATACCGATAAGATCGTCGCTGCTGTCTTGTTTGAGAGGTTGCCAGTGGTTATTCCTAAGATCGACCCTGTCGTCTACGCATTTCAGGAGTTCTCGTGAGTTTTTTTCCCATGTCGAGTTGATGGCGCTTCTCTACCTTATATTATTGTGCTCTTCTACTTTCATCAAATAAAAGGTCAATAAGTTTAATTTCTCCTGATCTTGATTGCTTTATAAAGGTTCAAGTGGGGGCAACAGTATCGACGGCAATATCCAGATGACGTCCTAACGAAGTCTGATGCTAGGTGAGTAATGTCGTTCATTAATCTCTTTGTCTAATCAGACTGGATGTCTACCAGTTTTATTCACTTTTTAACTTTTCCTTTTCTGTGGGTTTCTGATATGTTTATTTGAGTTGAGCATTAGCATCCAACTCTTATTTTGTAATTAGCCAATCCAGATATATTTAAATGGAGTTGGATGATTAACGTTTACTAGCCAATCATTGATTAATGGGGCAAGGTTTCCTTGGGATATCAATGTGGGGATTATGTTTTGAGTAGGAGCTTGAAGAATGAGGGAATTGAAGAACTGAGTTCATTGTGGTTGGGTAACGTGGTGAAGATTTGGTTTATTATGGGAGGTCCGTTCTCCATTGTATTTCCACTATCCATTGTTTTTCTCAAGCTTTTTTTTTCCCTTTTCTTTTTTTCTTTTCAAGATGCAATCTTTAGATACCATTGCTTCTGGATGGGTTGCAAGGTTGCAACTTTCAGATAACAATGTGGGTTGTTTTGGGGCAAACAGAATATTTTTACACTTCCAAGGAAAAATCATTCTTTAAAAATTATTTTCTGAAACTGAACTCAAATGACCTTGGGAATTTGGTCTGACCATGATGTATCGGTTAATATGCTCTGTATTTGTAGACTGAGTGGTATTCAACTTCTAACCAAGAAATGTAAAGCATCCATTAAGATGTTGTAGCCTTGAAGGTGTGATGTTTGGTATAGTGACCTGGTCTCCTCAATCCCTTAAATTTCTGAGTTGCTTTATTTTACGGAATTTCTATTATGCAGCTGATATGCATGTTTCAGGTAAAACTTGATACTTGTTAGTTCTGTTTACCAAAATTTAGTTATAATTTCTGACCTTCATTGCTTCAGTAATCTCTCTTTCTAATGTGCTCCCGCAAATATCTTTTGGAAAACATTTTTAAACCAGGGGGAAAGGTGACTACCAGATTGATTATGTTCCAGCTCCACGGCTCACTGATGATGACAGGACAAACAACAGAAAGTAAGGAGTGGTATATTACATTATATGTACAACTCAAATAAGGAGGACTTTAAGTTTTATCAACAGTTGCCTGGGTGCTTTCCTTCTAGTATTTCTCATATATGTGTTAATTATGCTATATTGCTATTCGTTGGAGATTTCTTCCTAATGGTTCAAGCTTTTAGTTGAAATGTGAGTTATGAAATTTTTCCCAATTATTTTCCGTTAGTGTGATGTGGACGCCCGTATATGTCACAGGCAAGGACTAAGAGTGATTGCACATTTTGCTGTGGGGGGCGGGGGTTTAGAGGAAGAGTGTTGATGTGTATATCTCTGAACTGCCTTTCCCTGATAGTACAGAACTGTTTTTTTATATAGGGAAATTGGGGATGGATATATTACAATATGCCGCCGGCAAGGTTTGAACCCACAACCTCACCACTGAGAGGTGAGGTTCTTAACCACTTCACTAACCCTCCATTGGCAGTACAAAACTGTTAGGTGAAACGGTAACTAACACTAACTATTTTTACTCATTCTAGTGCTGATTTTTCTACCAAAAAAAATTCTAGTGCTGAGTGAAGTATTGAGCCATAACTCACATTGCTGCTGAAGATGTAGCTTCGATTATTTTGTTCAGGAACTTGGATATTCTATGATAGTCAGACTGCTATTTGAGTTGCTAATAATCCTGTATTCGTTCGTTTCATGAGCTGAATAAGCTTATCGATATTGACTGTCATTTTATTTGAGAAGCAGTGATGAAGAAGCTTATCTCTACTCTGTGTGTCAACTCTCATTGTCAGCCTCGAGATTTGTATGCCAAGCTGCTGTTTCCAAATGTTTTTCACTAGGTTTTCCAATCTGGGTGTGGGTGGTGTCCATGATCTACCTCAAGTGTGAATGTTAAGCATTAGGTGTTAGGGTTAGTCTTAATTGGAGGCTACATTGGGTTATTCAGATTTAGTGAGGCATGTATTGGAAATCAGAATTTATAAACTTAAGGTGGTAATTTTGCTTGTTGCTAATATAGTTATCCTCCTAGGCCCACAGTTAGTGTATGCAATTCACAACACCACCATGGGCAGTGCTCTTAGCTACTCTTGCATTCTCTTCTTTCTACTGTCTCTCCTCCTTATTTGCTGCTGGCCTTGGTGATCCTATATTGTTATATGTCCGATACAGATTTACGGATATTTGCCTGAGTGATGAAATCCTCTACCAATTTTATATAATAATATTAGAAGTGGACATTTGCCCCCTCCCAGACACTGCTGCACCGAGATGATATTTTTAGGTGTAAGTTAAGATATCTGCTGTGGTGAAAGTGATCACGGCCCCACTATTAAGATTCATACTCAAATACCCATATCAAAAGTACCCCCTGATTGGACATATAAGTAAGTGCGGGAGAAAATTTACTCATTCTTTGGGCTCATAGGTCATGATTCTATATCCTGTACTCATGTACATCTAAAATCTGAATGAGTGATCCTTTTAATAACTATAAATGTTATTATTGCCATTTTCCTGTCATTTTTCCTAGTTCTGGATTCTGATACCCTTCTTTCAGTTTTTGGGTTCATATAGAGTGTTTCATTGCATGGTGCCTTACCTTCTGTGGTGAAACTGTTATGGAACAATAAAAATCAAATAAAACCTATTCTGGTTAGTATCTGATTTGAGATTGCACCAATAAACACCTCTAGGTCGACACTATAGTTTTAAGCGAACTGTTGCATGGAAATTATAGATTGTGTAGACTGTGAGAAGGTTTTTCCAGGTTAAGGACTTGGTGGAATCCTGCTTTCACACTAAATTTTAGATTCAGCATGTGCCATATTAAAGTCACTTATATTAAGAAAGTCAAATACAAATTCATAGGAGTTATTCTCATGCAAAACCAGAGAAATACTACTGAAAACTGGTTTGATCTGTGCTCACAAAATTCTGTTTGGATATCACATGCTTATCCTGCAAGTATCTAATTTTCTTCCACGTTTTATGTTTAAGGTCATTACAGAGGGCACTGGACAGACGACTTTATCTTCTCCTCTATGGTAGTACTTATGCAGCTCCTCAAGGAAAACCTGTCTGGCATTTTCCTGAAAAGGTTTATGAGTCCGAAGAGACATTGCGCAAGGTAGTACTACAGTGCTCTTTTTATTATATTATTATTTTTATTTATCTATCTTTTGATTCTTTTTATCTGAAGAGTTGTGCAGTGTTAAATTGATTATTTACACCCTATAATTTGCAGTGTGCCGAATCAGCATTAAAATCTGTAATTGGAGACCTTTCCCACACTTATTTTGTTGGGAATGCTCCTTTTGCACATATGGCTGTACAGCCAACAGAAGACGTGCCCGACCTTCAATCATTCAAGGTAGCTGTTTTGGAGTTATTTATACCTATGTGTTTTCCTGGCTTCAGACATGATAAGTGTTGTTTTTCCTTTATTTTAGGCATTGATCTCAATGAGCGATGCTCTCATCTGTATGTTCTTATTGGGGCATTTTGAATTTTAAGGAAAAAGGGAACGGAAAATCCTCCTGTCTATCCTAGAAGTTTTTCTTTTTCCTTTTCTACCCATGCGCCCGGGGGGGTTGGTTGTTTTGGGGGGGTCGGAATGGTTTGGGATAAGGTCCAACATAATAAGCTATGAGAAAGTTGTTTGAGATGCATTGCTTAGGTCAACAGAGACCTTTGGATTCTACAGTATTGAGGAGTGATTTAATTCAGAGAGCGTACAAAATGAGCTGGGGGAATATTTAAAATGACTTTAGGAGAAAAGGCATGCATTACTTGTGCCTTTTATCAAGTATGACCTCAAATAGAGCTGATTAGAGGTGTGTATCCTTTAGTGGACACCATTTAGTGGGATAAGGCTGAGTAGTTATTGGTCATTGTTGTTGTATTAAAAGTCATTAGTTCCATGACTTGTATTTATTTAACCTTAAGAGTGACGTTAAATTGGTCAGGTGTCTTTTGCTATATGAAGAACTGGAGTGCAGTTTGTTCTGCTACACCATGGCCAGTCTTCAAAGGAAAGTCGTAACTACCATCAAATCCTCAAGTAAAGTGAAGCAATAAAGATTGTCAGAGACCTGAGAAATAATTGTGATTAATAGGTGGTAAGAGATTTTTTATGGGTTCCCTAACTCTGGCATGTATAAGGCTGAGGTTATCTCAAGAATGGGCTGGATTAACTACATGCCAAATTTCAAACTGATCCTCTCATTCGTGGACCTTCTTGATAGTCCATGAACCTATTTACGGTCTTGTATTTTTAATGCATTGCCAATAACTCTGTATGGATTAGCATTATCCTACCTACCAGATGGCAAGAAGCTAGGTGCCCATCTCCTGTTTTGGATATAATGAAGGAAATGGCTGTAGCAATTCTGTTTTAGAAAATTCAGCCTCAACCAATGTGCCTAATAAACCTCATACAGTTAGGTATGCAAGCTGTAAAGCAATGAGTTGTACATTGCTGTTCAATACCAAGTATGAAGCTGAGAATCGAAGGGTTGTAAGACCATACAATTTATAAGAAAAATAAACTTTCCTGTTTTAGGAGTCACTTAAAATCTAGTCATGGATGTTTTTTGGGTCACATTTTTTGCTCTGTGAACTGTGGTACTCGTATCTGTTGATGGGCTCTTGTTAGCTGATTTGACACCTAATAATTGCTAGTGAGTGATTGAACTATGTTCATCAAGTATTGTTTTTCTTATGTTCTTGAATATAAAGTCTCTGGGTTCTTGTGATCCTCCTGCTCTATTGTCAGTGCTCTTTAGGTATATGTGCTGCTCACTGATTAGTGGTCCTTGTTAATTTCCTCTTTTAAGTGGGTTTCTTTCCATTACAGCCTACTTTTGATTCTGTGAATAGGTTTGTTTTTCTTGCCATATAATCAATCCCCTTACTGTATGTGCTTAATTTTAACTGGTGCAGCGGTTCTTTTTCAAATCACAAGTAATTGCTACCAACAAGTTCCAGATTGGAAAGTGTGAGGATCATGTATGGGTTACCAAGGATGAACTAATGGAGTATTTCCCAGAGCAAGCTGCCTTTCTTAACCAGATGATCATCAGTTGAGGCACCCTGTTTCCAACTTGAAGCTTTTATCAGAATTTCCTAAGTCGATTCTCAAGTGTTCTTGGCATATTCAAGTTATTTAACCATTCAATTCATTGTTGTTATTAAGTGTACACTCGTTCGCTAATCAAGTAAAAAGAAGTTTTGCAGAATAAGAGGGGACTTAGTGTCGTCTGCAAGGTTGGTTTGTATTCACTAGCAAAGACTGTAAATTATTTTCTTGAGTTACATATTTGGGTGAAATTTGATGTGTATTTTTGGCCTTTGGCAACCTCTCTCCTTTTCCCCCGCTTCCCACCTCTTTCAAAACCAACTCAAGAAAAGGGAAAAAAAAGAAGAAAGAGTAGGCCCAGAACCCTTATTGATTGTGTGTAAGGATTAAGTTTTACCCAGAAAATAAATTATAAAATATTTAGTATATATTGGAAATCTAAGTAAATCTATTTTAACTCATTTTTTTCTTGAATTGAAATCTAGTTTTCAAAAAGCGATATAAATAAAGCAAACCATTTCTTGTATTTTTAAGACAAGTAACAAATATGATGGACCCGGAAAGAGCAGGAAACCTCGAGCATATTGAAAGGATTGCATTTTGTACAAATAACTAACCGGAATTGAAAGTTCTACACCGTGTCACACACACGTGCACATGTAGATAGGGGTAAGGGAACTACAAAAATATATTAATTAATTAATGAGGACAAACAAAAAAAATGATGAGACCATGATTGCTTCTTCAAATCATGATCGGTTCTAACAAAGGGAACAACATCTTCATATAATTAAGGGCACAGCCGGATTGGACCAAGTATTACAAGGACAACATGATGTCACATTGGGCCAACCCTGTAGGCCCCATCTCTAATTCTCACAAATTAAGCATTTAATTTTTACATCTCTTTGTCAAGTTTTAGTTTTGTATCTCCATTCTCAAATGATCCACCAGCCTTGGGAAGCTGACCATTACTCGGTGCTGCTGCAGCACCTGGTGACTTAGATACTTCTGGACTGACTGGAAAAGGAGCCCTTAGAGTACCATTGGCAACAGGTTCATGTTGACTACCAGTTTCTGTTGATCTGGCCAACGAAGAACAGTTTGTTTCTGTAATGCGAAAGAAAATAGAAAAAACAAATAATCAGACAACTCAAAGAAAATAGTTGTAGGATACAAGTACAAATCTGCAAACAAAAGGGAACACAATCATCAGATTATACGGATATCAAATTTCCTTTTCACTTTCTATGCCAAACTTTGTTGAAGGTTCTTGGGAGGGATGGAGTGGAGCTTCCATGCCTTCTAACAAAAGATACCCTTAGAAGTTAAGGCTCGTCAAAAGGATTTGGAACACCATTCCCTCTAAGGAAAACCAGTCAGCAAAATCAGCCCTGGATGTTCACTAGCATTTAGCATTCGAAATATAGAAATGAAAACAATTATGAAAAACCTGATCCTTTCCTGATACTAATTTGGTATTTTGTAATTGGTAGCCCCTTGATTATCAAGGTTCCAAGGGACACCCAAGTAAGATCAGAAACTCCAAAAAATTCAAGACGCTTTTGATGTCCACAAACCAATACTGAGAGCTATGTAATAAGATTCAAAAGAAAGAAATATATGAAAGCAAATAATAAGCTAGAGAACAATACCTTTAATCTTTGCTCTAGCGGTGAACTTAACAAGATAATCCCGAAATGTAGTCAATACAAGCCTTTCTTGTTCAGCATATTTCTCAGACATGCCCTGCCCATTAGGCCATTGCGGGGATACTTTACGCCCATGGGACATGGACCCATTAGGGGAAGGAGCTGCCATGAACATTGAATCTTGCTCATGACACAAAAGCGCAAGTGTCCCAGGGGACATGGGCCTTCCATTCTGAGCATCTGCACTATCTGAAGCAGAATCTTCCATCCCCATTTTATCAGCTTGATTCCCACTTGAACGGTCATTGACCACCACCTTCTCAATGACAGGTTCTTTCTGGCCATCCTCCTTTTGTTGAGTTGAAGAAGCTAAGGAACTCTCCATCTGGTCATCTCTATCTGCTTGCCCGTCTGCTACATCTCTTTTGTCTGAAATGTGGTGAAGGTTCAGGGAGAGAAAAAACAAAAATTCAGACGACATTTGAAATGAACGATCAAGCATATAAATTAATGAACAGAGCACCATAGAGACAATTCTCAACCTATTTTACTGTTTAACGCAATTCAGCAATGCCCTTAGGATCTAAAGATTGATATCAGACGAAGACCCAGATCCTACAGGAACTCGGAATTGGTTCGGATGAACTGACCCCATGTGCAGAAAAAAGATACTTGGATTAGAGAACCCAAATATACTGTGTATTCTAATTAGATCAGGATCAGCCGATCCTTCGCATTTAAATTAAAAGTAACAACAACATAGTATGTGAGAATGTAGAAGTGTAGAACCGGTCAGCAGGTTGACAAATATGTAAGAACCAGAGAAGGAAAACATGGATTAGTACTGGTAATTATTATGGGAAAAGCAAGGCCTAAAATTTACAGGAAGACTACTCAAACATAGACTCCGGGTCAGCTGCCCACATTGATACAGGTGCGGCAGATCTCCACCTTCATGGGAAGATCCCACATGTAATTGGTCAACCAAAGCATAGGTAGAGTTATATAAAAGGACAGGGACACGCAGGTGTGCAGATCTACTGGCAATTGATAACTCCGAACCTGAATAGTGAATGAAAGCATCCATTTCTGGCCTTTTTTTCCTCCCATATATAATAACATATACCTGCAAGTTTTTCGGCAGCTTCTGCTGAAACTACCACCAAAAGGGAACAGAGTTCCTTCACATCCTGGGGTTGGATAATATCTGCTAGTAGAGACCTTCAGGAACAATTAATACTAGTTAGCATTAGTGAGCACAAGAAAAGGGAAACCAACACATATAAACAAGAACAATACCTGTAAGTAAATTTTGAAGAGCCCATTGCTGCAGGATTAGAAGTTCGAGGAACAACAGAAGGGAAGGAAGAAGCAGGTACAGAAGCTTTAAGATTATTTCCCTGGTAAAGAAAGGAAATATAACACTCAAAAATGCTCCCATGAGCTCCAAACATACCATCAGAACTCAAAACCATTCAGCGTTGTGGAAAGATATGCAACAGAAAATGTGACTAACTGGTAAATAAAAAGAATTTGCATATTTTTAGATTTCATGGTTAGGAGAATATAGTTTGCCTATTCATTTGCAAACAGACATTAGCTCTATTCTTGATGCAGAATTCAAAGCTATGGCCCATCTATTTAGAAAAAAATGTGCTGTAGCAGTAGTACAATCAATGCCTAAAACAACATAACTATCAAATTGTGTCTCTTTTCAATATTACAACATTGAAAGTACCTGTGGAAATGGTGCAAGCCTGTGAATAGGTTGATCTTTGCCATTTGGACCAAAGTAGAGGTCCTGGTTTTTTCTCTTCTTCGACGCTGGAGGGGACCCATAACCGGAGGACCCTATAGCCCCAGTAATGGCAGCATTTGCTGCCTGCTGGATGTAGGCCATAGCATTACCGTGGTCCCCATGAAAAAGAGACCGTCTCTCTTCACTGCCTTCAAAGTTCTTGCAGTCCAGGCATTTGCAATTTTCTGAGCAGAGGATGTTAGCTTGGAAACATTCACAATACTTCTTGAGGCATCCTGATTTCTTACAGTGACATCCCTTGTTGTGTTTTGCCACCATTGGGGCCTCCCCTGCTTCCTCCTATATTGCATTAATAGAAATCATGAAAACTAGCCACATTGGGATTTTTTTTTTTTGGGGGGGGGGGGGGGGGGGGGGTTTGTAAGAAAAGAAAAAGATTGGAAATTCAAATGTTTCCTTCCTTTGGAAATATTAAATACTTCATCCAAACCTAATTTTCCTTTAGAAGAAATTTAAAAAAAAAAATACAAAAAGTTTACTGAGATAAAGCTCTAGCAAAAATTCTTCATAGGTGGAAGGAAAATAGGTCAATAAAGATGTGCACATCTGGAAGGTTCTCCATACCCGTAATTCTTCTCGATGGAAAGTGACTTGGCAATTTTGATCATAGAGCAGCTAGAGAATGGTCCAGATTAATTACGAATCAAGTTCCTCCAAGTCAATCATACGCCCACCATGTATTGGCAGGCACATCAATGCATGGAGATGCACGATTTCATAATCCCTGATTCTTGTTTTGTTTTATTTTGCTACATGAATAACTCATTGGGTGACACTTGACATGTGAGCTAGAAACCTTGAGGGTTGTACCTGTCCCAAACATTTTCAACTCCATTGGACATGCCATATGGGGTCCAAGCATGCACTTATCCATGGGCTTCTTCTAAAACTATCCTTGTTGGAGCCACACTATGTTTTTTTGCAACTTGAAATCTGTTATCTGGTTTCGTTATAAGTTTTCATGCAATTATTTACACGTAATGTTTACGTATTGAGGAGTTGTTAAAAGCCTATTTTGCATAGAATGGTTATTTGGCATTCCCAATAAGCCTTGGTGTAAAAGATCAAGAAATTATAAGCTATAAATTATTTCATAACTAAAAAGGACAGCCTATTATTATGAAATAAGACCTTGATTTTTTTTCCTATTATCTTGACATATGTTCTGTTTATTGTCTTCTGAAACTGGAAATATGCATCAGGCATCAGGACATGGTCTCATTGGGACCTAGACATACTTTTAAGCATTTGTGGTTGGCCTTGCCCCTCCATTGTATGATTGCAAGTAATAGAGTCTCCAGCCAACCATAAAAGCGAGATCTAAAATCAATGATTGATCAGGAACCCAAAGAGGTTAAGCTTGGTTCTTGGTTGATATGAAATTCCTAAGGTATGGATAATAGTAAGCACAAGCCATCCTTTATATCCTACATATATAGATAAATTCCAGGGGAAACAAATAACAGAATGCAAGTGCACAGTACCTACTACAAAACTAAACTATTTTTGAGCTTTCCGGAATCTATTCCGAGTATAACATGAGTGAAATTCTCAATAACACCATAATTTTTTTTAATGAATAATAAATATATTAAACAACCCAAAAAGGGAGAAAGGGGGAGATGGGAGAAGACCACCGCTAAAAGCCACACAGCAGAGCCAAAATAGAAGAACCTAATCCCCACATAACAACAATATGCATCTCCTTGGGCAATCTACAAGGGGCTTGGGGTGAATAGAGGTTAGCTCAAGACCGACGTCCTTACAAATGGCATTCCAAATTGTGTCAGTAGATCGAGATTTGGAGAAGCATCTGCAAAGGTTACTTTAATCAGCACTAAGAGATCCAAGCACCGAAAACTAGCTTGTTGATGGTGTTAGCAATCAAAGACCCTCCAAAAGTAGAGATGATCCAAGTGCACTCCAGATCGAAAGACTGAGGTCGGTTGCGGCAGTACAAATGGAGTAAAAGACAAGAAGACAGATGCGGTTGGTGCGGTGTGCAAGAGAAGAATAAGTGGGAATGGTTTCAGGTTCAGACTTGCAAAGGTGCAAAGGGGGAGGGGGTAGGGATGTGGCGATGGAAGGAATGGGTGGGGAAACAAGAGGTTAGGGCTCTCCAGATGGTGTCTAGGGATACGAGCTTGGAGCAAGGAACTAAGAGATATGGGTATAAGATCAAGTGCCAAGGACAGGAGGTGGAGAAGACTCCATCTGGAGAGTGCAAGGGGTGGGAAAGGTTTGGGAGGACGGGGAGAGAACAGGGGGGATAATTGGAAGTCACAAGCATTCAAGGAAAGGAAGGTGGAGAGCGGGGCATCTTTAGGGATCCCAGAGAAGTAGACAAACCAAGGGCCTAACTTGAGGAAGAGGACCCCTGAAGAGTGCAAGGGGTCAAGCTAGAAGGAAGTGGAAGGCTCATGAAGGACTTTGGTGGACAAGGCAAAAAGACGAGGGATCTCAATAAAAGGAGCTTCCTCCAGACCTAGGAGGGGTTAGAGGAAAGAGAAATGGTCCAAAGTCTTTCTTAAGGAGGTAACAATAGACCCAATTTACCCAGATAGAATCATGACGAGGGAAAATTTTCCACAGGAGCTTGAGAAAGCTAACTATGTTGTGGTCTCTAATACGGTGGATGCCAAGGCCACCCTTAAATTTGGGGAGGCCAAGATTCCACATCTGCTAATTTTGATGCATGAAGATTGAGATTTCACAAATAAATCAATCATCATATCAAATGGATGGATTCAAGAAAATGTTCCTTTTTTCATGCAGGAACATTCTTCGTAAGTATGAAAAAGAGATGGTGGCATTGGATGAATACTTTTTAGTATGAAACAAATAGGTACAAGCTCTCTACATAGTTAATAATTTTCTACAGGAATCATGCATGAAGAGGTAATTTCAGAGAAGGCCATATCTCTTGTGAACTTTTGCCAAAATTCAATGAGCAGATAATTTTAAATATTCAAGAAATTAGAGAAATATAGGTACCCAATGCTTCAGGACGTAAAGAAAAAGGATCACCAAACTTCTTGATAATAACAGAAAAGGAAAAAGGAAGAAAAAAGATGGTGAACAAACCACAATGAACTGAAAGTACAAATATAATTACAGGTTTTCCATGGTGCCATTCCTACGAACATTAGACCCTTCCCACCCACCTCAAGAAAAAGACTCACTAAGTCATTATACACAAAAGATATTTATTTCATGAAAACAATAAACATCTATTATGATGAAACTGCAGATTAAGCGTCAGATATTAAAATTCAATGTTTACACAAAAAAAAACATACATAAATTCACAAACGATAATAGTGTTTACAATCTACAGAGTGAACACAATATATCCGTGTTTTAGGGATGTCAACACAGTGGCCATGCTCAATATCAGGTTTGCCTCATCTCTTATGGGGTCTGGCATGTTAAACAGGGCAAGGGAAATCTCACGGCCCTGTCCAGGTAACATTGAATAATCTGCAGATTCTTTAAAATCTTCCTGACCTACCCAAACCCAACCATGTCAGCACTACCATGTGTGATTTCCCCCAAATAGTTCACTGAAACAGTAACAAAAAACTGAGGGGCATCACCTCAAGGTTTGGCTATAAATAGGCAATGAAAAATTGGTGTATGCAAAAAGCAATACCAGGTTGTCAGGGATGATGGCTTTCATATGTTAGATCACTTTGATGTTTATATGCAAATGAGAAATCTATAGCTTGTAAAAATTGTATGTTCTCACCAAAATACCTGGGATGAAAAGTATGAAATGGTGCAAATGTAACCCAATTCTAGGGTTAAGGATTTTTGAAATAATTCCCTAGAATTTAGGGTTAGCCCAAAATCTTCTCTGTTGAACCAACAAGTAACTATCAAATCAGAAGGGAATGGATAATTTGCTATGGGTAGGTTTAGGGGTGTTTAAAAGGTTAATAAAATCTAACAGGATGATTTAAGGTAACAAGGATCCTGTGGGAAGAGCTAGAGTAGTGTTTGTGAGATGTTCGGGTTTCAGCAATTTCCTAGGGGATTATTTAAAAAGGTTCCAAAAGTCATCCTAGGGTTGATAGAGAATAAAGGGAATTGATCTTGGGAGGAAAAGGATTTAACGAAACTAATATGGAGTGGTTCGGGGAGGTTTTAGGGATGATGAATAGGGATGGATCACGAGATAGGATGGTTTCTTGGGTTTCTTGAATGGATCTTGGGCAGTCTTTTCTTTCTTTCTCTTCCCCTTTTCCCCCCTCCTATTTCAGACTTGCCGCCAGTCAGTGGAGGGCACATAGAGGGGCCAAGAGAGAAAAGAAAGGGGGAGAGGGAGTGCCGCAAGGGTTAGGGAAGGTGGGGAGGGGTTTAAGGGTGTCGCAGGGTGTGGGGGAGGGATTTTAGAGGGCTGTGATGGGTGAGGAGGGATTTCTAGGGCCTGCACAAGGAAGAGAAGGAATGGGCGAAGGCTGCAAGTGAGAGAGGAGGAAGAGGAAGGGGATGGGGGCTGCTGTACTTGTAGGAGTGTTGGTCTTGCTGAACTGATGCTGGAGATTGGAAGAAGAAGCTGGACTTGAAGAATTCTCTCAAAATACTCAACCATGGCCCTCCCAAGGAGGCCACAATCCTTGCTCTCAAATCTCAGATTCTTGTATTCAATTCAGTAAAAGTTCACAACGAGAGTATTTACAGCCTTACATAAAGAGAGAAAGACTCTTAACTGAGAAATAAAGATTTACTCAACTGGGGTTTCCTTTATAGACTATGATCCCCCTTAAACTTAAGTAAAAACAACAACACAATTTAAGGAATTTAACTTGTACTAAAAGACCTAATTATCCAAAGGAATCTTTATTTAAAATAGATTCCCAGTGGCATTAGAACTCACTTGACTGACTCAAACAAGGAAGTAAAAACTGATTTGGACTCCAAAATTTAAAGTATAAATTCTGAAATAAAAATAATTAACTAATTATGAGGGCAATATGACCAAATTGCCCTCAAAGGGGCTCATCCAGCCCCTAGTTGCACCATCTTGGTTGGGACTTGTGGCCGAAACAGTTGCATCTCTAAACCAAGAATATGTACAGCAATATATAGATTTCCATGCATCAGGAAAACTAAAAGAATATTGAAAAGCTGACAGATAATTTCCCTCAAATAAAAATTATTACTTCTGAAATTTGCTGATGAACCAAAAAGATTTCAAATATCAGAGAAAGAATGAGAACTGAAGGCAAGCTATAAAAGAGGAAAAGATAATGAACAGAAACACAATGGAAGGCAGTGGATACTTAAAAATAAGCTAACTGATTGGAACATGGAAACCAACCTTCATTGCATTATAAGCCACTAAGAAAGCAACACCTCCAGTTTATATTAAACAACAGCCAGCACGAGTGGTGAAATATCAAGCCAAGAGAAGTGAATAGAGGTGGAATGGCTGAATAATGAATCCAGAGCTTGTAATTGAATCATCAATACCAAGATATAAATCATTTTATACAAACCATACAAGCAAATTAACAATTAACATATCAAGCAAGATAGGTTGCATCAAATATTGAAGGAGTCCAACTAAATACCCTATTATCTCTAGCTCCATGTGGGCTGCTAGCAATCTTTGGCCGGAATGCATTAGGATTACGCTCCAAAGTAACTTCAACAGCCTCTTGCCTAGCAGCTTCATTCTCAACATTATTACAACAGTTTGCACAGTTGCACCCATCACAGTAAATTCCTGAAGCAAAGCATTCACAGTACCTAACAAGGCATGGATAAAGTTCATTTCACGTTTGTAAAATCATAAGGAAAAAAAAAAGCAAAGAGAAGCAAAACAATACATTAACTGAACACTACAACAGAATGAATCATGTTGCAGAAACCAATCACACTTAACCACATCTTTAATATAGTCAGCATTGCCAACGAAATTATGTAGGTTTCAGTCAACAGAAGATGAACTTGATTAATAAGCAACATTCGAGATATCTCATGATAAGGAATACCAACTGCCAGGAGATGAGGCTGTTGAGGCATTATATTCATATGGTTGTTTATGGTGATCCCTGACATCCAGGATGGATTTTGTATAAGGGCTTCATTAGTTCATTGTTGGCAAAGGTTTTCGACCTTTTATCTTATAGTTAAGGCAACAAGTGACAATTCAATGATGATTAAGTGCCTTATATGTAAGACCTAATTTTGTTGAATATGTTCCATCTACAATGGGTTAAAAACTTTCAAAGGATACATTCATCAATCATCATACATATCTGAAGACAACTCTAGATGCATTTTGATATCTCTTGTAACATCCTACGCAGAGTAATTTTCACACCATGGAAAGTTAGGACATACCCAAAAGCCCTAAGGGCTTGTTTGGTTACATGAATCCAGAGATTTGAAATCTCTGGATTCATGAATGTGAGATTTATACCCGTTTGGTTGTGAAAGTCTCTAGATTCATGAAATCTAGAGATTCATTTTTTTTACACTAAAAACGTGAATCTGTAGATTTATGGGTATGGCGTGAAATCCAGAGATTTCATCCCTACTATAAAAACGCTAAAGATTTGCACATTCAAAAAAATCACAGATGAATCCACAGATTTCATTCCACATATTCAATTAACCAAACAGTTAATTTTATAAATTATGACTCCATAGATTTGAAGTCTCTAGATATTTGAAATCTCCAAACTCATGTAACCAAACAAGCCCTAAATTAATCTATAATTAAATACCTTGAGTAAGGATCTTTATTTGTTCTCTTCACTTAAGTGATTTGTCATTGGTTGTTGATATCATTGGGAATCCACTAGCTATGAGTATCCTTCAATCACTTCGGTTACTCTTTATCAACTTGATCCCAAAAAGATTGTATAAGCAATTTGGAGATAGTGAAAGTCAAGTTTTATCTTGGTATTAGACAGAGGCAAGGCATGTCGATGAACCACTACAAATTCTTGAGTCCAAATTGTCTTTCCTTAGTCTTCACAATATCTTCTGGTTATCATCTTTGCACTTCTTGAGCCTATGGACCTCTCAATGTGTCATGGCTACTTGAATGATCATTTTGAAAGAATTTTTTATCCAAATTAACCCCAAAAGCCTGCCTCGATTCTAACAAACACATGGTTTATTGCATTGTCCTTAGCGCTACAAGTTTTCTCTCTTGAGGAATTCAAAAGAAAAGGGAGAGGGGAAAAACGAAAGAAAAAAAAGAAAACCTGAAACTTGCACCTTAGATCAACAGGTTAGACTGGTATTTTCTCAAATATCACAGATTAACAAAGCTCTTGGGAAGTTTTCACTGAAAAAAGAGATAACAAAATTAAAGATAAGATGAGAAAAGAGCTGTTTGACCTCAATTAACAATAACTAACACAAGCCCATAAGGCTACTCAGTTTTACCCAAATTTCACATATTGGTGTATCCCCCATCATAACACAAACAACTCAGTTGCTAATAAATTACTTTATGCCTCACATGGAGCATCCAAAATTTTACATTCCATTTCATCAGATGAGTGCAATTTTAATTACATCAATTGATCAACAAGAGACCTATGTTCAAATCCCTTTACCTGCTTGAGGTGACTCATCTCTTGAATGACCCTGTCCTATAGTTGAGGGGCTAGTATGGGCCTGAGGAAATAGTCAGGCCAAAGGACTAGACACCTCACTAGCCCTAAAAAATATTTGCTTCAATTGGAAATAGGTAAATGTGAAGTGTGTGTGCATTCCAAAATTGATCTCTAAGACAAAGGGAGAATAAACAATGCTCATATGAAAACTCTACATCATGACTATCCTCACAATTCAAACTTTATTTACAATAAGCTACATATTATTTCCACCAACTCCAATTTTAAAGCAAACTCAGTTCTATTTTATTGTGTATTATTCTTATGTATTAAAAATGGGCACAAGAAAGTATTTAACTTACAATTTCAAGCATCTAGAGTGTTTGCAATTGCATTGTTTTTGTTTCTTTGGTGTACCATCTTTTGCCTCAATATTAGGTCGCGGTCGTGATCTTGGAGACTCCGGCTTCCTAAAAAAAGACATGCAAGAGTTAGTGGTAGACATTAAAAGAATATTTCAAGATTGAGAATTTTCATCTTGTGCAGATCGGTGTTTAGAGAAGGTTGTTAACATCACATTCCCAAGGTCAATACATCAATTACACTGACCAAATAAGTCAAATTTTCCAAATAAAAAACAGGTTGATATATAAAAGAGTGATGACATAAGGGGAAAAACATTCAAATGGAAAGAAAAATCACCAGTCATCATGCCTTGCATAAACCAAGGTCTATAATATCCTACAAAAAGAGAACATTTACAGAAAATAGTTGTACTTCTTAATGCTTGAAAGCAATGAAAATTTTCAGTATGCTTCATTGTTTCTTAATAGATTCTAGACTTTATTACATACTTCTATTGAGAGTATTCCAGGAAAAGTTGATATTCTTCAGGTTCTCCAAAATAGATTTATTTGGAAGTACCTCACTCCTCAAGTCCAATTGCTTTGGTATGAATATTTCCAAAGTAGGATGCACAACCAATATGGATCACTAATTCAATGATATAAGGCATCTCATGAGGGGCATGATGACTTGATGTCATCCTCACCTTCCTCCGGCTTATCACCGGCAGTATGTTCAGGGTTCCAAACTCAACGGTGGCAACTAAACACGAGGGTTGTGCTCGTTGCGGGACTTAACCCAATACCTTACGGCACAAGCTGACAACAGCCATGCACCACCTGTGTCCACGTTCCCCAAGGCACCCCTCCTCTTTCAAGAGGATTCGCGGCATGTCAAGCCCTGATAAGGTTCTTCGCTTTGCATCGAATGAAAGCAAAAAATATCCCATGGAAGAAAGTGGTTGTCTAGAAAAGAGGAAAATAATGCAGTATTTATATCCTCGAAGTTCATAAATGAATGATAGTACTCCCATCAAGAATTTCAACTAAGGTGAGGGGGTCAAATTTAATCACGATAATAATACAAATGAACTGTGTATGGTTTATGAGCCACAATAAAGCATTTTAAACTTTGAATCAAACAAGAAACGGTTATTTGTGAACCAATTTACATCGCAATTTAACAAAAAGGAGCAGCATGCTAACTTTTTGCTTCAAAAATAAAAATAAGAATTACAAATCCGCTAGTTCATCTGAATACAGTCACTGCTCTAGCTACAAGATTACAACTAGTATGAGAGTGAAATTTAACTTGCAAGTTGTTGTATGTAAGTGTATATTACTAAATTCGATCTATGGAAAAAACCCTGCATAGATGAAAAGCATAGGAACAAAGCGGGAAAAAGAAAAAGAAAAAAAAAAAAAAAAACTCGAGATAATACGCCGGTTAAATTACACTGACCTGAAAGATTTCACTTCTAAACTAACAAACATAATTAAATTGCATGAACTTACACGAGTGGCAACGAAGGCCGAGGAGGAGGAGGCGCGGACGGGTGCGCATGCGAAAGCGAAGTCAGAAGGTTATTATTTTGCAGCGATGGCTGCAGTTGCGGGGGTAGTGGGGCTGGTGGATTTGAAAGTGGGAGTGTTGTTGTCGGCTGTTGAGGTTCCGGTGAGATTACTCCAGCCGATGCACTAGAAAACGTCGTGAAATCCAGCTGCCTCGCGAGCTTCTTCGGTAGTTCAGAGATGGGCGTCACTGTCGCCGTTGTTGCGACCGATTGAATCTTTTTCAGCGGGAAATCCCCGCCATCACCTTGTTCCATCCGCTTGTAATTCAAAACGTATGAAGATTCAAACAAACACGGCGAATCCAATCCGAAAGATTACTCTTCAATCATCCAAAAACCCTAAAAATACCTCAAATATTCAAACTTTTGGATCTCACCGGCGCTCGAATATCGGTAAGCAATAGATTACAACGAACAAGGAACCCTGCCGTGACGGAGCTACTCATTCGTGCCCTGCAATCCGGCAAATGTCGACCTGAAATCGTCACAAAATACCAACGTACGAGCAATCTCTATCGGCACGGACGGATTAACGACCAAAATATGATGCAAAGAAGAAGGATTTTGTAGCAAAAACACGTTTCGAGAGTAAAAATTGAAAGAAGGGAATGGGAGAGGAGAAGCTAATGGCCTTTGTCTCCTCCCTCTCGAGCTTTTGAAATTGAATTTGTAAATATTGGACGGTCGGATGTGGGAAGTGGTCCCATCAAACGGTGGATGCTTTGTGGATTAATCGAATGGTTGAAATTCATAGAGAAATGAATGGCACATTATTAGACACTAGATTAAAGAAAAGTGGTGTGAGTGGAAAGTGCGGGAGGAATTTTGTACTCTGATTTGTAAGTTTCAATTATCAGAAAGAAAATAAAATTGGCGCTAAAGAAAAAGTCTCCATAGATTATATTTTTGCGGTTTTGCTTTATGGTGACCCCTTCGAGCCTTCACTTCACAATATGTATCATCTCTCTTTTAGGCTTCGTTTGTTTGCAAAAGTGGGGTGGAAACAAAATATGTGGGTCTTATGTGTAGTTGGATAAGGAAAAAGAAAATAAAAGGAAAAAAATTTGTGAAAAATCGATAGTGGTGGGTCCTACTTTTTACATTACAATCACAAATTATATAGGGTTCATTAATAAAAGATAATAAAATATTTTACAAAAATAAACTATCACATTAACCTTGTGGGCATTCTTATAATTCGTGGTCAAAAGCCGTCGAGGGAGCACAGAGTGCTCCTCATTGAGAGAGACGATCCAGACTCTCTGACTTGTGAGGTGATCGAATTGAAATTTGGTAACGTATCGTGTCGTATGATATCTTCCAAAGAACTTTGATTTGATTTAATTGACACTAAATCAATTAACTTCGACCATTTCAACATTAGCTGACCACGTATCAAATATCAATCTCTTTGACAAAAACAAAATATCAATCTCGGTGTAGGCCAATGCCATTAAAACCACATTCTGATATGTAATTATGTATACCATTATAAATTACCAGGGAGCTACTTAACCCAAAAATAATAAATATCCATGGAGCCAACGAGGTAGAGCGGGGAAAAAGAGGCAGCTACCTACCATTGATGTACGTTTTCATTAATTATTTATCAACCGTACTCAAGTCTAAAAGGTTAGACAAAATGAACACGTGACATCTACTATAAGGTTGAGCCCTTTTAGATTTTCGACCATGTAAATTCAAATGTCAATTTAGTATTATTAGATTTTTTTTTTTTTTCTTTTTAACGTGTGGATTTTTTTAGATCATAAACTAATGTTGAGTTATTTTAATGCAATATATTACATATAGGTCCCAAAGAGACTAACACTGTAAGTTGCATTAAGTATATTCAAATTTCAAACGTGAAATGACTAAAGTACCCTTCAAGTATTTAATACATTGTATTAATATATAATTTTAAAAATAAATAAATGATAAGTAAGCATTAATTATATGATTAAATATATATATAATAACAAAATGCATTAATTTAAAGGGCATTGTTAATCCCTTGATGTTTAAAATTTGTATATTGCACTAAAGGGATCAAAAATTAGTTTGTGATCCACTAAAGATATCCGCCAAAAAAAAAAAACTCTTATTTATTTAAATCTAAACGCACAAGGATTCAAGTAACCTAAAAATCAAATAAAAGGTTCCATAATTCCATATAATATTGGCTAAAGTGTAGTTGGATGGACATGTGAATATGTTAACTGAACCACTTTAATTATTTACCGTTAGATTTGTTAAATTAAATCTAGATCGTCCAATAAAATTTATATTTTTGTACATTTCTTTCTTCTTCCTCTATTTATTATCTAATATAGTTTTTCTACAGATTCAATACAACTGATTTTATAGAGAAACTTAAAGGAAAAATACTGATTTTTGTGGGAGATTCACTGAACATAAATATGTGAGGATCTCTTGTTTGTATTATTTGAGATAGAATTAGAAACAAGAAAAGAGTCATGAGATCTAAAGGAAGACGGAAATTATTTTTTCACTTATACAATATGACAACAAAAGAACTACTGCAATAAAAGGGTACATACATGATGAATCAGATGAAAGAGTTTTCAGTGAAGCTGGAGAGGGAACAGAGAAAGAAATAGAAAATAACAAAGAAAGAAGAAATAAACGTTACTCTAACAGCCGTTATTTTTTTTTTTTTTGAAAATTTAATTAACCCATAAATAATGGGAAAAAAATATGAATTTTATTGGATGATTTAAATTTACTTAACATATATAACGGTAGAAATTTAGAGTCGTTCAGTTAATATATTCACACGGATTTGTAGGAGGGTTGAAAAAAAAGGAAGAAAAAATTGCTGCCATTGAATTTCCTCGAAATTTCTTTCCATATCCAGCTTATCGAGTATAATTGCTGATTTTCCAAGGATTTTTGGTGTGGCTTTTGATTTGAGGAGAGATCAATTGAATGAGTCCTTGATCATCTCCTCCGATGGTGAGTCGCTGTATTCCTTCTCTCGCTGCGCAGGAGAGAGCTTCTGCCATGAGCAGCAGTGGTTTACATTGCCCCAAAAAAAAGTTTTATTTATTCATTTCTACAGTTCAAAATTACTAATTTATTATGACTACATGAGCAGAAATACTCTCATACAATCTACACATACAATAGTATCAGAGAGTAGATGAATATGCTAAATCTAAAAGAGAAAAACAAAGCATACTGGAACCCCACCATTGGGGAAACACATCACTACAAACGAGAATCTGCATATAATACTAACCCAGCCTCTAATATATCAAGCTTCAATCTATATCCTCACTCAGTCCAGAACTACTCCTAAAAATTAAAAAAGCACCAGCAATTTGAATCAAGCTAGTATGGTTCACCCATTCGGCCTCTAATCATATCCCGTCGACCTTCCAGTCCTCTGTCCATGTATGGAGATCTCCTAAAATCCCTGGTATCTTCCAGCCCTCTGTCAAAGTATGGATCCCTCCTAAAATCCCTTGGGGGAGGTCCGACCCTAACCGGGGATCGGCTTCTCTCTCTCAGATCGTGATCCTGCCAGCCATGATGAGATGGAGGCAGTGGAGAGAGTGGATGGTGATCATTCCTCCCCCCATACCCTCTCCTTTCATGGAAAGAATTCTCCCTTCCACGGTCTATAGGGACCCCCCAGTCAAGAGGTGGAGGTCCATCAAATTTGTCCCTTCCCCTATAGTCTTCTTCCTTCTCAGGATAATCTAGCCTCCCTCTCTGCATCTGAATATCTGGAAACTTTCCCCCACTCCTGAGGTGAGGCGGATCGGCACCAAACACCCTAGGACGACCTCTGTCCCAATCACGTGGTGGGGACCTGTAGTCATTCATGCCTCTAGCAGGAGAGCGGTTCATTGATGGACCAGAGAAGCGTAGTGTAGCAGCATGTGGAACTGAAGCCTGATAACTCCTCCTAGGACTACCAGCAGGTCCAAAACGAGGTCTGTTGCAATTGTTGCAGCATTCCCGTCGTGCAAAGTTCAGGTTCCCACAGCTGAAAATGGAAATAAAAGATGAGAGACAGCAAATAATAATGGAGAAGATACACACAATAAAAGATGCTTTCATTTACAAAAACTATGCCCATATAAGATACTGGCAGGCACACAAAGCTTAAAACCAACTAAAAGAGCAGGGTAGACTTTTGCAGGCATGTGTTACAATGAGCGGCAGCACAAAGGCACTGCAAAACCAAGATCAGACATTGGATCAAAGAGCATTCCCATCCGACAAGAGTAGGATCACCAACGCAGGGGCATTACCTTGGAACAGTGCAACCTGATTTGGAACAGAGACAGAGATGACCACGTTCAATTTGAGTTTCGGTTAAGCAAGATATTTTACCTTCTGGAGGATCTTGTAACTGGGTGCATTGGGCGTAAAAAAGTTGCATTGCTGTTGATGCAGTCATGATAGCATTTTGTGCAAGGTTATTATTTCTGGAGTCTTCTATTTCAATTTCAGGCTTTCAGCATTAGAAGTTTTTGGAGTCTTCCACTACTGTCTTCAAAATACTAGCAACAAAGAAAGAAACATTTGACAACAAATGAAGTTTTATGATAGTAACCCTCCCCCTCCCCCCTCTTCCTTTCTACATGATATCTTCCCTCCCCTGAAACGCAAAGACCCTTTCCAGGTTATCTCCTCCTTCCCTAACTAATGCAGATACAATGCCTTTGACAGGCCCAAACACAACTGGATATCGATACTAAGATGTACCAGGTCCGGCATAGTAGAATATTAGGAACTTATTATATTTTGATAATAATATAATATATTATATCATACTATTTCTTAATACAGAGTTGAATTTCCTTGTTAAAAATGGATTCTTAGTTAACAAGGTTTTCTGTATTAGTTGGATTTTCTTCCTTTATATAGCTTGTACTATAAGTCTATAACACAGACCCAGGTTGGGAAATATGGTCCGAATTTATGGTTGTGAGACAGGCGCCTAACCCTACCCCCCCCCCCCTTCTCTTCCCTTCTTTTCTCTTTCTTATGTGGTTTACCTCTTCCTCTTCTCCCTATTCTTATAGTTTTTATACTACTACTTCTGTGATAGCCCATGATAGCAGACCATTTTTCAGGTTTGCATTACTAATGTCTCCATCAAATGCAGGACAGGAAAACCACAAGGATAACCCTCCCAAACAAAGATAAATCAACCTTTACCACTTCTGTTCGAAGGATTTAAATCATGAAATGATTGGAACTGGTAATATGCAAAGAGACAAAAATGTAGTTATTCCCCTCCAGCAAAAACAGATATCCTTATCATACAAATCTGGAGAAATTGGATTGTAGAAGACAATCTTCCCATTTGCAAAGGACATCCTTAAGCAATACCAACAATAAAGATATACAAGCCTCCAAGTAAGATTAAAAGCAATCAATTTGGTGATAATGGTAATAATAACACACAGAAAATGCGGATACAGTGGATAAAAATGCCACATGATTAGTAACGTGAATAAAGAATATATAATAGAGATAAATGCGACTAAGACTTACGAGGGATCTGGGCAAATCCAGTCTCCTTCTCTTGGAGACACGTTTGGATTATTTCTGTTCATGCCTTCACCTCTGAAGGGGGGAGGACCAAATCCAGGTTCATCAAAACCTCTAGCATAGGACCTGCCATGGCTCCTTCCTCTGCCATAAGGAGGAGAATAATCTTGAAAGCTGCCATAACCCCTTCCACCCTTAAATCCATGATCTTGATGTGACCCAGATGGACGACCAAAACCAAAACCATTGTAATGATCATACTTTCTATGGTGCAAAGGAGAACCAGAACCTGCAAGCACCCCATATCCTGAAAAGGAAGACAGTGAGATCCAAAGGTAAGCAATTATGAACCCAGTGAAAAGCAGAGGAACTATATTGTAAGCCCAAGAGTCTTGATCCACAAAATGCAAACAACCAGGTAAACTTTTGATGACAACTACCTGCATCCGCGGCCTCTCTCTCCATCTAGAGTTGCGAGTAGCAGAAGCACAAGATTTAGTGCAGAAGATGGTTAGCATTCTCACAAGATACCTCTCAGTCACTCACTCCCAAGGCAACTAACTGATGTATAAGTAATGACCATAATTTCACACAATGTCCACCATGGTAATGGAAGACCACAATCCCCCATTAACAAGTTCAACATACTACGTGCCAAATCTGTATCTGTTATTGATGTACCAGTACATGATTAAGAAGTCTTAGGGCCTATTATCTTCAAATATTAAGCCAGAAGCAACCAATGCTTACTCAGATCCCTTGTGTTCAAGTAGAAGGCCACCTTCTATCCACTTCTGCCAAAAGCAGATGATTGAGGGAAAATAGGTACCATTACCTAAAATTCTGTGACGAACAATGCCCAATAAATGATCCTAGAAACAATTTGTCCGAAATATTTCATTCAGGAAAAATGACTGCCAGCCAAACCAGGAAACCAACAAGACAACCAAATGAAAATCAACCACCAAATGGCAAGTACCAACCAGAGATAGCCAACTGATTCAACAACTCACTGACACGAATAACTAGTTCTTTCAGAAACCATCTTAACATCTTGAGAGAAGAAGTAATTTGCGTAGACAAAATCTAGATTACCTGCTACTAACAAATACGAAGACATTCCCATCCAAAATCTATTGTGCACCACGATCCAAAAGATTAGTTGGTGAGTTCTAGAAACATATCTTAGTTTTGCAGGGTAATGGAGACAAAGCCTTAGGGTAAATAAAAAAAATACCAAGTTTCAACCCGTTCTGAGAATATTTCAGAAATTTTCTTCCAATAATACCAAGTTTTGACCAATTTCTAATCAATTTCAACCAACAAAATTTGGTAGTTTCGACCAGTTTTGACCAGCCCATCACATGTTGGATTTTTCCCAAAAAATACCAGGTTTTGATCAAATTTCAGTTTCTGGCTAGTGATACTTGGTCTGAACCAAAACCTTTATCGTTGAATGTAAAGAACACAACTCCTTGCTACCCCCTGTCACTAGAGATAAACCAGGAAGAAATAATTCCAAGCCACCAGAAAAACGCCTTCAACAAACATTTTCCAAAACATTGCTCTATTAATCATCCAGCAACCTCCAAATTACTTTGTGCCAGAGTGTTGATAATAATTCAACCTGTATTGCTGGTAGTAACGAACGTCATGTAGTAATGCTGAATTATATATTTCTGCTGAAACCATCTAAGCACTTAAATAACTCGATGGAAGTAGTATTCCATGTTAAGCTCCAATTTAACCATCCAAAGATGATAGTAAATCCTTTATATCTCAAAGAAATCACTGTGCATCTCAATTAACCATCCAAAAATGATAGTAATCCTTTATATCTCAACCAAATCCATGGGTATCTTGGAAAAATTTACCAACTCCACAATTTCTAAAAAGGGGTAACTAAAAGGAGTTCCAACCAGATGCAATTATAACATTTGAAGCAATCAAAAGGATTCAGAAAACCCAATGCCAACCTCAGCATCATCCAGAAAAACCAATACGAGCCTCCAAGAAAACAATTTCGATGTCCTCTCTATAAAGTTCCTACAATTTCATTCATATTGTGACAACTTGAAATATGTCAATACGAGTAGCAGTTAGAACACAAGAAAGTGATGGTCAAAGTTCAAAATCCCATCTTGCCCTAGGTAACCAATAAATAAAGCATGAAGGTTTCCCATATTCACAAAATTGAGCTGGTTATATTAGCTTTGGTTGAATCCCATGCCAAAGACGATTCCTCCATCATTCCAACCAAAACATCCTGTGCATGATTCTGACCACCAAATTACTGACATGAAAACGTGATTTAACTCATCACCCACAAGTCTTCCCCCCCCCCCCTTTCCAAACCCACCCCATTTAAAGAAAAGACCCTTGCCCACAAGCTCAAACGAAATCCACATGTGAGACAAGCATGCCCCCAACAACATATGCATCCTCTAGAATCCAAAATTTTCCCCCAAACCATTTCCCATCCTGCACTCATACAAAAATATGCTTCACCCAAATATCCAGATTCTTCACCAAGCAACATTGAAAGCTGTAAACACAACAGCAAAGTTCTTTCTCAATTCGAATCATCCATGTAAGAGTTATAGCAGCCCACATACTCAACAGGCAACGCATGAAATGGAAAACACCTTTTATGCAAAAGCACCATATAATGCAACAACATGCATGATCAGAAGATATTTCAGGATAAAAACCTGATCTAATGGAAGCATAAGCATGATTTTGAAGAAATCTTTTCTAATTGTGACTTCCTAACTGGCAGATGTACAGCAGTGACAGACAGAGAAAGGTTGTGAAGAACAAATACTATTGACCATCTAACTATTAGAATGGGGGAAAAAACTTCAATCAATCAGGCCAGAAAGCTCTGAGTAGCAGAGCAGCATGTGGATAACAAGGATACTGTCAACTGATCTGCAACAAACCTTCTTGAAGCAGGTGCTCTAAACAAGCAGTTTTGGGTGCATTCATGGAGCCCAGCAACCATCTAATTTCATAGACAACAGGCTTGGTCAAGGTCCACCATCTTTAGCAGGACCATAACAATGGTTGTTTCACCTTAAGATAAAAGAGAGCTACCATATTGCATTATAATAAACTCTTGTTTTCTGGTTTTAAAAATTATTTTATTCTAGGAAAAAGGGAGGTTCTGAAACACCAAGACCAATAGTCTAGATTAGGACAAGCTCCAGCCTGGCACTTCTCCCTGAAAAGTAAAATATCTTAGCATTCTATATTCAAATCAAGAAAATTTATACTGCTCTGATGGTACAACCTCATGGTGATGTGAAGCATAAGATGACAGAATTATCAACTTTTCACACACAATGCTATAGAGAAAAATGGGAAACTATCTACCTTTCCAAGTGCCCACAGCAATAGTATTAGGGTTCATTAGCATTTAGAAGGTATTTTATTTTATACTTCTCTAAAAATTGATTGATGTCGGGATTTTGAGGAGGGACCTCTTCATATCCGTTAACTAATTAATGTCAAGCAAGCTGCAAATATGTCTCTTGAGGAGTCCTCGTACTTATTTCTTAAAGAGTGCCTATTTTATATAGTTTGATGTCAGAAGGATTGGTTCGGTCTTTGAAAATCCTAATACACATGTATTGATCAGTTGAATAAGAATAATAAATTTAATGAATGTGTGCCGCAGGAGAACCCTGATGCAGAACTGGTCTGTTTTACTACCAACAGGATACGAGCTTTTATTGCTTTTATTTTTAATTGTGATAGCAACTCAGTATAAGTATGTGCACATAATCCAGTTCAACATGATCACACCTAGCATGTTGAGATTGATCACTACTTCATCAAGGAAAATTAGAGCAAAAAATTATTTGCGTCAATTCTATTCAACCTAGCTAACAATTATCTGATATAGTCACCAAAAGGGTTAGTGGTAGAAGTTCTTATTCTCCAGTTAGGAAGATCAGGAACGTTTGATATCTGTGCACCAACTTTAGGAGGAGTTTGCAATATGTGTTCAAAGGTGTTTTGTCATGAGGGTATTTCAGTCACCTACACATTTCAAAAATATCTTTCTTCATTAATAAATTTACCAAATAAAAAAAAAAACTTGTACAAGCCCAATCAATAAGAAATTATCAAATACTCATGGGAATCGAAACAATAAGAAATTTTGGGCATCGTTTATTGCCTCTTTTTTCAATAAAAGAGTCAATAATGACATTTCATACATTGGAAATGGAAACAATAAGGAATTTTGGACATCATTTATTGCCTCTTTTTCAATAAAAGAGTCAATAATGACATTTCGGTTTTGGGAATATAATCAATTATTATTATATCTGACAATGAAAATTACAATTTTGGGCATCATTTATTATAACTAAATGATTAAAGAGATCAGTACTTAAGGAAATGAAAATGCAGCCGTGTCCCTTGAGTTCATGCTTTTATCATAGTAGTACAAAATAGATACCATCTCCATTACAACCCAAGTTTGTAGGGCTAGGTGGGGCCCACATAATAAAACCCAAGCAGGCCACCTTACCTATTAAACTTATTATAGAGTATTACCATTACAAAACAGAAACATAGATAGAAAGGAAGAAATTGAAAAACCCTAATTGATGGAACTTGCCTTACTCATTCACAACAAATACAGCGTGTTAAAGTGCTAGCTTAAATCACCATTATCCTTATACTTTCTTTAGAGCTAGATATATACATACTGATACATCACAAGATAAACTTTATATTCTATTGAACTAAATAAGAAACCATCAACTTCATGTCAACCCTGCTGCCTTTATTCTGGACTTTGGGCATATGTTGACATTATAAATAATGAGCTACACAAGCCCAATAAGTAATATGCACAACTATGCAAGCAACATGTTGTATTAAACAAGCAACTCTTACCCTTTTTTTTTGTAGTAAAAACTTCAATTCAACCTTATTGTCATAACAGTTTTTCTTTTCAATTCATTTACTTACATTCCCTCTTAAGTCTTAGACCCAAGCTTCACCTATACAGAGGATATCTCAGTCTAATCCATACAAGTGGCATCTGCCTCACTCTCAGTCTTGAGGGTTACCATATTGGGTTCCCAATTTTAGTCTCTTGGCACAAGGCATGGTATCCCTCGTAAATAGCTATCATTGACCTAGACCTTATCCTTCCACTTTTCAATCTTACTTTATGCCTTCCCATTTGGGTACATTAGATACCAAGACTTACAGAAGTTGTGCTTGTCAGTACAATAGCTTTTATTATTTCAGTTTTTATCCATGTCCAATTTCAATTTCACTTATCACCTCTCCTCTTTTTAAGTGCAAGGCATAACCAGCATACATCACTTAGCATGGTTCTTAGAGAAGCACTTAAACATGGATGTTGATCCTAATTTATACCATGGCTCCTTAATATTCCATTCCATAGCAAAAGGACATACATAATTGACAACCCTTCCAGGCTTCGAACATGACCAGATTTAATAATCTCATTCCAACATGCTCACTAAACATAAAGGAACATTACAAGCAACACATCCAAGCAATAACATAAGTAGATACATATTACTTACCCGACCTCGTCTTGTTTACCCTTTTCGAGTGTCAGCCCCCCCCCCTCCTCCTTATTAGCACCCCTCCTACAAAACATTTCATTCCATTCCATAAGGTCTACAATTCAACAAGAGTAAGGTTGCATTAAGGTCCCATCTTAGTGTCCAACCCCTTTTTCATTCAATTTTAAGACCACAAACGGGTACCACTTACTTCAACATTCATTCTAGGGCTCATAGGAAATAAAAAATTAGGTTGAACAGGGCATTTTGGGACCATCTGAACCCAAGGCAACCAAAAGTGACTGATTTAGAGTGGCAGCAAAGAGCAGCTTGCCACCTATTGCTGTCCTAATAGCCCCAAACTACATTTTGGTCCTGTTTGCACCCAGATCCTTTTCGAATTCGGTAAATTCCCATTTCAAAACATTTGCAGCCCTTTTAACCCTTTTTAAAATGATACCAAGACCATACAATTCAGAGTTGGTTCAAATACTACACGGGAGTCAGTCTACCAAAACATAGTTTCAACCTTACCTTTTATTTCATTTTGAAACTCAGATTTAACCATAAGCATTTTAAATCCATAAAATTAACTCAGTCAATACATTCATTCATAATCAACCTAGAAGTTCAAAATCCTAATCTCATACACAGGTTCAAGTCTAACCGTAGATCTAAAGCTCAAATCAGGCTGAAAATCACTTCAAGTGTGTGCAATTCTAAATCCTTTAGGTTCAGTTCGCATATTTGAGTTCAATCTCTATTTTTCAGATCTGAATTTGCTCATACTAGTCTATCATTGCCTCCTCCAGCTCCTCTTCTCTCTTCTTCTAGCCCTCAATTGTTCTCTCTCTTTTTCTTTTTCTTTTTTCCTTTACTAATGGAATGAGCTTCAGGGTTCATCCAAGACACAAGTTCAGCTTATATAGTTTGGCTCGATCATGGCCAAAACCAACCCATTAGACCGTCTTTACCAAATTTTCAAATTGCACCCTTCAAGGAACCATCTTTGAACCATATGGGTTACTTCAGTCCAATTTTCCATTTTTATCCCATTTAATCATGATTAACAATTAACAAGACTTGGGTCAACATCTTCACCAAAAAAAAAAAAAAAAAACTTGGGTCAACATATCTAAAGCTAGTTCACAAGCTATGGGTCTACATACCAATTCCATAAAACAAAGTACTATTCCATTCATTCATGTTACTTGGTCCCATGGCTTTTGCCTATTCAATACACTTCTCCTCTATAAACTAACAAAACCACATTCAGTATTATTAAAATTGTTACAATTTCAATACGGGGCATTACATCCTATTATACTACTATTATAAAAGCATGAACCCAAGAGACAACTACATTTCCGTTTTCTTAAATACCCTTATCTATTCGATCAATTAGATATAATAAATGATGTCCAATATTGTAATTTTTGTTATTAGATATAACAAATAATTGTTTCCATTCCCAAAACCGAAATGTCATTGTTGACTCTTCTATTGAAAAAACAGGCAATAAATGAAGTCCAAAATTCCTTATTATTTCCAATTCCCAACTGCCGAAATGTCATTATTGATTCTTTTACTTAAAAAATATGCAATAAATAATGCCCAAATTCATTATTATTTCTATTCCCAACCATATTTGATAGTTCCTTATTGACTGGGCTTGTACCAATCTTTTTTTGGTGAATTTATTAATGAAGAAAGATATTTTGATATGTCAATATTGACTCTTTTATTGGAATAAGTCAATAAATGATGCCCACAATTCCTTATTGTTTCCATTCACAGCCATATTTAAAAATTCCTTATTGATTGAGCTTGTACCAATCTTTTTTATTATAAAACAAAAAAATATATATATTTTTTAAATCATGATTTACAAGTATACCAATGAAGATTGATAACCCTTTCGAATCTATGTTATTCAATAAATTTTCATTTCATCCAACAAAAATATTCCTTTGAAAAAATAAAAAACAATACTTTTATAACCAAAATCTTAGAATTTCCTTATTTGTTTGTTCCCTATTTTCTTTAAAGAATCTTTAATATTTAAATTTATTTCACTTCCTTACGTGATGCTCTGATCATTAAGGTACAAGCCATTATTTAAAAAAAAATAAAGTAAATCCCACAACACAAGTAAGAAAGACAAACAGTTATAACCCCTGAAAAACGTGGAAATTTTTCTCAGTACCATAAATACCAGGGATCACATCAATCTGCACGAATGCATATAAATGGATGAACCAGAAGAGAACAGTAAAATGCATCTGCCACCAACATAGACAACCAAATCCACCAGATAGCTGGGGGAAAAAATGATAAATTTCTAACTTATTCGAAGCGTGCAATCTCCAACTGGATACATAAATACGTTTCAAATTTCGAGACAAGTCCCTTAACTTCATCAAACATCAATGACTGAAACTGGGCGATATGAACATAACAGTTTGAAATCGATGAAAATATCATTATAGTCTCACATACGCTTATTTTCTAGGGTTTAGGGAGAATATAACATTCAACATGTGGCTTCTATCAAGGATTTCAATATGCATGACGTGAAAACCGATCTGCTACAATAATTTAGATTGAATCTCTCTAAAGACGAACAATTCTAGAGTCTGAGATGAAACCTGATTCCGGGAATCGATCTGAACGGAGATCCTGGCGAACTTCTCCAGACTCATAGTCGCAACCTCCTCCACCGCTGCTCTCGGTGGGCCGCACAACCAGACTGCTCAAGTAAGATTGACGTTGCGACGTAGACATCACCGCAGCCGCCGACTGTTCCCTCTCCCTTTAATCCATCCTTGTTTCACCGCCCTGCGTTTAAAAACGCCGGTTCAATATAATGAGACCCCAATGGATTGGTGAGATAAATTAGCAGGTGAACATCCTCTGAGAAATCTACCCAAAAAACTAAAAAAACATCCTCTGAGAAAGGCGGCAAACGGGCGCACCAGTGAGTAGCGATAAAACCGCGCGGATTCGGAAGGGGCAAAAAATGTCATTTTACTTTCTGGAGCGTTAAGCCGTTAAGCCGTTAACCGCGAAAGCACCTGTAATGGGTCTAACTCGGAACTTTATTCGGTCCATTTGACATGTACTCTTACAAAATAATATATATTTTATTAATGTGTCTAAATCGGAACTTTATTCGGTCCATTTGACATGTACTCTTACAAAATAATATATATTTTATTTTAATTTAATTACAATCCTGTATGTAAATTGTAATGTAAACAAATAACTCAATAATCTACCAAAAAAAATAGAAAAATAGATGGTTCATTTCTGGTCATAAATAGACTAGAAAAAAAAAAAACTATCTAGGTCTCGATTTTGGGATTATAATTCTAGGTCACCCATGGAATTAAGAAATTAAGTTGGCTCAAATTAAATTACAGTCTTATAACCCGGATTTTTATTTACAGCAACAGTTGGCTGCTGCCGACGGTCCTGATTTTGCCGTGTGGTTGAGATTAAAATGTTGAGAATTTATTTGTAAATATAAATTTTATATTTATATTTTAAGGAGTTAGGTTTTATTAATTTATAACTCAAGTCCCTCATTTATCCGATACTCAAAACCCTCTCTCATTTTCTCTTCTCACATCGAATACCCAAAACCCTTTGTAAATGAACCACACTATCCAGTGATAAATTCCATAAAATGGGGTATAAGTGCTTTAAAGGCATCAATTTGAGGTGCCAATGCAATTTGCTCTTAAATTAATAATGGGCCAAAAGCAAAAATTATCGCGAGAAATATCAGCAAAAAACTGGCAAAATTAGCCAGTTTGCTAGGTTTCTCCCCTTGGTGAACCGGCAAATTTCGTCGAACTTTCGTACTTTAGTTGCATCTCTACATGCTTCGATCTCCCTAATTGAAGCAAAAAAACTGTGTCAATTTACACTTAACAGCAACAAGGAGACCACATGAATTCCAAATAATCACTCCTCGACCTCCTGAGCTTGATTCTTGGCTCCAAGCCACATAGATATGAGCAATGAAATGGTTCGGTTGGGAGGATTGAATGACATTAAGGAGGTCTGGTAATTGGCCATTCGCTCAATGAGATAAAATATCTAATCAATTGTAGTTGATATTTGCTTTAGTCAGCAAAATTTTCAAATTATATTATTAGTGTATTTTTTGAAACCAAGAGAATGAATATATATTAGATTAAAACAAGGATATTACAAATAAAATTACAATCTCATGAAAGTCTCCCGGTTGCCTCCCCATCCACGGTGGCCTAGAGGTGGCAAAGGAAACCATTTCATTGCTGATATTGATGGAATAAACTCTGAAACTCTTGTATCATTAATACATTTCGTAGAGTCAGATTGTAAAATACTGGTCCAATACATAAACCGTGCTTCCAGGCTCCAGCTCCCCTCCCCTATGCTTAGCTCCTCTGGTGGAGGATATTAGGGAGTTATGCTCTTCTTTCCTCTTGTACTCCTTTCGTTTTGTTCCAAGAGCGATAAACGTAGTTGCGGATGCTTTTGCAAGGAGGGCCCTATTGATCCCGTGTACGACAATTTGGCATATTTCCGTTCCTTGGCTTCTGGCTTAAAGAATTATGCTCTCCAGTTGCCTAGGCTATTTCGCGAGTTGTTTTTTTATTTTTTTCTTTCGGTTAATGGGAATTTCTTACCAAAAATAAAAATACATTCAGTAACTCCCTCATTCCATATCCACTTATTTTATTTCCAATCCTCTAATGCCAATGACATATTTGATAGTCTCATCATATTGCCACCAATATCTCCTTGGTTGCTTCAGTAAGGATTGCTAGAGTTTTATGATGGTTGGTAAAATTGATAAGTTATTTCATAGATCACAAATGTCAATATAATTAAGTTTTGGTTGTGCACTTTGTTAGAGTTAGAATACTAGAGTGCTACCCAGCGAACCGGGACAGAAATCTCGCCGAAATCTCGGCGAGACGCGCCGGAAAATAAACCTGCAGCGGTGCGATTACCCATGTAATATAAATATAAAATTGATAAAGTAAACCTGCAGCGGTGCGATTACCCATGTAATATAAATCTAAAATTGATAAAATAAACCTGCAGCGGTGCGATTACCCATGAATATAAATATAAAATTGATAAAAATCATATAAGAAATAATTACAAAAGGGGTGAGGATTCATGAATAAATGCAAAGGAAAAGACAAAAATAAAAAAGCTACGTACAAAACGTCATTCAATCATATAAATGTATAATATAATAATATTATTTAAACGAAAATTTCTTTTAACTCACTCTCTCCCACCTTTCATCGTCTCTGACATCTCCGAACCTCTGCAATAATATTTTTCCCTTTGCAATTTCATTTCCTCTCTTTTTTTTTTTATTTTTTCTCACGGCGACGCACGTCGGACTGCCGGCGGCATTATCGGCGATCTAACTCATCTCGTTTCGGAGCAACCTTTCGGCGCTGATTAACGAAACTTTTCCGATTTTCCATTGATATTGTAACATTGTAGTACATGATTTCATTTACGTGAGAAATTATATCAAACGACATATATTAATTATACAATGAGCTTCTACCCCCAACAAAATTGAAATTATACAATAAGCTAAGTAAAATTACCTTTTGTAAATTTTCCCACCAACACATACAGAGCATTTAAGGTGAAAAATAAGTAAACAGCCCCATGAGCTATGTATTCCTTGTTATATTTTCATTTAATTTATGGGAAAATAATGTTGCTAGTTTACTCTTCTTTTAATTTTTTAATTTTTGATATTCAATAATCGCTAATAAATTAGAGAATTATTTTTCCATCCCTAGTGACGAGGGAAAGAAATCTCTCAACCTGAGTCATCAGAGACTTTTTTTTTTTTTTTTTTTGTACAAAGGTGTTTTTTATATATAAGGATAGGGATAGGGATATTACATATATACTGTCGGTAAGAGTTGAACCCATGACCTCTCAACTGAGAAGTCAGGTTCCTAACTATCCTACTACTCCTCCATTGGCATCTGGAACTATTCTATACCACTGCATAAATCGGAGAAACATTTAAAGGAAAAGATTCTCACGAACCCTGTTTTCTCGTTGGTTGTCTATCAAAAATACAAACGAACATTGTCAATGCAGGGTTGATAGAATGATAAGATTCATACTTTTCAATAGAGAGGTCATTGGTTCGACCTTTGCAAACGACAAAGCTTCATTTGAGGATGTAATCAAGTGCACCCAAGTTGACCTGGATGAACCTCAGACAAAAAAAAAAAAAAAAAAAAAAAAAAAATTCCGCTCACGAATAATGAGAGTGAATAATAACTGTTGATGCAGAACCAATCACATACTAGAATTTGTGGACCCACCATTCCTTACTTCATCCTCCCCATGAAAACACCATCCGCCGATTTGAACTCTCATTTTTCCTTCGTCCTTTGAAAACGGTTTCCAGTTTCTGAAGCCTTTTATGCATCCATTTTGTTGGGATAAACTCACTCACAGTTACAGAGCGTTTCAAAACATCGAGATTAGGGCATCATAAACGCAAAAAACACAGTTTTTTGTTGGTAGAAAACGCATAAAACACAGTAAGTATACAATTGAAAGTGTGGATCTTCAAGACTTTATGATTTCAAACAGACCGGTATATGTGATTAGGGTTTTCTAGAGGTAATTACTCCATCTCATATTAGGGTTTCTTTTGATTTTATCTAGATTAGATGCAAATCTACCATAAGAGGATTCAAGAACACAAGGATGAAACCAACAATGAATGAAGTTTCGGGGCGCGGATGGCTGGTATTGCAGGATCAGGAAAAGGAAGAGGAAGAAGAAGAGGTCCATTTTAGTACGTTAAAATTGTTTAAAGGGTAATTTAGAGATTTCAATTTGACAAACGTGTTACGGTGTTAGTGTGTTACGAACTGTAAACGTCTCGTTTCGCGGAATTTTTTTAACCGGTAAGTCTTGTTTCGCGGAAGTTGGTGTGGATAAGACATCGACACAACCTTTTACTTCTACCATTAAAAACAAAAGGGAAAAAAAAAAAGGCACCTTAGGGAGGAAAGCCAATTACTTATAACTCAAAGGGTTTAAGTGTAATTAGCGATTGTTTTTATTGATCTCGTAATACCGTAAACAAAGCATCAAGAGTCTTGAGTCTGGACGAATCTCAGACTCGAACTGCTGTCGATTCATCTTCATCTTCTTCAATTTCATCAAGGGAGATTGGCAACAGCGCTATTCATTTGTTCTGCGATTCCGAGCCCCAAATTCTTCTTACACCAATATTTTTTGGAGAGGAAATGATCCATTTTAACTGAACTTGGGAGAACTTGATGCTTACTGAATTCCATCGTTGTTGACTCGAACCTTTAGAGGTTTTTCTTTAATTCTACAGAGTCTTTTGTATTGAATCGTAGCTAGATTTTAACGATATTAGTTGGCTCGATAGATCTGTTGTGGTGTTGCCGACATTTGACATATTAATTTGATTCGAATTTGTTACATTCAGATCGATGTCATAGTTTGGTGATAGCACGCCTTCCTGAAATACTCGATTCAGTAGAGCCTGACGTTGTATGTGTATGAGCATATAAAATCTGCAAGAATCATGTCCCGTTTTCTTTATATTTATTGGGGCGGACTAATAAAGCTGAAATTGCTGTCATAAATATTTAATTGTTTGCTTTATGGTTCATCATTCGCAGGGTTGCAATGCCTCTGATCCGAAGATTTGAGTTTTTATTCGAGTGAATTCAGGTTCAAAGGTAGACAATGTCGTGGTTGGGGAAAGTGTCTCTGGGTGGCTTCCCAGATCTGGCTGGTGGCTTCCCAGATCTGGCTGGGGCAGTAAACAAGCTAAGTGAGAGCGTGAAGACTATAGAGAAAAATTTTGATAGCGCTCTTGGTTTTGAGGAGAAGTCTGATGCGGGAGAAGGTGCCTTTTTTAAACCTCTCACTATGCTCGTTATTTCTTTTTAGTATCTCATTTCTCGTTGTTTGCTATTGCGTAGTCTGCCATCAGCAAGAACACCGGAACAACAGATAATCCATTTTGGACTATTAACTAATAATTGGAGAACAGATGAAATTCTCATAATTTGCTCGTGTACAGATGGAACTTGTTATCTGCTTTACTTTGCTGCCATTGTCAGCCTTGTCCCAAGAAAATGGGGTTCTCTACATGTTTCCTAGTGTTGTCACACATCCATCTCAACTAGGCTGAGTTGCCTGAGTTTATCTATATGATATTTGTTAAATGCCAACATCCGGCACTTTACGGCATACAGGTCTTATATATTTCTTGTAAAATATTATTGAGAGTTAGAGGAATATATTGATCACACAACACTTTGGATGTAGTTACCCCTTCATCCATCCTATTGCAATTCTCCTTGTAAAATTATTCTGCATTTTCCTTTTTTATTTATGATCAAGCTCATATACCTAAAATAATACCATAAAAGTATCCTTTATTTTCCTCCTTTTATTATATATATGATATGATCTGATATACCTAAAATAATCTATTGCAGAATGTCTTTCTCATACCACTGCTGTTTACCGTGGTATAATAGAAAACCTGACTAACATTGAGCATATTAGTTAGCACAAAGTCATGTAAGGGGCAACCCTCTATTGCACCAAGCATACATCTTAACAAAACTTTTTCTTATTTTGGACTCAGTTTTGGGTTATTAAATTATTAGTATTGTTCCTTTTCTGTGTCCTACACATTGCATTTCTTATCAACTATTTGGTTTCCAAGCTTTTACAAAGAAGAGTGTTGATTGGCTGCTAGAAGACCTGAAGATCTGGTTTTATCTTGTTTCCATTTTCTTGGTACTGCTTGCTTATTAAATTAGTTGGTTTCTAGTTTAGCTATTCTTCCATGTGGCTGGATAATAAATCCCAATACTTTCTAGTTTTCATAACTCATAAGTTGCTATTGTCGCTAGTTGCTACATTTTAGTTGGTACTATTTTTTTGCTCTCTATTTTGTAAGCTAGCATAATTCGGTAAATTGGTAGCCCCTCTTCCTAGTAGGTCCAATTGAATGTCTTTTTTAAGTTTTGTTACTATTTTCTTACTAGCACTTAGTTATTAGTTATTCTTGCATGCAGTTGGATTATAAAGCCTAGTAGTTTCTAAGTTGCAGTTGCATTAAATCCTTGTTTCAATATTAGGATAGCTGTAGGTGAGACACCCAGGGCTGAGAAAGCCCATATCACCCCCCCATGCCTCTTTTTCTTCTTTATCCTCCATTCCTCCTATCCCACTCAATCAACAGTGATGTGCTGTTTGGTGTGACTTCAATAATCTCTGTGTAAGAATACTTTGGTGATCTGAATGAAGCTCTGTCAAGTTTGTATTTGTTGCTGCTGTTATACAACCCAAGGAGACTCTAGAGCACCTGTCAATCTGCAGTTTCAGATCACTTTCTCTGCAAACTATGAGTCTTGACTTCTCTGCTACTAGTACTCTTTTTCAGAATAGGTTCGGGAACTGGTTCTCTGAACCCGGGGCTACAGTTGATCCTGACTTGGAGTCCCAAGTTCCCCTGGTTTACTAGAGCTCCAGACTTACTATTTTTTAACATTTCTTATATCTCAGCACCCCTTGTTCAGAATTGACTGAGGTTTGGAGGGTTTTTTACGACTGCCTGGGTCTTCACTTGACCTCAGTTTCAGTCTGTACTGCTGATGTAGCCTTAGGTGTCTGAGGACCGTTTCACCAAGATCTACATCAGATCTAACTTCAAAGGCAGGATAAAATAGCTTAAGGTAATCTCAGTTGGGGTGTATGGGATGGTTTTCTGGTGTGGTCTCAATGGGCTCCTGTCTTGTTTGTGCCTAGCAATGGAGATGATAGGATGGTTTACAGTAGGTTTTGTTGGCTAATGGGGTTTTTTTTTTTGGGGGGGGGGGGGACTTTTAGAGATGGGATTGTGGGGCTTAAAGGTTTCAGAATGGGCTGACACTTGGATTTAGGTGGGGGTTGGTTTTCTAGTGGGTTTAATATGCTCTCCAAATTAGGTGGTTGGTTTTAAAAATATGAATTTTCTTGATTTTAAATTCAGAAAGTAGGGTTTTAGTCAAGAAAGGGTCAGTTATAGGTTTAGTGTTTGGGTGAAGGTTGGGGCGTGTGAGGAAGTGCATGGAATGTGGAGGCTTTCTGATTGACAAATCTCCAGATGGGTGCTTGGCTGGTTCTATTGGGGAGTCCTTGGCTGAGATGAAAAAATAGAAATTAATGGGGAGAGGAGGTAGACAGGGAGGCAGATCTTGTGAGTACGGAGTCTACATTCAGCAGTTGGAGATATGGTTTTAATTCCTAAACTCCTTCATCTTCCTTCCTGGACGTCGAACTTCCAGGGCTACAGGGTTTTTTTTTTTCTGCCAAGAAGGGTCTCCATGCAAGAGTGTAATCAATCTCAAAGTTTCCAATGCAGAATTAATCGAATTAGGTCTAGTTTCACTCGTCCCTCGTTGGAAAGACTTTGCAAACTAGACAGGTTGACTAGTAATTTTTTAAGTTGCAGTGGAGAAACTTTGCCAAAGTTCAGGAAGGTATTATTGATGCCTTTTGTTAATATCACTCAAAGCCAACCAAAACATGGTAATCCATGGGAAAAGTTATCAAACTTAATTGGAAATTTTTGCTCAAGGCTGGCTGTCCAAAGATTTTAATGATCTGGGAGAAAAATTCCAGCAAACTCTTCTTTTTTATTTCTTTACATAGTTTTAAACCTGGGAAAATAATTTGAAATTTAATTCGTTCCTCCTACTTCCTATAGCTTCAACTCTCTTACATGGTACTGAAACTTTCTATGTCAAGCCTTCAGTAAAAATTTGATGCTGAGGATTTTTGACTCTTTTACTGTAAGCTGAAAGTAGGGAGTTAATAATACTGTGGTGTATGCACTGATTTTATACTTTTATTCTATTGCTTATGGACCATTAGCTTCAGGATCATGGGCTTCAGGAACAGATAGGAAAACATTGTTTGAACCTGTTATGGCCTTCATGGGACAAAAGGGTGGAGAAGATGATGTTGACTGCTCGGACAAAACTGACTCTGCTGAGCATTCATCTCTAGTTCAAGAACAAGGAGGGATGACGACTGACATAGTTCCAGTGTCTCCCGTTGAGAAACTGGTGTCCAGTGATAATTTGACTGAATTGAAACTGCCAACCGACTCTGAGAAAGTTACTACCAATGAAGGGAAGGCCGAAACAGTAAAGGGAAAAGTTGACGATGAGCACTTTCCAAGGGAAGAAGGGGTATCAAATGCTGTTACTCATTTTGAGGAAGGTGAAGCTGTTTCTCATCCATTGCCAATCACAATGGCTGAAACTGCTATTGAGAATGTTAATGAAATGAATGTTGAGGAAAAGGACTCATTTGACTCTCTTCAACAGCAAGAGAGCTCAGGAGTTGGACATGGGGAACAAAAATTGCCAGTAGAAACCAGCTTGAGCACAGATCAAGTAAAACAGGACGAGAATGGTATTGGCTCTGCACTGGATGAAGTCTGTTCTGTCAATAATTCACAAGATAACAAGGATGAGCAAAAAATGGCAGAAGATAGTGCTGAGGAAGGTTCTTTGGCCCAAGGTGATGCTTCAGAAGATAGGTTGGTTATGGTGGAGGATCCAGTCCATGTTTCAAGTTCTACCAGTACTGAGAAGGCTACCGGTACTGAGAAGGCTGAAAGTTTCAGTGAAATCTTTAACTCCCCTGATGCGGTTCTTTCATCTCAGGCTGAAGAAGTTGTAGCTGAAGCTCTCTCTCATGATAGTGGTTCACCTATTAATGCAATTGAAGCATCCCAGCGAAGCAGTGATTTTGAGTCTGATGCAAAAAAGCAACACATAGGTTCAGGAACTAATCTGACAGACCATGTGGATTCCATGGTTGAAGTTGAGAAAGTGAAGATGGAAATGAAAATGATGGAAGCTGCACTACAAGGAGCTGCTAGGCAAGCTCAGGTGTTTTTCTATCTATGTTTTCAGCATTTCATGCATTTGAAAAGAAAAAGGAAAATTTCAGATTGGAAATTATGTACTGCATCATTGTCATAGCAATGCTTACCTGGCATTTTCTTTAAGATGAGCATTCCACTAAATATTTTAGTGATTGTATGTCTTTACTGCAGTGTATGCCTTTTCATTTTGGAGGTTTGAATGTTATATCTTCTTTAGTCTACGTGGTTTTATGGCTTGCATTCCATTTTTCTGTGTAGTCAGTACTTCAGTTACGGATTCCGTGCTTTATCCCCCCAATCCCCCTTGCAGTTTATTTATTTATTTATTTTTTGTTGGTGGGGGGGGGGGGTTGTGGAGGTGGGGGGAAGCGTTGAGCATGCTAGTTAACACAAGTCTGTGCAAGATAATAAATGACTGGTTTTTAACTGATCTATTAATTTTTGCTCCTAAAAATTAGAATTTTAAGAAAGGCTGTTTTAAGCTATACTTCATGTTGATGAGGAGGTGAATATCTTATATATGCTTATTTGCTTATTGCCATGAGAACAGAAGATCTGTGCATGAAAAAGCACTGTGTGTGACTCTGGTATGTAGCTGTTTGAGGTGCTGCATCCTGGATCTTGGTCAATTTTTCTAAGAAATTATATTTCTAACATTTCACTTAATGAAAAAGACCAGATATGATTATCCAGCTTGAGGACAATATGAGAGGACTGGTGCATACCCATAATCTTTAATCTTTGGGAGTTACGGTCCCATTCAATGCAAACAAGATTGTATTTGTTTGTGAAATGTTTGATCCCTAAAATTAGGTTTTTAAATTCTAGGCTGTTACGACCAAAAGGAAGAAAAATGCAAGCTTTGTGCTAGACAGGTTTTGATCACCATAAATTGTTTTTCTCTTTAATTAGCTGTGACACAGGTCCATAGTAGGATTGATAGATTGTGGCTAAACACCAAATTGACTGGGAAATAGAAGTAAAAGGTAGAAGAAGATGGACAAATACAATGGAAAAAAGGGGTGAGGTGGAGCATAGATGTTGCTCTCAGCCTCAGGTTTCTCACCCACAGCTATCCCAGCTGTTGAAACAATGATTAGGCTCTATCAGCCTCTCATCCTTTCTCAGAACAATAAATTGCATGACAGAAACACAACTTCTTCCATCCAATTATTGAATATTGCCACCGATTGGGCCTTACTTTAAGATTGCCAGACTTCTCAAAAATAGAAAGTTGATAATAGAAACTTCTGAATAAAAGCTAAGCAGCAAAACTAAAAACTTCTTTACATCAAATAAAACTTAAAAAATAAAAATAATAACATACTGAAATTAGAACCCTACCTGAATGAGGCCTGGTTTGGTACAATTTCTGTTTCAAATTTCATAGGGGTGATTTCTACTTTTGAAATTGTTCTGGAATCGAGTGGAATAGAAATTTTGAAGCAGCTGAGAAGCGGTTTCAAAATTTCTATTTCATTTGAGTTCCCTTATGCTCTCTAAGGAGCACACGGTTAATTTGACGAGCAAAGTATTAATCTCCTTATAATAATAAAACACTATCCTCCTTGTAACAGTCTCACCGCAACATGCGACCACCTCCCTGTTGCCACTCTTTTGACTGCCGCCTTGACCACTTCCACTGCCACTTTCCCCCAACCCAAACCCCCCCCCCCCACCAAAAAAAAAAAAAAAAAAAGAGAAAAAGCTGCCACTGTAACCGTTGTCCTATCAATGTCACCACCATGCTGTAGTGATCACTGCCACCTCCCACCGCTTCCACACCTCCATCATCATCAGCCCCATCCACCCTCTGATGCAGCCCTTGATTGAAGAGGTTCAACTACAGGCCAGCTTCCTATGATAAATTAAGGGTTTAGGGTTTTAAGGTTTTGGGTAGTTGATTGGGCTTCATGAGGACATAGGTTATGATGTATGGAGAGATTTGGAGAGCTTTAGAGCAATGGAGTGTAGGGATGTACAGGACAGGTTCTTGAGATATGGGATGAAAAGTTATTGGAATGGGGTGAAACTAGGAGAAATTTTGGCAATGGTAAATAGGAATGTTGGCTAAAGTTTGAGACTGCTCTAATGGTTAGATAGGTAGGATCTGAATTTGAAATTTGGGTTTTTTGGTGAGTATGAAAATTCAAGAAAGGGATTTATAACCTTGGGTTTTGGTTGGTATTTTGATCATACTCCTGATCTGGAGAAGGGGATGATAGGTATAGGCTATGGGATGGATTCTAATGGTTTGTTTGGGCTTTGGATGGAGATAGATTTTAATGGGTAGGTTTTAAGGAAAATGAAAATAGAATGGATAAGGTTGGGGATTTAGAAGGTTAGAAATTCAAGTAACAAGGAGGGGAAGAAATCACATAAGCGAGAGAGTTTCAATTCACTGGCAGCAATAGGCAAACTCAAAATTCAATTCATCAACTCATTTTGTAATTGGTGGGGGATGCATTATATACGGACGTTCTAAAACCCCTAATTCAAATATGACTCATGAAAGGACTCCTAATCACTCTAGAAGACTTAATTAAGGTAATAAAATCAAAATAAAATTCTGTCCTAGAACTTACTCTTATATATATAGTGTGTATATATATATATATATATAAGTTTTACTATAAATAAAAAGTGAACTTATTATTATAAGTATAATATATTATTATCTTATTAGTATGCCTTATTAATAAGTGGGCAATTATTATAAAATTCTGTCCAAGAACTTAGTATCCTAATCTAGCTCAAATGCTAAATCAAACATTGATTTTAGCACCTGTTCTCAGGTACCGCCATTAACCAATTTATGAGTTTATAAATTAGGCCCATTACATCAATAAACTCAAATAAGAAGCTTAATGTTTATAGTTCCACACATGGGCCAAAATTAAGTATTTCAAAGCCCTATTTACCCTTTTGGACATTGTTTTCTGTATCACCCTCCTTTCCAAAAATTGTAGTGAATCTATTCTCAGGAACTGAACTACCAAATTGATTTTTTTATTCTTGAAATATTTCATATCGATACAATCAAAACAATTGCAAATTTTGCCGATAAATATATTTGTTGACTTTTTATGGATCAATGCAAATTTGAAAATGAAATCATACCCAATCTGTTCTGAAATAAATATGCTTTTTAAAGCTGAAATAGTAACCAAACAATGGCAGCAATGGGGGTATCTATGTATTGAAATACTATTTCTTGAAAGAAGCTAAGAGAAGCAATCTAGAATAGAAGAAAACAGAAGATTTGTATGGGAAACATCAGAAGTGGACCCTGTCAAACCAAATTTTATTTTAACTCAGAGTAGTGTCTAGGAAAGGGGGTATCCTAGCATTTCCTTCAAGTCAACTTGGGTGGGAATAAATAATACCCTAAATTGAGTATATGGTAATAAAGAAAAAGAACACCTCATTTTAGCTGTGGTCTCTTGAGATGGGTTCTGTTTGAGCTATTGAATTAAGCAAACATATTGCAGAGGTCTCTAATTCCAGTGCTGCATTATAGTTCTGCGGCTTCTGCCCTTAATTTTCTAGCAGTCTTTGATTTCATTGAGTTCCATGGAGTAGTCATCAAAAAAGGAATAATTTTTGAATGTTTTTGAGGAGGAACATATGGTTTAACTCTTTAAACCGCCTCTCTGACAGGTTTGATTATGGAGTTCTCGTTATTAGAAGTAAGGATTCTAGGTCTGTATGCATTTTTAGATATAGGGAAGTGGCTACCTTGAATGTTGTAGCAGCACTGCCTGTTGTCCTCACCAAAGGATAGACTTTTTTTTTTTTTTTTTTTATAGAATGCATTTCCTTAGATAGATAATAGAATCTTCAGGCTTTTATCTTAGTATTTTGTTGTTGTCCAATCTGAAAAACCAGGAACTGATGCCAGTTGTAGCCCTATCTACATAATAGACACATCAGGACCACAATGATTATCATTACTTGATCTTAATGATTTCCATATAGTACTCTTACCTAGTTACCCCTGCCCCCCCCCCCCCCCAAAAAAAAAAAAAAAAAAAAAAAAAGAAAGAAAGAAATTATTAATGCTGTAATTTGTGTAGCCTTTTTGACATGATTTATAAATTGCGATTTCAATCAAAATTTCTCCATTTAAGGAATATTAAAAAAATCTCTGAAACTATTCTGGCCTTCTTTTGTGAGTTGTAAAATGAAAAAGAGTTGACTGCATGAAAGCAGAGAATCAGGGGATGGTATGGAGGTCTAGATTCGGCTTTTAGCCAGTGGGTTCTCTTCATATAGGTACAACGAACACAGTCAACTGTATATCTGTCGTGATCACCTGGTGGCTGTTGCTTTTTTTGCTTGTTTCAAAGTGACAGGTTTCTTCCAAATGCTTAACACTAGTTATCTTTACAGTTCTCTTCTTTGCTTTTTGTCCATGATCTTGCTTAATCTGTCCCTCAGAAACTCCTCTCAAATTTAAGGAAAACAACAATTTATACTCATAGGACTTCTCTAAGTTTAACCATCTGTGTCATTAGCTGGAAACATTTATGGCGACAAGCCTTCCTTTCCAGTAAGACAAGCATTCTCAAACCTATATACATCACAAATACACACTTCATATGTACTTTTATAAAACCAATGACCTCTATATTTTTGTTTGTTTCCCTTGTGATGCATCATGATACTTGTCTGCCTTGTTCTTTTCCCCTTCTGGTACTATACTTGTCCTCCTGTAGTATTTTTCTAATTTTTCTAATTTTTTTTTTAAAACTTATTGACATTTCAAAGCATTCAATATTTCAGGCAAAAGCTGATGAGATTTCAAAGCTGATGACTGAAAATGAGCAGCTGAAGGCTACAATTGAGGATCTGAAGGTAGGTATGGTTCTAACATGTTATTTCCATCTTTACGTATCTTTTCATTTACCTATGTTGTTGTTGTTGCTTGTGCATGATTTTCTCATTTTACTCGTATCAGTTATTTTGGTTTGTAATTGAGATTGGTAAAAGTTTGGTGCTCAGAATTAAATATCTAAAATTTCTTAGCAACTTCTCCTGGGGATTGCTCTGCTTGGTGGCTGCGCTGTTCAGCCCATTGATTGAATTGTTGATGAAAGATGGTTCTTATGTAATAAAGACTAATGATTCATGTAGTGGAATACATTGAAGTTGAACAAGTCAGTTGCTATTCTACTCCTAGTAGTGGTTGATGGGTGATAGTCTGGTTGGTCAACCTGAATCTGTTGCTATCATCATTAAATCCATATTTATATGTGAAAATCTTGGGTCTGTGAGCTGTTGAGATCCACCTCTTCTCTAATAGTGGTTTATTGGATATCAGAATCTTAGTCTAGCAAAAATCTGAAGTACTTGCTGCCAATTCATAAGGAAACTGAGGTGCTCAGTGATAACCGATAAAAACCATTTCATCAGAGTCAATGGAGGAAAATATTTCTTGAAAACTCTTGCTTGTATAATGCTTGTGTTTTGTATCAACTGCCTGTTCATCCATTTGGCATGCAACTACTCTGAAGACGTTCTGTCTGCTTTTGTGTCTGAGGTTTGATGGGATCTGTCTTATGATAATAGTTGCAAATACTGAATGTCCTTAAGCATATGGTGTCCCCCCCCCCTCTTTCCCTTGGTTATTTGATTGCTTTTTCTGCTAGTAGTTCTTTTGTTTTTTGGCTTTTCTTTGATGAAGGCAAGAAATTGAATCTACCATGGAATTTTTATTTTGCAGGGGAAATCCAATGAATCAGAGATCGAGTCACTCCGAGCAGAATATCATCAAAGGGTGGCAGCTCTGGAAAGAAAGGTGTGATTTTGTGTTTCTTTTCTTCTCTTTCCCCCCCAAGCTTGTTCTTCTGCAACTTGAGGTAATACAAAGTATTCTATATGTGATGACCTTATCAGAGATTCACTGGTCTTTTACTGAATTATTGATAACCTGCTACATTGCATCAGAAATAATGGAAGATTCCATTAATATATATCAGAAGCATATAGGAATTAATAAATCTAAATGCTGTCAATCATCTTCCTAACAAAATAGAAAAAGGAAAAAAAAAGGCTTTTGATGAATAGGTCACTTTTGTCAAAGCTGGGTTTATCATATTCATCTATCAGCCTCTTATGCTTTAAATTTTAAGAAATTAATATTTTTCCGAAGCTATCTTTCTACTTTTGGTAATTTATATCAGTTGTTAATCTGTTTCTTTTTTTTCCTGACATTCTTCACATATATAAGGACAATTAATTTTAGAAAACATGTATGGTTTTTGGATGAATAAAGAATTCATTAAGCAAAGGGTTGGGGGGGGGGGAATTCAATGGAGCAACTAAGGCGAGAGCCAAACAAAGCCTGGGAGCACCAGGCTAAAAGCTCAGCAAAGGGGATAAGAAAAGGATCAAAAGTCCAAAGCCAAAGTGAAAAAAACGAATCAAAGCAGGCCTAAACTAGTTTTTGCCTCTACGCTTCTTCTTCTTTTTATGGGCTCTGAAGTCCACAATAAAATCTTCATCGACATGGTGGTACCCTTTCAAAGTGCGATTGCTTCTCCTGCAGCCATTGTTTCCCCAGGTACGTGAGGGTTGGGGGTCCCAGCATTGAGAGCACAACAGTCAATATCCTCAATATCTCAACACAATCATTAGCACCCTCATAGGTAACAACTAAAAAGATTACCTCCCAAGACCATCGGAGTGTGGGAGCAGGAGGAGAAATAGCTAGGTCCACAATGTTTGGCCAGAAGAGGGGGATAAGGCATCTGCGGCTCTAGCCTAGGAGAAAAGGAAGCTAGAAGGGCCCAAGTTATTGGGGCTAGGGAGGGAGGGGGAAGAGTCTGGGCCAAGCGTGCCAGAAAAAGGGGAGGGGAGCTGAGTGATGGGCGGAGGGTTGAAATGGTTGGGCCTAGCCCATGAGGGAGGAGATTAGACGGGGTGGGGAAGCGGGCCGAGAGGGTTCAAAGGAGGTGGGCCCAAAATATAGTGGGAGAAGTGGGCCACAAATACAAGTAAGTGGGTGAAGGGTGGGGGGAAAGGAAACATTGGGGATGGGTGGGGCCCAAGTTAGTGGACGTGGGGGAAGGGGGAGGGGAAAAAACTAGAGAAAAGGAGAATGGGGGTGAGGGAAGTAGTGAAGAATTGGAAAGGGATGTAGGGGGTTGCTGGAGCTTGTCATGCAAGCCAGGTGAAGGAGGAGGGAGAGATAGGGAGGTTAGAGGATGCAGTGCAAGTAGCAGAGGATCAGCAGCAACATGCACAGGCAATAACTGATCAATAGCGGGCTCAGCGACATTGGGTTCGGGGTTCAGGGGATGGACCTTGGGTGGGGGGGGCCGGGCGCCAGGCGTTGGGGGGCTTGCCTGGGGTGCTGGGGCTTTGGGGCCGGGGGATGCCAGGGATTGTGGTCCGTAGTTCTGCCATTGGAGGATTCTGCGGGAGTTTTCCAGTAGATCTAGGACCAAGCTCAGGGGGAAGAATGTGATTTCAGAAGGACATGCAAGGGAGCTTGCCGTCACACTGGGTTGGAGTTCGAAGACTTTGCAGGATAAACAATGTGGGGGCTTCCATTCGTAGTTACTTCTTGCGTGAAACTGACCCTATAAGCTTCCTTGGTGAAGATGGAAGAAGGCAATGGGGCTTCAGCAGGGGTCCCGATGCAAAGACATGCAAAAGCAAGCCTGTCTTTCATCATTGTTTGAGCATCAGCGAAGATAGGGTTCCTAGGGCAGAATGGACAATGCTTAGACCAAGCAGGGTGATCCAAAGAGGAAGGGAGGAGAGATCTTCTTGGGAGAGTTGCAGGTTTCATGTCCACTGCTGGAGGAATAGGGGACGTTCTCTAACCACCCACAGACATTCCACAAGAACCTTGTGAAGGTCATCATTGTCCAAGAATTTGAAAAGAAAAATCCATGATCAAGCAAGAATATCTCCAGGGGAGCAGAGGGCTTCCATTGCTTGGTCAGGGAAGTCTTGACAATATGGTAAAGGGGGCGAGAGCTGAGAAAGTGTCCTACGAGGCATTGGCTTCAGCTGGGAGCTTCTTTGTCAAGACTACCTTTGGGACAAAAAGCTGCAATTTGGCTATCCACAATAGATGGGGGGTAGCAGACACAGAGGGATGCCAGCTCTCGGGGCTTGAGAGATGAGGAGAAGAGGGACCAAGGAAGAGGAGAGGAGGGGGAGGAGCAGAGGTAGTCGGGTGATTTTGGGCTTGCCCGAGGTAAGGGAGGAGGATTTTGTTTTTTGCCGGGGGGGGGGGGGTGAGGTTCCATTATCACCATTACCTCAGAAAACATGTATGTTAATTATGGATCTGACTATTAATATGCCCATAGGTCACTGCTGATTTGGTGGTGGTGTTTTTGACCTTCATGTATAGACTTCTGGGTTTATTGGTTGCCCCTTACACATTTTAGCATTGGATAGGATGGATTAATCTGCTTCTTGCTTTACTAATTTTATATCCTTAGTTGTAAATTGTCATAGGAGTCTTTTGGGTAAATTCACTGGTGGTGACTGTTCTCTTGCTGGTGTTTATCTAATTTCTTGGTTTTCTCTTGACTCTTGTGGTTTTCAGGTTTATGCTCTTACAAAGGAAAGGGATACTCTAAGGAGAGAGCAGAATAAGAGAAGTGATGCTTCTGCCCTTCTGAAAGAAAAAGATGAAATAATCAATCAAGTTATGGCTGAAGGTAGAGCTGAAATAAGTCTGCACAAATAACTATAGCACTCCATTGTACCTAGTGCATATCCTTTTTATTGTTTGAGGCACCTATGCATATGCTCTTCAGTTTCGATAGGTTTCTCCAACAGTTAATTATTGCTTGTGCATTGATTGCTATAAGTAATACTCTACTAGTAAAGTGGTCATATGAAGTAGTATTTTAACCAATTTAGGGTTTGATTAAAGGAAAAAAAATTGATTTCTACTAATGAGGTGCATATTTCTTGAAGAATCATCTGTGGCTTCTTATATTGTACAGAAACAGTATTAGAAAAATTCGGGGTTCCTTCCACCTTTTCATTAGATGCAGGAATTGGATGGTAATTTATGGGGGTTTTGAATGGATCATGCTCGCAGGTTCATCTACAATCATAACCAAGAAATGATGGCAAATTGTTGTAATTAGACAGTGGACTCTTCATTCATATTTCATTTCAACAATCTATGCAGGCAATGTTACATAGTATACTTAATAAGGTTTTTAACCTCTACAGCTAACCAAGGTTGCAAATCCACAATTCCACTTCATGTGATTATTCTTGCAATATGGAAGTTTTTGCGTTAGCTAACACAAGGTTTACCTAAGTATCAGCGCTTAATATGGCTGTTTGCCCATCGAAATGTCCAATTGAAACCTATCCATAAAATACACTGTTTCAAAGTTGGCTGAAAATTCGGTATTTCGCATGTCTCAGTTTGACCAGAATATCGTACCAAATGAGAGTTAGCACTATGTTATCAAATCTCTGGATTGTAGAGTCTGATACTGCAGTTCTATCATCATGTATGCATATCATAGAAGTAAAGTATGTTATGCAACACCCCCCCACCCCACCCCCTCACCCACAGAAAAAAAAAGAAGAGAAAAATCTGCATATTTATTTATTACAGAAACCAGTAAGATTTAATATCAATTATTTTTGAAAATTTTCAGTTTCTACATTTTCATTCCATTTGTCTTCCTGTACATTTTATAGACTTTGCAATGCAATTCTGAAGAATTTGAACTATGAGACAATTTTGATCAGATTCTTAACATTTTTATTTGAATATAATCTTACTGTGCCAGGTGAAGAGCTTTCTAAAAAGCAAGCAGCACAGGAGTCACAAATCAGAAAGTTAAGGGCACAGGTATGCTTCAAATATTTCTACTTAATACTTGTTATAAAGTTAAACCAGTATCAATTGGTCTTTTCTTTGTTTATATAAATCTTAACAATGTGTTCATTCATTTTTTCCCTGTGAAAGCTAGATCAGAGAGTTTGAAGAGGAAAAGAAAGGTTTGATTACCAAACTTCAGGTACTTAAATCTACAAGCACTATTTGCAGGTTTCATTGCTTTTCATCTTTATTACTCTATTATTTGAACATGAATAGTTGCCTTTGATTTTCAAATAGGGATAAACATTTATGAAAACATGCAGGATTTGGTTGCATCTTTCTTAGAATAAATGTTAGGGAGAAGTTTGAGTTTGCAAAAAATTAACAGAATTCAGAAATTTGTTCAAATCTGATTGAGTGGTAGCAATGGTAAATTTGCTCTACTGCAACCTGCAAAGCATGGGTAAGCGCGTTTGCATCCTCCTCCCTCCCCCAACCCCAAGCCTTTTCTCTGGGATCCTTTATGATGCTCTTGGGAATAGGATTGGCCTTCGGTGTTCATTCCTGGTCTGATCCATGATGTGATCATGATATGATGATCCTTACAGCTGACTACACCTGAAACGCAGCCTTGGGTGAACCTGGACCTGACCGGGTTTGTAGCCCAAGATGAGCCAGATCCAGTTTGTCATGGATCTAGTAGGATTTTAAGAAATATTTTATTTTAGGAAAATGATGTTTTTGTTTATTTTATTTTATTTTTTTGGATGAATAAGGAATTCATTAACCAAAAAAGGGGGGGGGGCAACAAGAGAGCAAAGGGCAGAGCCCTACCGAAGCTAACAAGCAAGCACCTGAGCAAAAGCAAAGCAAAGAAAAGAACTAGGCACCGAGATTGAGACCAAAGATTCTAGACAAACCCAAGGACTGTGCTAGTTTTTCCTATTTGAGCTCAGCAATGAAATCTTATTTTATTTATTTTACAAGTTTGATTTGTAGGATATTTGGTTTGAAATTACTTTAATTTCCTAGTTTGAATTGGTCTTTTAGTTAGGGAGTTAGTCTTAAGTTAGAGGGCCAGAGGCATTTTAATTTTCTATATAAATAATGTAATGCCCCATTGTAGAAACTGATTGAATAGAAAGGATTGAGTTATGAATTAGAGAGCCTGTATGAGTGTGCACTTTCTTCTCCCCTACCCCCCTCCTTCCAACCCCCCCCCCCCCCCCCAAAAAAAAAAGGGAAAAAAAAGCATTTTTCCCAGTTGACAAACCTGCACGCCCATTTTTCTTCTTTCTACAATTCATGACTCTTGCTTGTTCTGGCAACTAGAAAAGGAAACAGAAAAAGGAAAATAAGACTTTTCTGCTTTGGGAGCAATGAGAAAAAAGAGAAGAGAAGGAGAAAGAAGAAGAGAAGTAAATCAGAATTCAGAATAGAAACGAAAAAGAGACAAAGTTTTTTATCGAGACCCAGCAGAAGAAAAGGGAAAAAAAGCAGAAGAAAAGATAGAGAGAGAATAAAAAAACCCAGAAAGAAAGGAAAAGGAAAAGGGAAAAAAAGAATAAAAAAAAGAAAAAAGAAAAAGAAAAAAGAAAAAGGAAGAGAATGGAAGCATACCTGGTTCCCTGCTTGTTCATCCCTCCATAACTCCATTGCAAGCAGCAGCTCCCTTAGAGTCTTCTGCCATTCTCCTCTGTTTTCGAAGGAGAAAGAAAAACTCAGTCCTTACAGTAATTCAATCACCATGAAATTCCTTTTATCCTTGTTTTAGTAATTATTTCTTCTTTCTAAACTGCCTCTTCTATCCTGCTTTTTCCCAGTCCTTGTTTTGCTTTTACCCTTTTCCAAGTTTACTCCCTCTCCATACATTGCATTCTCCTTGTGTTTCTAATCCATTATTGATGAATATGCCATCCACATATTGAGTTTCAGTTATTCATGATTCTGCCATGACTAATAGACTTTCACTTATTTCAAATTCTGCCATCCACATATTGAGTTTCAGTTATTCATGATTCTGCCATGACTAATAGACTTTCACTTATTTCAAATTCTGCCATCCACATATTGAGTTTCACTATTTACAATTCAGCCATCCTCTTCTAGAGTCCCGCTTATCTACATATCTGTTATTGTTTGTTTGTTGTAATAAACTTGCCATATGGAGATTGATCATGACAATTCATTCCATTTGATTAGTGAGGGGTTCTCTAAGATGCAAATGAAGCTTTCTAACTTGACAATAGGTCTTCAAGAGATTATTTAATATTTCCTACAATTTTTATGATACCATCTGAAGGAGAACTAGACATTGATAAAGTTTGGAAATAGAAAGTGACAATCAAATCAATGTACATAGTCTAATCAAAGTTGAAATTGAAGAATTGATTGATGGTCTGATTTCTTTGCGAAAATACATGAGCGAATTTTCATTGAAGACACATCATTTGCTAATGATCGTCAGCAAGTTGACCATGAGATTTGTTGGATCATCATTCCCTCAAAGTCAATATTTGTGGATGCTGATCTTAGGATGTTGATTCTCTTACTTTACAGAACTCGTGGGAGTTTTTCTCAATACCAGGAGAGTTGATGTAAAGACACATGCAATCTTGCTCAACTAGGGCTGTAGCTTCCAGGATCTCTAGGGCTAGACTTGAATTCCAAGCCCAAAACTGGGGTTTCAGTTAGGGTGTACAGCTGGTTGTTCCCCAGCTGGTTCCTAATAATTGTGCTCTAATTCCCTGTTTGGGGTTTGGCTTGTTTGATGGGATATTGATGCTTGAAGATAGCAGGATATTTAGGTATTGAGGATACTTAGCCCATCCCATGGGAGGTTTATAAATTCCTCGAGATGGGGTAGATTTGAGATTGGGATGAAACCCATGGGAATGGGGTAAAACTTGAAAGGAATTTATATTTTCTTCCTTAGAATAATCTTTCCAAGTGTCAATGATTTTGGATGGGTGGATTGGGAGATATTGATTTTCTTGATTTGGGAGAAAAAATAGGGTGACGACAATAACAGGGATGGGCAGATCTAGGGGTTGGTTTGTCTGTTAGGGCTGAAATTGGGATCAAAAGTCACTTGGGTTGGGGGGAAGATATTCCTGAAGTTTGGAAACGGTTGGGATTGGTGCAGACCTGATTATAAATTTTGGGTCTCTACAGAAGTCCAAAAATTCAGGAAAAATAGAAAAAAGATGCTAAGGGAGAAGGGGATGATATGTACGAACTATGGAATGAATTTCTAATGAATTGTAATGGTTTGTCGGGCTGGTGATAGGTTTTAACGGCTATGGTTTAAGGAAACCAAAAATAAGAAAGGGGGAACAAAAAAGAAGGGAATTTAGGGTTGGAAAATTGAGAAGGTTGCAAGAAGAATTGCAGATGGCATCTTACAATTTTATAAAAGAACAGTAGGTTGAATTGTTGATGAGAGGATTTGTTCTTGTAGGAAATTCAAGTTTTACAAGATGAATAAGAAAAAAGTTGGATAAGAAATTGCATATGAGAGAGAGAGAGAGAAAGGGGATGGGGGCTCACCAGCATTGGTAGACAAAACCCTATATTCAATTCATCAATTCATGGCTCAACTAAGCAATTACATCTATATTTATAGCCAATTTGGCTGACATAGTTTCAAACTCAAACTAGGACTCAAATTAGAAACATACTTCAAAATAGATTCCTATGCTAAAAGGGAAAAGCCTAACCCAATCCTTGATCTATTAGGTAATGTGAACTGACTAGAAAATTGTAATAATTAAGTAAATAGATTTAAAATAGGATTGAAACTGAACTAATGAAGGAAATCCTGCTATCCTTCTTTCTAACCATATTTTAGGCCCATCAAATTGGCCAATTACAAAATAAACCCATGGAGTCGAGACCTAATCTTAGACTATTCTCAAGGAAAGAAGCCCAATTTGATGATAATTCTGCAACAAGACCCAACTGGGTTTATAGACCATGATGAATTGGATCCAGTTGGAGACTTGGAGTCATGGGTCTAGTAGGATTTAGGAAATATATTACTTGGGGCAGTAATATGTTTGTTTATTTTATTCAACCTATTTCAGAAGTTAGATTTGTAGGATATTTAGTTTCAAGTTACTTCTAATTTCCTAGTTTGAATTGCTCTTAGGGAGTTAGTCTTAGATTAGAAGTCTTTTATTTTCTATATGTATGATGTAATCTCCAATCGTAGACAGATTGTATTATGAATTAAGCTGTGTAACTTCCTATTCTTGTAGTACTCCCTTTGTGAAGGCCCACACAGCAGCTCTATTCTAGGTCTGCATTAGTGCCCCTGTTATTATGGCACCATTTGCTTTTCTTGTGCCTTCTCTTATTTTCCTGGTAAATTCTGTGTAGAGTTTCTACATAAAATATTCTATTGGAGGTTCCATTTTCTCGGCTATTGAAACGTTTGAAGGGTTGAATGTACAGGATCAATGAATGTGTTGGGTGTGCCAATCTGGTGGGCTACTCTGTCAATGTAATCTGGTGTATGTAAAGATTTATTTCAAGACAAATATAATCGTTAGAATGTGAAGAGAAACTTATTTTGGGGGTTTGGGGTGGGGGATTTTGGGGGTTTGGAGAGAGATAAATAGACGCATTAAAGAAAATATAATAATGTTGCAGAAAATGTAAGCATTTATTTCAAGACAAATCTAGGTAGGGTGATGTTTGTTTAGTATTCTAGTACCTATGTTTCTCTCTTAAAATCCATACAGAGAGAAAAACTACATGAGTATCTCTGAGTATAAGCATCTGTGAGAATGTACTTGTTCAAATTTTTGTTTACAATGAATTTGACCTACACTAGAGCCCTCTAGAAATAGAAGCCTAGAACATCTTCATGGATAACTTAATCATACTAAAGTACTAAACGAGGATGAGGTGATGGGAAGATTAATACAAAACCTGGAATTATGGAAGAGTTCTGTTTGCCAAACTAACAAAATTCAGTGAGGACCACTTAATTCATGGTTTATTCTTTTGATGGTACAAGTAACAAATATTTTATTGCAAAAAGAACAGCCATGATCTAAAGCATTTAATACATATTATAGGCTGTAACAACAATCAAGATCCAGAGCCAAAGATCCAAAGCCGAAGACCCTCAGAGGAAAAGAAAATGGGGTAAGGGACTAGAGATAATGATTATCTAATGACCCTGCCTCTAGCTAACTCTTTTGCTAGAGAACAACTGTTCTCATTCTCCAAGAGAATGTATTCCCCCTGAGAGCACAAATATAGCTCTCCTGATTAGATGGGTATGATGCCATGGCACAACCAATTGAGCTAGGATCTATCTAACCACTATGTTGTGTCACCTAACTGATTGAGGTAGATTTGTTTTTTCAAAGTTGAAGCATGTTGAATTTGATAACCCTAGAGAAACTTTTTCTTTATCTGCACTTCTCTAGCCACTGTTGAGAAATACTCAATGCTAACCAATTGTCTTTCTTACCATCTTATTATCTAAAGCTATGCTTGTCTTGCATGGTAAGTGAAGTCATGTAAATGGGGTTGAGGAACCTTGGCAAATTTTCCCATGAAATGTAGTCATAGGCATGTTTTGTTTCTACACACAGGTAAATTATCGCGTACTACAATTTCCTGTTCATTCATTAGTTTCCTATTTATGTCAATTACAATTACAAGAGCTTACCAAGTCAGGTAGATTTGTCAGACAGGAAAATGAAAACCTCGTTGGACCATTAGTTTATAGTGGTTCAACTTGTGTATGTCTACTCCTTTCTTGATCTCAAGAGATATTCCAGTAGTGTTTCTCTTATAATAAGATGGGTAGGGAATCGAAACCTTACAGTCTTTGTTCACACGGCAAGAGTACCCTTACAATCTATATTACCAGGGCAAGACCGTTTACAATTCTGACTCAACCTAGGAGTAGAATTCCAATAAAAGAAAATACAAGGTAGAATTTACCTATCAAGGGGTGTGGCACTTTATCCCTTGAGTGAATGATGCAAGATGGAATGAGATGCACAAATGTAAAGCTTGCGACACTTTGGGATGGCTTGAGCTCCCAATTAACCTTCTATCACTTCAGCCACAATGAACCTTGATGGGCTTGGATCCTTGGGAAAGTTCTTCAAGGTATGCTCAAGGAGTGAGAGGCTTGACTACAATATAAATTAAAAATTTGGAGATTTTTGATCACTTATAGAGATGCACAATGTAGGCAAAAGGTAGAGTTTTAGCCCTTAAGTTGAGGGGTTACATTTAGGTGAAGTTGTGGAAAAGGTATGTGTTCCAATGGATTAATAACAGTCATATTTTTCCACCAACAGCTTGCCGTTTCAGAATCTAACCATTGGAAAATACCTGTTGGAGATCAAACTGCCCCATTCCGTTTAGTCTTTGTGATTGAAAGTTTTATCAGAGAATGCTAATGATATGAACATATAGGCAACATTGTGCCATTTGGGGGAAAAAGCTTGCCATTTACTAAATGGGGAGCTGTAAAATGGCAAGTCATTTTAGTTCAGCAAGCAATTTGCTTGAGCTGAAACGCCTTGCCATTTGTTACAGCAGGCATGCGACTTGTGTATTTGTGGAATGTTGGTCTTCCTAGCCTTCTCTAAGTCCATTTTGAGCCTTTCAACATGTCTTATGTCTATCTAGAGCTAGTTTAGACATGTTGCATGAGTATGTTCAATGTTACAAGTGTGTTAAGAGTGTTTGAAGTGCACTTAATCATCTTGGGTTAGGTTGGTCATTGTCCTTGATCTCCAAGTCTTCATGTGGTCGCCAAGCTTCAAGTCTCTATGCTGTAATTCACTTGTTGAGTCTTGTGTTTGGCCTTTGATTCATGTTTTGATCCCTTCGGGTCTTGATCAACCTCTCCTTGGTTCAATTCTCTTGACTTAATTCATTTGGCTTGATCTAATTAGGCACTTATTAAGCAAGACATCAGTACCTCGTGTTTGTTATCATCAAAATTAAGTGAGGGCTGATGTGACACTTCCTATCAGTTCTCCTTTCTTTAGATTATACACTTGGGAACAATGTAACCTTTCTTTCCTCACTTCCTTGGAAACCATATGCAGACCAGAGAAAATATCTTAGGGATCCTTTCATTGATCCCCTACCCCCTGATAGAGCCACTAGCATTTTTAAGTTACCTAGACTAAGGTCAGTGGACCAAAGTTGTAGCCTGAGGTCAAGGTACGGAAGCGGCTTCTCAGCAAAAATTGCTGAGGTAAGGCTGCATGTTGGGAGGGGGGGGGGCTTTGCTTGTGCGGAAGCCTTTGGCACTAGGTTTGCCCTTTTTTCTTGTGAAAGAAAATATTCCTTGGATATCAAAAGACTATGATGGATCTCTTAGGCATGGTGAGAGATCTTGCGAGATCTTGCTTTTTTGGTTGATTGAGATGAGATGGGAGTTGTTGAGTTCTGCGAAATGGGATATCTCGCCATCTTGCGAGATCTCGCCCTTATATCTCGCAAGATGGCAAGATATCCCTTTTTCTAGTTGAATCAAGTGGTTTAGGGGGTTTTAGACCCCCAATCTCGTACGAGAAAGGCATATCTCGCCTCTCACTCGCTCTTTTCTCTCCTCTCTCATTGATATCTCGCCCATCTCGCTGGTAAGTTGAGTTTTGGACGGAATTTTTTGGGGATTCAGCTGGATTTCAACTTCCAAGCACCTTTAACACATCTACAACATCAATTTAGCATCATTCAAGCCCATTTCAACTAGATCTTCAACAAAGGTCGGATTTTTTCCCCAAGTTTTAATTTTTTTGAGTAGCACGTTCTACAATCAATGTGTGAGTGTAGTGTAAATATATGTTGATCTACTACCTTCGATCTACACTTTCATGGAAACAAATTTAATTTTCTGTTATCTACTCTTGTGAACTTATGACGTATGGATTATGATTTATGACTTACTAGTTACTAAAACTTCTAATGCTTGTAAAATTTTGAAGACATTTAAGTTCTTTGATGTATTTGATAGTTGATACTCTAGCTTTTCATTTATATGCATTAAATGTTCTCTATTACATGTTGTCTAACCTTGCATTCCCCAATCCTACAGCATTTCGGTTTCACATATAGGGTTGACTTAGAAGACATACTTAGGGTTATTTTCTCACAAATCCAAGGCCACCAGTGTGCTCAAAAGGCCTTATAGGCTAAATTCCAAGTTTCAGCCCAACTGGGATTTAAAACCCACCGAGACGAGCCACCAAGTTGACGCCAAAAAAATCACACGTTTCTACTGAGATTGGTTTTTCAAGGTGGCAAGATCTTGCCAGAGATCGAGATCTTCTACCATGCTCTTAGACCAATCCTTAGACTAGTCATTTTTTGCATTAGGCCTTCTAATTTCTTTTGCCCTTTCCCTGTAACTTGTCTTTCCAGCTTTGGCAAATTTTGTCTTCTTCAAGGCATATACTGCAACTGACGGTACATTTAACTATTAAGAAACATGTAATCTGTTGGTGGACTAGATGGGGTAGCTTTAATCAGAATGTGTTTTCGGACTTTAGATGGATGTCCACCCTGAATTGGTTGATTTTCTTCTTTATCTTCCTTACCATCTGCAAATGTAACTCTTCATGGTAAAACATGCAATAGAGCTTTCTTCATTGTGAAATAATCTTAACATGTGATTCTTTTAATTGTTTGTAACGGCGTGGTATTACTGATTGTAAGCGTTAGCCATATTTGTAAATTTTCCAGGTAGAGGAAAACAAAGTAGAAAGTATAAAGAGAGATAAAGCTGCAACTGAGAAGTTACTACAAGAAACAATTGAGAAACACCATGCAGAACTTGCAGGTCAAAAGGAATATTTCACTAATGCACTGAATGCGGCGAAGGAGGCTGAAGCATTAGCAGAAGCACGGGCCAATAATGAAGCCCGGACAGAACTAGAGAGTCGTCTACGTGAAGCTGAAGAACGTGAAGTTACTCTAGTTCAAACACTTGAAGAGTTAAGACAAACTCTCAGTCGGAAGGAGCAGCAGGTACTTGTTTGAAGCATGAAGATTTTAAGCTTGCTACCTGCTTTTGCACAGCAAAATGATTTGATTTTTCTTCTTATATTATATGCTGTAGGCAGTTTTCAGAGAAGAAATGCTTCGAAGAGACATTGAGGATCTTCAAAAGCGATATCAAGTGTGCTGTTCTTCCTATGACCATATTATGCACTGAAAACTGGTTTTTTGTGCTTTGAACATTTTATTCTGTCGTAGTAATTTATTTATTTGCTTCCTTGTTGTATGTTCTTTGGTTCCCAGGAAAGTGAGCGTCGTTGTGAGGAGTTGATTACACAAGTTCCAGAGTCAACTAGGCCCCTCTTGAGACAGATTGAAGCTATGCAGGTGATGATCTTTAATTTAACTTCTATTTTTTTGGAACCTTTTTTATGTTTATATATATATTTTCACTTTCACATCTACTTTTGAAGCACTTGGAAAGTTTTTAGTATATACCTTTTTGTCTCCTATTTCTTCTTTAGTTGCTTTGGATTATGGGCATTGATTTGGTGCTTGTTTGATTGTAACAGGAGACAAATGCCAGAAGGGCAGAAGCATGGGTTGCTGTTGAGAGATCCCTGAATTCTCGGCTGCAGGTTGTCGACATTTAGAAGATGACTTGCTTCCCTTTTTTTCTTCACGTGCTTTATTACTTAAAAGTTCTTTCACTGCTGCTGGATTTACAGGAGGCTGAAGCCAAAGCTGCAGCTGCTGAGGAAAATGAGCGGTCCATGAATGAACGGCTATCACAAACTTTATCTCGCATTAATGTTCTTGAAGCTCAGGTTCTTCTATTTCCTAAGAATTTTTATGGTTTTAATATTTAATATCTAAAGTGGACATCAGCTTATTTATTTATGCTACAGATCTCATGTCTTAGAGCAGAGCAAACACAGCTAAGTCGCTCCCTTGAAAAAGAGAGGCAGAGAGCTGCTGAGAACAGACAGGAATACCTTGCGGCAAAGGAGGATGCTGATACTCATGAAGGCCGTGCCAGCCAGCTTGAGGAAGAGCTTAGGGAGATTAGAAGGAAACATAAGCAAGAGTTGCAGGATGCAATAGCGCACAGAGAACTCTTACACCAGGTAGTTCTGTAGTTGATTTAAGTTTGGTACTGATATGCATGTCAGTGTACACTATATTGTATGAACTCTCCGGAGCAGTTAAATTTCTGTATCATGTTGGATTCTGGCAGTCCAGTGGATGAGATATGACAAATTCTGCTCCTTTCCTTTCTGTTGATTATAGTTTTATATTTTCTAGTCAGTTTTCCTTCTGACCATGGTTTCTGAAGGTTGTTTGGTAAACTTACATGGAGCCCATAGCTTGAAACTGGGAAAGGTACTATTAAATTGTGTTAGAGAAAGCAGAAGCTTTTCATACGGATCTCTTGTGGAACCATAGTGATCATTGTGCTCCAAAAAGGGTTCTTTCTTAGTATTATCTATATACTGTGTTGGTATTTTCAGCATTATTTGAAACAAGAATGCTAGCATCTTAATGTTAGCGCTGGCAATTTGCAGGAGTTAGAAAGGGAGAAGAATGCTAGGTTGGAGTTGGAAAGAAGTACTCGTCGTGAAATTTCTTCTGTATCTGATCATGCTGCAAGCCCCAAACAGTTGGGTCTTTATGCTGAAAATGGTAAGCCATTGGGCACTTTATATCATTTCCTTTGTCCATGTTTTCCTTATTTTTCATTTTGTGTTATGTATCTTCTCTTTTGCAGGAAATGCGTCCATTAGGAAACTTTCTAGTGCTGGAAGCTTAAGCAGCATGGAGGAAAGCTTTTTCTTGCAAACATCTTTGGACTCATCTGACAGTTTATCAGAGAGGAGGCATCCTGTTGAGACACCCATGACTCAGTACTATTTGAAGAGCATGACTCCAAGTACCTTTGAAGCTGCACTCCGTCAAAAGGATGGGGAACTTGCATCATACATGTCCCGTTTGGTATGAGACAAATTATATGTTATATTTCATCTTTTATTTTTTAATTTCTTTTCGTTGTATTATGATCTATTGTAAATGTAAATTTTGGAATTCTTTGTGTTTGTCTCCTCGAGCATCTCTTTATATTCTAGTATACATGGAGTAGCTATGTTATTTCCGTGTTTGAGTGCAGAATTATGTCATCTAAGTGACTGGGTTAGATATATGTTATCTACCTTACTATAAGTTCCAAGCACTGTGTGAAATTCATTTATTAGTGTTATATGAATGTTTATTTTGCTTATTATCTTTCGAAAGATTATATCTTTGACATGTTGACTGCAGGTGTCCTTGGAATCCATCCGTGACTCTCTTGCTGAGGAACTAGTTAAGATGACTGCCCAGGTCAGCTTCCGCGGTTCCACCATTACCATGCTGCCCCCTCTGCCCTTCTCTCTCTCTCTCTCTCTCTCTCTCTCTCTCTCTCTCTCTCTCTCTCACATTAATTCAACCTAATTTCTTCTGGGTTTGCAGTGTGAACAACTGCGGATAGAAGCATCTGCATTGCCAGGTTTACAGGCAGAGCTAGAAGCACTAAAACGAAGGCACTTTTCCGCATTGGAGTTAATGGGTGAACGTGATGAAGAGGTACATAATTTGTTCTTAGCTATAAAAGTGAGTGTGCCATGAGAACTCATGCATTGAACTTTGTGCAACATGGAAGTAAATGCACCTTTGGGCCCATATCTGTGGGTTGGAATTAGACCATTCATGCTTTGGTAGTGCAGACTAATGCATTAACGACTGTTTATAATGTCTACGGGTTCTTTTTTCTTTCTTTTCTCGAACCTATTGAATTGGTGAGCATTGGGTCCCAAAAACCATAGATAGTTAATGAGGGCAGATTCATTGAGCTTTCACAGGCTGCACATTTCTTAATTTTCATAATGGCACCTTCTCAGAGATGTTTAGCATGAATAATTTTTCAGGAAGCTGCTTTTTCTTAACCATGTGTTTTGACTTTTTGGGTTTGATAGTAACTTCTATTATGATTCTGGATGGTGTGTTGTCGAGGGACTCAATTTCTTGTGATGAAGTGGAGACGTGTGATTTGTATGAAAGACAGGGATCGGTAAAGTTTTACCTGTAATAGTATGTGAGGATTTTAAGCTTTAAGAACTTAAGGTAAAAAAGAAGCTTGGAAAGCTTATGCTCAAAGAATCATAAAAAGGAAAAAAGAAGCAAATAAACTTAATTGACCACATAAACAAAGATTGAAATTGGTATTGTAGTCTGGAGCAGCCCTCAACTGTTTGAAATAATTTGGGAATCCAAGTGGAAAACTGATAAAAGAGTACAGAACGTTAGTTCTGCTCTGCCTCAGATTAGGTGCCTCGTGGTGCCAATTTCCTGTTGGTAGAAAGTAGGGAGGGGGGAGCCTGGTTCTATGGTTCACCTGAAAACCTCTTTCTGGTTCAATTTCAGTAGCAGTAGTTGTGGGGGTCAGTTTGGAAGTCTCCTATAGGTTGCAGCCCCAGGATTCCTGATTTTCATGATTTTTAGGGATCTTACTTCCTACACCAGTCATGGGGTTTATCTTTATTATATTTTGTAATAGTGATTTGACTAAATTATGTACTTTATAAGGCCAGCCATATTTTTAGTTCTCTTACTTTGGTTTCGTGATCAGTTAGAGACACCTATATTGGCAAGAGGATGGATTTAACTTTCTTTTATTTCCGAACTATTACTCATTTCTTGGTTATATGTTGTCAAGGAGTCTCCCTTTTAGCCTGGATGATAGAGTAGTTTACCTTACTGAATGGGTTGTTATTAGGCAGTTGAGTCAAGATAGAACACCTGCCAAAGCAGCTGGTCAATTAGCAGTTGTAGACTTATAGGTTAGTTTTGAGCAAGAAAAGGTTGACCAGAAACTCCTCAATAGGTAGTTTCCGAGTCCCAGTTTTTTCTCTATTTTATTTTTATTTTCAACATTATAATTTAAATTTAGAGGCTAGTCAGTCATAATGATTTTGAATATAAGAGGTCTGGTTTTGTGCCATTGGTTTATGGTGATTCACGATGCTCCTCTGCTGTGATTAGTAGTGATGATTCCTCAAAGCCTTGGTGGGGATTCCAAGGTTGTTGGGTTCCTGGTGGGATGCTGCCCCCTACAGATCAGGGAGTGATTCCTGATGCTATCTTCTTTATCTTTTCTTTTATTTCAATACCTGCATTCCTTTATTTCAATACTTGCGTTCCAGTTTTAGATTTGTTTGAGTGGCCTAAATAGGGTATCTAGTTTTTTTTCTCAAACCTGGCTCTGGCCTTGTACTACCAATTGTGTTGCAAGATGATCTCCTTTGTGCCTCATTGTTTGGAGATTAGCAGCCTAATCTGCTATCAACTGGGTTCTTAAACCACTACATTTAAGGCTTCAAATCTTCCCTGGTCATTATCAAGGCCTCATAATATTAGAGGCATGCTTTTCTGTTCTCAGATCAACACCCCACAGTACAGTCAGTAAAATCATAATTTTGGGAATGGACTTATGTGCTGTGTAGAATTGCTATGGTTGAACTTATAACTTTTGTGCAGCTGGAAGAACTCCGAGCAGACATTGTGGACTTGAAAGAGATGTACAGAGAGCAAGTAAACTTGCTTGTAAACAAGGTACTAATCCTTCATCTATTTTGGCATTTCATCGTGATCCTTTTTGTTGATGTTTTTTTTTTCTTTCTTCATTTTCATCATTTGCTAAATGTTTTGACAGATTGAGATGTTAGGTTCCAGTGGTGCCTCTTAATCATCTGCTTGGGGATTAGCTCGTCAGTCTTGTCGCATTTGCAATGTCACTCTAGGGTGTTTTGACCGATCTGTTTAGTTGCTTGAATTTTCCATATATTTTACTTTCTTGGTGTTGGTTCGTAAATGTTTTGCCTGGAAATGGGTGCACAGGCTCATTTCCTCGGAAGTACTGTAAGTCTCCATCCAAACCTGTAGCTTATTCAGCAATCATTGTATATCTTTTTGTGTTATTGATGATGTTAACATTCTATAATGAACACTATAGCCGGCTTGCAAATTTGAGTCTTAAAAGAGTTGGAAGTACCAGAATTGCAGTGTGGGTGGAAGCATGCTTTGCATGGACACAGTCCTTGCCCTTGAATGAGGACCTCGTCAGGTTGATGGGGAGGGAAAATTGTTTTTTGTGGATCTTTTTGGCTAATAGCCGACGTGATGTAACATTTTAGAGAAATTACCTGCATTTCCAAATTTAGTGAAGGAAGATCGTTGGTCCATGCCATGTTCGACACAGATGGCCGGGAAAAAAAAAAAAGGGAAAAATTTTCTGCTTGGAAAACAGGATAGCCTTCTATCTCGCTGCCAAGGATTTTAAACTTGGAATCTAGGTTCAAATCAGTCCTTGTTTTTCCAGATTTGGAATTGTGTCAAAAACCTAGAGCCCTAGAATTGGCTCCTCAAGTCTGCGACATCATTTACCAATTTACAAAATTGGGTTGTTTTGATTAATTAATCTTTTTAACCTAGGAGTCAGTTGTCATTATTGAAACCCTGTTTACAACCTCGAATTGATTATTCCTCGGGCTGGTTCTAAATCATTGGATACCAGGGTTCTAAATCAATTGATACCAGTCTTTATAGTATGACTTTCAAAACTGCCCATATGAGGGGAGGGAGGATACACCCAAAAAAGGTTCATGTTTTGCCGGTACAGATTGATCGTAGTTTTGGTCAGTCGGTTTCTTGCATTATTTCGTAATAGCTTTTCACCACTTAACATCTTTAACTGCTAAACCAGAAAGAGACGTTCACCCCCAACAAAAAAACATGAAAGATACCATAATAAGACAGGAATTTGAAGGGAAAATTAGAAAGAAAATTAAGGTGGGACTAAGGTGAATTTGGAAATTAAGTGCTCTATGAACTGGCTGAAATCAATTCATCGTAGAAAGATGCATATATTGTATTCTAATTTTTCTATGCTTTTTCTTGTCAAAAAAAAGAAAAAAGATTTTGGTGCTTGTCAGACAATTTCAACCATAAATTATGTGTGATTGACAAGTTAAAAATAAACTCCATCACCCGAACCTTGTGGGCCCCCTGTAATATGTGGTCAATGGCGGTCGGAGACGAGAAGTCTTACCGGGGTTAAAAACTAACAGCCATTGGGAGAACACAAAGTGTTGGGAAACTATCTTAACTCAATTTTTCAATGTTTTTTTGTTACAAAGGCACTTTTATATATAGGGGAAAGAGATATTTGCTATTAATAGGGGTTGAACTCATGACCTCTCCACTAAGAAGTCAGGTTCCTAACTATCTTACTACTTCCCCATTGGCAATTTTTCAAAGTTAATCTGCTCTGCTTCAAAGAAGAGTTGATGATCTGCCAACTCTTGCTATCAATTCGTCAAAGTTGTTTAAGGTCCATTCTCATCTAAACTCTGCGTACATTAGCAGAATTCACTCCGCTCAAACTGCGCTCAAACTGCAATTGAGAAAACTAAAACGGAGTTGGCGGATTTACAAGATCAACCACAATATCAAAAAAAAAAAAAAAATCAACCACAGGAGCAATTTTCCCTTTATTGACTCTGAGTGCATTTGTAGGCAATAATGCGCGCAAGTGTTACAGGAATAATTTAGAAAAAAATTATAAACAAAGGTACATATAAAAAGGATATAATATAACTAAATTTGCCGCTGGCCGTGGATTAATTTATAATGTGATTCACGTTGGCGAGATCGCACGACCAACAAGAACCCGCCGGGATTCAGGTGCGCGGCGACTCGTGTTCCATATCGATTGGTTGGATCAGCGTATCACGTGAGAGAGCACGTGTCGACTCCAACGACCTTTTGAAAATTTCACCTTCTACTTTGCTGATATCGCACACAACCCCAACAACTACCGATACTAACCCAGACTCTGAGTTCAGGAGAATCCTAGTGATTTATACCAAATTTGATGCTTCTTGGTTTCGTTCTTAGGTTTTCGTCACTTTCAAGCGCTTATTGGCTCTAACTCTAGGTCCGCATTCTCTGTACGGGAAACCCTAAATTTTGTTTTAGAGTTCGTATTGCTCATTTGCTTCTTTCCCAGTTCTCCCGTGAACGATTTCGAAGATTCAGGAAGTAATGCCACCTCTTTAGGTTTGTTATAGTGATTCACTTTGATTACTCTCCAGATTGAGTCACTTTTCTTATATGTTAGATTGTTAATGCGGACCATACTTCGTTTTCCTTATCTGCTATACTTGAATTGAATGGGAACACTACGTATGACAGAATTCTATTCTTATCCTGGTAAAAGTTCATCATTTTCGTTCCAAATCCCGTGAATAAGTTTCTGGGTTTTTGTCTACAAAATAAGGAAGAAAAAGAGTTCTCTGTTGGGGAGATTTCTTTTGTTTCCTGGTTTGGCATGTTGATTGCAAATGTGTATCAACACAGAAATGAGATTCGGATTTGAGTTATGACTGCTGCGTTAGCTTTTATTTCGGTGGTAGAATTTGGGGTTTAGGATCTGTTACTAGATTTCTCGATCCAGTTGTTCAGCTTCGTACGTTGGGATTTACTGAACTAGTGTTAATTTCGAACTACCAGTGTAGGTAGATGAGGAACATCTGAATGACTAAAATTCTTTTAGCTAGGTTTGGAAAGAATGTGCAATTTGAAGATTTCTGTAATGAAATGTGTATTTAGGAGTCCTGGAATGACGGGAAGCTGATTTTTTTTTGTAGATTGATCCTGCAGTTCTTCAAGAAGGCCTTTTCGCCTATAGGCTGTTTTTTGGGGAAGGCAGAGTTGTCCAACTATGCGGGAGCTATCCTCAACCTACAAGCGTTTGCCAGCAAGGGATTATACGAATGTGTCTGATAAGGAAGGAAATTCAGGTACTTTAGCTCTGTATTGCTCTTATCCATTATCAGAGGTCTCCCTTCATTCCCTAACCTCAAGCGAAAAAGAAAAGAAAAAGGGGGGGGGGGGGGGGAAGAAGAAAGAAACAAAAACTTGTACTCCTGGTGCTCTGTAAAATTTGGAATTGAGAACTAGGATATTGGTCTAACTTGAAAAACGGTAATTAAGATATTATGCCTTGTCCTATGCCTGGTTTTTTAGTTTTTATTTTATTACCTGGGACTTTAAAGCTTTGTTCTTGGAATATTTGAGCTAATGATCCTGAAATTCTTGATCTTGATTCTTATTCGTTGGTGGTTGGAATCTAGGTGCCTCTCTTGAAGTTTCCCCTAGTCTCCTGGTTGTTCGTTTTCCATAATAAAGTATTAACGGAGTTTTGAATCAGTTATCCCATTTGTGCATCAAATTGACACCTTCCAATGATTTGCACCATATCTGGTCCAAATCTTTGGTTCTTCCAGCTTTTTTGCAGAATGCAGTGGGACTCCAAACAATAAATCCCTCATGGCAGCGCTCTTTGCCCCATATACTTGTATCAACCATTGCATCGTTCTTATATGGTTATCATCTTGGGTGCGTCCAACATCGTTGTGAGGATTTTCTTATGCTTTATTTTTCTCATTTGCTTCAAATATGTGGCTTTAGAAGCTTCTAATCTGGATTGTGATTTGTGGTGTCCATTCAGAGTGGTTAATGAAACACTTGAAAGCATTTCTGTAGAACTTGGCTTTAGTGGGAATACCTTGGCTGAAGGTACACTTTCTTGCTATGCTATTTATTTTCTTTGTCCTTCCTGTCTTGATTGTGATTTTAATGGTTGTTCTTTTGTCTAGTGAAGGTTTAGTGGTGAGTACGTGCTTAGCTGGTGCTTTTGTGGGATCTTTGTTTAGTGGTTGGATTGCAGATGGGGTCGGTCGCCGCAGGGCTTTCCAATTAAGTACCTTACCAATGATTATTGGTGCTTCCTTGAGGTATGCATGGCAATATTGATCAAAATGCAATTTTCTCCTCTAACAATGATCTTTAGTGGCTCAAATCTTTAGTACATGTGTGTTTGAAGCTAGCTCTAGAAAGTTATTGCAAACTGAATCCACTTGAGTTTTGCACCTGTTCGGAATTGGAGGTGGGAGAATGGTTGGACTTGTCATTAATGACAGAGGTCCCCTTTATTCTCAACATGAATTGCAATGTAAGGGCAAAAGGTAAACGGGTAAAAATAAATAAAACCGTAAAGCTACCTAGACAAAGAGAAATGTTCCAACCCCGTGGTATTCAATGTTGTATATCTTTTGGGAAACCATTCAGTCTCTTGTGGTTCCCAGTTCCTATTGTCTGTTCATTGCAAGTACTCCTTCCGTTGCTTGTTTACTTTGAGGATGTGCTTTATTCTGATGTTCATGTGGGCTTTCATTTATGCCTCTGATTGATGTTGCCCTTGGAGTCACAAGTGATTTTCATTCTTGGGTTTCAATTGCTACTTCATTCTAGGATTTAAGACCATAAACCCAAAATTAGATCTTTATGATTGCATCTAGAGCTGATCCTGAGTTGTTTCACCGTAGTTTGATGAGTTCTGGCCAACTGTGGGCCGAACCATTTCAGGGAAGAATTGGTATGGTACAGATGAATCACCGGTGCAGCCTACTTACCCAGGTCAATCCTGATACTTACGACCATTCATCTCATAGTTTTTTAGCCATTTCCGGGAATGAAGAGCACTGAAGTTTTTATTTTCGTCTTAAACATGCGCTGCCATATTGTCCTTTCCCTGCAAAAAATGGTAGTCCACTGGTTATGATGACCTATTTCAGTTTAACATTTACTGACATGGAAGCTGTTTTTAAATGAACTATGTGTATATTTTCAATAATTCTATCATTTGCCTAATCATACTTCTTGTACAATTTATTTCCAAATGCCAATCCAAATGTTTCTACTCATTTGCAGTGCCACAACAAAAGCTTTGGGGGGTATGCTTCTTGGGAGGTTTTTAGTTGGAACAGGAATGGGTCTGGGTCCAGCTGTTGCATCTCTCTATGTGACAGAGGTATGACAAGTTGTTTTATTGTTTCCTTAGTGTTAGTGGAGAACTTCTCTATTTGCTGTTATAATTACCTGATTTAATTTTTCCTCATGTAAATAAGCAGGTTTCACCTTCTTTTGTGAGGGGTACGTATGGAAGCTTCATCCAGATTGCAACATGTTTTGGGATCTTGGGTGCCCTTTTCATTGGAATCCCTTCCAAAGAAATTGTTGGTTGGTAGGAGCTTGTACTTGACCAAAGATTTGGAATTTAGACTCTTGTTGTGTGCTTACTTCCTTTCTGCTTGAAAAGTATAGGTTATATTTGATTCTAACCCTTTGAAATTCTTAGGTGGCGAGTCTGTTTCTGGGTATCTGTTGTTCCTGCTGTGATACTTGCACTTGCCATGCAGTTCTGTGCAGAGAGTCCCCATTGGCTTTACAAGGTCAATTGGTTTCAGTTTATTTGTTCTTTGCCTTTCAAATGTTTTGGTTTCTTTCTTGTATTCAACCTTTCTTCATTATGGATAATTATCTCATCTCTCACTCTCTCCCTCTCTCATTATTTTGTAAATATTTCAAAAGCCCAGGAAAATGGTCAGAACCAGAACCGACTCTCTTCCAGGCAGATATAGGCTCTGATGAAAACTGTTAGAATTGTGTCTTCCTTTTCCACTCTTTCCTGGGTATTGTGAGAGAATCTGTTATCAGGGACTTCCCTAAAACCATAGCTGGTTGTGGACAGCTGCCTCTTCATTTTTAAAGTTATCAAACAAGCAGCTTCATTTCAGGTTCAGCAATTGGTGCTTCTTATTTGATATGGACTTCAAGATGATTCTATACATAAGACATGGGGTCATTATAGTTGAATCATCAACCTTTCCCTACTACTTATGAGAGCTAATGTTTGAAATTGAATAAAAACTAATGTCTGAAACTAATAAATAACTTTTTCGACAATATTCTTAGTTTTGATTTCTTGACCATCCAGCTTAATTTCCACCGTATCTAATGGCTGGTCAGAAGTCATGTATTTCTGTCATATATCATTATAATGGTTGAATAACTAAAGTTGATCTACATGTTAGGAATTTCTTGATCCTTTTATGCCTGAACTGTATATGCTATTTCAGTAGAAGAAAAAAATAAATTCTGAAAATGATTTGATTACTCTTGTAGTTTAACTAATGATCTATAAGCTTATTTTTCATGATCAGATTATAAAGGTTCACATTGAATATTCTATAGCAGCAGATAAATCCAGTACACTAGTAAGATAAGATTGTTAATGATGTTTTTAATGTAGGCTACCGGGCTATATGCTTAGAAATTTTTAGACTGCCCACAGAATTAAAAAAATAATGAGTTGTGGCACAAAAACCAAAACAGTAAAATATCCCAAACCTGTCATGTTATGAAAAAGTTCCTGTACAGACTATCATGGGGACCAAATGAACATTCAATGATGTGCTTTAAAGTTGCAAGAAGGTTCATGGATGAAGGACAAAAGGCAAACGAGATAGTTGATTGCTGAAGGAAGAACACCAAAGGCTATAGTTTATGAGGACAAGAAAAATAAGAAATCTTGAAAGGGGGATTGAAGGAAAAGTTAAAGACTTCATGGTATTAGAATTTGGTGGGAGATATTAATTCTCATAGTAGACTATGCTTTTTAGCCAAGATCATTACTTCATCAGATGCCTTGGGGTGGGGGTGACCCAGTTAACAAACTGACATTATTCCTTTATGTGAGCTTGGTATTTTGCTTAAATGACAGTTTTTATTCAAGAACTCTCAGGGTGGTAAACTTTTAAATAAAAATTTAGTGATTAATATTCTGCAAACATGTAAGTAGGATGGAAGAATTTTTTGAATGGCATCTTAAGAGAAACCCCAAGGCAAGTAAACTGATTTTTTTTTACTATTGTTTAATGATCCACAAGACAGGACTAGTGACTCTTAAAAAAAATGCTGAATATTAGCATATAACAAAAGTTGAATTAGTTTTGTGCTTTTGCTGTTTGTGTGATTAGTGCAGCTGCACTAAGCCACTAACATCAGAGTTTTTTTTTTTGGGGTTGGGGTGGGGGGGGGGGGGGGGGGGAGGGTCAATGGTTAAATGTCCAACAATGATTTGTGGATGCTAGGCAACCAAGAAAATGCACATCTGTAGGATATAAGTAAATCAAGGTGAGGGTATTGAGTAGGAGAAGTGAATCACTAGTGAGAAGTGAATCACGGTGCAGTTACAACCGTACAAGGCTCTGAAGGTAGAATATTAGAATGCTAATGGTTACAAAAAGTTTGAACCCTTGTACTTGAATAGAGGAATGTCCTCTTAAGTGCAAATGTGGAAATTCTTTGGCCTCCCTGGTGCAGTCTGGTCATTGTTGGTTTTTGCTTGATTTATTATTTCATCGCAATATTATATATTTGTCATTATTTCTTCATTATGAAGGGTGCAGCCTTTTTTTTTTCTAGGGATGAAGAAAGGAGTAGTTTGTTTGGTGGTTTCCTAGCAAATCAGGCCTAATTTATAGCTATTAATTCCATCCATTGTGAATGTCATAAAAAATGTACAGAAGTAGCTTCTTACAGTTATGTATATCCATGGTACAGCGAGGAAGATATGCAGAAGCTGAAGCAGAATTTGAGAGGCTCTTAGGTGAATCACATGTCAAAAGTGCTGTTGGTGAACTTTCAAAGTTGGATAGAAGTGATGATGTTGAAGCTGTAAAGTACTCGGAATTATTCCGTGGTCGTCATTTCAAAGGTTGTTGATTATATTTGTTCCATGGTGTCATGAATATTTTCTTATTTCCATGCTCTGTCATTCACTTTTCCTTTTTATGCAGTTGTTTCTATTGGGTCAACCTTGTATGTTTTCCAACAACTATCTGGTATTAATGCTGTATTCTATTTCTCTTCAACTATCTTTAAAAGAGCGGAGGTACCATCAGACCTGGCAAACATCTGTGTAGGAGTTGCAAATTTGTTTGGTAAGGACTAAACCCGGACATTTTCTTATGCTGAAATTTTCAAGAACCCTAATTCTAACTGGTTATTTTCAGGGTCAATTGTTTCGATGATTTTGATGGATAAAATGGGACGGAAGGGGCTTCTTTTGGCAAGCTTCATAGGCATGGTAATTTTCATTGACATTTGCCAGAGATATTTCTCTTATACACCTGCAATTTTAGTCAGGTTCTATTTACTGGAATCATAGAATATAAATAGCAATCAACCTGGTTGGATATGATATACAAACTGGGTTTTTTTTCTTCCCTTCTTATTATTACTTCCCTTTTCAAAGAACCTTTTAGAGAGGTAGGCCTTGGTGCAATGGTTAGGTTTTTTTCCACTGTACCAATTGGCCTTGGATTTGAGTCTCTGGAAACAGCCTCTTTGCAGAGCATTGGTACACCTTCCCTTCTCACCCCTTTTTTTTTTGGAATCTCTTTTTAGATGGCTGCCCTCATTTTTGGTTTTCTACACATTAAATTTCAAGAGGTGTAGCTTTATGCCTATCCACTTGGAGTTTTGGATGAATAACTTCCCTCTGGTGTCATGAATTCAAAGGCTGATACTTACCTGTTTTCATTTACCAACAGGATAATTTAGACTACCTCCAGACATTCCCCTTGAGACTTAGCACGCTGTCTGATGCATGTTTGGATCTGATATATCTGACATGAACTTTTGCATTTGTTTGATTCAGGCTGGAGCAATGGGAATCCAGGTCATTGCAGCAAGCTCTCACTTACCAGGCTTCATAGCTTTATGTCTGTCTATCGGTGGGATGTTACTGTGAGTAATGATGATTTAAAGATGATGTTAATAATAAGTTCCATACAGGACCAACTTCTAGGTTCTCAGATGCTATTTTCTCACATAATGAATGAGGCTGAGGAAAAATATTCCACTCATGCAGCTGGTTTGTAGCTTCTATACCTGGCTATCATATAATTGAGGATTTCTGGAATTTGGCCAGAAGTTATGGCTTCTGGTTGGTCCCTGGCTGAAAATTAACTACCAAGAACTTTTAGTTGAATCTTGTCAAAAAATTGATAGGGGGTTGAACTTTTTCTAGGTTTTGATTTGCATGGTATAATGCATACTCTCCTACTAATGTTGAGTTTCAGAGCGACCTACCAAATCAGTGGATTTCCTTTTCTGTGTAGTTAATGTTCAGGGTTGCATAAAAAAACATCATTTATACTCCCAGTCAAGTAAGCTTTTCACTGTTGATGCCCCTTTTTTGAATCTCATATCAAATACCTCTGGTTAGGCCGATCATTGGATGGGAAGCGCTTGGATAAGGTGACACAGTTCAAGTCCCACCTACATTCTACCTCTGTTATAGGACTTTTACCTTTATGATCTCCGTAATAGAATTTTCAACATAAATTAAGGCTTTATATGTCCACATGGAAAAATGGATTAAGGGCGGAAATGTAGGTGATGAATTATGACATGTTCACAAAATTAAAGTGCCTATGAATATGCTGCGTGAAAGATATTTGGGCTATCAGACAATGTAAGGGAAGCCTTTTCCCTTTCTAGATTGGCTTTCATACAATTTAATACTGCATTGACATAGTAGGGTTCATCACATTTCACCAAAAGATTTCAACCAGGTTTTAGTCTAGAGTTACAAAAATGACAAGTTTTATTACAGAAGCCAGACAACTAATGAAATTTACTACTTGGAGGCTGTTGCCTTGTCGGTCTAATCATGTGATGTAGAAATTAGAAAGAATTGGTTCTAGGAATTTGTAAGTTCGGATTCTGCAGTTCTCAAGGGTGCACTGTAACGTCGTTGATTTGTTTGAGTTAAACTAGTCACTGGTATGCAGAAGACCCTTAGACTTTGCAAATCGGTTTCTTGTCTTTGGCATTTTTGTGGAACTGATCATAGGGTGAGGAGCACGAAAGACTTTATCCCAAACAATGGAACCAAGTTGGAAATCAATCTAGGACTTTCTTTGTTTTGACTGACCTAAGCTAGCAATATAATCAGGGACTCCATATGACACAGAGTTTTGGAGAATGAATCAGTCACAGGAAAAGAATCCATATTTCTGGTAAAAACCATTGGAATGTGTGCACTAAACAACTCTAAGCAAGATATAGTTACAATGATAGTCTTAGAACAGTTTATTACTAGAGTTATTTGGTAATTTTCTTCCAATCTTTGTTTTTAGAACTGTTTATCAGTAGCAATTGGTATGGTAACTAAAGATTATTTTTGCAGGTTTGTCTTTACTTTTGCAGTTGGTGCTGGTTCAGTCCCTGGTCTGCTGCTTCCTGAAATTTTCCCTAGCAGAATTCGAGCAAAGGCTATGGCAGTCTGTCTATCAGTACATTGGGTATTGCTTTCTTGTTGCTCAAAATATCCCGTCTCACTTGGCAAGTCTGAAAATTGAAATCAAAATGAGGGAAAACTGAGCGACTCTGAATATTTTCTGATCTTGGACTTTGGCTTCAAAGTTTGTTCTTTTGTCCTGCCAACTTGATGAGTTTGATAAGATTGGTTTGAGATTTTATGAAAAAGCTTATGAATGATACAGTTGTCTTTTCTAGTGAAATGTCAATTGACCAGTGCATGCCTTATGTGTCTTAGACTCTTAGAGTCCCAGTTGCTTCAACTCATGAACTTAACATACCTTGTTTTTAATGAATTTTTCTGAATCCATTTTCAGGTTGTGAATTTCTTTGTGGGATTATTGTTCTTGCGTCTACTTGAAGTACTTGGGCCACAAGTTCTGTATTCAATCTTTGCTACTTTTTGTGTGATGGCAGTGGTTTTTGTGATGAGGAATGTCATTGAAACCAAAGGAAAATCCCTCCAAGAAATTGAGATAACTCTTCTTCCACCAGATGTCATTTAAGGTATTTTTCTCGTCATGAATACTGTGCCTTCTATCTTTTCATTCTTGGAAACAGGATTTTGTTGACCTGAGTAATTGGCTTATGTTTCTGCTGAATTTGCTAGAGACATACATAAAGATTGCTCACAACTTACACTTCATCCATCTAGTCTTTTTATCCTTTTTTTCCCCTGCTGATGTCTGAAAGAGAGTTCTTATGATGACTAAATCTTAACCATTCTTTGTAAATTAATTAATGGCTTTATTTTTCCTTCAGGGAGATGGACAACTTGGAGAATTCTCATCTCATGTAGGTGATGATGGGCCTGGTTTGGTTGATTTGCTATTTTTGTCGAAACTTGTCCATGTCGGTTGATATACACAGATTTTGGTTGGGACAAACCTCAAAGCTTTTTGTTGATCAGGCGGTGGTTGGGTTGGTGTAATGTTCTTGAGAGAATCTTGTGTGAATGTATCGAGAGCAATATGATGTCAATGTAGCTTTCCATCTTTAACACGCTTACAGATGATTCTTTCTTTGTATGAGGATATTTGAGTGTTATTAATTGCTATAATTAAGAATAAGATGGATCTGTCTGTTCATGACTCATACAAGACTTGCAAGTGCAGTTTGCATTCCCATCTTCCCTTAAATGCAATTTCCTCTTTTTGGGGGTTATGTTAGGGAATATGGATGTTTTGAAGCTCCAATTAGATGGCTGGTTCAAAATCTTTAAATGCTTCACTGGTTGTAAACGTTCCAAAGAAAATAGTCTAAATGTATAATACTTGTGCTCCCGTTTCTGGAGGTTTAGCAGATTCAGAGATTAATATTTGAAATTTTACTTGTATAACACTTGCATTTCTTTGAGAGACAACACAGGACAAGTCTGTTGCAAAAATAAATGAATAAGATATAAGATGTCAATCATAAATAAGAAAGGTGATGTACATTTGGGGCTTGTGTGATCAACGTCTTCTTTTAAAGCTCAAAGAAAAATTCTATAGGACTGGCATATGGTGTTGGGCTATTAAAAAACATCATATAGATAAACTTAATGTAGTAGAAATGAGGATGCTAAGATGGATGAATGGCAATGCTAGGAAGAGGATAAGATGAAGAACGGTCATTGTTAGAATTGGTCTCCAAATAGTTCCAATAAGTGATAAGCTACGAGAATGTTGTTTGAGGTGACACGGCTACATTCAACGAGACCTGTAAATACCCTTATACAGACTATTGCAGAGAAGTGATTTAATCCAGATTAAAGAAATTAAAAGAGTTAGGGACACATAGACCTAAGATAACGTCTAGAAAAGTCATGAGAAATGATATCAAACAAAGCTGATTGAATGACAATAATTCATGTAGTTGATCCTATTTAATTGGGATATCGATAAGACTTCTTCTTGTTGTATGTTAATTAGCTATCAAACTCGTAGGGTCTCTTGAAAATCATAAAGTAATTAAGCAGTTTAATAACAAATAGGGATCTCAAATTCAGCCAACGCAGAGCTGTTCTAGTGGTTGGAACCAACACCTCTTAGTGAAGAGATCGTGGGTTAGACTCTCGCTGAGGCATTATTAATATTTCCATCCCCACCACTTGAAAAAAAAAAAAAAAAAAGAGATCTCAAATTCAAATGCAAACTCACCCACCACTTGAAGTTTCAATGGAAATCTGAGAGAACAGGGAACAACCATTGAAATACGGGAAAAGACATTAAATTCAAAAGGGTCAACCTAGCCAAACCCTTCATCCGCTATCTGAGTGCTTCACTTCGGCGTGAAACAAGATTTAATTTTACATTTCTTCTTCTTCTTCGTATAGTCACGAACCTGTGCATTGTGTCCTTTTTTCGTGCATGCATGCTCTTCAGGTGCAATGCCTGAGGCTGATCCAACAGCTAAAGAAATGGACATAAGGTGCTGACACGATGGGAATACTTCTTGATAATTACCTCATGAGATTTCATTTGATTTTAACCTCTTGTGTGGATCATAATTATTTTCTATTCCATAATAGCTAGAGGTTGTAAAGAAGGATGTTTAGCTGTTCACCTTTTGTGACAGACAAAACCTTAGGCAGAAAGGATGTTTATTGACAGGATGCTTGGATTAATGGAAAGAAGGTGAACATAAGTGTTATTCTAAGACCCAAGTCCTCTCTGTCACAATGAGCCTACTCATGATCGAAAATGCATTAGAGGTGAGGAAGGAAGAAATCAGAGTTATAGTTCCCCTGGTTCTGTAAAGAAGTCATCAATGGCTTGTTCCAGAATTAGAGTTCCACTGGTAACTCTCTGTCACATGACAAGATGTATCTTTTCTATAAAAAAAAATCTCAACAAATTTAGTGGGACTATCAAAATCATCTAGTGATGGCCAAAAAATAACCTTAATAATGGAGAATTTCTCTTTCAAACATAGGATTAATTTGGCCTACCATATATGTGTTTTTCATCAATTCAAGTACAGACCCTAAATGAATTGTTAATATTTTATTGAAAAATTAGAATTAACTCCACTATATATGCACAATATTTATATTTGTATTAATAAAAGGAACAAAATCCAGATGCATTCGTTACATTTCTTTTGGGTTTCCAGGGTTCCAGCACTTGCTATTGGAACTTGAGGCACTTCGAGATGCTGTACTTTCTGTTGTTTCTCTACATATTTTGCAAAGTTGTGTTTTATTTAGATTGCCTTGCAGCTGTATTAGCTGTGAATGTCCAGATCCAATGTCTTGATTGGCTAAGTTTGTGTGTTTTTGCTTTATTAGTAGGTTTTGTTATTCGCAGGTCAATTTTATATTTCTAGCTCGTAATTCATAGAAGTTCATGCTTAATAGGGTCTGGTGGCAATCTCTATTTGCTTTCTTTGTAAGTTCTTCTGTTTCTACCTCTAGAATCATTCTGGAGAGCTTAATATAAGTTTTATTTTGACCCAAAAAAGGAAGAAGAAGAGGAAGAGACAAGATCAACCATCATCCAAGAAAACCGTCAGAGATGTGTGGAAAAACCACTGCCGACCTGCATAGTTATACTCCTTTCACACCCTTCAATCTTATATTTAAAAGAAAGATTCATCTATGAGTACTAACAAGGTAAAACAAAAGTATAAAAAAATTATAATCCTTACTCTTGCAGGTAGAAGATCTCTCATCTTCATTAGTGTAGGTGTACCTTAAAAAAAAACATAGGGAATGTAATTTTAGAGCGAAGGATAACGATCGAGGGTCTTGGCTTCGAAACATAGGGAAGGATTTCAAGATTTTGGGTTTCAGTGAAACATTTCATAATAAAACACTTAAAAGAAGAGAATCCTTCGGTGGTGACTCAACAACTAAAGCTCATATGTACTTCTTAACGTCTGAACATTTTTTGTCATTGAATAATCAGAACACACAGAAGAACATATATATAGGAATAAAGATGACGATGCTTTTCTTAAAGTGGGATTCCACTGTTGTAGGCATCATCATCTGGACGACTGGACGTGCATCCAAGAAAACTTTCATGGCTTATTCAGAATGAAAAGACAGACGTTTTTGTTATATGTATTCATCTTTTTCTTCACTGGGAAATGTATCTTCAAGACCATTCGTTCTTTAATCCTTATGGAGTCTCCACCAATGAAATCGTGCAACCAGTCGACACCCAGTTCACCGTGATATCTGGGTGCAGCTTTTTTACGCTTTGTGGCCTTGTGGGGTTTTCATAATTTCATGTGTGGTCATCTCACGCAGATTTTCATGACCTCAAACCCTGTGGTTATTTACTTATTTTCAGCTTTATCGTAAAACTGATCACGGAAGAGGAAACCTGATCGTCTAATCAATCAAAGTAGAAATCAAGTTAATTTGAGAATCTGAAAAAACCTTGAATAAGGGAATCAACCACCATTCTTGTGTTTAGAAAACCTTAGTTTGACGATTTAGGTTTATGGTCAGTCTTTATTGACATTACACCGGATTTAATGGGAATTCATTCAAATTATCCTTAAGGAGCTTGATCCCTACTTGGGGGTTGAGGGTTGATGTCTTGATGATATGATATAGGTTGATATGTATCGATATCGATTGATATTGTATCGTTTCGTCCAATGCAAACCAATCAAACTCGATTATTTTTAACCTTTCTTATTTGCTTAGATTGTTTTTTTTTGGTTGATGCATCAAACTTGATTTTTTTCTTCCTTAACAAATTTTACTCAAATTGTTGAAAGTCTATTGTCTCGACATACTATTCTCTACTTTAACGTTTGTACTTTTTCTAAGTCGAGGTCAATATACTGTAGTCTATTGTCTTATTACATACTATTCTCTACTTTAACGTTTGTGCTTTTCCTCAGTCGAGGTCAATAGACTGTTTATTGTTTTGAAAGTGTACCCTTTTTTTGTTGATCATTTTGGTGCCATTTCATGTCTGGTTACAACACACAACGCTGTATGAAAAATATGATAGATCTCTTAAAAATCACTTGATTGATAAAATGCCTGATATTAATACTTTAAACCTTAATGGCTTTATTACCCTATATGCATTTGTAATATAAAAGAATACAAACTAAGGAGATCTTACCTATCTAGAAGAATAAATTAGTTTACCAAAAAAATATTTAATTATGGAGCAAGGAGAAGAAGCCACCCTTAGGGACACCAATGTGGAATGGCATTTTATGCCTATCTCTATATTTTATTATTAAAAAATATATTTTAATTAATTAGTGCCAATGACCCTCTGGCATTCTTTTTTATTTAATCTAAGCCCTAGGATCTTTGGGGTAGTGACAAGAGATTTAGGTTTTCATTTTTCTCCCTATAAATATGTAGTTATACTATATTTTAGAAGCATAGTAGGTGCAGCTTTCCCCCTTTACTTAATGATTCTCCAGTTCGTAAATTGGATTGCAGCTTTCCGCCTTTGCTAAGCGATCTTCATCGTTCTAATGTCTGCCCTACTCGATTACATATCTGGAAGAGTGTGCTCTTGGTTCTCTCGATACATAGCTTCTACAAGCTTGTATTAGCTTCTCCTTTTATGTATTTTTGGTTCATCGATCTATTGACCCTAAATGGATTCCTTGTGATAGGCGGCCATTAGATCTGTTTCAAGATTTTTGTAGCCTTCATATCTTTTATCCAAAATAATCAGTGCCTAGATTTTCTACCCAAAAAGAAAAAAAAAAAAAAAAATCTTTGCTCCGTAGTAAACCCTTATGTCGGTGCAAGTTTGACTCACTCTTCCCCTACAACCCTTATTTCGCTAGAAAAACCTAATTTTCACCGGCGAAATGGGTTTTCATCCGTGAAATTAGTAAGGTGCTATCTTTGCGTATTAAAAAGTCCAACCCGTAAGAAAAACATTTCTTATGATAAAAAATCTAATGGAGAAGATCCAACAGTACTCATGAGAGCGTGAAAGCATCAGAAGCAACAGGCTGATAAGCCTCATTCAAGGTCAAGCAGGTAATTTTCCACCTTTATCATGATTTCAATTATTATTTATTTTTCAAATTGTCTTTTTCCCCCTTTTTGTTGCCATTATAGTGATCAAATATTGATTTGTCAAGTTATTGAATGTTTCAATTTTAGCTATTATAGAATTGCCTAAGTAGGCATCTATAAGTTGTTAAATATTTTCTTTTACTCGTTATGACACTCAGTTTAGGATTTTTGATAGGTCATGCTTGATGTGTTGGTCAAGTATTCATTTGTTGAATCTTTGTCATAGGTTAAGTCCTAGTGACAATCTCTTTGAAAATAAGGGTATGTTTTTGTACATCTAACCATTTTGCCACAGTAGTAGATCGAGGTACAGTAGGTAAAAAACCTTGAGAAAAGAAAAATAAATTCTTATTCCCAAACAACATGAAAGAAAAATAGTTTTTTTTTCTTTTAAAAAATTAATTGTTTGTGATTATACTATGAATTCAATATTATTATTATTATTTTCTGTAAAATAAGTCGAAGTTGACTTTTAAGTAATTAAGAAAACCTAATATATGACATGCTTGGCAAAATACAACTGTAATAAGTTTTCATTTTGTTTCTTACCAATTACAAAACATTTCTTTTGCAATAACTATACAAAACTTTATCAGTTCTACTGTTCATAGTGTGATTTGAAAACTTAAACTAAAAATTTTCTTTTTCTACTAGACTTTCCAAAATGAGATTTTTAAGTGAAAAAAAAAAAAAAAAACATTCACACACACAACATTTAGTATTTTTTTTTTCTTTCCCTTTTTTTTTTTTTTTTTTTGGGTTTTCAAGACCTACCTTAAGTATTACTTAAAGTATCCTTATTTTTCTGTTGGGGGTAAGGTTTTAGGTTACCTTAGTTAAATCTTGAAAACCTATGATCATGAAAATTATATATATATATATATATTTTTTATTTATTTATTTTATATATATTATTATTTATTTTATTTTTTTTGGGGGAGGGGGACAGGCAGATGGTTTACATGAAAATATATGATTCCAAAGTAAAGATTAGAGAATTTACTTCCTTTTGCATAGGATTCTATTTACATTGGAGTACTCGATCATCAATCTAGCTTTATAGAAAGTACTCCAAAAAACATTTGGAAAAATAAAGAAGTTCATTATCATCACCATCAAGAAGTTGGAACGGGCAGTAAACGGAAAAGACGCATTGGGACCTCATTATCTTATTACCAGTTACGTACTGTTATTGCTATATTCTTATTATACTGCAAAATCAAATGATGGTTTCTTCCTATAACCCATCAATACCCACTTCACCTTCAGGGTCCCTTTCCATATATTTCAAACTATAGCTATACCTTTCTGGGTAGATGGCAAGATCTTAATAGACTAAAAACTGTAGCTTTAAGCAGAAGATCATGGCTTTCCTGGGGGAAAAAAAATTCTCTTTTGATTTAGTGTTCAGTTTACACGAATGGGAACTGTACTGTAATAATGTCTTAGGAAGCATTCATTTAAACAACCTGAAAAAGGTAAAGAAGAGCACGTAGAGCTTAGGGTTTCTAACTCATTATTCTTCTTTATAAAAGGCCTAATCTTTATTATGTTTTTCTAGAAACCACACAATTTCCTCACTTCTGATAATCATATGACCCAGTAAACCCACTTCAACCCACTCATAAAAGGGTTCCCCCTTTCTCCTGTTTGGGTTAAATATTATAAAAACCCTAACTTCCATATTCAAGTACAGACTAAAGATCTATCCAGATAAGAAAAACCCTAAAAGTAAAAGCACAAAAGTTCCACTATCTAAAATTTACAGTATTGTGTACTTCCCGTCTCTTCTGACGACTAAACTAAACAAGGCAGGCACCATATAGTTTACTGCAAAAGGCATTCCATCACTTTACTCTGATGAATTACCAGCACAGACCCAAAAAGAATAGAGAACAACACAACCATTAACCCACCACATTAACCTTTTCTTGGGGACCTTAACCATTTAATATCATCTCTATCATCATTCATGGAGTGTTGGTCATCATCTCACCTCCTTTATCTATACACAAGAGCACTCTCTCTTGTAAAAAACTTTATTTTTATAACTTATATATGGGTAGAAATCCTCCAACATCAATAGCTTCGTGCCTAAACCTCCTTTTGCTGGTTTAGTTTTTGATGTCTGAGTAGAAGGATTCCCCACTCTTTCTCCCTGCACAGCATGTATATATTCATGCCTTAAACCTCCTTTTGCTGGTTTAGTTTTTAATCTCTAAGTAATTTTGATGTGTGAGTAGAAGGATTCCCCACTTTTTCTCCCTGCACAGCATGCATATATTCATGCCTTAAACCTCCTTTTTACTGGTTTAGTTTTTAATCTCTAAGTAATCTCTCAATCTCTCTCTCTCTCTCTCTCTCTCTCTCTCTCTCTCTCTCTCTCTCTCTCTCTCTCTCTCTCTCTCTCTCTCTCTCTCTCTCTCTCTCTGTGCTTGTGGGAGCAGAGGTATCAAAGCATTTGCTTTTCTTTTCTGGAGAAGACGGAGAATTTAGGATCATCAAGGGAAGACTTGGTGAGTCTTGTGTGGTTTATTAGGCAGGGTAAAATCTAAACTTATAAACCTAACTTCTGGAGTAATCTTCTTCAACAAAACCCATTGATTCTCTGTGACATTTCAATTCGGCTGACATAGTGAACCAAAAGACAACCCTACCATGCGTCATAAATGGAATTATTGTTGGCCCACGAGCATAATGAGAAGTGGTCGCCATTGTATTATTGCTCTGTGACGCTTCACGTCATGTGTTATTTTGTATATGATAATGGTTAGATCCACAGTCATGTACGTTTAAACATGATAGCACAAAAACAATGTATGCATGCACTGCAGGTATGATTGAGCTCTGTTGGTATGTGTGATGTAGTGAGAGAGCTCTCACAAGTCGTATAGTCCTTCTCATTGATATTGATTTTGTTATTATTATTTTCTTCATGCATGATTATAACCAGTGAAACTAGGGTTTCAGATTGGGTTGTGTAAGTATAGAACAAACATTATAGAATATAAATGATGCAAGCTTGACTTTCACTGTCCTACATATAAATTTGAAGTGGAGTGGCTTGGTGGGCCCTTACACAAAGCCAAGCTGACCAGCCAAATCAATCAAATTTGAACCAGCCCAGGTGGAGGGCTGGTAAGCCATATACACCTAATTAGAGGATGACTCTTTAATTAAATTCTTGAATTTTCCAAAGGGGTTTCAAATCTTGAATTTTGGTGAACATTTTGTTCTTTATTTTGGAAAGAAATTTTTTAGTTTCTCCTTTTGAATTGTTTTACAATTTTTGGATGATTTTGAGGATTTTATTGGATTGATATAATTTTAGAAGGTATCCCCAGACATCCCAATATATAGCATATTAGGAAGGATATTCTGCCTTAACGTGAATTAGTATTTGGGAGGATTTATTTATTGTATAAGTGAAGTAAATGCATTCTGATATGGAATTTATGCAAGAAAAAAAATTAGGGTTTACCTTGATTAGGGTTTACAGCAGTAAGCTAAGGTTTTGAATCATTTATAGATATATGAGCTAGTCATTGTAGCCCAGAACTGGAGCTTCCTCCACCATTATTATTCTATTCTTCTGTTAATTCTTGCTTTTATTTTTCAAGTTTTGTGTTTAGATCAATGCTTCCATGTTTTTAAATGGTGATGTTATTGATACTAATTGTCTGCTACACTTAGGTAAGGAACTCTCTACAGGCTTCCTTAGTTGCTTTGAAAGCTACCTTGCTTCACCTTTATTAGACCATTCTCTCTCTCTCTCTCTGTCTGTCTCTCTCTCTCTCTCTGTGTGTGTTCTTTAAAGGTGCAGTACAGACTGCAGACCATGTTCCCAGTAGGTCCAACATCAGAGCTGAAACCAAAGTTCAACTAGATCTTACTAGTAACTTCACCCTGTTTAAGAAAAAAAGAAAAAGAGCCATTAAACTATTTACCTGACTGGTAGAGCAGTTAAAATTACTGTTGTAAAACAGTTAGAATGACCATATTTAACCAGTTTCCATCTTATTTCACTACTGGTGCTGTGCTAGAGCAGTAGAGCTTACTGTTTACAGGAAATCTCATTCAAAGATAATGTGCAAAGATACTGTGAATCTGTGATGACCCCATTTCTCTCTCTGTGCGTGTCTCTTTACCGTACCTGAGAATTTTAAGGCAGTAAATTTACAGAAGGTCAAAGGAATCTCTTTTATGACTTGTTAGGTTTAGGGTATAGACTAGACAGAGAAATTGACAGACTTAGGGTTAGGGTTTCCCATTCTCACTTTCTCGGTTTGTCCTTTTCTCTAACGCATTTGTGACCACTCAGTTTAGGGCTCTTATAATTAATTAAAGGTGATACCCGTTCGTCTCCTTCACATTTCGCACGCAGACACTCTCTCTTTCTCTCTCACACACGCGCTTATTACGTTGAGATGACGACAAAATGGATAAATGGAATTTTAAAATCCTCTTTTTGCGGATAAAGTGATATGGAAATAAAAGAAAAGAAAAGAAAGAAAGAGACGCTCCACTTTTTCTCGTGAGCATCGAGAAACCTTTCACTTCCAAGTTCCAACTTCCAACCATTCAAAACCCTAGAACAACTAGCTAGGGTTTCAACGACTTGCGCACTGGAATTTTTCTCAGGCAGCTTCGAATTTTGTCTCCAAATTGATGTTATCAGTTTCGTCTCGTGAAGCTCTTTCGTTTTATATATTTCTCAAAGCAGGTCGTCTCTGAGTCATCGAGCCCATGTGAGTGATCGTTTCGTCTCATAGTTTAGACTTCTGTAACTTGTGTTTTTATTTTTTCTCCTAACCCTAATTTGTTCTTCTTGTTGAGTAGCGTTTACGATCCGCAATGTGATGATCGATTCGAGCTGTGGTTGAGCTCAGCTTCGTTTCTCCTCCGTTTGTGGGCTTTCTAATTAGATATCAGCTGCAGGAGTTCTTTGCTTTAAATTTCATTTTGTCCTGGTAAGGGTTAAAGTGTTTCTAATATTATCTGAAGTACCTGCTTGCTTAATGTTGTGGGTTTCTTCTGTTTAGAAGTGCAAATTATGTGGATCAACTGCCGTTAATTTGTTTTCAGTTTCATGATTTTATGGTTGCGATCGGGTTCACAGAACTGCAGTTTGAGTTAGTTCCACCTTAAAAATTTTTAGGTGCTATAAATGAACAATTGATGCTAATGGACTATATTGCATGCGACATCATATGGTTAGAGATTGAAATTCGCTTTTGATAAGGTTTCTTGTATAGTATGGACTGTTATTTCCTATCTTGGATGTATTTTCCTTGTTTTGGATTGTTGGCGTTTAAGGCATTGAATTCTATATATTATTCACAAGCTCCTCCACGGTTTTAATTAAGAGAAAATATAATTCTTTTTCCATTTAAGGTTTTACAGTTGTGCCTTGATATTAAGCTCGTCCATGGTTTTTGTTTTCCTGAGGAAAAAAAAAAGTTAAAGGAGCACCATGGAGGGGCTTATTATCATTCAGGGTATCTTCTTTTTCCTGGTCCATGGTTTTGGTTGACGGCAAAAATGATTATTCTCTCTTTGGGATTGATTCTTTTTCTTAATCTGTCCTCTTTATTTTTTTATTATTTGTCTTGTCTTTGTGAATTTAAGAGGGAACAAATTTTGGGCTTGCAGTGTTATCCCTGTGGTTTTCCAAGATGGAGGTTAATGTTGCGGGGGAGAGCAACTGTGAAAAGGATGATTTCATTTCTCTAGCGAAAAAGTCTGGTGTTGGAATAGTCCGGTCCTTCCCTTATGCTGTTCAAAATTCCATGGAAAATGAATGTGAGCATTTTTCAATCCGGTAAGCCTCAAACTAACTTTATTGTCTCCTTGCCTTTACTGGTGCATAAATGTTCTTAGCTGTTTTCTCTTTTCCTGAATAAACAGACGGCTAGTTGTGCATGTAATATGTATGTTAAAATGCCAAGTTTTTATTAATTAGGGTGCTATGCTTCTTTCTATTTTCAGAATTGGGATTAGTGTTGTAGTAAACCGCATGATTTTTTTTCCATGATTATTTTCATTCTTGATGTAAACTTGGAGAATCTATTTATATGGCATTTATCTGAACAGATGGAATTATATTATTGTTTCTTCTGATTAAATACTCAATAGTTATCATTTTCAAGTTAGTCTACATGTTTCAGGTAAGGTGTATCAACTCATTCTAACTGATTACAGACAAGAAGTCCCTAATAGAGGAGTCAAAAGTGCACTCAATTCATATCGATGTTCTTATGGAAAACCATCTACAAACGCACTTAGGTTGATGAGAGAACACTTTTGGACTCACATATTCACATTTTGTTCCTAAGATCTTATTTAGTGTTGGTGCTTTATAATCTATAATTTTTATCCTTAGAATCTGAAACATCAACCAGTGAAATATAAACCTTTCCTTTCCTGTTAAGAATGTACTCATTCTTTTGTAAGATTGTTGGTCACTCACCTATTGGTCTAACTTGGTTATCATCAGTTCCTGACCAATAAATAGACTGTGTCATTTCATTTGAAGGTTCAATCTCTTTGGTCCTCTTGGAAAGTTTATTCCATTGGAGAGCTTGATGTAGCATTAAATTGGCTTATTAGTTGGAAAAAGTCAGTCTCGCTGCAGATTCTAAACATGTTGTGGTTGTTGTCCTAGTATAGTTCTACTCTTGGGTCTTTGGGCTTTGTTCCTGGTAGGCTGCTTCTCTGAGCTGTTTTATGCTGTCTCTCTTACAAACTCATTTGGTATATGTACAGTGGATACGTTTCTGAGGTTCGTAAAAAAGACATGAAGATCTGTTGGCCATTTCCTACTGTTCGTGACCATAACAAATTGAAGGAACAAATGCTTCCTCATCTACATGTTCCTCAATTCAGATGGTGGCAGTGCCAAATCTGCCTGGGGAAGACTGAGGCCAAAGAAAATCCAATGGAAACTGGAGTAGTTAAAACTTGTCGCTGTAGAGTTTGTGAAAACAAAACCAGTACTTCATCTGGGATCCTTTTTTCTTCATCCTGTGGCGATGCACAAAAGTTGCATTCTAGCTTTCAGGAATCATCTGAAGTCAACATTGCTGACCCACAGAAATCCAGATCAGATGTGTCTCTACCTGTGAAGAATGGCAAAGATTGGCTGACAGAATTGTGGAACAACAAAAAGAAGAGAGCTGGAGTGGTGGACCTCATCATGGAAGGTCAGTTTTGTCCAGTCTTACCAAGTTGTTATATGAAGTTTAACTGTATTTTGTTTCCTGCAGATATTCATAGATCTTCTGGCACTGTTGCAGGAGAAAAGATGAATAGTTCAGCCAGTCCTAGTAAAGTGGATAAATCCCTTGCAGCAGTAAGCACAAATGGAATCAAGTTTAACATAACTATTCCAATTGCCAAGAAGGGATACAATTTATCTTCGAATGATACTTACATTGCAAATACAGTGATGGCTGACAGTTCAAATAAAAGGTTTCAAAAGAAAGCTGAGACTCATAAATTAATAGATGATGAATGTTCCAAGGAAATCCGTGAAACAGGAAACCCAGGATCTAGCAGGAGCAGTTTACTGCAGATCAATGAAGGAAATAGAGAAGGAGTGACATCTTCTGTGATATCTGAAGCAGATGAAGCTTCAACTGCTGTCGTGCATCAAACAAGCAAACTTCATTCTGTTGTATCAATAAATAGTTCTTCAGAAGATGAGAATTTAGCTGGGGAAGATTTTCAAGATCAACATCATGTAAATCAGCGGGATGGTTCAGGTGACACTTCCCATGGGAACAAACCAAGAAAGGTGCGCTCATTGACTGATATAATTAGAAGAGAGATGCTGGCAACACCCAATGAGCTTCATAATACAGAAAGAGAGCCAAACACTGATCACAAGAAAATACAAGTTTCTCAATCAAAGTCAACACCAGAAGAATCTCCTAGGATGAGTTTATATCCCATTATCAACAATCAAGTGACTTTCCAAGGAAGTGATGAAAATAATGTGCTGGGTAAGAAAAAGGAATGCAAGCGGCCACGGAATCAAGATGAGGGTTCTTCCAGAATGAATTGGCAAAGAGGAGAAACTGAAAAACCTGACAGCATTGAGGAAGATTCCGAGACCAGAAGCATGGATGCTATAAATGCTGATGGTGAACCAACAGGAGATGCGTCTTTCCTGCCAGTTTCATATTTTGGTTCTAAAGTTATATTGGGCAAACATAGAAATGATAAAGAATTGATCCTGGATGGGGAGAAAAAGGAAATTTCTCCAATTGAAGGTAGGTTGTCTTCCTCGGCACACCATTTCACTGGTATTTATAAGAAAGCCAAGATTAGGAAAGATGCAGAAATCAATGGAGCAAGGTCTGAACTAATTCCCATTATAAATCTTAAAAATGCAATTTCAGGAACAGATGTAAATCCAGGTGCCCAAGTTTACGCGGCTCAGCAAAAGAAAGAAAAATGTCTTGCCCTCGATAAGAATAAAAATAAGGTACCTCAGGTTGAAGTTGAGAAGTCCTCCATTATGCCCGGGCAAGAAGGAATGTCACGCAAAGATCTGATTCTAAAGAGATACCTGGGCAAGAAACACAAGGATGCCCCATCTGATAGTTTTAATTCTGTTCGAGATCCATCTGATGGAAGAAGTGGACATGGTCCTAAACGTCAAAAGCAGTCCCATAGAGAGGCTTCTCTGTGTGATAGGCAAAAAAACTTGCCTCAAGTAAATGAGTGTGAGGCTGCCGTTCGTGGATCTGATCATGTTAGATCTCCTCTCATTTGCCAGCCAAAGGTACAGTCTTTCTGATTATATGTGCTCTAGAAATATATGACATTTATATTACTTCAAATTAAAGCATAGCATAGTTGTCATTTTCAGTGTTGTCAAATAACCATTTGGTAGCAGCTTAACTTTTTTGTTATTTTTCCTTTTTTTTTTGGGGGGGGACAGCTCTAACAATGTTGAAAATTTTAATTGTTTGTGAAACTTATTTCTTCTTATTCCCAACATGAAATTATCATAATACACATCCCTGATATTAGTTTTGTTAGTTTGGGCACGCTACTGTTTTTTTTCTTGTAAACTTTCTTTGTTAGTAAGGAATGAAACTTTCTGTGCATATTGATTTTCTTTGTAAAGGCTCATTTGAAGGGACTGCATAGTCAGTCTGTAGTCTTGTTTAGGTTTCTCTCTTCTTTTTCTTTTCCTGCCTCCCTTCCCCGGCAGGGGCAGGGGGAGTGATCATGTATTTTATTGTACAAAAAGAAAGTATGATTCAGAGTAAAGTGCTGTTCATCTTCCTACACAAGCTCCAGAGTAGCAGAAACGTGAGATGGAGAAAATTATCTTTCTTCTACAGACCTTATAGATTCTGTGATTATCTGACTCTCTGGTCAGTGAAAGTTCCCTGGTGTATGAACGATCTCATCAAATTGATAGCTAGATTGAGTTCATATATGTTGACTAAGGATAGATCTTTCTCCCATGGCTATTTATATTTCATATTGATAACCAAATCATTGGTCTATTGAGAACCCAGCCTATGGCAACTTTTTTTTTTTTTGGGGGGGGGGGGGGAGGGTTTAGATGCCACATCTTTTGAAGAGCAATGTGCCAGCAAATTTGATGACTCCATTTAATTACCTGCATATGCAGTAACAGGATCATTATGCTTCATGCTATATTGATTGAGTTATGCACTTTGTGAGGTGAAATCACTACTAAAATCTAATGCCTATTTTGCTACATATAGAGAGTTATTTATTAATGGCTGTTGATGGGAGTTTTTATGCTGTCTGGTTCATGCTGTATGCATATTTAGGCGATTTACTTGTATTAGTTTTCTTTCTTTTTTTTTTTTTTTTTTTTTTTTTTCTTCTCTTTACTCCACCTTTGTTCATGGCATCTGTTGAACAACCTACTCAACTGGCATCATATGTACCTACAGAAAAGTTTTTGTTCTTTTTGCATGTTTCAGGATGCCTCCAGTGGATGCCATTTTGAGAATGCTGCTCATATTAAAGAGCCGTCTAAACTTTCAATGGATCAATGTGAAAAAATGGCCAAAGAAACAGATAATATGCCCATGGAAATTGTAGAACTCATGGCCAGAAATCAGCATGAGAGGCTTCTTGATTATGCCAAGGGAGCTGCAAGGAACAGGTACTGGTCGTCAGTGACAGCTGAGAACAATAAGGATACTGGACTAGTGGTTTGCACTGATGCATCGAGATTACCACACGAGAAGTTTAACTTGCAAAAATCCCTGTCTTGTAATGCCAAGGACATTGGTTCAGGTTCAAGTATGGGACTTACCAAAAAGAAGTCAGTTGCTTGCCCTTCTACTGCTGGTGGAGAATGCTACAGTGTCAAACTCAGAAGAAATCAACCAGAACAAGCTCAGGCCTCTAGTGGATTTAAATCATTTGCAGAGCACCAAGAAAAGATACCAAGTCAACTCCCATATCCTGCCATTGGTTCAAGAAGCTTTGGTATTGAAAATTGTAGTCAGAGTGGGAATATGGTAGTACCTGGCTATTTAAGTTCCTCTGTTCAGTCCTTACATGCATATCGTACGTCTCAGGCAATTTTGCCACAAAGTTCCATCATAGAATCCCAATCTGTTTGGCCCAAAGTACCATGTCAAATGCCTTCTGGATCAAATAGCCCTCAGAAGTCCATTGCCGAAGTGGGTTTTCCAAACAGGCTATTTCAATCTCCTGTTCCATTGCCCGTGGGAAACGTGAACTGGGATCATACATTGAAACCTTTGAATCTAAAAGCTAGCCATCTTCAAAAGAGAAAAGGAAGTTCTGAGATTGAGACAGACATGGGGCTGCATTCAGAACATCTCTTTGCTCGCACAGGTGAGAGAAATGTCTATCCTCCAACAATGAGGTCGTCGCTAGATTTACATAACAATGAGACATTATCAGCTACGAATTTGCTCAGACTCATGCATGCAGGGGTACGCCCAGTTACTCCTGTAAATATGAGTAATAATCAAGGGTGCCTCCGCAAGGATCCTTTATGTGCCCATGATCAGATAATCAACAAATTGCCAGGGCCTGCGGCTAGTAAGACCAACGGGGCATTGGTTTCTTCTTTTAATTACCATGGTAGAAATGATCATTTGGGCAAATCCTGTGAACATTTTCCTCCAGTTTCTGTTGCTTCTCTTGCACAGAAGGATGCTAGTTTTGAAAGGGCCACCGTGTCTACAAATGAAAATTTTCCTCTAGTTTCTATTGCCAAAGGTGTTGATTCTCTTGCACAAACTCAAGGCCCCAGACATGTTGAACTGAAGGTCAATGGAAAGCCTGAAACTGTATCTGTGGAAACAAATAGTGGGATTCTGAGTTGCACACTGAACAGGAATCCAGCTGATTTTACAACAGCAGAAGATGCAAATGTATACATGATTGGAGCTGCAGAGATGAAAAGGAAGCCTCTCAAATTTGATTTGAACAAAAAACCGAGGAATCATGTCTAGTTAATCAACTCCAAATCAACTGAGGCACAAACATATGGACAGCAGCCCCAAATATTTCTTGAAGTGGTCCTTAGTTGGCATGAAGAATGTATATATTTTTGCAAAGTCTACAAGAATAGTGCAAGTGTGCATGATTGAACTGTAGATGTCGTATCATATGCACCTAGTACAGACTGACCTTGGTTAATGGTCATCAGTTCAAATCTGAGGATTCAAGCTGCACAGTAAAGCAGATGAGACAGAACATAAAAATTCTCCCTGACATGGCAGAAAGTTGTTTCCTTATTTCAGATTCCTAGTCATTGGTGATTTCCTGCTATCTTCTGATCATGTAAAATCTTTATGGTTCCCAATTCGCTATCAAATGTTTCAGTAGATTGAATTGACTCAATTGTGGGACTGTGCAGAACTGCTGTCTCTTCCTACCCATAGAATGAGTTACTCAGTGTATAAAGTCTTCTTTTTCTTTTATGTACAGTTCCAGAAAGTATTCCAGATTTTATTTCCTCCCCAATCCTTAATTTAATGTTTCATAGTTTCACAAGATCTGGCTCTAAGAATAATTGATCTTATCTGGAAGTATGAAAAGTAGAAATATGAAAACTCATCTGTTTGTTATTTTCAATTCCTTCATGATATTTTGTTCTGAAATGAAATTGTCATTTGAATTCGATGCTTCTGTTAAGTCAACAATTTCAGGTTCACCACAAAAAAAAAGAGTCAAACAATTTCAGTTGTAGGTAACGATCGGCATCACGATAGGTGTCTTTCCATTTCAGTGGTAATCTCCTAAATGAGAAGTGCCAAACAAGAATGTTTGGTGGAACCACAGATCTGCCAGGACCAGTGTTCTGGGTGGGTTGGTTCATAACAGCAGCTAGAAATTTTTTTTCTTCTTCTATTAATGAATGGATACTTGAAAACTCGAATTTTATTAACATCTGTTTCCATTTACTGTATCTACATCTGATGAGAGGTATCAGGATCCAAATTAGAATACTCAGGAACATATCTATCATTACAAATTGATATCTAACTAACCATAAAAATAAAGTAACCAATGATCTTGACGGTTCTCTTCTTGGCTAAGAAATGGCTCTACTTTGGCTGAAACTCCAATTGACCTTAGATTCAATTACATCAGATCTCCACTTTCAAAATTAAGTGGTTGGATATCAGATCTCCACTTTCTTTAAGTTGAGAAGATTGTGGAAAATGGAAAATTTGAAGAGAGTCATGAAGATCTTTCTAAGATAACATTAGATCGACTAAAAGTCTCCATTTTTTTCCATTTCAACAAAGATAACTCAGCTATTTATAACAAAAGGGAAGAAACCCTAGTCATGGAAAAGATTTAAAAAAAACCCTGATAATCTTCTTTATATTGTTTGGCTCTAAACTGCAAGATTCCTGAGTATGCCTTGCCTGAACTGGATCTGCGTTGGTGGCGAAATTGACGTTCAAAGCTGAGTGTCCGCCTTTACAATTTCGTGCAACTTTCCTTACAAACCCGTAGCCAAAAAGCTTCTCCTTTTAGTGTATTTACAACATATTTTTTCTGTTAGCCTGGTTTCGAATAGAAAGCTTGTGCTGATAACCCATCTAATCTCTGCGTGAAGTAACTGGAAAAACTTGTTCCACTTGGGCGGCAATGGACTCAACTTGGTTAGAACTTGTTCCGTTTCTCAGTTTCGACATCAATCTCAATTCTCATGGATTAATCAATTCTCAATTTTAGGAGCTTGAATGAAGAACCCATAAGAATTTAGATTGATGTCGAAACTGGGAGATGAATCAAGTTCCAACCAAGTTGAGTCCATGGCTGCCAAAGTAGAAAAGTATTTTCAGTTACTTCAGGAAGAGCTTCAGATGAGCTATCAGCAAAAGTTGAAGCTGTCTATTGGAAACTGGGTAACACTGCAGAGAAATATGGGTTTATATAGGAAAGGAGAATCTCTTTGATCCACTACGGGCTTGCAAGGAAAGTTGCAGGAAGTAGAAGCGAACATCCTGAGCGTTGAACGTCAGCTACAGGAGACAATTTTATCATCAATCAAAGCACGCCAGTTAGGCTAGAAATATTGGAATTTTAGGAGATTGAAGAGAAAAAAGTATAGTCTATATAACGGATATCTGGATTATCGTCTCTTGTCGTCTTGTCGGTAGAAGTTGTTGTTCAACCTTAAGAGGGTTTTTTTTTTTTTTTTTTAAGAGCTTTTAATATACTATGCTGGGATGGGAATGAGTGAATGACTATTAAGGTTGTCGAATGAGTCCGAACCCAAGACCTCCCTGTAGGAGGTTGTTCAACCTTCCAGTTTAAAAGTCCAACCAAATGATTGAAATCCCGACCGTTGAGAAACAAGCAGTCACTTGACAGAAATGTGGGATCCAACGGTTGTAAATCTCGTTGAATGGTTTAGGGCATTTATTACACTAAACTAAAGCAAATCGTCCTTCGAGTCAACGATCCATTTTCACATGTAAAATGTCCCTAGACTGTTTCGAGGTCCTTTATTTATTTTTTTTTTTATTTTTTGAACAAATCTCTGATAACTGTTGAGAAGAAATAGGTCATTCAGCTGAACTTGCCACCATGAATGCCTTCCTGGCTAGATATCTAGCCACCACCAAGTCAGACCTCCTAGGAATATATCGTGCTAAAAAGCCCAAGAACCTATCAACAAGGTTGGTTATCCTATACTACCAGTAGGATACTTCGAGGGGAGGGTTAGATATAACTAACTTCTAACAATCCAATTCTTCTTCTTTTTTTCTTTTTTTTTTTGAGAAAAATAAATGCTATATTACTGAGAAGGAGAATTATATAATTTAGTTAGGTTTACTATAGTCCAAGCATTCTTTAGAGCTATTGAAGATCTATATGCTAAGGAGGTGAACCACATTTGCAAGTTGGGATTCAACAAAACACTAATGTTTATATGGTTTATACAAGAAACTAGATGTGCCAAAATAGGAACATGAGCTGATTTAAAACGATTGAGGGGCAATCGACGTTGTTGTAACACGCTCCTTTAGAATCGGTGTGTCGGGTTCAAAAGGTTCACAAGATCTTTCTGCAAACCTTAAGTTCCAAGCACCAGCATAAATGTTTGCTAACTTGACTAGAGAAGAGTTAATAATACCCGGGCTTTATCTATTCTCTCAACCGTATGTCGTAAGTAAAACCATGGATGAAAGACACAGTTAAAATAAATAAAATATTTATATAAAGTTTTAAACATATTTACAACATGAGCAATCGATTGTGCTTCGGGTGTCGAAAAAGGTTCACAATTATTTGCAAGTTGCACCAAATGTTTGCTAACTTGACTAGAGAAGAGTGGGCTTGATCTATTCCTGTCAGGCCATGATAGTAGTTGCGATGATTGTCCTCTAAGTTCCGTGCTAATACATCCCCTCGATAAACCCCACACTTCATCCTGCAGAGTTTAGTTGTGAGTTAAGTCCCTTGCACATAATAAGATGAAATATTGAAATACATTAGTGAAACACATATTTTGACAAAAACAAGTGGGCGCATGGCCATAACATCCATTGTGTCATTATGGAAACATTGTGGGAGACTCGATGGTTCTTCTTGTCACGTGGTGAAGGGTCACATAATCGTATACATTTGCGATAGCCTCAAGAAGTGCCAGAGACATTGCCAAAGCCTCCCTAGTCGTAGTTTTACAATGTTCACCATCGTTAGGTGGGCAAATGGAGCGCTCTCCAAAGGTCTTATTCATTGTTTTGGGCATTGTTTGGTGTAAAGGCATTTGGGTTTTTCTTTTATTTGAAATAGGAGTATATTCATGCTCATTTCATGGTAAAACCATCTCCACTCAATTGTGGAGTGGATGTAAACTTCCGATGAACCATGCAAAATTTTATCTTTTACGTTTTTATTTTTTATTATTTATTATTTATTATTTTCACAGCTTCATTATATTTATTAATAGAGAAAATTGTATTGACACTCCAAAATGGAGGCCTTAAAGCACTAACACCCCCATTTTATGTTTATAAAATATAAAGATCCCAAAATTGAATTTTCATTAGATATATTTGTCTAATTTATCACTGAAAATAGTCCAGATACTGTTTAGGATATTTTTTAAATTGAAACAAAAGAAACATTGATTTAACTATTTTTACTGATAAATTGGACAAATATATCCAATAAAAATCCAATTTTGAGGTATTTGTGTTTTGTAAACATAAATTGGGGTGTCAACGCTTTAAGGCCTCCATCTTGGGATGCCAATGCAATTTGCTCTTATTAATATAACTGGTGCAATCATGTCGTTGCTTGTAAATTGAACTTCAACCAATTCTGAAGGCCGTTACATGTTATCTAGATGTGTAATTGTGCATGTTGCTTACTGAAACAAAGATACAATAAGAACCAATTATTAATGCTCAGTGTCAAGAGAAACTAATTGTGAACCCCAGCACCAATTGTAAAGAAATTTACCCTACTTTGTTTGACAATAGATCTCTCCACTCAACTGCTCTCCTTTCACTAAGTCCGGATTGTCTCTCCTGACGGCTACTGACAACAAATTATAGGGGGCCCATAGGGTTAAGTGATGGGATTTATTTTTTTATAAATATTTTGTTATTTTTTACTTGTGGACCCCAAGTAATTTGTGGTTGTAAAGCCGTTAGGGAAACACAGAGTGTTCCTCGTCAAGGGAACATGATCCACACTCCCTTCCATTCCTCCACCTTCACATATGGGCATGTCCATGTAGTACAGGCAAGTTTGTGTCACACCCACTGTAAGCGTGAAAGGATGGATAAATAGCCTGCACACGTGGGGAGAGAATTGGACTCACTTTTTTTTTTTTTTTTTTTAAACCAAAGAGAATATATAAATATATATGAGAGGAATAATAAAATGGTATTATTTATAGTCTCATAAAAACTCTTCCACCAGCCTCCTCAGCCACAATGGCTTTGAGGCGTTTAGGGAACCCTCCCGGATAAAAATCACCTCCTTATTATCATTCATTAGACTTGCTAAGAAGTTAGCACCTCTATTCGTCCCTCTAATTTGATGAACCACCTCACATTGTTGCAGCTTCACTATGGAATCCCAGATCTCTTCAAGTAAAAAAGTATGATCCAATGAGTATGGGTTCATAGGTATCGCTTTGAACCCATACTTAGGTCATCCAAGTTGGATGTAGACCACAAGATGCACATAGAAGGACCTACATGTCAAGAAAACACCATCACAGTGAATCTTGGAACCACTAGGGATTCAAATTGAGTGTGGATCATCTCTCCTGATTGGGTATGCTCCCCTTATAGCATTACAACCACAAATTATGTGGGGACTACAAGTAAAAATAAATAAAATATTTTAAAAAATTCATAACCCTAATCCTGTGGGCCCTCCCCTATAATTTGTGGTCAATAGACATCGGGAGGAGCACGAGTACTCCCAATTTCATGGAAACAATCCAGACTCATCAAAGTTTTTTCCCTGTTTCATGCAATCAACAGTGAAATTAGTGTTTAGACATAAGGGGAAAAAAAACCCAACTATAGCCAATAGAAGGTTAGGAATGGTTGAACAACTACTCTTCAACTTTGGTTGAGAACCTCACTTTCGACTTTGGAGTGGTTGTGCCTAAAAAAAAAAAAAAAACTATATAAGAAAACTTAAAACACCACAAGTCCACAACATTCAACAGTATTGCTAAATTAACATAAATACTGCAAAATATTAGTTAAAATTACATAATAGTACACTCCGTCAATATTATCTGTTAAATCATCGTTTTTTTTTTTTTAATTCCAAAAATACCCTTCCCATCACGGAAGGGTTTATCTTTTCCATCGATTCAGTCTGGAACCCTATAGCTATGGCTTTCCCGTGTTCGCTTGTCCAGTTCGGCTGAGCTCTCTATTCTTCCTTGGCGTCTTCCTCATCGAACCATCCCTGGTTCGTAGTTCATCTCCCATCTCTTTTTTGTTTGTTTTTTTTGATTTATTCCTTTTCTGCAATTTTTTTTCTTCTTCTAAAACTCAAGCAAAATGGCTCCTGCTGCAATTTCCTCTGACGTGGAGAAGCTGGAGAGAGCAAATACAGCTCCAGCTTCAGCGGGTTGAATTTCTCTTGCACCAAAAGGAGAGAATTGTTTGTATGTCTTATTCTTCTTGAATTCTGCTTTTGTGATTTAAAGGGTACTGCTGAATGAAAACGTTGGGTGTTAATGACTAGGTCTTGAGAAATCCGATTTTGATTTGATTAAAACTGAAATGAGAATACATGCTATTTCTGATTGCAGAGATAATGGAAACTGCCCCTGGTGTTCTTCGCCCTTCCTTACTTCCCAAATCTGAATCTCCTAGCACTTGTTCATTTCTTCTTCTTCTAAAACTCTGTTTCATTTCCCCCATCTTCCTTCTGCTTACAATTCAGAAAAGGGTTTTGGGATTCCACTCCCGAGTCTCCCTCCTCTGGTTCTGGGATTCTTCCTCGTTTAGCTGCTGACGGGTTTTCCTCCTCATCGCCTGAATCGAACATTATCTTACGGTAGGCCTTCCCTCTCACTTTTCTCTCTGGGTCCTTTCCTTTGGCAGCTCTGAATCCATCGCTTATTTTTTTTCTCTTCAACGCACCAACAGCCCACTGAATTCCATCTCGCTACCAATAGAAAAGTTGTTTTTTTAATCTATTTTGTATCATCAATGCTTCCATCCCCAATTTTCTTCTTCTTGCAAGCTTGGTTTCACGAATTTGACCCAGAAGGAGTTCGATGTTGTGGTTCAGAAATGTTCTTATATATATAGGATTCTAGATCCTTTTGATATAGCTGTATTTAGCACTTATTAAAGTTAGTACTAAGCTGCGATCTAATTCAGTTTGGCACTTGCATATAAGGTGTTTGTATTTTGGTTCTTTGTCTGTTATTTATCTTTTCTTTTTTCTAAAATCAATTCATTACTTTATTGCAGTTGTATGATTGTATCTAACAATGGAAAACGAAGAGGATGCCGTGAAGAAGCAACAGACGGTGGACGCTCGAGCTAGGAACATTAGTCACAACGTCCGTTGCACTGAGTGTGGGAGCCAGTCCATTGAAGACTCACAAGCAGATATTGCTATCCTGCTCAGGAAGGTAAGCCATTTAGTTTTCTTCCTTTGGTTTTTGAATGTAAACATTCACATTCTGGAATGCATTCCTTTCTTGGTTGGAAGTTTCAGTCGTTATGTTTAGGTGTTCATCAGGTTTGAAGAATATTACTCACATAGTGCAGAGAATTTCTGCCGGATTGAAATAATAGGCATGGTCATAGAAATACTTCTGTTTTGGAACTGAGTCAAGGTGATCAGAATATCTGCCCAGTGCGTAGTGTGTTTGTGATGTTGTGGTGCATTTAGCCCATGCTAGTTGTTCTTGCATTTCTCTTGGCTGTTACCTTCCCCTTTTATTATAAAAGAAAAGAGTAGTTAACTTCATCTTGCATTCCTCTTGGCTGTTACCTTCCCCTTTACTTATAAAAGAAAAGAGTAGTTAACTTCATCTTGCATTCCTCTTGGCTGTTACCTTCCCCTTTACTTATAAAAGAAAAGAGTAGTTAACTTCATCTTGCATTCCTCTTGGCTGTTACCTTCCCTTTAAAAAAGAAAAGGGTTTTTCACTTCATCGAGGTTTAAGAACCCTCTTAAGTTCTATCAAATTTCTTGGGATTTTAAGTTGGTTAGCTTCCAAATACCATTTGATCAAGTGAAGTGCGTTTTTTTACGTTTAATTGGTTGTTCCTAAAAACAAAGCCCAGTCTAACAGACAAATCTGAATTGTTGCACTAGTTACTACATTTATCCTTCTTTAAGCTAGCATGCATGAACTCAGGAACTCAATTCCTTATCTGCTAAAAAGAAAAATCTCAAAGTCGACTGAAACAGATTTGACAAAGTGAAGTTGCTATGACAAGTGAAAATTTACACCATCAGATTGTATATAAAAATTTGTAAATTAATTTCTCATGGGTGGGAATGTACATCATTGAGGGTGCTTGTCATGTTCAATGGAAGTAGTTTTCTTACTTGAAACAATGTATATCATTGAGATTGCTTGTTATGTTCAATGGAATTAGTTTTCTTACTTGGGTTTTCTTCATGCCTGAATTGACACTCCTTTTCACAATTGTGGCAGCTTATTCGTGATGAAATTCGATCTGGCAAAACTGATAAAGATATCTATAAAAAACTGGAGGAGGATTATGGTGAAACTGTTCTCTATGCACCACGTTTTGATCTCCAAACTGCAGCACTGTGGTTATCGCCGGTTAGTTTATGGGATCAGCACGTCATAGTTGTATATCTGTTTATAATCCATGTATATTGCATCACCAGGAATGGAACAGTTTGTGGTTGCAGGTGCGGCTGCAGGAATATGGGCTTATCAGAAGCACAGGCGAAGGACTAACGTTCACATAATGGCATTGGACCTTGTCAGAGGTGTTCCATTAACCCCAAAAGAGAAGCAGACAATGCTAGATCTTCTTACGCCACCTCCATCGCAAGGAGGAAAGATGTGGTGGAGTTGATGAAGCCATCACTTTGGAATGTTGTGTTGCCTGTCTTATTCATTTTTCAAGGCTTGGGGTGATTAAGACTTCAGTCCTGGAAAAGCGGAGCTCATTTTAGAACTTACCTTTTCCCCTTCTACTTAATGTTAACGATAAAGATATCAAAAGATGTATAGCAACCTGTGAGAGCATTGTGAGCCATATGGCTGTCTGGGGCATTGAGACCTGGAGTTTGTAATTCGTCATGGTTTCTCAACCATTTCTAATGCTCTTCCTTGATTCGTATTTCTTTAATTAATTTTCCCAGTTGAAATCTTTTCCGACAGGACATGAGGTCAGCTGGAAGAAATAAAAACTTGCTTGAATCTCTGAAGTGATATCAAGATACTAGTTTAGAAAGAAACCTTGTTAACCACTAACTATAGACATCAACACCTATTCAGCAGGGAATCCAATGACAAAATTGATGAATTTTTTACACGTCTTTCACCCTAATGGGCTGATATAGGAGAGGAAGAAACCATTTTCTTAGAATTTAGAAAAATATTCACAGGAGGATCAGAAGAACACACAACTACACAAGCTCAAGCACATTTTGGTATTAGTAACCTACACATACAACCATGAACTTATACACCCCAAGCTTAACATTCCAAATCCCTCGCTTCAACAGAGAACTTCAAAACCCTTAACACCCCAAGCTTACATTCCAAATCCCTCGCTTCAACAGAGAACTTCAAAACCCTAGTCATTTTAACCATATACCCGTTAATTACAACACATACCCTTAAAACCCCACTAATACCCCCACATACCCACATTTCCAAACTTCTTCCATTAAATTCATTCGCTTTCACTTTAAACCTATAACTGTTAATTACAACACACACCTCAAAAGTTTAAACCATGCTAGTACCCCCAACGCTTACTTTTCTAAACTTTACTCATCAGTATATTCAATAACTTTCACTTCAGGCCTTCTGGAATCCCCTTTTGGAATGGTAACAGTAAGAATACCATCTTCAATGGATGCCCTAACCTGATCAACCTTAGAATTATCAGGCAATGGGAATAGCCTAACAAATCTGCCACTGCTACTCGCAGCACGGTACCACCCATCACCTGATTCTTCAAAACCGTCGTTTCTCTGGCCACTGACCTTGAGAAATCTGTCGTCTTCAACTTCAACCTTCATTTCGTCGCTTCTAAGCCCAGGAAGATCAGCTATAAAGATGTGGGCTTCTGGTGTTTCGCTCCAATCACAGGGAGGGAAGGAAGCTGAAGCATTGATGAGAGGGAATTCAGGAAACGGAAGGTTCCTATTCCAGAGGTCCCGAGAAAAATCATCGAAGAAGCTGCCTAGGCGACGATCGAAGAAATTGCTGAATCGTCGATCGAAGTCATTGAAGTCGTCCAAGATGTTGCTCAGCTGGAGTTGGCCTTGGCCTGAGAAGGTGCGAGGGACGAGCGCCATTTGGAAGATCTCGTGGTTTCTGGATCGCTTGAGCTTTTTCTGTCACTGCGCAACTGGGTTTAGCGGGAATTTACTTATCATAAAAGGGAAGACATTCCAGAACCATCTATCGAAGGCAAGCTTTACTAAACTGGACACGTGTCAATATGAGGTGGCATCGTAGTCGTTCTGGATAGATCCTCTTTTCTCTTTCTCCCTCTCTCTCGAAGATGGGTGGGTATGTGATACTCACGGTCGGGTTTTGGGTCGGGTTTCACAGTTGTAATTTGAATTTAGGACATCCAAACAGCTTCCAGACAGAAATTATTATTAAAATAAAACTCTATAGGATAATTTCTGAAATTTTGAATCATAATGTTGATAGAAGAAATTGTAAAATGCACAAATAAGTCATAATTTACAGCTACAACAAATCAAGAAGAGTTCCCAACAAAAACCAGATCTGGAGAGAACGAAAAATTCCCTCTGTCTTTTAGTTGCTGATGGTTATCCAGACACACACAGAAGAAATTTTGAAAAAGGGCTACCATGTCCTAAGCAGTCAAGCTACCACAGGTGATGCAGCAAGTCCTGCAGAAGATTGCCAACAAGAGAAAGAATGCAGTTAATAGAATGGCTATTACCCTGAAAACCACAACAGATTAATGGATAAACTGAGATTAAACAGACCTTGCTATTTGAACTCTTACTATAATATTAATCATCATACAGAACTTCCTACCATATTTATAACTCTGATCACAACAACATCATCTCTGAAGTCATTAGAACAAACAAACCAGACAGCCACCAAAGAGGTCCCTTCCTCTATTCAGTTCATGCATGAGCATTCTCAATTCACAAACATCAAATGTCCTGCTTCATCTTTACAGAGCTTGACAACATATTTGATGGGTGCTAAGCTCAAGTTGAATTCAAATTATAGTTCCTTGTAGCATTAGATGTCTTTTGGTTTAGGTCACAAAATTCAACAGAAGTTAGCCACTTACACTATTGCACAACCATAACTTCTACGCTTCCTCTTCTTCGGTGTCTCCATTCTCCTTGGAGGTTGAATCACAACTTTGATAGCAGTATCAAAAACAGCTTTGACATTCTATCCAAACCAAAGCAAAAGGGCTTTACAAAACAATCCAATTGACTAAAAGAACCTGTAAAAACTTAGGTCAGACAAGAAAAATTCCCAATAATCTTGACTGATCTACCTGTTGAGTTTTAGAACTACACTCGATATAAGCTGCTGCACCAATTTGTTTCCTAAGTTCCTCTCCCTAAAATCACAGAGTACAAATGATGCTTGTTTCAGTTGACACAAGATATCTATTACAGCATGTCACTAAAAAGAAAGTAGTGAAGGTAATCTGTATATACTTGAGCATATGTTATTACATCAGAACCCATATGAGCAGCTAGATATCCTTTGTTATCACGAAGATCTAATGAGAAAAAAGGAGTTGATAATCAAAATTTTAATTAGTTTCAATGTAAAAGAAATTCTAAATTAATTGCAAGGTTATCAGATCGACACATACCCAACTTTGTTCCTACAAGAATAATAGGTACATTTGGGGCAAATCGTTGAAGCTCAGGCAGCCACTGGAGAAAAAATTGTTGAGCATTATCAGTCGCAAAAGTATTATATGGAATCACAAAGTGATTCAAAATTTTCCATTTCAGATCCTCTTCTAATAAAATTAATGCATTGAGTGTCATCATCTTAACTCATAGTTATAATCTTATCATCAAAGAAGATGAGAAGGGCAAGGATGAAGGACCCACTCACAGAGACACATAAGTAATACCAAAGTTACCTTGATCTGAGTAAACAAAACCAATACTCTGAATTTCATTTGAGTTGAAGTTACAGACTTGTTTCAAACTAAATCCATGTTCTAACTTCTAAGAGAACCAAAGGGAAGAAAAGAAGATAAAGAAAAAGAAAAAGGAGAAAGGGAAAAAGATGAAAAGGGGGAAAGTGAAATTAAAGAGCTGAACCTTCTTCAGGACATTTTCATAACTTGCCCTGCTAAGTAAGGAAAAGGCCAGAACAAAAATATCTGCTCCTCTGTAACTTAATGGCCTTAACCGGCTATAATCTTCCTGACCTAATGGAAAAACACAGGAAATCAGTGAAATCAATGGCAGAAATCCAACATATTGAGAATTACCCAGAAAACCAGAGGAAACAGATAAATGGCCAAATCTATTACCAGCAGTATCCCATAGTCCCAAATTCACGATGTTCCCATCCACAGCAACATTCGCACTGAAGTTGTCAAAAACCGTAGGTATGTAATCCTGCACACAAACGCAGAAACTAGAGAAAGTGAGACGAGAATAAATAGCATAGAATTACCCAAAAATCCATTTAAAGAGAATACTGAATTTTAGGTTTCCCTGGAGAAGCCACCACACATCTTTCATGATAATCCCAACTAAGAAAATACCTAGTGATTTGCATTTTGAAGGATGCAATTTCAGTAACAGAAATGAAAACAATCAAGAAAATGGAATCCATCTCGTGAAATAGCTTTCCTAGGGAACCCATAGACGAGAAAAGAAAACCCATGAACAGCAAACCAAAACCTAGAAAGAGGAAACGAGCCTCTTCTTCTTCAAAGGAGGGGAACGTGAAGCCAAAATGCGTTAATGTAACACTGTTAATAAGGAACTCACAGTAGGGAACTTGTTGCTGGTATAACAGATGAGCATGCAGGTCTTTCCAACAGCTCCATCTCCCACAGTGACACACTTGATGAACTTGGGAACACTCATCCTTTCTCTCTCTCTCTCTCTCTCCAACTTAGGACCAAACTTAAAGAGATATTCAACAGTAGTTCTTGAGCTGAAGCAGCAGTAGATGAAACAATATCCAGTAATCTATAGAGAAAAAAAGAATCTCAACTTTCCAGATTCAAATAAAATTATTGGGTAAACGGAGGAAGGAGTAATAATGCTGGAGAAGGCATGAGGTTCTCGAGCTCACTCCTTCATATGGTTCCAACTTCCAAGAAATTCTTTTAAAAAGAAGTAGAGATTGGGCCATTGGGTACCAAGAGAGAGAGAGAGAGAAAGTCAAAAGGGTATCACACCATCACCGCAACTTTTCCCTCTTAAGTCTGGACATTCAAATCCAACAGTGAAAATTTTGAATTGCAGAACGCTGAGAATAAAAGCTGGAAGGGCCCACGTTTCAAACGGCATCCTGCTCTTCCTTTTTCTTTGTTCAAATTCCCTGTTTTGGGATCGAACCACGTCTATAATGAGTTACCTAACACATAAATTCGTAGCCCGTTGGAATGCTTAATGAGCTGTTTTTGATATGATAAGCTGAACTCTTTCTTCTTGGGACCTACTAGCACCAAATGGCCATTACCGTGACTCGGAGATGTACCAGAGCTACCAAAAGATTTGAACTTTACAGGAAAATGCAGAGCAAGTCAGTCAATAAATGATCAATCAATACCTTTAGCTACAAATAGTGTAGTTGGAATGTTGGATGTCCAGTTAGCATTTATGGATTCTAAACAGCTATAGTGATACTAACACTGATCTTAAGGTATAAATAGTGTTTCATCATCTAAGAAAAAAGAGTTTTCGAAGCAAGCACGCGAGCAAAGGGTTGATTGGTAGAAGAGTGATGACTAAAAGTGGCTTGCGAATCTGATAATCGTAAGGGCGGTGGCCGTCCATTTCCCCACGCATAGCTCTTTCTGAGCTTTGGGTTTCTGCTTTCTATATGTTTGTATTCGGACCTCAACGAAAGAAGTAACCAAGCCAGAGAGGTTTTATCCCCCAGAAAGAGGAAAAACCAGAAGGGAAACTATGCTTGAAGCTTGGATGGTGGACTTCGTCCCTACTTGTGGTAGCAATTTTTCACTTTTGCATCCAAAAAACCGATAAAAGGAAAACATGAAATATGCTTAAATTTCGCCTACCATTTCAGATGTGCTTAATTATTTTCTTTTTCCCTTTTATCTCCATTTTCTATGTTTTTACATCTTTAAAAAGGCCAAAAAAAAAAAAAATGGTTAAACGTCATGTTTTGTTACATGGGTTTATTGATTTCAAATATCTAGAGATTTCAAATCTATGAAGTCATAATTCATAAGATTAACCATTTGGCTAACTGAGTCAGGAGAATGAATTCTTTGAATTTATCCTGAAAAAATAATTGGTTGAGATGATTTTTGTATATAAGTAAATGTTTAGAGTTTTTATAGTAGGGATGAAATCTTTGATCAATACCCATAAATTTATAGACTCATATTTTTAGTGTAAAAAGATGAATTTTTAAATTTCTTGAATTCAAGAATTTTCACAACTAAACGGATATAAATCTTACATTCATGGAAATCTTTAGATTCATGTAACCAAACAAACCCTTCAAGATTATACGTTTCATGTAACATAATTGTTTTTATTTTTACTTTTTTAACAATTAATTTATTGAGGAGAAAAACTCATGAATCCTAACTACAAAGATCTTTCCACTACCTAGCGGAGATGGACATAATGGAGAATGTACCAGTTTTAGGCCAAAGAACTTTGAATTTCTCAAACTGCATCATAACCTATAACAAACTCTAGGAGTTTGATTTTTGAAAATTTGGATGGAAATAAATTCTAAGGTGTTGCATATTTATTGTCTAAGAAGAAGCGGTCATGGTTTTTTTTTTTGCAATATTGGTGTGTTCTTGATCCATATCTAGAAGCATTATATTAAAAAAAAAAAAAACCATTTATTGCTATAGAGAAACAAATGCTGTAATTGATTTTTTCGTGAAGTTAATGGCAAAGAACCAATTGTCCACTCTAACTCAATCAATGATTGCTCGAGAGATAGAAAATGATGCACTAAGTTGACCTCGTGACCTCGATTCAGGTTCTCCTACTAGCTAGGTTGAAGTTGCTCACTATTTGTGAGCAAATTGATTTCATATTAAAAAAAAATGATTTCATATATGTATCCCTAGTATACATTCTATTTATCTTTAATACCATTGATATTGTAGCCTAAGGAAGAAGAAGAAAAATAAAAAGCACTAACTCATATTCATGCTAAATTGCTCATAAAATTTATTTGCCCATGCAATCTAACCTTATAAATCAAATCTAGACAACTCATGCTTTTAACTCAATTCATCAGACTTCGATGGTCTTTTCTCAAACCATACTGAAAGATTTGTGTTATAGTTGTTGATATTTGATGATGTGTATTATAAATCACGTAAATTATTTTCATCACCTCACTACAGGCATGATTCGTTTTATTTTTTACTTTAGACAATTTGTTATTTACTTGTGTGTCCCCATCAAATAAATAATAGACAATATCTAGAGAAGACTTTTTCCGTCTTCTCTTTTAATTTTTCTATTGCGACATTATTATTCTAAATATTTTATATAAATTATGTTGCTCAAAAGATGTAGTTCACTTTCATACCGTTTTATTTTCATGTTCTTGCCTTCTTAATGATTAATCTTTGTGAAGATCGTTCCATTTATGCCATTTTTTTAAATCAAATTATTTTTTGTTGGGTTATTATTAAAATTATAATTTCAAATCATAGGATTGAGATTTTCTTCTTGGGTAGTATCATATAATTGAGATTTGAATCATGTTCCAAAATTCATCTAACCTAAAATTTTAGAAGGGCTTACCAAAATCAAGAATCAAGGTTGATCTCGATTTATTACCAGATATGGATCCTGATTCTGAAACCTTGAATCGAATTCCCAAAAAAAAAAAAAAAAAAATGTCGCTGACCGAGTCTGATTCTTGCCACCAATGTCTGTGAAATACGAACTTCAACGTCAACTCATACAGGAAGGACCGGAGGAGGTGCGACGAACACAGTTTCATCGTTCTCCGCCAAAACGTCGTTTTCAAAATTCCCGCGAGAGAGTTGAAACTTAAAAAACCACCAAATTTGAAGGTTGGATTTGAAGAACCACGTGATAGTTTACCAGAGGTGGCGGCCATTAATAGAATTCAATGAAGACATTTAAAGCGTCCAACCACTTGAAATACTTTTGTCGTTCTCGTTTATGTGGACGAGAACCAGGCTCTGGTTTCGGACGACTAGGGTTTTGGGTTTTCAACCATTGGAGCTACCCTGGCATTTCAGGATCTTCACTTTCTCGTTTTTATTCAGGTATATTTCAAATATGTGATTAGATCGATATGTCACTCTTGTATGGATGCATACTTGTTAATTGAATTTAGATTCTTGTTTCTTTATTACTTTCCGATGAATTTAGATTTATAGACGGTTTCGAGGAATGAAATGCTATTGCCGGAACTTTTATAAGAAGTTATTGTTCCTTGATAAACTAAGACGGTTAATATTTGTTGCTTTGAGCTGCAAGTGAATGTCCTTCCTCCAGTGAGTGTTCTTAGGGATGCGTGGTATAGATTTTATTGATTGGATGTTTGCTTCGAAATTCTGTAAATCTGCAAAAGGAATTCTTCACTTTTTAGTTTTTAATTATTATAATTTTTTACAGATAAGCAAAACTTTGATTGTTTTCCATGTGAACACAAGTTACTTGTCGAAATGGAAAGAAGTAGAATTTCTTTGAAGTAATCAGCGAGCACTAAAGAAATGGAAGCTACATTTAACTTGACTGAAATGAATAAGAAAGATAACCTTGTATTTCAGGGGAGGCCCATAAAATGTGAGCACGCTGCTTACTATGATATTATGAGAGTAGTGAAAATGATTCGGCTTTTAACCTTACCACTAACTATTAGAATTCTCATGGAATTTGTGATCCAACATGGTCTGGTACTTGTAGAGGTATCATCTTCTGCTATATACGCTTGATTGTTGTGGGACATTGATGATCTTTTGCGATATTGGAGGATGATAATGAGTGCCTCCTACTTCTTTTCGCCATTTTTTAGGGATGGGTTGGGGGGGGTTCCTCCTGAGTGTGCCACTTATTTGCATTATACTTGTATATTTTATTTTTAACTTGATTAATTACTTTTCTGTTTCTCTCTGAACATGTAGTTTCTTCATCTCATACATTAATGGAGGTTCTTCGAGCAGCCACACGGCATGGATCCCCAACGGGTAAAAGCACTGCTGTAAGAGTTGAACAACAGAGTTATAGTTATGGTCAACTCATTGCTTCTGCGTACAAGATATCCAACTTATTAAATTCTGTGGCCTCCAAAGAAGTGAGTCAAAAGCTGCTCTTTGCAAGTTTTAGGTTTGATTGTCTGACCATTCTGTGTAAGCCATATTGCAAATTTTATAGCTTAGTGCAACTTACGTATTTCTATGGCTAGCTGGTAGTAAGTGGAAGACTAGTGAAACATGTATCATTTTAATTAAAGTTTGTTTGACATCAGTATCCACTTCCTTTTATACTAGATGCAGTTACTGTACACACAAGATGCTTTCCTATTTCATTCTTGATTTCCATTAATTTTTTTATTTCTTCCTCATCCAGGCATTTGAACGGGTCAAACATCAAACCCATGTAAAAGGGGTTCAAGGAACAGAAGGGCTTGGTGGAGCTCGGATAGGAATTGTAGCTAAACCTTCTGCAGAATTTGTTGCAGGGGTGCTTGGCACTTGGCTTAGTGGAGGAGTTGCTGTTCCACTTGCACTCAGCTACCCAGAAGCTGAGCTTTTCCATGTGTTGAAAGACTCGGTCTGTCCTGGGAAAGTTCTCTCTTTTCTGAATCTGTAGTCTTGAATAAGAAAAATGTTATAGGAAGTCCTTCATATATTTTGGCATTTGTTAGTATTACCCCTGCAGTTGGTTTAATTTGTAGGTTCTCTCTTCTTCTGGTTTTTAGGATTAAAAAATATGAAATCACCACTGTACAAATATATCTCAGAGGGAGATATGTTGAATTGTGATTTGCTTGAAGCACATTCTAATTACTTCCTCAATGTACAATGTTTAATTCCTATGATTACTCTTCTATTCGAAAGATTCATTTATTTACTTAAAGCAGATATAATGTTTAGTGAGAACTGATTGACCTTGGAAACTAGAGGCTTTAAGACTAGTAGATCAATGACATAATATATGATCTGTGGCTTTAGCCATGCTACGTTGGACGATGTCATGATGAAAATTGAGGAGAGGGTGATTGTGCCTAGTGACTGTTTTAGATATCTTGGGTCTTTCATAAATGAAGAAGATAATAGCAATAAGGACTTTGAATAAAAGTTGAACGAGAAACAAAAACATACTAGCGGGTGAATACGATGAAAGAGCAATGGCTCTCAAACTCTCTCCACCTTTCTACTCATCCTCCCCTATTTATGTTCTTCTTGAATTATTAAATCGCTCTTGTGGTTAGATGTTGATTAGGTGTATTATGCTGACTCTTAAATCTATTTTTTGGTTTTTTTTTGTGTGGTGGGTTTTTTTTTGTTTGGGGTGTTTTTGTGTTGTGTTCGGGGTTTTTTGTTTATTGTCCTCAAGGTGAAAATGCTCTACAGTGGGATTGTTGTCAAACTATTATTATGTATTTTGGGGCGTTTTTTTTTGTTGTTTTGTTCCCCGGGCGTCGGGTGCCGTCTCCGGTGCCCGCGGGCCTGGCTGTGGTTGCACTTCATCCCCCCTTGTGCCTTCCCCGCTTGATCCGGTGCCTCCTTCTTGCCCCCGCGTTTGTTTGGATCCTCCCCCTCCCTCCCTCTCCCTTTCGCCCCTCCCCCGGGGGCCCCTACCACCCGGGGGTCATTTTGTGGCGTCGTCGTTGACCTATCCCCCGCTTTCCGGCCTCGTGGCGGCGCCTCGTGGTTTTCGGCCTTTCCCCTCTTTTCCTCCGTTTGGGTGGTGGCCGCTGCTTGGGTTGGTACCCTTTGGCTCCATCCTTAGAGCCTCTCGCGGCTGTTCGCCCTCGCGGTACCTCCTCGCGTAGCCCTCCTTGGCGTGGTGGGCTGTCGCGCTTTCCGCCTCCGCCGATCTCCCTCTTCTGGTACCCACCAATCCATGCTATGTCTTCCCTGCTCGTTGGTGTGGTGGTCCTCTCTTGTATTTCTCCCTCCCTCCCCGCCTCTCCCTATCTGTCCTCCCCCTCCCCCTGGGGTGATGATACTCGTTTTGGGTTTGTCCCTCGGGTGCTCCTTCTTGGTGTCCCTTTGGCGCTGTCCGGATCCCTCGGCTTGCTCTTCCGTCGGTCCGGCGTTCCCTTCTGTCCCTCCTTTCCGCCTTCTTGTCTCGTCGCTTCTCCCGCCTTCGCGGAGCTCGCGCTTTGTTTCGCTCCCCATATCTCAAATCAAATCCCGTTTGCCCCTTTTGTTGATCGTACTCCTGTTCCTATTTCCTTTTCCGATCCGTTCTCTTAAATTCTCCCCATCAGTAATGCGCCTTTTTGATGGCGTACTATTGCCATTGTTCTTTCCTGCTTGGTTTGTGCGCGGGGCACCTGGCTCCGGGGGCATGGGATGGCCCTCTTGCTCCCCCCCCCCCCCGCCTCTCAACTCTTTCGTGATCGGCCCTCGGCGGTTTCTGGCTGTCTTGGGGCTTCCCGTCGTCCTCGTTCCCCCCATGCATCTTTCTTCTGTTTGTGGTGGAGCGGCTTTTACCATATTTCCTCTGCGGTCCCGTTATCCTAAACCCTGCGGCTTTGTTGCGGGTGGGCCCTCCCCATGCCTTAATCTTCCGTGGTCCGCGTGCTCCGTCTTTAGATATGATATGTCCTTACTCCGGCCCCATCAGCCCCCGATATCGAGTCTATTTCGCAGGCACCCCAGGAAACGATTGCGTTGGGTGAGGTCCGTTCCGGTCCTGTGCATTCGCTTTGAGCTGGAGTCCTCGGGTTTTAGATTAGATTTGAGTCGAGTCATATCATCTGGTTGTTCTTCGGTTTCTTTGGAGTCCTCTCGTGGCTGATTTGTTTCTCGATTTCCATCCCCGCTCCCCACTCTGGCGACTTTCGTTGCTCCCTCGTCGATGATGCTTCTGCCATTTATTTGTCCCGTTTTTCTGGTGTGTGATCTCCCCACCGGGTATCGTTCCGTCTCCCCGCTCCTCGTCTCTTGTCCCCTTCCCGCCTTCCGACTATCGCGCTGGGCTCGTGCCTTTGGGTATGGGCCCCCCGCTCCCCTTTTCCTTTTATCTTTGATTTCTTCCCGGTCCCCGTCGTGTTGTAGCCGTTCCTTCTGTTTGGCCCCCGTTCCTTGTTCTTCCTTCCCCCTTTGTTCCTTTTTTGTTGGGTGGGCTGTTTCTTTTTTGGCTGTTGGTGCGCCTTTCTTTTTTCCCCCCCTTGTCCTCCCGCGCCGGTCCATTTTTGGCCCATTGTGGCCCTTCCTTCGCCCTTCTTCTCTTTAACCCAACTCCCCTTCCCTCTCCCCTTCTCACCCTTCTCTTCCGTTCCCTTTGCTTGTGTTATCTCTTCTTGGGGTCTTCGTCGTTATCGTGTCTCTTCTTTCGTTTCTCCTGTGACTGGCCGGCTCGGCTTCCTCCGCGCCCTTCCGGTTCCTCTTCTCTTCTCCGGTTTGCTCGTCCTTTCGCTCGTCGTCCTCCCTCGTCTTCCCCGTGTTCTCCGTGTCGGTCTCTTGGTTTCCTTCCCGCTGCCCTCCTCTGTGTCCCTCCTGGTTCTCCGCTGTTTTCCTTCTCTGCCTTTTCTCCCTCTTTTCCTTTCCCTTCTCGTTTGTGCTGGGTCCCCGCCTGTCTCTTCCGTCTTTCCTTCCTCCCCTCTGCCCTCGCTCTTCCTCCCCGCGTCTCTGCCTTTGTGGCCTGGGCTCTTCGGTTCTCGGTTCTCGGCTTGGTTCGCCCCTCCGGGTTCCCCTCCCCTGCCTCCCTCCTCCCCTTCTCCCCCCCCCTGCTCTTCCTCTTTCTCCCTCTTCGTGGCTCTCCCTCGTTGTCCTCCTGTGTTTTCTCTGCTCTCTCTTTCCTCGGCCCTCTCCCCTCTTCCTCTTCCGTCCGTTTCCTTGGGGTGCTTCCTGTCTTGCTCTGTTCGGGGCTTCGGTGCCTAGTGACTGTTTTAGATATCTTGGGTCTTTCATAAATGAAGAAGATGACATGGACAATGATGTTTCACAAAGAGTTACAGCGGGATAGATGAAAGGAGAGGTGCATTATGTGACTGGTACATTCCTTTAAAGGTTAAAGGAAGCTCTACAGGATTGTTGTCAAACCTATTATGATGTATGGGGCGAAATGTTGGCAGTTAAGAGGTGTCATATAGCAAAGCTATATGTTGCAGAGATGAGGATGTTAAGATGGATGTGTGGCAAAACTAGGTAGGATAAGTGGAAGAATGAATGTATTAGAACTGAAGTGGAGTTGCCCTGATCAGCAGCCAGCTTGGGGAATGTTGTCTGAGGTGCTTTGGCCATGTGCAACAAAGGCCTAGAAATGCCCAAATAAGGAAGAGTGATTTATTTCAGTTCGAAGTAGTCATGTTAGCTAGGGCCACACTGAATATGACCTTAGGCAAGGTTGTGAAGAATGACATGCATAGTCTGGGTCTTGTGGCAAGTATTACCTCAAATAGAGACTATTGGAGTGCTAGGGTCCATGCTGCTGACACTATGTAGCTGAGATTATCCTGATTTGCTGCACTGTCCTCTTTCCTCTTAATTCCATGTTTCATTTTTCTGAACTCATTTCTTCTTTCTCTACTTTTATTACCCTTTCTCTGGACCTCAGTTTTTCCAGCTTTGATTTGAAAGTGTCCATGTGGATGATCTTGGGATATTCTAATTCTTGAGTTACGGTTTCTTTGACATAGTCAGTTCTACAATTATTCTAAATGAAAAACGCATGGAATAATTTCTTTTTATATTGCATACTAGTGTCTTGTAAATCTTTTCTTTTTTGGGCAAACATTGAAAGTTAAAAGTTATGTTAATGCTTCATCCCCAGGGTGTCTCGATGCTTCTAAGCACTGAAGATCATCAAGAACTTATGGGAAATGTTGCTGCTAAATCTGCTGTCAAGTTCTCACTAATTCCCCCAGTTTCAACAATTGGAGAAGCGGAAACAGAAAAAAGTATATCAGATGAAATTGAAAACTCGAAAACGGCAGAAGGTTGTCAATCTGGTGATGGTTTAAAATTTTGCATCTCATAGTAACCACTGCAAATCTCATCGGAAATGTTCTTTATGGTGTAGGAGAGGATCCAGCATTGATTGTGTACACTAGTGGAACAACGGGTAAACCCAAAGGTGTTGTTCACACCCACAAAAGCATTTTATCTCAGGTACTTGTCTGACCATTGAATACATTATGAGTTTCAGGTTCATGCCTTTTCCATAGAGTTGGTCATTGTACTATTTTCACATTCATATATCTACTATATGTAAATGGGTTCAAGACTGTTACATAGGCTTTGACTTGGCTTGGGATGTGGTGATCACTGATAGAATGTGCTCAACTCTAACCCTTTGACGTAGCTATGGGATGTTCTTACTTCATGGTTTTGTGGTGAACCTTCTTTTCTTTTGGTAGTTTGCCCCTACTAAGCTCCCTCCTTTTTTATATTTTCCCCTTTTCTTGGGTCAGGGCAGTTGGGGGTTGGGGTGGGGGGTGGGTGTTTCAGTATGATCATTAAGTTAAAAAATAAGTTGTTCTTAAGAAACCATACTTGGATGCTATCAGTTGATATAAAAGAACTTTTGGATCTTCTAACAATTTAGATATGTATTTGTGCCATGTATCAGGTAGACATATCTTGGTGTTCTCCAGAATAGAAACTCATGTACATAAATATTTGTTAACATTTTGGTAAGACATAATAAGTGTTATAAGCCTGTTCTAGAAGCCTAAATAGATGCAAGGTTCATTATAATGCAATTTTTTTAAAAATGCGGAATGTAACTCCTCGCAGATTTCACCTCGATTGCTTGTCTACTGCATTGTATGACATCTATTTTGCTGCCATGTTGGTTTACCTGCAGGTCCAAATCTTGACAGAGGCATGGGAGTATACATCTGCTGATCAATTTATACATTGTCTGCCCTTGCACCATATCCACCGAGCAACATTAGTTTCTGCTTAAAAGAATCACACATCTCCAAAGTATAAAATGATCTGCATCCTAGGTTGAAATAAACTTGGGAAAATTACTTGATTAGCTAGTTTTAAGTTTTCATTTACAAAAGTAACCAGTCAATGTTTCACTTAACAAAACTAGTTAAAACTGAGTTTGGGTTTACAAAACTAGCCAAAATAATGATTTTTCATCTATTTGGACATTTTTACCCCTAAAATTAATCATACCAATATGGGGGTAAAAATGTCCAAAGGGAATGAAAAATTAGTGACTTTCCCCTTATGAACAAAATAGTAATTTTCCCTTTTCAATGTGGTTAGTTTTAGGGGTTAAAAATGTCAAAGGAATGAAAAATCACTATTTTGGCTAGTTTTGTAAACCAAAACTTATATTTAGCTAGTTTTGTTAAGTGAAACATTGAGTGGTTATTTTTGTAAAGGAAAACCTAAAAGTGGCTAATCACGTAATTTTCCCATAAACTTAAAGGACCAATTTGTTTGTTGCCGTTCCATTTGTTTGTATTTGAACATTTTAAGGGTTTTGTGTTGTATGGGATCCTTAACCACTGCTTACATGTTCACGGACTCTTTAATGCGTTACTTGCACCACTCTATGCTGGTGCTGCGGTACGTGCTTCAAACTCATCCCTTCATTAGTTTCAGAAACCTTTCAGTTAAAATTCTAATTCTACACTGTTACTTCAGTTTTTGTTGAAATAGTTGTTACTTTATTTGAACTTTGTAACTTTTCCTATAATATATTTTTTGGTGCAACTGAAGGTCGAGTTCTTACCAAAATTTAGTGTGAGAGGAGTTTGGAAGAGGTGGCGTGAATCATATCCAGAAGATGGAAATAAGGTTGATGATGCTATCACTGTATTCACGGGAGTAAGTGAAATCCTTTAGTTTAGATTTGTTATTTCTTATTCTTCATCTAATATGAGATACAACTTCTAAGCTATGCCATGTCATTATTTTATTTTATTATTTTTTAAACATTTTTTTAGGTGTTTTATGTCCTGCAAAACATGCACATATGGTGGCATTTGTTGGAGCAGAAAAAGAGCTTGTTGACCCTAGAAATCTAATTGTATACTTTTGTAGGCATCTCACATTTTATAAGGCATCGTTTCCTTATTTTCAAATGGAAATACTATTCAAACCGGTATCATCCCCCTTTTTTATGCCAAATATAATTTTTTATTTCATTTATTTATGATTTTTTCAAAGGAATTCCGTCGTCCACACTCCCACGAGTTTACCTCTCCTCACCATATATAATACGTCTCTACTCAATTGTCCTGAGTAGTAGTGAGGATGGGAGCACTGGCATGGGCCATTCTCCTTGACAAAGTATTTTTCCATTTACTCGTCCCCCCATTTGAATCCAAAAGTAGTAATAATATTGATGAGTGTCGAATGCACAAAAAATAATTACCTTATGCTAGTTACTAACAAATTTTGTAGCAATGACAAGTAAGGGTCGAATCCACGGAGAATGGTTGATTAATCCAAGTTAAATGTGTTGAAAACAATAGGGGGGAGTTTGTTGAAGAATAACTAGCAAAATAATTGAAACAAATCAAAATAAATTAAACGAAGAGACAATCAGATTTCAGTTCTTGGTTCAGTTTCCACCTTCTCTCGAATAACAAAATTAATTGTAATGCGATTCCTATTCTCAACTGAAATTATTAAACTGTAGGTAACAATAAGCTCTATTACCCCAATTTTTCTTAGTGTATCTGATCAAAATAGCTCTTTGGTTAAGCCTAACCACTAGACAACTTAGAACAAGCTCTCGAGATTTAGTGAAGTGATTGCATTAAGCAATAGAAAAGTAGGTTAATCTAAGTAACAAATTTGCAAGCTTGATTTGTTTAACTTAAGTTGTGTTGTCTTTAGTGATTAACAACCACTAACTGCCACATGAATCAAGATCGACAACAATTACGGATTGAAGTCTCGATTCTAGCAAAAAACTTACATATGAATGGTTTAGAATAACACAATCAATTCTAGAAAAAAGAGTAAGAATAACATTATTGCATTAATTAATGCGTACACGAGATTGGGTTCAACATCCCCTCAAACTGGAAAAGAAAGCCTAGCCTTGCATGATTGAAGAAAACATTTAAATAGAGAAGAACAAGCTTCTAATGAATTTTCATGTGAGTCTTCTTTGTTCTCTTCCTCCTCTTTAATAGCCTGAGGTTAACCTCTCTATTTCTAGAAATAAAAATATCTAAGAATCTTCCTAAAGAGGAAACAAATGGCAGTGCATCAACTGATAATTCTTCTACCAAAAATGCTTGAAATTATATGGAGGTGTGTCAGCAGATGATTCATCTTTCCTTCCAATACTCGAAGATAAATGGGAACTTCCAAAATTTTCTCTTCGACATGGCAGCACAGATCACGATCTCGTCAATCAATTATTTGACCATCTTGCATCTGATTCTAGGAGATTCTGAAGAAATGAAATAGTAGATTTCATTTTTGGCTTTCCATTTCAGTTTAGATCACCTAAGTTGGAGCTCTAGGGAAAGTTACACACAAAATAAGAAGATTGGTCAAAACTGTCAAAAAGTTGCAAATTTAGTTGCCAAATTTGCTCCAAGCACCTCTAATTGCTTATTGAATCAAAATATAAACTTTCTAAGTATGATTAGATAGAAAATCCAGCATAAGAACTGCAAATTGAGAAATGAAAATATTGTATTATGCAGCCTTATCAAATATCAAAACTTAAAGAGGATAGAAAGTCAACCTGCTAGTTCTAGGACAAAAGCTCGATTATGTTGGTAGGTGGAGTTTTTCAACTTTCAAATGCTATAGTTTTTCTCAATTTTGTTTTTTAAAAGAAAAGTTCCTTTTATCTAATCATTAAACATCACTAAAAACCAAAAGAGCTGAAACATAATCCTTTTTTAATGATATCTAAAAATTATTTTCATTCATAAGCTGATTTCAATAGGATTTGCAAACACACCAAATAAGGCTTGTTTAGAACATAAAACTTGGATTTGTTTGAAAGCTTGGTTGGAAGGTATTAATACCTGATTCAAGCTGTGTATGGTGTGCATGAATGTTGTCAAAATAATTATGAATGAAAATATTGGTCCAACCAGGTTCAAGATGAAACTCCAGGTTTCATCAAGCCTTTTTTAAATTCTCCATTCCTTCTTTTTTCTTTTTTTCTTCTCTCTTCTTTTTTTTTTTTTGCCCCTTCTTAAATCTGGGGGTGGGGAGTTTGTGGAGTTAGTGAATTTGTAAGCATTAGATGGCCTTAACCATATACTTAGTAGTTCACATTAAGGTTTTGTTTTGTTTCTTGCAAATTTATATATAAAATTTTATCCAGGTTTGAGACCATGATGTCATTTCCTTCACCTTATCTTTTGTATATATGAATAATTTGAAAATAAGAACTCTCCGAAGTAATAAATGTAACCATGAAGGCTTAGGATTTCCATTTATTCTCCTAATCGTATGAAACTATATTAGTTGGGATCTTTTTGTTCCTTATCCAAACCTGTTGATCTTTTTCAGATATTTGCTTAAGAGCTCCATTTCAGACTCACGCTTCACTATGTAATCTGGTTGTCGTGATAATGCACAAATCAATGTTGATTTGTTAGTTGTGATATATGATAGTGGGGAACCTAAACCAAAATCTAGGGTGATCCCAAACTCTGTTTTTTGTTACCAAATGGTAGTGTTTTTTGGTCTTGAACTTTGAGAAGTTGTACACATCAAACACCTTATTGTGGGTACTTTAAGCTGGCAACAACAACAACAATGAGCTTTATTCCAAATAACTAGGGGTGGCTTCAGGGATCCTTGCCTTGCAATCAGTCTCTATTTGAGGCCATTCTAGGTACAAGGTCTAAGCCATGCATATCTCACCACTTCTCCTAAGGTTATCATAGGTCTGTCCCTAGCCTCTTTTAGTTCCTTCAATCTGGAATAAAACACTTCTCCGTACAAGAGCATTTAAAGGCGTCTATTGAATTTGGCCGTGCCACTTCGATCGACTGGATACTTAGAGTTGCCATGTGTCAGAAGTCAGAACTAGACTTCCAAAATTCCTTGAAAAACTGACTTCTGTTGAAAGATACCACTGGAAGAAAAAGGATGGCCCCACATATTATGAGCTGTATGGTCTAGATTGCAAGCTATGTTTGATATGTGGCCTATCTTGCAGATTTTCCCATCCGTTTAATAGTTAGGACGATCTACTCATTAGTTTGCATGTCATGAATAGGTGATGGTTCAGGAATGCACTGCTCGATTGTTAATCCATATATTCTTTTTTCTTTTTCTTCTTTATTTGATTCTTATTCTTTGAGTTCTTAGTTTGTTATGAACTATCACTTGTGATCCCACTGAAATTCCATATTGAAGGAACTAGAAGAGCTAGGGGTAGACCTAAGATAACCTTAGGAGAAGTGGTGAGAAAGGATATGTATAGCTTAGGCCTTGTATCTAGCATGGCTTTGAACAGAACTGATTGGAGGGCAAGAATCCATGTAGCCGACCCCATTTAGTTGGGACAAGTCTTATTGTTGTTGTTGTTGTATTTGTTTTTGCATATTGTAGATTTACAATTTGCCTAATACATTTACATCTCTATTCTTCTGAATTAGTAATAAGGCTTTCACTTTTCAATGCTATGTACCTAGAACTATTTGACAGTTTTGGCTGCATTTTCAAAATCAGCAATCCTGAGATTGGGCAAGCTATAAATTTTCCCAATTCATTAATTTTCTTTTCATGCAATGTGAATTTTTTAACTTTTCATGTGAATCTCTTAAATTCATGTGCTTCTTTGATTAGGTTCCAACAATGTACACTCGATTGTTACAAGGCTATGAAGCAATGGATTCAGAATTGAAGGCTGCTTCTGCCTCAGCTGCAAGCAAATTACGCCTTATGGTAAATAGAGTGAATTCACTGTATGCAGGTGTTATTATTTGACCAATAGTTTTGCAGTTCCTTTGTGGTTTGTATAGTATTGAAGACAACTTGATTTCACTCAAAATAATTAAAAAGCTTTCCTAAAAGTCAGAGTGTGCTTTTGCCCTAAAGTAAGTTCAATAGGCAACCAGGGTACTGTGTGCAGAGGGTTGCTCCAGTAGGTATTGGATATATGGGTAATAGATTGATTACTCACTCGCAACAAAGAAAGGGGGTCGAAAGGTGGAGGAAAGAAACTATCTATTAGGGGAAAGAAATTCCTCTGGAACATCTCTGATCATTAAACTTGCCTTGCAGCAGTTAAAAGGTTACTGTGAATGGATAGAGCACTCACTTTATTTTGATTTCTTTTGAGTTCTCAGATATATGACTATCATGCTAAGTAAGTAGCATATCTATTCTGAAAGTAATGACAGAATTGACTATATATTGATTTCCTATCCCATGGTCTTGTTTACCATGCTTCTTAAACCATGGCGACTCTCAAATTTTCCATCACAGAAGTTTGCGTTATCCTGATTCTCCAGTGGTGACATATGCTAGCCTTGTGGCAATTGTGATTGTTTCATTCTCTGGTATGTGTAAGCAACAGGCTGTGTTGCCTTATGAAACCTTATTTACAGCAATTGCAATCGAATAAGGAACTGTCTCTATTTTTGGCCCTCTTTCCTTCAATCTCCCCTTCTGGAGCCTTTCACTATGAGGTGCCTTCTACTACACCAGCTGGAGAAGATCAATATGCAGACTCTTTTCCATGCAATTTATTTTCTCCATTATTTACTTCAATTGTGCATCTTCTTTGTGAAGGTCACTTTTGGAAAATCTATTCATCCTCATTTCTGTAACCAATGGCATCTTCCTTCCCCTCCGCTAAGATTTTCATCGAACAACTTTCCTTCAACCAAATCAAGACGAAAATTATTTTAAATTCAGTGGATCCATGTGCTGAAGTCTGTGGAAACCATAATAAAATGCGTATGCTGAAAATTGTTAATTTCTCCATGCACATGAGTTCATCATGTTTGCTCAACTTCTCTATGCTTTGATAACTACAACACCACCAAACACAGCATTATCCCAACTTAACGGGGCTACATGGATCCAAACAAAACCAAATAGGGAAACCTGAGATCAAAATGAAAAATCCAGAAATGGGGGGCAAGGTGAATAAGGTGAGAAATGCAAAAGGGAAAATGACAAAATGAAAGATGGAAAATAATGAGGCAATGGAAGATGTGAGTAAGAACAGGGCACAATGCCTCGTTACTGGGTTTTCCAAGGCCTCCGTTGAGCATGTTCATACCACCTCAAGCTATGTAGTATTTCTAATTGCTGTTACTGCCATTTTAAAATTTTCTGATTGTCTCTAATTTTGTAGATGTGTGGTTCTTCTGCACTTCCATATCCTGTTATGCAACAATGGGAGAGCATAACAGGTCATCGTCTTTTAGAGCGCTATGGCATGACTGAGGTGAGTGAAATTCTGTCATCTAGTTGAAGTCCCCATTTTCTCTCGTCAGTTTAATACTTCAATTCCAAGTTTAACAAAACAGACCTGTCCCTTTCTATTAAGCTATCTGCTTTTCAGTGTTTATTAACTGATTACCCTTTTTAGTTTGTAATGGCACTATCTAATCCCTTAAGAGAAATGCGGAAAGGTGGCACAGTTGGCAGACCACTTCCTGGCGTAGAGGTTAGCAGATATCTAATAATACTTTTGTAATGTTATTATATGAATGCCTATAAATGATTATGCTAATAAAACCCAAAAATTCATCAGCTTGTGAAGAAGCAAGAACTGGATGCAAGACATTTATTGAAGGTTTCTCATAGTCATATTTTCCTGATTTATGATAGGTTAAAATTCTTGCGGAAGATGGGAGTGCAAATGATTCAAAAATTATAGGTGAGCTTTGCGTTAGAAGCCCTTCGCTGTTCCAGGAATATTGGAGTTTACCTGAGGTATGTATTTATTCTGTTGTTTCACACTTTCACATAACCTCTTGTACTCAGCACAGGACTCATATCAATATACGCATTTGCTGATAATATTGTTTTCATGGGCAACATTAATGAGGGGAAGAATTGACAAATTGGAGCAGAGGGGATATTCTTAAAAGATAGAATGGAGGGGCTAAAATTGATGATCAAGCATGACCCAAGAGTGTGAAAATCTTCTTTCTCTTGGTTGAATCATAAATTAAGAGAGGCAATTGAAAAGGTTGATGGCCACAGAAATAGAATCTGGTGGATGAAAGTCGGACATTCTTCTGAATGTTGGGAAAGAAAAGAAACTCCATACATCAAAATTGAATATAACAGCTGAAAATGTTGACATTGACAAGTTATATGACAAGGGAAATCATGAGTAGCACCATCATGGTAGCAAGTTTAGAGAAGTTGATTTTGATTCTGTTTATGTTGAAAGGGTGATGAGAGAGATATGGTGCAACTTGGAAGAGTTGAAAAGAAAACTGTGACTGGCCTGGTTTGAAGTGGCGAGAAATTTTGGGTCTTAAGAGCAAGCTGGAACATAATTTGTGCTGTAATAGAACCATAGAAATGAGTCTTTCCCCTGAAGTAGGGGATTTGTTAGGTGTGAGAATAAAAGCCCCTTCTACCAGTGGGCCAACTGATTTTAGTCTGGGGGTCTCCACTTTGTTTGAAAAAATTCCCTACAGCCAGGACTCTTCCAAATGTGCCTGCAAAAGTAAAGTTTGCACCAGGTTATGGCCCTTATTCCCCCTGACATCCTAGATTCCTAGTGATATATGGTCATGAAAAATGCACCTAAGATAGTTTTCTAATTGCCTTCTCATTTTCTTTATTGTTGTTGTTATTATTATTATTATTATTATTATTATTATTATTATTATTATTATTATTATTATTATTATTATATTATATTATTATTATTATTATTATTATTTTCCAATAATTTTCTATTGCCTTCTCTTTTTCTTTATTATTATTATATTTTTTAATTATTGGAAAAATTATTAACATTTTTATGTGTCCACGGTCGCATATGCACATCATTAGCCTCAATGGATGTTTACTAAATCAGTTTCTCTGTATTGCTATTCAAACATTTGGGTTCCTTTATTTTTGTGTTTAAACTGTACTGTGTACATTTGCATTCTTAATGTTAACTCTGATGTATTTTCTTCTTAGGCATCTACTGTGGCTTTCTCTTTACCAAGGTGGTGAAATTTTATATCTGTAGGGCTGTTACCAAAAAATTCTCCAGGCAGTAGGCATGTTAATTGCTGAGTAATCTATTATTTATTGCATTATCCAAACTGTGAAGTCACCGAAGTGCATCTTTCATGCTGCTTCTGAAGCATGTTTTGGGATAGACACACTTTGGGAAGTGAAGATTTCAAAGAAAATGTACTTGCTCCAGACAAAAGTGCCTCCAATACTTTTGGGCATGAACTTCCATATTCAATTTGAGATCCGACCTATGCATGTAGTCATGAGCTATATATACGAACATTCAATTTATGAGATTAAATCATAGTGGTTCTTTTTGGTCCTTGAATTTGTTTTTAATTACCTGGATTCTGGACTGGTAGGAAATTGTGCTTATGAATTATTATATTTCATGTTACTCTTTCCTTGTCATTTCCTAGTTTCTAATCTTTGAGCTGTGCATTTGATGATAATTGTAGGTTACAAAAGAATCGTTTATTGATGGTGGGTTTTTCAAGACGGGAGATACAGTTACAGTGGATGAGGATGGGTACTACATTATTCTAGGACGTAAGGAACCTTCTTTATGCATTACTGTTGATTTGATTTTCGATTTGGGAACTGGACCTGTTAAACAATATTACACCTTGAACTGCTATGATGAGAAGTGCTTTCTCATGGGAGGTTCTTTGATATGCATGGCACTTACATCCTCTGGAATCTAATTATCAAGTGGAACTTTGGTTACATCCACACAGTAATAGAGACTTAACTGCGAATGTACTATCATCATGTCATTGTTTTACCTCATCAACATATATCTGGTTCTGGTTTGTCATGCATACTCAAATAAAATTTATGCTTTTCATGACAATGATTTGTTATCATGGTTCCAGTTTACAACACTATTGATTATGCATTGTCTGGTAAAGAATATGTTTATACATTTTGTATGCATTATCTCATCTAATGGAATATCTTCATCCTTCAATGCTTTTCCTAACAGGTTCAAATGCTGATATTATGAAGGTTGGTGGATACAAGTTGTCTGCTTTAGAAATTGAAGCTGTACTTCTAGAGGCAAGTACTTTTTTTAACTTGTTAATATTTGTTACTTAACCTCTTCAAGTTTTCTTTCTTGGTTTTCCAAAGTAAGCTTTCCTTTTGCGAAAGTTGACATAAAAGGTGATGACCACCCTTCTCATTTTGTTCAGCATCCTTCTGTATCTGAATGTTGTGTGCTGAGCTTACCTGATAACACTTATGGAGAAGTAGTATGTGCAATAGTAGTACCACATCCAGATGCAAAGAAAAGAGGGGAGGAAGCGTTGAAGCCTGCTATTACCTTGGATGATCTTTGCACTTGGGCAAAGGAGAAACTTGCTCCTTACAAGGTTTCACCTCAGACCTGTTTTCATCTTTTGTTAGTCTTTCATGAGCAGGTTGCATATGGCTGAGTCCGTGAAGTGATAATGCCACTATGTTAGCCCACCTGTTGTCCGTTAAACTTTTTTTGAGTTTGTACATATCGATTCACTTGAACCCCAGAATTTATCTTGATTGTATCAAAATTTGGCAGTTTGATATGTCCTTTATAGTTAGATTAATGTTTCCATCAATGGGACTAATTGTTCTACCTTGCTTTCTTCCAGTTGCCAACAAGATTATTCTTGTGGGAATCACTTCCACGTAATGCCATGGGGAAGGTAAGTTATCATTTATTTCTTGCTCCACTCCTTCCTCATTAAGGAATAGTCATTACTCTCATGCGGTTGCAATTTCATATATGTCATTTTCAGGTTAACAAGAAAGAGCTGAAGAAAATGTTGGAAGGCTGAAATGCTTTTTGGTGCCAACACTTCTGGCTGGTTTGGATATACTTGACCCTCTTAAGCATGGAAAGAAAATAATCAAAAAAATTATAAAAATATAAAGAAAAAATAATTAATGGATGGGAGCTTACCCATCCTCCTTTTCTCCATGCTAATAATGTCACTAGCGCCTCAGGTTTTTGTAATGAGAACACCGAATTTATTTTGTTGTAATATAGAATACTATTTAATGGAAAAAATAGTTCTAGTACTAGGTTTTGTTTTCTGAAATTTTATAATGGTGCTCTTCCCATGACTCAGATTACTGTAGCATCATCATTCCTGTAAAATGTAATTTATCCTTCCTTTTTTCAGATTTCGAGTAATGTCTCTTCATAAGTAAAGGTGATTTGATGATATCTATGCCATCTTACCGTGCATGGATTGAGACATCAATCCAGAAAAAGGGTTAAGTTAAACATGATTGATGTCATGAAGCAAATCTAATGTTCTAGATGACAACTTATAGGTAAAAACAGCCCAATACAAAAGTATTTAAAAGGGTTGATCAAGCTTCAAAAGTGTAAAAGTGTTGATGGGTTTAAAATTCTTTAGAATATAGAACTCATGAGTTGAACCAATGATTGAGCATGTGGTGGAATAACTGGCTTAATTTGGCTTGGTATATTGCGTTGGTGAGAAAATGTTCCATGCTAGGAGAGTGGCTGGATATGGATCTTTAGTGTCACTTGGCATGGACCCTTTGAAGTTGGGAAATATCAAGAAATTTCTATGTTGGGGCTATTAATATATACTAGGTCAAAACAGCTGGTCTTTTTTCAAATTCTAATACTGTAGATAATTTGTTTGTTTATGACAGACATGCCTCTAAATTTTTTTTATTATTATTTTTTTTTCTTTTCAAGAACACATTGATCATTGTTAGGACAATCTAACCAAGTGATAGTGACCAATTCGATCTATTCTTCAGAAATCTAATGATAATGATTCATGCGTGTTATTATTTCTATCTGTTTGATAGTTAAAATGGGCGATGTGTAGATGAAAACATTTCAACCGTTAAATGAAAAGTCTCTGAATAGAATTAATAGAAATGACTGAAACGAAATCAACTAACAAGAAAGCTGTGAGAGTTGGACACAGAGTAGGTGGATCAGCATGAATGAACCAAACGATACCTTTCACCTTGTTATTATTTTCCTCCTATTGGGTTCTTTTCTTCCCAAAAAAAACCACCAATTGTGTTGGGAGCTATAAGTATAGCAACAACTTTGCGGTTGGTTTCAACCATAAAAGCAAAAAAGCTTCGGAGTGTATGATTGCACTAAAGACGAAAAATTTCAGATCCAGTGACGCAGGGAGAAATCCAGAGTTTTCTTTTAGGGTAAGAACATCGATGTGGTAAGGCATCTGATCAAGGGGAGAAGAAACAAGACATGTGGGTTCCACTGCATGTTTCGGTTCACATGATCGAGTAGAATAAAATATAAAATTCCCTACTTTTATTAGCCTGTTTGGAGGTTGCTGCATAAATACGTACGCCTGTGAAGATGGAAAAAGAAGAAGAAATTCTCCTGGGGAAAGCAAAGAAATGGCTAGAAGAGCTTGGACAGAAGGGAAGCACCAGTCATGAGATTGAATATCTATCGCTCTGTAACATCAAAGTCTCACAATCTAGGAGAGGCTGGATCCTCTGCAACCTCAAACTTCATCCTCACTTATCTGTATTTGCTCTCTGATCATCTTGTCTCTTCTCTTCTTCCATCTCTACTCTTTCATGTTCTTAATTTCTATGAACCCTTCTGTTATTTCTCATATTATTTGTTGAAGAGATTAACAACATTTGTTAATGGGTTTACACCATTTGCAGGATCAAAATGGGAACTGTCATGTGGGTGCACTAGCAGCCATTATTGATGTAGTTGGAGGTGCAGTTATAGCAACTTGTCATGGAGACATCAAACTGTCTCTTGATTTCAGTATTTCCTACTTCTCCACGGTTAAGATCCAGGTTGGGAAGAGTTGTTGAAAATATTATCAGTTTTGGTTTTTTCTTTTTCTTTTTTTAGGTTTTCATTTTTCTGGGTTGTTGAGTTAATGCTTTAATTAGAAACGATTTTAAACTGCAGGAAGAGGTGGAGGTTGAAGGTAAGGTGGCAGCACACAGAGGAAAGCTTTCTTTGACAACTGTAGAGGTTAGGAGGAAAGAGGATGGAGTGCTGGTTGCTCTGGGTAAGCAATGGATGACTCAAGTCATGTCTGCTCAAAATTTCAGAACTAAACTTTGAAGATGAACTTTATGGATTATAGTAGTCGTTACAAGTTGAACAAAAAAAAAAAAACCCATTATCTATATTCTTCACCAGTTGGATCCAGAAATCTCAAAGGTTTTCTTCATGTGATTTTGTAGTTTGATCTCATTTGAATCTTTGCATGCATTTTGTTTAATCAATCTCTAGATGATATTATTCTTTATTTTAAGTTTCCCTAGGGAGCTCTGGTGGAAGAAGAAGCTGGATGACTCTCTCTTCTCTTATTTATTAGGTCAGAAATGTAGGGCAGAAATGTCTCTCATTCATGATGATCTAGTTCAAATTCTGATTTGCTTTATCTGGATCAAACAGACGGTTCATGGGTGTAAATCGAAACGGGGCAACTGGATTAGTTTCAGGTCATAATTTTTATTGGGTGAAAAGGTCATAAAGTAAGATGCATGGAGATTTTTGTTCACCGCATTTGATCATAATCGTTTAAAAACTTTTGCTTGGAGCATGCTTGTGATGTTTTTTCATCCAACATTTTGTGTGTGTTCATATTTAAAATCGATAAAATAGAATAAATTCATAAAATAGAACCCCAATAGGTTTCACAAGAGCCCTATTCAAAGTGTAATGAAAAAAAAGTTAGGAAAGACATACTCACTTTGCAAAAAAAATTAAGAAAGACATAGTGTTCATAAGACGGAAAGGTGATCCAGACTCATTTGAAAAGGTAATCCCGGGGTTTGAAACTTTTACTTTAAAGATCTTATCATGCCCTGACAACCTTCGATATTTTTACCTTCTTATCTCTATATTAATTTTTAAGAACTTAAGGAATTGTACGATAATGTTTATGTTTTTTGTTTTTTTTCTAATTTAGAAGAGAAACACTCATGTATGTATAACCTACCCTATTTCTTGTGTTTCTTTTTTATTTTTAAAAGAAACTGATACTTTGAACTTAAAAAGTGGAATAGACTCCTTGTCTTTTTTACATCAAACAAAGCCCCTTATTTTGAAACCCTAAATTCTTTTGTTCTTTGTATAACGTAGATGATTTTTCCAAAAAAAAAAAAAAATTAGTGAAAATGGATAGTAACAGAACCATTACCATCCAAACCCTAAATTAACTATTTGCATGAAGAGAAAAAAAATCCTCTGTTATGCACATCTTTATATTATGCACACCAGTGCACCACTAGGATGCGACACATGGAATATTCCAAATAGAAAGCCCAAATCAAAAAGTTTGATTTTAAGTTGATATAACCCGTTTGTGAAACTCATTTAGTTTATACCCTTAACCCGCCCATTTCTAAATGCCTAGTTTATTCATTCATGCACTTCCTCAACTCACAACTTTCTCCTCATTCTGTTTCCTCCATGGTTCTCTTCCTCCATCTCTCAGTTTCTTTCTTATTGTTGTTCTTCCGTGTTATCATGTATTGCCGTGCTGAAACCTCCTATTGGCATTTTAAGTTAGGTACAAGATTAATTAACTATTTGCAGAGGAAGCAAAGAAAATCAAACTCCAAACCCATCTCAGCTGTATTTGTTAATCAGTTGGTTTAAGTTGGTTTGAATCGAGGTTAAGTATGGCCTCAACCTAGATTTTCCCTTAGAATTGATCATTAATTTCAAAAGATAGATAACCCCTTCTTTCTTGACAAGTAAGCTTTCGCCATCAATTTGGCTCTAAGGAGATTGAGACCTACGATGGAAAAAATTTTTGGAAACTTAATATTTTACCAAAGTCTAAAATCTTTTTCTTTTCCCTTTGAAAATTCTTCATGATGGATTTCCTGTTTAAGTTTAGATCTCTAGATGGTCCCTGCTGATTTAATCTATAGCCTTTGTGGTCTTGAGCTTGAAACTATTTTGCATATTGCTTCTCTTGCAATAGCTAAGCACCTGTGGGGCAACATGCAGTCATGGCTGTGGATTAAAATCCATGGATATTCATTAGTTCAACACTTTTGTATCTCCGTGCTCTTTCAAGTCTACTATATTAATGCTCCCAGTTTATCTTCATCAGGGCCTTTGTTCGATTATTCTATGATTGGATATGTATCAGAATGTTAGGGTTTCCATTTACTTGTGGCTTCCTAGTTCTTGGATTGTTAGCTTCATTTTGAATTGCCTATTAAGTACTTATGGATTGGATATATAATCTTGGGGTTCAGAACATAGATGAATAGCAATGAAGAAAAAAAGCATGAAATGGAGGAAGAGAACCAGGGAAGAAAGTCATGAGAGTTGAGGAATGTGTGAATGGACAAATTGAGTATTTAAAAATGGGCGGTATGGATTTCACAAATGGGTGTTTTTTCCACTTATATTGCACTAGTTGCTGTGCACAAAAGAGAGATGTGCATGGCTAAAGAGAAGGAAGCCAAGTGAAAGTTCTTTTTTCCACCAATAAAATTATTTTCCCTCTTTATCCAATTTGATTAGATTGCAAGAGAAGTACAGATTAAGCCATGACCAGGAATTTGGTTCTTGAAATCTAAAGAGGTCTTCAGGCAGGCGATGAAGTGAAATCACAGAGCGTTGAGGATTTCTTCTGCACTGGACACAGAAAACTCTCCTCCCACTTCAACATTGGAGATTTTCACCTTTAGATCGTCAATCAAGAGGGAGAATCTCTCAGAGCGAGTTCCAAGCCCTTCATTGGAAAGATCAAGTTCAAGCCCAAGAGCATGGATGTAGGACGCAGACCCATCAGCTAGAAACTTGACATGCTCCTTCTCTGGGAACGTCTTTGCCCATGCCTTCATCACAAATGGGTCGTTAACTGCAAAATCGAAGATCAGAGAACAAGCGTCAAAACCCTTCACCAGTTCCTCTCCAAAAACATGGTTTCAGGGGACAAGACAAACAAGCTCAAATGAAATTACCACTAATAATCAGAATCTCATCGATGCCTTTTGCCTTTAATTCTCCTGCTTTTTTAATGAAACCTGGAACATGATTCGTGCTGCAGACACAAGGGATCACAGCAGTGAAATTAAACAAGATAACCACAATAGATAGGACGAAAGGGTTCAAGACAGACCTGCAAATAGGGGTGAAGGCGCCAGGAACTCCAACGACGATGACCTTCTTACCTGTGGCGAGGGAGTGTACAGAGACATTCTGTCGCTGATCAGAATCATCGAAGTAAGTCAGAGTTCCATCGGGAATGAAGTCATCCACTGCTATGGGCGCCATTTTAACTAAATTTCTGTTTCTTTCTAATGCAAGCAAACGAATTCGAGAGCTTCGATATGAACGACCCCGATCCGCGAATCGAGTTCTTGCAGATGTCTCTTTTACAAAGTCAAAAGCAAAGCTAAAGCGAATTCTCTTACACTAATCCTGCAAAACATGAATCGGATTCGATTCCTTTTCCAGAATCTGTCCAACTTGAGAGAATTTCGATTCAAATTCAAATTTTTATGGTTTATTTAGCCCTTATAAGATTCAAATTCAAATTCTTTTCCTTTTTGATAAACCAAAGATCATATACTAGAAAGATGAGAAGAGGTTTTAACAACACAAGTGTCCAACACCCATGATGTTGAATGGGTGCTAAACAGTCTTGCTCAGACGGTGAGGACATTCGCATGGAACACGATAAAATGTAGTAGTTTCAAATTCAAATTCACATTCAAATTCACATTCACAGACAAGATTTCATTCACATAATTGTTAGGCCCACCGCGTATTTGCTACAAACTCACAAACGGATACATTTCCAAGAAATTTTAAGGATACAATCGAACACACTTTTACACCAAATTGGATTTATATCTACAAACTGTCAAACGGATACATTTCCCAGAAATTTTAAGGATACAATCGAACGCACTTTTACACCAAATTGGATTTATATCCCATCCACCCCCATCACCCCAAGAAGAAAATAAAGGAAAAATAGTTGAAATGGATGATAAGGAAACCTCCAGATATGCTATACTGTACTTGTTTCAGTTACTGTACATGTTTCTGCTGATGCACCTTCAAGGTTGGTTTCCTCTTCCTTGTTAAGCCCATAAAGCCAACAACAGAAGAGAAAATAAAGGAAATTGATGGAACACAAGGTTGCAAGAACCCAGTAATAATAATCATAGTGACCCTTATTAGGGTTACTTGACACCCAACTCTCCTTACCTCCTCTTTTAGTAGTCTCATCAACTATCTTCACTACAAGACTTCCAATTAAATTACCAGCAGCCATACCCAATGTGAGAATGCCCATTGCTAAGCTAGCCATTTTCTTAGAGAAATGATAGTAATAGAACTCTATTTGTGCAACAGCATTGATTGCCTCAGCTAAGCCAAGCAAGCATTGCTGTGGAACCAACCACATAGCTGACATGTTCACCACTCCAAGTGGGTTTTCTGCTAACCCTTCTCTGATTGCCATTCTCCTTCTGACCCTCTCAATTCCTGCTGAGACTGCCATAGCAGCCACAGAAACCAGTATTCCAATACCCATACGCTGATTCTGGCCAAGCCCATTAGGTTGTCTCATGTATTTCGCCATTAAAGGAATGATTACACGGTCATACATGGCTACCCATATCGTTAGAGCCAGGACTAAGAACACTGTTATTGAACCAGCAGGAATTTGGAAGTGAGAGGTTATGTGTCTATCCATGGTGCTTGCTTGGATTACTGTAAATGAAGATTGGTTGATGATCACTTGGACAAAGATACAACTAGACCATATAGGGATGACCCTCAATAGTGACTTCAGTGATTCCACTTGATCGACTGTGCAGACCTTGATTGGATTCAATGATGTGTCATCAGCTCTTATTACATCTCTAACTCGATTCCTGTTGATGCAAGCTTTGTTTAGGAACCTGTCAAGTGTCAAGAGTGAATAACGATCAATGGAATTCACATTATGAGGTGTTTGAAACTGATGACTAACTGATGTGACAGTGAAGGTACAGAAGCAGCATAGTAATGAAAAGCTGATTTGATACATGACCATGACTACTCTTTCTGTCATGTCAAAAGTGTTTGAAAACCAATGAAAATAGGAAAGATGACCACACCTAAGCCTCTTGGTCGGTTGAACGAGCTCTGAATCTGTGGCTTGATGGTAAATTCCATCGGAGGAGTTGTTTGGAGGGAAAGGGAGATTCCTGTTTCTAAATGCCAACACAAGCACTTGAAAGAACCCAGTGAACAAGCTCTTACTAGCCTTCACTTTGACATAGAGAGGAGAACCCACTAAGAAGAGTAGAGAAGCAACGAGCATGAGAAATGCAGGTACCGCAAAACCCACTTTCCAGCCAAAATGATCTTGAACGTAAACGATCACAGTGAGTGCAAGGATTGTAGAAACCCCTGTGGAAGCATAGAACCAGTTGAAGAAGCTTTGTAAGATCCCGTCATTTTTCGGGTTCTTTTTGTCGATCAATTGATCTGCTCCAAACGCAATGGAACATGGTCTAATGCAACCGGCTCCAATGGATATGAGCACAAATGAGGAGAACAGGAGAGCCAATTGGGACGAAGTAGCAGATTTGCAGCTGCCGTAATTAGGTGGCTGGCAAGAAGCAGAAGGCTTGGCTTCTGGAACCATGGCTGTTAAAAATAGCATAACCATCCCCTGCCAAAAAAAAAAAGAGACCAAAACAGGGCATGCATGTGCAAGATGATGAAATACCTAGCAGAAGAAAGATTGATTGACCCAAACCCAAAGCGTAAAGGAAGTTGACAAAGCTTACAAGGAGGCTAGAGAAGGAGCCCAAGGCGATGACTCGAAAGCGACCCAAGTAAGAATCAGAGAGGAAAGCCCCAGTAATGGCGAGTGCATTAGAAGTTGCAGACCAGAGCAAGAGAATGGTAGTACCAGTTGCGGCATTCAAGTGATAATCTTTCATTAAGTAGAATATCATATTGGGCATGAGTCCATAGCTTGCAACCTTCTCAAACGATTCGTTCACTGCAGATCAAATGGATTAAGAAGAGAAAATGTGATGGAACCTCTTGAAAGTAAGAAAGAAAACGAGCTGGGCGGGTGAGAGAGACGATGATGATGTTGATGAACTCACATATGATGAAGGGCATGGTTCTGAAGCCACCCTTACGCGTTGTAGGAGACTCTAACAGTTGGGTTACCTTGGGAGAGCGCCCTGTCAAGCCCTCTCCGTCCATCACCTCTCTTGGTTCCTGGGCAACTACTACAGTGGTTTCCATTCATGAAGAGAGAGCTCTGAACGAACTGATCAGAAGCGGAACTTCTGAGGCGTTGGAGATTGAGCTGGGTGTGTTAATTAGAATATAAAGAGAGAGAGAGAGCCGTTCTGAGTTCTGAGTTCTGAGCATTCTGAGTCACATTGTTGGTTGGCGCTGGAGAAAACTCGAGTCCCATGTGAGAATGTGACTCATGCTGTCATGCATCATATCATGTTGCCAACGCAAGATGGGGTCGTAGACTCCTGGTCCTCATGGACCGCTCATGGAATGGTTAGCATTTCCATGTTTCTCTCATTTTTCTTTCAAAGTCTTGTTTTTTTTTCTTTTATTTTTTTCATTAGTTCAACTTCAGTGTTGCGCATTAAATGCATAGTACTGTGCGATTGAGATCAAAATCCCAATTCTCTACCATCTATTTTGGTTTTCACCACCTGCGAAATAGACAGTCGAGATTGAAATTAAGCCCAATCGAAATTTGATCTCAACTGTTAATAGCCGGAGCTGCGCATTTAACATGAAACATTTAAGTTCCACTCCCATTTTGTTCTATAGGAAGACTATAACATTAAGCAATACCATGAAAATTATGAGGCCGGGTTACACAAGAGTCGCGAGTGAAGGCTCAAAAGTAGAGTCTGGATCACCTTTCCATCAAGAAAGCACATTCTTTAATATTTTTTTCATGAGGCTCACGTTTAAAATTTATACAATAATTCGAGGGTGGGACCTCATATGGTCCCACATGGGCCCCCATAAAATATGTGCTGATGCATTGGGGAAGTACTACGAGAAGGTGATCTGAACTATTGTCAGGGGTTTGAATCCTCTACAACACTTAGAAGCAACAACCATCCAGTGGCAGCTATGAGTGAGTGCTATGTGGCGAATAGTGGATCCTAACCGTTGGTTGTTCTAATACTTTTTATCCTTTAGTTAAACGAGTCCAATTAAGCTGGTTCATCGATCAAACCATTGATCCAGCCAATCCTCTGCCATTCAGGTGTCATCACTTCTTCGTAATCAATAAGCTCGATTTTCTTCATTGTTGTCGTCACATTCATTCGTTGGAGTTTTCATCGACTTTGGCTAGTGACTAAGTGCGATAACAACAACAATGTGGGAAGAGGGTAGAGATGAGAGGATTTCGACCGAAGTTCTTCTTTTTTTTCCCCCTTAAGTGAGTCAGACTGAGTGAAGAATAGAGGGTTGGTTAAATCCAACGCTTTGATCAATGAACCAACATAATTGGGGCAATCTAATAAAAGATAGAATTTTGGAACAACATACATGAATAAGATTAATTTTTTACCACGTGGCATTCATTCTTAACAGCCATTGGATGGCTGCCTTCATGCCTTCATCTCATCTTTTTGTGGGAAATGAAATACTAAACCATATTCTACCCAAGAAAAGAAATCACTAAATCCATCTATTCACACACCATGAAACATTTTTATTAAAAAAAAAAAAAAAAAACATACCATGAAACATTTCGATTCAGTTAAATAGTAAATAGTAATGGCTTGAATTTCTTAATTTCCAAAGTTATAGAAAAAGTGAAAAGAAGACTTGTAGAAGCATGTGAAAGTGGACCAATTTTTGGAAGGAACAAGTGAACAACAAACATGTGAATGCATTGAAAAGATAATCATCTGCTTCCTTATAAAGAAAACCAAGGGCCATAAACCACAAAAAGTGAACAAAACTACAAAAGAAAACTTGAAGAAAACGAACGAACGAAGATCAATTGAAAAGACGACTTTGAGAGGCCCCTTATAAGATTAGATTGTACAGAAAACGAACAAACGAAGAAAAACAAACAGATGTAACTGATTCACATCACATGGAAATTAGTGGTTGGAGCTTAATTCCAATGGATCGGAAATTGGGCCTATAGTGGCCTACTGCTACAAGGACTAATTAAAGTTTCTGGCTTCAAACAAAACATCCCAAGAACAGAAAAAAAAAAAGTGACAGAATATACTATGCATGGTAGATCATTTTTGCAGCTTTTTCAAAATTCTTTTGGTCGATCCAGCCCAGACTAGTTCAATCAATCGGATCAGCATTGTTGGGTTTTGATAATTTCTTTTTCAGAGATTGTCCTAAATCCTGGAAACCCTTCTATTGTGTTTTACCAGAATCAGGATCTTGATGAGGTTTCTGGTTCTTAAATCCATTTTAGGGTTTTGAGTTTTAACCTTATATTTATGGCAGTAAGAATTTTCTGGGACAAGGTGGGGTTGGTGACAGGAATAAGAAAGTCAGAACAAACAAACGAGCTAGCATAGCAGAAAGTACTGCTTCCAAGGTTAAAGCCAAAGAAAATCTAGGACACTTCTCCATTTAAAAGCTCTCTCCCCTTGGGTCCTTACCCAGAAGAGCTAAATAATGAAGAAACCCACCCACCTTCAGTGCTTCACCTTCTATGGGTTTCTATCACCAAGAAAGTGTGTGGGACCCTGAAGTAGAGACTTTTGGATCATAACGAAGCAATAATCTTATCTCTGAGCCCCAACAACTTTGCATGGCAAGTCCTTCTCCTCTAGTCTTCTCATTCAACTTTAAATCTCATAATGAGTCTATCAATGGCAATGGCTTTTTCATTATCATCCACCATCCCTCATAATGCAAGATCCAAAACTGGACATTGTTTGGAACTGAAAGCTGTTTGTGGCTTGAATTCACAGAGAAGTCATTTTGCATGCCAGAGATGATGTCTTCTTGGATTCTTTTCATTTCTACTTTTTCCTAATGAGTTGTAGTACTGTTCTAGCTACAAAACTAATTTGACAGCTTATTTTGGACCAGTTGAGTCCAAGCCCCAAGGCAGAATCCAAAACTGCAGTAATTAAATATATGCTACACCAAAAATTATTACCTGATTAAGGTTGATGTTCCAAGTTACTTTGATTGCCGTTGCTATTATCCATGATGGAATTGAAAAAGAAGAAAAAATGAGAAAGAGGACTCTTGTTAGTTTATAACAAGGCAATGAATCTTAGGAGTACATCAACTGAGTTCTGGGCAGCTAAAGAGGCAAAGATATCTGCTTCATTAGAGACAGCAGAGCCTCCACCAGCTAAATCAGACAGTCCCCTGATTGCAATGAAAGGGATCCCTTCTTGAAGAGAGATCAGAGCAACTGCAGCACTTTCCATGTCGATCGGTGATACATTGAACTTTGTATTCAAGAATTGCCGATATGCTGCATTATCAACAAATACATTTGCACTGCAACCTCTTTCTACTATAAACACTCCTGGATTTCTTGGCAAACAAGTAGAATTTACACACCCCTGTAGTGTCACATTCTGTACACCAAACAAAGAAAACAATGCCCAAAAAGCAGGAGGAAGAGAAGAGAATTGAGAACCCAGTACTTCCAGAATTTCATTCAAATGGAAAATGCATTTAGCTGTGGAGAAATAATTAATTACCCCAATTTTATGTGCAATTGCAAAGTAATGACTGTTGACTGGAACCCAGAAGGCATGTTGCCTTACTTCTGGAGTTCCATTTACTGGATAGATTTCTTCTGGTTGATACCAAACACTGTTTAAAAGGTTTGCTGATGAATTTCCATTTCCTTTAACAACAGTGTAATCTGAAAAGTTGAGGAACCCAATACTTCTTGTGTAATCTCCACTGGACTCCAAGGATAGAGGATCGTTAGCACCTTGTCCATACCTCTGCTTGACCCAAAATAGGAAAGTTCACAAAATATAGAAGAGAAAAAAATTATGGAAGCAGAAAAAGATGCTGCTTCAAAGCTTTTTATTGTTCAAGCTTTGGATTACAAAATATAAAAGTGGGAAAAAAAATATTACTTTAAATGTCAATGAAAAAATTGATGGAAAAATCATGCTACAAAAGAATTCTAAATTCTTACATGCAAAGCTAATGAAGAATAAAATGTCAATAAAAATCAAAATAATTTTATGAGAAAAAAAAGCTGTCTAAGTTGCTGGTGTTTGTTTGTAAACATAAGAATGAGCTGACCACCTTACAATGAAAAATCAACTCCTCCAAAAATTTTAATTGACCCCTAATTAATTGATGTGCACACATAGATCAAACACTATATTATCATGATTTTTGTTCTCTGTTTTCTTTTTTCTTAGCATCCAAAGATAAATTAAATTTTTTTTTAAATATTTTGAAAATGGTCTATATAATTAACCGTGACCCACAAAGATAGTTTAATTCAATTAAAAAAAAATCTAAGTGATTTAGTTGATTATTTATAAATGAATTTAATTAATATCAACACTACTAACCGATAGCTAGTCATTAGGTCACATATACTTTTCAACTCAAGAAAAATATGTTAGTTCACTGTCATAAAACAACCCAAATAAGACCAAATAAAAGGGTAAAAACATGCATGGTATATGAGAAAGAAATTAAGTTTAAATTGTCATAAAGCAACAAGAATGTCATTTTATATTAAAAACACAACGACACGTTTCATGATACTTTAATTTTAGTTTTTCCTTGGAGGTGACTTTGATACTTATGTCAGGTTGAAATTATAAAAGAATTATCAAGATGTCTCTTATTACAATGTGGGTCTGCCTACTTTCATTTACCAAAATTAAATTTACAAAATATTTCTGTGTCAATTAGGTTGGTGGAATCAAACCCTAATCTCAAACATTATTTTATTGTAAAGAACAAAATTTCCCATCTTTCTTTGGACTGGTGGTTCTTCATTGCAATTCAAAGACTGGATCAACTCATTAGAATTAGACTACCACTTTATTCAATTTCATCATAATATCCTATATTTCATTGATATTTCCTAAGATATTTCTTACTTTTATATTTATAAGTCTTCTATGTCGTGAAGCTTTTAAATAGCCGACCATTGATCCCAAGAGCATGACTTGAGATCCTTTACTCATTAGGGTAGAAGATTGTATTGCCCTTGCATTTTCCCACTGTAATTTTAGGAAGAGATAAAGCAAACTATATATCCTCGGAAGTGTGCCCGTCCTAAATATATAGTAAAAATGTGTGAGGAGAACATAATCCTCTAATGATGTTGTTGACATAGGATTTGGAGTTTGGACTCAAAAGAGAATCCTTTGAAAAAAATAGTTTTTAATAATTTTAAAAATATTTACCTAAAATCAGTTTTTAAATATCTTACACAGTGACGCAGGGAAAGTGCAAGGTTTGAATTTTAGCTTTTTGAAAGAAGGTGCCCATCATGCTACATAAAGACAGATGTGCTTCCAATTTTAATTTCTTCTCTTCTGAAGAAATTTTGACTAGTAAGTTGCGTTACGTACCTGCCAATTCCAAAGACCTGTATGAGCCCAGTATTGAGGAATCGTCACATCTCCAATTTGGAGCTGAGGGTTTGCATTTCCTGCAATTCCATAATGCACTACTCCTTCCACTTTGAACAAACTCACAAGTAGTTCTGTGGCTATGCCTGCATTCAACTATCATATAACACAAATTACCACAACTTCAAACTAATAATTAAGAGGAAGAAGGAGATGAGTTCAACACCTACCATGCTCAACCCTGTCATTACAATTATAACTTTCTTAGATTCAACCTTTCCAATGTGAAATCTTCTTCCTGTGTCAAATCAAACACAAACAGAGAACGGGAGGAGAAAAAAAAATATATTAATCTAACTATCAGAGGTCAGATCATTCTTCTTTCTCATTGACTTTCTGGGTTTAGAAGTGATGATCACGTACAAGGATAATAATATTTTCTACTCTACAGGAGAAAACCCATAAGAGATTTTATTTTCTGATTACCTGCAAAGTCCAAGTAAGGAAGTTTTTCATCTGCTACAAAGCTTGAAGATTGAAGAAGAGGGCTCATCTCAAAGGCGTTTGGCACCACAATCCCCAAGTAAGAGCCCTTCTGGTTAACTTTTTTGATCTTTTTCATGGTACCACTTGAAATTGCTCCATCAATCGTGCTGCAACTACTCAGCAGAATAAGAAAACCCAAGAACACTAGTTTCATCCCACAGCCCATCCTTCTTTCAAACCAGGTGAAGGAAAAGTGGAAATAGAAGAACACAGAATTGTCCCACCCACATATACAACTTATATAAGGAACCCTCACTAAAGAGACGCATACGTTTTGCAAATGAGAGGATATTCTAGCCAATTAAAACAATTAGAGATGCAAAAACCATCAAAGAAATCCGGGCAACTGATTGTGTCTTTCTGTTTCTCTTTTGATTCATACATTGAATATTCAGATACAAATGGCGAGTAATATACAAAATAATTAGTAAGTCAATCATTATGGGCTGTCAAAAAACATTAAATAAAGGTTTTGTCAAACATAGTAGTAGAGATTGACACGTTGATTTGGTCACTAGTGGAATTAGATCTTTGTCAGCTACTGTCTTTGATTGGAGTATATGGAATAAGGAATCTTTATGAAAAGGAAAATATGGATCAAGGAATCTTTGTTATCTGCTCCCCTTAGATTTTATTTTATATATATTTTTTTATTTCTTACAAAAAAAACTTACCTTTTAAGGATTCTAACGTTTGAGCCTTTGAGGTGCAGGTGCTTTACTACTAAACATTAAGGATCAGATCAAAAGCTCTAAAAAGCTCTAAAAGCTGATAGAATAAGTTTAGTCAAGTGTTGCCAATGCTTTTTTCTTCCTAATAATTTCTTGAGTAAACCATGATAGGGAGCTTGAGAGAGAGAGAGGGCTTGGGTTGTTTACAAGAAGGCTATAAATTTTAGGAGTACAGCAACAGAATTCTGGGAAGCTAAAGAAGCAAAGATGTCTGTTTCATTAGAGATGGCAGAACCTCCACCGACTAAATCAGAGGAGAGAGAGAGAGAGAGAGAGAGAGAGCCCTAATTGCAATAAAAGGGATCCCTTGTTGGAGAGACATAGTACATGAGAGCAACCGTAGCACTTTCCTTGTCCACATACTACTGGTGTCACTTTGAACTTTGTATTTAGAAATTCCCGATATGCTGCATTATCAACATATACATTGGCACTGCACCCTCTTATTTCCACCATGAAAGTACACACCAGGGTTCCTTGGTAAACAAGTAGAGTTTACACACATTTCCAACGTTAAATTTCGTAAACCAAGCAAACAAAACAAAAGCCAAAAGCAGGAGGGAGAAAATATATCGATAATTCAGAACTCAGTTCGTTTGAAATAAGAAAAGCATTTAGACGAGGAGAAAAAAATCAGAAGGCATGACTGTTGACTGGAACCCAGAAGGCATGTTCCCTCAATATTTCTGGAGTTCCATTTACTGGAAAGATTTCCTCTGGGTAGGGTGGTACCAAACACTATTTAAAAGGTTTGGTGATGAAAGTCCATTTCCGTTAACATACAGTGTAATCTGAATCGCTCAGGAACCCAACGGTTCTCTTGTAGTCCCCGTTAGATTCAAGTGGTAGACAGGTAGAGTATCGTCTTTAACCCCATCTCCATACCTCTGCTTCAGTCAGAAGAGAAAATTATGTGAGAAACAAAAACAGTTCTTCTACAAAAAAAAATGGAGATTGAAGAAGAGGGAGGAGGGTTCATCTCAATCTTTGAAATTGGGCACCACGATCCCCAAGTAAGATCCGTTCCGGTTAATTTCTCTTGTGTCTTTATTTCTCGGAATTGCTCACAGGGCCAAATCAACAGCAGATTTGGAGCAATAGAAAGAAGAAGCACAAGTTGACACCATTACCATGTCCATTTCTGATTTTCTAGTAGATATGTGACATGTGTCTCAATATTTTCGTTACATCAAAATGTTGAAATCCGTTTACAAGTCACCTCATTTAAAATGTTGAAGTGACTTATAAATAAATTTCAACCATTTGATACGATGTTGAGACACATATCATACATTTACAAGGAAATCAATAGTCCACCGGATAAAATTCCTAGAAGTTGTGGGTTGTTGTCGTGTTAGCCTGTGCTGCGTTTGTTTGTAAAGATGAGGTGGAAAAAAAGGGTTGAAAAAAAAAACTTGTGGGTCTCATGTGTAGTAGGGTGAGGGAAAACCGGAAAAGGAAAGTAAGATATTTGGTGGAAAAATGTTAATTGTGGTCTCACTTTTTACTTTTTCACAAAGTCTTACACATTTTGTAGAATTTTAAAAATGATTGGAGTGAGGAATTTGACTTGCTACCTAACCGTATATGATTCTTTAAATTGAGAAAACTTATCTTTGACTTTCTCACCATAAAAACTAAACAAACTACACTTTTAAGATTTACAAGAAAAGTAAAATATTCAGATGTTGTGAATTTTTTCACTAGAGAGCGAGTTTTTAACGTTTAGCTCATGTGGTGGAAATAGTTTCTTTCTTTTGTTTAACAAAAGTTTTTAGTAATTAAAAATGGGTATAAAAACACCTTTTTTAAAAATTAAAAAAAAAACTCATAAAATCATTCTTTTTTAAACGTATAAAAACGTATTTTAGTCATTACACATTACATACAAGGATAATTTAATAATTTAAATTCTAAAAATTAAATTATTTTAACAAAAAATTATGTACTAAGTGTGAGTAATTAATAATATTAAAATAAACCACCAATAATATTTGGCACTTTAAGAGAAGTACTTTCAAACTTTACCCTCACTTAAGGGAGCTATTAGTAAATTCATTTGAAAGTTATATCTTTTAATATGATTTTTTTTGGGTAATAGACATTTATAAATAAATATTATTTATAAAATTCTTCCTTGGATGTCCATCAATAGATAAAAGGGTAATTTTCATCTGGACCCCCTGAAGTTTGGTCCATGTCATTTTTAGTCCAAATAAATGGACACTTTGCATCTGCCTCCCCTGAAGTATTCAACAAGATCAATTAAGGACAATTTGTGGTTTTTATGACCAAAATACCCTCACATCTATTCTATCGTAAGATTTTAGACATGTGGATATTCTAATAGGATGAACCTAAATCCATATGAAAAAATACACATTTCTAATTCTCCAATTCTCTCTCATCTTTTACCAACAAAAAAAATAAAATTCTCTCTCATCTCCTTCATCCGCCATCTCTGCCATTTTCCTCTTCAACTCCGGCGACAGTTGAATTTACAGTTGAAGATAAGTGATTACAAACACTAATTACTGCCTTCCTTGAGGCTTGTTTCTTGGATTTTAGTTTGCTATTGCAGTATTGCTTCAAATTATTTTTTCACTTTTAATTTAACTCTCTGAAAGAGTCGTGTGATGATTTACATATCGCGGCATACTTCAGATGATTATCCATTTATCCCTAATTACAATGCAAGTCTTTCACTCTTATCTGATGGCTCTTTCTGTTTTATATCTTCATAATTAATCAACTTTTCCTTTTTCTAAATTTAAAAGCATTTGATTGCAAGAGTCGATTTGTTGGATTTTGACGGAATTTTTTATTATTAGGGTTTTTACATAGTTCTAGTTCAGTGTTTTATGGATTCTCTTACGCAGTTCATTGGAGGATCGATCTAGCAATTTCTTTTAGGCTGACTGTAATCAATCGGTGTTCGATTGACAACCTCCGGAATCGGTTTGGTCTATATTTAGAGTTCTGTTTAAGAGAATTTGAATAGTTCCGCGAACAGAGAAAAAAATCTAGTTAGTTTATGTTGCCAAAGATCTCAAAACTAATATGTGCTATCTTCAGAAATCTTATAAGAAGCTCAGATGAACTTCCATGGAGTTGAATTGTTGCCGGAGTTGAAGAGGAAAAAAGCAAAGATGGCAGATGACGGACCGATGATGGAGAAGATGAAGGAGATGAGAGAGAATTGGGGACTTAAAATGAGTATTTTTTTCAGATTGATTTATGTTCATCCGATTGGAATGATCCGTGTGTCTAAAATCTTACGGTAGAATAGATGTGAGGGTATTTTGGTCATAAAAATCACAAATTGTCCTTTAGTAAAAATAGAGATAATGTTATACACTACTCTTAAGGAAACGACTAATTTTTTTACCAAATATTTACCAAATTTTTTTTTTTTTTTTTTTTGGGGGGGGGAGTGAGGGGTAGAAGTGAGATGGATCTTTTTAGAGTTTTGTTCTCTTTACGCCCAATCCACTACATATCTATTAAATGAAAGACCCATTTAATTATGGCCCTATGTGACTCTGTCTACAATATTAGTGAAAATTTATGTTGAATAATCATTGGTAAGTTCCTTACAAATTTGTCTCTTCACAAAGATTAATATCTAGTGAGAGAGTTTGCTGTAGTTTCTTCTTTCTTTTATTGATTTTTTTTCTTTTTTATAAAAATAATCCCTTGCGTGAAATTCCTGCTTTTCTTATCATGAAAAGGAGAGGGGGAGGGAGGGGGAGGGGGGATTTCAACTTTCATTCCAAAAATATAGGCTTTTTTTTTTTTTTTGGTACGTCAAAATTTTGAGCTCTTATATTATCTTATCTTCTTCTTCTATTTTATCGCTCAATTAAGCTTAATTTGCAACTAATAAGGCTTTGTGGTGTTTTAATTACTAATTCAATCTTCGGAGGTGGCTTTCCAACCGCCAAGCCTACTCGCATCTGACATTGTTTTACAGGAATCCGAAGACTGAACAATTTTTAAACGCATCAATATATATAAAAATTGAATATTTAAACCCAAAGAACAAGTAATATAAACAATTAGTAAGTCAACCATCACAGGCTGTCAGAAAAACATTAAAAGAAGTTATGCTCAAATATAGAAGTAGAAATTCACACGTTGATTTGGTCAGCAATGGAATTAGATCTTTATCAGCTGCTGTCTCTCATTCTGATATATTGAATAAGGAATCTTTATCAAATGGAAAATATGGATCAAGGACTTTTGTTAGGTACCCAGCTCCCATCAATTTTTTTTGTTTTCTTTTCTTTTCTTTCTTTCTTTTTCTTCTGTAACTAATCCTTTGAATCTTAACATGATATTACCAGGTATACAATAAATGTTAAGTATTTGACCAGGGTTAAAAGTTTTGAAACTGATGGAATAAGTTGAGTCAAACTTTTTAATTAGTTTCATAGTATTAAACTGACAGAATCTAATCTCCATACACCAAATTGAGCCCAATAGCATCCTAATATTCCCTAAATGATTACATGCTAAAACCCAAATGAACAAATTTTCCACGCACCTCCCATGATAGGGAGTTTTTTTCTTTCCTTAAGAAACAAGTAAATCGTATTAGGGAGCTTGGAAGCCCTTATTCAATCATTTTCGCTTTGTGATAAGGGGGGAGAGAGAGAGAGAAGATGGCTCCTGTTGATTACAACAGGGCTATGAATTTTAGGAGTACAACAACAGAATTCTGGGAAGCCAAAGAGGCAAAGATGTCTGCTTCATTAGAGACGGCAGAACCTCCACCAGCTAAATCAGAGAGTGCCCTAATTGCAATGAAAGGGATCCCTTGTTGGAGAGAGATGAGAGCAACCGCGGCACTTTCCATGTCCAATGGTGTCACCTTGAACTTTGTATTCAGGAATTCCCTGTATGCTGCGTTATCAAGATATACATTGGCACTACAGCCTCTTTCTACCATGAACACACCTGGGTTCCTTGGTAAACAAGTAGAGTTTACACACCTTTCCAATGTTAAATTCTGTTAACCAAGCAAACAAAACAAAGCCAGGAAGCAGGAGGGACAAAAAGAGAATTGAGAACCCAGTTCCAGAGTTGTCTTGAAAAGAAAAAAAAAAAAGTTGCATTTAGATGAGGAGAAAGAACTAATTACCCCAATTTTTTTTGCAATTGCCAAGTAGTGACTGTTGACTGGAACCCAGAAGGCATGTTCCCTCATTTCTGGAGTTCCATTTACTGGAAAGATTTCCTCTGGTTGGTACCAAACACTATTTAAAAGGTTTGCTGATGGAAGTTCATTTCCGTTAACAACAGTGTAATCTGAGTAGTTTAGGAACCCAATGGTTCTTGTGTAATCCCCATTAGATTCTAATGGTAGAGTATCGTTAACCCCATCTCCATACCTCTGCATCAGCCAGAAGAGGAAATTATGCGAGAAACATAAAAACATTTCTTTGTTCTTCTTGTTATATAAGAAACTACAAATCATATTGAACATGCATTTGAAGGAGTTGTTAGGTTAACTGCGTTATATACCTGCCAGTTCCAAAGGCCAGTATGAGCCCAATATTGTGGGATTGTCACATCTCCGATTTCAAGCTCTGGGTTTGCATTTCCTGCAATTCCATAATGCACCACTCCTTCCACTCTGAACAAACTGAGTAATAGTTGTGTGGTTATTCCTGCATTTAGCTATCGTAGATATGTGGTTGCAAGTTTTTTTTAGGTTAGATAACGTTTTATTTTAAAGCTCAAACTAATAGGAAATGATTCTTTAAAGGTAAACATCAACATCTACCATGCTCAACCCTGTCATCACAATAATAACGTTCTTAGACTCAATTTTTCCAAAGCGAAATCTTCTACCTGTGATGAAAGAGAAATTTAAGAAAAGAAAAATGAAACCCATCAACCTAAATAGAAAACCAAAGAGATTATGATACCGGATTTCTCTTATTTCTCCTTAATTTTTCTGGGTTTACGAGTGTGATAATAACTAAAATGAATGAAAGAGTTTACTTTGTAATTACCACCAAATTCCAGGTAAGGAAGATTTTCGTCGGCTACGAAGCTTGGAGATTGAAGAAGAGGATTCATCTCAAAGGAATTGGGCACCACAATCCCCAAGTAAGAGCTGTTCCGGTTAATTTCTCTTATCTTTTTCCTGGTACTACTTGGAATTGCTCCATCGACTGGCCTGCAACTAGTGATCAGCAAAAGAAGAAAACCCAAGAACACTAGAGTCGCAGTACAGCCCATCCTGCCTTTTATCTCACAGAAGAATAAACAAGAATGAATATGCTGTGGGTTCCTCTAATGTAACGTAGTATATATAGAAGACATCCTCACTCAATAGGCAGAAGATGCTTAAGAAATACCTTTCTGTTTAATTCCACTTGAAAAGTGTCTTAATGGTTAACTAAATATTCAGATGCAAAAGCCAAGAACGGATGCACTACTAACGAGAACTAGTGTTGATTTACCACAAAAAAAAAAAAAAACAAGAACTAGTGTTTTGTTGAGCTTACAACTTCTTTCTTTAATTTCGGCAGAACTAACTTTCCAATTAACGATTCTGGTAAAAAAAATTTGGAACGTTATCGGTATCTGAGCAGTCATTTCTTTCCATCTTGGGACTTGTGAGGTTCACTCCGTATCTTTACATCTTGGCGAATTCACTGTTGATAAAGATTTTTCATAAAAGACACTTAGGTTTAAAATCTTTTGGAGGTTTGGCTCTTTTCCTTTTTTGTAGTTTTCAGAATTGTTAAAAACGTGCAAAATAAAATTGTCTCCAGTTTCTTTTAAGTCTTTAACCAGATGAATTGTTGTTCCATAAAATTATTCTAGGAACGCAGTTTTTATTTGATCAACCATTAGATATTTAAATTATGTGATCCTTATTCACAGGCCACAGGCCCTATTCATGTACAGCTCTAGTTGAAATGTCTATGTCCCAATATGTTTATGTGGAAGTTTGGACAAAGTTGTTTAAAATGCGGGATGTTGTCTCCATCAGTGTTATCTACCATTCAAATTTTGTCACATAATTGATATAAGGGCAAATTACATATACATCCATTGTATTTGTAATTAATTACATCTATGTTCCCGGAGAAAAAATAATTACAAATGTCTTTTATTGTTTTGCAGAGCTGTCCAAACATTAACTCTGGTTATTACTCTCTTGCAATTATGAATTACCCAATAAAACATTCTCTCTTTAGTCTTTTGGGAGCATTTATTCCTCTCTACGAGGATTTGTGTTCATTAGAGTCTGACTTAATCATTGGAGGTGATTTCTCGTCCCCAGAGGAGGTCTACACTCATTTTTTTTGTTTCTTAGGAACCAGATTGATAGAACCAATTGATCCACAATCAGATTTTAGAACAATAGATGTGCACTATAATAAGGTTTTATATGCCTTCACATCCGAGAGATACGGCAACTCGGCAGCATTAACCATGGTAGCTACCTAGCTATTACCATGGCTGTTAACGTGTGTATGGGCCATGGGCCTGGGCCAAGCTGCTTCAGCTAGGTAAGGAAGGTTTCATGATTATCCTCACGAAGCTTAATTACAAACAATTAATATTTGCTTTTCCTTTTTTTATTTTTCCGTAGGAAGCAGATTTATTTCTGAAGGCAAACCCAAGAAATGAATACAAAAAAGCAGTGGAAAATCCAGCCAAGTTGTCAAGTACCTCATCGACAAGTTTTTGCTAGCCAGCTAGGCTGTTAGCTGATGCATTCATTCACAGCTCTAGAAATATGCTGAAAGCAAGAAAAAAAGGGAAAAGAATAAGCTCCAAAAATCCACTATATACACCAACCTGGCCTTAAGCTAGCATGGGCCTGGGCCTGGGCCTAAATCACCCTGATAGCGTCTACATCTTGTAACGAGGCCCATACCAATCCATAATCAAGTTATGTGACAGGCAACCTTGTCTCTCGAGCAGCCGTCCTCTTAGCCTCCGTTCTGAAATTCTGAGAACAAATTAATTGGTAGATTGGAGAGCAAGAAATGAGCATTTTATGAAAGGAAGAAAGCCTTTCTCGTATTAGAAAAACCCAGTTCCCAAAAACAAAAAACATTGACAAACTCTTGGGAGATTTTGGCCATCACTAAGCCTAGAGGAAGAGTGTAGCCTTTACTATACGGTGCATCAGCATAAACTTGGGCAGCTTTACAACTTTGAGTTTTACTTCAGCTTTGAAATATACTAAATCTACCAAAAGAAAAAACGAAAATACTGTTAGGTGACCGGGCATTCTACAATTTTCCCTAATCATGGGTAGATTCCTACAAATTTCCCAGGCCCTATATAGGCCTCTGATGTTACATTAACAATTGTTAACTAATCGACTAAAGCCCTGGAGGTTTCAAAATTGGAGCAACCCCAAAGATGCTCTCCACATCGACGGGAACTCTGAGCGCTTGGCTGAGGATCTCCGGTGTGGATGTCCTGCCTTTCCATGTGTTGAACCATGGTCCTCCACCAACTTCAAGTGCTGCCATATCACTTGTAACATCTAGAACAATCTGCAAGTTAACATGAATACAAAAAACCAAACAACCATATATGAAATCATTAGAAAAGAGAAGGGGTTAAACAAAAGTCATATAAAACCATCAAAGAAGAGAATAACATCTGAAAAAGCATGCCTAGAAATATACCAGTTGACAATACAACCGAACTCTCAGGCAAAGTCAATCATTATTGAAGCTATAGACAAAGGAATTCATGATAGTACTAAAAGAGAATTAACCCTAAATTCACAAAGAGAAACCTAAGAAATAATAAACTTCTTAATTCATCATGCTCCTGTGTTTGTATTCCCTCCCTCATGCATTTGCCACTATGATGGCAACAATTGTTTACCATCAGACTTGAGCTTAAATTTTTTTTTTTAAATAAATAAATAAAATAAAAGAGCAGCCCAACCACTGCGTCTGGAAGTTCTGCATAAGAAAGCAGCCCCCATAGAGCATAAGACAACAGGACATGCAACTCAGTCCCATAAACAAATGGGGTAAGGACAGATGATGCACATTAAAATGTGGAAGACCTATGTCTCACACCAAATGATGTCAAGGACAGGAAAAACAAAAGCAAAGTGACCTAAGGTCATGGAGACCAGATGCATTTGCAAACAAAAGACAGCTATCCACTTTGGGTGGATTCGTATGTTTACACAGTGAGGAAGTCCTGGGTTGTCATCTAAGGCTACAGGGCAATGCTTATGGGGATGTCAATCCCCATTCACGCATGGATCCAACTGAACCTCCTCTTATCAGAAAAAAAAGTAGGGGACAGCACTCCTGAAGACTTCATTTAACATTTGAGATGAAAACTCAAGCAAGGGACAGAGTTCTCTGGAGAAAAGAAGTGGAAATCTTTTGGACCTTCAACTAATGACGTGCTAGATACCAAAGTTAGAGGAAATCAGCAAACCTTTCCTTTGCTGCCATCACCATTTTTTTCCCACAACTGTAACCTCAGTTCACCACAACAGGTATCTTTACAATATGGAGTAAGCCCAGCTTCCTTTGAAGGAGCCCTTAATGTGGTACCAGGATCTTTTGTAGTTGCCTCTAACTCCACCTGCCCACAAAGATCAGATTCTCTTTTAACAAACACAGCTCCAAAATATATACTTTGTAAAAAGAAAAAAAAATTGTAATGAAAAGGACACAATCAGAATACTCCCTTCTAACTGGCTTCCTTAAATTTCTCAAGGACCAGGCTTTACATCAGTTGGTCCTTAGACTAGGTTTCTCATATAAAGCAGAAGAAAGAATATTTTGAGAACAGATCAACGACTTGGGATCATTGGTAACATATAAAGCAGAAGAAAGGAAACATTAAATAATCAACAAAAGCATAATAACCTTATGGGTTTCATTGTCTGCAAACATATGCCAATATCCCCATGGAGCAATTTCCCAATTAACAACACCATTCCATGGCACAAATTCATAGAAGGTACCACCATAGTGAACTCCAATCTGCATAAATTCCATATTACTTAATTAAAAACACAAATTCACTGATCATAAGAAATAACTCTGAAATGAGAGAATTCCTGATAAAATACAGAATAAAATGAAGGGACGAAATATTAATGGCGAATCATATAATTAGCACTAACATGGGTTTTACAGAATGTTAAAACTTCTCTGATGAATTTCTGGAGCCAATACACAATCCAGTGAAATGTTTAAACTTGAGAGTACCGGTTGGGATCATTAACTGGTGCTCACCATGGACAATAGGAATGTGGTTTGGATTTATCAGTTAGAAAAAGTTGTTACAACTAGAACAAATATGAGGAATATGTTCTGCATCAAACATTGACAACGTACACAAAGATCGGATAATTTGGAAGAATGGCACAAGTAGTATTTAAAAAGAGCCTATATAACTAGCTTGCATAATGGTTGGATGGAGGTGTTAAAATGGGCAACAAGGATCTTATGAATCATCTCTTATCCACTATGACCAAACAAAGATCAGTTGAAGCCGTTAATCTGATGTTAGCAACTGTGGGATAGGACGCTTACATGTTTTTAATAATCTAGCTTGTAAACAAGTTGACACCAGGAGTTGCATATTATGGAGAATGACCCCTCATACAATACATTCAGGGTCCTAGAATAAAAGGAACAAAAGAATTTATATCAAAACTCAGAAACAGCCCTGTGTCTCACTATTTTGATTGTGTTGTGCTGCAAGAAATTCATTGATATTTGATGAAATACCTTTTTGCAACCCAAAAAGTAAGGGTGAGGCTTAGTGAATCCAAGCTTAAATAATCTTAACCTTACAGAATAACTTTCAGAAAAGTTAAAAGTTAAAACAGGAAAACAAAAGGGGGTAGAAGATGAAGCAGAGAGAACCAAACAAACTAAGCAAGATTGGCACAAGATTTTATATAGCATATGGTACCAATGCAGCATTTTCAAAGTTTTCAGTCAATCCAGGTAGTTCCCTCAATCCACCAGCTGCAGTCAAAGCAACTTCTCCAGTTGAACCTTGAAAAACATTACTCTGCACCTGCAATATTTTACCAATCATTTACTTCAAGAATTCTAATTATAAAAAAAATTAAAAGAACAAAAAAAAAATGACACAAATAATCGGGTGATCCAAGTATGAAACAAACAAAAGCTTCCAACCAGCATGATGGGGGGTGGATTCATACACTCAAACCTGATGTAAGAAAATAAGTAAAATTGAGATCTATTTCTACAAGATACTTCCAGGTACTTACCCAATACCATTTTCTAGGGAAGGCTCCACCCCAGTTCTTTTCAGAGTAAGATGGTGCATTTTCAAATTCAAATAGCTCCCCATCCCATTCTATCCAGCCTGGAATGGAAATTTGGAACCTTAGAAGATATGCTGTTCTATGGACCAAAAGAATATGTACACAACTATATTAAAATTCCAACATAAGGCTTTCAGTATGATGAATATCCATTAGAGCGAGGAATTATGGAAGTAAGTAAATCCCAAATATAAAGATAAAAGAAGTGCTCCTTCAAACTGGCATTCTTTCCCCCTCCCCTTTCTGACTTCTCTCTTTTTGCAATTTATTTTACACAACTAAATTATTTTTAATATCATAGAAGGCTATATTCCAATGTTGTGATTTGACAGAGGTATTCTACATTTTCTGTTTAATTGATATAATTGTTAATTGTTTTGCCTGAGAGCATGGGTCTACTGCACTACCCCCCTCCCCCTCAAGCACTAAGAGAAACTAGTCAACCAGATGCAAATTATTAGCATGTATAACACTAATAAATAAAATGACTATTTCATTGACCAACCATCAGTTTTGATCCCCCATAACTAGAAAAAATTATCAAAGATTAACCATTTGGGTTTAACAGGCTGCTGAATTACCCTATCAAATCTTTATATTGATGAAAATTTACAAATTATATTAGTCACTATCCAAGTTTTCCACTTCTCCCTCCAATTAGCAATTATGCATCCTGTTGAAAGTACTTACATTAACCAACAATTGGCCGATAATAATACAACCTAAGCTAGTGGTATCTGATCAGACATCTTCCTGGATTATATTCTCTAATAAATGCATTTTTTTTTCTGCTTAAGTAATCACTTTTGTACTATTTACCTTCACTCACCACTTGTCTTCACTCTTCAGTGCAGAGTAAATGGACATGGTTTTCCAAACATCAGCTTTAGCTTCTGGTAAGCAGACTTAGTTAAAGATTTTGTTGAATATTTCAGAAACAATTAGCAGGTGCTTCTAGAGTTAAATATTAGGATTACTTCTAGCATGATTTACTACTACAAACTATTAGGATACTAAAAGACTTACTTCAGCTTAAGATATTAAGTTCCTACAGAAGCATTACAAATCCCAGATGATAACATGCAAAGCACCTAACTACTGAGGGTCTGAACCAATGAAAGCTGAGAATCAGAGCCAAGAGTAAGCAAATGAGCTCATACCTGTTGACAGTCCACCTGCCATGCATATTTGCCAATGGGGTTCAAAAACAGGAAAAGCAGCAAGCCAGCCTGCAGTGGCCTTCTGCTTGGAGCCAACACTTCCCCAGCCATAAACAGGACGGGTACTGTACTCCCAACGTGCTGTCTTCACTGTCTGCACGTAATCTGATCTGTCATCCGAAGCTAAATTAAATCAAAACATAAGAACTCTGCTATGATTACTAGAAAATAACAGCTTAGACCATAACTGAAGAAATATGAAAACACTCCTAGCAACTCCATAATGCAACACAAGATTCCGCAAATAACAGAACACAAAAGGCATACCTGCCATCATCACAAATGAACCCTTGATTCCAAAGAGGACTAACTTGGAAACCTTCCGTCACTCGTCTGCGGAATTCCTAGTATTAATAAAATGGGAGAAAGTGAACATTGATGTCATGAAGGTTTGAATAAAAGTTTCATCTTTGACAAGAGATGCACACAGTCTAGGAAGAAATTAACAACTTTCGAGAACTGGGAAACACTAAAAGTCTTTCAGAAAATTGTTTCAAGAACACAAATAAATCATAAATATGCAGGATGCAAATTCTTTCAACAAAATTAAGACACAACACCAGAAAAGTCTGCAGCATCTATTATATTCATAAGACTCAAAGCATGAAACATTTAAATGTGTGAATGTGTCAGTGTGTCTGTATGAACGTGTAAGCCATAAACGAAAATTTTATGGGAGATATAGATAATATAGTCTGCTAAATAGGCTGCCAAAATAACAAGGATGCATGCTATTGAGGACATGGTTGTTATCCAGACAGTTGGATTATCTGAGAACTTGTTGCAAAGTAGGAAGGAAAAAAAACAGCAGTGCATCTGATGTTTCTTTTATTTTACACATCAAGATATATACTTTTCTCATTTCTTCCTGATCGATCCACTGGGCCTCTAATTCTGCCATGCAGTAGGATGATAGGGTACTCACTATTGGATAGATAGGCTATAGTTTGGATAGGTCACATGTCAAATTTCAGACAAATACTTAACCAAAAAACACCCAAGTATTGGCTTGCATCCCCATGTATGTTCATGTACGTGCCTACCAACTCCAGCCATCACTTGTACACCCTCCGATTCCCTGAATTTCCGAAGTCTTATTTTGGAAACCTTGAACTCTCCATTTGAGTTGAAACTTGACACATGAGCAAACGGTCTACAGGTGTACCTGCCACAAGTTTAAGCCCCATCTTTTCAAGTGACCATGAAAACAATGCTCAATGTCAAGGAACCTTTTGTACTTATTTTATTCAGCATTCAAGAGAACTACCTAAACCAAGATGTCACTTTTAGGAATATGATAACATTAAAGGGAGTTTGCACATGAAATTTCCCTGGCTACTGACTTGTAACATGTGAAGTTGAAAACTGCATCATGTAGAACATCAATGGGACTTTAGACAAAAACCTTCCCTGTTGATTAACTAATAACATGTGGAGTGGCAAACTGCATCAAGTGGAAACCATATACAACATGCAAGAAATTTTTAAATGTGTTGTGCATGGATGCATGACCTCACGCATAAATGTACTCATATAAGCATGTAACATAGATAATAAACAAAAATAGATATCAAATAATAAAGTTTACCAACAAGAAAAAAATAATAATAAAACATAAATATTTTGTGCAAAAAGGTTGAGAATCCAACAAAAGCATACCCACCTCTGGAGCAACCTCCCTATTTGGAGGCAGTAAATCTTTACCAGTAGTAAAAGTATTTCCCAAAATTAGCTCATGTCTACCTATATAGCAGGAAATTTGTGAAAATCAAAGATGGAAGAATTAAGTTTATCAATGAAAGTTGAAAAGAATAGGGTTTCATCTTATACCCCAACACAAAATTGTGGCCTCAGAATCTTAAATAATAATAGTAATAATAATTAGAATATAACAGGAAGAAGAGAAATGCATTTTTAAGAAACAAAGAGTTAGGAACAGCAACTAGGGAATATAACAAGTCCTTTACTCCTGGATCCCTGAGAAGCCAAAAAACCAAATTGCAGTGAAAATGCATGATTTTCAAATCATTAGGTGATGCACATCCAAAACCACAGATTAAGTTATCTTCCAATAGCAATTTTCAGAACTTTACCTACAATCATGGAGTCTAAATTGTATTTAGGCATGGGAATTCCCTTATGTGGTAGGAAACCAATCCAGCAGCTATTGGTTAGCCTCATCTTGTATCAATAGTTAATAGTCCTTACCAGGAGTTTGAAATCCATTATCCAAAGCAAGTCTTAGACTGGAAAGAGGAGACCAAGAAAAGAAATGAAGTATCACAAACAACAATCTACCAAACTGAGGAAATATTGTTGATGTTTAAGACTCGGCATTCATTCCTCCAATAAAAAAGACTCGGTGTTTCAACCCAACCCTACCATGTAATTTGGTTTTGAAACAGCTCAAACTAGAGTCTTTACTAAGAACCCTTGCAGAACTCTAGGAATTTGTTGACCAAAATGTTTAATGCAAGGAAAACTGATGATGTTGTACTAAATAAATGAGTCTGCTAGGCTACAGATATTCCTCTATCCCCCTTGTCTTGGATTCCCCAAGGAATAGAGTTATCGTTATCTCCTGGGGTCTTGGTTCTACACTCTTGCCATCTGGTCGATTGTAATCCCCCCTCCCCCTTGTCTTGGATTTCCCAAGGAATAGAGTTATCGTTGTCTCTTGGGGTCTTGGTTCTACACTTTTGCCATCTAATCGATTGTAATCCCCCCCTCCCCCCTCTTACCATCTCTCTCCCTTCATATCCTCTTGCATATGTTCTTTTTCCCCTTTTGGGTTATTTGGTTAATGTGATTTCATTCATCCCAAAAAATAAGAACAATAATAATAATGAGTATTAGTATCTAAATGTCAAAGTTGATAAAATGGAAACCAAGGAACTCACTTCCCCAAAAGTTCTGAGACTCTTCAGAGTATTGGCAAATATATTTGTCATCCGCACCAAGAATTTGAGCCCCAACTCCAGTAAATCGAGGCCCATAAAGTGTCTCTTCTACTGTACTAAGTCTCTTACGGAATGCAGGGTTCTCCACAGAATACATGAAACAGAAGCTTTGCCGCCGTTCTGGAATTGAGACCTTAAAGTACCAACCCTCAAAAAAAAGCCGGGTACTCCCATCAAAATGGTACCTAGATGAACGAAAAAGTATTCAAGAATCTTATAGTCATTAAGTCTATTCGCTACTTATCAAAGACGAAAGGGTAGAATGCCACATAGATCAGCTTTTTCTTTCCAACAATTCAGCAAATTAAGGACTGAGGAATTCACATGGTGCATCATAAATTGGCATCAAAATCAATAGCCAAATATGTGCTGGATTGGAAAATTATAACATATATGTTATAGGTTTATACATGGAGCAAAAGAAATTCATAAATACACATGAACATCAGACAGAAGGAATCGGCATTTTGCACATCTGACAAGTTAGAGGTCGAATTCCACGTCTATGACTCAAAACAAAATCCAGATAGAAGACAACCACGCAAGCAGTAGGAAATGTAGATGATGAACTACAAAATCCTAAAAAGGTGGGAACTGGACAAGAAATCTCCAAATAACTAGGATTGAAAACAATAACAAATGACAAATGCAACTTCAAATAACGTTGGTAATAGAAGTCATTTACTTGGATACAGCTCCAAGAAAAGTGTGACCAGTTACCCGCTGTGAGGAGTGCGAAGATCTCTGTTCGGAGGAGTCGGCTGATAAACAGGAGTTACAGTAAGTCCAATCGCGGATTGACTCCTTTCCTTCGTGGATGAATCGTAACTTGTTCCATCGGACATCGGAACAACCGCAGAAACGCAATACCTTGATCGATTTCTTAGCTTCGAAATAGACGATGGAGCTCCAGATGAAACATTCCAAATCTGTGATGAATCCGAGGTGGTTTTCCGAAACCCTAGACAATTAGGAGAAACACGAATTACATGGTGAGGAGTATTGCAGAGAGGTAAAACACACCGTTCCATCGAGAATCAGTTGGATTTGGGAAACAAGGGAAGCGCTAGAAGAATTGAAGAATTGAAAAACTGAAATCTCAGTAGAAAGAGAAAGACTCAATACAAGAGTCCACTTGGCGAAACTACGGCGTTAGGGCGCCGGTGTAGGGACGGATGGTGCACCCACGTGCTGACTCATTGCATTAACTGCTTGTTGGTTTACCAGCCAATGACGTGGTGGAAAACAGCATCAACCAGTTTTGGCAATCTGTCTTTCTCCTTTCGTTAGAATTCAGACCAAACTATCTCTTTCGAGTTTCCACCCAAAAAATGTCACAGAGTACGGTGATGGGTCTATTTTTTTTTTTTTTTTTATAAACTCTGTGATCACAAAGTTTTACCACCCCAAAATTGGTGGGTCCCACAGCTGAAAAATATTAAAAAAATAAAAAAACTCCAATCATCCACCCCTGGCCCCTGTGTTTTGGGGTGGAAAAGCCATCGGTGACCACAAACAGGGTCGCAAATCCAGACTCATCCTGCATTATCACATTTAAGCTGACATAGGGTGACCAAGTCACACGGAAAATAGTAAAGATGGACAAATTAGCAATCTAATAGCAACTAGCAAGAAACTTACCATTGGCTGCCAATGGAGGAGTAGTAGGATGGTTAGAAACCTGACTTCTCAGTGGAGAGGTCATGGGTTTAACTCCTACCGGCGGCATATGTAACATCCCTATGACCCTATCCCTATGTATAAAAAGCGCCTTAGTACAAAAAAAAACTTACCATTGGCGGGTATAACTGAAAACAAAAAGGAAAAGGCGGGAAAAGTAAAATGATTCAAACTATAAATAAATAGCTTAATCCGATTAAGAATCCCATGATATAACGATCATTATCGCTAGGTGTAAACAATTTATGATTAACTCGTATCCGATTGATTCAATTTTAAATGTTTTTGTTTGATTTTTGCAAATTTGTATTCAAATGAGCCGAAGGGTTTGGCTCTAATTTTTATCAGGTCAATTTTGACTATTCATTTTTTATATGGATGGACACATGTCCATTAGTCATATCAAAATTTGATAGACGTATGTCCTTTTATCAGAGATAAATGGATGGTCTATTTTCTTTTGTCAAAAATTGACTTAATAAAATTCCAGTTTGGCTCGATTGGCCATAGATTACTTAGGACAACAACTTTAAAGGTTTAGGGCGCGTTTGGTAAAGCTCTTAGAAAATGTTTTTGGCGTTAGAGGTGTTTCTTAAATTCTTTATTCTTCTCTTGAAGAACAGATCAGTTAGAAAAGTGGTTTGAATAATGCCTTTTGCAGAACATCAAAACAATATTTTTACTAAATAAAATAAACAAAAGTGATAAAATTGATTCCCAATGAAACCTTAGAACCAGTTTATCAAAAACCAACTTATTCTAATAGTGAAAGATTTATCAACACCCATTTCCAATCAAACAACAATCTTTTAGCACAGAAACATTAAACATGATTTGGCTGCACTAAGACTGGTCCCCCCGGGACGTTACCACATGCATATTTGGCTGCTCGGTGGGATTTGTGGAAAAAAAAAATGGTTCGTTGGGCTTCAACTTTTCTAATGACGCCTATAATCAGATCCATCTCTCTATTCAGCCCATGATGACTTCCTCAATTTTCGGGCCTGGGCTTTTTAATTCTCAGTTTGAGGATGGATCCGTGTTGGTTGCGGTTTGAGACCCAGTCCGATTCGACTCGGTGATTTTGGGAGAATGTCTAACCATCAAAGAAGAGTCCGGATCCTCATCCCGTCGGGGGAGCACAGACTGCTCCTCGACGGCTTCCCAACCACACAAACACGTGGGGCCCACAGGTGAAAAACACTTTTTGAAAAAAAAACAAAAAAAATTCAAATTTTCACCACTTCTCTTATGACTGTGGGGACATCCTTTTTGTCCATCAAGATATTCACTAATTCCAAACAATGGGTTTCCACACAGATATGAGATAATGTCCTCCACATTAATGGCGTACCATCAGAGAAGAGTCCGGATCCTCACCCCGTCGGGGGAACACAGAACTGCTCCCCGACAGCTTCCCAACCACACAAACACATGGGGCCCATAGGTGAAAATTTGAAATTTTTTTTTTTTTTTCAAAAAGTGTTTTTCACTTGTGGGCCCCACGTGTTTGTGTGGTTGGGAAACCGTCGGGGAGCAGTCTATGCTCCCCCGACGGGATGAGGATCCGGACTCATCAGAGAAGGGCTCCCCAACACCATTAATGTGGAGGACATTATCTCATATCTGTGTGGAAAACCATTGTTTGGAATTGGTGAATATCTTGATGGACAAAAAGGATGTCCCCACAGTCATAAGAGAAGTGGTTTTTGATATTTGAGATCTACAATCTTTTTTATAGATTGCAACTTGCAAGTTTTCGTTTATTCCCAGGATTGGTAACCGTGCGGCTGATCTATAATCAATAAGTTTTCGTTTATTTCATTGAGCTCGATTCACATTGGAGTCGGTGAATATCTTGATGGATAAAAAGGATCGATGTCCCCTTGATTATTAGGGAAGTGGTTTTTGATATCTGAATCTTCAATCTCGTTTTACAAATTGTAAGTTTTTCTTTATTCCCAAGATTGGTAACAGTGCGGCTGACCTATAATCAATAAGTTTTCGTTTATTGAATGAGCTTGATTCATGTTGGATAGGATTTTAGAGCCAAGAGATCCACCAAGCTATTACTTGACATAAGAATATAAGCTCTTCACTTTTTCTTTTCTTTTTTGGGGGTGGGGGGAGGTATTGTTATAGGTCGTATAGAATAATCTCATTTGGCTTTTATATTTTTATACCTTGACAATCTCAAAATCATATCGTATTGATTCGATGGTACAAAAAAGAGGTTAAAAGTCAGAAAAATAATCTTGATAGGGTGTAAAAGGTAAATTTGTTTAAAATTGCGAACCTTTATTTTAGTTTCACTGTCTGAGTTAAATTGCTCATTCTTTTTTCTTTTCTTCTTTGGGGTTCAAAATCGCTCATCCTTATACCATTCACTAGAAACGTATTCAAATAACTCTTCTAATTTGAGGCACCAAATACGTCCGAATAGATCATGACTAATAATAATCCCTCATCAACAATGGAGGGTGCTTTTAATTTTTTGGACTTGCTTTCATCACCCCACATTGTAGGGCCAATGTCCCTAAAACCTTATCGAGACCAGAAGAATGGTTGAAATTGGTCTTAGACCATTAGATGGTAAGAACTGCGAGAGAGATAGTCAAGCATTTGCCTAATCAAATTTGACCACTTCGGAAAAAAGTTAGATCAAATAATTGATGATAGTTTCACTATCAAGAAGAGATAGGAAACAACCCTTACTATAGAGATATATTTTTGAAAAAAATTGAGTGAAAAGTGAAAACCCTTAATAATTGAAGCCCGACATAGTCTTTTCAAAGAGCTTAAAAATTCTTAAGACAAGAGAATATATTATCCCTGATAATTCATTATTAAAGGGAATTGTAAACCAAGCTGAGAGAAGATGGGATTATTCCATTCTGGCATAAGAGACAATGGGAAGCAAGAAAAACGAAATCCGCAGGAAAACAAAATTCCCCGGAAGTTACGGGAAACGGTTGTTCCCGTATAAGACAATGGACAAGTTACAAGTGGCAGCAGCGCCCATGATTATACTTACGTGGCACTTACGTGGCGTGGAGAAACAAATAAGAATCGAAGTTAGAGAGATGAAGACATCATCTAAAGTACGAATGAAAAAACAAAAAATTGTTTGTCAGATATGTTTGGATGTTGGAACTTGGGAACTGATCTGTTTGGTTGGTTTCTAAACCGCACAGCCTCCATCACCCTGACATCACCATTGTGTCATCTCTTCCTGTTCGATCTCCTCCCTTATTCACACTTAAAACACTTATCTCCTCGATCGTTCCAGGACACTAAACAGTATTTTTCTTCATTTTTGTAGAAACTGGAACTCATTTCTCTCTCTCTCTCTATATATATAGAGAGAGAGAGGGTTCATGATCAAAGATTAAGAGGAGGAAGAAGAGACTAAGAAAAGAAAAAGAATGGGATTTAAGATGGTTAAGCATAGTACTAGAATTGAATATACAGAAAGGCACATTACGATTAAGGAAAGAAACAAACAAGCCTTATCTTAAATTCTTGATTAGATCAGGGGGGAACTAACTCTTGAGACCCAAGAGAGATATAGCTAGCTAGCACACCTGGTTTTCCATCTCGAATGTATAGCATCATGAGCAATCAGCCTTGTATTTTTAGCAGAGTGACTGCTCATGATATTATATCTTTTGATGAAGCTCAAGGGTGCTTGCTGCACACTAACACCATTCCGGCCAAACGCTACCTTCTATCGGAATCCACCACCGAGCGTCGGAGCCCAATAATCAGCTCCATTGTCACTTCCTACATGAAGAGTGCATGATACAGGAACAAGGCACAACCCTCTACTCCTCAAGTCCTTCTTGGGTTCACTTCCACCATCCTGCATTTTTCATGAACAATGAAAATTTGGTAAAGAAGAAGAAGGAGAAGAAGAAGAAGAAGTTGAAGATCATGATGCCTATTAATGCATTTAAAATAAGTCTGCAGTTTAGTTAATACATACTTGTTCAGGAGTTCCTCTTCTTTTCATGCAGGGATCATTCAGCAACTACACGAATAGCAATACAAAGTAACAATTAGCACACTATTTTTGACTGTTTTCAGTTCAATTCCCAATCATGTATATATTTTCAAGTAATTTACTAAGATTAAAATCTGTAGTAAAGCTGAGAGCTTTATTCTTTTAACAGTTTGAAGCTGATCACAACTATTAATTACTCGCTTTCCAGTTTTAAACCTCTCTCTACTTTGCTTTTAAGAAGTTAATGGATCCAATAAAGTATACCTGACCAGGGTCTTCAGGAAATATACAATTCCTTTCTGCTGCTTGAACCTGAAAAGATAACATTCTCTTTTTTAGTACTGTGTTTAAGCACTGTCCGAGAATTATCTCATGATAATAGAGTAAATAAAACAAGGTCACCAGAACCTTGTAAGTTGTAACATGACAAACCCCCAAAAAAAATAAAAAAGACGAAAGAACCTTGTAACATGCATGCATATGCACATATGCATGTTACACAGAGAGAGAGAGAGAGAGATGTAGTCTTTCTATGGGAAATGGGGCTTGTACAGTTACATACAGATTGTTGTTGCCTCATGTTTCCTGATCCACTGCCCAAGTATGGGGAGCTGAGAGCCTGCATTCAAAGAGAGTAGGAGGGTTAAGAAAGGGAAAGAAATTTAAAAACTGAGTCATTACAGACTGCAACAACTAAAATTGTGAAAGGAACATGAGAAACTTTAATTGCGTGCTTCACTGATTCCTGAGTGTTTGCGAATGTAAAAGGAGGAAGAAACATCACCTCAATTTGACCCTGAAGGAATCTGATGTATCCAATGGCTTCTAACAACACAGAGGCAGTGTCAGTCTGCAAAAGAGGAAGAACCATCACAATTCAAAGTAGTCTTCAGGCTTTCTTTAGCGGTAAAAGAAAAGGCCAGAGGAAAAGAGAGTTTTTAACTGTATAAAGAACTTCTCTATGTGGGTTTCCCCATTAAAAAAAAAAAAAAAAAAGCTGTATGTGTATTATTCTTTGTGTTCATCTTTCAAGTTACGAGAACCAGAAATGTAAATATCAAACCTTTCCAAATGGAGAGACTAGCTGGTGAAGTGCTGTTATTCTATCACCGAGCTTTTCCTTCCTTACCTGATGAAAACAAATAATAAATCAGAATTAATGCATCCCTTGCACACTTCTGCATCCCTTGCACACTTCTTGACAAGCAGAAGCAGCCAATCAAAGTTTTATTCATCTCGATTATTATTTCTTCTGACTAAAGAATCATACATGCAAAGGAAATAGACAAGCAAGAAACAGCCATGCATCACTCATCATTCATCACACACACACACGCACAGAGCAGCCGATATATGTGGAGTCACCTTGAAGGTAGTTTGGCCTGAAGAGGCTTGAACCCTAGCTTTCTTGAATGCCCCACCAGTGGCAGTGCTGTTACACTTCAAATTAAAAAAGAAAAGAAAAAAAAAGGAGTGGTTACCAAGGAATAGATAGTAAAATCTTGTATAATTATTTGAAGCAATTTGAGTCTAAGGCTGAAGAGTTGGAAATTGAAATAAAACCAATCTTCTTGTTCCAGTAAATCTGAACTTCTTCAGGGGATGCTCACCTCTGGTGATTGATCTGGATGTTGGTGCTTTCCATCTCCCTTATTGTTGGAAAAATCCAGCATATTACTGCTGTAACTGGTAACACAAGATCTAGGGGAGGAAGCCGACATAATTTGAGACCAAGCGGGCCTTGCTGCCTGCAATTCTTCATTCCCACGACCATATGGATAACCACTTTCAGAAGCTTCTTGCTTCACATCAATGGCTGGAACACTTGGTGATTGATATAATACTTGGTCCTCCCAATTGTGCAACTTCTTAGACTGATGAAACTGATTCAAACCAGCCCTATCTTCTTCTCCAGCCACCAATCCACCCCTGGAAAAAAAATTTAATAATAATTCAATCATTCTTACCTTCCTTTAGTTGGAAACCCATCTCGAGAAAGAAAGAAAGAAAGACAGAACTCAAAATTCATAGAAGATGATTTAAAAAATATATATATAATAGAGAATATCTTCTTTCGATCAAAACCCAAGTAAAATTGACAAGGGGAGAGGGGAAGAGAGAGAGAGAGAGAGAGAGAGAGAGAGAGAGAGTTACAATAGTAGTTGACTCCAAGACTCTGGAACCTCTTGGCTATTATCATGCCAAGAGTTTGTAGGCAGTGAAGAAGATGGTGGTGTGAACTGGGGAAAGAAGGGGGGAGAAGGCATGACAGGAGAGGGTTGTTGAGAAGGTGGGCGCATGTTATTAAGGTTCCACCAGTTAGGGTTTCCAGCCATCATTTGTTGCACCACCGCGCTCTGCAAGCCACCTCTATTCATGCCTTAGGATCTTTCTCCACTTCAACTTCCTGTACTTGTTTCCTTCCTCGAGCTTTCAAAAGGACCTTAGTAGAAGCTCTGAGGTTTCTACGTTTCTTTTCTGGATGAGGTTGAAGAAGCCAACCCTCCCTCAAGTCTTGTTTGAAGAATTTGATGTCATGGGGCTGATGAGGAACTTTGTATTTCCGTTTTTCTCTCTTTCCTCTTTCTTTATAAAAAAAAATATTTTTATCCTTCCCTCTTTCCTTTTTTTTTCTAATGTTTTCTCTCTCTTGCTTTCATTCTGCTTTTGCTTTATCACAAAGTGGGGCAGAAAAGGTGGTGCCAGTGTTCTTCAGACCAAAAAGAGTGGTTTTAAGGGTTTAGTCTCTTAATTTGTGTTAATGTTAGAGTTGGGATCTCAATTATAGTCATATAGAGATCTGTAGCACTTTCTTTTAATTTCAACTCAACAATACTGAAGTGTTGCCCAGTAAATATATTTGATAATACAATCGATCAAACAGAATCTACCTTGGCTCTAAAATACTATTAGCAAGGGCACAGTTCTTATATAATACGAGATATCTCTCTTAATGGAACTTACAATATTCCCATCAACCAAATGGGCTCTTGAGTGAACAGTTGCTTTCATATCTGAACCGTTTACTCCTTCTATATAAAAACTCATACAAGGTCAGATCTTGCCGACAATATTGTCAGTTAAACCAAACATCCATTTTCATATTGTGAAGAAACCCTAAACAAGCCTTCCTTTCAGATCTACAGGGAAACATTACACAGTTATGTCAGTTGACCCTCAAGAGTGCATGATCTTGACTAGGGTCATTTTACACCATTTTTGTCAAATTTCACCAGACGAATATTCCAAAACAGTGGTTCTAACTTCTAAAGGACTGTTAAATTTGACTGAAAAGCAACTAACTTTACGGAATTGTACGTAACGGTAATATATATTCTCAGACGCATGCAAATCAAAGAAGGAAATAAGGAACCCAGGAAACAAGTGGTTGGGTTGTAGCAGTAAGTCAGTAACACAGTTAACTCGTAACTTGAATTTCCAGAGGGGGAAGAGAGAGTGAGAGTGAGAAAGTGAGAAAGAGAGAAACTTACTGTGAAGGTGACTTCACTAGAACTGTGGAACCACAAGATTTAGAACATCAGGACAACACGGTTTCCAAGAGGTCAAAGCCTAGGGTTTACAAAAACAAAAAATACGAAACACTAAAACCTAACCCTAACCCTAGGTAGCTCGAATCGAATGATTACAAGAGGAGAAAAAAAAAATGGATTATTCCATGAAGTTTGTTCTTAAGGGTAAATAAAAATATGAATGTGTTTGGTTGGAGGGATTTGATATCGTTTCCCGGAACGACATACATTCCCTGAAGACACAATAAACAACAAAACATTCCTTACCTCCAACACTCAAAAAACACTCAGAATTTCCGACCTCGATCGCCGTTAACTTCCACTTACCAATAAATTCATGTTGTGGGTCGGTTATGTTAATTAGATTTCTGTTCCGTACTGTCACAATCTTTGTCTGGAGGCTCCTGTCTTTTCTTTGCCACTCTGCATTTTTTTTTAATTAATTTTTTTTTCTATTATTCTTTCTTTTTTCAAGAAATTATTTAAACTATGAATTCCGACAAACCCGATGTCAAAGGTTTTTGCATAAACAGAACCTGAGGAGGCAATTATACTACAATGTCTCCAAGGTCGAGATTTGTCTTTGATGTTGATATGAATGTAAAGAAGTCCTAATCACATACACAAGAATTTAAGTCTCAGTGCAGGTGAGCACCGCTCTATATATGCTAAAGAAGAACTCAATTTCACTAACAACACGAACTCTAAAATTTAAAGAAAGTGGATGTGCAAAGTCGTTGTATTACAAGCTAATGTCCCACATGTATGACATATATATCTCTCCCTTCAACAAAAGAGATTTAATTAATTATTACATGTTCAACCATAGTCATTCATACATCAAGAAGTGTGAAAAGAAGAAAAAACAATTTATATCATGTTAAAATGTTTTTTAATTCAAACATTTATATAAGTAGAAAATCTTCTTTCACCTTTCGAATTTCTTTTTCCTCAAGAGTTACAAGTCTTTGATCATGTAACTGGATTTCTCGATCACATGATTACACTTACACCTATTTATGAGATCAAAACTATTCTTCCCTCTAGCAATGTGTGCTATTTATGAAGAAGGTGAAAGAAAACTTGTCCCACACCTATAAGAATGTGAAACAAACTTGAACTAAGCCAAAATGAAGAAAGAATTATATATGGATTTTGTTTTTTCAAGTTAAAATTGAGGTTTTCATATCACATCTGTTTATCAAAAGAAGATATCATAAGCTTAGTCTTTAAGTTAATCAATGATTCTTGAAGACAATCTTTGTTCATAAACATCTATGCATCTTCTGATCTTCATACATGTCTATCAGATTAAGGGGACCGTTCACTTTGAGTGTAGGTTACACGCAACCCAGGCAGCATTCTTTGTCCCTTAGAATTATGATCAAAGTGATGGCATAAATTCATTATCTTTGCTTTTGATTCTCTTTCTTTTTTTTCATAAATTTTAGGGTTTGCCAAACAACTTTATGCAAGTATTGTTGATCCAATGGTTGATGGATTGAGATTTTATAAGAGATCAAGCGCTGAAACCAGTAGTCTTCAAAGATAATTAATCAGAACATTTATAATTTTCAAGTAATTTTATATGCACAGGATATAGAGCATCATTTTTTGAACTTATTCTTGACTAGACTGTAGCTTAAAAGCCAAAAATCCGGTAAAGAACATGTTTAAAGTAGTAAAGAAATGAACGACCACAACTTTAATGGTTTCCACCTTTATTTCATCCCTTTTTAATTTCTTTTCTTTTAATTTCTCCCTCTCTTTCTCTCTATCTCAAACAAAGGCACTCCTTCCATTGCCTTTTTGTTTTTCCTTTTCACTGCTTTGTCTCTTTTTGCTAGTTTCACTCTTTTATGGCTCTAAGAAAATTATTTGTTACACCTTTCCAAGAGGAGGAATCTATTTTCTCTTTGAATCCCAAGCTAAAATTAGTTGATGGTCAAGGAAGAAGGAATCTTTGCCGAATCTTCATTATCTTTGAATGGAAAAAATTTTCATGGGTAGTGATGTATTGTTTATCTTGTCTAACTCAGTTACACTCTCTGATGTTGAAGGTCATATACATTTTTTTCTTTTCTGGGTCTTATAAAGAAAGCCCTCACATATCCAATCTCTTAAGATAGAGACCAGAGATCATTTCAAGAAAAATATTTTGTTGTTGCATGGGAGCTTCTTTTGATCAGTATCATCAGTTATAGGATGGCATGAGGAAGGACTACTCCACTGCTGTCATGAACTAATGGTAATTAACTCAAATTAATTAATGATAACCTGTAATGAATGAAACAGGAGGGAAGTTGAATACTTGATGTGTCGTTTCCTGAAAGTCGAATATATATACATCAAAGGCTGTGTCATCTTTTTGGATCCTCTCATTCATGCTTCATCATTGGATTCCTCATCAATACATACTTTAAAGTTCCCTAGATATGCTCATGTATCTTCCTTCTCCTTGAAGATCCCTAGGTGGGTTTTCATTTTTTTTTTCTTTAAACAAGAAAATTAAAAACTTTAATCAATAGCTTTCGCTTTGATAATGGGTAGTCCCAAAAACCCTAATCTTTAAACCCTAGAAATAGCTAAGCTACAACCATTGTTTGCCACAACTGGCCATCTTTCTCCTTCAGAAGAAGACAAAGTTAAGAACTTGATGATTATTCAAAATTTACTTCTATGATCTGCTAGCTGATCCTTTGCTTTAGGTGTGATTATAGTGTGAACTCCACTGATCTCTAATACTATGAAATGATTGATCCGATGCTTGAAAGCTCCTTGGATTCCTAGCCACCTAGCTACTGCAATGCTTATCTTCCTAATTTTCCCTAAATTCTGGTTCGGATAAGCTCAAAAATTAACCACCTGACTCCCACAACACTGTTGCCTCCTTGGTCGACAACTGGATAGATTACGTTTTCTATCTATCTTGGCAAACACATCACAAAACAAGGTTACCTGCACAAGTATCTTAGATACATCTCTAACAATCAAACCCATCCATCCCTACCAATGAAGTGATATGGAACACTTAAACTCTCTATAGATCAAAGAATTGAACTTTAATTACTGCTGTCACTATATATGAATCAAATTATTTAAGTGATGATTACTAAATTATTAGATTTGCCAGATAAAATTTCTTCCAAGGTGACAGGGTCAGCCAATATCATTGAAGCATCGGGAGAAAATGACTTGGAATTTCTTTGGATGACACATGTCCCTTGATAAGCTTTGCGTGTACGCTTGTTGAAAACACCAGTTCATATATGTCAATTTCTGCATTATTCTTTCACACACACACACACAGAGAGTTGGATACTATTATTTAATGGTCAAATCTGAGAAAGAATGTTTTCTTTTCGCTCATCTTCTTTCTTGGAATCTCAGTCTCCTGACTTTGGTCTTTACATTTCTACATATAAAACAACAACTTGAAGAAAAACAAGTCTAAAACCCATCTTTACTTGCTTGATTAGAGCTCCTAATGACGCAAGAGAGAATATTCTAATCGATCAGGATTAGAATATCATATTTGCAGGTGACTTGAATCTCTACTTCAGAGACAATACCCACATGTTCATCACTGCAATTCTCAAGAATCCAATAGCATATGGACAAGATTTGTGAATAAGATTAGTAGAATAACATATAAATCAATGTGTCGCTTAAACTTGTTTAGGTGTTGCAAAGTTTGCTTGCTTTTCTGAAATCTAATTCTATTTACTGTTTCTTATTTGCAAGGAATCATGAATTTGGAAATTGAAATTGAAAGTGATAGGAGGAAAGTTTGAGAAGCAAGCAAATAATCAAATTTTTGCAGATTTTAGGAGTATATTATTTATTTGTAAATTTTCAATAAGAAACGTTAACAAAGAAAACCCAATTCCCCTTTCTATCAAAATCAACTAGAAAACCGATCCCAATGTCCCCACATTATGTTTTTCTATTTGAATATTTTCATGGATTCTTTGTCTTTTTATCTATGACAATAATAGTTTCCACCACCCAGTTTGGCCACCATTAAGGCTCAACTACTATTTTCAAAACTTCTTAGACTATATTATCATATTAAATACAACTATTTGGAGCATCACTTTCAATTTGTTTAAAAACCGCTGCTCAAATCTCATTGCTCTGGTAATTAAAAAGCATCATTTCGTTTGGAAGTTCTTTGGCTAAATCTGTTTTTAATCTTCCTAAGATTAATTCAACACCTGGCTCCATTCTCAGGTAATCAAATGGTGTTGGGTTCATGTTTAAAACATGGAAGTAAAAATTCCTTGATTCAATATAGTTTACTGATGACCGTGACTATGTCTTCAAGAAAACAAGAACCTTGAACTGAAACAGATAAATATATCACATTGAATTAGTTAGCAGGATCTCACTTATTCCCTTAGAGAAGCAACAATCATAATCAATGGACAGAAAGAAAACCTAGTCTATTAGGAAACAAATTATTGTGGTTGTTTCTTTATTATAGTGTCTGATGACGATAAGATAATTACATCTTGTCTTTATGTTGCCAAAGGTTGGAGAAACGTAAGCTGAACGAGTTGTCCATGATTTCTAATTTTATTGGATGCGTATTCAAAAATGAATTTTGATTATCCATTTACACCCTTTGATGAAATAATAACATAGAAGGGTAAGGAGTCTTAAAGGGTACAACACTCCTTTTGACATCAAAATCAACTGAGACAAGTGTGATCGTCACATTTATCTTTTTGTTCAGCTTTTGTTAGATTTGCTTTCAACTTGGCATGATTCTTGCATGTTCAATTCAAATTGACACTCCAAAGCACCTTATGATGTTCTATTGGCTCCTTCTAAGAAGTGTCTTTGCTCTAAAGCTAAAGAAACTTCAAACTTTATCAAAAGGTAAAGTAAGAGTACTCCTCCTTTGAACAGCAATTTGAGTCAACCCATGAACAATTTTTAACAGCTAACTTTCTCCTTTGTCATCTATGGAAACCTGAAATAATTTCACTTCAAAAGAGCTATCATCCATTTTACTTGTGAGGATATTCTAGCGCTCTCTTTCTATAGTGAAATGATTTTATTATTTTTTTTATTGATAAAATAAATTACAGTTGATTTCGATTTATTCTAAAACCCTAAATTAAATTAATTAAATCTTTGATTTTAGGGTTTTGGGATCATTGTGATGGTGAGACTGATCTCTCAAATGACTAGTTCTAGTCCTTTACCTATCGGGTTAGAGGTTTGTATTATTCTCATACCTCTTCACTACATATTAGAAGAAATACACGTGAGACTCACTAGGCATTTCCAGCACTTAGAGGTAGACTTCACTTTTAACGTGTGGTGGAAGATACAAGGAGAACATAGGCGTCCACACAAACGGGTAGAAGATTCAGACTTGCAATTCACCTCATCATTCTCATCGGTGCTGCGCAGAACAATGCAGCCTTCGGTCCAAATCGAAATTTGTGGTTTGAACAAAATTTAACCACTCGTTTTGTTTAAGTGATTTTTTTTTGATAAAATTTAAGTAAAATGAGTAATTAAGATTTTGTCTTGAGTACGAATTTCGATCTCAACATTAAATTGTACTATACCATGCATTTATTGCACAGCACCTAAGTAAGTAAAGGTAGTTATTGGTAGGGTGAAACTTGGATAAGATATTATTAGTATTGATGGTACATTATGAGATGGTAAAAAGGCAAAATCAGGGGATTCTCGTACGTAATGAGGACTTTGTTAAGAAAGGAAACTGGGAAAGAAAGAAAGAGAAAGTGAGAGAAAAGGAGGGGACTCACGTGGACCTACACGTGCCTGACAGTGAGTGGGACGGCTACTTTATGCTCGTGGTCGAATCCAAGGCACTACCAGACGAAATTTAAGCTGAAAAAGGAGTCAGCGATTCACATGCCACCACACGTGTAAAGCAAGCGTGAAAAAGAGGGTTAAATAAATATTAAAATAATAATATTAAAAGCAATTTAACTTTCACAAATTATATATATAAAAAGAATAATAAAACATTGGTGTGATGTTGTTGTAGAGATTCTCCCCCCACACCAGCAGCATAGTGAAACTCGCCAGAATATAAAATGCAATTCCACAAACAGGTAATCATTCTCTTTCTCTGTTTTGTTTGGCTCCTGGTTGTGTGAATGTGAACGACTAACGAACGACTGAACGGGCGACATTGAGTCGGAGTCGATATGTGGGTCCCACACGAGTTTTTTTTCCTTCCCGGTCAGGTTGGTGGGCCCCACAACCGCCACCCCCTCCCTCCCTCCCTCCCTCCCTCCCTCCTAGTAGTCCAATTTGGCCTTGGGATAAAAGCTTGCTACCAGACATTTGTCTTTCCGACACCGACACTTCAACAACCCTTTTTCCTCTCACACTTCTTTCTTTTTGTTTTATTTATTATTATTATTATTATTTATTTTTTATCGTTTTCCACGAAATAAATAAAATAAAATAAATCAACGGCAGGCGGCCCAGGCCCATGGCCCATGGCTCCTGGCCCCTGGCCCCGTACCAGTAATTATTACTCTCTTAGTCTCTCCCTTCCGCTCTTCAACCTTTTCTTTGTCCTTTTGTCTCATGGTCCTCTTTTCTAAATTATTTGCAACTAAGTACAATATCTTTGCAACGTCATACCCATGTCATACATAGGTCACCATTCTCGTTAGCAATTTCATCATGGTTCAATAGACCCAACCCATAAATTCTTCTCAACATTGAACCAAACATAACTGGTCAGACCGGTCTCCTGCCCAATCCAACCCAAGCCCCAAGAAAGAGAGAGAGAGAGAGAGAGAGTAGGTGTGACTCTATCTTACCTACCGCATGATTATTATAAGCAAAGTGTCAATTGTCATGGAGTCCCTTTCTTAGGTAGTTGGCATGTATCAAATCACTAAACTTTAGACTAATTAAATTTCAAAAGTTAAATTTAATTGACCCTCAAGGCCCTCAACTCAACACTCCATCTAATAAGGGTTGAAAGCTCCACTTAAATTCCACATACATCTAATTTCTGTTAATCATATCATCTTTATCATTGTCGGCATTTGATTATCAATTGAAACTGTTGTTTGGGCATGTATGTAGTAGTAACCTAGCTACCTCCCCTACCCATTTTCCTTTTCCCATGGAAAATGGGTTTCCTCCTTTTCTATAAATCCAAACACTAACAGTTACCTACCTAACAGGAATATATATGGACCTAAAAGCTTGGGTATAGCCTTTACCCATCTGTCTCCATATGGTTCTTTATATTTTACAATATGAATATGATGTTGCTTGGAACCTTGTACAAAGATGACATGATGAGTTTGGCTACTCTCTCTCTCTCTTTCTCTCAAGTGGAAAAGAACAAAAGGACTACTTGAGTCTTCTTATTGAGAACTTCATTGACCAAATTGTTTGATTTATTATCCTTATAACTCCTTTCAGTTGACACTTTTTCCCTTCAAATAAAATTGTCTTTGTGGTAGAGTTTCCTTCAAGTTATAATGAATGTGAAGACCTTATGGGTCTGTCTTCACCTAGTTCTTTTATATAAAAATTATCCACTATATTTAAGATTTCAAATTTGAGTGAGTAAGAAGAAATGAAGAAACTTAGATTTAACAAGGAAAAGACATTTTAGGATCATCAAAAATAAGATCACTAGCGAAAAAGCATGCCTGTATGTATGTACACCTGATGAAATGTGAAACAGACAGCCTGAGTAGATAGATGGTTTTAAGTTTGACACGAATCCAACATCATCATCATTCTTACAAAAGCAAAATCCAACATTATCATTGTAGTCATCATTAACCAATATAATCCATGGGCTTAATTAATTAACTCTAATTAAGGATAAGTATGTAAGCGTGTCCCGCTCATCCAATTCAAATTCAGGGTTGATTTTTCAAGTCCAAGTTTAAGGCTTCTTGTAAGGAGTTGGCTTCTGAGTAAAACTAAAGAATTACGTTTCTCTGTTTGATTTATTTTCACTGTAATCCCAACTCGTTTCACTTGTAAACCATCACTGACTGATTCAAAACACACAAGGAATACAATATCGTATTGAATATGTGACTATCTCTAATTTTTTTTTTCTTTCTATTTTCTTTTTTTCATTAACAAAAAATCCCTTCTAAAGGTCAAATTTTGGGAGCCTTTCCATCGTGCCGTTGCATGGCTTTCACGGGCTCGTTGCAACGTAAACATCGAAAAGATGGAGTTGCAGCACATCGCGTTCGAAGACAGTAATAACAATATCTGTAACAGGAAAGAACGAAACAAAATGTGTTAACATCCAAGAGTTATTCCTCACAAAAATGAAATGAAGATTGCTGGCATATCATGAAATCCTTAGGGAAGGATCAAAGATAATGCGAAACTTAACAGGTTCAGTAAGAGAAATAAGACTGGGCATAAAGGGAAACTGGTGATACAACTAGAGTGCAAGTCCAACACAACACTCAACGATAATCATGTGTTTTGCCTAGATAAAGCACGTTGCTGGGACCTCTAGAATATAGGAAAATTCTGTACAAACTCAAGCTCTAGCTTAAGGCACAAGCCCACTATGGGATTCCAAGTTCCAACTAGCTTATGAATAGTGTAATTAAGAAATCAATCTGAAAATTTTAATTCCAGTAAAGAGTATAAATATTATATACCTATGTTGACAAGGAAGAGCTAGAAACGGAATAGTTGGATCTGCCTGGCAAATAGGACATGCTGTATCGTCTGCGGTGGACCCAGCAGATTTATCCTTCGAGAACGGGAGAAGAAATTTTTTCATCGATGAAGAATTGAGAAGTGGAAGAAGCAACAGCAACATCTCCTGCAAATCAAATCAACGAGCAGAGCATATTATGCCATCAAAGCAATACATGTATCTCATGTGCCGCTTGCGAACAAAGACAATGGCCGCTTTCAGAATGTCCAAATATGTTAATTGAATAGCTAATAAATATCATAATCAATTCATGACAAAATTGAAATAATCTAGAAGATAGGACTGACACGGAGGTTGCCCCCCTCCCAGGACCACACATAGGCGTGACCAGCTCTGGGCAACTCTCCATCTCAAAAGCATTATGCTACGGCTGTTTTCTTTTGCAAAAGTTTTACTCAGGAAGAATCTCAAAAATAGTCTCATTTAAGAACAAAATTTTAAATATCTTACAGTATCTAAGGACTCAAAATTGGTACTCACACAAACAATATTTTATATGAACCAATGTACGGGCAAACATATAAGAAAAGACAATCCACTTACTGAGAACTCATTCCAAACTAACTGGCGATTCATGTATTCAAAGCTAACAGCCCGGTTCATGTGAGGACTCCCATACACAAGCCTCGCTTTGAGAATTCTCTCAATTATATTCCTGTACCTGCAACATGAACAACTACAGTTTTATGAAGAAATCATAAATCAACTGATGTGATCCCAGGCTACGAAACCCTGTTCTAGGATAGCTGTGGACCGACATGGCTCAAAAATTAGGAGCACAGTCGCAAAAATGTCAATAAATAGAAATGCTGGACCACGCAGTAAAGAATAATATAGTATTAAAGGCTACTTGATTAGAATTGCTACGGGAGTAGTATTCTAGAATTCCGAATCAAAAGAAATGGAAAATGAAATCCAACTTCAAAAGAGGAAGAATTCTTCTTCCTTGTGATGGATAGCAGTAACTTTTCAACTTATCAACAATAAGTAAGTTCTCTTCCTTGAGGGCAAGAATAAAGTTCTCATCAACCAACTCAACCTCTTAACAACAGCAGTTCCTGAAAGTTATTCTGCTAGTATATTTTGGTTAAGCCCAGGGAAGCGGTAGACAAGGAAACAATCCAAGTTGCAACTTCAATTCATCAACAGAAGACTTCATGGATCACAACCTATGTTTGTTTCTTTCTTCCCCCCCCCCCCCCCCCCCCTTTTTTTGTTTGGGGGGGGGGGGTGGTGTCTCTATGAATTAAAAGCCCTCAAATCCAAGGGAAGAATACATCAATGGTTGGAGAGTTCTAATATAGTATATCCAACCTTTGAGTGATACAAGCAACCCAAAAGAAGAAGACAAAAAAACAAGGTTCAACTGCAGAGAGAATAAGAAATAAGGGTAAAGGAGAGCGAAAGTAAACATATCAAGAAGATAGACACTAAAAGAAAGAGAACTGAGAGACCTTTACACAAGAAAGACAGGATCAATGGGTGAGGAAAGGGAAAATAACAGTCAAACCAAGAAAAATATGAGGGGGAAAGAGAGAAATCTAAGCAAGCTCCTGGCACTCCCGGCAACTGCCCAATCAAAATTTCACGGCCATCTGCTTCATCAGTGCGTAGCAGTGTGGTTACAACACTAAATATGAAACTAAATTAAAATGAAATAAAAACTATTCTCATCCAGAAAACCAACTTAACAAGGAAACTGAAGCGATGAGAGAGCTATTTTTTTGGGATGAATACGAGAAAGCTCTTTCCTAAATAGCGAACACCATCTGTAACAAGTGATCCCTGCCTTCACCATTTGAGAAAGATGTATCAAAAGATCTAACATTTGGGCTACTTAGATAAAAGAATTTCCAGTCCTCATTGGCAAGGGAATTTATTCTTGAGGATCTGACAATATTCCTCAATGTAAAAAATAAGCATCCTACTAAACCAAAAACCCAATTTGGAATTAATTCCTTGTAATCTAGGCACCTGACTGTTCATAATACTTCAGCGGCTTCAGCCAATTACTTACATCAGTGGAACTGGTATTGATAAGAACTCTCCCTCAAGTTTTGAGGGAAGGTAGAAATAGAAGCGCTGGGGAGGAGGATGACTCATGTGCACCAATATCATTAATGAAGTTTAGAGACGAAAATTTGATTGTGGTCTTTATTTTGAATTTGTATGGGGAATAACAAACTCGATATGTAATACATACATCACTGCAGTAGAGTTCATTTTTATTTCAGCCACATTATTCACCCCCCGCCTCTGCAGTTTCTCCGTCCCACAGCTGAGAGATATCAGCTCTTCCTGCAACTGCAACATAGGTGCTAACACTGCCACTCAGAGCATACCCCCGTCAAGCAATGTTTACAAAACAAGTGCCTATAATAATTCATATATGAGAAGGCTATAGGATGCAAAAATGCTACCATAGAACAAAATTCCATCGAAACTTGCAAAATGTCCACCGAAATTTTCCATTTTGGAAAATGCGAAACGAAACTCATGAGGACCGAAAAAAAGTCTTCAGTTTCGATCGAAACTGTCGAAATTTCGTCGAAACTTGTCGAAACCTGTCGAAACTTGGTTCAAACCAGTTGGACCAGCTGGTTTCGTGGGAAACTTGGGAAATTTCGTGGAAACTTGAGAAATTTCATGGAAACCTGGGAAATTTCGTGAAAACTTGGGACTTTTTCCTATAAGTTTTGTAGCTTTCCCAAATTTTCAATTTTTTTTGTTTATTTCATGTTTCCCCAAATACCACGATAGATACCCCCTCCATCAGGACTTCCCTATCCAAAGTGCGTATTCCCTCAGGTTGGTTATCTTAAGCATATTGATGACCGGACTCATAAAGTTACAGTTGTTGATTAACTTGACAACCATAGGCATAAAATGTCATGGGATGTCTATGTTCGTTGGTTGGAGGAGAGGATGTTACAGGCATAGTACTACTCAGCTCACAAGATGAATCCACTCTTGGCACTCCTCTTAACACTAAGTTGTATTTTCCTTTTATTGTCAACTATTTTGAAGTTAGAAATTATATATAGAATGTTATGTGCTTAAGTAGTTAAGTTTATAATGAACTTTTTGGACAACTCTACATTGATGTTATGTACATTGAATGGCATATCTACATTGATTTTTTAGAAAAATACAACAAATGTATTCTTTATACTCTAATTAGCTTAAATACGGATCCCACCCCAAATACTCTCTAAAACCTGTCGAAACTTGTACGGAAAAGTCCTTGGTTTCCTCGAAATTTCCAAAGTTTCCACCTAAGTTTCCCATTTTCACCCGGTTGAAACTTGAGTTTCCCTCAAATTTTTTACCATGATTGCTACCACTATCAACTATATCCTTCTTCTCTTGCGACCATTGCCATCAACCATAAGGATGCTTTCAAACTTTCAAAAGATTCAAATATCATGTAACAAGCACCATCTTAACATTGGCAAATTCAGAATTCAACAAAGTCATCATCTTTGGATTCAATGACAATTTTGTAGTCATTGATTACATCTACACTATAGCAAGCAAGAAGAAGTAGCCATTATGAACATGATCAATGAATAGAATAACAGTTTTAACATTAGACATATGGACGTAGGACAAAACATGAAGAAAAAGAGACCAAAATATTGTTCATGTTCGTGTTTGCACGGCCAGTGTCATATCCACTTATTTTGCTTGATTTGACCAAATTACTAGAAAATCCTCTTTTTTTTTTTTTGGATGAATAAATAAATATATTAAACAAAAGGAAACAAGAGAGCATGGTCTTTAAGCTGAAGACCGAAAAGAGGAATTAAGACCCCAAGAGACAACAATAAGCCTTTTCCTTAGGGTATCACCACCAGGGGATGGGGCATGGCTAACATTCTAGAAGATACATCAAAATAGATGGTGTCCCAAATCCTGTCTATAAAGCGGGATTTGGAAATCCATCTCCAAATATTGCGCTCCCACCAAAGGTGATGGATCAAGCCACAATACACTAGCTTACCAATCTAATCCCAAATGGAAGAGCCTGAAAGTTTCTCAAAATCCAAGACCAGTCTCGAAAAAACCCATATGATTGCCTCGAGCGGGGCCAAATGGAAGCAAGGGCTTTTCCACAGATAGATCTGGAGAAGGGGCAAGAAAAGAAAAGGCACTCAAGGTTTTCCAAATCGTTCCAACACAGGATGCAGTTGGGGTTAGCGAGGATGTGGCGGTCAATGAGGAAGGATTGGGTGGGGACTGGGGAGGGCATGGTTGAGGGCCCTCCAGAGGGTAAGGCAATGATGGGGGATGAAGCCTTTGAACCAAACCAATGGCGGCCAAGGGGGCTTAGGGTTATAGAATCTGAGAAGATTCCAGGCTGATGAATGGTGAAGGTTTTGGAGGTGGAGGGGAGCCAAAGGTGAGGTCTCTAGTGTAGCTAGAGGGGGGGGGGGGAGATTCCCAAACCTGTGTGAGAATGGAGAGAGGGGAATGGGTCCAGGATCCATTTGCGATGAAGTTTGAAAAGATGGTGGATTTGGGGATACGGGTGCCATAAACAGTGTGAAGACCAAAGTGGTTATAGAGAATGCCCAATGGATGCCACGGATCAAGCTAGAAGGATATGGAGGCGCTAGTGGAGATGGAGGTAGAAATAGCAGAGATGGCACGGGGGCGCAGCAAGTGGATTTTCCTCCAGACCCAAGAAGGGTTGGAGGGCATAGGAACAATCCAAAGGGAGTCAGACCGGAGGTGGAAAGAGTAGACCCACCTTACCCAGATAGAATCATGCTTTGCGGCAATTTTCCAAATAAGTTTGAGAAGGCAAGCTAGGTTAACTTTGAGATCTGGTGGATTCCAAGGCCTCCTTCAAAGGTAGATCAGCAAATGGAGGACCTTCACAGCAAGACTACCACCTGATCCCGACATCGAGCTTGATTTTGATAGCTGGTTTGGCCTGCAGGGCATATCTTCCTATTTGATGTGACTCTCATATCTCTCAAATCTCAATCTAGCAATTGGAATCCAGCAAGGTTACCATTGCCACAAGCTACACCTGACCATTACTCTGATTCTGAGTTTTACTTTCCATTTTCAACTCCAACTCATTATTCAACATTTAGCCAACAGCAATAGCAGTAATTTAGAGCCAAATGACCTTGATCAACATAACCTTTATTTGACTCCTAAGTTCGACTGACATCTGTTGGGTGGTAGATCTGTACTTTATAAGTTTCTAATTCTGATAATATTGCTAATTGATGTTCTGTTGCAACAAGTCATTCATCTTACCATAGAGTTGTTCTTAATTGAACTCCTCCTAAATTTCAAATGAACTCTGATCTTGAAAATATAGGAATGCATGACCAAGTTTGACTCTGATACCAAATGACAAAATCTCAAGTGACAAAATACTGTTTGGGATCATTGTGGGGCCATTGGAATGCTATACCAAGGTTTAAAGTATCCCACAATACCATACGATACTAGCCAATACGTATCCGTAATTGACCCAACCGATACAATACATCTCGATACATCTCTCCATTGAATTACACTAAAATACATTAGCCAAAGCGATAAAATACTTGATACAGACGATAACATCTCTCAAAATCACCTGACTGATACGATACTCGATACCGATACTTTAAACCTTGTGCTATACAACTCAAATCAAGAGATCAGTAATAAAAATATAATAAATAAAAGCTCTAGACTCTCAATAAAGGAGAACAGTATTAGGGTTAACTGACCATTGGAATTAAGAAAGGAATTTCAGATGAGAAAATGTTGTAATGTACTAACTTAACAAGGACAAGCATAATTGTGATTAACAGGAATCTAGGTATTTAATAACATATAGAGAAGAAGTATTCTGCCTCTCCATTGAAGCAAGAGGGTCGCCAGTAACTTCCTCAAAATCAACAATCAATATCTCTTCCCTTAAACTCAATCCAAGGAAAATAATAGAATACGTCAATCTCACTGCAAGGCAGTTCCAAACCTGATAATTATCCTGTAAATCAGTTGCCGAAATAGGGGGATCTGTCAAGTAGAAATCAACGCAAGCTGAAAGATTTTGATCCAAACTTTGGGGATGAAGACCTAGGGGTTCGGTCACCCTAAGGTAAAGAAACTCAAAACCCAGGTTATATGCCACAATGGTTGGAGAAGTCTAACATACTCTTTTTAATGGTGCCTTTGACAGGGAAAAATGGGACAGCAGAGTTCAACAAGCGGATGTAATAAGAGATAGGAGTGGAGGACAGCAAAGAAAGAATAGGAGACAAAGAAAGTTACATATGAAAGAGAACTAAGTTAGCTTATATCGAAATAAACAAGGACAGGACTGATGGTGGGAAAAGGGCAACCAGCAATCAAAGGAAGGATAGGAGTCCAATAAGAGAGAAAACACATGCCTAGCTTTTAGCAGCAACCCCTTGAAATTTCATTCCATTCAATTCATCTGCTTACAGTGACAATACAACCATATATAAAATAGAATCTCCAACGAAAAAGAAGCTACTCACAACTAAGTGGAAAATACAGTAACTAGGAAACTTGAACTAAGGAGATTATGTCCTGCATAATCTATCAGAAAATAAATGATCATACACTATTCCCCAGATTAAATAACTTCCCTGAAACATCAACCTAGTTGACCTGTAGTCTAGGAGTCCCAATGGGTCAAACCAGTCCAACCAAGTATGTAGAGATTCATCTTTGTCCAGGCAATCAGTAATAGATTATTCAAAATTCATCTAATGGATTATCACCAAATTTGCCAGTCATTTGCCAGCACTGCAATGGAGTGATGGGAAGGAAGAAAAATACTTGAGGATAAAAAATAAGTACCAGCTTGGGGGGAATACAAAAGTAGTGATGAATCTATTAGAAGTAGCGGCTGCTACTTGCGGAAAAAATTTCCACGTTATTGTTTAGTGAACCTTCAGTTATACTGGGTAGTTACTGACCATGTCTGTGAAGGCTTTGATTTCTATTCAATTGGACTCGATATCAATTACATTTAAAGCTCTGATATTGTTTTTCTTTTCCATTGTCTAAATCTGTGCAGGTGTATCCAGTGTCTCATCACACCTAAGCTAGATATTCAAATCAAACAAAATAGATCCAGCTAGTGTTCAATATGAATCTGGAAATAAAATCCATCAGAAGGTTTGAGTTTGACTACATTTTGATTGATAATATCATTGAAAAACATTTATGCAAGACAAATACCTTCCAGTGCAAAGAAATACAAGCAAGTTGCCAAATGACGCTGCTCTATAAAAACCCTCCACTCGTTGAATCAAAATCCATGCATGACGTGCCAAGGTTCTCTAAAGCAACCAAAAGAATATCAACATCTAAAACTCCATAAAAAGCCCAGAGGATTTCACTGTCGACAATATTTAGATGAAGAAATAACGGTATTACCTGTTCTGAATCACCCCATCTACGGAAAGCAGAGAATGACTGTAAACGAGCCCAAATATACTGACCACCAACCGTCGCAAGACAATACCATATTTTCTGAGGAATGGTGAGCCCAGGTCCCTCCAGCCCCGTTCTCACTGAAGCAGAAATTGAAGGGAAACACAAGTTAAGAAAAAATATTGAATCGTTGCAATCAATCAGGCAGCATGGAATCACTAGCAGCATTTAGGGCAAAAAGTTAAAGCAGAAATATTGTTGGACACCGATCAGCACATTGATTCCAGAATTACTGCATGAACACAGTCAGGATTTGGCACATTGTCAAGTACATAAGAAGAAATCTCAACCAGAACATTGGTATATTCTAACTGAGATCACCCTAAAACTCTTAAGTACACGATAATGTCCTCCCTTCCGTTCTTTTTCTTATTATCTTTTGTGGCTTCTTCAAGGTCTTGTAGACTTTTACAGTTGCATGTACGAATGTTTACCCATCAACTAATTATATGCTCCACAAGGCACGAACCACCATTTGTGTTTTGAAAAAATTATGAGATTGAAATTTAAGAAACAAACGAGCATTAAAGACCAGGAATTTAATGAAATTTAAAAATACCATTGTGGGGAAGAATTTATCACATTTAAACCAAACAGGCTCGATTGAACTGATGGTTATATGAAAGGTTTTTTGAAATGAGTTATATGAAATATTCCTCGGTATCATATTTCCAAGACAGTTAGCTTATTCGAGTCCAATGTCAACAATAAGCAGAGTCAAATCCAATAAATCCGAAAAACTGAAATGCAGCAGGAATATGGAAGCCAAAAATAACCCCCCCCCCCCCCAAAAAAAAAAAAAAAAAAAGTAATACTTGTTATCAAGTTTAGGCCAGTTTCAAACTTACGTTCTTTTCCTCTGATGGCTGTTGCATGCTCATCTCTGTACCGGAGATTCATGAGAGCATTCCCAGGAGTTGGCTTATCTACCCAAATTGAGAACCGCCAAATGAGAAATTCAAGGAAAGCATCAAGTTCAGGTTCATATTGAAATAAGAATCCTGGCTAATCCAAACAAAAGAAAAAGAAAAGAGAAGTAAATATCACGATAATCATTAATTGTTCATGTATGACTTAGAAGACAAACTCGCAGAGAGACAAAAATAAACCTTCATAAGAGAAAAGACCTTGACCAGCTGCTCTTTCAACATTCCCGACATTTCTACATCTAACCTTGCTGCATCAACCTGGTTTACCCTGGATATCGGAATCTGGATTGGTGGCTGCCCAGAGAGCCACAAGAAAAAATTTTAAAGTGAAAAAGATATACCACAATTCCATAAAAAGAAACAAAACCCTAAAACCACTTTCCCTTATCTTCTACTCCAATTCAAGTAAGAAAGAGAACCTGAGAAGAATTGATAGAAGACCGCCACCGAGGTAATAAGCTTTGAGAAGCTTGAACCCAAGCATCTTCTGGGGGAGCATCAAGGCTTGAAGAGGATTGAGATGAAGCCACAGTTAGGGCCTGTTGCACCATCTCTTCAAGAAATTAGAGAAAATGATTTGAAGAGGGGAAACCACAGAGAAACCTAAACCCAGAATCGGCTCAAGCTAAAGCTCAAGCTGGTAAGGTTACAAGCATCGTATGATATCTTGTACGCTGGCGGTCTCTCCAGTGACCGCAAGATTCCATTGCGCGGTAAGCGAACCAACCACTACTTTATATATTTTTCTCTTGAACTTATAATAATTTACCGATTTTTTTTCTTTTCTCTTTTTGGTTGTCTATTTATTATTTCTTTCTTATTATTATTTTCTAGGTTTTCGTAAATTTGTAGTTGAAAATTTGGGAAAAACATTTTCCACAACGCGTCCAAGGCTTTATCACAGAGTCTCTTTCGTCTTGAATGCCCTTGAGATTCTATCTTCTCTGTCCCTTCTGTGACCAAACCAAACGGTGCTCACTCATTAGCGCCGAGAAAACCATTTCTCACGAAACCTCCTCCTTAGAAAAAGAAAAAATAAATTAATAATAATAAATAACGAGTTAAGATTCCTGGTCATAAACAAAGCCACACGGGTAGGTGCGACAGCCAATCAGAGCCTGTTGTTGGTTTTATGGGGTAGAGATGCCCCAGCCCATAACTACCGTGTGACAAATGATTCATTCCAAATTCCTACCAAAAACAGAGAAATTTGTTCCCCTTCCACCTACATTTCTGATCTTCCACTTAAACCCTAATTAACAATGCAAAATACAGCTTAATATTGTCCCTCAAGATCTCTCATGAAACAAGGACAGATGGCAAATCATTATGACCTTACTTGAACAGGATCTGTTCTGTAAAATCTATATTGTATCCTTGAGTTCTAAAGATCGCAAATCATTACACACAACGAAAAAAAATTGGGATTGAGAAAGCATGAAATCACGATAACAAGTAACTAATGGTAAACTAAAACAAAGAAGATAACAATGCCTCAATTGGCAAATACCAAATGAGATCAGAAGTTTGAATTTTCTTGAAACCACGGGCGAACTTAAGGATGTAGTTAAGGACCAGAATCTCAGTTCCCAAAAAACATAAAAATAAAGAATGATAAGAAATTTGGTTGCTACAGCTTCATAAATTCATGTGGGGGAATCTTCCTTCATACAAAGAGCAAAGGCATCAAAGCATATTCAAACAGAGGGCCAAAAAAAATGACTTGAAATCTTGTCTCTCCTGTTCAAGTAATAGTTTTCAGCTTCAAACATCACTTTTGGAGGAGGGCAACCAAGGCAGAGATTGGATGGACTAAAACTCAAATAACTGTACAAAGATTTTCAGCCTGCCGCAGAAAGAGAAATGCTCCTCCACCCCCTTCTCCCAACCCATCCACACAATCAAAAAAAGGCATTTGACCATAAAATAATCATACTACTCAGCATAAAGTAATGCTGCTGGAGGCCAGGTGATGAAGAGAAGGTTGCCAAGGAAGATACATGTCTCCATACAAATCTTTCCTACAGAACAAAAGGTTCAATACCAAATATTAGCATAAGTCACATAGATTTTCACATATAAAAGCCCAAAAACCAAAACCATTGAATGATTTTGAAAAGCTTAGTAAGTCACTTTACCATAACATAATCATAATAATCAGTTCAACCTGAGAAGAGTGGCCATTAGGCATTACAAATAGATACAGGTAGGTAGAAAATACAAGAAATACAAGGGGTTGGGATCCAATCAAACAATTGCCAGATAAACTTCCAGCTCCCGCCAGGGTCCATTACATGTCACTGTAAATTGGACTCTAGACTTTGTACATATCAACAACTCATGGGGTTAATTTCAGCCAGTCTAAGATGGCCAGATGCCAACAGACAGATTTTGAAAGCAGTTGAATAAATCACTATTGTATTTGGAACAAGAACAATTGAAAAAACTTCACACATGGTGGGCACGTGGTTTGAGATAAAAACATCAAATTTGAGATGTGAATGTCTAGGAACCAACCATTAGGATACCAAAAGACCAGAATGCACAGCAGAAATGGGGCCAGCAGCTGGAAGCCCTTGAGGCTACTTGACAAACAAATCTCATTTTTCATTTATAAATTATAAAACTGCAACGGGCTCAGTTTTTCTTAAAAATGGATTCATAGCAACCTTATGAACTTCACTGGAGTGGTGCAACTTTATCCAGATTTGTCTTCATGAACCATCCATGGGGATAGGAAGGATGGAAAGCTTCTAGATGAAGATGCCAAACCATGATTCTTGAGCAGTTCTCCCCTAAGGCTTCCATTTGGCTTTCATCCTCCACGATTTGTTCAATGAACATGCTCTCCTGCAAATATCAACCTGAATCATAATGCAAGTAACATCTACTTGTAGATTAACATCGATAAGAGAGAATAGACTTACTTGGACTTCGTTGTTGACTGAGTCGAGCTGCCTAATGGGTTTAATCTTGGATCGATGCCATCTCTTTTGGTCCCAAATAATGGAACTGTTGAAAGCAAATCCTGATATGTCAGAATGGAATCTCCCATTTCTTCTGTCTGTGTGCCATCCAATAACTTGGCTGTTATTACAGACAGCACCCTTCAGTGTTGCTTTACTATTACTAGATGTTAATAAGGCAACTGGCCATGTCCCAAAATGCCTGCAAACATTGGTTGTCACTAGAATGAGATATTAAGATCTGCACAGCGATGCTTGACTACAGAAAATATGCACCAATAATCTCTTTGCTTAATACTATGGACCTTTATATGGGAAAGAGACAGGACTATACAAACTCCTCATGCTTGGGAACTTCAATCATCCCCCCCCCCCCCAAATGAATCTTCCCCTTCTGGTTGGGGGGAAAAGGGTATCTGAGGGAGGGGATAGGGGAAGGAGGAAAAAGGAGGAAGAAACCTAGGCAAAAGGGAAGAAACCTAGGCAGAGGAAGACAAATAACCACTTCCTTTACAAATAACCACTTCTGGTTTGGATCTTTCTTTCAGACTCAAAAGGGGTGAATCTCCATCTCCGGTGATCTAGAAGACAAGAAAAAATTGTATGGGCATTACCGCCTATGAGTACCAAAAAGAATAAATAGTATAACCTGACCAGCGACATTGCTGGCACAAAAAGATCCTCTACAAAGGTCATAGCAACTTATCTGGCTCAAGGATCCTGAATTTGCCCTATTCACATGATACACACCCCAGAGATTTACCCAGGCATTTTCTCCAGAGAAAACAAGGAATGTGTACAACATCAGCTACTGGTGACAAAGCTACCTTAGAGCTTAGCCTTTTCATTTTAATGTAAGTGGGATCACGTAAACAGGAATAAATGATGACAAGTAACCAAAAACTACTCTTCTCCAAGAATAAACTAAGATTTGCAACAAATCACACGTTTTGAAACTATTCAATTTCTCAGAGAACATAATTGACTCCTAGTTTGTATATTTGTTACAATATCAGTCGATTCAGTCCATATCTATGATGAGAAACTCTAAACATATGCATGCCTACATAATAACTCTTATAGGAAGCCCTAGTAGTGGAAGATTGTCAAGCAGACTTCAAGATAGAATGCTGGGAGTTTTGATACGCATCTTCCATTTGACCAGAACTATGAAAAAGCCAGTTCCCTGTTCCAGTTAAAACTGAAAATAGTATTGTTTTGCTTTTTAACTATGATGTATTGGTAATATATGTTAGCATGCTTGACATAACAATATGTACATATATATGTGTCTGAATGCATGCCAAAAGATATGTACACCCGTACACCATTACAATTATTACTTTGGAAGAATCAACACATTTCCAAGCCAGTAGTATCAACTATCAAATGTATCACAGTAACAACAATGGGAAAGTAAATTATTTTGCAACAGAATTCGATCATTAATATCAAGTACCTGATATCCCTCATTTGCTGAAAAAGATTGATGAAATACACATTATCATCATCTGCAAAGTACACAATTCCATCAAGACGATGTGTTTCAATGTGAGACAATGCCACATTTCTTTGGTGGACACGCCTATCTCTTACACCAGTTATGTTCTTGTAGCATGCAAGATGTCTATACATAACACCTGTTCTTCGCAAAATGTCAGCTGTTTCAGCAGATTGGGAAAACATTTCCACGACTATCCAGAGCAGAGGAGAAGGGACCAGTCTTAATGTTTGAGCTAGACGATTCAAATAATAGGCTTGAAACGGCCGTGTATAAGTTGGCGTCACAATTATCAAGAGCTTCCCCTGCACTGGATCATTTGAAATTCCAACCAGTAGTTCCTGTTTCACTGACCTAGATTCTAAGCTGGAATCTTCCTGTAACTTTTGATCCTCGGTCAAAGGATCATTTTTTGAGGTACCATCATTTAGGTTTGTATTTCCATCTGGAGAGAGTACTTCAAAGGAGAAGGCTTGATGTCTGGACCTATGATTCATGGAAACATTCATGGAGATTGATGGGGTCAAACCAATGACAATTCCAACCAAAAAGCAAACAAGAAAATGAAAGAAAACTCTCCTCCAGAGTTGTCCCTTCAATTTTGTCCTCTCCAAATGCCGATATCTTCGAGTGACAAGACCAACAAAAGCAGCTTGAAGACTAAACAGAACTGAATATGAATCCACTGAACCAGATGTGGATAAAGATCCTCCAGGTACAGGGTATTCCTGATTACAGGAGGAAGACTTGGATAAGGGAGAAGACACTGAATGCACTTCTGCATTGTGCATAGCTCCAGCTCGTGGCACTGGAGACAAAGTTCTTCTAATTGAAGCCATTAAAATGAACTGAAATACACTCTGCTACGTCTAGAACAAAGATTGCAATTCCTAGCCAAAGCAATCAATCAACAAGGCTAAAGGCAATGTATCCAAATCAAAGATAACTTCATTCTGCTTTCCAGTAGAATGCCAGGCAACCCCAATTTGTCCCCATGAAAACATCAGCTTAAAACATCCAGAGGTAAAAACACGTTATATGGCAAGGATATCTACAATTGGAAGGCTCTTATTCAGCCTCATTCATATTCTTCTATTTAATGGCTTGAGCTGTATTTGGCAATTTCTCGTGGAATACCTTGAACACTCCATAATAGGAGCTTCATTAGCAACTTCTCATAATGGGTCAACTGGTGCAGGATTTTGGAACCGTACTAGCAACTTAATAGCACCACTGAAACACACCCAAATGGAATGGAACCTTTACCAACAGTGTCCGAAAGCAGAATGTAACTTCCCAATCTCAGTATATTATCCTTTCAAAGGAAAAGGAGCTCAGTACTTCCCTTGTAGATACGAGGTATTCTTCTGCATTAAATAGAAGCAGCAAATGGCACTTAATCCGACCCACCATCTAAAATCGCACTCTTTATTGTTCCTGTTTCTGTGCTCGACAATATTTTCAAAAGAGAATCACTCCAAACACAGATCAAGAAACAGCTCGGTCTCAACACTGCTTTCTGCTACGATTTCCTGATCCACAGAAAACAAATAAAGAGGCCTAACTCCAAACAATAAGAAACAACTGAAATACGTTATACTAATCTGAAACATACAGTTGCATCAAACCAAAAGGCCCCCAATTAAAGCACAGCAAGAAAGACCGAGGCCTGTTCGGAGTTGGGACTTCGAAAAATACAAGATCCAGACCTGCGACAAGGACATAAATCCCGTTGAGATAGATGTGGGAAAGGACCTTACCGAGGAACGAGTGATGGATGAAGTTCTTGCAGTAAACCTTTAGCTGAAGAATGAACTATACTCGTCCCATCAGTCACCCATTACCTATGAAATCTTCGAGCTCGTGTATCAGAAGGTAAAATCGCCAATCATTTATGGGTTACTGGTAACAAAATGATTGAGACAAATGGGGTTTAGCAATAAATGTTGATAATGAAACAACCAGGCTCTGAAAGAAGAGAGAGTATAAGTGCAATTAGAGGAAAACGACGGCGAGCTTCAAGGGGTTTGTGTGAAAGAGACGAAACAGAAACGTATTGACATTATCACCTAAGCTGAAATAGTCCAAAAGAGACAAATCAAACACATATTAAACTTGTGAGGCTTCACAATTTGACTGTGACCATCGACCAAACACTTGCAGGGCAGTTTTGGTGAAAAATCCCATTTAAATCAGCTAAAATCTGAAGTTCTTACCCATTCACTATTCATTTTCCAACCCAGAACAATCTGACCCTAATGGAGGGAGTATCTTAAGTCAGCTCTGAGACCTATCAGTCTCACTATTTTTCTGCAATTGTCGTAAAATCTTGTAACTACAGAAACAGCATCACCAAACCAAACACGGCTCAACCCAATAAAGAAATAAACAAGAACAACATTAACAACTGTGACTACAGAGTGTTTCCAATCAAAAACAAATAATATGGTACCATAACAAAATTAATTATCATTAATTTCATTATGGACCTTTGTGGCTACTGGCTACTGCTGTTTCTTTTCTGTAATGGAATCCGTGGCTGCATTTGCATGTGCAGGTGCAGTTGCATGTGCATGTTAAAGATTCTCACTCTCTTACTGGGTTTCTCATGGGACCTCTTGAGTTTTCATTTCTCAAGCTTAACCATGCCGTTCTCTATGCATTTCTCTCTTGTTTGTGAGAATTAAATGAAGGAAACAAGGATAAATCTTTAAAAAAAATATAGAATTCCTATCAAGTCATTGATTCCCAACTACCAGGATCCCTAATTATTTGATCTTGCTTTAGTTACTAATTGGGACTTTTGTCTTAATTTGGGCAACATGTGGATTAATGCAAATGGAGTAGTAGGTTAGCTCTAGGTTAGACCACAATTTTTTGATACATTCAATTTCAACTAACCACTAATTTGACTTATTGGTATTAATTAGTCTCTCCAACGGTGTCCACTAATTATGTTTTTTTTTTGGGATTAGTCTCTATTGGGCAGGAGCTGCAATGGGCTTATCTAATACCAAATATGGGCCGAACATGGTTTAAATTGATGGCCCAGAATAGGCCTTCGTTTGGGCTTCCTATAACCAACCCATGAGGGCCTTTAAGGCACCTTCTTGGATTGGCCTTACACTAAATCAGTTCCAGGTGACCAGCAATTGGTTTGCATACAAACTAATATTCTGTCCATTTCTGTGTAGATGTGTGACATGTGTTCATAACATCACATCAAAATGTTGAAGTCTATTTAAAAGTCACATCATTTTTTTTTTTAATTTAATCACAACTCTTTGATGTGATTTATAAATAAATTTCACCCATTTGATGTTATGTTTAGACACATGTCATATGATCCATTTATGACAAAGAAATGGACGAGATAAATTTTCCATTTGCGTACAACGTACCTCAATGAGTAGACATGTAAATGGATAGCCAAAATCCACCTATGAATTTGTATTCTTATTCATTTAGAAGTATATGTATCCATAATTTTTCTTACCGATAAATATCTGTATCCATCTGCTAAGCAACTAAATTCGGATTCGAATAATTGCTCGGCGGATCGGATAATATCCGAATAAAAAATATTCAACATTTTTTATCGGATGGGATAATCAAATCCGGATCAAAATATAATAAAAAAATAAGAAATTATCCGGTGTAAAGTAAAGTATTAAACACTTTTTTTTCGTGTTTACTTAAAAAGTGGATGATAAAAAAAAAGATATCGGATTCAAAAACTGGTAGTTGGAAATTTAAAAAATAAATAAATAACAATCACCAATCAATAATGGGATAATCTATCCGAATCGGATCATTGTTGGATATTCGATAAAATTTCAGATTAAAATTTAGATGCCTTCTCTAAATTTCTACCCGAATTTGGATAGCCGTATTTGCTAATTGAATTTGAATATTAATGTATCCGAGCCAAATCTGATCTGTTTACTGCTCTAATGTACAGGAGATTAAGCTTTTAACGCAAAAGATTCTAAGATAGAGACTTTTGCTCTTTTCCATTTCTCATCGCATGCTCAATGGCAGGATTTAAATCAGATTCGGACCCACCAAGACAACACGCGGGACCCACAGGAACCACCAAAAGGTAGTGAGAATGTGGGATATGAATCTTAAGTCTGAGACCTTTGATAGAGATGGATGCGAGATGGGCATGCAGGGTTCACTGGACTGATTAAAAACTTGGGCTCATCAACACAACTAGTGGTTTGCCACGTGGATTTCTAGACTTTTTGCAGATGGGTCCCATGACAATTATTGCTCCTAGTCAACCGCAACGTGTACCTCTCATAGCGTCAGTGAGATAAGAAAATACGCAATTGTATGGAAATGATATTTCAAGATAATTAGTGAAAAGCATGTTTGTTCTTCTTACATGGAGAACTAAATGAAGAAAATAAGGATAAACCTCTGAAGAAATATACAATTCCTAATGAGGCATTGATCCTCAAGTACCAGCATCTCTAATTATTGATTTTCCTTTTAGTTATTAATTGGGAATTTTTTCTTGATAGGGCAACATGTAGGTTGATGCAGATGGAGTAGTAGGTTAGCTCTAGGTTAGACAACTTTTTTGATGCATTAATTTCAACTAACTACTAATTTGATTTATTGATATTAATTAATTGATGGAATCTCCACTCTCCAGTTTGCACGGTGATTCTAGTGCTTTGGATTGGAATTGTTCAAACTTAGTTCAGCTCATTAAGAACTTTTTGCTGGGATTTGACACTTGTGTAGAATTAAATATTTCAAGAGCAGACAATATTTATGTCGATTTGTTTGCTAGAGGGGTCCATTGTTTGAGTATGTTTAAAGTTTGGTGGATGCAGCTACCACGAGGACTTGATCATTTGTATTCTGTTCCTGTTGGGAAGATTTTCCAGACTTGTTTCTTTGAATGAATTTATTTTTCTGTGTTTGGCTAAAAAAAATAATAATAGGAGTTTATTAATTCGTACCGTATCCACTATTTTCTTTTAGGTGTTTATCTCTATTGGGTAGAAGCTTGGGAGGACCAATGGGCTTATTTAATACCTATACATGGGCCCAAATATGGGCCGACGGTTTAAATGGATGGCCCAATAGGCCTTTGTTTGGGCTGCCTGTAACCAACCCATGTGGCAAAGTAAGGCACCTTTCTCTGGATTGGCCTTAGACTAAAACAGTTCTAGACTTCTAGGTAGCCTTTAAATTTCGGCAAATTTTGCTGGTTAGCCCTCTGGAAATTGGTAAATTGGCAAACTGTCGAAATTTCGGTGAAATATATCTTGATTTCGACCCCCCATTTTTGGGGTATTTTAGATCATTTTGGACACAAATTTGGTGTATAACCTAATTTGATGTAAATACTTGGTAATTTGAATATTTCTTATAAATTATTTCAAATAAATTCTATTTCCTACTCACCTTTAACATGTTACCTTATGAGGCCTAGTTCATTGGGACATTATTTAAAAGATTACCCGTTGACCTTGAAGATTCAATTATATAATCCCTTTATAATTTGAATTGTTAATATATTATTTCCTAACCACATTTGACATGTTGTCTTTTGAGGCCTAAATCACTGGGATATAGTTGAGATATTACATATGCACCAACAAAGGTTGAACTCATGATCTCTCCACTGAGAAGTCAAGTTCCTAACCATCTTACTAATTATATATGTGTTTTTTATTTTGTTGTTCTTTATTTCCTAAAGCTTTTTTTTTTTTAATTTCAATTCCTATTAATAGAAATTTAAATCTCGTTTAAAATTTCAACCATCAATATTATTAGATCTAATTATAATCATTGTTTTTTTTTTCTTTATTGGATATACTGTTTTTCCCATTTTTGGTTAATTGACTTCAAATCCATATTTTTTTCTTACAATTTCTTTTGTAATTTCTTAAAGTTTTTTCCCACAATTTTAGCCCTTATGCTTTATCTTAATATATTTTTAAAATTTACTTATAATTGTGTTATTTATATTTGAGTCATTTTATTAATTTACCTACATTTTTAATGTAGACCTCACATATGAATATAATAAAATAATTCATAGGTGGGTGGGTCCCAAAACGTCAGACTCATTATTCAGCCCCCAATATTTAATCCTGACTCTGCCCCTAATTGGACGGATGATACCTAGTATATTCGTGGTTGTTTGATATCATTGATAATGCATCTAATAAGCAGATGAATTGATGCACGCCCTATTCGGCCACAAAAGATCTTGACTTAGTTATCATCGCCCCGCTATAGCGACTCTTTTCCTTTTCTATACGATAGAGATTTTGTTGTTTTCCATTTTTCATGGCATACCCAAGAGCATGATAGAAAATCAGATATGGACCCACCAAGACAACACACGGGACCCACAGGAGCCACATAAAGGTAGTGGGGATGTGAGAGTCTGAGAGACTCGTGATAGAGATAGATGCGAGATGGGCATGCATGGGTTAAGTGGACTTAAAAACTTAAGGGTCATAAGACAACTAATGGTTTGCCAAGTGGATCTCTACACTTTTCTGATGGGTCCCACGACAACGCTTTGTTATTGCTCCTAGTCAACCACAACGTGTACCTCTCACAGCGTTAGTGAAGATAAGAAAAAACCCAATTGCTTGGAAAAGAAATTCTTCAAAAATTTACTGAGAAAATAGTAAATAATGTGGGTTTTTTATATTATTTTATTTATATATTTCACCCCAAAAATGTATATTTTACATTTAGGGTGTTGTGGGAATGATATAATTCTTTAGAATTAAAAGGAATATTTTTTAAAATATTATATATTCAACTACAATATATGATGATGTATGGTAAGAAGCATCTGCGAATAGAATAAATATAATAAAGAAGAGATTGGTGAGATATAAGTATTTTAAGAACTAACTAATGATCATGCTTGTTAAAATTAAATTTAATATAACTCTAATTCACGAAAAGTTACATGAAGATTATTTAGATGCATAATCATGTCTAACAAATGCCTAACTAGCGACCCACAATACAAATAGTAGTTTGATTTATATTGAAGATACTAAATAGGTCAAGGAATGCTTAAAATAATCAGAAAAAAACAAAAGAGCAAAGATTCGTATAATATTGATCTCACGTTTTGTATAATTTGAAAGCTACATAAGGTATTACCAATTTAACGTAGCATAACTTATCTTATTTGTATATTCATTTATGTCTCACAAAACTATATAATTTGGATAATAAGATAGAATTAAAGTGCATTAGATATATTAATTTATAGAGTTAAAGAGGGAAAGAAAGAGAATCTTATGTTTTGCGAATTGAGAATTTTTCTTTTTTTTGGTTCCCCTTTTCTTTCAAGGGTTTGGCTTGAGATTTGGGCGTGTACTTGAGAAGTGGGCTAAGTGGAAGGCTTGCTTTATCTCAGGACCTCAAGAGCCAAAAGTTCTCTCTTTTGTACGGCATTGGTTAGTTATCGATTTATGGTCTATACATAACACTTTAAAGAAAGATAGAGAGAGAGGAGAGGGAATAAGGGAAGGAAAACTTTGATAAATGTAGATATTCTCATCTTTATTTTCAATTTTTTAGTGAGAGGATCAGGGAATGATTGTATGAATTTTCATATAATCTACTTTACTCTTTAATGGTTAATTTCACTATCACATCAAGAGAACTTAAATGTACCCCCATCATCCATGGATTAGACAAGTTGGTGGGTGATAGATGCTTCTCCCCACATTGTGATTCATTTTTTTTTCTTCCAATTAAATTATTAATTAGATGATGGCTAAACCCCATTTGCCATCCCTACTTTTAATCCCCAACACCCCTGTTTATACATGGTGAAGCGAGAATTTCTTATCCATGAAATGAAACTCTTTAATATGACGCGACACTAAATAATAAATAGTTAAATCGTATGTTCTTACAGTAATTTGTATCTCATCGTCCTCACCTTATCTCTAGGTATTGGTAGTCGTAAATCTATGAAGCAGTGGAACCCTAAACTATTAAATATTAATAGTGTGAATAGGATAAAGTACAGAGATCATGGAGACATAATCCTTACTCCATAGAACACATTCAACCTTTTCTAAGCTTATAACAAAACTCTATATATAATCCAATTTTAAGATATGATTATGTCTCATTAACGTGGTCAATGGCTCATTACTCCATCCACCTCTACAGACTAACCAAAAAAAAAAAATCATAAATCTTAACTAATTCATTTTCAATGAAATAGTTTGGCTTTAGTGAAACAATTCTTATTGGGTGGAATTTGTTGAAGCACATCAGGTAGGCATTAATGTGACCCACCACTTATTTGGAAGTGGTTCCACCACAGAAATGAAATATCAATTGTGTTTGGTTGTAGCTAGAATTTAACATGTTTTCACTTTGAACACGTAAAATTTCATGAAAAATATCTTCTGCTAGACTATTTTAAATCATTCTTTTCTCCTTTGAGTGGAGTTTGGGATCGGATCCTAGACTAGATGAGGAATATTGAGCACATGTTTGTGCAAATTACCTCACACGAATGAATTCCGAATCCAGATCATCAGAGGTGACACACAAATCCAATTTTAGAAGGAAATGGCTCACAAAGCAGCTTCATTTTATTTTTTCCAGAGTATCTTCAGACCAAAGTTTCCTTTACTGGAGAAAGGGAACAATCATATTTGGTGCCTTTCCAAATCAAATTCATTTCAATCCACTCAAAGTAGAATGGAATTTGGTGGACTAACCAAAAGCCCATTTTGACATTGGGTTACATGGCCATCCTATTTCCAACCTCATTGTTATATCAGATTTTCCTGAATCGCCGAATCGGAATGAACCATTCGGTTTGGAGCATTTTATCTTGACCCATTTCAGTGAACTGGTGTATGCTTTCTGAAAAATGACTTCTACTTGAGACCACCTTCATGGTAACACCACGTGGAAATAAGGACATGGCGGCAAGAATATCCAAAAGAGGTCATCATGAATGTCTCTTTTCGGCCAAAGCGAGGAGAATACATAAAACAACTTGCGTGGCCATAAGCACGTTAGAGCATTAAATGCAACATTTAATACTCTACTCTACTATCTTAAGTACTCAATGCTCACCTGTAGGGTACAATTATGATTGCTTCTTGATGATTTGTTTGGAGGTTAAGTGTTGACATGTCAAATCAAAGAATTACATAATTCCAAATGTTTGATAATACCTGAGCCAGGTTTATCAAGTTTTCAGCTTCTCTCTCACAATCTTTGTTGTTTACAGATAGCTGGTTCACAACTGAGTCAAGTTGGTTTTAAACCAACCCAGGAGATGACTGGTTAAGAGCAACACTTAAATCCATTTTCGGTTTTAGGGTTTCATGCATGCAAAAACTGTTATGGTTTACAAAATTTTGAAGAAATGAGTTCCTCTAGTTGGTTCAATTAGTAAAGATTTATAATATTTGGGTAAAAATTCGAATTTCCTTGAAATTAAGGGGTAAAACTTAAAAGCCCGTAATATTTGAATAGTTATAAAATTTATTTCAAGAAGATATAGTTCAAGTGTGTGTAGGTTGACCTCATCCGAATTTCCAAATAAAAAATTGTGTAAACGTGTTTGGAAAGTTTGGCGGGGACAACACACACTAGTTACTTGTCGAGAAATGATTCTGACCATCTGATTAGCATATTCACATGGAGGTTTCCGTTTCAGATACATACAGTCTTTAAGTATGAAGTGGACAAGTGAGACCGGTTCAGTTGTTGGAGTAAAACCGGGAAAACAGGCAGTCGAGGTGGGTCCCACTGTTTGGTGGGTGGACCAGGTGGGGCCGTGGAGTGCGAAGACTGAAGCGAAAAGGTCAAAAGTGCATGAACAAATGGGGTCCACCGTCACACGCCACAGTCATGGCTTGACGGCCGTAATCTCAGAGAAAGAGAGCGACCTATGTTCCCTAACCACCGAAAATGCGTGACGTGGCTACATCTGGAACAACCATTTCATTTACTTCTCGCCAACCCCCTCCGGTCTTCTTCCTATTCCTTTTCCGGCTTTCTTGCTTTCCGTTTATTTTCTGCGCTGTCGGTAGTGAAAATTACATGAGTTGAAGCTTGTTGAAGGTTAAACCCTAAATCGAACGAGGAAGAAGAATCTGGTGAGATCTGAACTCTGACCTAGTTCTCGTTTGATTTCTTCCCGTGATTTTCTTTGTTGTTGTCGTTGCTTAGATTCAGACATTGGGGACATACATTCTTTCTTTTTTTTTTCTAATTGAATTAGTGTTAGTTGCTTTCGGATCCATCAACGCTTCTGTTTATCTGCCAGCTTTCCAGCAAGCGTTTCAAATGATGCAGAATCATATTCCTCTTTCTCTTTTTTCTTTTTTCTGTGTCGCTGTCTGGCCTTGTCTTACTCCATGTCCAGAGATATCTCCACTTTGATCTTATTTGCTTGAAAACAAAAACACAACAAAGCTGATATGTGGACTGCCAAATTGAAAATGAAAGGAAACCTCAACAAGGTATCCAGCAAATCTTATCGAAAGAAGAAGAAGAAGAAAAGTGACTTTGATTTTACACGCTCAGAAAGAAAAAGAAAAAAAAAAATAGGGGATTGGAATGGGAGAGTGATCTGCAACTGTGTAAGAACAGAGGAGAGGACAGTTGCCAGTTGAAAATTCGTGAAAAAAACGAATCATCAGTGACACAGTAATCGTCCAATCCCTTTCTCTGCATATTTCCTATCAACTTTCTTGGGATATCAATGTCTCCATTTCCGTGCGATTCTTTCTGAGAATCTGAATCCTTCCTCTCCAATTCAAAGCTGCCCTGCCCTGCCCGATCGTTGCTATTTTTACATTTTTTCCCCCTCTAATTCAAAATTCCTATTATTTTGGAGCTAAACACGATTTCGCCTGGGCGTATATTAGCAATTAGAGCGTATATTAGCGCTGTTCCGTCTGTAATCACTTTTTTAAATAATATTATTTATTAATTTATTTTAATAAATAAAAAGGGTAAGGAGAAACATTATCTGATGGATTGCCGGAAACTTTCAGTAAGCTGTCGGTGGGTGTTGCCCGAAAAAGGTAAAGGCCCGATGCTCGACTCAGAAAGAAAGAGAGAGAGAGAGAGAAACAGTTTCGGATCTTTCGGCTTTCTCTATGTATTTGGAACTAACGAAAAATTATTATAATCTTGTTTGGGTAACACAGAGAGAGAGAGAGAGAGTGAGATTAGTAGTGGTAGTTAATTTTTGTATTGTAATTCTGAATAGTACAACATTGAAAAGGAAACGAAAAGGCCAAAGAAACTTCTGTTGTAGATCAATTCAACAAAACCAGCATTTCATCCAGTGGCTCTCTTGGCCTCTGTATCTCTCTTTCTCTCTGGTTTGCAAATAACCTCTGCTTGTGAACTATTTGCTCTTCATGCTCTCTCTTGCTTTTTTGGTATTCTCTGAGAAACCTGCCTTGTCGTTAGAATTTTGATGACAACACCTTTAGAACATGATTACATAGGTTTATCAGAGGTTTCTCCTGCCATGGAGAACTCTGAGAAGATATCTTCTTCTGCGTCTACTGTTTCCTCCGACTTGGAAGAGAAGAGTAATACTCTCAACCTCAAGGAGACTGAGCTTAGGCTTGGTTTGCCTGGTTCTGAATCCCCTGAGAGGAAGTTTTCTATTCCTGCGAGGGGTGTTGATGACAAGAACACTTACTCGCTTGGTGTGCTCAAGACCCTTGTTTCTGGGGCTAAGAGGGGTTTCTCCGACGCCATTGATGGTTCTGGAAAATGGGTTTTTTCCGGGCACACTGGATCTGAAGTTGATTTGAGCAAAGGATCTGTCTTGTTTTCTCCTAGAGGTGGGAACTGTGGGATGTCTCTTCCTGTTTTGGAGACTACTGGTCAGCAGCCGGGTAAGGCCGGTTCTGCTCTTAAAGACGTCCAAGCATCGCCAAAGCCCGTGCAAGAGAAGAAACCTCAGATTTCTGCTGCAAATGACCATGGGATGGCTCCTGCTGCCAAGTAAGAACTCTCTCCACCCACTCGGAAATTTTCATAACTTCAAGGCACGCCACCATTCTTGATGAGTTCTATGCGAAAAAGAGAGTATAGAAAGCTTTGGCGTTTATATTTATGTTCAATTTTAGTGGTTCTTGGCTCTGATTTTTCGTTCACTTCTCCTCGTTTCTTATTTTGCTAATGGAAAGATGCATGGCTTGACATGCTTTACTTATGCGAGTTTGCTAGTAATGCTTTGATTTGCATATCAGGAATGCTTCTTTTTGGCCAACTTTTGTTTGTTTTGGTGTAGTTCTTCATTTTTTTCCCCAGTCAATTTGCACTAGAGTGAGCTACGCCTTAAAGTGTTTTTCTTCAACTTCCTTCCCTTCTTCCTTTCTTCTTATGCATCTGTCCTCGTGCTCTGGTATTTTTCAACTTCAGAAGTCTGTCTTAATATTTCTTCTGAATTTATGAAACTTTTTGTGGTAGTTCCATCTGACCATGGTTTACTTGTTTGTTTCTATGGAGAACAGGGCCCAGGTTGTAGGATGGCCACCAATTCGATCATTCCGGAAGAACACCATGGCTAGCAGCCCAGCGAAAGCAGGCGATGATGCTGAGGGAAAGGGTTCGGGGTGCCTTTATGTTAAGGTTAGCATGGATGGTGCTCCATACTTGAGGAAAATTGATCTCAAAACCTACAACAACTATAGTGAACTTTCATCTGCCCTTGAGGAGATGTTCACCTGCTTTACCATAGGTGAATTTATCTTTCCCTCTCTTTTCTTTTCCCCCCCCACGTATATGGTTTGTTTCTTGTTGTTTATAGAATTTGAGCATGGGCATCTTTGGCCAGAAAATTAGGTAAATGCTTATATGATTAGTTTTTTTTATCCAAGTTATAAATTAATTTTCTAGAACAAATTCGTTCGTGCCATTAGAAAGAGTAATTGATAGTATGTATGGCATATACCCTTTGTTTTATAATCTAAATGCTAAAGAAACAAAGATTTTTGGAATTCTATTTGCTTCAAGAAAAAAAGGTGAAGATCTTTTAAAAAAATGATTCTGCCTCTTGCTGCTTTTTGCTGCTTTGGATTAGGAGAAATCTAATCTCTATGGGACTTCAAGGATATAATTAAAGCTGCTACATACGGTATACAGATGGTAGGCGTGGGATTAAAAATACTGTAGATACAGACATCTAGATCCGTTCTCTTGCTTTCAATCTCTCTCTTGTTCTTCTTTAAGATCAAAAGATTGACTGATTTTTAAGCCACCAAAAGCAGAAGTTAGTTTATGTTCATTGATCAATTTGCTCCAGGTCAGTGTGGCTCTCATGGAGTTCCAGGCCGAGATGGACTTAGCGAGAGCCGGTTGATGGATCTCATCCATGGATCTGAATATGTGCTCACTTATGAAGACAAGGATGGGGATTGGATGCTTGTCGGTGATGTTCCATGGGAGTAAGTACAATTAGTACCCATCTTTCCAAATGGATGTTTTGGTGAATGACTGAAAAATGATCCTTCAGTAATCCTAATGACAATATTGCAGTTTATGATTATTGTGTATTCTTCAGCAATCAGTGCTAATGCAGTTTCTCAGAAAGAGTGGTAGGTATTAACTCACTAATAAATATAAAAATTAAAAAGAAAACCAACTCATTCATGTTCAAGTCTACCTTCCACTCTATTAGAATCATGTCTTCTGATGCTAATTCTTAGGGTATCTTTTCTTGCATTTTCAAAACAAATTGGGTAGATTTTTTTAATTTGAATAGAAATGCAGTCGTTTTAACCCATTTTCTGTTTATCTTCAAGATCATTAAAGGTCATCGGTTTAGTTTAGTGGCTCAGGGTACTTGCATGGTTCATGGCTCTGATTTAGAAAGTCCCATCTATAATTGGGTCACATGTCAGAGTGTAGTTTAATGAGACCTAGGGCTGTGGGCTCAATGCTGATAATGTGGAGACATGGGGTTGCTGGGGAGCAGGGTTTAGAAAATGTGGATCTCATCTATTATTGTTTGGAGAGGTTCTACCTGTAAGTTATATTTGCAGTCTGCTATTTTATAATTCAACTTGTTCTGAATTGTCTGATCAGATTCTTAAGTGTTACTAGCTATAGTCGTATAATATTATATTTTGCCATAAAATTTTCCTCCTGATTCTTTGTCTCTCTCTCCATTATTTTGTTTGTCATGACAGGATGTTTACTGATTCATGTAAGAGGCTCAGGATCATGAAGGGTTCTGATGCAATTGGTTTAGGTAATTAACAATACTTTAGATCTGATTTCTTCAAAATCTGTGCTCATCATACCATTGCTTGTTGATCAGCCTGGATTTTGAATTTTCCCTTGGTTATTGCTTCATAAAACTTAATAAGCCTTGCCAACAATACTTTGAAATATTTTTCTTCAAACTAATCCGCTTGCCTTATTATATTATCCTGGATGCAGAATATATTTCATGCTATCAGTCGCCATCGTGGTGGGTTTTGGTTTGGCCAATAAATTTTAAGTCAAAATGCTGACCAATGAAACAAATTTGGAACTTTAATCAACACCCAAAAAAAAAAAGAAAAAGAAAAAAGAAACAACCAAAAAAATTAATGCTTGCTGGCTCCTTGATTTCTTCATCTGTAGAGTTATTGTTGTTATCTGTTAGTCTTTCCTTTTGTTTGTTATTTTTATCTACTTTTGTCAGCTTATACTTTTCCCCCTTTTCTCTTTTTCTCTTTTTCTCTTTTTCACATACCCATGCTGATATGCACATACAATAGTAACTGTAAGTGGTAGGTCTTAAATACAGTACAGGAGATTCTATTCTCCCCCTCCCCCCAACCCTCTTTTTTTTTTTTTAATATTTTTGGAAGTTTTCTTTGGAGTCAACCTAAAGTCCTTCCATTCACAATTATTAGTTTCTCTCATTTGTGTAAATCCTAAGTGTGTGGTTTGATATGGTTTATTGTAGCTCCAAGGGCCATGGAGAAGTGTAAGAATCGAAACTAGCAGTGCGTGCTATGACCTCAAATCGATGGATGCGTCAGAAGTCAGGAGTAAACATGCGAAAGGCAGTCCAAGCATCTATAATCAGAATGTATAATGTTAAGGAAAAGATTTTCAAACTATGGTGGACCTGAGCTTCAAAATCTTATATAGTCTGCGTTAGTATCCTTGTAAGGTTTGGTATCTTTAATGACTCATTGGGAGAATTTCTATAGGCCAAGAAGAAAATATACTCTTACCCAAAGAATAAAAGGACAATTAAATTTCTAGGATATTCTAGTCTCTGCCTTTTAATCTGTATTTTGCTTTGTAGCCCTTTATTTCTGTGAATGTAAATGGCTTGTTTACTTTGTGTCGGGTCCAAATTGCTCCCATCATGCATTTTCCCAAGTAGTTTTTTTCTGGTAAAAATTATGGGCAAGCAAAGAAGCTTCAGCTTGTAAGGTGTTAGTCTTTATTTTCTGATCAATGCAAGAATATTTTTGGTGTCAAACAGCTTAAATCTCATCACCTGAACTGTGCTTCTGTTTTGTTTTTCCCAATCTGGGAGAAAATAGGAGTGGGAGAGGGAGGGTTCTTCTTGTGGCAAGGAGGGGAAAAAAGAAAATTTTATTTTTTGTTTCAAGAGAGAAAGAGAGAGAAAGAGAGAGAAAGAGAGAGAGTTTTATAAGACCCATCACCTAACCTGCCTCCCTCCCTCAAAATCTGCAGATCCCCTTGTTTTGTGCATATAAACAGATAAGTTTCCATTTATTCTGTACTCCATAGTTAATATAATAAGGTTGAGATTAGCATAATTTATAGGTTATTCTGGGTATAGGTGAAGAAGATATTCTGCTTTATGTCTGGCCATTGTCCAGGAATAATGGGTATTGCGTATGGCAAGAAATTGGAAATTTAGGAACGCATCTAGAGAGAGAGAGAGAGAGAGAGAGAGAAAACAATTTGAATGCAAAAATGACAAAATCAGCTATCCACAATTTTAGGGCTTTGAAAGGTGTATGAAAAATTTATAATAAAGACTGTAAAGATTAAAAATATTTAAAAGATGTTTCAGTTAAAACAAATTAAGAAAAGACAGAAAAATGATGATGGGATGAATTTGGGATCACAAGATATTATAAGATAAATAATGGAGAACTGGAGAAGAGGAGATGGGATTTCGATGCTTTGTGTCGGGAGAAGATATGTACCCCTAAATTTAGAATCACAAAGTTGTTATTCCAGAAATTGTATATAAAAATAAAATTACTCATTTGGCTGAGATTAAAAGAGATGAAGTCATTCATGACATCATCTCTTGAGCAACGAATAAATAGATTTTTTTCTTTTCTTTTCCCAAATTTGGGAATTTGGTTAGTCTGAATGTATGATAGCGCTTCTGCCTTCTGTTACGTTTCTCTGTTTTTAGGCAAGAAACAGTTTTCTTATGTCTCACGTATTTTTACTTTTTTCTTTTTAAATTGTTTATACTGTTTTTGATGTTGAAATCACCTTTGATTGCATAAAACAAAATTTGTTTTTAGTGATAAAAATTTTAAAATAGAAAATTATGTTTTGATGTCAAAAAGATAAAATTATCTTTCTGTATTTTCAAGAAAATTTTTTCCCTTTTCCTTTTGAAGAAGACCAATTTGATTTTTTAATTTTTTTTGGTGGCGTTAGAATTTGATATTTCTCAAAGTAGATTAAAAACTGTGTCTAAACATCGATTTGTTTAAAAAATGGAAAAAAAAAAAAAAAAAAACAAGAAACAAGCTGGAATACACATGCATATTTTGAATTCTTTCTATTTGATATAGGAAAAATAATTATCGAACCGGGTCCGCCCTTCGTTTGACCCTCGATCCCGGTCGGGAAGAAACGGACCGACTCACATTCCAGCGGACCGGATTTAAAGATAGCTTGCTTGAGGAAGAAACTTGACTCAGTCAACAGGTACGTCTAAATCCGTAATTATCGATTAACGACACTTATGGGAGCAAACGATCGTGTTTACTTGGATAATTGCCACACTATGATCGTGCTAACAAAGAAGTTATCCATTATCCCATCAACGAACGGATCTATTATCAACGGATCTAATCGTTAAGATTGGACGGCCATTCGAAGAAAGCTCAAATAAATCCAACAAAGGAGATTCGAAGGTAAACACTATATAAGACATGACCTACGTACAAGAAAGGTATCTGAATCGTATTCTATATATTCGTATTCATATTTTTGCTCTGTATTCAAGCAGAGCCTTTAGATCCATCATGACTTGCCTCGGGGTGGCCCGCCCCGCGCGCTTGTGTTTTGCGGGTTATTCATCCAAAATCTGGTTATTTTGGACACATCACTATATAAAAAAAAACAAAAAAAAGAATCACGACGTGTTGCCCTGCACCTGTTTTGAACCTTTGATGACCTTTCTAAACATTAAGACCATAAAAATTAAGAGGAGAAACAAATATTTTTGAAGTTTCAGTGAAAAGTAGATACTGTTGTATGTTGTCATGAAACAAGTTAGATTAGTTTTTTGTGGTGTCAAAGTGAGAATCTGAGATCAGCTGATGGGTTTTTCTAATATGAAATTATGAATTTAGAATATAATATCTACACCTAGTGAGGTCTGAGCCACTTCGAGGTGGGATTTTACAATTTAGGTTTAACTTGGATTCTGGTGACTCTGGACTGGTTAAACAATTTTCAACAATTCCTTTTATCACCTCCCCACCAAGATTTAGCCCATTGTGAAGCTAAAAGCCTAAAACTCAATTGTGTTGCACAGAGAATCTGGGCTTTAGCCCAGCCCACATATGGGCTCAGGCTCTAGTGGATTCTTGTTTCTGGTTTCTGGATAGGTTTGGTTTTGAATAAGCAAACTAGGGTTCATGTATGTGTCTGCGTCAAGTGACAGCAATTACACATACACTGGATCTGTGTTAAATAATGATAGTTGAAGAGAGAAAGAGAGAAGAAGAGAGAGAGACGTTGAGGAGAGAGAGAGAGAGAGAACAAGTATAGTATTCACATCAATTTACAAAGTGTTGTGTACATGGCTTTATATAGAACTAGAGTCCTTTTTCATCCGTGTTCTAGAACTCTTGTAGTTGTGGTTTTAGAACTCTTGAGTTACAGTGTTTTGGTTTACATGAAGATATGTGTTTTAAATTACATAAAATATTGATTAGGATTTTGTATCAATCAGTATCAAATTCTTCTTTTGGTTAATTAGAGTCTTTGTGAGTACTAATTGTAGAGTTCTTCTTGAATGTAGTAGCTAGTGTTTGATCAGCTGTGGACTTCTAGTAAAGGTGAAACTCTTGGAAGCCTTGAATGTATAAACTGGTGTTTGATTAGCTGTGGGACTTCTAACAGTGGTGGAACTCTTGGAAGCAACCCTAGCCTCATAAGCTTGAGATGGAGTGACAATTAGGGTTGTGGTTGATTCTCTAGAAACATCCCTAATATGGAACCAAAATCAAACAACAGTCATTAGAGTTTTTTCAATGGCACCCCCTTAAGTGGGCTCCAAATTAGTAACTGTTCCTTTTAGTGGGGACAAATTACACAGGGTTGCCTTGGTTAAATTCAAATTTTCAAGTTACCTTTTTTAATGGCTAAGTCTTTTGAGAGTTAAGTTTGGATTGTAGAATGTCTAATATACCCTGATGCTGTGTAAAGATGAAAGAATCCCCGTCATTTGCTCCCTAGAAGAATCCCCGTAATTTGCTCTCATTTAAGACGTATTCGTAGGAGCTCGACTTCAGTGTTGCACAATTAATGAGCAACATTGTGCCGTGAACGATCGAGATCGACCGAGATTTTGATAGACTGTCAGCACCCAAACACAATATCCCTAAAGGTTAACAACGTTCTTGTGTTGCACTTTAACTAACAATGTAGCCTCATTCATGTTACGGCCCATTATCTTGTCCATTTCAGGTCCATTTCCTTGTAGATATGTGACATGTGTCCCAACATTACATAAAAAAGTTGAGATCTATTTATAAGTCACATCATTTAAAATGTTGATATGACTTATAAATGGATTCCAACCATTTCATGTGATGTTACTATGTTCGAGCACATGTTATAAATCTATGGATAAAAATCCTTCATGTTATTCTTCCTTTCCTTGTAACATCGTAACAAGTTACCCCAAGTATCTATTCTTTAGCTTCTTTCCTCTTCCGCAGCACCACCTGCAAATTTTATTTGAGTATTTACGATGCCGTCGGTTATAAGTCATAGAGATGTACGGTTTATGGGTCTCTTCTTATCCTCAAACAGATCAACCATTAAGAAAACTTACAGTATCTAATCAAATTCTTCAAATCCCTCTCTAAGAAAGGTAATCAACACAAACCCCTCTTTATATTCCTCTTATCTCTCTTTAATTATTTTCTTAATGTTTCTGGCTTTGGCGATTAGCAGATACACAGATAGAAGATGACATCGCATCAGAGGAGCAGATCCAATTCTCTCTACAAAGTCTTGCTGCTGCAACCAAAGATTTCCATTCTAGTAACAAGCTTGGGGAGGGTGGATTCGCACCTGCCTATAAGGTATTTGTTAATAATCCCAAGTGAGATGTTGGTGCTTAAATTTTTTGAATAATTGAATGTGCATATCTCTTGACAGGGGAATTTGCGTGATGGAACAGAGATAGCAGTGATTGGTTTGAGAATCCGGCAAGAAAAGGTAGCTTTAGTTCAAATTCGCAGACAGTCAATCTGGAGGTCTCAATCCACTCACAATATTCAGATCAGGCAAGTGTAGAAGAAACAATTGAGAAGCCAAACAGAAGAGGAAACACCCATCCTTGTAACTTACAGCTTTCCAATAAGAGTTTCAATAGGAGGGGTGGTGGTGGTGGTGGGGCTACTGGCGAGATGCAGGAAGAAGGAAAATTGACTGAGAGCTACTTTCGTCACTTGGGGTAGAATTTCAAACTTAAAACGGATGTAAATTAGAATATTTGAATTTAAACTAAAGGGTGCCGTGTAATTTATCCTACTCACTAATTTAGATCCCACTTACTGACCGCAATAGAAAAACTCAGATTATCAACAGAAACCAAGCTATTAACACCCTTGTGCCTTAGTTATGGTATTGGGGCTTACTTTAGTGTTGCCCAATTAATGTCGAAAAATGGTCGAGATTGAAATCTCAATTGTCACTTCTTAAAAAATACCATTTTTGTTTATGGACAATTGAGATCAAAATTTGGATTGAAATCTTGGATTTTGCTTGGGAGCAGTGTCTATGCGGCACTGCTCCAAGCAGCAAACGGTTAGATTAAAAGAATTTTTGAATAATTGAATCTCAATCGTTAAATATTCCCACATGCAAAATTCATCCACTTAAGTGAATTTATGGGTAGTTTTACAGGTTAACTCAAACATATGAACCGAACCGAATTGGTTTTATTTTCATTCCAATCTCTTTCCCCTTGGGTAACCACACGTGACTTCCTTGGCACCCTCCGGCGTTGCCGATGATGTTACCATTGTAAGGATTCCTGAGTTTGGGATTAGGATTCACAAGAGTCTTTGATAGTGAGAGAAACATACAGAAGATGGCAGAGGGAATAATGGTGGGTGCATTGGCTGGTGCAGTAGCTGGAGAACTGCTGTCTATGGTATTAAAAACTAAGAATAAGGCTATCAATTTCAGAAAAGATCTTGAACAACTCCAAAGTACTCTGGAACATGTGGTTCCTATTTTTGAAGAAGGGAGGCTATTGGATTTAGAGTTAAACGATCGTAAACGAGAAGGGCTGGAGCACGTGATCAAGAAGTTGCAGAGGGGAAGAGATCTTGTCCTAAAGTGCGACGAGGTCACGTCTTTGAACATCGTTCAGAGGCTTCATTACTCCACCAAGATCCTCAATTTGGATGAAACTATTCAGAGGTTCTGCTGGGAGATGCTGGTTGAAGTTTGGCGAGACACCAAAGTGGTTCAACATGACGCCAAACTGGTTAAACGCGACATTAACCAATTTATAGAGGAGATGGTAGAACTGAACTTGACTCTACAGCAGCCACGGAACGTTGGTGTGATGGGTTCTTCAAAGGACTTCTATGGTCTATGTTTGGCTTAAAATTAAAAGAGAACTGTCATGCTTTACACAATTAGACTGTATTTTATCAGAGTAGCTACTTGGTTCAAATAGGGCGACTCAAGAATAATGCACAAAGGGGAAAACTGAGTTCTCATTTGTCATGTTCCAGCTCCGACAATCAAACTTGCGAAATCCAATCTGGGCAGGTGCAATCTGGTTTTCTTTTATCTGCTAGATTACATTAGCATCGTCTTCTCAAGAATCAATAGTGAAGCTCAACCAGATGTTCAAATCCATTTTTAGTGAACTGAGAACTTCGATTCACCATCTTCTCATTGTACTAGCTGTGTGTTATCCAACCATGGGTTACCTGTGTATCCTAGATTTTTTTTTATGGGTTTAGGCATGCTTCCCTGATTCAGTGGTCAGCTTCTAGAAGGCTGATTTTAATTGGTTTCGAGCATTATTGCTAGTTGCCCCTTTATGATCTTGAGCAGGAATGCTATAGAGTGTCCTGCTTTCTCAAGGAGAACAATGCTTTTAGGAGGAGGAAGAGGGGAAAGGGGAAATTTGATTGTGTGGTTTGGGAGGAGAAGAGTAAGGGTGGTGATTCAGATATTGATGAAAGTGCTGAAGCGATGCTCAGCTTGTTGACTGAAGAACTCGGTGATACCTTTGTTGGAGGATGCCAAGGAGGTCACGCCATCCACAATGGTACTTACCAAAGGGGAAAGAGATTGGAATGAAAAGGAAAATCGAATTTTTTTTTGGTAGAAAAGGAAAATCGATTCGGTTCGGTTCATTTCATATGTTTGGGTTAACCTGTAAAACAAGCAGTAGATTCACTTTTAAGTGAATGAATTTTGCATATAGGAATATTCAACGATCAAGATTCAACTATTCAAAAATTCAAAAATTCATTTAATCTAACCGTTCACTGCTTGGGGGCACTGCTCCCAAGCAAAATCCGAAATCTCAATCTTTACTGTGTTTCTTTGCCGTGGGTGTTATGCAGTAATTATGCAGCACCCAGCAAAATCCATGTATTGAATCTACCGACGAACGTAAACTTTCAATGAGCAGCAGGTAGGTGCACAGCTCATTAGTGTTCAGACACGTTTCAGACCATCACTGATAGACCTCACATGGCACCACCATTACTGCTCTTACACATTGCAGGTACAAGTCTAAACCCACAGTTATTTTCTCTCTCCCTCTCTCTTTTCTCTTTCTTTCTCCTCCTCTGCTGCGAGTTGCGGTCACCCTTGTCACAGAGAAGAGAGTTCTCTGGCTTCTGGGGTTCAGTAATAATTTGGATAAGCTAAGGCAGTGAAGCTGTAATTCTGGACACAATTTCGCGCTTCCTCTCAGGTCAGCATGAAAACAGAGCATCCAAAGCTTAAAACCCCTCCCAGACCACTCTTCTCCTGCGGTTTCTTCCGATACTGCACTCAATCCGTACTTAGCCCCACCACCCCTAATACCCACACCCTACCCCCAGCACCAGCACCTCCTTCTCCTTCTCCTCCTCCTCCTCCTCCTCCTCCTCTTCCTCCGCTGCCGCTGGTGTTGGGAACTAACAATTTACCAACACGGCGGCATCATGAATCTGAGTCATCGTCGTCTTCGTCGTCCGCTTCACAGAGCTTCACACAGTGGCGATTTCCTTTACCAGAAACCCCTGTCATTCACCACAAACCCAATTCGCAATTTGGGTTCCATTCCCAACTTCCTCGGGAGTCCACTTCCTCTGACCTACCACCTCCTCCTCCTCCTCCTCCTCAGCTGCCTTTGCTATCTAACAACCTTGTGGAGCTATTTCACGTAGCGGAGCTCCAGTTTAGCACCGGCTCCGACGCCGACCGACTCTCTGCTCTGCACCTGCTGGAATACTCTCTTGTTGCGAAGCCGGCTGTGGAGGGAGGCGGAGAGCGGGCCTGCCCGGCTGCGGTGATGAACGGTGTGGTGGGTTTTCTGAAAGACCCTGCAGAAGCGAAGTCCGCGACGAAGGTGTTGTTGGCATTGTGCCTGGCGGAGGGGAACCGACGCGTGGCGGTGGAGGCGGGGGCAGTGGCGGAGGTGGTGGAGACAGTGACGGGGCTGGAAGGGAGTGCAGCGGAGAGAGCACTGGCGGCGCTGGACTTGCTGTGCACGCTGCCGGAGGGTGCTGCGGAAGTGAGGACACACGCCTTGGCCGTTCCAATGCTGGTGGAGATGGTCGGAAAGGCGGCTGGAAGAGGGAAGGAGTGTGCCATTAGCCTTCTGGCCGTCATATTTGGTGGTGGTGGTGGAAGTGGCAACGAGGGAGCAGCGGTGGCGCAGTCGGAGGAAGTGCGGCGAGCGGTGGTGGTGGCATTGCAGGAAAAGTGTAGCGCCAGAGGGAGGAGGAAGGGGTCCCAGCTCCTTAAGTTACTTCAGCTTCATGATAATAATGACAATGGACGGCTCGATTTCACCGAGGAAGGACAGTAGATGGACGGCGATGCAGCAATTCCTCCTCGACTTTCATCCTCCCGCGATACATACAACGTGGAGAGCCGTTTTAATGTTTTAAATATTCCTTCTTCAGTTTGTAACACACTCGTGAACGTGCATCTCGTCACGACGCCGCGTTCGGTGACGCTTCGTATTTCACGGAAACGCTTTCTTTTTCATGCGACTAATTTCTGCAGTCAATTCTGTAGATCCTAGATATTGAAGATTGGAAACAATGCTTTCTTCTTCTTCTTTTCTTCTTTCTTGCAACTTTTGCATAGCTCAGGCTAGTTGGATTCAAATACTCTCCAGCATTCAAAGTAGCTGCAATAGAAACTTATCATCGAGACAAAATCAAATCTCAATCACTTGTTTTATTTTGTTTAAGTGATTTGTTTTTTGGGTAAAATTTAAGTGCAAAACAAATAGTCGAAATAGTCGAAATTTTGTTTTAAAACTACAAGTTTTAATATAAACTGTAGGCTACATGGTGTTGTGCATGCCATGTAGAGCTCCAATCTGGCACCGCCGCTTTGAATGACTGCCACATGGCAAATTATGAATCCTTTTATCTGGTAGTTTTTCAAATTCATTCATTATGGTCTCTATCCCCTTCCCAATATTCCCACAGGGTTAAGCCATTAATGAAGTACCCCAATCTACAGAAGATTTATGCTAAAAAGCACATCCCTTTTATTTGGTGGGATCGGATAATTTACAACGTCAAGCCATTAATGGGGTGCCCCAATTTGTAGAAGGTTTTTTTTAAAAACATATCCCTCTGTGGTGGTTGAATCGGATAATGTCTGTTTCATTCAATTATCGGATAAGTTCATGGATAGTTATCACATATAATTTAAATATAAGGCGAGATTTTGTCTTGACCCCAAAATTGAGTGCTTGACCTCACAACATATCCCTCTTTGGTGGTTGAATTGGATAATTTCAGACTCATTCAATTATTAGATAAGTTGATGGGTAGTTATCACACATTATTTAAGTATAAGACGAGACAAGATTTTGTCCTGACCCCTAACAGTTGAGTGCTTGACCTCACAGTATAAAACGTTTCCTTTAACAACTAAACAATCCTGAAGTTGTCCTGAAGTTGGAAGCTCTGTATTTATCTACAATTCATTTTGAGTACGCGGAGACCTTGTAAATTACATGTTTACCCAAATAAAAATCATGAAAATTACATAAAATCTTTCTTTCGATTCATATATAGATCAGATCGCCTCATGTAACTTGAGGTGTAAGCGAAGGAAGTCTCACATAACGTGGAAGTCTTATCTTGTGCGCAACAACCGAGTCAACAAACTAACTTCCTTCTTCCTCCCAAGAACAAAAGACACAGAAAGAGAGAGAAACACCTACCAGAGTACCAGGCCTTCATCATGGGAGGAACAAGACATCACCACCTCATCCTCTCAGTCCATGGCCTTCTCCTCCTCCTCATGTGGCTCATGTGGTCATCAAATAGCAGCCACGCTATGCCACCACCAAGCCCAACTCAATGTAATGCCACAGGTTGCTTCCTTAGCAATTGCTATGGCATGTGGGGTGACCGTAAGGATTGCTGGGTTCCAAGTATCATCACTTACCCAACAACAGAGGAAGAGCTTTTATCCCTTGTTGCCAATGCCAACCACAATAAACTCAAGCTCAAAGTAGTGAGTGGTTCACATACCATCCCTAAACTGGCTTGCCCAGGAAGTGTTAATGCAATCTTAATAGGCACAGAAATGTATAATTCCAGCATCCTCGTTGATGCCACAGATCTCAGTGTCACGGCCGATGCAGGAGTCTCATTACGGCATCTAATTGATAAGGTAGAAGAAGCTGGTTTCAGTTTAGTGTCATCTCCATATTGGGAAGGAGCTAGTGTGGCAGGAATGATTAGTACAGGTTCACATGGAAGTTCATGGTGGGGGAAAGGAGGCTCTGTTCATGATCATGTCCTTGCAATTCGTCTTGTAATTCCTGCTACCCAGTCACAGGGTTATGCTAAAGTTGTCACGCTCGATGCTCGAGACCCACTGTTCAATGCAGCAATAGTTTCATTGGGAACCTTAGGAGTCATCTCTAAGGTCAGTGCTGTTCATATTAATCTCTCTTCTAATTAAGATACAAGGAAGCTCTACAAATACTGCAAACAAATAAGTTTGAATCCACAAGGCCTCTATGAATCATGTCTACACTTCCATAGATAACCCAATCCTTAATTCGTTACACTTTGAATGGATATACAGGTAAAGCTCTCTATAGAACCAAGGTTCAAGAGAAGTATCACCTTCAATTTTGCAGACGATGCTCATTTTGAGGATGAATTCATGGACCATGCCCGGAGGCACGAATTTGCAGATATCACCTGGTATGCTTCAAGGCACACAGCTGTGTATAGGTACGATGATCGAGTTCCATTAAACAGTACTGGAGACGGAGTATATGACTTTGTGGGATTCCAGCCCAACCCTGTTTTGGTCTCTAAAACAGTTCGTGCTGCAGGTATTTCTTCATTAAGTTTTCAAATGTGATGATTATAAAGTAGGTCTCAAGAAACACTAACTATTTCAACCTCACCTTGTGGCTATACAGAGAAAGCATTTGAAACTGCTAAAAACGTCGACGGGAAATGCACATTGGCAGCTTCATTTGTTGGATACAAGAAACTCATAGCCAATGGACTGAAAAATAATAAGCAAATCTTCACAGGCTACCCAGTTGTTGGCTATCAGGGTAAAATGCAGACTTCTGGTTCCTGTCTTTACTCACCAGTGAGTGACACCCTGAGTTCATGTCCTTGGGATCCTAGAATCAAAGGGCTCTTCTTCTATGAGACGACAGCAATCTTCGATTCTTCACGTTTTGCAGATTTCATTCTCGACGTAAAGAAATTAAGAGACCTGAAATCAGAAAATTTCTGTGGTTTGGATATCTACAATGGATTTCTGATACGCTTCATAAAAGCATCTGGGGCATATCTAGGTCAAGCTGAGGATTCTGTCGTTGTTGATTTCAACTACTATCGAGCTGATGAGGCTTCTGCACCAAGGCTGAACCAAGATATCTGGGAAGAGATAGAGCAGATGGCATTCTTCAAGTATGGAGCTAGACCACACTGGGCCAAGAACAGAAATCTTGCATTCATAGGAGTAAGACAAAAGTATCCCAACTTCAACAGGTTCCTTGCAGCTAAAAAGCTGTTCGACCCTCAAAACATATTTTCTAGTGAATGGTCAGATGAGATACTCTTTGGTAAAGAACCAGCAAAAGGTGAAGGATGCGCCTTAGAGGGTCAATGTGCATGCTCAGAAGACAAACACTGTAACCCAGGAAAGGGGTATTTCTGCAAATCAGGCCTAGTTTACACAGAAGCTCGGGTATGTAGGTATTCTCCATCCTCCATTGCCTAAAATATTCCAGCAGAGTTTGATGTCTTTGTTATAGAACTTTTCAAGGAACTCTCAGTCATGTAATTTTTTCTAATGAAAAATATTCAATCAGAATTACCAAATTCCAAGAACTGGAGGCTTTAATTTCAGAAATAGACATCTTGAATCACTGGAGTGTGCTTGAACTTCAAACAGATGCAGGCTCAACAAAATTTTTGTTGTTTCTACACAGAAAAGAAAAAAAACAACAAATTTTTGATGTGTTCCGTGCATCAAATGTTGATATAATCCTAACATTAGATTCTGAAAATCTAAACCCATGTTAAAAATAAAAATAAAAAAAATATTTAGAATTTTGTACAGTTTCTGAACTCTGAATATGCAAGGCATGGAACTCACGCACAATGAGCTTCCATGAACAAAGCAACCATGAAGCATCTACGATCTATTCTTGGCAGATCTAACGCACAGATTCAGATACTTGAAGATATACCATTTGAGTGTATCCATTGAATACAGAAGTGTCAAGCCTAGATAGACCAAGCCGCTGAAACAAGCCAAACCTTCCATCTTCAACAATAGGACTGGGTGCACGGCTAGGATCATATCTTGTTTGATGAGTAAGGGAAGGACCTGCCACTGGCGGAAGCTCCCAATAGACGTCTAGCACCGATTCCACAAACCTGCTGTTTTTAAAATGTTCGGCATGGGAAATTGCCTTGTTGCTGTGGTTGAAATCATCTCGCATCTCCCCTCCTACGCCCCACCAGGCATCCCCTGGCCCACACAGTTCTTCTATGCTTACTGCCTTCTCCCAATACATCTTCTGTCTCATCCTTATCCTGGCCTCGTCACTATCTCTAAAGCAGCAATGCCCACCTCCTTGAAAATGAATAAGCAACTATAAATTGAAGAAACAATAACCAAAATTGCATTTGTATAGGCAATTAGACACAACTTATGACTATAACCATTACAGTTGACCACAAGAATTGAATTGAAACACATCCTTGCAGGGTATTTATCCCTGGTTGTAGAATTAAAACTCTCACTTACTGCTGTGGTGATCCCAACACAAATTGAGATACATGACTCAAAAGAATTCATTTGATACGTATGTTATTTAAGGCATACCATGGTTTCCAAGTCAAATCCCACATCCATTACCCACAATAAGCTTGCACCCAATGCTCACAAAAATGATGCATTTGAAAAATCCAATACAAAGATTTTCTGTATTATTTATTCAAGTCAATATGGACACTACAGAGAAGAAATCTCGCTAGTATGGTCAGAAAGCAAGATCACCAAGACTCCGTATCACTAATAGTCAGATCAATGTTTTGGGTAGCAAAATGCATTTATTAGATCTAATTTTGGTCATCTCTGTCTGCATTTTGAAGGTTCTAAATGCCAGGATCATAACATGCTCTTCCGCAGAAATTATTGGCAGAGATCTTTAATTTAACTAAGCAATTGGGAGCCTTACATTCTTCAGGAACTACGATAAACAGGCAAACCACCTTTAAAATTAAAAGTGAAGGCTTTTAGATCCTCTCCGTAGAAAATGGATAATAACTTGGTGAACTAGTAGGAGATTTATGAAATTGCAAGCCAAAGATCTGCAGAAGTCAACCAGTACAACATCTCCATGTGAACCCTTAGTCTTGTCAAGCATCCTGTACTGGAACTCACTGGGTACTGCATTATTCTACATAAACATCTTTCACTTGCATAAAGGTAATGACATCGGCTATGGAATTGAAAACTGGAGGTATTGCAAGACACAGTTGAGAAATTTCTAGAGGTTCTGCTCTTATAATATTCAAACATTTAAATGAAAAAAAATATTTGAATGTCTTGTAAGCATATAGTTACTAAGCAGTCCTATTTTATGTAATAGCTAGACTCCAGGGAGAATTCATCCTTAAATAGGTCCTTTTCAGCATCTAAGTAGATTTAAGTGGATAACTTAAAATAGACAGAAGAATGTATGCACTCAATACATCTATTTAGAAAGTATGGATGCATATAATTCACAGATTGAGATCATCCAAGGTAGGAATATGAGGGGCTCAATCTCGTCGTAGCAATTCATGAACTTCTAATCCTCAAGCTAAATAAAACCCTAAGTCAAGAAGGACAAAGAACAAACAAAGCAAGTAGGTTATAAACTTTGAGACGATTATATTTTATCCAAAACAACCCTTATATAAGATCATCGGGTCAGAAGGTAAAACAAACCTAGATAAAACAGGAAACATAATGATCCAGGAAAAAGGGGAAACTAATATCCTAAAACACCTCCGGAAGCCTCCCATGTAAGATCCTACCTCCAGTAACCTCCCATGGCCTCCCCTGATCCCTCCGGCAACCCCTCTGCTGAAGACACCTTATGCCCCCCCCTCTCCCTCCGGCCATCCTACCTCCCCTTCCCCTAATAAACCATGGAATTCACTCTTTACTCACCATCATTCAAACACTTTTGACCTTGAACTCACCTTCATTCCACCCATCTCCGACGGCCCCATCCTATCTGCTCACTGCCCTTCTGACTCTACTGTTGGTGGAATTCGTCAATGGACCTTTGCAATCCTCGGCCAATTCCTAGGCACTCCTCCCCCCTTTGGCATCCTAAAAACATCTCTCACCAAACAATGGAAACCTCAAGGTGTTCTGGATATCCACCTTATTGATTCAGGTATTTTTCCTGTTCAATTTTGCCTCTCCTGACTGCCGTTCTCGTGCTTTTGAAGGGTCTCCTTGGTTAGTGGGACAATCCCCTTTATTCCTCAAACCCTGGACCCCCTTGCTTCCTCTCTGCAGGGTCGACTTCAGTTCCCTTCCCCTGTGGATCAACTTGCCAGGTCTCCCGCATGAATTTTGGAACTCCAACTGTCTGAGTCGAATTGGATCAGCTCTCGGCAAACCTCTCTGTACTGATGCTAAAACGCTAAACATGATTCACCTCTCCTATGCGAGGATTTGTGTGGACTTCTCTGCCTCTAAGGATCTCCCTTCTTGTATCACCATCACAAATGATATCGGTCTCAAGTACAACCAAGTTATCGCTTACGATTGGATACCTTCTTGCTGTGAACTCTGTTCCTCATTCAGTCATGACTAAAATGGCTGTTCTTTTGCTTCTCTCCAACAAGCAAAACCCACAGCCTCTGCTAGTTCATTGCTCTCTGATGACACCAGAATTTCTGCCGGTGCTCCCTCAAGACTGTACTATCGATGTGCTGGAGAAAATCCCAATTTCTGCTCCATCCACTACCGTAACTTCCGCCACTTTGATCCCGCTGAAGGTTGCTGGAACTGCAACTCCGGTAGCCAACATGTACCGTAGAAGAAGACAAAGAAATAAAGCTGCTTCCGCTCTTGCTCCTCTGATTCCTGACTCGAACTTCGTCAACTCTACTGACGGTGACCTCTCAGTGAAGCCTGCAGACCTAGTCTGCTACTCTGCTGATGAAGAAGTTGAAGTTCCAGAGATTTCTGCCCCTACCTTCGATGCTGCTGATGCTGCTGCCATCAGAGCTTCTGACTGGTCCTTAGAGGTATTTGGTACTCATCCCACTGAATACATGTCACTTTCTTTCCCAAATGGTGATAGTCTAAGTGTCGAAACCCCAAAAGCCTTACCGCCCAGAGAACCCTGCAAGCTCCCTAACCCTCTTCTGATAACCTCAAACCCTCCTTCTCACGTTACCTTTTAACCCTCTTTTATCCACCCACTCTCTCCTCCAGCTAGGGCCCACCATTAATACCACCACACATCGCCAACTACCCGTCTCCTTTGTAAGTTACCGCCGTCCCTCCCTGGGCCCAAGCCCATCGTGAAAGTTATTTCCCCTTCTCATGGGCCTTTGGCTAACATTAGGTCTTGGCCCACTTGGTCCAAGAGCTCCAAAACTCAACCCACTTCTCCTAACGGCAAACCATCCATTTTGTCTTTGGTCCATTCCAGTAATAAAGTCTCTAGCCCACCTGAAGCCTTAAACCACCTGGCCCAACCTGGGTATAATTCCTTGACTCATCACCATGTTAACCCACCACCCACAAACCAACCTTCACCTCCCTCCACTGAACCTTCAACCCCCAATTCGGTCTCTTCCATTGACCGAAACATCTTTGAAACCCCATCCCCTTGGGACTCCCCCTTGTGTGAGACTACTTCTCCCTGCCCACCCAACCAAAATGCCTCATTTGACCCCAACTTTAGTTGCTAGTTTGCCCCCCCTTTATATTTATGTCTAAATTTATTGTTTGGAAATAGGCCTAATCTTTGCTCGGGGCACCTTTGGCTCTGCTCCCTTGTGCCCTCTTGAGACTCATGTCCAATCTAAAACTTCCCAATGGATTGCCCGGTTTTTAGCCCCCTATTGGTCTTTCCTCTCCAATTATTCCCATTGCCCAAATGGCCGAATCTGGGTTCTTTGGGATCCTTCTTCTCTCAACATCTCTCTCATTGATTCTTCTCCCCAATTCATGCACCTCTCTATCTCCCCTTCCAATGCCTCTTCCTCTTTTTTCCTCACCATAGTCTATGGTTTCAATAGGGCCTTTGAGAGTGCCCCTCTGTGGGACTCCCTTCGCTCTATCTCCTCCTCTTGCAAGGGCCATCTCTGAGGTGTTGGGGGGGGGGGGGGGAGGGAATTTTAATATTGTTCGCTATTCCCACGAGAGAGTGGGTGGATGCTCCCCTAATCCGGTTGCGGTCGAGGATTTCAATTCCTATCTCGATGACTCTAGTCTCACTGATTTTCGTTGGTTGGGCCACTTTCTCTCTTGGCACAACCGTCGTATAGGTGAGGCTAGAATTGCCTCGAAATTGACCGTTTCCTCGTCAACCACTATTGGCTCTCTACCTTTCCGGTCTCCCATGCCTCTTTCTCCTTGCTAGCCTCTTTGATCACTCCCCCCACCTAATCCATCTTCCCCCCCTTCTTCCTTTGGCCTTAAGCTTTTCAAGTTCTTTGATATGTGGACTAATCATTCCTTCCTCTCCACTGTCAAAGAAGCTTGGGAGAAACCTGTCCATTGCCACTCTCTCCCTCTCATAGCGTTTGCTCGCCGGCTTAAGAACACTAAGGAGGCTCTCCGTCTTTGGAACTCTTCCACTTTTGGGAATATTTCCTTGAGGGTCTCCGAAAGCCGCTTTAATCTCCTAAGAACCCAAGTCCTCCTCCAAAATGATCCCCTCAACCCTTTGTTCGCTGAAAATGAAAGGGACCTTTCCTTTGAGCTGTCTCTCTCGAAGAAAATTTCCTCCGCCAAAAAGCCAAAATCAAATGGCTCCAGCTTGGGGACTCCAATACTGCTTTCTTTCATTGTTCCCTTAAAGCTCGCCATAATCACAACTCCATTCTTGTTCTCCTCTCTAGTAATGGCTCTTGGATCTCTGACCCCTCGGGAATCAAAGCTGAAGTTGTTTCTTACTTCTCTAATCTTCTCTCTCCCTCTTCCCTCCCGCTTCAGCCCCCTCTCCCTCCTGATCTCATCAATAAATTTGTTAACCCCCAATCCCTTCCCCCCCCCCCTCTCTTCTCTATTCCTTCCCATGATGAGATCCTTCAGGCCATTCACTCCCACAAATCCAACCGTGCTCTCGGCCCAAATGGATTTAGTATGAGCTTCTTCTCTTGTGCTTAGGATCTTATTGAGAATGATCTTGTTCGCGTTGTCTGCAGTTTCTTTCTCAATCCTTCCCAACTCTTTTCTATCAACCAAACTTTCCTTTGTCTCATTCCCAAAAAGGCTGGAGCTTCCTCCCTTTCCGATTTCTGACCCATCTTCCTTTGTAACCTCCTCTACAAGTTCATCTCCAAAATCCTAGCGAACTAGCTCAAAAAGGTCATACCATACCTGGTTAGTGCAACCAAACTGCTTTCATCTCGGGTCGGAGTATTGTGGATAATATTCTTCTTTGTGTAGAGATTGTCAAGGGGTTTGAAAGATCTTCTCACTCCCCTGCAGCCCTCCTCAAAGTTGATCTCCACATAGCTTTCAACTCTATCCGTTGGGATTTTATTAGTGATGTCCTTTCTGCCATGAGGTTCCCTCCTTCCTTTATCCATTGGATCGAGGTCTGTATCTTCCCCTCCAGTGTTAGTATTCATCAAGGGTGTCCCCTCTCCCCTCTCTCTTCTCTCTAGCTTTGGAGTTTCTCTCCATCTCCTCCAATCCAAGACGAATCAGCTCCTGATTTCTCCCATTCCTAAATGTAAATCCCTCAATCTCACCCATCTTGCCTTCGCTGATGATCTCATGAACTTCTCCAAAGCTAATCATAGCTCTATCTCCTCCATTATCTTTGCCCTCTCCTTCTTCGAGCCCATCTCTGGCCTTAAGGCCAACCTTGACAAATCTACTCTTTTCCTTTCTGGGGTGTTTGAGCCTCTGTGCTTTAATCTCTTGAATCTCTCTAGATTCAAGCTTGGCTCCTTTCCTGTTGTTTACCTTGGTCTTCCTTTTATCCCTGGTAGGCTCTCTCGCCATCATTGTTCCCCCATACTAGATCACATCCGTAAGAGTCTCCAACTTTGGAAAAGCAAGGTTCTCTCCTTCGTTGGTGGGGTGGATCTCATTCGGTCTATAATCCAATCCTCCTACCTTTATTGGTGTGGCATTTTCCTGATTCCCAAGTCTATCTCGTTGATAATGGAATCCCTTATGTGCCTTTCTTTGGAAGGGCCAAGAATCCACGCGATTCCTCCGATTTATCAGTTGGTCCAACATCTGTCGGCCTAAATCTGAGGGGGCCTAGGAATTCATCGGATCCAAGAAGTCAATTCCGTTGCTTTACTCAAGCTCATCTGGAAAATTGTCTCTAAACATGACTCCATTTGGGTCAATTGGGTCCACTTTTACCTTCTCAAATTTGACTCTTTTTGGACTGTCCTTATCCCTCCTAATCCTTCCTGGATCTGGAGGAAGCTTCTTCTCCTTAGACCCCGCACTCTCCTTGCCATTACCACCCATATTTTTTCTGGTTCCTCCACTTCCTTTTGGCTAGATTTGTGGCATCCGATGGGCATTCTCCTTATCCTCTTCCCCCTACTGTTTATGAAACCCACATTCCCAAATCTACCCATCTCTCGGCTTTTATCTCTAATGGTTCCTGGATCCCTCCCCCATGATATAGTTATTTGGCTCCCTTCCACTACCAAATCCTTCACCACATCTTTTGCTTGGAACCTGTTTCGCTCCCCCTCTTGGCCCCCTTGATTTGGTTCAAAGGTCATATTCCCAGTCACTCCCTTACCCTTTGGAGAGCCCTAAACTTAGCTCTTTCCTCTCAGGCTTACCACCCGCCACAACCTTGTGAACCCCAATTACATCCTTTGTTGGAATGGTACTGAGCATTTTTTCTTTACTTGCCCTTTCTCTAGTTCTCTTTGGAGAAAAGCCCTTAACTACATTTGGCCCCGTTGCCGTCACTCATTTCGAGTTTGTTCACGACTAGTCTTGGATATTGAATAACTTTTTAGGTACCTTTATTTGTGACCGGATTGGTAGGCTTGTCTTTGGTGCCATAGTCCACCATCTGTGGTGGGAGCGTAATCTCGGCGCTTGGACTTCCAAATCCCACTGTATTGACTCTATTTGGAATGCTATTTACTTTGATGTATCCTCTCAGGATTATTGCTATTCCCCATCCCCCAATTGTTGATTTGCCAAGGAATAGGCTCATTGTTGTTTCCTGGGGGCTCAACTCCCAATTCCATCCTCCTCTCTGATCCTTCCCATTTGGATCTTTCTTGTAGTTCGGTTTTTTTTTCCTTTTATTTAATTATTTATTCATTCATCCCAAAAAATATATATCCTAAAATCATGCCCAAAACTTTAAAGGCTATGTACGCCACCTTAAACCTGCAAATCTTTTTGCTTTGAAATGTCAGTCCACTAAATGAATTAGTAGGACAATCTGATGAGCATTGGGTACCTCCTTGAAAAGTTATAGTGATTCCCATAGTCCACCCAAGAAAAAAGCTACAACCTGCAAATCTTTTTGCTTTGAAATGTCAGTCCACTAAATGAATTAGGACAATCTGATGAGCATTGGGTACCTCTCTGAAAAGTTATAGTGATTCTGATGCAGCACAACCAGAAATTACTGTTCATGCTACAGTAACGTGAACAGTAACTCAGATGATAATTTCATATTTGGTGTGCCCCAAGTCCAGCTTGCATGGAAATAGATTCAAATTTGGTGGGCCCAAACTCCAGCTTGCAAGGAGATAAAATAGGAACTGTTATTGTGGGAGTTCTAGAGATAATTTAGAATTTTGTTATTTATTATTGGGATAATCATGTAATCAAGGTTTTTATTTGGGTAGGATATCTAGGATAAGTTTTAGTTAGTTTTAAATTCCTAAGAGTCCTTGTAGGATCAGTCTTTTGTTAGTTTTAAATTACCAAGAGTCCTATTATAGTTGTTTTCGTATCGAGTATGTTTGTTTTGTTATTTAAACACTTGTAATCAGCTTATTGAGGATGGAATAGAAAAAATGAATTGAAGCTTGAGCTTTGTGCGTTTGCAGCCCCCCCCCCCTCTCTCCTCTTTTCTTCTTCTTCTTTTTTCTTTTCTTATGAGTGTTCTTTGCTCTCTTCCTCTTCTTCAAGACTAATTCTTCTAAGATTTCCCTTCTTCCCCCTATCTTCTTTATCCTTCTTTCTACTATATTCTGTCCCCCATTAGATTCCCATAGTCCACCCAAGAGAAAAGCTACAACCCTTGGAAGATGAGCAAGGAATTGATATTTTTGACTTGGTTGTGAGAACATCTATGACAGGAGTGGCAAACATCGTAGCATGTAACTCCCTTAGTAACTAGTTAAAGTACAAATCTCTTACAAGTAAACTATAAAGAAGGCACATGACACATTGGGGATGGGGCTAGTCGGTTTAATAAAGTTGAATGAATTACGGAGGAATGCAAGTATCAATCGTGCCATCACGAAGTAAAGAAAGAGATTGTGTTTCTAAATTCCCATGTTACCCTTTAATTATTGTCTACTCTTAATGTAAGACAAACTTTAAGAAAACTTGCAAAGCAAACACTTAGATTTATTTACAAAAATAAAAGAGATATTCCGAGGCTGTAATAACTACAGAGGCATAAAATTGATGACTCATACTATGATATTATGAGAGAGAGTAACTGACGCCCATTTGGGACAAGAAAATACTATTATGGAGAATCCATATGGTTTCATGCCATGAAAATCTACAATGGGGAAGCTATTTTATTTATTAGGAGACTTATGGAAAGGTATAGCGGGTGTATGAAAGATCTTCATTGGGTCTTTATTAATCCATAAAATACTTACGATAAAGTCTCTTGAGTGTTAATTTAGCAATACTAGAGAAAAGAAATACTATAGGTAAATGCGTAAACATAGTGAAATATATATATGATGGTTTAGTGAGAAGTGAGGGGACAATGAGGCGAATTCTTGATTATAAGTTTGGCTACATTAAGGATCAACTTTAAGCCCATATTTATTTGCACTTATAATAGATGATTCAACCAAAGACATTCAAGATGAGGTTTCTTGGTGTATGCTATTTGCTAATGAAATTGTTTGATTGATGAAACACAAGTGGGAATCAATAACAAGTTAGAATCATGGAGAGAAACTTTTGGAATCAAAAGACATTAAACTAAGTAGAACAAAAATGGAATATCTAGTGTATAACTTTGGTTGTTATCCGACGGATGATGAGTTGGTGAAACTTGATGAGAAGGAGATTCCACAAAGCAATTATTTCAAGTACATTGGTTCAATTATAAATTATAAAGGTGATATAGAGGATGATGTTTCCCAAAGAAATAAAATAGGATGGATGAAGTGGATTGGTGCATTTGCGGTCTTGTGTGATCGATGTATTCCTTTAAAGCTCAAAGGAAGATTCTATAAGATTGTTGTACGACCAACTATGATGTATAATGCAGAGTGTTGGGCTGTTAAGAAGCATCATATAAATAATTCAGTATAACAAATATAGGATGCTAAGACGGATGAGTGACAAAACTAGGAATGATAAGATAAGGAATGTTCATATTAGAGTTAATTGATTTTGGAGTAGCCTTAATAAACAATAAGTTATGAGAAAGTCAATTAAGGTGGCATGACCACGTTCACTAGAGGCCTTCAAATGCCCTTGTATGGATAAGCAATTTAATCCGGATTGAAGGAAGTAAAAGAGCTAGGGACAGACCTAAGATAACCTAATAAGAAGTGGTGAAAAAGGACATGCATCACTCAAGCTTTATATCTAGTATGGCCTCAAATAGAACTCATTGGAAGCCAAGAATCCATGTAGCCTACCCCATTTAGTTGGCAAAGCCTTATTGGTTGTTGTTGAAACACTCCACTTGTTCACCAAATTTGGGTAGTTGAGTTCCCTTAATAACAAAAATACCAAACAAATAGCATTAATAATAATCAACAAATAGAAACTATCCTTCTCATCTATATCACTTTTATCATTTCAAACTCATAAGATGACCTTACTATTGTGCTTATGCTGTTAAAAGCCACCATTTGCAGTGAAAATGCATCTTAGTGAAAGATGAGAATATGCATACCTCTTATATAGAACTGATCACAAATCTGCCTCAAAGAATAATGATCACCAGTTCCTGTATCATAGTTGTCTTCAAAGACGAGATGTCGAAACCCAGCTTTCAAAGCTTGCTTCAGTCTACAAGTCAATGTAGAAAGAGTCTACCTGTCACACTTTCTGATGGAGCAAAATGAAAAGGAATACTTGGTAGAAATGCATGAGAGTCTTGCATGAAGACAAGAAGGACTCAGTTTTAAACATTCACCTTTTAAGCTCATTTTGATGGTCATCAAAGAAGATGAGAACCTGGTTGACATTAGTAATTCCATGTTTCTTCATCACACTTCCCCAGTCAACACTTCCAAAATCTACAAAGTCCTTGCCAGCAAAGTAAGTGCAATTTGCATCAACATAGGCAGGTCCTTTTTTCAGGTATTTCTCAGGGTGACGAGGTGTCAACGACACAATTGGTCTGTCTGGCATTGCTTGGCGCAGAACCCAAGTGGAATGCCCCTTGAAAGCACCACTCTCAATCATTAGATCAGGTTTCAACCAGCGAGTTATGAACCAAAGACCAAAACTGTGGTCAAAACCCATTCCATGCATGTTGTTTTTGATTGGCCTGGTTTCATAAATAGGTACGAATTCTTCCAATCCCTTTAGCAGATCCTTTGATGTCCATTCAACCGTCTGCCCACGTTTCGATCTGCCTTTTGGCAAGGATAAGAAAAAAATAGGCACAACTGTGTCAGAGTTCAACTATTCGCTACTCAAAACACGCATTTTTCATATGATTCAACTCGAGTTGATTTCAGAATTTGACTTCAATAAAATAAATAAATTACCATCCGCCAAGAACCACACAGAAAATCCTCTAAGAAGTCTATGGAAGAGTGAAAAAGTTCACCCAATTGTAAGTCCAACAGGGATAAGGGACCCCAACCCCTGTGCAATACTGAATGCTTTTAGTTTTCTAAAGGGTAAAGAAAAAATAAGCGCTTGCAAAGGCACTCCCTCCCCTAACAACTACCAACCGAGGGAGTGAGACAGTCCTGCAGCAGGAGTTAAAGGAATCAAAAGGATGAAGAAAACAAACAAACACAAGAAGAGGTGAAGCAATGAAACCCAAAACTCAACCATATGAAAAAGCAGAAATTTCAATTGCTCGGTTTGTACCATTCCCGAAACATAGACCGGATTAAATTTTCAATAAACACCCTTGACCCTCGAATGCTTTCTGAGAGTAATCATATTTACTTCAATTATAAGAGGGAAAATAACAACATTAACTCTTAGGCCTTAAATTGATATTTCGTCTAGGGAGGACGAAGGGAGGGAGCTGCGAGATCGGCAAGAGGAAAAAAAAAAATAGGGAGCTCTTACACACTCTGATCTGACTACAAAAGAATCCCTAACATGGAATCAGCATGAGTGTCCCAATGCTTTAGAATAATGCAGCAGGGACGGGCGTCGACAATAAAATAGATCAGAGGGAGAAGTACTTACACCAGGGAACGCCTAGAAATCCAAAGTCAGATTCTGGCTCATCAATGCCAAAAATGTTCATCCGAGAAAAGCGTTCGTAAGAAGAGACGTAGACAACGCGGCGAGAATGCGATACGATAGAAACGAAGAAAAGGATGGCCAAGAGAATAATAAGTAGCCGAAAGAACCCAATCTTGCTCATCAGATTCGTCACCCTCACGGAAAACGAGATGTTCTTTCTGGTTTTGGGTTCGTCATCTTCGTCTGCTTCTTCGCTAATTTGACCTCCTCTGCGCATAGATAACACTCTCTCGAACATGATTTTTCTCCAAAAAGCGAAGTTGAAAGGAGTTGAAGAGCTCAGCGATAGCCAAGACGAATTAAAGGAAGGCTCTTTCTTATACTTCTACAGTGAAACACGAGTTTCCCAAATTCGACACACTGAAACTGGATTCCTTCAACAAGGAAAGGACAATGTTAGTATGTTACAGGAGAATTGGAAAGGTTTATAGTATCGGTATCGAATATCGTATCGTTCAAGTGATACGTATAGTTTCGTCCGATACTTTAAACGACAAGCGTCTTAAATACGGGCAGGGGCGCCAATGAAGCTCGAGAATTTCGGGGTTTATGTCTAGGAATTCTTGAACAGTTCCGTTATTCAAAAGTATGATGTGGTTTCTCTTCCAAATTCGACTTCATAACCGCCTTTCTTTTGGATTAAATCCTCTGTTTTTGTATTTCTGATTGAAACTGACAAGAAAGCATTTTGGTTTCCGATGGAGCTGGAACAACAAGCCACAGGTTCCCGCATTGCAATTGCATCCTGAATGTTGTTCACGGTATTCATTCAATTGACATGGATTCTCAACCTACTGAGGATCTTGAGGTACTTCTTCTCTATTCGCAACAATTGATACTTAGTTGACCTAATTTCCGGTTTTATTAACTACTTGCCACTGCAGTTGGGCATGATTCTTATTTAGGGTGACTTCAAGAGCCGTACTTTTGCAATATTTGTGCTACTTCAGACGTATGCATTAGATGGTTTTATCAAGGATAAAATAAGGTTAATCAGTGGGTGATGGTAAAACCTTAGAAGGTTATGGCTACGCAACAAACTGGCTTTTGATTAACATGAATTTCCTTTATTCTCACAAAGTTAAAAAAAAAAAAAAAAAAAGACCAAGATTGCAGATTGAATGGTTTTCAGTGTTGTAACAATAATTCAATACTGACACTTCTAAGTTTCAGGAAGAAACATATATTGACTGATCGGGAAAGGAAGATATTCTTGTTTCTTACCTGCATGTTTCAAGTGTGTGCGCTATCCGTTCAGAGAATTTGTATTTTCATTGTATGTTCTGTAGCCACAATATATATTGGCCAACCATGTTTAACCTGCATGTTTCAAATGGGGGCTTACTTATTCAGAAAGTTTCTGTTTTCAGTATATGTTCTGTATACAAATTATATCAATTCCTTCGTGTATATCTTCTACTCATTGGTTTTGCAAACCAAAGCTGGGTGAAGGGTGACTGAAAATCTTGCCTTGTTTCACAAGTGTGAAGAAAGTGAAAGTCCTTAACACGTTTTTACCTTGTCTACTTTTGGATCTCTAAGTGAATTTTGACTCCTTGATTGAATTGATGTTTACAAATTACAAGAGAGGTAAGTTATTTTGTAATTGTGGATATGAGTTTAAGCTCTTCAGAATGGAAGATCATCTGTGTTTTTCTCTTTATTACTTTAGTAAAATTTCATCTCTTACCTTTAAAAGGCTGATGAATGACTTCTCATCCACCAGAAATGAAAAGAAGTTGCAAATCCACCTACTAATTTTTCATAGCTACCATTCATTCATACATAAATTAGGAGAATACTTTGCTAGCTCAATACTTTGTATTATAGGTTCTACAGATACATAATATGTTAGATAGTTATTTATTTCACATATAGTTTTAACTGTACATTTTGTGTTTGGCATATTTCATGGGTTGTTTCCCTGAATAAGCTTTTAAATATTTACATGGGGTCATATATTGAAGTAATAACCTTTCCACATCTATGTTCTACTTTCTGGGTGCTACAGGCATGTGCACCAAAATGAAGTCTTAGCTCAGTGGTAGAATGTGTTCTAGATAAGAGTTGCAGAAAGGTTATAGCAATTGAAGACTTCTAACTTTTTCTTGTATCTATAGATAATATGTAATAGTTACTTTTAGTATAGGTGTGCAGGTCACTACTTATGCAACAAAGAATTTTTCTACCTTAGGGACAGTTAAGAGTTACTGCTGCCATTTGCTGGGGCTTCCATTAAAGCTTATAACACTTCTTGATGTAAATCCAATTCTAGGGTTAGGGTTTCTTGGGTAGATTCCCCTAGAATTTAGGATTGCCCAGAATCTTCCAGCTGATAAAGGTAAAAATATTATGGATTGCCTAAGGTTGGTAGAAAAGAAACTAAATAAATTTTGGATGGTTTGAAGGATGGCTACCGGTCAATCCAAAATTATGTGGGAAGGGTTTTCGAGAAAGGGAAAAAAGAATTGTGTGGGGATTGTTTACTAGGTGTTAGGATATCTAAATATTATTAGGGAAGATGGGAAGGGTTATGGAATCCTGCAGTTGGGTATGGGGAAGGTTTTAGGTTTTTAACAAACCCAAATTTAATGATGATATAATGGATATGGTTGGATCTTGAAAGGTAAGGAACTTTCTTTTTTGTGATCTCTCTTTTCTTTCTTTTTTCGTTTCTTCTGTTCTTTCTTTTCTTTTTCTTCTTTCTTCTTTCTTTTTTTTTTTTCTTTCTCCTTTTTCTGCCACAAGGAAGAGAGAGAGAGAGAGTCTTGAATTGGGAGGGAAGGGGAAGGGGTCATAGGGCAGGGACAGGGGTGGTGAGGGGTCCAACAGGGTCTTTGGGGGGGGGGGGTTAGGGTAGGGCTGGGGGAGTCATAGGGGCCTAGGGATGCACAGGAGTGGCAGCAAGGGCAGTGGGTGGGGAATGTTGTGCAGGGCAAGGGAGGGGCAGGGGCTGGGTGCAATGGACCTTGGAAGGTGGGGAAGGGTTGGGGGTTTGTATTTACTTGTTTGAAAGGCTGCTATGATTGGATTAGCTGCTGTGGAAGATGAATGATTGTTGGAATTGGTTGAAGACTGCAGAGAATTGCTTGATCTTGAAGGATCTTGAATGAAGATGCTGAATATTGAAGAACCTTTTTCAGAATCCACTGAGACCCCCTCAAAACAGGAACCCCTATCCTTACTCAATAACTTTTCATTCAATAATCCAGTGAGAATTACAATGAACTAACAGGCTATTTATAGCTTTCAAAAAGACTCTAACTTGGGATGGGATTCCTTATTGGATGAGGATCCCACCTCTTGACCAAAACTCTTAAATTGGAATCTAATTACTTAAAGATCTCAACCCTAGATTTGGAATTTACTAAAAGACACATGTTAATTAAAAGTTAACTTAAAAAACACATGCTAATTTAAGACTCATCCAAAACAACTCTAAAGCAAAATAAAAATCTCTAAACCTAACCAAACTCAACTAAACGTCTGAAATATTTTGGAAATAATTCCAGAATTAAAAAAGGGGGCAAAATGCCCAAAATACTCCCCAACTAGGGGTCTGGCGAGTTCATGTAGTTTCTTTGAGCCATCCTGGGGGACCCACTTGAGGTTTTGGCCAGGGGGTACTTGTGTTCACATCACTTCTCCTTCCGACCTTCTAGCACCGGGCAAGTGTCAGTCTCTATACATCGTGTTACCACTTAGCAGAGTCCTATGCTTTTAATAAACAGTTGGCTATCCCTTGGTATACGTAAAAGTTAATTTTTAGAGTAGGATAATCTGAACAGTTTTGTTTTCACAGTTTCCTGTCTCCAATCGAGGTTGAATCTTCTGTCTGAGTAATGATTTTCTGAGACAAAATTAACTCAAAATGTTGACTAACCCATTTTGCTGACAGGGTGGTGGGCAGCAAAAAGACTTAGCTTTGGAATGAGGAGATTTTGATTCTGCAAACTTTGATAAAGCACTTGAAAAGTTAATATGAGGTATGGATACTCTCAAATGTGAGAATACTCAATACACGTCTAAAGAAAACCAGTTGTCCAACTTCTAAGCTCTTGAGGCTCGTCCATAAATTATTTTATCCGATTTGAAACTTTCTGCAGATGCATGGTGTCTGCCTTTTCCTTTCTTCCACTGGTCCCCCTTTCTGAAATGTTGTAATGTAATGAAACATTGTTGTACAATATTGTTGTGCATATGATTAGGCTTATTTATTTCATTTCATTTTTACTTTCTTGGCAGTATGCAAAGAGATCAGCATTGTAGGATTTCAATGCTAAAGCGTTGAGGTTCTGTGTTAGGTACCCTGACATCCCACTAAATTTCCTCTGTATGCATTTATTCTGTGATAGTTCATTGCAGTGACTGCATTATCTTCCTGATTTGGTTTACCTACTCTCTTTTCCATCTTCTATTTGATGTGCCACAACTTTACACATTTTGTAAAGAAGGCGGATCTTTATTGTTTTGTTCCATAGACAAAATGAGGTTAGTCAACAATTGACAGCCAGCAGCCATTTGAGGGATCATATTTGTTAGGAGGAATAAGTCTAATGGGGACCAAATCTGCCATAATATTTGATGAAATTGAGAATCTGAGAATGTCCATCTTATTGTTCTAAGAAGTATAGCTTAAGCAGAATCTCTATGCACTGTTTGTATTTGATGCGTCGTGGTTGAAACAATGTGATTTTGTGGTATGTTCTTTCTTCTGGTCTGTATTGTGTTAATGTGATGGACCAACATTATCACCATACCTCATTGGCATGAACCACTCACTAAGATTTTTCCTTGAGGTCTGATCACATGCCAATTTTCCAACCAGAAATTTCCTTTGGAACTTGAAAGAAAAATCTGTAACACACTGTTTAACAGGCTTGATGTCACTTGAGTAAATTCACCAATTTCAGAGAATGATGGCAGTACTAGCTCAAAAATGTTGGCAACATCATGCTTTGGAGAAAAACCGAAGTGAGCATTTTTGGAAATTGACCAATGGCAGTGCACCAGGAAAGACAATTTAATCCAGAATGTGGATGCAGTGCAATGGGAATTGCTGATTTCCTGTGTGGGTAGGGTCAATCACACTTACTTTTGGACTGACCCATGGGTTAAAGGTATCCCCTCATGCATCGTCCCTCCACATTTAGGATCGGGAAGACCCTCAACCATTGTGGCGGATTTCACCGCCAGTTTTACTTGAAATAGGGATGCTCTTATTCATGCCCTACCTATACTTTTGGCATCAAACATTGCACTTGTACCTCTGAATTCTATTCTTGGTGGTTTCTACCATCTAAGAATGGAAATTTCTCAACTAAAAGGGTGGTAATTTTTATGATGAATGTCCCATCTTTTCCCAAAGGCGTAAAGAAATGGTGAACTTTGTTCTGGAAAATCAAAAGTCTACCAAAATATAAAACGTTCTTCTGGCAATCGTTAAATCAAGGGCTCCCTGTTGCTTCTGTTTCTTTTTAAATGGATGCAAACAGACCCTATCTGCTGTTTTTGTAAACAGGACGAAGAGACTACTGAGCACCTGTTCATTAGATGTGATTGGATAAGGTATACATTGCTGCAGGTCCACTAGACTTAAGTATAGATAGGATCTCTTTTCTTTCTTGCGTTGATTGTGTCTTTTTATCTGCCATACTCATGATTGGAATCTTCACACCCTTAATTGGGTGTTTAATATCCTTTTTTGACTGGTTATATAGTATGGGTCAGCCTGGAATTATTGTAGAATTAGAGAAGTAAGACCAAATAACCTAATTCAACAAATTTTTCTCAGGTGGAATGGTGGATAAGTTCTGGGATCTAACAACTACCCACAGGCCTGCTACTGAACAGATTTATTTGAAAACATCTTTGGTTCAACCCCCTAGTTGGTCAATGCTTACTAGTACTACTCTTGTAATTGCAGGTGTCATGGGCGACCGATTAAAAGATGGGAGATGGTTTTTTTGTCTTGTAAATGAAGGTTTTTGTGTGAAAACTTCAGAAGGGTGTGACAGGTTTTAACCAGTACTTGGAGGTGTTGACAGTAGCACTCTATCAAAGACTTCAATTTGCTGCAATTTTGGGTTTACCAATATGCACTGTCATCTCAGATTGGAAGGATTGAAAGCAGCTTATTCTGAATCCAATCAGGTCATTGCCGATACATCTTGTTTCGATCTTGTTTATTCTAATCTGCTTTATCATTATCAGGGGATTCAGGACCCTTAACCGTTTGTAATGATCCCTACCATTCAGACTACATGTATTACGGTTCAATCTTAGATTTTACCACAAACACACTTTTATCTGGTTCCACTATGGAATCAGCCATTGATGTAAGCTTTCAATCTGTTGCTTTATATATATTTTTCTTGTCTCATCAAAAAATGAAAAAGTTAAATTGTGGGTTTCAATCAGAGTTGATTCTAGAAACTGGAAGTGAAAGCAATCATGTGGAGCCTCAAACTTGAAATAGATCGAACTAAAATGTTACTCTTAACTTGTTTGTCGAATCAAGTCTACACTGGAAAATGGCAAATCCCTGAGCAACCAACCAATCCTTTTTTTCTTTAAGACAAGTGAGAAAGTCACCAAACCATGAAACTTTCACCATTTCTTCAACAGAAAAAGATAGTTCCTGACTGGTAGATTGGCTTGTTTGAGATGATTAAGCAGGTGTTTTGATTGAATAAGTCTGGTTTATGCCACCCACGATTCTGGTCTTCAGCTTTCGCTTGACCTTATATATTTATATTTATATAGAATCCATATGGATATGGTAGTTAGTTCTACATCAAACCATTAACTTAGCCTTTGCAATAAAATTAAAACCAGTAACCAAGTTAGAGAGTTCATAGCCACACATATTGCTAATTAACAAATATTACAAAAACGGATAATATCTGCTCGTTTCCAATTTTAGTGATCTTTTAACAAATCTATGCTATATCCCCGGCCTTCATATCAAACTAAATCTTAATCTAATTATTTTGAAGGAAATAGTCTAATTGTCTAAGCAAAAGTTATTGTATCAACTTGGAAACATATTTTAGATAAAATTATTAAATGGAATTCGTTAAAATCTTTTTGGATTAATTTATGTTAAATCTCTGATATCTGTTTAATCCATAACTAAGCACTTTATAACAGAGTAAGTTGGAGGAATTAGTCTAAGTGAAAAAATATGTATAGGTAGACATTTATACATATTTTAGAAGAAATCATTAATAAAGTAATTAGAATTTTATTTTCTCATAAAAGATATAAATAAGTTAATATATACATATGGATCACGGAAGAACATATACAATGAGTCTATAGTACTCCGTCTTATATATAAAAACTTAATTTATATATAGGAAATCAAAATCCGTGCATGCGAGTATCTCATAATCAACCTTGTGATCTGTTCTGTACTAAGAAAATAAATTTTTTTAAGAAAAATTTAATGGTGGAGAAGAACAAAAGGCATTAGATTTATCAACTAGAAATTTGCTGGCGGGTTAATATAATATGGGAAGAGGCACAGGAATTTAAAAACCAAGTTGAAACATCAAGGGAACCTTGGATTTCCTGCATTTATTACAAATAAAAGAAAGCACTTGAAATCTTTTGCAGGAAAAGGAGAGCTTTAACCGTAGATACACCTCTATATTCTATTAATTTCCTTCACAATGTTGTGAATTCGTGTAGCTCATCGTTTCCATGGAATCATGAGCTTCATCAAGTGCGATGGAAGCAATTTTTGTTTATTTATGGAAGGATTGATGAAGCCCATAAAATATTTGAATGAACACCATTTTTTAGTATTGTCTATCAGTATTTAACTACATGTAAGTCTTCATCAAAGTCATATTTATATCACAAAATCCAGTATCTCCGACCAAAACAAGATACCCTTTCTTTATGAGATTAGCTACTTAGGTTATTCCTCTCTCTCTCCCACATGCCTTAAGTAATAAACAACTATTCACGATTCATTACCAGAGGTAGATGGAATTTCAAACTTGTAATCAGTTTCCAGGAAGAAGAGGTTGATGAGTCATTCTCATGGTTCTTGTCTTTTATGACGAATTATTACTTAGGCTTTGAGATCTTCAGAGATATATATATAATATATATTTGATTAAAGACCAATCTTTTCATTGTGTTTAATTAAACACAGATAGATATATAAGTTATAAAAATAGGCATAGGATACACGTTTAGTGGTTTAAAATGGAGATTAAGCTCCCAATAACTGGATTGTCTGTTAATAATTTGACAAATCATATCCAAGGTAGATCATGAGAGCATCAGGGATGTTGGTTCTATAAATATATACCAGTTGCATGCTTTAATGGTTCATGTTTCCTAGTTATCACGTTATTGGTGGATTCTCTTTTTAAAGATTTCTTTTCAAACCTCCATACCCTGAAGAATTATTCTTTTTGTAAGTTTGAATTCATATTCTGGAAAGCTCATACCTTATGCTAGCTAACTGAGATGCTGTGAAAATGGATATAGATATTGAAACTCCAGAGACCCTTCCACAAACGCAACCTAGCTAATCCAACCCAAACCAAACCATAGTGTATATATAATCTTAATTTTCTCACTTGAGCATACAACAGTTATTGGTCTATTATATTTCACTGTAGAACTTTTATAGATCTTATTTGTGACTTGAAACAGTCATGTTCAGCTCTTTTTCTGATACAAAATGTAAAATATTTATATAGATTGATAAATCAATTTAACAATCATATACTAGATTGAATCACGTTAAATACATGGTGTAGTAACACCCTATATTAGAAATATTTGCTAACATGGACAACATGAATTTAGTAAGATCTATGAATTTACAATTTGATAGGAACTAGGAAGAAATATGGTTATAGAATGAGAAAATTAAATTGTTTTTTATTTAAATTCGAGTACTACTTAAGTTTGACTGAATCGTCTATAATACCTAAAGTTGTATTGGGCGACCATGACTAGCATATCTCTCTAGTCTTATCATTAATGAGAATGACATTTGAGTGTGCCAAACTTATTTTAGAATTCTATGCAAAGGTAGGAAGTAATTGAATATTGGATTTTTCTTCTTCTTTTCGAAGTATTAAAATATTGGTGGCGTGAGAATAACCATTTTGGTCATCATCCAATATATAATACAAAAGCATAGATTTCGCTATCTTATATCATTTAATTTAAACCTTTATATATGTGGTTGTCTAGAATAATTAATTAATATCTTAAAGATAATGAATTACATAAGCAATAATTCTTCTATTAAACCCAAATCTAGAAAGGAAACAAAATAAATCAAGGGCAAAAGGTATTTTATCGTGTATAACTCAAAACCTTGCAATTAAATATGGAGATTTCAAATCTATGGAGTCATAGTTCATAAAATTAACTGTTTGATTAATAGAATATGTGGAATAAAATCTCTGAATTCACTTCATACCCATAAATCTACAGATTCACGTTTTTAGTGTAAAAAGATGAATCTCTAGATTTCATGAATCCATGGATTTTCACAACCAAATGGGTATAACTCTCGCATTCATGAATCTAGAGATTTGAAATCTTGGATTCATGTAACCAAACAGGCCCTAAAAGTATGACAATCATTTCATACAACCTCATGTTTAAACGCAGGAACCATGCACCAAATGCACTAATGTACCCTCCAATTTCTCACGGAAAAAAAAAAACCGTCCAAGTAAAAAAAAGACAAAGAAAGTGCAATAGGTACAAAGAACAATCTGCCTTTAGAATATTTGGGATTTGATGCATAAGAGACCATAATATCTTAAAAAGTTTGGTACAGTCCAACTCCCCGTGTGTATTCATATATTTTAATGTAAAATTGATTGTATAGAAAGTTGTATACATTGGAGATAATTAAATAACAGATCATCATGGATTTAGTTTTTAGTTTATGTATATAGTATATAGATGGATAGGTATGAGGTGGTGGTGGTTGTAATGCTCTCCACATGATGAGAGTATAGTAGCTTTCTTTATTTTGAAACTCAAATTCATTATTATTTTCTGGGTAAGGAAGTAAGGAACTAAATATTTTAGTATGAACAACAGCGTTTTCCAAGGGATTGCAGGAAATCGTGTGGAGTAATGCATCAATGTTTTGCATGTGCCCTCAAATCAAATCTACACAGTTTGTATTCTCTTCACATCCTCACTTGCTTTTGTCTTCCTTTTCGATTAGTTCATTGCTCACGTACATCAAATCTGATCTACCAACAAAACATATAAAATAACTAAGGGGTTTTTGTTTTTTTAAGCCACTGTGTGAATGAGAATTCGTCATTCCATATGGGATTCACATCTTCAATCCTAATTGAATCAGGTTTAAATGGTTTCTAACTCTGCATTGCTTCATATTAGCTGATTTCTAGGGTTTAGACTGAGTCGATCCTGACTGAATTAATGGAGCCAAAATAGATGGCGACTGATCATTCCATTGCTGTTTATGCTTGCTTGTAAATTTTCTAGTTTGGCTCCTAGCTTCTGGGTTCACACCCTAGCTTTCTAATATGGCTAGCTGTGTTTGGTTGCCTAACTCTTGTGTGGAAACAACTTAAATCTAGTTGGATCGATGTTGATCAAATTATAAAGTTAAAAACTTTTCTTCTCCCATGAGCTAGCAGATCTTATACTGTTGAAGTGATTCATCTTCATATTTCCATATAATCTGTAAATGAATCTCTCTTTCACTATAGGTAGAGGAAAACTAGTCTCAATTATAGTTAATCTTCTAATAAATTAGATGCATGTGTAATTTCTATCTGTTAATTTGGTATAAAAATGATCAGGTTTTTCTTGACCCAAAATTTCTACGGGGGAGTATTAATTTTACAGATATATTAAACCCTAGCTAGAATAGTAGGTGGACCATCCTCTATAAGTGAAATATAAAAATATGAACATCATTCCATCAACACGTTCGTCATCCATGGTTACATTTATAGCTAATTCATAGCCACATCACCACAAAGTAATAGATTAAAACACATCAGATCATGAACTGAGTTATTAATTAAGCTTGATCTGGGTATATATATAACTAATACTAAACTTTAACTTACTAATGACCTGTATGTAATGGTTCATTGGTCCAAAACTAATTATTGTAAGTTTATCTGCGGCAAACTCAACCTAACAATAGAAAATTGAACCATTCTTGAAGAACCCAATTCAAGCATCAGCATTTACTATTCAGCAAAGCTATATTAATAAGCTAGATAATACTTCAGCACTGATGTTTCCTCTTCCCTAGATTCTGCTACTACTTAAAATATACCAGAAGAAAACATACCATGAAGAAGAAGAAGAAGAAAAAGAGAATGGACCACTCTCCATCTCGTACTTTTCAATCTGTATAAAATTTGATTACAGAAGGATGGAAGGAAGGAGAAGCAAGTGAATGGAGGTTAAGAGATAAATTAAAATAGTGACAGAGATGACTACCCATTTCATGCACGAACGGCAAATAAATGATTGAGGAGGGTAAGAGATTTAAGTGTCATTTACTAATCCAGAGTCTCTAAAACGCTTCAGTTTATTTAATAGAGTGAGTTGTTTTCATTGTTTATAATTTTGAGAGCAGTACTAATGAGAACGAGCTATTTTCTTTATTTTTAAATCTCCAAAAGCCAAGAATCGAGGTTAGCAAAGTTTGACTAATGAGAAAAATCAAATTTTGATTTGACCATACATACATAGTAGTTGTACAACAACACCTGGATCTTCGTTATTCGTTAATCACCCGTTTTTAATTATCTATTTTGTGCCTACTAACTCTAAACTAACCTGCAAATCAACTAGCACGTATTAAAGAAACCATGACAAACTTGACTTGGGTTCCGATGCTTATATGTGTATTATCTCAACTAACAAATTATTAATATTACTACTAGTTTCTGGGAGAGAGTGGGGAGGTTTAAGTTGTTAAAAAAAAATTAATATTGGTTTCACAAGTAAGCAAAAGATCGAAGATAGTATTTTTTTATGCCTCCCCATACTATTAACTAGAGTTGTTCATTGAACAAAATAACTATGAACCTTCTGTAACAAGCAAAAAGCACTGACCTTGTTGAAGAGCTAACCAAGATAGATTCTATCTCAAAATCTTAAAAACATACTAATTTTCCTTGGAGAAATGGTTGTTTAAAACAAATAAGAAAAACCCTTTTGAAATATGATAAGGGGAAGATAAATCACCCATTTAAGTGAATGATAATATGTGAGCAAAGGTGTAGTTATTTTTGAGCTGATCTTATGCACAAATGTTACTATTTTACTTAATTGGGTGCATTCTTTATAGAAATTTAAAAATAAATTAGAGATTAGTTATCAACATTAAACCCACATGTCTAGCTACTAGCTAGTGTGGTGCATCTACAGCCATAGAGTGCATGTTAGGTCCACAAAATCGGAAATATAAGAGCTTTATTCCTTCCCGCTCTGCCACCCCTCTCCCTTTTTCTTTTTAGGTATTGGTGTATTGTTGTGCTCTGGAAGATTAATTGAGTTTTATTTCTTCTATACAAAATTATTATTAGCGAATCTATCTTTTTTTTTCTTTTTTTTTTTGGTAAAAGCTGATGATCCACACTTCCCCACGTATACCCGAAGGCATTAGATCAAGAGTATTCTTTTTTTATTTTCTTTTGTATGGGATTAGTAACACCCTAGCACTTCTTTGCATTAGTCAATTTACTCTTTCTTAGTCTCATAATCATGATTCACGAGTAACAAAGAAATTTAAAAGTAGTTAAGACAGCACATCTACATAAACGTGGGTCAACATGGTCTTGGAACCTTTAGTTATCCATTAAGAATAATTTCCAAGTTGCAAATCACAGCCCAAATATTGGATGATAATGTTTTTGTCTATAGATTAGTGCTACTCTTTTATTATATTTTCTGGTTTTTTTTTTTTTTCCGGTGTGGGGGGTGGGAGGGGGGGGGCTTATTTTGTATGGATTGATGGGTTTGTCCTTGTGAATAATAGTTTTCTTTCCTTGATTTGGTTTGGCAGAAAAGGTTCTTAATTACATATATGTCAGTTAAGGAATAAAAGCCACATAAACTATGAACCCATCCAATCATGCATGAAACAGCACAATTTTTATGTTTCTGATTTGGTGCATGGCAACTAATTAGATTGTGGCATCTGAAATATTGCTATTACCTTGATAAAAAAAACCTTCCATCAACCTCTTTTAAAAATTAGATTTTGAAGCCCGAAAAGTGTGCATCAAGACTGCTTATGTATTTTAAGACAATAAGGATTTTGTTTAATTTGTGGCATTTTAGGACTTCATATGCTTTAAAGCATATATGGTGTAAGGTTTCCATTTCTTTCTCCGAGATATGACAATCCCTGAGAACTTGCCGAGGAAATTTCTTGGATTTATAAATCTAGATGTGATATGGTCTCCTGTCTTATTTTCTTCTCTGGATAACTGTTATTCTAATATAAATCTTTCTATACAAGTAATTTAAAAAAGAAGCTATAGATCAAAAGAAATTTTGAGGTACTAGAAGGGTGGGTGGGTTTGACCATATGGATTAACATGGTAGCAGCCAATGAGGTTCAAATCTTCATTGGGTCCTACCCAGTTGATGAATTGAAGCTACTGATCGAGATAGAACAAGTAGGCTCATGCATGTCTGCCACATGGATTGCAGTCATATGGTAAGACCATCCAAATGTTTAGTTGAGAAGTACCCTTATTAGGTGGTGTTATGGTATGGGTTCTCCTATTTTTTTAATGGAAAGACAGCTTAGAGATTGATTTCTTAGTAGTTAATATGAAAGGACAATCACTTTCAAATTTGAAGAAGACCCAAATCTCAGAAATTAATTTACAGAGAAGGCAAAAGGGAGAAATAGAAAATGTGGATTCTATATACTTTATGGAACTTCTCAAATTGAACCCAAGAAATAAGGGAGAGTTAAAGAGAATAAAATCTAACTATATATTTGCCCATAAATCTTCACAATCTAATCCAGCTATGCAGTAATTACTTTGCGGGGGCAAACAGCTTAAAAGGGGCATTTGAGATCTCTCTCATTGGCACTATCAGAAGACAAGTTACGGAAAGGAGGGGAAGGAGTTCTTGCTTTTGGTGCAGAAGCAGATTTCATTAGAGAGGTTAGAGAGATGGGAAGCAGTTATTTTGGGGAGCCAATCATGGGTAATGGAAGAGCTGCTGGTGGCTCGAATTCAAGGAAAGGAAAGAAGAGCAACAACTCAGACAAGCCAAAGCAACCGCAGAGAGGACTTGGAGTTGCTCAGTTAGAGAAGATCAGATTACACAATCAAATGAGTTGCAACTATCTTCCTAATTCCCTTCACAATCCTTACCACACATCTCAGGTCATCTTGCTGTTCACTTTGGATTCAATATGATTTCCTCCATGTCCTGATCCATTGAAATTTATTGCTGTTTTAGTATTTCATGGTTGTTTCCTCTTTATCTTACATGCAGCAGGAAGAGGAAGTGAGGATGGGAAGTACCTATTCATCTGTACCATCATCATCATCATCATCTTTCTCCTGTTATTCTTCATCATCAGCAGTACCTTATGGCTACCATCACCCAAACATCACGGTATGTCTGGATTTCATGACTTCACCACAACAAAAAAAAGCACTGGAAAGAAAGATATTCTGCATCTGCCCAAGCTTTCTGCATGAGATAATCTGTTACATATGGTTTCTTTACATCCTCCTTTATGGGCAAAGTTTATGTAATGCATGTCCCTTAGTTCTTGTCTTCCTAGGGTCATCATGTCTTTGAGTTTTTCCTGTCTCACTTCTTTTCATCTTCCTCATCACCATCTGATTAGCAATTATGAATTTCAAGTACTCACAACCCATTCTTTGAGTTCTTTTTTGAATCAACCTTTTTTTTTTTAGGGTTCAGAAAAAGATTTTGTATGCTTAGCTGTTTATCCTGACATGATTTATTAATGTTTCAAATCAAAATTCTACTTTCTTGTTTTATAAAATATTTCCTGAGGGAAGTCTGAATATGATAATTCTACATGGTAATCAACAGATGGGTATGGGAGAGATGGAGCCGACAGATTACAGATATGGTGATTCACAGTCTACAGCAAGGTATTACTTCAATATATAAGAGTTGATGATGAGATTCTTTCTTCTGTTTATCTGAGGACCCAAACTGGGTAGCATTTTACACCCCTATCACAGTACCAAACAAAAAAATTAATCTGCTTGGCCCTGATCTACAAAATTAATTAATGTGACCAGATGGAACAGCAGCAGTGGTGGTTACTCAGAGACTCAATACTACATGCACCCTACTGAGAATGGACACCTGCAGGGTCTAAATGCAAAGGTTGACTTGAAAATCCTTGATTGCTCTTATTTATTTCCTTTAAAGTAGATTGATGTTTGCAATTCCCTTGTTGTACGTATAATACTGATAAGATTTGTTTCTGTTCTTGGTTCATGATCTTACAGGATTTAGTGCAAAAGAAGAAGAACAGAAAGGACCGGTATGATTCAATTGGGTCAAGCAATCAATATTCCGATTCAAGTGATGTAGGGGAAATAGATCTAGAGCTCAAACTATAGCCAGCTTTCATCATTTGCAATAAAAACGAAATGGGTTTCAATTCCCAGTTCCTATGATGTTATCAATGGTAGACAGTTCAACATGCATGGCCAGTTGAACTTTCTAAGACTGATTACTAGTTGTGGAGCAAGTAGACAGAGAACTATTGATTTTCAACTCTCAAGTATTAATGGAATGGAAGGGGCTTTTGTGATGAAATGTGAGATGTTCTTCTGTTCAAGATGCATGAATGTCCCATGTTGATCGAGACATATCATGAATTAATGTAAGAGAGTTGATGATGAGAGTGATTAATGAGAAAGAAAAGAGAAGCTTTTTTTCCCTTTCAATATTGTTTTCATGTTCCTTTTTAAAAGTTTAATTTGCAGATAAGCAAGCCTGTCATTATACCGAATCGTGGATACTGTTCTCTTCTAATTAAATAGGAATAAGGAGAGAAAGTAACTGAGAGACAAAGTGTGAAAAGGAGAGAATTTTAAGCTTTTTACCTGGAGGAGACAAAAGGGTGTTATGCAATCTTGATCAGATATTAATCACCTAATCATTTGTGTTCCTACTTTTGTAGAAGTGGATTCCAGTCTGCAAACATGTCAGCTTAAGGTCGGTGATGACATTTTGGCCAAAGAGGTAGACTACTATAACCATTAGTTTAACACTTAATTAAACTTCACATGAAGCATTTGACATATGACATAGAAATTGTTTTATTATTTTGTCTTAATGTTCATATTTGTAAGAGTGTCCGGTGCATATGAGTTGGATTTTCTACCTACATGAAGAGAAAAAATTTCAACCCATATACTTAGATCATAAGTTTATGTCATTTAGATCATTGAGCCAAGAGCATCGCAAGTTTTGTTTTATGTTTTACTTATCTATGTATCCATCAAAAACTAATTTTGAAACCCAATTGTTTTCAATTTTTGCTTACTTAGGAATGCACAATATATTATAGACCCAGATTCTAACTCTTTGAATGAAAACCCTAACAAAGAAGAAAACAACTTAGTTAAGAGACTAGGGTTAATATATGATGTCTTTGCATGTATTCTATCACTAGGGCTGATGAAACACTGATTCTTGCTACATATGTGCGTATTGGATTTCACTATGAATTTGTAGCTGGTGTTCATTCTCTCATTGTATATGTAGACAATTTTAGTGTTTGCTACATATGTAGATGTTAGATTTCACTATGAACTTGTGGTGAATGTTCACCCTTTTTCATTGTGAATGTAGACAATTTTAGTGGCTTTCCTTGTATGATTATTGATTCACAATTTCCTTTACTTCTCTGCTACTTCCATAATTTGTCAGCTCTACAAGTTGATTTCCAATCAAAATGTTTTTAGGTTTATCCATTAGTTTACAGTGTGGTTTCATCAGTCACTCATAGCTTTTTCTTATTTCCATCACTTGAGCACCTTAATGACTTCACCAGCCAAATCCCCTCCCTCCCACCCCAAGATACACATTACACAAACCCCCTCCCCCCAAAACAACATCCACCCACAGGTCAAGAACCATCATCTTTCAGTGCCCACAGGTATGAAACAGCAATCAGGATTCTTTGTTTAGGTCTGAACTGTACTCATGAAAGGTCCTTCTCATGTCTCCTCGTGAATCTCATGCGCTTCACTCGTGGTCATGGAGACAATTTTTTTGTTTGACGAATTAAGCTAAAGTTCTGTTGGTCTCCAGCTCTTATTTCTTTTGGGTTCTTCTTCTTTATCCAGGGAGTGGATTGAGGGGTGGAGAGACAGACAGGTCCATTTACTGCCAAGAAGAAAAAAACTGTATAGAAAACAAAAAATACCGATTAAATGATTGCCCGGCAAGACAAATCAACCAAAATCCCACCAGCTAAGAGTAACATAATGAGAAAGCAAACGAATCAGAAGCAAACAAAAAAGATTACAAACCCCCAAAATGACAATTTGTGCAATGTGCAAGAGACGTGAACTGGTTTGTTTAGATGCAGCTGGTTTCTACTAAGGGGGTTAATTCTGTACCAAAATTACATTGTTTTAAAATTTGGTATGATATGGTACAAAATCGAATTTTTCAATTCGGTACTGTACTGTATTAGTTTTAGGTACCGAGTACTAGGGAAAGCATCCTCTGTTATGCACAGCTGCACAGCAGTACACTTAGATGTCAAATAATAGGCTGAAAAAGCAAAAAAATTACAAGTCTATTTTGAACTTTTTCAATTTAAAATCATGCTATAAATTTCAACTATTGTTTGACATTTAAGTGCACTGTTGTGCACAACAGAGAGCTAAGCATAGCAGATGATTTTTTTTCCCGAATACTGTACCATTTTATTGTTTTGCTATGGCATTAATTTTGATATTACATCTTCAATTGTTGCTCAACTGTGTTGTATTTTAGTTTACTTGGAAATGACTGTGGAATATGCAAAAGGCAATCCTGGTTGCTGTGCTGAAGCATATAGCCATATAGATACTATATGCAAGAACCTTGAGTCATGAGATGTGTATTGAAGTATTTTTCTAAGTAAGATTGTGATTTTAGGGGTTCTTGACACATCTATTTAGCTTGTTCAATATATTAAGGTAAAGAACCATAAACCAACTTAGGCATTCAATTAATTAAATACGGTTTTGGAATCGAATGAGTTCTTTCATATTGAAATTATACCTTACCATATATTGGACCATTTTTCAGCACCGACTTCATATTGAATCCGTATCATACCGTTTTTTTCTTACCTTATTGTATAAAATACATTACAGTACAGTTTTGGTTTTGAAATTCGGTACGGTGCCGATATTGTTCCGATTTACACCCTTATCTACCATGAATTCGGTTCTTTTTCTCTTTCTATGGTTTTGTAGTAGTTGCTTTGGCTAGGAAGGCTGCTGTCTCTACAGGGAGGATCAGCTGGCCTCTTTTCTACCTCTTGGCTCAGACATTTGTAATGCGGATGCCTTGCTTTCTTGTGCTGTTGAATGAAATTATCTTTACCAAAAAAAAAAATAGTAACTGCTTCAGTTTCATATTCATAATTTCAGCTTTCTACAAGTTCTGATGGTGCTGTAAATTCAGTTTTGCTGAGTAATAATAGAAGTTTGATTCTAATAAATTGAAAGAAGGCTATTATTTGATAGTCTTTGTCCTCTCAAAAAGATTTCCTTTCACGGATCACAAAATCTTATTGAAGACGTTCTGTTTTCATTTGTAGCTTTCCAACAATCAACATCATCGGCTAGTAATTGTAACTTTGTCTGATTTCCAACGACAAAAAAAAAATTTGTAGCTTTCTATTCTTTTTGAAGTTCTTGAGTGCTAGCTAGTCTGGAAAGTAAATGGCACGCCGGTGTTGCAAGTTGGGTTGGGTTTGGCTATATAGTAATAGTCTTATGGGGTGTGGGCCTCTTGGAGAAAAAAATTCTTTGTTGTACACGGCTCTCTACTGTGCACATCAGTGTTCATAAATGTCAAATAACAGACTGAGATTTAAAGTTTGATTTCAAATTGAAAAAGTCCAAACTAGCCTGGTAATCTTTTTGCTCTTTCAGCATATTATTTGGCATCTATGTGCACTGCTACGCACAATAGTTGATTTTTTTTCGGGCCTCTTGGGCCCAATTGGTCCACACCAATTTATGGCTCACTCTATTACCTGGTATCTGGGTAATTAGGCCATTGGTCAATTAACCATGCCAGTCTATCTCAAATTCTCGACTAGGGTTCCTATTGGCCTACAACATATACAACACTGTTATGGACCCATTCGCAACTAGGCTGAGCCCCAGTCATAATAAATTAGCTAATCAGCCCAAGCCTATCTGAACACCACCCAACTAGAGGGAAATGGATGGTCCATTTCTTTGTCAAAAATGGACCTAATAAAATTCCCAGGTACTATTGTCAAGTCATTGAAGCCCAAACCATTTCATATGAATATGGCTATTAAAACTTCAGAATTTTTTTCAGAAATAGACCATCCATTTCTCTCTGAATGAAAGACACATGTCCATCAATCACATCCAAATGTTCAAATTAAATTAAAATTAAAAAATATATATATCTTCTAAATATTACCCTCAGCCTTTGGATATAATCAATGGACATGTGTCATTCATCCAGAGGGAAATGAATGGTTAGAAATGGATATGATAAAGTTCCATGGTACCTTTGGACCAAGCCCACTAAATTGAATTCCTTGAAAACAAAATCAGAATATGGACTGGATCAGACCAGCCTAATGACCTATATCTCCTTGGGGCTTTTTTTTTTTTTTTTTTTAGCAAGGCTTGAAGTGACCGTCGAGATTGCACCATGTAATAAATAATAGAGTTAATTCATCTACAAAAGGTTCTAAAGTTGTAAGAGCTAAATGAATGTTTATGGCGCTAAAGACTATTTCTTCCGTGAATGCACTTTTAATACAATGGTGGCAGCCTTCTATGTAAAGTCAATATATTTAAGAAAGTCATGTTCAAACCTCTACTCCAACCATACCTTCCCCCACCTTGTGGGCTTAGGAGCCCTAGTTGTTATAATTGGTTGACGAAAAAAATAAAATAAAAAGAGAAATGATGTTTCAATCCTATTAAGAGAAACTAAGAAAATGGGAGACACATAAATATATGAATTTTAAGGGTGAGATATGTGATTTGAAATTTTTATATTTATAATTAAACACCAAATTTTTAATCAGGATGATTAGATCTTCTATTGATTACGTGGTGCAGCGTCTGATCGAAAGAAAAAAAAGAAGATTACACGTGGACTTTAAAAAAAAAAAAATCTTCCTGATGGATTTTTTTTCTTTAAAAAAAATGAAAACAAAAAGAGAATTCAACAATACCATTGCATAGAAATAAATCATGATATGAACTCAACCAATATAAAAACAATTTACCCATGCTTTTCAGACTGTTTGTTAGTTACATCATACAGAGAATACAGTCATTGAATCCTAACACATTCACGTATTGTCTTTCAAAAACCACTTCGATGTCAATTTTCCATAACAATTTAAAAAACCAAGTGTCATCATAGGATTATTTTATATATAATAATGGGAAAGCTTGATTTTCTTCTTCTTTTTTTTAAATAATTTGTTTTCACAGTTGAATATTAATGCCGCCCTTGTTTCGTTTGCCGTTCTTTCCTAACCTCTTCTGCAACTATATTGCTCTTCACGTCTTAGATGAGTTGGTCACCTTAAGACAAGAACAAAGATCGACCTTAAGGTCCACCGCAGAAATATACCAAGAAAGACAACGTTCCAACGACGAAATAAAAAACAGCACTAGAACAACTGGATTGAAAATTGATTAAGATTGATCTCTTTGTCAATGTATTCTATATAAGCTGCAGTCATCATAAACCATCTTCAGTGCTTGGCTTCTACCTATCTCCAGAGAAGGAGGTAGCTGACAAAGAAGAGAGAAGGATATACATAACTGAGCTTTTGGGTTGGAATTAATGGCCAACTTGGGAAGCTTCTTCTTTGCACTTGCATTCTTCTCTCTGAATATTGCACTCAATCCGAGTCATGTAGATGCTTCATTTTATGATTCTGTCTACTTTACCTGGGGAAGTTATGAAGCTAAAATTTATGGTACTGGTGATGATCTTGAGCTTGTGCTAACCAATTCATCAGGTATGTCGTTTCTCTATATATTGATTGTTTCATAGTGGCCATGCCAGTTATTTCATATTATAGAACTGGTGCATGTCCTCTTCTGATATATGACTGAAATTGGAATTTTCATTAAATATACGCTTTAGATCATACATATCTATATAGTTGAAGCATGAAAAACAATTTAGTCCTAATATTGAGGCACTTAGCTTCTCCTATACATTCTGCTAAATTCATTAATGGCTTCTTTTGGTTTGATTTGCAGGTTCTGGAATTCAATCTGATTACCCATACCTCTTTGGCAGTATGGAAATGCTGATCAAATTAGTACCTGGGAATTCTGCTGGCACTGTTACAGCCTACTATGTAATTAATTATCTTTCCTTCTGAGCTTAAAACACCAGACCAAATTTGACATTTTTTGTTTCTCTCATGAAACACTTGAAATTAGTCTGGCTAACCAAATTCCAATATTCTAATTTTGTGTTGTAGTTATCTTCAACTGGTGACCAGCATGATGAGATAGACTTTGAGTTCTTGGGCAATCAATCAGGACAACCTTACACTGTTCACACAAATGTCTTTGCTAAGGGTGTTGGAGGCAAAGAACAGCAATTTAAACTCTGGTTTGACCCAACTGCTGATTACCACAACTACACCATTCACTGGAACCCTAGTGAAATTGTGTAAGTAAATCAAACCCAATTCAAGACTCAAAATTGTTTGTCTTAGGTGCTTCAATGTTGTTAATTTGGTCTTGTGGATTCAGGTGGTTTGTTGATAGTATGCCAATCCGAGTCTTCAGAAACTATGAGAGCCAAGGCATTAATTATCCAAACAAGCAAGGAATGTGGCTATATGCCAGCTTATGGGATGCTGATGAGTGGTGCACACAAGGTGGGCGTGTGAAGACTGACTGGACCTGTGCACCATTTAAAGCAGAATTCAGAAATTTTAGGCCAAGGGCTTGCCAATGGAATGGACCAGACAGCATAAACCAATGTGCTGCTAACACCCCTTCCAACTGGTGGACAGCTTCTGAGTATAGCAAGTTAACCTACAGCCAAATTGGTCAGATGAACTGGGTTAGAGACAACTACATCATCTATAACTACTGCACTGATTATCAGAGATTCAACGGGAACATGCCACCAGAATGCAGTTACGAACAATATTAGAAGCAAGCCCAATTCAAAGATTGATTCTCTGATGTCTAAACCATTATGCAGGAACCGAAAGAGATGAATCAATTTTTGATGTTCCCCTACTGTTGAATCATTTGTGCTTCTGACTATAAAACAATTTTCTACCCGCTTGTTTTTATCTTCCCAACTTTGTAAGATTTGTAATTTTTCTGTGACCATGCGATCTTGTGTTGTAGATCCAACTTGTCCCAGTTTGTTTCTTTTCCAAAAGTTCATCATTGTTTCAAAATTAAGACTTGTTTCATATACCAATATTTTTTGGGCCCTTTTATAGAAAGGTGAGCGAAGATTTTCCTAGTTTGCAACATGTTCTACTACTCTTGACCTACTGTTACTATGATGTTTTACTCCATTCATGGTGGCTTTTCAATAAATTGATCTACTTGTAGATAACAAAATGTTTTATTCCATATGTAACATATGGATTCAATTAATCAATTTTCAAACTAAGTTATATGGACAAGCCAAATTTTCTAAAACCTCATGGTTTGAATAGTCACGATGATGCCAATACCAATCATACACCAATGTTTTTGATGACATAATATAAATATAAAGCAGCAAAGTTAATAGTACATTCGAAATTCACAAACCACTTCCTCTTCGGTAAATTTGTTTATTCAAAAACTTTAATGTAAAGCTCTCATTGACATTTCAAAATTCTTACAAAAATCAGATTGTGTTGTGCTTTTGCTGCAGTTGCTACTGAGTTGCTATGGATACGTTCCTTACTTGGAGAAATTGGGGCTTTTCTCCCTATTGCTCCTCAGATTTGGTGTGACAATATTGGTGCTACCTATATGACTGCTAATCCTATCTTTCATGCACGCACCAAACATATTGAGATAGATTTTCATTTTGTTCGGGATTTGGTTGCCACTCGTCAGCTTGTTGTTCGATATATTTCTACTCAGGATCAGTTGGCCGATTTACTTACCAAGGGTCTTTCTCGCGCTCGATTCTGTTATTTGAGAGACAAGCTTATGGTATCTGTCCCGTTATGCTTGAGGGGGTCTGTTAGAGAGTTGACTCAATCAATGACTCAATAGCATATATTTCTACACTACTATCTCATTGTACTATAAATACATATGCTCACTTTAATAAAACATATTAGATATTCCTTCTATCAGTGTCTCATAACATTATGTTAATACACATAAAAGTTCTCTTTGTGGTCTAGAAAATGTTAACCTAGTTATTTTTCTTAAAGTGAAAGACAGTTGATATCATCAATAAGAGATGTTGGTCATTATAAATTGAGCAAATTCCCCTACATTTTGTTTGGGAGTAGTGCTGCTCCAATCAATCCACATCAATCTAGACCTTTCATATTAACGATCCAGATTTAATGTGAACCCAACTTTAAATTCATGCCCGCCGACAAGAACAACTTATTCTATTTTTCTTTTTTGGGCGGGTTCGCTCAAGAGAGAAAAAAGAGAGATGCTTTCTATCAAACCAAAGTAGATACTCCCCCATGCTCCCACGGTCCGCTTAGCGAGGAATAGAAAGGGAGGACCCGGGCCAGAGTAAGTTGGGTTGGGGTATAGAGCCATAAGCGCAGTGGTGGGGTGACAGAGGATGTGTATGCATAACATATCCATCACGCTTCCTCGATCTATCCGGACTAGACTATAGCAAGCTTCCTATTGGCCTGTCACCTATCATCCCTCTCCTGGTTAGAGTAGTTAGACAGAGAGTCGCTCTTCTCATCCACCTTATCAAAAGAATAGTTGTCTTCCTCATGTTGACTTGAAGTTGGTTAACTAGTCATTGGTCTTTACCATTGGATTAAGAGAATTGTGTTCCCTGGTTCAAAGGTTGGGATTTAGGGTTTAGGGTTTATACTGCTCCCAAGCATTTTCAAATCCCCCTTTGTGGTGGTATCTAATCTTCAAAAAGTATAGAAAAACCCTAATGCCCCCTTTGTAGTGGACTGATTTGGATTTGGCCAGCAATACTGTAATAAGTGGGCCCAACTGGTCCATACCAACTTATGGCCCACCCTATTACCTATAGGATCTGGGTAATTGGGGTTTTAACCTTGCCAATCAGTCTCGAATTCTACATTGTTGTTGACCCAGTCGGTGCAATTTGGGTCTTAACCTTGGAACGCAACTCTGTTTTGGTCATTTGGGTAATCCAATTCAAAACTTGTAAATTCTGTTTTCAGATGTAAATCCGATAAGTCAGAGCAGGACTTCCCTTGTAAATCTATGCCTCAATTCACAGATCTACCAAATTTCAAACAAGAACTACTCTCCGTCGGAGTTTCTTTTCGGCTCTTTCTACATTTTCAAATAAGACTTTTAGCCAAGAAAGGAAAAATGGTAGAGAAACAACGAAGGCTAGAAGGATTGTTTAGAAACCCTAACCCTAATCGTGGCTGGGCGTTTGTTTTGTAAATTTAAGAACTTTTAGGCTGAGAAACTGTGATTTAAAAATTTTACATTTATAATTAGAATTTTTTATGTGGATCTTTTTAGTAGTCCATCAGTCCATGAAATAATGTTGGGTCCTTTTCGTGTAATAAATTACATTTAAGTCTCATAACAACTAACACCGTCGTTCAAATTTCAAACCCATAAGGACCAAGATACCCTTTAGGTTGTTTGATGACCAAAATAACTCTCTTATATATCCTACTTACCTAAAAACAATTTTTAGGGATTCTTACTTCGAGAAAACAAAAGAATTGGCCAAAAACCGTTTGATATACTGTTTCGTTTCTAATGATCTATACAACATAAATTGAAATTTATGAAAATTTATGCTTCCAGAAACACTAACATTGCATTTGCTTTCTCAAAGCAAAAGTTTGTGCAAGTTGAGTTTAAGTAAAAAAGTTTAGAAAAAGATTTTCATGGAATCCATTCTAAACATAAAAATCTGCTAAATTCCTATTGACAATAAATATTTTCACTTACAAAAGCAAATTTTGTGGACCCTAAAATATTGTTCCACTTCCAAAATCAACCAAAATAATTTCTAGTATATTTTTCAAAGCCCAAATACTTAACGCCTTATCAAATGGGTTCTTAACTCACATAATTAAAAAAAAAAAAAACCCTTCATTCCCTTCTTTACGACTAATGGCTTATTTTATTTTTAAAAAGAAAAAAAAATTAAAAATATCATTGCATATAAAATCATGACATGAACTAACAGTATAAAAATAATTCTTTATCTATAAGGCTCATATAAGTGATTTTCGTATTGTTTGTTTGCTGCTATGTTGAAGACTACAATGAAGTCATTGGATCCTAATGGATTCACGTGTTGCCTTTGCATGATACCTAAGACTCATGATCAATCATCCATGATAACCTTTTAAAAGACGAAACATCATAAGATTATTCTCTAAACATGTATATAATATTGGAAAGCTAAGTTTTTTTTCTTCTAATTAACCAAATCAACTCAACAACAGATTCAATTACCTTCAAATTTGAATAATGCCGCCCCTTCTGCTTTCCTTCCTAACCTCTTTTGGCAAATATATTGGCATTCACGTCTTTGGATGACTTGGTCCCCAACCCACAAGTAGTCAACTCCATTTTTCTTCTTCTTCTCCTTCTCTCGCGCTCTCTAAGAGCTGAGAGATGAGCGCGTTGTTTTTGTCCCTTGCACGACATCATGCATGCCCCGCTGCCAGCTTGCCTGGACGTGAAAGGCCCTTCTTTTCTCATCTGTGTGCTGTGCTCTGCTGTTCCATGGCTTTACCAAGTCTCTGATCTCTTCGTTCTGTGCATTGCCACAATGTAAACGTGACCTGATGAACACGCTTACCATCTCATGAATTTCTGGGCTTTTGCGTAAAACTGCAAATAATAAAAATCTCGATCTACACCAACTTCTGGAGATCATATTAATAGAGATTGTCGGTTCATCTGTCCAGTGAGTGCTTGACACTTCATAGAGAAAGACGAGAACAAAAGTTGACCTAAAATATATGAATAAATAATTGATTGAGGTTTATTCTATTTGTCAATGTATTTTGTATAAAGCTGTCATCATAAACCATCTTCAGATTCATCTACGTTTCTGTTCTAGCTAGCTTCAGAGAAGGAGAGCTAGCTGACAAAGAAGGGAGAAGGATAAACACTGAGCTTAGGTTTGGGTTGGCATTAATGGCCAACTTGGGAAGGTTCTTCTTTGCACTTGCATTCTTCTCTCTGAATATTGCACTCAATCCGAGTCATGTAGATGCTTTTTTTTATGATTCTGTCTACTTTACCTGGGGAAGTGATCAAGCCAAAATTTATGGTACTGGTGATGATCTTGAGCTTGTGCTAACCAATTCATCAGGTATGTCGTCCCTCTATATATTGATAGTTTCATGGTGGACAGTTATTTCATATTATAGGACTGGTGCATGCCCTCTTCTGATATATGACTGAATCTGGAGTTTTGATAAAGCGTATCACACATCTACATATCTATATAGTTGAAGCATGAAAAACAATTTAGTCCTATATTGAAGCACTTAGCTGCTTCTCCTATTCTGCTAAATTCATTAATGGCTTCTTTTGGTTTGATTTGCAGGTTCTGGAATTCAATCTGATTACCCATACCTCTTTGGCAGTATGGAAATGCTGATCAAATTAGTACCTGGGAATTCTGCTGGCACTGTTACAGCCTACTATGTAATTAATTATCTTCCCATCTGAGCTTACACAACCTGGCCAAATTTGACATTTTGTTCTCTCATGAAACACTAGAAATTAATCTGGCTAACCAAATTCCAATCTAAATTTTGTGTTGTAGTTGTCTTCAACTGGTGATCAGCATGACGAGATAGACTTTGAGTTCTTGGGCAATCAATCAGGACAACCTTACACTGTTCACACAAATGTCTTTGCTAAGGGTGTTGGAGGCAAAGAACAGCAATTTAAACTCTGGTTTGACCCAACTGCTGATTACCACAACTACACCATTCACTGGAACCCAAGTGAAATTGTGTAAGTAATTCAAACCCAATTCACAGACTCAAAATTGTTTGTCTTAGGTGCTTCAATGTTGTTAATTTGGTCTTGTGGATTCAGGTGGTTTGTTGATAGTCTGCCAATCCGAGTCTTCAGAAACTATGAGAGCCAAGGCATTAATTATCCAAACAAGCAAGGAATGTGGCTTTATGCCAGCTTATGGGATGCTGATGAGTGGTGCACACAAGGTGGGCGTGTGACGACTGACTGGACCTGTGCACCATTTAAAGCAGAATTCAGAAATTTTAGGCCAAGGGCTTGCCAATGGTATGGAACAGACAGCATAGACCAATGTGCTGCTAACACCCCTTCCAATTGGTGGACAGCTCCTGAGTATAGCAAGTTAACCTACAGCCAAATCGGTCAGATGAACTGGGTTAGAGACAACTACATCATCTATAACTACTGCACTGATTATCAGAGATTCAACGGGAACATGCCACCAGAATGCAACTACGAGCAATATTAGAAGCAATCCCAATTCAAAGATTGATTCTCTGATGTCTGAACCATTATGCAATGCAGGAACCGAAAGAGAAGAATCCATTTCTGATGTTCCCCTACTGTTTGAATCACTTGTGCTTATGAATATGACCAATAAACAATTCTCTACTGGCTAGCCTCAATCTTCCCCGACTTCGTAAAATTTATAATTTTTCTGTGCCCATGCAATCTTGTGTTGTAGACCAAAACTTTGCAATAAGCTATTATTTGATTCTCAAATTTATAAGAACCGACCTCGTGGCTCTTTCTTGGGTTAAAATTAATTTTTATTGTCTTTGTTTATAACAGCTTTTTTAACAAACGTCCAGCACGTAATGATTGGATAGTCCTTTAGACCAGATTCATATACTAATATTTTTTGGACATTTCTATAGTGAAGATTTTGCTGGATTCAACTTCAGTGCTACTGTGAGCAAGTGCAGCACATTTAGTGCGCAACATTAAAGTATACCTCAGATTTTGCTAGTGTGCAACATGTTTTACTGCTACTATTATTATGTATTATTCACGTAGGCTTTTCAATAAATTGATCAACTTTTAGATCTGTGACAATGCTGACTTAAATGGACTAGCAAATTTTCCCAAAACATCATGTTAGAACAGTCACCATTGATGATATCAATGCTAGTCAATAGCCAACAACCTTTAAGGCTTTTACAGAAACATGAAGGATATATGGTATTCCACCTTATTTCATGGTGGGTAGTGTGTCCCCTAATCTATATTCAAGCACAAGAGCTCAACTTCTAAGTAGAGCCATTTTGTGTTTAAATAATCGATGTCAAGTCTTTGGATAAGTCATCACAAGGATCTTTCGCACAAAAACCTTAACTCTAACGGACTCTCATTACATGAAGTGATAAAACAACATAGGAGTTCAAAACCTAATTAGTTATATGCCATAATAGTCTATCAGCCAAAAGGCCTCTTCTAACATATGATATATAGCAGCTCAAAATGAATTCTACCTAGACTCAAAACTCTTGTATGGTTCAAAATAATTTGATTTCAATTACTTGTGAAACCTATCAATATTAGAGACCTTGTAACTTATCAGGTTTCCATGAATTTAAAGACACATAAGGATCCTTCTATAAGAATGGGTGTAATATATTGTTTGAAGGATATGGTGATAACCCTAAATTAGTGTGGAAGCATACAATGGAACCCCTCCATAATTTCTCTCCCTCTCCTTCTCTCTTTTTCACTCCATTTCAACAATCAATAATCAAATAAGTCCCAGATAGAGCCCTTTTCCTTTATAATCATCAATATCCAAATAGGTCATCAACAGACTATCTTAACCCAGCAACCAATGAGGCATTAACGATGAGCCAAACAAACCCTTTAAACGTAGCCAAACAGGGACGTACAGTTTGTGAAAATAATCTCACTGAGTCAACCGAGTGATCATTCGGCACAACAAGGTGGAATTGGTCGATCACTCTTGTCCAGTTCAAGTTTCCACTTTCCAGGCTACCTCATGATCATGCTTGTCCTGCAATTAATTAGGTTACTGGGCCGGTTGGTCCAGCTACTTATTTGGTTCCATTTTTTTTCTTCTGGAAAAGTTTTTGGTTACCACTACCGATTATAAGATATTAATAATAGGTCCTAGACAAGAGAAAGGCCGGTTTGAATTTTCTTCAATCAACAAAGACGTACATGCATACACGAAAAACTCCATTTTTCGTCTTCTGGTCTTGCTCTCTTTGATCAAAAGAATAATACTAAGAATTAAGAAAGGCTACCTACCACCTTATATATGTTCATCAAACATGCAAGCCTGTGTTGATTATGAAAGGAACAACACTAAAATAATTGATTAGATCTTTTTCACTTTCTTAAGTGCATGCTATATAAAGCTTTCATAAACCATCTTCAGATGCCGGAGCTTCTAGCAATTGTTCTTGGCTAACATAGAAGAAAAGGATATATATACTGAGTTTTTGGGTTGGCATAAATGGCCAAACTAGGTGGTATCTTCTTTACAGTTGTAGTCATCTCTTTGATTGCACTAGACCTGCAGAATCCTGTAGGTGCCACATTCCCAGAGAATGTCTATTTCACCTTTTCTTCTTTTTTTTGGGGTGGGGGGTGATCAAGCCAAGATTACTGGTAATGGTGATGATCTTCAGCTTGTGCTAACCAATTCTTCAGGTACATGTTCCTCTGATAGTATGCCAAGTAAACAATACATTTCTTGGTTGAGTTCTCAGTTTAGTTTATTAATAAATATGTAAATTCAGATATATTAGATTTCTAGAGTATACTAGTTTAAAGTGCATATTTCCTGTCTCAAATAATTTTTGGACTGGGAACATTTTTTTTATGGATGGCATTGACATGGTGCAGTGCCTCTCATTTACTCATCTTAATATACAATGGAGATGTCTTATTTTCCAATGCCTTCTAAGGCTCTGAAATTCAATCCGATCAAGCATATTTGGAGGTACAGAAATGCTAATCAAATTAGTACCGAAAATTCTGCTGCCACTGTTACAGCTTACTATGTAATTATTTTCCCATTTGATGTGGAAGGCTAGCCATGTTTGACATTTTTTCCTCACATACCCACTTTAGAAAATGTTATATCTGAAATAAAATCTGGCTAATTAAATTTCAATCTAAATTTTGTGCTGCAGTTGTCTCCAACTGGTGACAAGCATGTGAGATAGACTTTGAGTTCTTGGGCAATCAATCAGGACAACCTTACACCGTTCACACAAATGTCATTGCTCAGGGTGGTGGAGGCAAAGAACAGCAATTCAAACTCTGGTTTGACCCAACTGCTGATTACCACAACGGCACAACCACACCATTCACTGGAACCCAAGTGAAATTGTGTAAGTTCACACTTGATTCAAGACTCCAAAGTCCAAACTACGGCTTCAATGTTAATTTGAATTTTCTATTCTTGTTTCAGGTGGTTTGTTGATGGTGTGCCCATCCCAGACTTTAGAAACTATTTATGCGAGTCAAGGTATTGCCTACCCAAACAACCAAGAGTTGTGGCTTTATTCCAGCTTATGGAATGCTGATGACTGGTGCACGCAAGGTGGGCGTGAGAAGATTGACTGGAGCTGCATGCGCACCATTCGTTGCAGAATTCAGAAGTTATAGGCCAAGAGCTTGCCAATGGTATGGATCAGACAGCACATACCAATGTGAGCTGCCAACACCCCTTACCCCTGAGTAGAGCCAGTTAAACTACAGCCAAATTGGTCAGATGAAGTGGGTTAGAGACAACTACATGATCTATAACTACTGCACTGATTACCAGAGATTCAACTGGAACATGCCCACCGAATGCAATTTGCCACAACATTAGAAGCAAGTTCAAAGATTATTTCTCTGATGTCTACGTCATCATGCACGATCCAAAAGGGACATCAATTTCTGAAGTCCTCCTAGTGTTTGAATTTTTTATTTTTATAAATATATACGAGAAATAAATAATTCTTTATTGGCTACTTATTTGTATAGTCCATAGACTCCATACAACGAGTCTGGATCACCTCCCAGATTGGTTTTGATCACAAAATTAAAGGTGTGGTCTACTTGGTAAATATTAAAAATAAATAAAAATAGTTTTATCCAATGGGATCCACCCTGTTTCTTTGGTCAAAATTCGCTAAGGGCCTGTTTGGTTACATGAATCCAAAGATTTCAATATCAAAGTCAAGAATTATACCCGTTTGGTTGTAAAAATCTCTCCCATTGAAATCTGGAAATTCACCTTTTACACTCAAAAGGTGAATCCGATTTATGGGTTAGGGGGTGAAATTGTCCCAGGTTTCAAAAAAACTATACATTTGCACATTCATAAAAATCACGTCAATCAAATAGTTTTTTAAGAATGAATCCACATATTTCATTCCACAACCAAATATCTAATTTTATAAATTATAACTCCATAGATTTGAAATTTATATATTTGAAATCTCTAAATATTTAAAATCTCCAGACTCATGTAACCAAATAGACCCTAAGGGAGTACATTGTGCTCCTTGTAAACAAAGTCAATATCAACTCTCCCTTTCTTTAGTCAAAACCCATTAGGGGAAGTTATCTGGACATGTTCCTATTTTTGTGGTCAAAGTCCGTTATCCATATGACAAGTCTAGATTTGCTCTCCTAACGAATTTTGACTATAAAAATATGGGTAGGGCCACTAAGTAAATATAAGGAAATTAATAAAAATTGTATCTCTATTTGTAGAGAATACATGTGAACAGTCCAAACCCTACTTGGGTAAGCATGGAGTTCCAAAAGACCCGGCTGTTTTTTCTTTTTCAAATACTAGCGGCAGTCCAAATTCTCTCCACCCGGATAGCCTGTCCTCCCAGCCCCCCACCTACACACATAACTTGCCCCAGTAGACAGGCACACCCATATCAGTCAAATTTTTATTTATTTTTTGTTGGTGAGATATCAGTCAAACTTTGAAGGTGTGAAGATGGGAGACGCCTGCCAGGTGGAGAGTATCTACATTAGGTAAGCAATTTGATTTATTTTCCAAGAAAACTCAACACAGGCTCTGCAAATCTCATAAAATAGGTAAACAACGTCCATTACAAGCCAAGCAACATGGAGAATCTCTCTGTATGAGATACAACCTCTGATCTCCTGATACATTCATAGATTAATAACCATACATGTGATCAACTAGAACCCTAAAAAGGTTCTTTTGTTCTTTTAAATATTTTTTTAATCCCCATAAGATGATATGATTAACTACTTTAACTTGTTTATTAATCTTTGATTTGGTGTAATCCACCTGCAAATCTACAATGTTATCCTCAGCAATCAATGGGAGTATGTTCTTCATATTTCTATAATTTTGGTTTTAAAAAAAAAAAAAATTCTTCCGCAGTTAGTGGCATTCACGTCGAAAGGTTTCAAAAATGAGCTGTATTCAAATTCAAATCCTCCTTTCTCTCCTCGTCCAACCGAATTAAGCACCAACCGTTTATCTCTTTGGCCCTAACCGGGCCCATCTAGTTGATATACTGTCCAATGAATGACTGACAGGTGTACTTAGTCACATGGGTAGTAATTCTTGTGGATTTATTAAAAGACGTGAACTCCACTTTATTTGTTAGGAAGAAAGGACCACAGAGCTCTTACTCATCAAAGCTACCGGTCCGGTTGAACCTGAAAGAAAACCCTAAACCATGTGCTCTTCCTCAATCTATGTTTTTTGAAGCCGTTTAAAAACCATTTTCAGGTTGCATTCAACCTTCACTTTTTCTATCTTCAGAGGAGAATCTATTGTTCTTTTGCTTCTGGGTTAGCATGGCTAACCTTGGAGAAGCTCTCTTCTTTGCTCTTGCAATCTCTCTGGTTGCAATGAATCTGAGTTCTGTAGAGGCAACATTTCCAGAACATGTCCACTTTTCCTGGGGAGGTAATCAAGAGTTGATTGCTGGTAATGGTGAAGATCTTAAGCTTGTGCTAACTAATTGGACAGGTATGTTCATCTGCAGCACATTACACTTCAAAATTTTTTTGTCATTCTCTTCATCTTTCTGGAAATTGAAATCACTGATGAGGAAGATGGCCGGCCTTCTTAGAACTACATAATAGCATTACTTCATACCATGTAGGCTGGCTTTTACAGTAACAACCTGCAATAACATAACATGCAAATATTTTGATGTTTCAGTATAATGACTTGAAAGTTCTTAAGATTCCAGAGCAGTAAAGTTTAGGCTTTGTACATAAACCTAGTGTGTTTAACATATTAATTACAAGATGGGGGGAAAAAGAAGAAGAAGAAGAAAAGGGAACCGATCTGAGTCAAGTTACCATGACAATCAGGCAACCTGACTCGGACAATAAAGAAGGCATCTTGGCTGGGCTTTTGGTTGAGTTACCTGAAAACTATGTAAACTTGATTTGAGTCCTGGAGCTGACAAGTTTTAAGCACAGTTCCTCAGGCTCAAATAAGAATCTTTTTGGTATCACAGAGACCACAAATCAAACTCATGACCTCACAGTTCCCCTCTCATTTTCTCATACATCTGTCCTTGTTTTGGGGAGGGATTGATGAAAAATGATGGTACCCAGTCGCTTACAGTGACTATTTTGGATTTCCAATAGAAGTATCAGACACTGAGATGGTGCTGTCCTACCCAGTAATTCATAAGGAACCTGTAATGTTTTGGTCATTAAGCTCAATCTCATATTCTCATCCAATTCCTTGCTAACTTGCCTTGGTTTGGTTTGTCAGGATCTGGAATTCAAACAAAACATGCATACCTCTATGGCAGTATGGAAATGCTAATCAAATTAGTACCTGGGAATTCTGCTGGCACTGTCACAGCCTACTATGTAACTTCGCATCTCCAAAAATAAAACCAAATTTGATCTTTTCTCCACATACTTGAAATCTAGCTAAATTCCATTCTCAATTTTGTGCAGTTGTCTTCAACTGGTCCGAAGCATGACGAGATAGACTTTGAGTTCTTGGGTAATCTGACAGGAGAACCTTACACTGTCCACACAAATGTTTTCACTAACGGTGTTGGACACAAAGAGCAGCAATTTCAGCTATGGTTTGACCCAACTGCTGATTACCACAACTACACCATACACTGGAACCCAAATATGATTGTGTAAGTACCCTCAACAGGACCTGCCCAAGATGGTTGTTTCCATGCTTCATGGCACATCACCACCGTGTTCACTGCTGTTTCAGGTGGTTTATTGATGGGCTGCCAATCCGAATCTTCCAAAACTATGAGAGCCAGGGTGTTGCTTTCCCAAACAAGAAAGGGATGAAGGTTTATTCCAGCTTATGGAGTGCTGACACCTGGGCAACACAAGGTGGGCGCGTGAAGACTGACTGGAGCTATGCACCTTTCATAGCCAGATATAGAAATTTTAGGCCAAGAGCTTGCAAGTGGAGTGGACCAGTTAGCATCAGTGAATGCGCCATTGATACATCTGCCAATTGGTGGACATCCCCTGTTTACAGCAAGCTTAATTACAGGCAAATTCGTCAGATGAAGTGGGTCAGAAAATACTACATGATCTATAACTACTGCACTGATTATAGAAGATTCAACTGGAAAATGCCCCCTGAATGTTCTTTACTGGACTTATCCTTGGAAGAATATTAGAAGCAAGCAAAGAAAATATGGTTACCAAAACTGGGGCACCAAAGTTTGGATCCAAAAGATATGAATGAAGACTAGCCACCTCATATCGTTTGAATCATTTCATATTAAAATCCGTGTCAGCTGTATCTTCCCAACTATGTAGTAAATATTCTACAAATTTCTTTTTTTTTTCATTTTGCAGACCAAATTTTTTTGTGATCTTGGATTCTTGTACTACGGACAAGAAAGTAAAAGTATTTCATTTCTCAGTGCTGGGTAACTGCAACAACAGATTTTTCTGATGCAAGGAGAGAATGATAATATATCTTTGTAACTTACAGCACTTCTTGTCAAATGTTGATAGTGCAACAAAATATATAACATTGCTGTGAAAACCCCCAACGTTAATGATTTTATATGGATATGATTTTTTTTAATTAAAGAATTAGTTGATTGCATTGAAATTTTAACCCTTATATCAAGTTTTTTAGCTTTCAGTTTAGAAAACAAATTCATGCTGACTTTAAATATTCGATTCCATTCCAGACCAAATCATTAAAATACAACATTATTTCACAGTTGACATTCAATTTTTTGGTAGAATTTGGTGGTTAGCATTTAATGTTTGGCATTGTGGGTTTCCACTATTAGTCTTCATGAAATCTCTCCCCTCCTCCTTCACAATGTAGAATGAAAAAGCCTACAATATGAAAACTTAAAGCTAGAACCTAGAAGTATGTAGGTACTCTCTCTCACTCAATAGAAAGTTCTGTACTTTGTTACCAATACTATTTGTGAGATCAACACAACATCACACTGAATTTGGCAACAACCTTCAAGTCATTGAAAGAATTTCCAGCGACATTTCAGATAAAAAGGTGAGGTAAGATTACATTGTCCTATTTCAAATATAGTTGAGTTAGTTCCACACTTATTCTTAGGATTGGATGCAAAACTGTCTATTGAATCTTTAACATAATTATAATTCAACACATTTACATCTAACCAAATGATACTTAGCAATCAAGGTTCTACACACATCAAATTCTGATTTGTTCATATCTTGTAATTGAAAGTTGGAAACAAATTAATCTTAATAAGGAACCCAATTGAGTGATCATCATTAGCTGTCAAGTCTCCAAAACATGAGATGCTACATATAAGAACAAGACATTTCTTGGTTGATTCTCGACTGAATCAATGGCCCACAATTTGTTTTACCCAGGTACTTTGGACTACCAAGTTCTAGAAAACAAGGCAGATAAAAATGAGACAAATATGGGGGGGACATGTTGCTGCTTTTGTGCCACTCATGATTCATAAAAAGACTCTGCTCATCTTCAAGCTCTGAACTGTAAAAACAATCACTAGCCAAGGTACCTCATTCCCCCCAGCAAATTTGCCCTGTTTGTTTGATCAGGCTCTGGAATAAAATCAAAACAAGCATTCCTCCACAGCAGTAGAGAAATGGCACTCAAGCTAGTACCTGGGAATTCTTCTGGAACTGTTTACAGCCTACTATGTAACCACAAAATTGAATATACTGAACCCAAGTTGATGTTATTGTCACACTTCAAACAGCTAATTTATATCCTTTATTTGAGTAGTTGCCTTCCTCCAGTCCAAAGCATGATGAGGTAGAGCTTGTGTTAATGGGGAATCTATCAGGAAGAACTAACAATACACCCCCCCCCCCAGAACATTTAAATATAGGGTAATGGCAGAGGAATCAACTTTATGTAGGGTTGTTAAGGTACACTTGTTTAGGAAGGAAATTCATGACCTCATATTGAGATTTATATAGAAAATGTATTACATATCAAATAACAACTATATGCTTATATACAGTATCAACGATATCTAATAAGACACTGGAAATGGAACTGGGGTGAAAGAACTCGACTCCAAGAAAGGAGATGGACAAGGAATTTGTTCCATCAAGAAACCCCATAAAACCAGGAACTATGTATTCCTTATAAATAGGAATGAATCCCACCCCCATTTGTAATGTAATTTTGAGAAAGAAAGAGAGAGAGAGAGAGAGAGAGAGAGACCTTTTTAGAAAGAAAGGTATTGCAACACCTCAGTTGTGTGAAAAGTTTCTTTGTTCTTAGTACAGTTCTATTTTTATCCAGTTCTGTTTCTTGTGAGTATATCTTTGTCCCCATAAAACCAGAACTGTGGACAAGGATTTGTTCCATCAGGAAACCCCATAAAACCAGAACTATGAACCAGGGGTTGTAACTGTGATCCCCAAATGAGGTAATTATCAGAGGATAATTTGATGGACAAATGGTGGTGAACATTTGAGAATGAGAGGAGTAGAATCCAAAGCTTGAAGATCAGAAGGCAGAATCAGAAGCCACTGTTGCAGAGTACAGCAGCAAGAAAACACAGTGACTCGAGCAAGAAACAAGAAATGTAGAGGAGAGAGAGGAATCGGGGAAGAAAATTAGGGAAGTAGAAGACCCTGTTAAGGTACACATGTTTAGGAAAGAAACTCATGATCTCATATTGAGATCAGTAATATATTTATATAGAAAATATATTACATATAATATAACAACTATATGCTTAAATACAGTGTCGACAATATCTAATCCCTAATAAGAGTTGAACCAACAGATTATTACAACTACACCATACCTTGTTACCCAGACCAGATTGTGTAAGCTGTTCCACGGGGACTTGATAGAGCATTTGTTTCACTAATTCAGCATCCATCGATAAGATGTTTATTCTTCTTTCACCCAGTTCATTGTTGGGCTTCCACTCCAAGATTCCTGGGATTATGAGAGTCAGGGCAGCACTTACCCAAGCCAGCAAGGAATGAAGGTTTAAACCAGTAATTTTAATGGCTGATTACCAGGGCAAGATGGGCATGTGAAGATTGAAACTAAGCACCCTTAAAATCTAGAGGTTTAGGCAAAGGGCTTGCAAGTGCAATGAAACAGTAAGCATCAGCCAGTATGCCTCCATTTCCCTCATCAACTCGTGGAACCTCCCCATTAAAACTTATAGCTGTGATACTTACATAAAAGGTTCGATGGGCACATGCCCACTGAACGTCCTTTACTGCAATACTAGAAGCAAGCAAAGAAAGTGTGGTTCCAAGTCAAGACATCTAAGTTTGTTAAAAGGATATGAATAAACTTGTGTTGGCCATATCTTTTGAATTGTGTCCACTTTTATAAATAATGAATGGATTTTTAGTGGTTATATATATCTTTCCAACTTTGAAGCATCTATTAGTAAAGAGTAAGAATCCACAAAGAACGAAAATATAAAGCTGGGAACAGAAAACCTCCAAAGGTCAATTGAAGCTAGATGTTAAAATGGTCTTTGAAGCCCAGGAGGAAATGGTTCAGGAGTGTCATGAGAGATGTGGAAGCAGCCTGCCATTCTGTACTTTCTGCTCAATGGAGATATGTGTAACTCAAGAAAAAGGGTAAGGTTAGCAACCACATGAACATGGTTGAACTACAATCCCCAACAGATTACTACGGTAGAAGTTTACCATGATCAAGATCTAATATGCAATACTACCACCCATTCTGTCATCTAAGTAGCTCATCCACCTTGGTTCAAACCACATCCAAGGTGTCTGCAAAGCAAATCACAGTATTGTCGAAGAAACTGTATTGCACCCAACAGAGATAGGTGAGCATTTAAATGTGTAAGGAAGATGGTTGACTCTTAAAAGGTCTAACCTTGGGCAACTTGACAGAAGAGCAAGCTTGATAATCAGAATTCCCAACCAGCAAGTCTTAGAATGAATAATTCCCTCAATGTTGAAGTATTAAAACAAACCAGAAAGAAGAAATTAGAGGATGATCCCATAAAAACTGACAGACTCAGATAGTGAACCATGTCAGATTCTCTTGGTTAACGAATTTAAAGCAGAAAAATGAAGACAATTATACATGAAATTAGGACCTGTAAGGAATAATAAAGAAGATTAACAAGGGAGATAGCTACAAATCCAAAATGCTTTTGCATATTAATAAAAATTCTTATACAAACACTGAGATCAATTCTACAAGAACCCATTAGATCTTCGTCACATAATACAAAACCAGACACCCAAAACAATGAGAAATGTACCAAACAAAGCAAACCCAACATGGGTCTCCTCTCCAAGAAGCATAGCCGATATTGCAGTCGCCGCAAAAGTCGTAGCATTGGTCACAGGTACTGCAAGGGATATGGGGCTGTCACTCAGAACAGCGAAGAAAGTCGCAGAGGCCGATAGATTTAACAAGAAAGGAACAGAGTACTGCCAAACTAATAGGAGTTCTACCCAATTTTTCAAATGCCCAAGTAGCCGTCGATGGAGTTGAGGAAATCGCTGAGGCTTTGCCGAAGAAGACTTGAGCTTTTGATCCCAAATGAGAGCACCTTTGCGCATCAAAGCGTTTGTAACCCCCCAAACTAGGCCTATTGCAATCATCTTCTCCACATCGCGGCCCATCTCCTTCAACTGGAACTCCTCGACGCCTCTTCAGTACCGATTAACTGTTAACTCGCGAAAGGCCACAGTATTGTAGGAAGAGAACACTGCCAGGTCGCGTGCCGCCGTGCCGTGCGCGACCTACTCCTAGAGCAGGCCAGTTACGAAACTGGGATCCTCTTTTTCTGGTCAGTCTCATAGCCCAGTGATGGAAAGGGGAGCCTGGAGCCAGATCAGTTCCCTCTTATGGCTCACTAAGATATAGGTGGGTTCCATGCGGAGCACATTGTTCTCTCTAGGGAGATGATCTAGGGATTTTTGTTCGAGCGTAGGCATTAGATTTGGACACGTAGCCATGGAGATAATCAACGACTCTGATTTACTTGATTGAATTTTATAAATAAATATAAAAAATCTTAAATAATACAATTATTTACCACATAAATTTTCAAATATTGGCCATTTGCAAGAAAACTCAGATGTTATCAAGCCCTGCAAATGGCGAGCTCTACCAAAGCTTCAAATCTTAACCACAATTTCCCACAGAACATAGAACACCGAATGAGAAAGAAAATTAATATCAAACCCTGATCTTGAATCTCAACAATAGATGAGTTTTTCTTTCAGCATATCACTAAAAACCTGGACATTTCTACTTCAATTTAATGTTGAACCGAAATTTTCATTTGTTGCTTCTTTTTCTTTATCTATCTTGTTGTTTTCTTAGCTCTCAACTCTATCTCTGATTTTTAGTATTATCGTCCATTATTGACTCAAGTTTCAAAATGGTGATCACCCAAAGGCTTTCAGCCTGATTCCAACAAAAGAAGTCGGGGGAACATTGTTGGCTTGGAAACCGAAAGCGTATCAATTAGCTTCTGCTAAATCTGTGCCAAAAAAAGCTCAAACAAAAAGGTTCTTCTAGTTAGAATGGGTCACCGAAGATGAAAAAGTAGGTTAGAGCTTCACCTGAAGGAGAAGAAGATGGAAGAGAGGATGATAGTTGGGTTAGGGTTTGGTTGAATCTGAATCTTGGCCTCTTTTTTTTGTAAATTTTGTTTGAATGAAGGTGTGTCGTGAGTGTAAATTTGTAAAAATTTAGAACCTCAAACAAAAAGGTAGTTAATTGAAATCGTTAGATCAATACCTCAACACATGTCGAAAACCTGGGCATGCGTGGACCATATCCACACAGTGCCAACAAAAATCCCTGCACCCCAGACTTTGTTGTGGCATGATCCTCGGTTTTCAAGTGGTCCAGTGATGCCGATTTGGCGGTTCTCGCCTTGGGTAGGAATCCCTTGCTGAGAGTTGCTAATTTGTATGGTGATGATGAGGGCTGAGCGTTGCGGGGCCACGTTGGGGCTGGGGTCATGGGCCCCGGATTTTTTGAAATTTTAAATATCCTTGTGTTTTATCCTTATTTCTCTAACTTTACATTTGACATACCACTATTTGGCCCTTCCACAAATTAAAAATAAAAATTTAAGATAAAGATGATGGATACAAATATCATCCTAATTAATCATTATCTAATAGTTATCATTAAATCCTAGTTTTAAGGAATAAAAGGTTAAATTCTAATTAAAAACTTAGTCACTCTCCATCAATTTTTCCCTATATATTCTCTTCTATTCTCATTCTGTTATAAATAATATTTATTATGGATGTCCATTCCCCAAAGGGTCTCCAATGAAGACCAACCCCGATGCAAGGGAAACCACCTCTCATTACCATAGTCATTTCCCACTGCCCTCTACTTGGGCCGCCGTCCTTCCATATCAATACGGGCGATTTTGTTTTCCGGGCCCCCTAAGGCCTCCAATTCGGCTCTGTCCCGCTTTTTTCTCTTTATTCTCATAACCATCTCCTATTTATTCTCTCATTTTTTCTTTTTTTTTTTTCTTCGCACGTCTCACAAAATATTGGAGTAGTTAGCAGACTTTGGAATTTTCTTTAAATCTTCTCCACACCATGTATTTACTATGTCTTTCTCAAATTATTCATTTATCTCTCTCACAATAACGATTTTTCTATTAATTTACCTAATTTCTATTGTGGACCCCACGTTAGAATATAATAATATTTTTTGAGATGGGACCCACAGTGAGTTTCACATTAGCCCACGTATATTCTTCCCCCATATTCAATCTTGACTCCGCCCCTGAGTGTAGCTGGTCAAATTCGTCCATGTTAGATTAGATTTTGTCATAGTGGTTCAATTGGTGCATAGTGAGACTTTTGCCCCTTGGTACACGCTCGGACTACTTGAGGACATTGACATGGTTGCTGGTGAGCTTGTTGGCTTCCCCATTACTCATCACGTTCATGAAACAAACCTTTGTTCTGTTTGTGCTCCCCCAATGGCCTACAACCACAATTTATGTGGGGCCCACAAATAAAAAATAATAAAACATTAAAAAAACAAACCCTATTACTCTAACCCTGTTGGCCTTCTGTAATTTGTGGATAACAGATGTCAGGAGAGCATAGAGTGTTCTATGTCGGGAGAGACAATCCGGACTCGAGATAAAAGATTTTTGAGAGATGTAACATCTCTATAGTCTATTAATATAAAGTCGACTAGTTACTAAGAAAAAAACTTACTTTATTGATCTTACTGTCTCTACTTACCACTATTCGCATAAGCATATCCACAATAATAATCGAATTAAATTGTGAAAAAACTTGAAAATTAGTATTTCAGTAAAATCTCAGCGGATCCCATGAGGCTATGAAAACCTTTGATCCTATGAGAATTTATTTATATGAATTATGATGGCACAAAAGTTAATTATATAAGTCATTTTCTATTCATTTTCATTGTCTAGTGATCATTTTGATTGCTTTTTGGTGAAAGTTAGACATTACATCTCAATTTTAATTCACAACCATCCACATTAATCATGCCATCCTTAACTTCAAGCATGAACTAGGAAGTAGGAATATCATATCTGTTACGTCCAAAAACAGAGATCAATACCCATACAATTTAATGATGTCAAAACCCTGAAAAAAAATTTGAATTCAATTAAATAGTAAAATAAATATAGAATACAAAAGTTAATTTTAGATGCCATTTATTTTGAAATGAGTGTTTATGCAATTCAATTATAAAATATAAAATTAAAATATAGGAGTGTTCATGCAATTCAATTATAAAATCTAAAATATATTACGTTAGCTCAGTTTGCAATGACGAAAGCCTTTCAGTGGATGTCAGGGTTTGATCTTACGTGATGATATATGTAATACTTCTAGAATTGTAAAAGGATAGTCATAATCCACCTCCGAATTTGTATTTATATTCATTTAAGAAGGTTCGTGTCTGGATTTTTTTCTTATTGGAAAATATTTGTATCTGACCGGTAAGTAACCGGATTCGGATTTGGATAATTGTTTATCGGATTGGATATCTGGATAAAAATTTATCCGAATATAGTAAAGTATTCAACATTTTCTTCATCTGAAAATTGATGATAATCGGATTCAGAAATCGGAAATTATCCGGTTAAATAAAGTATTAAACAATTTTCTCTAAAAAAGATCACAATCGGATTTGGAAAGTAATAATGGAAATTGAATAATCATCAATCAATAATTAGATAGTTGATCGGATATTCAATAAAGTTCTGGATTCGAATTTGGATGCATTATCTAAATTTATGCCGGATTCATATTTAGATAGCGGTTTTGCTATTCGGATTTGGATGCTGGTGTATCCGAGCCGAATTCGATCCGTTTACATGTCTAAATACTTATACCCTCTTTTTTTCAGTAAATTAATATAAAAGTACCTTTTATGAGAAAACAAAAAATTAAAATGTAAAGCAAAATGTGTCCTTATTAACCAATAATTTTGAACGATCAAAATAAAGTTGTTGTGCTCCATCCTTTGGTTATTGTGGTGCAACGTGGATCTCATGTATTCCCCAAAATGGAATGGCATATACTCGCCCAAATGTTCTATTTTCTAATGCAAACCTAATAATTTTTTAAGTCATTTTCACATGTTGAAAGCATGTAATTAATTAATTAATTTTTTTTTTTTTTTGGGTATGATGCAATTAATTAAAGTTGATGGAAATGACTTTGATTTTTTATGTTGTTAATCCATTAAGTCTACCTAGCTATCCAATAGTTATTTGACAAATACATGTCACATTTTTTCTAAAAGTCGTGGGCCACATTGATAAGTTTATTACTCAAAGTGATGTAATGTAAACGCAAAAACCCTTTTGAAACTGATTAATATGCAACCATCACATTTTATTCATGTAATACCAACATTATGTTATTTGGGGTGAAATATTGATAATTATTTTTTTCTTCTTTCTAAAAACCCTTGATGGGTAGAAAGAAACATTTTAGTTTTCTCTTTTTTTTTTTTTTTTTAATATAAAAATGTCAACAAGGTTCATGAGAATAAATAAGGTTTTTCATATAATAAGTCTTCTATGAGGTTTTGATTCCCTCGAACTCCTTGTCCATCCAAATTCCTCTAACCTCATAAAGTAGGGTTGAATCCCATATTTGGTATCATATTGGGATGGAGAAAGCCGTCACTTCACCACCTAAAGCGTGTGATTGGTACAATTTGGAATAGATAAGAAGTTAATTTGAGACTGATTGATGCCAACTATCTATAGCTTGATTAGTTTGTTTAGGGACGGATTATGGCTTGTTTAAGTATTGATTATAACCTACTTAGTTAATTACAAGTCTTGTTGTAGTCCAAATAACTCATTGCCTCGAGCTTGATAACTTACCAACTAGGTTGTTCATTAAATAGAAAGGTCTCCATATGGCCTACAAGACTCAATAATTACTTGAACAAACTGGAACCATGGAAAGCCCTAAGTCGGAGGGAATAGATTAGATCACTTCTCATTACTTGGCAATTTGATATGACCATCTGGAGCCCACACTAGGCAGTAGAAACAATATTGTTTGAGATGCAGAAGGTCTTTTTGTTGCAGCAAAAACTGTGGCTCGCCGTGGTTTTTCAACCATGAATCTTAAATTGAAAGCAATGTGTCATCGCTACTTTTTTCACTACTGCTATACGACTTAATTGCATATAGACTTCTCAAATTGTCAACCAATGATTCGATCCCTTAATTGGGAAGTTAAGTCCTTAGATGGACTTAGATTGGATTAATAAAAGTCTAGGACAAGACATCTTAGATTTGATTGCAAATTTCTAGTCTGTTCAATTCATATATGTATATTGGTCTTTAAATTTCCAAGAAAGTTACTTAGCTAAAGGCTCAAAATCATATAAATTTTATCGTGTGTCATGGCATAAAGGGGCTTTATAAAGCTAGGGGATGGAGATATTAATATGCCTCAGCAAGAGTCGAATCCACGACCTCTTCACGAAGAGATATTGATTTCACCACTAGTCACTGCACCATTGAAGATTGCTGAAGCAAAGTGTGGATTTTTTTTTGGTAAAAGTGTAAAACAATGTGTGAGACTTTTCTGTGAATACCAGAAAGTGAGGGATTAGAATGCAAATAAAATTGCTCACGGGAGTTCCACGGTAATTCGGAATACATCACAGATTTCCTCACTTTGGATATGTATCTGTCTCTCTCCTACTCCACCTTGTCCGGATTCCTGTTTACTTTATCCACCTAATTCTTCTTCTTGGGCCAAAATATAGCGTTTGTTGACGGAAAAAATACAACTTCAGGTTGAAATGACAATAATATCCCAAACGAAATCCTTCTATTATTGTCGTTTCTTAGGGTGTTTTTGTCCTTTAACATCTCCCAGACTCGCACGATCACAATATAGTTGACTAGTCAACTTCTGGAAAAGAACCCGTCTTTTTTTTTTTAGGGTTCGAGATTTTACAAAATTACAGTGACTACCCCTTGCGTTACAATAGTTAATTTATGCACAACTCACGAGACTCGTATGGGAGAAGAAGCCTTTCGTTGATATATTTGGCGTAATACTAGAAATTCCATTCCATATCCAAATTTTCTGAAACTGCTTCTTCGTGTATCGTCAGTTGTGTGTGGTTTTGTGGTTTCGGTTTCTCCAAGGAGAGAAAGAGAAGCAAAGACATCCTGTCCTGTTATTAAGAAGATCGTCTCTCACCGAATTTTTTTTTCTCTTTCAGAGTTCTTCGCCTTCCAAATACCTAGACTCTGAAAACCCTAGCACCGTTTGTTTTCTAAGGTTATAGAGTTCTTATCGATCGATCGATCGATATAGGAAGTCAGAGATAGGGAGTTTGGGAAGGTGGGGGGCATGGAGAGGATAGTTGGTGAGAAATACAAATTAGGTCGTAAGATCGGAAGTGGATCTTTTGGAGAAATCTATCTCGGTTAGTGTATACGTCTGTGTTTCATCTGCTTCAGTTGAATACTTGAACTTCTTAATTTTTGCTGATTTTTGTGGAATTTGTTCTTTTGCAGCGACGCATATCGATACTTATGAGATCGTTGCAGCGAAGATCGTAAGTATTCGGTTCATGTCTTAAGATTGATAGATCGTGACCTGATAATGAGATTTTCTCTGTTCAACGTGCTTCCTTCTTTGGTCGATTCGTTTGACTGGGGAGAGATACCTTTTTCCTTTGCGTTGTAATTTCGACCCGATGATATCCAATTACTAGAGGAGGAAGGACGATTAATCAGGGATTCGTAATTGTACCTCTTGTTTCCTGCTTTTTTTTTTTGGTGGTCCATCACGTTCCGTGCTAATTCCTTTTGTTAGTACTCGATCTTTTCTAGTTTCTTATCCAAAACCTTTGCCTCCTCAATTACTTGGCTTGAGCAATTGTTGCTTTATAGAATTCCAGCATAGTGCTGCCGGATGGGTTACCCTTTTTTTCCCTCGGTATTCTGGGGGTGCTTGCTTAGATGCATGAGAACTCTCTTCTTTTTATGGAGGAAGGTGGGGATTTGGCTTAGTGTCTATATCTTTGTAATGTCATGTGACAAGTTTCCTAATATATATTGATGGTTCTTCTTCCCCATAAGCATAATGGGCTCATAACAAACAAAAGCAATATCTCAGAGTGTTACACTTTCTTTTACTATGTGTTGATTATTTGTATAACTTTTTTAACTGTTATTTTGGATTGAGTATGGTGCCTTTTTATTCCTTTAGGAAAACGGCAAGACAAAGCACCCGCAGCTGCTTTATGAAGCCAAGCTGTATAACATTCTTCAGGCAGGAAGTATGTGTTATGTGCAGGAACTTTCTCTGTGGCAATGGTCTTCAGCTTATAATTGTGTTTTAACACATTGTTTGTGTTACTTATTAGGTGGTATCGCTACTATAAAATGGTGTGGAGTTGATGGGGAGGACAATGTCCTTGTGATGGACTTACTGGGACCAAGTCTTGAAGATCTATTTGTCTACTGTGGAAGAAAATTTTCGCTGAAGACAGTTTTAATGTTGGCTGATCAGATGGTAAACTTAATTCTGTTCCTTTTTTTCCCTTTTTTGGGGGGGATTTCAAAAAACGTTATGCTAATGAGAGCATTTTTTTTCCTGCCACATATAAATTGATTTTGTGAGCTGGAACTTGTTACATAAATGGAGAATAATTTTGAAAACATCTGGAGCTATTTTGAATGTCCTGATTCTGTTTAAACATTATTTAATCATAACTTAAAACCACATCCTGAAATGGTAAAACATTTCATATTAGGATGCCTTTTTATTTGTTACAGTTTTCATTTTTGTATTTATGGAGCTTGAAACTTACTTCCAGATGAAAAATGCACAAGTAACTATAGACTTGTTTTTTGTTAACTCCAGATTACAAGAATTGAGTACGTGCACTCTAAAGGATTTTTACATAGAGATATCAAACCTGATAACTTCCTAATGGGTCTTGGTCGGAAAGCAAACCAGGCAAGGATGACAGATTTATGGTGGATAATTTGTTGTAATTTGATTATTCAATTTATTGCGACAATATCTTCTTTTCCATCATTCTTCTGATTGAATATCTATATATTTCAGGTTTATATTATTGATTTTGGCCTTGCTAAAAGATACAGGGACTCCACAACTAATCGTCATATTCCTTACAGGTATTGTGCACTATGCAACTTGGAATCCTATCTTGCTTCGTATCCGCTAGTCAGTCTTTGATCACAGACTAATCTTTTCTTTGGAGCCACTAAGGTTCTGTTATTGATTGCCTTATGATGCTTGTTGCAAATATCCAATAACTTGGTTATGCGCCTTGCTTTCTCTTACAGTTTTTTTACATGATACTATAATAATATCATTGAGGGCTATGCAATTAATCAGAATCCTAACACCTGGAAACAATGGCATCTCAGTTAATAATTTGAAATTATGAAGGGAGAGTGGCAGAATTCTGAAAATCTAGATGGGTTAAAGAGCTATTTGAGATTTGGTGAGAAGAAAGGGAATTAATATTTATTTGGGTGGGGCAAACTAGGAAGCAACTATAATGGATGGATTGGATTTGAATTAGTAGGAAATATAGGGGCATTAAAGGGAAATAAAATAAAATTGGGCACAAAATATACTCACCTTTGGATCTAGAGAAGCCATGATGATGTTCAAGAGGACAACTTAACTTGCAGCCTTTGGAATCTGTCTCAAACAGTTGTAAAAATATCCGGATTTATTTGTTGTCTCCCTGAATTGAGCTGTATTTTAAGAAATCAACTCTGTCTTTCTCTCGATCAAAATAATCTTTGATTCTATCATTTTCTGAAACGTAAAAACAAATTCAACTCTAATTGGAGTCTTATTTTTTTTAATAACTTTTAGCATGAATTAAAAACTTATAAATTATCGCTGAAGAATTCAATAGCTAAATGCATCAGCAAGGGACAAAATGTTTAATAATCTTGATTATTTGGTTTTTGCTGGTTCACGTATTATGGTACTGTGATTACATATTCAGATATTCTATTTTAATGGGCATGGTCACGTTGTTAGTTTGATTCAAATGCGTTGACCATGATTGATATATCAGCTCTTTTACTTCTGGACAGGGAGAATAAAAACTTAACTGGGACTGCCCGTTATGCTAGCTGCAATACTCATCTGGGCATTGGTAAGTAAAAGTTGGTTTGTTAGTTTGGTTGAAGTTTTAAGTATGATTCCTAATTTTGTTCTGTTCTGTCCAGAGCAAAGCCGGCGAGATGACTTGGAATCTCTTGGTTACGTCTTGTTGTATTTTTTGAGAGGAAGGTAGGTGCTTAATTCTGACCTGAAGTTTTTTGAACATGCCAACTTGTGAAGTTCAATAATCCACCTTTGTGGGGACATTTTACTTCTGATCAATATATGTGTCCATTATTTGAGTCAGCTTAGATAGTTAGGATATGATGCATTTACGCTGACCTTTGTATGATTTCTTGTAGCCTTCCATGGCAAGGTCTAAAAGCTGCCACAAAGAAGCAAAAATATGACAAAATATGTGAGAAAAAGTTATCAACTCCCATTGAAGTATGTATATCTGTCTTCATTAAATTTAAAATTCTGTTCTAACTGTATGTTATATTGGTGTGAAGTTGACTGAACACATGGTCATCTTTTCTCTAGGTTCTTTGCAAGGCTCATCCTGTCGAGTTTGCATCATACTTTCATTACTGCCATTCTCTGACATTTGATCAACGGCCTGATTACGGATTCTTGAAGCGCTTGTTTCGTGACTTGTTTACTCGTGAAGGTACGAAAAGACCTAATCTCTGTTTTGAAATTCTTATTCTTTCCTCTTGTATTGACTCTTAATACTTAGTTTATAGTTCTCGTAGATATATTACGATGCTTTGAATTGAGCTTTTCTGAATCTATAATATCAAATGCCACTATTTTGTGAACCAAAGTATTCTTATTCTAATTATGTTGGGTCAAACCCCTGCTCTTACTTTGTTGGTTTCTGATTGTTAAACTGTGTTTTGTTTGTTAGAAGATGAACTGAAAATAGTCTGCCCATTACATTATTGGTACTTATGGAGACTGCCAATGTTATATTTAATACCTGGATCTTCTGGAGAAGATCTTATGGGCTTCTGGATGTTTTGGGGGGAAAGATGACTATGGGACTAAGCAGTTCATTCTCATTTGGTTATTCTCTTTTTTTTTTTGGGGCGGGTGGGGGGAGCTGCAGATATACTAAGCACTCAGTGGTGACATTACTTTATATTTCTTTCTGCTGAAAATTTAATTGTTGACCTTCATATTTATAATTTATTTGAGGTTCTGCTACAGTCTGCAGTTTCATGGCTTGGAGGAGGGATATTAGTGGAAACATGAATTTTTTTCTTCCTGTTTTATTTATATATATAGGGGTGGGGGGGGGGGGTTTCCTATTAGAAATATTGATATTGGTGATGCTACGATTCTTAGTCTTAGGGTGTCAACGGGCAATTTTGTTAAGTTTGGCATTTTGGTTAACGTTTGCCCTTTTTTGTTTCTATCATTTCAATATTTTGCAATGTTAGTCCTGATGTTGCTTTTGTTACCTATCTGACAGGATATGAGTTTGATTATATATTTGACTGGACCATTTTGAAGTACCAGCAAGCACAAAAGACAAAGTCTCAGCCTCGACTATCTGTTAGTGTTTCCCAACATTTATAGAATGAGTCCCCCTGCTCCGAAAATAAAATAAAAAATAAAATCTTGAGCTTCAGATCAATCCATTGTTTTCTCCTGTCTGTTTTCATGGTTGTGGTCTGATGAAGATGTTACCATATTGCAGCCGGTTTCTGGTGGGAACAGCAGTAGAGCAATGCCTATGGATGTTGACAAGAATCAAGGTAAGGTATTTTCTTAACAAACAGTATTTACTGAGCATGAAATGAGTGAAGGCAAACAGTATTTACTGAGCATGAAATGAACCAAGCTTTTGGAAAAGATGACATTTATATATATCTAATGGCAGGAGGAAACAATGCATCACATTCAGCTGAGGTAACAGGACGAGTAATATCAAGTAATGCTGCACGTCCTGGGGTTCGAATGCAATTTAAATCTTCAACAGAAAAAACTCCTGCTGCTGAAAGTAATGTAAGTCATGTTATAGTGGCTGTGCTTTTATTACATAATCTTCCTAGTTCCTATTGGCATTATTTATTGAATGATCAGTTCCTTCCTGTTTTAAATAATTTATAGGAATTTTTTCTAATGTTTATTAATGGATTTTGATGTTTGCAGGCAGCGAGTAACTTTGCTGAGAAGTCCCAAATGGCATCTTCTTCATTTGCACTACCAGGTGCTTTCAAGAGAAATACTCCAAAACCGATGGTGTCTGCTGAACCTTCACATCTTGGTCATGGGTTTGGTAGCAAAATTGGTCCTTCAAGCAGTTGGCTTCCTTCCCTACAACGCAATTCATCTGCCAAATGATTGGTACGGGAGCCATATCTGATCAAAACTTGGAAGTCACATTACCCCCTTTTTGTGTTTGAAGCCACCCAGGTTTTACCAAACAGCTCATCTTGAATCTTAGTCTTATATAAACACTATGAGTTGAAGCCTTTGACTCAAATATAAGATGTTGAAGTTATTATGGATTTACTTTTGTAGTTGCATGTTTATCATGTATATGTTTCATTAGTTCAATATGCAGTTCAAAAAAATGGGGCGTTGATAAACTTCTGGTTTCTGACACATATTTCCCCTGCCCTGAGTTTTACGTGTTGATGGTTGGGAAGATGCAACATTCATACATTTTTGTTTGAAAGCATTTCTCATTATGTGCATGGGTATCAAGTAGATATATCACTACATTGATCATTGTAATTGTTGTTCCTGAAGTGAAATTGTAATATTTAAAATGTATTGGTGCACTGATATTGTGTTTGATTAAATATAGCATTATTCATAACAATGCAATGTAGTCAAGTATATGGAGGTTTTTGCTTGTGCAATATGCAACATATTGAATTGTTTGTAAGTTTGTTGCTGTACTTAACTGATTGTTTACTTTTTTTGGCAGTGATGGATGTGGAGAGCAAATTGAAGACAAGCTAACCCGGAGTACATCTGGTGCAGTTCTGACTGCCAAGAAGTTATTGTTTCTCGGTCTCCATCTATCACTGTATGCTGTAGCTCTCTTAAGGTGACTACAGACACATTGGATGATGCTAAATTGGATCTACTCGAAAGCTTGGTAGCTGTTTCGTACGTACATAGATGGTTCTCACCAGGCTAGGGTTTTATGGTTCTTTGTAACATGGATGACACATCAAGTGTTTTTATTACCATTCTTGCTGTTAATAGATCATACAATTCCCATTGTGCTATATGTGGTTGTTTTGACAGTGTGTATTTCATTTGATTCAGGATAATGAGTTGCATTAGTATACTTGTTGGTTTATTATTTTGGATCAAAGCCTTGGATGTTCACCTGGATCAGTTTTTACCTATCAAGTTCCTCAGTTTCTGAATAAAAGACAGTAATCTAGTGTTTCAGGTGCCAATATTTCATGCTTACTTCATGGCGCTTTTGTCAGGTACTGGCATGCCCTCCAAGAGTTATGGGTAATTTAATGGATGCTGTACCTAGTCGTAATCTATAGTATCTCATCTGCAAATCTTTCGTACTCTTCAGAGAATGATATTATGACCTCTTCAAATTCTGGAAGAGCAAACATTTGTGAAGAGTTTGTGCCAGCTGCGATGAAATCAAAGTTCACTTGAAGGAAACTCATGGATCTCAATGGAGTGAACCTGGAGGCTGGAAAATGTCAAGGTGCTTAATTGACTGGTGCTTCCTACCCTGCCCTCCATCTTTACATTATGTTGTGTTAGAAGTTGACGTTGCATAACTTTTCAAGCCGATGAGTTTTTTGGTTGTTTTGTTGTCAGCATCTCCATGCATTGGTTACAGCAGGAAATGTTACTATTCTGTTAACCTGCTTATATTGTTTTGCAAATCCTCAATTTATTATGCATCCTTTACCTTTTATTTTCTCCATCTTGATTGAACTTGCTAGTATCTTTTTGTTTTTTCTTTGTTCATTTTTGTGAGGAATAGATTTTTAGCTGCTGGTTTTTTTTTTCAGTGCAAGTCAAATTGTGAAAGGACTAGAAAGAGTCCCAGTATAATTAATGTGTGTTATCATTGTGTAGGACTGTTTACAATATTGTGATACTCAATTTAGCTGGTTTACAATTTTCAGGTTCTTTTTCTTCAACCATGCTATCAGACAGTGGTAAGACAACGGGTTGAACTGAAGAGATTTGACTGGGTCACTGGCCACTTCTTCCTTTCTCCAAAGGAAGAAAGAATGCCTATGGGGGTAGGTTAAGAAATAACTGACTGGAGAGGTGCTTGTAGCCTGTGGTGGAAGTTGTTCTTTTTACACTGCGGGGGATTAGTCTTAGGAATCAGAGAAGTAAGTCTTTTGGGATTGATCGGCACACGGATGGAAGGTTGAGAAAGATCTGACCGGAGAGGTGCTTGTAGTAGCCTGTGGTGGACATAGTTCCTTTGACACTGCAGGGGATTAGTCTTGGGAATCAGAAAAGGCAGTCTTTTAGGTTTGATTGGTACAGAGAGATGGAAGGTTTATTCATTTAGAGATGACATATTGGTGAATAACATTAGCATGATGGCTTGATAATACTGGATAATTGCCCTATTCCTCTGGTACCTATACTAGCATTGCTGCTCAGGTAAGGGCCACAGACTTGTTTTTGGAAGATGACATCTCTGGAATGAATTGTTTGAACAGGTGAGCTTTGTGGAAATTTTGGTTCGCTGTAAACTCATTTAACTGTTGAATGATACTCTCTAATGGAAGATTAAGGAATCAGAGTGGACCTGGGAATTGACAGAGATATGCGGTGTTTGGTCAATGAAATGATGATCCAAGTTCTTGAAGGTTTCTGGTTGTGAATGTGAGGAGCTTGGAGGAAAAGGATTTGCCCTGTTGCTGGTGTTAGCTGCAAGAGGGCAAAAAATAATGTGTGGCTGGTGATCTCTCCCCCTCGGTGGAAGAAGTGCTGAGAATGGTTTGGGAATAAAAAAACAGTTGGTGACCCTAGGGTAAAAATGTGGGATTTGGTTTTCGCCAAGAATTGTGCATCTGTACTGTCCGCGCATATTGGCTTCCAAAGACTCTGAGAGGTAAGAACTCCTACCCAACCCAACGCTTCCGTTTTATTTTAAAATGCATTTTGAGCTTGGGAGCCAAGGAATATCGGATTAGCTAGTGTGTCACAGGGTCATCTGCTGACTTCATTTCAGCGGCAGTGATGCTAACTACCATATAAATTGGTAACGTGTCTAATCTAGTGTCCATTTTATAGAGTTAAAAAAATAAGGGGATCAATCCATCTCGAAGGCTTTGGTACAACTGTACAAGTACCCTGCAGCATTTTTCAAACCCAAAGGAAAAAAGATTAAGTACCCCGCAATTTTTCAAAATTTCAATATCTTCAACTATTCATTATTAAAATTAAAAAAAATGAATAATGATTTAATGGTTTTCAGTGATGAATTAGATTATTGTGTCTGGGATATGTGTTCAAATATTAAGTGGGGGATGTTAGTGTTTTAAGGCTTCCGTATTTAATTTTTCTTGTTCTGCCAAATTTTATATTCAATTTGTATCAACTGAGAAGTTGAAATTGAAATGAAAGCATACTGAATTTTGGGTGTGGTCCGGAAAGACGAATTGATAGTTCCGAGCCGTTGAAAGGTTGAAATCCTGTTTGTATTTGATGGCGGTTGTCTCCGTTAGCCCGTAATGTGGTATATGTGAGGATGCCTAACTAATATATTTCAAGAACATGCCACTTGTCCTTTTTAAATCTGACGGTCAAAATTAAAAACATAGGGCACAAATATAAAGTTTAATATTTTACATTTCGGGTTTTAAATCTTCGAAGTTTAGAACCGAACCCATTATCAAAGTCGATAGAATCAATTGGCGCGAGGAAAAATGTTGTCTTGTTCTTGAACGTACCCTCGTCATCCTGCAATTCTCTTTTGATTTTGTGGATTAAATCAGTTATTTTTTCGTTACACTTCCCTCTTCTAGATGGTGAAAAGTTAGAGTTCTTTAAGAATATGCAGAACATCATTTGAAGAACCAACCGGAGCTGGCGGGACGCCGACGACGCGGCCTGGGCGCCCACGCGCTTGGGCCGGGGCCCCACCCACGCAGAGCCGCCCCTGCACCCCCCTGGGACCTGGACTTCGAATAATATCTGGCATTTTTGGACTCCCACCTGAACTCTTTCGTTTCTTTCTATGTACAGAAACCCCATCCACAATCGTACCATTTGACAAGAGTATCATGGCAACTGGCATTCTTCGAAAGGCCATTCTCTTCCAATGGACTACTATTGTTGCTCTTCATTGAGCTCTGCATAGCCTTCATATTCAGCTTCAAACGTGTTACTGTAATACATACTTGTGAAAAATCTTTTCTTCCTATAAATTTCACACCGTGAAGCTGGAAAGTCCAACAATCTTCAAAATCTACATGTTGCCCACTAACAAAAGAAAAATACAGAGCAAACAAATGACACATGACAGGCTTAACTATCCCAATCCACTTCAAGGATGACCGTAGGCATGGACTGACTTCTGAAATTCAAACTCCTTTGATCTCCACCTTAGCAACAATCTTATCACTTTGTTCTGTTTTGTTTCCCTTCCATTGGTCTCGAACTTTTGCAACTCATTCTCCTCTGGAAATTCTGTTTCATTGTCCATCAAATTTGTACTTAAATTATACTTTGGATTAATTAATGACCATAGTTTCATCTGCAACTCAACAATGATTTTTCAGATAATATCTAAGAGAGAAGAGCTTTTATTTTTAATGTTTTCTCCCACTTTATTTTTTCCAATAAAAATGAAGAAAATAAAAAAAAGAGAACAATAATGTATGAATCCAGATGGAGTTGAACCACCATTCCCTAGTTAATCTCTAGGCGTTCTTCCATCTTACCCTTTTTAAGTAGAGTTGGAGAAGAATCAAAGATGGGCTCGCCGGAATTAGAGCAAATCGTTGAAGAAACTGGTGGTGATGGTCTTCATCAACACGCTTGAATGAGAGGATTTTGCTCGCCATTGCGGGAGAAGAAGGCGGTTTATCACAGGCTAGGGCATTCAACGATTTTCCCTAATGATGTTTTGTATGTTTCATAAATAACTGTATTTCTTTACCATCTAGAAGAGGGAGGTTGGTGATAAAATAGATGATTTAATCCATCTTTTAATTTGTGTACTCTTAGGACAGAGCTTTTAATTCCTTCCCGAGAATCCCAACCAAACATAACCCTTTAATTTAAGTAAGGCGGTTACTTCTCTTTAACCATTCTTTTAATACACAAACAAAATATCATAATAACCACAATGGAAACATTAATCTATTAAGAGAGGTAAAAACTCAAAAGAATAGATTTGTGATATCTCGTATCTCATTATATTATTATTTTAATGTCGTGTTGGTATGCTTCAATACATTCTAGATTAATAATGACATTTGGACCCTAGCTTGGTTTATAACTGGTCGAAAAGTGTTTTCGGCCACCGGTCTCAAGTATGGCAAAATTTGACTGAACTCAATGACCATCATAATTTTCTACACTCGAAGTAGACCAAATAGGTGGATCACAAGGTGGGCTCGCAACTCTCTAACAAAGGCTCATTATTCCTATTTTACTATATAAATGATATTATATATGTGTTAACCAATGATTTAGATGATGAATATAGCAAGAAAAAAGGGTGTAGAAATTGAGATGTAATTATAATATTGAAACTAAAAGGCTATGGTGATTACACCTATCAACGATATGTGTCACCATTAAGAGAGACGGAAATTGAAGTGTCAAGAAAATAGGAAAATAACTTATAGATGTCACAAGGAAATGAATGAAAGAGAAAAGGGGGAGGGGGGTGGACACTTAATTAAGCGTATATGTATCACCTAAGTATCACTAACAAAGTGATAAAGTGACAATGAAAGAGAAAAGAGGGGACACCTAAATATACATGTGTTACTTAAGTATTACTAGTAAAATTATAAAGTGATAATAGAAGAGAAAAGGGGAGACACATAAGTGTACATGTGTTACCTAAGTATCACAAATAAAATAATAAAATCATAGTGAAAGATAAAATGGGAGACACATAAGTATCAATAGTAAGGTGATAGAGTGATAATGAAATAAAAAAGTTAAGACACCTAAATGTATATGTATTACCCAAGTATCATTAATAAAGTGATAAAATGATAATGAGAGAAATGGGGGACACCTAAGCATATATATGTTACCCAAGTATCATTAGTAAAGTCATACAATGATAATGAAAGAGAGGGGGGGGGCACCTAAGTGTATAAGTAACATAACGATATATTTAGTATTGTAGATCATTTATTTCAGCTAGTTTTTCAATCTCTTTACAAATTTAATAATGAAGCCATTAAAGAGTTTCATCAGTATATCAATCCAAATTTAACATGTTTAGTTTTGGGTAAAAGACCTAACATCATGAACAAGACTCCACTTATCATTTTCATAATGAAATTCCCCCCATAAGCCCACACTTTTAACATAATTGAAAAACTTTATTTCTGGTTTGTTGATGTACAAAAAGCCATCTTTTAATTCGCATACTTTTAGGATAGGGCTTTTAATTCCTTCCCAACCAAACATAACCCACTCAACTTAAGTAAGGCCATTACTTATCTTTAACCATTCATTTAAAACACATGCAAAATATCATAATAACTTAAGTAAGGCAGTTACTTCTCTTTAAGCATTATTTTAAAACATATGCGAAACATCATAATAACCACGGAAAACATTAATCTATTAAGAGAGGGTAAAAACTCAAAAAAATAGATGTGTTATATCGTATCTCATTATATTATTATTCTAATATTGTGTTGTTATGCTCCAATACTCTAGATTAATAGTGATGTTTGGAACCTAAGTCTATAACAAGGTCAAAATGTGTTTTCGGCCACTTGGTTTCTCATATAGTGAAATTAGACTAAATTCAATGACAATCATAGTAATTTTTTGCACTCGGAGTAGACCGAATAGGTGAACCACAAGGTGGGCTTGCAACTCTCTAATTTTATTATATAAATGATATTTTATATGTGTTAACTAATGATTTAGATGATGAATGTGGCTAGAAATTGAGGTGTAATTATAATACTAAAACTAGAAGGCTATGGTGATTACACTTATCAACGATATGTGTCACCATTAAGAGAGACATAAATTGAGGTGTCAAGCAAATAGGAAAAATAAGTTATAGGTGTCACAAAGAAATGAATGAAAGAGAAAAGGGGGACACTTAAGTGTATATCTGTCACCTAAGTATCACTAACAAAGTGATAAAATGACAATGAAAGAGAAAAGAGGGAACACCTAAATATACATGTGTTACATAAATATTACTAGTAAAATTATAAAGTGATAATAGAAGAGAAAAGGGGAGACAAATAAATGTACATGTTTACAAATTATACATAGGTGAGAAATATATGCTTAGGTGCCCCCCCCCCCCTTCATTTTTCTCTTTCATTCTCACTTTATCACTTTACTAATGATACATGGGTGAAACATATATGCTTATGTGTCCTCAATTTCTCTCTCATTAAAACCTTATCACTTTACTAATGATACTTGGGTAATACATATACACTTATGTGTCTCACCTTTTTTCTTTCATTATCACACTATCACCTTACTATCGATACTTAGGTAACATATGTACACTTAGGTGTCCCCCATTTTCTCTTTCACTATGACTTTATTATTTTATTTGTGATACTTAGGTGTGATAAAGTGATAATGAAAGAAAAATGGGGGGGGGGGGGACACCTAAGTGTATATGTATCATCCAAATTATCATTAGTTAAGTGATAAATTAATAAAATATAGAAGGTGAGATGTAGTATGTTGACACCTAGTAAGAATGATGACAATTATCATTATAGCTATCAACAAGAGAGAAATTTGAAGAAGAAAGTAGGAAACTTGAAGAAAAAGGAAGAAGTTTGAAGAAAGTAGTAGAAACTTGAAAAAATTATTATTTTATCAGTTTGTCATCCTTAAAAATAAGAATGAATCTCTCCATTTGTAGGAGAAACTTTTTATGTAAATCATAGAGTGGGAATTGCATGGAGAGAAATTGAAAAGAGAAAGAGGAGGAGAGTCAGAGAGGAGAGAAAAATAGAATTAAAGAGAGAAGTAGGGAGTTCGTTTGAGAAAGGACAAAGAGAGGATTGAAACGGTAATTCGTGATTGAGATCGCTCATCTTAAAAGATAGGATCAAACTAACATATTGGTGAGTATTATGACTTAATCCATGTTATGTACAATTTTATGGTAAATTTGTACTTGTGAGTATTATGATTTAATCCATGCTATATACAATTTCACTATCATGACTCCCTCGAAAATTTTATGCAATTTTGATGTAGATGACATATATATATATATATGCAAGTGTTTTACAATATCCACTGACTTCTTACTATGGATTACTCATTATTATTGCATATTTTTAATGAATAAATGAAAAGTCTAATAAATGCAAGATCAAAATGGAACAAAAGATATCGTGATGACGAACATTGCCCTTGTAAGTCATGTTAGGTATTGTGGCTAAAGTTAAAATGGAAAGATTGGGTCTAAACCAATGATAATAGACTGTGAGGTGTACATGGCCTTGTGCCCAAAGAATTAAACCACTTCGGTGGTGTAGCCACTTCAATGTGTAAAGTAACCACTTTGGTGCTATTGTCACTTCGATGATTTAAAGAGATGTACATCCTCCATGGATCTGCCTAAGCTTATAACTGCAATGAAAGTAAAAGAGAACAATGAATTTTTTCAGAATATATATTATGAGACTGAATGTTTTATGACACATGCATTGACATGTACTTGAAAAAGATGGAATATTTCACTATGAAAATGAGCATGCCATGTTTTATTTCTGTATGTAGTATGATCGTTTTATAATATTCGGTGGGCTAGTGTAGCTCATAGCCAATTACCATGTACAAATAGATAGCCAAAAGACAAAGGTAAATGCATAGTAATCCAAGACCAGGATTGAGAGCCAAGGTCTCTTTTGATTATGCTATCTATTTGAGTTTGTAAAAAACAATTATATTTCAATATTTTAAGGGTTTGTATAGGGTACTAAATGTTCAGTTTAATAGTTGATGTGATTTTAGAATACAGATGACTGTACTTAATAGTAAATATAATTAGAATTTTAGTTACTGTCCGATAATCTATTCTTTTGAGTTTTTACCCTCTCTTAATAGATTTATATTTCCGCGGTAGTTATTAGGATATTTTACTTGTGTGTTGAATAAATGGTTAAAGAGAAATAACTACCATGTCCCCTTAATTAGTTGAATCTAAGGTGACCCACCTGACCCTAGTAAGTGGAGGCGTGACAGGTGAAGTGTTTTCTGAAAGAAATTATTGATCAGCCTTGGTAGCAACATTAATAACTTTGCTTGGTGACCAAGCTTTTTTCCTGAAAACTAAATCACTCCTTTGCAAGTCTCTTATCATCTCTGGAAAATTGAACTCATATCTTCTTTTGCTCATCTGAGAAGTAACTTGTGTCAAAGAAGAACTAAAGCAAATTGCTCTTGAGAATGGACATGAAAGAAAATATGTTTTGCTGTATTGACCTTATTTTCACATTTCAAGCAACATAGGTTAATAGGAATATTTCAAACAGAGAGACCTTCACCTACCTTTTGGGATTTTTTTTTTCTTCCTTTAATTAGAAGCCCTCTTGTTGTGATTGATTCCATTTGCATGTTCTCCCTCTTGCCCCAACTCCTTCAAAACCCTCACGACTTTTCCCAAGACAACACCTGGACTTGCAGTGCGTGTGATCCCAACCATGGCAGCCAGCACATGAAGCTTCATCTTCACCTTCTCATCGTACAAGATACCATTGACATCATCATCAACACAACCTTCATCATCATTATTAGAAAACTCATCATCAACTGAATCAGAATCTTCACTGGAGAGCTGGGAATCAACAACACTTGACAGCTTTGGATTGTGAAGATGGGTACTGTCGTTTTTGGGACCAAAAGATGTGAAGGAACGTATGGAATGGTCAAGGAACAGGTAACTGCTACTGTCTCCGTTGAACATGCAGGGATCAGTGGGTTCCTTGACTACCACCTGGATTTCCTCCTCTCCCTTTGCCTCCATTGGTTTTGTGTGTGTGTAAAACAGACAGAGAAGGAGAAGTATGAAACTCAAAGAAAGCAAACGGCAAAGAAGTAGAGAACCATGAAACTGAACAGAAGCAAAGGGTTCTTAAAGCTAGAGATCGACCGACAACGTTACTACTTAAGAAGGAAAGAGAAAATTTATCCAGGAAAGTGAAAATTTAAAGCATAGAGAAACCAAAAGTACCAAGGTGTCAGTTTGTATGGGATGGAGGGTCATTACTCTTAAAGTTTCAAACGTCATTGCTTTTGGAATTGCTTCTGACGGTCAAGTTAGATTTCGATCTGCTGGAGGTGAAATTTCGGTGGAGATTTGCAGAAGCAAGGTCCCATTGCTTCTCTCACTTACGAGATATTTTTTCAGTAGAAAAGGGAAAAATATAAAAAGAGTTTTCAGCAGAAATACATAGTTTGGTTGAGTTTCCACTGCTATAGTCATTAGCAACATTAAGATTGTTACTACTAGTGCTACTAGGGTTACCTGCATGCCTATCAGCCAAACTAGTAAAACAGTCTTGCCAAGTGGGTACTTAAAATTAGGGAGAGAGAGAGATCCTAGTTCTAGTTCTGGTGCTATGAATGGCAGAAGCGGCAGATGTTGTAGAGGCCATATTGTTCATCCAGGTTTGGTAGCATCTTATTGAGCACCCCATCAACGTTGCACCATCTATACTTGTTTGAAAGATATGTTCAGTTACCCTTGCAGAAGTGATACCTTCCCTTATTGCCAACACAACCTGATCAATATTGTTGGTTTTGTCCATGCTTATGATTCTCAGCTTTTAGAAATATTTTAGAAGCCCTGTACACAATAAAGTGGGTAAGTTAATCATAGTTTACTGGATACTTGGATTTGGGTGTTAAAGAGATTAGATTTAGAGCATATTGCACTAGCACCCCAAAATGGAAGCATTAAAGCACTGACACCCCACTTTATGTTTAAAAAACACAGACACCTCAATTCAATAAACACACTAGTCCATTCTGTTAGTGAATTTTAATCCATTGTTAAAATTCTTTTAATTCCAAAAATACCCTTGCTATGAAACCCTGCCGTCAAAGTCAAGTCTAGGTCGCCGGATTGCAGCAGTGATACATCATCATCGATGGTCTTCCTCTTGTTGGAGTGATTGTTAAAAAACCAAGACACCAACCCAATTCATATAAACACACTAGATCCAATGCGAGCAAACCCAACTCGCTATATAACCCATCGCTAAATAATCAACACTTTGCTTAAAATTCTTTTCCAAATTCACCAAAAACACCCTTAGCTACGTTTCTCCATACCCAAAACCCAATTCCACCACCTTCAAATTGAATTCAAGTCTTTTTTTAGTTCAAAGGTCGATGCCGGATACTCCTTCGACTTCAAGTGCCAGCAATCCTCGCATACTATCATCAGGGTTCTTCATCCGTTTTCTTTGTTTCTTCCTCTTGTTGGAAGTGATGGTGTGGCCATCTCTTTTCTATTTCTTCCTCTTCTGCCGACGCCGTTTGCCGCCTCTTCTATTTTCTATTTCTTCCTCCTCCAAAGCACTTGCAGCCTTTTCTTTCTCTTCAAACCCAAATCTGATGTTCTTCCGGTGGGATCCAATAGATTTCTTGAAGAATAAGTCAAGGGTATAATAGTCTTTCAAAAATAAGACTAACCAAGCAATCATCGCCAATAGGACCTATGTGTTTTTAAACATAAAGTGAGGTGTCAGTGCTTTAAGGCTTTTATTTTGGGGTGCCAGTGCAATTTGCTCTTAGATTTATGGCCGTTAATTAATCAAGAGATCACTAGTAATAGAAGCAAAGAAGCAATGAATTGCATCTGCTTGATCTATCCATCCAGGGTATTTCGGTTGCTGCAATGTTTTTGTTCTTTTTTTGGTAAACATTTGCTTTTTTCTTTTTTTCCTCTTTCATGACCAGAACAATTAACCTACTACATTTGGTTCTATTTCCCAATAAATGTGATTTATGATTAGTTTTATTTCTATTTCTATGGACCTGTTTGATAACTCACCTAATGTTTTTACGAAATAGCTCTGAGTGTTTGGGAGTAGTAGAGACATTTTTATGGGCGTTCGTTAAAACTTGATTCTAGAAGCAAAAACAATATTAATATGTATTTATTGCGTTAATCAAAGAGAGAGAAAATGATGAACAAAGGTCACTCTCACAAAGATAGGGCCAGTTAGGGTTTTAGAAGAGATAGAGACGATGAAGAGGAACTTTTAGTCACCGAAGGTAGAGAAGATGAATAATCACACGATCTCGATCATTAGTGTTGAAGAAGCAATGAATGAAAGAGTTTCTATTGTAGTTAAACAGGGTTTTAGCAAGGTTCTTATGTCTAGGATGCCGAATTCCATGAGTACCCTTCTCTAAAGCTATTTCACTTAAATCCAATGCGCCCAATCTTTGCTTTGAGAAACACTTTTGATACAACAACAACAACAACAACAAAAAATTCTTTAAGACAGAGAAAAATAAAGTCACTTAGACTCTGGTATGCCCACGCAATCGCAGTAGTAAATGTTTCCTAAGTGAAAGGAAACTTTCAATGAAACATCTTTTGGCATTGCCCAATGAGACCTTTACGAACAAAAATTGTAACCAAGCGGGCAAGGAGAGCGGAAGAGGAGTAACACTCTACCCTAGTTGGTTCTTATGTTTAGGATGCCGAATTCCATGAATACCCCATCTCTGAAGCTATTTCACTTAAACCCATTTTTGTTTATCAGGAGACTGCTGGCCAAATTTTCTATTTCTTGAAGCAAGAAACACCAGAAATTATTTTTAAATAAATCTTGTGTTGCTCATTGGATATAGACATGATTAGGGTTGAATCCTTACCCAAATCAACTAAGGATGAATTACTACTCTTTTTAACCTCATTCTAATTACAAATACAACCCAACTATAAATATATAGGTTGGTTTGGGTTGAATGGTTAATTTTCTCCCTCCAATGCTTAACCAAATTCATTCTTGAAACCAAAAGCAAAGCTCATCACGGTTCTTCTGTTTTCCAATCTCTGTATCAGATTTAATGAAGACATTAAAGAGTTTCATAAGTATAGCAATAGAAATTTCACATGTTTAGTTCCAGTGAAATACCTAACACATCATGAACAAAGAGTACTACTCCACCTACCATTTTCATAATAAGTTGAAAACTTCTAGGTAGTTGATCGTTAACTTACACTTACTAAAGAGAAAAATATCACCTTTGAATTCCTGAAATTTTGGCACAGGGCCAAGCCTTTTTATTGCTTCCCAACTAAACAACACTCAATTTAAACTTCAATTAATGGGTCTGCTCTCTAGGATTCGTTTGGTTTTAAAAGAAGTGAATTTAAAATTGATGTACTCTCAAAAACAAAATATATAAATATTAAAAACTGATCCTGCAAGTCATGGGATCATGAGTCCCATGACACAGGGTGTAGTACGTAAGAACAAGAAAAAGTATCAAAGGCCAAAACCTTGAATTTTCTGTGTCTAGTTAAGTTGTGTAAAAACTTCAAAAAAATAATTTATAATATTGACTTTATTAATGACTTTACCTAGTTATTTGGGACAATTATTGATATATTTGTATTATAGTTTAATTATAAATGGAATCTTGCTCTTTATGAAATTACTATCACCTCCTTCACTTCTCCGGTGTTAAATGATTGTTAAGTCTGAATGTGTAATATTCATTTTAGCCTTGCTAGAATTAAGAAGCCAAAACATATTATATTCATTTAGAAAAACCATATAGAATACTAAAGTTATCCTTATATTTTGTCGTTTTGAATTTCAAAGAGTAAGATTTTTGATGAGTGACAAAGCATATATAAATAATAACAAACCTCAAGGTTATTGCTCAAGGTTTGAGAAATACAATGATGCCACGTTATCAACTGATTAATGGTTTTTTTTTTTGTTATGAAGAAAACTTTTTTGAATAAAATAGTCGATACAACCATTGGAATATGCGGTATATAGTTGCATGATCGAAGGAATGGTTATTTTATATCTCTCATCTATACTTAGCACACCTGGCTGTGGTGGGGTGAGTCTCCCAGCGGGGACTTTTTGCATTCACAAGGATTCAATATCGGATCCTTACTAAAGCGGACCAAGCTACTTACTACTTGGACCAACCCCCGTTGGTTCTCTCTCTTTCTTTTAATATCCATTATAAGTGTTTGGGTGTGTTTTTCTTTTTTCTTTTTTTCTTCTCCTTTATAGAAGTTTATATTTTTTTAATTTATATTTTCATTTTTCCTTGATGAATTCTTATAAAAGAGGGAGAAATTAAAAGCTATAGTGGATTCCTATTTTGATGTATAAAAAAAATCTATAAAAAGAAAAAGACAAATCAAGAAATTGTAAATAATAAAAAATAAAAAATACATCCATTTGTGGATTTTTTTTTTTTTTTTTTTCAGTAAACACATATGGGTTCTACAATGAGCAAGAAAAGGAAAAGTCAACATAACCGATTCACCTCCTAAAATTACTATCACCCTCTAAATTAGCCAATTTATCAGTCAAACCCCCTATAAGATGAAAATATATCAAAACCCCCATTGTTCTTAAGAAACCATAGTTAAGTGTTAATCCAAGCAAGTTAATAATTATTTCAAAAGGAATAGAATATCTTTAAATGAAAAACATTATGCTTAACTCGTTTCTTCGTTTCCTTCTAGTGTTCACAAATTCTTCCTCTTCTAATCATAAATCCTCATAAAGTTTGGGAGAGATGGTCCATGGATAGTAATTTTAAACTTAAGATGTGGGGGTAATATTAGAAATAGATAAATATAAATTTAGTTGAGATTAAGAGTGCTGATAATAAAGGGGTCTGGTTGATAAATTGGGTAATTCAAGGGGTGGCATTAATAGGAGGTAACTCGGAGGATGTCACTGAAAATCTCGCTTATCTAAAAAGATATCATCCATAAAAATATTGTTGCACGTTCCATTATCAAGTTGTCGAGCCAAATCTTTCCAATCAAACCTTTCGTGAGAGCAATAGCTTCCCCAATAAATGATGAGTGCACCGAAAAACCATTGAATATGCTAAAGTAAAATCACCATTTAAATTCCAAAGAGTAATGCCAATACCTCCTTTCTTTGACTTGGGTGATGGTGCACCAATTAGCATCGCAATTAATTTTGATAAAGTCCAAAAAAGTGGATACCAACAACATTGATTATCATTAATCTGATCACTAGTTTCACCAATAACTTGCAAAGAAAAAAATATCTAAATGAAGACCAGATTGAGTTTTAGTATTTGCTCAAATAAATTCTTAATGAGCCTTGTAACAATATTAATAACTTCAAATAGTGACCAAGCTTTTTTTTCCTTGAAAATTAACTTATTTCCGGTTTTCCATATGCACCAAAAAAATAAAGGATGCTTAAAGAGAAACAGTCCTTTACAAGTCTCCTATCATTTTTGAAAATTGAATCGAGGAAGTAATTTGTGTCAAAGAAGTACTGAATCAAATTGTTCTTGAAAATGGAGATGAAAAGAACATATGTTCTACGGGCTTAATCTCATTTCCACATTTCAAGCAAGTAGATCCGATATTCCGAGAAGAAAGAGACCTTCACCAAAAGTACTAGCACCTGCACAACTTTTTCATGTGAGAGACTTTGTTATGGTGGAAGTCGATCTTTACATCGTTGAACAGGTTTGATGGTTTTACCCAGTTTGAATTCTAATCCTTTTAGACTGGATTTGGAATTTATGAACACAGATCCATCTAACAATTAAAATTGGTCAAGAACAAAGAAGTTAATGAAGAACTACGAACATTGTAGAGAATATATATATATATCATGATCAAAGAGAACGTACAGATGTAACTGAAACTAATTGGATAAGATAAGCCTACAAGATGCATTTAACTAAAACGGATCCAAAGTGTTCCTCAACACTTGCAAATTAAAATACATAGTTGCAGAACAGACAGTAATTATCTCGATCTTCACTCAAAACTCAAGGACTTTGCTGTGATCGACTCCATTTTCATTTATTCTGTCTTGCTCCAACTGCTTCAAAACCCTCACGACTTCACCCAAGACAACAGCTGGACTTGCAGTGTGTATGATCCCAACCATGGCAGCCAGCCCATGAAGCTTCGTCTTCACCTTCTCATCGTACAAGATACCATTGACATCATCATCAACACAACCTTCATCATCATTATCAGAAAACCCATCAACTGAATCAGAATCTTCACTGGATAGCTGGGAATCGTCAACAACGCCTAAGAGCTTCGGATTTTGAAGATGGGTATTGTCGTTTTTGGGATCAAGAGATGTGAAGGAACGCATCGAATGATCACAGAACAGGCAGCTGCTACTGTCTCCATCGAGCAAGCTGGGATTAGTAGGTTCGTTAACTACCACCTGGATTTCCTCCTCTCCCTTTGCCCCCATTGGGTGTGCGTGTAAGAGTGTAAGACAAACAGAGAGAAAGAGAAGTATGAATGAAACAATATCACTGAAAGCAAAAGGGAGAGAACCGTGAAACTGAACAGAAGCTAAGCTAAGCTAGGGTTCTTAAAGCTAGAGACCGGGAACGTCACACACTTAAAAGAAGGAAAGAGAAAATTTAAAGCCCGTACAGAAACAGGTAAGACCTGCCAGCTCTGTGGGGATAGAGAACGCGTCAGCTTTGTAGGGATAGAAAAGTAGATAACGCGTCATTACTGTAGTCTCAAGGCAGTTGAGCTTCACTGCTTTTGTGGTGTCAAAATATCTTCGATTTTACAACACTCTCCAAATGGACGATCGGTCGGGCGCCAACCAGTTGTATGGATACAGTGGTATAATCAAGGATTTACATCCTCTGTAATTCCCTCATTTCTTCTGGGCTTTGTTCTAATGGCATCCAATTTAAACTAAATTTAATTTTATTTAAATCCCCCTAAATTTGAATTTGATTTAAACCTAGTTTGTTGGTTCCTGGATTCTAGCCCTGGCAGACAATTACAAGGGGAATTACAATGTGGATCCATAAGTTGATAGGTTTTATTAGTTTGTTCCATCAACTTCATAGCTTTTCATGCATTATTTTTCGGAGCATGACACCTACAACGATCTTTTTTCACAATTTCAAAAATCTGGAACTAGGTTTTTTTCTTTTGGTAGAAATCTGGACGTTAGTTTGGTTGTTGTTAAAGGACGGATTGTTGATAATGATTCCAACAACTTGATTTATAATATCATTGATCATAAACAATTTTGTCCACATTATAGATGGGATAATTTTGTTTGTATTGTCTTCATTTATATCTGTTAATAGGTTTATCCTAAACCCTATGTAGACTTAGATTAATTACTATGGTTTATAATTAATGGAGGTTTAAATACATCGACTCGATACATTATCATTAAGTTTGAGATGAGCCAAACCGGTCCATTGTGGAAGTAGACTAGGATTTGGATTGCTATTATAAATAGCTATGATGGGTACATGTTTTCTTTTCTCCATAAGAAAGAGGTACAGTAGAAAAGACAAGGAAATTAGAGAAGGCTTTGTCACTCTGCAAATTTGGCATTCAATGTTTGGCATTTTCTTCCAATATTTCATATCGTATTCTAGTTCTTGTATGATTTTTAGTTGATTAGGATTTTGGAGAAAGCCCTAGGTACTCTAACAATTGGCATCAGAGCATTTCCTGCAAAACTAGAATCGATTGTTCGTTTTAGTCATAAATTTTTATAGATCATATTGTATCATTATATGGTTTGAAAACAAATTTTTGAGAAAGGAGATTCATAGAAAGAAAAGTTCCAATTATGTGGATTTAATTTTGGATTGAATCCAAATAGAAGGAAACGCAGTAATTTATGGGAGGATCGCAATAATTTGCGTGAATTGATAGGAGGATCCAAGGTTTAATTGAAATTCTAAATCATTATGGAACTAGACTCTGTTGATTTGGTTTTCTATTGGGATTCAAATGGGAGGATCGCAATAATTTGCGTGAATTGATGGGAGGATCCAGGGTTTAATTGAAACCCTAAATCATTATGGAACTAGATTTGTTTATTTGATTTTTTATTGGAATCCAAACGGGAGGATCGCAATAATTTGCGTGAACAATTAATCCGTGAATTTTTTTTTTATTATGTGATGATAAATCCTGTCTATGTGGGTGTTTTGGGCTCCCTTTTGGAAAATATATATTTTCCTTCGTCCAGAAGGAGTGAAAATTGATGTTGATGATATATATATATGATGAAGGAAATATTTTTCTTATGGATATTTTAATGCATGCATGCATTTAATTGTGTTTCGTTGTTATGATGATTTGAAAATTATGATTTTACCATTGTCTTAATGTGGTCTTAATCATAATTGACGGATTAACTATTGACCATGGCCTTGGGCCTAAATATGTCTTGACCTTGAATATGATAGTGTCAAGGCAACCAATGAATATGACTATATTCAAGGGTATGACGAAGGATCTACAAGGAATAATGTCGTTTATGTGATCACAATTGTTGGATATTCCTTGTTTTATTTCATTTCAGTTTAGTTAGTAAGTAAACTTCTTTGTAGCTATAGAAAGAAGAGAGAAAGAAATATGTCTTATGATGAGACATATATTCTACTATTGTCTAACATTAGTGAACTTGTTAACTGGATTAAGGATTAATGGCAGATTTAGTGGTTGAGATTCCATGACCACATCAATTTGTCGTAATAAAGTAATTAATTTAGCCCAAGTGAGAGATTGTTAAGTTTAACCTAAGCAATATGTGGGCTTAGATTAATTACTGGGGTCTCAACACATCGGGCCGATGCACTGCCATTAGGTTTGAGATAGACCAAACAAGTCCATTGTGGTAGTGGACTAGGGTTTGGAATTGTTATTATAAATAGCTATGATGGTGTCCCTTCAATTTCTCAAGTTCTTTTATTTTCTTCTCTTTCTTGTGGAAAGAGATGGGGTAGAAAAGATGAGGAGATTAAAGAAGACTTTGTCACTTGCAGATTTGGCATTCAAAGGTTTGGATTAATCTTCTTCAACATACGATCTAGTATAAGATATGTCCAATACTTCATAAGTTTTATATCGTATTCTAGTTCTTGTATGATTTTTAATTGAATAGGTAACCTTAGGTGCTCTAACAAGATCAACATTATATGAGCCACATGACATGATAATGTTGCTATTTTGCTCACCGGATATACGCATGATTAGGTTTAAATCCTAACCCAATTCAACCGAAGATGAAATTACTCTTTTACCCTTTTCTCATATATTGTTCAGGTCTGTAGATTATTAATGGAGTGAAGACAGAGATGAAAATTAAATCTGGAGCTGATGGATCTTTCTTTGATGAACTATAACAATCCATTTCCATCGAACACGAAGCAGCAGCAGCAGCAGAGCTCAGAAGAGGGAGACAGTGACAGAATCTAAAAGGAGAAGCATAGAGAGACTAATTGAGATAGACACGAAAAGATGTTCACCATTGAACCAATAACGATCTTTTGAGATACTCTTTTTCTATCTTCTTCTTTTTCGTACATTTCAAGTTCTAAGCAAGAAGAAACAGAATGGTACGTACGTGCTTTTCTCTCTTCCCTCTGTTCCTGCTACGAAGCATCTTTGCATCTGTGAACGAATCCTCAAATGGGCCCAACGAGGCTGGCCTCCATTTATTCGATTGCCCCCGATATTTCAGCGCAATCTTCTTCAGCTGCTGCTGCTGCTGCTGCTCTCTCTCTCTCTCTAGATCTCTCTCAGATCTGATTAACGCATGCATGTAAAGCAGAAAGAAGATGATAATCAGTACGGGCAAGGCATGCATGTACGTTAGGAATCAACCCAAGTCTTTAAAAATCTTTGAAGAACCCAGACAAGAGATCTCCCGGCCTGTGACTGATGAGAAAGACCCATGCGCGCGGGTGTTGTAGATCCAAGGAAAGAAGAAACAAAAATATATATATTCTCATCCAAGCTTCTTCGAACTTCAAAGTACCAGCGTGCCTTAATAAAGTACGGGTATGGTAATGCATCAGCAAATCGCACGCGTGAATCAAACCCTTATGCACGTTCCCCAAGTAGTGCATGAAGGAGGACAACACTGCATGAACAGAGCAGGTGAACCCATGAGAGAAGAGTGAGTGAGTGAGAGAGAGAGAGAGAGAGGAGTCAACAGTCAGAACCGTGAAGATTTGAAGTACCAACCACTACTCTCTACAGTCTCCAATGGAGTGAGAGCGAGTGACCTCTGTGTTTTAATGATCGATTCTATTGTCTCGTAGGCCTGCATTGGGTAGTTTCGTTTTGGATTCCCTCTGCATCTGGGTTTGAGAATTTCTAGGGATAAACCAGTAAGTAGTACGACTAGCTCCTGTGCTGGTGGTTCTGCAAGGAATATTGCTTTTGCATCAGCCTAGATAGGAATTCAGAATGTTTGTCACTTTGTCGTCCATGCATGATTACCAATTTACGGGATCAGGCCTTGAGATTTCACATCATGAGTTATCAGGATTTCATCACTGCAGGAGAAGTTTTGGTATCCTCAACTGCAGATACTAAAACTGGGGAATCTGGAATCTGGAATCTGGGCAGGCAACAAGATTTAATTTCCTTTTTCAGAAGCAAGATCCATTTTCCCATTTTCTCTCAAAAACGAGTAAAGTAACTCATTGGTCTGAGGACCGACCTACGTCTCTCCCTTTTCGATATTTTTGGGAACTAAGGTGTCGGAGACGTACGGAACCTCGATAAATCTTCTCATACTTGTGATGCCTCGATCTCCTTCCAAAATCTAAAATCTAAAATTCGGACTAGGAAGATGTTGACGAATATTTCGGATTAGTGAGGCACACTAAGCTGCATATGACCACGAACAAATGAATGTTAAAATCTTGACCACTTATTTTATTTATTTTTTTGTTTACAGATAAGTTATGATTAAAAGGTTATAAGAAACAAAAATACATACAAAACAAGTGGTCAACATTTCGAAAGCAACCACTCATTCCATCCTCACGGTACGCAACTCAGTATTGCGCAATATCCTTAACAATGAATCAAGGTTCAGTTTGTAAAATCCAGTTCAAACCTGAATCCTCTTTACCTGCCCCCAACATGGCCCAAAGCTTGCACTGAGATACCTTGGCCCCAGACTAAACCAATAATATAAAGCCCAGATAGGGATTTCTTTTGTTTTTTTTTTTCTTTATTTAAAGTATCACACAATACAATATGATATTAATCTATACATATCCATAACGAATAATGACAAACAATACATATCAATATATCACCCTGTTGAATTGAGCTGAAATACATCAGCCAATATCATATGATACTCAATACGAGACATCTCTTATAATTAAGAGAACGATACGACACTCAATACCCAACACCGAATCACTCAAGGATTAAAAAAATTCTGAGACATTATCACATTGATTCACATTAACAAGATCTATAGTCCTCACACATTTAAAACCTCAACATACAGCCCGAGAAGGAATTCTACTTGATCAAATGTGCACATTCCACACCCTCATATAGAAAATCATCGCGTTGAAATCTTCCAATCAAGACCTCAGCTTTTTTTTTTTTTTTTTATAAAATTACTTTTTTAATATCATATTCCTTAAAATATATTTTAAACCAAAACAAGAAACAAAAACCAATATTGTATCCCTATTTTTCCTCCTCTTATCCTCATGTTCCTCCCTGTATAAGCAGTTGGTTCCTCCAATGAAGTATATCGTTTCTCATCAAAATTTCTGTCTTCTTTACTCCATTTGTTACACACCCAAAAGAATGGAAGAGGGAAGTAAATCTCATTTTGCACAATACACAATTGCCATGTTACAGCAACAATAAAGCTTCTGGTGGGAGTGACAGGTCAATGGGATCAGCTTTCGACATGATCATTTGGAATCTGAAATTCCATTCTCCATAGAGTACCACACGTTTGTTCTCAATCTCAGTCCAGAAAGAGGTGCATCATCACTGGTACCCCTTAAAAAATTGGGAGATGCGAGTAAATAATACTCCACCCCAATGGATCACTTGCAGAAGACAAAAATGGGTCTGTTGAATCCTCCTGTACTGCCTGGTAAACTGGCAGTTATGTTCTCCACTTTCCTAAATCCGATCTACAAGGACAGCAAAGACAAAGAACAGAACTAAATTCCCATACGACAATTTACTCCCGACCAACTAATTTTGAAATACAAAAATCAGTAATTAATTGAGATTACCCTGTCTAGGAGAATTTCCTGAAAAAGAGATGGATGGATCCAAATGTTATGATAGTTGAATCTTGCAATCTGCATTCAAACACAGTCAAGGCCTCAGGTCATCCATGCAAAATAAAACCATTATTTAGGAATCATTTATAATTAAAACTGGCCAGCTAGGCATAGCACGTAAGTGATCTGAAATGAGAGAAGAGTAAATGTGGTGATGGAAGGGTTTCCAGTGGGAGAAAGCACCAGTAGAAGGTGGCTTCACTCTTGTGTGACCCAATCTACTTGGTACTTGCCATTCTATGCTTAGCCTCATTTCTGTGAGACAACCATTTTCATCCTCCAATGTGTTCTCATACTTTCTTTTTCCTTTTTGGTTTTGGGTTGGGTTTTTTATTCTTTTTTTTTTTTTTTTTTCCTTCTTCCTTTTCCTTTTTTTTTAAATTTGGGGTGTTGGTGGTGATGAGACACCATTTCAATTCTGAGCACTCATTACAACACTACTTAAGCCATGTGGGAAAAAAGAACTTGCATAAAGGTAAGAACACAAAGATTAATGACTTAACTAGAAAAAAGATTCATGAAAATTCATTACCTCAGACACCTGATAATTGCTTCTATATGATTTCCAATTTTGTGCTTCCAACACAAGAATGCCACCCTGTCCACAGGAATAATAATGCATGAGCATAATGGTCCAAGAATATCCTTTTCAATATAAAAAACAAGGCATAAAATATATCTTCATGTACAGAAAATAAAAGTTACCGGACGAAGAAGTCTCCAGATTTTTGCAAACAAAGTAATTAATCCATCCTCGCCCCAATTCAGATGAATCCACTTCGTCACACTTAAACTGCAGAATGGGGCCCAAATGCACTTAAACGCACAATCAGCGACCAAAAACTCAAACAAATAAATACAAAGTTAAAAAAAAAGTTGAAACTTTCCGGTATTCAGACTGAAGACAAGAATAGAGGGAGAAAGACTTTGAAGATGATCTAATTCCTCAAAATGGTCTGAGACACCAAAATCTACATTACTTTTGTTTCAATCATTTTATCAGGTAATTTAAATACCATATTTAAAAGATAAAAACAGTTTGCAGTAAAAGAACTCACCAAAGAATTGTGTCATATGCCTCTGAGCATCCACGACAGCTCTTAATAAAATTTTCTTTCTGGAAAGAGACTACATCATTAAGATTCGGCTCCTGCGAAGGATTCGAATCTCTTACACTATTCATGTTTTCCTCATTCAAAGATGCAGTACTGTTATGCTGTACACCATTCACACCTTCAGAATGCTTGGATCTGTTTGCATCGGATGATCGACAACTAGCTTCATCCATTCTGACAATCCTTCTAAGGTTCCAATTTGCACTCTCAACCAACTCTGGGAAAGCATAACATAAGCTTGTGGAAATTCAAGCAAATTTATAACACTGAAAAGTAGACCACTTAAATTCAAAAACACTCCATATGCATACTTACACCAACAATAATTAATTCCAAGGTGTATCTGCAGATCACATATTAATAATGGAAACCATGGCAATTTAAATTAGTCATCCACAGAATACTGACTAAAAGTGTCACAGTGGGCTTATGTTCCATGGAACCGTTGGATCTGTGTAATAGCTTAGTTGTAGTTAGTTGTTATGTCTCTTTAGCAGACTCCTTTTTGAAATCAGACTTACGTATTTATTTGTTTCTACTAGTATCAGTCTTACATGCTTAGTGGGTAAGGTTTAAAGTATCAATAACACTTACCACACCAGTGAGGTGATTTCAAGAGAGGAGTCATTTTGCACCGAATTGTAGATACATATAGCACACTACAGGTACGCAGAGAAATGGTTGAATCTCTGACTGGCTAATATGTACTGGGCCTTCCTATGGGTTTTATATGTATTAGGCCACTTTTGCGGCTTAAAGTAGTGGATGGATAGGTTGAAATTGATTTTCTATACTTAGTCCTTAATTATGAGGTATTTTTTAATTATAGGGTAGTTTGTATGTGGTACTACTAATTATAGTTGGTTTAAAATTGCTTTCCAATTTTAAGTAGGGAACAAGTTAAGATCCAAGGCCTCTTTATAAATATAATACAATCAGGAGAGCTGAGTGAACTCAGATTTTTTACATTTTATTGTGCAAGCTGCCACTGGTTTCTTCCTCCTTTGTGAGAGATCAGCTCAGTGTTTAACAAATTGGTATGTAAATCTGGTTGACTCCTTGACTGTGTGAATCCCACAAGGTCCTCAATTCAAGCACTCTCTTCATAAAGTTGAACAGCAGCACCATTCAAGTACAGATTCGGCTGCAAGCAAATCAGATCCATTGATCAACCACTGTCCAGCTTTAGAAACACTAACCTGCAAGTAGCGAATTAATCCTCATCCCCAGTTTCTACTTCCAAACCCTCTCCAAATCCAAATGCTAGCTACCCTCTAGTTTCTGTTTCTGTTTTTCGAAACCCTAGCTTACAAAAGACCCAACACAGGCCAAATCCACTCAAAACAAACATTACCCCCACACCACATCACACTCCATTTAGCTGTTGCTCCCCCGCTGAACCCCTGGATTCCATCATCCCTAATCCCTGTTCTAAGACCCTAATTCCTGCCCAGTCCGAACCAGACATAGAAATCCACTCTAATTTGGACTGGACATCCCTTTTGAGCCCCTCTCCACCTGATACCAAGCTGGTACTAATATGACCAGTCAGAAACCCTAATTTCTTGTTACTTCACTTCCAATAATATTTTACCATCAAAACCTCTTCTTTTTTTTCTTCTTTTTTTCTTCTTCTTTTTTTCCTTATCTAATACCCTATCTTAACCAAACAAAACTTACCAGTTCATAGAAGAGCCCCTGCTTCTTAGCTTCTAGTTGGACCCATTGTAGACTAGATCTACATTAACTAGAGGTCAATAGTTAGTCTCCAGAAGAATTGATGAGGACACACTCATGGATTTAGCGCATATCATAGGAGACTTGCAACTATTAACATATCATGAATCCTCTATTGAACTTTCAAGAAACCTATAATGAATTTTGTAGGCATTAAATTTGGAAACTTATGCTGCTGTTAATTCTGATTTTCTGCATGAATCTTGTCAGTTTTGTGTTGATAGACCTTCCCAAACAATTTCACTTCCTCCTTCAACTTGTGTTAAATTCCCTAAACCTGTCCTGCATCATGGAGACTAGGGAAGAGACAAAATCCAGTTTTCATGTGTGCTTTTTTTTCCCCCTTTCTTGAGGGGGGTGGGTAGGACTGGATGGTGAGGAAGAGATAGAGAGAGAGAGAGAGAGAGAGAGAATGCCTAAAGCTGGTACATCCAAAGGTATACATGGAGATTTATAAGTCTAGGCATCGAACTGGGCAGTTGACAATTGCTCAGAGACCAAACCAAGTCAACAACTCATCCAAGTTCAGTAACCACAGGGGAAAGAAACTTTGCAAATAAAAGAACATTAACATAAACTTTCAAAATGGGGGGGCGGGGGAAATCAATATAAAAGTATTTCAAAGGATTTATCCAAGCAAGGTGCCATTCAGGACAATCAGAAAATCATATTGTTGAAATTTGAAAATCATGTTTTAGCTTTTAACATGAATATCCCCCCCCCCCCCCCAAAAAAAAAAAAAAAAAAAGAAGATAGAAGGATCTGCAGTGATAGGCTCACCTGAGAGAAACATAGTATCAAGTGGAACGGAATGGGGTTGGGGGAGCATCTATGAAAGAACATTAACATTACATGGATACTTTACTTGATAAGTAATCTATTTATTGCAGAAAACTTACTTGCATCAATGTCTATTCCACGGATGCTTCGGCAAAAGAAATTCTTGGCTGTAGATGGAGCAAAGAAATGGAGCATGAGATATTACGAATCAAGTGAAAGAGAATGGAAAAATGTCTTATAAACGCAGCACAATTCACATAATATATAACTCAAAATGAAGTTTAAACATGTAGATTTGTTCGCGATAGATGCAATTTGCACACAGAGCATAGAAATGGATACTAGAGGGATCAAAGGGAGCAAACTTTGAGAGTCGTATTGTACATACAATTCCAAGTAGTAATATGACTGATTTAAGACATTCCTGAAGTTAGAAACTAAATTTGAACATATCAAGGCAAATCTCACAAGCACTGCTCAATAAGAAAGAAAGGATGAAGAAGTCATATTCCTGATGTTTGGTCTCCCATATGACAAAACATTATGCCCTAATGATGCAATTGAAGTATTAGTAATTTATAGGCTTTCTTGAAACATTAAAGCTAATCTTTTTAATATGATTTTGGAACAATTTGAAAGCACATTCCATTACAGCTACAATGAGATACACCTCTCACAATACCAAGAACTTCCCAGCATTTATCTTTTAGCAAGTGGGAATTGATCAGAAATTCATAATGATTTTTTTAGGGTACCTGGAGAAGGGGTTAAGCACTGAAAACATGAGTAAACTGCAAAAGGGATCCTTACAGAGTCAACTTATTAACATGATAAAGAAAGTGACAAGTGATACTAAAAGAAGGAATGATTGGAAATTTTCCTTCCATAGTTCCAAATATGGGAACTTCAAAGCCCTCAAAGAGTGTACAGCTCCACATATAGGTTATGCTTAGGGGCTTACTGCAAAAAGTTCACGCTCACTTGCAAACTGAAGGCAGATTTCATTTTCAAATAACATCCACAATACATTTACACCATAGTAGGAGAGGGTGAACTGAATCAAAGAAAAAAACCATGCAGCATAGAGTTCTCCTTCAAACAACTGTGAGGACTAGGAGAACCATGAAGACTGAAACACCTCCCCCCCCTTTTTCTTAAGAAGATACAAGGGTGGGAGACAAATTAGACAAGAGATGCATTAAGATTTCAACCAACTTGACCAAAATCAAACTACGCATAAAAAGATCTAGAAGGGCATGTTTCTCTCGTTTGCTGGGAGAGTGGTACTTATCCGATCACTTTTCCAATCTTCCTACCTTTATTGATGCAATATCTTCTCCCTTCCCAAATCTACCATCCATTCTATGGAAGCCATCCTTTGTGCCTTCCTCTGGAAAGGCCAAGAAGCATCCCACTTCCTCCACCCTATTAGTTGGAAGGCCGTTTGCCTGCCCAAATCTAAAGGGGTCTTGGAATCCGCCATATTCTTGATGTAAATTTCCATGAAACTCATCTGAAAAATCGCTTCTAAACACGATTCCATATGGGTCTCCTGGCTCTACCTATTTTCTTAAATCAGATTCCATTTGAACCATTCCTTTCCCCCCCCCAACTCGCTTGGATCTGGAGAAAGCTACAGCTCCTCTAGGGCCGTGCTTTTTCCACCATTTATGTTCTCATCTCTTCTGGCACCTCCACCTCCTTTTGACTTGGCCCCTGGCATCCGATGGGTACATTGCTCACTCTTCTTGGCCCTAGAACTGTCTATGACTCCCATATCCCAAAATCTATCTCCCTCTCTTCCTACACCTCTAATGGCTCTTGGTCCCCCTCCCCCCACCCTTGTCTCACACAGGTTTAGAACTCCCTCCCCCCCCCCATCCCATGCCTCTAACCGCACCATATGGCTTCACTCCCATACCAAATCCTTCACCACTGCCTCGGCCTGGAACCTCCTTAGAACCCCTTCCCCCTGTCCGCTGGGCCTCCCTCGTCTAGTTGAAATGCCATATCCCATGCGACTCCCTCACCCTTTGGAGAGCCCTCAATCTCGCTCTTCCTACCCAACCATTCCTCATTAGCTGCCATATCCCTGTCAGCCCCAATTGCACCCTTTGCTAGAATAGTTCAAATGACCTTAACCACCTTTTTCTTCTCTTGCCCTCTCTCCCACTCTATTTGGACCTTAGCCCTTGCCTCCATTTGGCCCCGATTGATAAGCTCTTTTGGCTTTGCCCGAGATTGGAACTGGATCTTGAGAATCTATGCTGGTGCCACTATTTGCGACCAAGTATATAAGCTTGTCTTTGCTACCACAGTCCACCATTATGGTAGGAGTGTAACATTAGAAGATGGACTTCCAAATCCCAATCTCGAGATATGATTTGAAATGCCATCTATTTTGATGTCTCTTCGAGACTTCTCTCATTCCCCCATTCCCCTAGTTATTCATTCTCCAAGAAATAGGCTGATTGTTAGTTCTTGGAGTCTCAACTCCTCTCTCCAGTCCCTTCCTTGACTGATCTTCCCCTCCCCCCTTGTATCTGCCCTCTTTGGCGTTGTTTGATTTAATTATTTATTCATCCAAAAAACAAATTAAAAGACAAGATAAGGGGAGAAAGATAAAATTTACCAATACTGATAGTTATCAAACCCTCATTGCAGCCGATATCAAGGCAATCCTTGCCTTCAAACCATTCCTTCTTTAGCACCATCAATCTAGGATCTTCCTTCAAGTCCCTCGTCTGTGACATCAACGAAAGAACATTACAAAAGGGAAGCAAATAACAAACCTGAAAAAATTTACCCAACTTACAAAAGAAGAATAAAATAAAAATCCCAGAAAACATTGCATATAGTAAAATGAAAAAGGCATGCATAGCTCAATCTCGATCGGTGAGAACAGAAAGGTGGTTAGAAAGCCCATTGATTTCGCCCTATATCCTTTCCAAGTCGATGGCTCGTTGATAACCCGGATTCGTGCTGGTGGACCCGGAATCAACAGATCCCACGGATCGAGATCAACACCCACACTAGGACAACCCGTAAAGGCAGCACTTCACCAGGGAAAAAAACTTGAACTGCTGCTGGTGAATTTGTCTCTCTACCTGAAAGTTTTTCTATTCATTTTCGAAAACTGAATCGAAACTTAGTCCATTGTTTTGTTTGGTGACTTGCTTGGGCGAGTTGCTCAGCCGGAGATTTGTTCTGCGCTGAGCCCTTGAAGCTGTGGCGTGATGCAGGGCATGCATGGTTTGCTTAAGCTGCTAGGGGCTTGCTCCATTCCTCGTGAGAATTGGTAAGCGCTCTACCAGACTATCATTCTATAGGTCCTACTAAATGAAGCCCCGCCTCATACTACAGTGCGTCAGGATTTTGTTAGTCGGGAGTAACCTACTATGTTGGACCTTGCGCTCCCAGCCCCCCTTTTTTTATCGAACGAATAGGGCACAACAACTTTCTTTTCCGGGTTTATGGATTGGATTCAGTCAACCTCACGACATAATCAAAAGGAAGGAGTGAGGCTTTGGTTACCGGGAACGCTTCCAAAGGCGACCCTCTCGAGTTTCCGGCTCTTCCCGTCATTGAAGTAGCCTTTCGTCGCCCTACCCCCTATAAGGTTGTTGAAGTCACCATCAGCCCTACTGAAGTACTAAAGGTGCCCTCCGCCCAGTGACTAATAAATTGGTTTGCGACCGAAGGAAGGAAGGGGATTATAGAGCTAAAGGTTGGTTTTTCAGTTTCCTTTAGAATGAAAGTAGCTATGAAGCCCCGCAGTAGAGCAAGTTCTCCCTTCTTTTGCTAGAAGGTAGTGTCATCGAATTCCTTTCAAAGCCCCATAGTTTATATTAAAAAAATCTATCACCGCTTTAGGTGATTGCGCTTTTCGACAGTTTGATCTTTCATTGCCAATCACCCGGCATTGGATCAAGACATGCGTTCGATGACAGTAAGGGATTCGTTCCTAACAAGGGCAGACTACTCCAACCCCTCCTTTCCCGAAACCCGAGCAATCAAAAGCTTGAACCAGTGACACTCAATTTTTGTACTAATTATTTGTAAACCCTAGAACACTCCACAAAGCAGAAAAAATCAGTCTAGCAGTAGAATCTCATCTCAAAAGTCAGTTTCCAAAACAAGAACTAGTGGGGAAACAGAGAAGAACAACCGGATAAGGGTATAGATAAACAGAGAGCAAAATAACATACCCGGTAGCCATAGTAGTGTCTGTAATTTCCAAAAATAGCGACTTCTTTACGTTTGCGCTTTTGGGTTTTTCTCGGTTTCTCATCAACCTTTCCATTGTTGTCCTCTACCTCCACCTCCACCTCCACCTCCTCCATGTCGCTCTGATTTCTTTCCTCTTTGGCTTTCATTGAATGAAACCCAAACAGTGACACCAAGAGTTTCTTTGATTTGGAAGGAGAAAAGCAGAGAGCGGGAAGAAGCAAACAGCTACAGTAGAAGGGATTTTGCAGGGTTCCTTCCAAAACACTGAAACGTCTACCAGAGCCACTTTTCCCACCTTTTCCTGTCAAAAAGAATCACCGACTTCGCGCCTTGAGGGTTGAGGCTAGGATTAAATTGGTTCCGGTTCCGGTTCCGGTTCCGGTTCTATTTTATTTTCTTGGCTACCAAACTTAGCCAGGTTTCATCAAGTTGGATTGAGCTTTTTAAAGCCTCGATCGACAAAGAACTTGTTTGACCCTGATCATATCGAGTTAGGTCAGATCAAACATTTAATCCTTTATAATTGTAAAATTTTAAATTTCATTGGTAAAAATATCCTATAAGATGAACAGATTGGACTGACTTTAGTCAAACACTTGACTCTAACCTTAATCCAGATTATCGGGACCTAACCCTAATTGACCTTCAAGATATAAATCTTAAGCCATACCTTATTCAAGCTTAGGATCAGTCAAAGTTCATTTGGACCATCAAGACTGGACCATTCAAGATTTGGTCCATCTCTTTAGAAAAATCTTTCAATGAGTACTCAATGAATGATAGGATTCAATTACGTGTAAAAATTCTAATTTAAGGGCATTCATTAGATTTACCCTAACCGTTGGTTAAAACATTCCACGTGGCTAATGCAAGGCTGGTTGACTGGTAAGACCTATACCTCTTAGTAAACAGGTCAAAGGTTTGACCCTTACAGAAAGCATATATAATATCCATCACTCATTGAGAGATTTCTCCAAAGACTATATCGGAACCCGCCCATTTAAGGTTGTATTGAGCTAGAGTTCTGTATTAACTACAGCTATAATATGTCATGTGACTCATAACAGTTCCCAAACTATATTGAAACAATTTAGCCCATTCTGTGAGCAACATTCATCACTTTAGTCAATTTATTAGGGGCATCGGGTTAGGTCGGCCAATCTAAACCCAATACTACCCTAGGGATCTAAACCATAAACCCAGATCATATCCAATCCTGTATGTATTTGAGAACCCCAAAGCCAAACTCTACTTTATCAGGGTTCTTCCAAGCTCGACTGGTCTTAATTTACTTGATAGAGTTGTGTTAGCCCTAATTTACCCTAATCTAGCCTTGATTTTTAACCTAAAAACAAAATAATATGCATAGATTAATAGCACCAAGAAAATTTAAGAATCTATATGGTTGACTCCATTTAATAAGGATAAGACTTGTTCTTGTTGTTGTTGTGATGACACTAATGCTGCGTTTGTTTTCTAGAATAAAGATTGGGTGGGAAAAAATTTGAAAAAACACGTTTTTCCATTAAATCCTAAAAGTACAATTTGTTTGGTTGCTTGGGGTGGAAAAATTAGAGACAAGTTTTCTTAAATTAATGAAAATTGTCTGGTGAAGTGTAATATATGAGATTTTGCGAAAAAGTGTAAAAAACAAAAAACTAGACCCACAATTAATATTTTTTCACAAAATCTCTTTTTTCATTTTCTTTTATTTCACCTAATTACATATAGGATCCACATTTTTTTTTCCACCACTTTTTTCTCACCCCACCTTTGCAAACAAACGCAGCCCAAGGAAACTTGATTTTTGACCACAAACCCTTGTATGTCTGAAACTATAAATACATATGTAATACCATTTTGTCCCATCCAAATTGTTTCGCAACTCATTTAACGATAGGATGAATTAGAGTCAAACCAACCTAACCAGACCCAATCAAGTTTGAGTCAGATTCAGTAAAACCTCGAGAGAGCTGAATTGGAAGTATAAGGGCTTGCACAGGCTAAGTTGGGATTAGGTTTAGGTTAAAAAGCTCTAAATCTTTGACCAGATTTTAGGCGGGCATGACCCAACCAGCAAATCCACTTCCTCTTCACTAAAAGGTACTGGTCTTACCAACCGAGCAACCCCGCGATGGTCTTAACACCAATTACATTAGTGATGAATCCACAAATCAACCCAAATGCTATAATCAGGTAGTCCTTGCTTCTTACTCTCCTCAGATCAGTTCCACATAATAGTGAATATTAAGTAATTGATGATTATCCCAGAAGCTTCAAAGCTCTAGAAATATAGAAAGGGTCAAATCCTTTTAATCTGTCCAATATGAGATTGGTCTAATTTAACCTACATTAGGCCATTAAGCACAAACAAAAAATTGCTGACTGTTTTCATCGCTCGTGTCTCTGTGGGTAATTATTTGCATCCTTCCAAAGTTTAAAGTGAGAATCTGAAAGTCTTTCCCATGAATTAGGGGTTAAAAAGCAAAAAGGTGACCGACTGAAAGTTTGAAACCCAGAAGGGACATGAAAAGGCTTATGCACACCCTTTGTTTTTCTACATGATTAGCTCAATGTAATGATGATAGAGCCATTAGATCAGTGGGACTTTGTCTTAGTGCGTCTTCCTTGGAGTAACCAATAAATAAAAGGTATATATTCCTAAATTAACTGCAAAAATACAATCAAACTTGAAGCCACAGATCTTTAGGAAGATTTGAGACAAACACAATTAAGAGGGGAAGGGATGAAGGGGGTCCCCAAATCTTTATTTAGAAAGCCAAGACTGCAAATGGAGTCTTTCATAAATCCTAACCAAACGCACCTGAACAAATAAGGACATATGCATCATCATAATGGTATTACCCAGTAGGCCAATACCCGCCGCTCAGGGAAAAGGACTTGGCCCTTCATGAGCTCTTCCTGATAAGAATGGATAGATAGCACTCTGCATTTTTGAGTATTCATTCAGAAAACTTGACTTGGAGACAAAGAGGGTCCTTAAACTTTGATGTTTTACTTTAAAATTGTGAATATTATAGGCTTTTTTCTTTTTGGGTTCTTTCAATTTGCAGAAAAAAAAGCTGAATGGGACAATGGTTCATTACCCATCTTGAATATCTTATTCAAGTTCTTGAGCCTCACCTAATTCTTCCCAGTCTCTCAGCTTCAATTGCTTCCACAGTACTCATGATCACCTTCACCTCTGCTGAAACTTCTCAGATTACCCATGTAAAGGGCAAGAACTTTTATCCTAATTGGGCCTATAAAGTACTCCTCCCGTAGAGAGGTGCCACTTGATATCCATCTATAAATTGTTGGTGAAGGTATTTGTGTTCATCAAACACTAAGTAAGCTATCATCCCAGGCTAAATCTTCTATGGATTCAAGTGCTTGTCAACCCGAGTGTCAGCAAAGCAAGCTGGAGAACATAGATGAAGATGGCCCGGCAAGTTGGCTTCCAGTCATATGTTGTGCACCTCCTGAAACTCCTACTGAGCCTATGGAGTTTCTTTCCAGGTCATGGAGTCTCTCTGCCATGGAACTTTCTAAAGCACTTGCAAACACACCTCTTCAGTCTTATGTGATGGGTGCTCCTCCTCCTTTGGGCTCCCTTCATGAAGTGATGCACAACCACAACTCAACAATTGAGAGGGATTCTGTAAGATCTCCTCCCTCTTTCACAAATCTAAGCTTATTGGGTCCAATTTGATTTTATATGTATATAACTTTCTTGCTGATATTTGAATAAGAATGGAGTCTGGTAACATTTATATAGACATTACTGATTTGGTTCATGGGATTACCTCATTATGATCCTCGGAAGCAAATTGATTTTCAAGGCATATACAGAGATGACCACTGACTGTGGTTGTGAATTTTTTGTTGTGCAGGTCTTTGAACAGCCAGTTCCTCAGTCGTCTGAGGTTAGCCCGCCAGTTTCTCCAAGAGATAGCGATGATGCCAAGGTCTCACTCCCTCTGCCATTTTATTTTTCTTTTCTGGAGGATTAACTAAAAACAACAAACAGAAGCATATTTTGGTCATTAAATTGGTAAAGGACAAGATCCCAGCAGGATAAATAAAAACCTACCAAGACATTTAGATATTATAAGAACTGTGTTCCTCTGTTCTCTGCTGTCAAAAATCTGAACATTCAAATGCATACTCATGGAAGAATCCAATTAGTGTTTCAGAAATTGGCCATGGTTGGAATTGTGATTGAGGGATCCTGGTAATTTTAAGTCCAAGTTTTCAAACCAAAATTGTCTTTTATGGTTAGTAAAATTAGCAACCAAACAAGCAGGGCTGAAAACGGTCAAGAAACCCAGACAGAATAAAGGATGTGCAGTATAGATAAATACCACTAGAAAATGTGTTTTAATTATAATTTCCTTCATTGCTTAGAGAAGGTCACCCAACCCTGAATCTGTTTTGCATAAAAGTTGTCAAAAAGAATAATAATAATAATATATAGAGGATAACAAATTTATTTTTTTATTTCTCTGTAAACGAAAATTTGTTTAAGCTGTTAACATCTTGCTCTTAAGTTCTCAATATCTTGAGGGTTCCATTATTGCCTTAAATGGATCATCTATTGCATATGTTCCAATAAGACTCATTATAACTTGCACCCCTGATTGGGTTCCATAACTGACAGAGAAAACATATTGGAATGCCGATTTATGTCTCATTTGGAGAACACCCTTTGTTTCCTTCTTCATCTTCTCTCTCTTTATCTATTCTTTTTAATGAGTTATTTACTATTATTCTATATTAGATCTCATATATTAGAAATGGAACTTTATCACATGTGAGACTCTTAACCAAATCATATTACTATTAATTTAGAGTAATATAGATTGGCATGAACTTCAGGGGTTGCCTCGGTTGGTAAAAACCAACATCTCATAGTATAAAATCAAGAGTTCGAATCTCCTTGGATTAGAGGCAAACCTCCATCTACTGCATTCTCTTATATAAAGTTATCCGTCCAAAAAACCCAAAAAATAAAATAAAATATCAAATTCTTCAAACCGTAGTCTCAACTGAATTACCCAAAAACAACGGAAAGCAACGGTTAAAAATATAAAAAAGTATAGATTGACCTACATCTGATTATTGGTTAGAAGCAGCTGTTAAATGATGTTAATGGATGAATTTATTTTTTTACCCAAAAAAAAAGAGATTTGAGGATCAGATCACTTAGTTTGTTATATACTTGTTTGGACTTTGAACAGGAACTGTTTCTACTTCATGGGGCAATCGATTCAGATTTCCTATCCAATCAGCAACTGTTAAAAATTGGGGTACTGTTCATAGTCTCATTCCCCCAACGTGGGTACCTACTTGGGAATAAAATTAGTTAACTGTTACTGATAGGTTGTGCTTTTTCCTGTGACTTCAACATCAGCTCTGCAAGAACACAGTGAGAGGGAAGACGGTGGGAAGGTGGTTGAAAGATCAGAAAGAGAAGAAGAAGCAGGAGTTGCGAACCCACAATGCTCAGCTCCATGCAGCCGTGTCTGTGGTCGGGGTTGCCGCTGCTGTTGCCGCTCTAACAGCCTCCGGTGCAATGTCACCACCCTGTCCTAATTTACAGAGTTTGCCTTACAAGACATCTTCTGCCATGGCATCAGCCGCAGCATTGGTGGCTTCTCACTGCGTTGAGATCGCTGAGGAATTGGGAGCTGATCATGATCATATACTAGCTGTTGTGGATTCTGCTGTAAATGTCAGGACTGCCGGCGATATCATGACTTTAACAGCTGGAGCAGCAACAGGTATCCCACATCTCAAATCCTCTACTAGTCAAGGTAGAAGTACGTGCTCCCCTCACACTTTTACATCAAATAAGAATAGTTCCCACCTTTAAACGGGGAGAAGAAGAATTAGAAATGGTATCCTAATAGACCTCACTTCTATTGTTTAGTAAAAAAGTGTGAGAGGAACAATACCTCTACTGTGACACTTTCCTTTTCTGATTTTTTAAGTGAATCTTAACCCATTTTTGGTAAATCTATTTGCAATGTATTGCAGCTTTACGAGGAGCTGCCACTCTTAGGGCAAGACAGCATAAAGAGCTGTGGTCCTCGCCATTTGCTCCTGCCGACGAACAATACTTTGACGGCAAAGAACCAGATATCTCACCAGAATTAAGCTTTGTTTCAGAGGGTGGAGAGCTTCTCAAACATACCCGAAAAGGTATAATAACCCGGTGGCTCAGCACAAATGCAGTCACAAGGGGGCTGGTGTCTCCAGTGCCCATCTCCCATACAAACAGTGCCATTATGAAGTCAAAATCACACGTAGAAAATAAACACCTCCTGCTAATTCTGTTTTTTAACCTATTACCTGATTGTTGTTAACAGGAGCTCTTCACTGGAAGCAGGTCTCCTTCTATGTGAACTCAAGCTGGCAGGTAAAACCCTTCGCCCACACCCATATAATTAATAGTGCATCTCCCTGATCCACAGAGTGAACTCACCAGAGAATCATGATTACATCTTCCATTTGTGACAACCAACTGCAGGTGGTAGCTAAAATGAAAAGCAAACATATAGCTGGTGCATTCACCAAAAAGAAAAAGTGTAAGCATAGCCAATAAATCAGAACTACCCAATGAAATATCCTGTGCTCTTAAGTCTGATCTCAAATCCATGCTGTGTTTCCAGGTGTTGTCTCTGATGTATACTGCAATACCCAGGCATGGCCCCAGAGAGAAGGGGAGGCTTATAGAGGGCAGAGGGCTTATTTTGGGATCCAAACAAATGACAGGGTAATAGAGTTCGAGTGCAGAAGCAAAGGTGATAAACAGATGTGGACAGATGGAATCCATCAAATGCTGCATTACCGCACCAACATGAAATGATATCACAAAAGTCATGAAAGAGGGTGGGAAACTAAACTTTCTACTGCACAAACAAATAAAACATACACGTCTCAAACTTCCTAGACTAGAGGTCAATTGCTTGAGTTGCTTATTACAACTGTTTGTACAATAAGCAAATGATTTTATATCTACAAAATGGCAGTGGTGCATGGGGCATTCTCATGGGGTGCATTGGGATGAAGCCATCAAGCAAAACGAAGATTAATTCATTTAAACCACCATGAATCGCTACACAGATCAGGTTGAAGATAGCTTCGCCACTCTTCAATGTTGCCAAGGTCATTCCAATTCCTTGAGAAAATCAATATTGTCCACAAAAACCTGCCAAAGAAAGAAAGAAAATGACACCAGATGATGGACTGAGAACTAAAGTAAATAAGAAGAAACAACTCCCGACTACATGAAGATAGCTTTTTAAAAGCATTTGCACGCCAGTTATAAGCTAGAGTATAATAAGGGAAGGTTTCTGGCACCATCATTCATGGAAGCAATACTGGATGCCAAATGTTTATCATATTGGCATGTGGCAATTTGAAGGCACTCAATCTTCAGTCCACCTCCATGTTATGCTCTACTGATGCGTCAATATCAGCCAACTGGATTTGACCGTATCCCAAACAATGGTTTGAAAAATTGATGAAAAATTAACGCTCAAAGTTTTATATGCCTAAAGAAGAAATCTTCCTAGAAAAAAGGTGGATCCTATCTAGAGATTGAAAACGAAATTTGTTGTATAGCCCCCGCAAAGAATTCTCAATCAATCCAACGGTCAAAAGACTTGAAACAGACTAAACCAGCCCCAAAAGTCCCAAAAGGAACACATCAATATCAATATGTCATATATCCTTTTCTGTGCATCTGAGCAGAACAATTCTTTTGACCAGGAATCTTCACCGTACAGCACAATTGCCTCCTGGAGAAAATGTACATCGAAGAATGGAAAGTATTTTGCAGAAATTAGTCCAGCACATTAACCTCATGGATGAAGTGCCTTGGTGCATTTAGTAGGGAAAGCAGCTGGCAGGTCAACAGAATCAACAAACATTGACAGAAACAGATGGGTCAAACTGTAAACACTAATGTGTCAATACTCACAATCCATACTAGTTTGCTCCATCCCCAACTGCTTTTCATAAGATTTCAATTTGTAGGAAATACGATTTTGATGCCATGCTGAAGTTCTCTCAGCATATCAACAAACAAGCACACGGGAAAGAAAAAAGGAGCAAGGGATTGACAGCTATTCAAGATCAACTATAAGTCTGGTAGATTTGAATTGGGTCGCTCGGTCAACCCAATCCAGACATAGGTAATAAGGTAATTAGTCAACCAGTCACCAGGAGGACCAAAAATTGTGGGTCCATCAACAGTAAATCCTTGGATCAATTCCCATACTTGAAATAAACTCAAACAATTTAGAAAAGGAATCAAAGAAGGGAAAAAAAAAAGATGGGGCAGTCTCTCTCAGACTTGGGTCTCTCACCTGCAGCCTGTCACCATATTTTTCTCTCTCATCGATCTCTCAGAGCAAAGCACAAAGCTTTCCCCCTGTTTTTCTCTTAATCTTGTTTAATTAAATTTGTGTGCAATGCTGTTGCCCCTTTCAAACTTATATAGATAATTCAGAATCAGACTCAGATACTAAGAAGGAAATGCTTAACCAAATCTATAAATGATTGTTCATCAAGAAATTGTGATAGTCGATTATGAAGTGCACAGGATCATCACCCCCATTAAAGCCAATAATTGTGGACATAGAACAAAATTACATCGAAACTTGCGAAATTTCCACCGAATTTTTCCATTTTGGAAAATGCGAAACGAAACTCATGAGGACCGAAAAAAAGTCAGTTTCGATCGAAACTACCGAAATTTCGTCGAAACTTGTCGAAACCTTGAAACCTGTCGAAACTTGGTTCAACCCAGTTGGACCAGCTGGTTCATGAGGAAAAAAATCCCAAATTTCATGAGAAACTTAGGAAATTTCGTGGGAAACTTGAGAAATTTCGTAGAAACCTGGGAAATTTTGTGAAAACTTGGAACTTTTTCCTGTAAATTTTGTAGCTTTCCCAAATTTTTTGTTTATTTCATGTTTCCCCAAATACCCACGACAAATACCCCCTCCATCAAGACTTCCCTATCCAAAGTGCGTATTCCCTCAGGTTGGTTATCTTAAGCATATTGATGACCAGACTCATAAAGTTACAGTTGTCGATTAACTTGACAACCATAGGCATAAAATGTCATGGGATGTCTATGTTCGTTGGTCGGAAGAGAGGATGTTACAGACATAGTACTACTCAGCTCACAGGATGAATCCACTCTTGGCACTCCTCTTAACACTAAGTTGTATTTTTCTTTTATTGTCAACTATTTTGAAGTTAGAAATTATATATTGAATGTTATGTGCTTAAGTAGTTAAGTTTATAATGTACTTTTTGGACAACTCTACATTGATGTTATGTACATTGAATGACATATCTACATTGATTTTTTTAGCAAAATACAACAAATGCATTCTTTATACTCTAATTAGCTTAAATACAGGATCCCACCCCAAAATACTCTCTAAAACCTGTCGAAACTTATACGAAAAAGTCCTCGGTTTCCTCGAAATTTCTCAAGTTTCCACCTAAGTTTCCCATTTTCACCCAGTCAAAACTTGAGTTTCCCTCGAGTTTTTTACCATGATCGTGGATGCCAACCGGTGGCATTGATCCTCCCTAGGCCTAGAAATCAAGGAGACTTTTTCTAACAAGGAATAATGGAAGACTCGTTCGGTCCAGATCTGAACTTTTTGGTTCGTCCATCAATGGGTGTGACTGGGTTCGATGAACCATCCTTATCTAGTCTAATCATGGATCATTCAGCAGTATATATTCTTTCTTTTTCTATTATTCAATTATTATGATAAGTTCAGTAAGTAGTCGAGTAATTAGGAAGCTTCCATTAAGCATGTAGGAATTCATTTTATTGTTATTGATTCATTTTTTCCTAGTCACCACAAGCTCTCATCAAATCTGCATCAGGATCTATACCATCAATAACAAAAGTTCAGCAGAAAATGAAAAGATATTGGTAACTATAAGTAAGACAATCTATGAACACATGACATGGTAAGACACAAATAAGAAATGTCGCGGTCAGGTTGCCTTGCCACATTTACCAAGCACAAACCTTGTATCAATTGGCAGAGCTCATTCTAAGCAGGAACCAACTATGGTTTGGAAACCAGTCTCAGGTCTCTTGGCCCAACAGTGATTCAATTGGATTAACTGAGTTCAAGCTGGGCCTTGCACAAATTTTTTTCTACAATTTTCACGTAATTTCTAACCATGAGCCAAGAGCTACCAGGAAGCATTGGCACCATAAACTGGCACCTGTAATATTTAAGATCCAGCTGGCATTGCCAGGCAGAGGCCAACAAAGGCATCAACATAACCTCTATGAAATTTCAGTGTGAAGAGACAAGGATGTCTCAAGGCATAAGCTAATACAATTGAGCAAACAAAAGTCATACCGATTTCCAACCATCAGGATCCAAGCAGGCAGTAATCTTGGTGTTGATACCCGGCAAGGGCCCAGGTTCGCGGGTGATCTTCCCTCCAACCAGTTTAATTGCTTCTGCAGTCTTATAAACATCATCTGTGCCTATTGCTATCTGGCAAGTACAAGGTATTAGTTTCCTTAATCCAACCCAGAAGAAGAAGAAGAGTAACTTTTCCTTCTGTTTTACATCGTGGTATGTTTTTCTAAGTGTAAGAGGGTGGAGCATGGTGCAATGGTAAGGTTGCCCCATTGTGACATAGTGATCATAGGATTGAGTCAGCAAAAGCCTCTACAACGCAGGAGTAAGGCTTCATACATTATGACTATCCCCAGACCCAGCTGGGGCAGGACCCTTGTACACTTGTTACACCCTTTGTATGTGATCTTTTAATTGCAAAATAAGAGTTCTGACCTGTGCATAAGCATTCCCTTTGTCATATTCAGTAACACCATAATTGTACGTCAACTCCAGCACTGCATTTTTATCTTCTGGACCATAGCCCATCATGGCTATCGTATACTGCAATATAAGAAGAATAAATATCAACATATAAGACACACACAGAATCCTAGGCTACAGTATGATTTCCATGCTTGGCCAGTGGCTCCAACAACACTGTTTGAAAAAAAAAAAAGAGGGTTTAAAGGGTAACAAGATATAAAAGAATACAATCGCCAAAGGGTAGCGACATATTGTTCCTGTTCCAGTAATCTATGCTATGCCATGTTGTTTTGGGAATGTTTTGAACAAGAACATGTTTTGCAGCAACATTCTAGGATTGGTTCTTGGCAAAAACTGGTATTACCACACATAGATTATTTACTCTGTTCAAAATTATGCAGATCAGTGTGCTATGCAGATTGGCAAGGTTCAATACCACGAACAATACTTCAGCATGTAATAAACATGTTAACAAGCATTCAGGGCAAATCTGGTATGGCGTGGGCCTACTTTCCCATTCAGGTAAGCCTGAGGTAAAGTAAGTCAATAGAATATAGATTTGTTTGAAACAGTGTTTCACCATGCTGTTATCACTGGCTCTATAATCCTTACGTGTCTAGGTTACTGTTTTAGAATTTTTCCACCAAGACTATAAGCTGTAGAGGTACAGCAATTTAGACATTCACATATGCAAAAAACGTTCCACGTACCAAAAAAATCATCAATACAGGCATGAACTGATTCACATGATTCTTACTTGCTTCATAGCATATGAAACAGGCAAGCACTTGGTCAGATAGGGTTCGTCTGGGTTGTGGGCCAAGCAACCAAGGCATCCATAACCCAAAATCAGTAAAACCAAAGAACCCATAAACTGTGAAAGTACTAAACCTACACCAATACACATTAATTCATGATGACGCACATCAGCACATGTTCATTGAATGATATGTACAAGAAAGAATATAGCAACAAGTGCAATATGCTTATCAAAGAGATGTCATCTGACCTTGTACTCGGGACTATCTCTCTTGCGCAGAAGTTGCATGCCGAAAGCCTTTAAAGTCAAAAGTAGAAGAAGAACATGAAATCAGAATTCCAGGTACATTACTCAAACCAAAAAGTTGAAACACAAAACAAGCAAATAGAAATATTATAACCAAGGAAAGAGTTTTTTATCCCTAGAACAATTCTCACCTTCTCATAGAAATTTATGGCCCTGTTAAGATCTCCCACTCGAAGCATCACTTGACAAAAAGGCTCAGGAGTAGGACCTCTTTCCAAGAGTTCAAACTTATAACCATCAGGGTCTTCAACAAAAGCAATTACTGTTTTTCCACCCTTTACTGGCCCAGGCTCCCTCGTCACTTTACCCCCTTTGGCCTTTACGAGGTCCACCACCTTGGCAACCTATCCCACACCAACATCCCCACACCCCACCCCAAAAAAAAGAAAAAAAGAAAGCACATATATATCCACATAATTAGTGCAAAAAGTTTCATGAAATAGTTCATTAGCCATAGGTTGCAGATAGCAAAACCTTTGTACCATGCATCCATACTGAATTTCCCATAACATGACAAGCCAGCAGTGAAGTATCAAGTAACAGAAATTTTTACAGTTTGGAACTGAGAATTGTAAGTACATTTCTTTTTATGGCAAACGTTTCCCGAATTTAACATTTATAGCTGTAATCTGTAGGAAATGTCTTACAGATTTCTCAGGTGTCCATACATCATTGTGTACACGTGCCAAGTACATTCATTCATTGTCTTCAAACAAAATTAACCATTATACATAATTATAAACTTCACCATTCAAAATATGTAGAGATTTACTATCTACAGAACACACAGTACTTGCATAACGTAAACACCAAGTTCACTAACTTTAGCAAGCTCCTTTTGTCTCCCTAAGTGAAGGAAATTATAGATAAATAGGAATATGTTGCCCTATGTGCCAGACTGCACATATAGCACATGAAAATAAATCCTCCTCTCATGACTTCTATTATTAGTTTTGTTTGCAGTTTTATTCAGATTATGAATAGAATTTCTGTTTGGTTCAGTAAGATTAATATCTAGTTTCAGTTCGATATCTCATGGGAGTTGAGTTTTAGTCCTAGAAGGCGTTGATCTGAAACTGAATATTCTAGTTGTTCCATCCATTGCAGCATTAGTTTTCAATTGACCTACAACAAAGATGTTTGCAAATGTTCATAATCTTGGACTAAAGCTACACAGAGAAGCCTTTTGTATACCATGTCGTAATGTTTAAACCTCAAGTTGTCTGAATCAAAAGTCTGGAATGAATTTCAATCATTTTAATGCAGGTATCCATGCTGTTGAAGATTGTCAAGAATTCAACCTTGAAAAAAAATCAAGAGTTCAACCTAATATTGTAAAGAATTCAACCTAAAATAGCAATTTATTTTCCATTATTAGAAACTTACATCCTCAACTGCAATACCAAAATGGCCAAACGCAGTTCCAATATCATACTTGTCCACTCCATAATCTGGAAATATTTTTAAACGCGAAAAATCAATATAATAGCCCACATCCACAATAATAGGGAGAGACACAAATGTAAGTTTAATTGTTATTTGTTTTCCTTTTCTCCTTTCCTTTTTTTTTTTGGGGGGGGGGGGGGAGGATGTGGCTTACTGTATGTGAGCTCAACAACAAAGTGGGAATCCTCAGGTCCATATCCAAGAAAAGCATTTGTGTATCTCTCCTCAGGTATGTCACGTTTCCGCAACAGCTTCATACCCAAACATTCTGTATAAAATCTGCAATCTCCAGTCATTAGTTAACATTATGCACAACTGATTCTCATCCTTCGTCACAATTCTAATAATAGATCAACAAAGTAGTGTTTTACTGTGGGGGTATACTTTATGGTCCTGTCCAAGTCCCCAACACGATAAACAACATGAAGCATTCTCCGCTTGTCCTTCTTGACCCACTCTAGTATATTTTCCTGGCTGACAGCAGTGCTTGCCTGTGCCACATTTCCAGCTGTACCGGTCTCTAAGCTTTTTGCCTCTGCTCTTAACAACTTAGGTGCTTCTATTCCAAAGAACCGTCCCTGGGGAATAGCTGGACAACAATGACCAAAGAACAAGCAATTAGAAGTGTATCTTATGTGTTGCATATGGTACGTAATATACAATAAAAGTAATTGCAGCATCCCTTCCTGGTGTCCATCCTCCCAATTGAAGAAGGTACCTTACCTTGAGTATGTTATAGTCAAAGAAAATCTAAACAAAAGAAAAACAAACTCCATAAATAAATCAAGATGGAGGTATGATAATTTCTATCCATTTCACCAGATGGAAAACGGCTACTCCAAAGAGTGTTAACATTATCTCTCCAGAGCTCTTCCTTGGGCACAATATTTATATCCCAAGATTTTGGTCTTAAGACTCTTAACCCATTCAGACTTCAGAAAGTGGACCTGGTAATTGGTATGAACCATCAAGGCTGAGAACTAGTCAGCGTCAGGAAGGAATTACGAACGCTAACCAAATGCCTGCATCTAACATAGGACCACCACTATAAAAATCATGTCCCTCACTCTTCTGTTAATAGTTCCTATTGAGAAATGAAACCTTTTGCCAAACAACTGAATAATAAAATTAAGGAATATAAAATATAGATCTAATGTAACTGAAGAAATCATAGAAGACTGCAATAATTCATCTCCACATCTACCGACGAATTAGAACTACACAACCGTGGCAGCATTGAAAAAGAATAATTCAATCTGACAAAAGATAACTGAAACGAAACCTAGAAGCTTTCCCATTACCAGATGCATCCCTATTATAAGATCCGAACTGGATTTTAAGAGGCATAAAATTGTATCCTCGGTAATCTAGCACATAATCAAAATAAAATATATCAAATCAAGCATTAACTCTCGAGGATTGCAGAAACAGACACTGTGATCTCTGAGTCAATATGAAAACAGATAGTAATGATTAATATCAGTTAAATTAATGAAAAACAAAAAATCTTACTGCTGCCGAGGTGAAACAGAGTAAGCCTTCTCGAAGGATTATAAGTTGAGAGAGAAGCACCGAAACAAGCAGCACCTGAGACTCTGAAAGAACATCGAGAAGGACGAAAGGAAGCGAGATGGATAGATGAAGATGCCATGGGGAGAATCCTCACCATTTCTTTCTCACTTTGCTCTCTCTCTCTCCTGTCTGTTTCTCGTGCTGATAGAGATATCCTTGGAGACTGAATCGTGTAGAAGAGCTTCGTGATTCCGATTTGCGTGACATTAATTCCGTCGAAAAAAAATCAGGGGAAATATATTAAACGGAGATAATTATAATTGACTGTGAAAATATTAGTTACTCTTCCGAAGCCCGGCCCAAATCCTGAAATTCGGAGGCCCAATATATTACTTTCAGTTCAATATCTGGTCCATTTCTTACAAGGAAATGGAACTGACTGATGTGACCTGTAAAAGATTTTCACCATTCGATGTGATACTGGAACACTTGTCACACATCTGCAAGGAAATAAATGGTCGAAAATGGACCTGATAAATTTCCCCTTCTGTCTAAACTTTGGTTCCTTCCCAATTACCAAGGACAAGCATACAACCAAACAGGTGACGATGCTGTACTGACTATTTTTAGTGTGTACTAAACTACTAATAAAAGGGTTGCCAAAAAAATAGTACTACTAATAAAAAGCTATCTTGCCAATCTAATTATTTGATGTCGTTGTACAAGGGGAAAAAAAAACTTTTAAATGTCTGTTTGTCCAAAAACAATATATATATAAATCTTGATGTCTGCTTTATGCCTAATAGGGCGAAAATCAGTATATAAAGATTAAACAAAATGAACTTGAATGCTATGCATGATGCATCACTTTTCTATAGTTGATATCGAAATCTCGTCTCGACCGTAGACTGTTTAGAGTTACGCATTTAATGCGCAACACTTAAGTAAAATCGGCATTAAGTTGGGTTTATTTTTAAAAAGTTAAAAATAAATGGATTACTTCTTTATTTTTTTTCTTTTTTTTTTTTTTAGCAAGTGCTTTTATATATTGTAAATGGGAGTATTACATAATATAAGGCGGGACTTTAGCCTTATCCCCAACGGATTCTGACCTTTTACTTTGAAATATTATTATTATTATTATTTTTTAACCATTTTAAGAAATGACTACTTACGCTCAAAAACAAATTTTAGTTAAGCTATTTAGTTCCATTTTAACAAAAATCGTCTATAGTTGCTTAGAATTTAGGACAATATGATCATATAACAAACAAACTATTTTAATTGACATTGTTACCAATGTATTTTGTGAAATTATTTTTGGCCTCCTTTATTTATTTATTGATTTTTTATTGCTAATAAGCATAAAAACCCTTTTATTTTGATATCATGTAGAGTGACTGTATTACAATTTCTAAAAAACACAATAATGGAATTGTAATACAATTGAAAGATGAAGATCATTAGCCAATTTGAAAAACTTGACGTTACAATCGAACAAACCACCAACAAATGAGGTTGAGCTACACCTTGAGTGCTGCTTTCAAGGGTTTTTCGCACCACCCCCTCCAAGATAAAACAACCTCAAACTAGAACATAAGGTAGTTCTTCTAGTACCTTCAATGAGTCAAAAGCTACACCACAACACAAAGACAAACTCAAAGAAATAGACTTTTAAAACAATAAGTAACAAATAATGCAAGTGCGAGGAGTGTCTCTATTACACACCACATGCAATAAAGGGGTTGGGTTTATATAGGCCCAAACCGCACATTATACAATTCGAGATTCTCAATGCAGTGAATTGGGTCATTGAATCACAGTGACTCACCTCCTCACAAGGGAAATAATCAATTATCTACTAATGGACTATCAATAGACTTGTCTTTTTCCGTTAATGGAAATAAATCATATTGATCTAACCTCCCCACTAAATGGATAATTAACTCTCGTATTCACAAAAAGATGAAGGGGGTTGTCATCCACCAAATGAGGTTTTCTTAAACACTTTTCAGTTGGATGAAGAAAAAGAAACAGTATTACCCTGCATATCAAACATAGCAAGACACTGATACTAGGTGAACTTATTAGGTCTTATCAGGATAGGTACTCTTTTTACATTTTATATCCCCTAGATAGAAAAATGGTTTAACTACATATTAAATTAATCATAACTATATATACTTTGTTGGTATCTTATGTTCATATGGGCCAGCTTGCGCGCACCTTGATTACATCCTCAGGGAGATGCTTATTGTGCGCAAGGGTTGAACCCATAACCTCTCCACTTAAAAGTATGGATCTTACCACTCTACTAACCCTCCATTGACAACTATCTCTTATAATTATTTTAAGCATTTTAATTAAGAGATTGAAAGATGCAAATCATCGGCTCTTAATGAGTTAAGTGGCAAGGGACAATAGTACCAACAGATAAAATATTAGACTTGATAAGTAATTTCAAAATTACACAAGGAATAAGGTTGTAATTATCCATTTTTAATTTTTATATATTTTCATGGAACTCGAGCACAAGCCGAACCAATTAACGAGCATACTGGGTTACGCAGTAGCATTAAGTCGGCGATTATCGAGAATCCGGTCTGTTACTGTTAATCGATGATGTGCATTTATCGTTTTGCCCTTCTTTATCGAATTAGATTGAAACTTTATTTTTATGTGAAATTAAATTAATGACAACATTTTATTTTCCTCCTGACATAAAAGTACGGACACTTGCGGCACTGACGCAACCTGTTCTGTGAAATATCCTTTCGTCTGGAAGAAAAGACACAGATGATTAGTTGCGGTTGCAGGTCTTTCAGCAGGCAATGTTGACCTCTTCAGAATATTTTCTCTATTTATCTGTTAAATATTTTTATATTCATGGAATTTGGTTGCTAGCTTCTTTTTCCCTTTTTGGGTAATTTCAAGTCTCAACTAGGTTGGAAGTTGGAACTGGAAACACTGACGTTTTTTTCCGGATATTTCTGCCGTTCTCTACAGTAGTTTAGTTTCAATGTTATTTATATTTACAGATAAAGATAAAGATAAGATGGGAAAGGGTTTTGGAACAATTTGATCATCACTTCAAGTCCAGTTGCCAATACAAACTCATGTACCACCTGTAGTTTGATATTGTTTCTGATGGTTACTTCATTTTTTTTTCTCTAAGATTGGTAATAACGTTAGATTTCTTCGTTTTAGGTTTTAATGCCTCACATCCCATTATATTCCATTGCAGATTTGATCGTGTTTGGAAAACTGCAAATACGTATGTTCTGTCTAGGCCTTTAGGTTCATTTCAGGTTCTCAGCATGTTTCTCATTTATGTAACAAATTATAGTTCAGTGCGGATTGAGAAATTTCTGCTTACGACAGAGAAACTGTAGTTTAATGCTAAATATATTCAAGAACCTGATATTTTAATTTCATTCTACATCTCATTTTTGCTACTATTCTACACAACTTGATTTCTTTATTGGATATCTGTTACAGAAGTACAATTCCTTGTCTGGGTTGACTTATTATGGTGGGAAGATGGGTCGGTCAAATGCTAGAAGAAATGTTATGGACCCGCATAAGAAGGGGAAAGGAGTAACTGCTGTATGGAGGGCAATCTCTAGTCAACCGGTTCCTGATGAAGGTCTGTCACCAATTCCCAATTCAAATTCATCCATACAAAGGCTTGTTGGATTAAAGCATTTTTAGTGTTAAATCTTTTTGGGAGGCGTTTGGTAAGGACATTTGATTCCTTATCATGTGCTAACTAGACGCCCATACTATTTCTTCTCGCTTTAGTCCATCTATTTTTTCTAGCCACTGTTTGTATCTATTACTCCATCAATGCCTCCGCACCTGGTTTGTTTAAAAAATTTGGGTTCACTAATTGATAGGCTTCCTAAGTGTGTCTTTCTATCAAATAATGCCTTATGTTCAAAGCTGAAATCCATGCAATCAGATTTCCAGATCACCATAATGGATAATTGGTAAAACAAAAAAAATAAGTGTATGTTCAAGTGCTAGCACAGTAGCTTGCTTCTTTTCTCTGCTTTTTAAAAACTCAATTTAACTTGTCCAGAAGGAAAGACAACTTCGTCAAGCTATTCAGCTGATGTACCTATTAGATGCTAGGTTTCTAAGAAGCAATCCTTAAGTCAGAAAATAGTGTCACATGCCTCAGATTCTCACTGTTGTTGACAGAAAATTTTCAAAATGAAAACCCAGATTATGGGACAGGGTCTCATTGTGGAGAAAGTATTGAAGGATTAGTACACTTTCGTTTTCAGATGCCCTGAAGGATACAGGATTGATCATTCGTATCTAAAACAGAGAACAATTTATAGCATATTTTCTGAATCCCCCCCCCAAAAAAAAATAAAAAATAAAAAATCAACCAGAGATATTTTAATGTATTAATTTCCTTTGGTTTTTCCTGCCCATTTCAACTATTGCTGTGCATTTTTGTTATTTGTTTGTTTATGCTGTTGGTGGCTAAGCTCTCAATGATATGCATTACGTTCATTGTAATTAATATTGGTTTACCTTGCAAAAGATACTATTGTTGTAGATAGTACCAGGTCTACGATTATGTTCACCGCTACAAACAGGTTAGCTGATGTAAATTCTCATGATGCTCAGCAAAGGATGTAAATATAGAGACGGAAGCTCATCGTGTGGAAGTTGGTTATGATGAAAAGTCAGAAGTTGGAGTTCAAGTTCAACAACTGGATGGATGTGGTTCTGCTTCTGTGCCAGATGTTAAAAGATCAGAGACTGTAGATGAAACAATAAGTGAACTTGATAAGTCATCAACTCCTAGGTTGTATTATGATCAGGATGTCAACTTAGAGGAAGACAGAGCAACACCTTCTACAACTGTAAAGGTGGAGCATGTGGCTCCAGAGGCAGACAGTACAATGCTTTCTGCAAATGTTGAAGTAGAGTCCTTGCACCCAAGGCAGTTTAATCCTAATGTTGCAGAGCCTGGTGAAACTAGAAACAAGGAACAAGTCAAAGAGGAAAGTGCTCTCAAGTCAGATTTAGAAGAGAGCGAAAAACATATGGTTACAGTTGAGGTAACTTCATTACTTTCTGCAGAGTTTACATTTCATATCTCTTCCTGTTATGTGTTCCATGCACTAATGGCTGGCGAGCTTCTGTTGATTTCCAGGGGTAGTAGATGTAATCATGTAATTGTGTGATACTTTAGTATCTGGATGGTTATTTTTGACCCAACACTTTTTGGTAAAGGATTTATTTTGTAAGAGTTCCATTGTTTGCCTATCTGAAAAGGCATACTGTTTTCATTGGAGTGCAAAATTTGTTTTATTGCATTTTTCATTTATTTACTGCTAATGATATTTACATGGTTTGAGAGCTCGATCTCGGTGGCCATCTTGTTGGGCCAGAAAACCGAAATCTCGTTGAGATGGCGCATTTTTCCTAGTCAACTCGGTGGCCCATCTTGTTGGGTTTTGAGGCTCAGCTTGGGCTGGAAATTGGTATTTCCCCTATTTTAGGCCTTCTAAACGTTGTGGTAGCCTTAGATTTGTGAGAAAATGAGTGTAGATGTTAAATCCATTTCGACCCTAATTTGGAACCAATACACTGAAGAAGCGGAGATTTAACTTATAAAACATAAAGTACACGACCATAGGTCAATATAAATGAATTCATTAAGGTTTGAACTCAACCAGTACATTAAACACATTCACAGGGCAACATCGGTCTAGTTATTAGTTGCAACACGTGAGTACAACAGTAAGTTGTTCAACAAATATTTAATTTACATCCAAATAAGTAGTGTAAAACATAGTTTTTCAAAAAAATAAAGTCTGCTATGAACTCTCACCTATCTTCAGGATTTGCCTGAAAACCACTTGAAACTCTGCTGAAGATGCTTTAAACAAGTTGTTGGTACAGTTTAGGAGGTGTTCCAAGCCAAGACTCTAGCAAAAATTCCAGTAAAAACCACAAGTCCACCAAGATAACTCGATCTTGATCTGGATATAATACTTTTTCTAATGTAAGACCGAAATCTCAGTTGAATTGAGATCTCATGAGATATACAATTCTTGGTGTTTCATGCAGCATCTCATCCTAGATTCTTGAAAAACTGAGATATCTTGAGAGTGCTCGAACCATGGATATTTGAAGAATACCTTGATGATGTAAAGGGCCTGGAGGAGTAATAGTATTATATTGATCCTTATGTGAAGGTTCCTAAACCTTGAAGAATGGTTTGCATCTTAAGGTAGAAGCTGAACAAGGGAAACAAGATTGTCTAGATACGATGGACAAAATCCCATCCATTTATTTTTTCAAGATCAAGACTTGGATCATCTCCTTCTTTTTGCCATTGAATTTCCCAATCAAATTCGTCATGAAGCAGTTTAGTAGGTATGGTGATGGCTTTCAATTGGTTTATCAGGCTATAGTTTGTCAGGGGGTTTTGTTGTTGAAGACCACATTGGAAGTCGTATTGTGGTCAATATTTTGAGTATCTTCTCTTTTTGGAATAACTAAAGGTATGAGAAAGCAAGAGTTGAGATCTTGACTATGTTAGATGTGTTAAAAGTGAGGATTCTAAAGTACTAGTAAGGGGCTGAGGACGTTAAGAAGAGATGAGAATGCTGTTTCTGCTGCCTATTAAATGAAGACATTTTTAGTATACTCATTATGTTCAACACCATGATTGTAATGTGGCCTCCTGTCTTCTTAACTAGCAATGTTTGGTCTGCATTACTCTGTTTATAATCAATAGACAGCATGGCTTTATGAAGGCGTCCAAACCATGCTTTGGGAGACTGCTTCAAACCATACAAAAACTCTTCTTAACTTACAAACTTCCCATTGGTTTCTTTGGATGCAAATCTATGAAGGATATTTAGATACACTTCCTTTTCAAGTTATCCACAGAGAAATGCATCCTTGACATCTAGTTGCTGAAAGATCCATCCTAGGTTGATGATTGCACATGAGAGGATCAGTCGAATAGTACTCATTTTTGCCACACGTGAAAGTTTTCCTGATAGTCGGTCCCATATATCTGAGTAAGTCCATTAGCAATCAACCTTGTTTCATATTTGTCAATTGTTCCATCTGTTTTATGCTTGACTGCAAAAATCCACTTACAATCCGTGGTTTTCGGAGAAAAATGTACGAAGTCCTATGTCATAAGGCTCTTCATCCATTTTCTTTTGTCACCTTAAAGCTCCATAAGATGTTAGAAACCCTGGGGTTTAGGGGGGGGGGGGTGGGACAACAAAGAGACAAACGCTTAAAAGGAGGCAGAAAGAGAAGCTTACGGAACCACGTTAGAAATGGGATGATGAGTGCAAATTCTACGGGGTTTATAATCGACAATTGGTAACTAAAGGCTAGGATGACTAGGAGGAGACAATCTCTAGATAGAGTGGGATATTTTGAAGGACTTGAATTTTGTTAATGTTGGTTGGTTAGGTGCAATGGTGGCTTCTTACTTCAAATGTGGACAAAAACCTTAAAAGGAGTAACAATGGTTGGCCCATTCTGGACCACAGGCTGCGTCTGTTTCTGTCCTGTCGTACCCTTTTCAAATTGCTTCCTCTGATCATTAGCCAACCCTGTGCTTGTTTTTACCCTCTTCAAGTATGAGTGGAGTATCTTCCGCCTTAGGTATATCCAGAGGAACAATTAAGGGAACTCCTTCACTTGGAGAAGACTCCCCTTGAAGCAGTGCTGTCAGATTCATGAACAACTACATCCATTGGTGTAAACAATTTCTTGAAGGGGATGATAGTACTTCTATCCCTTTGAATGACTAAATAGCAAAGGAAATCACTGAGTCCTTTAGGACCAAATTTGGCGTGCATGGGGTGATTTTGAGCAAATAGCACATGACCAAGCACGCTAGGTGGCACAAGAAAGGAGTAGCCCATGAGTACCTTAAGAGGTCAGTGGGATGACAACATATGGGACAGCATCCAACTCAAAACATAGGCTACCATGGGAACTGCATCATTCCAATATTGGGAAGGAACTATTTCTAACCTACCTAAGCTAATTGCTGTCTTCCAAGAGATGGGGATTCTTGCATTCAGCCATTCCTTTTTACTTAGGGGTCACAGCTAGTCAAATGAAAAATCCTCTGTTTGAGCAAATATAATTGAAAAGCATCAACATAGCCTTCGCCATTATTAGTGTGAAGAATCTCGATTTTTGTGTCAATTTGAGTCTGAACCATCTTATGGAATAATTAAAAAGAAGGGAACATCGCTTTCCTGTAGTAAAAGCTAAATCCATGTGTTGGAAAATTGCAAATACATATGTTCTGTCTAGACCTTTGGACTCCTTTCAGGTTCTCAGTATGTTCCTCATTTATGTTTCAAATTGTAGTGCAATGCGGATTGAGAGATTTTTGTTTATGGCAGAGAAACTGTAGTTTAATACTAAATATATTCTTGAACCCGATATTTCTTTTTTTCATTCTAAATCTCTAGTTTGCTACTATTGTATACAATGTGATTCACTTATTTGATATCTGTGACAGAGGTGCAATTCCTTTTCTGGGTTGACTTATCATGGTAGGAATATGGGTCAGTCAAATGCTAGAAGAAATGTTACGGACCCGCATAAGAAGGGAAAAGGAGTGACTGCTGTATGGAGGGCAGTCTCTAGTCAACAGATCCCTGTTGAAGGTCTGTCACCCACTCCCTATTAAAATTCATCCATACAAAGGTTTGTTGGATTAAAGAATTTTTAGTGTTAAATCTTTTTGGTAGGCGTTTGGTAAGAACATTGGATTCCTGATCATGTGTTAAACTAGATGCCCATACTATTTCTTCTCGCTTGGTCCATCTATTTTTTCTAGCCACTGTCTGTCTGTATCAATTATTGTATCAATGTCTCAGCACCTGGTTTGTTTAGGAAATTTGGGTTCACTCATAGTTAGGCTTCCTAAATGTGTCTGTCCATGATATCAAATAATGCCTGATCTACAATTTTTGGAAGATGCTAGTAATCTTTTTCTGCAGCTGAAATCCACCCAGATTCACCATAATGGATAATTAGTAAAATATTAAATGAATGTGTGTTCAAGTGCTAGCAAATTGGCTTGCATCTTTAATTTAAAAAGCTCAATTTCCTTGTCCAGAAGGAAAGTCAACTTCGTCAAGCTATGAAGCTGATGTACCTATTAGATGCTAGGTTGCCAAGAAGCAATATGTACCTATTAGATGCTAGGTTAGTAGGTTGCCAAGAAGCAATCTTTAGGTCAGTAATTAATGTCACATGCCTCAGATTCTCAGTGTTGCTAACAGAAAATTTTCAAACTGAGAACCCAGCTTATGGTAGGGTCTCCATTGTGGAGAAAGTATTGAAAGATTAGTGACTTACGTCTTCAGATGCCCTGGAGGATACAGAATTGATTCATTTGTACCTGAAACAGAAGAATCTATAGCATATTTTCTGAAACCCCCCCGCCCCATCAACCTTTGCCATGTTCATGTCAATTAATTTCCTTTGTTCTTTCCTGCCCATTTCAACTATTGCTGTGCATTTTTGTTATTTGTTTATCCTATTGGTGGCTAAGATTTTGCCTCAATGTGGCAATAACTTGCTACCAATTGTAGCCATTGTATGCAGACTTCCCCTTAATAGTATCTTAATTAATTGAGGTTTTGAAAGTAATTGTGAGACTTAGCTTTGTCCAGATCTCAATGGCAACCTTAGAGCAAAAGAGAATAATCATGAAACCTGGCAATTGGTTGGCATATGATTTTAAATATTCATCTATGTTCATTGAATTAATATTGGTTTACCTTGCAAAAATTATACTGTTGTTGTAGATAGTACCAGGTCTACGATTATGTTCACTGCCTCAAACAGGTTAGCTGATGTAAATTCTCAGGATGCTCAGCAAAAGATGTAAATATTGATACGGGAGCTCATCATGTGAAAGTTGGTTATGATGAAAAGTCGGAAGTGGGAGTTCAAGTTCAAAAACTGGATGGATGCGGTTTTACTTCTGAGCCAGATGTTAAAAGATCAAAGACTGTAGATGAAACAATAAGTGAACTTGATAAGTCATCAACTCCTAGGTTGTATCATGATCAGGATGTCAACTTAGAGGAAGGCAGAGGAACACCTTCTACAACTGTAAAGGTGGAGCATGCGGCTCCGGAGGAAGACCGTACATTGCTTTCTACAAATGTTGAAGTAGAGTCCTTGTACCCAAGGCAGTTCAATCCTAATGATGCAAAGGCTGGTGAGACTACAAACAAAGAACAAGTCAAAGAGGAAAGAGCCCTCAAGTCAGATTTAGACGAGAGTGAAAAACATTCGGTTACAGTTGAGGTAAGTTCATTATTTTCTGCACAGTTCACATTTTGTATCTCTTCCTGTTATGTGTTCTGTGCGCTAATGGCCAGTGAGCTTCTGATGATTTCTTATATGGTACTTTAATATTTGCATGGTTATTCCTGACCCAACCACAATAAATCCGATTCCATTGTTTGCCTGACTGAAAAGGCATAATGTAGTCATTAGGCTGCAAGTTCTGTTTTAGAACTTGCATTTTTTATTTATTTGCTGCTAATGATATTTACATGGTTTGAGAACTCGATCTTGATGGCCATCTTGGTTGCCAAAAAACTGAAATCTCATCGAGATGGTGCATTTTTCTCCAAATGAACTTGAGCCAACTCGGTCGCCCATCCCACCTATCAACCACCACCTAACACCCACCTATCAACCACCACCTAACTCTTGACAAAAGGAAAACTCCTTTTGACAATGAGTTCCTTATTTTAAACTATAGTCCATTTTATTGACTTTCTCAAGAACTAGACTTGGACTTAGATCTAGCCCGTGAAGATTGTGACGTGTGGGCTGACTTTATCCCACCAAAATAGTCCTAGCCCATGAAAGCCATGAGCTGATTTGGGTCATGCCATTGTGACCCATTGGGCTTGTTTGTTCTAGCGTATGTCTTCAGCCCTGCATCAAAGAGTCCAGTTTAGACGTCAGATGACGCAATGTGAGTAACTCGCCAAAGAAAGTAAGGAACTTGTAGTAGCACCATCAGATTTTAAATAATGGGAAACTACACTGTTGAGTCGACCTTGCCCACAACTGCTAGAATTTGGAGGACACCCATATAACTTCCAGCATTTGTCTTTGTATGGCGTTCTTCCCCACAATAATCACATTTAATAAGTGCTTTATCAGGAGCGGTGTGATTAGTAGTGCTACGAGGAGGATCCCAATGAGGATGACCTCCACGAGATGGGGTGCCTGAGCCAGAGTAATGGGATGATTGTTCAAATGTCACAGGATGGAGCATGGCAGTGTTTCGACTGTTTCAGATTGTACTGTCACTGTTGTGGCATAAGCTTGGTTAAGAGATGGAAAAGCGTCAGGACATGATCCTTAATCTGATTGAACTCAACATTTGTGCTGGCAAGAAAATGGTAGACCCAAAGCCTATCGTCCCATATTCTGAATGCAATGGCATCCGTATTACGACTAGCAGCAGAGAAACTCCTGTGAAAATCTATTGTCACATTTTGCACAAAGAGTATTGCTGGGACAAGGACATCTCCTCCTGTTTGGTTGCATGAATTTTCTTCCTTAATTCATAGCTTTCTGCATCATTACCAACTTGGGTGTTAAGTCTCATTAATAGTTTTCGAGATCTTACCAGCAGTATCCGGGAGAAGATATCGTCATACAATTGGAGGATCCATAGAATTCATGAGATAAAGGCATTACAAGGCTATTGTCAATGTCCTATTTAAGCCTGGGAAGGTCTAGCCACATTAGGCTTGACAGGTTGCCCAGTAAGGTAGAAAGAGCATGAGAACCAATAGCAAGAGTAGACGAATGAGACCATATCAGGTAAACTCATCTAATTTGATCAAGCTAATAGGGAAGAAGGGAAAGTTACACTGAAAGACTCCTTCATGTCCAGTGGTCTTGTGAATGAGGTTGACATGTCGGACGTTGTTGCTGATCAAAGATGACAGTGAGAACTGATAATGAGATGGCTTGGGGTACAAGTGCAATATGCCCTTAGGGCAACATTACATCTTTGATGAGCCTGCTTGTATTCTTGTTGGCCCCACGTTGCTTGTGCTCAGGCCACATGTTCAGGCAACAATCTTTTGCCAATAGTTGAATCTTGAGTTAAAAATGTGAAATTGAGAGCCAGTCACTTTTAGTGTGTTAGAGTTAGCTCATTGTCATGCAGCCATGACCAAATACGGCTGCAGCTTCAAGGATCTCTAGGGCTAGACTAGAATTCCAGGCCCAAAACTAGGTTTTGGTTAGGTTATACTGGGCGTTCTTTCCCAGTTGGTTCCTAATAATTGTGTTCTAATTCCCTGGTTGGGGTTTGGTTTATTTGATGGGATATTGATGGTTAAAGATTTTAGGTGTCAAGGATACTAAGCCCATACTATGGGAGATAAATAAATTCCTTCAGATGGGATACACTTGAGATGGGATGAAGACTTAGGGGCAAAGAATAAAACTTGAAAGGGAATTTTGGATGGGTGGTTTGGGAGACATTAGGTTTCTTGATTTTGGAGGGAAAATAGGGTTACCATAACAAGGATGGGCAGATCTAGGGTTTGGTTGATCTGTTAGGGCTGAAATTGGGTTCATACTTCATAGGTCACTAGGGTTGAGGGGATGATGTTCCTAAAGCTTGGGATAAATCTAATGGTTAGATTGGCATAGACCTGACTTTGAATTTTGGGTTTCTACAGAAGTCCAAAAATTCAAGAAAAAAATAGGAGAGTTGTGGAAGGGTAGGGGGATTGATGAGGGCTTCCAATAGTATCTGGTTAAGACCTTGAACGAATCCTGGATGAAACTGGAATGTTGCTGTTGGTGGTGGTCAGAGTCTGTCTCTTACAGCCACTGTCAAGGATCTAAGCTGGATTTCACGTAGAACCTTTCCTAAGGGATGATTATTTGATTGACAGAATCAGACCTGCTACTACCTGAACCTCAACATAATTGACCGATTTAACACTAAAACACGCACATAGTGCTCGAATGGGAGGCTTTTTTACCTAATGATCCCCCCCCCCCCCCCCCCCCCCCCGGGTTTTCTTCTTCCCTTTTTCCCCCCTTTTTTGGCTTGTAGTAGAATGGCTTATTGATCCATGATCTCAAGCCCTTTATTTATAATTAAGTGGAAAGTAGAATATTACAAGGAATAGAATTCTATATGAATACAAACTCTAACTTAACTCCTATACAAACTCTTATTAGACTCCTAATAGAATCCAACACTCCCCCTCAAGTTGAGGCATAGATATTACTCATGCCTAACTTGCCTACAATAGGAGGAAATCTCTTTCTTTCAATCCCTTAGTGAACATCTGCTTTGGTCTTCGGATCTTACAAAAGGCATGCGGATAAGCCCTTGTTCCAACTTTCCTTTGACAAAACCTGTCAATTTCAATGTGCTTAGTTCGTCATGTTGCTGGATTATTAGCAATACTATGCGCCTTGTTGTCACATTAACATCATGGGGTTTGGAACTTGGACTCCAATATCTTGCGCAAGCCTTTCAACCATAGTAGCTCACAAACTCCACGAACCATAGCCCTATTTCAGCTTCATCTAGATAAGCTACCACATTCTGTTTCTTACTTCTCCAAGTAACTAGATTACCTCCAATAAAGGTCAGAACCTGAAATTGACTTCCGTCTGGAGATCCAGCCCGGTCCGCATCGGTGTATGCTTCTACTTTTAGATTATCGGTGGGTGACAAAGTATTCCTTTTCCGGAGTTCCCTTCAAATCCGTAGTATTCTCGATCACCTTCATATGAGCTAAATATGGGTCATGCATGAATTGACTCACTATACCTCGATAAGCATGTCTGCCCTGGTGTGGCAAGTAGATAGCTTCCCTACCAGCCTTTGGTATCTTCCTTTGTCCACCGGTTCTCCCTCTTTTCTTTAAGTTTAGCTCCAGCTTCAATAGGGGGTATCAACTACTTTACACCCCAACATTCCCACTTCTGATAATAGATCTAGGACATACTTTCTTTGGGATAGGAATATACCTTTATTTGATCGAGCCACCTCAATCCCTAAGAAATACTGTAACTTCCCTAGATCTTTAATTTCAAACTCTTTGCCAAGATAGTCCTTCAACTTTTGAATTTCTTCACCATCATTCCCTCGTGATGACAATATCGTCTACATAGACAATGAGAAGTGTGATGTTAGTACTTGACTTCTTGACAAATAGTGTATGATCAGCATTGCTTTGCTTGTACCCAATAGAAGTCATTGCCTTCTGAAGGCGTCCAAACCAGCATCTAGGAGACTGTTTTAACCCATATATTGACCTCTTCAACCGACAGACTTTCCCCTGCAGTTTGTCATCGGAAAAACCATGTGGGATTTCCATATAGACCTCTTCTCGCTAACTCCCCATGTAAGAAGGCATTCTTTACGTCTAGTTGGTGCAAGTTCCAGTGTTTGTTCACAGCTACAGACAACAGAACTCTGACAGTATTTAGTTTCGCAACTGGGGCAAAGGTCTCCTGATAATCAATCCCATAGGTCTGGGTAAACCCCTTTGCAACTAGTCTAGCTTTCAACTTGTTGACTGATCCATCCATATTTTGTTTAACCACAAATACCCATTTGCAGCCCACTGGTTTTTTTTCTGGAGGAAGTGTAACCAGCTCCCAAGTGTCATTTTTCTTCATTGCCTCGCATTTCCTCTACCATAGCTTCCTTCCATCTCTTATCAAGCATAGGCTTCCCGCCAACTTTTAGGAACAGATACAGATGACGAGAGGATATAAAAGCACGGTAGGAGTCGACAAAGAGTTATAAGAAACATATTTAGCTATGGGATGTTGAGTACAAGATCCGACCCTTTTCTAACAAGCAATAGGAAGATCGAAGAAGATACCTCGGAGAATCCGATTCGGAGCAGAGACCGGTGGTAACGTATCCCCTTTCTCCACCTCGCTTAGCCGGTTGTATTTCTTCCTCCGATAAGTCCGCACCCCTTTATTTTGGTCAATCTGGTTTTGAAAGACCCCAACAGGGTGTCTCAAGGAGTGGTCTCCCCTTGGCTAGGTTCTTCACATGGTTCGAAATTGAAGGGGAGGATTGGAGTCCTCGTATACCGGCCGAAGTCTCCCCCGGTCGAAACTCTTCCGGGACTCTTAAGTTGTGTTGGTGTGTGAAAGGAAGATCTAGAGTTGGAAAGAACACCTCTCCTCTAGGACTCTCCCCCCGGAGAGGTGTATAGTAAGGGCAAAACTCATGAAAAAGTACATCCATGGATACAATGGTTTTCTTGGAGGGAGGATGATAACATTTGTACCCTTTCCGAGTAGCAGAATACCCCAAAATATGCCGTAGGCCCGGGAGCCAACTTACTCGTGGGCGTGATTCCGCATAACACACGCATCCAAAACCTTTGGGGAAATAACAAAAGAAGAGGCTCCTTGAAGAATCTCATTAGGACATTTAAAACCAAGTATCCTACGGGCATCCTATTCATAAGGTAAGAAGCGGAGAATAGCATCACTCCGATCGGTCGTCATTCATAGCAATCATAATCGCTATCTCAAGAGATGCCATTCTTCCTTTCGCCACCCCATTTGGGCGCCGTATCAACGCAACTAGTCCGTGTATTATGCCGAGTCGAGAGATATCTTTGAAATTCACCATCAATATACTCGTGCCATTGTCCTCCGAAGGATCTTCACGGGCATTGACCGGTTTTAATCATATTATGAAAATCACGAAAACATCGGAAACTTCATTTTTTGTTTTAAAAGATAAATCCATGTAGAACGAGGTGACAATCAATAAAAGTAACAAAGTACCTATGGCCGATGATGACACACGTCGGCGGGACCCCACACATCAAGATGAATTAACATAAAAGGAATATTTTTTCTATTATGAAGAGAAGGTAAATAAGTAGAACAGTCGCTTCGCAAAATGCGGCTTCACAAAAAATCATCCTCATTACAGAAGAAACTAAATCGAAATATTTTCTTAAGAGTTCCTAGAGGGGGTGACCTAGCCTACGGTGCCACCGATGAAGGTCCGATATTACCGAATGGACCCGATTAGAAGATGTAGTCGAGCGGTAGATCCTTCAATCGGCTCGAGCAAATAAAGTCCATTGTCTAGTTTACCACGTCCAATCTCCTTCCCCGTACGCATCCCGAAAGACACAATAAGATGGGAAAAATGTCACTTTACAATTTAAGTCATGTGTAAGACTCATGATAGAGAGCAGTTAGTAGAGAAAGAGGGAACATGTAAACTTTAGACAAAGACGGATGGAGATGTTGAATGGTCCCTTTTCCAGATGGAAGAATAGAGCCATCGATTCAACTTTATCCTTTCCGAGTTAGAATATTGTAAGAAAAAGAGGATAAACCCGTCATATGATTTGTGGCTCCGGTATCAATAATCCAAGGAGTAGAAACCAAGAAACTTGGAAGCTTGTAAGTTTTACCCAAGTACAAGGTAGGAGTTGGTTTGATTAGTGAGAGCGTGGTAGAGGCTTCCCGGAGATTCTCGCGCAGAGTTAACTCCTCCCGTGGAGACCAACATCCGCGAGGGTGTCTGACTGCTCGAGATACGGCTTTCATTTTCCTTTTTTTGTGCTCTTTTTTTCCAAAATCCCTTCCCATGGAGTTTCCAACAATTTTCCTTAGTATGATAGGGTTTGTCGTGCTCACACTTGACAATCTCCTTAGCCGATCGTTTAGTCCCGTAAGCTATTTCTCCAAAATAGAGTATGAGCATGGCTAATCCGACTTTCCTCCCCAACAAGAGCATAAGACTATTCTAGTGTAGGAAAGGGAGAACGGCTTAAGACTTGTACTCTCCGATCGTACTCCCGTTCAACCCGCCGGTCATATACTCATCTTATCAATGTGCTTCTTATAAGTCGCCACATCATCTGGATTAGTGGGGTGATAATCCCCATAATGATCCAACTCTTGCCAAAGAGATCGCACTCGATAATAGTGCCCTCGTTCCTTTTGGGTAGTCTCTGGCTTCTTTCGAGCTCATAAACCCGTGCATCATTTCCCACCGTCCATATGTTTCGGTGCCTTCCGTTTGGGCAGCGATCAGTAATAGATATCCACGGGCAATATTTGGAATCATGGAATTCAAGAGAAATGACATAATAAGAGAGTCATTCGAGATCCATTTTTCCCGGAACGCCCGTGGTGGGTTTGATGTGGTGCCCGAATGTATCCAACAAGTCCTCTTCCAAGAATAGTTGTGCGTCGTGACCAAATCAAATATTTGTCCCATCAAATCTTACCGAAAGAGGATGAAAATTTGGGTATGTTCGTCCGTGGGGCGGTCCTCGTGTTGCCTGTTGAAATTGTCTCGCTTCTTCCACCTTGTGACTAACGCGCCAATGCAATAGCCAAACAATGATATGATCAAATCCCCTTTCCCTCTTCTTCTTTTTTTTTTTTTTTTTGAACCAAAGAAAATTCGGTCCGTCTAATAAACCGAGACAAAAAACGAAATATGGTTCGGTCTAGTCTTTTTGGACAATGCCAAGAATTGAACCAAACAATGAACTAAAACCAAATCGAGTTGAACCCAAAAACCAACCAAATAACAATCGTATCTTCTTCCCCACCGAAATCAGTTTATGTTCCGTTGGGAAGATGATGCGCGCCGTGTGGCGTGGCGTGGTGGCTTCTCTTCTTCTTCCTTTTCTTCTGGCCTGCCCCTGTGTTCGTTTCCTATCGCGAGCGCCGGTTGTGGCCGCTTCTTTTTCTATCGCGGCGCCGTTGTGGTTCTTCTTCTCTCTTCTTTCCCTTTTTCTTCCCGGTCTTCAGGTGGACTGAGTAGTGCGCGGTGCGTGCTGGGTTTGAAAGGGAAATTTCTGCCCGTGGTTGCGTTTGTTGTTGGCCAGAAAACTGCGGGGTTTTGGAGAAAAATCTGCTGTGGGTTTATGGTTTGAGACACGATGAGAACATACTAATCGACTTAGGCTCTGCCTGTTGGCGTTGTAGTGTGGCTTATTGATCCTGTCTCGCCCTTTATTTATATTGTGGAAGTAGAATATTACAAGGAATAGATTCTATATGAATACACTCTAACTTACCCTAACCAACCCCTTTTAAACCCCTAATAGAATCCAACAATTACTGCTAGAACTCAGCAGCTACTAGGTCTCATAGTTTGACCTGTACAATCACTGATTTAAAACTCCTAATTAAACAGAAGATTCTAATAAAAGAAAATTACTTGCCAAATGTACCCCTTACATAGCAGAACTTACGATTCTGTCCTGATCTATCTAGCAGACTCAAAAGGAGCAATTGAAATTGAATCAAACAATTAAAACTGAAAATAAAGCAATTGGGCAGCAACTCTAGGTGGCTCCCTTGGCCTTCCAGTTGGTCTTGGACTGGAGATGCTGCTCACATTCTGTAGTTATGTCCAAATTGCAGACAGAACCTGTTTTGTTCTACTCCATGCATTATGTGTGCTAATCTCTATCCTTGCCTTATTTGTGAATATAACTTGTGCAGGTTGCTCCTGCTTTATTACGTTTCATCAAAGGGAAAGGGTAAGCTTTCATCCTGAATATCCCCACAATTTGAGACAATTCTATTTGAAGTGAAATATTCTGTTTTGGTACTTCAAGACCCACCCCTGCCCGCCCCCTTTCTCTTCTTCTTCTAAGCTAAGTGGCACTTTTAAATTTTTTGGCACTACCAAATTTTCATAAATGTCCTGACTTGACCAGGGGAGCCACACAAAAACAAATTGAGGAAGAAATGGGAGTAAAAATCATACTCCCTTCATCTAAGGAGGATTTCATTGGTAAGCGCACATGTGGATAATATGTATGTTGCTTTGCTGCTCCAATGAACTTGTATTTAGAAACTACAACTTATTGCTGCTTCAATACTGCATAAGAACGGATACCAAGACTGCATTTTGAACCCGTACTATTGATTATCCTAGTCAGAGTAGTTGTTTGTGTTGGTTGCTTTTGCTTTTCTTTGGATGCTAGTTGGACCTTTACTTTATCTCTTAATGAAAGTTTTTAGAAATAACACCACCAAGAAGGTCCACTTGAGCAGCATGGTCTTTATTGGGTTGGAAAAGAATATATTGTTTAATATGTTGACAACTTCCTGTCCATTTAATTACTTTCCATTTGAAATTTTAAATGATCCAGTGCTTGACTTTCACATGGTTTCTTGCTGCAGTCATTGAAGGAATTTCCCTTGAAAATGTTACTAAAGCTTCAGAAAAAATACAAGATATACTTCTGCAGGTCATTTCTATCCATGCTGTGTTTTTCAACCCCCACCTCTGATCCTGGCTTTGGATAAAATAGTTCTAAGGAGATGATTATAAAGTTGTGCATATTAGACCCATAATCACAATTTTTGCCAAAAAAATAGTTCCTCATGCATACCCATAATTATATTTTCCCTCTCTGTCTGTTTCTTACTTCTCTCTCCTAATGGTATCAGCATGATTTCGTGAGCAGTTATTGCTTTCCCCAACAGGTTTTTTTCCCAATGGTTTTATTCCAAGAACTCTTCTCCAATAACAGTATGCTGACAGCTCTTTCTTTCCTTTCCCTTTATATGTGTGATTTTCTTTTCCCTGGATGAATGAACAAAACAAGGGTTAAATGGTCCCAAGATGGCAAGAAAATTAATCTTGAGGTTACTTGATGAGGTTAAGCATAACTGAAAATTTTGAGAATGGAAAAATACACTATTGATTCTTATTACTTGGTTTCAGTGGGGCTTGAACCTGCGAAAAAGGAGAGGGTTTGTTTCCCATGTAATCTCTTGCTGTGAGAGAGTTGCAGTCTTCGATGAATGAATCCTCATTGAGTTTTTGAGGTCCCCCTAGTGGTGAGTTAGTCCCTCATTTGGGTGAGTGATTCTCCAGGAGATCTCAGAGTTTAGTGGTCCTTCTGGCCCTTGTTATCTTTTATGGTTCACCAGAGCAATGCTTCACATTCCTCAGGTTCATAATCATTTAGTAGCGGTCAAGACTCGGATGGCAATAGATGAATCTGATGTTAGACTAAAAGCAAGCACTGGTCGTACCCATACCCTGTAGGACTGCTGTTACACATCTAATAGTGCAGTTGCCTTTATGAGCCATTTTTTCTGTATCTGTGTATCTTTTATGAAGCTCCAACGTGGTAAACTACCATACCCCTCCCCACCTTTCGGGTCTGTTGATCGAGAAGACGCTTAATAAGAGGTTAGCTTAAAGCCTTAAATAAATCGGGTTGTGAAGGCGGCTACGGAACCATTCAGATGGATAGGGGGGGTTACGCCCATGTATTATTAATTTCAGGTTCCCGATTCATGCCACTGGGACTATCTTTCCGATTGAAACTGAAAAGTGGAAAAGATAAAGTTTGTCCCGTGAACAACATGTGCAGTTGGCATGAACGATATGGCAGCACTGAGGGTGTTATTCTTCAAAGAGAAAATGATGAATGTGGTGTATTTTCATGAACTTCTCCCATTAGTTCCTCTTTTATAGGTTACTCAAGTTCATGCTAAGTAGCTGATACTAATCTTCCAATCTATTAATTTCTATGGGTCAAGTCCTACTTGTAGACAGTGTATCCTATTAACATTTGAAACAATATTTCTGTAAAATGGGTTGTTGAACTAAATTTAGAGCCTGATACAAGTACATGCTCTTTTTCTTCCTTCTTGTTGTGCATAAAATTTGTTGTGGTAGCAACAAAGAATTTCATCACTTGCAGGACAATTCTGTCACTAACAAGACTAGTTAAGTGCTTGAATTTCCTGGATCCTTTGGGAAAGCTTTGAAAATAAATATAAGTTATTCTGTATATGCAACTATAGTTGCCAAGGGGAAAAAATTCCACAGCTGTTTTACAAAACATGTTCGTTTGAAAATAGTCTTGATTACACTGAATGCTGAATGTATGTTAAAGAAGATGTTATTCACGGTCACATGTATTGCACTATCCTTAATTAGACGTTTTATACTTTTGAGGTTGTTTGTACAACCATTTTTACTCCTGTGTACTGGTTGGTAATTTTAGAAGTTTGACTGCAATGTTTTCCTCACCTTTTTTTTTGAGGGAGCCTAAATTTTTTCTGTCTGCATGTGTGAAAATACAGGCAATTAAGAGCCGTCTTGAATATTCTCACTTCGTTTCACTCCCGTTGGCTATTCATTCTGAACTGGTAGATAAGCTTATAAATTTTCAGAACTCTGTCCTGGGAAATAGCAGTACTAAGCAAGATGAGGATCTGGAGAGTCATTCAAGTGGAGATACTTCAGAAGACGGAGAAGACAAGGATGATCAGTTAAATTCAGGAAGCGATGTTGCTGTCGATACTAAAGTTGAAGATGACGGCGAACATGTTGAAGTGAAGATAAACGCAGGAAGTGATGTTGCTGTTGATACTAAAGTTGAAGATGATAGTGAACATGTTGAAGTGAAGATAAATGCAGGAACTAATGTCACTGTTGATACTAAACCTGAAGATGATAGTGAACACGTGGAAATGGAGATAAATGCAGGAAGTGATGTTGCTGTTGCTACTAAAGTTGAAGATGATAGTGAACAGGTTGAAATGGAGATAAGTGCAGGAAGTGATGTTGCTGTCGATACTAAAGTTGAAGATGATAGTGAACATGTTGAAGTGAAGATAAATAAAATACCTATTGTTAGTTATCTGCCTAAAGCATCAAAATCTTCTACCTCATCTGGTAAACTTATTAGTCTTAATCATCTAAAACTATATTTTTAATGCTTATCTCTTATTTAGTCATTTGTTAGTGTCTATATCTGTTTCTGACTATTTAGCACCAATTTTAGGATGTTAACTGCTTACATATTCTGGGGGTAGAGTGTCTTTTGTAGTTTTGCATTGTTCATACATCTGTTACTTTGTGTTATGAGGGGCTTGTTTTCTTTCCCATTTCGAAGTTTGCATTGCAGTCATTTCATTGTCCCTTTTTATTATGGTTTAGTTACCAAAGAAACATTGCTGCCTGACAGATTCAGGAATTGACAAATCCATATTTATTAAACCAAAAACATTTCACCTCACTGTACTAATGCTGAAATTGTGGAACGAGGAGCGCGTGGCTGCAGCTACTGAGGTTTTGCAGGTAAAGATATGATTTTGAAAATAGATTAATCAAATGAACCACCAAATAATACAACATACTGTATTTCCTCTGCAGAGAGTCTCTCCTAAGGTCGTGGATGCCTTGAATGGTCAACCAATTTCTGTGAGGCTTAAAGGACTGGTAAGATCCTTCACTGTGCTAGTTTGTTTCATGTACATAAAGGTTTGATTCACTGTATCTAGACCATTTCCAGAATTTTATTATCACGCTATAGAGGGGTGGGGTGGGGGGGGGGGAGAGGTGTTGAGATAGAGAGTTGGTTATTATGTATGTAGTTTTGTACATCTGTATTTGCTGTTGCTGACCATATCTAAGCTAGAATGCTTTTGGTTTTTCCGATCAAGTAGGAGTGTATGAGGGGTTCACCTGCAAAGGCTCGAGTTTTGTATGCTCCGGTTGAAGAACTTGGAGGTGAAGGCCGCCTCCTTCGTGCTTGTCGTATCCAAATAATTCTCAAAGCATATCTTGTTATTCTTCATTATTCACTTAGATTGCATGGACTTAGTTTGAAAACTTAGCTATTATCTAGTTTTGTTTATAAATATTACTCTATATCTTTGGATTTCTTGAACTTTCTTAGAAGTCATTATTGATGCCTATGTTGAAGCTGGCCTTGTTCTTGAGAAGGACGCACAACAAAAGTTAAAGGTATAATGTTACAACCTCCTCCTTATATTCTTTAATTTTCTGTATGATTAGCTTTAAGGTTGCTTTGATGGTGATGGAACTTTCTGCTTGGTCCCAAATGCATAGTATTTGCATCTTCTTCTTGTTGCCACAGCCAAATTGCAACTGCTGCATTTGTGGCCTGGACATCCTATGTTGCTAAGAGATAGCAGCACTGATACTCATCACCGTAGGTAGAGATGGCAACTGGAGGGGCTTAGGGGTTATTTCATTATTACAGCAGATGAACTTAGCAAGTAATTGCTAAACCCTAACTTATCCATCTTTAGAGGCATGCATGGAGCAAAGAATATTACAAGGTAACTGGGGTAGGCACCAATGGAGTGAGGTGGGGTGCGGCAGGTGCATGGATTTCTCAAATACCATACCTAACCTGAAGCTGGTAATAATCATGCAACATCCAGACAGTGTGCAACATGTTGGTGCCTGTCTAACATTTCCAATTTCTCATTTCTAATGTGGCTTGTAGGCAAAAAGATACTGTTTGCCACTCTCTCGTGGACATTGTTTCCTTTACTGGTGCTGTCATTCATGAATTTCTGTGTTGTGTTGGGAAAATTGATGATCCTTATTATATTTTTACTAGGTTATTGTATGAAATAATTGTTCTAAAATATTCAGTAGTTAATATCAAGGGATAATTACTGTTGCCCCCCTATACTATACCTTATGTACTAGTTTATGCCCTATACATTTTGAGATTACTAATCCAACCTTAGACTTGCTTGTTATTACTGATGGCCCTATGCCATTAAGATCCGTTAGTTAAATGACATGACATCTTTGATTTATTCAAAAAGATCCTAAAATAACCCTGAAATATTATATTACTTATTTACACTTTATATTAAATTACATTACTGTCCTTAGTAATTGGGGGAAAAAATTTAACCCTAAACCTAAAGTGCTAAACAGTCTTCTTCTCTTATTGAAATAAAAAAAGAAAAGGGAAACAAAAAAAACTTGTCTTCTTCTCTGACCTCGCCAGGAATTAGAAAAAAAAAGAATGCCTTTCTTTTTCTTGTAAGAGAGCATTTTATCTCATCATCATTTTCTTTTTATTTTTTATTTTTTTGGTGGGGGGTTGGGGGGGGGGGGTGAACCTAGTTATCTCATTAGGATCCGACTGATGTGACCATGAGTTTGACCCTTGGCTGAAACCCTAGGTGGGGACCCCTAGATGGCTCCAAGAAGCCTCCATAGGCTGGCCGAACCCCTTAGTAAGGGGTGTTTAGGGCATTTTCAGCCCCCTTCTATTGCTGAAATTAATTCCAGCTTTATTACTAGAGTTCCATTTAGGTTAGTACTTCCTAATTTGAGTTGTGTTTGAATTGGTTAAGTTGTGGATAAGGTAAGATCCCTTTACAAGAAGGGCTTTTATCTTTTAGGAGTTTGCTTGTAATCATAATTTGTCTTATTAGTGGCATAGTTGTTAAGGCGTTGCCTAAGCGTCTGGGTGCCTTCGGAGCGCCTCAAATCGGCATTGCCTTATTTTCAAGCAATAAGGCGACTGCGTTAGGGTATGAAGCATCGCCTTAGGTGCCTCGGACACCTTATACCCCAAGACGTCCGCGTTTTTTTTTTTTTTCTTTTTAAATCACATGAAAGATGCCAAATCGAAGGCATATATTGAATTACTTATTAGATTCCGATTGTAAAGTATCTATTGTTTGAACCTATATGCATATTTATAATGACGCTACATTTGATCAAATGTTAAAATAATAATTAAAAAAAACAAACAAAATCGAAAGAGAATAAGTTCTTGACTCGAGTCTCACACTCTCACTCTCACTCTAATCCCTAATCTCTTTCTCTCTTCCTCTCTTCTTCTCTTCCATTCCCACGACGACACTCCGGCAAGCAGCGGCCAGCGACAGGCGGCTTCTTCTCTTCCTTTCTTCCTGCGACTTTTTATTTAGGACCTACTATGTGTGGTTTGTAGTATGTTGGATGACTTGAGGTAGGCTAATATTAATTTTTTTAATTATGTAATATATGATAGATTTATAATGAATTAAGTAAATGTGATGTACACTAAAAATTTCACTTAAAATGCCTCAAAAGCGCCTTGGAGGGTGCCTCATCGACTCATCGCCTCAACTAGCCTAAATCGCTTCGCATCGCCTCGTCGCCGTGACAACTATGATTAGTAGTTTATAGTTGAGTGTCCTAGGAGTTCTTTTTAAAGTGAACTTCTTTAGATAGAGTCTTTAAGTTATTAGATCTTTTATTTTCAGCATATGTCTAGAGATGCTTAGATTCTATTTCAAGGGTTGAGATTATGTCATGGGATCCTAGTCTATTACAGAATCCTACATAGTGTTTTGAGTCTTTTAGTAGGCTATAAATAGCTTATTGTTTCTTTGTAATGGCTTAAGTCTGATTATTGAATAAAAGTTGAGTTTGAGTTAAGGATCATGATTCCTTGTTGAGGGGCCCATGGAGTAAGAATTTTGTTCAAGGATCAGCAATCTTCAAAGCATTCAAGGCCATCTTCTTCAAGTCCAGCAAGCAAACAAGTAAGTACAGAAGCCCCATCCCCTTCCCCTTAGGCCTGTAAAAGGACCGGATTTGGCTCGGATATACCAGTATCCGAATCCGAATCCAACTAGCAAATCCGCTATCTGAATCCGGCAAAAATTTAGAGAAGCCATCTGAATTCGAATCCGAAACTTTATCGGATATCCGATAATAATCCGATCCGATAAAATATCCGATTATTGATTGATAATTGTCACTTTTTTACATTTTTTATTATAAATTTCTAATTTCCGATTACCGAATACCGCTATCCGAATCCGATTAGCATCTATTTTTAAAGAAAAAATGTTAAATACTTTACTCTATTCGGATAAAAATTTATCCGGATATTATCCGATCCGATAAGCAATTATCCGCATCCGAATCCGGTTGCTTAGTGGACGAATACGGATATTTTCCGGTAAGAAAATTTTCGGATACGGATACTCTTAAACGAATACGAATGCGAATTCGGAGGCGGATTTCGGCTATCCATTTACAAGTCTACTTCCCCTGCCTCCTCTCTTACCCACAACCTTCCCCCACCCCTTCTCTTCCTTGCGCAGCCCTAGGAGACCCACTCAACCCGATTGCAGGCCCTCCCCCTCCACTTTCCCTTCATTCCCAGCAAGCCCAGCCCCTCCTCTCACCCTCCCACCCCTTCTCCCTGCTGCCACACCTGGGCAGCAGCATTCCCAGATCCCCACGAGACTGACCCCCCCCCCCCCCCCAAACAAAAAAAGAAAAAAAAAAAGAAAAGAAGAAAAACTGCCATTCGATGACCCTGTTAGAGCCCTCCCTCACCCTGCTCCCTGCCATAGGATCCCTCCTCGCCCCCTCCCAACCCTCTCCGACTCTCTCTCTGTCTCTCTTTCTTGCAGCAACAGAAAAACAGAAAAATTCAGAAAAAAAAAAAAGAAAAGAAAAGAAAGGAAAGAATCAAGTTGCCCAAGAATTTCAGATTCTTGTGAACTGTTTCCTCTCCAAAGTTTTCCCCAATTTTCCCCTTTCAAACCAATACCCATGTGGATCCAAAAAAATAATTAGCTTCTTTTCTACCAATTCTAGGATTCTGGGCAGATCCTTAATTCTAGGGAATCTTTTCACATTCCATAAAGAAAAAATTAAAAGGAAAAAAAAAACCCATGAAATGAACTAAATTGAAGTACAGGGAGAATACAATGTTACTCAATGAAGAACACAATTTTGCATTAAAAGATCTTACAGCTTTTGCATCCAAATCTTAATCCAAGCTTCAAGTGCAGCTCTACTTTTAATGCCTAACTACAATTCACAGCAAAAAGATAGTATCTTTTACCCTTTCTCTTAAAAATAATAAAATTAACAAAATCCTATACATTTTCTCCAAAATAGTAAACTAAACTAAAAGGAAATATGAAAGAGAAGAAGGACAGTGATTTAAAAGAAAGAGAATGTGAGAGAGAGAGGCTAATTGGAGAAAGAAGGTTTCTTCTAAAAGGAGCCAAGCCTTGGATTTATATAAGAAAAAAAGAGAGGTGTACATGATTCCCATAGGGAGTAAAATAGAGAAATTGATATAGATTTGAGGTTATTAAACATAGGTGATTGGAGGGCAAGAATCTATGTAGCCGACCCCATTTAGTTGGGACCAGGCTTGTTGTTGTTGTTGTTGTTGTACGGTGAGAAAAAGAAGAAGATAGAATTGGAAGAGGAATGACAACAAAAAAGGTACAAAAGAAGAAAGGAATTAGTTGACATGGAACTCGTAAAGGTAAAGGTGGGAGATGTGAGAGAGAAAAATGGAATTAGAAGGAAAAAATAGTAAAACAACTTTATTCTAATTTGGCCAAAAATGGCTTTTCAGCCGTGTCTTTTCACCCTGAATTTAGATTGACTTGCTTGAAGGATTAAAGTTGTGTTATTTTAGATTGCGGATGACATAAGACCAATAGCCAATATGTTTTGTGAAACTCTCAATTTGTCGATGATGCTGTTGATTGTGGTTGGTTCAAGTGATCCATAGGCGGTTTGATCTCCAAATGTTGTCAAAATGCTCAATCTCATCCAACTTAGCATTGTTTTCGCCAGTTACCCTCTAACCTGTGTTTGTGTGAAAACCAATATTATGTAGCCCCATTTCTCCAAAATAATGAACAAATATCAATAAATAAATGACTTATAAATATATAAATTGTAGTATAATCATATTCCATCCAACAACTTCTTTGTCCTACACAAGCCTGATGACTGCTAATCTCCAAACCTTTCAACATCCACCAATTTTTTCTATGGATCTTTGTTCAACTTTGATCTTCTTTATATCATACCAATCATGGTTAAAACCCATCTAACTCCTTCTCACCCTCCTGTCTAGTTGCTTGCATACAGACAATACTAATAGCTTTCCTTTTCATAAGATCTATTAACTCTAAACTCTTGCCCATAAGGATTAGTTGTTCTCAGCTACTAGTCTAACTCTACTCATACAAACAGACTTCTTTGCCAACAGTTGTCTATAGATGAGAACCCTTGCCTATGTGGCACTGCTTAAATGGACTGATTAATTGTTTTGTAGTGTTGTTCCATGCACTATCTTCTCATTAGCTACCTGTAGATACTTTGGTTTGCAACTCCTTGGCATGTATCACATATCAAGCATCTGGCTGTTTTCTTGAGGCTGGGCAATTGGTTGTTTCATTGCAAATTGCCTTGCACCAGTCGGACCTTAAGATGCTATTTATAAGTAATCGAAGCCCCCGTTCTTCGAATCCAATAGAAAGATTCCGAGATGGGGAAAAAAGGTCAAACTTCCTAGTTCAAGAAAGAAAAAAAAGTGGATTTTAGTTGGTAGATGAAAATGCAATTTTCTTACGATGGAAATTTTCTCAATAAGATTATTTTTTTAATCTGTCTCAATATGGTTAAACAATGATAAGAGCTGAAAACAAGAAGCTACTTCGCGTGGACGGAAATTGTATGATTTGTATCCTCCCTTGCCGAATGATTGCACTGCTGCCTTGAAAGAGGAGAATGAAGAGTGTGCAATAAAATATTCATGTGTTTTGATATTTAAAAAGATATCGTCATTTAGAGCAATATTGACATGAAAAAAATGTTTATTTGACCACTCAAATTTCTTAGAGATAACATATTTATATGCTATATTGTTACAATAGTGTAATAAGCATAATTGTTTATTTGTGCTTTTATGATTCTGGCATTAGGATGATTCTTTAATTCTTACATAGCATAAAGGTGGAACTAAATAACCCAAAAGACTTTGTTTGTCATGGCTATGGCCATCCTATTGCCAAGGTGGCCATTGCCATGGCGCCGTGGTTGCCTCAACACCTTGATAACTATGGTAACGTGTAAGTTCTGAAAAGTGTTTTCTTTATACGGAAGCATGAGGTGCATGAGGAAACTTCTTTCTTTTTTCTTGTTTTTTCTTTTGAGGCCAGTGGCACTTGTGTTGATACTGCAGAATGCTCAAAAGAATAGAATGTTGAGTGTCTCAACATTTACACATTGAATAACAGTGCATATTGTACGTATGGTTTACCTATATTTAAAATGTAGGTGGATCAGACATGGTTGACTGGGTGGGGATGGAAAGCATTGTTCTGTTGTTGTATGTTCTGGTGGCTGTTATTTGATTACTTCTGTTGGGTGCCTCATGAAACTCCCAGTGGCTTCAACAGACAACAATGCATTATTCATCCCCACATCTGTGGATCGCTTACATCCTGAACCAGTGCCCTCAACTTGCAGGGTGGAATATTTTGTCACTCTCAAAGTGTAACTTGTGTAACTTTAGTTTCAAACGCTTTTAGTGATTGCCATGTTATGAGATAATGGATCATTGCTGGATGATTTGTTCGTGTTTATCTCGTTAGTATTCTTTACTGGTTTCCGTCAGTTAAGCATCTCCATTTATAAATAACATGTGTTGTTCCCTTGAATGGCAGTTGCATGCCACAGTGATGAATGCAAGACATAGGAAAAGGTATTCATGCAATGTTAACATTTTCTTTTTTAATAGTTATGATTGGTCCCCCTTGAATGTTTTCTAAGAATATTAAAATTTTAAATGTCCAGGAAGAGGGAGAAGAGGACAAAAAGGTTCGACTCATTTGATGCGCGGGGCATCATCAAACAACATGGTTCTGAGGAATGGGGGGAGTATCTTATCAGGGAAGCACATCTGTCCCAGAGGTTTGCGTTTGATGACACTGGATATTATCACTGCTGTGCTAAAATTCCTTTCCCTGAGAACATGCATACATAATGATTTCCTCCCTAAGAAAGAATCTTGAGGTTCTGTTTTTTTATTAGTTTAGTTTTTAGTAGGGTTGAGCTATCTAGTGGATTCTTTTAATAAGCATTATATTTTTTTGTCAACAACTAAAGAATGTTACTAGTTAATTTTGTTATTTATCTTAATAAGTGGCTGTCGGTTAAAATTAAGCCTCTAATATAGCTGGCTGGAAGTGGGGATTCTACTCCATTATTACAAGGTGACAGTGGGGGTCTCCAGAAAGAATTAGCAGGAAATACTTCACTGGTCTTCTTTCAAATACAGAGTTACGACCCAAAATATGGAAGGTATGTAATGTACATGTTTTCTTCTCTGCTGAGAAAATATTCTAGATGTTGGGCTGTTGGTGTCTTTTGAATGAAAAAGGTATCTGTCAGCCACTTTTATTTAACAAAGGGCAAAAAAAAAATAATAATAATAATAATAATAATAAGAATAAGAATAATCCCAAACTGCCTTTCCTTTTGCTTGAAAGATCAATGTTGTGCTGATCCTAGGAAGGCTGGCCCCTACCTCCTACAGCTAAAATGTGATGTGTTGCAGGCTTGCAGCATAGGGTATTATGATTAACTATCGAAATGGTCCATCACCTGTTTGTTTTTATCTTTGGTGGGGTGGGTTATGAATCTATGATTAAACTGTTAGTATCTACCAGATATTTTTAGATTGGTGGAAGACAACACTTACAAGGGAATAGAACTGAAGGTTATTTAATGGTGCTTGTCTTTTAGGAAAAGAAACACAGTGATATTAACTGGGAAGTACCTGTCTTCATGGCCCATCTAGGTTCGAATTTTGTTTACAATCATATGCATAAACCCGTTTACTGTATTGACATTGGGATACAAAAGAAACGGCAGGTGAAATGCAGAGGATGGAGGTGTAGCGACAGCGAGAGAGATCTTGAGATGGATGAGACATTTCTTTGGCTCAATGAGAAAGAGAAAGAGAAAAAGAGAGGAGGTGTTGGAAGGGGAGGGGGAAGGAGTGTTAAAAGGGGAGAAGAGAATGACTTATCTTAGGAGATATACTCCACTCCACCTCTCTCTTTCCAACCCCTCTCCCCCTCCCTCCCAACTCCAAACCTGAATCTGTGGTGGAAAGGATCAAGTGTAGTGTTATACACAATCCTAAGGTAGGTGTGCTACATTCTCATATGATTGGGCGGAGCTGGGATTTATCATCGAATTGTATGTCTTGGTTTCTATGAATGCAGCAAAAACTAATTATTGAGATAATTTTTCTATCTATTGTCTTTACCATTAAAAATTCTGCGATTGAGGAAAGAAGTGTTGGGCCAAAGGGTCTTTTAGGGAGATTTCAAAAATCAAGGGGATTAGGTGCTGATTTTTCACACCTGAAAAGAGGGTTAGAAGGGCATTTATAATGAGATTTCAAAAAATCAGGTAGAGCGAAGGCACCTCTCGGCCTTGGGGGAGCTCGTGGTGGTGGAGCGTAGAGCTTCTGGAGGGTGGCAGTAGGGTTGCAATAGGGCGGCTTTTACAATCCCAAGCCCAACCCTATATATTATTATAATTTAAGCCCATTCTTGCTCTGACTTTAATTCAGGTCTAAGAATTATTGTCCTTGACCCTAAGCCTACAGGGCCAAGCCAAGCCTATTCCTGTCCTGATTGGCCTTGTCTTTGGCCTTGATTAGCCCTGTCTCTAGCCCTGGCTGACCCTATACTTGGCCCTAATTGACTCTATCTCTGGCCCTGACCCTGATTGAACCTATATTTGGCCTTGACCCTATCCTTGTCCAAAAAATTAGAGTTAGAATTAGGGCAAAATATTAGGGACGGGTTGGGACAAATTTAATGGGCCAAAGAGTCATCTCAGGCCCGCCCTTGGCCCTAGTCAGGGCTAAAATATTTTGGTCCTAATCTGCCCTCAGAGCAAAAATTTTAAGCCCAAGCCCTCTTAGGGCTTAGGGTGGATCAAGGCAGTCAGGGCCAAACTTGCACCCCTAGGTGGGGGTAGTGGCCAGGGAGACGCAGGAAAAAGGAGGGAGTAAGGTGGTTGTGGGTTGGTGATGCAATGCCACGAGATATTCACTTGGGTGAAATATGGCTTGAAATCTAACAAGAGGGAGAGTTTTCCTTACGAAGATTCCATCAATTTAGTGAAGTGAATTTATTTATTTCATTCTTTATAGTGGTATGGAGGACTCCATCTTTTGCTGAAATACAATAAGAAATTAGAAAGCAACATGTCAACATTCAATGAATTTCATATTAATTCCTGAACTTATTCATGGTCATTCAACATGTCAACATTCGATGAATTTCATATTAATTCCCGAACTTATTCATGGTCATTCTTCTCCTATGGATGACTTAGGATTTCAATCGTCTTTTGTGTATTAGACTTGAGACGATAATGTTTCATCTATATTCATCCCTATGACATTTAATTATGATCAAAGTTGCTTGTTGACTATGTTTTATTTATAAAAAAAATGCAACGATAAGAAAATATAAAATTATAATTATCCTAATAATACAGGATTTGGATTTCTTGAAAATCGATAAACAAAAATTTATTAAACATTAAAAGAGAAAATTTAAGAAACATTACAAGTGGTGAGGGGGCCTCTGAGAAAAAACAAAAAACAAAATTTAAGGTGCTGGTTTTCCAGATAACAATGGTATCTTGATCATTTGTACTGTAGATGTGGGTGGACGACCCTACCTTATGATATGATTGGATTTTTTCCCACATTTTAATTATATACACAAGTATCTACAATCTATGATCTATCTACTCTTATTATTCATGGATTCAATAAATAAATGGATCAAATGACAGATCGGTTATTTATTTTTCTGACAATGAAATGCAGCGGCACATTCCATGTTCAATTATAACTTGGCGTACTCGTGAGGGACAACTAGAACAGAGACTTGACATGTATGCTTAAATTAAAGAGTATTAAAGATTTCCCATGATCATTTATTGAAGACTCTTTTTATTTCACTTGTACTCTTTTATTCACTCACAGTTGTGATTTAAAAAAAAATAAGAATCTTATTGTTGTAATCATGGATTTGATCAAATCCATAATCCATCATACCCAGAAATTTATATTAACTAATCTTCAAGATTTGAAGTTCAATTCTAAGACCCTTGAAATCAACCAGTTCAGACAAATTCAAAGCTTCGATTATGTTTTTCTTTCCTACCAACCATTGTGCTTTATCTGTTGTCATCTCTTGAATTTTTTTGTACTCTTAAGCATCTGTCCTCCACCTAAAAGCCTAGTGACTGACTGCCGACCGGCGTCTTGTGTTCTAATTTATTGACGGATTGTATCTAGTGCATGTTAAACCTGATTTTTCTATTCAAAATCATAGTAGTTTTTGAATTTACCTCACTTACACCAACGAACAATGGTCCCAATAATGGCTGGCTTTAACTACTCAATTTTGAGGCATTTCCTTGACCCAAACAACTATGATCCAAGCATTAAAGACAACCCACCTAATGGATGACATAAGATTCAATATATGATTGGTGATAAATTGTTAGCTTACGTACCTGCTATGTCTCTATCGAACCTGGCATGGTTGATGAATGGCTGCAGAGTTGTCCACATTCAACAAATCATAACCATATATTAGACGAACCGTCAAAACATGAATGTGATGATCAAGACTAGAAAGCAACTTGTTGGTATCTTTTGTGGATGGTATTCAGGCATGATTGTAAATAATTTTTTTTTGGGATTGTGCATTTGTGTTGATATCTTCGTTTCTGATTCCGTTTCAAACTTTCAATTGAGGGGGTGAACGTGAACTGACCAAAAAAGGAAAAAAAATTGAGGGGGATTGAACTGAGAGAGCTCAATGAAGACGTTAAAGGCAAGGAAGAAGATAAGTAAGGGTTGAGTGGGGTGAAGGGGGACATAAAAGTTAGAGAAAGAGCGCTTTCTAAGATGCTTTCCAGATCTCTCAAGAGTTCAGTACGGCAGCACCACCACTGAACCAAAACCCCACCACAGAAAGAAAAAAAAAATGGGGTCGGCTCTCTATGTTAACCCACGTGGTGTTCTTTACACCTAATCCCAATTTCTTCTAAACAGAATCTGACAATGATGTATGCATGATCTACATATCAGCATAAATTTTTGGGAGCCAAATTCCAATTGGAGAAGAAGAGAAGGGGTAATGAAAGCAGGAGCAGTTAGGAATTTTGGGTTTATGAAATCCTGAATCCTAGTGAAGAGTTTTGGCTTAATTCTGAAACTACTGAAAGCACTGACTACTGTGGGTGGGTGGGTTTTGTTCTTCGGTTTCCTTGAATAGTTACTCTCTTTTATTGGCTGAGGGTACGGTTTCTTTAACTGTTTTTGCTTTCCTCTTTTTCTTACTATTTCACTGTTTTTCTAACCGTTCTTTATAAACTTGTCTTTGTGTATATTCTCTGGAAAGTAGAAACCGCAGGTGGGTTTCTTTTGAATTTCATGAAACTGTTCAGGTGGGTTCGGATTCTACATGGTATTTGATCAGTTTGTCTCAAGAACTGTTGTGTCAGTAGCCACTTCTACTTCGTTGAGATAAGGTTCGAGTGGAATCTGCTGTTTTTCTTTTTTTGTGGGCTCTTCATCTTGCATTTCTGGAGAATCGGAACTTAGTAGCAAATCTAATTTACCGGAATTGACGAAAGTTACGAAAGTGATGCAAGCTGGGTAGATGGGGTTTGAGTCTATTATCTCCTACAAGTAGCAAACGATGGAAATCTAATTCTCAAAGAACCAGATGAGGTTACACATAGTTCTGAGATCTGGGTTTGTTTCGTTAGGGAGGCATCAGTAATGGGGTGCATATACTCGACGGGTTGTATCGGAGAAATACCCCATACGCCGAGGGATCCTCGGAATAAAGAAGGTGAAAATGTGAGAGGAGGTCGGGGTTCCTTTCTGTCTCCTGATTCCTCTGATGTTGAAGATGATGAAAGTGTGGGTCAACTGAATCAACTAAGTATCAGTAGAGATACTGAATTGGGTATAGCTCGGCTTTCAAGGGTTTCTTCGCAGTTTTTACCTCCTGATGGGTCCCGTGCAGTTAAGGTTCCTTCAGGTAACTATGAATTGAGGTATTCTTTTCTGTCTCAGAGAGGGTACTACCCAGAAGCTCTTGACAAAGCAAACCAGGACAGTTTTTGCATTTACACGCCTTTTGGGTCTAACCCTGATGACCACTTTTTCGGGGTGTTTGATGGGCATGGGGAAAATGGAGCTCAGTGCTCACAGTTTGTGAAGAGGAAAATATGTGAGAATTTGCTTAAACATAGTCGGTTTCATATGGATGCTGTTGAGGCTTGTCATACTTCCTTCCTGGCGACAAATTCACAGTTACATTCTGATAGTCTGGATGATACCATGAGTGGGACTACTGCAATCACGATATTAGTTCGGGGTAGGACGTTATATGTTGCAAATTCAGGTGATTCTAGGGCTGTTATAGCAGAGAGGAGAGGAAAGGACATTGTGGCTGTGGACCTATCAATCGATCAAACTCCTTTTCGACCTGATGAGCTGGAAAGGGTAAGGCTGTGTGGAGCTAGGGTTCTCACTTTGGATCAAATAGAGGGTCTGAAGAACCCAGCTGTGCAGTGTTGGGGCACTGAAGAAGGTGATGATGGTGATCCGCCAAGACTTTGGGTGCAGAATGGAATGTATCCTGGTACGGCTTTCACAAGAAGTATAGGTGATTCCATTGCAGAAAGTATTGGTGTTGTTGCTACCCCTGAGATTGTTGTTTTGGAGCTCACACCAGATCACCCATTCTTTGTGATTGCTAGTGATGGCGTGTTCGAGTTCCTTTCTAGCCAAGCTGTGGTTGATATGGTAAGGGATTCCTTGTTTTTTTTTTAATTATGGCTTTCAAGTTTTTATGGGTAGTTGACTGCTTGAATGCTTGAGCAGCTTGCATTCTTCAAGGCCGGAGCTTGTCAAGTGCTTTCTTGATTTTTCTTCTTAATTATCTATAATTTGCTTTTACTGCAATATGTAGTATATCAAAGCTAAGTAATATGTACTATTAACAAAGGAAAAGAAATTATTCTAGAGACATGGTGATCGCTGAAATACAATCCCACATGTTGATACCTGTTCTACTCCACATTAAATAAGTATTTGTATTCTTATACTGAATATTTGTGATAGCGTTTTTTAGTACTCGTAGTTGTGCGCGGTAAGTTGGTGATGACATGGGTTAGCAGGTCCTTATTACCTGATTGATCATGAAGCTTTTGTATTTGTAAAAATAAAAAAACAAATTGTTTGACTTTTTATTTTATTTTATAATTATAATGTTCCCTTCAGAAATGGATGTGTATTCTGTGAGGTGTGCTTGATAAAATAAGTACACAGTGTGGTCCAGGCCATGGGAACATAATTAATTACTCCTCAAAGAAGAGCAAAATGTGGACTGCACAAGGAGAACAACTTTTACTTGATATCCAGAATAATGTCTGTTAGAAACTTAGAATTCAGGACCTGTAACCAGCGTAAGGACTGAGAAAGGAGGAAGAATTGGAGAAGAAGAAGAGAAGAAGAGAAGAAGAGAGTTCATAGCAAGCCAAAGAAGAAGGCTTGCAATTAGGTTATTTCTCCTAGATGCAGGTTTATATTTTTATATAGATTTAAATCCAATTATAATGTCAATTCTGCCCGACTAATTAACGGGAGAAAATAAAAACATAAGCAAAATAGCCTAAGGACTAAACCTAAGATTTCTAAAGGAAAACAAGATCCTGTTACATTCATTCTTCCAAAAATAGAAAGTATTTCTATAACAAAAGTTAGAATCTAATCTACCTAAAATTGCTTGATACGCAAGCTACAAGCAAAAAGGAAACAAAGATAGAAAGCACATATGAAAGATGTGTGGTCAAAGATCTAGTCAATGATTATGGGTCATAACTCATGTGCACGCCCCATGGTTATGACTCCAACTTGTTAACACTCGCCCTCAAGCTGGAGCATACAAATCAAAGGCTCCAGCTTGGAATAAAAAGATAATATATTAAAAAAATTCATCAATCTTGAGCACAAATAGCAAAAGCAGACATTGATAAACTTTGAGAAAACTTCACCCAGAAGATAATCTTTAGCAACTTCAATAAATAATCTTCATGTTAAATGAACCTTCCAACAACAAGAAAGATAGGCAGTAGTCGACACGGACCACACCACAAGCATAGCAGCAACAATAATATTGAAGGCACTATCCAAATAATGCCAGTAGTAAGTCATAATTGTTTAAAAAATGTAGCATCTGCAATGGCTACATCACAAGAGGCAGGTAGTAGGTAAGAATCTTCACAAGAGAAGACAAAAGTGCAGCCCGAATGTCCACACATGTAGATAAAAAGTATAGCTCCAATGTCCACACAAGTAGATAAAAAGTACAGCTCTAATGTCCACACAAGTAGATTAAAAGTGCAGCTCCAGTGTCCACACATAAGCTCTTCGAAAGAAGGAAAGTAGTAGCTCGTACATAGTAATTTTGCTCAACCAAATTCAGAAATAGAGCCTCAAACAAAGGTCTTTACAATTCAAGTATAGGTTACTTCAAACCTTGTAGTAGGTAAGAGACAATATGGGTTACTGCAAACCAAGTGATACATAAATGGTAGTATGGGTTATTGGCTTATATTGCAGACCAAGTGGATAGCCATTGCTGTAGCTTTCTTAGGATACAAGTTTTGACCAAAAGTAGCACTGCAACCAAATGGTAAGATCCCAAGAAACAATTTCCATGCTCCCTCATGGTAGCGAATGATGTAATATGGTTACATATATGTTGAGAATTAACAACAATTTAGTCCGATGGGAAGGATTTATGCTATAGTTGGAATTTAATGTTAAGGTATGTATAATATAGACAAGTAGAAGAGATATAGTCAGCCATAGATAGAAACAATGAGGAAACATCAGATGTGTTAAATCTGAAACACTACCAAAGGTGGGTAGAAAAATCTGTTTAAAAACAGCAGGAGACCATAGATGAAACGTGACTGATATTGAATTTGTGCGCTGAGTTTGCTGGAACAAAAAGGTGGTTAGAAGAAACAGAGCAGCAACAAGTTTTATGGTTACTCAATACCACCTTTGGAACCTTGGTAACGTAAAGTTCTAAACAAAAGGTAAAGGTTTCCAAGTATGATGTTCCAGTTCCAATAGATCAGTTGAAACCTCAGGCATTAAATCAAATCATAAAGAAGTTCAGAAATTAGAAGGTATGCTTCTAACAAACCAGATTGTAGAACTTGCTTAAATTTGAAGTGAATGATGATAGGCTGTAAATAAAGCACTGCTGAAGGCTTCTCTAACATTTGGTTGTGCAATCAAAAGATATAGTGGTAATTCCCAAGTTAGAAACTAGGATTATGCAGGCCTAACGAGCCACCTATTTGGACTAAAACTTGGACTGAATGGAGGTCTAGTGGAGGTGACAACTGGCTGGAATTTGGTGTAATTCTGATGGGGAGATGGATGATTTGTTGCTGCAATGAATTCAAAAGTAGGGTCCAGAAATAGAAGGTAATGTTTGTAGGGGAATCTAGCCAATGAAATAAGTTAGGATTGGGATCAAGTCTCCCTTTAGATGTTTTAAAAGCAAGAACATCAATTTGTGAAGTGGTAGATATCTTAATCTTCAAGAAAATTGGAGACTGCTGCCTAGAAAAAATTGTAGGCAAGACATTCAGGCACATGGAATAGTAGACATGTTCTTCAGGAGCTTTAAACTTCAGAATATTCAGACCTTCATGACTTGTTTAGATGAAAGCCTAGTTCATACTTTATAACACAAGTAACTAGGCACACAGTAGCAGATAGGCACACACTGTTGCTGTAGGCAGAATGGGATTTTCTTTGAGAAGACTCAAAACAGTAGAACAGGGTTTTCCTTCGTCTGATAACCAAGCTCTGATACTGAAAACAGTAGAGTAGGATTTTCCTCAGACTGCTAAATTTAGGACCAGCCTAAGGACTGAGAAAGGAGAAAGAATTGGAGAAGAAGAGTAGTGTTAGCTGCAAGCTAAAGAAGAAGGCCTAAGGTTAAGTTTTAATATAGATTTAGATCCAATTACAATGCCAATTCTGCCCCTGACTAATTAACAGCAGAAATAAAGGACATAAGCAAAATAACATAAGGACTAGACCTAAAATTTCTGAAGGAAATCCAGATCTGGAAAATATCCTAGATCTGGTTACATTCAATCATCCAAAAATAGAAGGTATTCTATAACAAAAAATAGAATCTATTCTCCTTAAGTATTGCTTGATACTCAAGCTATAAGCAAAAAGGAAACAAAAATAAAATAGAAAGAACATGTGAAAGACATGTGGTCAAAGACCTGGTGAATGATTGGGGGTCATAACTCATGTGCTCACCTACAGTTATGGCCCCAACTTGTTAACAAAGTCAAACTAAATTTTTAGGTGTACAGCTCTCCCTTGTTCCCCTACTTTCACCTGGAAAAATGTAAGAAAAAAAAATTGCCGGGAGTAGGCAATTGCTTAATCTATTGAAATCTCCCCTTAAGCCCTCAGACTCCACCATTATGCTTTCTGTACAAATGGGATTAGAGAGTAGTAAAAACCATATTGCAATTTTTGACTTACCTTCACCAGCTCCATATAATTGAAAGAAACTTGTTATTGTGGTCAAGGTTCTAGACTAGAACCATTGAGGGGTTGTATGGTAATGATTTTGTGCCCGTTTGCTGAAATTATCACAGAATCACTTTCTTTATGCTTTTGTGTCCATTTTTCATTTTTGGCTATTGAAATCTTGTATGGCTAAGCACAAAATGGGCACGTTTCTCTGGCAAAATGAGCATAAAATCTTGTATAGTATGCATAAAATGGGCACTTTTTTGTTTTGTTCCTTTTTTTTTTAATAGACTAAAAAAGCAAAACTATTTGTTGGGTACTCAGTTTTATTCTTAGATTCCTGAATTGTATTACAACCATAGAGTTGATGAACAAAACCTCTATAGGAAAACAATTACAATAACCCAAATTTCCAAGGTTCTTGGTTGAAAACTAATCTTGAGAACTGATTTAGAGAAGGATCAACAGCAAGTTTCTTGTCACCATCTTCACAAGGCAAATCCCAGTAGTTAAAATCATCCCAGATTGACATTTTTTTGGTTGAGGTCATTCCAAGTTTGAGAAATGCATGTCTTTACACATCCTAGGTGAAGCAGAAGAGGATGAAGTAGAAGAAGTTGATGGAGAAGGTCCACAGAGGACTAGAATCTCATGAGGTTCAATTAGAAGAACTGTTTTTTATAGAATGCAATGGGCTTGTAATGATCCCAATTCTCTTTTCTTCTCTTCTGCTGCTTCTTCTTCTTCTTCTTTGGTGGTGGTAGTAAGGCTTACACTTTTTGATCATATTCTCTGTTCTTGGTTCTAGTATTTAATCTAGAGAGTTAGGGCTAAAAATAGTTTCATCAGACAATCAGGTACTTGAAGCTTTATGAGTTGAGTTAGACTCTCATTCTATCCAGGACCCATTCAAAAACCATGCGAACAAAAAGGGGAAAAATTCGAAAAACAATCTGATTAACTATGAAACGTAGTGCAACCAAGTAATAGCAAAAAGACTCAGAAAAACAGAATCCATACCCGTTCAAAAATCATGCGGACAAAAAGGGGAAAATTCAAAAAACGATCCTATTAACTGAACTTAAACATGGTAGAACCAAGTAATAACAAGGGAAGAATTCTTCTCTTTGGATCGATTGAGGTGGAGAGTAATGAAATCGTACCTTCGCAGCAGACACAAATGCTCAAAAGAGAAGAGATCAAAGAGGTTGAGAGCAGGTCTTCTTCTTCTTCGGAGAAAGGTCAAGAGCCAGTCAACAAGTAGTCTTCTTCATCGGAGAAAGTTCGATTGCAGTAGGGAAGAATGAAGGAACTTGTTTATTGCACACAAAGAAGTTTGATCGCAGCTAGGGTTACAAATGGGGGGGGGGTTCATGAGGAAGAGATGAGTTTTTATGATTTTAGAGTTAAATGACTCGATTTACCCCTGAATCACGTTTTTGGCCAAGTGTGTCAAAATTGTGCCTGTGCCAAATTACCAGTTCAACACATTTTTCTTGAACTAGCACACCTTTTTTTTTACCAGATTACCCAAGATTTTAGTTGTTTCTGTGCCCAAATGGGCAATGAGCACAGAAATAAGTGTGCTGGGATGGTTACCAACTTACCATGCAACCCTTGAATAACTTGTGATTCCATCCAAAAATGAACGAAACTGTAACTTGGATCATTTGAAATCAATGCTTGGTGGTTGGTTATATAAGAATCAGCCTGTAATTCAAAGTCAGTTGAGATACATTGTGTCCCTCCACTAAGCCTATACTAGCACCGTCCGTGTTAAATTTTAAAACAAATGCATTCGTTTTAGCCATTTGGTCTTTGTATCTATGGGGGATCTTATTTTACTCTCATGAAATACAGGGAGTGTAAGTCTAGTAAAAATGATCAGAAGGACTAGACTAGGCATCAGAACTGCAGTTCATGAATCTGACTCATTATCTTGGTCCAGACAGTATTATGTCTTCAACCTTTTAGATTTCTAAATTTCTCTGATTCAGATTCACTTATTGTGACAAAAATACTTAAAAAGAATTATTTAGAGTGTGTATTTAGCAGCTTAGTTGTTATTTTGAGTTTTTTATTGTTTTCACAAGAAATAACCATAAAGGATATTTTTGAGAATAACTTCACTGATTCTAGAATCATTTGATAGTGTGTATTTAGCAGTTTAGTTGTTATTTTGATTTCACAAGAAATAACCATTAAGGATATTTTTGAGAATAACTTCACAGATTCTTTGTATCAAGCCAAAGGAGGGTAAACTAGAGGACACAGACAACTTGAAGGCACTAGGAATTTGCTTTAATTACCAAAAAGGATGTAAAGTAACGGAGAACTGACTCCGATTGGAATCACCCATTTGGTTTTAAGAGAGGCAGGATGCTGACCATGTGAAAATGTCTCATGGAAAGCTCTTTTAAATTAATATTGGTATAGAAAATATATGGAACTGCAGCCTTTGATAGATACATTTTTGTTCAATTCTGATGAGTAGTGAATTTTTCCAGGCCTGTGATCCCCATTGAGTAAAGTCAAGACCACAATTGGTTGATGAAAACCTACTCCTTTTCTCTTCATATACTTTTCCTTATTTATTTGGTCTAAACCTTTAACCATTGGTTGTCCTAGTTCCAAGGTTTAAAGTATCGGTATCGAGTATCGTATCGGTCAAGTGATTTTAAGAGACCTATCATCTTGTATCAAGTATCGTATCATACTAGCCAATGTATTTTCATGTAATCCAATAGAGAGACATATCGATGTGTATCATTGGATATATGGATATGTATCAGCTATTATGTATCGTATTGTGGGATACTTTAAACCTTGCCTAGTTCATCAACCCTTGTTTGCTCATGGCGACAAGGACCTTATTGGATTATGAGGTAACAAATGGGTACCATAAAACGCACCCCCCCCCCCCAAAAAAAAAAAAAAAAAGAAATAATAATAATAATAATAATAATAATAAGAATAAGAATAAAAAGGAAGGAGAAAGGGGTTGGTAATGTGCATAACTAAGCTGAGCTGTTTGTATGTGTTGGTTCTGATTTGCATTATGTTAATTTCTTACTCACCTTACAAGTTTCTTTAAGCTGAAAGGTTGTTACGACTTGTCACCTGTTGCCTATATCTCCCTTTACTTTCATATTTTCGTGTAATTCCAAGATATAATGGAAAAAGTATAATATTTAATATTAAAAACTTGTTGATTCTGGGAAGCAAAATAATTTTTTCTTGGTGAATATTAATACTGAGTTATCTGCTTGGAAATTGTAGTATGTTAGTGAAAATAAGTGAAAGGAAGAGAATAGACTTCAACCAGGTGAGATGTATAAAAGAGGAGGATGCAAATCATGCAAGAGCATTGGTAAAGGATGAGGACATGTGAAGATACGGAGTGTGTATATTTGTAAAATCCTTAATGGAGATAGTTTATGTATGACTAAGCCAATTAACTGCATTAGCCATCAAGATACCACACATGATAGATTTGTATGGAGAACTGGTGTGGTAGAAGTAAGAAACTTTGAGAAAGATGAAAGTATCCAAGACACCAGCCTTGTTAATATTCCAATAGAAGTGCGGAAGGCCTAGGTGTTGTTGGATATATTAGTTAACCAAGTTATTTAAGAAGATTACCATTACAAGGAAAATGCCGGATGACTGGATGAGAACATTGCAGTTTCAACCTACAAAAATAAAGTTGATGTCTAGAGTTGCAATATGCAATAGCTACAGAATATAGACACATAATTAATGAGTCATACTATGAAACTTTAGGAGAAGGTTACTGAAGTCCATCTGAGAAGAGACTCATTTACTGAAGAACAATTTGGTTTTACAGCAGTAGGTCCATGACATAAGCTGCCTACTTACTAAGGAGGCTCTTGGAAAAATATACATCTAGCAAGAAGGATCTCCCTTTTGTCTTAATTTGGCCTTGAGAAAGCTATGACAGAATCCTTAGAGATTTAACCTGGTATATTCTTGCAGAAAAAGGGTGTTGAGCATATATATGACAGTGTGGTGACTTTTCTCATCTCATGTCTTCATTCCTCTTACTTTCCTTTCTCTTTGTGACTTGTGAGGGACTCAGATCTTCCCTACTTTGTTTTAAAGGGATTCATGTAGCCAAGCCCCTTCAGTTGGAATAAGGCTGAGTTGCTGTTGTTGAGGCAGTTCACTTCTCCTAGGCTTGTATCAAAGTCGTTTTGTTTTCTTTGTTGAAATGAATTTTCTTCTTTTCAGGCTTCGACTTTCACACTCTGAAATTACTTTTCTTCCTCTCTTTCTTTCTGCCTACTTCAAAAAAGAAGAGGGGAAAAAAATTTAATACTTGTGGTTGCCACGTTATTTGATCCATTATTGTTTTCTCAGGTTGCAAAATATGAGGATCCTCGTGATGCTTGCGCAGCTATTGTTGCTGAATCTTATCGACTTTGGCTTCAGTATGAAACTCGAACTGATGACATCACAGTCATAGTTGTGCATATTAATGGGCTTACAGATGTAAGGGATTTTCTGGTCTTTGACCTGACTCACAATATATTTCTTTGTCTACAAGGATGATGAAATTTTTGTCCCCTTAACCTTCTTTTCGTTGTTCCACCAGGCTGATGTGGTTCGATCAGACACCCCTCTTGTTGTAAAACATTTGCCTCAAGTTGTGGAGGTGACAGGGTCTGAATCTCCTTCGACTGTAAGCTGGAACTCTAGGAACCATCGTACAAGGCATGATCTGTCAAAAGCACGTCTCCGGGCCATTGAATGTTCTCTGGAGAATGGACAAGTTTGGGTTCCCCCATCTCCATCTCATAGGAAGACTTGGGAAGAAGAAGTAAACCTTCTCTCTCATTTTTTTTTTTGGGGGTGAATAAAAATATACTAGAAACACCCATAAGGGAAAGAAAGAGCAAGAGAGTCCACGCTAAATAAGCCTCAGTGCATACAAAAGAGAGGTCTAAGTATTTATATGTTTTGCTGAAACTATAGATTGTATCCAAAAGTTTTAAACTTACGTTGAGTCGCTAAAATCTCTTTGTGTGGTGTTTGGTTTTCTAATGTTCACCTCTTACTGCAGGCTCATATTGAACGGGCTTTGCATGATCATTTTCTCTTCAGGAAACTTACTGATTCTCAATGCCATGTTTTGTTGGACTGCATGCAAAGAGTTGAGGTCCAGGCTGGTGACATTGTTGTGCAGCAGGTTATTTAAATCTTGTCCATCTTAAATCAATTAGAGCTGCTGTATTGTTTTATAAAATGATGCAGATCATAAATCATATGCAAATTGATTGATGAATCTGCAGGTGATGGACTCACTTAAGGATTTGAGGTAGAAGATTCTAATCTGAAGGCTAAACTTGGATAAAACTTGATTTGAAATCTAACATTCAGATTTCAAAAGAATAACCAGCAGCTCTGAATATGAATTTCTAAGATAAATCTGAAATAGATAATTGTATACTGCTAAGATTGATGAGTTGGACTAAGAGACAAAAAAAAATTTTAGGAAAGAAGAAGAAGTGGTGGTTGATGATGGAAAAGGGACGAGAATGCAAATCTTGGTTTGCCAATCTGGTAAGAGGGAAATTATTGGAGTGAGAGATAGAGAGAGGATTGTTATGTATAGAAAGACCAAAAAACAATATTGACTCTAGTAGGGACTCTCAACCTTCCAAATATGTTTGAGGGAGAAACTTTACCCAGCCATGTGCAGTGTGTTGTTCCTTTATCCAGACACTGGACCATATTTGGTGGTCATTTCATGCAGCCTTGTGTTTAGATGTAGGGGCTGCTCACTGCATGCAACAGGGTAACATCCTCTTTCTGCAGGTTAAAAGTGATGCCCTTTCAATATTTGACTACTTGAGGATCCACACAACCTTAGCCCTATACTTAATTGTGGAACCCCTTAGATCCCCATTTTTGAGCTCAGGAAAGAGTTAAAAGGCCCAATTGACCAGAATGGGAACCTTGGTGTAACCAATTACCTGGTGTTGGTTTTTTTTTTTTTTTCCTTCTTTTTCCCAAGTTGTTTTGTTGTAATTGACTGAATCACTCATAGTAGCAGTCCAGCCATGATTTCAAGTAGTCTTTATTTTGTGTGTGTGTGTGTCTGTGTCAGTCTGTTGGGACAGTTAGCATAGTATGTATATGGAAGAGTTCGGCTGTTTTTAGTCATTTGAGATCTACAAATTTTAGTTTCTTAAATGTTAGACTTATTGGATGTTGCAGGGTGGCGATGGTGACTGCTTTTACGTTGTTGGCAGTGGTGAATTTGAGGTCTTAGCAACTCAGGTGCTTATTTTATTGCAGGCATACAGTATCATTTTTAAAAAACTTTCAGCAAACCCCTTAATGAATCATCTCAACTGCCTTGTTATAACCTTTCTTTTTGAATTTGATTTCTAGTTTCCTATAGTGACTTCTGCCTATGTGCTAATAAAACAACTTAAATGGCAGGAAGAGAAAAATGGAGAGGTGCCTAGGGTTTTTCAACGTTATACTGCTGAAAAGTTGTCATCATTTGGAGAGCTGGCTCTAATGTGAGATAATCTTTCCACAACTATGACATTCTTGCTGTTGAGAAGATCTTCACTGGCACAAGCGAATAGACTGGTTATATCCCTGTATATTAAGAATTATTCGAACTGAATATGAAAGAAAATAAGTAAAATAGATATGTTTTGACATAATTTCTAAACCATATAGTTAGCAAAAATTTGTGTGTACTGACACAACTTTCTTGTTTTGTTCCATTACTGGAAAACTGAGTGAGGTGTACAATTATTGAAAAGGATATTTTTGAGCTTTGATTTAGACTGCTATCTTATTGTTATCAACCATGGTAATACCATTAGTGGTTCTCTTGGGTGTTATTATTAAACAGGTATAACAAACCACTCCAGGCATCTGTTCGTGCTGTGACAAGTGGGACACTCTGGTCATTGAAAAGAGAAGATTTTCGGGGAATACTTATGTCTGAGTTCTCAAACCTATCATCCTTAAGGTTACTGCGATCAGTAGAGCTTCTTTCCAGATTGACAATCTTACAGCTGAGCCACATTGCTGATTCACTTTCCGAAGTTTCCTTTTCAGATGGCCAGCTGATAGTTGATAAGGTACTTTGTAGAAATATTCTTATTTCTTCTACATTACGCAATTCAACCCCCCCCCCTTTTGAGTTGCCACCTCTGCAATATTCTCTACCATATACCATTTCTTATCCTCTTTGCCTGCATTTTTATTCTTAGGAGTAGTTTTTATTTCTTTGCAGAATCAAAGTCTCTCTGCATTGTATATTATCCAGAAGGGTCAAGTGAGAATCACTTATGACATAGACCTAAGCACAAATCCAAATGTCTGCAGCCTCTCCTCTGGTAATCCTGATCGGCAAGATAATGCTGAAGTCAATAAAGAACTATCAGTGGAGAAGGCAGAGGGAAGTTATTTCGGTGAATGGACCCTGCTTGGTGAACAAATTGGCTCTTTAAGTGCAGTTGCAGTTGGTGACGTGGCATGTGCTGTTTTATCAAAGGAAAAGTTTGATTCTGTGGTTGGACCTTTGAAAAAGCTTTCACAAGATGATCATAGGTGTGTTATGATCCTTCTCACGGACTGTCCTCCCCTACTCTTGTAAATTCATGACATTCAAATCACCTAGTTCCTTTCTTTTTGGAAATTTATGAATCATAATTGGGGTTTCCCTTGGGGCATGCTTTGGCACAATGGTCGGTGGACCACAGTTGTAGCCTTAGGTCAGGTCATTGAAACAGCCTCAGCAAAAAGTGCTGGGGTAAGGCTGTGTAGGAAAATGCCTCCCCCTCCAGGGACTCTGCTTGTGGGGAAGCCTTCAACACTGGGTTCGCCCTCTCATCGGGGTTTCTTCTAGTGCTCATGTTCATTCTTTTGATGAAAGACATATATACTTCATCTTCTTAATATAATTAATCTGTCACTATTAGGTCAAAAAACTATTCCCTGAGTACGTATACAGAATCCTCTAAAGATATTGATGCAGCCAGCTTTGCCAGAGTTACCTTTGCTGACTTGGTGAGTTGCAAATGTTTATGTTATACAGTGTTCATTCCCCCTGGCAAATTATTTTTTTGTTCGAAACCCATGGAAATTCATATTTCTTGGACATAATGGTCAGAAGCCCTGTTAGTTTATATTTCTAGGTTGCCATTATCAAAAGAGTGAGTTGTAACATCATAAAGTGGTTTTTGCCTGTCTAGGAGTGGCAGAGGTGTTTATATGCTACTGATTGCAGCGAGATGGGACTTGTCCTTCTGAGAAGTTCAGGTTGGTGTTTGTTGTATATTGTGATGGTCTGTTCTCCTAATGCATTAAGTTGCCATGTGAGCACTACTTTCTTTAGCTGATGATGTACTTTGCCTTCCATAGTTCCTTACATCCATGGAGGTGGATTAATATATATCTCATATTGTATGCGACATTTTAGCAATACATTTCTATTTGGGTTATGTTCTTGCATATTGTGATGGATTCTTCTCTCTATACCTCATTGATTATCAGAAAAATTGCTTAGCATGAAAAGATTCTTGAAGCAGAGGGTCAAACAACTTGGGAAGGAACAACAAGTCTTGAAAGAGAAAGATCTGATGAAAAGTTTAAGCCCATCGCCGCATGTCCCACAAATCCTTCATACTTGTGCCAATCAAGTACATGCAGGCATAGTGCTAAATGCAAGCTTGGCTTGCCCTCTGGCTTCAATAGTTCACAGCCCTTTGGATGAAACGTCAGCACGGTTTTGTGCTGCTTCTGTTGTCATCGCATTAGAAGAATTGCACAAGGTCTAATTTCTTGACAAAGGAGTTTTCACTTTGTTTTTCCATTGCGAGCATTTGTAAAAATTTCTCTTTTTTTGAAATTATGTAATGATTCAATGCGACTTCTCTAATTTCCTCTTGTTGTTTTAATTGTAGGGAGGGGTTCTTTATAGGGGTGTTTCTTCAGATTTTCTAATGTTAGACCGGACTGGTCATTTACAGGTTGGTCTAGTTACATAATTTAAACTGCATTCTATTGCATGGTCTGTGTTTTTCTTGAAAGTCATCTTAAATAATACTCTGTTATTTCAAAAGCAATCTGAGTATTTATCCAATAGTACTGGTACTTTTGCATAGATGCATACCATCATCTCATGCTAACTGTCTTTTTCTTGTTCTCTTTTCTTTTTGTTTTTTTCTGGGGGTACTTTAGCTAGTAGACTTCAGGTATGGGAAAAAAATGACCAGCGAACGTACATTCACCATATGCGGGATGGCAGATTATTTAGCTCCTGAGATAGTCCAGGGGAAAGGTCATGGTTTTACTGCTGACTGGTAAGTTGCTCTTCATGAATATGAGAGACTGAGAGTACGCACCAATCTTTTATGCCTTCTATATAATTTGGAATGAATCATTTGTAATCATATGCCAATGGCTACTTTTTTCATTTTACTTCAAATCAAATAAACAACAACTGTATTTTGGCTATTATAATATATTCTAAAGAATGCTAACATAGGCTTGTGTTTAGTTCAATAATGCCTATCAATCTTCATCAGCTTGATTTTGATCTCGCGCTCTTCTGTTTTTCAAAACAGCCTCACAGCAAAAATTGTTTGGGTAAGGCTGCATTGGAAAACTCCCCAGACTGCTTGTGTGGAATCCTTCAGCTTCACGTTTGCCCTGTTCTTTATAAATCTGATCTTTTCCAAGGTTGCTTGCCCTCAAATTTATTAATTTGTGTACAAAAGGAAACCTAGAGTTGGTTTGTCTAATCTTCTCCTTCACTATGCAAAAATGCATTTTCTGTGGTTGAAGATTAGGTGATGAAATGGTTCCAGGTACCAATATGGGATGTGTCTGATGCCTGGGGGTATCATTGGTGGAACCCATTGTGGCTCTGCTTTTTTCTTCTGCCTGAAAGTGTGATATCTCTGGCCATGACGTTTACATGGTGTTGCCTAAAAGCATAGTTGTCAAGGCATCGCTTAAGCGTCCGGGCGGTCTCAGCCATGTCAAAGCGACTGTCACTTTTTTTGAAATCAATAAAGCGGTCGCTTTGTCGCCCAAAACGTCACTTAGGCGTCCAAGCGGGGTGCCTTGGGTGCTTTGGTCCCCCAGCCACCGCTTTATTAGTTTTTATTTTTTTTGGTGCAACTATTCTGTTTTCTTCTTTGAGATTCTGAAATAATACTTCTATGCTAAACCCAATACCAGTATATCACATCTTTGGTTACTAACATTAAACCCAATATCACATCTCTGTGATTTTGAAGTAGCATTTCTTCTCTGAGATTTTGATATTGGGTTTTTTTTTTATGTTCTTTTTCTTGGTTATCAACTGGAAGGGAATGCATAATGCTTAAGTTATTTATTCAGCTGGTGTCTGAGTTACTTTTTGTCTCCCAGTAGGGTTGTTTAGTTGTTTTGATTTTTTGGTTGTTAAACTTTGAAGTTTGATTTGTTACTTTGATGTTGTTATATTTGAAGTTAATGACTATGTTACACTTTCCAATCTTATATGTTGATTATATGAATGAACTTTTAATTAAGTTTGCAAAATCTTTCATGCTTAAATGCTAGGAATTTTATGTAACTTTTGATATTTGGATCCAATATCAAAAAATTAACACTAGAACGCTTTGACTGCTTAGTTGTCGCTTTAGTGTCTTGGAAGCCTTCCATCGCGTTGGTCGCTTTGACAACCTTGGCTAGAAATAGGGTTTCAAATAATGGTCCATAATCTCTTCCCAGAGCTAGGAATGGTTCCATCGATGTTCACTTGTTCAGCTGTACTTCCGTAGAAACGACATGGAAACATTTATGGTGCTGTCAGAACATATGCAGCAGAGTTGAAAAAGTAGAGTTCTGACTTTCAAACAGAGCAGAACCCCATCTATACCAATTGTTCTGGAAGTGCTACTTGATGTTTTACCTTTTATTCTCATCTAGTCATTTCATGAAGACTTGCCACCATGAGGAAGGAGTGAACAGGCACATCAAAAAAATACTTTGCTTTCTTATTCTTTTCAGTATTCATCATGAAGCTGCAAAAGATACTAGCTTCAAATTGATATTCCGGCTTTAACCAAAAAATAAAAAAATAAATTGATATTCCGGCTGCTTTTCATAATTTGGTTTTACTAGATTGACATTCTTCAGGGAGGAATTGTGAATCTCTGGTTCGTAGTTCTTCCTTTTCTAGCTTCCATCATTCTCACCAGATCTTTTTAGGTTTCTGATTGTCATGTTGCAGCCTGCATTGAAAGAATAATAAAAATATTGAAAAAAAAAAAAGAAAAGAAAGAAAGAGAAAAAGGAATAGTGTCACTCGAACAAGATCCTGAAGTACTTCTGCACAAGTACCAATAGATCATCAAATGCTTCCGTAATTCTGCATACTTCTGCAAGACTCTTGGCATAATTTTATTTTATTTTTATTGTTATTATTATTATTATTTTTTTTTTTTTGGGGGGGGGGGATTGGGGTTCTTGATTTGGTTGCAGTTTTTCTCTTAGATCTTCTTGATGCATTTGAGGTAATCTAAAGAAAGCTTGCAGGTGGGCTTTAGGAGTTTTGATATATTTCATGCTACAAGCTGAAATGCCATTCGGATCATGGAGAGAAAGTGAACTTGATACATATGCGAAGATTGCAAGAGGGCATTTTACTCTTCCACATACTTTGAGTGTCAAAGCAATTGATCTTATAACAAAAGTATGACTGTATTACTCTTTTGTTGTCCTTTTATTGATGCATGAAAAAGTAAACGTTAACAATAACTTGACTGCATTACCGTTTGTAAATTTGTCAGTTACTTGAGGTTGATGAGAATGCAAGACTTGGAAGCCAAGGTCCCGGTCCCATCAAAAGTCACCAGTGGTTTGATGGTGTTGACTGGAAAAAGATTGCTGAAGGTGACTTCCCTGTTCCTCATGAGATTACTTCTCGTATAACCCTGTATTTGGAAAATCACATAGAGGACTGCTCCATTCCGGATATTAATCCGTGTGAAGACATAGCCGAACTCAACACTCCAGAATGGTTTGAGGACTGGTGAAATTTGTTTTGAGTGGGGTTTTCCAGTTTTTGTTATTTGCTGGAGGTCTGTGATGATATTGACCCGAGTGCTGGAGGTCCGATTGAAGATTCTAATCTGAGATTCAACAAATTGGATGTCATAAAGGAGGGATAGTTCTTCAACCAGGATTTTTTCTTGACCATAGTACTGGAGAAAATAGGTTTTGTGGAGAGAGGTAAAGAGGAAGAGTGGGGAGATTAGTGGGTGGGGGTGCCTTGTAGCCGCATCAACGGCGACTGGAGCTCAGTTATGCAGGTAAGTGAGAATTCTTTTCTTTTCTTTTTTTTGTAAATATTATAGTTATATGTACACTAAGTGTTTTTGAGTCCTAAGCGAAGTTCTGTTCCTTGTCAAACGATATCAATTACGGTTCATTGTGCCCTTGATGGCGTGCTGCGCTATCGCCTCATTCTTTCTTGTATACTTGAGAAAGATACTGTAATCTCTCCTTTGATTTTTTGAGAATAACTGATTTTAGTTCTCTAGTAGATTTACTGATACTCTTTTAGTCAAAAACGATTGCACATTGAAAATTAAGGGTGAGGGCCGCCTATTGCCTGCCCCATTTTTTCACGAGTGCAGCCCAGGGTTCCGTGTTACAGTTTCAAAAATCAGTAATCTGACCAGTGAATGTTCAGATTTGGATCAGAATTTGCCATGACAAATCCTTGTTTCTCCTAATCTTATTCATGTTAAGACTCCTTTAGGCCTGAATGCCTCTGCTAATTCTTTGGATCAATTTTCTCCATTTCCCAACACTGGAACGAATGGAAAGGGGTTCTGTTGCCTATGGAGAGAGCAGGGTTGAGCCTTAAAAGGAAATAAGAGGGGAATGGGCAAAGGTCATGTGAAATGTCAAAATACATAGCAATCACAAGACAATGTAGGTGCCAACACTTGTCTCAAAGATACGTGTAGAGATCCTTTCTCGATCTTCATAATTGCAGCTAATGTAACGGATCAGTTTGAAGCTTTCTTTCGACCCATGATGGTGATAACACTGGACTGGTCTCATACTCCATGATCTTGCTCTTCAGATCCATTCTCTCGCTCTCCTCCAAGTTCACCTTTGTCTCTCCAGGGAACACCTTCACCCTCCACACCCTAAAACTTTGATCTAGACTAGCACTGTAAACCAAGAACCCCATCACCACCTTCTCCATCTCCAGACAAGCAGCCAAGCATCTCACAGGTCCTGTGTGACCATCCAACACAGCCAAACAAGCATGGAAGCAACCCCCTTCTTCCCTTCTCCACACTCTTATGGTTGTGTCCTCTGAACCACTGAACAACAGTCTCTCCACTGCAACCAAACATAAGACCCCAAACCTATGCCCCTGCAAGAACCCACCATGGTTGAACCTACCTGAACCCTTCTCTTTCTCCCAGAAATTAATGAACCCATCAGACGAACCAGAATAAAGGAAACAAGAACTGGGTGACCAGCTCAAAGCCAAGGCATTCACTGGCGAATGCTGGAATTTGAGTGTCATGGTGAGAGTGTGTGAACTCTCCCCATAAACCCTTCTCCATATCTTCACAGATCCATCAGAAGAGCAAGTGAAAACACAGCCATCTTCTTGGTTGACCACAATAGCATTCACATTGTCCTCATGAGCCACGAACGAGTCAACACATCTCTGATCCGACACACGCCATATTTTGACGGTCTTGTCCCAAGAACCCGTATAAAGTAGCCCCTCTGCATGGTAGTAAGCTAAGCAAGAGACGTAATCCTTGTGTTGGTGCGAGCTCGTTCTGGAAAACAGAGAGAAAGAGTTCCTTCTAGGCAAGCTTGAAACTTTCTTGTATCGAAAATTTTCCGACACACAAACTCTCCAGATTCGAACCTTGCAGTCTTTATGTGCTGTGAATAGCATATTACCACAGGACAAGAGGGCACGAACGTCGCCGCTCTTGGCTTTAACGTAGCCGCGCTCGACGCATTCCGGTTGTCGCCACACGCGAATCCGGTTGCTTTCGGAGCCTGTGAACACGTTCCCACGAAGCACTGCAATGGATAAGATGGTGCCTTCATGGCGATGAAGCGCCGCGACGCAATGATAGAGTAGGGAAGGAGAAGGAGCTGGGTGGATAGGGGAGAGGGTCCAAGGTGAATCAGGGCTTGGAGGTGAAAGTTGAATCATGGAAGCAGAGGAAGGCCCAGAGGGACTGAACTGAGTATCGGATTCTGACATTTGATCGTGGGTTCTTACTGGGTTTCTCTCGTCTTCGTCGATGAAGCTCCAGGGCTTTCTCTTGCTACTATAATACTCCATGTTGAAGATAACTATAGAAGAGGAGAGTTACTTTTAAAGGAAGTGGTTGCAATGGGAGGGGAAACAGAGGGAGTGGGCTAATGAAAAGAGGAGATATGGGAAGATTAAATGATTTTGGCTCTAATAACAAAGCTAGATAGATATGTTCCATCGTAACGTTTGGAATTCATTGGTGGTAAGGGGTTAGCTTAGAACCATTTATGACATTAATCAGAGAAGAGGAGCGTGGGTTGGAAACGGCATGGATTTCAGCTTTGAAATGAGTCCAGAGTGGCTCTGATGATTAATTTTTCTTTGCAAATCGATGCTCTGTTACTCGAGTAGTTGATGCGATGTACAATCTGGAAATGTTAATGTAAACACTGATACAGAAAGGAAGCAGCTCTATGGCTAAGGAGTAATTGGTTGCCTTCAATGCCTATCAATTGGATGAAAACTGGTAATGGGTAGCTAAATGGGTAAGGAGGGAGGAAAAGAGAGACCCAATTTAAGGGATAGTTCTAAATATGGATGCAGCTATGCATGTGGCTCAGTTTCATCGCCATTAATTGAAGCCTTTTCGACATTCTGCTTGTGGAAGTTGGAGTTTTACTTTTCCAGAATAAATAAGAAAAAGAAATTAGAAAAATGTTCTAATTTTCAGACAGGAACCAACCATGAACAGTTGAACTACTATATATGATTATGTAAGCGTGCAACACCCCAGAAAAGTAGAAAACCTCTCTTCTTTCCAACTATTTATCTAAGAGGAAAAATCTAAAGAATGCAATAAAGATGTAGTTGAGAATCATGGAACAACAGATATGAGATGAAACAACAGAGAGCTTAGCAGTTGGAAATCTGATTGCACTCTCTGTATCACTATTTATAGTTCCTATGAGACCAATGTCATCAAACGTGCAGACTTAGCACTGCTCATTGCCCATATGTTCTAATAATGTTCATCACAACCTTAATTTCTACTCTCTTTCTTGAATTTAAACTGGAAAGCCACAACTTTTGCTCATCAGTGTTCTGTAGGTATTAAAAGTAGGAGATTTTGGGGGAAGTGATCATCCAGGGTCCACATTTGAAGGTATTAGGTAACATTGCTAAATATGCCTCCATGTACAGACAATTACTTGCACGGTTGAGGTATTTATGTTCATTAAAACCCCTTGCACACAGGTTCACTTACATTTTCTACAGAAATTAATAGTCAGTAATGTTTCAACCAAACTTCTCTCAGAAATAAATTATGATTTAGATTCATCTTCAAATATTACTGGATGCAAGGAGGCAAGTGCAGACAAGCTGATTCCCCTTATTTTCATTCCCTGTAGATAAGATCCCCCAGTTCCCCTGCCACAGGAAAAAGTGGTTCCTCCTATTTATTTTTCTAACCATACAAGGACCCAGTTTTGCGGCAACAATTAAGAATTTCCTATGATCTGTAGGATGGGAGTTACAGTGATGCTGCATGCAGAGTACCAGTGGGTAATGAATCCATAATCAAAAGAGGCATAAGAGAGACACAGACACAGAGAGAGCATGTGATTCATTAGGCTACTCATATGATGGATTGTTCTCAAACCACAATTGCTAGACCCCATGCCAGTTGAGAATTGAATATAGAATTGAATGCTAAAGCCCTTAATCTAGTAGGGCATGTGGTTACCAGTCTCTTCAGGCCCTATCCATGGTGGACCTGTGAATGGTTAAATTAGCTGATGGGTTTCCAGGGCAGCTTTGTATAAGAAAAATACAAAAGAAACTTATCACCACTAGAAACTCTTCAGTCACAAAGCATTCAGAACATCTCTGATAAGGATTTTGTCATTGAGCTTAGCTTTAAATTTGAATATGTTTCATCCAAGATCAAAGCTTGCCTCAGCTTGGTTTATCAGTACGAGGATATGACCACTCATGAGCTTTCCACTCAGGCAACTGTTGAATAACCACCTGCAAATTTTATGATAAGTTAGAATTGACCTGCAACTGTTTGAGCAATATCTTAAACATTTCATAACTCAGAAGATTTATGGTTAATTAAGCAGGATGGAAAAGGGGAAGTCACATACCTCTCCTCTTGAATCTTCTGTCCCAACTATTGTTTGGCAAGCCAGTCTCCAGTTCTTTGGTTTCTGCAATTAGTAGTTTCAATGGAAGCAACTATCAACACATACATTTTAGTAAGAAAAGAAATTGAATTTGGAAGAGATGATCTTGTAGGAATAGAGAGATACCCTCTTGAGGTGTTCTTTCTCTTTCACTGTACGAGGGTTAAGTAGTTCCTTCCCCTCAACGACCTGTTAGAGATTTGATTGGAGTAAAGATCTACTCAAATTTTGGATTCGTGGTGAAAATTAATTGTAACAAATTATAACAGATAAGAGTGTTTTTTATTTATTTTTATTTATTTTTTATTTATATTTAACTCATTTAAAACGGGCCAAAACTCAGATTGAGTCACTTATGTGGCAAAACTAGAGGTGTAAACGGACCAAATTTGGATGGGATAGTGGTAATACCATATCCGCATTCTATTATATTTGAACGGATCGAATAATATCCTATCGATTTTCAAACGGATTCAGTCAGATTCAGATGATAACCAGATAATTATTTTCTTAAGTAGATTCTTCTAAATGGGCATATCAGATAATTATTTTCTTAAGTAGATTCTTTTAAATGGGCATAAATACAGATTGAATACAAATTTTCAACTACCTTTACATCTTTACTATTTTAATTGTGAGGGTTAGGTTTGAAATTTAAGAATTTAACAACTTTGGTAGCTATTTTAGTAGAAAATCTAGAAAAATAGTCACATATCACAGGTAAAAATGTATAAAAATAAGTAACTTAATCGGATAATTTTATACGGACGGATAATAATGGTAAAAGAAGGGTATATCATATTCCGCATCCTATTAGTAATCGGACGGATTTGAATAGCCCTAAACGGATGCGGATGTAAATTCCGAAGCAGATTTCGATTATTCATTTACACCCCTAGGCAAAACACCATGATGGGTGATTTCTAATAGAGGGAAGGTGGGGGCAGTGGTGGTTTTGTCTTAATCTAGATTTATTTTTATTTTTTTTTCAGGGTTGTTGGGCCGTCGAGTGGTGGTAAGTTCTGACAAGGTGTAGCAAGAATATGGATAATATGATATGAGAAATGAGGGTATTGTAGTAATTTTCTCTCTTTTAATATCACAGGAAAGCATTTTATCATTTAATAATACGAGTTAACTGCCTGATTGTCCACCCCTAAATTGTGAGTCATGTAATTTTTGTCATAAGTGATTCAATCTAAGTTTTGAGTTTTGCCCATTTTAAGTGACTCAATCAAACGTGTAATTAAAGAAAGGAAAAAAAAAAAAAAACTCTAATAAACACCAAAGGATACATTAGAAAATAATCGAAATCACCTCTACCATACAGGTTCCACATGTTCCTCCGCCAGCACAGTTCAATAGAGGCCTTGCCTGACAAATTTATCAATTAATAATTAGAAAGCAGACCCTTTGATTACATTTATATTTATTTTATATTCAACCATTTACATCAACAGGGTCCATAGCTCAGTGGTAGAGCATTTGACTGCAGATCAAGAGGTCACCGGTTCGAACCCGGTTGGGCCCTTTTTCTTATTTTATTTTTTTAAGTCTTGTTTTTTTCATATATTTTTCTCTAAACCTAAATCTCCTATAAACCTAATCCCTCAAATCGAAATCAAGCGAAGGAAACGATTGAGAAGTCAAGCAAGAAAACCAAACGATTGAGGGAGAGAGAGAGAGTTACAGCTGGTCCATAGAGGTCGATGTGGTTGTCGAGCATTATATCTCTCAGTTTCTGGCCACCACGAGCAGAACGAATGTGTACATCTGGAGTTCCATCGGGAAGTAACACAGACTGCAAGAAAACGTCAAAATGCACACCAATTTAATCGATGGATTATTCTTCCAGCTTCTTTCGGTAGTTACAGAATTACAATAAGAAATTATGAGAAGAAGCATCATCATCATCATCTGTTGGAACTTACACTGACGAATGCAAAATCGATGGAAGGAGGTTCTTCTGGTGAAACGTTAGCTTCTGATTCACCGCCGGAGGAGACCATCGTCCCTACAGCTCTGATCGTTATCCCTCGCCGGAAGCTAAGGGTTTTGTGGGCTTTGAAATCTTGAATGAAGTTGCGAGTGGACGAAGTTAGTGAGAGAGAAGATAGACCATGGGAGTTTAACTGAAGAATTCCCATTTCTGCTTTTGTTGGTTTTTTTGCTTCTGATGAATGTGGTGTTTATGATGACTGTGTTTATCTTCTGTGGACCTCATTTTTCTCTTATCCGATATTGTAAAGGTCAGGTTGAATCGTGTAGTTTGTACTTTCACTGGATTGGGTGCAAGTGTTATAAATAGGAAATCATGGTTTTTTTTTTCTTTTGGGTAAGAATCATTGGTTCTATATACACAGAAGTGGAGCTAGGAATAAGGAAGGATATTTCATATGGTTGGCAATGAATTTTTTATTTTTTATTATTAAAAAAGTTCTTGGATTGCGGTCGAAAACCTAAGTATTGATATTTCACATATGAAAAGAGGATTGCAAAGAAAATCTCAATAAGGAAATTGAGGAAATTTCAAAAGATTTGAGAAGGGAGTAACGGGGGTTAGTATTGATATTTCACACATAAAAAGATAACAATAAAGGAAATTTCAAAAAATTCAAAAGAGAAAAAAAAATTCAAAAATCTTACCCCCCCCCCCCCCCCAAAAAAAATATAGCTCCACCCATGTATATACAGATACGTGCAACCTTTGGTCACAATACCCACTAACAAGTTGGCTTGCAAGCACCACTTCAAACTGCAACCAATCTAGTGCCCAGTATCTAAAAATATAACATTTCAATCTGATAACGGCAAAATAGTTTTCATATAGGACCATCAAAGGGTTGCTCAATCAATAATGACTGGACCTTTTAGCGACGAAGTTACGGGTTCGAAGCGAAGCTCCCTCTGGTACATGCAATAATCCCCACACCCTAATATAAAGCAACAAATTTTCCAAAAAAAAAAAAAAAAAAGGTGATTTAGAGAGTTAGATTCTTCCACCCATCACAGTAGAGATCGGTACTTTTCATCACACATTAGGATAATGATCCACCTCTGAATTCTGACAAAAAGAATCAAAGATGAATCATTTATTTTTCATTCTCTTAATTTGTGGTGAAAAAATGTGAAGAGAATATAGATAGTTACAAGTAGAGATTTCAGATGACATTGACACCCTAAATGTGCTCTACCTTCCGTAGACGTTTACCAACCGAATGTGTCTTTTTTATTGTAGTTTACCAATAAAGTATTTCAAATATGATACAAATTATGCTTCTCAATGATGAATTAGGTCCATGGAATCTTTAATCGATTTGGTTAACACTAATCTTGTTTCTTTAATATATTTATTTCTAGTTGTCTACTTTATTTATTTCTTTCTACAGTAGCAGCATAATAATCTCTCTCACGCAGAATTGACTAAATAAACAAATTCTACCCAAAAAAAAACCTTTTTTGACTAAATGAACTTATAACCAATGAGAGATAAAAGTCATCAACTACCAGTCCCAGCTTGACATAACTTGTGAAACTCTTCTTTGGAGCTTTTAAGATCTATACGCTATAGACGGGGGATGTAGGATCCTTTCCCTAATATCCATCAAATTGGGGTTACAGATTCAAACTCTTGAAACAGAGCTAGGAGATTCAGTAGATGTGTTTCAGTGTTTGCCCATCAAGTGAGGATTCTAAAGAAATAATTAAGGATTGGAATCCTGTAATCAGTAAATAAATCAATTGCAAGCGGTTGGCTAATTTAATTACATTTTTAGGATGGCAAATGAAGTTTCTCTAGCATTAATTTCTGAACCCCATTTTTTTTTAATGTCATTTACTTTATTTTATCACTCTCTCTGTATCACCACTCAACCACTACTCACCACTGCTCTACCACCCATCTCCAATGAATAAGTAAATACATGGTGCTTTAAAGTATTGGAGTCAACTGCTTAGTGGCTATTTCTGAACTGGGGAAAGGTGCTTCTGAGCTCTTGGCTATCCTTGTTGATGAAATATTGTCCCTTGTTCCAGGTGTGTTTGGCCTATGAGCTCTCTCTGACTCCTAGATTTATTTTCTTTGGGGCTCTGCTTGTGTAACTGTTCTTCTAATATATAAGATGTGGTCAGCCCCTCCCCCCAAAAAAAATGTCTTTCAGATATGGAGCCAGGATCTGGTTGGTTTTGATTCAAATGACATTGGAATCAACTAGAATTGGTTCACTCTAAGAAGCAATCACATACTATCAATCATGGGGTTTATACTGAAATGATTTCATTCTAATGGGTTCAAATTTAGTGTATGAGCGTTAGATTGAGTCAACCTAGTATGGATTAAGTTAAAAAAAAAATTGATTCAACTTAGCTTGTTAGAGCTTTCTTAGTTCTCATCAAATACTTAACATTTAGTATGAGAGTTTACGCTTGGAAAGAGCTACTTAAATGAGAGTATGGAGTATCGCAAGGAAATACAATATGCCAAAATCTCCTTCTATTTCATTCTTTTGATCCCAATTACACTGCACAGGAAATCCTGGTTACAACACCAATGGAATTCATTTGAATAATAATGTTTAATCTCAAAACCCTGGATCTCTCTATCCCTCTCAGGGACCTGCAAGCAAAGAAATGGCAGACGAACTGTTAAGACTTACAGCTTTAATGTATTTTGTTGACTTGTTCTTCTGTGGGCACCTCAATAGAAATTGTTGATCTTCTTCATCTTTCATGGATTTTATAGACTTCAACTTTCGGGACCTCTACTGAAGTTGTTCACCTGCTTCCCACATTTCTTGCAACAATTTCATCTGCCTCCAACGACTCAGTCAGGAAGATTTATCTGTATTCTCCAAATTCCGAGCTCTACCCTCTTCACAAGTCAAATTTGTGAGTAGAGATACTGATTCACTTTCAGGCACAATTCATCAGACGTTGAGTTGATAAATGTATAAGAAGACTTCTTTAATGGATAAAATCAATTTTTGCTCTTTTTCTTTCTAATCTCCTCCATAATTTTCAGCTTGGATCTGTGTCTAAGTGGAATCTACGTGCTCTACAGACTAAACCTTTTCCCACCTCCAATCTGGGCCTGAGATTCCCAATGTAGAAGCTCACCGAAGGCTTTACACAACATTAATGGCGTCAAAAGAACTAACCTTTGCCGTTGCAGAGACATTGCTTCATTTTAATTTATCGTCTACACGTTGGATTGGTGATGAGCGGTGCTGCTGCTGCAGTGATCTGTTCTCTCGACCTGCAAACCACTGAACTGTCTTTCTAGCAATGGGTATCCAAGCCTTCCTTAACCTTTCGTCTTTCCCATTATGATTCAGTGACTCTCTGATTCTGTTCTTCACTCTGTTATCTGGAAATCTGGAGAGGTTAATCTCGGACACGCATCTGGCGCCAGAAGCCAGCAATTTGCCTGGAGGAAAACTTGGGTTCGATTCGGAAGTAGAAGAGAAGTAGAAGGGAAGTTTGAGTTAGAAGGAAACAAATAGTTCGATTTGATCTTATTGAGTTTATTCTCGAACACCTTCTTCCTCTCTATCTCCTCCTTAATCTTCATGATTTTCTCATTTGATGAAGACCCATTTTCAGATAATGCCGTCACAGGAGTACTAAACCGGTCGCTACTCGTAGACAAGGATGAGAATCCCCTGCTTGACATCACTCTCAACATCTCCGAATTCAGCAAGATGAGATCAGAAGAATTTACATCACTCCATCGATTCTTGAAGACGAAATCCGAGACCGTAATACTCCGGCTGCATTTATTCTGCAAACTACCCTCATCAGCGTTTTTATCTTCTTCTTGGATTGTTAATTCTTCTTCTCCTTTGTTGCCCTTTCCGATTCTCCGAAAGCTGCTTCCGATGCTAAACCTGGAAGACGATGAAAACACTCGATTATTGTCAGGGTCTTGTTCTCTCCGTACAAAGAGTTCGATATCGGGATCATCCGTGAGATCAGAGGGATTTCGAGAGATTCTTAAACTGTTAACAGAGGAGAAGATGGTGACATCCGAAGAGTCGACCTTGTGTCTGCACAGAGGACAACTAGAGTGATTCTCAAGCCATCGATCAACACAATCGATGTGAAAGGCGTGCTTGCATTTAGGTAACAATCTCAAAATCTCGATATCTTCGAATTTTGAAAGGCAAACGGCACACTCTAACCCTTGTCTTGCTCCTTCCAAAGCAGAGAAACGGAAGTAAGGTAGCGATTCGATCACCGTCTTATCAATACCGGAGAAGCGAGAGGTTGAGCTTGACCCAAGTGTCCCACCGACACCAGAACGCCGATGGTCGGCGACATCGTCGATAAAATCATCGGAAGGAATTGGTCTGTGACAGAACTTGGCGTAGACGAGGAGAAGAAAGGTTAAAGAAAACATTATAGAGAGGATTCCAATGACGACGGCGAGACTGGGCCGGAATCCGCTCACCATGTCGTCGGTGCTCAAGTTCCCCTGAGATTGCGCTACGACATCAACGAAGAAGAAGAAGAAAGGAACCAAGACGGTGGTGGAAGTGGTGGTGCCCATGGCAACTCTGGAAGCGAAAAATCAAACTCCACAGAAATCGCCAAGGAATTATTTCAAAGAGTGCAATTAGTTAGTAGAGAATTTGGAAAGCTTTTGGTTTTCGATATTTTGTTTATTTATGGCCGGCTAATAACACAATAATCAAGTTATTATTGAAAGATTAACGGTTAAACTCTGGAACATCAAATTCGGGTTTTAAGAATCTGGATCAGATCCAATACTTAAATCGAAATGGTTCGGAACCTGGATCGGGAACACCAGCTTTGAAATACCATTAAACGGGCACCAACTGTTTTTTATTCTATTATTAATTGAGCTACGTAAAATAATTGTTCCTAAGAATAAAAGAACAAGCGGAACACTCCGATGAAATACCACCAAATGGCACCTACTAACGTACGCAGGAATTCAGTGGGGTCGCGTACAAGGGCTCTCATCTTACGTTTCTTGATGTGAAATCTAAATGTATGATTATGGATTGATGGTATGGGACAAAATTTGCATGGATTTTCTTTAGAAGTTGGTTTTTGACATTTTTACCCTTTTTCTTTATCCTGTCACTAATATGATATCAACACGATATCACTATTGACTATGAAATTCTCCAGATTTCCAACACTTTAACCTATGATTTCAAGACTGTGAACTTGGGCCTTGAATTGGCGACAACTGTTGATCATCGAGTCGAGCCCGAAGAATCTAAAATGGACCCAATGCAAGTGGATGAATCTTGTGATGACTCGACCTCTGTTCTAGGGATTAAGAGGAGAGAGATGGTCAATCACGATAACATTAAAAGATGATTTTGGCATGTCCGTAGACCGACGATGGAGAGTTCGATCAATGAGGTAAATATATCCAAACTTAGATAATTGAAAGACATTTTTTTCAAACCGAGAATCATCGGAATCGGACCACTGATGGGGGTCCAAACATGGAGTGGTTGAGTGGATCAGTTGGGTGACTTGACCGCCTTGACCCAATCGCCCCTCCCCAGGGCATAATCAAGAATTCGGATTTAAAAATCCTATTTTATGTTTCAACTCATCTCTAAATGCATTTTTTTTATACTAGAGTGGGGCTGAGGCCTGGGGAAGAGGAGAAACCAAGGAGAATAGTATATTTCATCCACCCAAAGGCGCTTTGTGACTCGGATCATTGCGAGAACGTAAAAAAAGGTAAGAATCCTTCAAACCCTCTTCTTTAAACATAGGTTTGTAGGATTTCATCACAATAAATGTGGGATTTCAGTAGTTGAAACATGTAAAGTACATTGAATGATCGTAAATAGTTGTATTTATGCTTCCCTCTAGTTTGTGAATAGTTTGTGCAAATCATTTCAAACGATTTTGCGTTTAAGCTCTCAGAGACGCTCACGGGCACTCATGACAGCCAAATTTAGAACTTTTTGATTTAGTTCTTCTTTTAATAAACTTGATTTATTCTTTTCCTTTTAATTATGTTATATCTATGTTGTATGAAATTGTCACTGAATCTAGGTCTTGCGGCTTATCATCCCTACAAATATTCGGATATGACCGAATCCGGCTAGGTGGGATGTGACATTGACCATCTATAGAATTGAAACATTATCATTAGAAGGATATCTCATGTTAGACTAGTCCAATCCAATATTCATAAATCAATTCAAACTTCATCAAACAAGCATAATATAAACCACCATGTTTATGCAATCGTCTATAGATAACAAACCATTTAATCTATTCCATACTATACAAATATAATCTAGTGCCACGACACCAATTTGGGTACCATTACACAATAACAGTCTAAGAGACTTTAGTAGTCACTTGTGCCTTAGGAGTTACAAACAACATTTTAGGGCCTGTTTGGTTATATGAATCTAGAGATTTCAAATCTCTAGATTCATGAATGCGAGATTTATACCTATTTGGTTGGAAAAATCTTTAGATTCATGAAATTTAGAGATTCATCTTTTTACATTAAAAACGTGAATCTATAGATTTATGGGTATGGGGTGAAATCCAGATATTTCATCCCTACTATAAAAACGCTAAATATTTGTAAATTCATAAAAGTCACAGATGAATCCACAAATTTCATTCCACATATACTGCTGTCCAGTCGAAACTTTGAAATCAAAATCCAATCTAAAGATCTTCCTAGTCTCATAACAGCTGTCCACGTTCTTACACCTCAACATATTACCTTTCTCGTTTTATATTTTTATCCAATCCAGCAAAGAGTTGACTTGTACTATAGTTTGATACTTTGCATTGCATTATCCCTATTATCCCTATTATTGGCCCTTAATCTATTACAAGTTACAACCCTACAAATGTTAAATGACCATAAAAGTCAAGATTGATTGTCTTGTACGCATTAGAATAAATCAACCATAACGATATTTTACTAGTTACTATAGATAAATTATATAATAAATGTCAACTTGAATTTGCCTCCATAGAGAAGTCAAATATAACGGAAAATGTAGATGGACAGATTGACTATCAACTTAGAAAAAAGGTTATTGCTTTCCTTCTTTTATTGAAGATGAAGAATTCATTTTCAACTGCTAATTTGTCCTTAGTAATTAAATAAAATATTAATATAATTTTTTATTTTATTATATAAAATTTAATATTTAGTAAATACAAACATAAATAGAATGTACAATTTGTAGATATATATGTTTTCACACAATAATAGCAACCTCCCATATAAAGGCATTTAGACTAAGGAAGTATTTCTTCTTTTTTTATTCAAAGGGGCTTTTAAGTCGGGAGACGGGATATTAATATGCTTGAGCAAGAGTCGAACCCACGATCTCTTCACTAAGAAATGTTGGTTTCAACCACTAAAACAACTCTGCTTTGGCACCAAAGAAGTACTTCTATCCCTCGACATCTTTTCCCCCATTCCCTAATTTGAATCACCTCCCCACCCTACACTTTTGAACCACAAATTCTCGGTGATCCCTAATTTGAATCACCTCCTCATCCTATACCTTTTTAATCACATATTCTCTGGGCCCCTAATTTGCATCACCTCCTCTGGTCCTCACTTTACACTTTTTAATCACATATTCTGTGTGGGGCCCACATCTGAATATAACTAAAAAATATTGAAGACGAAATCATCTGTTGGCACTAAGACCAAGGAAGTACCTCCATCCCTCAACATCTTTTCCTCGACCCCCTAATTTGTATCATTTCCCCACTCTATGTGTGGGGCCCACATCTAAGTATAATAAAAAAAATATTAAGATGAAATCGTGTGTGAATACAGAATTCTCAGCCTGTATCACGTGCCAACACAACGAAGATAGCCTCCCAGAGCCCAAGAAAATGTAAGGTATGGTCACCCCAGGTTGAATCAAATCAGTTTCCTCTTCCATAAACATAAACCTGAAACATTCAAAACACCAACAAAAAGAAGCACACCTTGCATGCATTAGGTAATATACAAAACCAGCTAAGTCATGATTTTACCCATAAAAATAAACTAGAAAGTTTTTGAAACCCAGAGCTTAATGCCTTGCCAGAAGTGAGAAAGAAAACAGAGAGAGTTTAAAGTCTGCTAAAGATTCATGCGTCTGGGGTGCCCAATTGTCTGCTAACAATGCATCTGAAACGTGCTATGATCTCCACCACCCATTTTGCTTTTTCTTTTTGGGTTTCAGTCGGTCTAGTTCAAAAAAAAAAAAAAAAAACAAAAGCAAAACAAGCAATCATCCCAACCACTAGAATTGATCCTCACCGTTAAAATTAAAAAAAAAAATAAAAAGAGGAAGCAAAACGAGTGATCATCTCAACCACCAGAATTGATCCTCACCAAAGAGAGAAAAATAACACATTGAAATCAATGTGGCCAAGATTCAGAAGCTGCCCAAATAAAAATCATGCAATTTGACTTCGTTACTAAGAATTCCTAATACTAGACCTTCTTTTAGTGCTAACATAAATGTCAATTTCTTGTAAGCACAACTCTACAATGCATCATTTTATACAAAAATGTCCCAAACAAGTAAATAATGTGGAAGGGATAATTTTGTTGATGCAACTACATGAAAGCAGAATAATGATGTTCAATGATTACATTAGCCTGCATAAAAATTACTGGCTATTTAAAAGACAATTGACTGGATGGCAATAAATCACTGACACACATACAGCAGGAAAGACAATGAGGAAGCTTACAATATGGCAAGAACACCACACTGATGATAAGTCATTTTATTCTAAGTCTTAAAATATCAGCCCTGGGCTGAACTAGCAGGATTGCCATTTGGAAATGACACAAAACCTGAACTGTTCTCAGGGTTGTGCTGATCTGCACTGGCATGCTGAACAAACTCCTCAGGGGTCATATGAGACCCATGACATGCACATACTATCCTCACCTGGTTTTTGTCATATCTGTAAGTAACACCAGAAATTGTCCTCCCATTTGGCCCTGGACCTGTAGTAGAAACCCAAGGTAGATCAGGATGAGACCCATGTCCCCCAAATTTGACTCCTGGAGCAATACCAGGCCTAATAGCCGAGCCTTCATAGCGGAATCCATCCACTGCAGACTGATCTGATGCTTCCTTTGGTCTGAATATCATTCTGTTCCCCCTGACCACATCTTCTGCCTGAGAAGAGGAATTGGCACCACCTTCTTCTGAAGCATGCTGTTTGCCACTCCCTTTGGCCGATTCAGATGCTTTCCCATCATATGGAGAAGCTTCTGATGAGCTATGAGAAGGTCCCTGAACAACACCTGCATCCATAGGAAAAGGTAAAATCAGGAAAATCAAGCACAAGTACAAACCTGACTAAGAAACAGTAATAATGACAAAACAAGGAAAATAAAAGCATGCACACATAGACTAAAAAGATAATGATTCAGTGACAATATTCGTCTAGAATACAAAATTCATTTCCAAGTATAAATTCAGCAACTGTGCCACAACAATGGTGCCCAAATACCAGCAAGAAGCAGCAACTTCCAGGTTTCACGTACCAAACACTAGTTTGGAACATGACTGCTATCCTGTAAAGAAGGCCAATGAGATACTACACAAGTGAATCCCCTCTTACAGTTAGTGGTACTACTGCCGATCAGTCCACCTGGAAATTATATTGGTGATACTGATCCGCAATGTTTCTTGCTGGCTAGCCACATCCCACATGTAAGGTATTAAATCAGCTAATTGTTTTATTATTTTTAATAATAACATGGAATTTCTGGTCATGGAGCAAGTACATGCAGTGATAGTAGCACATCTGAAGAGGTAGAAGCATATAGCATTCTCCATAGATGGTTGGTGCACAAAAGTCTCTCTATAATTGATGTTCTCTCCATAGTGAGTTAATGATTTTTGGGTCCAAGGAGCATGCCAGTAGATGCCTTATGGTTTACTTTCAGAGATTCAGTCTTTGACTTATATCTTGAACACAGAGACATTTCCATTAGAATGAGAAAGGGGTTAGCTTGTGAACTCAATTGTTTATGGTACTCCTCATTTGGGACCATCGTGTATAGGGAATGGCTACATATTCGTACGGTTTAGTTGTTCCCTTTCCACATTCTCTTTAGCCCCAACCCCACACCTTCAAAAAAAAAAAAAAAAAAAAAAAAAGAGAAAAGAAAAGAAGAAGAAGAAGAAGAAAAAGGAGAAAGAAGGAAATGTTCTATTGCAAACCAAGACAAAATATATCTTAATATCCTCAGGCTTCAACGATGTCTGAGCTAATTAAGTCCACAAGATTAAGCTACTCAATCCTAAAGGATCATGCCTGGATTGATTATCAATTACACAAGGGTGGGAAAGTAAAGCAACTAATTATCATGGTCATGAAACAATCCTTGTCTAGATCATTGTAAAACCGATCAGGCATTCTAATTTCTAATTTACCATTCTTCATCCCTAAAAAAGTCAAGGCAAGCCACTAGAGCAGTGTAAATGCATAAAAAGAGATTCACAAAATGGAAGAGATTATTAACCTTGAGTGATCTTTAATCCATCTTCTGATTTATCCAAATTTGAGACCACAACACCAATATTCCTTCCAGCATAAGAAGGTAACTGTTGAACATGAGAAACCAGTCCCCATGGCTGCTCTGTCTCCAATGTCGGAAGTTGTGATGTTGAGTAACCAAAAGTCAATGGCATACTGCTAGGATTCATTGGCTGGCTGACTGGCCACTCACTATTTGTACATGGCATCATCTGCATCACACAAGATCCAGGAAAACCTGACGTACTGGAAGGACCGTTTGAGTTAGGAACCTTCACGGGCAATGAGGATGCCACAGTCATTACTGGGAGAGGTTGTAGAGAATATGGAATCCCATATGTTAGGTTTCCAATATTAGATTCATTTCCTGGTGCAACATTAGATTGTTTTTGCCCTTGCATGTCCTTGCCACTAGAATCACTAATCCCATGCTTCTCTTTGGGAAACTCAGAAGAGCCAACACTACCCATGTACCTTTTTGTGCCATTCTCATGATGTACACCCTGCCTCGATGTTGAACCCTCAGCTTCAGATTCTGCCACATCCTCATTTTCAGCAGTAGAACCATCTTCAGGGGTCACCGAAACATGAGAAGTTTTCACTGAGGACATCACAGCCACAGAAGAACCCTTTCCATGTACATCACCATACTGAACATCTCTTTCATGTTTCTTATGGTGATTCGTTTCCTCAAATAACATTTTGCGTTTGTTAGACGCATCTGTCCACAGCTTGCCTCCTATTTCATGTTGATCGGACTTCTCTCCGTCAACTTCAACAGACCTGCTGACATTTGGAGCCCAAATTCCTCCATACCTGGGGAACTGTGTATTGCTGTTTCCATGCAAATCCTTGGAAGTACCAGCATCTGAGGCGTTTGCAAGATTAGTAAAAAAGTTCTCTTGCGATCTCACTGGCTCACTTTTCTGGGAATCAGTATCTAAATCCTGTTTCTGGGTGCCAATATGATAAAAGTTCTTCAAATCATCAACTGATTTATTGTTCACACCTCCTTCCACAGTTTTAGTGTCTGAGGAATTTCCATCTTTATTCTTCGATTTACCAAGAGATCCACCACAAGAAAGACCCAAGCTTAGCTCAATCCCATCCTCATCCTCCATCATATGCAATCAAATTATATCAAATATTTACTATTAGATCCTTCTATATTCTATTTCCCAATTAGACAAAAAGCCAGTCTCTCATGATCTGCAGCACAATCAAACAGCCATATTGAAATTGATGCCTGGAAAAGGATAGAAAAACAGTCTAATTTTCAGAAGCATAACTAGATAAAAAAAAGTAACCAACATGATAGGTCCATTTCTTGTGCAGAACTTGTGACAACCATTTGATTAGATGAAAGAAACATAACTGACCATATAGTTGATCATAGGCAAGAGATTTTAATGTCCAGGCCAAGGGCATTACAGAAAACATATTTATAGCATGACTAAGAAAAAAGGGGATGCTCTCCGCGCTAAACAAAATAATGAAGAACAAGGTACAAGTTAAGGTTTTATCAAGTTACCGCTTCTATTAGGAATTGTTTTGATCAACATGGAATTCCTCAAAAGCCAAACTGCCAAGAGGAATCCCGACCACCTTCTCCCCCCCCCCCCTTTTCTTTACAATACAAACCACCCCACCCCAAAAAAATTTATAAAAAGAGAAAGCCCAGAGATAAACACACTTAAACATAACTTTTTAATATAAGGAAAAGAGCAAACGTAATATAACTAGTGAATGAGCTATAAGCATACAGTTAGCTGTTCATACTGGTTTCATCAACCGCACTGATAACTCGAGCACAACAAATTTCTGTAGTCCATATATAAAATCCAACATCAAAACCACTGAAAATCCAGCGCCAGCCTCTTAAAGAAACTCCCACATCAACAAGCAAGTCAACATCCTTAGATCGGAAAACATCTCTAAGACAAGCAAAATCAAACAAAAACCCACATCTAAAACCAATTGCTAAAACTCGAACTAGGTTCCTTTCCCCCCTCTTGTTTCTTGGAGGGAGGGCGAGGATAGAAGGGGAGCAATCAGAAGATCCAGCCAACCAGGTCATTCATCCGAGTCTAATCATCTAATCAATCATAAAATAATGACATCAATAAATCTGAAAACAAAATCACAGACTTACACAGCTGTAGAAGAAATACAAACGAAAAATCCTACATCTTGTATCCCAAAAAGGAAAAAGCTTTGAACATCCAAACCCTTCAGATTCGAGCAGCGAAAACCATAATTTCCTAAAACCAACCAAGAAACCACTGAAATGAAAGGAAAAGGGAAATAAAGCACCTGAATGAGAGGGCCCCATGAAACCCTAAAAGACGATCTCTTCCACAGAGAGACTGAGGAGAAAAGACAGAGAAAACGGGTTGCGAAGAAAAATGAATTGGCTACATCTGCGAACTCCCAAACTCATCAGTTTCGATTAATAATACATCGTTGTTTCGTTACCAAGGCAGGAATTTTGTTTTCTCCTCCTTATTCCATAATCCATAGGCCCTTTTTTCCATATCTTTTTCATCTAGCCCATTTTTTTAATTTCCCATGTTCCTTTCTTTTCAGGGAAAAAAATAACTAAAGCATGTGAATTCCTACGTTTTTTTTATAATTAATTTTGGGATATATATATATAACCTTCTTTAGATGTCATCAATTTATTTAGAAACCTAATTCTTCTGAAAATTCTTGATAATAAGTTCATTTATGACATTATCTGGAAATAAATCTTCATCAATCAAATACCTTTAATACATTATATATAAATACACAATTATTTATACTTATACATGATTTATTTTTCTCCTCGTTGTTAATGTGGGTTGACTATTTCAAAATCCTGACTATTCATTGCTAGACTACTTCGATTTATTTTTTTTTTTTTTGTTAGATTGAAAAAAGACTCTATTAATCATTATTTTTTTGAATTTTCATCATAAAATAATTGACTTTTGCAGCTAACATATTAAAGTTTTGAAAAAATTTATTAAAAAAAAACTCTCATAAGATGCATGCCAGTACGTGGATAACCTCAAGTGTGTGACGTGTATTTTTTTGATACGCCATAAAAAAAAAATTTATAATACTCATTTTTTTTTTTTATATAATGAGGTTTATCGAGCCAGCTTGCACACACCATGATTACATTCTCAATGCGCTTTTTATGTAATTAATATAGGCGGGGCTTCGCCGTTGGCCCCGAGAGAATTCGAACTCTGACCTCCTATGTGGAAGCATTGGTCTTTGCCAACTGAACCACTGCTCGGGGTTTACAATACTCGTTCCTCTCTCCTACCCAGTTGAACGAACCATGTGTATTTTTTTCAAGCAATTAAGTGGTCAAACTTGAACCACTATTATGGTCAATAACCTATGCATAAGAATACCTAACTAATGGTTAATAATTTATATTTTATTATTTTATCTAATTTTAGTGCAAGAAGAATTCACCCACTTCCAAACATAAAGATTTCCTTTGATCTTTTGTCTCCATGAAGATCTTTTTATTATTGGGCAAATACATAAAAACACATTTTTCTATCAGTAACCACTTTTTTTCTGGGGTACTTGAATCCATGTGATTTATTATTGTTTATAAAGGGGGAAAAAAATGAATGTGATTTTTTTGGTCGAAAATAATGCATGTGATTCATGATTAGTGTGTTTAGTCATGTATAGAATAAAGTTGAGTTGATATCACTATAATAATGTCATTTATTGACGGGAGAAAGTTACTTATTTGCCTCCAGTTTATTTGTTAATTACTTTTTTTTCTTTTGTGCCTTTTGGGCCATCATCATAAGCATCCACTAAATAAATACTCTATAATTTTCCTTCATCCATTGGATGATAATAGAATCTTTTAGACACGTGGAGCACAAGCCTTTCGTGATTTTTTGGTTTACATAGTCTAATTTAAGAGATCTAGTGGATTAATTCCAACCAAAAAAAAAAAAAAGAGATCTAGTGGATTCTTTTATCGTCTTCCTTGGTTTGCAACGAAGCTGCAAAACGCTTTCATATGTCATTGGATGGAAATTTGCCAATTCGGTAATTAAAAATAATAAATTATATGTGTTGATAAGCATGAAGTTACAAAAAAAACTTGATATGGATAAAATATAACCGAACTTGGTTCAATCTTTGTTTGACTCTCGATCCTGGTCGGACAAAGGGAATCGATTGGCTTCCAAGCGAGCCGGGTCTAGAAGATAGCTTGCTAAAGAAGAAAAATAACTTAGTCCCAATCACGCCCTAATCCGATGTGATCGGAATAGGTTAATCAACCTAGAGAAGGCTAGCAGCATTTGGCGGCTGTCACTCATCGCTATCATATAGAAATAACTACCATATAAAGATCGTATTATCAAATGAATCATCTATTAGTCCAACCTATTAGAGATCTATCACTCAACGGATCTATCTGTTAAGATCCAACGACTATCCGAATAAAGCTCAAATACGTCCAACGAAGGAGATTCGAATGTACACTCTATATAAGACATCACATACTCACAAGGTAGGGGACGGATACAATCTGAATCGTATTCTCGTTATTCATTCCTTAGCTTTGTGCTCAAGCAGAGCCGTTTGTGATTAAGTTCATCAACTGACTTAGCATTCGGAGGTGGACTCCTTATCTCAACGGATCGGGCCACATCTGACGTTCTTTTTTGCAGATCATTCTCAGGAGATCTAAGGGCTGAGTAGATTTTGGACGCATCATAACCAAAATAATTTTATCATTTGTTTTTCCACGACTATATCAATTGCATTCTTAATAACATGGACTATTGCATGTACTGTCATATAACAAATGATGAGCAATCATTATGAGGGACAATGGCCAGAGGGACCTTTACATGTGATCGCCATTAAGGCCCGAGGTTTTATTTAAATAATTTTTCATTTGACTATAACAATGATCTAATAACATGACTATTGCATTTCGTTTCTTTAACAGATGAGCAATTCATTAAAAACAACAAAGGGACACACATTATCATTTTTTTTTTTAACTGATGTTTATCCTAAACACACCTAATACATTTTGCATTTGCTTCCTTAAAGTGGCGGACGCTTTATATTAATGCCGCCAAGTGGGTGCGAACCCAATACCTCACCCTAAGGAATTTGGGACTTTAACCGCTTTAACATACCACATTTGGCTAAAATTGAGTAAGTTAAAGAGTGAATAGAAAAAAAAAAAAAAAAAAAAAAAAGACTACGTTATAATGAGGGTATATTTGGCTATAAAATAACAATGTCTTATTGGTTGATATTTCTTATATATCATTTAGAGATAAATGCAAGAATGTCATATCTTTTTATGGAAAAATAACTTAGAATCAAAGTTAGGAGGTTCAAAAGCAGAATCCTACGGGTTGAAATAAATTATTATCTTATTTATTTATTTTTTATTATACGTGTGAGACCCTTTAGTGGATCACAAACTAACATGCTATTAAGTATAGGGTAATTTTCATCTGGACCCCCTAAGGTTTAATCCATGTCACTTTTAGTCCAAAAAAAGTTTTACTTTGCATATGGCTCCCCTGAGGTTTATAAAAATGACTAATTAAGGACAAATCATAATTTTAATGACCAAAATACCCTTATGGTGCAATGGTCAATATTGTACCGTGTATGCCATTTTGATTTAACCGTGTTGATTTACCGGAGGGGTATCTCAAAGCTTTTATATTGTAAGTGTTACCTTTTATATATTTGCTAAGTTAGCCCGACAAGGGCTATTGTTTCTCCTAGGATCATGCTTCCTTGTCGTTGGTCCCATTCAATCAGCTGCTGAGTTGACATTCTATATCAATGATGATTGCTATATATGTGGCGTATGTTACGCTTTTGGTCATGGATGATCGGCATCTTTCTTGATTAACTAGCATGTGGAGCCCTATCCGGGTCAGACCCGGCCGGGTAGAAATCTTCCGTATCAATCGTCTTCCTTAATCTTCAAGGAATATTCTAGGGTTAGTATTTTCAGTAAAATGTATTCGTAATGACTTGTCTATTTGGTTGATGTTTTCATTCTCATACGTTGTAGAAGTAAGCGGTGAACCTTTAAGAAATAGCTTAGGGCCTTTTGGTTACATGAGTCCTGGAGATTTCAAATATTCTAGAGATTTCAAATCTATAGATTTCAAATCTATGGAGTTATAATTTATAAAATTAGATGTTTGGTTGTGGAATGAAATTTATGGATTCATCCTAAAAAACTATTTGATCGACATGATTTTTGTGAATGTGCAAATGTATAGCTTTTTTGAAATCTCTGGATTTCACCCATTTCCCATAAATCTACAGATTCACGTTTTTAGTGTAAAAAGGTGAATCTCTAGATTTCATGAATCTAGAGATTTACATGAATCCAGAGATTTGAAATCTCTGGATTCATGAATCTGAGAATTATACCCGTTTGGTTGTAAAAATCTCTAGATTCATGAAATCTAGAGATTCACCTTTTTACACTAAGGGCCTGTTTGGTTACTTTAGTCTGTAGATTTCAAAAATTTAGAGATTTCAAATCTACAGACTTCAAATCTCTAGAGTCATGGTTCGTAAAATTAACTGTTTGGTTAGTTTGAATTTTTGGAATGAAATTTCTAGATTTATACTAAAAAAATATTTATTGAATTATAGTTCAAATCTTTAACACTTTGATAGTATGGAGTGAAATCCAGAGATTTCATCTCATACCCATAAATCTACAAATTCACGTTTTTAGTGTAAAAATGTAAATCTCTAGATTTCATGAATCTAGAGATTCACACAACCAAACAAGTAAAAATCTCCCATTTGTGAATCCAAAGATTTCAAATCTCTGGATTCGCATAACCAAACAGGCCCTAAAAGCGTGAATCAGTAGATTTATGGGTAAGGGGTGAAATCCAGAGATTTCAAAAAAGCTATACGTTTGCACATTCACAAAACTCATGTCGATCAAATAGTTTTTTATGATGAATCCACAGATTTCATTCCACAACCAAACATCTAATTTTATAAATTATAACTCCAAAGATTTGAAATCTATAGATTTGAAATTTGTAGATATTTGAAATCTCCAGACTCATGTAACCAAAGAGGCCCTTGATATTTTGTAGATTTCAATATTCTTGAAAGTGTGGTTTTCTTTTCTTGTAAGATGGGAATGAGATTTCATTGAGTTTCAATAAGGGTATAAGTTTGTAAATTTAAAATCTTAAGACCCTTGAATATAAAATGAATAGGTTAAAATTGTAATTATAATTTTGGTACAATATTGACCATTGCACCATAAGGGTATTTTGGTCATCAAAATTATGATTTGTCATTAGTTAGTCATTTATAAAAACCTCAGGGGAACCATATGCAAAGGAAAATTTTTTTTTTGAACTAAAAGTGATATGGACCAAACCTTAGGGGGTCCAGATGAAAATACTCCACAGGTTATTTAATATATTGTACTATTAATTTTGTTTAGATTATATATATTTTTTAACTATATAATTAATGAGATAAAACCATATATTAATACAATGTATTAAATAACCTAAATAACACTTTGATATTTTTAAGTTTGAAATTTAAATATATTAATTTTTGTTGGAAAATTAGCCTTTCGTTATTCTAACATTAATAATTATTTAGAGACTCCCCCTCCATATTGAAATCTAAGATCTGAACTCTGATATAAATCAATCAAGAATCAAACTAACTAAACCCTAGACCTAACCCTCAATTCCAAACAAATATGACGGCTTTACATGGTCCAAGTGAACCGGTGACTTGAGGGTTTCGGAATCGGTCACCCAATGGTTGAATCGGAACAAAATCAGTTGGATTGGAACTCAACTCGGACCCCTGTACTGAGTTTTCCCAATCCTAGGGATGTTCAACCATTATCTATCCCCTTCCTAAACCCCTTAGCACGTTCGGACTCCACTCCTGAAAACAATGCTAAAAATCGCTAACTTCAAACTCTTTTTTTCTACTAGTTGTTCTTCTCCTCTTCTTCTTTCCTGCAAACCTAATCTTTCTCATCTTCTCGTCAAACAGAGTATCCCTCAAAAACCTGCTTTTCCTCTCATTGTTTCATCTTCTCCGGCCGGAAGACGACGAAAAGCTCATCCTTTACCTCCTCCCAGAAGTAGAAGCAGTAGCACTTTTAGAGAAGCAAAGACTGGAAACAAATCAATGGCGGAGGCTGAGCCAATTGGGTTCAATAAGAGAAGAGCCGAAGGGAGAGATAAGAGCAACAAGCCCAAAGACCTTCAGTTGAAGGTCCGAAAATTGAATCCCACGAATACCGTCTCTTATGTGCAGGTAAAATTGTTTTTCAAGTTTATTAAGTATTTAACTTCATGGGCTGCTCAGTGTTCATCTCTGTTCATCTCAAAGAACTTATATATCGGTTTCTGTTCAGTCTATTATCTTCTGAGCTTTCTTTTACAGATTTTGGGGACTGGAATGGATACACAAGACACTTCATCATCAGTTTTGTTGTTCTTTGACAAACAGAGATTCATATTCAATGTTGGAGAGGTATCTTGGAGCTACTTGCAACAACATATGCTATTCGTTCAGTTTGTTCCTATTGCTGTTAGGTTATAGTTGGTAAATTACTATCTATCTCTGGTTATCTTACGAAATTTTCTTAATGGAAATTGGTTCACAAGAAGGACTTATCTTAAAAATCCTGCTTTATACTTCTTTCTAAGCAACTAAGGATAATGGAATGGATCCATTTCTGCTAGAACCTCTGGCCGTCCATGAATTCATTAGGGTTGTGAAAATGAATGGAGCTGCCAAAGAGAATCCAGAACATCACCCGAAGTATCATATTCCCTCCTGAAATGTTGTATTATTGGAAAAAAAACCCACATTTAAGGAGGTTGTAGTTAAATCATCGGCTAGTTCAATTATCTTTCCCAACATTACACTATAGCTTGGCTGATGTAATACATGGAAACTATTACAATGAGTGATACATGTATAGATGTATAGGTAGGGAGACTATGAGGAACCTAATGAAACTTCATATCTTGTTTTTTAAATTGAACAAACATTTTGGATCAGTGAAGCCTCAAAGAAGACTATCTTTGTGGGACGAAGGGAGTGACAAAAGAAAGTGAATCACTGATAAGCTCCCTTTCCCACTTGATAGTAAATGATTCAAATAGAAAGAAATGCAGCAAAAAAGAAAAATAAAGTCTGGATTACCTAGAGTCCAGGGCTCCCCAGCAGTAACCTGCTACCTAACACAATAGTTTTCTTCCTTGATGCTCAGTCTGTCCCCTCTCAGCCCCTCTACAGCTTCCTAATTTCCCATAACCGATTGCATAACTGCCCCAGCCTCAGCCCTCCACCTGTTCCTGTATTCCCTTTTACCCTGTTATGTGATTTACACTTATTCAATTGGTAGCTGGTATTAAAACTACCAGCAGGCCTCCCACGACTGTAGACTTGTGTGACCAGAGGCCCATCAGGCACCATCTGGTTTACAGGTTCAATGCCTGCCTTACAGTATGCTGTCGAGTATACAAACACCTATCAAGCCATGTGATTCTCTAAGTGATGATTAAAATATATAGAACATTAGGCAGAGTGGAAGTTATAGAATGCTTCCATTGTCTGAACAGAACACCTGTGAAAATCTCTGGTTATTTTTCCAGTAGCATACATGCCTGCTATAGAGTATTCTTCTCCTCATACATGTAGGAGTCACCATAGTCTTAGTGTTGTGTGTTTGAAAGTATTAATAGAATCCAGAAGAAAGAAGACCTGGAGACTGGTTTTGAAGACTTAAATCTTGTGGGTTAGAAACCGTTACATAAGATCAGCTTGAATTCTTTGTTGTTTAATCTTGAAAGTTTTTCCCCCCTGATGCACGGTAACTGCCTGATTATGTGTTTAAGGCCCACACCACATTTCAGAAAAGTGCCTTCAAGTAAATGATTTTATTGGAATTTTTATAGGGTGTCGCGCATAGTTGATGTTATATCATATTTGAGAATCCTGTCACTTTTTTCCTATGTGGTAGCAATATGTAGTCTTATACTTTTTTTCATCAATGGAAGTTAGACCCCCCCCCCCAACATGGGCAGGCACCAAAAAGGGAAAGAAAAAAGAAAAAAAGAAAAAAGAAGGAAAATACCACCAAAAACTCCATCCAAAAGAAAAAGAAAGAAAAAGGGGGGGGGGGGGGGGGATCAAAATGATTCAAGAATAATTTGATTTTTTTTCCTTCTTCTAGACGAGCTGTGGTTTGAAAAAATGATGCACGGAGCTTTGTCACCAATTGAGTAGTTACTGATAAGTATCTTGTGTTACAGGGTTTGCAACGTTTCTGCACAGAGCATAAGATTAAGTTATCAAAGGTATTGGATGTAGCAATTTTGTTATCTATTTCTTTCCTTGTTCTTTTTTGTTGTGAATGGTCAGTGAAATTTTATCAAATAGGGAAGGTGTTATCTGAGGGAGAATTGAATTTACAGGGATAAACAACAGAATATAAGCAAATCTATTTAGTCAGTTGAGAACTGCCCATTTCTTTTTCTCACTAAATATTTATCATTTTAAGTAAAATTGCTTGGGTTGCGCATCCTGCAGCGAACGGTCTCGACCGTCCATTTCCAAAAAGTGGTTTCACACTTTTTCAATTAATGTCCCGGACTGAAGTTGAGCTCCATTTTAAGTCCTTTCGAGGTCCAAAAACAATGATGGTTTGTTTCTTTGTCTTTTTTCCCCATATTTGTTATGCTGATAGTTTTTATATCTTCAGGTTGATCATGTCTTTCTTTCTCGTGTCTGTTCAGAAACTGCTGGTGGATTGCCAGGTTGGTGCATCTAAAATCAGCTTGCTAGTTTTTTTTTTTGGTTGTCTAGTCAATTGACTGATTCAGTGGATTATCAAGCTGCAAGTTTGGTTAAAAGCTAATGATGGCTGGAATGCATAAACAGAAACATGTGGCAGAAATGTATAATTGCAGTTGCTCAAATTATCTACATCCAACCTCATGTTTTTAGCTGGCCATAAGAAGCGATTTTACTGAAAGTACTGAGTTGCAGAATTTTTCTACTTTACATCGCAGGTCTTCTATTGACTTTGGCTGGCATGGGAGAGGAAGGGATGTCTGTGAGTAAATCTTATCTTATTTCCGATTACATAAAAGATCAACTCATAATTGATTAGAAATGATAGTAAATGAATCTACCACCAAAGAATTAAGCAAAGGAAAAGAAGAAATGAAAGCACAGAGACAATTTCCCTGCCAAGAAAAATCAATGGCCCAATAAATAAAAGTAGTTAAAACTGTAGAAGGGTAAGAAACAATGACAATGACTGAAGTGCTTTAATTTATGCCATTTCAATTTTGCGATCCATATCCACTCAGACTTTGGAGTTTTTTCTTTTCCTCCAGGAATATTACCTGAAGCATATAAATTAACATTATAATCCAAATGCCATCTTTGTGATGTGTGGTTTTATTTTTTTGAAGGTCAATGTTTGGGGTCCTTCTGATTTCAAATATTTAGTTGATGCGATGCGATCCTTCATTCCAAATGCTGCCATGGTTCACACTCACAGCTTTGGAGCTGCACCTGGGGCTGGTGGAGATGCTCTTGCTGATCGGCCAACATTTGCAGAACCCATTGTTCTTGTTAATAATGAGGTTGTTAAGATATCAGCAATCCTTCTACAGCCAGGTTACTTGGAAGTGCATAAAGAGAAAAGGGATCAGATTTTGAATTTTCCTTTATCCAATTCACAAGATCCAAATGGGAAAGCTTTACCTGTACAGAAGCCTGGTGATATTTCTGTGGTTTATGTTTGTGAACTGCCTGAAATTTTGGGGAAGTTTGATCCTGCAAAAGCTGTTGCCCTTGGATTGAAAGCTGGTCCAAAGTATAGTGAACTGCAGCATGGGAACTCTGTCATGTCAGATCGTCAAAATATAATGGTTGGTTCAATAAGAATCCTCAGTTGTCCTACTTGTGATCTATTGATGTACTTACCTGGTTACAAATGTAATTATTCAACTCTAACAAAGGATATGATATGCAAATTAATGTCTGTATCTGTCTGTCTAATTTGGCATCCATTTTACTGTCTGTAAATGCATAAAACCTTATTTTCTTGGTTATGCAGGTCCATCCGAGTGATGTACTTGGTCCTTCACTTCCCGGTCCTATTGTAGTCCTTGTTGACTGCCCTACACCGTCTCATTTGCAGGAGTTGTTGTCTACACAATCTCTCAATAACTTTTATGTGGATGCGGTTGACCAAAACCTGAATAGTGTTAAGTCTGTGAATTGTGTAATTCACTTGAGTCCTTCATCTATCACAGTGACTCCTGAATACCAAAATTGGATGAAAAGATTTGGTGGAGCACAGCATATCATGGGTGGACATGAAATGTGAGGTTTAACTCTCTTTTTTTTGAAAATCAAATGACTATTAACTATTTCTACCCTGGAGGTTGTTTCTGTTTTTTTTCTTCCCTCTAATGTTATTAGTATTTCTTAATCATCTTTTATTTGCAGAAAGAACTTGAAAATTCCAGTTTTAAAATCCAGTGCAAGAATCGCAGCACGACTTAATTATTTGTGTCCTCAGTTCTTCCCAGCTCCTGGATTTTGGTCTCCTCAGCACCTAATGAATTCCATGCCTGAGCACATCACCTCATGTGAGGTTTGTTTGTATTTCATTCTTTCCTTTTGGAAGTGATGTTGAACTAAATGCAAGATTGAACTATCTTATGTTGGGTATAGAGTAGTAACTCTGGGAAATCAGGTAATTAAGCAAATCGTTTTCTCCTTTCAGGATTCTGCTCAGAAATGTTGGGAAAGTTTTTCTGCTGAAAATCTACTGAAGGTACAGAGGCATTTAGCTTCTAACTCTTCTTGTAAGGTGTCAAACTGTTATTTTTTTGGTTGCTTAGGAGTCAACTTGGTTGTATGGTCTTTTCAAGAATAAAAACAATGTCATAATGTTGTTGCTCCAAGTTCAGTGCCCTTGCCCCCTGTTCCCTATTCTCCTCCCCTCCCCCTCTTAAAAATAAGAAAGATGAAAAAGGAAGAGCCTTTCCCACTCCTTATTGATTATAATTAGTGTTTTCGTATAGTTTGTGATGATCAATAATATTAGGTTTCAAGATGTTTTTCGAAAGAAAAACTTTGTTTGATCTAGTTTGTTAGTTGAATATGTTTCTAACTAGTTTTTGTGTTTTATTAATTGATATTTATTTTTTGGAACACTTTTTGTCCACTAGCCTGTTTTACCTTGTCTCCACTCTTATTATTTTGCTAGTATAGTGAATGACTAGAATGCTGACAGTAGTAGTGATACTTGTGAAATTCTCAGTTTTCATTAAGGGTTGAAGTGTCACCTGTTATGTCTATAACTGAAAAGCTTTTCTCTGATATTCTTGTGCAGTTCATCCGTCTCTCATCCATTCTACATTTGTTTCAAATTGTAGCATGCCCTCTACTGTTTTTAATATTTTAGATTGTTTTATCTTCTTTTTTATTAGTTAATACTATCTCAATGTTCTTTTTAAAAGTTTCCAACAATGCTTTGTTCTGTGACAGTTCCATCTGCGTCCTTATGCACAGCTTGGGTTGGATAGATCTGGGATCCCAAGCTTGTTGACTCCAACAGAAGTTGTCAATGAGCTTGTAGCGGAGATTCCTGAGATAGAGATTGCTGCTGAACAAGTTAGGGAGTTCTGGGAGAAGTACAAGAAACCTGAAAATATAGTGATTGAAGAACCCTGGATGACAGGAAATGCATCTGGATCTGATATAAACTCAGGAAAGCAGGTGTGTAGATGATAATAAGAAAAAGTCTTATCTTCCTGGTTGTCTGGAAAATATAACAAGAGAAGACATGGAGGTTGTTCTTTTAGGAACTGGCTCATCTCAGCCATCCAAGTATCGAAATGTTAGTTCTATATATATTAACCTTTTCTCAAAAGGAAGCCTGCTCTTAGATTGCGGTGAAGGATCACTGGCCCAGCTGAAAAGGAGGTAAAACTTTCTGTGAAGTTAAATCTGGTTCTGTTATTGCTTCTCTGCTTTCTCAGTTAACAGAGATGGTTATTTAACTGAAACAGATTTGGTGTGAAAGGTGCTGATGATGCTGTGAGAAGCTTAAGGTGTATTTGGATATCTCATATCCATGCTGATCATCACACTGGTCTAGCAAGGATTCTTGCCTTACGACGGCAGTTGTTAAGGGAGGTTGATCATGAGCCCTTGCTTGTTATTGGGCCAAGGCAACTAAAAAGTTTTTTGGATGCGTATCAAAAACTTGAAGATCTAGATATGGAATTCCTTGATTGCAGACACACGACTGAGTCATCATGGGATGCTTTCAAAGATAAAGAAGAATCAAACAGGAATGAATTACCTCCAAGGGATCCAATCAGTGTTGACAATAAGGGAGAAGGAGAGGGTGTGATGACAACTGGAGCAACTTTATTTGCTAGAGGCAGTAGCATGCAGAGCTATTGGAAAAAACCTGTTAGTCCAGGAAATACTGGCATGGGACTTTTGAAGAAACTGAAGAATGTGCTGGATAAAGCAGGGCTGGAGGCTTTGGTCAGTGTCCCTGTTTTGCATTGTCCGCAGTCATTTGGCCTTGTCCTGAATGCAGCAGAGAGAAATAACAGTGTAGGAAAAAGAATACCAGGGTGGAAACTTGTTTACTCGGGTGATACTAGGCCCTGTCAAGAACTGGTAGATGCATCTCGTGGAGCAACGGTTCTTATACATGAGGCAAGTTTTATCTATTATTGTACTTTTATTTGTTTCATCTGGGATCTGTGTCTATGTACATATATATAGAGGGACAATGGGGCTTGTAGAACTAACAAAGACATTTTAGAAAGTGGATCTGTTTATCTGCATATTGTTCTCTCTTACGAATAATGAAGATAAAAATGCTGTACCATGTACGAGGCTCCCGTGTTTAGCAGGTTCGGTGGGTCAAATGTACTCAGCCATACCCTGGTTTCCAGGGAGGCTGTTTCAGGACCTGACCAATGCACCAAGCACGACGCTCTTCTTGTTCATGAAAATTATTATGTGATGATATTACTTGAGAGCTAGATGCTGAATGTAATGATTGATTTGTTTGAGCTTGTCACTGTTGCAGGCTACCTTTGAGGATGCAATGGTGGAGGAAGCCATAGAAAAGAATCACAGCACAACAAAGGAAGCCATTGAAGTAGGGTCTTCTGCAGGTGCATATCGCATTATTCTTACACACTTCAGCCAGCGATACCCAAAAATTCCAGTGTTTGACGAGACTCACATGCATAAAACATGTATTGCTTTTGACATGATGAGCATTAATATAGCAGACTTACCTTTACTTCCAGAAGTTCTTCCATACCTCAAGCTACTCTTCAAGAATGAGATGATGGTTGACGAATCTGATGAAGCTGTTTGTCAGGCCATTTGAGAATAATAGGGCAGCCTTATTGTTCCTCTTATTGTACTATCTATATGATATGATTTTTCTGATTTATTTATTCTTCCAAAAAATGAAAAAAGATTGTTCTGATTCATGACTTGAATGGAAAGGAATTTTTTTAACCTTCTTTAGGCCCTGAGCACTCACCCAAACCCTCACTCTGAAGCTCTTCAATTCTCTCTCCTTCATTTTCTCTTAAAAGAGATGGCTAGCATTTTCAATGTTCGTAGGATTCGAATAGAAATACAAAATGCAGGTGGAGCTGCGAATTGTGCTGCTGCTTTTCTTCGTGGTTAATATATTTTGCTTTTCCTCGTCTTTCAATCTCACGACATCGAAATCAAATTTTTTTTTTCTTTCTCATTTCTTAGTTTTTGTTTCATGGCATTGAAGGCACGTCTTATCTATCACTTTAACTCTTCTGGTGTCCTACAATCGCTAGTTTTGTTACTGCACGTTTAATCTTCATCTTCTGGATGAGGATTCTTAGCATTCTACATCATCCGAATTTTGTTACTGTATGTTTAATCTTCATTTTCCGGATGAAGATTCTTAGCATTCTACATCATCTGAATTCTGTTCTCTGCTACATTCTGGATTCCTAATCTGGATTTGCTTCTAAGATGATGCAGTGGAGTGTAATTTTTGTTTCTTGGGTTGTTGTCGTTGCAGACCTTGCTAGTGATTCCCTCCCTTTTTTTTGTGTGTGGTGAAAAATTAAGCATTGCCAGTTTGATGGTATGGTTCCATAGTACTATCATGGAATCCTTGATCAATGATCGCCATTGATTTTATGTGTACTTATTGTTGATACAAACCAACGGTCCATGTACTTGAATCAATTGCCAATCGAAGGTTAGTGGAATGATTGAGAATCTTATTTCTAAGTGAAGTGGTCGTGAGTTCAGCTTTATTGGTGACATATAAAATATTTCCATTCTAATTTTCCTATATTAAAAAATATGCCTTTCTGGAAAAAAAAATACACGCTTGACTATTTGCCACGTGGAATGCTACTATTGCTCCATGGCACCACCACGAGGCTAAACTCTCGAGTAATAGAATACGCGCTTAGCCACCACCAAGCTAGGTAATCGGGTCGGTTGATGCTTTACTGAACTGGCACGTGGAAATAGGAGAGAGAGAGGAAAAGAGGAGGAGTTCCCTGGTCTGGTACTGTTAGAGGAGAGCTGTCAGCGCATTTGGGTTCGCTTTGTTATCTCTATCTTCTGGGGAAGAGAACGTATCATGCCCCGGAACCTCATGATCTGCCTCGCAAGTAACAACTTCCAACACCGAAGCAATTAGGTTGTGCGATTCATTTCTTAGACCAATTCTAACGGTCTAAAGAATTTCTGCTTCGAATTGAAGGCTTCTTTCTGTCTTGATCCAGAGCCACTCCTCTGCATAATTTCATTCTCGATTATGTACGTTTTCATGTTGTTGTGTAGATGATTTTGATGCTTACTGGTTCTCTGTAACTGCACTTGGTGATTGGGAAATTGGGGTTTCGCTTTTATTATCCATGGAGTCAAGCAGAAGAGGTGTGGAATCTTACTGGAGATCTCGTATGATCGATGCCGCAACATCAGACGAAGATAAAGTTACTCCTGTTTACAAATTAGAGGAAGTTTGTGAGCTTCTTCGAACTTCTGACTCCAGTATCGTGAAAGAAGTTTCTGAGTTTATCTTGAAAAGGCTCGACCACAAGAGTCCAGTTGTCAAACAGAAGGTATGTTGGAATTCTTCCCCTCTCCCCCTGCCCTTTTGCTTCAAGATTTGTGAACTTTAGTATCTTCTAGGCTGAGTTGCCTCTGGAGGTCTTCACAGCTGGGCATGAAACTCTTGGTGATATTTTTAGGTTAAAACAAGAAGAGAAATACAGTCAATCATGCAGGCTAGACGACGGGAGGATCCCGTCCAGAATAATCATACAATGACCAATATAAGCCAAGAATGGTTTTATGAGAACAAAGCATTGAGTTTTTTCATTCTGTTGATCATCACTTGTTCTATGGGTAAAACCTAATGTGATGATCTATCTTGCCTTTGAAAACGTTATTTTCCACTGAAACATCTACTAATCGGGGTCCGTGGTACCAAGCTTGGTGAGGCTAGAGGAAGGCTGCAAGGGTGGAAGAAAAATTTCTTTGTGAGCATCCAAAGTTTCTGTCAGCTCTTCCAAAGAGATGACATCATGGACACGGTCAATGCCGTGTTCCATCTAAACTCCAAGTTCAATGCCAAATTGGCCCCTGGATGAAGGAGAGTTCGTAGGGAATAGCCCCAGGATTGGTTTATATAGGTTATGGGCCTTTGATCCCATGGGTTTAACTTGTTTTCAACTGAAAAGTTAATGAGAACCCCTAATCAATCCCTTAAATGGATAAAGTCCCTGCAACCACTTCTCAACAGTGCTCTTTGGTTTCCTCCACACCCCACGGCACATAGACTTACATTCCCAACCTCACACACACACACTGCAAATGGAAAGGTGAACAAGTCTTAAAGAAGACTGCAAATGGATTAGCAACTACAACACTGAAATTGATGAACACTAAATGCAATTGCAAGGTTCCCCAATCTGAATACCTGACTGATTGCCCAAACTGAGGGTTTTCCCCTGCCCACAAGCAAGCTTGCCCCACAAAACTCTATTCAACCCCATTTCCACTCCCTAATATAGCCCCCATGAATCCTAGCAATCCACCTTTCCGTATAGGCCAACATGAGAGTGACTGCTCCCCAATAGGATGCTGCCATTTGTCCTTGTCCTTTTTGTCCCCCAGATTGTTATTTTTATACCCTACAACTCCCTATCCCCTATACTCCCAACATTAGAATCTTAACATCAACCAACTCAGTGGACCTAAAACATAGGTAATTTGAGTTGAGTACAAATATATCTTTAAAACTTAATTTTCTTAAGTTGTTTAATGTACTTATATAGGAGTGGTTGAACTAGTGGTTTGATTACATGACCGACTAGTAGTATTTTGAGTCTATTCTAGTTTCCAAATCTTTTGTAAGTTATCTAGCAGGGATTGGGTTAGGCCTTCCTTTTTTAGATAAGGAGTCTATTTTTGAGTCTTTGTATGAGGTTGTAATAGAGCTTATTACTGAAGATGGTTTTGATTACTGAAATTGCTGATTGCAAGCTTGGCAGGTGACATTCCTTCTCTATGAGAGACCTTTCTAGGGTTTAAAGTCTATACTGATTAGCTACTGGGTGTTTCAAGTCCAAGGTGCCATTAGTGCTTGGTGTTTAAGATCCAAGTTGCTGCTGGTCCCTTGGAGTTTAAAGTCCAAGAGAGTTGGTGGTGTTTCAAGTCCAAGCCCTTTTTTTTTCTTTTTTTCTTCTTCTGTGGAATTAGCCAGTGTATGAAGTAATTGCCATTTGAAGCTGCTGCCTTAGGAGAACAGCAAAAAAATTGAGTTAAATGTGAGCCTCACATATTGTTCTAGAAGAGTACAAGCAAGGTGGTTTTCCATTTTTGTGGAAGGTTCTTCATAGCCCAATTCATTTATAGGATCTTAATCATCTTTAGACCACATCCTCCCCATACCCTCATAACAAGACCATTTGAACCTGGTTGCAATCTGACTAGTTGAAACCCTAGGATTCCTCCTTACTTGTCTTTTTTGGGAAGATGTTTTCAAATCTCACAATCCAACAATGAAGTTCAGCCTATTTGATCAAGTTACCTTTCTCCCCCTTCCCCTACATGCGATTCAAACTGCGGCCCTAATTACTATGGAAAACCCTAAATCTACAGTTTTTTTTTTTTGGATGAATAAATAATTAGATAAAGAGACGAAACCGAACAACAAGAAAGATCCAAAGGAGAGGATCAAAGAGGAAGATGGAATTGGGAGTTGAGTCCCCAGGAGACAACAATGACCCTGTTCCTTGGGGAATCAACAACCGGGGGATGGGGAATAACAAAAATCCTAGAGGTAGAGGATACATCAAAGAAAATAGCATTCCAAATAGAATCATTAGAGAGGGATTTGGAAGTCCAGCGCCTGAGATTGTGGATTGTGGCACAAAAATCAATCCTACCAATCCGGTCACAAATAGAGGTACCTGAGAAGTTACTCAATATCCAAGACCAATCACGGACAAACCCAAATGAACGCTGAGAGTGGGGCTCAATTACGGAGCCCTAACCCTCATTTTCCAAATTTGAGCTTGCTTCTAATTATATCTTGGAAGAGCTGGCTCCTATTTGATCCCCTATCAATCTAGGACCATAACCAAAACCTTACATTTCATATATACTGAGAAGGTCTCCAACCATACTTACCTCCTTGTCATCTATGTCTCCATCTTCATTGTAAATAGGTACCTAAATCACCATATCATCTTTTGTCAAATCTCCACAAATAATCAAGCAAGGGCATTCATTCATTTGGTTTTGTTCTATTATCAGTAAACAGAGGTTCACCAAGATATTCCTGTGATACTCCGCCCATTCTCGAACCGAATATTGAAAGGGTAAGTTATGAAATTCCACTGAAATGGGAATAGTGCTAAAGTCATTCTTCATTAAACAAGTATTTAAACTCAAGGCCTGAGAATCATGGGTTTAGTTTGCATATACCATGTGCCACCTACTAGGACACAAGTCTTCTCTTCTAAGTTAAATAAAGAAACTATTCATCTGTAGTCTCATATCCACATTACCTGAAATAAGCCATTGTCTCAGCAGAGCATTCTCAACAAATCAAAATCGTCTGACAACCAATGAGATGGTCAATCAGCGTGTTCTTCCAATTAGCTGCCTCTTCCTTCTCCACAGGAGTTGGAAAATCTGTGGCATGCCTACCATTCCTTCTGACTGATTGAAGGAAATGTATGGAAAATTGCTGAAATACTGAAAAATGGAGTAGGGAAAAATGCAACTCTTCTCTTGTGTGGCTTGATTCTTCTCTTGTGTTCATCCACTGAATCAGCCGAGTGACTGGATCCCTTCTGAATAGCATCCCCGAACCATCCCCAACACCACCATCTAATCTTTGGAAGAAGAGGAAGTTTCTTCATGTCATCCTTCATGGTGGCATTCCTTAAGCACTATTCTAGTTCTAGGGATTGAAATGTAGGTGTATATTATGAAACTTAACTTGCATGCTGTTTTTAGATTTCGAATGATTCAGATAGAAAATGTAACTACAGCCAAGTAATAATCAGATACACATTAAAGGAGTCTGCAGTTGCAGTTTTAGGGAACATGAGTCTTTTTATTAGGACTGGCATTATTCCTGCAGTGGTCTTTTTTGTGGCAGATGCTGATACCTATTGCGTTGGTACTACTGTAGGCTCTGAGGCTGATCAAATATGCAGTGGGAAAATCTGGTACGGAGTTCAGGAGGGAAATACAACGCCATTCAGCGGCAGTCCGCCAGTTCTTTCATTATAAGGGCCAGCCAGACCCATTCAAAGGGGATGCACTTAATAAGGCTGTCCGTGATACAGCTCACGAGGCAATATCAGCAATTTTTGCTGAAGAGGAGAGCAGACCACCACAAGCAGGAGATCTCAATAAGCGAATTCAAGGATTTGGCAATACAAACTTTGAGATGCTGGTGGAAGATAAGAAATCGTTTCTTAGTGAAGTCGTTGGCCTTGGAAGTGCCTCTATCAAACAGGGGCTGAGTAGTATCACTGCATCACATTCTTTTAAAAAGACTGACAATGGTAGTTACCGAAGCCCAAATCTGCGAAGGTCACTGACTACAGAAACTGACAATCGAGACAGGTATGAGAGATTTGAACATCAAACTGAAACTCAGGCATCTTCTGGAATCTCCAAAAACCATGTTGGACCATGGGGCCAGGATTCAGGAGGAAACATGAAGGAAACGACAAATGGGAGCTCCAGCTCAAGTTATTCAGGGAGCAAGACTCGTGAGGAGAGGCTGCTAGAGACTGTTGTCACATCTGGGGGTGTGCGCCTGCAACCTACTCGTGACACTGTCCAGGCTTTCCTTGTGGAAGTCTCAAAGTTGGACTCAATCAATTTGAGTCATGCTCTTGAATCAAAGCTTCGATCTCCTATGTGGCAGGTGTCTTCTGATTGCGGTGCAATTACTTTATTTCCTTAATTTATCCATTCCTATGAATTCATTTTTTCTAGTTTGGATAGCAGTTCATACAACTTGGTCTCTAAAGATTGTTTGGGTTACTTGTTTCTCAGGTCCGTATGAAAGCTGTCTGTGTGCTGGAGTCAATTTTGAGGAAGAAAGATGATACATTTTTTTCAACTGTGGCTATTTATTTTAGTGAAAACAAAGATTCTGTGGTGGGATGTTCTGAATCTCCCCAAGGTTCACTGAGGGAGAAGGCAAAGAAGGTACATTTCTTTTTTGTATACATTTGCTACGTGTTAGATATGTTTACCTTCTAGAATTTGTCACTTTCTTTTTACTGCTAGAAGTTTTTATACTGTAAGTGCTCATTAGGCAATTTGAACTATCATTTGGCAAAACCATAACACAGTCCTCACTGAGAGGAACATGAGGCTGTGGGGTGTATATGTCTTTAATAGGGCTAACTCACGCAATACCAAATCAAACTGCCTGGTAAGACTGCAGGTCAAGACCTATAGACAGTTTCCAGTGAAGGTAGTGGGCTGCCTATTGCACATGACATACTTTATGTGCAGAGTAGTTGCCTGGGTATATAAAATATAATGGTTCTTAAACCATGTCCAAGTGTGTGTTTTTTTCAATTTAGGTTCAATTTTCTTTTGTGCGGTAGCAAGCTGAAGGGTGAACTTGTACATGGAGGGAAATGGATGCAGAATCTGGAAGCTCACCCTGAAAAGGTATGGGGAAGAACTGCTTTGCTAGGGATTTGGACAGTATAGGGTAGAGCAGTTGTGCAGAACAAAAATAATGGGAAATGGAAAAAAGCCTAGATAAATTCAAGTAGATGATAAATGCTAACATAACCTCAGGAAACTGAGAACAAAACTTGGGGAATTTATCAGGAATTCTGGATATTAGTTTAATATTTGATGGTAACCACCCAGATGGAATCAGATTATAAACCTTGAACTGAAACTAGGAAGAGAAGTTTTAAAGGTATAGATCAAATTACTGCAGGATCATGTAAAACTGATGCCAAAAACTGGAGTAGCTGAACTATTCATTATTTCAATAGAAAAGTGCTCCTGACCTGTCATATACTTGTATCCATAAACAGCACAGTATCTTGACCTGCTGTATTTAATAGACCTGAGGATTCACCTTGGGATTGGGGAGCAACTTGAAACTTCTAAAAATCCATTTAGCAATGCCATGATCCCTATAACACAATAAACAAGAAACCTAAAATTTTATCCAATTTTCTCTTCTTGTCCTGCGGCGTCTGCCTGAAATTAGCAAATAACAGGCCTAATTGGTATAGGAAGGTGCCGCCCCTTTCCTGGTACAACATAATTATATGGCTTAGAAAAGCAAGGTTGTAGCTTAAGTTAAGACTTCCAAACACAAGCTAGAGTTTGGGAAGAAATAAACTCTCCAAGATTTAGTATTTCACAACCTGTTACAGGTTCCTTGACATTATCCAACACCAATTCCAAATACATAACATTTTTCTGTGGTGAAAAAAATACATAACATAAAGACATGCCCAAAGTCTTACTGTGTAATGGCTTCGTTATGTTGTTTTCCATTGTTGTTAATATAGCCAACACGCCTGAGAGTGATTCATCTTTATAGTTTAATAAACCTTTTTTCAGCAGATTCATCCGTTAGTTGCTTGATTATGGTCTGTGCAGTGAACTTGAGTTAAGGGTTATTCTGAGAAATGTAGCCATTCAAGCTAGCTTTATGTCAGTGAAAGAAGATATGGTCAGTCAAGTAAACCATTGGGTTCATTAAGCCAAAGGTCTTAGAAAAGCCCCACAACCCTGAAGAAAGTGTTTTAAATGCATTTAAGAGAGAGAGCTGCCTGGTTGCCATTTTCCTGTCTTGGGAAACAAAAGTGCTTTAAGAGTGGTTAAAAAGAAAAGAAAAGAAGGAATGCCATTTTAAAGATGTTTAGCTTACATAAATTCCCAGTAAATTCTTCTACACCAATGGGGGCTATTGAAATGTAATCTTTCACTCTAGACCTTCAAATGACGTAGTTTCACCATTCTGGACTTAGGAGATAATACGTTCGTTCAATTTATGTGATTTTATTCTTCCATTATCTGCTCAGTTAACATTTGAAGCTAAATTACTTTATTGGTTTTAAACAAGTAGTTCAGTTGAGTATATTATTTTCTTTCATTCGGGTAAAATTAATTGAGTAATAATTTAAATTTCTTTTCCAAGTTCATGCATGTTAGTGAGATAAGTAAGCACTACTAGGTAGTCGGTCTTTCATACAAGCAATAGAATAAATAACTAAATCCAAGGTATAGGAAAACCGGCTTCTTGCTGGCAGACTGGGTACATAAGAGTTGAGACCTTCCCAGGTCTGTAAGCTGACACTTTGCTAGTATTTCTAAATCCAGCCTACATGATTAAATAATCAACTTCTCTTTGCCATGGACAAATAACTTTTGGGTCCTAGATCCAATCTAGGTGGATTGAAACCCCCACTATGCTGCTTCTATAGAGTGCAAGGACAACAGCACATGTGCCTCCTTTCAATAGAGAGATTGACTGGGAGAAAGAGCAATTGCCAAATAATCCAACATTGGCCTGCCAAGGTAACCCACCTTTGCCATGAGTCCGCCATCGAGGATCTAACCTGCCCTGCCATCCTTGGGGATGGTCCTCTCTCCCTTCATATATATGGCCTTTTATCTTTATTTCCCAGAATATAAATTGTTTATCTATCTATTTTCTATTCAGTCTATGTGCTTAACATGAATTGTCTACTGATATGCATTTTATAGGTCTTAAGCCTTCTGGATGGAGAGCAGAATGTCAGAGTTAACCATTTTCTGGATACAAACCCAGGCGACAAAACTGCTACTGTTGTTTTGATGCCTGACTTAATAGATACTGGTGATGCTGATGATTCTTACAGCAAAGATGAGTATACCAAAATGCAAAGTGATCAAAGTGTTGCAGATCTTATGACACCAACCACCTCTTTAAGTGATGATCTGTTTGGAAATAGTCTGATAGATGTGACCTCCAACCAACAGAACAATGATGACAACGATTTATTTGCAGGTGTCTCCTTTCACACTCCTGAGGATGGAGAAATTGTCAGTGACTTGTTTTCAGGGTTGAAAGTTGATGAAAACCAGGTCACTAATGACATCAATTTGACTGTAAATAAAAATGGATCAGAACTGTTGGATATTTTTGGTCCTAATGCAGAAGTTCTGCCGAAGCCAATAGCGCATAAAAAAGGTGTCAGTGATATAATGTCTGATTTGTCTTATAATAACAAAAAGATCCCTGATGATGGGCAGCAACACAGCTTTTCTGGGGCATTTTCTAATGCGACCAATTCAACTATAAACATCCAATCAAGCAATCCAGTGTCAAATGATGCTTTTACTGGTTTAAATGGGTCTCAAATGGCTGGGATGAACCCAAATGCTGTGTTTCCACTGGGTCCTCTGCAGTATGGTTTGTCTCCCGTCAACCCAGCATTTGCTTCACAGACAATGAATTATGCTGTGATGGGAAATTATATTGCACAACAGCAGCTTTTAGCAACAATGACTAACTTCCAACACCTTGGGAATCTGGCCTCTCAAGGAAATGTCACTTCTATAGGGCATGCTACTGGTGGCAACAGCGGTGGAGGGTTCTCTTCACCCCTTCCGGATATTTTCAATCCAACTGTTTCAACTCAAGTTCAGAGTACACCGGTGAACAACTCAAAGAAAGAAGATACTAAAGCCTTTGATTTCATCTCAGTAAGTTTTTTATTTTCCTGCTCAGCCTTTGATACTAGGATCAGAAGATTTTCTTTTCCTGGTTGAAAAGCCTTTTTGTTCACTAAAACATGGCTTTAGTTGATGTGGATAGCTCTATTGCTGTAATCATCTCAACTGCAAGGTTTATGATGTTGAGAGGGTAGGTTACTTTAACTTAACATATTGAAAATTGAAATATTTCATCAAGATTGTCAATTTTTTCATAAATTTTAGAAATTAAGGGGAATACTACCAGTTTTTAAATGAAAATTTAGGGGATGCTCGTTGAGCATAAAAATGTGAAGAGCAATTGGTAAGTCAACAGTAGATGAGGTAGAATTAGGAACTTGGTGTAACCTCAAGTGAATGAGGGCCAGTTCTTCCAGATCTTATCAAAACCTACCTTAGCTTGAGATTCAAGTTTGGGTTTCTTGGGTTTTGGCCAGAACTGGTTCATGTCTTAGTTTAGGTTAAACTGAATTATAAATCAAGTCTGAATTATGAGATTAGGAACCCTGTTTCTGTATATTTCAGGTATCCAAAAGCTGGACTGTTTCCCCTTTGATTGCTGAAATTAGGGTTAGGTCATAAGCTCCACAGTTCAGGGTTTGTTTGGACTTTTTAGAGGTCTTAGGGAGGCTGTAAAGGGGTCTGATTTTAGGGTTATAGAGTTAGGGTTAGGGTGTTAGGGTTCTGAAAGGGAAAATTTGGTAGTTATGGAACTAGGGATTAGGATAGCGTTTGGGAATTTAGGGCAGCAAAGGAACCGGGGTTATGGAGAAAAGAAGAGCTGAAAGGGGTATTGGTTTGCACAACAAAAAAATTGAAAGAGTGGAAGGGGAATAGAATAAGTGCTGACTTGTTACTTAACACTCAAGAGTCTGGTAACGGGCTGAGAAGATCCCTTACCACTGATGTAAGCTCTACTAACACCTTGCTCTTTGGCAGTAACACACTATCTATTGATTATATTCTGAAATCCGTGATCTGTTACATGCCCAGGGCTTTATTTATAGCCTTACATAAGAAGTCCTAGGGAAATTAGGATTTGGAAATGAACCTTCCTAGTTGTACTCAACCTACTAATCCAAATTCAAATAGGACTTGAATAACTAAACTTACAGGGACTCCTTATCATATCCTAGACTGACTCAAACATCACTTAAACTAAAATATAAAATAAAAAATAAAAAGACAAATGGTAGTATAGCTTTGCCTTTTCTTTTTTCTTCCTATTCGTTGGGGGGTGTTTGGGGGAGAGTACTTTAGTAGAGTTGGAAAGCTGAGATCTGTAATGATCCATATAGTACCTGGTGTTATAAGCAATTTTTTTCAGTACTTCATGCAAGCCTAAGATGGAGTCATTTATGTATATGCTTTTAGAAGATATAGTGGACATGATGAGTCATTTGGGGCTAAATATTTTTACAATAGACCCGTGCTTTGTTTTACTTGACAAGGTTCAATGCAGTTTTAAATTCAATCTCTCTTAAGGGATTATAATTGTACCCGTATAGCTAGAATGACAATAATTTGCGATTTAAGATTCCATAGTCTGACCACTGTAGGCTTGTAAGAAATTACATTGATCATGCTGTTTATTTCTCGATGAAATTGATTCATAGAAATGGTGCCTCATGTTCATGGTGCTGTTTTAAAATACAGGATCATTTATCAGGAGCTCGAGGTGCAAAGAGGATAATCTAAAGCTTTATGCAATCAATGCTTGAGAGCGAGCGACCCCATATGCTGCACGATCAGCGGATTGGAGCAAGTTGTCTTGTTTCAAGTTTTTATAGAGATGTCAACTATTCTTTTGCAATAAATCAGTTTTTGAGCCTCAAAACTTATACCATGTTGCATCATCATCCAGTTTCCGTGTGTGTTTTTTCATGAAACTGCACTATCATTTTAAGGAAGCGAATCCCATATGCATGATGTGTTCAGGTTCTTGGGGAGAAGTGAGGTTAGGAAGTGAGTTAAGAGGTCCTTTTGATCGAACAGAAGGTTTAAGATATGCATGTAGCTGTTTTTAGTGGGAGATTTTTCATGTAACTAGAGTTGTTGAAAAAGTTGTAACCTTCTATTTCCAATTTGGGTCTTATAACGTCACACTTTTCTCTACTTTTCTTTCTGAGTAAGAGTCTCTTTTCACTTATTTAGTTGCAAAACACGTAAGGCAATCACAATGGTGAGATTCTATCAAATTATTTTGAACTTTCTGTTTTGTTGTGAAGAACTAGTGGAAATAAGATAAAGGGTAATGAAAAGTTCAGGTCTTCTTAATTCACCATTGACACCCTTTCTTATTAGATTTGTTTGAACAGGTGCAAGTTGCATCAATTCCTCTCAGACCAGTTGAAAAAGTCTTTCTTTTTTTATAATGATTTTATCTTGCCAGGAATTCAGGGTTGATCATGGCAGTAACCCTGCCTTACCTCCCGTTGCGGGTCTCAAGTAAGCTACCATTTATGAATCTTTCTTTATTACCATTGGAGGCCAATAAATTTTTATTAGCTGTGTAGCTGTACGTACCTGCACAGAGGAAGATAAGCTCAAATGGTGCTGGCTACAACAACTGATGACTGCTTTCACGCTGTTTTTAAGGAGATGTGCATGTCACGGAACCCTTTTGACAGGTAACAAGTCTGCTTTTCATGAATCCGTTTGATATCCCTATCAACATTTTTAACTAATCCACAAGATATAGCAAAAGGAGACCTGATTAAAGACATGAACTAAAGTGGTTTGGCTAGTGTATTCCCCGTCGTGGCGGGAATTGGATCGTTGGTTGAGGATCTTTCTGTATTCTGGTGGACTTTTTTTTTTCTCCCCCAGAAGGGGGAGATGTTCTCCTGCATTAGTGGAGAATGAGTCGTAGCTTCTTATTGTGCTGGAAAATGAGTTCCAACTTCTTCCCCCGTCTGTCAAATGGGTATTTTGACTATTTGTTACTAAAATACAATAGATAAGCGAGGGATACTATAGAAGTAGCAGACCAGTGACCTAACATTGGCCTTTAAAAAGCAAATTAATAATAAAATGAAAAACCCTTAATGGTCCACCACCACTCTTGGTTCTTGTGTTCTGATAAATCCAATGGAGGGTCTTATGAATATCATTGGTGGCAGCACCTTCAAGGGGATAAATAGGCCATAGATATCATGATCACTTATCAAGGTCGAGGTGGATAAATTCTTCCTCACTCTCTTAACGATAGTTGATACAATGAGGTATCTTGAAGGAAGGGCTCAACTTCAGTGTCGCGTAATCAATATGCAATATTATGATGCGAATGATTGAGACAAGATCTTGACCGTACGTTTTCTAAAAATGTGAATAAACTTTTCAAAAATAGAAGGTCGATATTGAAATCTTGGTCGAGATCAAGATCTCGATTGTTCGCTCAAGTACTGTGCATTAATTAAGCAACACCCAAGCAATTTCCCTCAAGGAAAGTTACTCGGTTTATATAACTTAATCAAGTAACATAGTATCAGTTAACATTTTTGCATGAAATAACAATTATTTTATTTTCTTATCAAAAAGTTGATTTAGTTGGTAATGATCAATATCTCTAAAAGAGTAAGTTTTGAACTTAATAAATGTAATAATTCTCTTTCATTCTTTTGATAATGATGAGAAAAACTATTGTGTTTTTCTTACTCAAATTATGTTTTATCACTCCTTAATTCTTCAAATGATTTTAGGATTGAATTTTTTCCCCTTTTAGAATTAGTAGACTTTTATATGGGGATAGGGATAACTAATTTATATATGCAAGGCTTGTCTCTAGCATCAAGAAAATTCAAACTCTTAACCTATAGTCTGAGATGTTGATAATTTGCCAATCGAGCCAATTCTTTGGGATTAACTAAAAATTAAGATTTACTTTTAAAGATCTTTGTCCTCTTTCTACTAACTGGACATTAAATATTCAACTAAGCTTTTTCAATAAACATTCTCATAAAAGTTTTGAAGATATAAAAAAATAACACCTTCAACTAGAAGAAAAAAAAAAAAAAAGACTCTGAAGTAAAATAACATAATAGTGATAAGTAGGTCCCAATTATTCTTATGAGTTAGGAATAATCCGGAATCAATCAAAACATTCTCAATCATTATATAATCCAATTCCAAGATCAAGGGAAAAAATTGCATTATAAACTAAAAAGTGAATGAAATTATCAAGTAGAATTTTGTAGATTTTTAACTGTTTGAACAACACAAGTGAACATTTCGCTTTTGTTTTCTTTTCTAATTATCCAATGGATTCCATGTTAAAAGACATCTCGTTGGGGGGGGGGGGAAGTTTGGCCTTTAAATTAGAAGAACTTTTAAATCAAGAACAAACTTAATGGTGTTTTTTTTCTGGTAGGGTTTAATTTTTGTGGGTCGTGTATACTCATAAATTAGACTTCTACCAAAAACATGTCATACCCGGTGCAAAAGAGAAATTATTGTATTTATTTATATAATATTTTGGGTGTAATATTTATTATAAGATGGCTTCCAACATTTAAGAAATTCAAAAACAAGGCGTTGAGATTACTGGATGTGGTGTGACTTGTGTGAGCCCTGGAAAGTCATTTCTATCAGGTCCCATGAGAGATGAGATGAGACTCCCTTTGCTCGTGTCATCGGGGATACTGTAAGGGTGTGCTGATACGAGAGAGATACCCAATCCTCCTCTTAAGATTCTAACAGGGTTGGTGTTTTTCTCGGTATATCTCCTTCAAGAATCTTCCTTCCAACACTAAGGTCGGCGACCTGCTGCTGGGTTTCACACAAAGCTTCATTCCACTCGCTAGATCCGGATTAACCCATCTGCAATTTTATTTCGGTCACTAGAAACGAAGCCAAATCGAGGTAATTCCTCCGTCTCCTCTGTTTATGTCGATTATTTATATCTTTTGTTACGGTTTTTCTTCTTTCGGTTGTTTGTTCAAAGAGAAAATGGGTTTTCTTTTATTACTTGTATGATCCTCCCGTTGGTTCTTCCTTATTGCTACCACCGTCATCACCGAGTATGTTGAGAATTGAAGGGTTGCTTCAGTTTTTTGGTTTGGATGGATGTGGAGATGCGTCTTCCAAGTTATTTCTCGTTTCCTCGAAGTAGATCATCGTGATCGGGTGATTTCTTCAATCATCTATTTTTCCCCAACACTTTAATTTTTTTTTTCAGCTCCGGCAAATTCTGTTCTTCCTAACGGAGTTGGGATGATTTGGGAGTGAATAAAGGAAGACGGTGGATGGCTTTTTGTAGGTGATACGCCAATTTTGGAGCTATACACGGTAATCTTCTGTTTTATTTTGCGTAGTATTTGTTATGGATTGGTGAGGATGATATGGAGGACAGTTTTCTGCTTTGTGGGCAGCCCTAGTTTTATTAATGAGTGAGACTCGGAAAAAGAGAAGTAATATGCACTGTATAGGGTATAGGACAGCATGCTGACCTTCTAGTGTTTTTGTATTTAGGCTTCTTTTGGGCAAACTATTGATTGGGTTTGTAGGGATCTTGGGTACATGACTTCTTCGGGTGCTTCTCAGTTGTTTGTTGCACTGATCCTTGAAAAGCTGATCTCTACATTCATATTTTGGAACTAATAACCAGTGGGTGGCACTTACTTGTTATCTCAATAAAAAATCAGCATATTCATATGATTGTTTCAATAAGCATATCTACCATTTTTAGGGGGCAGCACCCCCATGGATTCCATCTACTGTCCAAGAAGTGTGTGGATGGACACTGATATGCTAGCTTAGCATTTCTTTGTGTGTGTGTGTACACGGGATAAAGAGGGGGTGGGGTCGTCTTGTCATACAAAATGGATAAATGAGATGCTAGGATTTTTCATATATATGACTAGGTAAAGAGCTACAAACATTTTCTGAAGTCATTTTCAAGTAAGTATTAATTTTGAATTCAGCATGATGATGTCTGGCTTCACTTATGAAAACATATAGGATTGGAGTTTCTTTACAGTCTAAATGATATACCCAATTGCTGAGGAAGAATATCTCTACTTCACCGGATACTGATTCCTGACAAAAATTCCCATTCAAATTCAAGTCCCACTGCTTTAGTTTTGAACATTACTGGAGCATGAATACGAACAGGGCCTGAAATCATTTGAACTATTAGACTTTAACTATTCAGGTAATGGCAGCGGAGAGATGAGCTAGATGAAGATGAAGTCTCCCTTTTGATTATAGTTGTTAAGGTTTCTCCTAAGTGTCACCTAGGCCGCAAAGCTTTTTCCAAGTTTATAGGCTCTCATTACTAAGCTGGTCCAGGTGCCCAGATGGAAAGGGAGAAAGTGCGGGGAAAAAAGAGGCAAGGGGTCATAGGGAGGAAAAGAGGATAATTAGAGGGATTTGGCAAAATAGGGATGGAAGAATGAGGAAGCAGTGGCAGTGGCACTGCCGCAACAACAGCAGATGAAGTGGGAGAAGAAGGAATATAAGGTGAAAGAGGTGGAAGAAGAAGAAGAAGAAGAAGAAGAAGAAGAAGAAGAAGAAGAAGTGGGGATGGAGGGTTAGAGGAAGGAGGGGGGAGGAGGCAGAGGAGAAGGAAAATGAGGTAGCACTACGTACTTGGCAATGGCAGGGCCTCACTACTGCAAGTTGATGCAAAAGCCTGGATTCTCTCGTACAACCCCTAGTCTTGACAATGAGAGTCATCCTCCAAAACAAACGAGGGATAAAATACCACAAAAAGAGGAGGAAAGACAAAAACACATACATTCTTCACTTGGAGTTCTGTTTCATCACATCCTAATCAATTTCTTTATTGTAATGACACACTCTTATCCATTTCCTACTAATGTCTTAGAACAAAGTATCCACCTTGGTCACCTGGCAATGCCTGGGCATCTAAACTGAGTCCTAGTGCTTGAGTTGCCTAGCCACCATGAAAACTATGCTTTGAGTGACCTGAAAATAATAGTATTCCCCTGCTTATATTGAGAGATACTACTTTATAATAGTCTTCTGTTAAGGAAAAGAAAACCATTGAAACTTGGGGTTGATGGGAGACTGAGCACCATTTGATTCCTATTCTCCAACAACATGAGCTGAAATCATGCATGAGATAAAACTTTATGATTGAACAGGTGTCAACCTCAGTTGAGTTGGGTAATTATATGCCGGAGGGGTATACTTGTTAACTTTTTCTTGCTTGTTATAGTCTATATGGAAGAGGTTGGCTGGTCACATGACCATTCAAGCATTACAGTCCCGTTTCTCTTTTTTAACATTATGTCAGAAATAATAACTCTGCCTAGCAGTCCTGCCCTATTTTTTCCGTTCCTTCTCCCAAGATTCTCTAATCTAAAGAGCTCACAGTCCTTCGCTACAATCTCTACCTTCTTCTTACCGTGACAGCCCTTCTTTGTATTCCTTTGATTTCTATTTAAGACTGGTTTGATGCACTAAATCCTACTGATACTCCTTGAGAAGCTAATATCAGGCTCAAGGATAAAGACAGTGAACCATAGGATAAGGGCTGCTACCAACAGTTGGAAGGGAAAATGGAAATCTGATTCATTCTCTCACACACATGATTGGATATTGATTATTACCTTTGCATGACTCTGTTCCACGTATATGGAGACTGTTCTGATTCTTAATCATTTGAAGTGAGCACCTGAAAAATGGTTTCTTCTATCTCCTTGTGATCATCTAAGCGTCGAGGCTTATACAGATGCTACCAGGGTGGATTCCCTGATCGAGAGTCTATATCAATGCATGTCACTTTTGTAGGTGGCGTTCTTGTCACTTGGCGTTGCAAGAAGCAATGCGGTGGCAAGGTCTGGTACTGAAGAAGATTTCCATGCTCTGGCACAATGAATGTGTGATTTACTGTGGTTCAAAAGAGTACTCCAAGACATTGGGTTTCACATTCATCCTCCAATGATGTTATAGTGTGATAATAAGGCGGCAGTTGGGATTTGCTCGTAACTTAATATACCATGATCATACCAAATATGTGGAGATTGACAATTCAGCAGGGAGAAACTAGAGAGTAGACTGATTTGTTTACTTCTTTGGGAAGTTAGGCGATCAGTTAGCTGTTGTTTTCACTGAGGGGGTGGTAAGAAAGCTTTTTCAATTATTTTGCTCAAGTTGGGCATGCATGACATCTATTTGCCAACTTGAGGAGTGTGAATTGTGTTATATGCCATAGGGGCGTACTTGTAATTATCTCTTCTCTCTCATGTGTGACTTTTTGGCTTGTTATAGACAGAAAAGGTTGAGTGGACACTTAATTTAGTTTAACTTTTGTTAGATATGACTATATGAGTATATAGGGAAAAGAGTATCTGGGTTCTGATATTTATGTAAATAAATTTTGGAATCAGATGTTTGATCCACAATGTTGTTCCATGTTGCCAATCCAAATTCCAAAGTTGAAATGGGAATGCCTTTAGTTTATATTTTGAGCGGGTGTTCTGAATATATGTATCATGTGATTGCAGTAGTTACTGAAATTCAATGGATATGTTGTCAATATTTTGATGCAATCGCCAAATTCATTTGACTATCAGTGGATAATGCTCCCTAATGTCTTGTATAGTATTAATATCCAAGGGCTAGAGAGGATTCCCAATTCCACTTCCAAAATCCTAGTCTTGAGATGATTCTGGACCTGTGTGGCTGTATTTGTTTCCACATTACATCTGGCCATAAGAGATGACAATTTACTGTTAAATTCTTAGACGATGGTTTGCCAAAAAGTCACTATGAGAGTCTTAATGCCTCCAGCATTCATAAATGTAGTGACCTGCTGTTTTCTCTTTTTAACTATATAATGGCAAACACACAAACCACATGCCAGCATCTTACCTTGGAAGCAGGTAAGGTATGTGAAGCCTCTAAATTTTTCTACAGCTAAACAGAGAAGTACTGCCTTTTTTTAAATTTTCCCAGCGTAGTAGACTCAATCTTGCTGCCTAAGGTGTCATTGTTTTTTACATATTGTATTTTTCATGGTTGAACTTATATCCCCCCCAAAAAAAAAATAAAAAAAGGTGGAAGTTGGGTTGGGGTTATCATTGGAAGCAGGAAAACTTTATTGCTCAAATTAATGTATTAGTATTTGTGTTTTCTGGTTTAGATTGTACGTGGTCAGCTGCTAATGTCTTTTTCATAGACATTTGCTGTCACCATGTGGACCTTTGCGTCAAACGCCATTGGTGGCAGCATTGGGTTGAAGGACTCTAAATCAGGTCGAGCTGGTTCAGACAGCTCAGATGATGAGGTTTCTTCGAATGCTAGCAGAGAGGAAGGACTAGAATGCCCAATATGTTGGGAATCCTTCAATATTGTTGAGAATGTGCCCTATGTTTTATGGTGTGGCCACACCCTTTGCAAGAACTGTGTTCTCGGGCTCCAATGGGCTGTGGTGAAGTTTCCCACGCTACCGGTTCAGCTCCCACTTTTCATTTCCTGTCCATGGTGCAACCTATTATCTTTCCGGCTGGTCTACAAGGGCGTGCTCAAGTTCCCTCGCAAGAACTTCTTTCTTCTTTGGATGGTCGAGAGCATGAATGGTGATAGGGTGAAGTCTCATTCAAAATTTTGCAGGGATCAATCAGCTTGGTCTTCAAACAGCAATTCAGCCCTTGGAGGTCAAGTAAATAATCGAAATCTCAGGAGAAATCCACATTTGCATCATCTAGAGCAGTCAGAACGAGATCATGATCATGTTAATTTTGGTAATTACCTCAATGTGGAAAGGTTACATGCATCCCTACGCAAGTCTCTTGTTTTCTTTGTTCACATGACAGCAAAGTTCCCGCTGGTAATCATATTTCTTCTGATAGTGTTGTATGCCGTACCTGCCAGTGCGGCTATCTTGGCCCTGTACATACTCATCACTGTTCTGTTTGCACTTCCTTCTTTTCTCATATTGTACTTCGCATACCCGAGTTTGGATTGGTTGGTGAGAGAAATCATCGCCTGAGATGCTGCTGGTATTGTTCAAGTTTTGTCTATGGAGGTTTGTGTCATCGTAGCCTCTCACCATTTGAAGAGATGGTGTAATTCGACGACTTCACTGTTCTCAGGGTTGACCTAACTGTTGTTTAGCAAATAAACCCATTATCCTTCAATGCAAGATTTGTCAAAGTTCAGGTCCAATCTCATGGCATCCGGTGGCTCTTCTGTTGATATTGAAGCCTAAATGACATGAAGATAGAGGCTGGCTTCTTGTGGTCTGAAATATTGATGCAGCGGCAGATTAGGATCGTGATTCTCTTTGCCGATGAAGTGCTTATTTAAAATTTGTAAGAGCTCATATTAAGAGCTTGGTTGAAAAGTGGTGGTTGTGTTGATAATAGTCTACTGATTTGTATGGACACTAAACTGCCTGTTTCTACCGTTTGTAGCTTTTATTCATGCACTTTGTTTGCTTTACTTTTGCAAGGATATGGATATTAGGTAATTTTGTTCATTGGTTAGTTTTCTTCTTTCTTTAGCAGCTATTCCTAACAATTATGATCTCAACATTCATATTTTAATGGCTCCTTCCTGCAATCCTCATTGCATTTCTGGCTATTTGCTGCTCCGTTTGTTTCAGGAGAGGATCTGCAGTCGCCTTCTATGGGCAGTGATTTCAAATGAGTAATTTTAAGATGTGGCACACAAGTTGGCTCAAATAACTGAAATGAAATGCTGTATTTGGTGTGTGCATTATTAGAATGCATTCAATTTTGACCACGCCTTTCAAGAAATATCTTCATGATCTGTCTCACATCACATTCAATGGGAGAATAATTTCCATGATGCCAAAGTAGGATTCCTCTCACACATGAACTTGTGTTACGTGCTCTGAAACTTCTTCCTTGGCACCTTGTGAATTTAATGTTGAACAAAGTAATTTACTGCAGTAAATTGCTTGTGGCTAAAGATATTCCACCCAGGTAGGCATATGCAATGAATTTGAGAAGCGTGGTTAGAAACTTTCTTTGTTTTGTTTCTTATTTTAGAAGAAAATTTCTCTGTCAATCGTGGCCTTATATAAGGGAGGGTGTTTTCTAAAGAATTAAAAATAAAGTAGATGAAGTAAAAGGCCCATGCACACTGAGTCTTGTGTGATTGATGTGTTCTTTTAAAGTTAAAAAAAAATGTTATAGGAATGTTGTACGATAGGATGAATGAATGCTGCAACTAGGAAGGTTTGGAAGGATAAGATAATGAATGATCATATTATAGTAGGTTTGGGAGAAGCTTAAATAAGCGATATGCTACGAGAAAGTTGTTTAAGGCGATATGACAATGTTCGAAGAGACTTGCAAATGTCCCTGTATAAAGAAATGATCTAATCCAGATTGAAGGAATTAAAAGAGGTAAGGACAAACATAATATAACCCTGAGAGAAATAGTGAGAATATAGCTTGGACCGTGTATCAGTATGGCCTCGGATAGAATTGATTGGAAAGCAAACATTCATGTAGCAGACCCTATTTAGTTGGGACAAATTGATTTTAATATAATGATGGACGAACTGGACTATAGTTGTAGCATGAGATCAATGTACTGAAACAATATCAAAGTAAAGTCATTTTTCAAATTATTTCAAAATTATTTCAAAATTATTTACCAACAAAAGATAAGTCATCTTGTAAGCAAATCTGATATACTAAGTGAGGGGAAAGCAAAAGACATATCATCACTTACAAATCCAATAAAATTCAAACAATATGGAGAACTACTCCGCTCCTTATATTTAGATCCTTGTAACAACTTACCTCTATTAGGGGAGCACATACTTCTCCTGCTGATGGTTTTTTTACCACAATAGAGGTTGGAGTTTCACGTTCAAATTATTTTATCAATACTAAGACATAGGCTTTACATCTATTTTGTAGTGAAAAAGCAGTATGTCCTCCCAGGGGGTTCAACTTTAGTGCTATACATTTAATGCACAACACTGAACTGCGTAGAGGTTGAAATCTCGACCATTCATTTTGCATATTCTTATTTTTTTTGGGTTTCAAGTAAATTTTGTTAAAAAAGTTTAAAAAAAAAAAAAACATACGAAACAAGTGGTCGAGATTTCGACCTCGACCACTCATTTCATCCTCACCATACAAAGCTCAGAGCTACGCAGCACCAAGATCTATCCCCTGCTGAGCTTTCTATGCAGCACCAAGTTCTATCCCCTCGCAGGAGAGGTGATCCAGATTCCACCTTTGGTACTTCAATGGGGTTTACAGTGATTTCAACAACTTTAGAGTGGGTAGGGAGACGAAACGTGGCAACTTCAATCCAATGACATCAAGAGCCAGAAACTCGAGAGGATCGCCTCAGGAAGCGTTTGCAGAGAATAGGTTGGCGCTGTGGCGCATGATATTGTTTCTGTTTTACTTTGTAATTAAGCAGTGGTGCTTCAATTACTTCTGGGAAGTATCAACTGTCCATTTTTCTCTCCCTCATAAACACAACTGGGTATGGTGTCTTCTTCTCACCCATCTAAGCATAAGTTTTTCATTAATGCAGCTTTACAGAAATCAGGAATTATGCAAAATTTAGTCTTCTCAGAATGAATTTACATAATACACATGGAAATTACATCAAAGTGAACCTTAGTAATTTTGTTATATCAGCAGTAGGCATCATTGATTCTCTCTGAGGTCAGCTTATCTTTTGATTGAGACAGGTTTTCACTGGGAGAAGAAGACACGCTACTTACAACTCCAGAGAGGAAGATGAGAAACCTAACTGTAATCAGTGATTCCAAGCTGGGTTTTCTTCGTCATGCGTAGAAAGGATTACAATTAACTAGAGAAGAAATAAAACCTCTTTCAATGTAAAGTAGTTGCAGGAGCAACCAAAATTCAAGGAGTGTTGTCGCCACTTGTCATGTATCCCAGGAATCTCTTAAAATTGTCCGAAACGTTTTATCCATGAATGGAAGGAAATCTGAAAATGAAAGAAAAGCAGAGATTAATGTCCCTGATTCTCAGAATTCCAGATTGGGTAAGATTGAAAAACCCAATGCATTACGTACTTACTGATTGAAGATAAAACAGCCCATGTGGTCATGAAAGCTTGTTAACAGGAAGCGAGTTATGCGGTGAGACTGAAAATGATTTGGACAAAAATTTGGATCAGAATTATAGAAATGGATGTGATGCATTCATTTCTCTTAATTCAAATTTAGACATCAGATTAATGCGCCATGTAAACAGGAGTGAGGGTTGTCTAGTTCTTCCTAAGGCAAAAAATTACTGGATAGAAAAAGGTTAAAGGCTTTCTCATTTTAGAATTTTCGTTTATTTCGTATTGCCTTTCACTTTTGTTACTAATCGACTGTATGGAGTCTGGTCAAGGTATTAAATATGTTGCCATGGAAGTTCTTGTAATTTATCTCCTTCGCTTCCTTTCCAGAGATTTTGTTGTTTATTGATTTCCTAGATCCTGTTCCTTTTCCTGTGGAGACTGGTTTGTTGTTCTAATTACGTTGGTGTAACTAAAAGGAGAATCAGAAAGAGACAGAAGAGAGTGAGGAAGTTTGACTCTTGAAAGAGATCGGAGGAGTAATCTATTGACCATCAATGGCAGGGGGAGGGTTTCTTGACCCAGAGGCAGCAAAGAGGGCTCACCTCTATGAATATAGAATCACCAGTGCTTTTGTCTTTGCCTGCTGTGTTGCTGCATTGGGAGGTTCTCTTTTTGGTTATGATCTTGGTATTTCTGGTAAACATTCTCTCTCCATTATCTCAATTGTTCCATCTTTCTCTTTTTATCCATTCAGCAATTTGTGAACTGGGTTGTGTCATGATTAGCAAGCAATTTCTGATCTGGGTAATAAAGTTCATTAATCCTTATGGGTTTGTGATATTTTTATTTTTTTGGAATCTTATTGCTTCACATTTTCGAAGGAGCCCTCCCAGTGATCCCTGCAAGTTAGTCTAGCTTATCTTATTGAGGGACCCTTTTTGGGAGGTTGAATGTACAATGGAAGAACACCAGCCAAAATCACTGACCTGAATGTATGAATATGACAGGAAGAATTGTCTCAAGTGTCCTCTAACTGAATGGGTAGTTGGGATTAGTACTACATGAAGGAAATGACTTAATATGATCGTTCTTCTTCTAATTACTTGGTGTTATCTCACTTTTAGGTGGTGTGACTTCCATGGATGACTTCTTGAAACTTTTCTTCCCAAAGATTTTGGAAAGGAAACATCAACATATGAATGAGACAGATTACTGCAAGTATGATGACCAGATACTGACGCTCTTCACTTCCTCTCTGTACTTTGCTGGCCTTGTCTCCACATTTGGGGCCTCATATTTGAGCAGAATTAAGGGAAGGAGAGCAAGTATCCTTTTTGGATCTGTCAGCTTCTTCCTTGGAGGGCTCTTGAATTGCTGTGCTGTCAACATTACCATGCTCATCATTGGCCGAATTCTTCTGGGTTTCGGCATTGGATTTGGAAATCAAGCTGTCCCTCTCTATCTCTCAGAAACATCACCCCCCAAGATCAGAGGCATGGTTAATCAGCTTTTCCAGCTAACTACTTGCCTGGGCATTTTGGTGGCAAATATCATCAACTTCTTCACGGACCAACTTCATCCATGGGGCTGGAGATTGTCTCTTGGTCTAGCCATGGTACCTGCTATTCTTATGTTTACTGGGGGAATTTTCCTTCCTGAAACTCCTAATAGCCTTGTTGAGCAAGGCAAACTAGAACAAGCAAGAATCAATTTGATAAAAATTAGAGGCACCAACAATATAGATGCAGAGTTTGAGGACCTTCAGATTGCAAGTGAAGCAGCTCGTGCCATTAAAAATCCCTTCGGGAACATTTTGAAACGAAAGAATCGCCCACAATTGGTGATTGCAGCTTTGGGTATCCCAGCATTCCAGCAGCTCACCGGCATGAATTCTATTCTCTTCTATTCTCCTGTCATCTTTCAGACATTGGGTTTCAGCTCAAACACCTCTCTGTATTCATCCATTATAACCAATGGTATGCTTGTGCTTGCTACTTTCGTTTCCATGTATGTTGTTGATCGAAAAGGTAGGAGATTCCTCTTCTTGGAAGCTGGTTGCCAAATGGTCATCTCTATGGTAATCTAATTTTCCATTTTCCATTTTCCATATTTTTTTTAAGCATTACTTAGAAAGAAAAAGCATTAAGAGTCTACTTAAGTAGAGAAATTTTCCGTCTCCCCTTAAGTAGACTCTCAATCCTTAAAATGCTTAATTTCCTTCCCTGTGATTCTGCAGCTGGTGGTGGCAGCTGTTCTTGCCCTCAAGTTTGGACGTGGAGAAGAAATTCCTAAAGTGTATGCAGCAATCCTGGTTGTGATGATTTGTGCTTTTGTTCTGGCTTTTGGTTGGTCATGGGGTCCTCTTGGATGGTTAGTACCAAGTGAGCTCTTCCCTCTGGAAACAAGGTCAGCTGGGCAGAGCATAGTTGTCTGCAATAATCTCCTCTTTACAGCTCTGGTTGCACAGTGTTTCTTAGTGTCTCTTTGCCACCTCCGGTATGGAATCTTCATATTGTTCGCTGCCTTGATCTTGATCATGACCTGTTTCATTTACTTCCTCTTGCCGGAAACAAAGCAAGTCCCCATAGAGGAGATAGTCTATCTCTTTGAGAACCATTGGTTCTGGAGACGATATGTTCTTGACCCAGAAGATGAAAGGAACCAGCGATAGAACTTTAAATAAATCTCCACTTCATCCGAGAGATTTTTCCCATTTTCGCAGCTAAATTCATGTGTATCAACAATTATTAATGTTAGTTGGTTCGGTTGATGCAATTTTCATTCTTCATTTGTTGTACTTTGATCATGTAATCATTCTTTATTCTCATCAAAACAAATGCAAGCAACGAGTCTTTTTCTCTAGAAAGAATGTGATTTGAATTTATTGAACCGTTTGTCTGATATATGCATGACGGACAAGTGCCATTATCCAAACAGCTGCGCATGTCATTCTTTACTCTTTGAATTTTCCGGTTGGGGAAATGTCGCCATTAATCTACTTCTTCTCAACGACCACGTAGAAGGAAACTATCAGGTGAGGCTCACGAGTAGAAATAATCTCCCTGCAACTCCTTCCAATTCCAAGCCCACCAGATTTGACTAACTGATCTCACCCATTAAAACTATTGACTTGATATCTAACGGCCATAACGTAGCCAATGGCATTCGTGTAAATATCTTTACTTGAATAATTTGGGAATGATTAACTACTTAATCTTGTTAGATTGTGAACTTTAAAGCTCGGATGGGTAGTTTCCACTTTCCACTTCGTGGAATTGAAGAATACGGCGACGAAGCAGTTACAAGAATCTGAGTCTTTTCTTTCCTCTTTTCTCAGCCATGGCGAAATCCGAAAAGATCAACTTCAAGGCACGACGAGGGGATTACTTGTTCTGTACTCAATGATACTCAGTTTCGCCTTCAGATATTCTGGTACAAAAGATTAAGTTCTGAGTTACTGAGGATTCGTTTTCCATCTAGTTCCAGTTCCTTCTTCCTTCGCTTATTCTCCTTCTTCGGCGTTTTTCTCTGGTAGAGGTTTTATACTCGTTTGACAATTCTAGTTTTGAGGTCTCTGTAATAACGGAAGCTTCAAACTGCGCGCTTCTCAGAATTGTTCGTTCTTTATCTTCCTTGAAAATGAGATACATATCTGGAGCTCTTTGTTTCTCTCGTTAGATATGTATGAATCTTAGGGTTTGACGCACTCTTCAAGGCTCTGGAGTTGTTTCCTGAAATTATACGGTGTTGACCTGCGTTATTGGATTGATAACGGGTATGTAGAGATCCATCATCAATTTGTTCGTTGCATGTTCACGATTAGTGAAAATATGATTTCTCTTTTTATTGTCAGTTTCCTTTTCATTTCAAGATTATCTTTTACTTGCTCGGTGTTCGGCTTCTCTTTTATGTAGCTGCAATTCTTTTTCGTTCATTGCGAACAATGAAATTTTAGATTCCTCTGTTCTGAGTTTTCTTAGTTTTGATGGATAATTGTTGAAATGGTACTATTTTCATTTTTAGGTTTCTCTTTCTGAATTGCATGTCTGTACTGCGAACGACAGGCATACAAAAGCTACATTATTTATGGAATGCGTCTCTCATCTCTGTATAAGTGTGCTGTTGACAGTTTGCTCGTAAATTCTTTTCGTCCTTGACATTCCTACAACATGTAAAATTATGAGATTTCTTGTTAGTTGCGGAATGCATATGTCATACAGTTTTCTAGTAGTAACAGGTATATAAGTTCTTTTCATCAATTCATCAATGGTCTGCAAGTATGTAGTCGTCATAGGTGTTAGATTAGTTCGTTGGAGGTTTCTTCTAGAATGACCAGTTCAACTATGGTTGGCAACTATGATGGCTGTACCTGAAGCTATCCCTGTAACACTATCATCTCATGTATAGGTGCAATGTTTTTTCTAGAATTTCATCTGAAACAGTTCATCTTGCAGTACATTTCACTATGAATTGTTCAGGGTCTACTACACCTTCATTGGGTGGACAAAAGTTCATCCTCTTTATTTGCTTATTCATTCTACTAGGTCTGATTCACGACTAAATGGTGTATTCTCTCCTGACTCCATTACTACTTGGCATAATCCTTTTGTGCTGATGAATTTGAAACTTCATATCATTAAGGTCAAATATTTAACTTTTAATTGAAAAACAGGGCTAAAGTTCCTGGATTGTTGCAATTCCTCATATTTCATCAAGAAATCTCTTAGTTCCTTGTATCGTGGGTGCTATTGTTGCGTTATGGAGAATACTATTCAATTTCAGAAACTATGCCAGGCTCAAACAAGGAAATTGATTTTGGTCATGGCAATACTAGCTTCTGTTGTCATGGTGATTCAATCTTTTGGCCTTCCCTATGGGAATGTCCTGTGGTCTCTATTTCCTGTTGGTAAGAATGCAGCATTTGGGAAAAGCAGCTTTCCATCAGAAAACTCTTCACTTAAGACCGCTCAATTTGGGGACGTGACCCTAAATGAATCCAGATCAGCTGATTTAGCTACAGTATTCCAGGTTGCGGATAACGAAACAGAAGAAAAGCATGATGGTCCACAGGAAGTAATTGAACCAGATAAAGTATCTCACATAGATGTATTCCAAAACAAACATAATGAATCTTCACCTGGGGAAGCTTTCAATACGGATCAAAATGTCAGATCACAGCATATCAATGGTACAGGCAATGGTTCTACTATAACAAAGACAAGGGAACCTGAACAAGGAATTTCCATGGACCATCTCATGAAACCAGAAAACGAAAACTCATCAGGTGATGGTCACAAAGAGAATACATCTTCGAAATCAGACAAAAGTGGAAACACAGACACAGATTCTGCATCCCCTTCACCTGTGGCACCACAAGTAGTTCCTTCAGCTATCACAGTCACACCAGAGGGATTGGACTCAAAGACAAATCACATCACATCTATTAATTCCACTTCTTCAGTTGTCAAACAACAGACTGAAACATATTCCAATGGTCAAAAACCTGAATTGTTTCAAGATAGTCCATCTAATTTGCTCAGTACTTCCATGGAAAACAAAAATCCTGTAGCAAAGGTGCCAAAGCCCAAGGAGTCACCAACTTCAGTAACATCAATATCTGAAATGAACAGCTTATTGGCCCAGAGCCGTGCCACTTCCTTTGTGACGGTATTGTACCTCAACATTTTAATTTGCCAGGTCCAATTTGGTCCACTGCAGAAACTTAGCTCTTTGTTCTTTTTGGATTGTGTTGCAGAGACCACAATGGCTCTCAGTACGTGACAGAGAACTTGTATCCGCAAGAAAACAAATTGAGAACGCTCCAATCATATGGAACGATGAAGAACTCTTTGCTCCTATCTTCCGGAACTTGTCAATGTTCAAAAGGTAAGGCTGTCATAGTGAATGTGCATACTTGTTTTGTACAATTTTTCCTTCTCTCATTGTTGTCTTAGCTCATGCAAACTGCTATTGTTTGATCTGCTTGTGAGCAAATTCTGCTTTGGCTACACTTTTTTCTTTCGTTTCTGTGTTCAATCAATGTTTTCACCTATCTTCATCCCTGACACAATATCATCTCCTCCCAGTGGCATGGGATGCATTGGGGGGAGGCCATCTTTTGTCTTAGCTCATTCAAACTGCTATTGCTTGTCCAACTTGTGAGAAAATTCAACTTTGGATACAAATTCTTCTTTCACTTTTAAGTTTGATCAAATGCTTTAACCTATCATCAAAACCCTACGCCAACATCACCTCCTCCCAGTGGAGTGGTTTTATTTATTTAGGGTGAAAGAAATTTCCATATGAATTACTATTTCACTTCTATGAATTTTCAATTCCAGAAAAGTTAAGTAAATTAGTCAACTTTCTATTGGTGCTTGGTGTTTATAAAACAGACTTCGTATTCCTTGGTTTGGGGATGTCACTTATGGTTTTTCTAATTTTGTTTCATCCCTGAGATTTATGTCAGAAGTTAGTGCTGCATGATGCATCACCATAGACTCTGTCCTGTTGCACAATGCACTTAATGCTTTTTACAGAGTTGAATAGAACACCAATAAGATATATAGCATGTGATAATCAAGTATGAATGATAACGTTCTGTTTTTAAGTTCTGTACCTGTATAAGAAGGTAAAGCACAATTGCAGTGTACCTTCTTCCGTATGGATGGAAATTACACACAGGTGCAAATCGACAATGTAACAAGGTTATGAGAAATTTTGAGAACTATTGATGTGGTTGATCTATGCTGAAGAATATCTTCTGTGGTTTCAACAAGTTGTTGGTGACAGTTATGTGCTGAAATTGTGAAAAAGCAATGGTTTTTTTTCTTCTTTATTTTTATGGTTTATAGAAACGCTTAGAAGATTGTAAGCTTGAATGAAAGGTTTCTTTCCCTATCATTCTTGGCAGGAGTGGGAGTGTGTTGCAATATATGCATTCAGTTAAACTCATGCATGACTTGTCCTGCCCCTGAAAATTTGAGTCATTAAAAGAGACGTTTTGGTGCATGCTTTTGGATCAATTAGTATGAATAAGAGGTTAAGTTGATGCTCGCTGAAATTGTATTATGATGCAGGTGTAAACTGAAAATATACCTAATCTACACCAGGCTTCGATTCTTTCTTTTCTTTTTTTGGGTAGAACCAGGTTTCAATTCATCACACTTTAACATAGGTTGGTGATGGAATAACTTGCTTTTATTTTTGGTCAAACAATGCTTTAACATATTAACAGTGACTACTTTACCTATAGCTTTGAGAACAGAAGTTGGACATGAGAATATAGATTCAGGTTTCATGCTTGGTTGACTCTCAAATTCACTCGGAGCCTATGTACATTCCAGTGGCTTTTCAATTTGATGGTATACTGGGGAATTGAAGGAAATTCGTTCCCATCAATATGGACAACATTACTTGTTGTGGATGAACTGCTTCTTGAGTTACTAAGGCAGATTTAGATGCAGCTTACTAAGTAATATTATAGTTCTTCATGTTGCCTCTATAAGTGATGATGCATTTTAAATTTTCCACAGGAGTTATGAACTGATGGAACGCTTAGTTAAAGTCTATGTCTACCGTGAAGGAGAACGAACAGTCTTCCACCGGCCCGTATTGAGTGGGATTTATGCTTCAGAAGGATGGTTTATGAAACACATGGAGGCAAACAAACATTTTGTTGTTAAAGATCCAAACAAAGCTCACCTGTTTTACTTGCCTTTTAGTTCACGACAGCTAGAGGAGACCTTGTATGTACCAAATTCACATAGCCAGAAGAACTTAGTTGAATATCTGAAAAATTATCTAGACACTATTTCCATGAAATATCCTTATTGGAATAGAACTGGTGGTGAAGATCATTTTCTTGCTGCTTGCCATGACTGGGTATACTCTCTTATGCATTAATTTCTTTTGGTTTCAATCAGCAAAGCTTAATCCTGCTGAAAACATGGATTTCTGATTAAAGCTGCTTTTTTTGATGAAACATATTCCTTCTTGCAGGCGCCCTATGAAACAAAGCACCATATGAACCGTTGCATCAGAGCTCTTTGCAATGCGGATGTAATGGAAGGCTTTAAAATAGGCAAGGATGTATCACTTCCGGAAACATATGTACGGAACCCAAAGGACCCTCTGAAAGGTGCAGGAGGCAATCCTCCTTCTAAGAGGCCGATCCTTGCCTTCTTTGCAGGAAATATGCATGGATATGTCCGTCCCATCCTGTTGCAATACTGGGAGAACAAAGACCCTGACATGAAAATTTTTGGTCGTTTGGGTTATGGATCCAAGAAGAAATCGGAATACCTAAACTACATGAAGAGCAGCAAGTACTGTATATGTGCCAAGGGTTATGAGGTCAACAGTCCTAGGGTGGTGGAGGCCATCTTCTACGGGTGCATTCCAGTGATTTTGTCTGACAATTTTGTGCCTCCTTTCTTTGAGGTTTTAAACTGGGAAGCATTTGCAGTTTTTGTCCAAGAGAAAGATATTCCAAAGTTGAAGGAGATACTGCTTTCAATCCCAGAGAAACGGTTTCGGCAACTGCAGCTGCAGAGTATTGAAAGTGCAAAAGCATTTTCTTTGGCACAATAAGCCTGTGAAGTATGATCTCTTTCACATGACCCTTCACTCCATTTGGTACAACAGAGTTTTTCAGGTAAGAGAATGATATGCAGAAACGCGCATCAGTCATGGAAATCACTGAGCGTTGTGACATATCTTTAGGTCGTAGGATTTTCTTGTAATGTGATTAGCACGACACAGAATAAACTGGAGAAGAAACCATAGGAAGACTGAAGCAGTCTGTACACTGTACACCATTTTTTGTACATTTTCCACTGACCAAGTCTCCATTGATAAGTGAGAAAGAGATATTCCACTTTGCATGGAACAGAAGATTCGATTCATGTAAATATGAGATTGTTATGATAAAAACCAACAGGTCGCTTCATGATGAAAACCCAATAGGTTGCTCAATCCAAATCAGCGGTTTATCGATGAGAATTAAGCAAACTCGTCGAAAATTCCCACATTTCCTTGTAAACAAATGGTCATCATGAAATTTCCTAATTAGGAAACTTTTTGTCTTGGTTTTATTGCATCTTCTCATTGCTGATTCTCAACCAGTTCTACTTTTTGGTATGAACATTTCAACCAGTGAGGCATTAAAGAAAGGGATTTTGAAGCAATTCCTTGTATGGAAGACAAGAAAATCATTGACGAGAGAAAGAAGAGTGATTATCGTGGGCCTCTCTCACCATCTCCTCTTTTGATCACTGTGTCCCACACTATCCTGTCTCAAAAGGATACTAATCCCTAATATGGATCCTTTCCCATTGTACATGGTGGCGACAAGCAGGGTTGGAAATTCAACCTTTAAAAGAAAAGACACTGTTTGGTTGTGTAGGATCCATGCATCCATATGCGAAGTGGAATTTCCATTTCCATAATCCATACTGCCTCTGAGAGTGAGAAAAACATCGCGTGGAACTGCGTCCAAACACAGGACCCGGGAGGACCGCCGACACCCTATATAGAGATTGAGAAAGCTGGACAAAATTGCTCTGCGCTGAAACAGAGCAAGAGCATCCAACCGTTAATCCAATTTGATTTATTATTTCGAGGCATTTTCCTTTAAAGGGAAACAGGAAGGATAAATATTATATAAAATAGTGAGATAAAATGCAGAAAGATATGACTTTTTTTTTTTTTTTTTTTCGTTTGGTAATACATAAATATAGGACGATTTACACAATGGAATCAATGGCTGTTGTCCTTTTCCTTTTGCCCAAAAGAAAATGATATCATTTTCCTAGTGTCCCCCGTCTCTCTTTTAAATTAATCTGATTAGCAACGCGAAAGATCATTTTCTAGGACTTGCTGCTTTAATCTTCTGCTTTAGCCTTTAAGCTGAAAAACAAGTTCTTGTAGCAGCTCAGATAATTTTTGGAGGTATCAAGAGTTCTTGAACGGTCATGCACTCTTTGGTTCAGCTAGAGAATGATAGTTCAGCACATTGAAGGTTACATTTTTCTTTTTCACTCTTTGACATTCTCAATGTGAAGTTGCAGATGTCAACTGCCTACCAACCCTCCCAAAAATGAATGGTCAAATTTCACTTCTGGATTTAGCTGCATGAAAAGTTGAAAACCCTTAGATCTTCTCTGGTGTTGTCCTTTGAGGTTATTTTTGGATCTTCTACCCTTCTGCTCTCTGGTTTTCTGGGGCACTGAAAACTTTTATGGAAACCCAGTAGTGTAGACTGAAGAGTATCTGTTTAACATGAATCACCAGTGTTACCAGTTCCCTTTGGGGTTTTATTTAAACAGATACTCTAAAACATGATCATTCTGGTTCTTTTTGGGAGGGACGTGGGCATGATTTTATTTATCCTTTCTTCTTACTTAAGTGGCACTCTAATAAATTGTGCATTTTGTTGGAGCTTTTATGGAAAATCATTTACTCTGGTTCCCTGTCTTTTTTTTCTCTGCTTAAACTGTCTATATACTAATGCCTGCTCCTGATTTTCTGGATTGATTGTTGTGAATCTGTTATTTACCAGTGCTCACTTCTGCTTTTCTTTTCTCATCTTCCTCAAATGATTTTTACGGCTTTCTTTAATTGTGCAGAAATAGTTGACGATGTGAAAGTTGATGCCCCAAATTTCCATGACTTTCTGATCTCTTTGGTTAGAAGTTGCCACCTAGTGAAATGGAGAATGCCCTTCAAATTCCAAAGATTGGTCTGGTTGAAACCAGGAGATTGCTTTTTGTCGCGGGGATCGTTGCTATAATTATTATACAGTTCCAGTCCTTGACCCTTCCCTTAAGCAATGTTCTTTTGTGTGTATTCCCTGATGGTAAGGTTACAAAACTTGGAAAAAACAGTTATCCACTGGAAGACATTTCCCCTAAATCTGCCATGGTTGGTCAGTCCTCATTTCCCAAAAACATTACCCTGATTGATTCATCCTTTACTCATGGGATCATGAAAAGTAGTGATGCTTCCAAGATGGGATATGGTATTACTAATGATAATGAAACAGAAGGGATGGCTGGAGGCTTAGAGATTGATCACAGTTGGCAAAAGGATGCTTTTGAACTAGATGAGGATATGGACCTGGATGAAGAACTTCCATCCAATGAATCCTTAGACCTGGATATGGGTTTCAAATTGAAAAGATCCAGAGATCCAGAAAATGATAATGAAGTAGATGTGAAGGCTGGAGACCTGAACAGTGATTCTTCAATGGAGAAGGATAGAGGTCCAGATGATGCTTTCAAACTAGTTAAGGATACAAATCTAGAAAATGGCCTTAAACTGGAAAAGGGTGGAGAAGCAGACAAACTTTCTCCTGAGCGCTTTGTGAGTTCTCTCACTTCGAATGGTGAGTTTTTATCACCCGTTGTTCGAAAAGCACATGCAGATTTGATGAGGTCAAAAACTAGCAGATCAGTCAATTCTTCCATGCTTCCTTCGCTTATGTTGCCACCTGTAGCTTCCTCAACTTATGCAAGCTTTCTGAGAACTTCGAATGTGACTTCTAACACTTCCATTAACTCTGTCACCTCAAGCACATCTACATTCCAGAGGCAGGCAACGGAAATGCCATCAAAAGGTTATACTTCTACTGAATTGCAAAATGCTGCTGCTACTCCTAACAGCAATCATACAATGACTACCAATCCTGTAAGGAAGAAGATGAGGTGCATGATGCCACCAAGATCAGTAACCACACTGTCTGAAATGAACCGTTTACTGCTTTATAGCCGTGCTTCTCCCCGTTCAATGGTACGGGTTTGGGCTTTGGTTTCTGAAACTTTGATTGCTCCTTGAAGATTTGAGTTATATGCTAGATCTTTTTAATCTTTTCTTTTTTTTGGGGGACTGTAGAGGCCACGGTGGTCTTCAGCTCGTGACAAGGAACTTGTATCTGCCAAACTGCAAATCCTGAATGCTCCTGCTGTTAAGAATGAACGAGAACTTCATGCTCCTCTTTTTCGGAATATTTCAATGTTCAAAAGGTGAACTAATTTATTTTAGAAGCTAAAAGTACTAGTGAGCAGAAGATCAAGGTTTTACTATTCCCCTCCCCAAATTAAGAGTGGAAGCAGAATTCTCCAGTGGCCAATTGGCTGTATAAGTCTCTGAAATACTCTGCTGATTCTCTGTTTAATGAGAAGCATTTTCAAAGTATTGGCCCTAGCATTTTGTTATAGCTGCTTGTCACTGTTCTTTGAACTTTCTCTACTTCTTACAGGGGAGGTATTGGCCCCAGCATTTTGTTAATATTTGTTCTTGCACATATGATGTATAAGTTTATCTTGATATTGAAGCGCCAAATATTAATGCCTGCCGATTTATTTATGATCACAGACTCTCTGCAAAGAGGGGTAAGGCTGAGTACATTTTTCCCTTCAGTAGTAGATCCTTGTGTGCTAGGCACTCTTAAAGAATCTATGACCTGATCTGCTTTATGTTAAAAATATGTGGTTACAGACTTACATGGTTCCTTACTGATCTTCCATTTGTGACACTCGCTTCCAAAGATGCATTTATGGCATAGAAACTTTTCTAATAATTGAGTTCTAATGCTTGTAAATAATATTAACGTTGTTGAGTTGGCTTTGCAGTATTTAGGAAGTTGACTGCCCAATAAATTATAATGCTATATGGGTTCTGCTCTGACTCTGGATCTTCATTCCATAATCTGAATTAATATCCAAAGTGGTTACTTTTGCAACATAGAGTATTTGATTTCCAAACTGAAAATCTCATTACCTCTGCAGGAGCTATGAACTGATGGAACGCATGCTCAAAGTATATGTGTACAAGGAGGGGAAAAACCCATTTTTCATCAGCCGGAACTTAAGGGAATATATGCTTCTGAGGGATGGTTTATGAAACTGATGGAGGGAAATAAACAATTTGTTGTGAGGAACCCCAGAAAAGCTCATTTGTTTTACATGCCTTTCAGTTCACGGATGCTACAATATGCATTGTATGTACGTAATTCACATAGTCGAAGGAACCTCGCTGAGTATTTGAAGAGCTATACAGAGTTGATTGCTGCAAAATATCCTTTCTTTAACAGAACTGGTGGAACAGATCATTTTCTTGTTGGTTGTCACGACTGGGTATGTTTCTCATGCATTTGAGTTTCATCTCATCTTAGCACTGAAGCTTGAACCATGACGAAACTGATTTTTGTATGAATCTAGTGCTCCAACTAATGTACTTCGTATAATTTTTCCTTCTAACTGATGAGCTGGACTTTAACAGGCACCATACGAAACAAGGCACCATATGGAGCGTTGTATCAAAGCCCTCTGCAATTCTGATGTTACCGGAGGCTTCAAGATAGGGAGGGATGTGTCTCTTCCACAAACATATGTACGGTCCTCAAGGAATCCTCTCAGAGATGTTGGTGGAAAACCTCTCTCCGAGAGACCAACTCTTGCATTCTACGCTGGTAACATGCATGGGTACTTACGTTCAATCTTGCTAAAGCACTGGGAAAACAAAGATCCAGATATGAAGATCATCGGTCCAATGCCTCGTGATGTTGCGAGCAAAATGAATTACATCCAGCACATGAAGAGCAGCAAGTACTGTATATGTCCCAAGGGCTATGAGGTGAACAGTCCACGAGTTGTTGAGGCCATCTTTTATGAATGTGTCCCTGTGATTATATCTGACAACTTTGTGCCTCCTTTCTTTGAGGTTTTGGACTGGAATGCATTCTCTATCATTATGCCTGAGAAAGATATTCCCAACTTGAAGGACATACTCCTCTCTATACCTGAAAAAAATTATACTGAAATGCAGATGAATGTGAAGAAGGTGCAAAAACATTTTCTTTGGCACAGCAAGCCTGCTAAGTATGATCTCTTTCACATGACCCTCCACTCTATATGGTTCAATAGAATTTTCCAGCTGAAGCCCAGATGAGAACATAGTAAGTTCCAGATTGTGTCTTAATGGTTCAACACTGCAGCAGGTAAGACAAGCGCACAAGGAGACTAGAAACTAGCAGGCATAAAAGATGAGAGGATACTGAAGTACCGAAGAACTGGGTTTCATCCTTGTGTCTCTTGGCATTTCATCTCAGAATCCAAGTGGGAATTAAAGAACAATGTACTGTTGCTTGGTGAAAAACAGACAATAAATGGATCAGCATGTACTGTTGGGTTACATTGTAATGTGTTGATTTCATAATGTATGTACAGATGTACAGTAACAGTATTGTTCGCCATAAAGGTTGTGGTTATTGTTGAGGATTGATGCACGAACACAAAGAACACGAGGAATTTATTGTTAGGAATGGATGCACAAATGCGAAGAAAGAAACCAACAAAAACAAATGAGGAATTTAATGTGGGTCAGTAAAGCTGCTTACATTAACCAAGAAAAAAGAGATTTTACTATTTTATTTATTTTTGGTTGCCAACCCCGGTTTCCAAGGCTTTGCCCTGACTAATCTGGTGTTCGACCCGGGTTGCACACCTGGCTGTGGTGGATGAGTCTCCCAGGGGTGACTTTTTGCATCCACAAGGTTTCGGTACCGAAAGCTTGCTTAAGCGGACCAAGTTGCTTACCACTTGGACCAACCCTCGTTGGTAGATTCCACTATTTTAGAAAACATCACACCGCTTTCACAACTCATGAAGTGCTACCTGACAATAGTTAAGTCCATTATTTGTTAGAATATGAACTTTATGAATTTCAAAAAAAATCAAGCGGTTAAGTGTGAATATAAACTTATCAAATCCACTTCAAATTATATTTAACTCATATTATTTGTTAAAATTACAAACAAATCCTCCTCCAAAATGCGGTTTAATTCAAGCTCGACTTAAATTTGGGGTTCTTTGGAGCTCATCTCCGGTGACCCACTGTTTCTCCGGCATGTTGCAGCGGCCGCGTCATGGTTCGAATCCTTTTCCTTTAGGATTCATCGCCACCTTATTCGGGTGACTTACTTTCCCCCCTTCTGAACTCCCAGCTCTCAATTCGCTTGGTTGTAACGAAGTGGATGAAGGATCATGGTCAATCAGCATTTTCTATGGAAACTCATGCTTATTTTTGAAACCCATCGAACTGTGAGTCTCCTCTCGCTCTTTTTTCATATTTGTTTTGTTTCATCGGGTTTTTATTTATTATTTTCGATCTATCTTTTGTAATTTTGTTCAGTCTCTCACTGGGTGGTGGATTGATTTGTTGAATCGGTAATCGGGAACAGAAGAATGTTTTTAAAGATAAGAATTCGACTTGGCCTGTTGCAAATCCTGTTGTTACATGCGATTCCTTGCCGGTTTCTGGTTTTCTTAGCAATTTTGTGGCCGATCCTTTTCTCTTTTTTTGAGGTAATATTTATTTCTTCCTGCCCCATTTCCTTGCTGTTTTCGACCATTTAACTCGTGGATGTTCTGATTTTATCGTTAATTCCCCACCCCGTTTGTTGGAGTTTTACCTTTCTTTTCGTATACGCTAATGATCCTCTGTAGGTTTTGAACTCATTAACGTTCTGTTGTTTACTGTAACTGCTTTCAGAAATGAAGTCTTTGGACTCATCGAAAAATAGAAGAGCGCAAGTTCGTCTCAGATCTTGCCAAAAAAGGGGTTTGGATTCCGTGTTTTGAAGCTGTTGGAGATGGCATATGTATGGCTTCTGGTATCATCAGAACAATCGCCAGAGAGATAAAGTGTTGGGGCTTGGTCAGAGAGAGCTGGAAAAGCAGAGAAGAAGAGTTGGAATGAGATTTGAACTACATCTAGGGTGTTTTTTTTGCAAATTTGAGAAGATTAAGAGGAGTTTTGGTAAAACAGTCAAATTTAATGTATCGGTATCAAATATATCGTCGGTGTTTTAAGTGGCGTATCGTCTCGTACCGAGTACCCGGCGGTCGGATTACTTTTATTACAGTAGCCGCCATAAAAATCCTCGACATCGATGTTGTTCGAAATTCAAATTGGATATTGTTGCCGCTTTCTTTTCCAGTTTGCATAGAAAAGGTTTTCTATGCTTGGTGGACAAAGAATCTCGCCATTCGATCCAAATTGTCAATTGACACGCAGATTGATTGATTGTATTGAGTTTTTCTCTATGGATTCGAAGATATTCTGTCTGCTACGGCATTTCGATCGGAGAAAAGAACAGGGTGAGTTTTGGGTAATGTTCTCTTGAAGCTGAAAGAGTAGGTTCCCCCGGACAGAGAAGCCTTTTTGTTGCTGATAATCCGAGAAGTTTTCCAGGTAAGTAACTCACACAGTCCAAGCCCTAATTACCATCCCTGAGTATTTCTGGAAACGGTGTCGTTCGCATTTACATCCTTGATCGGTTTTGAATCTTCTATAACCTTCTTATTTTCTTGTTGGATCTTAGCTGTTATTATTCTATTGATATTTGCTTTGTATACATGATCCCCCCCCCCCCCCCCCCCCCCTCCCCGGACAGATAGCCCTCGGCACCAACCAACCCGACCACCACGCACAACTTGGGGTTGGCTGAGTTATTGTTTTGCTTTTACTTTTGTTAGCTGTTGAATTGAATACTTTACCGTCGATGTTATTGATATCCTTGTTGCTAATCCCTTGTCATCCATATAGTAGGAAATTCTCAGTTTATATATTTGGTCTAGGTTTCCAGCCTTTTGTTTATGTTCTGCTAGTAAAACGTAGTTCAGTTACAACATAGCTGTGCATTTGGAGGAATTTTTCTTCCTAAGGTAGGCTTTTGATTTTAGATAGCTAAGTCAAATAGGGTATCTTCTATACTTGCAGTTGGGAGAGACAGAATTAGTTGGTTTGTTTTGTTTCCTTTTGTTTATTTATTTAAACATGTGAAACGCAGAGTCCCCTTTACGAATTGATAAAGAAAAGTTTGGAATTGCCTTCAGTTCCATGGTGATTCTGTAGGACCGTATGTACATAATGGCCAACACCTTTCTAAACTGACCCAAACTTGGTCGACATAGGTAAAGATTCTGAATTTCAGACAGAACAAAACTGCAGAAAATGTCTACTAGAAACATAGTGTTGGATTATATATGGAGTTCAAAAATGAACTACTCTACGGTTGGATTGGTGGCAGGTTACAATGTAGGTTCAAAACAGACACTAAATTCAGAACTAGTAACGTAGTGGGTACAAACCAAACCAGACAATAGGACAAGTCTAGGTTTGGCTTGAGTGAAGAAAATAAAATAAGGCAAAAACGGCACAGAAGGTCCCTTGATGTCCCACAATAGAAAAAATAGTCTGAGCCAAGTGTGCGGAAAAGACACTCTATGATAGCATAGGATATATAGTTTAGCATTAATTAGATAATTCTGAAAGCATAAGTTAGTTAACTCTGAGATTCACTCTCCTACTCTCTTGGAATATCAAGGAAACCACTTACTGAAGACTTGGGAAAGTGTTAGGTGTATAGGTTTTGTCCAAGGTAACCTTGTTTTGTTTTACATAACCATCATTGGATGCATCATTTAGGAAACTAGATCATATAGGATTAGGATGTGTGGCAAACTAACTGTTTTGATTTCTAAATAGTTACAGAAACATCACCAATTATGTATCCTATCCTCAAGTGGATTGATAAAGAAAGTAAGCTCAAAAGGCTTAGACGGTCCCTCCATGTCACTTAATCGAAAAAATACTTTGAGCCAAGTCTTAGGGAAAAGACATTCCACGTTAGCATAGACTACATGGTCAAGATTAACTGGATGATTCTCAGATTGTATGACATAAACTTTAAGCAAATGAAAGTAACCATGCACTGATGACTTGTGAAGAAAATAGGTATATGGGTTTTTGTTGAGGATGACCTTGTTTTGTCTTATTTGGCCTTCCTTATACTTGAATCATTTAAAAAACATATACCAAATATAATTAGGGCTTGTCATAAACTAATGATAGTCTTGTGGAAATGACATTCGACAATAGCATAGGATACATGAAGGGAGATTAATTAGTTCATCCTAAAATTGTTTGGCCAACTCCAACTTAACCTTTCTTGCGTGCATCATTTAATAATATGGATCGTATATGATTAGGAAGTGTGAAAAACTAAATGTAGTTTTCCTTAATGTTTAGAAAAATATCACTAGTTATGCATCTTATGCTGAAGTAGATTGCTAAATGCTGGAAGACTCAAAAGGATCAAAGCATCCCTTGATGTCCCTTCATAGAAAAAAATACTTTGAGCAAAGTCCCGTGGAAAAGACATTGCATGATTGGATAAGATGCATGGTTAGTAACCTTCCTTATGCATACATAACTTAATAATATATCATATATGATTAGAATGTGTGACAAACAAGCTGTATTCTTCCTTCATATTTAGATTATTTCACTTAATAATCTCACTAGTTATATATCTTATCCTAAAGTGGATTGCTAGAGAAAAGATGGTTGAAAAGGTTCAAAGTGTCCCTCGATGTCCTTTCAAAGAAAAAAATACTCTGAGCAAAGTTCCGTGGTAGAGGCATTCCACGATAAGATAGATGGCATGGTTAGTGATCATCCTTAGATTTCTTTTGACCAATTGCTACTTCACCTTCCTAATGCTTGCATCATTTAAGAATCTAGATCATATATGACTAGAATGTCTTACATACTAACTATATTCTTCCTTCATATTTAAAAAGGAAGGAAGAATACAGCTTGTTTGTCATTTAGGTTGAAGAATATAGCTGGAAAAGCAGAGAAGAAGAGTTGGAATGAGATTTGAACTACATCTAGGGTGTTTTTTCTGCAAATTTGAGAAGATTAAGAGGAGTTTTGGTAAAACAAGAAATCTGTATTTACAATATACCGTTTTTTCATTTACAACCGTTGGATCAAATTTAATGTATGGGTATCAAATATATCGTCGATATTTTAGGAGGCGTATCATCTCGTACCGAGTACCCAAGGGTCGGATTACTTTTATTACATCATGGCGCGGCTATGCTTGCACCATTTCAGAATTTATTATTATTATTATTTTATTTTTTTTTGACCTACTACTCCTTCACCTTCATTATGCTTGCACCATTTAAGAATGTAGATCGTATATGATTAGAAAATCTTACAAACTAACTGTAGTCTTCCTTTACGTTTAATTTTTTTTACTACTTATGTATCCTATCGTGAAGTGGATTGCAAAGTAAAGATGGCTCAAATGTTCAAAGCATCCCTCGAAGTTCCTTCATTGAATTGGAAAAGGAAGAAAAAAAGTGCTTTGTGCAAAGTCTCGCTTGAAAGAAATTCCACGACATGATAGGATGCATGGTTTGTGATCATCCATAGATTGTTTTGACCAACTCTTGCTTAAACTTCCTTAAGCCAACGTCTTCTAACAATGTAGGTCATTTATGATTATGATGTGTGATAAAGTAATTGTAGTCTTCCTTGATTTTTAGAAAAATCTCATTTGTTATGTATCTTATCCTAATGTAGGGTTTTTTTAGTTTTGAACCAGGTTGCTTGCTGCAAGAGAAACGGGAAGAAAAGAAGAAAAGAGACCTTTTTTAGTTTTTCACAAGCGAATTCGATGGTGAGATGTCACTGGGATGAGGTGAAATTTAAAAAAAATAATCGTGACACTTATTACTTCATATCCAACGGGTAGATAATCATTAAGTTCTTTTCTATACTCTCTTGATTTCCATTTTTATGAGTTTGTGCTTCTTTACTGTTATGTAGAGATTTATTTGTGAACTCATTATTATTATTATTTTTGGTGATGGTACAAGTTTGTTTGGGTGGCCTTTGATAACAGTTTCATATTTTTTCCCTCAAGGGTTTTTATCACGTTAAAAAGATTTTTATGTGTCTGTTGTTGTTTGATTAATGAATGTTTAATTCATTATTACTGTTTATGTTACTTTGTTGCGGCATCATTCATTCATCGAGAGCCTTTACAACACAAAGGGTGGGTCTTGCAGTTAAGATCGTTGAGACAACAGCAACTGACGAGGCTTCTGTTGTAGCAGAATGGATGACTTCTCAAGATAGTTGTTGGCTTGGACATCGAATGGAAACCCCACTGGATTAAATCAATGAGCAACAAAACTGCTACTTTGCAGCTCTGTATCATCTACAAGTGTCTCATTCTCCAACTATTCTACATGGACTATATTCCCCAGTCCCTCAAGGATTTCCTTAATGACCCTTCTTTTGCCTTTGTTAGGGTGGAGATTTCCGATGATGTTGCAAAGCTTAGGGCTAAGTGGTCTTAACTGCAGTAGCACTGCTGATACACGAGAACTGGCGAAGAACCGTTGGCCCAGCTGGTTTCAAAGGCCAGGATTGAAGGACCTTGCCAATGAAGTGGTGGTGGGGCTTTGCATGGCCATGCTAAATTTACTATTGGGAAAATAGGGAACTTACTCCTGCCCAAATTGAGTATGGCTGCATTTACTCTTACAGAATTGGCAACTAAGTGCTCAAAGAAATGTGATTTCTTTGGATCAATTATTGTGGCTACTGTTTGCTGCTATGGGGTTGTTTTAGTTATCTTTACCAGTCATTACGGCCTAGCTGTTTGGGTTCTCAGTTCTCTATGCAGTTCTTCATGTCTGTATAGCCCTCATTTTGTAATTTGGACTTTGGAGTAATATATCAAAGAGCAGACTGGATGTCAAATTGCTTGAATAGATACCTGAAGAATCGTGATGGACATCTGTCTCAAGTTTTGCCCTGCTCTCTATTGTACTCCGCACTGTCATGTTCATTCATTTCACGAGGATTACTTAACTAACAACCAAACAACTACACTACCCATTAAGGAACAATGGTCATTGATCACGATCTAGTCGAGTCCCATTATTGAGTACCACGCACGCTCTATCAGTCCAGTACATCTTGCAACACTTCTTTTTTGTTGGAAGCAAAACTAGCAAACAGAAATGGATCAGACTGTCATAGATTTCACTGAGTAGATCATGCAACACGCATATTTGCAAATTGCCTTATTTCGCAATTTACCAGTCATCAAAGCTCCTCCGAGCAGGGCTTCACGAATCACCATGCATGGTAATCTTACTTAGGAATCTAAAATGCATTTCAGAAAGCATCAATTACCCATCAGATTTCTTCTGAAAACTGAGAAACACACTGATAGTAATCCTGAGGATGCAAGTTCTCATGAACCATTCCCTAGCCTGAACATGGCCTAAACCTAAATTTCTGGCTCTATAGGTAATATCATTGAACAACAGTATAGAATATGCACCATTAAATCTTGTGTTAGAGTGAAGCAGTTAAGGTTAAGAAAAGGATCAAACCTCTTAACGCTAAGATAGGAGCCAAAACCAGGCTAGATATTCAAGTCAGGGTCAGGACTTCGCACAAATACCAACCTGATGCAGTTCTTCCTTCCAACTATTTCTTCTTTCTTGAACACAGCCCAAAGATTATTCAGTACACGGTGCAGAACTATTCAAGGGAGGTTAAGCTGTAATGTAGTGAATCTCACTATTCCTCCAAAAATACTCACTGCAAATCCGAACTCCACTTTGTAACCGGAGTCAAAATCCGGCACAGCTAATAACTAACAGCAAATATTATTGGCCCCAAGTAGATCCATGGGTGTGGTACTAGACTAATTAATGGTCCTAGGTTAAAACCACCAGGGCACGTACGGAAAAGTTAGGCAACTGCTTTGGAGACATCCAGCAGGAAATTTCCAAGTTAAACACCACACCTGCAATGAGAAAAAATATCACATTAGGGCATAATCATCATACCAATACAGTAACTCAATAGACAGCCTGAAATTAGAACATCACTGACTGTTTAACGAGAATGATGGCAAACACTATAATAGAGATTTGACCACGCCAGTCGCTGCTAGCAAGTATAAGAGAATGGGAGTAGTGCATGAAGGGCAGTCAAAGCTTCTAAGCACAGGAGGTCTAGGGAAGGCAAACATCGTTGAGGAACTCTTGATTGGATTAAAGGAAGGGATAGATCAAGCACTGCACCACAATATTCAAATACAAGATATATGGTGCAATAACAAAGAAGTTCGTGATCTACTCATGCCACTTAATCACAGCAAGTGGCCGATATCTCATGTCCCAATTTTGATAAACATAGTAACTCACATTAAGGATGCAAACCTTAATAATTTTTGTGATACCATACTCCACCAGTGGCTCATGTATTTAGCATTTCAGTCATCTATAGACTTTAACAGGTCATATGTAATAGACCCTACTACCTTATGTATCTGTCATCTTAATTAACAAAGATCTTGTTTATCAAAAAAAATAGTATAAGAGAATGGTGCTATAAGGGAAAACCGTATCTTACAAGACATTGACTCCTATGACAAAAGATTTCAAAAGAGCCAGACCAAGGCTTTTTGAGACACAATTAATATGGTATTACTACAGGCCTAACACTCAACAGAAACTGTTTCTGCCATGCATGCCAACAACATTATTCTAATTAGAATACATGTTTCTAATGAATGCTAAACCAAATCACATTGTAGTATGTCTACGAGCACAATGGTTGCTACATATCCTAGATGAGAAGGGAATATTCAATCTCAAGTATTTCTATTACATTTTCTAATCGATTCACTTTGACATTCAACAGGCTGAGCAAGCTGAAAGAATGCTTCAGCAGCTAGCCACCTCCTTAACAACCCCCCCAAATCCCAAAAAAAGGCCCCCTGGCATTGATCTCAGACTGATTAATTCCTCTCACTGATTAATTCCCTTGAAACTCCCAGCATAACCTACACACGACCACAACTTTTTACCTGAGTCTTCTCTCCAGAGCCACCTTGAGTACAATAGTAAAATATTTGGTTCCACATTGAATATAACAACGACAAAGCTATGCCCCAGTTCAGATTATACCAAAGAATTGGGGAAGGCTGGGCACCTAGCAAGGCAGGCTAGCCATTTTCCTTTGCTCACCCAAACCCCTGCAAAATTAAGACACTCTGCCAAGCCTGAACTCCCATTAACACATGCTGATTGCTTGAGTAAATCAAGCAGCAAACCTGACCCTCACCATACAATTTTACTGGTAAATTCCATAGAGTTCAAAAACTCTTCCTCCAACAGTTTGCATAAAGCACCTGGGCAGGTGCTTGTGATTAGCTTTTGAACTTGCACGTAACATCTGAAGAAGAGCAAGACCTGCTTAATTTGCAAGTATTAGCTAGAAAAATATAGAAATTTGAGCAAGTATGCATCTTACAAGAGGAGTTTTCCAATAATATCTCCTTGGTCTCACCATTCTAACAACTAGATGACCAATCCATGATACTTCAGCATGAAATCCTTTGTAGCACTGTCTACTGCCCCCTTACTGCTCCCAGGGTCCCAACATCTGATGAACAACATTAGAAAATACATTAGCTGGAATGTCAAACCAACTGGACGAGACTGGCCCAGATGCTGAGAAACCAGCTTGAAACAAGTAATGGTAATAAACAGCTTGCTGAGAATGTGGATATTTCATCTACAATTAGTAATGGTACTACCTCCAGTAATTTTTCAGCAGAGGCTACAAATACTACTATAACAGAACTATGCACCTCATTGTTACCTTATGTGAATGATTCTTCAATGGAGTTGCAGTATCAAATTCCCTAAATTCAGAAGCTGCAAGCAAAATAACAAATGGCAATTTTTCCCACGACTATCCAGTAAAACAAGGAGCCTGCAGGTGCTAAACCTACCAGCCGATAGAAGTTTGCATGTTGCATAATCTTTCATTCAGAATAAAACATAACAGGGAAGCAGCAGACATTAGTGAGTTACATGACAACAAGATGATTATCAGTTTATCACTGTACCGAAAGTGTGAACCTACACAGCTCAATGAGTATCAGTTTTACACTAAACCGAAATATAGAATTACAATATCAATGTTAAAGAGTTTGGAATCACCAATCATTTCCTGTTGCACACCACATGATAGAAGTAATGTTGAAAAGGTCTATCAGCGAAGAAAATATTCAAGCAGAACTGAACTTTTCTGAACATCCAATTGAGGAAGGAAAGAATTCAATGTGCCTAACTGGCACCATAAAGGGAATACAAATAAAATATTTATACATCATTTATAAGAACTAGGAAGCAGGGAAGTACTGCAGCAATGCAATGAAACACAAGCTTCCTGCTATTTGCTTAGACTTAAATAAAATACCAAGGTTAAATTTCACTTCTATATTAATAAAGTCAGGGCAAACCAAATAAGGACAGGGGAACAGAGAGAGGGAGATGGTGCAACAACAATCTCATTGAAAGAAACTTTTCATAACATCATCAACCACTAACAATGATCAAAACATGACCTGTGAACATGCCTTCTACCAAGCGATCATTATTCAGGACTATACAAACTTTATGACAATAAGATTTCATCATCCCCTTTGGACCTGATAGATCATGGATGTTACTGGAAGAACACTTCCATACTCTTGAAGGTGTTAGTAGTAGCTGATATCAGACTTTGAACAATTAATAATTGCACACATCAAAATTTCTCCAGGTGAGGTGTCACAATGAGCAATTTAGCTTCAGAATGAGGGGGTTCGTAGCTTCCCAATCAGATGAAGTATGCACTGGCACCCAGATGTGAGCAGTATCTTCAATATAAAATCTGGAGGCACCAAAAGAAAAGCTGGGGAGATCATGAAACTGTTCGACCATAGCATATGGATGCAATATATAGATTCTTAGCCCATTTTTCCTGCAACCGGCCAACATGTAACAATTTCAGTCTCAAAAATAAAGATTTTGAAAATGGTGTATTTTACTTGTTATTTATTAATTTTGAGCAGTAGGGACTAGGAATTAACAAAAATGAAAAAGCAACCTTAACATGAGTACTAGGAAAAGCAGATGTTCGAAGAGTCTCCTGCGTTTCATCTCCTGGTTTTCTTCTAGGCACACTAAGAACAAAGGCAGCTTGGTCCCATGTTGCTGCTGTAGCAGTGATGCGATAGCCATTATCCCATCTCCGATGGATACCTTCACTGGGGTACAGAAAATCTAATTCAACAACCTGGAAAAATATGACCAGTGAGAGCAACTTGTCAAGCATCATTATGGAACCAGACGTAGCACCATATTGCAATATAGAAATGATAAAGAAAAACCTGATCTGAAAATCCTGCACTACGCGACATTACAACTCCCCATCTACTTCCTGCTGTCGCCATGGAGGTAACGTAGAAACCCTCCCTCCACTTTTTGTTGATCCACTTGAATGGAAATGAATCACTTACTTTGTATGACTGCTGTGCATACTGCGTACCTAGAACCAATGAATAAAAAGCACCTCAGAGATCTGACAATAAAAAGCAAAAACTTGAGTTACGCAAATTAAAAGGATACTTACCTTTAGACATTACAACCAATGAGCTTCCATTGTTAGCTCCAGCTATTGAACTAATATAGTAGCTCTTCTCCCACTGCTCCATTATCCATTCCTGCGAATTAAGCAACCATATACAAACATAACATATGAGCAGCTTCACTAGTATGTACCCACAGAAGTACCGAGTGTTGAATTCAGCAAGCAACAAAAAAGTAAAAACAAAATGGCAACCCTATGGCAATTGCCTGAGGTAACAAGAAAACACAGGCAGTTACTTACTTTGTTAAGAAATAAAGGTGATAATTGATAAACTTGAGCAGTGAAACCAGTTCCCGCATCCATAATAAGGGCCCACAGATTTGAACAAGATGCCACACTGCTAATAAATAGACCATCTTCGTTTCCTTTCTCAATATGTTGGTCAAGCCTTGCATCTGCAACATTATAATGATACCTAGAAATATCCAATGCTCCATGAGTTACCAGCTTACCACTCTGTTATCATACCGAAAATTTAACATTTTGTGTTATCCAAGCAAAAGTACCTTTGCTTCATAGGCCGGCGAGCATTATAGACACTAATCCATTGGGTTGCAGGCATTCCCATTCTGACCTTTTTCTTAGGCTGCTCATCTTCCTCATCCTCCATGGTCAACCGACCTCTCTTGTGGCCAACCTGATAGATAAGCTTTACAACATGAAATCATACATTAGATGTATTCCAAGTGGTCAACAGTCAAATCAATAAAAGTAAGCTGTGGCACAACAGGAAGTACCTTCTGTGCTCCATCAGTGTTAATTGGTCTGATATCAGGATTTGGACCAACAATTCCATCAAATAGTGATATGTATTTTGCATAGTTTGGTTCCTCATCAAATTTCAAATTCACTACATATTCGACAAACTGTCTGAAAGGTTGTGGACAAAAGCAACACAGAGTTTCTGGAGCTGTTGCCATCTTCTTTTTGCATACAAGGAAGCCTTTATTTTCCCCCTATATTGAAGACCAACAAAGCTGAGAAATAATTTCTACAAGAGAAAATTGAAATTAATGTAGACTTTGGGAAGGGGATACCTGGTAACCTTGCCAAGGTAGGCGACCACGAAGAAGAAAAATTAAAGTGTATGCTAGAGATTCCAAATCATCTCTCCTGCTTCCAGTTCTTCCAAGATGAGCATGCACACTGGCATAACGCACAGTGCCCCTGAAAAGCCGAAAGGTTGATGAGCCAAATGGCATCTACACTGACAAGGCAAACCCGGTGCAAAGGCTTCCGCATCTGCCCGCCACTGCCAGGGGGGGGGGGTTGGCAATTTTCATTTGCAGCCTTACCCAGCAATTTTTGCTGAGAGGCTGGTCCAATGTCTTAACCTCAAAATAACATTGTGCCAAATGACAACTAATTATCATTTTTTTTTAACGTCTCATATAATAAAGCAAAAAGCAGGATCACCAAAATACTCGTGATAATACCTGAAAACATCAGGCCGCTGATCATATTCAACATGCTGACCACTTGTGTCTCGCCACCTAGTGGCTGCAAGGATATATAATAATAAGAAACTCGGCATTCTCAATCATGCAGAATTAGAACAATACAAATTGAGAATAAGCTGAACTAACCCAAACCAAGATCAACAAGGAACAGTTTTTTCTCATCGGAAGTCCCTGGGGTACCGAGCAAGAAGTTTTCGGGCTTCACATCCCCATGAACATACCTGCCAAATTGAGGTAATCTTAATGATATTTTATGAGGCATGCACTTCAAACAAACAAATGCTGGCTTGGACATCAATTATGCAAAAGGGAAAGTTAATTGGAAAGCCGTGTGAGTTCACCCCAAAAAACCTCACCCTTTAGAATGCATCTTTTCCAGAATTGAAATTGCTTCAATCGCAATGCAAGCAACCATCTCAATAGACATTCTACAGTTAGCAAGTTGAAATAAAAAATTAGAGAAAATAGGTCATCTTATTACTTTATAAGGACAAAATACTATGCATCTCAAGAAACCTACGTGTGGGAATTGTTATTCCAAACATCCCATAAACTTGGTCCCAGCATATCCATTACCTGTATGGATTTAAAAAATATTAGCACCATCTTGAAACCACCCATATAAGGCATCATCAAATGAGGATCAAAATGTAACTGTGAGTAAAAACATACCATGACATAATAGTCACCTTGGCGACCCTTGTAATGGACTCTTGGCACACCATGACTGCCGCCAAGAGTGCTGCCATCCAATAAAGAAGGTAAGTATACTTTGTCGCATGCTTGACTAGATACAACACTATTTACATAATATCCAGGAAGAACTAAATCACAGAGTAAGGAGAATGTAAAAAGTCATACTTGTAAACCTGCCACTCATAAGGTGGGCCATAATTACACCCCTTGCTACTTCTATGCTCAAATTTTAAGGCAACCTACAGTACAGAATTCACAGAACACATTAAAAGACGAGATCCAATGAATTTCACTAAATTAAGCAATCCAACAGCACAGAGTAAATGCCACACCTCATTGGCTGCAGGGCCAGTAGTAGCAATTGTAGCAGACATACGGCGTCCAACATACACTTGTCCAAAACCTCCCTTGCCCAGCTTTCTATCGATTTTATACACAGGCGAATTACCTACCTGGACCTGTAGCAGAGGAATCATAGAACGGAAGTATAATTGAATGTAATAAAGAGACCACTGGAAAGTTCTTTCCTCTTTTAACTGCATTCTTTCTCTTAACTCATGACCACAATTAGTTCCACAATTCACAGAAGATTCATCTCACCACAGCAAAAGGACACTTGACTGGAGATTCGGGGGAAAGAAAGTGAAATAGAAGAAGAAATGAAGACGATCAAAAATATTTACATTAGTATCTGAGGAGGTGAGATGGAAAAGAAATGTCCCTAATGGAATGGAAAGGCAGCAAATCCGAATGGTAGAACTCCCAAAGCGGTCTAAAGAGTAGAATGCATAGCCTGCATACCACTTTCCGGTTTCCAACTGGACCAACATTCGCCACTTACTATGATAAATCATCTGATGCTTCACTCCCCATAAGGGAGAAGCAGTGAAAAAGGGTCTTCAGCAATACTAAAACTATATGTCTAAATAGAGACACTGGCCTATAAGGATCCCCGCAATAAGTTCTCAATCTCTCAGATTACCAGAGTTTTTTTTTTTTTTTTTTTTTTTCAATTCACCAGATAAAATTTTTGGTCTCCCCTAACATCAGGAAAAACGATAAAATCCAGTTAATTTAATTTTTCAAGAACAAAATTTGAACACCGCAATCTCCGACGAATCACTCCCCTAAAAACCCAAAAGGCACAAGGCAATAACCAAAAAGAGAAACAAAAAGGAGAGAAAAATTCCAAACCTTTTCAGGAAGGGGAGCAGTGCTTCCTTCATCTTCCGCACCGGGAGCCTTATCGGCGCTCCTCCCCCCGCTTTCGTAATCATCCATCTGCTTCTCTCCAACCTCCTCCCCACCAACCCCAACCAATCCACCAAAAGCAGCCCCGACTCCTCTTCCAACACCACCTTCCTCTAGAATCCTTGCTTCCTCCTTAGCTTGTTGAGACGTCGTCGGAACAGAACCTCTTACGATGTTCTCATCGACCGGTTGCTTGTTCTTTGCTGTTCGTCTTCTTCTCGTCTTTGGAATCACTTTTTCCTCTCCGATCGGCTTCGGCTGTGCTGCCCGGCCCCTGCGGACTCCACTGCGCAGTTCCGGCATCGTTCATCCATCAAATCTCATTCCTGAAATCCCTTAGCTGTTCCTACAAAACTCTTGTCTCACGAACTCATTCACGAATAACAGAGTCGGTCCGACTAGTAGAAAAGAAATAGATCAAAACTATCAAAATACCAAAGATGAGAGAGAGAGAGAAAAAAAAGGGATTGAAAAATCAAACTTTCTGCAACAGAGTTAGAGAAGGGAGAAGTTAAGGTAACCGAAGAAACAAGGAATGATCGAAAGATATACGAGATCGATTCACAGAAGATTAGGGTTTCGATGATATGATTTTGGGGATCTGTGGAGGTAACGCTTCCACTACATTGAGAGAAATATGAGCGTGAAATTGCTTATTGAGGCAATCGGTGTAAGCGTAAATTGCTTTATTTTTCTAAATCTTCACAGACAGAAGAGAGATGTCTATATATATGTGTGTGAAATATAACCTCATAGATGTATCCCAGCCTTGAATATAAGGTAATGGACGGTCCGATTTGACTTCCAATCATGTGAGTTTTTGTTTTTTCTTTTTCTTGTGAAGGAAAATTCTCTCCATTTTAATAAAAGTAAGGAATAAAGAAAGCTAACGATAAAACCGATTATTTTACAAAATAGTCCTCCATATTTTGATAAATTGACAAATCTATTCTCCCTTCAGATACGAATTTTGTTTGTTGGGCTTGGGCTTGGGCTTCGGTTTGGCCTGATAACGTGGGACCTGGATGCCCTTCAGAGGAGTGGGCCACCATTGGACGGTCTGAGTCACTCTAGCGCAGCGGACAACACATGGGGTACCTCAGTATTTGGTCGATTTTTAATATTTGCAGCCTAACATCGGTTTTAAAACATGGGCTTTTACATGCACCCCTCGTTTTCGCAGCGAAATATGCGGAACCCCCTCACTTTGCAAATCTTATTAAAAAAGTCCCCCACTGTAATTCAAGATATTTTTTTGTTTGTTAATAGTACCAAAGTGCCTCTGATGTGTCAAAGTTACTAAAATACCCCAGACATTTTGTATTATTTTCAAAGTTTATCACGCATATATAAGTGGGTTTGGTTCTCTCACAAAAGGGTTTCTCAAGTGTTGAGGCGATTCATGAAGACCACCATCAAACATATGCGTTGCCTACACCGATAGTATCGCCTCCATACCTTGCAAGTCTTTAGATTTTCATCTACTGAATATTTTAGACTTCTTAGTCTTGGTTATAGGTGCTCGGATGTTTTGTTTTCAAGGTACTCATGGGTTTTTTTTTTTTTTTTGAAATGTTTTGTTTTCAAAGTATTCATAGGTTTTCTTTTTTTTTTTTTTTTTTTTTGGGGGGGGGAGGGGGGTGTTCAACAACTCTTTGTCAATTGACAAATCATATTAGTATGCAAAGACTACGTTATTTAGTGGATTTGTGTTATTAGCAAATCTTACGCGTAAACGCATGATGTAAAATCAAACTAAGAAGGTGTTCCACATTCTCCTCCTCCGATTCAACAGTAATGCCAAAAGAGAGGTTGTCGATGGTCGGTGGTCGGTGGTGGTAGTGATGAGTGGTTGTCTGTGATGAAAGTGAAAAGAGGGGGTTGTGTGGAGTGAAGGAAGAAGAAGCAGTTGGCTTACCCTTTAAAATGATTTGATCGGCTTTTTGTTCGGAAATTGAAGAAGATGGGCAAACATAATAGAATTGAGGGTAGAAAAGGAATTTCACATTACCTTTTAAATTTTAATTTTTAATGGAGGGTGAATTGGTAATCTCCCCTCATTCGGGGGTGGGGGGACGGGGAGGTTTGCTGCAAAATCGTAGTTGTGGGAGGGCATGTAAAAAACTTTTAGTTTGAATGTGACTTTTTGTTAAATGTCCATTATTCGAATGTAAAGTTTTTGAAAGTGTTCATTTTTTCTTAAGGCATGTGTCCCACGTTTAACATGGGACAATTTTTTTTTTTGTAAGAAAATCATTTTTATTGAGCAACATGCAGAATCGAGGAGAAAGAGCAAAAGCTCTCTCAACCGAGGAGTGGAAATGGGCCAACAGTCACGCCCGAAGTGACTAGGCCCTCTGGGCTAGGAAGTCCGCAACTAAGTTGATATTCCTAGAAATAAGAGAAAAAGTACAATGAGAGAAAATGTTCTTCAGGTGGAGAGTATCAGAAATGATGGAATCTACCAAGAGGGCCGTGGACTTGTTAGCTGATGAAGGAGGTGTATGAGTTCTTCTTAGTCCGATTCCACCATAACATTTTGAATATCTTCACTTAAATCATATAGGAGAGAAGATCTAAGTGCAAGAGCCTCCCCTGGAGAGTCCAAACACCCGGTGTGGGTTCCGAAATAGCAAAGCTAATAATGCCCATGTGATCTCGAATAACTAGGCCCAAGCTCAAAAGCTGTTTTTTGACAACAAAGGAAGCATCGCAGTTGATCTTAAAAAAGCCTGTACTCAGTGGATACCATATGGGCTCCGCTGCTTGTGACACATTGGTTTGAGGAGCTGAGATCTAGAACCCCTTGAGTCTTTGTTTAGTACTGAATGGAAGATACTGTGAGTAACCATAACCAAATGTGACCCATGGATCCTAATTGATCCACGTTGTCATCTTCTATAGTAAACCAATAAAATCCATCCTGATGGATAGGGAGTAGGGACCACATGTTAAATGTGGGACATGTGCCTAAATATGCGAAGTCTATCCTTGTGTGTTATCCGATTTCTTGTTTTTTGAGTGAAACTTGAATTTATCCAAAATAGTAGATAGAGCTCAAGACATCTTGTTTACGAGCATCCATGAGCCAAGGAGTGGTAAAGGGGGATGCTAGTCTATTCTGGTAAAGACTGCCCCAATTTTGCTTAGAGAGCTAACTATCAAATTTGCAATCTTAGCGAAACACTGAATTTGTTATCTCATATCTGCTTTTCGTGAAAAAAGACCAATTGAAGTGGAGGCTATATAAATACATGAAAGTACAATACTCTACGTTAAGTTTATCAAATTTTGGATGTCCTTTACAATCCTAGTAATCGCTAGCAGGGGCATGCATCGAGGGTTTTCCGAGGTTTGGTAGATTGTGAAATTTACTATATGATTTGCACCCTGGGTCAAAATTGTTTTTCTGTAAAATAATTACCGCCAGTCCAATACCCCTATGACCTAGAGTATACAAATTATATATACAAGCTAGAGTTCAAAAGAAAAAGAAACTATTTTATTATAAAAAAAAAAAATTTATTCAATGAATTTTTTTATCAAAAAATCTAGATTGTTTGCCGTAATAAAGTATTTAGTATGGTTTAATTGCATATTAAGTCCTGCAGTATATCATAATTGCATCTTTTGTAATGTCATTGACCTTTTCAGCTACACTTCCAAGGACTAAAAAAATTATTAAAAACAGAGGTATGGTAATTCATAATCCTTTTGTTTTATATGTCAATATTTAACTTAATTGAAATTTAGTGCATGTACGGAGGGTTTGCCTAGGTTATGGATTATGTATTTTGAAGATAGAAGTTTCTTAATCATAAAGCAAATAATCTAGATATGAAATTGGTGAACTAGATGAATAATTTAAAAATGCATGCAAACTTTAATTGCCACAAATTGTAAAGTATATTATAGAAAGATTTTGATATCTTGATAAATGCATTTAAAACAATTGACATTTTCAGAACATTCCTTATATGGGTAACAAAGATGAATTTATAACCATATCCAAATTAAAAAAATTAAAAAAAAATGGTAAAGAAAGGTTTTCGGAGAATAATTTGAAATTGACTTATTATCATGTCATTATCAATAATTCTCACACGTCTTTTCATTAAACATACAAATGAAACGATTGGATCTGTTGTAGTGAAAAGGAAATATATGTTATATAATTAATAAAGAAAAATTAAAGTTATAAAATATAGGTGCATTTGTTATAAGCAAGACAGTGAATGGAAAGTTGTTTCCATCTTCTCCTTTGTGGTCCTTTTTCAGTTTTCACCATTGTTTAACACAACTTATGGTATTATTTTCTTTCTTTTTCCTTTTTTTTCTTGCTTTTTTCTTCTTCTTATTCTTTTTTCCTCCCATTTTTTAAACTACTGATCCTTTGATAACCCACTAAATATTTCTGTTATGAGAAATACCATAAATGATTCTAACTGCTTCGGAAAGCAAAAATCTTTTTTTAATCGTTTGATAAAATTAGCCTTTAGAAGTAGAAAACAATATCAACCGACAATTTATTGTAGTAACTGTCGGTCGAGAAGATAAAGAACAAAAACTCTTTCGTAAAAACAAGGACCAGGATTTCATTGGATATAAAGAAGATAAAGATGAATTTCGGACCACGGAGACCAAGAGGATGAAGAACCAACCGATCCCTGCCATTAATGGTTAAAGAAGTGACTGATGAAAGAGGGAGAACTTAAAATTTGTATAGGCCCCAAGGAACTTCCTTTGTTTTCTACCTACCTTTTTTTGGTAGAAAACAGATTCATACGGATAGTAAGGCTAAGGCATCAGAGCAAATGTACCTAAACCAAGGAGGCCACACAATTATTTGCCACCCCTAAAAACTTACCTGTGACTTGGTTGATAAGTTCTTGGGCTGAACTTATGTAAAATAAAGCTGTAAATGGACCTCTGTTTTCCTTATCAATGAGCTTGAAACCACCATCAGACTATAAGCAAATTTGAATAAACATAGTAAAATAGAAATAAAAAATTATATGATAAAATCAGATAAGGAAGCTTATCATCCGTGTAAATCTTTGTTTGATAAGTAAATCATCTATCTTAATGGGTCCTTCATGGTGCACATCTAAAAGTCTAGGAAAGTAACACCAGAGTATTTTCTCTCTCTTTTTTTTTTTGGTAAAGACACCAAAGTACTTATTCATGGTATAAAAAATCAATCCAATTGCTTGCCATAATGTTTTGATGAGTATATACATAAACATTGACACAGGTATATATATCCAAGTGATCTCAGTACAACATTTAGATACCAATGATATGTCACCATCCCCACCCTCCCCACTGCGCGGGGGGGGGGGTGGAATTACTCATGCTTGATGTAGAAGAGAAGTGCAGAGAGAGTAATTTTGTTGTATCCCTGGCTCCCTGCAAGCAATCAGAAGTTGTGGGTAACTCCAAAAAGCCTGCACCATCTGAAGTCTCATGGCAAGATTGGGTTGGTAAGTCCCATAGACTCCGCAACTTCTCTGCTGTTAAAACTGTCAGCTTGCTCCTACAGGTCAGGCAAAATATCAGAGATGGTTGATAATAACCAAATTGCAGATGGTTGGTTTAGTAGGGTTTGAATTAGTTTCATAATCATTGTCGGTGAAGACGAAAAAAGTATTCAAACTATTTTTGTTTTTGTCTCAACACCTTTCTTTTTACTTTACTTCTGTCCAGACAGGAAATATTGCTATTCGTCAAATAAACGAATGCATTTCCCTATTGATTATCAGGCATCAAGTGATCATTTTAAGTAGATTCAGAATCATTCAGCCACAGAGTGAAGTGTTTCTTTAACTCAACAGTGCTTTAAGATCGACATCCTGTAATAAATTTGGGAACAAGCAAACATACCTGAAGGCGATGCAGCAAATACATCAGGAAGAGATGTACAAATACCTGCAAATGAGTTTTGTTCAGTCATTAAGCATTTACAAGCTTCTCATATAATATTACTAGCAACAAATTCTAAATAGATTTCTGTGATCAGTTTTTACAAGATAGAACAGTAGGAACACTCGAGCAAAAGGGTATCGCCAGAGAAATTTAGTAGCCCGTACAGCCCCTGAATCGAATAGCTTTACTGCTTTTTGAAACTACAAGAAATAATTTTAACCGTGAGACTATCAAAAAAAAAAAAATGAATAAAAGGGTGCAAGAGATACAAAGAAGATGGCTCCCCGCGCAGGCGGTTGGGGGGGGGGACAAAAGGAGTTAAGGCTTTGGCACACCTGTAAGCTTGCCCCAACCATATGTCGGTGATGCAAAGGAAGAGGCCTGCAGGTTTTATTCCATGAAAAAAGTGACTATTTGCTGAAAAAAAGTGTGAGATGATTTATTTTGAGAGACAACAAGAAACACTGGTACACATCTTCATTGTTTGTCTACCACACCACAATTTGGAATTTCGATAGAAGTAGAAGCTTAGGTAAGATAATCTACAGCATAAAAGAATATCCCATTAATTTCTAGAGCTTAAGCAGTAAGGATGTCTCAAACCACCTGAATTGTATATTAACTTTGAGCTTACAAAACATCCCAAATAAATCATATCTTGGTGACCAGCAATTTTGGAGCATGTTGGATAAACAAAATAGCACATTGAACAAGAAACAAATGATATCTCATTTCAGTGAAAACTATCCTAAACTTTTGAGGGAGGATGGAGACAATGAAAACTGATGTGAGAGGACGTTACATACTCAAGTGTTTTCAAGTCAGTGTCTTCTACCCAGGTTGATGATGCACGTCGGGAGATCCTACTTCTTTCTGCTTCAACCTGTTTGAGTGAAATAGTAAATTCTATATACAAGAAACAGCGACATAAATAGAAACATTGTTTTAGATGGATCAAAAATAAAACAAGTGGGCATCGTAAGCTAGCCAAAAGACAGACTTGCACTTCTTGAAGACGCTTTATTTCTTTCTCCAATTGGAACTCTGCTGCAGCCTTTTCACTAGCCATGGTTTCAAGTTGCGTTTGCTTGTAGTACTGAGTCATAGTTTTCCAATTCCACAATGTGAGCCAGCAGAACTCACCAATAAAAACATTTATTTATGAATGATCGAAGAAATTCTGAAGCCTGACATACCAATAGATCAGTTAGTTCACGATATCTTTTCTCGAGTTCCATGTGCTCCTGGCAAATCATTAGCAAGAAAGAGGAATCCAATTAATATAGCTTTACATGAGCCTGTATGTAATATACCGGAAATCTTAATTTTGGCATACCAACAGATCAGAAGGTGACAGTGTCTGCAACTTAGTCATTTTTTTTAATAATTAAAGGACATGTAACTGTAAAATGTGGACCAAATATATTGATAGGCTACATTAATAGGCTAACCAATAAAGAAATGCTTTCTTTTTCACCTTAACAGAAACTCAACAAAAAATAAAAATGTATAACGTTGGTTTACTGCTAAGTAGAGGGTTTGATGCCTGAGCCAGCACTTGCGCAGTTGGAGTAAAAAAGAAAATATTGGATTCACACATTTGATCCTAACTGAACAAGCCGGCCCATGTATGGGTCAGTCGATTTTCCAGGCATGGGAATATCTAAATTTTGACCCGGACCCATTGCAGCAGTCTTGAATTGCACTACATTGTATGTCTCATCTCAATAAGATGACATCAGTAAGAAAGTCAAAACCCAGAGAATGTAGAGCATTTGTTAACCAAAGAAACTGCAGACCTGCCGGGAATAATGCTCAGCATCCCTTTTCATGGCTGCAATTTCCACTCTCATTTTTTGAACCTCAGCCTGCAGAAGAAAAATGAGTAGACATAGAAACAAGCTCAAATTGTTGTTCATAAACACTTCAAATGTAGCAGAAAAACAAAATACAAATGGGTTGCCACCAAACATCATACAAAAACAGAGTAAGCAACATGAAAGTGTCTATTATAAAGGACCAAAAAACATAGATCAAAGGATCTAGTAGCAATTATTTAAAGCTATGGCAAGGCCTGCAACTGGTCTACTATGATTTAATATCAGCTCACTACTTGTTTGAATGCAGTATCTTCCCATATATATATATATATTGGTGAATAACAATAAATATTAAAACAAGAAAGGGAATGTACAAAGGACCCGCCATCAAGAGGGAGATGGCAGATAGAGTCAAGACCTCAGGTAATAACAATGAGCCTATTCCTTGGGGAGTCCGCAACAAGGGAGGTGGGGGGAAGACAAGAGCCTAGAGGAAACATCAAAGTAGATGGCTTTCCAATCATATCCAAAGGGCGAGATTTGGAAGTCCATCTCCTAAGGTTACGCTCCACCAAAGGTGGTGGATGGTGGCACAAAAAACTAGCTTACCAACCTGATCACAAATAGTTTAGCCTAAGTAAGTACACAATATCCAAGACCAATCTCGAACAAAACCATGAGAGCGACGCGAATGAGGCCAAATGGAGGTAAGGGCTTTCTCCCAAAGGGAACTAACAAGGTGGCAAAAACAAGGTCCTCTAAACCATTCCAACACAGTATACAGTTAGGGTTGGCTGGGATATGGCGGCTAATGAGGAAACTTTGGGTGGGGAGACAAAGATTTAGGGCTCTCCAGAGGGTAACAGAGTGACGGAGAATGTGCCCTTTAAACCAAACCAGGGGGCCCAAGGACAAGGAGGGGAGCAGGAGCAGAAAAGGTTCCAAGCAGAGGAGGTTCTAGAAGGGGAGGGGAGCCAAATGGTGATGTCTTGGGGAATATCCAAGACAGGGGGAAAGGAGGACTAAGCTTGTGTGAGACAAGGGTGAGAATGGGGACACCAAGAGCCATAAGAGATGAAGGTGGAAGGGGGGGGGGTAGATTTGGGAATACAAGACTCCTACACCAAACGGGGACCGATGAAGAGAATGTCCATCGGATGCCACAAGTCAAAAGCCAGAAGGAGATGGAGGAATCAATGGAGATGTGGGTGGAAATGGCAAATAGGGTGATAGGCTGCAAGATGAGAATCTTGCTCCAAACCCAAGAAGGGTTGGAAGGGGTGGGGCAGACCAAATCAACTAAGATTTAAGGAGGTAGGAATAGACCCAGTTGACCCAAATGGAATCATGCTTGGAAGCAATCTTCTAGATAAGCTTAAGTAGGCAAGCCACATTGACATCACGAACGCGACAGATACCCAGACCACCCTCGGATTTGGGCCGGAAAATGTTTGCCTAGCTGATAGGGTGAAGGAAATAGGAAGATTCTTAGTCTTTCCAAATGAAGGCGCAGAAGAGAATTTCCATAGAGCGGATTATGGATTTAGGAATGGGGAAGATACCATACCAATAGAGATAGGAAGACTGAAGGACCGATCAGATGAGTTCCACCCTACTCACGTAAAAAGAAGCTTGCCTTTCCAAAGTTGGAGTTTCTTACGGATGTGGTCAAGCATCAAGGTGCAATGGTGGTAGGTGAGTCTGGCCAGGATGAGGGGGACACCTAGGTAGACAACAAGAAAGAAACCTAGCTTGAAATTGGTGAGCTGATGGAGAGTGTCACGAACCAAGTCGAGACACCCTGAAAGGAAGATAGAAGATTTGTCAAGGTTCACCTTAAGGCCTGAGAGTGATTCAAAGTAAAAAGGATCTGAAAGGATGGACAAAATGGAAGAGTGGGAGGCTTTAGAAAAGATCATAAGATCATCCGCAAAGGCTAGATGAGTGAGGTTGAAGGCTTTGCATTTGGAAAATGGGGGAGATGAGGAGCTGACCAATTTTGGATTGGAGGATCTGAGAGAGAACCTCCAGAGAAAGAAAGAAGAGGAAGGGGGACAAGGGGCACCCTTGGAGGATTCCAACACTGGAGGGAAAGTAACTAGCAGAGGAGCCGTTGGTAATAATGGAGAAATGAGGAGAGGAGGCACAGACTTCAATCTAGTGGACAAAAGCAAAGGGAAGCTATAGCAGAGAGGACCTCACAAGTAAAGTACTAGCAAATGGAATCTAAGGCTTTATGGAGGTCAACTTTGAGGAGGACAACAGGGGAATGGGAGGCTCTATCAAACCCCATACAATCTCCGCACAAATGAGGATATTATCCGCAATACTACGACCCGAGATAAAGGCATGTTGGTTAGGGCTCATTGCGGAGGACTAAAATCTTGGAAATGAATCTGTAAAGGAGATTACAAAGAGAGATGGGACAAAAATCCGTAGAGCGAGACCCCAAGAAGATTTGGGGATCAGGCAAAAGAAGGTTTGGTTGATAAAGGCAAGTTGACAAGGATTGAAGAAGAAACTGCGGACTGCACAGACAAGATCGTCATTCAAAAGATCCTAGTCGGCAAGGGAGAAACCCATACTAAAGTTGTTAGGCCCTGGGGCCCGGTTAGCTTTGTGGGAGTGGATGGCTCAAAGGATCTCCTCAGTGGAGGGGATAGCTCAAAGGGAATCAACGGAATAAGGGTCAATAAACTTGTTAAGGAGGGAGGGAGGAAGCTGAGAATGAGGAGGAAGGGAAGGAGGGGCAAGAAGGCCCGAGAAAAAGATCACCTCATACTTGATACTAGGAGGGTCAGAGATCCATGTGCCATCACTAACGAGAAGGATGGGGATGGAATTGAAGTTGTGGCGAGCTTTAAGAGACCTATGGAAGAATGTAGTGTTGGAGTCTCCAAGCTCAAGCCATTTGATCCTCAATTTCTAATGGAGAAAGCTTTCTTTTTGGGAGCTAAAGGAGAAAAGCTCCAAGGAGAGGGACTTCTCATCATTGGCAAGAGAGGGGTTGAGAGGGTTAGCTTGGAGGAGTGATTGGACCTTAAGAGATCGGAGCGGCAGGAGGAAACCCTTGAGGAGATGTTGCCAAAGGTGGAAGAGTTTCCTGAATCGGAGAGCATCCTTAGTGTTTCTAAGCTTCCTAGCGAACACAGTGAGAGGGAGAGAGGGGCAATGGATAGGCTTTCCCCAAGCCTCCCTTACAATGGAGAGGAAAGAGGGATTAGAAGGCCACATGTCTAAGAATTTGAAGGGTTTGGAGCCAAAGGAAGAGAAACCTTGAAGATGGAGGAGACAAGGGGAGTGGTCTGAGAGGCTAAGAGAGGAGAATGAGGCATGGGAGGAAGGATAACAAGAGAGCCAAGGATCATTCACTAAGAACCAATCAAGCTTAAAAGTCATACGATCGAACCCAGTTCTGTGATTAGACCAGGTAAGGTGATGGCCAGACCACCAGAGATCAGTCATACCCAGGTCCTTGATGCAAGAATTGAAGGCATCAACCACAACCTGGTGTGGGGCACAACCACCCACCTGCTCATGGGAAAAGCGGACAACGTTGAAGTCCCCACCTAAACCCCAAGGATGACAAGACATAGTGGAAGAGATAGAACAAAGGTCATCCTAGAGGGAAGCACAGGCAAAAGCATGATTGAAATTGTAAATAATGGAGAAAAAGAAAGAGGACGACGAAGAAGGAAAAGAGGTGCGAAGATGCATTAATTAGGGAGAAGCTGTCAAGAGAGAGATTTGGAATTTAGACGAGTCCAACAAAATCCAATCCAACCATTGGGGTGGGGGTTCAAGTTTGAAATAAAAGACCAAGAGGGGGCTAGGTACTGAGCAATCTAATGGGTGTTGTTATAGTGAACATGAGTCTCAAGAAGGGCACAAAAAGAGGCTTTCAAGTTATGAATGGTATTTTTCACTTCAGCTTGATTAGCTAGGGAGTTAAGCCCCCATAACGTTCCAAATAAGCATGTCAGACATATAATTAAATGGGGTTGGGGGCATAAAAAATAAGGGAGGGAAGACCCAACTGAAACTCACAACAAGGGGAGAGGTCTCACACAAGGGGGACCCAATAGGGGAAGGGGTTTCAAAGATGTTGGGATCAAGAGAGGATTCAGAGTTAGGAGTAGAAGGGCTCAGGTGCAAGGGTGATGGGTTATAAGGGGCCCACGGATCCATGGATAGTTGGCTCAGGACTAAGGGAGGATTAAAAGGGGTTTCAGGTCCAGGGGTAGATGGGCATAGGTCTTGGGATGTTGGGTTAAAATGGTCTCAAATGGGCCGAATGGTTTAGAGGACCAAGTGGGCTCGAAGACACTGGATGAAAATGGGCCACTGGATGGGCTTGGCAAAAGGGAGTAGTTCCAATGAGGTTTAAAATTTGGGGCCAAAAGGGTGGGACAGGTGGCTGGTACTAGGGACCACCACAAACCAATGTATTAGGCCCAATAGAGCTGATTAAAATAGGGGAAAAGAAGGAGCTGGAGAGGAGATAGGGTTGTCGGGGAGATCACCATAGCAGGGGGAGACAAGATGCAAAGTTTGGAAATTTTGCAGGGGGGCATCTAGATAAGGGAGGCGATGGGTTGACATGAAGGGGGAAAACTTCGACGCATGCTCGAGGGACTAGAGAAAGCGTACCTGAATCAATTAGTGACCAGGAGGTCAATGGATGGAGGACCACCGGTAGCTGGAGCAGGAGAAGAGCCAGTAGGCAACTTGACGACAATAGGTAGAGGAGTAGTTCCATCAACCGTCAGCCTCGAGGCTTCTTTCTTTGACGTTTGTGCAGGTAGATTTTGGTCCCAGTGACGGCAGCAACTTCAATGGATCCGGCAACAAAAACAGGGAAGAGTCATCAATGGTGACTTTTTCAAGGATGTTGATGATGGAAATAGTTACAACGTCGACATCTTCTGGCATGTGTTCATCAAGAAGAGGGTCAGAGGAAACCCAAGGAGGAGCAGCGAGCAAGCCAGACTTGCAAGTGATGGCATCATGACCAAAAAGGAGCAGCAACGAATGCATTTTAGGGGGATCCAGTCATAAACAACAATCTGATTGAAACAAAGACCCTTATCGTCTTCAATGGATATGGAGGAAGGCAGCTCTATAGCAAATATGGGCATAAGAGAAGCGTTTCATAGAGAGAGTTTTTTGTTCATTACAGAGAGGTCGACCAATACCTAAACTGATTCGACCCAAACATTCTTGATTCCAAAATTCCAGAAAGAGACAAGGGAAGTTGATCCACAGGGGAATCGAGTTGAAGTCAACCGGAGAGGCAACAAGGGCTCCCATGCCTGATGAGAATTGGAGATTGACCCACAAACCACAAGGAGCCTTCCAGAGCACAGGATTTGCAGGCAAGGGATCTGAAATTGAAGAGGACAAACCGGAGTTGAGCAAGTAGGAGTCCATTAAACTAGAGGACTTCCATTATTTAGATAGAGAGGTTTTGACAATACCAAAAGGAGGGTAGGGCCAAAGGAATTGGCCGACCAACGCAGATTGCCAGCGGAGGATACCAGCTTCAGTGGCAGAGGAGGGGCAGCGAACGAGAGGCGAAGGGGAAGAGGTCAAAGGGGGGAAGAAAGAGAGGGAACAGTCGGTGGGAGGAATACTAGAAGAGGAAAAGAGGGACTTCCAGGGTCTAGTTGCAGCAGGGTTAATGGAGGGAGGGTTGCAGCAAAGGTGAGGGCCGTCAGGCGGAGGGGTGGAAGAGGACATGATCGTCAAAAAGAGAAAGACGACAGGTGTTCCATAGAGAGATTTTTTTGTTTACCATAGTTAAATACACTTGAAAGTCAACACTGTTTGGAAATTTTATGTTTTACCTAAAAATAATGATGAAAATGCAAACAAAGACATAACTTCAACATTACTAAGGCTCTTTTTGGTATCAATTCTCATTCTCTATTATGCCTATTTAAAAAAAAAATAAGTACAAGAATTCATTATTAGTCAAGAATGAAAAATGGTTTGCTGAATTTTGACAAAAATAAATTATGGAATGAAAAATAAGTTTGGTATATCAAAATAAAAAAATTGTTAGAAAATGATAGTGAGCAAGTGAGCAAGTGAGAAAAGAGAAAAAAATATATGGTATTTTATAAAAGAATGTGTATTGACTATTTTACCCTCTTCTTAACTATAAAATTTTAAGTAAACATTTGCATAAATGAAGAGAATCAAATTCTCACCATAATCCATAATAGACAAAAAGTCTATTATGGATTTTTTATACTTTTCTATTATTTTAAATAAAAACAAAACTGATAATAGATGCCAAAAAATTTAAAATAATGAAAAATTCTCATAATTGAGAATGATAATTGATACCAAAAAGAGCCTAAGTTGATGTATATGCATCCCACAAAATAACAGTTAGACTGCCAGGGACCTTCTGCTCTGCCTCTGATGACCCTCCTAAAGCCATTCTGGCCATCTGTTTCCCCTCCAATGACCTGATGAATTCTAAAGACTCCCCCCTCCACCCACTCTTTCCTTTCCTCCATGTCTGTGATTTCCACTGTTCTCTGCCCCTCAGCCCTTGAACCCGGTATTCTGAAATGGCACAATGCCTTAGTAGGCCAGTTCCTTGAACCAATCTCCCCTTGCCTGTCGTTAAATCCTCCTTTATCAAACAGTGAGGGTTCCCAGTAACTTGGAGACATTCTGCCCCGACAATGATATTTTTCGATTCAAATCCCCACCATCACTGACAAGGACCGAGTGCTTGAGGGAGCTCCATGGCTTGTAGGTAATGCTGCTATCATCAGCCAATGGGAGCAATCACCCCAGCTCCACAGGGTCAACTTCAGCTCCTTTCCCCTGTGGATATTCCTCCCTGGACTCCCCCTGGAATATTGGAACCCTGACTACCTTAAAATGCTACGATAGCGATAAGCAAAGAATTATTAAGAACAGGGAAACAAAATAAACAATTAGCTTCATCAAGGTGAACTTTTTTTAATTTTCTTAATATATGCAATATTCAGTTGCATAAAGTGACTAGATACAAGTAATAAGGAGTCAATGGAATCAAGTATTTGATCAGAGGAGTAATACAATTAGCTTCATCAAGGTGAACTTTTTTTATTCTTCTTAATATATGCAATATTCAGTTGCATAAAGTGACTAGATACAAGTAATAAGGAGTCAATGGAATCAAGTATTTGATCAGAGGAGTAATTTATAATGAAAATCATCACCCAGTACTTCAATTCTTGGGAGAAACCCATAGTCCATGGGCATCTCATATAAGCATCAAGTTTACATAAACCATTGACTATCAACCATTAGCTCAAAATGTTTGATCTGAGGTCATAAATCACAGATATAGGTCCTCATTAAGAACAATGTTGTCAAGTAATAACCAAAAGACACTTGCCTCCAAAGAAAAAAGCTTGCTCTCTGCATCTCTTTGTCCTTGGCGAGCACGTTCAACTTCTTCTTGCCATGCTTGTATCTTTAAATTTGAAGATAAAAAGTAAATGACCAAAAATGAGAGCTTAAAAAGAAATTGTTAGAACTTGAAACATTTGCCTGAAACAAGAGATAGAAAAACTTAAGATGGTAGCCAAATAAAGGAGTTATTTTGTAAGAACTAATATCCATTTCTGTGAATAGAACAAAGCTAGGGAGAAAGAAAGTTTTTATCTTAAGAGAGAATGACCCCAAGCTGAATTCACAAATTTTCCTTTAAACTAAGGAACATTTTTTTCGTGAATACTAAGCAGCACAAAGTATAAGCTTACATCACTGTTTGTCCAATCATTAAAAGATATTCTGAATATTAACAGTTTTATGTATGTCTGAAAACAACATTTTCATGAAGATGGACTAAAAAGCTAAATGCATCATCTCAATTCTCAAGTATTTATCACTTCTAGGAAATGAATTAAAGCATCAAACTTTAGCTTGTGCATAAGCTTCACCATCCAGGATTTCATCAGTCCCAACATACTACAGGCTAATTCTTGCTACCTGAAGTGCTTGATTTGCTTCTTCAGGAGACCTTTTCTGTTCACGGCGGGCACGAGCCTCCATATCTTGCAGCTCTTGATTTAGTGATGCACATTCAACCTGATAAAATGTAACGATAATCAATCCAAGGAAATTTAAGTATTCTCACTTTAGAAATTAGAAGAAGAAAGACTGCATCTCATTTGTGAAACACAAATATTCTACCTCAAGTAATGCCAACTTCTGCTCTAGTTCTGCTGCCTTAGCTGTCCTTTCATCCAATGTTCTCTGAATAATGACACATTGATAGAGATTGCAATGAACCATATAAGTTAATAGCACTTAATATCTATGTTCTTAAAGACGAAAAAGGAAATTGTTTCAATATAACACTGCATTTTTTAGAGCAATTAGAATCTTCTAAATATCAAAAAACTTTAGCTTCCATTTGACATTTTGTATTGTTAACATAACCAAATAGAACTGTCATGTGTTTGACACTTTGGCCGCTTACCACTCCTTGGCTTCAAAACCTTTAAACTTCCGAAGCTAATACTTGTAAACATGAAAGATCTCAGTAAAGTTCTTCATTGCCAATATATGTATCTGTAAGTAATTATTATAAAAGCATAAATTGAAGAATCATGGCTACTTTTTCACGTCCTTAAAAACCTGATAGACATCTAATTAATGTCCAAAAGGTGTAATTTAGATTCCATAGTTATAATCATTATTAATATTAACTTCATCTAATTCTTTAAAAACCTCCTAATTAATTCATTAAAATGAAAACTGAAATTCTAGTTGTCATGAATTATATTATATCTGATTGGTACCAATCAAGTAATTTTCTAAATTACTTTAAATAATTGTTGTAATTTCCTCATTTATTTATTTTAATAAATCATATTACAAGTCAAACTAATCCATTACAAGGACATAAAAAAAAAAAAAAAATTATCAAACCAATTGATCAATAAAAAATTATTAGTAATTCTTTTTCTTTTTGGGTGAAAATTAATAGTTCATTTTAGTCATTCATATTTGGGTACAAATACAAATGCATAATGCATTTGCATGTGCAACTTTATACATATATAATGCTGCACTCATGCAATTTTTTATAACAAGACTTCAAAATTTTCATCAATGTAAAACCAAGTAGCAAACATTAGAATGCATTTGGTAACATGAAAATGCAAAAGTAGTTAACATTGAATGGTCATTGATAAGATCAAATTGGCAATAGATTAAAAAAACTCATCCTTATCCCAACTAAATGGGTTGGCTACATGGATCCTTGTCTTCAAATCAGCTTCATTCAAGCTTATATTAGATATAAGGTCACACATGTCATTTCTCACTGCTTCCCCAAGGTTATTCCAGGTCTGTCCTGAGCTATTTTAGTTCCTTCAATCTGAATTATACCATTCCTCTGTACTGGAGCATTTAAAAGGCCTCCGTTAAACACGGCAATGCCAACTCAAACGACTTTCCCATAGTTTATCATGTATTGGAGCTACTCTCAAACCAACTCCAACATGATCATTCTTCCATTTTTTGCCACTCATCAATCTCACATCGTCATTTATGCTAAAATTTATCTAATGATGCTTATTAACTGCAATAAATATATAAAAAGCAAGTATTTTTTCATCAAATAGTTTGTTGTTGATATTTCAGCAGACACTTTGTTAACATTTATGTAAATTTACCAACATGTTCAAAACATAATAACAATGGATCAATTTAGTCAGTATTCAGTACACATCTTTAACTAGTTTTAGGAATCCAATCAACATCACCGGCCCTGACAGTACCTGTGTCCTTGCAAGGGCTGTCGATGCCTCAGCAGCTCTATGTTCTAGTTCTACTTCCCTTTCCATAGAAGCCTGCACATTAAAGACATCAATACAGTGCATGGAACGAAATTCAAAAGCCTTGGAATGATTATTCACAGATTCAGCAATTAACCTTTTTGGTCGCATTATGTGCTGCATGCTCTTCCTCTGCTCTCCGTTCTGCAGAAGCAATCTCCTCCCTTAAAGCCTAGTGAATATAACAAGCTCCAGTCTCAGAATTTCCTTGAATTTTTATTTTCATCTCTTTTCCATGGTAGGTAACAAAATAAGTCAATCAAAGAATATGAGAGAAACAGAGAGAATGAAAGCCAAAAAACACCCACCAAACCCAACAGACAAAAACTAAATACAAACAACCAACAACTGAAAAACTGCAAAATCCTCAGGCACCACAATGTAATCAAGGACCTCCACTACCAACAGCAAGAAAGATCCAGAAAACCAAACTAATTCATCTTCATAATTTGAGCAAAAAGAAACAACCTCCTTACCTGCATCATCCGTGTCTCTGTAAGTTCCCGGTTCCTCATAATATAGTCCAAGTCTGCCTGATCAGAAACATGAGAAGACTATCATTATATTCACCAATGTGTTAAAAAGTCCAAATTAAAAACCTGTCTAGGTTTTCCGTCCAACAAAAATTACTAAAGCTTAAATTTTCAAGGGATGCTCAACACAAGCAAAAGAAAACAAACAAACTTGAATTGGCTTCTTTCTGTCAAAAATTAGATACTCCTAATACCAAGATAGACACAAGGCCCTGGTGAGTTATTTAGCTAATATTCCTCAGCAATAGCTAAACAGAAAGTTACAAAAATTAAAATTAGAAACTATTAGGCTTTATAATTAAGACACATGCATGAATAACAAAACTAGAAACTAGAATGACATAAAAGTAGTAACCAAATAAGATCTTCAGTCTTCTAAAGGGCCTTCACTTATCTGGTGTTGGGCCCCACAAGATCTAGTAGTATCATTTGCACAAAGGCAAAGGACTATAACACTGTTCGCATTGTTGTTTGTGTGAACAGTGTTTCCTCTTTTTGGCCCTTCTAGAAGACCTGGCTGACTGATTTGACATGGTTTAGTTGGTTCAACTGAAGCTGGTTTGGTTATGCACAGGTTCTACATCACCAACTCCAGCCAAGGCCAAGGCCAGCAAGCCCCTTTTTAATGGGTTAAGGTATTGACACTGCTTCATAAATACGATCTTGTGATTACTAAAAAAGAAAGCTAGCTAACTTACAGTATCTATATAACCTCTAAAATAGAAGAGTCAATCACCAACGTGAAACATACCTGCAAAGAAGAAAGCTTTCCTTCAGAAACAGCAGCTTGTTTCTTAAATGACTCCATTGAACTGACAAGGGCTTCAATTTCAGAATTTTTTGCAGCCAGAGCTTCCAACATATTTGATTCAACTTTAGTCACTTCCATCTTGGATATTGATAGATCTTGCTGTAGCTTCCTGATCTGAGCTTCACGTGACTTGCTATTTTCTCTCTGTTAAGGTAGCAATTGACTGATAAACATGGTACTCATTCCGCACACGGGGGGGGGGGTGGGAAAAAAAAAGAGTATGGCTTGGTGCCAATATGAATAAATAAGAATATCACTAGGTCCAAGATGGAAAATAAGTACCTCTGCAGTGAGAAGTTCTTCCAGCTGCGCATTTTCAGACTTGTATTCTTGAAGGCGAGATGAAAGCCCAGCACAAACCTACATGTTGAAAAGAGCAAAAAATCATAAAGCAACCAGCCAGTAGAAAACCTTATGTGCAACAAAACCAGATCTGGAACAGAAAAGTACTGCATTGGAGTCGCTCATGTATAAGCTTATCTAGAAAGTACAATAATTAAAATCTTCAGGACTATGTCTTGTGGTGGAGCAAGATCCATGGACTACAACTTCAAATAGATTTTATAGACAACAGGAAATATATTACTAAGTACTAACAGCAGTTTTAAAGTTATCTTTGCACCTATCAAGCAACTAAAAAGAAATACAGAAGTGAGGTGAAATGGAAAGGGGAAATTTTTTGTCGTTAAATGAATTTTGGAGACCGTTACTTAAAAAGTTCCAATCATAAGCTGGTTTGATCTTGTAATCCGAATAACCATACCATGAACCCATTACGTGTCTAGGATAGTAATTACTGAAACAAGAATACTTAAACAAACCAGTGCAGTGAACCCATCTACAATAGTCCAAAGATAGAAATCACTGTCACACTTTAAACCATTCATTAGATCACAGCAAATATGATCAAGACATTTATGGCTCCCACATAAATTAAGACCTGAACAGCAGCAACAAGATAGGAGTACAATGGAACAGAATTAGGATATTTTCATTCAACAGAAATTTTGTTAGAAACTGTCTCCCAGCAAAGACAGATAAGAAACCAACTGTTCAGATCCTCACATTTGACCAACTCAAACATTACATGCAAATTTTTCCTCTCGACCCGGTCTTGGGAGACATGGTTGAGGCTATGCTTCTTCCTGGAGTGCATATGATACTTTAAGAAAGCAAGAAAATGGTGTTAAGGTCACCCTGATAAAGCAAGAGCTTACCCTGGCTAACCTGGCCTCTTTTGATGGACCAGAAGAAATTGCACTCTTAAGCAGTCCTTGAGCCTGCCAAACAACTAAAGGGGCTAGTCAAAAAATAAAAAAAGGTAATACCAGAAACCTAAGGATGTAAAAGATACAAAATGCAAAGGGTTAGCAATCTACCAATAATTCATTACGAAACATACTTTACCTCTTCAAGTTGATCTTGCACCATCATTGGAGAACTATTATTTTTGTGCTCCAGTTGCTTCTTCGGCTCAGACACAAACTGTTCTTTGATATCTGCATCTATCTTTTGTGTGTCATTGTTAATGTTGGTATCTGCAGTTTCAGGTTCAGTTTTCTCCTGGTCAGCATTTACTGTAGCATCTTCAGCTGTCAACCTAATATTTTGGCTACCATCAGCTGGAAGATCTCTATCAACAGCCTCAACTTCAGAGGCTGTGGACAGGGCCAATGAGGAATCTTCATGCCCCTCAGGTGTTTTCTCAACAACAAGCTCACCACTCATAGATGGAGCAACAGGTTCTGCATCATTAACCATAGATGGAACTTCAGCTTTATGATTAGCTTCATCTCTAGATACATCATTCAGGGGTGTTTCTGGTAACGATATATCTGATGAAGCAGTGTCTTTATTAACATCGGGCAGCAGTTCTTTGCTTGTCTGGACAGTTGAAATAGTAGACACAGTCCCAACATTTTCGGATGACAAAACCACCTTACTATTTTCATCTGACCCATTGGGCGCTAATTCTTGTAATCCAATTTGCTCCCGTGCTGTATCCCTTGTTTTAATGGATTCATTAGAGGAAAGTTTTTTCTGAGCCTGTAAAACAATGACTTTCTCAGCACGTAGGATTGTGTAACATAATTCAAGTTGTTAGTCTGCATGAATTTTCTTTTTTCAAGGTGAAAAAAAGAGGTAAGAGACAATGCCAACAAAAACCTTCTCTCTTAGTTTTGTCCTCCTAGCTTGAGATTCCCCTCTATTGGATGCTACAAAGACAAAGGAAACAAACATGAATTATGACTTGAGGAAACTGAAGGTAAGACAATAAGTGTATAAGTAAATGATCCAAGAAGCAAGCAAATAAAAGTATGTACTAAGCTAAAAATTAAGACCTATACCTGATGGTTGTGAATCAGACTGCTCATCAGACAACTCACTAACGACCAACTTTGCTCTACGATCTACCACCTCCAATAAATCTGACAAGAAATTGAGTTGTTTTAGAGTCAAAGGAATGCCTTATTCAGTCCTGGTCTAAGATTTAACCAAACCAGTAAACACTTCTGACAGACTAACCTTCAATTTTAATGCACATAAAGATGAAAATACAGCATGAAATCAATAAAATATACAAAAAAAAGAAGTGCATAAATGCTAATTGCAAATAAAATGGGAGTAGCCAGAGGTTGTTTGCTAATTTATGGCTACTGGTTGTTCAGGTTAGCATTTCCTATTCTAAAAATAACCATACACCAAAGGTTTTCAGAAACGGGGCCTGTTTTATTAAGTCTATGTTATACAACGAGTTAAAGAAAAAAGGGGTGGTGGTTCTTAAAATTGTTTATACCATTAATATAAATATTGAATAAAAATATTTATGCAGAAGACACGGGAAAGAAAAAGAAGGGCCAAATGTTCCAGGCTTTCAGCCAGGAGGTGCTAACTGGGTTCTTTAGCTCAGCCGTAGGATAGCTTCTGTTTGGCGCCCGTAGTTGAGTCCTCGTCTGATTAGCACTCAGCAAAGAAGTTATATTAGTTAGTTTCATAGAACTTGGTAAAACAAGGTTTTGTTTGTTTGTTCTATGAACTTAGTAAATAAGTGCATCACTCTCAATTGAGCTCAGAAATTTGTGAATACAATTTTCTAGTTTTCTACAACTATGGTGTGTGTCACACCCCACCTAAATTGCTAGGTTCAAGGTATGACTGGTATGCTACATCAGCACACCACACAGTCCAAGATCACATAGTTTTGAGCGAAGTTCACCATAGATCTCAATATCAATGGTATAAAAAGGATCCATTAATCATTAGTAGCAGAAAAAAAATTACACTAATAAATTACTAAAGGTCTCATGACTAATATTAGAGTATTAACTACTGCTTTATTACATCCAAAGTGCCAATATCTGGCATCACAATTAAATAAGTCAATAATGTTTACAGCTAAAGCAATAAAGATAACTAAGTCTCTAGTGCCCATAAGCAGTCATCACACACACAACAAGGGTAGTGTGCCTCTGCCTCATGTGCCAACCAAGTTACTCTTCTAGAGCTGGTGTATCACCTGCAACAATGTCTAAAACAAATATCCCCCAAGTGATAAGCTCTCCAACATAAGCTTAGCGAGGGGAAATGCAAATACAATGCAGAACTCTAACACATCATATATCTACATATATCAATAAAACCATTAGAATAAATAATCATGCAAGCGAGCAATAAGACAAAACCACAGTCCATGATAAAGTAAGACCTATTTATTAGAAAATAAGAACCTAGCAATCCATCACCAGGTCAATGTTTGTATGGTACTACTAAGACAGATCAGGTAGGATCACACCCATCCTCTTCATTCGCAATGAGGTGTAGTGGATCAGAAACCGTGTTTATGCTGAAAGTAGCCTAGGTCAACACCTTACAACTGTGTTATTGCCCTCATGTGGGACATACTCACAATGGCCCTGATTGTTTCTAGAAAGGGGAATCAACATCGTACTCCAGGAAAGGTACCTTGAACAATGATCTCAACAATAGTACCTGCACTGTAAGGATTATCCAACTCCTAAATCCCTATTGGCAAAGGTCATAGTAGTAGGTATATTCCCTTACCCAAATTCACACACAACTTATATGATGTTATGACCTATTACAATTACGCATGCATCCCATACCACATGCACTCCTGTAATAAGGGAAGCAAAGAATCACAATAAACCCACCAAACCAATCACAACATTAATCAAATATCTTATAATCTCATCACCATCCACATTACCACATAATCAATGACAATCCACAATCCATGCAATTTGATCAAATATGAATAATAATGATGCATGAGTATGCATAATCATGTAAAACTATGTACACCAAATCTAATCCCTCTAACTTGTTAATGTAGTATCAATAGATTGGTTCAACTGGTTTCAATCCAACCCCAAAAAGAACCTGTCCAATTGGTCCAAGTGTTGGACTTAATTAAATAAATTATTTCAGTTTTAGTCTTAGCCTTTTAGGGGCAGGCCTTGGTGCAATCATCAATGGACCAAAGTTGTATCCCCAAGGTCAAGGCACCGAAACAGCCTCTCAACAAAAATTGTTGGGGGTATGATTGCATAGGAAAATTAAACCCCCCCCCCCCCCGAGACTTCACTTGTGTGGAAGCCTTCAGCATAGAAAACACCCATTTTTTTTAGTTTTATCCTTTTAATTGTTTTAGCTTTCCTTCATAGGAGTGAGTTAGATTTTGGTTTGAACTTGTTTTTGAGTTTCATATTTCAACTAAGATTTGTGTTTTATTTCCTTTAAAAACATGCTTGTAACATCCACCCATAATTAGAAGGAATAGAGAAATAAATTGAGTGTTATTTAAGAATCAGATTATGAGTTCTTCTCCCAGTCTCTAAATTCCTTCTTCTTCTTCCTATTCTTCTAGTTTTATTCCTTCTTCTTCTTCCTATTCTTCTAGTTTTAATGCTCTACTTCTATTGCAGCCCACCATGGCAACCTATCCTAAGGCCTGCATTATCTATAGCGATAGTTAATGTGTGTTAGGCATTAGGCATCTGATACGACCTTACAATCACTAATCTCTGGATCCAATAAGATATTACCAATAAACCAAAATTACCCTGAGGCCTGAGAAACAAAACCTCAAAAGTAAAGGATTTAATCCACACACTTTGTGGTTTCATATTATTTTGCTTTCAGTTTATAGATTCTACTCGACTTTACACATCAAGATCATAAATTATGGAATGAATAGATCATGAACTTGATTTAATCTAAATTTAATTTTAATTAAACTAGACTTCTAGAACTAACATCCTTGAAATGTTCTACCTATCAAAGATTTTGATTTGTCTTTTTCCTATTTAAATTTTCTCTTTCAATTATTTTTCGTTTTAATCTTAATTGTCCCACCCAATTTATTTCTCAACCTTCAAGTGAAGGGATTGTTCTGTCCAGAAGAGGGCTAAACTATTTGGTCTTTGGGACCATAGCAACTAGGTAATAACATTAAACACCAAAGGAAAGATAACGTTCTTTTAGACATGTTCTAACAGGTGAATGAGTTCTGTTTTTCTTTCACAGCAAAACAATACAATAAGGAAGTAAATGTCTACTTAAAAGCTCTATAAGATGCAATCCAAGGCTGATATCTTGTGCTACCATATTCAAAATTAACACCCAAATTATTTTTCGAGAGAAAGTTAGGTGCCATCCAGATCTTCTTCCATGTGAGATGAATCTGAATAATTAATCTCGATGAAACATTTCTTGACTTTCTTGCTGCCAAAGGAAAGGATTGAAAGCGAATGTAAAGGATCTACACATCCATTCCGCCTCGGGTACTTTCTGTAATTCTCCGAATCCAATCAGCATGCATAGTTTGGGCCAAGTGCAAAGCTGACATGAGGCCAAGGATCCATGCAGCTGAACCCAATTAGTTGGATAAGGTTCATTTGACATTGTTTTTTATCATTTAATTGATAATCATTTACTCCATCATGCCCCTAAATGTATATTTTAAGGTTTTCAGTTGATTTCTTGATTTGGCTGTTGATTAAACAGAACTTCGTGATCCCGTATATGCTAAGAGTATGCTGCTGGCTGATAACTACAAACAATGTGTTTGGTAAATTTAGGCATCTCCTAGTCACTAAATGCCAGATCAATTATTAAATCCCAAGGAAATAAACCTAAGAAACAGTAGAGTCTTCACTCTTCAAACAAGAAGATTCAAACATGTGGCGTAAATACTCTTAAATCACATTTCTCCCTTGCCCAATTTCGCTAAAACCTAATCTAAAAAACCATAATAACATTACCACAATACAACCGAAATCCAAATGTATTTCGACAGATAACCACAGCGATTAAGAATATAAAAAATAGAAGCTGAATGAAATACCTTCTGCAACTTTGAACCACGAACTCATTGCAGATATGCAAAATCAATCACTATCCGAATCTGGTGCGTGCAGATCGATCAGTGGAGCGTTGATTTCTTTGAATAAGGAGGGAAACAACCCGACATTTTCGAGCAGAAATCTAACATCAACAACCGAGGAATCTTGTTCGAACTTTCCGAAGAAAAAACAACCTTCCGTCGAATCTGTATTCTACTTCTTGCAAGTCAAGAGAAAGAAACTGCGAATTTCAATGGAATGATAAGAAGAAAATAAAAGGGGGGAATCGACTTCACGCTCTGCTTTCGCTGCAGTTCACCAGATCGAACAAATGTAAACTCAGACCAGAAGGAAATAAAAAGAGAAAGTTAAAAGAACAAATGGTGGTCTTGTTGAAAATGGAGACATCACAAGACGAGACTCTGGCCCGAAATATTTCTTTCGGAAAGAAGTCCGAAATAATTGCGTTCGATACCATAGGATCACCAGTTCGATTGGAATCCCTGCCATGTTGAGGGTAGATCTGTAGGGCAAGGATTTAGATCATGGTATCTGTATCGGGTCAAACCACTTTGCCTGGTTTTGACTTTTGAGACAAAATTTTACTCAAAAGCGGTCGGTCTGGGTCAAGCCGACTTGAAAGTTTATCCAGTTTTGTTTCGGGTTCGTATGATTTGCCACCGGATCAGTTTCGATTTTGGTTCGATTTAATAGTGTACACTTTTTATTGAGGTACATAAGCGAGGTCAGAAGACCCATGAAGTCATGAACACAGCAGAAAATAAAACAACTTATGGGGCCATTCCAAAGAGATCTTTCATTTGAGAATGTCCCTCAAGCCTAGTTGAGCTTCATGGAACCAAATCAGACCTTTATTTTGGTAGCTTCAAAAACCCTGTCTGTTGCTATGATTATTTTTTGAGTAAATTACACTAACACTTCAAAATTGAGGCCTTAAAACACTTGACATCCACTTTAAATTTAAAAAACATAGAGACCCTAAAATTGAATTTTTATTAGATATATTTGTTTAATTTGTTATTATAAATCTTCCAAACACTATTTATTTTAAGGATATTTTTTATATAATAAACAATGATTTAACTATTTTCAATGATAAATTTGATAAATGTATTCAATGAAAATCCAATTTTGGGGTCAATGCTTTAAGGTCCCATTTTAGGGTATCATGGCAATTTGCTCTTTTTTTTCTTCCATATAGCCGAAGTGAACATGTCCCCTAGACTCAAAACAGCAAAGGATGTTCTATGTACACTAAATTATTAGAACACCCCATATTCATAGCATTGGGTTTGATTAGAAGAATCGCCTGCTACACTAGGTTGTGCCAAACATTTTTGGCGACACTCAGTCTTTGATGATACACATATTCTTGTTTTTGTTTTGTTTTGTTTTGTTGTTATTGTCGTCTTATTCTTCCTGTCTGTCTTCTTTTTCTTTTTTTTTTATTTTTTATTTTTTGATATAAAAACAAAAAATTTATGATTGATCACATTAACGATCCAGGTGAACCTGTGGGGCCCGGCAGAGTTAGATGTGAAAGTGAAACCACTCGGACTGAGCCTTTCCAAATCCTTTTGGCCAATCTTGGGTCCTTTTAGCTCAACTCAAGTCCAACCTGCGCCTGGGTTGGGCTTGGATATCTCAATCTAGGCCCAGCGCTGTCAGGTCTGCCTAACCCAATCTAACCTTGATTGACACCAACTGGGCTGGGCTGGGCTGGATCAGATTGACCCTTAATGATTGACTGGCCTGCCTTTTTTCTTTCTCTTCTTCTTCGTTTTTTTTTTTTTTATAATTTCCCATGCATCAAAACAAACGAGTCTTCCAACCCCAAACAAACAAACAAAACAAAATGCCAATGGTGAGTTAGTTGAGCGGTTAAAAGTCCAGATTCCTATGGAGAGGTCTTGGTTCGTACTCCGACGGCATTTCATTTCCAAAATTAAAAAAAAAACCAATCTTTAAATTTTAAGTACTATCAAAAACAAAATCTTTATATTATAAGTACTTATACTATAAATAATTTGGTAATTTTTTCTGGGTTGGTAAGTGGGCTCAGGCCCACCAATTAGTTGCTGAGCTTGTCATGCTGAACCAAAACCAACCCCTATTCCTGAAACAATTTTTTTTTTTTGGGTACAAAGACAGGGTCAAAAACTCAAGCAAAAGAACATGATATTGGCAAAACAAAAAGAATCTGCTTAAAGGACTTTCGCTAATTTCTATGAGGATTTAGAAAGAATGTCAAAGAACTCCTCTTAACCATTGGCACTTTCAAGTTTCAACATTCAATCATACCACGAAGTTGCCAATGTTTATTTATCCATTCGTGTTCAACACTGATAGATCTACTAGTTCAGTAGTTTGTCAAGACTTCCTCTCTAAGAACCTCACCATACGAGATTTGTGTGACAATCTCTAGGCAAAATCATTCTCCTCATTTGCTGCTACATCCACATTGAGATTTGAGCAGGTCCTTTCCTTTCTTTGTCCACGATCGACGACTTTAGTTGAAAAATAAAATAAAAAAGAATCCCATTAATGCTTTTTCTCCTTTGTTGCTTTGATCCATCATTTCAAACATTTGAACAAGTCATTATCACTAATGCTCTTAATATTAAAACCAAATTAACCCTAAAAGTAAACCTTTAACGTGCAACATAAAGCTGAAGCAAAGGCCAAGATTTTATTCCTCTACAAGGCCCTTTTATGTTATTTTTTTGCCTTAAAACCAAAGCAAGCTTTATAATCAGATTATATATACTTCGAAAATAAGATACCATAGGATCCCTTCTAAGTAATCCAATGGAAATACAAAGATCCCATTATGTCCTCTTCAACCTTAGTAGTTGGATGTGGACCAAGACTTTAACACTAGATCTGAATCCAATGGTTCATATAAAATTGGACCACTATTTGTGGGTCCATCATTAATAAATCCTTGAATTATAGAATGCCACTTGTAGAGTAGTTGGGTAGCTTTAATCTTTCTTCTAGAGCATGTAAAGCACAAATGAACTTAAAGCTGAAGGCAACTCACAAAGCCACCAATTTTTATCTTTATTTTTCTCCAATAGGCACCAGTGGAAGCTTATCCATTAAATAATCATGCATGATAATATTCCAAGTTTCCAACCAAGGAAGAAAAGAAACCCTAGTTTCACTCACATAACCCTATTCCTAGGTGGATAAATATCAAGAAATTATACAAATCATTAGCAAAAGTTGCTTTCATGTAGGGTATGTTCTGATTGAAATTTATTAATTATGATTTATCATTTCTTGGTTTAGTTAGAAAGTTAGGATCCGAAAATTTATATAGAACTCTCTCCTCAACACGAGTGAAAGAAAATTCAATCACTATAACATTAATCTAGAGAGAGAGAGAATGAGAGTTTACTTCCTTTTTGTTCTTCAACTTCTTTAGTGCATGAGAAAGACATTTCCATAATTGTGGCACTACCTCTACCAGTCTACCGCCACCTACTCTATTATTATGGTCGCTTTCCTTACTCATGACCCTTTCTTCTCTTCTATACACATGAAATACATTATTTCACTCCTTAAACATCAAATGATAATTGATTTATATGGTGATAGACATATATTTGCAAAGTTGGTCCTAATCAAGATACTAATTTGATCGATCTTGATTGGTATCTATGTAGATCAATCTAGTGGCATAATTGATGGTATCAGGCCGAACCTGCCAACCTGCGATACACCGATATAAATCAAAACTTAGAACCATTGCGCTAGTATTAGGATTAACATTGAAGGATGCTTTAGATTCATAGTGGTAAAAAGTTGACAAATGAAAGAAATAATTGCAACTTTCTCTAAAGCATCTTTACTTTAACCTGCAAATCCTTAAAGAACTTGACAAGAAGTAACCAAACCCTACTTTTTCTCATAGCTTCTAACATCAAAGTGTCTATATGTTTGTTAGGAATTGAAATTGAAGGTTGATACTCATTTATTTTCTCTAGCTCCTTAACTTTTGGATTCATTGGCCCTTCTTGTCGTGAACTGTTACCAAATAAAATAGATCATCTTTACATAAATCATTGATCTGATGCATATTGTAACAAGATACCTATCTCATAAATTGACCCATGTCTTGTGTAAAAACAATTGAGTTCTTCTTTACTAATACAGATGGTCCCCTTGGAAGCTAGGGTTAATCAAGCTTAGCTTAAACAAATGATTTTTCCCCCTTCTTTGATGGTGAAGGAAGAATTTGAGATAGAGAGGGAATATACGTGTTGTGTGGGGAGGGACCATTTCCATTATTGTGCGATCTGTCTAATAATTTCTATTGTTAATCATTTCGTAGTTACTTAGAACATCATCAACTTGAAATCAAGCTAGGAAACAAACGAGGGATAAAGAACATAAAAAATCCAAATTTAAGCTAATAAATTTTAAAAAATTAATAATACTCTAATTGCGTTTATGATTATCAAATATCAACAACCCTTCTTGTATGAACTATTTAATGTTGCAAACAAAATAGTCAAAAGGAAGAACAATGCACACATATTTTTATTAATAATTTCATGACCCTTTCTTTCCTCAATCCATTCACGTCTAATGTTTTTTTTTTGGGGCAAAGATTGCAAAGAAATCTTTTACAGACTCATTAGGAAAAAAGAATTTCTATGTCAATTAATTTGGGATGACACTAAAAAAGGTAGTAGATATTCACATAAGAGGTTGACAAGGGTGGTCACACTTGAAACAATCATGGAAGTAATTTTTCCTGACTAATCTTTCTTTTTGTTGATTTCTCTATTTTCAATAAGTCATTTTCCCATGAATTCATGACTTAGCCTAGATAGTCATAGAGTTGGTTGTTGTGGTAAAGAACAATTTTTATAATATGAGATGTTTCAGGGACCAATTCAAGGTCTAAACAAGTTCATATGGCTATTTCTATACATTAGCCATTATTAGGTAGGCATGTATCTCGTTCTAAGCCATTCAAAATGGTGATTATAAGTCTGAAACTGTTTGGAGGTCCTGTGTTAATGTTTTCAGATGTTTTTGGTACAAGGAAATTTTGGTCATTTTCCTTTTGAAGTAAGACTTTTCACCACCAAGTACATAATAGGGCTGAAAGGGATAGAAAATGGCTATGTTTTAGCTCAGTTCATCTTCTTCCTCTAGATCTACTCAACCCTAGACATAACCTTTAGGAGAACCCTCGTAAAATCTTGTCTTGTGTGCTATTGCGCTTTATGTGCAATCCTTGTCCTTTGTTTGTAACATTAACCTAAGAATAACACTAATTAAGAAGCTTTGCATTGAACTATGATCTCAATTCAAGACTCATTGAAGATCTTAAAAGTTCTAACCCTGGTTTACTTTGCTTCAGGAGTTCTAATGCTTGATATTGACTCAAAATCAGTCATGTTTTCATGACATATGACTTGATGTTGAACTTGAATGCTACACATTAAGCTGTTCGTACGGATTTTAATCTTGACTCGTAAGCAACATAAAGCTGCTCATTTAATGCACAACATTGAAGTGAAACCTTGTGACCTTTGTCGCTTAGAAACTGAATTCAACTACCTGAAAGAGCGATAAATCCAAGGAATGCTCCAGCCTCCAGCTCACCCACTTTAATCTTCTACTTACTAGCTAGCTTCACCAATTCTCAAGCAGGAAAAAAGAAAAGAAAAAAAAAAGAAGAAAGAAGAGAGAAAGGAAAAAAAACGATATTCAGATCGAAAATATAATAGAACAGATGATCACTTTCTTTATGTCTCTCTGAAAGATCAAACCTCCAGCCTCTAAACTCTTTACACTCATCTTAAACTCCATTCTTATTTACACAAACAGTACAGAAAGAACTCACAAAAAGCAGAAAAACGGGATTTTTTTTATTGTTAATAACAACGATATGAGAGATGAGAAAGGGCGGAAACGATCTCGCCGGAAAACCCTCCGCCACCAACCTCAATGAAATCTCATGCTTCCATTGCGGCGGCGATCCTGTTTTGTCGCCTGAGGTCTTTATAGAACTTGTTAATGAACTCCTCGGCGTCTCTATCCACGTGGCTATCCTCATCAGCATCTCTTAACGGAAACGGAGAGTCCGTTATCCTCAACTGCCTTCCCATCGGACTCCTTCCAAACCCAGGAAATGATGACGGTGCAGGAGACGCCTCCGGTATGTCGTGGTTTTCGTGAACGTTTAACATCTCCAGCATTCTTTGCACGGCATTAACGGTCGTCAAGTCGTCGTCGGTGTTTGACGTTGGATTCATTGAAGAGAAGTAACGGTCGTGGTGAGAGTGGTAGTGCTTCCGTTTGTTGACGTGGAACGGAAAATGAGAAGAAGAAGAAGAAGACGAAGAAGAAGAAGAAGAATAGTAAGGGTAGGCAGGGCTATTACTGCAACTGAACTCGTACTCGCGAGGGGAGACGAAAGAGAGATTCGCATCGAGCGAGCGACATGTGAAGTTAGAGTGATGGTGGGCCAGGAGATTTCCGATTGCCTTCCCTGCGATCTTGCCACGTTTCATCATCACGTGTAGATCCATCATTAGTTTCCGCTTCGAGATGCCTTTTCTCAGAATAATGAACACTATCCGTACGATGTTCCAGAGCTTCTTCGCCATCATCGCCGGCGGACTCGGTTCCATTTCTTCTTGGTTTCGAGTTTAGAAAGAGAGAGAAGAGAGAGAGAGAGCGAGAGAGATTCTGTGAAAGACGTTTTAGTTGGTTGAAGAGTGGAGACTGGAGAGGGGGTTTATATACGTGTAGAGTCAAGTGAGGTTCAATTATTGGGTTTGCTTTAAATTATTAAAGATATTTAGTATACGAAATGTCGAGATTGTCCTTATCGTTCTGCGACACGCGGAAGGACCAAAATGCTAATTACCCCAGTGACTCACTCAGTTTGACGAAAAGCTCTCATGGCGAGCGGTTAATGGATTCACCGGCGGAATCCACCAGTGGGACCCACCTAATGGGCAGGAACGTTTTCATTTGGCTATTTCTGGGTCTGGCAGTGTGTTCCACCAAATTGAGCCATTGAGGGGAATGTTCCTTCGCGGTCTGACCATTTGGGACTGGTCTGGTCGGTGTTTAATCTAATCCTTCGCTTCATGAAGCTTCAGATGATGATGATCTTCCATTTCATTGATGATCTACTGCTCTCCTCTCTCAGTTGTTTCTCTTTCAAGTTGGGCTTCTCTCTCTGCCTTTACAGTGGAAGGTTTCATTCCAACAGCGATTAGCCAGCCAGATAGGAGTGCCCAGGTCGCCCTTTTGAGAGTGACCGTTGTCCTTAGCAAATAATGATCAAAGTGACATGCACTTGCTAACATATCCATGCATTTGGATGTTGATCTGATCTTCATCCTTCTAGCACCATATATGACATTTGGTTTTTCACTTCAACAAGGAAGTCAGGAAATGTTTCCATTAGATGTAGATAGATAGAGAGAGGAGTAGAATAGCAGTTTTTTGTTGCCATGAAAGGCGAATCCCTTTTTTTTTTTTTTTTTTTTTTTCTTTTTTTTCTTCTAATACCCTTATCATATTTTGCCCCCAATTTGAGTTTGTGCTGGGGCATCAATCCTCATGATGCCATTTTTACCTTGTAGTATTTACTTTATGTTCGCTTACAAGGTTAGTGTGTGACACTTAAGATTTTTATGTAAAGGATTTGGGTGAGAATTCTTACAAGTTAAGAATTTCCTTTCTTTTCTTCTTTTATATGGTGAAAAATTCTTTCTCTTGTCTATGGACTTAACACACTATATAAGTGCGTGAACGAACCATGTTAAATTTTTGTGTTCTTTCATTTTGTTTCTGTTCATGGTTTGGGGTGTTCGTTGTAATAAAATTATAAGATTTTGTGTTAAAAAGAAAGAAAAACCAAAACATTAGACATGGATCATGATCAGTTTCAAAAATCTAACAAAGGAATAGTTTAATTGATCAGTTTCAAAAGCTTTGGCAAAAGAAGGGTTTTGTGGACTGGTTTCTAAAATAAACCCAGAAAATAAAAAAGAGACTTAAACATGGATCAGTTTCTTGAGAACCAAAGAAGGAAAGATGTAAAATATTAAACCCAAAAGAAAAAGAAGAATGATCACTTCCATCATCTACATATTGGGTATTAAACTATGGATCCCATTCACTTATGGAGGAGAAAGAAGACTTGCTTTTATTAAATTAAAGAGTATGAAAGTTCCTTTTGCCCCCTTTACCTGCATATCCTCTTTTTAATGTTGGAGAGAGCCATTAGATTTGTTTCAGTTGATGGCAACTTTAGTCTTTATCAGACCCACAGTGGAATTGAAACTAATGAAGTAATGATAATGGAAAATAAAATTATTAAGGAAGAAAAACAATATTGCAAGGAAATGGTTGATCTTATCTGAAATTATAGTGGAAACATGAGACTACTGGTTTGGAAATTTGCCTTTCTTTCCTTGGATTGTTCTGCACCCATTGAAGCTTTAAACACCCAACCTACCAAAAAGAAAAAGAAAAAACCAAAATTAAAATGTTCCAACTACTAAGGACAGCCAATTCTTTGTCAACTTTAATGAAATTTTGATTTGTACCCCAAATAAAAAGTGATAATGTTGGTCCTTTAGGTCCCATTTGGATAGGATTCTAATTATCGAATAATCGGATTTGGGTTGATTCTATGTGGGTAATTTTAGATTGGATGCGCACTGAGTTGATGTCGAATTGGTGAAGCTAGAAGCTATAATCTTCCTTTAGTGGTTATTAATATAGTTTTTTGAAGTTCTTGAAATTATGACTAAGTAAAAATTTTTGAAATAATTTGAAAGTGACTTACCAATTTATCTTTCTTGTAAGTTATTATTGTCCGTGTAAAATGATCATAAGATGAAAATGAATCCACAACTAAGAATTTTTTATTTTTTTCCTTCAAATTTTAGTTCCACCAAAGGTAGTTGTTTTAAATTTGCAATGGTAGCTTAAATTCTACTCTAATTCAAGACTTTTTAACCTGCAAGCACCTTGTAACTATATATCATAGATGTCTAAAAAGTGAACCACCCTTGACAAATTCTATATCAATTTCAAAACTTATGTTTGGCTGCTTGTGGAGTTTCTCTTATTCATGATTATATGGTTTGAAGAAAAAAAGTGTCTTAGAAGAAAGGAACCAAATTTTGTCATCAATGATGAGAAATTCTTCACTCATCATTAGGTTTTGATGCTTAAATTGGACTCATAGAGCAGTATAATAGACATTTTGGATCTTGGTTCATGTAGAAAATGATCAATGATGAGATTATAATGGCATTGATGTCTTTTTGGGAGACAACGGCAATGATGGTGGTTTGGGGAAATCATGACAGGGGTAAAACTTATTCAAGAAAAATCTGATACATAGTGCAGCCAATATATCTTTATAAAAGAAGAATAAAATTACTGTTATGATCCCCTAACAAAAGACTGAAATAACACCTAGATTGATGCTTACTAACAAGTATTAGTTAAAACAAAGGTTCGACATATCATTTCGTGTCGCCATGTCGGTGGTTATGGCGATATGTCGGAAAATATGCCGGGCGACATTTGGAGATATGTCGATGAAAAATCGACCTCCAGTTTCGAGGAGTATTTGGGATCATTTTTAGTTTGAATTTTGTTGTGTAGCTTAACTTGAGGTCAATAAAAAAATTGGGAGTATTATTTTGATTTAAAACATCACCTAAACTAATGTTCTTGATCGACACATGTCCGACTGTATGCGGTGAAACAGGAAGCCCGAAAAACCCTCAAATTTGTATGAATTCCTACTTGATTAATACAAACAATATAACAGTCAGCCATAATGAAGCAAGATGTACTCATAAAGGTCAAAGATTAGAGCAAAATATAGTTAAAAACTTAAAATATAAGAAACAAGAGAGAAAAGGGATGTTGGTGACATATCGGCGATATTGGCAAACATCAGAGACATTAGCAATATATCGGAGACATGTCGTTGACATATGGTAAATATCGTGTCGTTGGGGGGAGTCGTGTTGCCCCCAACGATAGGGTGATATATCGCCGATACTTTTTACCATAGTTAAAACAACACTTTCTTTCATGGAATCTCTCTTGCATATTATGTTTAATCTTTACTACAACACCTTATAGAAATGAGAATTTGGATCTTCTAGAAAAAAATTTAGAATCCATACATGATTGAATTCTTAAGATGTGTGCAAAGCAAGATCTTTTCTTTCCATGTTAGTTGGAGAACTTTTACTCCATATAGATAAGAGGATCCAGACTCTAGAGACGACCCCCCACCTTATAAGATTAGATTTTAAAGAAAACAAAAATTTCCCCTGATGATCCCTTTTCAAAAGCAGTTGAATCTTCAAAGAAGCATAGCATCTAGTAGGAGTTTCATAGGCATATTTTGGGCACAAAAATATGAGCACAAAAATATGAGATGAGTTCGGATCAGTTACCCGTTAGGGGAGCATAGAGACAGCTTTACCACCATAAATACAGGGGGACCCAAGGATTGGGTGATGGGTTTTTTTATTTATTTTATACCTATGGGTCCCACAGGATTTGTTGTGGTAAAGCCGTCGGGGAGCACTGACGGAGTGATGATCCGAATTCCAAAAATACTCTGAAGATGTGCTTACCCAAAAAAAAGAAATGCCCTGAAGATGTCTAATCAACATGATTATATTTTCCATACTCCAAAAGTAATTCCAAAAGATGTGAGGTGAAGAGATTCTCTAATTAGGGTTTAAATTTTTGATTGAACTCTAGGGATAATAAATGCAATTAAAAACTCTGAAGATCTTAAAAGATACTTTCCTTGTAAACCGTCTAATAAGATTCCGTGAATTAAGAGGTGTTGTTTGCATCAATCGTTAATTAATGTATGACAAAGGAATCAAGGAACACCACCCATTTATGTAGTATGGCGTGTGTTTTACGTGCATCAATCTAATCACACGAACCAAATACGCACCACCACAAGACAGGAGTACAGGACCAGATGATGTTCTTGCTATTGCTAACATCAATGATAGAAATTGGGGTCGTTGTAATCTTTGTCTTATACGTAATTGTACAAGAGAAGACAATTAATGCAACAGTTGAGCAAAAGGGACTCATCGATTGAAGCCTCTGCTTGTGGTTCCATCACTAACTTTCATCCCTAGCTGAGATATATTTTTCATCGATTGAACCAGGGAGGGTTGAGTTGAGATCTAAGTCCACTCCTTTTTTTCAAAAGCCAAGTTTCAAGTGTCTCTCGTCTCCTCTCACCTCTCATTTCACCGACAGCTTCTCAAGCTTATTTTTTGTCACTTCCTGTCGCTGCCGACAATTTCCCTAAGCCACATTAACAATTGCAAAGAAAATCCTAAGCCTCAAAGTGATATAAGGCCTCTACAGGCCAGTGGTCGTTGCCCCTTGTAACCTTGCTGGAGTGGGACCCGTGCATGCATGGAGGGGAATATTGTTGATAATAGGAGTTAAGATTTTTATTGAACTTATGATACTTGTACTGTTGAATTCACAAGAGTCAAAAATGTGATGTTCTATTATACTTGTATGGATGGAATTCTATTAGTAATTAAATTATTTGACGTATAATTTCACTTGTTTTTCATTTATATGTCCTAATAGTTTTATATTTCATATAATAACATTGCATGTTCATTATTATAGCATTTTCGTTTCAACTTAGGGTCAAGTTAATTAGAACTCACACTAAGGTTTTCTTCTCACAAACCCAAGACTACTAGTGTCTTTAGAATACATAAAATAGACTAAATACCAACTATGAGTCCAACCTAACCCATAAAACCCCCCCCAAATGGACCCTCAAGTTTCCATCAAGTTGGCCAAAATAAAAATAATAGATCTAGAGTGAGATCTCACTTTTTTCTCAAGCACCAGATCGACCCTGAGAGTGAGATATTGAACCTTGGTTCAGATGCACTTTAGATAGGTGTACAGAAAAGTAGAAAAAGCTTTGATTGAACATGTTGCAGAGCCATGCATCATTCCTACAAGCAACAGAAGTTAATCTGATGCCCACTAATAGACATTGATTGGAAAAATTCGTAAATACATAACCTATATTGGTAGTTGTTTGACATATTCACCGCGATTGTAATCGCTTCTCCATCCAGTTGATTATGTCACCTGCTATTTCTTCGCGCTCAGGCTCAAAAAGCAGGTCATGCAAGAAGCCTTCATACAGTATAATGTCTTTGAAATCTGAGGCTGCTTCATTGTAGAGGTCTTGAGAAGCCAGTGGATCAGTAACTCTGTCAGCAGTGCCATGGAGAACCAGGAAAGGGACAGTCACTGTCTTCATGTTTCGGATCAAGTATGAAGATATTCGGAGAATCTCGTGGCCTGTCCGGATCCTAATGGGTCCAGTGTACACCAGAGGGTCTGTATACTTGGCCACCATAGCAGCAGGATCCCTTGACACTGGAATTCCCCTCTTGTTGGCACCCTTGAATTGGAATCTTGGAGCAACAAGCGAAAATAGAGGTGCCACAGCCTGCACAACAGAAAATTTTAAAAAAATGGAAAACAGCTCTCAGAAAGGAACATGAGAAATTGGACGGTGGAAGAATGAGTGGATGCAGTGGTTTTACTCCATCGTGGCAAAGAAGTGGCCACAAAATAACATGAATAGCCATTCACAACCCCCCCCTTTCTTTCTTTTCCTGCCTTCTTTCCTGTCCCTCAAAAAAAAAATCCCAAAGCCATCCACACAAAAGAAAAGGCAAATTCAGAGGCTAAGTCAGTCTAATATCCTCCATACGTTTATGCATACCTACTCTTACAACAACCATCACTAAATCTCCTGGCCATATAAATGCACAGCACTGAAGTTGAACCCTTTTTTTATGCATTCGTATACTTGCCACTTGAGAAACTCCATTTGGCTTGAACTAGGTTGAACCCTTTTTTTATGCATTTATATATTTGCCATTTGAGAAACTCCATTTGGCTTGGAACTAGGTGTGAACACAGGGCATGTTGGGTTCTACTTGCCCATGAAAATTTCAACCCACCCAACCTGCACTATGGCTAATACAGCCACACTAGTCAATAAGCATTCAAGCACCCATTATTAGGCACCCCTGAGTCAAGTCACAGTGATGAAAGAAATGTGGTTACAACCATAGCAACGTTGGTTGTCCTAAATTGATACTGTTTTATAAGTGACATGGAAAGAAGATTACCCCAACTATTGGATGTGCTGGCTTTACACGCAAAGCTGGTGATGTTAGTATAACTCCCTCCAACATGCGCTTGATTTGAGGATAACAAGCAGCCTAGAAATAGCAAAAACTAACCAATGAGAAACATGCCACAAATCAGAAATCAACTAAAATTTGGACACGGTAAAGTTCTATCCTCTTACCTTCAAAACAACAGCGCCACCAGTAGAATGACCAAAGAGAAAGCATGGAACACCAGGATTCTCCAATTTAATCTTCTCCAAGAAAGCTCCCTACACAGAACATACAGTTCTTCATTGTCTGAGAAATTAAGGAATCATATCATTTTACAGGCATGTATGTTTGGGCTAATAGGTATGAGTCGAGTCTTTTCGAAAAAGTCGAGAGTTTCAGCCTGGACAGCCTTCCATAACAATGGAAACTCATTAAACTGACTGCTCTCCTGCTCTCGTCAAGCAAATGCTTGAAGTGATGAAGCAAACAAATGAGAATATTAGGACATACTTACAGTGTCTGCTACAACATGATCAAGTGAAGGTACATATCCATGCAATCCATCACTCCCACCATGACCTATAAAAACAACAAAAAGGTTAAGGAGTGGAAGGGAAGATAATCCAGAAGGAAAGCAGTAAAATACCATGATGATTGGTAAAAAGTGACAATCAACAGGTTTTTGTATCCAGGAAATGTTTTAAAACTATAGTGTAACTGTGAAGAGAACAGGTAAATAAAACAAATTCACAAAGCAAAAGACTCAATGGCAATGTTTATGTCATCATGTTATCAAGAGCCTCACAAAACCAAAACATCGGACAACATACATATAGTCTACTGTGTCAATGTTACTACTACGACAGACAATTGAACCCAGAACAAGTATGGTGTCTGAAAACACAAGTTCAGCCAGTTCAATCTACTAACTCAAAAGGAATCAGATTCCATTGGCAAGAGAAGTTTATGAATGAAGCTAGACAACTAGCCCATCCGATGAGATAGGAGAACCATTGAGGAAAAAGAGGAGGGGGTTGTTACCTAACATTCACTGTCTGTATGCAACAAATGCTAATCTAGCTTCCATTTTCTTTTCCCAATTCCAAACTTTTTTCCAGACCATCTACGATATTCTTCCTTTCTGAATTATATAAAACATCCTCACCAAGAAGGCCCTTAAGAATTTGCTTATGTTTGATGCATTTTACAATTTACATCACAACTCTGAACATTCTATGACTGAAGAAAGTAATCATGAGGATTCAAGGAACTGACCTATCCAATCCATTGCATAAACCCCAAAGTTGCTTGAGGTTAGTTGCCTAGCAAATTGAGCATATCGTCCACTATAGACAACCATCAATGACCAAACAGAAATTTGTCACTCAAAAATTGCACAAAAAAAGAAAAAGAAAAAGGAAAAGGAAAAGAAGAGAGCTAAAACAAATATACAGCAATAAATTTGAAAAGCCATTACCTGTGTTCATTTAGCCCATGAATAATGATCATAATGCCCCTGAAAATACAAAATGGAAACCCTTACCAAAAAGATACGACAAAAAGAAAACAGTAACAGCTCAGACGTGTAGATCCATACATATATGAGGCAAATCAGTGACAGATAAAAAAACAGAATAACCACACATATAGACACTAGCATGCTGAGGGAGTAAACAAATTAACCAGAATAAACCATTCCATAGCAAGGGAATGATAAATAACTGGTGGGCCAGTGGGCTGGTGGGTATCCTTGATCAATGGAAAGGGGTGATTATTGCCATACCTGCAATTTTAAAGGAAGGAAATCTGTAATATCAACTTTCAATTATACTTCTAGGGGAAACTTTTGGAAACAATTACATTGACAAGCACCATCAATTGCATGCCAACAAATTTTATAAAGGAGAATACATATATGCACAAGGGAAACCACGAGCCAAAGAAAAACTTGTGAAAAAAATGCAGAACTTGAAGAATGCTGGTGCAACTCATTGAAATACAATGAATTTGTTTTACCCTTTCATGGCATAGGTAACTCTTTCACTTAAACCACAAATATTCAGCAAATAGAGTGCATATGTAATGCTATTAGTTTAAACAACCATATATTGTTTTGTTCTAAAGAAAAATAATTTTTTGTCTTTGTTATTACTATTATTTAATAATTTCAGGATGCCAAATTTAAGAACTCATGATGAGATGTAATGCTTGATCCAATAATTATTTTATGATTATTTTTTGTCTTTGTTATTACTATTATTTAATAATTTCAGGATGCCAAATTTAAGAACTCATGATGAGATGTAATGCTTGATCTGATACTTATTTTATGACATTTCACTTTTAATTTTAATGTCAAACAGACCACTATATACTCTAGAAGTGCCTTTCTATCCTCTGCTGGACTTTAATTGCAATAATGACACAATTAGCATTGCTCCTCATTGCTCCTTATAAATGATTGAACAAGACCCCTGAAAAGAATGACATTTTAGAGTTTCTTCTGGAGTCTTGGTCACCAAACTTTAGAAATCCTCCATTCTACATTTTCTTCACAAGTTGCCAGATTACCTCAAAACTACTTAAACATATCTCCATGGGTTTAAAATGTATATCATGTTGTATCTAGCAAATCCATAAGTATATGATTGGTAAACAAAGTTAACCATGGGAACAGACTCCTGTATATGCTCGGTAATGTAAAAGTAAATAGAGATCCAGGGACAAGGGTGAATTCCACCTAAGAGTAAGCTCAAGCATCACATAGACAAGGTACAAACTATGGCCGCTGAATCGTTGCTCATCTGCAGCTGATAAGCAACTGTCTTCTCTAATAATGACAGGAAAACCTTCCTCTTTGAGAAGCAAAATCAAGGATTGAAGACATTCAAAAATACAATGGCACAAGTAGGAGGTGTATTTCGAAACCATGAAGGTGCGTATATTGGGGGTTCTGCGAAGAGGATTGGGGAAGCCTCGGTCTTGGAGGCTGAACTGATAGCCATGAATGAAGGCTTGAGGAAGGTCGCTCAAGAAATGTTCTTCTCGCCCATAGTGATGGAATCTGATCCAATGAAGGTAGTGAATTTGTTATATCACCCTCCTAGGAGAGGTGAATGGAAGATGCATAACAGTTGTCTCGGACATAATAAGGCGTTTGGGCTCTGGAGACTGAGTGGTTGTGTGCACCATGAGTATGGAGATGTAAATATAGCTGCTGGGCGGGGGGACAGAACAGGGCCGGAAGCTAAGCTGGGGGCGCACCACCGTTAATGCACTAAATATGCGACACAAGCCACTTTGTCTCAGTGGACGACGGTGTATATTAAAGTCCGTCACCAAGTTTAGCAGCAAAACACGACCATATAACATTTCAACGAAGTGTTTGAATGGCAATAGCAAATCTATACGACCAAGCCGCTGACTGTGTTAGAACTAAGGTCTAATAAGAGGCTTGAAGGACGATTCACGACATTATTATACAATACCACTCACAATGAGTGACTCATTTCCTAAGATAGCAAGCTAGCAGCTGACAAGAAGCACAAATCAGAAGATTTAAAGCCAGCGACCCTAAAAAAGAAGCTATCAATCGAATGGAAATTTAATGCAGAAGAACATGCAGCATGTGGCAGCCAGAAAGAACTCGGCAATTCTTAAAACCGAACTAAAACTTGAAAAAGAACAAAAATTCTTCTCAAAGTCATATACAAAGGCAAATGACCTTTAAAATTAGTAATTATCTCCACAAAACCTAAAATAAGAAAAAGATTGAGGGAGAACAAAAAGCTTCCTTGCACGAATCAATTCAAACAGAGAGGAAATAAAAACTAAAGCGAGCGGTCAGGACCTTACTTCATTTCTTCTGAGGCGGGAAGCCAAGAACGACAAAACAAAGCGCTCCTCCTGATTCCAAAGAAGACTGAAGTACTCCAGCGGCAAACATTCCCTTCCTCTGTTCCAGAGATCATCTCCAAACTCTCAGCCAAAGCTCTTCGATTCAACGCATCTTCTTCATCTTTCCTCCTAAAAACAGAAATCCGCTTCGACACCTTGGAAGAAAAAGAAGGAGATGCCGACGTCGAGGGTTTCCACCACAAGCGGTTCCTAGGCAACAGAAGAAAAAACCAGAAGAAGATCGATTGAATGATAATCAAAGCACGCCTCAGAGAATGCAGAGAAGGTAATGATCTCCGAAGACCTCTGAAAACTGGAATTATTCGTCCACTCGCACCAGAGGTTAGCTCCTCCACCCGAACCGATTCCATCGTCGCTAACGGAGGAGTTGCAGAGGATGCAAACGAGAGCAAAAGGGAATTCTCAAATGTCACGTTTCAACGGAATTTATAGAAAAAGACGCTGTCAGAACATTTTATACTACAACCACGGCGTAGCTTATAAAACTGTTCCATGTATTTTAATGAGAACATAACCAGTGCTTAACCATTGTTTCGGTTAATTGTTATTGTCCAACACGTTAAACTGTACACGTGTAAACCTCTTATTGGGCTGTCGGTTCTTTAGATACCTTCTCTGCTTATTAAACTGGAAACAATCTCCGAACCAAAATGATTCCGCGCCTTGAAAAGGACACTAACATCTCGCCCGTCCGATCTTCGATGCAAGACACTTGGACCCACAACTAAGTGGGTCCCCCACCCCGCTAATTGCAACTTTGCTATGACGAATGAACGACTGCCACGGGCCTAGAGAAAACTCTTGACATGTAGCCGTTCGATCTTCCACGTAAGAGGACCCCACATCCTGTGGGTCCAACCAGAAACGTCAGCAAAAATTTTATGTGGTTGGGTGGCGGAGTTAGAATATGCTCTTCTCATATCCCTTTATTATACATTAGCAGCGTGATCTATGAGGGAGTCTGAGTCACATTCTCATTGATGATGTTTTTTCACCACACATTTTGTATGAAATTTACTAAGAATCTTATATCAAAATTATTTTATCCATTCTATACGTGAGCCCCACAAAATTTGTGTAAAAAAACATCAACAGAGCACTGATGGTAGATTCTTCAGACTACCCATAGGTGGCCTACTGGAAATCCTAACTATGATTCATTCAGTTAAAACTCAAAGATGAGTCTCTCTCCTAATATGTAGCAGAAATGTGTGACACAAACAATTTGAGAGATAGAATATCCAAACCCTGGGTGGGCATAGCTCAGCCATATAACCAACAAGGCTGCTTGATTTTTGTGCCACCAATCCAATAAATGAGAAACATTATTTTTTGGGTAAGTGGGATACATTAAGAATGAAAAGGAAATGAAAGGGCAATACACCATTTTGTTTCATGCTTTTGACAATTTTGCTTGAATAGAGCATCTCTTTAATTGAGGTCCATCAATGTTGAATAGTCTTATTCACAAGAGTCGATGTCATATCTTTAACCCAATTGCCGACCACGTAGAAAAATTAAAATATGATTAAGTGATTGTGCAAAGAAAGAGTATTTTAGAGGATAAGAAAAAATTGGAACTGTCAATCACCAAATCACTGGTAAGCCCATAATTAGATAAGCTCTGGTTTTTGTCAATTCAGTCATTTTCACTTTTAATTTGTAACGTATAGTGTGAGCTTATGGCTGTCTTTTTAAGTGAGCTTATGACTCTTAACAAAAAAAATTTTGGGATAACTATAGCTTACAAGTTAGTATCAATATCGTATCAATATCGTATCAACCGTATCGCACACTAAAACCTTATGAGAACGCGGGTGATGGAGTAAGTTTGTTTCCTTCTTATAGTATGTTTAATAAAAAATAGAAAAGATATGAAAACTTCGAAAGATGTTTCTTTTGACTTTTCTTATTTATTCACTACCACTAAAGAATGTTTTCCAACATCTATACTTATTCTCAAAGGGATGATTTTGATACCATTCTATGGTGAGGTTTATTCTCTTTCTCTTTTATTGGCTATAATCAAGGACTTTATCTTTGAATGTTCCTGATCCATTTCAATTGTAGAGTTGGCTTTGTGAATTTCATTCATCTAAAAATCCTGACAGTTCCTTTTTCCATCTCTTGGCATTTAAAGTAAAAGAGGGTAGGCTCCATGGTTCCTCCTTTTGTGGCAAAATCTCTTACTCCAAGACAGTCTCAATTTTTATGGAGGCTTTTTATTATTGTGTTACCAACACCATGATCCTCACTTTCTTCTTTTTTCTGGTAAAAATGGGCACTTTGTCAAGAGGTCAGGTAGCAATAATGGATGTTATCCCTTTCTAATTTCATTAATGTGGCTCCAGGTTGGAATTCCATCCTTCATATGATTTCAATTGAGTGTGGCTGATTTTTTTATCAACTTAATGGTTATGTTGAAGGGTGGGGATTTCGTTCAAAACTGTATAAACAATGCTCTCATGCGTTTATACTAGGCTTTTTCTACCCAAAGAAATGTATAAACAGTAAACGTAATCAGGAAGAAAATTTGTTGTCTTATTGGGCTGTATCAGAGTACAGGACTTCTAATTGATAAATGATGAAGTCAATGCAAGGAAAGATCTGAAGAGATTGCCAGAAAACCTGAACTAGATTCAATTTTTTTAGGCAGAAAAGACTGTTTCCAGGTAAGAGCATGGTAAGAGCCAAGAATCATTGAAGAAGCAAACAAAGCATTTAAAAGACTGTTAAGACTCTTTCCAGGTTGGATTCCTCATTACTGGGTTGAAAATTTACCTTCAACACTTTGTTCTCATCCAGGGCTCTTTTAGTATGGCTTCATGAAATTGTTCTCAGTTTTGACTTTTTTTGAGTTTCTTGTAGATCTCAAATCTCAACTTTTATTACCTTTAATTAATATCTGACTCAAGACCAAAACACGGCATCTCATCATACAGAGATAAGGTGGTCCACGGCAAAGGTGTCAATCTGGGAATAAGACAATTTTATAAAAACCCTCCAAGAATCATTTCTGTATACAAAATCCATGGCAGGCCTGGAAAGTTGCTTCTGGGATTGATTATTAAAATAAAAGATAATTTTAGCATCATTGATTTAGTAAATGCTACTGAGTCTAGAACAGGTTTCTGACGATTAGATGGAGCATTGAAATCAGATTATCTCATTATTAAATGAGACAAAATCCTTGTTTTGATTACCCAGAATCGACCTTACAACTTTATTCAATGATGAAGATTTGATACCTGCAGTTCCGGTCTTTATTCATATCATCCACCTTCTTTATCAAAAACGCTTGCCGTTTTGACTTGAGAACTCCCACAAAATGTATATGAAGAAGTACAAGATCATACGCTTTCCTTAGAAAACAAACGCTTTGGAAGGATTGACATCCATTGGAATGGCAAACTCTCGAGAAATACTTGCAAAAGACAGTGAATTACAAAGGGATCCACCACCTGAGAATTTTAACTTATGATACAAGCCCTTTTGGCACAACTGCATTATTGTGGTACAAGTATTGCAGGTTTTGTGTTGATCCCTAACCTAATTTTGAATTTTTCCTACAAAAATTGTTAAGGATACTCTGTTACAAGGTGCACCTGTTGGAGCATTCTCCATGACCATGAGTAAGGTATACTAGCAGGTTACTTCCACAGGAATTAGAGAGTGCAAGCAGGGCGAGCTCCTTAGGGACTAGGTTTCTCCACCAGATCATTACCTGCCATCTGCTAGTAAATTTCACAAGCTGTCCTCTAGATCATCTGGTACATGTAACTTCTCCATCGCAGACTGCAGAATTTTTAACAGTTGGATTAGCTTCCTCATTGAAGGCATTCCATGTTCACCCAAGGCCAATAAGTTTATCCCTGACCAAGCATGTCCCTACCCTCCCCCAAAAAAGACACCCACTACCCAAAAAGGGAAGGGGGGGGGGGGGGGAGGAAGGTTGGTTTCAGGTAACATTCTTCCATGAAATTGACAAATTTTGACAGTACATCATTCGGAATGGTTAATCAAATGCGTTTCAAAATTTATGTCACAGCAGACAACATCAGATTATTGAAAAAGAGTGTCCAACATCTTGAGTGAAACTACACTACCAAGAAAAACTCCAATATCATCAACCGTACATATTCAAGCATTATCAGGGGTGAGTGTGAGTGAGGTACCTTAATGGTAGCAACATCAGCTGCAGATGGTTTTAAATCCAAGGCTAGTCCAAAATGAAGCATGGCTCTATCATGCATATTGAGCCGCTTATAGATCTTACCCATCAATGCGTAGACACTGCTTTCACGAGGCGCATACTCTTTAAGCTCCTCCAAAACGTTCAAAGCTTCATCTAATTTTCCAATACTATAAAGAATGTTTGCTTTCTGATACATGGGAAGTGGATTCTTCCTATCAGCAAGAATGGCTTTCTCCATCATCCTCAAGGCTTCGTCACTTCTCTGTCAGATGAAAGAAAAAACAATCAACAGAACAATGATTGAAGGGTGAACTAAAGCAAAAACTAAAAAGCGCTTCATGGAGGAGAATATTTCAGTTAAAGTAGCATAATGACCAACCCTCAAAGCATGTGAAGCTGTCCCTAGATAACACATGATAACAGAAGATCGTGGATTGATTTGGAAAGCTTTCCGAAAGTGATGCTCAGCAAACTCAAACTTCTCCTGCCGAAGATATACCATCCCAAGACCATACCATGAGTTATAGTGCCTAGCATCTATTCTAAGGGCACTCTGGTAGCTCTTTATTCCGTTCTCAAAATCCTCTAATGCTACAAACCTGTTAGTGGACAGAATATAGTGCTAATGACATAAAGCCAAAAGATAAAGAAGACATCTGTAGAAAAGAGAAACAGTTGTCTGGACCAAGCACAAATCAGATTCTTAATCACAACTACAAAATTACAAAGTAGGTGAGTCCCTTACTCATGGCCGCACAGAGTATGGGCATATGCAAATCTGGAATTGAGACTAACAGCACGCTGGAAATTTTTCAGAGCAGTTTCATGATCTTTCTGCAAGCTATAGCAGTTCCCTACTGCACACCTGCAGGCCAATTGCATCAGAGAAGAATGATAATATATATATATATATATATATATATATATATATATATATATATATATATATATATATATATATATATATATATATTATTTTTTTTTTTTTTTGGGGGGGGGGGGGGTTGTTAGGGTTAGTGAAGCATAATTCCATGCATTAAATAATGAACTAAGAAATATAGATGGTTTCCAGAACCTAACAAGATGTCAAAAAGGTCGTCAAATATTCTCCACCAGCATCATACTCAAATACACAACTAAGCCTTATCCCAATTGAATGGATTAGCTACATGAACCCTCGCCCTCCAATCAGCTCTATTCAAGGTCATACTTGGGCACAAGGCCTAAGCTACGATTATCTTTCCTTACCACTTCTTCAAGTTCAATTAAGCTTTGCCCTTGGCTATTTTACTCCACACTGGACCATCCAAAGGCCCTCTCGAATATATTCATGCCACCTCAATGACTTACCCGTGTCTTATTTTCTACTATAGTTACTCCCGAACCAGCCTTAATATGATCATTATTTATTTATCTTTCCCAGTTGTGCCACTCATCCATCTCAAAATCCTCATCTCCATCACATTGAACTCATCTATATGATGCTTCTTAAATGCCCAACATTCTGCACCATACCTCACGACCATCACATAAAATTCCTTTTCAGTTTTAAGGAAATAATACCAATCACACAGCACTCCAAAATGCACCTCTCCACTTCATCCATCATATTTTAATTCGAGTAAATATCACTTACCTCCCCTCTTAGTTGACCAAATGGCACTTGGACCCCCTCTTAGATAATAACAGTTGTTACCTCCCTTTTACTTGGCAAAGGTATCAAACCCCTCCCTTTTGTTAACTTTTTCAATTAAACTATTTTTTACAGTTAAATATCTTTTTAAACACCAAAATATCTTCACTCAAGAACATATTTTAGTATAAACCTCAAATTGCCCTCAAGTACCTTGGTAATTGAAATTCTAAATTACCCTTAATTAATTCTCAAAAATACTGTTAAGTACCCGAATGAGGCAACTTAACAAAGATGGAATAACTCAAGAAGATGATAATAATAATGGACTTTGAATAAAAGTTGAACAAGAAACAAAACACACTACTAGCAGTAGGCGAATCCTACGGCTACCCAAGAGCAATAGCGCTCACCTAAACTTCCCCAATAACTCAAAACCTGTTTTTTCTACTCTTCCTTCCCCCTATTTATAGCAATTACGTTCCTACGGTATTAATCAACAGAAACATCACAATTCGAATAGGACTCTTCAAATCTAATCCTAAAAAGTAACCTGAATGTAATATGACTCTTCCAATCTTCCAATCTTCCAATCGTTTCCTTCCCTAGATACAAGGGGCTTATCAATTACCCATATACTCTTTTAGATCTAACTGTCTTCCTTCCATGAAAAGTTAAAAAATTAAAAGGAAAAAAAAAAACACTCACACACACACACACCCCCCACCACCCAGCCACCCCCCGACTCCTCATCTTCTTCAACCTCCGTCTTCCTTTCTCACATCACCTCCACCACTTCATCGTCGTTGATGCTTTCCCCCCTATATGACTATTAACTTGGCCACTTCTTCGTCCTTGTCTTTCTCCTCTTCCACGATGGCTTTGGTATCTGTTAGTCTCTCGTTTTCTCCAACGGACCTAACCAAGACTGACCAAATTTGCCTGAAATTGATTAGATGAGCCGCGACACCTCCCAGTTCATCAATTGAGTACGTTAGTTTTTACTGTAAGAAGCATGAAGAAGGGAGACAGAGTTGGTTGCAACATAAAAAGGAAGCCACATGGAGGTTGAACCAGTTGGAGCAGCACTCTCTAATGCCAATGCAGGGTTGGTTGAGTGGTAAAGATCCATACTTCTCAGTGGAGGGGTCTTGGGTTCGACCCTTGCGGACGGCATTACATTTCCAGTATTAAAAAAAAGCACCAGTTGGAGCAGCACTTGGAATCAGGGAAGAACAAGAAGAAGAGGGAAAAGATGGAGGACATAAAGGCTCTGATCAGATGCTTGAGAGAAGAGGAGATGGGTTTTATTGATTGAATTGAGTGGGATTGCAAGGAAAAACATAATGTTATTTACAAGGATGCAGAGGCTAAAGAAGCTAAAATGGTTGAGATGTGGTCATATAAGCATTTGAAAATTGCCAAACTCGTACAACAACAAATAGGTTCATCTTCATCGTCACTCGAGCATAGTACCACTGTCACCATGAGAGTAGTAAGCCATTACTGCAACTCCACAATCCATATCTTCTCTATTCCCTTGTTCTTCTTGTTGTTTTGACATTTCCCAGAATTTTTGCTTAAAAAAACTAAAAAATTGTCTTTCAATGTTTACTGAATAAAATAATATTATTTAGGCAAATATAGTGTTGGAATCCATGATTGCTTTCCAGATTCCATTTCACAAGTGGGGGAGAATTTTTACTAGTTTTATCAACTGTTACATTACATCTTTTTAACAGAATCAGCATGGAACAGAGACAGAAGACAAGAAGGTATGAGACAGAGCAGACCAAAACCAACTATCACAAAGAAGAAGACATGGAGGAAAACAATATTGATCCACGCCAAAGGTATTCTGCTGTCAGCTGTGCATGATGAAAAAGTTAAAGGATTGTTCAGGAATTTTGTCAATTGATTCACCAAATGAAGATATTGAACCCACCCATGAGGAAGTAGAAGAGGGAGCTTCTGATTACCATATAAGAAACTGTCGGCCCATGAAAGAAACTAAAGAGAAAACTCAGGGATGGTGTGCGATAGGAAGACGGAGGTTGAGAATATTTTGAGGTTTTAAGAATAGAATAATGGAGGGTCATTCAGGGTCTTAACTATTAGGCACCATTTGTTTGTACTTCGTAGAGGTGGGATGGGTTTGGAAAAATAAACATGTGGGACCCATATGTAGTGGGGTGGGAGAACAGAAAAGGATTTTATGCCTGTATACTTATTGTAGCTATAAATATTGTATCTACTTTCGTAATAGGAACCATGATGCTTCTCCATTCACTCGGATTTTTATTAGTGCTCAAAATCTTACTAAAAATCTTTGTTAACCAAGATAAATTATAGTTTCACAAACTCTTTTATACTTCTATCGGGATCTCATATGGGTCTTGTGCAATGTGCCTTGCCAACTTTTTTTTTTTGGATGAATAAATAATTATATTAAGACAAGAAGAATACAAGGTCTTTAACCAGAAGACCGAAAATAGAGCTAAGGCCCCAGGAGACAACAATAAGTCTGTTCCTTGGGGTATCATCAACCAGGGGGGGAGTAGATAATAGCTAACAATCTAGAAGAAACATCAAAATAGATGGCATTCCAAATCCTATCAGTAGAATGGGATTTGGAAGTCCATCTGCGGAGATTGCGCTCCCACCAAAGGTGATGGATAGAGGCACAATACACTAGCTTACCAATTCGATCGCAAATGGAAGAACCTAAAAGTTTCTCAAAATCTAAGCCCAATCACAAGTGAACCCAAAGGATCGCCTTGAATGGGGCCAAATAGAAGCTAGGGCTTTTCCCAAGATAGATCTAGAGAAAGGGCATGAGAAAAAAACGGCGGTCGAGGTCTTCCAAATAGTTCCAACAAAGGATGCAATTGAGGCTAACGGGTATATGGCAGTCAATGAGGAAGGACTGAGTAGTGAGAGCTAGGTTAAGGGCTCTCCAAAGGGTTAGGGAGTAACGAGGGATGAAGCCTTTGAACCAGACCAAAGGGGGCTGGGGAGGTTTAGGGGTATGGGGCCGGAAAAGGTTCCAGGCAGAGGATGTGGTGAAGGTTTTGGTGGGAGAAGGCAGCCAAATAGTGAGGTCACAAGAGGAACTCAAGAGAGGGGGGAGAGACTCCCAAACTTGTGTGAGAATGGGGAGAGGCGCAGGGGACCAAGAGCCATTTGAGATGAAAGCAGATAGGGGGTAGACTTGGGGATACAGGTATCATAAATAGTGCGGGGACCAAAGTGATTGAAAAGAATTCCCATCGGATGCCACGGGTCAAACCAAAAGGAAGTGGAGGAACTAGTAGAAATGGAGGTGGAAATGGCAGAGATGGCACGAGGGCGCAACAAGAGGATTTTCCTCCAGACCCATAAAGGGTTGGAAGGCATGGACGCAGTTCCGAAGGAGTCGATCCAGAGCAGATAAGAATAGATCCACTTAACCCAAATGGAATCATGCTTGGAGGCAATTTTCCAAATGAGTTTCAGAAGGCAAGCCAAGTTAAAATCAGATATCCACCGAATACCCAAGCCTCCCTCGGATGTATGCCAACATAAGGAAGACCAACTAACCGGATGGATGAAGCGGGAGGATTCCTGCCATTTCCAAAGAAAGGCATAGAACAAGGATTCCGTAGATTGGACGGTCAATTTGGGGATGGAGAAAATTCCACGCTAGTAAAGGTAGGAAGATTGAAGAACAGAGCGAATGAGGACCACCCTACCAGCATAGGAGAGAAGCTTGCCTTTCCAAAGCTGAAACTTCTTACGGATATGATCGAGCATAGGGAATAGTGGTGGCGAACCAGGGATGAGAGGGAGGCCAAGATAGACCACAGGAAAGGAGCTGGGCTTGAAGCCCGAAAGATGGAGAAGGGAAGCTCGGAGCTAATCGGAGACACCGGAGAGAAAGAGAGTGGACTTGTCGAGATTGACACGAAGACCAGAGAGGGATTCGAAGAGCAAGAGGATGGAGGCTATGGAAAGGTGATCAGCTTTAGAGAAGATCATGAGGTCATCCGCAAAAGCGAGATGAGTGAGGTTTAGGGACCTGCACTTGGGAATGGGAGAGATGAGAAGTTGATCAGTTTTGGATTGGAGGATGCGGGAGAGGACCTCAAGGGCTAGGGAGAAAAAATATAGGGGGAGAGGGGGCAACCTTGGCGAATACCCACCTGGGAATGAAAAAATCCCGCCAGGGAGCCATTGGTGATGATAGAGAATCGGGGGGGTGGAGATACAAGTCTCAATCCAATGGATGAAAGGGGGAGGGAAACCCATAGAAAAGAGAATGTCGCTGATGAAGTCCCAACGAATAGAATCAAAGGCTTTATGGAAATCTACCGTAAGAAGCACAGCCGGGGCCCTGCCAACTTTCATTCTCCTTAAACCTTCTTTTACTTTAAACACCCTCAAAGTCCCATGTTCCCTATTCGACCATTTATAAATTAATGAGTTTAAAGTATCTCCCTTTGAGTTCCACTATCTTCTCATAATGATGAAGCCTCAAGTTAATAAGGAAATGTTCATCTATAATCTTTAAATAGAGCTAGCTCATATGGGATCAAGAAAGGGTTTCTTGAAATTTTGGTAATGGGATATGGGGGTTCTTTGATATAAGGGCTATGATGGGATTTTTTTTTCCCAAGAAGAGGTTAACAGGTTTTGTGGTTAATGACCATAACCCTTTAATGATATTTAGGATCTCAAAGTTGATGTGGCCCATTCCATAGGAGATTGATAAATTCCTTAAAATGGGAAACTGTGGTCAATAGGTGTCAAAATGGGTTCAAATGACTAAATTGGAAGACCTAAGGGTTCTTTTTTTGAATTGTAGGGAGTACGAAAATTCAAGAAAATATTCATATTTTGGAATTTGATGTTTAGAATGGGATCAAACTAGCATCTAAGGTCACTAGGGTTGGGGGGATGATGTACTTAAAGTTTGGGATAGATCTAATGGATGGATTAGTTTAAATGAGCTTGAATTTTAGGTCTCTAGAAAAGTTCAAAAATTCAAGAAAATTCAACAAAACATTTGAAAAAGAGGGTGATATGAGAAGGGGAATGGAATTAAGTGTTGACTTGTTACTTGCCTGTAACACAAGCCTTGTAATGGGGTGTGATGGAGATGGAAAGAATTGGAGGCAGGCTACAAGCACTGCCGAAAGAGCATCCTTCAAATAAAAAACCCTAGGTTGCTCAATCACGTGAGTCCCTTACCACAAATGAGAAGCTCTACCAAACCTTGCTTTTAGGCAGCAACACTCACTTTATTAAGTGTGTTCTCAAATCTGTAATTTATTACATGCCCATGGCTTTATTATAGCCTTACATAAGAAGTCCTGGTGAAATTAGGACGTAGAAACTGACTCTCCTAGCTGTACTCAACATACTAATCCAAATTCAAATACGACTCTTATAACTAAACTAAAAAGATTCCCTATCATATCCTAGACCGACTGAACTCTAACAACTAAAATAAAACATTATAAAAAGACTATTCTGCACTTATAACTTAATTAACTTAATTTGGGCAGAATTTGCATAATTAGACTGATATTTCTAACTAAACTAAAAACTGAATTTCGTACTTGGCCAAAACACTAAACTTATAGGCCCATAGAATTGGCCCATGAATTCATAAACCTACTGAACAAAGGCCCAACACCCATATCTATCAACCCTAAATTGATTTCGAAGGGAAGTTGGCAAATTTGGTGTCAGACCTGCATTACATCAGGCAAACAAAGTCACCTTTCTTATGATTCTATGTAGTGGGGCACGCACCCAGAACTGCTAATCTATGTTGTGTAGTTAGACTTCCCCCTGGTATAACCTCATAGTCCTTGGATAACAATCTGTTAGACCATCTACTTAGGAAGAAATCTTTTTGGCTAGCAACATGCACACTTTTGAAGGTAACCAAATGCTCCTCTCTTTTCAAAAAAGTGTTTAGATGGATAAATCATAAGCCACAACCAAATCTAAATTCCCCCCCCCCTTCTCATTTCTCTCTCCAAAACCATTTCCTTCACATACACCTTCATAGCCTCTAGATCTTTCCGAACATGTCTGTTCAGGGCACCCCCTTGATAATCATTGCACTAATGCATCCTTGTGTTCCCAAAATTTAACTTACGAATTTTGTCCAACCCTACTTGCAGTCCGTAGGCTCTGATTATATTGACAACCTCTTTATCCAACACAAGCTTGATCTCCCAGTGTTGGATTAATGAGAAAACTATGGCACTGATTTTTATAAAGGAATCCAAAAATTAAGACTCACAACCTTTAAATTATAAAAAGAAGCATGTTTGCAAAGTGCTGGCCAGAGCATTCTTGCACTCAAAAAACAAATGGAGAGAATGGTAACAACCATTCATTTCAGAAAAGCAAGAAGCCAAGAAGTTAAAAACTAACTTTACTCCGATCAAAGAAGAGTAGGAAGTTTAAACATAAGGCCACAAAATGTTGGAATTTGAAAAACAATTACAAAAGCTAGCTAATAAAGAACTGTGCACAATTAAACAGTATGTACTCGACTCTAAATTTGAAGAACATACCAAGTTTGAGGAGCTAAACGATCAATTGAAATCAGCTCTTGAGCTAGGTAGCTTAGTTTCATCTCTTCCTTCAAATGCTGTAAAAGAGGAATATTGGCACTCAGTACAACAAAAGATGTATCTAGAGATTCTAGACAAGGTCAAATTGACCAGAAGGTCCAGAACCATCATATGAAAGTGCAGTATTACCGTTGCTCAGGGTAACTACCAACTGATGTAATAGAAGTAATATACATCACCTCAGATGACAATTATCCCACACTAGCACTGCTCATGTACTTAAATTTGAACAAAGAAGGTTGATAATTAAGTGGAAGACAACCAGGTGCATTGGCATCCTGACACAAGGCACCAAGTGATAACTAGGTTTTACCGAAATGCATCCACTGCCACTTGTTGTAAAGATGAGTCCATAGTAGCTATGAAATGGATGGAGGAACATTTAATACATCTGTGGCATCTACCAAATTTAGTTAAAAGATAAGGTCAATAGCTCCTTGTTGAAGGCCTCATGTAGTGTTGAATACAAGATCAAGCAACTTCTGATGGTGAACCCACTGAGAGACGGGAATCATTTCAAATAGAAAAGGAAGTCATGGACTAGGTCCCAGACTCACCATTCACAACTATTACGTGTCCAACAACTCCAAGCTTCATTCATTCTAATTCTACTATTCAACGTTTTTTTGGGGATGAATAACCACTCATCTTATTACGTGGCAACATAGAGAAAACTCCCTTACATGAAAATATAAACCCAACTGAAACAGAAATAAAACAACCTAGAAGATGTATCCAATATGGAACCACCAAAAAAATCCTATGTAATCTACCCACCCATATAAAATAAAATAATGTAACAGCCCTTGCCAGACCGTAAAACTGGTTTAGGACCAGCTCTTGGTTTGGGCCTTCAAAGTGGATGAGGCCTGTCCAAACAAACTGAGGCAATGACATCAATTCAATATCTAATTGAGGTGAATGCAAAGACCCCCTGGCCAAAACCCCAAGTGAGGCCCCTTGGATGGCTCCAAGAAGCCACCCTAAGCTGGCCAAACCCCCCCCCAGTAGGGGTATTTAGGGCATCTTAGCCCTCCTTTGAGAGCAGGAATTATTTCCAGCTCTACTTCTAGGATTTGAGTTTGTTTTTATTTCTTAAATTGAGTTTGTTTTGAAGTGATCTTAGGAGTAGTGTTTTGACTAAAGTTGGTTTTGTGGAGTTATTGGTTATCTTAAATTGGCACATGTGATTAAGAGCTTCAATTAAAAGAAAATTCAGCATGTGCTTATTTAAGTTAAAGTCTAATTTCAGCATATGTCATTAGTTAGTACTTAGTAGATTCCAATGCAAGGGTTTAGGTCAACTGGTGGGATCTTTGTCTATTAAGGATTCCTAAATAGGTTTCAAGTTTTTAAAGGCTATCGATAGCCATGTAGTCTTTGAAAGTTTTCAGTTTTGATGATTAATAAAGTTGATTTAGGTTTGAGGATCAGGGCTTCCTAGTTGAGGGGGCCCCGGTTGAGTAAAATTTGTTCAAGTTCAGCTTCTTCTTCATTCCAGCAAACTTCAAGCATTCCAGAAGCAGCGAAGCAGCAGCCAAGTAGAGAAGCCCCCATCCCCTGCGTCCTCTCTATCCCACAGCTCTTCCCCACCCTTTCCCTTCTTTATGTGACCCTAGGAACCTCCCCCCCCCCTTCCATCGTAGATCCTTCCAGCCCCTTCCCCAACCCCAACAGCTCCCCTATTCCCTCCCCTACATCCTCCCCCTGCCCCTCCCCCAACTCTCCCTTAAACCCACGACTAGACTCCCCTACCCCTCCCTCCTTCCCACAGCAGCTCTAGGATCCTTCCCCCTGCAACTTCCAAATTCCCAGCCCCTAATTCTCCTTTCTTCTCTCCCTAGTATTGCACCTTTCCCCAGACCCTAGTCCTACTTTTAATTCCTCAATTAAACCCAATTTCCTTAGTCTAGAAATTTTCTGCTTACCATCTTCTTCCTTGGGTATACAAGAGTGCAACATAATTGACCATGCGGTAGGAAACCCAAACAAATATGATAATATATGCAGTACTGAACACAGCTATCAGTATAGAAGCATATCAATACATGTAATGCCAAGCATCTTTTAGTTAGCTTATGGTCAGCAAAACCATTCAAAAGAGTATATTAGCAATATCATAATGGAGAAAGAAACTCACATAAAGAACTGTAGAGTATAAATCCATTCCTTCTAGACTGTAAGGTGCCGCTCGGCGTGCAAGAGCAAAGGCTTGATCAGCTTCGAGATAATCCACCAGCTCAAAGTACACTTTTCCAACCTGCATTGGACATTAACTAGTGTTCTATAGCCAAGTGTATGGTAAAATTGGTACATGTTCCAACGCAATAAATCATGAGGAAGCAGACGCAATAAAGTGTGAAATGGATCCACTTCATCTGTATCTTCTTTTCCAAGGGATAACCAACAAAAAATTCCATATTGAAAATAATGACAGATATTGAACCCTAAATTTCTAGCTTCCTTCTTTGGGCCCTCCTAGTAGGAAAAACATCTTTAGGGCTCCAAAACCATCACTTATAATAAGAGGGACTCTTATGGATCTCCAGAATTGGACATTCACATGTCTGAAGTAAGGAAGAGAAAGGATTGATTAATAAGGAATTCGTCCTCATATGGATATATTCTATACAGTTGCTTATCAGGCTGTATAAGTATCAACAGGATTGTGATCCGGTTGTAAACCAAGGGGTTTTGTAACTTTATCCTGGTATATTTCTTTTAATGTTTATTTATCTATTATGATTTTTTTTTTAAAAATCATCAAAGCTTAGATGCAATGAAGTGGACAGTGGCCAGACAAGGGATGGGGATCATACACCTGTCTTCCATTCAGTCATGATTCAGACAGAATGTAATAATCATAACAGGACATAATGCTTTTTTTTTTCCCTGTAGGTGATGGAAAGAAGAGAATATACAAAACCAAAATTACCTGGGAAAGTACCCATCCTGTATTATACTGCTTGTGAGAGAGCTTCAGAAACACATCCAGAGCTTCCTATTCCACATTAAAAAGTAAACCCCAAAATCAGATCCAGATGTATTTATATCCGTTCATTTGTTTGTTTTAAAAGTTCACACTGAAATACCTGGCACCTATACATACAGGAAAGCCTGTAGCCTTCACCAAGAGTCCTCAAGAGGGCAAGCAGTTCTGAGACCCCACTAGCAACTGCAGAACCATTGGCGATAGCGCCACCAATCACCATGTTCTTTTGCTCCCGTTCAAGAGATCTATCGTCCCCCAAGTGAAATGCACTAGAAGATGTTGTTGCTGTATTATCCATGCGTGCTTCAGCAAAAGCCTCTGGTCGTTTCCCTGCAAGTGAGATTAAAGCATGAGACACTACCATTGTTCTGATGAGCAATGAGCCCTCAGACAATAATAAGCAGAACAAAAAAGGGGCATTCCAAGTGAACAAGCTCCAGCCTCGGCAGGGTCTGGAAGGGTAATAATGTCCACAGGCATACCCATACTTTCATATAGAGGCTATTTTGAAACTTAAACCCGTGACCACTTAAACACAATGATCAATCTTTCCATTGCACCAAGACCCATCACAAAAGCAAAGAATAAAGCATTCCTTTGTAACAGTAGCTAAATACCATTAATTGCAATCATATCAAAGAAATAATCAAATAAACAGGCTTGAACTCAGCAAGATGTAGGGATAACAATAGCAGCCTCCATAGGCTTCTACCTAAACAAAAACCACAGATGCCTAAGACCAAGAGCAACTCCTATCCAAGGAAAATTAAAAACCAATCTTTTTACAGTTTTTGGCTTACTCAAATTGATGCCAAGGTAGTCAATTTTGCAAATTTTTGCCAATATATAAGTGAAACAGAAAAGTATTGTACAAGCCACTGCCAAACAATTGGAACAAATGAAATTCAAAAATTGCCCTCGAACCTCAAATTGGGGCCTAGAGATTAAATGAAAAGGTCAACGTACAACAAAAGATAAGCACACAAAACAAACATTCCTTGACCATGATTTAAGGGGGAAATTTTTCTCGACGTCCCATTAAGACACCATTGCATGAATTGTCACTGATATCAGGCAGTCAAAAAGGATACATATGTGGGACTTCAAAAGATCCCATTCATTGTTGTCAAGGCACTGCCGATGCCAGGCAGGTGCTTTGGTTGTCAAGCATCCAGTCCCCTCCAACACCATGGATCAACTAGATGTCATGTCAACCATGAATGACCCTATAGAGTGCATCTAACCGGTTCCAAATGACAAACCATGCTGTCAAAGTTGCATATGGTGATGCTGAAATGCAACAAATTAGACATTCTAACATTATTGCTACTCTCATCTTGCCTTACTGTCACTGGCATGATTTGTCATCCATTTGAACATTCCAATGCTTATTGACGGGGAAGATAAAGCAGCTAAACATCACATAAAACTAAGTCGGTATTCTGAGAGTATTTGTAATGCATTTCAGTCAATTCCCTGCTCATACCTCCAAGGTGGATGGCATGTAGCAGTAGGTAAAACCATAAAAGGAAAAATGCATGGGAAGAAATGCTTTTAAGACACCCTTTAGAATGTTAGTTGTAACATTCCCAGGTCATCATCCGGGAAAAGTTTCATCTTGAGAGCTGAGTGCCAATTCAATATGTAGCTCCAACCATCACTCTTTGCAAAAAGCCAAGATGGAATTAGGTACAGTTGAAAAGAATAATAGGTGCCAGCATTTATTTTTCTTTACAAACCCTCTTTTAATCCTTTTCACTTCTGCAGAGTAGTTGCAGCAAAGAATATCCACTGAAACAAACCTTGAGTGTCCATAATAAAAGACGGAATGCAGGGATATTGTGTGAGCATGCCTAAAAGTACTCAGATATTGTGGTTTTATTCAATTTAACTTCTGGAAGAAAAAAATGTTACGCATGATTCAACTAAAAGGGTCAGTTCTTCTGACTTGGGACCAGAAAATTACAGGAAATTTATCAACCTTCATCAAAACTTTCGCTAGACCAGGATTGTCCCTTTCGAACAGTCACAGAACGGAGACTTGTAGAACTTAATTTTGAAGGTGATGATGAAGAAATTGCACCAAGATATTTCGAGGAGGAATGATTGGGTCCATTTACTCCAGCCTGCATGATGGTAGAGTTTGAGCTGGCCGCTGCTTCACCAGAAAGCCGTGTACTTCGTCTAACCGCAGATTCAGAAAACAACCTTCCTGAAACCTGCACAAACTCGTCAACAGAGAAGAATTCAGAAACATACAGGCCTCCAAATAAATGTAATATTGAACATAAAACCCCAAGATGCTGTACCCCACAACAAATCAGCCATAACCCAACTACAAGGGGTTGGCTACACGGCCCGTTTGAAACAAAACAGGGAACAGAGAAGTATAAACAAGATGAAATGAGATGGGGGGAAGGGGGAACAAAGGAGGGTATTTGGGGGAAAGGGAGAGTAGGAGGAAATAGAATAGCCCAATCGGGAAAATCTCAGCTATGCTGTTGGCAACATGAATCTTTACCCTCCACTAGGATCTATTTGAGGGCATATGCCATGAAGACCCATGCTATGCATTTCATTGTACACAACATAGCCATTTTAGGCCAATCCAATTCTTTATCTCCTTTAATCGAAATTAGATCACTCCTTATTGGGCTGCTATCGAGCATCTGTTGTGCATGGTCAAACCGCCTCAAACGACATTCATAGAGTTTGTCACTGATTGGGGCAACTCCTACGTCAGATCTAATACATTCATTCCTCACTTTATCTATCCTAGGATTTTCCACAAATCCATCTTAACATCCTTGTCACTGACTCACTGTAACACATAGCTTTGCTATATTGCACTTCTTAACTACCTCAGATTAAAAAGGGTGAACCTAGTGCCGAAGGCTTCTGCAAAGCAAAGTCTGTGGGAGCAATTTTCTATGCAGCCATACCTCAGCAATTTTTGCTAAGAGGCTGTTCTGATAACTTAATCTCAAACTACAAAACTATGGTCCACCAAACGTTACGCCAAGGCCCACCCTCTTAACTACCCAAAATTCTGCCCCACAAATCATAGGTTCATAGCAGATTGCAGTGATTTTTTTAGAACCTCCCATTAAGCTTTAAAGAAAAGCGTTGCTCACACGTTACTCTAGCGCACCTCTCCACTTCATCCATTCCACTTCTTTGTGAAACATCATCATCTATGTCACCTTATTTGTGTATAATAAACAATAAACAACAAATATCGAAAATAGTCAGTTCGGTAGTATCTCTCTCCCCACAATTTTCACCATTTTATCATCCCTGATAGTGTGACCAAAATTACACATCATATATTCTGGGTTTGATCTGCTAATCTTGAAGCCTCTAGTTTCTAAGGTCGATCTTTACAACTCTACCTTAGCATTATTCCCTATTTTTGTGACTTTGTCTCATTTACAAAAACAATACCATCAGTGAAGAGCTTTCACCATGATAGGTTGTCTTAGATGGTTTTGGTTAACCCATCCATGATAAATGCAAACGAATAAGGGCTTAGGTCCCCTGATGTAACCCAATTGTGATCAGGAATTTCTTGTTTTGGCCTACACAAATTTCACATTGGTCGCCACTTTTTCTTACATATCCTTAATTACCTCAAAATAATTACTCAACACCCCTTTCTCCACAAGAACATGCTGGATTAAATCTCTAGGTACTCTGTCATAGGTTTTCTTCAAGTCAATAAAGACCACATGGAGATCCTTCTTTCCACCTCTACACCTTTCCATGAGCCTCCTTATTAGGTAGCTAGCTTCTCAAGTAGATCTACCTAGCATATAACCAAATTGATCCTTTAAGAACAGTAACTCTTCTTAGGAGGACTTCAAGAACCTTCTCCCAAAGTTTCATAGTATGAATCATTAGTTGTATGCTTATATAGTTACTGCAGCTTTAGACATCACCCTCAACCACTCCACTCCCACGGAATCTTCAGACCTTCCACACTTCTTCTAGGATCTGATTCAGGCTTGGCTTTTTTCCTGCTTTCATCTTTCTTAACTTTGCTTTGATTTCTGCCACACCAACCTAGTACATACATTAGAATAGTGTTAGTAGAGACTGATAGGTACTTAACTAGCACGCCAAAAACTCCAAACTGATGGAACGAATTGAGTCAAGCCCTTTAACCTATCCAATACAAGGCTGACCCAATCCGGTGTCTGTATACCAAATTGGGCCCCATTAGGCACATAATATACCACCACACTTCTGTAGTTGTCGTCCTCAACGGCTCTCACTCTACAAAGCTCACATTTAGGCAGATTTCACTATACTCCAGGTAGCCCTTCTCCTAGGCAGCCCTTATTCGGGATTCAAACCTTTGACGTGGTGCCAACTCTAATACCAAATATTAGGTACTTGACCAGCGTGCCAAAAGCTCCAAAGCTGATGGAACGAGCTAAGTCAAGCCCTTTAACATATGCTATACTAGGCTGGCCCAATCTGGCGCCCATATACCAAATTAAGCCTCATTAAACACATAACAAAGACTAATTAACGTTTTATAACCATAATTTAACCTCCAATTCTAAGTCGAGAACTCCTAAGATAACACAAACATCAATTCTCATTGTTCTTCTTCTTCTTTTCTTTCTCATTATTATTCACGTTTGTCACCTGGTTACGATTTCTGCTTTTGATTCTATCCTTAAATTTATTTTGAATGACACCAACAACACAACCCAAGCAGCCACCTAGGCGCCACCACATAAAATGCCTTGATAATAGTGTCATCTACACTGTTTGTCCACATGTAATGTACAAATGAGGGGAAGAATGTTTTATGCTGTAACAGTATGCAGATATTTCCCTCTCTCATTCACAGTCGTCACAATGTCTCAAAGATCCAACATGTTGGAAAAGTGTGTTTTTTTGGGGGTGTGACAGGGGGGAGGTAGGAGCCTAGGATGCAAGGTGAGACTAACAGACAAATAAAGCATCCAAGACGCCTCTCTAGGTGACCAAGGCACATGGATCCTTTCAATGTTCATATTCTAAAGTGAAGTTGACCAATGCATTCGGACTCATCAGTCTCCAAGTGCAACTTGATGTCTGCAACACTTACCGCCAGTATTTTGCAAACTTTAAAGGAAGGAAATTCGAAGGGATTAAAATAGTGCTGGAAATTCTAGGTACATTGGTCAACAAACTTAAAAGATAAATATCCCCTTTGGATCTCTTTTTTAAGTATTTTTCCGAGAACCCCTAGGTGGTGACATTCCCAAGTGACATATAATGAATCAAACAAACAAATAGTAGTCTCCAAGCATGCAAAGCTGAAATTAAGCACTAAACCAGACCTTTTATTAAAATTCCACAGCAATTTATGAAATATTGTGATACTACTAAGTCATTTTGCATAGGTGGATTCACCATTCAGTTATTTTTAGCACTTACTATCATTTTTGTTACTTTTTTTTGTTAATAAAATTTAATTAGCCCCGAACTAGACCAGCCAAAAATGGCAGTGGTTAAAACCGAGTCCATTCTTTCATCCCAACTTTTTAATCCTTGAAAAAAGACATTAACGTCCTATACAATAAAAAGAAAGATCCCAAACGGAAGGATATGAGAAGCTAAGAGTATCTGGTGACTTATGAAGTTCCACAATACCTGATATTCTCACAACAATTCCACCTTATTCTACACATGAAGAATGTGTGTGTGTGTGTGAGAGAGAGAGAGAGAGGACACGAAGAAAGAAAATTAGAGTTGTTGCTTCCTTCTTGAAACTTCAAGCCTTGATCCTTCCAGTTCATCTCCATGTATGAATTTGATCATCTATGGTTACTCTTGATACAATTAACTTCTCCCCAAGGGTTCAGATTTCAATAAACCAGCACCAACCTTGAAAGGTTGCTGCTAGTTTGTTTGCTGAACCAAATCTATCCTCATCCATAATCCCTAGGTCTCAATCAATCATCGGATAGCAACCTGCTGCTTGTTCCATCTAACTGATCTGGGCAGAACTGGCACATATTTGATCCTTTCAAAGTTACTTTTCTCAGATCTGAATCTGATGTACAGAGTTGTATCCTCTGTTAGCAAGTCTCCCTACATTATGAGGCCAATACAACTGAAGTTGAAGCACATCGCACTCTTCTTGATCTTAAAAAATTCTGGTTATCCTCAAAGGGATTAACTTTTATGATTGCCATTGGGTACTCCACAATTTAGAAGTCAAAGATCACAAAGGAAAACATAGAAGGAATTAAAAGGCTGGTCAGCCGTCAATGTTTTATCCTATGATATCCTTACCAAATGTCCTTTCATCTCAAAACCTTTCAAATTCCCAATCAGTTACAAAATTTCCTATCAGTTACAAGACCAATCTCAATCTGCATTAGCAGCTATGTAACTTATTGAATAAAACATACCCAAAAATCCATCCCAAAAAAATAATTACACCAGAAAGAAGAAAAAAGATGGTAAACTTGAAATGTTGGGAAAAGGGCTGTGCTGATCCCTGGGCCCAACATTTGGAAAACATGATTATAAGCTACATAAACAAACCATAGAATAAAGCAGGAATATAGAAAAGATCTAACCAAGTTGTCAACCTTTCTTAGTTTCCCTTCATCCATGAACTTTCTTCGAGGGGCTTGAACAGCAGCATTTGCAGTTGGCCTTGGAGAGCTATCCCCACCTGATAAGCCCAGATTTGGCTGCACATTTCTACATAGAGGTGGAGGACCAACACTAGACAACTACAAGTTAAAAGAAAATAGTAAAGAATAGTAAAGAGGCGTAATTCTCTCTTGAGGACCAAAAATACTAAGCTCGTAAGCAATAAATGTCAATATATCATGGCAAAGTAAAAACTGCTAGCAAGTGAAAATGCAATAACCCAAATGCCCATATTTCCCTGCCAGTTCAGTAAAGAAGCTTTCAATTTGGTGCAGAGAAGTGAAAGAAAAATAACACCAACATGGAGAAGAACATCTCACTGCTCAAGAAATGTTAACCAAAAAACAATCAAGTTGGACATCTTAAAAACAGTCATGCATTGTTAACTCCATATTCAGACAGCCCCAGAATGTTCAGCAAGATGACAAGGTTGATCACAATAATCTATACTGACCTAAGTTTGAACTCTAGTATCTTGATTGATAGAAAAAGGGCTGAATGAGAATCTAATTTTTGTGCATTTTTTGGTGGCTCCACCTCAAGATTGTAAAGTCTAAAGAAAGAAAAAAGCACGTATAATAAGTGCTTTTTTAATAAAGAAAAGGCGGTACCCAGTGCACAAGGTGCCTGTGTTTAGCAGGGCCTGGGAGAGCCAAAGACTCAAATGTATGCAGCCTTACCCTGTTTCCAGAAAAGCTATTTCCAGGATTGAACCTGTCACCTAGCATTCAGAAAAAGAGCATTTGACCAATGCGCCAAGCGCAACCTAACAAAGAAGTATTTGTGTAAACACTATAAAAAAGGCAATCAAAGGAATAAGAATAGGAAGACGCCATTAAAATCCAACTTCTAGCATGCTTAAATATATTGACCAGAATCATCATTTCTGTTTTCTTGAATGTCCTTCAAGTAGTTGAAAAATAAAATAAAATAAACAAATGAATGCCAATTAGATGAATCGAGTTATCAACAAGTTTACAATAGCATAAGTCAGCATCACAGTGTCACACTTTGGGTGAGCATGACAACGTCACTCCTTCACCATACAGGTTCTCAATTACAGCAATGAAGTGGTGGTGGTCGAAGAGAAAATTAAACTGCTGTTCTTCGAATACACCAATAAGTTCATAACACATTTTCACAAGATAGTATTCCTGATATACCATCTACCCCATCTATGTTTTCATGAATAAAGAAACGCAATCAGGTCAAATCCTAGTTTTTTTGGTCCATAGATAATTATGTTTGAATGTTCTTCCAGAAAAATACTCTTTGTTTGCTATTCCAGAACAACAGATTGGACATCAACATCATATATAATTCAAAATAGAAATACTATCTTGTGTAAATCCTATTTCTTCCAGTCCTATACATAATTCTTTTATATGTTATTCAGGAACAACAGATTGCATGAAATACGTAATTCAAAACGGAAATACTATCCGGTGTAGATACAATAACATGTAAAGTAACAATATCACAAAAACTCACCTGTGTTGTAACGGGTGAAGGAGTATTATATAGTAATGTATTAGAAGAACCCCCATTAAGAGTTTGGCTAGAAGAAGCCCCAGATGGACCTCCTCCATGATAATTTCCAGGAATATCTCTAAGATTGCTCCCATGAGCGTGTTTTGACTGCCTTGGGCTTACATCCTCAGGGCCCAAGCTTCTACCAGTAATCACAATATCATCACCAGAACTTTTTAAGTTTTGCAATCCTGATTCACAGTGTATATGTTTCTCTCGAATGCAAAGAGCAGCAGCTTCCCCAAAAAATCCATTTGCTTCTTCTGCAGCACCTGAAACATATGAAACCAAATCTTGGTTCTGACATGGATGATATGTACAGTAAGACAATCTAAAACACATTCAAGAAAAAAACAAAAAAGTCTTAGATTCCTAGGTCCCATATAGACAATCATTTGATCTACAGAGGGATGAGTCAGGAGTGAAATAAGAATCATCCCACAGCTCAGTCTAGGATACCAAGCATGAATTAAATCACAAAGAAAATCCAGACTAGGCAGCAAAGGTGCCCAAGTAATCAACAAGAGTTTCGGCAGGATTCCACCTTTCAAGAAAACAAAGGCATAAACTGACATCATGCTTTGACTTTTTCTTTCCCTTTACATTTCCAGGAAAGCTATTTCATTTTTTCCTTGTATGCAACTCCATGAGGTTTAAACAAAAATAATTAGAATTTAGAAATCAAAATTGCCTCCCCCCCCCCTCTTCCAAAGTGCCACAAGATAGTAAAGCTCCTTGGCCAGAGGATTAGACCCTAAAGAGAGGGATTTGAAACCACTTCTGGAAACCAATCAATAACCAGATCAGGAACGGAATTAAAAATTAAAGATCAGGTAAGATTTTCAATTCCAAATCAAGTTACATATCAAGTATTCCTTATTAGTAAAGATGCATATTTTAATGTCTATTAGAGTTTTTATTACTCATTAAAAAATAAATTTAATTTTTTTGTTTTATTTTTTATACCAAATCAGTACCTTTCACAATTATCTAGTGCCCATCTCCCTTAATCTAATAATATTCTTCACTACCTCTAATCTTCAGAGCATGTTGGACTACAAGCTGCTTATGGCTCTACTGAACACCCCCCCCCCAACCCCCAAAAAAGGAAGAAAAGCAACATTTCATGTGTTTTTCTTGTGTATGTGGGGTCTTCTTTTTTTTTTTTTTTTTTTTTTTTTTTTTTGGGGGGGGGGTGAAGAGAGATTAAAATCTCCATCTGTTTTCACACTACTGAACAGATAAGTTCAGAATCAACTACACTCAGCATCAAGTATTTTACTACTTAGGTGACTCAAACCAAGAACTGAAACCACAGCATCTCATATGTAATAAAGGAACTGTGTCAGAATAGCAGCCCCAACGCCCCCAACCAATCGCTCTAATGTAGCCTTTGATTGATGCACTCAACTAAGGATCAATACTGCCAGGAACCTTAAAAAAGATTTGATGAGGGAAAATTAGGGCAAAATTAAGGTTTGCTGGATCTTAGCATTTTGAAGGTAGGAAAAGGATGTAACCTGGTTCGAGTCTCTGAACTGATGGGAGGATATGACAAGTCTAAATGAGGGTTAAATTGGTGGAGGGAAAAAAAATCTGAAATAAGGGTTTTTGGCAAAACTAGGGCTTGACCAAGAAGTTATTTGTATAACACTGGTTCAGTTTGGTAACCAGTTGGCTGATATTTCTAGAAAGGGCTTAGTAGTAACTACTGAGTATTAGTAAAGTTGATGCAAACGAGAGACTGATCCATGACTGACAAGGATGACTGAGTCAGTCTAGAGGATTGAGTTGACTCATGATGCGATTATATGAATATTGCCACACAAGTTAGGGATTCTTAATTATTATCATCACAAAAGAGAAGGGGACAGCGGGTTTTTTTTTAAATCAAAGTTGTCTTGTGTCTAGGCCCCCTCCATCATCTTGGAACGCCTATAACATTATGGCAACAATGCTAGTTACATACACAAGTTTATCCAAGACAACTTAACAATAATGGTTACAGTCAAAATACCAACAGAGAATATCTTATCAACCTCACAAGAAATGCACAGGTGTGCTTCGGACTGACCTAATATACACAGTTCTTCATACGCAGCCCACAATAAGGGATCTATTGATAAAGCCTGCTTGAAGTGATCGAGTGCACTTTTTCTTCTATCAGTGTACCTGAAATGGAAAAACATCAGGATGATGCACTATATGTTTAATATGCAATCCAGACAGCATATAACTGAAAACAAAGTATATATAACAAAGCCTCGGAAAAAAGGGGGGAAAACCTCTCATTAGCATTCACAATAATCAAAATGACAGCGCCAATAGCACGAACAAAACATTGATACTACAAGCAAGGATAGACTATTAATATGCAAAGTTTTCTATGCGCTGGTAAATTTTCTTTTCCTCTTGTGGTTCCCAGTGTCTTCTTGCTTCTGCTTTCTTCATCTCTCAAGACTGCTTAATATTATTATGATCAACTTTTAACTAAGTGATTACAATTTCTTGAAGATCATAATGTTTACACATTCCTAAAAACCCACTGTTTTTGGGGCTAATACATATAAATAGACTTAGGCTTCCGCAATCAGTTATCTTTCAATAGTTCCTCCTCCTAAACCTACCCATTTCAGTGATATTTCAGTAAACTGGATATTAAAATGACTCAAGATTTTAAACCTTTCCAAGGATACACCAACAGCAGTGGTTGCAGACATGGTTCAGGGCTTCCTGGAAGAGATCAAGGTCTAGGGGAGGAAGAGAATGTGATACTACTGATCAAGGAGGGTAGCAGCACAATCAGCTACCAAGTCAGTGTCTTTAGGGTGCACGGTTTAAAGTATCTGTGTAGGATATAATATTGGAAAGATGATTTTAAGAACATATCACATTGTATTGAAGAGACTAAGAAACATAAGAAAAGCTTCCAATAATACAGCATAACCACCTTTTTTATGGATGACATAATCAAATATGTCCTCAGTGTGTTGGGAGCATCCATGCTGGTGACCCTTATGTTAATACCAAACAGTGCAAATAATTAATTCATAATGAGATAGAAGAAACTTCCTATTCTTTTAGAGGAATCAGTAGAAGAATATCATATGAAAATTGCATGACAAGGGGACAACAGACACAAAGATGAGAGTAAAAAAAATGCATTTGAAACTTAAGGAAAGGAAGGGGGAAAACCTATAAATGAGCCCCAGAAGGTAATGACCAGCAGCACCATTTGGAACCTGCATGAGCAAAGATTTGATCAAAACAACAACCATGTCCTTTTTGAATTGTTCCCCCCCCCCCCCAACCGATTCCTGTTAATTTTTCTTGTTCAAAAGCAACATTCAGTTACATTAAAACAGAGAAGAGAATACAAGGAGAAAAAGAAAAAAGACTTACCAAAAAAAAAAACCCAACAACAACACTACATAACATCACAACAAATCTATAATCTCTAAAGGCCTAAATACCTTAGTTTAGCATGAATATATTCAAAAGCATGTTTTTCACCAGATAAAAGAGAAGATTATAGCTGTCGAGACATTGCATACGTGTCTTGATGCCTTGTCACCATGCTGGTGTCGGATTGATTCTTTAACCTTCTCCAATGCCTTGGACCATCTAAGTGCCAAGGCAACAACAGAGAACTGAGAAGACACAGTCAATGTTGTCATCTATAATATACAACTGATGTACCTCCAAATATGAGCAATCAGTTTCTACCTCGCTTTGACCAGTCAGGTCCTGATTGCTGACCCAAGAACATGATTAACTATCGAGATAACACAACTCATACAATTCATAAGATTGAATTCATAGCTACAGCCATTCAAAGTCAAAGCTCAGTAAGATAGATGAAAACTTTGTTGATTATTACGCCCTTCACTTGTGATAAATATCCTCAACTGTTGCAAAAATCGTGCAAGATGATTTGTGTGCTTTGGATCCTTGGATAGTCAATTCGACTTGTGATCTTCATATATGGAAACAAGTGGAAATTGAATGATATACAGCCAGCCCTTGTATAAGTCTTCCTTATGGTCAAAAGACCATAATTGGGCATGAAGTTCATCACTTTCTGTTGGATAAGTTCATTATCAAGTGACACCTCCGTGTCTAGTCGCCTTTTAATGTCCTTTTTTTTTTTTTTTACTTGTTAGGTGCCACTACAACTGGGAATTCATCAAAAGCCTCTTCCCGAGTCAAGGATCAACACCTAGTCCAAATATAAGCATTAGGTCAAGAGCAAATCAAGAGCTTCAGACTCCCATCAAGTGTACTGTGGATCATTTCTTGTATCTAGGAATTTGTGACCGTATTTTGCATATATTTAATTTGTAGCACGAATGAAAGGCAATTCTCAACCTTATCAGCCAACACTGATCTATTCCCCAGGAGCTCTGGGTCAAACCAGCTTGCTGATTCCAGTCCTCTCATGCACTCTTTCTGCACACCACACAACTTCATACAAATTTTAAGTAATAATGTAGTTTGAAATGGACTTTGGCCAAAAAATATAAGTTGTAGCTCTTAAGTCTAGTTTCAGGCAAAAAGAAAAAGGAATGAGGTAAATCTGAGATATATACTATATTACTTATGTCCAAAACACAGGGTAAAGGTCAGGCAACCAGCTCATGCAACTGGCCTATGGTTACAATCCCATTTAAATTGGACTTTTGTCAAAACGTGAAAATTGTAGCTCCGTGAGTCTAGTTTCAGAACACCCCCACCCCCCAAATAAAAATAAGGAATCTGAGCTATAATGAATTAGTTATGTCAAAAATACTGGGCAGCAGTCAAGCAACCTGCCAGCCAGGAACTTTTCACTTCAAAGCAACAGTCATAAAACAGCTGCATCTCAATGATTATATTCAAGTGGGCCAACGCTTAGGAAAAAAAGGGGCCTGCTGAAGACCTTTTCGTGCTCTACCTTTCACCCTTCTTATTCTTATAAATAGCTGAGGTTATAAGAGTTTTCACAAGTCTCCAGGCACACATATTGGAATAACTTTTGGGATAAATTTTGAAAGACAATTAGGGTCAAACTTGGAATATCTCAAGTACACCATGAAGTCATTTAGGGGAGTAATCACATGCTTGCTGATCCAAAAATCTTGACTCTAGGCCATGTTTAGGTCCCTTAGTCTGAGATGTTTGCAATCCTCAGTACGCATCAGCCAATTAATTCAGATATCCACATACTTGTAGGGACACCCACATGACATAAACCCAATTGACATATCTCTGACCATTGGAGCTTCAATGGCTACATTTGAACTGCTGGAGACCAGCAGAAGTTCACATAATCCAAGCCCTCATCCACATGGTTATTTTCATGAAAACAAGCAACTTATTAGAAACTAATGTGGGACAAAATATAGAAGAAACGAAAGAAGAAGACAACAGGGCATAGTTGCACAGGAAGGGACACACAAAGCTAAAGCTTCAATTCAATTCTTTTTTTCTTTTCTTAATTCCATCCCAATAAATTTGATTACATCAATATGTAAAGAAAAATTAAAAGACTTCTGACCCAACTAACCCTAATCCTTAATCAAATTTTAAACAAAAATCTAAAATTAAAATAACAAGATAGACCCAACAAATAAACCTACAATAATTAAATATCCTATTAAAATTTCAAATTGGGTTCCTAAACAGATTTGAGTCGGTCCAACACTGTGCTGCATCAAAATCACTTTTGGATTATAAAAAGGGTGATTTTGGGCATTCAAAAAATAACTATTACAACAGTGCTTCAAAAGGTTTAACTGACCATTGTTTTCATTTTTGGTTATAGCATTTGTGAGATATGTATGCTTTTACTTTGCTATTCATCTTCTTAGAGGCTGTAATATTTTCTCTCATTTTGGAAAATTGTTGAGTTGCGTGTGTGGAGCCTTGGGCCGCACAAAAAAGTGTCATGTGGTGACATTGTCAATGATTTTGGTCGACTAGAAAACACCTCTGGATTTAGAGTGAGCATTGGAAGAATTAAAATTGGTAAAGATTGAATTGCCACAGGAGAAGCAATTGAGAATAGTAGAAATCCATGTGTTTGACTGCTTGTGTAACCTAGGCAGTGAATGAAGGGAATTTACCCTAAGCACATTAAATTTTGCCTCTCCCTTGCATCAGTTATCTTGTTCTTGAACTACGTCTTGAGTGTAGGTAAGTGTTCAAAACTAATTACTTTCATGTATATTACTGGTCAAAGTTTTCAAACATCACTTTTAGCCAATGAAACTTCTAATCCCAAATCACTGCACCCTTGCGAGATTCTGATCTCAACAACAATGTATCTACAATGATATAGTACAGAGAGTGGTATCGTACCTCTGCATTAGGCTCATTAGTAGCACAAAGTGCTGCTTCAGCTTCACTAAGAAGATCCATTTGAAAGCATGATATTGCAAACAAGTAGCGTGACTGAGCCATCTTTGTTCCTTCATATTTTAAGACCAAAAAGAATAAGATTTTTAAGAACCACATTCATTCTTTACAGGTGGAAAACTAAGATATAAATGAATCAGGACAGCATATAGACAAAGAAAGCACTACTATATTGTTAAAAAAACAATGTTCAGTAACGTGGTTTCCTTAAATGCAATTTTGGGATGACTATAGATATACGTTTGATGAAATTTTCAAGAATTGTAAGTTGATGAAAGAACCAATGAGAGGCAAAATCACCTGCATTTGTAAATGTCTAACACATAAAATGGGATAATAACCTTGTGGGGTTGCTAGATGTAAGGAATATATACCTTTCAAAATATGGTATGCGCAGTAAGCTTGATTATTTTGCATGTAACAACTAGCCAATAATTGCAAATTCAACTGCAATGAAGAATAAATCCAATATCAGATTAAATGAAGAAATCTGAAATGAAAAAGAAAAGGGACAACGCTTGAAATAATGAAAAGAAGTTAGTTCAGACATCATATTTGCTTGAGATACAAGCAGTGAGACAGTGATCACTATCAAACTAGGATGAAGAGATGGAGCATCCATGTAGAGTACATGATATCTAAAGAGATGAAAAATAACCAAAAGTCACTCAATTGATTTCATGATCACCCAATAAAATTTATGCATGTCACCCTTAACCTTAGGTATGGTCATAAAAGAAATATTGGTACATAAATAATATGGTTAGTCGGGGCTGTTAATGAATACAAAACATCCTCAGAAGCACCTTAGAATTCAAATCATTGAGTGCATAAGAATGAAACAAGCCTAAGAGGGATAGAACCATGACCAGATGCATCAGAAAAGAAGTAACGAGTAGCACAAATAGGTTATTTAAATAAAAATAATAAAAAATGAAACCTAACCTCATTTAATAATATGCAGTCAAGACTAAATGAATACACAGATAAGGAGCATCGTGGCAAGCTCAAGGTTATAAAACAAGCAAGATCCAAAAATAGCCTGGGTTAAGTAGCAACCAAGGACATTATGCTTACACTCTACAAGAAGATTCAACCTTAAAGAGAATGGAAAAGAAGTCATCTGGCCAAAGCCCAATAATTGGGAAAAGATTTGAATGATCTAAGTTGGGCTTTCAACTTCTTAGCACACTCTTAAGAGATCCAGTCACATGATTAACCACAGCATACATTTACCAAATGTTATTATAAAATTAAGGTAGATAGAGACATTCATAATGCCTGATAACCTAGCTCATACAAGCTACACAACACACCATTAGAAAGAAGAAGAAAAAAACACTCCTTTCGTAGTGATATGCAACCCTTAGTTAACCTCGATGGAAAAGAAAGAAAGAAAGAAAAACGTGTTTGTGAGAGGGCATATATTCATGGCCTTCTCGCTCGTCTCTTGAATTTGAAATACTTGTAAGTTTCAGCAATTAAACTATGCTCCTAACACACTACCTCACTTTGAGAGCGATCAAAAACACTCTGACTCGTAACTGTAATCCACTAAAAACAGCTTATTTAATAATAAAACCGTTAACCATAAATAAATACATACCCCCAAAATAAAAATTAACTGATTAGAAACAAGTGAGCCAAAATATAAAAGCTCCGACAACTGAATCTCAGTGATCGACGAGAACTCTGGACATAGGTAGACAAATACAAACAGTAAAATAAGGTGAATTTAGATAAAAACCTCAGATGGGAACTCTGCACAGAGGCGCTCGCAGAGAAAAATGGCGTTTCGGTGCATGAAATGACGAAGACTGCTCTGCACACAGTCAATAAGTAGGGTTTCCATGGCAACGGTGCAGAAAGAGAATAGGGGAGAAGACAGAGAGCCAGCTTCGAAGGCAGTGAAATTTGGGGTTTTTCCTGTCTGGGGCTTTTAATTCAAAAATGCAGAACCACACGTGCGGACCATGAATGGTTCCTTCGATTTCAAACGCGCGGCACGTGCCAACGAACGAATCTCGCTTGTTCTTAACTTTCGCGTGACTGCGTGAGGGAGAACTGTGTGGCACTGACTTCGGTGTGCGGGACCTGTCCGTACCGGGAAACAGTACTCCGGCGACCTCACCGACGGCGATACTCTCAGCCGTTACTTTACCTTACCTTATTCCAGACCAGTTATCTTTTTTGATAACAAAGACTTTTTTTATATATAGGGAAATAGGGGTTGGGATATTACATATGCAGCCAGTAATGATTGAACCCACAACCTCTCCACTTAGAGGTGAGTTCTCAACCATTGCACTATCCTTCCATTGGCATTCCAGACCAGTTATTGTTGTGAGCAACAAGTCTAATCCAATGGGTGAAATAGTCGAGGAACAAAATTACTCTTTTGTTTTTTAGATAATTTAAAGTAATCACAGAGCAAACAAGGAGCGGAAAAAAATCATTATATTATGCTATGCTCAATTTTGTAAAGTGATGCTTTCTTTGATGGCATGATGGTCTTTATGCAGGGCTGGATGCAGATGTCTTATTTATTTGTTTTTAGGGCCATTATTGTCATTTTATTGTTTTGTATAAGTGCCCTTATTTTATTTTTTTTGGTAAACTATAAGTGCCCTTTTCTTTTTCTTTTTTTTGGTAGACTATAAGTGCCCTTTAGGTTCAGGGTTTTGTGTTGTTTGATCATTTTCTGGGTTTCTTCTAAGCTTTAGGGGTCAGCCCTCAATCTCCCGTGTGATAATGTCCTTACCTTTGGTTTTGTTTTTTGTCAAGTCCTTACCTTAGGTTTATCATGGAAGAAGCCTAGAGTTATAAGGTTTTCCGTGCTAGGTAAGGTTGTAATGTTCTTGAGTGTTTGGTGGTGTAAATGCTCGGTTTGTACTGTGGTCTTGGTGTTTCTTTTGTATATGAGAGTTTGTGAGTGCATAAAGTGTTGTATTTGTGAGAATTTTGATGTTGTTAGTGTATGGTATTGTGACTTTGTGAGCCAGCAAAGCTCGTCCTTAGATGTAGGACCTTTGTCCGAACCAAGTAGTTCCCTGTGCTTATTGTGTTTAGATGTTATTTCCGCTACGTAGACTACGGTATTCTTAATACTCATTATAAAATCCTCAAATGGTTGTAAGTATTATGGCTACTAGTAAGGATAGAAGATTGTGTTATTCTTACACTTCACATATCTATGAGGGGGATCCACTTACGATAGCCTCACTGCCAGTCATGCTACTGTTACGATTATGTTACTTATACAATAAAAGATGTAATGATTGGAAATTATAGGGGCTTAAATATAAATAGTGGCTTTACAATTTGCATAATGGGGGCTTTTAATTTTCCAGATTTACAATTGTAAACCAAGTTGATTGCCAAATTGATCAACTAAACCACAAGTTATCAATAGTCGCAATTCATTTACCTCTCCCCCCCCCCCCCCAAACAAAAAAAAGTTGGAATTCTAAATTGTTCTGCATGTGAGATAACTTTCCTTTCTAAGAAGTATGGATCTTACCACTTTATCAACCCTGCATTGACACACATTCCCAATCATTAATCCTTGATCTCGTTTGATTCACATCTTGGTCTTCATCCACTACAATATGTACCACGTTATGAGGTCCATTGTTTAGCCTGCTGGACTGACGCTTGTTGAACATGACACAATTTTCGCATAAGAATGATTAAAAAATTTCATCTCCCTTCTCTTTTTTTTTTTTTTTTTTTTTTTTTTTGTACGAAGGGGCTTTATTAAGTTCGGGAATGGGAATATTAATATGCCTCAGCAATAGTTGAACCCACGACCTCTTCACTAATAAGTGTTGGTTTCTCCCTTCTCTTTAGTTTACTCTACAATCAAATAGAGCATCTAAAATATCGTCTTGTTATAAACTAATGGAAAACTAGGGGTCGTGCTTCAGTGTTGCACAATTAATGAATCTCGACCACCTGTCTATGGTTCAGATTAATTATGAATCTCGATCACCTGTTTTGGATTTGTTTATTTATTTTTATTATGAATATATGTATATACTTTTTGAACTATAGCAAAAATAAGGTTTCGACCACCATAATTGATAAGGACCGTAGGTAGCTTAGTGCTACGAAGCCAAACGCGGAAAACTAGAGGATGGGCCTCAGTTTTCAAAATCCTGGAGTGATCAAGTTGTACTCTTACTCTTTTTTGACGATTATAATTCAGGCAGGGGCTTCCATTCGCCTTGTGAATGTCATCTCAACCAAGAATTCATCTCACTGTAATTCTTTGGCTTTTGCTTATCTTCTCCGTGGAATGACATAGGAATCTATTATCTCTCTGATGTTCTTTTGGAGATGTGTGTGTTTGTGTGTGTGTGTGTGTTTTTTTTTTATTTCTTCTTGTTTTACTTTTCATGTATTTTTTTTTTCTCCTTTCCTTCTTTGCTAGACTCCAAAGCAAGAGGTGCTCTTTTCTTGTCAAGAAAAAAGAAAAAATAATAACAAGAGAAAGTCTGATCTCTGTAGTTGGTACAAGATGTATCACTGTTCCACTTCCACAAGTGGTGATTTTGACATTGTTTGCTTCAAAGAGATTGTTTTCGCCCTTACGCAGGTGTCACCTTTCCCATTGCAAGCTAGAGTTCAGATATTTATGATCACTAGGTGGTAAGGAAAGTTGCAGAGATTGGTGATTCCGGTACACTGCAGCTAGCCTCATATGCTTTAATTGTTATAAAATGTATAGTGTTGATGGTGAAATGCCCACAATCTTGGTTTATCTGGATTCAACGTATGTAGCTACATCGTCGACAATTCCTGTGGAAGTTATCAGTGGTCAATTAGTTGCACAACAGTTAGTAGTCGTGTAAGCGTATGACATAGTTTCGATTGTGCCTTGTGCTGGTGGTACATCTTTGTATTCCTTGTTTGCCACATGTGATGTTCTCTTTAGTACAATGGAGGAAAACTTGACTCCTTGGCTTGGATGACCCCGGTAACGTTATATTTGATGGTTTGGCTTTTGAATTTGATGTAACTATGTAACTATGCCATATGTTTCTCATGAAATATTAAATTTTTTCTATATAGGCATAAATACAGGTGAATGGCCATGTAAATAAATAATACCATTAAATCTGAACCGTTTATGATGGATGATTCAAATTTAATGGTAAGATTTATTGGACCGTTCAGCCAAGCAACTTACACAGTTATTCAGCTACCACCTTCGCATATATATATATATATATATATATATATATATATATATATATATATATATATATATATATATATTTCATCTTTCTATCCCAAAAAAATAAATAATTTGGGCAGGGCTCTCTATTACAGAATTGACGTCATTGTGGGCTTTTGACAAAAAAAAAAAAAAAACCCGACATTATGGGCTGGGCTTTGGGAAATATGAGAAACCATTTTTTGTAAGAAAGAAATATGAGAAACAGTTGCATAGGACTATAGGAGATGCGTCTTCTTCATCCCTCTTTCTCTCTCTCTTTCTCGTGTTTTCTCTACGAGTTCCTTTATCCAGTCCTTCTTGCCTGCTGCCGTTCTTATACTTCTTCCTCCCTATCTGAGATTTTGCAGGTGCGTCTGTTTCCACTAACCCAACAGTGGGATTCTTCAAGCCGAATCAAGAACTGCAGTTCAAGGTATTTATTCCCCATTATTATCTCACTCTGTTATTATTCCTCAAGTGTGTTTTTCTACATGTACATGTTGATTCTGAAAGTAGTATTAAATCTATATTAAGCCTTTGTGCTTTGATGATCTGTCATTTTCGTTTCTGCTGATGCCCTGTTTAATTCATTTCATGTGTTTTCAGTGCCTGGCCAGTTATGTTTACAGATATCGCTTTTAGGATAACTCATCTACAAGCATAGTCTCTTTATAGCTCTAGCTACTTTTTTGATATGAGGCCAAAGGTCCGGCATAGGGGTTTAGCTCAATGTAGAAACCAGTGAATCTTGTTTTCTGCAGGATAACGAGGACATTTTCTGTTTAATTAATGTAAACGAGGATGAACTTTCTTTTGCTTCTTTACATTGATTGGTGACTGGGTTTTGGTTTTTCCCCAATTATTTGCATGATTAGGTTCATTTTACTTTATTACATTTGATGATTCTGTATATGTGGGAAGCTGAAAATGAACATTTTCTGAGACTGGCACATATGCGTATGCAACCCTCACTGAACATTTTCTGTGACTGGCACATACATTTCTGGTTCACAGGTTTAAGGCCCTGGCTTTGTGATGGAAAGTTTGTTTTGGGATATCATTGTGTTCAAAAACTTACAATAGATGGTTTGAGTGTGCTAAGCTTCTCATTCTTGGTACTGTTAGAAAGAGTGACAACACTAGGGATACAAGAAGGTGTTGTGTTTTTGTAGGTGTTTCAGTCTATTGCTGTCATTAGTTCTATATATATTATTTGTGGTGTGCTGGATGTATTGGATAGAAATGAAGAGTCAAGGAATTTGAGTTGGGTGAAAGATTTTGTCAGGGGACTGGTTTGGGTGTCATCGGCTATTTCCTTGATTTCCCGGAGGATCAGAGGGGTGGGAGTTCTTGCTATTTTCTGGTGGATCTCCTTCTCATTACTGGGGACTGCATTGAATGTGGAAGTGTGGCATTTTACCAGAATCAAATCTCTTCTTGGATAGGTTTAGAACATATTTCAGATTCATAAGAATTGTAAATAAGGTTCTGGCAGTGTTAGGTTTTTTATTAAAAATCTATATTAAGTTTCAAAATTAGTTTTTGCATTTCTTTTATTTAATTGTTGTTAGTGTGTGGGACCCATGAGGTAAGGGTGGTAATGAGGTACCATGAGTAAAGGAGGCCCTTCATGACCTTGGTTATGAGGCTCTTCATGACATTAGTCATGGGTCTTAATGGTCTTGATCATGGTGGTGTGGTGGGGTTACTTGAAGGGTGGAATTTACTTCAATTCTAACTCTTGACCATCAATTCTCATTTCAACTTCATGACCATTCATGGCCATTACCATGAGTGGGGTTGAGATTATTGAATGAATTAAATCCAATTCATTGCCTTAAGAATCCTAAGGGGTGTAAGGTGAGGTTTGGGCCTATATAAACTCAACCTTTCCTTGCATGTGGTGGGTAATCGTGGTGTGCAATTGAGACACTCCTCACTCTCACATTATTTGTGTTACAAAGTTAATTTCTTTCTTTGAATTTGCCCAAGTGTTGTGCTCTAGCTTTTGGCTCCTTGAAGGGACTAGAAGAACTACCTCATCTTCTAGTTGGAGGTTGCTTTATCTTGGAGGTGGTGGTGCGAAGAACCCTTGGTAGTAGGGTGCATCAATTACCTTAAAGACAGCACTCAAGGTGTGACTCAACCTCATTGATCGGTGGTTCGTTCGGTTGCAATATCAAGCTCTCCGGATTAGCTAAGGATCTTCATCTTTCAATTGTGTTGCAATTTCATTTTTGTATTTTATAGAATTTGTAATACAATTACCCCAATAGGCAGGCACTGATCAAACCATTAAAAGCAACCATAGCAGAATAAGGAGTAAGAGAAGTGATCTGTAAAGGGTTTAAAACTTTTAAACTGATGAAAGTACAAGTTTGATCTTACCTTGGCTCTGAAGACATTATAAGCACCACTTATCACGTTTATATCAGCACTTGAGGGAGGGATGACAAAATGTAGCATGCAAGAGAGTGATTCCCACTAGTTTCTATTGATGGAGTCTCCAGCTATAATCAATCTCTTCCCCCTTAGCCTCTCCAACATATGTGTTCGATTGAACCAAAGAACTTAAGCTCATTTTCCAACCATCTCCCCTGTTATTAACAGGGACATAGGAATTAAGATTCATGGAACTTAGACGAATAACTGAGTCCAAAAAGCACCTAAAACAGAGAGATGGGTAACCATATGAAGCTCCAACAATGAGTGAACTTGGACGATCAGGTCTCTCATTTTCTATTTACATTTTGATGAAAATTATTTTTTCAACCTGAATTCAATTCTTTGGTTTCCTTCTCCACTCTCAGCTGACTTCAATTATTTGGTTCCACTTCTTCCTTTGAATTGTCACTATAGATTAACTCCCGAAGAGTGGAGTTATCCTATAGTTGGAAAAGATCAGAATGAAGACTGCAGCATATTTGACAAGTAATTGGTTTCAGATTTTATCTGAAAGGGTGGGTAGATCAAAAGCCCAAAGATAAATTCCTTTGTTCTATATGCAGGAAAATATCATTTTTATGCAAATATAGGTACTTGTAACTTGTAAGATTAATTGGACATATTTCTATGGCTAAAGTTTTGGAGTTTCATCTAAGATAATCTTCTGCTTTTGCTGCATAGGATGACCTTTGGTGACCAATCAGTGGAAAGGAATAACAATTCAAAGGAAGAAGTGGAGCCAAATATGAAGGGTGAGGAATCAGTAGTCAGATACAAGAGCAGCAATGTCAAGATGGCACGATTACAGTCGATGCTTTCGGTCTTCCTTAATGACCCCATACTGGCTGATGTTCCTAAGAAACCCACCCTTGCTGATGTTGATACCTTGTTGAACTTTGAATTAGGCAGTGCTATGAGAATTTCCATTGTTAAAATGGATAATATTATATTTGGTACTTGTTCCTCTCAAACACTATTGTTACCATTGATTTTTTTACTTATGGTATTGTTTGGTTATGCTGGCGGCTGATATGGTCTTTGTCAGTGAAGATGTTGCAGTGTTGAACTCGGCAACTGTTAAAGAATTGAAATTGGCAATCAAAAGGAAAACAAATGATATGGAGCAGTCTCAGTTGGGACAACGCCACATTTCATGGTACACATGCTTAACCTATCCATAAAATCTCACTTTTAGTATATCAGTGATTTCTGTTTCTGATTCCATGGAGCAAAATTTATGCAATTTGGTCTAGCTTTTTCTAGGTTAAAGGGAAGGGAAGGAAAGCATTTATGAATTCCTGACACAAAAGATGGCTAATACACCAGATGAACTTCTCAATGTATCCTGATAATTGTAATGGTCTTGAAATATCTATTTTTTTAAAGTAGCAAAGAACCTACAGTGGATTATTTGGGTGGACTGGTCAAATATTTGGCCCATTTATGGACCGAGAACTGAGGCCAATGAGAACTGTGGCACCTCATGTGGATGACCTCAAGGGTGAAGAAGAGTTAGAACCCTGGACCTGTGCTTCCTGAGGCATGGTCTCTTACCGACAGAGCTACTTGTGGTTATTTTTTCATGACTTTAAGGCCTGATGGGGATCCAGATCCTCTCCAACTTCCTAAGTGCCTAGATCTCCCACAACACCACAGAAAAAGAGGCAAAATGACCACCCTCCTCCTGCCCAGAATCTTGTTTTGGGGTGGATCCAGTCCTGCTTGAGCCTGGTTGGAAGGGAGTTGCACAAGCGGAAGTTGCCAGAGGAGTAAAATATCTTTCATGGTGCTTGGTGAACTATTAGGTTTTTAGGATTTGAAGTAATAAAGTCACTGGTTGTTTCTGTTTCTTTAATTATCTGAATATATGAAATTGTGACCCTTCAGGCTATTTACTGTTCAGAAACAAGTTGTATGATAATTATTATATTAAACATGAAATTTATTGAGGACTTTTGTTGGTGAAATCCCAATTGAAGTATGGAAGAGCTTAGGAACCCATGGACTAGTTTGGTTGACTAAGTTGTTTAATAAGATTATGAGCACAGGGAAAATGCCAGATGATTGGAGGAGAAGTGTTGTGGTTCCAATTTACAAAAATAAAGGAGATATTCAAAGTTGTAATAACTATAGGGGCATTAAATTGATGAGCCATACGATGAAATTATGGGAGAGAATAATTGAAACCCGTTTGAGACACTTAACTACAGTTACGGAGAACCAATTTGGGTTTATGCCAGGAAGATCTACAACGGAGGCTATTTACTTAATTAGGAGACTTATGGAAAGGTATAGAGAATGTAGGAAAGATCTTCATATGGTATTTATTGACCTAGAAAAAGCTTATGATAGAGTCCCTAGAGCGTTAATTTGGCAAGTACTAGAGAAAAGAAGTGTTGCAAGTAAATATATAGATATAGTTAAGGATATGTATGATGGTTCGGTGACTAGTGTTAGAACAGTGGGGGGACAAAGTAATGAATTCCCGATAACAGTTGGGCTACATCAAGGGTCAACTTTAAGCCCATATCTATTTGCACTGGTAATGGATGAATTAACCAAAGACATCCAAGATGAGGTCCCCTGGTGTATGCTTTTTGCGGATGATATTGTGTTGATTGATGAGACCCAAGTGGGGATTAATACCAAATTAGAATCATGGAGATTAGCTTTGGAATCAAAAGGCTTTAAACTTAGTAGATCGAAGACAAAATATTTAGTTTGTAACTTTAGTCATGATCGGCCAGATGATGAGGTGGTGATACTTGACGATAAAGAGATTTCTCAGAGTGATTGTTTTAGGTACCTAGGTTCAATCATAAGTAAAAGAGGTGATTTGGAAGATGAGGTTTCCCAAAGAATTAAAATAGGGTGGATGAAGTGGAGAGGTGCGTCCGGGGTCTTATGTGATCGACGTATTCCATTAAAGCTTAAAGGAAAATTTTATAGGACCGTTGTTCGACCAGCTATGATGTACGGTGCAGAGTGTTGGGCTGTTAAAAAGAATCATATAGATAAACTCAGTGTAGCAGAAATGAGGATGCTAAGATGGATGAGTGGCAAAACTAGGATGGATAAGATAAGAAACGATCATATTAGAGTTGGGCTGGGAGTTGCTCCCATAAGTGATAAGCTTAGAGAAAGTCGTTTGAGGTGGCACGGCCACGTTCAACGGAGACCTATAAATGCTCCTTTACGGAGAAGTGATATAATCCATATTGAAGGAACTAGAAGAGCTAGGGGTAGACCTAAGATAACCTTAGGAGAAGTGGTGAGAAAGGATATGTATAGCTTAGGCCTTGTATCTAGCATGGCCTCGAATAGAACTGATTGGAGGGCAAGAATCCATGTAGCCGACCCCATTTAGTTGGGACAAGGCTTATTGTTGTTGTTGTTGTTGTTGTTTTGTTGGTGAATTTTTTATATTGAATGATGATGTTGAGAGGAGAAACTATTCCCCTGCTAATCTTTCTAAGGGAGGAAGCGGCCCACTTCTTTCTTTTTTTCAAATACTAGGTACTCTCTAGAGATCCATGTTGTCACCATAAAGATGATGTTGGTGCAGCTAAAGATTTTTCTTGTGATAGACATATGGGCCTGTTATCTAAGCTCTTTTGGAGTTTATTTTCTCCACAATGTGACCTGTTTCCATTTGGAGAAAAGTGGAGGATCCTGCACAGCATCACACCTTTGGCCATTTGCCGGCATCTCATACTGATTATTTAGGGGACAACTTATATGAAACCTATTGAATGAGTCTCTCTAGATATTAGTGGGCAAGGATTCAACATATTGATGTAGAATTGGGATCCTGGGACTGTTTTTAGGGTGTGTGTCATATGTCATGTGTATACATGTGTATTTTACCTCGAAAAAAGTGTATACATGTATAACTCGTACATTCTTGTGGCAGTTGTACATCTCAAGCTTTTAATGCAAAGTGAGCTTCTCTTGGGGAAAAATACACCTCATATATCAGCTCCCTTCCAGATAGATTAGATTGATGGATGGAAGAGTGGGGCAGAAAAGTAGGGCCCTTTCATAATGACTCCATATTACGTTTCCATTCCATTCCTAATCAATGGTGGCTAATCCCAGTAGATTATGAGCACAGCCACGACTTTTGCTTCTTAACAAGCCTCTCCTCCCCATTAACATGTGATTGAGGAAAAAATACACCTCATATATCAGCTCCATTCTTGCATTTTTTTAGTCAGATATAAATTGAGTGTCATATGTTATATTTATTTGATTAACAGGTGTATCTAGTTATTTATGGTTTGTGCTTGCAGGAGGCATATTTGGTCGAACTTTTGTCTTTCCTACAATAATGAGAAGCTCATCCATGAAAATGCTCTACTTCAGAATTTTGGCATACGTAACAGCTCTCAGGTAATTTCCATCCCTTTTGCATGGTTTAGTTCTTTCATTAACTTTTAATGGAATAGATAGCGGAAAAGGGGGGGGAAGGCGGGTGGTTGTTTGATTCCATGAAACGGCTTTCTCCAATGTATTATTGACAGTTCGCCTAGATACATAAGGTAGAGTTATCCCTTTATTGAAATCATCTGTCTTTTATGTAGGTACACTTTGTTCCCTTTATCATGTCAAGAGTATTTTTGAAACACACTCGGAGGAGAAAACATCAATTCTTCCATGGTCTTCGAAAATGATACGTGATCATCATCTGGCTTGTGTTAGTGAGGTGATACTTATTGACCCATTGTAATTTGTAAATAGGTAACGTATGCTTTTGATGAATGCTAGACGCTTATTGTAGGATAACCTATTTGGGTTTGCAAGCACGATAATGGTCAGCTTCTTCTTTATTACGCCACCTTTTTTTAAGATTATTGAAGCATAAAGGGTAAATTTTTCTGGTCCTGACACAACGAGAGTCATTTCTTTTTGTTTTTCATGTAAAGTGATAAACAAATGTTCAATGTATTTTGGTGAACTCGTCTGTTCATTTCCAAACTCTGCATTGCAATGCTAATTTCCTATGGGTCACCAGTTATCTTAAGAAGTTAGGGTTTTCTTATCAACTTGACAATTGATGTCAATCTTCAGTCTGATGTTTTACCTTTGCAGGTAAAGATTAGGTTTTCTTCTTCCAGTTTTGTTAGGTGGCTTTTAGTGGACATCTAAGGAAATCTGGATATTCCCAAATCTTGCTGCTCTTATGACAAACAAATGATGTCCAGAAGCTCTCTTGATCAGGGGCCATAGAGCCTATAAACATGGTTGCATTTTTGTCATTAGTGGGGCAGTTTCCTTTATGTTACTTGTGGGGATTGGCTACCATAAGAGGCCTTAACTTTAATTAGTGAAATGCTCTATTCTTCTTGGGAATTGAGCAATCTTAAGCAATGCTGATAGCAAATGAACTAACTGTATTCATTCTGTCGGATTCCAAGATTAGAGATGTCCAGAGAGTCTTTGATAGAATTAGTAGGTATTAGATCTCTTACCAAAAAACCAGGAAAATTTCTGGAATACTTCCAGATGATTGACAAAAGCATAGACACCCTAAAACTATATAAAATTGACAGATTGATGAGTAAACCATTAAGATTTGCCAGCCGGTGGTGGTGGAAATCTTCTGGTAGGTTCACACAAATCTGTTTTCTTTTATCGTTTTCTTCTCTCATTAATTTGCAGCTTCTGTAGAGTCTATTAGAAGAGCAATATTGACTGTGTTATTAATAATATCCATGAACGGATTCATTGTGGATCACTGAAAGCTTCCAATAGTTTTCCGGGAAATCGGTATTTGACAAGAGTTATGTACATCTTCAACTAGTGAAGAGGAAGCCATGAGAGAGCAGATATCCAAATCAACCTACACCTTTGAATATGTCACTCTCAGATACCTCTTATGAGACTCTAATTACAGAGGAGGTGGCATTTCAGTCATCAACTCACTTGGAACCAGCATTTAGACAATAGCAACATTACTCATTTCACAACCTATGGAATCTTAGTCCAAGGTGGCCCTGGGACATACATTAGAAACGCTTTCCTCGTGCAACATATCACTGCCGGTGGTGATCCAGCAAGAAGAACTTCCCTGGCACTGCAATCAACCTAGCAGGCAATGATAATGCTGTCACAGACTATTTGGTCCTCGTTTCTGCAGCAATTGGAATAATAGTGTCTGGTGAAGCTAATACAGTCATTGGGGCACATTGCTATCACAAAGCTACTGGTTGGGGTGGAACAGATACTTATCTCAGGCACCCTGGTTTGACACAAACCCAGATTGTGAATTGGCATAGATTACACCGACATCATCGCAGAAGACCCAGTTCAACTACTTATTCTTAGGTGATGTTTTTGTTTTATTGAAGTCCATTAATGGAAACTGAAGTTATGCAAATGGCGATCCAAGCTCATTATTACTTATTCTTAGGTGATGTTTTTGTTTTGTTGGAGTCCATTAATGGAAACTGAAGTTATGCAAATGGCGATCCAAGCTCATTCATAATTATGGTCATCAGTTAAGAAGGTGAATCAAAATGCCATGGCTGCAACTTGAAACTAGAAACACAACAGAGGAAAGAATGGAGTGGCAGCAACAGAACCATCAGTTTGTTAAGGTGAACACTGATGCGACTTGGCAATAGAAAACAAAGATGGGGGGGGGGGGGGGGTTAAGGGGATTATCATAAGAGACTGAGAGGAAAAATCCCTAGTGGCAGCATCTTTTCCCAAATCATTCTCATATGTGATTGAAGGGTGCCATGCTAGCAAGGATGTTAGAAGCTATGGTTAATGGTTTCAATTATGTGGAGATAGAGACCGATTTTCAGCTGCTTGTGAGTTACTTATCAAATATATCCTTATCCCCTATTTTTATACTACTTGTAATTGAAGATATTAAATTTATAGGTAATAGATTTCTAGGGTTTAGACCCATTTATGTTTATAGAAGATCCAATTGTGCTGCGGATCATCTAGTAGGGAAGGTCTACTAGGTTGAGGGCGTGAGTTATTGGCTATATTCCTTTGAGTGGTTACTGAGGTTATGTTCAGTAGTTTCCGTCTTAACTCTATCTCTTAATGAAAGATTGATTACCCAAAGAAAAAGAAAAAAAAATAGAAATCATTAATTATTTTTATAAATGAATTATTTCCTAAAAAGATTGGATTGATATCAAGACCAATCTTGAAGGATACTTTGACACTCCAATAGAAATCAATCAATCCAACCTTTCGCAGGATGTAGGGCCGTTCGCACTTTGCACGAGCATTTATTTTATTCTTATAATATACTTAACCTGTCATATCACGGCCCTGACCTACGCTTAGTTGGTAGAGAAGACTGTAGTGGTTAAACAACCAATCCATAGGTCGCTGGCTTGAATCCGTTAGGTCAGATTTTCCACTCTTCTGATTTTTTTTTTACATTATAATGACAATTCTAATTTGGGAAAGTTTCTGTCTCCCCTAAACTTTTTTTTTAGTGTAATATCTCCCCTGAACATGCTCTCCATTTATTCACACTCATTTTTCAAAAGTTTTATCTATGATTTCCCCCAAAAAAACAAACTTTTACCTCCCCATCTCCCTTATTCTTTATTTTTTCTCTTTTATGGATTTTATTGATTTTTAATTTGTTTTTGTTATTTTTCCTTTTTCATTATCTTCCAATTTGTAGGAATTCATATTTAGATTTTTTTTTAATTTTTTCTTTCTTTCACTTTTATGGATTTTTTTAAGTTTTGCTTTTTTTTTTTTTTTTTCTCCCTCTCTTTTATAAGCATCATCAAAGGAAAATAAAATGTAAATAAAAATTTTAGATAAAATATTTCTATAAAAGGGGAGGAAAGAAAGAAAAACTAAAATAAATGATAATTTGGTCATTTTAAAGTATTAAGGGAGAAGAATCAATAAAAGTCCTTTTTATTAGAGACAAACTTTTGAAGAGGGAGTAAGAATAATAAATAGAGAGTATTTACGAGGGAGAGAGAGAGAAAAATATTCCCTTGTAATTTCATTGAATGCTTTCCCCCAAATTGCCAAAACAAAAATTGCCTCATAAATCTTATCTAACTTGCTGAAAATTTCTCTTATTTTTCTTTTGAATTTTTGGGAGTTGATAGCTTTATATCAGGGGTTTGTTACAAATATCATAGGGAGCATTGAACAGTAATGAGGTGCCAGTCATTACTGATTCTGATATTTAATTATACTTTTCCAACATTATTGCATATCCGACCTTAGCTCAGTTGGTAGAGCGGAGGACTGTAGTTTGTTAAACAGTAAATCCTTAGGTCACTGGTTCGAATCCGGTAGGTCGGATTTTTTTCCTTTACGTTTTTTTATTTCTTATATTTGTTTTCGCTTTTCTAACCCTAGGGCAAATTTAGATTTTTATTTTTTCTCTCTTCATAATTCTAATAATTTAAGATATACAACATCATACACATGAGATTTCATCACATACCAAAGCTATGGAAAGTTCTGCTTTTAAATCCCAGTAAATCAAACATTAGTTCTTGAAACTAGAGTCACAGATGACACAAATATTAGGACATTGTTTATTTTAAGCTTAGTACTGTATTTTACTTGAAAATGCTGAAGAAATAAATCTAGATATGATTCTACAGACTTTTGGTTCAATTTGTAATAAAAGGGGGATAAATTTTTGTTGGGTGGGATCCACTGTAACACCTGCACCTCAAGATTCCAGTCTAACTAGAGTTCTGCTTTTAAATCCCAGTAAATCAAACATTAGTTCTTGAAACTAGAGTCACAGATGACACAAATATTAGGACACTGTTTATTTTAAGCTTAGTACTGTATTTTACTTGAAAATGCTGAAGAAATAAATCTAGATATGATTCTACAGACTTTTGGTTCAATTTGTAATAAAAGGGGGATAAATTTTTGTTGGGTGGGATCCACTGAACACCCGCACCTCAAGATTCCAGTCTAACTAGAGTTCTCGCTTTAAATCCCGAAATCAAACATTAGTTCTTGAAACTAGAGTCACGATGACACAAATATTAGGACACCGTTTATTTTAAGCTTAGTCCGTATTTTACTTGAAAATGCTGAAGAAATAAATCTAGATATGATTCTACAGACTTTTGGTTCAATTTGTAATAAAAGGGGGATAAATTTTTGTTGGGTGGGATCCACTGTAACACTTGCACCTCAAGATTCCAGTCTAACTTGAACTAACTCGAACCATGAACCATGGGTCAGCCCCACCGAATTGTAGCAAAGACATTCCGAAAGAATGACTATGCCAAAGACTGATGGTCGAGATGTCAGAAGGTAAGCTCAAAATGTTACTGTGGTAAAAAACCTAATTCAAAAACCAAGCTCCAAGAAGTGGAGTGGTCACTAAGTGATTGACTTCAGACAACATATTCCGAGGAGTATTAAGGTGCTTGGAACGACTAAGCTGAACTCAGAGGTACTGATAATTGAGTTTAAGGTGGGCCGACGCGATAATTAAGTGGGACCATATATTTGTGAGACCAAGGATCAATGAATACTAAATGATATGTATAGAAGCTACGTGTCATAGGAAGCAACTTACAAGTGGGTTGCAATAATATGTAAGCTTGAGGTGGCACGAAGAAAAGATATCTCGCCTCCCTTCTCACCCTTTCGCTCCATGTGGAAAGCTAGGTGTAAGGCAAAGAGATTGGACAATGGCTGGTGATGAGGTTATACCTAACAGGGGTGATAATCATTCCATGTCATATAATATTAGTGAGAAATTAATAAGCCAAGGCTTAAGGCTGCAACTATAAATATGAGTAATAGGAAAGAAGATGCATTGGTTAGAAGAGAAAAAGGAGAGTGTTGTGTAAATGTGATCTCTAACCTTGGGTACTGGATTGATCGGGAATAACTCTAAGGAAGGCTCACATTGAAATCAAGAAGTAATAGATGAGTGGGAATGTAGGAATCTCATGTATCGTGGATCTTATGCATTATTTCATTTGGTCATATGTACATTCATACACTGTGTGTAGAATTGGTACAACTAGGGCATGCATTGCATGGCATGACATTTCACATCATTGCCTTTATATGAATGAAAGAACAATATGAACATATTGCGGACTTATAAGCACACGTACATACCTAGTGGTGATGGTGTGAGGGAAGTCGTGGATGTGTGATAGCTCACTCTGGTGGGAATGTGAGATGGATATTAATGACTCACTCTTGTAGGAGTGCATGATGGATGCTCATAGAACATGCTCAGCATTCATACACTCATTACTATTCGGATAATGATGGTTTTGAAATTAATGGATTATGATTAAATGGATAATATCGTTGCTCTGATTCTAAATTGCATACAAGGTCACCTATATGACTGTAGTATGTGACATAGAACATACTTCAAACCCCGCATAATCATCATTATAGTTTGCATGACTAAGTGCATATTTCAGTGCTACGCCCCTTGCCAACAGGGGGTTAGATGTTGGCTAGCTAATGGGATGTGGGTGAAATTCGAGTAGCTCAACGTGTGTAGACCCATATGGCTGACTGGGGGTGAAATGTGAGTAGCCTCTTGTGAATATGTGATTATGATGGGTGACGAGAGACCCTTGTTAATATAGATGACATTGGGGGTATGGTGTGAATGGTATGAGGTTACCTCAAGGTGGAAGAATATTGCATTGTGATCGGAGTAACATTCAACATTCAAGGATCTAGGCATTTGTGTGCTAGAGCATACGTTTGTGCACCATGTCATCATTTCATATTGCTGTAGATACTCATTAATTAGTTGCTCCCCTCACTGGGCTCTATGAACTCACTCTTTTTTTGTCTATATGTTCTATAGATCCTACACTGTTCGGAGATGCTGATCACCCTACATCCGACCTCGCGCTTAGGGATCTATCAGCGCACACCCCAAGTAATGGGGTTTGATGGAATCTCACTCTTTTTTATCATGGAGATGACTGTGTATGCGACACTTGTGCATACTGTGGATTTACATAAGCCACGTGAGACATCTAGGGATACAATAGACCTAGGTGCAATAGACATCACCATGAAATACGAGTTGTGATTGGTCCGAGCATAGCAAGGAGTGTAGAGTAAAAGAAGTTTGTGTTATTAATTTCCTTTTTGTTGTAAGCATGTCACTTGTTCAGAGACAACGTCGGCACTATATCTTTTATGTGATGCCTTGCAGCCTTGAGGCTGTGTAAATACATGCAAGTGACTTTTAGATGAAAATGAAATAACACAAGTTTCCTTTCGGGCCCTTAGTTATTGGTTGTTATTGTTAGTATGCTGTGATCGATTCTTGTGGTTGAATGGGTGTATACAACAGCTTGATCTTGGTTTGATTTGGGAGCAAACCAGTAAGCATTCCCCATATTTCATTCCGGTTCAGCAAAATCTGGGTGTGACACCCACTATTTGAAATCCCACCCTAATATCATCGGTTCGGGTTTTACAATGAACATAGCACACAGGTCCTATTATCATCCCAAAAAAGGAGAAGAAAAATCATAAATAGTTCGATTCATATTGATTTTACATTAATTTTATATCGAATCAAATAAGTTGGTAAAATTAATTAACTTTACTCCTCTTGTAACCAAATGACATAAAAAGGAAAGAATTTCCTTCATTTTTCCATTCCCTTTGCAATCAAACATACTCTTAGTAATTAAGTGAAAATAATTATTAAAATAATTATATTTTTAAAAAAAAACTAGGGTTCTTATGGCTAATTAACTATTATAAAGTACAAAAAAGAAGCACTAAAACCTAGTTTTGTATGGTAATGATCTTTTACAACACAAAGGCCAAGATGATCTTTTTCTAATATAAAGGATCAGTGGGAGATTACCAACAAAGATCATGGATGGATACTTAACGTTAATGGAATAAAAATGGTCGGGTTAAAACAACTAAACAATAATTAAACCCATCAAACCGAAGGTGTGAAATGTTGATTTGTCGTGTCCGGCCATTAATTAAAGTTCAGAAAGATCGTTTAGTAAATTAACCATGGTATTGCTTAGTATCATTAACCTTTCTATTAGGAAATATACAGTAGCAAGATCTGAATTATCTAATCAAATCAAAGATTAATTTGCCAAGATTGATTGGCTACTAAGTATCATGCATCATTATATTAGAATAAAGGAGATTAATTAAGCAATTAATCAAAAAAAAATCCAATTAAGGACATGGGCCATTGAGAATCGTTGAACCCAACCACTCGACAAGCCAGATCAGAAAAAAAAAAAAAAAAAAATGGAAACTAATCAGTGGCAGAGATGGAGGATTGTATACTAAGCTTATGATATTTGGTGGATCATATGATTATGTCTTTTTTTAATTTTCTTTTTAAAATATGATACATTCATTGACAATAACAATAAGATCTCTTCTCATTCTCTCACGTTATCAAGTCAAAAAGAAAAGTTAGGAAGAAAAAAAAAAAAAACCATGACTGCAATCTTTAAGGACCATATCATCAAAATTCATGATTCCTTCATTTGATCTTTTGCTTAACAAGAACGAAAAAAAATTACAAGTTGTAGTCAAAAGACAAAAATGTCAAATTACAACAACTCTCATCATTATTAAAGAAGAGGGTCTAAGGTTTAATGTCTCGTAGATAAGTACTCTGCCAGTGTTTGTTGCTGGTCTTAAACCTGGATAAACGAGGAAGTCTGATGTGTTGAAGAAAACCTGGCCAAATCCCTTTTACATGAATTCGACAAGCTCTCAAACTATGATGTCAAAATAAGTCGTCATATTACCAAAAAAAAAAAAAAAAGTCGTTATTAGTTTTGTTTCTCGGAAGCTTCTTGTTCTTCTTGTCTCCCTTTCAATGAAAATCCCTGTACCCAAAAAATAAAAGATAACATTTTATAAGCAAAATTACTAGACTTCATTGGAGTTAGAAAGATCAAAACAAGCAAGTATCTTTTTTCTTGCTTATGAAATACCATCCAATAAGGCTTTTTATGTTACACCTTCGATTAGTAGTTCGTGGGTCATTCCATTTTACTCGACATGCTATCAGAGTTCATGATTTCTTAGTTTTTTTTTTCATATTATTATAGTTGAAATAAAATATAAGATACGATCGTACATTATCGATGTCATCTTCCCACATCAGAGTTTTAAATTAGATTACCCAAGAATATTTTTTATGATAGATTCATGGGATTTGGGCATGGAAGCACATATGTAGTTGAACAGATAGACATTCATATATACTATATTTTTGAAATATAGATAGGTGAGCTCAAAAGGGAATATACATAGAGTGGGCTCTAATAATAAGATAAGGAAGGAATGTAGTAGAATAATCACACATAAAGAGATAGATTAGAAATATATAATGCTCACTAGCTACTCAAAAAGTAGTGAGTGAGAGAGAGAGAGAGAAAGAAAGAAAGAAAGAAAGAAAGAGAGGTGAGTGGAGAGGAGAAGAGCGAAAAACCCTAGAAAATGGAGATGAGCAAAGCATGGTGCTTTGTTGTGATAAAGACCACACACTGTATATTCCTTCGAGAAAGAAGAAGAGTGGTGGGTCCTGTAAATGGGTGCACGAGCAGTAGTAACATAAAGACACCCAACTTTTCTTTTTAAAAGAATTTCAGCTTTCCTTTCTTTTTAAGTTGTTTTCTTTTACTAGTTAGACTGAAGTGAACCACTCTCTCACTGCCTCTATCTTCTCATTCCTCTTTGCCTGCCTTCTTTTACTCATCATCATCTCAGACTGTGCAACTGCAACCCCAGCCAGCACAGCACAGCACAGCATAGCATAGCAGAGCAGAGAGACCTTAAAGACAAAAAAAAATTCTAAATTCATAAATAAAGTGTCCAAACACTATTAATTTCTCTTCTTTACAATATTAATTGCATTGGATTAGGTTTTCCTCTTTTACCCAAAAAAAGGAAAACAGAGAGAATGGGTTTTCCACCTCACTTTGTCACCAAATACCATTTACATAATTCGTGCCTAGGACTAGGTTTATAGGCCTTTATAGGCCTGGGCTTAGGGGGGAAGGTGTAGAGGGACGAAAGCGCTAAAAGTCACTTTGGCCACAAAATCTTTTTTGTAAATTTTCAACGTCCTCTTCCTGAGTTATCCTCTAATATTAATGCCATCCCTTGAGCTAACCATTTTATCATTTAGGTTCTCTTATAGAATAATTTTATATGAAAGACACCACTTGTCATTAGGAAATCACAGCTAAGTGCTGATCTAAGCAAGTTAAATGCTTGAAAAGACAAGAAAAACCTTACACTCGATTTGTTTCTTCTCCTTCTACCATCTACGATTTCTTCATCTTCCAATCATAAATAGTCACAAAGTCTAGGACATTGATTCAGGAGTGTTGTTTTTAAATTTAGGATGTGAAGGTAACATTAAAAATAAACAAATAATAACTAAATGAAACTAACGGTACGGGTGTGGAGGAATCTTAATAATAAAAATCTAAAAACTCAATGAAACTGAACGGACTGCAGGAATGTCTCCTCCTTGATACGGCTACAAATTTATTTCCCCCATTTTTTTTTTTTTAATTTTAGATTTTTTTAATTTTGTCTGTGCACATTTAAGTTGGGCCTAAACTCTAATTTGTTCAATTATGTGGCCAATATTAAATGCTTCCCACACTAATAGAATTTGAGAACTTACATGTTACTACAATTTATTTTACAAAAACCTCATTTGATTCTCATGGGGTGAAGGAAAATATAATTTTATTTTACAAAAAACTCATTTGATTTTCTAATTAAAAAAAAAAACTCCTTGGTTCATCGATTCTCTCAATAAGATAGCCAATGAACTCCTCCTTCCCATTAAGGATAGCGTTGTCGATCAAAAGGTTGTCCATCACCGTTGCACTGGGTCATTGTCATACCCACCAACTTAGTCGTTCTAGTTGTGTACCTCACATTCAAGCCTTGAAAGCCTTGGTTTCAAAATCCCAAGTGTTACCCTAAATACAACTTTTTATAGATACATGATCTTTGCTCAATGCCGATCTCGACTATCCTCATCAATTTCACAAATCCAAACAAGAAGGTTATAATGGGGAATTGAGGGTGCATGTATCCCATTTTATACTCTTTACAAATCCATCTTTTGAAATTCGAAAAGTCTTTTTATCTAGAGGAATTTGGTTGAACAAAAGAGATGAATTAAACCTATCTCCTATGGATAATTGACCTTGTTTTGACATACCGAGAGTTAAGCAATCTAGGTTTTGACTAAAATGAAGATGACAATAATGACATCTTGTTGGGATTCCAGGTTTACACATTGTAGAGTTTTTTTTTTTAATGTTGCCCACTTAAATTAGGCCTAAAAAGAAATTTTCTAACTATAAACAACTTATAATTTCTCAAATTCACTAGTGTGAACAGCATGTAATGTAAGCCTTTAACCCAACCCAAAGGTCGGCGTGAAAGGTTTTTTTTTCTTCTTTCTTTTCCCTTGGAAGAATTTTAAAAAGAAAGAGCAAAATTTTTATTTATTTATTTTTAAAAGTTGTATAGGTACAGTGACAGCTTTCAAAGGTTTTCAACGGTTACAGGAAAAGAAATATTTCCCTCAGTTATCGACAGTCAAAGATGAAATTGTAAGAACCCGACAAAATCACAGAGCTTTTCTGCAACATCTGTACTGTTCCTTCTCGTGTTCAAACTCTTTAACGGAAGTCAAGGGTCAATACAGTAAATTCCTTCAACCCTGGGGTCGCTTCTCAACTTTTTACTCTTCATCTATTTAAACAACCCTTCCTTCTATTCCTCTCCCCTAACCTTGGCCAGCGCTGCTCTCTCTGGTGGTCACTCTTTTTCATTTCTGTTTTTCTCTCTCAACTTCAAGCTTCTTAATTCTCTGTATATTTCTTTCTTTTAGCAGCAGAAATGAAGCGATTAAGGTAACCTAATCGAATGTTTCTCCTACCTAACTTCAATCTGTTTTGGAAATTAATTAGTCTTTCAACTGCTAGCTAGCTATTACAATTTAATTTCTACTACAGATTTGATTTGATGTTCTTTTGGAGTGTTCGATCTCTTCTCCTGATGACAATTTCAGTGTATCAGGGAAGATAATCAAGGATGATACCGTGGTGGCCTGAAGTACTTTTGATCACAAAATCACGAAGTAATACTTAAATGAACTCTCAATTTCTTCTTACGTGCAGTAGAGATGGCGTTTTTCTTTCTTTTTGATCTTCTTTTCCTTCTTTAATTATCAGGATTCTCGTTTGGAGTTAAAACTTACTTGGATGATATAGTGTAGAACTCAAAAGTTTGGTTCATCTTCGTGCGAGCTTAGCTTTTGGTAGTCAGAGTGAGAGATGAACAGACGAGGAGGCCACGTTTGCGTTCTACTTCTTGTGTTACTACTTTTCAGCTCCAGCGTAGTACTCAACGGAAAGGAACTCGAGCTTCTTTTGTCATTCAAAGCTTATTTGAGCGATCCAATTCAGTTCCTAGCTGACTGGAATTCAAATTCCAGTTCCGCTTTCTGCAACTGGCATGGTATCACATGCGTCAATTCTTCACATGTTGTTTCAATTGAACTCTCCGGAAAGAACATCTCCGGCAAACTTTCTCCGTCTCTTTTCCTCTTACCGTCCGTTGAAAGCATCAATCTCTCAGACAATGAACTCTACGGAGAAATTCCGTCAGAAGTCTTCCTTGCTTCTTCGCTTCTACACCTCAATCTCAGCAACAACAACTTCACTTCACTGATTCCTCAAGGCTCTATCTCAGGCCTTGAAACTTTAGATCTATCGAACAACATGCTCTCCGGTAAAATTCCTGCGCAAATCAGACTATTTAAGAGTCTAAAAGTTCTTGATCTCGGTGGAAATGTCTTGCAAGGCAGCATTCCTAAATCCATAGCGAACCTCAAAGTGTTGCAGTATTTTACTTTGGCTTCGAACCAGTTAGTTGGTGATATTCCGCGGGAGTTGGGCCAAATGAAGAGTTTGAAGTGGATTTACTTGGGTTACAACAACCTGTCAGGTGAAATACCAAAAGAAATCGGTGAACTGACCTCTTTGAACCATCTTGATCTTGTCAATAACAATCTCACAGGGGGAATACCGGCGTCACTCGGAAACCTTACTGATCTTCAGTATCTCTTCCTCTACAAGAACCAACTCACTGGCACGATTCCTCGATCGATCTTTCAGCTGAAGAAGCTTATTTCGCTTGACCTAAGCGACAATTATCTTTCTGGACAGATCCCCGAGCTAATAGGTCAGCTGCAAAACTTGGAGATTCTGCATCTTTTCTCCAACAATTTCACAGGAAGGATCCCAGAAACCGTGGCGTCGTTACCTCGACTCCAAGTTCTTCAACTCTGGTCGAACGGATTGTCTGGCCAGATTCCAAAGAACCTGGGAAAATGGAACAATCTCACTTTACTGGATCTTTCGACGAATAAACTCAGCGGAAGTATTCCGGAGAGTCTGTGCTATTCTGGTAGTCTCTTCAAGCTTATCCTCTTCTCCAACTCCCTTCAAGGCAAAATTCCCGAGAGCTTATGCCGATGCCGAAGCCTACGGAGAATCCGGATACAGAATAATGTCTTATCTGGCGAATTATCCTCAGAGTTCACCAGACTGCCACTTGTCTACTTTCTTGACATATCTGGTAACAACTTCTCCGGCAGGATCGATCAGAGAAAGTGGGATATGCCCTCTCTTCAGATGCTGAGCTTGTCAAGGAACAAATTCTTCGGGAATTTGCCAGAGTCCTTTGGCAGCGAGAAGCTCGAGAACTTGGACTTATCGGAAAACAGCTTTTCAGGAAGAATTCCCCAGTCTTTTGGCCAGCTGTCGGAGCTTGTGCAGTTGAAGCTCAGCAAGAACCAACTTACGGGTTCCATCCCCGACGAGTTAGCTTCATGCAAGATGCTGGTGAGTTTGGACCTCAGTGGAAATCAGCTCAGCGGCCCAATCCCAGTTTCTGTCTCCGAAATGCCAGTTCTGGGTGAGCTTGACTTGTCGCAAAACGAGTTATTCGGTGAAATTCCACCGACTTTAGGAAAGGTGGACTCGCTTCTTCAAGTGAACATCTCTTATAATCATCTACAAGGGAGGCTGCCATCTACCGGAGCATTTTTTGGTATCAACCTAAGTGCCGTCGTCGGCAATGACCTCTGCGGAGGTGAAGCTATAAGTGGTTTGCCGCCATGCAGAACAAGAAGAAGGCCTGTATGGTGGCTTCTCACCACTTTGTTTCTGGTTGTTTTGGTTGTGCTTACTCTTTCGCTTTCTGTCGTGGCGTTCATCAGACGTAAGAGTGACTTGCCGCTCAAAAAGGTCGACCACGAAGATGGGACTTGGGAGTTACAGTTCTTCGATTCAACCGTCTCACATGCCATCACGATCGATGATATCCTATTGACTATGAAGGAAGAGAATGTAATCTCCAGAAGAAGTGAAGGAACTTTTTTCAGAGGGAAATCTGCTGCTCATGACTTACAGTTTATTGTCATGGAGATGAATGAGAAATCTGTGCCGTCAACTTTCTGGAATCAGTTGACGGAGCTGGGAAAGGTTCGACATCCGAATATTGTTAAATTAACAGGGATCTGCATGTCGGAGAAGGGTGGGTTTCTCATTTACGAGTTAGTGGAAGGCAAGACATTGAGAAGTGTTCTTGGTGGTCTAAACTGGGAACGTCGACAGAAAATGGCAATTGGGATCGCCAAAACTATTCAGTTTCTACACCACCGTCTGCCAAGATTTCTGATCGGGGAACTCTCGCCAGAGAAAGTGATCGTTGACGGAAGAGACCAGCCTCGCCTACAACCCTGCCTTCCTGGTTTCGTCCACAGCGACTGCAAGAGTTTTCTATCGTCAGGCTACACCGCACCAGGTACGTGCCTGAACTGGAACTGTGCACTCGACCCAATGACCAATCCCAAGGGGTAAAAACAGTTATGGTCTATTCCAAGGGTACTTTAGTCTTTTAAAAAGCTCCTTTTGTACCCAAAACCTAATTTTTTTTTTTTTTGGTAGAACCCAAAACCTAATTCGTTGTGTTTAAAACAAGACCAATGACCCCACGAGTGCTCATTGATATCTCGGATCCCGAGTCGTGGATCTCTTCGGGATCCGATACGTGTGTGGGATCAGGTGTGCCTACAAACTTTTCATTGATTTGACTGAAATGCCCTTATGCGCAACAAAAGGTGCATTGGCGGGACCCAACCGAGAATTTAAATCACCCTTTTAAGGGTTTCTCATCAAACTTGAAAAGCCCATTAGCCGTGCGTGGATTGGCATGGAGAGGTCACGCTTATTTCTTTTTATTTTTTTATTTTTTTATTTTTTATTGGTATAAGATAAGACAGGCCACGCTTCAGTGACTGTAAGTCTGAAGTTGCAGAGGCATTTCTTGTTTGCAGAGACAAGAGGTAAAGAGCATATCAACGAGAAGAGTGACATCTACAGTTTCGGCGTGCTTCTAATCGAAATCCTAACCGGAAAAGGTCCAGCGGACACGGAGCTCGGCGTACACAATGGAATCGTTGAGTGGGCCCGTTACTGCTACTCGGATTGTCACCTGGACAGTTGGATTGATCCTGCGATCAAGGGATTGGAGCCCAAGCTTCAGAACGAAGTTGTTGAGATGATGAATCTAGCATTGCAGTGCACCGCCATAGACCCAACAGCCAGACCCTGCGCAGCCGATGCATTGAAGATCTTAGAATGCGCCATCAGGTCAAGTTCTTGCATATCAGGGCTAAAATTATCAGCTATTATATAGTTTTTCATGTTTCTGTTTTCTTAAATTCTTTTTTTTTCACCTTCTTTCCTGTCTTTCATATTATCTTCGTTTTTTAACCTCATAAACTATAAGGTCTTACATGAGTGTTACTGATGTTTTGTTTGTTAATTATGTCAACATACTAAAGAGTGTAAAAATGTAAGCAATAACCCAATGCCATCATATGAATTATAGTTTTTCTCTATAACATTTTTCTTTCCTATCTTTCTGCATATCTGATTGTAGAATATATTTGAGAACACCTTCAATAGATCTAACACTAAGAATTTAATTGAAATCTCACACCCCCCCCCCCCCACCCCCAAAAAAAAGAGATTTTTTTTCTTTAGTATTATACTTGTTAAAACCCTAAGTCACCTGATTTAGTCAAAACTTTTAAGTGATATCTAATTTTGAATGATTTTAATGGATAATTTAGTCATTTGATTTGTCTCAAAAGATATTGGGATGGATGAATGGGGTTCTCCTAACCAATATGTTTTCGTCACCTAGGGGTGAATGATAAACTCTCCTGATCATCTATAAAGTCACTTGATATTATGATTGGATTCTTAAAACATTACAATTTTCTCTTTCTTCACTTGGATTAGATGATCAAATCATGTTAGTGAATAGAGCTAAGGGCAATAGAAAATTCGAGTTTTGAGAAATTATAATGCAACTAAATTCACAATTTATGTTTGGAGTACCTGAAGCAAAATACTATAAACAAGCCTTAGGTGTAACATTAATTTGGTTCAAATACCTCTATACACTATGCATGAAATGTCGAATACCTAAATTATAACTCAGTCAAATAGTAGTTACATATCCTACGTGTTATTTGCACATATTTAAAAGAATGAGTCAAACAAATAGTTAGAATTCAATGGAGCATTTAACTCATCGACCATTACCCATTTGGCGATGATTTGGTCCTTCAAATGGGTCGAATGTGCAGAGATCTCCGAAACCCTCCTTGTAAAGGCAAGAATGATGAAATGTTTTCTATGGATGTGGGGAAAAAGAAAGAAAAAAAAAAAAAAAGAACAATGCGAAGAGGAAAGACAATGGGGTTTCATTATTGCACCTATTATTGTCATTCTAATCACTTTTTGCCAATATTAGGTGATAGATGAGGTTTTTGGATAGGCCATATGTTAAATTTGATGATACATTTAAACCATGTGTGTTAAGGGTTAGCCTTTTCTTCTCTTTATTATTTCATCTTGAAAGTTCAAACAAAGTTGACATAAAAACAAATTCAAACATTATATTAGCTAGTGACAAAAAAAAGTAACATATCTATCTCAAGCAACACTTATGGAGAATGAAGGACATTAAACAGGATTATTCCTGCCCTTGCACCTCTTTTGTAGACATTCACTTCATTAACTTTCTAAGAGAAGCTAATTCAATGACAGACACATTAGCCTCTCGAGGAGCCACTCTTCAACCCAATTATAGCTGTACTTTTTCCCCTTCCCAGAGATCTCCACTCACCAGCTTGGAGATTAGGCCCGGAAACGGACCGGATTCGGCTCGGATACACTAGTATCCGAATCCGAATCCGATTAGCAAATCCGCTATCCGAATCCGAATCCGGCAAAAATTTAGAGAAGGCATCCGAATCCGAATCCGAACTTTATCGGATATCCGATAATAATCCGATCCGATAAAATATCCGATTATTGATTGATAATTGTCCCTTTTTTACATTTTTTATTATAAATTTCTAATTTCCGATTCCCGAATACCGGTATCCAAATCCGATTATCATATATTTTTAAAGAAAAAATGTTAAATACTTTACTCTATCCGGATAAAAATTTATCCGGATATTATCCGATCCGATAAGCAAATATCCGAATCCGAATCCGGTTGCTTAGCGGATGGATACGGATATTTTCCGGTAAGCAAATTTTCGGATACGGATACCCTTAAACGAATGCGAATTCGGAGGCGGATTTCGGTTATCCATTTACAGGTCTATTGGAGATTGTACTGTTATCCTTTTTCCTTGTTGATAAATTAACTTTATAGCATGGTTACTGAAAGGGGGTAAAAAAAAAAAAAACTCTATAATATTTTGATGTATTATTAAAAATAGAAACCCTAATCTCTGAAAATATAAAGATTCCCAAAACCTCAGAGATTATAAATAGTTGGGAAAGGTAAACAATACTTCCTAAATTGGACTGAGATCAAGCTTCATCAATATACTCCCTATCCTCTTAAAAAAACGAATTAGTTTTGATCTCATTTAGTAAATTATTTGTCCCCATTAGTCAATTAGCTTTGGATTTGATTGGGTGAAGTATTTGAGTACATTCTATGAACCTACATGAAAGAAATGTTTAGTGCACACCTTTGACTCTACTCTATGAACTCACAGGAAAGAAATACTCAGGGCACCCCAGCTATCAAATTAAAGGGGAGGGGGAACCTACCAATGAAATGGATGTAGGGATCCCCAGATTGAGCAGGAGGGAAGCCTGTGTGTCAGGGTAGCATGCACTCACCTAACCATGGAATGCGCATCCCATGGGGTCCAGCTGTGAGCTGACTCCTGGAAGGCACATTCAAATGGGATCCACTAACTTGTGCCTTCGTGGCTTGCAAGTGATAAGTCTTCTCTAGTTTGCAATTGCTAAATCGCTAAAGCAAACTCTATGATAAGAGTCAAGGGGTTCAAAAGAGGAGACCTCGATGCAGGAAATGAGGGAAAGCAAAGCTTCTTCCCCACCTTGGTCTGAGAGATGGAGATATATATACATATATACCTAAAGCTGAAACCCACTGTCTTAACTTTATTGATCGCTGGTAGGACATGAAGGCAGGAACTTATTTCATCACCTTTTAAACTGAAAGAGAGAAGTTTTATATTAGTGGAGATCCCACTGGGAAGTGTCCTATTCAGAGCTCCCCCAATCTTTGCCTTGATCTTGGAAAGTGGTCCACCGAGGACTAGAAAGAGGGGAAAGAGAAAAAATAGTTCTATAAAAGTTAACTAGATCTCGTTAAACTAGCATAATTCATTCATTAGAGTGAGAAAAGGAGGCATAGACCCACAACAGAGAAAAACCTTCATTCTTACTTCCTCTATAGAATATCAATGTCTCTCTCTCTCTCTCTCTCTCTCTCTCTCTCTCTCTCTCTCTCTCTCTCTCTCTCTCTCTCTCTGTATGTGAGGATTGGAAGTTGATGTAATGACCTGAAATGGGTTAAGGGGTGTAGTGACTTCAACTGAACCAGTTGCTGGCTCTTCAGTCCACGGAGGGAACTAGTCAGTTTAGTATGTCTAGGGAGGAATTGAAGTCCTTGCAAGGGAAGAGAGAGAGAGAGAGAGAGAGAGAGAGAGAGAGGAAGGGGACCATCAATACTTATCATTTCAGTTGACACTACTGTTTGTCTCATTGTCGGAGCTCTCTTTTTGATTGAGGGAATCTACAAACACTAACAGTATTGAACATGGAATGTTGGTATGTAAAAGCTATGAAAGTAACAAATACACAGAAGCAGCTTTGGGTGATGAAGATCAGAGACGTTGGGTAATGGGATTGCAGTGAGGACTGAGGAAGTTATGAATCACAACGACCTGAAGGTTCGTTTTCTTTAATTTTTGTCCAGATGGCCAAGTAACTTTCAGTTCTAGTCGCGACTCATCTGCAACACTGGGGAAAACAGTATGGTTCTGGTTGTACACATTGATCTTGTCCAAGTCTTGGAACTTTAGGTATTCATAGTCCTCCTGATATGATACTCATATGAGAGTATCAGGGAGACAACCTAGCACTGTTTTGTTGGAAATTCTAGAAACTCCCTTGTTCAAAAATAGTCATTATGGGGGGAAATTCTAGAAACTCCCTTCAAATCATGCTACTCACATTACAGGTGAGATCATTATTTTCAACTGAAACCCAACAATTTCCCTTTCCATGCCAGAACATAGGAGCTAAAATCTTCTCTGGTGGAATTTTTCTCAAACACAAACGTCTGATAGGAATATTTGGCATAACTCTCTGCAAAACTAGCCATACAAATCCTTGACATCGTATTCTATATACTTCTCAAAGTCCAACACGGTTTTCACCTAGCTTAATGGAAGTCTTATCTTATTCAGAATGCATGCTTAAGCACTTAATGTGCGGTAAAGTCAAAAAGGAGGAAAGTTGTGAGATGGGGACACTTTCCAACCAGATCAGGCCAAGCAACAAAACTATAGAATCCCGTGACCCACCACTCCTTGTGTGCTCATCGTGAAGTGCCTTTTTGATTTAAATGAGTAACAGAATGAATCTCGGTTGGTGGGAGTGGAAATATGTGGAAAAGAATGACTCTTTTCTTCTTTGTCATATTATGCAGTGGAGTTATTATCCATATCAAATTGGGATGATAAACTATGGTAATAAGCCCTTTAGAGAATTAATCCAAATCGTCCAAAGAATGTGGGGCTTGGGAAGAATGTGACAGAAGGCTTATACAGTTAGATCCAGAATCATTTCTTTGATGTCATCTATCATACAGAATAAAGCTTAGATAAAAAGCTTACCCAGAAAGAGACTTGTGCCCATGGCTGGCATGGGTCCAGGATTCTTTAATTGGGCAGGGAATCCCAAAATGTTAGTCTTTACCCCCTATAGATTTACAGAAATAGAATTGACTCTAAGGTTCCTTAATTTTCAAGTGAGTTCAAAATCATCTAGTGCTGCTACTGCTCATTTGCAAATTAGAACCTAAACCAGAAACACAGATGGGAAATTACAGACTTTCATGACAGGTCATATTTGGAAATTTCATTCACATGAGGAATGACTTAAACCTCCATTAATTCTGTCTGACAATGTCCCTGCTTTTCTTCAATCTTCGGATTAAAGCAAAAGCATCTTCGTCTCATTGGGTTGATTTCCATTTGGATTATAGAATCAGGGATCGTTGTCGTTGAATACTTTCAACTAACTGTATTTCTGGGTTTTGATGACAAGACTCTCAAGACAATTATTGCTACTGTCATTATTCCTAAAATTGAGAAAGGTTGAGTCCACTGATTTGATTGAATTATTTTTATTGGAAGGGATTGTTGGGTTTTTAGAATTTGAGGGACCAATCCTAGGGATCCCAAAGTTGAAGCCCTAGCTAGAATGCCCTAACACTAGATTTTAGAAAAATAATTGAACAAATGAGATCAGCCAAATCCAATTCTTGAATCCATTCTCTGCACAGATAACCTCTTTGGTCCTAACTCTTAACCCACCTACGATTAATCCAAAATCTAGCCAACAGAAGCAGAGACAACTGATGGGTTTTTGAGTTCTTTTACTTTTTTCCTCTTTGGTTTTTTGTGCGTAGGCAATATAAAGGTAAATCCGATAGGACAAAGCACGTTCTAGATAACCAATAGAAATGTCTGAGTAATTTCTTTCTGTCATTTTGATGGCAAAAGAATAGCTCAGTTCTTCACTAGAAGATAAATAAACTGAATGACATGGGGAGCTCAAACATTAGTCAAAATATTGAATTGCTTAGTTGAATCACCTTTCTACCTTGTGGAGTATTACTGAATCATATCTTAGTCTTGATTATCTCTTAAATGAAGACCAAATTTGTAAATATCACTCTAAGCTATATGATAAAGCTCATCTGTAGATAAGCCTCGAAAGCCAGACCAAAGAGCTCAATGATTGTTGAACTAATATGGCTGAATGAGACCCTAATTCCATGATCTAGTTGTTGGTAATACTCTATTATATTTCCAATTCCATAATTGATAGGGAAAAGATCCTTATTTGGATTCATTTTCCCAAATATGAAGTATATATAGCGGAAATAAATCTGAATCCACGTTCTCGTTCCACCACCAAAGTTCTACCGGGGTGATTCCACAATCATTAGAAAAATGAATAATTTTCACAACCCAAATGCCGTGAAATAATGGAATAAAGATCTAAAGCGAGGAACCGAATAAACTCCAAGCTTGCAATTCTAGGAGAGAGATGGAGTCACCTCTTTTCTAGAAAAAATCTCATAGGAATAAATCACACTTACTTTCAAATAATCTGATGGTTACAAATATATATATCCTATATTTTGTAACTACCCTAAAAGTGATTTTACAGATTTGCCCTTGAACATTTAATTTATTAATTATATTAAAAATTTCAACATTAATTTCCATTGGGTGTACAACCCTACTTAATGGTTGAGTATGCTGATCTAAACTCTCTCCAAGGACTCGAAGGGTCCAATGCAAAACCTGATAGGCAATAAACGGACGAAGTTTACTCAAGTACATGGAAAGAAAGGACAAGAATAAACTGACATGAACGTTACTGCTATCATGGATATCGAAACATGGCTCTAAAGGGATAGGGTATGTAGACTACTAGATCATGATTATGTTTTGGACTCTAGTTTTCTTCTCTTCTGGTTCAATGATTCAGGACAGCTCAATAAAAGCTAAAGCTCGTAGAGGCAATGAGTGAACTCAAGGAAAAGCAATAGCTCAACTCCATTCGAGTTCGATGGCTCATGATTTATAGTTTGGCTTATCAATCTGAATCATTACATACTTCAACTCACCACACAGGCTCATCAGTATGAGTGGTGAGAGGTCAACCCTTGTAGTGTTTGTGTTTCTTGTTTTTCCCTTTTCCTTTGCATTCAAAAAATGCTCTAATTTCCATGTCAAGGCAAATTCCAGAAAATATATTGAAACCTGCTTGGAAAACAAAAAGCTGCAACAGGTAAATGGAAATAAAGGTACCATGGTGTTTGGAAGATGAAATCCGCCAACAATAGGTATAGAGACCCTTGAAACATCAAGACAAACCCTAAAAGACAGCCAGCGTCAGGTTCACAAATTAAGCTCTTACAAGAGTTGAGTAAATCCGGGGTTCTCTTTTGCACTACATAGCAACCTAATCAGATATGGAATTTCAAACAAAAGACCAATTGACGAACAGGAAACAAACACAGTGAGCATTTTCTTCCTCATTCAACACCTTCCAAGCAACGGCTCTCTCATAAGAGACTGGCCTCCCCATGCTAGACAAACAGATACCACCTTTAAGGCATGCAAAACCCTGCCACAAAACACAAGCGACAACCAATGAATGAAAAGTTCAAGAGAGATTCAGAAAAAACATGTAGGCCACTCCTGATGAGGTTCTATGATATGCAACTCTGCTTTGCAATGCAAAAAACCCTATTCTATTACCCTTAGTTGTAAAACTAAGTAAATCCTAACCAAACGACTCATTTGCATGTAATGCTTTATGTGGTAATACTTAAACTTAATGTCTCACAGCAATGTAGCCACTGCTAACTGCAAGCATGTATTTATTTTTCTTTTTAACTTAAGTACCCAATTCGATTTTTTAGAACATAAAACTGTGGCATCCCCCAAACCCACCCACCCCTTTTTTCAGATCAGGTATAATTTATCAAAGGATCAGAGCTGAACCTGCTGCATTATCTGCGGAAACTCTGAGCACAGTGTTTTACGCCCATGATCATCAAATATCTTTTCCAGAGTTATGTCATGAAGGGCAACCAAGGTTGTCTCAAGCATGTCGAGACCTGCTTGATTTGCAAAAGTGAAAACTGGTAACGCCTGCAAATATCATACAAGATAGGTTATAATCCCTCTGATAACAGGAAAACCAGATAAAACTGCATAACCCATGATCAATCATTAAAGTTCAAAATCACAATGGACAAACAGAAGAAAAAAAATAAAGGCTGGTGCTAAAGAACTTTGCATCAGTACAGAAATGTAACATCTCAGGGATGCTTCTCCAGATTTATTTTTACACTGTTCTTATCATGCCATATAAAAACAGACACATTCCAAGTAGTCAAACTCTCCAACTCCACCATTGTCCCTTCTGTTCTATTTTGATACTCCAAAATAGCACAGTTGTCATAGTAACACATGGATAAAGCAAAATTATATAACAAACCGATTAAGAATAATGTAAAAGCATCTAATGTATATTAATTTTCCATTCCCCTATTATAAATAAAACTCAACATCAGATATGATGATTATACAGCAGCACAGACAAAAGAATCTAGTTCTCAGTATTTGTAGTAGTTTATTGTTAATTAGCCAAAACGGCTGTTCGGTAACTTAGCTATTACATGAATTGTCTAGTTAGACCTTGCCCGGGACTCTCACATGGCAACCGTCCATCAGGAACCAGTGCACCACCTTGACATCACAGACCAGCAGTGAAATGAATAGCATAAAACTCCACATCTGTTCAACAGAACAGACCTTAAGCCTGTGACGAAGTTGTGTTCGAGTACCTCAACAACAAACCAAGAAAAAAAAAGATGCAAAAAGTGAACCAGATGTAAATATTACTTTGAAATTTTTGATATGGTATAGATATTTCTTTGGTCTAAAATGCCTGGTTTGAGATCTCATATCTGGCTCTTTTAAGAAGGCGAGACGAGATAAAGGGCAAGATTCACACATCTCATTCGAGATCTCGCTAAAACTCTCAATTTTTGCCGGATATTTTGATGATTTCAGTTGGATTTTCACTTGCAACTACTCTTACCACATCTACAACACCAAAGGATCAATCGTTCTATGCTTGGTCTTATGAACTTAAGATTTATATAGAACTTCTAATGGTAGTATAATTTTATTATTCTATTCTCAAGAGCCGAGATTGTGATACTCGTATGGAAAGAATTTTGATAACATTTAAGTTATTTGATGTACTTGATACACTTGCTTTTTATTAATGTCTTAAAGGTTCTATATTACACTTAGGATCAACTTAGAACTTATACATAGGGTTGTTTTCTCACAAATCCAAGGCCACCAGTATATTCAGAAGGCCTAAATTAGACTAAATTCGAAGTTTGAGCCCAATCTAGACCCTAAAACCCACCAAGATGGGCCATCAAGTTGGCTAAAGAATAAAGACAATATCTTGACCGAGATCTCCCCAACTCAATCGAGATCTCGGTTTTTGGAAGGGGCGAGATCTTGAACCGTGCTAAAATGTTGTAATAGAATGACCAAAATCTTTGGATGCAAATTAAAGGACTTCAAAGAGGAGAAAAAACCAGCCATGCCAGCAATCCATGACTGGCCTATCCAGCCAGCCTGGACCAACAATATTTGGCCAGTTATTGGTGCACTTTTGAGTGGGCCAATTGAGGCCCATCATGATGGTGAGGGTCCATGCATGGCTGCTAATTGAAAGGATAAGCAAAGCAGAACTTGATTGTTCAAGTTGCAGGATTGAAAGGATTTCTTGAGCTCAAAACAGAAATGAAGTGGTGGTTCAAATTACAATTCTCAAGCCCAATTGGAGCTTGACATAAACAAGGGAAAACAAGAAATTTGTGGAAGCTAGAAATTTTAGATATAAAAGAGAAACTGCAGGTATGGCCAGAACCAATCAATAACCATATAAAAATCATGAAAAAAGGATGGAGGAAATCTGAAACTATAGTTTCAGGTAAAACACTATATCATAGAGTTTAGAAAAGAAAAAAAAAATTAACTGTAGCTTGATTGGATGATAGAAAGAGATACATAAAAAAGAAAGGGAGGAAAAAGACAAGGCTCCAGCAGCAGCACTCAGAATTCCACTAAACAACCACTCCACAGGACACAATAGTCCGAAAAAGAGCTTTATTTCATAAGTTAGGGTTTGATGGGATGTAAAGAAATGGAAATAGCATTAATTCCCTTGCCAGTACTGACAGGTTCCATCCCCGTATCACATCCAAACCTTGATATATTGATATTTCGAGTTGGGTGCTTGACGAGGATCAATCAGGGGCAGGAGAAGTATGAGTTGGAAAAGAGAGCACAGACTTAGAATGCAATAATGGACCCAAATTTTTAATAACTCTCCACTTACACACGATAAGAAGAGGACTGGACTTCTAAGAGTCCCACGCCAACCTGAGCTAGACAAATAAACCCATTGAAAAGCAGGAAAAGAACCTCAAAAACAGAAATCTAAATAAAACTACGAGTAAGATTCAGACTAGGAATAGGATTCCAGTCTTCCCTTTTTCCTTCTCTGGTACTGTAGTTTTGGATTCTGCATCATTTCCATTTGAGCACAACATCATTGACACATTAAGTATTTAGCAAATGACGCATTATTAATTCACATAAGATAAATGAAGTAAATATATTATGGCAGCACCTTCAGTGAGCAGCAAATAATTGCATCAGGGTGATGCCAAAGGGTTTTCAGAATATATTCACTTCCTTCACCACTAGGTTTGAGTAGCTCCACTCCTAAATAACACCTGCCAAAAAAGTAAGAAAGTTTCAAAACTGAATAGGTCATACTTCCCAAATTGTATAATCTTGCTTCAGACCAGGATAAAAAAGTTAACCATACCAAACCTACTGCATGACCTCAAAACAAAGAGAAGTGCAATACCTATAGCTGTGGCAGATCCACCGAGCTAGTGTATGTTCTTCAGGAGAACCAGGCTGTGGCCGGAGACAACCATGAGAACTGAGACGAGAAGGGGAGAGCGCCAGTGCAACCCTTTGAACAGATGATATAATGCTCCGAACATATTGGCGAGCCATGGATGCTACATTTTCTTGTAGGTGACTCTCAAATGCAAACTGAAATGCTATAGTCATCACAGATCTAGAAGCACAACTACCAGAATAGTCACCAGATGCTCTACTCCCAGTGGGTCCCACCTCAAGAGCAGAAGCAAGGTCCAGTGTACGATTTGGACTTGCAGCATCCTACATGGTGTTCAAGGTAAGCCAATTAGAAAGAAGAAAGTTGGAGATGGGGATTTTTCACTCCATTGCACTTTGTTTTTTCTTCACAAATGTTTTAAGTGAATAAGAGATGGCGCTTTGAAATTTGAAAGCAGCTCCTCAAATTTTTTTGGGTTGGAAATTTAAACTGCTACAAGAAAAATGTCAATTTCTAACTACTTATCAAAAGAAAATATCAATCATAAGCTGCAAAACTAAGTGGTTTTCCAAGGGAACTAATTTCTATTGTATTACTTTCCTATTGCACATGTTTTATTATTTAGAACACAATGCATTCTGCCAGTAACCTATGATGTGGTTGTGAGGTCAGACATGCATAGCATGAGACTAGTAACAACTAACAAGTATGCTCTGACTAGATATGATTGGAGAAAAAAGGATCCACTAAGCTGAAAAAGAGGCAGAAGCATTGATGGTAGCAGTGGTAGCAATCGAAGTACAAAAAAAATTATATCAAAAAGTTAGTCAAAGTACTTACCACACCAGAGTCAAGGGGGATAATGCGGAAACCAGAAGGTAAAAGAGGTGCATCATCAGCAAAAGAAGCATCAATTGAAGCGAAAATAAGCTCAGCACAGGTGCCTACAGCCTTCTCATCCACACCACTACAGAGCTGAGAAAACAGTAACGAAAAAGTCAATAAGCATAAACAATGCTGAAGCTGCCACTCACTAAAGTAAAGGAGAAGCCAAAAGCACAAAATGTGCAACTAGCAACAAAGGATGTTCTGTCTAGTCAAAGAAAAAAATGCAACGTTCCCATCCAAACTGGACGATCCCTAATTTCTGTTTTGTTTACTTTCCTTATAATTAAACTAATACTCTTAGTAGATTTCTCGCAAGTCTATGTTAGGTAGCCAAGAAGATTAATGAAATTATTAAAACCAACTTTGAATTTGTGTGTGTGAGAGAGAGAGAGGAGAGAGAAATATACATAATACATTTTTCTTTTGGTCATCATAGTTTTTGTCTTCTATATTTATTCATTTTTTGGCTTTAAAACATAGCCTAATATTCATTAGTCAAGCATGTCATAAATTGTAGAACAGACCATGGTAGGGGGATAATTCTTTTGTAGCCTAGGATTTTATTCTCTTTCCATTTTGTGATCTTTCTCACTTACGTCCCCATTCTATTCTTTCTTCTCTTCTTATGCTTCACAGATCCTAATTGTTAAAGCAAGGATTTTCAGACACCAGAGTGAGATTATCACATCAGCAAACTTGGTAATATGTCATATATAGCCCAAATAGTTAGGGAAAAGGATTTGTCCTTGTATTTGCAGATTCTGAAATGACAAAGAATCAAGGCCAAACAGATGGATGGATTGATAATGGAGAACTCTTATCTCTCAAACGTTTCTTTAGAAACAACAATATTCAACTGCCTTAATAAAGATGCACAAAACACGATTTTATAGTGCCAAGAAACCCTAAAACGAAAAAACATAAAATTATGAAAATGCAATTGAAAACAATTAAAATGCCCAAAACAATCCCGAAATGCGAAAAAACGGCATCCATCACCGCAAGGCTATGAATATGCCATACTGTTTAATAGTCTTTGATTCACTGGAGGAACATTAATTAAATAAAAAAAGGATTTGCCAAGAGAATAAGCTCAACTACACTGCAGGCTTTGAAGCTGGCACTGACTGGATTTCTGCATTAAATGCTTAAGAAGCATATCTAGAATCATTCAAATAAGGAGACAATCAGCTCGGCCAAATTTTTATTCCGTGACTACCCCAGTCAACATCAGTCTCATCACTAACTTTGTATTGAACCAGTACTATACAAAGAGAACCAGAAAACTGTTGGACTTCTTTAATAAAAAGCTTGAAATTTAGCTCTTCTTGCCTGCATGGGAAAGCAGGTTGAAATAGAATAAATGTCACATTCTTCTTTGGGTAAAGCCTAGGAACACTGGCACTCTGCTCATTCTGAGTCTGTCTTTTCAGACCGCGGGGGGTGGGGCTCCCTTTCCCGCCTTCTCCATCAAGCACAGCCACTATTTCCAGGAAAGCCACCAGTGTGCCCTACCCTCTCCTTTTCTATTTACTGACTCACTGGGCCCTTAAAAGAATTTTTTTTTAATACGGCAACAATTTTCTGTAAGTCAGCCAAAATAAATTCCACCCAGAAAGATAAACAGAAGGACAAGCCATTGAGCTGAAACATGGAAATTCAATTAAGAAGTACACAATGAGCAGAGAAAAAGAGAGAGAACTTACTTGCAAGATAAATAGGTCCCTAGGTAAAATTGTGTCATCCTGACCACTGCCCATGTTTTCCAGCTTAATGACCTCTAAGAACTGTTCCATACAGCATTTTTAGCATGTATAAGCAATCAGAATGCAAGCAAGAGCTAAAAACATGTAATAAGTCAGAGAAAATGAATTATAAAACTCATTCTTTGCAAGATATTGCATGAAAATGGGAATTGTTGCACCAAAGCAAATTACTTGCCTCTTCATGCTCAATTGTATGAGCCAGCGGAAGTATAACCTGACCACCAAAACATCCCATTCTAGACCCTGGTAAGCTACAGGGAGTAGCTTTAACAGCCGCAGCTGAGTAAGCATCAATGCTGTTGTCTGCCCACTCTGAGCGATGCTCCCGAAGGAACCTTAGAAGTATTGCTGGAGGCACATTCTACAATGAGGATGAAAACACAGAAGAATAAGCAAGACAAATGAAGGTCTAAAGTACAAAAGATGTCAATGAGGATGAAATCACAGAAGAATAAGTAAAAAATAAAGACAAGTTAACGTAGATATCACCCGAAGGTCCTAGCTTCAGTACTACTAAAATGGATACAATGATGTCAATCCAGAGAGTTCCCAAAGTAGCTTAGACAAAAAGATTTTGGCTAAATTAGGCAATCAGGAAATGAAAATGCAACATCAGATTGGCATACAATACTGAAATATTCCAGTTGTCTGTGTTAAATTGAAGACAGACAACCAAATTCAAGATATGGTTGTAATGACTGGTTTTGTCAGGTGTACTCTCAATTTTGCTCTACAGCAGCTGCATGGCTAAAAGATTAACGTGTGATACTTTATGCTAAAAATATGAAGTATGAAAAGCCAAAATATTAAATTCCCAAGTGTCAATGGAAGTCCTCTCAAAATGTCTACAAAGTATATGTTAGTTTGAGTGACTAATAAAATTTGAAGGTGAAGATAAATATTATGGCTGAAGGTAATGGTACGTCTCTCCATATAACATATCTATTTGAAAAGATGTATCAAAAACTTAGAGTTACCTTTAAATGATAAAGAATTATATACACCTGCATAATGTTTTTCCTAGTAATTTGGTGACAATGCTTGAGCCAAATGCTGTAAGTTCAGTATCCTGACCTGTAGAAGCATAGATGCCTTGGCACACAGAACAGCAGTGCTGACAGGTGGAAATCCATTTGCAAAGGAAAGATTAACACCCATTATTTTGCCAGGAGAGGAATTCACGAGGACTGTAACATCATCCATGCCATCATTTCCCATCAAAGACCATCCCTCATCAGTAAAACCGTTAAGGGCTTCATTAAATCCCCTGCAGCATACATAAGAAATCAATATCAAAAGATAAAAGTACCAGCCCGAACAAGGTGATCTCATAGTTCCGAAATATGCACACCTGCTAAGCCTCTGGCTAAGTGCTCGCAGGGCCGCAGGTCGCCTGCCCCAGCCAGACACAGTTGGTTGGGAAACTTCTTGGGCGATCTGCTTCAGCTGCCGTAATGCCTGATTACAAGAACAAAACCAAAGGCAGATTAAATGCTGAAAACCACAATCACCATACCTATCTCCCCTTCACATAATTACTAGCTCAGTATTACAAAATAGAGGGAAAGCCATTGCTTTTTCTCCCCTCTCCCTTTTACACATCTAAGAACTATGCATATCCTGGACCTTGAATAAGACAAGATAAGTTGAAAGACTGACAGACATTTTTCACAAGTCAAGCTGCCAAGACAAAATTTAACCAAATCCCAGAAAAAAAAATCATGTCCACATAGATGATAACAAATAGTCATACCGCCATTGTTGTCTTCTGTGCAAGCACTGTTGATGATTCATACAGTGGGCGCAACACTTCCGGTACACTCCATGGCTGTTTAAGAGAATCAGGACATTTTAAGTATCAATGGCTAGTTTTCCAGACAATATATGGCCAAATTCAACCAAAGGATATATATATATATATATATAATAAAATGAATTCACATGCCTCCAAATCCATATGATCAACAATATGTATAATTGATCCACCCCCTTCACAAGGCCTTATGAGGTACCCACTCGGCAGCATTTCTGCCCTCACAAAGTGTTGCACTGGTGGCATGGTTGGACCACCCTGAGTGTTGCTAAGCGATCTTTCACATACCTAAGCATTACATTAAACAAATGCCACCATCAGAATACACCTACATTCAGTTGCAGTGAAGCAAAAAGTAAACAGGCAAAATCTCATTCAATCACGAATCGCATGCAAAGAGTTACATACCACAAGACTACCATCCTCTAATACGGAAGTATAGCGCAACAACCAGAAGTCCCGAGCAGGTGCCAATGTTGTTGGCGCATAGAGCTGCGTAATGTGAACAAAATTGATAAAAGTTGTCAAGCAACTGTGAATTTACTCCCACTAATTACTGCAAGTTAAAAAAAATTCGACCTACCTGCATGTAGAGCAGCTCAATGGTTCCACCATTTCCAGTGGGCAGCACATTTAGCACATCCACAGCTCGACAATCTCGGAACCATGAAGGTCGATCTTTAAGGATTTCTGCAACCTGGAAGGAACTTATAGGTTTAGTCCTTCCCATAAGCACAATCAATAAAGTTCAGAAGATGTCATGCTAACGCGAAAACTCACCCTTGTGGGCTCTAGACCCACCAGACCACATGCACGTGCAGCTACTCCAGTGCAACCGTGACAAATAGCAACGATTCCAACGGAATCCGGACCAGGCTGTGCAGGTCAAAGGAAAGTAAGTGCAGGCAAAATTGTTAGATGATCATCGAACAGAAGAAATTTAGGGAACTACAGTGAACTAGAGGATCCAGTAGCTTCCAGTTGTTAAAATGTAAAGGAAGTGAGAAATATAAAAAATGGCATTATGAATGTCAAAAAACTACAGACAATTGACAAGTTTCTTGATGATACTCAGATTACCGGAAACTGGTTTTTTTTTCCCTTAATTTTCAAAGTTTTTCCACTTAATTAAAAACAAAACCAGCACATTGACAGAAAATGGGAAGAGAGAGAAGGGTAACCTTCATCCCAGGCATTTGGACCCACTCAACAGCAGTTCCAGTGGCCTTCGAAAGAAACTCTGTTAAAGTTTCCTCTGCAATGGACAAAAGTCTGAAAAAAAGGCACGGATAACCTCATTAAATAAAGAACGAGCACTTCAGATAGCAGAATGACCTATGAAAAAAACATAACAAGCGTTCTGAAATGGCTGCAACTAACCCAGCAGGGCTAGCATCTCTTGGAGGATGCTGAGGAGTCAAATGGTGTTGACCGCTGGTCACCACGGATTCACAACTTGTATCCGTGGTGGCAAGAGCCGTCTGCAAGAAAAGATCCAAAAAAGGGTCAAACGAAAAACAACAATTCAGGGACACCAACCAAGACGACAATTCCGACAGATACAACTTTTCCGCGCAAAAATTATCTAAGCGTAGGAACTCAAAATCCAAAGAAAAATTGAAGAGTAGAAGGCCTCTATCCATTACACTCTGAGTGTGTTGGCGGAAATAGCCATTCTCATACACCAGCTGTGACACCTGCTTCTGCAACCTGTCATTCTCCTCCATTAAAAGCTTGTTCATTGCAGTCAGCTTCCTATTAACAGCTTGAAGGCGTGAAGACTCCTTCCGCTGCTTCTCTCTGCATCTGAAGAAGGGGAAAGAAAACACAACCAAAATAAGAATTACACATCGAATAGACATTATAATTCATCAACTCCGTATCTTTTTTCGGCAAAGTACCTTCGGTTTTGGAACCAGACTTTTATCTGCTTTGGCTCAATGTTGGAGAGGATTGGACATTCTCTGATAAGTTGTTGCCGCCTAAGTGAGCTGGGCTTCGGGCATTCATGATAGAACCTTTCAAGCGCTTCCACCTGCTCAGGAGTGTATCGAACATACTTCCCATTGTCAATTCCAGCTTTACTCTCCTTGCAAGACGTTGTCACGGCCATCATCATCTCAAGAAAGAGAAGCACAGGTAGCAGAATGCCCCCAAAAAAATTCTCCCCGTATACGAACTGCTTATCCAAAGCTCAACTGGAAAGAGCTAAAAGATCAAACGAAAGCTGATTCTTAATAATCTAGCACTCAGTGAGCAGGAAGCTGATTTGGGTTGCTTTATCCTCGCTGGCATCACAAGCAAGATAACCCTGCTATTTTCAGGTCAGTAGTAAAACGCATCCGTCCCGGAGGTTGGGGAGAAATTAACCACGCTATTCGATGTTTCTTCAAAATTTCCCCGAGTCTCCGACTATCTCGAAACACACGGTCCAAGAAAATAATTAAGAAACAGGTCGCCGTTTCCCAAGCTCAAACGTCTTTATCCTTCTTCCCTCACTATGAAGCAGCGTTGAACACGAGAGATCTTTCGAGATCGGAGCTACAACCCTCCTCAAACGCCAAGCAGACAATCGTTTCTTTCAGAAAAATCCATCTTTGAAGATAATACTATCCACCAACTGTTTTAAGTGAGATTCTTTTCTTTCTCCTTTAAACCTTAATGCATTCCCATCTGCTCCTCTTTTCCTTGTTATTCGAATCTTACGTGAATAAAAGCTAAAGAAACAAGGGGAAAGAGTAGAAGTTCACACCAAAGGCTTCTCGAGATTTGAACCTTGTTCTTTCCCTCTCTGATACAAGCGAGTTAGCAGTTTAAATCGCATGATCCTCCGATTTCCCTAAACGTAAGTAAAGCGTTTGCTGCTCACTGTTTCAAACAGGGAAGAGGCAACAGAACCAGAAACATCTCAAAATTCTCCTCCGCTTCCCCCAAGCAAAATGAAAATAACAATAATAATAATAGTAAACGAAAGAACAGCAACTCCGATGACAGGTCACTCGTACGAGAGGTTTCAGACCTTCCTGTTCCACTTTCTCCCTCCTATCTGCAGAGCATTAGCGAAGTGCTTCGAGCGGCTGAAGCTTTTGTCATCATTTTCAGGATCTCGCCGCTGATTTCAGCCGATCGTTCCTAACCTCTGAAACATCTTAGGACTTCTGAAAGCCAAGAAAAGGAAATACAAATTTACTTAGGCAAACATAAATATTTATCCCAGTGAGCAAAACGGTGAAGCTAAACAAGATCTCAACAATGGTGATGGCTTACTCTTCCGACCTTTTTTTTCTCCTTTGGAAGAAGAAAGCATCAACGGATATGAAAGAAAACCTAACACGAAAGAAATGAGAAAATCAAGATTTCCGTCTTCCGCGGCTGCTGCGGATGCATTCGAGCATTGGTTCAGAGCTTCGGCTAAAGCTCTCTTTTTCCATTCCAGTGAAGAAAATGGAGAAGAAATTTATATATACGGCATTTACCTGACGAAAATGACATTAGAATCGACAAACAACCAAAGAAAGCAAATCTAATAATTGCATTAAATGCCATCAAACTAACTAAAGGCGCCGAATAGCTGAAACACTTGCTCTATATTACCAAGCATGCCCTTAATCATTTACAATATCCGCAAAAGGACGTCAGGTAGGTCACGAATCAGGGCTGGGAGTGGGTAAGGGCAAGTAGGTAAATCAGTAAAAGTTTCGGGAGTCTAGGGTAGGGAGCTAGATGCAATTTATGAGAGTATATTGAAATCCGAAACTTAGAAAAACGAAAGCATTGGCATGTGGGACAGGGTATGGCTCAGAGAGGACAGAATAATGAGAGTTTTTGCATGCGCCTTGATTTCTAATACCAAAGCTATTTATAAAAGTTTTTTAAAATAACACATCAGCCTTTTGTCATGATCGCCTCGCCCTTCACATTTGAGAGATATTTTATACGTTTCCCACGCCGTAGGTATTACATGGATGTATACATACGTGGGTTCGGTTGGGATACCAGTGGTCGGTAGTGGGCCTGGGTAATCCGTCCCCGTCTCTAGGGTCCCTATTACGGGCCCACACAGTCCACACCTAATTTTAAATATTTATTTTTAAAAAAAAATTATTTTAATTTACGATGGTAAGATTATAAAGGTTAAAAAATGGTGGATCAAGTGGATCATTGATTTCAACGCAATTAGTTACGCATGCTAATTTTCTATTTCTAATGACTAGTAATTTTCCACAAAAACGTTGAATTTACAAGTAAATTATATTTCTGAGTGGATAGATTTTTCTTTCGAGTTAGTCGTCAAGTGGACAGATTTGAAATCATGAAGATAAGAGAAAGATGATATCCTTAATACATATTTTCTCTCAGATGTTTGTGTGTCCACGTGTTGGTGTTTTTTGAATACTTGCTTTTTAGCCAAAAATATACTAGATTTTATACTTTCGTAATAAACAATATAATTTTTGGGGGCGGGGGAAGAATATCAGGGTCAAAATGGTCATTATATGTGTAATACTCATGATACCGATACAAATACAAATATAATATGTGTAATTCCTTCTTTGCCCATGATTCATGTACCCAGAGTAGGCACCAAGAAATGGGCCCACTTTTGAGAGGAATTTTAATCAAGGCTGGCTTCCAGTGGAAAAGGACGGAAGTCATCATTCATCAACGGATCACGAGTTCATGACCGACCGGATGTTGCAGCGGACCTAGCAGAAAAAACTCTGAATCTGCCAGAAGCTCCGCCGTCCGCGCTTCATAGGGGAAAAAAGAAAAGGTTACGCCGGACCAATAAAGTTTGGACACGTGGTAGAGGTATTCTTAGATAATAGCTCCCATTTGGGCCTTGGCTTGTGAAATACGCGAGGTGCAGGCGCAGCTACCCAACTCCCAAGTGAGATATCGGAGAACGTGAGAGAGAGAGAGAGGGGACCACCAATGTGTGACCCGACCCGCATGCGTAACATCTATTCTTCTGTCCTCCATCCATAGTTCGGTAGAACATGCTTCACACTGTGCATCCCACTTGTTTCTAGGGAAAAGCGAAATGTATTTAAAAAAAAAAATGGAAAGAAAATTAAAAAGCAGCGGGGGATAGAGAGAAAGATGGGCCCACCACAAAAATGCCACGCGTCCTTTTCGAAGTGTCAGAGTTTGCGCCTAAAAAGACATTCTCATAGGAAATCGAGATCCCGTCGTCAACGCAACACAAAAACACCAACAACAACAACTCAGTATCTCCGTCCGGTCCTACCTTTTTCTCTCTCTCTCGTGACATAGTCACATAACATGTCTCTCTGTCTTCTCATTGGACGGGGAATTGAGATGACGGAGAGTGTGAACAAAGAAAATTCTAAAAAGACAACTTTGTCCTGCAAAAACAACTTTTCTAAATTGGTACTATCATCGGTCCCCACGCACGCTCTCCTTTCATTGGGTGGACAAATGAAAGGTGGGGACCACATAGCCTTCTGCTGAGCTGGATGGTGACCAGTGATTGGCATTTCGTCTTAAAGCTGTTGCACACCCAATATCGATGGCAGCGCGGTTTTCACTCGCACGCTTTGCAATTCTTTTTAGTTAAATATAGGAATATAAGAAACATTATAAAATCAGGAAATTCGGAATTTTTTTACGGAAAAAAATAATAATAATAATGGGGTTATGACTATTAGTTTTGCTTTATATACGAGGTGTAAATGGATAAAATCCAAATCTGCTTCCGCATTCGTTTTGGAGTATTCGACACTAATAGGATGTAATATGGTAATGTCATTTTCCCTCCGATTATTATCTATCCGATTAAGTTACTTATTTAAAAAAAATTATTATTTTTACTTGAGATGTGTGACTATTTTTCTATAATTTCTACCGATATAACTACCAAATTTGTTAAATTATTAAATTTCAAATCTAGTCATTGAAAATAAAATGGTAAAGATGTCAACAGGTAGTTAAAATTTGTATTCAATCTGTATTCATGTTCATTTACAATGAACTATTTAAGAGAAGTACTATCTGATTATCATCCGAATCCGACTGAATCCGTTCGAAAACTGATAGGATATTATCTGAATCCGTCCGAATATAATAGAATGCAAATATGATATTACCACTATCTTATCATTTTACACTAATTATATGTAGATATGAATTAAGATAAGTAAACGCAATGGTCCTTGACCATTATAATTGAGGAGTGAGAGTAGATTGTGGTTAATCACAACTAACATAACCTTAAGCAATTGCAAATTTGGTAGTTTGTATTTGGTACCCACAAACTGATTAAGGATTGTTAAATAAAATGTTGGATGTACATGATTCATATCACTACATGGTATACATGGATAATCATAATGTACAGAGTCATATTCTACCTATAAAGCAAAGCATTTACATATATGGTTCGAATTAAATGACTCATGAAATCTGATTTTGCCAGGGTGCTACGTAGTTAATGCGCAACACCTACAGCAAACAATCGTGATCTCGACCCAAATTTCAATCTCGACCGTCCATTTTGGAAAAGTTTGTGTTTCACACTTTCGCGGACTGGATGATCGAGATCGAAATTTCAATTGAGATCTCTATCTCTACTGTAATAACTGACAAAATTCATATTGTAGGTCCAAGTACTCGAAGTTTCAATCGGGAGAAGCTGTGAGCTATCCGGAATGAAACCCATTATCTAGACCCTGAGCCCATGGATCCAGATACTGCTAATGAATGACTTGCCTTACTGGGAACCCGAAGAAGATCTAATGGAAACCCGGATGGACTGAGCATATGGATTTCTAGCATAAGACAATTCGTATTGCATGTCCAAGTACCTAAAGTTTCAGCCAGAAGAAGTTGTGGGCTATTTGGATTGAAACAATGATCTAGACCTTGAGCCCATGGATCTGAATACTGCTGGTGAAGAACCTGCCTTACTAGAAACTCGAATAAGATATAGTGGAAACTCGAATGGACTGGAGAGATGAATTTTTAGCATGAGACAAGTCAAGTTTGAAGATGTCATAGATCAATATAAGAGTCTCCCACATGTTGGTTTAAGTTAAATTGGTGTTGGAAATAAACCAGGAGAGCAAAACACCCAAGTGCTAAAAATTATTAGGGGGTGATTGCTTAAGGCGGTTGATTGACCCAACCAACCGCCCCAAGCGACCGGTCGGTCTGGTTGCGGGTTTTAAACATGTTTTGCTCCAGGCCCTCTATAAAGTCATCCACAATCTAATTTCGCAATATTATATTCGTGGATGCTATTTTGGATTGAGTAGAGACTGTGTACACGTGGTTGGTGGTGAAAAACCCTCGATTTGCGAAGAAGGTTTGGATCTTGTTTTGACTTTCAAATCTTTAGCGATTAGTTAAACACTCTCTTATTTTAAATAAATTCTATATTGTTAGAGAGTAATTCCTCCCCCCCCCCCCCCCCCCCCCCCTAAAATTCTGTAGTGGTGAGTTTGAGTGATTATAATCATTTCCCATTCAATGATCTCGACTAAATCACTCCTGAAGATGGATTCTTATATCTCGAATCAAGGGCTAATTTTGTTGAATAAGATGAAATAGGTTTTAGATCTTTCTCTTATGTGATTTGGTGTATAGAGGGGTTTGCACTCATTGTGGAAATTCCATTCTCCCTGTGATTAGTATCTACCCTAGAAGGAAAAGAACTAGTAATATCCCGTAATTTACGATCAATTCACTCAATATTTTATTTGTTAGAGGACAAATTATCACATTTAAATTTTATGTCAGATATACTAATATCCTACCCCCATTCATCTGGAAATCTTAGTGACCTCTATGGAGTCCTAAGAAAGAAGTTCGGACTTGAATCGACCCAAAATCATATCAAGGATGGGTGATCAAAAGTCTGAATTTTGGACTCATAATTCTGCTCGAAAAGGGGGTAGTCGATTAACCCAACCAACCGCCCCAAGCGATTGGCTAGGTCATAGTGGCTATGTTAGTAATGTTTTTGCTCCATTAGGATCTCAAACCTTAATGAAACTTCTTGACCCTAAACCAGGTGACATTTGAGGTCTGTGAGAGTGGCTATTTGAGATACTTAATACGCTTTCCCATGATATTTCCACTAAGACAGTTAAGGTTATGATTGCATATATGATTGACATATGTTATGATAAATTGCCTATCACTTTGAACACTTATGTAGTATTATAACCTACTGTAACAATAGCTAAATATAATTATTTGATGGTGACATGTTATGGATGATGTTAGATGTATATAATTGATTATATGATATGGAATGATGCGTTTAGTGCGAGTATCGAGGACTGTGATATATGACACATTTCTTTGATGCCCCTAGCACTATCATGGTCGTTGGTTTACATACATAAGCGGTCTAGACTGCAGGGTTAGGTACCGTTACATGCTACTACCCTTTCGGCAGGGGTATTGAAGCCGAATGACCCGTAATGGTGACATGACTTTGTTTCATCCAACAGCGGGAACCAGTTCGTGCAAATATTCAGTGGTCCACTGTTAATCATGCAATGTTAGGGTTGGGCTTATGAACGCCCAATAAGGGGCTTGGGAGCAGTGAGGGGACATGAGAGCATCCGCCCCAACAATATATGGATGACCATAGGGTTAGGGAATGGAGTCAAACAGTGGTAATCAGTCCGTGACGATTCTCATTCACAGGTGGAGAAGGATACTGAACCGAGTTGGTTGGTGCCATAGGAGAGGTATTTTGAACACATGTAGTATGTTACTGTAGGACCTTGCATTGGGTTAGCATCCTCGACATGTTCCAGTACTCATGTCAATGGTTTTAGCGAGAGAGTGTGGACCTAAGCCCCAGCCATGGTTGATTGACGATGACTATACCCTTTGCCCGAGATCCCAACAGAGGTAGCCAATCCGTGAGGAATCAAAGTGACGAGACTTACCAAGAGGAGGGCTGATGTTATATCTTAAAGCATGTCTGCCTTATTAAAGACTTGCATGGTTAGCTGCTAGATGCATCCGTACTGTTGTATATCATATTTTTATTATTATTACTTATGTGTATGTGATGTTGATGTATATATGGGATTGTTGCCTTATTGAGTTCGTCATAACTCATCCTTGTAGATTATCTTTATTTTTCTTCAGATGACTATACAAATATGGGAGAAGTTCTGTATGTATGGGAGAACTCCAATGAAGAGACTGTAGAGACGTCAATAGAAATGGGTGCTGCACAACACGAAGCCTCTTGTGGGTGCATGAAATGCTCTTATGACACATGTTGACGGCAAGTGGTTCGCCATTTGGATAGGTCGATGAGAGAGAGTTTTATGACACCATTTATTGAGAGATTAGAGGAGAGTTGTGCCAATCATAAGAAAGACAAGAACAATGAATAAATTATGAGATTTTGTTTACTTCCGTTGAAAACATTCTTTTGGATACATTTTCCTTTTTGATTCATTCATTGGATTACACTTATTACCTTACTGTGGATTTTGGACTCTTTTATTCATTTACATTAATTATTGAATTGTTATTTGCTCTTGATTTGGCGTTGTGTGTATTTATTATTACTGATGACTAAACCAATGATATTGTGGCTGTGGATCACACCCACTAGTTGTTCAGTGGGTGGGGCGTGACATTGACTGTCCGCAGCACAGTGCTACAAATTAATTTTACAACACCGAAGTTGGGCCCCATGAAATCTGACTCATCCACTGGTATTAATAGATCAAATAGGATAGAGGATGGATATTTGCAATTAACTAAAATTTTCATTGGGTATCTTATCTTTACACGTAGGCGCCATTTGTTTGCAAATGTAGGGTGAGAAAAATAAATATGTAAGACTCATATGTAATGGAGTGAGGAAATAAGAAAGGAAATGAAATTATTTTGTAAAAGAAATTTAAACGCGAGTCCTACTTTGTTGTTTTTCACATTTTTTCACAAAATCTCACATATTTTATCGAGTTTTAAAAATAAATGAGATAGAAAAGTTAACATGCCACCTCAGCAGACAAGCTTCCTTAAATCTATTAGCTTTATAATCCTAATGAATTACAAGGCATACTTTAGGATTTAACGGAAAAAATTTGTTTTTTCAAACTTTTTCCCACCCGGCTTTAGATTTAGGATACAAATGATGACTTATCGGTTTTATGAATTTTGACAGGCTATAGTTAATACGAGCTCAAAATACCACGACCAATTCTTGTGGCATTTAAGTAAGTTGTTGTGATGGAGACTAGCCCTGCCAAGTCATGATGTTTTGTAGTAAGTTTAGGGGTCTTGACATGTTTGGATATTGAAACACCTTTGCTAAGTAAGCATATAAGAATTTCAAAACTATTACTTGTTAGCCTTAGATCATTAAGAGGTGGTTTTGGAGCATCTTGGGTGGGGATGCTTTGGTTGTCTTGTATGTTTTTTCTGTTTTCTTACATTACCATGTTTTCAGTGTTTAAGGCGCATAGAGGCCTTTGTTTTTCTTTCAAATTTTCACAAAGAGGAAAAAATCGTTGCCATGTTAAATTGTGTATAGCTCTTCCCAAAAAAAAAAAAAAAAAAAAATTGAAATAATACATTTAATTTCAAATGAGGTAATCAAAGTAAAGTTTTAATTCTACTTAATAGTATTGTCATTTCCTAACCATTTGGGATTTCGCTAATACTTTTTCCTAACCATGAAATAAATATGTCATCTTTCACCTCCACTCTCCACACACCATACATACACACACATCATCAGTACACAATACTAGCATGATATCCGTTCCACAGATACACATTATCAATCAAACCATATCAGCATGAAGTCCCTCTCCTAATTATTCTGAGTTGTCAATGAAAAGCTCATGCTTTTTGTTTGACAACCTACAGGGATGATATCTGTACAACTACGAATAAAAATTCATCTACAAACAAGAATTATCTTAAGGGTTATAAAATAAAAGCTACACTTGTCGATGAATTATTTTTATTTCTAGCATAAATCAGATCCCTGGCATCCAATGTGAATGGGCTGGGCTGGTTTTTGTCCAAGACCTAATGGTTCTGGACAAAAATAGGTCCTGCCATCTAGGAGCCCATGTCCAACTTTACTGACTACCTTGGACTTCTTTAGCTCATCAGTAGGGGGGCCCGACGGCCTTGACCCGCCCCTAAGCCAGCCCTAAGCTCGAATAGGACTTGGGCTCAAGATTTTTGCTCTAGGGCCAAGGGCAAGTCTGAGATTACTCGTTGTTCCATTGAGTCTATCTCGACTTGTCCCTGATTTTTGGCCCTAACCCTGGCCGTAATTTTGTCCCGATGCTTGATCTCAATGAGTTAGGAACAGGGACAATGATAGGGCCAGAGACAGAGCCAATTAGAGTCAAAGCCAAGGATAGGTATGGCCAGGGACAAGGCCAATCAAGGCTAGGGACAGAGCCAATCAGGGCAAAAATAGGTTTGGCTTGGTAGGGCTTAGGGTCAAGGACAATAATCCTTGGCCCTAAATCAGGGTCGAGGCGGGAATGAGCTTAGATTAAAATATATAGAGCTGGGCTTGGGATTGTAAAAAGTCGGCCCAACCCGGCCTTGTTGCAGCCCTGCCTCATCTACATACGAGTCGTTAACCATATACTTGTTGACTTTTTCTTCCATTCTTTTATTTTGGATCCTGGCAAGACATGGGCTTGTTAGTTAGGTCCAGTTATCTAGGATCCTTCAAATTATGGGCCTATCTTGGGCTTGGCTGATGTGGACCTTAAAAGTGGGGGAAGAGAAGAATGTCTACAAAAACAAGTTACTTCTTCAGTTTTGTCCTTGCAACCAAACGCACCTTTATTGCCTCCAGTATGAAAGGGTAAAGATAAACTGTGAGGCACGGCTTTCGCTTTGCGGCTTTGGTTCACCAGAGTTTCCAAGAATATATTGTCGAAGAATTTCAGCAGAGAAATTTAAGGTTTCAAAGTTGTTCTGGTTACGCGAGAGACTTATTGAATCGTGGTGTCGATCTCTCATCTCCCTTGTGAGGTACTGTGCTTCTGTTTTCATTATTTAACGATTGCAGTAGGTGCCTCTCTTAATCTTTATTTATTTCGACTATCCATTAGCTTTCGTAGTTCATGCTGAATCTTTCGAGTTGATTCTGTATCATAGACTTAATTTCTGAGTTAGGTTTCTGTTCAAGCGGATTTCACTGTTTTAACCATCTAGTATTGAAGTTGTATTCTTGCTTTTGGATCTTATATACAGAGACACCTGTTCTTGATCGTACCAGATTAATGGATCCATCCTCCTTGCTACTAGCATCATCGAATGTTATTTCCAATTTAGGTTTCCGGTAGAGTATATTACAATTTTGATTTATAGTCCTGAGGAACAGGTGGACTATAGACAAACCCCCAACCCCCAAAAGTAGAAGAAGTAAACTTCTGCTTATTTAGACCATCAACTGGATCGAAATTCATCGGATTCTCTAAATCCAAAGAAGAGCAAAAAATCATCGGATCCACAGTGGACATTGTCTCATCGTGCGTTTGGTTGTGTGATTTCACAGATATCATTTCTGTTGAATCATCAATCTGTCGTTTGGTTACTGATTCACATTCGAATCAAGAATCATGTGGATTTATGAATTTTGCGTGAAAATTGGAACTTTATGGATTTCATGGTTTCAAGTAATGGATTCCTCGAAATTGACACCGAGTAAAAAAGAAAAAATATAACTTTGATTCACATAATCATGGTAATTTACCAGATGAATCTCTTCATATGATCAAGGTAAGCAAACAGTTAACTTTAATGAACTTAGATCTTACAGATTCTAATTTCATGGATTTGAAATCAAAATCAGTGCGGGCATCAGTGAAATTAACTAACCAAACACAGTATAAATATTTCTAGCAACATGCACCCCTCGCTGATTTGCAAGTAGGGTTTCATTAACTTGTTTATTTTTCACTTGTAGGGAGTCAAGAGAAATCAATAAGTCAGAAGGTAGAGTCTAAACATATTGTTTAGCTGAAGGAAGCAATGACGTCCCAGAAGATTGAAACAGGTCATCAAGATACTGTTCATGATGTTGTAATGGATTACTATGGCAAGTGTATTGCCACTGCATCATCTGACTGTACCATCAAGATAATTGGGGTTAGCCGCTCCTCTGCATCACAACATCTTGCCACTCTAACTGGTCATCAAGGTCCTGTCTGGCAGGTTGCCTGGGCTCATCCCAAGTTTGGTTCCATCCTTGCCTCTTGTTCTTATGATGGAAGAGTAATACTTTGGAAGGAGGGTAAACAAAATGAGTGGACTCAAGCTCATGTTTTTGATGATCACAAGGCATCTGTCAACACCATTGCTTGGGCTCCTCATGAACTAGGCCTCTGCTTGGCTTGTGGATCACTGGATGGGAATATATCATTGTTTACAGCCACGGCTGATGGAGGTTGGGTCACCACAAGGATTGACCAAGCTCATCCTGTGGGTGTCACTTCAGTTTCATGGGCTCCTGGTGCACTTGTTGGAACTGGACAGTTTGACCCTGTTCAGAAGCTTGCCTCTGGTGGCTGCGATTGTACTGTGAAGGTGTGGAAGCTGTACAATGGAAATTGGAAAATGGAAGCTGCCCTTCACATGCACACAGATTTGGTGAGAGATGTGGCTTGGGCACCTAAGTTGGGCCTTGCGAAGTCTACTATTGCCAGTGCTTCGCAGGATGGGACTGTAATTATATGGACTGTGGCCAAGGAAGGGGATCAATGGGAGGGTAAGGTTTTGAATAATTTCAAGACCCCAGTCTGGAGGGTCTCATGGTCGCTGACCGGGGATATATTGGCAGTGGCCGATGGGAATAGCAAAACGTTGTGGAAAGAAGCAGTGGGTGGCGAGTGGCAGCAAGTCACAACGGTGGAGCCCTAGTGGCCAGGTTCTTCATTTCATCCACTTCTACTTCATGTTGTGTATCTTTTTCTTCACCTGCTGTATTAAACCCCCCCCCCCCCCCCTTTTTTTTTTCCCCCTCCTTTTCTTTAGATCAGGGAGTTAAATAGTATACTCATATGTTGTTACTGCAGAACTATTGTATTTGTGAAAGAAATGGTTGTTGTAAAGTAGTTAGGTAATCCCCTTTCCTTTTCTATTATTTGAATGGAATTTCGTTGAGTTAAAGATTCTTTCTACTGGTTTTGAATTATAATCCTAGTTGTTTGTAAGGCTATTATCTACTCACACCCATGTGTTTTTTTTTGAGTCGATAGACATACATGTTGGCATGCTTTACCCAAAAAAAAAGAACAAACATATCTGCTGACATCCATAGGAGCTCTTCGAATCCAATTAGTTAGTATGCGAACTGAAAATTTGATATTGTTCTTGATGTCTGCATAGTGACTTTCCTTTATGAGATCAGAATGGGGATAGTTTCCTGGATTTCTTTGGGGTCAATAAATTGAAATTGAAGTAGTAAATGCCCATTATTTTAGAAATACAAAAAATGAAGTTCTGAAATAAATCGCAGTAATACTTTTTTTTTCTCTTAAATATGTTGACATGATCTTAATGCACTACTGGGGAGACAATATTTATCACCACTAACTCCTTATTGCTAAGCTAATGTATTTCTGCTCAGTTATGGCATTAGTCATGTGAACAGAGCCTCAAAACTCTCTTTTTTGAGCATCTATTGAAAGATCCCAAACAAGAAAAAAAGAACTTGGATACGACATGAAGAACAACAGTAAAAAAAAAGGAATCAGAAAGATGCTTTTCTTTGTACCTTGCGAATAATTGTGGCTGTAATAATAATGATACTCACCAAAATGATAATTGTGTTGACAAGAAAGGATGCCTAGGCAAGTAAAGCATAGTTAACTGTACTTGGAAGTTATTGCATGCCACATTGTATGTTTGGAGAAAATGAATGTTTCTACTTACCATCTGAAAAATGTCTTGAATTCTAATGGAAGATAGTTTTTCTTCACATGGCGAAAGGTTCATAGCATCATTTTAGGACTCTTGACTCTTTAGAAGGTTTTAAACAAGTTTTTCTTCTCCTCCCAGCTGATGAGTTCTCCTTTTCCTTTCAATTGTGTTAGAACAGAACTACTACTGTTGGGTCAGTTTGTATCAGACCCGGTACAATCCTGTTCTGGGACCGGTTCTTGCATCAACCGGGTGGATCACTGGTTTGATAACTCTTGGTCGGGCCGACCGGTAGAGATCTGAATCATGCATATATCGACATGCATGCTGCTGGCTGAGCCTGACACGCGTATCAGAGTTACGAACGTGCATCTAGCACATTTAAGCCTAACCGTCCTTATCAACCCTATCCCCAATGCCATCGTCTGTGGATACAAATTCTAGAACTGTCCCTCACTGATTAGGACGCATGCATGAAACTATTTGTCGCGTTGCATAGGGGTATAAATACTGAATCCGGATCATCACTCCTCAGGGAGTGCTCCCCGACGGGTTTACCACAAAAAATTCGGCGGAACCTACCGGTAAAAAATAATAAAATAAAAAATTAGAAAAATCCTCCCATCACCCAACTCCTGGGTCCCCTGTATTTATGGTGGTAAAGCCGTCGGGAGCACAAAGTGCTATCTCGATGGGTAGCTAATCCGGACTCATAAATACTACCCTCTTTACGTAAACAAGATCCTATCTTCATTCTACTGGTTGGAGCTCTTGCATTGTGATTTGATTTGTTATACAAATTGGCTGAAGGTGTGGACTATGTGCAAGTAAAATCGGATGCATTGGAACTTATCAATATCTTAAGATAGCGAGATTTTCTCCCAGCTCGTGATATTCAGCCCGTCATAGCAAATATTTAGCATCGTCAAAATTATTTTTTGGATTGTAAATTTTTTTATGTTTCTAAGAGGTCTAATCTTGTAGTGGATCAACTAGCAAGGAGGGCCCAATCAGTAACTGTAATGACTGAATGACCTTTATCCACTCCTTGGATTCAGATATTATGTAGTTCTGTTTCCTCAGCTTAGCCGTCGAATAAATATGGCTTTTCAACCAAAAAAAATCCCATCTTCGTAAGCTCAAGATCTTTTTCCAATTTCTTTAATCTTTTAGCTAAAACCATGCAATTAGGGTTTTGTGATTGTTCCTAGATCTGACTTAAGAGTTGGAAGGTGGTTCTCCAGTCCATGGTGGTCAACTTGCTTTAACTCCTGTGCTTTTTCTTGGCAGGTTAAGCTTTGATCTTACTTGAACAGGTTCCTTGCCATTGAATCCTTTGGAATTTCACTATACAAAGCACAAAGCTTTACTACAGCAGTGGAATTTGAGAGGAATAATTCTGGATTAAGTTAAGATAGTTAATAACATTTTACAAGGATTTCTTTAAGAATTTTTTTTTAATCTTTAAGTAGGTACTTTTTTTTCCGATATATAAAACACCCTTCTAAATCTTAGAGCACTAATGATGAATATTTAACCATGAAAAGGTAAAGCTGTTGCCCGATAGTGACCGACTTGGTTGCAAGTTGCAAGTTGCAAGTCACTATTTTTGTCATTTCTATTTTCACGTTTAGAGATTTGACAGAGCAGACATGAGAAATGGTCATGGGTCTCCATGTCCTTCAACAGTGTCTCCTACGAGATGAAGGGCACTTTGTAGAGTTGGACTCTTCTTCTACCTCTACTTCCCCTGGAAACACATTAATTCTCCAACATAACAGATGATGGAGGAGACAGCTTTATAAATACTGTGGACACCTTGCCTGCTTTTGTTCTTATCTTCTATTACTAGTCATAGCAGGAATCATGCACTTTAAGGTAAGATCTTTAGCTATGGTTGGTTACAACAAGACTGTAAATTTTTTTTTTACTTCTTATATTAAATAAATAAAATAAAATATATTTAAAAATGATGTAAATTCTTAGGGATATAATTCACCTTCTTTCTCATTTATAGATAATAAAAATAATGGGCATTTGAATCACGAAATTAAGTAATGTCATTTTTAAAGGTTGTGTCGTTGTGAATTGCAACAGACAAAGATCAAAAGTACATATTAATGGGTACTAGCATTTATACGAAAACCAATTTAATAGGAATGTGGATATCTTTTTAGCAAACTGGTGATGGTCTCTTACGTAGACTTAGTAAGATTAAGAAGCTTTTGAATTTAAACGTCTATTTCTCCACCTCCCGCGCAAAGAGAAAAAAACACCTTCAATACCTTAGGCCTTATGGGCTCAATCCTTGTGGCTGCGCTGATGATGGCAAAAAAAAGAAAAGAAGAATTAATAGGAGTGAAACCATTATCATTGCATTATGTATATGATGTAATTTTTGTTTTCAATGATGACTATGTTTTCTCATCTCTCCTTCATCTTGCCTTCCTTTTTGGTAGGAATAAGTTTATTTATTTAATAGGGAGAATCTCCGAAGATAGCCTAGACCTAACATATCAAAATAGATGAGGGGGGATTTGGTTGTTAAGAAGACATCTTGGGTAAGAGCACCTTTCTTCGCTAGTACATCTGCTACCATGTTAGTCTCTCAATATACATGCCGAAAAGAGATAGATTCAAAGGAAGACTTTAATTGTAGGATATCTGCTATGATTGGGAATACCTTCCAAGGTGCTTCATTTGGATGATGCTTCACGATGCAATTGAGAACTCGATTGTCAGTCTTTGCTTCAACCTTGGACAAATTAAAAAATCAATAGTCCACAATAATGCTTGTCTCATTGCCAAAGCTTCAAACAGTGAGGATGTCTTGAGCATCGGTTCCCCGACCAAAACAAAATAACATACAACCCCAGTGGTCCCTTGCAATTCCTCCACAACCTACAGCTCTTCGATCTTTAAAAAGGGATCTATCTACATTCAAATTGAAACAAGGGGGAGTTGGAGCTTCCCATTTAATTTGATTTCTATTAGTACTGAGTATCTGCACTTTCTGAGGGCCCTAACTATAGAATTGAAGGCCTTTCCAAATTTGAAATTTTACTTGTGCCTGGAGAAGGACTCTCATTTAAATCAAATTGACTTGTGTAGACCTTCCACAGAAGCCCCAACGTTGTTAGATTTGCAATTGCCACTTCAGCTACAGGCCCATCATGCCATTGATTTACCAGTTGCATGACTTTCTCCAACAATGTCCCATTCATAGCCATTTTAGGAAAGTGAAAAGCCTCCCAAACAATCCGTGCCAGAGAGTAGTAGTGCACAAAGATATGATCCGGGGACGTTTGCTCCTCTCCACAGTGAAGGCAATTATTGAAACACAAGCATCCTCTTTGTATCAATAGAGAGGCAGTAGGCAGCTTGTGGTGGAGTAACTTCCAAAGAAAATGACTTACTCGTGGTTGAATGGTACTTTCCAGAATCGTTTCCAGATGTTAGCTTGAGTGGCAGATCTATTAGAATCATTGAGAGCCAACCTATAAGCTGACCTAACAGAGAATGTCTTTGACATTGTCTAATGCCAAAGCAATCTATCTATCTGTGTTGAGACTAGTAAGGGAATCGCTAGCATCTTTTTGACTATGTCAGGAGGCCACTATTGTTGCAGAATATACCTGGTCCATGAGTGAGTTTGGGCATCAATGAGTTGAGCTACCTTCGTCGGGGCAGATGAAGCAAAAGGAAAACATCCTACGTACGTGTCTATATGTGGAATCCAATTATCCGTCCAAGGATTGATCAATTGGCCATTACCAACTTGCCAAATGATTCCATTTTTAATGATATCTCAACCCAATAACATTGATCTCCATCCCCAAGAGTATGAGGGTGTTGGGGAGACATCTAGAAATGAGTTGTGTTGACAATACTTCTTCATCATCAAGCACTCCCACAACAATTGTGGATTTTGAAGCAATTCCCATGCCTTCTGAGATAAAAGAGCTAGGTTAAAAGTAGAGGTTGCGAAAATTTAAATCTCCTTCAGATTTCGGAGCACATATTGTACTCCAATCAATTGTGTGTACCTATTGCTTTTCTCCATTGGACCAAAAGAATCTCCTCATCTGCTTCTCTAGAGTCTCAATTACAGAAATTGGCAGACAAAAGCAAGACATGTAGTGAGAAGGAAAAGCTGTTAGAGTGGACTGTATTAGGACTGCCTTTCCAAGAGATGTTAGGCATTTGGATTTCCATCCTTGCAATCTACTATTAAACCCAATCAAGGAGTGTAGCACAATGTTTCCTTTTCAATTTACCTATGAATAGCGGAGTCCCCAAATAAATATCTTCCATGGTCGTCGAAGAGATTTGAAAATGCAAAGACAACTCTCTCTTCATAGTAGCAGCAGTGCTTGGACTATAATGAGCTCTTGTTTTTCCCACATTCAGTTGTTGACTAAAAAGATCACAATATTGTTGGATTACTTGAGCAAAAGTTTTGGCTTCCTTTCTCGTGGCTTGTCCAAATAAAATGAGATCATCTGCAAAAGCCAGATGTAAGAGCCTCTCGCCACCTCTAGTTAATTGAATGCCCTTTAGTTTCTTTTTTCTAAATTTCCAAATCCAAATGAGAGGATAAAAGATCTAAACATAATACAAAAAGATAGGACGACAATGGGTCACCTTGCCTTAAACCCTGAGAGGGAGTTATAGGGGTTGTTGGGGTACCATTGACCAACGAAATGTAAGTGACTGTTGTGACACATAACATGATCCATTCTACCCACCTATCTAGGAATTCATAGGCTTGAAGTGCCTGTTTAAGAAAACTCCACTTCAGTCGGTCATACGTTTTACTCATATCCAACTTAACTGCCATTATGCCATTTTTCCTTTGCTTGTGTCGATGGATTTTGTTCATAAGTTCATGAGCTATCAAGATGTTATCATGAATATGTCGTCCTTTTACAAAACCATTTTGTTGAAAGGAGATCAATCTTGGTAGAACATGCTTCAGTCTGGATACCAAGATTTTTGAGATTATCTTATAACTCATGTTACACAAGCTGACAGGTCTGAAGTCTCTTACTAGGTCAGTCACGTCCACTATCATAATTAAAGCTAAGGAAGTAAAGTTATGTGATCTGGAGAATATAACTGTATCAAGAAACTGATATACCATAGCATGAATATCATGCTTTATCGCCTCCATCCTTGCTGATAAAAGATTCTTGGGTAGCCATTGAGGCCTGGAGAATTGAGGCCATTGGCACCGAAAACTACAGATTGAATCTCTTCATCATTGGTAGGGCGTAGAAGCCAATGCATGTCGGGTTCCGTGACTCAAAGAAGAAATTAGTGTTACTTAGAAGTTGTACTAATAATATTAGTCATTATACAACTAGAAAGATGTCTTAATAGCACAAAGTGGTAAGATTCACTTCATTAATAAAGTTGGGTTACTTAAAACATGAGAAATCTTCCTCAATCTCAAGAGACCAAAATAGTAAACTTTAGCAGACCAAAACTGTGAAAGTGTCAATAATCCAAACCCTCTAGCTTGATCTCTAAGAATGAAGATTGAGTGAGCTTGGTTAAAGCAGACTTTCAAAGAGGACAACCACAGCTTTCATCTTAGAAAGCTACTATTAGTTGCAAGCAACTTAGAACTCTTACCTTTCAGTGCTTTCACTAACATTATTTATTATTTAAAAGTTCAAAATATCTCTGGACTTCAATGTACTTATCTTCCTTTTTTTCTGTTGCCCTCCACTTGGAGGGTTCTTTTGGTAGCAAGTTTAATTACATTTCCTTTCCATATTTTAAACTCTTCATTTCTTTCAATTAGATGCTCTCATTGCTGTTCCCTCCTTTCCATGTAGCACAAATAAAATCAGCATGGGTAAGGGATTAGTATTCAATGATGCTTATATTCCTTGTCCCATGAGATATATCCCTATTTTCCCCTTCTTAGCTAGGCAGCATCAAATTACTATTACCATCTCTCTAAAGGAAAAAGAAAAAAAATTTAAACATTAATTTAATGAGATGAGGAATCTTCAAAGATGTGAATGTAGGGGAGAGTTTATATGAATAGCATGTAAAAGTGAATTGACCAAAATACCTTTATTTGTCTAGTTTAATCATGCATATTATGTTATTATCCTTACTTAGTCAGAACAAGTCTATAGTTTTCAAGATCAATGTCTATAATTATCTTGGTCAACACTAGAACAATAATGGTATGGATTAGTTTCCCATATTACATCTAATGCCATTAGGTAATGGGACCCCATTGTCGAATAAATTTTGAAAAGAAAAGAAAAAACCCTTTTTCTTTTCAGATAAACATGAGAAATGTCAATTAATTGGATCATAACAAGGCATCTTCTAAGTTCTAAGGGGTAGATTGTTGAAAAAATTGTTTTTCATAAATTCAAAAAAAAAAAAAAAAATGGTTTATTGGTAATATCAAGCGGTATCGCACGTGTGGTACTCGAAGACCACGTGAGGTCGGCACGTGCAATCACGTTACTGTAGAGAAGGGGTTGTTAAGGTGAAGCTCGTGCGAGAAGCAACCGCGAAAAGGGCTTGAGAACATGACCCGAGTGATTTTGGCCACGTCGCATTGACCACCGTCACCATTGGCTTTTAACACAAGCCAAACGATAACCAAGCACTCTCACATGCTTGCTGACACCAACTCCAACTCTATCACGTGCCATGTTGGCCCCACAACCATATCATAAACCCATTAAATATTATTTCCTCCTCAAAAATCTCCAAGCAACTACCATGGTGCCCTTCTCTTCTTTTTATCAAATCAGTCCTTTTATTTATTTTTTCATTAAATTAAAGATTTTCTCTCAAATCTTTTTCTCAGGGGAAAAAAAAAAAAAAAAAAAAAGGAAAAAGTAAAAGCGAAAATAACTCTCCACCTTAATAAATACTAAAATAGGAAGTTCATCGTCGGACCCGGACCGTACAAGACACAGTCCTACACTTCAAGAAAAGATGCCACGTGGCAACAAGGCAGATCCAACGGTTGACTAACTCTCATTCTTTTGTGGTAAGTTGTCTATGGATTTTCACTTTATACATTTCTTTGTTTTTGGGTAGAATTAGAAATAGGAAGTGTGGATGGATGGATGACATTGACATGGTAGAGTGTTAAGCTGTAACCGTCGTGCTTAAACGTGGTTTAGGAATTTAATAAAGTGGGAAAATAGTGGTAACACGAAAAAAATAAACGCAACTCACGAGGAAAAAAGAGCAGAGGAATCCGGCTCTATACTAGTTATAGCCACAAACCTGCTTAAATCGGGGTTTTCCCTTTTAACGGTTCAGATCATTTTATCTGGAGTTGAAATTCTCAATTACTTCTTTACCCATCACGAGAAGATTCTGGACTGTAATTTAAAGGTACAATCGCGGTTCGATTTGGTTCAATTTTGATTTGTATACACAAATAAGAAAGGAAAATGAACTGAATTTTATGGTTGGGTTTTAAGGGTTTGGGTTCCGGTTCGACATGAAGAGGAAACCATTGGCTTAAAAGTGAAATCAGTGTGTGAGAAGCGAGGGGCGTTTTGGGAAACTGAAGTCGCTGAATTTATTAAAAATTTCACGGCCGGTAAAGATGGGAGTTTATTTTTTGTAGATTCTTTTTTCTTCCCGTCAAATCCTGCATTTTTAGGTGTGTCTCTGTCACCTTCAAGCGCGCAAATAAACCCTACTCTTCCTTTCTTCTCTTCTTTCTCTCTCTCTCGCGCTTAAGCATCACTCTCAGAACCTCCATTGATAGAAACTTCAGAGCTTTGCCTTAACAGAAAGAAATGGAAACACCAAAATACTTTTATGGCGCTTACTGTCGTGCGGGAAACTCTCAATTCACGACGGAATTCCGTCGTAACGATCCCAAATCCTGCGACAATTTCGTCATCGATGATCTCCTGGACTTCTCCAATGAAGAGAACATTCTCAATGACGGTACCTTCAACTCCGTCACCGTCGCCGGCAATTCAACAGACTCTTCTACTGTTACCTTCGTCGATAGTTGTAACTCTTCGTTCTCTGGAGGTGATCTTGGTTGCCCCAATTTCGCCGATATTCAGCTCTCCGATGACCTCTGTGTTCCGGTAAATTCAGACATATATGTGGTTATTCCAACTTCAATTCTGAATTTGAAATGTCTGAATTCTGAATTTGAAATGTCTGAATTCAAATTTGAAATGTCTTAAATTCAAATTACGCTAAAGAAAAAGTAACGAATGACCGAGCTTGTGTTTCTGTTAATTTGTGTTCACAGTACGAAGATTTAGCTCAGCTGGAATGGATATCGAATTTGGTGGAGGATTCGTTCTCGAGCGAGGAGTTGCAGAAACTGCAACTCATTTCAGGGGTGAAGTCTGGCACCGACGAGGCATCCGAAACACGTGAACTGACGCCAGAGAACAACAACATCAACGACAACGCCTCGATATTTCGGACAGAGATGTCAGTTCCAGGGAAAGCAAGAAGCAAACGCTCTCGAGCTGCTCCAATCAACTGGTCATCACGACTGTTGGTGTTGTCTCCGACTACATCATCTTCGGAATCCGATGTAGCAACGAGCTCCGTCAAGAAAACACCCAAGGGGATGGCCAAGAAGAGAGAGATTGTGGACAATGCAGGCGGAGTTAACTGTGAGGGAAGAAAATGTCTGCATTGTGCGACTGACAAAACGCCTCAGTGGCGAACAGGGCCTATGGGGCCTAAAACGCTCTGCAACGCTTGTGGTGTTAGGTACAAGTCTGGCCGGCTTGTGCCGGAGTACCGACCGGCGGCGAGCCCGACGTTTGTACTCGCCAAACACTCCAACTCTCATCGAAAGGTTCTGGAGCTGAGACGTCAGAAGGAAGCTCAGCAGCAGCACCACCAGCAACTGCAACAGCCGCATCATCACGAGCCACAGTTCCTGCATCCAAGTACGGTTTTCGACGTGTCGAACTGTGACGATTACTTGATTCACCACCACCTAGGTCCGGATTTCAGACAACTTATTTGATGACAAGTTAGATTAATGAGCTATGAGTTAGCGATTTGCAGTGAAATTGAAATCTTAGCGAAGGAACGGAGAGTTCTTTGATAGGGTTCCGTAATTTTCCTAATCTCTCAATGTAAGAGTTATCATTTTGTTCCCCCTAACTTCTCCAAACCATCTTACTTAGCTTCTTCCATCTCTCCCAAAAACAAAAGGAAAAAAATAAACATCAATGGTGGTAGACTGATAGACTCTCTCTCTCTTCAGTTCAGTTTAATGTTGCAGGTTAATTTTCACTTCTAGTTTCTTCTTTCTGCCGAATTCGGCTAATTGTGCAAGAACATTTCTCATTTTACCTCATGTGTTCCTCTATCATTTCTACCCATTAATCAATAATGGTGGAAAATCTGATTAGTCTGGGTTCTTAAAATGAAGGCGAAAAAAGAAAAGCCAGAAATCATGGGGATTAACCAAGAATGATCAGTGACATGAATTTCAGGGAAGAACTAACTTCAGGATTTTCATCGTTTTCTGTTATTACCCAGTAAAACTTTATTGAAATTTGTTAAGCGTCAATATCTTTTGCATCGAATTCCCAGTTTTGGGAGTTCGAAAAAGGAGGGTTAGAGAATGTGGTAATGTCAGAAAGAAGAGGTGTTGTTATTGTTGCGCAGATCAAAGATGGAGGGTTTTAGATGTAAGATGTAGGTAAAGTCCATAGACCCAGATACAGGGAATCAGAATTTGATTTATCTATTTGGGGTATAAGAATCATATTTATCAAAAATACTGTCCACGCGATCCTAGACATCGCTTGTCTAAATTACCCAATGGCTCAGTAACCCATACCATTCTTCCTCACTATAAGGGTGAAGGAGCCAATAATGCAGTTCTCACATGTCCCCTTCCATGCCCATGCATTATGAAATTGATGTGTGATTCTAATAAATTAGAATAACTATTGTCTTCATTGAGACATTCATGAATGAATAATTGCATCAATTTCAAGGTCTCTCAAGCAGTATAAAATGGTATGAGAGCATAGTTGTGACAAGGATGGTGTATTTTTCTTTCTACCCTCTTGAAATGAAAATTTATATCAGAAATATTATCACCAACCACGGCCAAGGACACATGCAGCATGTGATGTCCATGTTAGTATATTATATCCAAAACAGTTTCAGTTTCAGTTTCAGTTTCAGGTATCAGAATACAGAAACCATAGATAATTTGTTTCATTATACATGAAAATGATAGATGCCTATGCCTTGGGATCTCTCCGTGTTTAGGGTAAGGGATGATTGTCTCCTTCCTCCAACCTCAACCCCACACATCACACCATACAAACAAGCTTTACTGACAATGACATGGGTTTGCCCCTTTTAACCAATCTTTTCTGTATAACCCATCATGGGATCATGAAGAAATGTGCTAATCAAGCAAAGTTTGAACCTTTAAGTGGCATTATTGTTCAATATTGACCCCCCAGGCCCACTGTTTTGCTACCACTGCCCAACCTGGTAGTTACTTGAGTAAAACATCTTTGCTCTTTCAACCTAGTTCCTTCTTCTATGAGTATAATATGTCCCTCCTTTACTTTTGCTAAAGAACCTATTATGGAAGCCACCAGAGCATTGTAAAAGAATGATATATATTGTTTTATTTTTTAGTTTCTAAGCAAATCTCTTTTATCTCTGTTTTTTTTTTAACTTATAATGATTATTAGTAGATCCATTGCCTTTATTTTGGATTTGATGAAGTGGGAAATCCAGTTGGCAAGACAGATCAATGTAATGACTGGAAAAAGCATCTTGGCATGATTAATCTGAAGATTAATGCTGATAATTTAGTCAACTATGGGTGACAAGTGACAACTAGTCCAGGTAAGGCTGTGGTCATCACTGAAGATAAGAAATTCACCTGTATCAATCCATTCTTGTCTTAAAACTTACCGTGCCAATTGCTGCTCTCTACCCATATCGAGTGTTGAAGATTTTTTTTTTTTTGGGTATCCTGTTGACATAAGAACCTGAAAATTGGTAAGAAAACCCAATTCTTTGACATGCGACACTTAAGATCTAGGACTAAAGCTACCATCTGATGATCTAGGCACAAGAAAATAGGTGATTCGATGAATCAACATGAACTCTAATTAACAAAAAGACCCATCTTCTGGGTGACACTCTAGGCAGAGCTAAGTCAACTAGGCAAAGGGTTCTTCTCCTGCCCATATCGAATCACCAATTTTTAAAACCCTAGAATTGGCCCCTTACATGGAGCTTGTAAAGCCATCCTTCCAGTCCCCAAGTACTTCGAATCTGCCACTAGAGAATACGTGTATGTCAGCCATTTTAGATAAATTTGACCCTTAGAAGTCCCATTTTTTATAAGTGGTCATGGATTTAAGAAGAGATGTTCGCAGAGACAGTTAATCGCAGTAGGGATACATCATAGAAGTGACTTGTTTACTGCAATGGACTGGCAAAGCAGAAAGTAACAGACGACACTGGGGTAGTGCTGGAATGCTGATGCAGCTAATACATTAGCATCAGATTACCATCGACAAGAAGGAATCCGATGCTACAGAAATGGTGGAGATTCTTTCATTGCTGTGGATAACAACTAGCACAGGGTCCTAGGCAGTACATATACAAAGGATCCCCAGAAGAGATGCCAAAAGATGCCCACATGCATAGATGCACTACCTGATTATTTAACAGCGAAATATTATATCAAGAAAGCTCAACACAGAAAGACATGTATGCAACAACCCTAACGTGCCTTCCACGTTGCTTCAACTTCAGGTCCAACTAAATATGATTCTGTTGACTTGATTAGGTACATCCGTACACATTTCTTTTTTAAAGTAATTGCACATATGATGGCTCAATGCCTACAGTTCATTCATGCATTGATACAAGCACACACACACACACAAACCCATCTGTACCATGGTTTTCCATATAAGATGAAAAAACATGCAAGGCTGAAGGAGTTATCAGCAGAATGCAAAAGTTAACATGGGCAAATGGGTATTCATAATAGTATAGTGTCCAGCAAGGGGATTATTAATGATCTTACTTCCATTGATCAGTAACTTTAATTGAAATATCTTGAGGGAATTCATGATCCAATTCAAAGCTGTTGCATTTACTTCAACATGAAGGAAAATCAATAAGGGAAGAGGCAAAGAAAAGGGAACAAAAAATCTGAATCCAATGGGAGATAGTTTCATCAATGGCAAGTGAGCGGTACTCCAGATAATCAGGAATACTGTATGCTGAAAAATTCTCTCTATTAGAGAGTAGTTAAACAGATAACGGATCCAAGTTTTCCCCTCTAGTGTTCCTCAACATTGGACCAATCTTCATCTAACCATTGACTCCTGTAACTTTGATCTCTTTATCTTGGCACGCTGAGACCTGATTCTAATGAAAACAAAGTGGGATGACAAAGTAAATATCAGAACCAACATGAATTATAAATAGAACACAAGCAAATCACTCCTAGAATGATTGGAATTTGTGGAGAAATGCAGCATATGATACCAATTACAGGTAAGAGAATTATCTTGTACAAAAATATAAATTGAAAAAAAAAATCTACACTTATACAGGAATTCTTTGTCACCAAGAACTGGTTCAACTTAATCAAAGATCTTCCATTGGGCACTTAATTAGCAGTGGTTTGATTGAGGTTAGTAATTTGACATACCATTGGCGAGTAAGGGGGAAAAATTTGAATTCAGAATAGGGAAATTGATTATGAATTAATTACTGAGATCGCTCAAGAGATAACCATGTGCAATCACACATGGCAGCTAAAAAAGCCACTAGAGAAATTTCATTGAAGTCCACTCAAAAATCAAGGCAATATCAGAAAAACGAAAATAACCTTTCTTTCTTTTCTTCTTCTTTTAACTTGCATCCCCTGAGGATTCATGTAGGTTGTGGAAAGCACCATTCAGTTTTGGATAATTTCATGTGTTTCCCCTACTTTTCCCAAAACATCAACAGATGCACCCCAGCTGTTAGTCGTTCCAGTTAGTTGCTAACGGTGAGAGGTTCTGAGACATTTAATGACCAGTATAGCCTTGATAAAGTAGCATGATACCATTGCCCTCTCTTCTTTTTCTCCTCCTTCGTAGCCCCTGCTGATTAAGCTCTACCGACCTACTAGATTCACCTGCTTCCTCCCCATTTCCACTGTATGTTCTGGTTTCCTCTTCTGAATATCCAAGCAAATTCTCAAATCTTAATAGTTTCCCATCATTTAATGACATTGAGTTGATGGGTTTTCTTTAGTTTTTGTGTTTTACTGCTCGTCTTGGATTCTGCCACCTCCAACTCCTAGAACCCTCCCTACCCAAGGATCCAATTGGAAAAGTAGCTCACTTAGATTTCAGTAAAGTGGCAAAAATAAAGAAACAACTCTAGTCTCTCCTTCCAGCCCCAAAATGCAAGCTACTATGTATTCTGTTTCGACGTTTCAAACTTTTGCTACAACATCAACTTATTTGGTTTCATACTTCAAAAGCTGATGACCTTGGAACTACAGTTCTCAAATCTGCTATTCACCCCATCAACGAATGCAGCAATTTCATGTGCCATTGTTGAGGAAAGCTACCAAACAAGGGAGAAACAAGTGTAGAACAGAACACAAAAAATAAAAGACAGAAAAATAGTTGGAGAATGAAAGATAGCCACCTTCCCTCTTCTCTTTGTCGAACCAGGAAGAAGAGAGAAAAGATCAACAAATAACCACTGAGACTGCTACCACCACCTGCAACTCATCTTTCCCAGTCAAACCAATTGATAACTTTGGTCCCAAGCAGCAGAGATTCAACAATACAACTTAGGTTTTTGAAAACCTTCATCTTTCAAATACTTTCCAACCAGCATATGCCATTCTAACCCTAGTCAGAAACCCAAAACCTCATTAAGAAATTTTTTCTGCCTAAACTTGATGTCTTCCATTCTCTAGGCATTTCAAGCCCTAACTCACCAAATTCTTCTCCAACAAACCAGGATTTTGTTCTCTAGCTAATCATTACACAGCCCTCCATGGCAAAAATGAAGATTTGCCAAGACAGCAATCTCTCTCTCTCCCCCTCTCTCTGTCTCTTAATTAATAAAACCTTGGTTAAAATAAAGTAATGGAGTGTTTAGCAAAAGAGTAATCTGGTCAACATTGATTTTGTTCTAAATTTTTTCCCCAAGTTAAAAACAGCATGGGTGCATCTGTTAACGTTTCGAGAAAGTAATGGGGGCATGCAAAATTTTGCAAAACTAATGTGTTTTATTTTACACTTAAATGAAACCTCAACAATTATAGATGAAAGTTTCACTTACTCTTTTTTTGGTTGGGCCAGGGGGTTGTCTGGGGGTGGGGGCTCGAAGGTGCGTTTGTGACACAGCAAGTACAGCTTCATAACTGCTGGAATGAGTTACACAATGACATAAAAGGAAGGCTCCTTGTGTGAAGCACTATAATCAAATGGGGAATGTTGCACAGAAGAATGAGTTTCAGCTGACAGTTTGACTATGCAATAGGAACTTCAATGGAAGCCTATTTCCATTGTCTCAAGAGATTCATGAATATGTAGCATGGGCTACAAGCTTATGATACTTTGATGTATCCAGCCCCGGGCAGCCCCAAAAGAGCCTAGAAGGGGCCCAAGCCCATCCGAAATAGGGCCCAAACAAAGGGGGGCCAAATCTGACCAAGGGGCAAAATGGTCATTTTCTCCCCTAGAATCAAGTCTATTTTGCAGGGTTAGTTCAGAATTATTTCTGATTTTTAATTCTGGTTTTATTTTCTATATTGGAGTCTTAGTTATTAAGTAAGTATTGTTTCCTTTTATTAAGAGTCTTTGGGTTGTAAATTAGGAAAGAATTATTTCCTAATAAGGAGTCCTAACTTTTAGGTTCTAGTCTAGTAAGTTTGGGTTGCTTAGCGACCAAGTTTCCTTATTTGAGTCTAAGTCCTTTGTTTCAGGCTATAAATAATCTTTCTAGTGTAAGTTATTTGGAAATAGGATGAATTGAATGAATTGAATTTTGACGAATAGACTGGTATAGTCGTGGGATCCCTAGGAGGGTGACCTGCAGCTGGAAATTGTTTCTGGTTCGGCAACTTTAATTCTTCTCATTGAAGCTTCAGCAATATTGTGATTCACGCATTCTACATACAGAATTCTGCAGTTCTTTCAATTCACAACTGTTTATCAAACACCTCTAACCACCGCCCAAAAACCCCTCCCCTTTTAAACGTTTCAGACCTTAGGAACAAGCCCTATTTGAGTCTAAGTCCTGTCGCATAAATACCCTCTCTACCCTGTCCCCTTTAGTTTTCTGAAGAATTCCAGCCCTTGGTCCCAAGTCCCTGGAAGCCATCTCCCACACTTTTCTCCTTCTCATTGAAGCTTCCCCAAAGCAGCCCTCACAGAATCCTGCAGCTCTTTCAATCACAAGGGAACACTCACCCCATCCCCACCCCCTAATTTCAGACCTTAGGAACAGCCCTTGTCGCAAATACCCTCTCACCCTTCGCCCTTAAGCTTCTGAAAATCCAGAATCCTAACATTATTTTACCCAACCCGGAAGCCATCTGCCCCTGTTCTTCTTCCCCAGGCCCTCAGTCCTGCCTTTAATAGGAAAGTCCACATCCCTCATCTTCTTCATTTGTAAGCTGCAGAATTTTCTGAGATTTTCCAGAATTCTTAGAATTCAAACTCAGCCCCTAAACCCGTGGAATAACTTCTGAAACTTCTAAACAGAGGTGTTTCAAGTTCTGTCCTCACTTACAGCCAACCCTAGCTCCTTCCCAGCCTTGACCAAAACCCTAATCCCAGTCCTATCTGGTCTAGGATTTGATTTTTCACATCTGAATTTTAATTTCTATATAAATTCAGAATCTCAGATCTGGAACTTCAATTTTGGCTTACCTGAGTAGTGTTAGAACCTATAAAAAATCCCAACCAAAACACCTAGAAACCCTAATTTTGTACTGGTTTCAAATTAGAAGATCCTGAAGATTAACCCTAACCCTGGGTTCACATCACACTTCAATAATTTTCTTCCTAATAGAGGCTACTAGACATGCTTTGATTTACGCACATGTGATGCAGAAGTATACAAGAAGTTATATTAGTGATATTTCGATTCATGCAGATGCACAGTATTAAGCCCCAGTTGGATTAACCATGCTTATCCCTCGTAACACACACAGATATCACATTTGACAAGCACAAGTACAGCAAAATCATTGGAAAAAGTCTAGAAGTTCTTCAACTTTGTATATCCATTTTGTTTTAGCAGTGTCAGATCTGTTTTCTTCTCATGTTTCCTTCCTATGTATGTGGTTATGCATCTCTCTCAACCCTATTCCCCCCCCCCCCCAATTTAATGCGAACGAAGATATATATTAGAGAAAACCAAAGATACAGGGTTCTCTTGGATTACAAAATAGGACCAGACTATGTTGTATCCAATATTCTTTTTGTTTATCAATCTTTTTATCAAACAAGAAGATTTAATAGCATCATCTGATACAAACATATTAATAATATAATATTTTAAAACATGGAGCATCATTTACTTAATTTACAAGAGATTCTGTAGGTTTCAAGAAGAACAAGATGAGATATGGAAATTCTTTGTCTCCCCTTCTCCTTGGTGGGGGGGGGGGGAGGGAGTTCAAGCTGGTGAGTGGGAGTGAGAATACAGAATTGAAGTATGCGACAGGTGTAACGAGGGTTAGGAAGGGTATGCTAAGAGAGTGACATGCACACTGAGGAAGAAGAAGAGAGTAAAGCTTTACAGGATGAGTGGAGAAGGGAAAGGAGGATAGTCAGCAATGTAGACCAGTTGTAAGCGATAACAAGTCCACCAGAGGATCACAAACTTCAGATCCAGTAACAAGTACTTCAATCACTTCTCAGATTTCCAGGAACTTTTATTTTTATTTTTTATCAATAAGCTTTAAAAAAAAAAAAATCAAAGAACGGAAGAAGAAGATACTCTCCAACTCAAGTCTCTCAACCACAGCCTTACACCATGTGTTGGTCTCTCACCATACAATCTAATAAAGTTTAAAGCACACACTATTTTTTTCCCTTTAATCTCACTAAATAAGTTTGTGTGTGATTTCTTAGGCCTTTACAGCATTATATATTGACTCAAAAAATAGATATAAAGACAAGAAATGAGAGGCCTAATCCAATCCTTAACTGATAAATAAACATACACTGAATCAAAATGTGACTCCAACTAAATTGATGAAATAAATCCTGTTTTCCTACTTTCTACCCATTTTATTATGCTCATTAAAGTGCCCCATTACAAAGAAAACCCATGGTATTAAAAGTGCAACACCACATAACCTAATCATAGGTTTACTTCCAGTAAAATAAGCCTTTTAGTTATGTTATCTGCATCAGTCAGACTGTCCTAATCTTTCCAAGATTTAAAGGGACAGATAAAGGGATTGTCAGGAGATACAAAAAGGAAAGTTAGACAATAGGATAGTCGATTTTCTAGGAGATGACACTTCAACGGAGAGATTGAGGAGTTTGTGAAGCTTGTACAGGTGATGGGTGAGCTAAAAATGTAGAGACTTGGGATGGCCAACACAAATGGAAGGTTTGCTCTTATTGCTCCTCTTCAGTTAAAGCATAGTATGATGAGATGATGTCTTCAAATAAGTTGCCTTGGTATCACAGAAAAGTCTAGTGGCAGAAGTTTCAACCACGGGTTGAAGTGTAGATAAAATTTGATATAGTCAAGGGAATGTACAATGAGCAAGGAGTTTAGGTGCTTTCTTAGAAGCTAGCTAAGAATCAGCTATTTATATGTTTATCCATTGTAGATATGCTGTAAAATTTTGGATGCCATTTGTTTACCATTTCAGTCAGAGTGAAAGGTGCCACTGGAGATTAAATTCTGGTCCCAGAATGACCGACCTGCAATTTCTTGGCTAAGGGAAAAACCTAGACCTACAGAACATTGTTCCTTTCCCTGTGGTTTAGGCACTTTGGAAAGAGATAAACATGAAGCATCCCCATGGATGATAAAAAAAAGAAGAAGAAGGAACAATTGACTGGTCTCAAAGTAGAGTTCATTCTACTTTCAGAGGCATTTTACACAAATAATGATGCAGTGGATAGTAAATGGTTAGCTTTGGGCATAGATATCAAAGGTTTGATTTTTCTGATCCATGACGGAGATGGTGTTCAGATTCTCTGGAGTTTCAGTTTTGGGTCTGTTTTCCTCACGCCATAGAACTTATGAGGCTTCAGAATTCAGATACCAATGGACAAATACTGCTTACTGTTTTGCTTTAGGGATTTTCGTATATGAGGATCCTTGGTGCCTTGTTTATCCGATTTTCTGAGGTTGCCATCTTTTATTTTCTTTTTTGTTACTATTATTATAAAGAGGGAAAAATATTTTGAGAATAAACAGACAATAATTAGAGAAAAAAGTTGCTTACACATACGAAGATAAAAATGGAGATCAAACTCCAGGATTTGCACGACAAAGCATACCCTGAGACCGGGATCTCGAACTACTCAAGTCAGTGCCAAGACAAGATGTGAGAAGAGCCGAAGAAACAGCGCTGTGAAAGGGAAGAAGAGATAGAACACCACCCATTTCAGAAGGTAACCTGAGAAAGACAAATTGAACTGTTATAACCTTTCTGTATAAAAATTTTGCACAAACAGGTATCCCGGAAGAGCACATTAATTACCTTGGAAAGGCGGGAGACAGGAAACGACTTCGCGCTGAAGGAATGGACTTGCTGCTAGGTTTATTCACTGCCGATTTCAGTAAGTTAATAGCAGGTCTTGAGATCGATCGACATCTTGACGCCATGAGAGAAAAATATCCGATTCCCGAGCGTTCAACGTTGAAAGGGGGTTTAAGAGGAGCCTTCTAAGGCTGAGGGTTTTAATCTTCAGCTCAGGGTTTACACATTACAATGATCAGGACCGGGTTGTTAGGAACGGGCGATCCGGATCGGAAGAGTCAACGATGTGGCGTCAATCGTGATAGCCGGCACCCAGCTGGTCTAGACTTCTAGTCCTATTTGAGGTGGGCTTGGACCAATATAATGGAATAAATGGGCCGGCCCGATTAAAAACCACGGCCCGATTAAAAACCATGCCAAAGACACACAAGGTATATTATGTGGCCGAAATATCGAGATATTTTGGAGAAAAATCGGCACATTGGACAAGGCCAACATGAAAGCAAGCATCGAAAAGACAACAACCAAAAGTTGCTGAACTTGCAAAATATTAACAAAAATCAAAACTTTCGCGGCCAGCTCTTCACCTTCTTAGACTCTAATGACGGAAACACCTCACAGCCCTCAGCTACAGCTCTTCTCCAGCACTGCGGGTCTACAAGTACATATGCAACCTCTTTTCTCTGGTATAACTCTCTCTCTCTCTCTCTCTCTCTCTCTCTCTCTCTCTCTCTCTCTCTCTCTCTCTCTCTCTCTCTCTCTCTCTCTCTCTCTCTCTCTCTCTCTCTCTCTCTGTTATATCTCTAGTTTTAGGTGAAGCAGCAAGCTAGCAGTGAGATTTGCGGTGATTTTATGGAGTTCCACTGACACACGATTCTTGGCTGACATTTCAAACCTTGCATATGAGTAGTAGCAAACACAAAATTGAAAATCCCCAGTAGGTGCCATTGCAGTGTTGGTTGATTGGTAAGATTCATACCTTTTAATGAAGAGGTTGTACTGAAGAGATTATGAGTACAACCCTTGCATACAACATATATAATATTCCCATCATCCCGTCCCCTATATATAAAAATTGAATGTTCAACAAAAAACCCAGCAATACCATCAATGGATTGGATTTGGCCATTAATTTCTTATCCATATGAAAATTTTCTATCTATATGGGTAGATGATACAGACTCAGTGTTGATTAAACAAATTTCTCTTCATGCAAATAGAGGATTTGGATTCATTGGCTAGTGGCTAATGGCAGTGTCCAAACAATTGCATTTTAGTTAAATCTCCTTAGTCATTGCTTACCTATAAGTTCTTCAAGAGTTGGAATCTAGAAGCCATCTCATATCGATCCATTTTCCTCATTCTTTAGTTACCATTGACTCAAGCCGCGTACTTCTTCCAAGTTCCAACTGCTAACCAACGTAGTCTGTTCTTTTAGCCGTTCCATCCACTCCTTTATACAACCGATTTAAAGGAAACTGTCATAGCGTTATCACCACTCGAATTTAACGGTCAGGTTCTTACAGGCATCACAAACAGGATATTTATTTTATTTAAGGATAATTTTAGAGAAAAGAGGTTGATGTTAGGGCTTTTTTGGTATTAACTCTAATCCTCATTATATATATAAATAAATATATATATTATGTGTTTGGTATTTAAATTCCATATTTGTTTAAAATAATAGAATAACTTCTAAAATAGTTTTGTCTATTATCGATAAAGTTCATTTTATTCATGCACAAGCCACTTCAAAACCGATTACCAAAAAAAAAAAAAAAAAAAAAAAAAAAACTTCAAAACCAAATGAAAACTGATGACTAAATAATAAACATACATTCCCCCCTTATGAAAACCTATCGTTCCATTTTTTTTTTAACTTCCAAACCTAGGGAAACATTATCAAATTTCTTCGTTTATCAATTTTTCATTCTATAATTTATTTTCAATAAAAGTTATCAAACATTATTTATTTTTCACCCAAAATAAATTCTTAGTCATTTTTATAGTTATATAAAATAGAGATAGATAATTGTCACAACTTAGAACTGTCATTTAGGATTCCATCTATTAACATTCAAAATATCTAACATTGAGACTTAAGAAGTGCAAACTTTCGGTGAATTTTGCAGATATTTCAGAAGATATTTCCCATTTAATTCACCATTTTCTTATTTGTTTTATTATTTATAATATTTCAAACATGGGTTTTCAATTTTTCATGCATGGCCGCGTTCATGTATGACTTATATGGATTGTGGCTAAAAATTATGTATTTTATTTTAAAAGGATTTGTTTAGACAATTCACTCTTCTATCTCATGCATATTAATATATGACATCACATGGATATGGGGACCGAGACATTAATGAATCAACTGACTTTAAAGCCTCCATTACCAAGCTGTCAAATCAAAATGTAATTTTATTGAAAATTTGAAATGAAATTTCAAACCACGAGAAGGTGAAAAGAGATTGCGCTTTCAAAAAAATATTAATAATTAAAACTGAAAGTGACACTGACATGACATATAAAGTAATGAAGGCTTTTTAATTTTTTAAAATTACATTTTTTTTGAGAAAATATGTGAGTGTATCAACTATCAAGTATCAACCAGAAATTCAGCGATTTCTTGTATTTTTCGTCTCCACCCGGTGAAATGTTTCGGTTACCACCACAAATTTCGGTTTGAATTTCAGCGAGATATTGTACCATAGACGTGAGTGTTACTTTGAAATCTTACCGGAGACGTGCCTTGGACTTGGAACATCTTCTTAACATCTCAAATGGACTAACCATCAGTAGCCAAATGTCAAACGTTGAAGTGATCAACCCAGAAACCTCAAGGACATGCTGCTGTCATAATCAAATCCAGAGATCTCGTGAGGTAATGAGACTGGAAAGGGATAGAAGGTTCAGAAACACGAGATCTCAATGAGTGAAGACTTATTTGCTCTCTCTTGAATACCGACCTCGCATTCTCTTCAATATAACAAAACAAGTGCATTACCAACCAATCGCGAGTCTTCTTTCTAGACAATAAATACCAACAAATGAGACAATCTCAGACAGAGAAACAATCCATCCTGCAATTGTTTTATCTGCGATTTTTGATCCCAGATTTCTTATGGCTTGTCTTTCTTGTACCATTGAATTGGAGCCCAGGACCTTGAGTCAAGGAGAGCTCAACAATGCCCGGGTAAAACTTGTCATCCACTTGTATTTCAATACTTTCCTCTGTTGTTTCTGTTTTAGTGTTGTCATGTTAGCTGTTGCTACTGCTCTGTCTGTTCTTGTTTGATTGCTGAGACTTGTTTAATGTTCGCATTATAATCACCCCATCTTGATGAAACCTGAAAATTTGTTTTAACTCCATCACCATATAAGCTGTGGCGTGCAGAAGGTTAATCCAACCAGAATTGGCAGCACATGTAATGACTGATACATAGATTACCAAATGTTCGAGTCCTGAGCTTCCCTTGACACATGAGATAAACACCTTATAAAGCTTTACATAAGACTATAAGAACAGTCACCAACAACATGTATGGCAGAATGGTTATGGTCATTCTTAGTCTATGACAGAAGAAAGAAAGCTTTCTGGGTTCAGGACTTGTTGTCACTCAAACTACAGCCTTTGTACTACCTCATTATAATCACAAAATTATAACTTACTGCTATCATAAGTGCAAACTGACAGACTTGTTTAACTTTTCACTGCAGGAAGCAGCAATAGATTTAGTTTCAAAATTGGAACCTCAAAAGGCTTCAAATGCGCTCATTGAGGTACTCCCTATTCCTGATGTATTATGAAGTAATACTTTGGTTGGGAAATTTACCTTATCAACTGCTCATAAAATGCCTATATAGGGACACGGACCAGTAGTTCCACTAAACAGGATTGAAGAGATGCTCAAAAAGAGTGAGGAAATTCACAACATTACAGAAAACAAGGAGAGTGCTCAAGCCACTGGAAGATTATGTGAATGCTCTGGAACTTCCACTAGCATTGGTGAATCTCCTGAGGCAGAAAAACTCAGGGAGCCCCTTTCAGCTCCTTTTTGAAGCTTTTTTATTGTACTGATTCATGTGGTTAAAATGATCCAATCAGATCCCTTTATTTTTTTTCTTCACATGAGAAATCTAGTATTGGAGAGGTTGCATTAGGAGTTACAGCCACAGGATACGTGCAAAATCGTAGGAAGTAAAGTGGGTTGATTGTGCATGCAAAAATAGTGATACTAGATATGCAGTTTTCTATTCTTGAAACATTGTACATCAAATATCGTTAAATTCTAGTTTCAGTTCACCTGGTGATGTAGTACTGCATAGGATTATGGAGCTCAACTACAAGGAAAGGTCGATGGCACTTGCTACAGATGATTAGGGTTTCGATAATTAGAAGAGATTATAAAAAAGATCTCCTGGGACCGGCAAACATGGGTTGCCAGCATCACCTGCTTACACTTGTATTTGGTCATTAAAATTAAAAATGATTTCAGAATCTCATTTTCATTTGTGCAACATCTGGCTTCATTAAGTGCATCCAAATTCATAACACTCAAATATGGTTGCAGAAAGAAAGAAGAATTCTCCTGACAGATAATGGAAATGAAACCAGCATCAAAATAATCTTCATTTTCTGTTGACTGTACCTCGAGTGGACAAAACTGTTAGAGTAGGTTGAGTTTTCCGGTCACTGAATCAACCAATCTTTTCCTACCTGCTCGAAAGATTTTACATTCAGAATATGTAAAAACAAAACATGTATGTAAAGGATGAACAAGAAGAGTCTGATGGAAATTGATAATAAGGGTCAGGCCATGCAGTCATTCACATTGAAGGGCTTTCACATAACCTTTTCTTTTCACAAATTGAAAGAAGTGACTATGACAAAGGAAAACAAAATTACATAATGAATTTTATGGTACTTCAGCAGTCTAAATGAATGCATGTTTTCTATGAAACCAATATGTTACATTGGGATACAAAGGCAACAGGTAAGTAACCATATAAATTTAGGGAAAGGTTTCCACAATGTTAGATACCCACACTCTCATAAAGTCTTTCTCCTCCCTGAAAACCCCCTTTACTTTCTCTCCTCTGCTCCCACTAGCAAAAGTGATCAATACCTGGCCATTGGAGTGGCATGAGAAATCGTTTCCACTCTGGCTTCATGTGAAATCTCCTTCCATAATTTTCTCACTGCCATGCACAATTAACATAGAAACTGGGCATGTGAACAAATAAAAGAGTTCCCATTTTTTCCCCTTTCCCTTCTCACTTGTTGCTTTCATCACAATTTTTGTAATTCAAGTACTTTTAAGCATATGGGTGGATTCAGGATTGTCTCTGGGGAAGGTAAAAAGTAAATTAAAGAAAATGAATCTGACTTGAGAAGTTAAGGCTAATCACAATGCTAACTAACAGAATTGGTCAACAGAACCATAAAACCTGGATAGGAACAGGATTTCTCATACTAAAGCCACTCGAAATTGATCATGGCAACAAAATAATTCAGCTTGTGGTTTATCTGCAAACTCTGAGCCACTTGACAAAATATGAATTTTCAGGCAATTTACGATTATTTAAATTTCAAAATTTTGAAAGAAGATATTGCTAAATCACAATAAATGTTGAACCATACAGTGGAGAGATAAAATGCCAGAAGGTCCACTATTTCCCTTCTCACCTCCCTCATTCTGCCAGAGCATTTAAAGTTAATTATGTCATCAGTAAAGTTGGACGCAAAGTACAAGAAGGTTAACCCAGACCATCCAATAGCCAGAAGAGGCAAATTAAGATGTTAAACAGGTAGTTAACATGCAATCTGAAGTAGCTACACTAAGGATCATACCAGGCCCGATGGCAAGAACTGTCTTTGATCCAGCCAAAACCTGCAATAGATACAGCTTTTCTTCTGAACCAAGATTTTCTATCTCAGGATGAAATCTAGAAATTAATGACAGCATGATGAGCCTAAATGAAGGGGTAGCAAGTCCAAAGACAATGAATGTACTAATTTGTATTGAGCCTAATATCAGGCTTGAACAGCAAGCCCATTACTTTAATCCAATACACAAATAGGCAGAAATGCACTTTAAGGTGCTATATGTTTGACAAAGAGAAGTGGAAAATGTAAAAAGGGATGGGAAACTAATACTTTTACCCCACAAACTACCACAAAAGTAAGTATTTGATAATGTGGGGTCACAACCTTGTTAAAGCATTTATTCTCGCCAAGTAAAGTGGCATCCCACTCACTCCAAAGTCAATTGATAGAACATTGTCATTATTGATGGAAAAGTTCATTTTCTCTCTCTCTAGTCCTCCCATAGAATCCCACCCCATGTCTATTTCTTCTATCTCCAATTACCACAGAAATATCCTGCCTTTCCTTCCCTTGCACCCTACCCACCTTGTGGCCCACCCTCCGTCCCTGCCCCCGGCCTAAGATCCTTCTCCTTGTTCCCATAAGTATACATGGCCAGAAAATTGTATACATATGTGAGAAACATTGGAATAAAGCTTTTGCATGACTTCCTTGGTTTGTCAAAGCAAGCTAAGGTCTGGTTAATGGTTCAGTAAAACTTAATTTCTCATTCGACAGATACGCTAATATTTGATAAATTTCTAACAAACTGGTTAATTTCTCAAAGCAGAAGCAATGCCTTTATATTTGGTCATATGAGTAATGGGGAAACAAGAAAGAAAATAAAAAACATTACTGCTGCAAATAATCACAGTTGTGGGATTATTTTAGAGGAAATAAACACTGGGTTGGTTATGCATGTGTTCAGCCTTTGAATGTGTTTTCACAGTAATGGGCGACTTTGCTGAGCCAATAATATGCATAGAAGGTAGGCATAAGAAATTAGCTAAATTTCTTTATTTCTTAATTTTCAACCATTAATATAAATATTAATATTAATATTTTGAGTGTGAAAAAAAAAACTTATTACGAAAGAAAGATGGAAACATGGAGCCCCTAAAAGGGGAAAAGAAGAAAATTACATAAGAGCATACACTAAAAAAGCAACACCCAAGCATTAAAGGAAAGAGATAGAGGGCTGGAGTAAGGAGATGGCAAGCCCCAAGATACAACAATTAGCTTGTTCCTTGGGGAGTCAGCTTAACATTTTGACACATCAAGCTTTGTACATTTTGGCAGCCCCAATTTTTACACTATTTGTATATATTCAGGGAGTGTTTTCAGAGAAGAGGGAGTTGGCCAATATTGTTAGACCTATATATATATATATGGATCCTAATAGATACATGTATGAGATTTGTTTCACAGTAATATGTAAGAACCTGTGTGCGCCCTGCATCAGCAACAACAAAACTGGGAAGGCCGAGGCTCTCTGCTGCTGCCTTAAGTTTATTCCTGATTGAATAAACAAACAAAAATAGCACACATCTAAATTGCTCACCCTCAACCCCAAAACACACACACACACACACACACACACACGAAAGGACAGCACTGGAATAATAACACAAGAATACTGTTTAACAACCATCCTCCCCATGATGGTACATGGATTGAGTATAAATAAAATCACCTGCTTACATTTCCTGTTGATTCTTGCATGTCACAACTATTTTAGGTTGGCCATATTGCTCCCATTGACTTAAAAGGGACCTCTGGCTGCAAAAAGAGACATCGAGACATTCTATTACCTTGAGTTTGCACACCCATTGTCCTAATCAGGAGATTCCAAGCATATTTTTTAACTAACTAGTGAAGGCAAAATTTTCTTTATTGGAAAACAAAAGGTGCCATGTTCATTTTGAATAAGTCCATGAAAAAAATAGCAAAACCAAAAAGAAATTAGAGGGGATGTAATAAAATGGGTTCAATTGTCCATGACAGACAACCCAAAAAATAAAATGCACACCAAGCTGAGCCCAAGAATTCCATTTCCCAACTATATGGATTCACCACAGTTCTCAAAATAACATCCACACCCAAGCTCAGCTCAAGAATTCTTGTTCCCAATTAAATGGGATCAGCTACATGAGTGCTGATTCACCATTCAACACTGGTTATAGCCATATTTATTAATAAGCCCAATGCTTCTACAGCTTGCTAGTCCTTCTTCCTAGGTAATCTATGATACCATAAACTATAAAGCTAACTATGACAAATAAAAAGAGTTGAAACAAAGTGAAAAGCACCTATACACCATAAAACTGAAAGTTAGATCTCATTATACAAGATCAGTCATCCCTATAAATGTAAGCTTTCACTTTTATTTCTTGTAGAAACAGTGATTTCTCATATGGCATATGGAATAGTGTGAGTTTTGCTCTGACAATGAACAAAATTTTACCTTTGCATCAGTTCAGCATAAATTCCTGTGGCTGCATCTGCCAATTTAAAGTTAACATTATATCAAGGTAGAGTCTTTTGTAAAGAAGATGAAAACCAATTCATCATGGCAGAGCAAAAACCGACAACTTACGAGCACATTGAGATGCAATCTTTCCAGCTTTCATCTTCAAGTCTTGTCTAACAACCAGGACCTGCACCAGCAATCCCCAGCCAAAAAATCAGATACTATGCTTCATTCTGATTCCCTATAAACTCTACATTTCATAAATTTCAAAACAACTAAACAGATAGCTTACATTTGGTTCCCAAATATAAAAGAATATATATTTCAAAGAAATTAATGATAAAGTTCAAATCTTATCTGTTTAGGAAAAAAAATTATTTATTTTCAGAAGTACTAATGTCTGACCAATAAAAATTAATGCACACAAAAATGTCCAGCACCTTTTTTTTTTTTTTTGTTGAAAAAATGTCCAGCACCAGTTCAGAGGGTGATTAGAATCTGAACCAAAATATCTTAATTTTGACTTCAAGCATTCTGAACATTCAATTATGCAATCAAATCCATGAGCTTTAATGGAAGTACACCTATGTATAGTAACAATTAGATGGTGCAATAGGAATGATAAAGAAACAAGATTATCAAGGGAAGTACATCATGACTGACCATTTTGAGTTCGTCACCACAATCTGAAATTAGACTTTGTTGTTGCTGTTTGCCACTGTTAGATAAGGTTTTGTTTCCTTTGGAATTACTTCTGGGAGTTCCCGATAAATCTATAAGCAACCCAAGCATGAAACCGACAATGAGACCTGGTATGAAGTTTTCAGGCCTGAAACTCACTCCGAACCATCCTTCTTCTTTATGCCCCTAAATTACAAAATACAGAAGGCGGAAGCAAAAAGAAGTTTAAACGTTTAGTCCCGTTGAGCTAAAGCAATGCGAGGTAACGAAGCATGAAATTAATTATCTTCCCAGAAAATTACTTTCTTTGAAGATTGAAACTGCTTTCTAAACGAATCCAGCATCTTAATCGAGCATTCGCAGACACAGAGAGAGAACCAGAGAGAAGAGTCCTTATTCCGGTGTTGTAAATTCACTATTGCAGATCTTACAGTGTTGGTTTCTCTCCGGAATTACCTTTGGGAGGATTTCAATAAATTTTACAACTTAACTGTAAACCCTAAACATACGCAAATCGTACTAATGAGTTTTATATTCCCCACTCACTTCGCGCACGGTACGCCACACACCACAGGCACGTTAATGTAGAGAAAACCTCCTGCTTCAAGGCTACAGTTCTCCGACTAGCAAAGAAATTACTCTGCAACATCCACTCTGTCCTATTCCCAACTCTAACGGCTATCCCTGTCGTACCTTCAAATCTACTCTAAGCATCTAACGCACAAATTCCTCTACAAAAAGCAATCGATCAATAACTTCTGCCGTGGATCTAGATTTTTGCTCTCTCGCAGATCAAAAATGGAGTCCGTATCCTCTAATACAACTCCATCACCTCGCCATTCGTCGCCGGTATCCTCCAGTACAGACCAGCCATCATCACCTTGTCACAGGTCGCCGTCTCGTTACAAGCTCTTCCAACCGCCAATCGCCGACCGGATTGTTCGAGCCTTCCGCCACCGTCTAGGGCTGCTCCACCGCTCAGGCGCCAAATTTTTCGTCCTCGGTGACTCTGCAAACGTCTACACCGTCACTCTAGCCGCCACCCCGTCCTGCACCTGCCCTGACCGCACGACGCCATGTAAGCACATCCTCTTCGTCTTCCTACGTGTCCTCGGCATCTCTCTTGAAGACACGTGTCTCAGGAGAAGAACCCTCAGGCCATGCCGGCTCAACCGCCTTCTTGATTCACCTACCTCCCCTGACTCGTGGGCTGGGGTTCGCGTACGAGAGAGATTCCATCAGCTCTTCACGCATTCATCAACACGTGGCCAACGCTCAGTTGTGGTTGACCTGCAAGATGATGCCACGTGTCCGATCTGCTTGGATAGGATGGTAAAAGAACAGAGGGTGGTGGCTTGTCGTGCGTGCGGGAATCCATTGCATGAAGACTGCATGCAAGCGTGGAAGAGGAGCACTGGGAGAAGGTCTGCGACTTGCGTGATTTGCAGGGCGAGGTGGAGGGAGACGCCGGAACAGGAAACGTATTTGAACCTGGCGGCGTATGTTAAAGAAGAAGACGAGGAAGAAGTCGATGTCGAAAACCTTGAAAACCTCTGTGTTGTTTAAGGTTGTGTTTGGTGTATGTTTTAGCAGCAGATTCTGGACAAGAATTCTAGAACGCATTTTGTAATATGAAAATAATGAAAAATTACGAAAGCGTTCTAGACCTAGAATATATTCCTAAAATTAGTACCAAATGCAGCCTAGTTTTTAAGTTTTTAAATAATCAAGTGATTTAAATGACGCGAGCCAGCCCTGGGTAAAGCTTGGGCTCGCCATATTTAGTATTTGAGTCAGGCTTTTATGGGCCGGACTTTAACATCTCAACTGGGCCTGGGATAGTATTAACTATTAACACCCGTAAGCCCACCTCCACAACCCACCCTAAGAAAAATCATAAATTAACCCGGTCGGTTTGAATCAAATCGTTACTAGAATCGACCCACTGATTCTTTTCCCCATATTTTTGTGAATCACAGATTTGCCCCTAAAAAGGATGAGGAACTACAGATTTAACATGTTAAATAATTGTAAATCGGAGTGAGTCGCTGGTAACCAAGGATCCGAGTCTAATTTGCCGAAAGCATCTTTCTGTCTTTCTCTGCTGCTCTTTGTTGCCAACTGTATGTCTCGTTTCGTTTCCGGAGTCCAAAGTGCAGACTTCGATTGAGAGTGCAAAGAGGAGAGATTTCGAAACCTGAAAACCTACAAAGAGATATTCTCATTTACCCGGAGATTTTTCATGTGATCTTCTCTCTTTCGAGGTCAATATCTGCGAGGCTTCTCACCGTATCAATGGAAAATGCATCCGAAGGGGTGCCAGGAGAGAACCACGATGCTATGGAGGTTGGAACCACCGAAGAGAATTCTTCGACTGTACTTGATCTCACCAGTTGTCAGCTCCATGATCTTGACGGCATCGAGCTTTCGCCGAGCTTAGTTGAGTTGGATTTAACCGCCAATCGGCTATCGGCTTTGGATTCTCGAATCAGTCTCCTGACGCAGCTCAAAAAGTTTTCTTTGCGCCAAAACCTTTTCGATGACGCGGGAGTCGAGCCAATTTCTCGATGGGATTCGATATCGGGCGTTGAAGTATGTAGTCACACTCGCCTCTCTCTCAATATATTTTGGCGATATCAAAATCACATTTCTGGACTTAGGTCATTAAATCCGATTACTGTTCCTGATGAAGTTGGTCTTCAATCAGAAATGCTATGATTGTTGTTTTACCCCTTCTTAATTCAATTGACTGTACTGTAAGCGTTGGTTGGTTGCCTTGTTTACAGGAGCTGGTGCTCAGGGATAATAAACTAACGAAAATACCAGATGTCAGCATTTTCAAGAGTCTCTTGGTATTTGATGTTTCCTTCAATGAAATTTCTTCCTTAAGTGGTTTGTCCAAGGTATCAAACACACTTAAGGAGCTCTATGTTTCGAAGAATGAGGTGACTAAAATGGAAGAGCTTGGCCACTTTCATGAATTGCAAATTCTTGAACTTGGTTCCAACAAATTACGGGTTAGAAATTTTTAACTCTCAGAAAGTTTTTTTATGCAATTTTGAAGTCTTTAAACTACCCAGTTGGTTAGTTAGTTTACTTGAAAATGTTGTTCAAATCGAAGACATTATGGTGATCCATTGGTTTTCAGATTTCTGCCTATTTATTAGCATGATTTTTTGTGGATTTTGGTTCTTGTTGCTTCTTAGCCTAGCAGTTTATGATAGAATGCGGACTTTGCTACTTCAGGTAATGGAAAATCTGCAGAATTTAACAGTCCTGCAAGAACTATGGCTGGGGCGGAATCGTATCAAAACAATTGACCTGTGTGGACTGAAATGCATCAAGAAGATTAGCTTACAGAGCAACCGCTTGACCTCTATGTTGGGATTCCAGGTATGCCACCACAGAGCTTTATTATGCTTGGAGGGAAGGGATTTGAAAGAGGCTACTGTAATAGTTTTCCGAGCACATTCAGCTAATGTGTCTTCTTCTCTAAAATTACTTCCTTCGTCAGGAATGTGTTGCTCTAGAAGAACTATACTTGAGCCATAATGGCATCGCAAAGATGGAAGGATTATCAACATTAGTAAATCTCCGAGTTCTAGATGTTTCATCAAACAAATTAACAGCTTTGAATGACATAGAACAACTTACAAGGTACAAATAAATGCGGCACATTGGATCTGGTTGGCCTTTTTGTGTTCTCATATTTATAGAAAATACTTGTAGGTTGGAGGATTTATGGCTCAATGACAACCAAATAGCATCATTGGAGAGCATTGATGTGGCTGTTTCTGGATCTCGGGACACGCTGACGACTATTTACCTTGAACATAATCCATGCGTATGGTTCCAGTAAACTAAAGACTGCTTTTATTTCTCAACTCAAAAGCATTTGTTTTTCGTACACTTTCTTCGTGTTTGGCTGTATCTGATTTGGTGCAATGACGTGCTCAGATTTATTCCGATGGGTATTTCTATTATTTCCAACTGTGGTACAGGTCATGCATAGAATCCATTCAGAGAAAGTCAACTGGAATTTTACCACACATTTGGAGTTCACTTCTATTCTGAAGAACCATTTGTCTCTTTGCGAATCCACAACAAAAGATATTTACTTAAAATAATAATTGAAAAGTTGTGATTGCAAGAAGGATCTCCATAATCTTTGTTGACCTAGAAAAAGCATATGATGGGATCCCTAAAGAGTTACTTCGTAACTAGTTGTGAAGAAAAGTTTTCCTAGAAAATGTGTGATGTAGTTAAAAGATATGCATGATAGTGTGGTGAGCAGCGTAATATCTGTTGGGTGGTGGGGGTCAAGGTAGTAAATTCCTAATTACAAATGGACTAGATCAATGATCAGCTTTAAGCTCTTATTTTTTGTGCTTAACATAATGATTTAAGCAGAAATGTTCAAGATCAGGCATTTTGGTGTATGTCTTTTTGCAAATAATATCCTTTTTGGTGATGAAACACGCGAGATTAACAACCTTACAATCACAAGGTTTTAAGACAAGTAAAACAAAAATAGTGCGTGTAACTTTACTTGCATTAGGATGGTTAATGAAATGGTAAAATTTGATGAAAGGAAGATTCCACAAGGTGATTATTATAGGATAATTTTGCACAGAATTAAAGTAGGACAAATGAATTGGAGAGGTATCTGTGAAGTGTTGTATGGTCGATGTATTCCTTTAACAATGAGATTTTGTGTGTTTGCGATAAAAAAAGATTTTATACATTAGGCATGTGACCAACTATAATATATGGTGTTGAATGTTGGATAGTTGAAAAACCATTCTATAGATAAACTTTGTGGAGCTGACTAATTGTAATAAGGATATTTGATGGCTAAGTGATAAAACTAAGAAGGATAAAGTAAGATTAACTCACTAGAGCTGATTCTGGAGTGGCTCAAATACTTGATAAGCTACCAGAAAGTTGTCTAAGGTGGCTTGGCCATGAATGACAGAGGCCTCCAAAACTTGAGTATAGAGGAGAAATTTGACTCCAACCAAAGGAACTAGAAGAGCTAATGGCAGGCCTAAAAACGATCGGATGAAAAGTGGTGAGGAAAGACATGCATAGTTTGGGGGTAGACTTAAAATGACTATGGGAGTGCTAGAGAGGAAAGACATGTATAGCTTAGGCCTTGTATCAAATGTGATTTTGAATGGAGCTGATTGGAAGGCAAAGATCAATTTAGTTGTTGGAATAAGGCTGATGTGATTTGTATGTGGAATGTGTGGCTCAGACAGATCGTGCCAACGGCTAAGGCTCTCTTTAGCATAGTTTATGTTTATGTTTATGGCCTATTTATGAATAATCAATTATGATAATAGGTTATGAGTACCAAATAATTTTTGTTTGGTTACTACTAGACGTAATAATATAATGTACTATCTAACAAGAAATAGGTTTGGTATTATTAGGTGAATAATATATTGTGTAACATCAGTTTGGGTTATTGGTTTACCTTGTAAAATATATATCCACTTTAGTTTTGATTTTGGCTCGCTTTTGTTGGTTTGTGTAGTTTTTAGTATTCCTAAAATATTGTTAAATGGGAAATGGGAGCAATGAGGAGGTTAGAGAGGGAGAACATGGTTTTGTTCTATTTTTTTGCTGTAACTTTACCTTTTTACCCTTACTTAAGTAGTAATTGTGCGCATGTTCAAAAATTAATAGTTTATGGTGATAATTCATAAACAGTGTTGGTCTATTTATGAATTTATGCTTACGTCAATTTATTTTAATGAGAAACAGGGGTCATAAATCATACAAAATGTATCTATTTATGTTTATACGTTCAATTAATGATAAATTTAAACTATACCAAGGAGAACCTAAGAAAAACATAGGAGAAGTAATTTTGTAAGTAGTAGGCCACGAATTCGGCTACAGATAAGAGTTTTTCGTAGATGGGAGCTGAACTTAGGATTTGGACTTGATTAATTGATTCAACATGGTTGGAACAAGGAAAGGTGTAAGCATCTAGGCTATGGTAGATTGGATTTTGCTGCTAGGTTCCAAGTCCATCCAGGTTGCTGCTTGTGTGTCTTTTGTTTGGATTAGTTGACCATGTTTATATTTGAACTGTTAAAGTCTTGGGTTCTTGAAATCAAAATTAGATGATTTTGGATTATCCAAACTACAAATGCAGTTCTCAGATTGAGTTAAATCAAGACCCAAGTTGAATGAAAAACTAAACTACATAGTTGCCACCATCAGTCCATATCTGAAAAGTGTGAGCCTAAAATAAATACAGTATCTTACTTAATACTAAACGGTAACCTTCTCCAGTCAGTTGACTTTTCTAATTAAATGTATCACTAAATATGTATTGGGTTGTCTGTTGTCCTGAATGGTAGCTCTTGATCCAGGGAGTAGCATGACATAGACTTGTTTGATTAGTCTTGGGTTCTGCACATGTTGGGCTTTTGATCCCATGGCTTTTCAACTTAATGGCCACTTTTTGGGCCTAAAGTATGGGGAATAAGGTTGCATATGTGATTCACTAACTTGTGTCTTTTCTTATCTTATTTTTAAGTTGTTTCATTTAATCGAACTGGTTTGCTGTGGTACAGTTCAAGTAATTTTAGTAGATTTCTTTTATTTAGTTTTGTAAATTTTTAAACAAATGTCAACCCCCCTCTCCATGCATAAGAGAGAAGTACTATGTTAGCATGAATCAGTTAGGGTGGTTTCAGTCCCTAAGTGTGATTAGACAGCTGGCATTTAGGCCTTACAAAGTCTGGGGGGGGGGGATGTTCTTTACCTGTTGAATGTTGAGAAAAAAAATAGAACACGTGAAGCTGACTGATGCAACTTTGTCTTCTTCGCAAAGAACTTGGTTTTGTATTTGATCAAGGCTGGCTTAACTGGTGTTTGATCCAATTTACACCTTCGGTGGGAAGCCGGGTGGTTCTTGTGGTTATCTTTTGCATGCCCCTTACTGTTCTACAGTCAACCAGTTTGATCTCAAGGTCTTGGTTATAACTGACAAATAAATTGGTCCCCAACCTCCATTATCCCCATTTTACTTTTCTTGATCCTAAGTTCTACATTCAGCCCGGACCTATCCGGCTTGTAAACCAATCCAAACTTTGACTGGTTTCTTCATTTTCCTATTAGGAAACTTTGTTAAATTTGGGGCTGATTTCTCCAGTTGAATCCATTCTAGTTCCCCCGCTTAATCCTAACCTCGGTTCTTCGTTTATTTCCTAACACCTGCTGCTGAATCTATTCATATAACTGGTTTGCTGATTTCAGTCTATTGCATCACTGGACTTGGTGAATTGAAGACCTATCAACCTTAACCTCCATTGCCCTAACTCCTATAGTTCTCCTGGTATCCTCATTTGAATAATTGCCTCATTGCTCTTCTACTTTAACCCTAAAATTGATTTGCCCTTTGAGATTAGATCTTGGTTTGGTCCTTTGTTTGAGCATTTCAAATTCCATGCCCTAATTCCCGTTGTTCTGCTGCCCTAGTATTTTCTTTGTCGTTGTTCTCCTAGTTTCCTCCACGTGATTTCTTGTCCCATTGTTCTCTTGGTCACCTACTTTGATTTCATGTTTGTGTAAAATATATACACGAGTTGTTTCTCTATTATATATGTAAAGCCCCTTTTCTAGATCCATCTCACATCAATAACTCGATCCCTTCCACCTATAGGTAATTGACAAGTTTCCTTTGAAGTGGATGCCTGAATGCCAAGCATGGCTCAACCTTTGGGATTAGATTGTGATTGGATTCCTAGTTTGAGCAATTTGAATCAGAGATTACATTTTTTATTATTTTCAAATTGATGTCTGTGGGGCCACTCCTGGATATTCTTCATGTTGCTCATTTATCTTCCTTCTTATTTCTACTTTTTACTTCTCTTGTAACACCTTCATCATGGCTTCACTCATCTGACGTTATTTCTTGGTGACAAGCATCCTACAGCAAGAAGGGTATTCATAATGTTCTATTAGTGAGTTATATTACTTCTCTCAAGTTTAACTAGCATGATGATGAAAAACTCATTATCTGAGAAATTCACCCCCCCCCCAAAAAAAAAAATAAAATAAAATAAAATAAAATAAAATAATATAATTAATTAATTGGCATGTTTCAGTCCCTCGAATTTACAAAGGCACAATTCAGTTGTCTGGCGTTAGTCATGTTGGCCACCTTTTCTTTGATTATACTTCAGAATGAATAACTGATCGAATAAACTGAATGATTTATGCTTTATTTTGTGGCTGTTAATCATAAACATTATCTTATCCTTCTTATCTTTAATCTGATTTGCAGTTTCCTAGAATTGTGTTTTGTATTTTTCTTTTCTTTTCTTTATAGCCTCTCTATTTTGGTGGGATTGCTGATTAATGACCACTTTTTAGATCTTTAGATGGGTTAAATGCGGGATTGTGGTATTACTGTCCACATGTTTTCAAATTGGCAGCCTTACCTTCTACCATTTTGATGTAACAAACCCTGACTTCAAATTTTTGTATTTTTTCTTTTAACAATCTTTCTTTTTTGGGGGGTTGGATGGGAAAGAGAGGGGGGGGGTTTATGACGGTGAAAGTTGTCTGATACTGGTATTCTACTCTAGATCTCCTTGTTTTTAATGAGCATTAGTCTAGCAAGATGCTGTGACTCTGGATTTTAATTGCCTGTGTATTATACTCTTGAGTTGCCGGTAGCCACTGCCATTGTCCTAGAGTGGGAACAGTTGTCTAGTTTATGTCTGCCAGATAGCAGTGCATGATGCACCTAAATTGGTAATTAGACGGGCACAGTCCCTTCTCTGCTTATAGATTGCAACCCAATATGAGTTATGTATGGGAAGGTATATAAAGTAAAGAATGCTTCACAGCAACAAGAAGCCTTTTCCCAACTAAATGGGGTCGGCTACATGGGTTGTTGACATCCAATCAGCTTTGTTTGACACCATACTAGATACAAGGCCTAAGCCATGTTCAAACCACTTCTCTTATGGTTATCTTAGGGCTGCCCCTAGTTCTTCCAATTCTTTCAATTTGGATTAAATCACTTCTTCATATAGGGGTATTTAAAGGGCTCCATTGAACGTGGCCATGCCACCTCAGTTGACTTTCTCATGGCTAATCATTTATCGGAGGTACTCCTAGATTAGCTCTAATGTGATCATTCCATTATCTTATCCTTCTTAATTTTGCCACTCAGCCATCTTAACAGCCTTTTTTTTTTTTATGAATAAATAATATATTAAAGCAATAGGCAGAACAACAGGAGAAAATACAAAGCGGGAAAGAGAAAGAGGGGGGGGGGGGAGGAGCAAGGAGCTCAAGAAAAGGGGGTGAGAGTGCAGTTGACCCCAGAAACTAACAATTAACCTATTTCTGGGGTTGTCGGCAACAGGGGGATGGGGAAGGGAGAGCAATCTAGAAGAAACATCAAAGAAGATGGCTTTCCAAATCAAATCTAAGGAGTGAGATTTGGGAGTCCATCTTCTCAGGTTGCGCTCCCACCAAATGTGATGGATGGCGGCACTAAAGACTAACTTGCCAAGGCAATCGCAAATGGAGTTACCAGCAAATTTCCTAGAGATCCAAGACCAATCACGAACAAACCCGTATGAGCGTCTCGAGAGGGGCCAAATGGATGCAAGGACTCTATCCCAAAGGGGGCGGGAGAAGGGGTAGGAGAAGAAAAGGTGGTTAATGTCCTCAGAACCACTCCAGCAAAGGGTACAACTAGGGTTGGCGGGGATGTGGCGGCTAATGAGGAAAGATTGGGTAGGGAGAGCAAGGTTAAGAGCTCTCCAAAGGGTGAGAGAATGGCGGGGGATGTGACCTTTGAACCAAACCAAATGGGACCAGGGGACAAAGGGGTGGGGACATTGGAGAAGGCTCCATGTTGAGGAAGTGGTGAAAGATTTGGACGGTGAGGCGGACCAAATGGTAGTATCACGGGGGAGGTTCAGGATAGGGGGGAGAGAGTTCTAAACATGTGTGAGACTGGGGTGGGGGAGAGGGGACCAGGCCCCGAGGGATATGAAGGTGTCAAGGGTGGCAGTCTTAGGGATGCGGGTCTCATAGACTGAGCGGGGTCCAAGAAGAGTGAAGAGAATGCCCATCGGATGCCAAGGGTCAAGCTAGAAAAGGGTGGAAGAGCCAGTCGAGACTTGGATAGAAATGGCGAAGAGAGCATGGGGCCGGAGGAGAAGTAACTTCCTCAAGATCCAAGAAAGATTTGAGGGACAAGAAGCAGTCCAAAAGGAGTCTTGTTTGAGAATGTAGGAATAGACCCAAGAGACCCAGATAGAGTCATGCTTGGTAGCAATCTTCCAAATGAGTTTGAGGAGGCAGGCCAAGTTAACATCAAGGATGCGACGGATACCTAGGCCACCCTCAGCTTTGGGACGACAAATCGCAGCCCAAGAGATGGGATGAAGGAATCTGGAGATTTCTTGGCCTTTCCAAAGAAAAGCACAAAAGAGGGACTCCATGGACTAGATAATGGATTTGGGGAAGGAAAAGATACCACTCCAATAAAGATTAGAGGATTGGAGGACAGATTGAATGAGCACCACTCTCCCAGCAAAGGATAAAAGCTTACCTTTCCAGAGTTGGAGCTTTTTCCTAATATGATCAAGCATAGGGGAGCAATGATGGCTGGTGAGCCCGGCCGGGATGAGGGGGAGACCAAGGTAGGTCACAGGGAAGGAGCCAGGACTGAAACTTGAGAGCTGCAGAAGAGAGGCTCTGGTAGAATCCGAGACACCGGAGAGAAAGAGAGTGGATTTGTTGAGGTTGACATGGAGGCCAAAAAGAGATTCAAAGAAGGATAGGGAGGAAAGAATGGTGGAGATGGATTGATGGTCAGCTTTGGAGAAAATCATGAGATCATCCGCAAATGCTAGGTGGTTAAGGTTAGTGGATCGGCATTTGGGGATGGGAGAGATAAGGAGCTGATCCGTGTTAGATTGGAGGATACGGGAGAGGACCTCAAGAACCAGGGTAAACAAGTAAGGAGAAAGAGGGCAGCCTTGGCGGATTCCCACCCTAGAGGGGAAGAAGCTAGCAGGGGAGCCATTTGTGATGAGAAGAAGGGGGTGGAGATACACATCTCAATCCAGTGGATAAAAGCTGGAGGGAAACCCATAACAGAGAGGACCTCGCTAATGAAATCCCAACAGATAGAATCGAAGGCTTTGTGAAGGTCCACTTTCAAAAGAGCAGTTGGGGAGTGAGAAGATCTTTCAAAACCCCGAACGATTTCCACGCAAAGGAGAATATTGTTCGAGATGCTTCGGCCCGAAATGAATGCAGATTGGTTAGGGCTTACAAGAGAGGGAATAACCTTCTTGATTCGATTGGCAAGGATTTTGGAAATGAATTTGTAGATGACATTGCAGAGGGAAATGGGGCGGAAATCAGAAAGAGAGGTGGCTCAAGGCTTCTTGGGAATGAGGCAAAGGAAAGTTTGGTTAATGGAGGAGAGCTGAGAGGGATTGAGAAAAAAGCTCTAGATGGCATGGACAAGATCCTCCACAATGAAGTCCCAGGCAGACAGGAAGAATCCCATACTGAAACCATCACGGCCAGGGGCACAATTAGCCTTGTGAGAGCGGATAGCAAGGAGGATCTCTTCACGGGAGGGGATAGAGCGGAGAGAATCCAAATCAGAGGGAGAGACGAACTTGTTAAGGAGTGAGGGGTGGATGGGAGGCCGAGGAGAGACGGAAGGCGGAGAGAGAAGGTAGGAAAAGAAAGAGACAACTTCATTCCTGATACTAGGGAGATCAATGATCCAGGAACCGCTCCTAGTCAGGAGACCAGGATTGGAGTTGTAGTTCAAACGGCCCTTGAGGGAGCGGTGGAAGTATGCAGTGTTTGCGTCCCCAAGTTCAAGCCATTTGATTCTCGCTTTTTGTCGAAGAAAACATTCCTCTTGGGAGGAAAGGGAACAGAGGGTAAGGGAGAGCACTCGCTCTTCCTCAGCAAGAGATATGTTTGAGGGATCCCCTTGGAGAAGGAGCTGGATTCTAGAGAGGTCTGAACGGCAAGAGGAGACTTGGGAGGAGATATTTCCAAACGTGGAAGAGTTCCAGGATCGGAGGGCAAGCTTTGTGTTCCTGAGCTTGCGGGCCAGGGCAATCAAGGGGAGAGAGGTATAATGGGTCGGCTGATTCCAAGCCTCGATGACCGTGGGGAGAAAAGAAGGGCAGGAGGCCCACATATCGAAGAATTTGAAAGGCTTGGGGCCGGAGGCGGGGAGGTCGAGAATATGGAGGGTGCAGGGAGAGTGGTCAGAGAGACTGGGAGGGGAGAAATGGGCATGGGAAGCAGGGAAGGCGGAGAGCCAGGGCTCATTAACAAGGAAACGATCTAGCTTGGAGGAGATACAAGCTTCCCCAATCCGCCGGTTTTGCCAAGTGAGAAAGTGGCCAGACCAACGAAGATCGGAGAGACCAGTATCCTCATGGCAAGAATTAAAGTCATCCATAGCCACAGGGTCAGGGAGGTTTCCGCCAACCCTTTCATTCGAGAATCGAACGATATTAAAATCACCCCCTATACCCCAAGGGAGGCCTTCAGCAGTAGGAGCAAGAGAATGAAGATCATCCCAAAGAGGAGAGCGGTCAGATGGCTGGTTAAAGCCATAGATAATGGTGAGGAGGGGGGAGGACGAAGAGGGAGAGATGAGATGAAGGTGCATGAATTGAAAGGACGAAGAAAGAAGGGAAATTTGAAACTTAGATGGATCCCAAGGGATCCAAATGCGGCCATTGGGGGCAAGGTTAGCATTGGAGAGGAAGGACCAAGATGGGGCAATAGCCTTGGCAATCCGAAGGGCATTATCGTTTTGAATATGGGTCTCAATGAGGGCACAGAAAGAGGCTTTGGATTCACGAAAAAAGGATTTCACATCAGCTTGCTTAGAAAGGGCATTTAAACCCCTTACATTCCAAATAATAATATTGGACATGGACATGGACATGGCTACTATTGGGGAGGGGAAAAACCGGCTGAGTTGCTTGAGGGCAAAAGGGCAGCATGAGAAGCGGGACTGGGGCACAGTTGACCAAGCAGGGGGAGTCTCACACAATGGAGAATGCAGAGGGGAGGGAGTTTCAAATAGGTTTGTCTATTGAGGAGTCAGAATTGGGAGAGAAGGGACAAAGGGGGTAACTCGGAGTGTTCGTTTGGGGAGAGCTCACGGAGGATGGTAAGGGAAACCGGGGTTGGGGAGTTTGGCTTCACACACGTAGGGCAACCTGGAGGACAGTGGGGATGTATCTTTGCGGGGCATACACAAGGGGTCAACTGTGGGTAATGGGTCCTGAAAGCTTTAGATAGGTTGGCTTTCTTGATGGGTTTAGAAGGCTTGTTACAAGTTGGGCCCCCCCCCGAGAGGGGGGGGCCCCGGAAAAGAAAGAGAAGAGAGAGGCCAAGGCGGGGGCGGGGGGGGGGGGGGGGGGGGGAGACCACCCCCCCCCACATTTGGGGGGTGGTGTGGTTTTTTTTGTTTTTTTTTTTTTTCATTTCCTTACTCCCCCCCCCAACCCGAAAAGAGGCGACCCCCCCCACCCCCCCCCCCCCCCCCCCCCCCCGGGCCGCCCCCCCGTCTTCCCCGCCGCCCCCGAGGGGTTGTGGGTTGGGTCGGAAGGCTTTGGATGGGTTGGCTTTCTGATGGGTTTAAAAGGGGGGGTGGGCAAGGCTTTGGATGGGTTGGCTTTTTTGATGGGTTTAGTGGGCTGTCGGTGGTTTGGGCCAATATGGTTAGATGGATTTGAAGGTTTTAAAATTTCTAAAGGGTTTAAGGTGGCAGATGGGCTTGAGAGAATAGGCCCATGAGGCGATGGGTTAAGGTGGTGAGAGAAGGCGATAAGGATGAAGTGGGTTCAAAAAAGTCGATGGGGCCCACTCCATCCTTATCGGCTAGGGTTTTAAAAGGATGGAGACTGGGAGACGGAACCAGAAGCCGTCGGCGGGGAGGAGCAGGATTCGAAGGTTTTACAAAGGCTTGAAGTGGTAATGGAGGGCTTAGCTTTTCGATTGCAGGAGGGGGTGAAAGCTGAAAGGATGCTACACCAGGGCTTTCGTGATTGGCAGGGATGAGAGGAACTTGATTTCACGATGACCTGGAGGCTGAAGCTTCGTCAATAGAGCCTACGGTGTGAAGAGATGGAGCTTTTGGCAGGTCCTTGTCAAAGAGAGCAATGTCGCTCCCCTGAGGAGCAGGGTTTGCAGAGAACAGAGTCAGAGGGACTAGTGGAGCAGAACCAGGAGAGCTTCGATTTTTTTCTGGTTTCTTCGGTAGGTTTTCGTTGGAACATAGGCCGGAGCTAAAACAACAGGGAATACCGTCACCAAGACTTTTTCCAGCGCATCAATCAGAGGGATTTGAGCTGGATTAGAGAGCACTTCTTCCATTTTATCTTCAGGCGGCAGAGAGGAGCAAATTTCACCGGGAAGCCGAGGATTCACAGAGTTCGGCAGGGGCAAAATTCCATCCGAAGTGTTGACAGCGGAAAAACCAGATTTGCAGGAGGTTACATTATGACCGAAGGAGGTACAGGCGTCGCATCTTTCAGGGATCCAGTCATATGCTATAATTTGGTTGTAATGCAACCCATTGTCGTCTTCGATGATGATATGAGGGGGGAGGGGTTTGGTTGCAAAAACTTCAACGCAAATTCTAGCATACGAGAGACGCTCCAAATTTGCAGTTTTCAAGTCAAAATGGCAAAGCCGATTCTACTAAGGCATTCTTGATTCCAGAAATCCAAAGGGAGCCCAGGGAGGTTGAGCCAGAGGGGAATAGAGTTGAAGTCGACCCTGGAAAGAGGCAAAGAAGGTTCCCAGGACTTGATGAAGATGGGAGACTTACCAACGAACCATGGAGATCCTTCAATGGCTTTAGCCTTGCAAGAGGGAGAGGCAAACTTGAACAGGAAGGTATTGGCATCGATCAGGTGAGTTTCCATTGATCCTTGAGCACGCCATTGCTTAGCTAGCGATGTTTTAACAATACCAAGGGGGGGGGGGCAAGTGCCAAGAAATTGACTGAACACAGCGAGATTCCAAAGATTAATGCTATCAGTAGTGACTTCAGAAGGGCAGTGAACCAGGGGGGCTGAGTTAGGGTAGGGAGTGGGGGGGATGAATGAGAGGCTGCAGCTGTGAGAAGGTAGAGATGGGATTGGTGAGTGGGAGGGTTTAAACAGGGAGTTCCAGGCTTTTGGGGGGGACGCAAGGGAGCAAGAGATAGCAGGTTCAAAAGGGTCTGTGGAAGGGGAGATCTCAAGTGGGACGATGCTATAGGGGGCAGAAGGGGGAGTAGGGATGGATGGTGGCTAGAGGGGGGGAGATGTCGGAGCTCATCACTCAACTTGAAGCGGTGTGAACTGCTGATGGAAACGGAGATTCTTTAGAGACGGTGGGAGGAAGACGAGAACCTAAGGCCCAAAGCGTTCTTAACATCCTTATTCTACTACATTAAGTTTATTTATATGATACTTCATAACAGCCCAACACTCTGTACCATACATCTTAATTGGTTGTACAACGGTCCTATAGAATTTTCCTTTGAGCTTTAAAAGAATATGTCGATTGTATGAGACCCCTAATGCACGTCTCCACTTCATCCATCCTATTTTTAATTTTTTGAGAAATATCATCCCCGATATCCCATTTTTTTATTTATAATTGAGCCCAAGTACATAAAATAATTGCTTTGTGGAATCTCCTTATCAAGTTTCACCCCCTTGTCATCCATCCAATCATGACCAAAGTTATACAGTGGATATTCAATCTTCATTCTATTTAGTTTAAAGCCTTTAGATTCAGAAGTTGCTCTCCATGATTCTAACTTGGTATAATCCCATGCTTGTGTCTCATCTATCAAAACAATAACATCTGCAAAAAACATACACCAACTAATCTTATCCTGGTTGTCTTTGGTTAAATCATTCATCATATGTTCAAATAAATATGGGCTTAAAGCTGATCCTTGATGTAGCCCAACTATAATTGGGAATTTACCACCTTGTGGTGTGAACCCAATTTTAGGGTTAGGATTTCTTGGATGGTCTCCCTAAAATTAAGGGTTCGCCCAAGATAATCTTCTTTGAACCGGCAAATAATACCAATGGGAAAGGATGGGGATGTAAGGAGGGTCTTGAGAATGATTAATGACATTGTAATCTAAGGCTTCAAATAGAGATACCTGAATATCTAAGGATAAAGTTATTGATTGATGGGTAGCTGGAACTGGGCACTGGATGGTAAGGAAAGAATGGGGATCTCTAAAGAATTTATGGGAGGGTCCTGGAAAGGGTTCAGGTTTTAATAAATTTTTTGGATAGTGGTGGGGTTATCAGTCTTTACCTAAAATTAATTGGGAAGGGAAAGGAAGCCTGCAATTGGGTATCAAAAGGGTTTGGGATACCTAAAAGGGGAATGGGAAGGAAATAGTTTAGTTAAATAATTTGGAGATAGATGGAAAAGATGTATTGTTATAGGGTTACCTAAAATTATCTACGAAGGGGTAGGAAGCTTGCGATTGGGTAAAAAGGGGAAGGGAAGCTTGTCATTAAGGAAGGAAGAGGTGGGGGAGCCTTGCGGCTTGGGGGAGGGGGTGTTCTTGCTGTATTCTTGAAAGAATCCCAAGAGTCTTCTGATAATCTTGATTTTCTTCTTCTTCTTTCTTCTCCTTTTCTTGTTTTCATTTCTTTTTTCTTTTTCTTTAGTTTCTTTCTTCTTTCTTTTCTTTTTAGTCTATTTCAATTCTTCTGCAAGTCTCAGAAAATTGGGGAGAGAAAGGCTGCCACAAGAAGGGGGGGAGTTTTGCTGCTGCAAGTGTGGGTGAGGGATCTTAGGGTCTGCACCAGAGAGAGGAGGGAGGGGTGGGGAGGGGCTGCAATGGGTTTGGGATGAAGGGGAAGGGAAAGGGACTAGTGTTGTGTGTACTTACTTGTAGGCTGCCGGAATTGGAAGAAGGTTGCTGGTTCTTGAATCAAGATGCTGCAATCGAAGGCAAGAATACTTGAAATCCGTTGTGGCTCTCCCAAAGAGAACCATGACTTGTTTCCAACAAACAATGTTCAAAGTTCATTCAATGCAGACTAAAATTTACAATCATAGGCTAGCTTATATATAGCCTTACATCAAAAAGAAAGAATTCAACCCAAACTGGACTTAACTGGAACTTAGAGACCAACTTAACTAGGGTTTCCTTTATAAGCTAGGATACCCTTCTACAACTAGATAACAATCACCAAAATTAAAGAAACTCTCCTTGAAACAAAAGACTAACTTACCTTTAAGAGTCCTTTAAAGAAAGACTACTCGAGAACTCAACTCGCAATCAAACTAAGAATTCTAAACAAGACTCTAAAATTGAATTCCGGTATATAATTAGGGCTTTAGTTGACCAAATTACCCCTTGTTGAAGGTTCGGATAGTATTAGGCTACGTTTGTTTGCAAAGGTGGGGTGGGAAAAAAGAGGTGGGAAAAAAAAACATGTGGGTCCTACATGTAGTGGGGTGAGGGAGAAGAAAAGGAAAGGAAATGGTTTTGTGAAAAAGTGATGGGGTGGGTCCTACTTTTTACTTTTCCCAACTTTCCCTCAAAATCCCACCAAATATGTGGGGTTTTAAATAGCTGGGGTGGGAGTTGACTGCCCATCGCGGCGGTTCCTTAATTCAGGCCTTGTCTCCCCTTTCCCACCCCAAGCAACCAAACACTCTACCATTTTAGGATTTAAAGGAAAAGTAAGAAATTTACACATTTTTCAAGAATTTTCCCACCCCTTTTTTCCCACCCCACCTTTATTCCAGCAACCAAACGCAGCCTTAGGTGCACCACTTTGCTGGGGCCTTGGGTCCCAAACCAGGGTTCTGCCGGGGGGGTGACCCTTGTTCACATCAATACTCTCCTTCTGGAAGGCATTCATCTCCTGATGAATGTGTTGATCAAATGCTCCTGGTTTGATCTTCTGGAAATCTCTAGTGTGGACTCATCCTCACATCTTGTAATGGGGAGGAAGTAGCATATATGTGGCCCCTTGCACCTTTCTTGGACAAAACTCTGGTATGGTAGGACTAGTGAGGATGAAGTCTTCAATCCTAGGGGCATTAGAGTGGCTTTTGTCCTTACTGACTAATACTCCTCCAAAAAAAATTTTGAGACCATATGGAGGTCAAGTCTCGCATGGAATAGGGGCTGGTGTGGTCCTGATGTCTGTGGGCAGCAACACTTTACCTTCATTGTCAAGGGCATAGGGAACCTCTGGTGGAGTGGGTACCTCATCTATGGGATCTTCTAGGGCTGCCTTTGGTGGTGGCCATGGGGCCTTTGTGTCAGGAGTTGGGTAGTGAATGTTGGGGACGGCAACTCCTCTTCCTTGATGAGACTCTCTTGCTAAGTGATGTTCCAGTTTTTAGGGTATTTTTGTCAATCTTTTCTTGCACATTCTCTAGAGGAAGCTTCTGACTTGGTGGAGGTGACTTGTCTGTCTAAGAGGATTCGGCCTGGCCTGTGTGGTCACTCAGGGTGTTGTCCTCTACTTGCAAAACCTCCTGGAGGGGCCTAACTTCAGAATCAACTGCTAGAGTGAATTTCTCAATTTCTGTGGTGGAGTCAGGCCTTGGTTGCTTTCCTGACTGGGTCCTTCAAATTTCGAAACCACGAAGTGCTGCATTTTGGTATTGGGATTGTTCTGGGTTGCTCTAAGGGCCTGTCTCTTCCTGGCTTCACCTTATGGAATCAAGCCTGAAAAATCTGGGAGAAATTTCTGGATTTGTGGTGGTGGCTCTACTTCAGATTGAGAAGTCTTTGACTTAGTAGCCTGTGTTAGCATCTCACTACTCTCCTCCTTGGGACTTTCGAGGTCTTTGGTGAAGACAGCTAGAGGTTGCCGCTGGGTGTTGGGTTCCTCCTGAATTGAACTGTGAGCCTTTCTTTTCCTGTGTTTGCTGTTGTCATTCACTGAATATGCCTCTTGGTTTGGTATCTCAATATCTAGGATTCTTATGTCATCCACTTGAACTGTCAGTGGATGCCCACTTCAACAAAAACTGAAAACTTTCTACTTCATAGGCTCTCTGCATGAAGTAGAGATATCTAAAACCAATGATGGCCCTAGCTGGATTCATAACATATATACAACATTGGGGAATTTTATGTTCATCTTTTGTATTAACATTTTGGCATGTATGTTATTGTCAGCCATGTCCGTGAAAATACTTGCATATGTATACGTGTTCTGTGGTCTTTGGACGCATTTCCTCATTAATGTTGACCGAGAATGTCCAAAATTTTGCAGGCAAGTTCTCCAAATTACGTTTCCACTCTAAGGAAGTTCTTTCCAAGTATCCAGCAAATTGATTCGAATGTATTTTCGTAAGAATCTTGGCAGCTATGCACTTTCTGGTTATTTGAAGAGAAGAGTTATAGAATATGCTGATGGCCTTCACGAGGATTTGACCATCTGATGCAAGTTTGTTTTTCTGCGCATATCTATATTTACCTTTCAATTAATCCCCCTGAATTTTCTGTTTGAATTGTCAAAGCTTGTATTAAATATGTAGATTGTAGGTTAAAAATTCTATTTTGGTTCTTTGTTAAGGATGTGGCTAATCACTGGTAAAGAAACCAGAGCAAATTGGAGGCCAGGGGTTGTATAGATCCTGTGTGCTTGTTTTTATTTCATACACAACATTATAAAAGAAAGTGAAAACAAAGAATCTTAAAGTTTTGACATCCTCAACACTTGTCTTCACCATGTAGCACTACTTCATTTGAACTTTGTATTTCTTATGCAATTAAGAAACTTACGACTGTTGCATGATTCGTTTTGGGTGTAGTTTCCTTGCATAAACTATCTGTTGGCACTGTCGAGTTCTCCTATGCTGCTTGGCAGCTTTGAGTCCACATCGTATTTCACTCACCCAAGTGGCATTTCAATTAATGCCTCGAATATGGTTGTCAAATGTCAATACTGTTTGACTTTTCTCCTGGGAGAGAATCTCTCAATGAGTGTTTAATGACTACTTATTTATGCATGAGTATTGTGATATGCATGACTATGAATTTCTCCTGGCTGAACATTGTTCATTTTGTCATGTCGATGATGATCAATGATTCTTCCTATTGAACATGCACGAAGAGGGTTTACCAAAAGAAAAAAGAATATGTACTATGAGGCTCGAATGGGTCTTATAAAATTCAGTTTCAAATTCCGTGGTTGCTGGTCCTTTGCTTGGTTTGCTTTTTTGGGTCCCGTGCGGGGGGGTTTGTTTTTTTTTTTTTTTTTTTTTGGGGGGGTTTTTGTTTTTCCCCAAAAAAAAATTCAGTTTCAAATTCATCCAGGTGCCATGCTTGTATTTAGACTTGTAAATGGATAGCTTAAATCTACTTTCGAATTTGCATTTGTATTCATAGAAGGGTGTTCATATATGGAAAATTTTAACCGAAAAATATATGTATACATCTGCTAAGCAATTGGATCCAGATTTTGATAGTTGTTTATCGAATCGGATAAAATATGGATAAAATCCGAATAGAGTAAAGTATTAAATATTTTTTTCTTTCTGAAAATAGATGATAATCGGACTTGAAATCGATAATTGGTAATTAGATAATCGAAAATCAAAAATTAACTGGTTAGAGTAAAGTATTAAACATTTTTTTCTAAAAAAAGGTTCATAATCGGATTTGAAAATCGATAAAAAGTAACCGAAAATTGGAAATAAAAAAAATGACAATCACCAATTAACTATCGGATAGTTTATTAGATTAGATTATTATCGGATATCCGATAAAGTTTTGAATTCAAAATGGGACATTGGTGTATCTGAGCTGAATCTGATTTATTTATAGATCTACTTGTAGCATGTACAAATATTGTACCTTTTGCTATTAGTTTTTAAATTTTTTAATTGATTGCATGAGAATATTTTATTTTGACTAAAACATAAAATGCTTGTTTCAACAAAAAAACGAAAAAAAAAACATTAAGTTGTCACAAGTAGGTATTCAACTAGATATTTTTTGGACATCCACATGCTAAAAATCAAAATTGAAAGCTTAGTTATCACATTTTTTTTGGTAAGATAGTTATCAAATCAAGAAACGTGCATTTGGAAGCTTAGTTGTTACATCTAGAAACTAGCGTTGAGTTTGTCTCAAGAATTAGTATTCATTTAAAAAGCTTTCATTTTCATTTCACTTATGTTGAAGTTTCATATCTTCGCTTCCAATCAGGTGGAGAGCTTGGGGAGAATGATCCTTTGAATGTTCATAGTCAAGGTAAAACAGACATTTGAACTTCATAGCTAAAATCTATATTATTTTTTAATTAATTGCATAATAATGCTAGTTATATTATAAATTTTAAACATATGACAATTTTAACTCTTGGCCTCATACTTATAAGGAATTGAATCTTCTTTTACCAATTAGATAAAACCGTTGAGAGTCTTTATTTTGTAATATATTTTATGGTAGACCATTTTTTTTAACTTGGACATTTTTGTAATATTGCAAAAGTTTCATTGAATTTTTTTTTTTTTTTTCAATTTGTAAATTATGTTCACCAAAGAGTTTTTTTTTTTTTTTTTTTTGTATGGAAAGTCACTAATCATGCCAACCGTGCCTTCCTTAGCAAGAGCATCCGCAACTACGTCAACTGCTCTTGCAATATAACTAAATGTTAATGAACAAGATAAAAAAATAGAACTTAGCTCTCTTATATCTTCTACCAAAGACCCTAAGTGAAGGGAATGGAGTTTGTTTACATTTTGAATATGTTGCACAAGAGATTTGCAATCTGACTCAACTATAAGGTTCTTGAAATCTTCAAATAAGGCAGACCACAGACCTCCTCTCATTGCCAGTGAACCGAAAAGTTCAATGCCCTAATAAGTATGTGAATCAAAATGTAAGATAGCATCGATTGTTTCGACCAAAAAATAGCCTCGATTGTGAGGGACCCCTAAAGAGATTGATCTTATTGTCACACCCCAGTCAGAAGTGTCCATCTCATGCAAGGAATAATGGTCTACTTCCTCCCCGTCGCTTTGTGAATTTTGCATTCCGATCGAATCTAACATATGGGCTGATCTTTAAATTTCATAATAAGATAGTCGTCTTTTCTAAAATATATGTTAAGGTATTTAACGAATTTATCCAAGGGATCCATTTTAAATTCCATGATAGAATACTTTTTGTATTTAACCTGAAAAGGATGGAAAGAAACTTTTTGTATGAAAAGAAAAAATAATTTTCCCGTGATTGGATCACTTGGAGTCTTAAACTAGCAGGTCAAATGTTCAATGCAGAGCAAGAGAAGAAAACAGTTTGTTTTGTTCGCAACAAACCAACAAATGAAGCATCAGTTCCATGTTATACAGTTGAGCTGTTGAGTCACGGGTTACGGTTTTGCTCAGAATGCCTCTCCCCCTCCTTGACACGATTCCAGAAAAGAGTGAGCGATACGGTTCCAACTTCCAAATTCCAATGCCTGCTCCTTCCATACCTCCTCTTAAAAGCTAAACCCGCGCGCCTTTCATTCTCTTCTTCCAAGTGTTCACAAATTCGTACAGAAAAACAAACTACAAGAAGAGGTAGATTTTCGTGATTAATTCGTTACAGACTATCAGCATCTGGGTTTGTGTTTCTTTTCACCATTGGCGAAATGATGAACAGCCGGAAAGACCCATCGGAGGGTGGGATTCAAATGCCGGAAGTTAAGTTTGGAGCAGAGAGTATTACGATGAGTGGGTCTCTGGTTTCTGGGTCCGATCACAATCACAAAGCTCGCTGTAAGACTGACTTGGCTTACACAATCCTGCGAGCATTCTGTCTTCTTTCTGCTTTACTCTCTGTTTGTTTCATGGCTTCGGCTAAGCAATCGGCCAATGTCTCCATCTATGGCATCATCTTCCCCGTCTACTCCAAGTGGTCCTTCGCTAACTCCTTTAGGTAAGTTTCCATTTCAGATTTCAAATAAGTTTCCCCCTTTTTCTGAGCTAACTACCACTGATGCTTAAGCTAGGATTGCAAGTTTCTGGGAAAGCTTAATGTGGGATTTTATCTATTACCCCTGAAGCTTAAGCCCTTTTCCTAGTTTCCTATCTGTTTTCAGTTTACTGGAGCCATGGATTAGGGAAATTTTGAGTTATTTGATAAACAAGGTTCATGTGGTAACCTCATTTTCTCTTACTGTTCCTCACGTCTCGCTGGATTCTGGATAGGTATCTGCTCGGAATTTCAGCAGCTGTCGCGGCTCATTCGCTGCTGCAACTGCTTCTCAGCATGTCTAAGCTGTTCAAAAAGTTGCCGGTAATTCCTTCACGAAATCACGCTTGGCTTATTTTCGCCGGCGATCAGGTAAACCGAATCATCTTTCTTTCATGATTTTTGCTCTCTTCTTCTGTTCAACAGTTCAAGTCATAATGTATGATCAATGGCCTTTGCTGTCTCTCCTAATCTCGCCGCGTTGGCCGTGAACAGGGTCCTTGGTCTTAGTCGTAAACCTGTAATGATTGGGTAATGTCGGTAAATTATATGTTTTTTGTGGACATACTGGTAAATGGTTGAAATTTTTGTTGGTTTTGATGGATTTTAGTGAGAAGTTTTGAAGGGACCAAACCAAATTCAAATGGAACTTTTATTTCAAACAGAAAGAAATCAAATGCTTTGATTCCACACGTAAATAACACATTAAACACAAGTTCCCTTTACATTTCAGTTGATGGAACAACCTGTAATTCATGTTCTTTACATGAAGGCATACTTGTGTCTGGAATATCTCATGCGAGCTGGCAACTGTGAAGGGGGCTGAGCTGTTACATGATAAAAATCCTTCTTTTCTTTTGTTGTTACAAACTGATGATTCAAGGGAGGATGGGTTGAGTAACTTGAGTTTGGTGCTAAATCAGCATCACACTATTATTCCTTTTTAAATTTTAACATTGATTTTGGAATTTAATGTCTGAGGTCCGTAGGACCCAAAACAATGGATGCCAATGATCATTTTTACAACTTGATTTGCATAACCGATTGGTAAATGCTACCATGGTTTGGGGTCTTTGATTGTTTTCCTTTTTTGGTATTGTTGAGTCAAAAAACCACATTCAAGTTAGGAAATCAACAAGGTTTTGGTCGATGTTTTGGCATCCAGATTTTCTATTTCTGATCAACCATCAGTTGTAGATGATGTGTTCCATGCTTCATGACATATGCTTCTTGTTGGATCCATAGTAGCTGAATTCTCTGGTTCAAGACATGCATAGTAGAAGAATTCTCTGGTTTAAGACATGTTCCAACAACCATCTCTAGCTTGAAATTATGTAAATGCATCACTGAGTTCCATGCTGAACTTAGGTCATTAGATCATGTCAAATGAATTTATGGTGGCTGAGTATAGGAGTTATATGACCCAAAGGGAAATGGAGAAAAAAATATGCATGGCTTAGGCCTTGTATCTAGTATGACCTTTAAACAGATCTGATTGTGAGGCAAGAACCCATGTAGCCAACAAGGCTTATTATTGTTGTTGTTGTCATTGTAAGTGTAGAAGTCATAATCTAACCAACCTAGGTTTTGAGTTACGTGTATCTGAGTCTAGTGACCAGTTGGATTAAGATCTGATAAGCATGCATGCATGAGAGAACTTACAACCAGAGTTGAGTATTTAGTTGACTACACTTTCCCTTTCTGTGTGATTACATTTACTTAACTGCAGGTCTTTGCATATGCAATGATTAGTGCAGCATCAGCTGCATCTGGAGTGACCAATTTGAACCGAACTGGAATCAGGCATACACCTCTCCCAGACTTCTGCAAGCCATTACATCGCTTCTGTGACGACGCTTTGTTGTCGATAACCTTTGCTTTCTTGAGCTGCTTCGTGCTTGCAGCCTCTGCTGTTCTTGATGTGACCTGGCTCTCTAAGTACTGACTTTCTTCAAGCAATACCTGATATTATGTATCCTTAAGAAAATCATACTTTAGAAAGGCCTTTTCTCTCTTTGTTTTGTCTCCAGAGAATGGTTAGACTATACATCCTCTGGTATTTGTATCCTCTGTGAAGAATATCCACCCCTAATTGGTAATGCACATGAACTATACATTCCTACATGCAACAACTATCCAAAGACTATATAGCAAGCCATGCGTTTGGATGGTAGGAAATATTGCTAGTTTTGCCCAGATTGACATGGGTTTGGTTGCTCCCATGTTAAAGATTAACCCTTGATTGGGCTAGATGACAAAATACAGATAAACAAGGCATTACTTGGAAGACTGAGAGATGCTTGGACTTCTGAGGAATCTGAGTTTCAACTTGGTTTTACATAGCTAGATTTGAGAAATCTATCTTACATGAATAACCCCCTTCAGCAAAGTCCTGATTGTTAACTACACTCTGGATCAAGGTGCATTTGTAGAGGTGATTATTCCACAGCGGTTACTTGATCCTGAACAGCAGTCTCATTGGTCACATTGGGACAGCGTTGTTCTCAAGAGCACTTCAATTTTCTTTGTTGAGGAAAAAAAATCAATAAATAAAGCATCCAAGAGAGGAGTTTGTTTTAATAAATTCAGTCATATATTATACATCAGCACTGGTTAAGAGAATACATAATCGTGAAAGAACAACCACAGAGTTGAACTTCACAAAAATAATCAATACAAAAAAATCTGTAGAATGGATTAAAATATTTAAGGGAATACGGATGAACAAATAGCTGGAGAATCTGTGGTCAGTCCCTCAAGTGCACACATCCAAAACCCAGCAGCAACACAAGGCTGCACAGCTGCAGATCAAATCCAAAGCCAAAAAGGAAAATTGATGAGAATACAGAAAATGTGGATAGGAAAAAAACTTTCAATCTTGAATTCAAGAAATACTAACCATCCCTTCCAGAAACCACCACCCTTTTTCTTGGTTTTAGCTGGAGCATTAGCTTGCTGTGGATGGTCATAGCCATAGCCATCATTGGTGGGATAACCAGCAGGTGGAGCTGCTGCATAAGGTCCTCCCTGTCCAGCTGATTAACACAACACCACCACCATAAATAAAATAGACCAAAATCATAATCTCTCAAAGAGTGGTTGAGTCAATAAAAACTAGATGAAAATCTAGTGTGAATTTATTTACCTGCAGATTTCTTACCCATGTTTTTGTAGAGTAGCAGATGAAGATGGATCAACTAATACAGAGGAAAATAAGTGAAAATTGTAGCAAATAGATTCGAAGAGGCGAAAGAGAGCAGATAAAGAAGGAAATGATGGATTGAATGGATGAGAGTGATGGGTCTTCAAGAGGTATTTATAAGTTGGCGGAGAAGCAAATCCAATAGGTTCCAACAAGATGGAGAATAGCGGTTTGGTTTCCTTGGCAGGGACGGTTTGCAATGACAAAGCGGCAGATATGTAAAACGCGTAAAATTAGTCGGTAACAAACAGCGTGTGACGGTAACGGTTAGTCAAGAATCACACGAAATTTGCTAAGAACATAAGGAACTTTCCTTTGTTTTTCTTCGTTGGGTAGAAAAACCAATTTTCCCACTTCTTTGGTAGAAGCTTAAAGCATTATTTTATTATTATTATTATTATTATTTTTTTATGAGCACCTAGGCACGTTCATATGTTGAATTTTTGTTAGTTAATAAATAGGAGAGGGAGTGTGTTATCGTCATACTCCCATCGGCCCAAAGAGCTGGTTTCTAGCCCAAATGGTTCTGGACTGGGCTTCCATTTGACTAAGTGTCACTACAGGGATTCTCCTACCGAGAAGTTGCCCGAGGGCCCAAACCAGATTCTCATCCCTAACAGGGTGAGAATTCCCTATGTGGCAAGAGCCATCTTATGCCTACCCAGTTTCCCTATAGTTGGCTGCCTACGTTAGGAGACTTACACACTTGAAGATCTTCTCAAGCCCTGGGATGACAGCATACCTGGCTCCTTTCATGGGTCTCCGATACATCAAACAGAAGTGTGTATCTGAGACGTTAACTTCTGATGGAACCCTCTTGACGGTTGAGGCGACTCATTTGGCCATGCCTGGAGCCCTTAAATTGCAAAAGCCATCTCCACCTTCCATCTCCTGACATGAGCATCCAAGGGCTATGAAGCATGTTATCTTGGGAGGTATTAATTACTTATATAACTGATCACCATGCATGATCAAGGTAAGCTCTACACACTCCAACCACCACTCATTTTAGCTTTCCAACCTTTTAAAAGTATGATCTTCATTATCTCTTGGGGTTTTCACTCTTCAAAGGAGTTTCTAATTTACTAGCCTGGACTGACTCAATCGTCGGAATGGCTTCCCGTCCCCAGAGGCAACCCACTTTCACTATGTTTTGGTCTCAAGAACAAGAACTGGATCAGGGGTGAACCATGGAGCTAAGATTATATTTCTTGCACCAACAAGATGTTAACCCAAAAAAATAAAAATAAAAAGGGTATAGAAACGTAGAGATCTTCTGCAACAATTGTGGCTGTGGCAATCCAACAACTAGATGAGCAAAGTGTGCCTTGTATCGAATTCGTTGGATGGCATCAGCCTCTAAGTTTTTGAACTTATATCCCAGTGAACCAAACCCATATGGCTTAAACTGACTTGACCCAACTCATAAATAAAAAAAATATGAGAAAAATAAATATGTAGGACTCACATGTAGTAGATGTAAGAGAATAGAAAAGAAAATAGAAAAATTTTGTGAAAAAATTATAATTGTGGGTCTCTCTTTTTTGTCTGAAACTGAAAAGTTTCATTCATGAATTAGAAAAAAAAACAGATACAACAAAGAAAATAAAGAAATAATTGTGGGTCTCACTTTTATTGTAACATTCACTTTAAAATAAGAAAAGTGAAAAAGTAACATGCCACCTCAGTACTAAGGAAGCTCGACTGCCCACTTTTATATCCGATATAACCATTGAACCATCGTAGATTAAAAAAAAAAAAACAACCTAGGATTAAAGGGATTCACATCCTTTGTAATACAAATCAATTCGGTTCCCTGCAGGATTCCCAAGTGAGAGAAAACAATCTCTGGTTTTAAGTCCGGAATGCACAAATGTTATCCAATTTAAATTGAATTTGAATTTTATTTAAACCCAGGTAAATTTGAATTTTATTTAAAAACTAGTTTGATTGGATAACCTTTGGATTAACAAATAAGTACAAACAATTGGTTTTTTTGGTTTTGTACGTGATTATGAAGGATGTCAATCACCCGGATCAAAGATCATCAGCGAAGAAAAACAATCAATTCGGTTCCGTGCACGGACCCAAGTGAGAGAAAACAATCTTTGGTTTTAAGTCCTTGGAGGGCACAAATTTTTTTTGAAAATTTGAGTGGAACTTGGGAGGAAAGGAACCGAAAATAAAAATAGTTTGATTCGGTGGGTTGGAGATAAGGGTGTCAAAACCTAGCCCAAACCGGACCAAACCGGCCCGTTATGGCCCGAACCGGCCCGAATCGAAGCTTAATGGGCTGTGTTTGGGCTGAACAATCTCAGCCCGCAATGGTTTGGGCTGGGCCGGGCCAGCCCGTGTGTGGCCCACTAGCCCGAACCCGAATCAGCCCGTTAAACCGGTTATAAATAAATTTAATTTAATTTAAATGTAAAAGACAAGAAAACCCCCTAATATCCATTTGTTTTCCTTAATTGTTTTGCTTTGGAATCTGCAAACAACAAGCTTGTCAAAGCCTTCGCCATTTGGAAGATGCGCTTAGTAAATATTTTACAAGTGTATTATCATTTGAAAATCTTTTAATGCTTTATTTTGATCAATTTTTACAAGTGTCAGAAAGTGGGAAGAAAATAAGAAGAGACAACGTACCCACTAAAATTCATCAAAATGCCCGTTTTCTTTTGTATATTAGTTCTATAACTTTTACTTCTTTGTAGAAGAAAAGTTTTTGGTTTTGAACACCCAACACAATAAACTTGGAAAATTAATGTTTATATGTGACATGCTCTTGATAAATTCCACACATCAACAAAGTACTCAAAATATACTACTAGTAAACCCGAACCAACACCGTTAGCCTAAACCGTTAGTCAACCCGAACCCAAACCGCACCAGCCTGAAACCGGCCCGAAACCGTTATTTTCTTAATGGGCCGTGTTTGGGCTGAATGTTTTTCAGCCCGAAACCGGCCCAACCCGGCAATCAGGTTGTAGACACCCTAAGAAGGAAAAATAGTAAAAACAATTGGTTTTTTTTTTCTTCCATTGATATTGTCCGGTTCTTTCCGTGATTTTAGGGGGCACGTTGAGAGAGAGCAAGGTTTTGGAGATTTCAAATATCTAGAGATTTCAAATATCTAAGAGATTTCAAATCGTGGAGTTATAATTTATAAAATTAGATGTTTGGTTGTGGAATGAAATCTGTGGATTCATCTTAAAAAACTATTTGATCGACGTGATTTTTGTGAATGTGCAAATGTATAGTTTTTTTGAAATCTTTGATTGAATGTTTAACTTTTGGCCAATATATATATATATATATTTGAATGTGGTTATGTACAGTGTTTGCAGACTCAATGGAAGTGACAAATCCATGAAATTTCATTCCGTTGATACTTATCTTATAGGTTCGTATAGGTATCCACGGTCAGATTTCTTAGGTTGATGATGAACATGAAAGACGTAGATGAGATAAATTATTTATGTTTGCAAGGAGTGTGGAAACAAGTGGAACTCCAATTGGCATTTTGGGCAAGGGGTATAGGTAGGTAAATTTTGCAAGTTGTTCAGCTATTGAACAAAGGCGATTATGGAAATGAAGCGGGTGAATTTCGCTTCAAATTTGTTAACTTGCAAGTATCTTTTGGAGCCTACTGCAGTAGTAAAATAGGTGGAGCCATGTCACGTTATGCAAGGTGATAAAGATGTACGGGCCACTTCGGGCATAGGGGTTTGGACCGTGTAGGCTTTAGTGATGCTAGTCAAAAAGGCATCCCTCTAGGGAATGTAGGTCATGCGGTAATGTGGGCTGATACACAAAGATAGATGATTATATAAAGATATCATCAACGGTTTTCTTTAAGGTAAATTGTAAAATTCAAGCCAATGTAAAAATTATTGGATTTGAGTGTCTTGTATTTTGCAGGTCCACATAATTATCATTAGGTTATATTTGTAACTGGATTAGAGTACGGGGATTAAGGTTTTAGGTTTCCTTATAAATAATCTTTATAGGATAACCTAGATGGATTAATTATTGTAGGGGATGGAGAACATATCTCAAAGACAGGAATTGTGGGATAAACAAAGGGTAGCACTTTGTCAAATGTGAGAGTTGTCTAAGAAATAGTTGAACTTCTTTACTTTCTGGTGCATGTGTACATAGAATTTTGACAAATCATGTTAAATTCATTTTGTGTGCTTTGTTCGTTAATGTGCATCCGTATTCCCAACATCTAGTATTCACTCACCAAGGGAGCAAAATGGTGTTTTTGATGCCAATGCAGGGTTAGTTGAGTGGTAAGATATATACTTCTGTGGAGAGGACGTGGGTTCAACCATTGTCGACCGCATTTCTAGTATTAAAGAAACATCAGTTACAAAAAAAAAAAAAATGGTGTTGGATACCCTGGAAAAGGATGACCAAGTCAATCCGGTGCCTGACCGTCAGGCAAAACTCGGATTGACTCATCAGTGATTTCTTTTCTTTTTAACGTACAACAAATAGGATTGTAGTTAGATTCATTTTTAATTTCTTCTTAATTCCCTGAAAGAAAAGCATAGCATTCACCAGAGCTCGTTCCAAATAAACCCAGTAATCATATATAATTCAAACATCACAAGAGTTAAAAGAATACAGAATCCGACGGAGATGAAAATAATGAAGGATATACATATGTGTGACTGATTCAGTTCTCCAATTAAATAATAACAATCCCATGGAATGAACAAATATATTCAGAGCCATCTCAATCAATCTTCATGGTCAGTCCATGCACATATCCAACATGCAGCAGCAACACAAGGCAGCACAACTGCAAATCAAATCCAAAAAACACAAAATAAATTGATGAGAATACAGAAAATGTTCACAGGTAAACTAATTTTCAACTGACAGATGGATCGAAGGAAAAAAATAATCTTTAACTCAAGAAATACTTACCATCCCTTCAAGAAACCACCACCCTTTTTCTTGGTTTTAGCTGGTGCATTAGCTTGCTGTGGATAATCATAGCCAACCATCATTGGTGGTGGGATAGCCAGAAGGTGGTGGTGGTGCATAATGTCCTCCCTGAGGGTATCCCTGTCCAGCTGATTAACACAACACCACCATAAATAAAATAGGCCAAAATCATAATCTCTCAAAGAGGACTTGAGTCAATAAAAACCAGATGAAAATTTTACCTGCAGATTTCTTGCCCATGTTTTTGTAGAATAACTGAGAATTGTAGCAAATAGCAGATTTGAACAGACGAAAGAGAGCAGGTGAAGGAAATGATGTATTGGATACGGTCATAGGTCTTCTAAGAGTTATTTATAAGTCGGTGGAGAAGGAAATCCAACATGTTCCAACAGAACGAGTAGTAGTAGTTTGGTTTTATCGGTAGAGGTGGCTTACAAGTTACAATGACAAAGCGGCTGGTGCAAAACGCGTAATATTATTTCGTCTGAAACAGCGGGAGATAATAACGGTCAGTCAAAGATCACCCGACAACCAGGTTTACATTCTCTACAATTTCCTATAATTTCTATCTAAGATTGTGACACATAGCAACAGTTAATTATCCAAGAGTCATGATTAAAACCCAACTAAGAATTAAACTTAATAAATTTTTAATTTTTTTTCCAATTTTGTCCCTCTTAATGAAAATATCAATGCTGCCGAATGGGTGCGAACCCAATATCTTCCCATGGGAGGTTGAGCCTTTAACTGATTTACTAACCCACCATTGACAATTTTATGGATTTATTAGGTTTAATTTTTATAATTAATTGCTACATGTCACAATCCTAAATAAAAATTACAAAAAATTATAGGAGATGATAATTGTAGAGGATGCAAACCCCATGAGACCGGATCCACATCCTGTGTAATTCCTTTCATTACAATTCCCTACAATTCCCTCTTAGGATTGTGTCATGTCACATTAAATAATTCAACGGTCACCCAATTCAAACTAAAGTTTAAATAAAATTCAAATTTATGGGTGGGTTTAGGGCTTGTTTTGTTACATGAATCCAGAGATTTAAAATCTTTGGATTCATGAATATGAGAATTATACTTATTTTTACACTAAAAACGTGAATTTGTAAATTTATGGGTAAATGGTGAAATCCATAGATTTCAAAAAAACTATAAATTTGTACATTCACAAAAATCACCTCGATCAAATAGTTTTTTAGGATGAATCCACATATTTCATTCTACAACCAAACATTTAATTTTATAAATTATGACTCCATAGATTTGAAATCTATAGATTTGAAATCTCCAGGCTCATTTAATCAAATATGCCCTTAAATAAAATTTGAATTTGAATTTGAATTAGATATCCGTTGGATTAGTTAATGCCACACACAATCCTAAGAGGGAACTGTAAGGAATTGTAAAGAAATGAATTACACAGGATCTGAGAAAACTTACTTTTTAAATTTGAATTGGATATCCGTTGGATTACTTAATGCCACTACACAATCCTAAGAGGAAATTGTAGGGAATCGTAAATAAATGAATTCCACTGGATTTGAGAAAACTTACTTTTTTTTTTCCTCTCCTCCTTTGGGGAATCCACATCGCTCTTCTTTGCGTAAAAAAATTCAAATTCTTCCCCTTCTTTGGGTAGGAAACCAAATTGACTTTTTTTTTTCCTCAATAGGTCTAACGTTGCACGAACACTCACATTTTTAACTTGCTAGTTATGAAATGATACTCCATGTAATTAAACGTTTACGTTGGTAAGCATGAAAAATTTGTCGTGTGTTTACGAAAAGAAAGAAGAAGAAAAATTTGTCGCGTAGGATTATAGTCAGGTTTTCCTTTATCCTACCCCCAAAAGTAAGGTATCAAGAGAGCTTGTTTCAAATAAATCCAATCATATATAATTCAAACATCATAAGAGTTACAAGAATTCAAAAGACAGATATGATAACAATGAAGGATATACATAAGCGTAACTGACTCTGTTCTCCAAATAAGAACAATCCCTAGAATCTATAAAGAATGAACAAATAATCCCAATTCTATCTTCATGATCAATCTCCCTCAGGTGCACATATCCAACATACAGCAGCAACACAAGGCAGCACAACTGCAAAGCAGACCCAAAAAGAACCAAACATTGGTTAGAAATTATTATCATCAAAAACAAAACAGAGGAGGTAATAGAAGGAAATTTCTCAAATCCAAGAAATACTGACCATCCTTTCCAGAAACCATCGCCCCTGCTCTTGGTTTTACCAGGAGTACCAGCTTGCTGTGGATAGCCATATCCATAGCCATCTTTGGTGGGATACCCAGCAGGTGGTGGAGCTACTACATAAGGTCCTCCATGAGGTGGGTAGCTCTGAGGTGGTGGAGCATAAACTGATGATAAACAAAACACCACCAGAAAACAGATCAGAATCATAATCACAATACTTCAAAAGGGTAATTCATTCAATCAATAAAAACCAAATCATAATCTGGCCAGTGTAAGTTTACCTGCAGATTGCTGAGCCATGTTGTTGTAATAGTACAGAATACAAACGGATCAATACCCAGGAGAAGAGCTGCGAATTGTGGTTAATAGTTTCAGAGACACGAGTTGAGAAGACAGCAGATTTAAGTGAATGAAGAGGAAAACGTACTCGAGGCAGTATTTATAAACTGGCAGCAGAGGAAGTCCTTAGGAAAGTTCGAAAGGTGATTTGCTTTTCTTTTCCTTAGCATTGTGGGCTTCCTTTGACGGAGAAGAAGCGAATGGAAAACGCGTAAAATAACTAAGGCGGTGGAGGGGAGGGGGTCGGTGCGCTAGCAATCCATTCAACTGTGCCACGTGTCAATAAGATGTTCTTATCCTTTCGCATTTCAGACGTGGGATGATACGTGTCCTCTTCGTTCTTGTAGGACAAAAATGTGTTTTTTATGTATATAAAATATAATTCTGTACTCTTCACAGAAAATTAAGTTATTAACTTTGAAAGAAAAAAAAGCCCCATAATTCTTTTAAGGCGATAATTCTCCCATTATTTTACTGGTGTTCATAAGAATACATTATCGTTTAGCCATGGCCATCAACTACAGAAACCCTAGAATCGGACGTTTTAGAGATCAGTCAAACTGGATCAGCCGATTTTTGAAAGTTCGAAAGAGTGTGGCATCACTGCTACATGGAAGAGATTATAAAGATGCGAGCATGCAATTGGCAATAAAGGAAGATCCGAGTAACTGTAAAATCGTGTATAATTGGTTTACTGGAGCTTGATGCATTATTGATGGAGTTGAATGTTTGGCAAGGGACTTCATCTCATGTCGTTTTCGAACTGTTTTTGATTCGAAGATATCAAGAGCCGTGGACCTTCATTATCAATTCCTCTCTAATCCTGTCATTGCGGGCCATTAATGTCATTATTCAGAAGAAATGTCAGTATTCTAATGGTTATCACGGTCACCGTCATTATCATCTCCAGCGATGGAACAAGAGTTAATCATTATAATCTCTCTTCCGGTTCCAGTTCCATTACGCATTTGCCCAGGAGTCAGGTTAGGACGACAGGAAGTTTAAGCTTTCGCTCGCTCTGATACGAGAGTCATTCAGTGAAGTTTTCGACGATCCGAACCGAGAGGGACGCACTGAGAAAAAATGGAGGATCATTCCGACCAATTATCTCAAAAGGTCGTAGGGATTGCTGCTGGAGAAGCCCATACTCTAGCCCTTGCTGGTATCCTCTTCTACCATAGAGAATGGTTTTTCGATTTAAACTTGGTGTTTATTCTTAATCTGCCGTAATATTCTTATCCTTGCATCGATTTTGGAGACTTAAGATATTCGAACTTGCAGGAGATGGGTCTGTATATTCATGGGGAAGGGGAACATTCGGCCGGCTAGGGACAGGCAAGGATGATGATGAGTTTCTTCCTGTTCGAATCGAGTTCGATTCATCGACTAAAATGAAGCTTTGCCCAGAGGAATCTCTCGTAAAGGAGGGGCCCAAGTTCGTGGAAATCGCAGCTGGTGCCTATCACAGTCTTGCTTTAGAAGGTTCGGATCATATACTTGGAATTGCAGTCATGTTTTCCATTGTTAATGACCGAACCACTTGTTTGATTTCCTTATGTATATTTTCTCTCATTTTGATTAAGACCGACTCCATTCCCAAAATGAACTTGGGTGAGGTGATTTTCCCCCCTTTGCTTCCAACATTGGAAGCATAAGATGATATTGCTGAAGTTTCACTCTGGTTTTTAAGATCTCAATTCAACCTGGCTAAGCTATTAAATTGGTCTATTACGTCTGGCATACTTCTCATCTCTAGGTTCAACTAGGCTTCTCATTTCTATGTGGTCCCTAATTCTAAACTGTTACTCATCTTGTGCCATGGAACCGGCATACATGTTGCCTCTATGTCAGATCCACAAATATAACATCAATGGCCCATACTTGGACAATCTTGATGATGTGGTCTGACCAATTTAAGAAATCATTTCACTTGAGATAGTGAGAAATGTTAATCTGCTAACAAATTTTGTACTTTTTTATTCACTTCAGACATAAGGATATAAAGAATGCTTCTTTTGAAGTGTGCATCCTTCTTTTTGTCACCTTTACCATTTGTATTAGTGTGTACATTCCGTTTCCTAGTTATGGTAATTTTATTCTAAGCATGTCTGGAATGGTTCTTAATGTGACTGAAAATCTTATTACAATATTGGAATCCCTTACACTGAATGGGGTTGATCTACTCCCCCACCCCAACAAAAAAAACAGGTGCTTTTACATTAGCAACACCTGCATTTGAACTATAACCCTTGGGTTGGTCGCTATTCTTACTCTTATATGGATTTTGTTATCAACCTTCAGTGTTTCAACTTCTTGTTTACAAATGTAGAAAGTGTGGACAAGCAGCATATGCCCAAATGTCTTCAAATGGTGTAGTTCATCATGAGTTGACTTATTGGATGTTTCTCAAAATGTTTAAGAGTGCTTATCTGTTGTATTTGAAGTTATGAATTTCTTTAAAGTTAGTACTCTGACACTTCCTCATTATTGGCTTCCTTATTTCTGAATTTTAACTTTGTCGGTTATGATTCAGTGAAGCCTTCTGCATGTACATTCAATTGTGAAACATCTGAATTTAATTGGTAAAATCCTGTCATCTGCTTTGTGAGTTAAATGGATTTGAAATAGATAGCCCGGTTTGGGTTTATTTTTGAAGGGAGTCATAAGTTTGGATCATATATTCTAGCTTGATAAGTTTTCTATGTCTTATTTCAGATGCATTTTTCCTTATTTTCTTATGCCTTATGTGGATATTTCAGTGAATGTTTGCATTTTTAAGCTCTCCCAGTAGTTACTGAAGCCAAGGAGTAAAATTAGATCACTTCTTGTCTTCAATTTCGAGTAATTGATGCTTCATTGTGGAAAAAATAAGAACAAACTGATTGAGAAACAAATGGTGCTAGTCATCTATAAACCTTTTCATTCTCAATGCAGGGCTAAGTTAATCATTTCTTAACCTATGGTAGGATCATAAGTCCTAATAAAGAAGTAGGCTTTACTGCTTGGTTGGAGTAGCAAGATATTAGAATTCGTCCATACTACCTTATATGTATAGGACAGACAAGACGTTGAAGGATCTGAATTTCGAAACACATCATTATGGTAATATTCTATCATAGGATAACAGAAAAGCAGAGTAGTCTATACTGTCGGTAGAACAGGACTGTTTAAATTCAGATGTAATGAGTTAAATAAGTAATCAACACAGTCTTCTTCTTCTTCCTTCTGTTTTTTTTGGTGAAAACTGACACACTTAGGTAGATTTTTCCTGTTGAAGGTTAAAGACCTCAAGCGGGTGCACTCTTCAGAACTCCAGCCAAGGTTAATGGCTGGATCACAAGATATGAGATGAATTCCAATAAAGTATGGTCCAAGATTAGCAACTCAAAAACACTAGGATAATCTGGCCATTGGATTATCAAGGAATTAACCAATGTCAACAATATCCCAAAGTGGTCCAAGATTAGCAACTCAAAAACTCTAGGAGAATCTGGCCATTGGATTATCAAGGAATTAACCAATGTCAAAGATATCCCAAAGTTTGACTAAAGAACTTTAGGTACAATCTCTTATTCAATACTATTTAGGTGTTCTCACTTTGTTGGGTGCTATATAAATGCTTGGCTTCCTATGAGTAGAGACTCAGGTTCATAGAAAAGAATTCAAGTGAAACTCAAGTTTCGAGTAGGTGATAATGGCAAACTTAGATGGAAACCTGAGAAATTTTGAGGAAACTTAGGACTTTTTCATGCAAGTTTCGACAGGTTTTAGGGAGTATTTTGGGGTGAGACTCTGCATTTAAGCTAATTAGAGTATTAAGAACACATTGACATGTGCATTTTGCTAAAAAAATCAATGTAGATATGCCATTCAATTAGGGATGTAAATGGATAGTCAAAAATCCGAATTCAATTCATATTCGTATTCGTTTAAGAGCATATGAGTTCGATTTTTCAAATTTGGATTCAAACTCGGATGATTTGATTAATAATTGGATTCAAATTCAAATATGCCAATTTTAAGTTGGATATTATTTATTCAATTAGATATTCGACGGATACTATCCATATTTAATATCCGTATCCGATTAATTTTAATTTTGGGGAATGCATCATTATCCCTTCATTAATAGTAAATAATTACATTAAACTACCAATAGTTACTCTAATCGAATGTCGGATATTCGAACTACATTCGGATATTTTTATCCATCCAATTACTTTAAATTTTGATTGGATATTATTCGAAAATCTGATTAACGAAACAAATTTGAATTCATTTATAAATTTAAACATTTGACGGATATTGGATTCAAATTTTGTTAACGTGTTTAATAATCGGATTAAGATTCGGATATTACCATATTCGATCCGTTTACATCTCTACATTCAATGTACATAACATCAATGTAGAGTTGTTTGAGAAGTACACTATAAACTTAATTACTTTAGTACATAACATTCGATATATAATTTCTAAGTTCAAAACATCAAATACAAAGTAATTGACAATAAAAGAGAAGTACAACTCAATGCCAAGAGGATTGCTTCGGTGGATCCATCTCGTGAGCCGAGTAGTACTGTGCCTGTAACATCCTCTCTGACCAACGAACATAAACATCCCATGACATGTTATGCCTATGGTTGTCAAGGTAATGGACAACTGTAGCTCTATAAGTCTGGTCATCAACATGTAAGCTAACCAATCTGAGGGAATACACAATTCGGATAGGGAAGTTTTGATGGAGGGGGTATTGGTCGTGGTATTTGGGGAAACATGAAAGAAAGAAAAAAAAACAAAAAATTTGATGAAACCACAAAACTTGCAGGAAAAGTCCCAAATTTCCACGAAATTTCCCAGGTTTCCCTTGAATTTTTTCTCATGAATTGGCTGGTCCAGCCAAGTTGAACCAGGTTTTGATCCAGTTGGGGGGAATTTACCAGTTTCGAATGGTTTCTTCAAAATTTCCTAGGTTTCGATCAAAACCTGGGACTTTTTTTTTTGCTCTCCCAAGGTTTCGTTTCGAGGTTCTCAAAATGTGAATTTTCGATTGAAAATTGATGGTTTCAATCGAATTTTGTATGATGCTCAGGTTTAAGCCCAGAGGATGGCCTAGAGTGTTCATGTAGGATTCATTCGAATGAATATGACTTTCAGAGAGAATGGTGGAATCACTATGCTGAAAAGCCATTTGATAGACGGGAAATTTCAATCTTTTCTTGCGATGTTTTGTTAATTTCTAAATAGAAGTGGTATTCGTTTCGTTCTTTTCTCTTTTTCCCTTCTTCATATTGGGCTTTTTGCATGTATTATTGTATCACGCATTTGATCCTTGCTCTTTCAATGGTAGATGATGGCTCAGTTTGGTGCTGGGGCAATAATGTCTGTATCCTTCATGTAACTTATCTTTTCATCAATTTGGCCTATGGAGTTTATGCCCTTTTTGTCAAAGCTGCCTCCTTTGTTAGACCTTGACTGCTACTTGGATGGCCAGCTTGGTTTAAGTGAGGAGAAGTATTTGGTTCCCTTTTTCTTAGAGAAGTTCCTTGAGTTGGGTGATCCAGATGAATCAAATGCAAACAGTAAGACACCGTTGAAGGTACGCATTGGGGGATAAACCCTCTTTTCAGTTACTGTGAGTTGCGAACTTGGCAAACTAAGCTTCTGCAGAATATGATACTTTTTTCACTAAATGAATAATGACAATTTTAATTTCCTGCTAGGTTAAACATATCAAGGCTGGAGGGATGATGTCTCTGGCAATTGATAGTCTGGGGTCTCTCTGGATGTGGGGAAACTGTCCTCAACTGAGCAATATATCTGATGGAGAGTTCATTCTTTCTAGCTTTCCAATGCCATCACCTGTATGGGATTTCCATGGCCACACTGTTGTTAAGGTGGCATGTGGAAATGAACATATTATAGCGTTTGTTACTGCAGGAGAAACATTTACAGGAAACAACATTTTATGCTACTCTTGGGGCAACAATAACCATGGCCAGTTGGGCTTGGGGGACAAGGATAACAGATCTCGTCCTTCTATCATAGAGACTTTTAACCTTGAGTCTCCTTGGGTTGTTTATGAGGTTGCATGTGGAGCATTTCATACTGCTATACTAGCGCAGAAAATGACTGACCACTCTGACCTTAGTGTTGCTGGGCAAGAGAACAGAAGTGCATGCTGGACATTTGGCCTTGGGGATCATGGACAACTGGGGCATGGAACCACCAATAGTGTGTCCTTACCAGAACCTGTGAAAGATTTGCCCCAAAATGTGTCCTTGACCTCTATTGACTGTGGCTTATTTCATACGTGTGTTGTTTCTTCAGACGGAGAGGTGTGGTCGTGGGGGATGGAAAAGGGTCTTGGCCTTTGCCCAGAAGCTAGTTTTGCTGGAACTGATACAGGGGATGCACTCTGTCCTCTGAGGTTTGGGCCTAAGTTTGCAAGACCAGTACAAGTTGCATGTGGAGCTGCCCATACTGTTCTTGTTTCCCATGATGGATATAAACTCTGGTCATGGGGTAGAGGATGGAGCGGTGTTCTAGGAAGAGGCAACTTGATTGACAGCTATCTTCCTACTGTTGTGATGTGGCCACCACTGGATGAAGATTTCAAGGAAATCTCGGAAAAGGAAAGTGGAAAAGAAAAGTTTGGAGACCAGGAAGCAGAAAGATCAACCAAGTTGGAGAAGAATTTGTCCTCTGGTATGGAGGAGGTGCAGTTCCTCCAGTCAAAATTGGATCTTATGGAAAAATATGCCAGCATTTTACATGGTTCTCTCTTTGGTAAACCTTTCGAGGAGCAAGATATTCCACAGTCATTGCACAATACAGGTACTTTTGACATTGCGAAGGAATGGGAAAACATGCTGGAGTCCGCCGAAGATTGGAAGCTTACCAGGTTGGAAATGTTCTATGAAAAAATGCTGGCTGGTGTGAAGGATAAGCTGATGAAAAGAAAGATCCAGAAAATGATTAGGGAGTGTCTCCAGTATTCAGACTATGGGAAAGTAGGTACCCATGCAAAATAAATATCAGATGTCTGTATGTTCTCATAAGGCTGAAGCATATCTTGCATTCTTCACAGTTGCTTGTCACTGTACATATATGAGATTTCAGAGCATGTTCTCCATAAATTCTTGAGTTCTTGAGATAAATTTACAGGGTGCAGAAACCAGCTGTGATATGTTGGTTGCAGGTTGAGCTTGTTAGTCTCTGTCTGGTTTAGGAAGAGATGCATGTATTGTGTAGTCGTATTTATTGAGCTTTGTTTATAATTTGGTTTGTCCAAATTACATTGCGGTTATCTCAGTTGGATCTACATTGTTCATTTAAGTTCTTTAATGGTTGATTTTTCCATGTCATTAACCTCGGTTGGTTCTACTTTGTTCATTTAAATTCTCTGATAACTGATTCTTCCTTAGCATTAACCTCTATGTTAGTTTACCAAAAAAAAGAAAATAAAAAAGCCTCTATGTTAGAATGTGTGATTGAGAAGAAGAAGTTGCTTGGTGATGGCCATAACTCACCCTTAGCAGACAAACTTTTCCAAATTCCCTTTTTAACCAGAAATTGTTCCATGCATTTATTTCAGCTGGACTCTTTGAATCAGTACACAGTACACGGTGATCAAGATCAGTGAATAGGTCAATTCAAACAATTGGACCAATTACATTCCCATCACATTTGTTAGATTAACACTAAGCAAGGAAAAGACGGAATGACGATGTTTTGATATTAAAAACATTTGTCGTGACTTACGAGAGGTTGAGAGTTAGGTTTAATTATTTTTTCCTACAATATTTTTTACGGTAAAGGAAAGAAAGACTGAATAAAATCATAAACAATATTCAATTTGTCGGCAAAATATTGCCATGTCATCCGTAGGGGACATGAAACCCCAGCTGAAACGATCTATACCATAAGGTGATGCTCATATCCAACGCTTATTTCTTCTGGCGGATATAGCACACCCGGTCTGCGATATAATTAAATGTCAGTCGAATTTTTGACCGACATTTCAATTCGATTTTTTATATTTCCTCTGTCCTCTACGAACTTCTCTATAGCCTATTTTTCCTTTTTTTTGTTTACACTTTTCACCATATTTTGGTCCAATATTCGAAATTTACGAATACATCTGGTTTCGTTATTGTCAGATATCATGTTGTTTATGTTGATCATTAGGAATTTTGCATAGATCTGTGAGTTTTTTCTTCTCATAGATAATAATTTTTCTCCAATTAATTTTTGACAAAATGTATGCCATAATATTTTCTCTGAATATTTATAGTAATGCATGTGTCAATCAAGAACATTAATTTATATGATGTTTTAAGTCAAAATAAACTCAAGGCGAGGCATAAATTAACAGACCAAAATGATCCATAAAATCTACATTTTTTGTCAACACCCCCTCAGGATTCAAGAACCTTGTGGTTATATCGATGAGGGACACTAGGCGATATATCAGACCTCATAAAACATTCGGTAGATTTATTTATTTATATTTATGTTTTTCCATTTTTTTTCCCGCCAAACACACGGGGCGGGACTTAAATTAAATGGCAAGAAGCAAAAACGAAAGGAAATTTTCAAAGGCATCTATCCGGTCGAACCATATTCAATTGGTCGGTTGGTCTGTCTACGGTCTATCAGTCGCGGTTTAGCATAGCCATCATTTTCTCACTACTTGAGCAGTGAAAGCCCTTCTAAAACCCTAGCTCAATTCCCGCTTGAAGTCAGGAATCAAACGATCACTCTCGATCCCGCTAATTTGCCAATCGAAAATGCCCGAACCTGTTTCGGATTCAACGAACGCCCTAGTTCCTTTCACGCCGGAAGTTCGCGATCCAGTGGTCTACACTATCCACCACGGCGTCAAGCCACCAGTCCTCCGCCTCTCCATCTCCTGGTCTCGAGGAAACTGCCTTCGTGTCTCGGTTTTCCGACAACATAGTAGTATACCTGAATCCAACGGAGATGCTTCAGGAAATTCCAACGAGGAAATTGGCGGAAATGTTGTGGAGGTGAGGCTAAGCTCCGGAAATGGAGAGATTAATGATGCGCACAAGAGGAGGATCGCTTATGGATCTGTTTCTCCTTTTGCGCTTCTTCAGAGTCGGAAGAATTACGCCTTCATGCTTTCAAAAATGCCAATGGCTTCCTCTTCTTCTCATGTCGACTGGTAAGCTTAGAACTCTTACGTTTTCTTTTCCAACATCCTGGTATCTCAAATTTTCACATTGGAAGAGATGGTAGTCAGCTTTGAACTTGGTTTGACATGAATGTTTAGGTTTAGCGGTAAGGAAGGTGATATGAGTAATTCAATCTTCTCACTTTTAACAGTACATGAGACAGTGTACTTTCAACTTTCAAGACTGACAAATTTCGCCCTATATGGAATATTAATCCTTTACTACCCTACAAGTCTGTCTGTTTCAAGCGATAATGAATTCGGTATGCTATAAATTAAGCTGTTGGTGAATTAGAACTTAGAAGAAGGGTGAAAGCAGGATGCAGTGTTTCCATAAAACAATTATATCGTGTGGTATGGTTGCATCCATTAACCGTGGACAGTTTTAATAGGGGAAATGACGATTAATTGTTTGAAGAGATTCTGAATCTTCAGTGCATCTCATTTCGTTAGTTTTAGGGCTGGCTAATCTTTGTTGTAGAGAGAGTAGTAATTTTTTATGTACAAAATTCTTTCTGTTTATGCTTTTATGTTCTTTGACACCTTCTGCTTTATGAAGGCTTTTTGAATGCTTCCATAATTCGCTGATTTTTGTAGATGGATACAGATTTACTGATTTTCAGCAGTTTATCATGCACCTTTTTTTATTTTTATTTCTTCCTTTTTGTATCCGTAATTATATCTTTTCAGTTTATCAGGTTGGAGCATGTTATGGAATACAGTAAAGAAATAAATTCTCTACTTGGGGATTCAAAGTTGCCTCCTAGATCAGCAATTGATGACCCCAAAACAGTTTTAAAGGTGATTCAGCACACATTGATGTGATAATAAATGCTTATTATTTTATTTTTGTCTATATATAGGGAGGGGAACTTTTGGTGTTTAGGTCTTTATTATCAACTAGATCCAAATGTAGTTATTCGTAGTAATATAAATGGGATTGGATTCTTTTTCTTTTCTATGTGGTGGACTTAATAATTTTGTTTAATGCAGGTGGTTGAGGAGCCAACCTCTTTGAAGGCTGCTTGGGAGTTGATGGAAATATTTTATGTTGACAAACAAGCACATGCTTGGCTTCCAGAGCGCCTTGTTGATTGGTTAGCAGTAATGATCTTTCTTATGATTTGATTTGATTTGATATTTGTTCTGTATTTTTGGAGAAATCAATTTATTTATATAGGGAACTTTTTATTTCCGGTCAAGGTGTTGGACTTACAAATAGACCATAATGAAAACACTACCTGCAGGGTTATGATAGCCTTCTTTCAGGAACAGATTCAACTACAGTACATTCTAAACTTGTGGATCTCCAAAGAGAACTCGTCAATATGCAGGTTTGGCCTCTGTCTAATTTTTCTTCAAAATATTGATAATGTTGTTAGGTGGCAATGACACCTAAATAATGTGTTAGAAAATTAGGAGCAAAAATAATAGGCTATTAAGCCCTTGGTTTTATAGGTTGAAATCAAGAAAAAGTACAACATCAGTAAAGAAGAAAAAACCAATCTGATTCTACCATTTCTGCGAAAGTCTTATTGGAAGAGAACAGAAGCTGTTTACAACTACTTATTAGCTACACCTCTCTAACTTGGAATGACATAAAGGTCTGTCTTAAACCCTATTGAACTGTATTAAACAAGTTCCTAGAAGGATCTAATGGAACAAACTTAAACAATCAATAACTTGGGTTAAAGACCGGGTGATGATGGGGGATTTTAGTTTGTCTATCTGAACTAGACTTCTGTCATTTGGTATGGGGATAATCTAGTCCACTAAGTCAACATTGAATTAGGAGGAGAGAAATCCTGGAAAATTCAGAAAAGTGAGAGAGATCTAACTCTCCAGTTTTACTTCGGTGGCTGTTTGCTATGTGGCCTTCTTATAGACTTGGATCTCTCCATCATCTGCATGTAAATGACATCATTCTCTCCTACATAACGTGTTTTAATAATTCAATCTTTGAGCTTGGAGGCCTTAAAATGTCACAGACCCTTAATTTGTGAACTTCTTCACTGGAAAATTGTAGTTTATCCGTTGATAAAAATGTTAAATGCTAGAAATCCTGCTGCATGCTTATACTGTCTGATGATCTTTCGTATTAATCCTTTATTCACATCAGGAATGGATATTTTATTTATAGTTTGTGATTGTTTATTTCATTGCGAAATCCCTACTGTTAAATATGATCCTTATTTGATTGATTTGTTGTTAATCTTTAAATGATACTTTTACCAGCTTACTATTATTGAGTACATTGTTCATTATTTCATATCCTCACATAGATCATGCTGATTGCTTTTGCTGAACTTTAAAGTACAAAAACTGAGGGTATAACACTATATTATGCAGGCTGTGGAGGATAATCCTAAATATTGGGAGGGAATATCATCAGCCCTTGCAGTTGGTTGGCTTGAGATTGTGGTAAGGCATTTTTGTGGGCCTATATTTCCTCCAATATGGTTATTGTTACTCCTAACAGTCTAAAAAACAAAAGATCTATTGTTTATGACATGCCTGGTGGCTAAATGATTGATGTTAATCCATTTTCAGGTGAAATTGCTGAGATTGCATGGATCATATCAACTGGATCAGATTGGAAATCGTGAGGTTTGTCCTATCTTATTTCCAATCTAGATGACAACACTTTGCATAGTTTATGGTTTGATTCAGTTTTAAGGCCTATTGTCAAAACAGGGTTAATATGCCATCTAATGAAAGGTTTTCCCAGAGTAAATTTTTTTAATCCATTTTTTATTCTTTAATGATCAGATATCTAGGAATTCTAGAGGGCTTCGAGGAAGAATTATCTAGGTGGTCAACTTATTAAACCAATTGTCAATGTGAAATATTGATACCAGCAGTTGAGGTTCTGTTGTTTACTTAAAAAAGTCACAATATACAATATGGATAGTGGTTCCTTTCATGGTTCAATATCTCGCGGATCTTGCTGAAGATCTCGCTTGTGTGAGGTCCCGAGATGAGATCTAAGGCAAGCCTCACAAAAAAATGCAAAATCTCTATTGAGATCTTTGTCCATCCATTGTTTTTAAATCCCTTTTTCCCGAGTGAGACAGATCGAGATCTTGACCTTTTGCACCTTTTCTTGCTTCCTCTCACCTCCCAACTCGCTAAGACCATAGAAACCCCATCTTTTATAAGATTGATGCCATATCTTGTCGTGCAACAAGGTTAAACACATCTACATTAAGAAAGGAAGATCAAGCAAGGCCATTTGAAGGAGTTCTTCAACCAAGGCCACAACATATTCATGGGCTCAAGTCCAAACTAGAAAGGAAATCTTGAGGCCCAAAATGCTATAAGGCCTCTATAGGCCTAGGGGTGGGTGGCCCCCTGGACCCTGCCTACTTACGTGGGAGTGGGACCCCCTGTGTGCATTGGGGGGAAGGTTATTGGCAATAGAATGTGAAGCATGAACCATACCCAACACTTCTTTTATGAACTTATTATGATTTATATATTGGACTTATGATGGTTATATCATTGTATTCTTGAGAGTCAAAAATATGATGTTCTATTTTACTCGAATATGGATGGAATGCTTCGGTATTTAAGTTATCTGATGTATCTTATCACTTGCTTTTCATTTATATGTCCTTATGGTTCTATTTTCATGTTTTATGACTTGCATGTTCATTCCTATAACATTTCGGTGTCAAACTCAGGGTTGACTTAGAACTCATACTTAGGGTTGTTTTCTTACAATTCTAATGTCACTAATTTGTTTAGAAGGCTAGAATAGGCTAATTTTTTCCAATTTTGAGCCCAAACTTGACTTTAAAAACCCCTTGAGATGGACCTTCGAGTTCACTTGAGTTGGCCTAGGAAAAATACTAGATCTTGCTTTTTCTCATGGGTGGGATTGCCCTCGAGAGCGAGATCTTGAACCTTGGTTCCCATATACTCTTTATTTTCCCCTTCCTTTCTTGGGCTCAATGCATGAACAAGATATTTGGATCTGGAACGGTCTTTTGGTGCGATGCTTTGGATTGTAAACTATAATCTTGCCTATTTTTAAGTGAGTATCCTTTTTATGGGTAAGTGGAATTATTTAGCTTGTCACTTTCAAGATCAATGCATATTTTTGAAATGGAGATAGTTTCTTGAGTTTTTAAGTCTTCACAACCAAATTAGCCATGCCAAAAGGATCATGCAGGAAGTATGAGGCTGCATAAAACAAATTTGAAGTGCCAAATTGAGACAAGCTTTAAAAAAGTTGTACTTGACTTCATTGTTGTCAAAGCGGTGTTTAAGCCACCTAATTTCGACCAATTTTTCGCCTAGGAGGCAAAGCGGTTTTTAAGCCACCTAATTTTTTTGCCGCTTTTTCGCCTAGGCGCTACCGCTTTGCTACCTTTTGCGCCTTATTGCCGCCTAGAAGTAACCGCTTTTTTTACATTTTGTAATTTGTGCATTTTATTTTTTCTTACTTTTTCTTAAATCATAATTTATTCCACAAAGCTGTATATAAATTTATATAGGTGAGCCATTTTGGAATTGAGACCCAATTTGCAAATGAACTCCGGGGCCCAAAGTGCTTGTCGGCAATAAAATGTGAAGCATGAGTCATACTCAACATCTATAATCAATGAATCATTAAATAAACAATGACTTGAAAATTGGAATAATTAGATCTATTAATTTATCATGTCGGCACTGTTTGGTAAAAAAAAAAGGAGAAAATGGATTCATCAATTCTGATTCCAATTTGAATATTATTCATGTATATTTAAAAAAAAGTCATGTTAAAATTAATTTGTAAAATAATTTCACTAAGCTATATGTGAATAATATTGTTGATGTGATTGTTGAATGTTTGTTTAGCTTATTATAAAAAGTATTTGTATTAAAAAGTAGTTGTATTAAAAATTTTGACCCCAACCGCTTTAGTCATGTTATTGCTGCCTAAGCACCGCTTTGTCACCTAATCGCCTAGACGGAGTCCTCAATCGCTTTGCCGCTTTGACAACTATACTTGACTTGCAGAATTTCATCTAATTATTTTATAAAAAGAAAATCTGTTCTTATTTCTTAATTCATTAATTGAAGATTGTGAAATACTGTTTCAACCTGTTAAATATGAAGGACATCAACATTTGCGTCAATCTACACAAATGGGTTTTAAAAATATTAGTTACTTGCCATTTGTTAATTTTCAGGCAACTTTTGATAGCCATGGCTAGACTGTTTAAATATACTAAGAGTTTCATTAAGTGTTTGACCTTTTCTGAATACAACTATGGGATTTTATATGCCTTGCTAATTAATTGTACCTGGGACAGGCAGAAAATGGTCTGGTAGAGGCTATTGCTATTCTTGTCTCTAAGATGCCACGCTTGCGTCCTGATTTGGAGACTGGAAATTTGGGAGAATGCTACAAAACCAAGCCTGAATTTATGAAGGTATCTGTCAAACAGATCTTCTCTTCTCCTCCATATTTTTCCATTTTCCTCTTTTTTGGTGGCTTATGGTCTTTATATTGTTTGCCCAGGCATGGGAAAAATGGCGAGGACAGATAACCAAACTTGACTGCAGTGGCTATTGGGTGGAGTGTGATCACCACCTGACCAAGGACGGATTAAAGAATATGCTACAAATCATGCTAGGAAATGTTAGTTCTCTAAATGCTGCAACTTGCCACTGGTTGGAGTTGTTCATATCCCACTTTCTCTATGTCAGGCCTTTCAGCATGGTCAGTTCCTATGATATTTACTGTTGTTTGGGGTTTTTCTTCCTCACCCAGACACACACTCATGCACATGGGTGCACACTCGGAGTTGTTTACTTTTGCCATATCATTTGTGCTTTTGTTTTCTTTTACAGGGTTTAGAGGGTATGTACAATTTATCTCTGAAGTGCATGCAGTCTAAACAAATGTCCAAAAAACATAGCTTAATGGGGCTTTTCCTTGGTATTCTTGGAGAGAATGCTGAGGTGAGGAATAGACTGTGCTCACTGTCTGTTTGCATCCACTTCTGTTTGCTTCTGATTTTTCTTTTTCCCAATGTTCTGCATGGTTCAGGTTGTTCTGGCTGAATGCTCAAGAGCTTTTGGTCCTTGGTGAGCTATTTAACCCTTTCTTACTTACTGAGTTTTTCGGCATCTTTTATTTGGTGTAGCAATGGATTCACATACTGAGCACTGTGTTACTGACTATTCTTTTATTTATTCATTTTAAAGTTAGATGTGACTTGCTGTTTGCATTTTGATAGGATGGTTGCACATTCCATTGAGTTGCTGACAGCTGGGAACAATCAAGCAGAAATCCTTCTACATGAAGAGCGTTATAACTTGGGAGGAATTAGTATGGAGGAGCTCTATCGCCTTGTCTATGCTCAAGTTCTATCTTCTCATGTGTTAACTTGGCAAGTGAGTAGTAATCACTTGTTAAGGATTGATTTCTGTTTCATATTTGGCTGTTTGCTCTGTTGGATGACGTCTAGGGTTGGGTGGTTATTACATGTCTATGAAATCCAACCGTTCTCAAACTATAAATCTACAAAACTGTAGAATTCTACCTTGTGTTGTTATGCATCTATTTAATATGACAGCCCTGCGTTATCAAAGAATGTGTAAATCTTGGTATACCATTTTATGCTGCAGCAAGACTTTCAAAGAGGATAACTTTCAATTAATAGAAGATTGTTGTGATCTTGTTTTTGAAGCTAGTGGTATTTTTTGGCTAGTTTGTCTACCTAGGCATTGCTTGAATTCTTCCAGCTTGAATGGATCTTGATACAGATCCAGTCTAAGTCCAACTCATTTCTTAGAGGATCTAATGGGGTTTGATTTGATTGAATCAAGTCAAAAACTGATATGTTATGGAGAGATATTAGTTCCTAATGGATGATGGATCACATTACTGAATCTGTTAATATTATATCAAATCATAGAGCAAGTGAAATATGTCATCTGGCAATGCTCTAAAAGACAGTGTTGTGAACTCAATCACCAATCACACTTCTATGCTGATTATTTAGTTCCTCATTTCTCTTGTTGCGGAGTCGTGGAGGACAGGGCAGCAACTCTTATCATTGGTAAGGCATGTTTTTATTTGTCATCTGGGCAGTTGCAAACTTGTCTCTAGATAGGCAACTTTTGGAAGTTAGTATATGTACTTTATCTTGGCAGGATTTTCTTCACAATGCCTTCTTGTTGGTATACTTATTTACTGTTGGAAAAAGGACATGAAGTGATGAAACAGGGACTTTTTTTGAAGGATTATGTAAATCTCCAGAAGTTTTATATAAGGATTCTTTTGTCTGAGTCGGGGGTGAGATATTGCTGATATATGCTTTTATCTGGTTTTGAGCATTCTGCAAATTTAGAGTTTTGTATCTGATTTCTGACAGATGTAGGATGAAATGTGAAGAAAGGAGTTCGCATCTTTGTTGATGTGAAAAGTGTCACAACCGCATATTTGACCTTTCCATGAATTATCCTAGAGATCTTTGGGGGTCCTAAGGTGTGATAAAGTGAAGACTTTTAAGGTTAATTTTATCTTGGTAGGGGCAATTGGGAATTTATTTAGTTTTTTTATTTTTATTTTTGTGTAGGCTTAGTGTCTTTCTCTATTAAGTTGCTTGTTTTTATTTTAGAAACCATAAAGCTTAGAGTTTCTATTTTAATATTGAGAGATTCAGTTTCATTTCTCAGCTATGTTAGTTTCTACATTGTTGTTACTTAGAGAGCAAACACTTTATATATATTTGTCATAGGTTCTAAGAGCCTCCCAACGGTTTGACTATTGGTCAACAAGTATGTTTGGCTTGAGTGCAATTGATTTGTCTTGTCCATGGTGTGATGAGAAGGGCTGAGGATCCTGGCCTGTGAAAAGCAAAATTCCTATTGCTGAAGGAGCCTGGCTGAGAGGGCCTAATCCATCTATCTTTAATTTCTTATACTTTCTTTTTCTGTTCTTTCCCATTCTAACCATACTTATGCTAGTGTGTTGCTGCTCCTAGTGTTAGAAGAAGACCTTTAAAGGCTGCTGTTGATCTCCTCCATTCATTAAGATCGCTGAGTTGATTGTTGCTGCTGCACGTTTCCTTTTAATAAGTGTTGCTCAAAAGTTTGGTGGCTGCTGTGATTTCTTATGCCCTCACCTTGAGCTTCCATTCACCATGCTGGATTTTGAGATCACCATTCGATTCTACCTCTTCTCCTCAATAAACCTTCTCCACTCAATTCATAGTTGTTTCATACATATCTTTCTATACATTTTCTCCATTACACAAGCTACATTTGAGCAGAAATTGGAATCTTTCTACAGGCAGTAGGTTTCTTATTCTCCAAGTTGCAAATTCTGATTTTGTTGCTATTTTTATGTGCTGCTGCAATATGTTATGGATCCTACAGTAGAGTGGTTCCTAGCTGAACTTTTTCTATATTATTTGTGGAGAGATTTCAGACATCTAGTGGAAGGCAGCTAAGCATCCACCCATGTTCAACTTACAGATTGAGGATTGATGACACTTATAGATTGCACATGTCTGATGTGATGGGTGAATTAATTACCAAGACCTCTAAAGTAATGTTGTTTGTTTGACTATAACATTTTGTCACCTTCTACCTTAATGAATCCTGCCTGCATTAATATTGATGATTCCAATTTATATAATGGCTCTTAACTCTGCATCCATTGATCATTTTAATTGGAATTCGGCATAATATTTCATTGGGATCAGTGGTAAGATCCCCAATCCCAGCTTGCTATATTTCCTATGAGCATCCATCAAAATAGAGCAACCATCAGAATTTTGAGTGAGATCTGTGGACGCTGGCAAATGTTTCTATTTCCCGGTGGATTCAAATCTGGCAAAAATGCAAAAATTTTGAGTGAGTTCTGTTGGAAATGGCAAAATATTTCTGTTTCCCTAGGGGTTTAAATTTCCTTTGAAAAAACTTTTAACTGAAATTGAGTGCAAGTCTGCTTGGGTCGTTGGAGGAATCTAATCCCTAATCCCTACTCTAGTAGGATGTTTGGCATTTCTTATGTTTTCACTCTCTAATAATAAAGTTATGGTTGTCATGTAGTCTAGGCCAGCCAAGGCAATGGAGGGGGCATGGACGCCTAGGTGTTGCTTAACAGTTAACAGCTAGCATTACTGCCCCTGGATCTACAACTTTTCTGGCATATGGTCATAATCTCTGTGGGTTGCTCTGGATATTCTGTTCTTCTCTTTCTGTAGGTTTCATACAGCTTCCAAAAATCAAAAGGGCATACTACTACCACATCCCCATGTCATGGTGGTTGTGTGTAGCCGCTCTTGAGAATGGTTTTGGCTTTTGTGCATTTCTATGTTTGTAATTTTCTTTTTAAAGTGTTGGTATGAGTGTATGACTATATTTTGCTCATAGCTGCCATGTGTCATGATAACCTTCCTCAGATGATATGCAGTGTTGACTGTTGCTTTTGGATTACCCGCCACTAATATCCTGGTTACACATAGAAACTGATCTATTAATTTGTCTTCAAATGTTCAGATTGCTCCGATTTATTTGGGGTCATGCAGAAAGCAGGGAATGGACTTGTTGGAGATTTTATTGTACAAGCAATCTGTGCAACATAGTCAGATACTACTTAAGGTTCCTCTTACTATAAATTGGTGTTTTGCTTTGATCTTTTGTTTTATTGTTACAAAAACTAACCTCTTGATATTTAGCTCTGTCTGATTTAATGCTTTCACCTGTGCTAAAATTTCTTTTGTGTAAATTAGAATCTAGAAATTTGCCGGCTATATGGGCTTGACTCCATTGGTTCACACATTATGAAGGTATTTCAGCTCTTGTAATTATTTGGTCATTTCCATTATAAAAATCTGAAAAAGTTTTGGGTATTTCACCTTTATATTGGTTAGATATCAATATTTGTTTTTGGGTTTCGGCAGTGGTGACTGGCTAGGCTAATGAAGAAATGAACTTTTCGAAGTTGAAGTAAGCAAGTATTCTCTTATTCACATGGCTTTTTCTTTATTGAACAGATGGCTGGGATGTACCACTGGAAGCATGGAAGGAAAGGGTGTGGGGTCTTCTGGCTACAACAAGCTGGGGATGAAATTCGGCTCAATAGAATTGCTCGACAATTATTTGATTTTGTTGGGAAGTCAATATCTGATGAAAGTTTCAAGGTACTACTTTTGTGCTTCACTCAATTAAATAGTCTCAGTGAATCCTTCATCGGCAAAATATCCATCTGGAGACTAGTTTACATTGAGTCTTCTTCCATGAATCAAGATCCTCGAGGACTGCAGAATGCCTCTCAACAGCATATGTGGATAAAGTTACAAAGATAGCTTAGCTTGGTTTTAGGATTTGATTTAAGTGATTTTTTTTCTTCCATGAATCAAGATCCTCGAGGACTGCAGAATGCCTCTCAACAGCATATGTGGATAAAGTTACAAAGATAGCTTTGCTTGGTTTTAGGATTTGATTTAAGTGATTTTTCTTTAATGACAGCGATGGGAAGGCTTGATTGAATTGTTGGGTTCTGAAACAAGAACTGCGGGTGGTCTTGAGTTTCTTCACAAGTAATTACCCTGCCATCTTTTTTAAGTTGTATGCACTGATTAAAAAAAGTCAAAAAATGCTTCCTTATTCTTTTGTTTGTCCTTTTCATTTCTCCGTGACATTTGTGATCTTGATTTTGGACAGATATAGAGATTTTAAAAAGTACCTTCACCATACTCAAGTTGGAAAGGTTACTGATGCTGCTCGCCAAGCTGTAGATTCCCTTATGCAGGTATTTTAATGGAAACCTTCCATCACTAATCAAGCAGACAGTGTAGGAATGACTGATTGTCAGGGGGAGGGTGTTTTTACCTTAAAAATTGCTCCTTTTTGCATTAAGTGTGCTAGGCAAAGTGATCACCTACTGTTTAGTTATTGTGACAGTCTCACAGACTCAAGCGTATTGGGATGGGGGTTCTTTCCTTGAGTGGATAGGGGTTGGGAGATGATAAATGAACCACCCAGAGGTTTGGTATTTCCCACCTGATGTGGCATACATTGGTTGTTTTTTCTGTTGGAAATGTCTCACTTACTAGAGTAATGTAATTAACAATAAGCTGAGCACTAAGGTGCAATCCAGGATGGTACAGGTTTAAATTAGACCAAACTGAGATGTGCCATGCCGAGCTGTCCAAGTTCATTTGTTTTCAAAATTACCAATTTTTGAAGCCAGTGCTTCTCAGCTTTTTGGTTTCTTTCCTGCTGTTCTCTGCGTTTTCACTGCTAAGTTCCTTGGAGCTTCTTTATCCTTCTGGATTTGCAGGTGACATCTATGACTTCCATTATGCATTCTGATGGTATTTTTAAACTCCAGATGCACTTGTGTTCTTTGTGAAAGATATCAATCCCTTCTGTTGATTCCCCTTTGTGGATTGATAAATTGGGTGTGTGGTACCAGATGGCAAAAATATTTCTGGATGTTTCTGCTTCTTCTGGCTGTGGTTATGCTATAGTTCATCACAATAGAGGGTTGTGACCATTAAGGATCCCTTCTGGTTGGGAGAAAACTGTTCCAGTTACTTGATTTTCTTTTCTTTTCCTCTTCTTCTTCTTCCTTATTTATTTATTTTTTTTTCATTATAATTTTTTTTAAAACAAGGCTGAGAAGTTGTATAGGTCCTGTTGTAGTTCCAACCTCAGTATTTGCTAGTCCTTCTTCCTTCTATATATACCTGTATGTCTGTATAGTTGAATTATCACAGAATAATATTATATAACTGATGTCTTCTACAACCTTTGATTTCTTTAATGGTATCAGAGCCATCTTGAGCCCACTCGTTCTTTTTCCCTATGTGAGCCTTCTTAAGTGTCTCAAACTTTGTGACCCTTAGGCCTACTCTGGATAATTTTCCCTTGTTGGAGATGCAGATCTCTTCTCTCATTGAAAGCCAGGATTTTGCTCTTTTAGCACTGGCAGATGCTCTGCTCCGGGTTGTGTGAACTGTGGTGTTAGGCCCTCAAGAGCATTGCACTAAAATTGCCCAAGTTTTATGGTAACTCTATTAGGATTTGGGCTTTATTAGAAATGAGGTAGTTCTCGTAATGGGGTTCAGCTTTATTTCAAGTGTCTATGGGCTTAAGTATCAATCGGGGTTTTGAGCTTTGGGAATTGAACATCTGTGTAGGGTTAAATCAATATAAACCTTAGGGATTGGAGCACATTTTGTTCATCAAAGAGTTGGTCCTAGCTAGTAGTTACTTTGAAAAGAGTTCTGGTAAATATAGAACCCCTAAATTAGCAAGTCCAGCTATTAGGAAGTCTGTATTATTGCATTACATTCTTTTTCTTTGAAACTATAATAACTTTCTGAATAAAGGATTTATGGAATATAAAGAAGTTGAGTTGGAACTTTTAGCCTTTGCAAGTTTCCCTAGGTTTTGTTTTGGTCAATATTCCTTCTTGGCAATTCTTAAGATCCCCCAGCTGCTATTATGTTCATTCTTTTCTCGTTTCATTCTTATTCAATGTTGCTTTTATACATGCTATTAGGGACTTCATTATTCTTGAAGGGTATAATGCCTTCATTTTATTCTCAAAATTGGGACATGGTCTGAATCTTCTGTTACCGTGTTCATCAATATCATTTTGTGTGGTTGGGATTTCTAGGTAAATGTTTACATTTGGTAGCAACTAACTCTAGATATCTAGGTTTCAAAGTTCCTGGGCTGAACTGCACGGAAATCATTGTTGGATAACTGTCTAACAGATTATGATTTTGATAGAACCCTCAATAATTCCCCATTGATCTCTTACAGAAGGCTATGAACTCAACACAATATTTTCAGCAGAATGATATCAGTAATGTCGTTTCATTGGCCTTCTGTTGGAGCTGTGATACAGACTGTTATACTCTGATAACCTTCGAATAAGATACTAATAGCTCGATGCTGCGCCGTGGCTGCTTCTCCCGGGTTTCCTTCCTCGCCTTGCTTGTGTCTTTTTCTCCCTTCTCTCGCCTCCCTCTCCGTCTACCCTCCATTCTAAAAAACTCCTATGCATAACAAACTCTTACACAATCAGCCACTCATCATTTGCCACCTGGATTATTCTTTCTGCTCCTCTGTTTTCAGCAGGTTAGTGGTTGCTGTCCAATTGGATGCTGCCACCTGTCTTCTCTTCATTTGGATCCCCTGCAGCAGCTGTAGGTGGCATTGCGTACTCCCTCTTATTCCTTCGCTTGTACACCTTGGTAATTAGGGGCCTATCAGATTTACTAGGGTATGAGAAAATAGAGCAGGCTCGATGTGCTCTGGATTGTTAGAAACAGAAAGAACCCTACTTGGTATTTTGCCAGAATATACAAATAATCTGAAAGAAACTAAACCCTTTATACATAGTGCCGGCCGGAATATACAGAAATCATTGAGAAACTAAACCCTAAATGATATTATACTAACATAGTTCAAAACATAAAGCAGAAAAGACCAGAGCACCGTTCACGTTAACAATGTCATTGCCCTATCTAAACGAGTTACTAGGCCTGATGTAACTTGGGGTGGACCCCCAAAAATTGGGCCCAAAAATCTAGACCCAAGAAGCTGCCAAACTACCCCCAGGGGTATTAATCCCCATAATCCCAGAGCCAGGGACTTACTTTTATTTTTTTTTTAATTTTGGTCAATCAATTGTGAGATATTTAAGAGTTTTAGATGAAGTCAGTCAGTTGGTTGGTTATGATAAGGTTGTTGGTTGGGATAAGGGTCCTAATTTTAAGGGGCTTTATCTCTTAGAGTTAGTTTTATTCTGAAATTAGTAATTGAGTCCTTATTTAGTAGTATTTGTTAACTTAAAGTCCAAGTTATGAGGTAGTTGGATCCCTAGTAGTTAGGGAATCCTTAGTTGAGTCAAATTGGGTTTTGAAGACTATAAATAGCCTAGTCAATAATTGTAATTTTTAGATTGATTTGAGAATAAAGTTATGATTTGAAGAATGGACTTGAGAGAAGTCATGGGATCCCGATCCTGAGATGGGTGACCTGTGGCTGGGTTTGTGATAGTTTTCTGCAATTTAAGCTTTCTTCATCTTCTCCTTCAAGCATTCAAGCATTCAAGCACAGTCCAGCAAGCTGTTACAGTTTACAAGTAGGTATAGAAGTGTTTCTACCCCTTATCCACCTTCCCTAAGTCATTGCACCCCTGCCCCAGCCCCCTGCGCATTATGGTAGCACCATTCCCTACCTTGCAAGCCCTAGTAATCCCTCCTTTTGCTATTTCAGACCTGTAGGAACCCGTCCCAGCCCATTCGGTTCTCAGTTTTGGCAGTAAATAGGGAACTAGAACATAAATCAGAAGTTCCTGCACTTAGTTGAAAGGCTCCAGATCCTGAAACCCCTAAATTCTACCACCATTCAGGCTCTAATTAGTGCTGGTTCCTACCTAAGAAGACCCTGGAAATCTAACCTAGACCCTTGGTTACATTATTGGTGTTAGAGCTACATGGACCAGCAGTAGTCAGAACTATGGGTGATTCAATGTATTGCTGCAAGGAAGAAACTAAATTCGAAGACCCCTATGGCAGCCCCTCAATCAATGCCATCTTAAAGCTCATTTTGGCAAAGCAAGATGAAGAAGATTGGAGGAGGAGTCGCCCCTTCGACACTGAAGTCCAATCATTTGAGCACAAAGCTTTGGCACTAGCTTCAATGTGGTGTTTGAAGAATTTGTAAAGAGGGCTGATTTTAAATTGAGAGGCACCCCCAAATCCATACAGTCTCCCTTGTAAACAGTGAAGAATTAGAAGCCACTCATAGGTTAATGTAGATACCGAATTTGATTGATCAAAACAGTACCCAAATAGGACATTTTCACAGGGAGTCAATTGCAAATTTGATGGACTTAAGGTGAAATAGAGTTTAGATGGGAAAGAGGGCTGAAACTAGAATGGTATTATAACGGGTTGAATAGATCTTCAAATAGGGGCAAAACTATAATGGAGAAAGTGACAATAACAATGTAACATGTAACACCCGGGCTTCACAACGCAATGTGGATCGATTGGATCGAACACCAACCTACCTTGATCAAACACAAGAGTTCTCCAAAGAGGAGGAATGCTAGCAAGCAATTTGATTTCAATTCATAATTTGTGTCTTCACCTCTTACATAAGTCTCTTTATATAGCATTTTAAAGAGACATAAATACTAATGGTAACATCCAACCACTAGCTAACACCACCTACCTATTAATAACTCAACTACTACCTACCTCTTTGACAAAGGAAAACTCCTTTGACAATGAGTTCTTTTATTTTCAAACCACAGCCCCTTTTATTGACTTTTTTAATCTAGACTTGGGCTTAGGTCTAGACTATAAAGTTCAACATATGTGGGCTAACTTTAACCCCCTACAATAGTTCTAGCCCATGCAAGCCATGGGCAGTTTTGGATCATATCCTTAGGCTTTGATGGGTTTGACCATTGGGCTTTTCTCTTCCTTGTATTTGCTGCCAATTCTGCATCAACTCTCCCCGGCTTGAAAACATTTGTCTCAGACAAATGGATGAATGATATGTAACGCTCATACCAATCGGGATCGAGTTTCTCGAGATTGTTAGCATGAATCCAAGTACTATCATGTCGTGGACGATTCTTCCATTTTACGAGGAAAACATGGTATCCAGTGCCACGACGAGTGGTTTTGTAAGAGTCATCCAAAATCTCTTTAATGATGTCAGTGATTGGTGGTTTGAGTTGGGGCAGCCTCAACATTTGTTCAGTGTCTCCATCATCTGAGTGGTGTCGCCATGAGCCGTCTTTCTTTGGAGTGAGTAATGATGGTACAACACATAGACTTAAGCTCTCTTGAATGAATCCTTTATGCAGCGACTCATCCACATCGTTTGAAGTCATTGTGCTCCGCTGGTGAGGTGATAGGTGGTGGGTTTGGTAACACCGAACCCGATACAAATTAGTGGCATGTAGAATATCGATCATAAGAGGTAGCTCAATAGGCAACTCGTCAAGAACCACCTCAGGAAAATTAGAAAGTAACTCTTGGATAAGTAGAGGGAATGTCACCTTAGGCTGAGGGGTTACTTCTCTCGTAACAAGAACACCTGATACCAAATCAATGGCATGCATAATATCGTGCACAAGAGGTAGCTCATTAGGCAACTGATCAGGAACCACCTTAAGACAATCAGAAGGTGATTGTTTGATAAGTGGAGGGAATGTCACCTTAGGTTAAGGGGTAACTTCTCTCGTAATAGAAGCCAATACCAGCCCTATGTTATGGCTAGTGTGAATGAACTCCTGGTGTTCAAGCTTTACCTTTTGAGAATCACCAACATGCTCATTGAATTTAGGTAACTCTTTGATGGGTAGAGGGTGTGGAGCATGAGTAGAGGCAACAACTCTAGCCTCCATTGCTGAGCACCTCTCTTCCTCGTGCTTGTGACTTGCAGTGAGTTGGTTGCTCAATTGTTGCAATATCCCTATCATTTGTGCCATAAGGTCATTATCCAATCCAGAAGTTTTACTCCTTGTCATGGCTCTGATACCAAATAATGTAGTATTGTATTTGATTGATCAAAACAGTAGCCAAATAAGACCTTTCATAGGGAATCAGTTTCATATTTGATGGACTTAAGGTGAAACAGAGTTTAGATGAGAAAGAGGGCTGAAACTAGAATGGTATTATAACGGGCTGAATAGATCTTCAAATAGGAGCAGAACTATAATGAAGAAAGTGACAATAACTGATGAGCACATTTATGTGTGAAATCTTAGGGCATAAAGCATGCATTTTATACACTTAGAGTGGAGTTACCTTGGGTTTTATGTTGTTTTTGCAGATTTTAAGACTTTTCAAGATTTAAGCAAATATTTGGAGTTTTGGGCTTGAATCATGCTATTTTACACGTCAAGAAGTTCATCCAAATTCTCAAATGCGAAAATGGGTCCGATCTGAAGCATGATGGGCTAGAGATGTGTGATTATGGGCCAACTCTGAAATATTGAAGAGATAAAGAATGCAAATCTGATCTACGGTCAGATTTTAAATCATATCTACAGAGATATTATTGCGAGAGTCCAAATGGAAAAGAGTCCTTGCATACCTCAATATCTTATTTCCTATCTTGGATTTAATTAAAGAAAGAAAAAGAGGAAAAAGAATTATATTCAAAAAGAAAAAGAGGAAAAATCCCGTTTTTGAATGCCTCTATCCAGTTTCGATCAGACCCTTCATCGAACGGTCATCCGATGTCTGATCGTGCTGATTTTTGGAGGAGAGCTTCACGACTACTTAAACCTCAAATCCAACGGTGGAATTATGCATCCGATCTCTCTAAGTCCGCGCGATTACTACGTCAAAACCCTAATTGGTGAGTCGATAGAAACCACGAGTTTTATTCAAATTCAGCCGTGCTTCATATCTCATGTAAACTCTATAAAAGGAGATCATATTCCATCAAAGGAGAACATGTTCTAGAGCTTAGTAGAGGCATTCTTTCTTCTCTCTTTAGTTAATTAAGGTTTTCTCTAGTTTTCTTTGCTTGCATTAGTGAGATTTAAATTTCTAGATTCAATGTTTAAGTTTAATCTTTTTATGTAATGCAATTCAAGTTCAAGCTTCAAGTTCAAGTTTCAATTTTTTTAGATTCGTTTTTCTCTCGGGTCTAGCAATTGCGATTTAGATCATTCTAGATCTAGATCCGGTTGTTAGGGTTGGTTGAGATTCGAATCGTTTGTTCAATTCGCTAAGTAACTTTCTTTATTAATCTTCTCTCCTCCCTCCATTCCCGCTTCTATCTACCCCTCCATATTCTTAATTTAGGATTTACTTTCAGCATTATTTATTGTTCTCCCTTCCCCTGGATCCTTGATCAGAGATGCCTACAGTCGTGCCTCTCTTTGGTTAAGGCTTCCTTTTCCTTTAATTACTTTGTTTATTGCTTTGTTATTTACTTTCTGCCTATTCATTAATCATCTCGGACCACATAACCGGAGCAAGCCTACGATCGTGCCTCCTCGTTCGTGACGGGTGGTGTTGCATCTGCATTTTAGCTATTTCCTTTTCCTTGTATTGCTTTGTTTATTTCTTTGTTTATTGCTTTGTTATTGTTCGCATTTTTTTTTTTCTTGTCTTTTATTTATGCATTGATTGTGTTTAATTTATTTTTCGTTTCAATTCGATTGCATTAGACGTATATATTAGGATCGTTTAGTTTAGTTAATTAGTTAACAAAAAAATTGAATCATTCCACTCTCGCATTACTATTAAGAAGTTCAATTCTAAGTGGCATATCTCCTTGAGATCGACCCGTTAGCTACACGATACCGTGCGCTTGCGGTTACTTTTAAATTTCACAGACAATAACAATGTAACATGTAACACCCGGGTTTCACACCGCAAGGTGGATTGATTGGATCGAACACCAACCTACCTTGATCAAACACAAGGGTTCTCCAAAGAGGAGGAATGCTAGCAAGCAATTTGATTTCAATTCATAAGTTGTGTCTTCACCACTTACATAAGTCTTAACATTCTAAAGAGACATAAACATTAATGGTAACATCCAACCACTAGTTAACACAACCTACTACAAACATTAATGGAAACATCCAACTACTACCCAATACTACTAGTCAAAACAATAATGGAAACATCCAACTACTACCCAACACCACTAGTCAAATCAATAATGGAAACATCCACCTACTACACCCCACCACTAACGAACACCACCTACTAGCTCCTTTTGTTGACTTTTCAAAGCTAGACTTGGGCTTAGTTCAAAATAGTGGGCTGATATTCTCCCACTAAAGTAATCCATGCCCATGAAACCATGGGCTCATTTTATCCCACTACAATAGTCCTAGCCCATGCAAGCCATGGGCTGTTTTGGATCATATCCTTAGGCTTTGATGGGCTTGACCATTGGGCTTTTCTCTTCCTTGTATATGCTGCCAATTCTGCATCATAGGTGCCTAGTTACCATCAGTCTCCATTCTTACTTAGAGGAGATATGGTGTGTAGTACCCATGGGATTGTCTGACTTTATTTTAGGGGGACCCTAGTTGTACGATAAGAATGTAACTATCATGGGGAGAGAAAACAAGTGTAAGTTCATGGAAAAAGGCTTGAGAATTGTACTCTTACCCTTGGACCTACTAGTAGAGATCAGGAAGAAGCAAACCCTCAAAGCAGCTCATAAGGACTCCAATACCCAAACACAACACTTGGTGGATCCCGAGTTGGAAGGATCCAGTCAAAAGTAGGGGTGCAAGTTTGGCCCTAGAGGCCTTGACCCGCCCCTGAGCCCGAATATGGGTTGGGCTAAAGATTTTGGCCCTAAGGGCGGGTTAGGCTCAAAATATTTTGGCCTTGAACTAGGGCCAAGGGCGGGCCTGAGGATTACTCTTTGGCCCGCTCAGCCAGTCCTAACCCGTCCTTGATTTTTGGCCCTGACTTAGACCTAGATTTTGGTCCTGATCCCTCCCCGCCCCCGATCCCCCGTTTGAGTCTGGATCCTCCACCCACATGGAGAGGAATTAATTCCAATCCACATGTGTGGATGCTTGACACATGTCAAATTTTATAAATATGATCCTTAGGAATCACTTCTTTCATTTACCATTAGAAGGTGTTGACCAAAAATCTTGATTAATTGGTGTTTTGTGATTGGAGATAGTCCATCTTCTTATCATTCTTTTGGTGGTAAATCATCCTCCATCTATCCATCATTCATGTCAAAGTCCTTGTGTATTCTTTTTTGGTCATCTAACTGTTTGAGATTCTATGTGCCTGTTGAACAAAGAAATATCATGCATTTGTTTTCTGTTGAAACATAATGGAGGCATGTCAAGGGCCATATGCATCAGTAGGAGGACCATTGTTGTTGGGATTTTTGGGTGAGGTGACTGATGTTGTAACTCTCAAAATCCTTAAGGGGGGGGGGGGGGGGGGGGGGGGGTTATGTTAGGTATAATTTTTAATATATGTGGTTGGGGGGTGGGGGGGGGGGTTTTGTGTGTTTTGGTGGGGGGGGGGTGGTTTGTTTTTGTGTTTTTTGTTTCCCCCCCCCTTATTTGTTTGTGGGAAGGGGGGGGGTTTGGGTTTTGAGTAGGGATTTTTCCACCCAACGGGGGTAAATCCCCGATTCATGAACCCAAACGCCCAAAACTATTGGTTATGCATTTCAGATGGGTAGTTACAAGTTTGTGGTTTCCTATTTTTCATTTGAAGGTAAGGACTATAGTAAGGATGCAATAAAACTTTTCTTCATTTTAATGGTAACACCAACACTTCTTGGTGATCTTTTAATTTATTGTTGATTGAAAATTTAGCACTTTGTGTAGGGTTTTCAATTTCCATCTCCAAAGCGATGGGAGAATTTTAAAGCTCAATATTGAATTATGGAGTGTGAATTTATTTATGTTTAAAGCAACAATATGAATTTATTGAGTATTTTATCATTTTTTAGGAGCTTGAGTCATCTTATATTTCTATGAATTTTATTTTTAGTTTACTTGTGATACTTTTATGTATTTTATTTTTGATATTTTATGACCAATGATAGGGTCAATCAGGTCCAAGGCCAATTAGGGCCAGGGTTAGGACGGGTCAATCAGGGGTAGGGACAGGGCCAATCCCATCCCAACCCGGACCAATTAGAGCAGGAATGGGCTTGGCCTGGCCCTGTTGGGCTTCTAAACTAAATCAATTTATTTGCTTTATGATGATTCAGATGTAGGATAAAACTGAGTAAGTTTATAGAAAATCCCAGATTCCCATCACTGGATGAGATTCTCCTGGTTTGATGAGTCTAGTTATTTCAAGAAAGAGGACCAGTGATCAAATCATCTCCAGTTTGAGTTGTTTGTATATGTTGGGAGTTTTTTCTGTGTTTGACGTTTTACAGTTGAGAGATTTGATTGATGAGAAGATTTGATGGTTTTTTAATTTTTCTCTGCAGCTTATGAAAAACCCTTCCACTCCACAGCGTTTCTTGCTGCCTCTTATGCATGATTCGGTGAGTGATGAGAATAATGCTTATATAAACATCTGATAAATCTAGGCATGTGATTGTTTGTATACATATACATTACATAAATACATGCATACACACACTACTGGTTTTCAAGCTCCATATCATTGGCCAATTGCGTTGAAGGTTCTCTAGTTGAAATGCCTAATTTCTTAAATTTTTTTGATAAAAGAAAAAACCTCATAGATTAGGACTGAGCGCAGTTACAAAGACTAAATATTGTTCTATTACAGTTATCCCCTTGAGTAGCCGCTATATTAGCATAATTTCAAAATACATATGAAGCACCGGATTTGGGAAAATATCATATTTTACCAATTTTGTTAGTTTAGCCAGCTCCATTAGCATGGCTAGTTCCCCAAGCGGCCATGTTAGCTTTGAGGGCCTTGGAAGAAATTGCCAAGTGGGTGGTCCTTTCTCTGCCACATGGTGGATAATGTGGCTGATCAAGAGCATCCGCAGGGAACCTCCTAGTCTTTAGGCCATGTCTTGTTTCTTCCACTGACTTTAACTGTAGACTTCACCTGTATTGACCTTCCATGTCTTCTCATCAGTCATTGTGAAAATTAACTTAAAGTTGTGAGTGTACTGTTTTTTGCAGTTGAAGTTGATTAGTTGGCCAAAGTTTCCTTTGCTGAATGTTACCCAGACTAATATTTTGTTGAACAAACTGCAAGAGTTATCCTTCGCAAGGTTGCAGCCGGACTTCTCTGAAGTAGACTTGCCTCCTCATGCCCTCAACTCTGTCAGACTGGCGCTGGCTACAAATCTTGGCCGTGCAGTTTTGGAGGAGTGATGATATCCTGACTTGGTATATAGAAATTGAGACAGGTTCCCAATTGTATGTATATATTGATGGTATATCTCTGTTGCTTCCAAACTTTCACCTGTCCCATCGGCATTTGGAAAATTATTCATATTTTTGGCATTAATTTTCAGGGCTGTTTAAAATGATGCTGATCGAAATGCTACTCAGTCAGGTGAGTGGAACCAGTTAACTAGGGATCATAAATAGTTATGATAAAAATCCTCGGTTCTTTTTTGTTTCCCGTATATCCCTTCAGAGTTGAGTTTTTCTTGGTTTGATCCCCCAAGGTTTGTACCCTGTGAACATGTCCTTAATGAAGAGATTGATAATCAACTGATGATGGATCTGTAATTTGGTTACTGTTAATATTAATTCTTCTGTTTGCCATGGTGATTTAGACGTACATCTCCTTCGGTTGTGAGTTATCTTTCAGTTTCGAGTTTGGTTAATTCCTAACGTTGTATTTGTAATGCAATAATGCATCATCTCAAGAGAAGCTCAACGGTGTCTTTTTGTATTCCTGGAATAGATTAGGATCAGAACGCGATAAGAAATGAAGAGAACAGAAGGAATCCTTTCCAAGATTGATGCCAAAGGAGAGTAGCTGAGCTTACAACATTTGAAAAACCACGTTGCTATAAATGTACAATAGAAATCATCCAGTTATGGTTTATTATAATTTTTTTTTTTTGGGCGGGGGGGGGGTGGAGTTCATGTGGTTTGATGACGAAGATGACTTAAAAAAGGCTTACCAAGACAACTCAAAAAGACCAAAAGAGGGGAAAAAAAAAGAGATTCCAAAAGAAAGCGTCACAACGCTCTTCTTTCTCTGAATTATTGTTTAATCCATTGGATCAAATTGACTTTGCATGCTCTGACATTGGCTTTGATTGTTCGTTGTAAAATTGACTTGGTGCAGTTGATATTAGCTTTTGTTGGCAGCATTCAAGATATTTAGCTACATCCTTAAAAGATACATAGAGACAATTAGGCCCCATATCAATTACTGTTGTGGCTGAAATCAAAAGAAGAGTCCATCAGTAGATCCTCCCCTTGAAATGTCTGGGGCACTGAATAGTTGGGCAAATGCGTGGCAACCCAAACTTTGCATACCCATTAGAAAATCTTGGTTTTTTTGCCTTTGAGTTCCATGGTTTAAACCGGATTTGTATTGGCAGAGTTGGCCAATGCTGATTTTGGTGCACGTAAGGCTGACTTGGGCAAATTTTATTTTATCTAAGGAATAATAAAAAAAAGGCACATCTAAGGGTTTAATTTTCTATGTTTTGTCAAATCTAATGCACATCTAAGGGTTTAAGGCACATCTAATGCTGTTAACTGATGTTTTACCGTCTTGTATAACCAAAGAAAAAGCAAATGCCATTCAAAGACGAGGCAAACAATTGCAATGTAGAGTTACCGGCACGTAGCCGTATCGGTTCCTTCGATTCAGATTCATATCTGATTATCCTTCAGAGTTTGTCACGGAAAAATTTGCCGCCAAAACTGGACGGCACAAACCTCGATGATCCGATCCTGGTATCTCAACGTAAGGGTATCTTGGGGATTTCGTTCGTCCGCGCGACTTTGCGACTTCCTACCAATTCCAAAATGGTCTTCTTTTTTAACATCTCCGGACCTCAGACAAACCCTTCACTGGGTTCATTTCTTTGCAACCTGATCAATTTGCTTCATTTTTCTCCGTTAATGGAGGTCTCGGAGAATGGCAAAGGTTCGAGCCTTAGACATGCCTTTGGCAATGTTCTCTCCGTCTTCATCCTCCTCCTGATTGGAGTTCTCGCATTCTCGATCCGTCTTTTCTCCGTAAGATTTCTTCTGTTTTTCTTCCCAACTTTCTCCTAAGCATCACTGATTTTGTAGATCTGGAATTTGATTATTCAGAAATCTAAAATTCCTTTTCGACATTCTTCTCATGAATTGTCGTATCATTTAGCGCACTATCTGACTGCATTGCTTTGTTGATTGATGTACAGGTTATCAAGTACGAAAGTGTTATTCACGAGTTTGATCCCTACTTCAATTACAGAGTTACTCAGGTCTGCAGTTCGGTTTCTAATAATATGAGCTCTTAGTTAATCTTCTTTTTAAATATTTTTTTTTTGGCTTAACTACGATACGAATTGGTCCTAACATGTTATGAATATGACAAATTGCTTGAAAAATCTCCTTTGAATTATTATGTTTCTAATTTGACGTTGTCTGTCTATATGCTAAAATTCGGAGAGTGAATTTCAGAGACCTAAAATTCATTAACCAGCCCCAAGTAAACACTGATAGAATTCTCTCATGCAGTAACTCAAGACACAGAATAAATTGTTTCCAACCAAATCAACGCGTGCATAAGATCCGTTGAGTTAATATGGACTATTATGGAAGTAGCACCATTTGTAGCTTGTTTCATTATCTTCATCCAAGGCATGGTTTATGGATGTATGTCCACTTTTCGAGAGAAACATGTGATACATGCAGGTTTGTGAAACTCTATCTTCAAGGTTATATGGGCCAGGGATAAAAATCATTTAAATTTAGAATTTCTGAACTACTATTCGGAAATTGAAAAACTCAGGAGGAAGAGAAATTGATCAAAATTATGAAGATTGAAAATAATGTGCATAGTTAGGGAAGAGATGCAATAAACTGTGTAGAATCTATATTCAAAAGGGATGGAACTTTGCAGGATGTAAAAGAGTTCTAAAGCTATTGTGTGTGGTAGAATCCAATGTTTTCTTATTAAGTTAAACGAAGAACTGCTATGGTTTTAAACAGGCTCTCCCCCTCCCAACGACACACACACGCATATAGACTACAGAGTCTCCCCTGGAGCCAAAAAAGGCAAAGAAGAATAAAAATATGGTCGTCATTTGACGTATCTGTCAGTTGGAAAGTTAGTGCTTTTAAATTGACAAAATTGGCAAATTGTTGACCAGCACAGAGTGAATATGTCAAGAAGTTTTAGCCCAAGTTTCTCTTGAATATTTTCAAGCATCTGATGTGGTGTGAACTCAAGGAAATAACTGGTTTGGGTTTAATCAGAGAGTGACCTTAACTCTTTAGTGATAATCACTAGTAGTAAAGAGTCAGATTAAGAACTGAGGAATTTCACACAAACAGTTGGGTCTTGACTCCCTAGGGATAATCACTGAAGTACAACATTCAAGATTTAAAGAACTGAGGAATTTCAATGGAGCAATTGGGTCTTGTCAAACCAGAGGCATTGCAGGGAGATACTTCATTCAAGAGCTTTGAAGAAGCCTGGAAATCAATGGAGCAATTGGTAAGCTCAAACCAGAGGTTGCAGGGAGATTTTTTTTGAAGAGTTGGAAGAAGCCTGATAGTAGCAGCAACAATGGATAACAAAAAAGCAAAAAAGCAAAAAGCAAGGAATGGCTACACCATTTATAGCTATAGTAATTCTATTGAAGTCAAAGATCTCTTCATGACTCATTCTTAAACTTAGTTTATTTCCTTTTGATTACTAAATGAAATTTACATTCTGCTGAAGAATAGAGTTTCTGATTGGGTCATCCAAGTGCCTTTTTTTTTTTTTTTGGGCTTATTTATTTATTATTTATTTTATAGTTTATTTGTTCTGATAAACATAATGAGGATTAAGGCTTCAGTTTAGCAGTGGATTGTGCTTTTGTAGTTATTTAGATCATAGTTGTCGTATCTGGTCTAAGTTCTGGAAACTCTGAGATAATTGAGCTTTCTCTTACAGTTATTTTGGAGCATTCATCTGATTATGCACTTCTTTCTAAGATACTGTGCATGATTCAATTGGTCTATTGCTTTTATTCTATTTCTTGATCATATATTAGCTGAATTGCCATTTATTTATTTCAGTATCTTACAAAGAAGGGAATATATGAATTCTGGAATTGGTTTGATGATCGGACCTGGTAATTGCTATAAAAACTTCTATTATTCTAGCTTATATTTTGTTGTTAAAAGTACAAAATTTGTTGAAAGACATTTCTCATCTTATTTGTTACAAGGTATCCTCTGGGTCGTGTGATTGGTGGGACTGTTTATCCGGGATTGACTTTGACAGCAGGTTCCATATGGTGGTAAGTTTCTTTTTTATTTGTATGATTACTGTTCTTTAGGAGTGTAATGTTGGTGTTCACTTTGTCTCTGCTAACATTCTCTTTTAGTGCTGAGTTCTATTATGTCTTAAAATTTTGAATTATGATTTCTCAGTTGATCTTCAGCGCTCATAGTGTTATATTCTCCTTTTCTTTTTTACCTTATATTTGAGTGTCTGCTTTCTCATTGCAGGTTGCTGAATTCTCTGAACATTCCTCTGTCTGTGGAGACTGTCTGTGTGTTCACTGCTCCCATATTTTCAGCCAATGCTTCTTGGGCAGCATACCTTTTGACCAAGGTTTTGCCTTCTACTGGCATGATTCTTATTTTGGACTATGATCATTGACCACATTAATTATCAATATATTTATTCTTGTTACAGGAAGTTAAGGGTACTGGTGCAGGATTAACAGCCGCAGCTCTTCTGGCTATGGTAATCCTACATGTTAATTTCTGAATGGGGTTCTTGTTGATAATTCTTAGATGTTGCTGGGATTGATAAAATCTACAATTCTGCACACTCCCCTTCCCAAGTCTATTTGCTGAATGTAGAAGACTTTCTCCTTGGATTGTAGGTTGTGAAACCATATTACAGTAGATTACCATATTTAACATTTTGATTACTGCTATAGTGATTTTTGTTTTTTACATTTAGATTACTTTTTATATCAACTTTTGCACAATGGAAAAATACTCGTTGGTTGAAATGGAGCCACTAAGCTAGCCTAGCTGGTCTTCAATATCATTAAATGGCTGATATTTCCAGATTCTCTTTTTTTTTTTTTTTTTCCTTTTTGGTGGGGGGGGGGGGGGGGGGGGGGATATATAGGCCCTAAGGAGAAATGAACTCATGACCTCTTAATTGGAGGTGCATGTCCTTGCCAATTGGGTAATCCTTCATTTTTTATTTTTTTCCTGTTTGTTTTTGGTGAATGGTTTAAGATATCTTGGAAGATAAAGGAGATTATATGCATTAATAGATACAATGCTAGAATAGTCAAATCTAATGAGCAATCATCGGGGAAAAAAGAGGATTTCCCCTTGGAATTTGTTATTCTTATATATTCATCCTTCAAGAACTATGCTTTGCATTATCTTATTGCGTTGGGCATATTGTTTTCATTACTCAACTTTCTTCCTTTAAAAAAAAAATGGTAGCTAGGGATTCTTCCGATTCTGCATGCTTAAGGCCCAAAATTCACACTTCATGTTTTTTATGAGGCTGAGTTTGAAACTAATTAAAATAATTCTAAATTCCTCCTGTTGTAAAATTTGAGATTTTTCTTGTCGGTCGACTTCTAGGACCCCAGTTAGTGTTTCCATGTGTACGTTGAAGGTGTTGAATGTGGTGCATATACTGCTGAATCATCCATTCGGTCTCCAACATTTTTTCTTTCTGGGATTGATTCACTCTTGTTTACTTATGTTGTTCAGTCATCCTTTCCATCTAAAGCATCTTTCCTTGCTGGGATTGATCACTCCCGTTCAGCTTGTCATGTTCTGCCATGGGCACATGGCAGAACAAGAAGTATATGTCTTTCACTTTAGCTTTACTTGAGGTTGAGGGTTGAGCAGGAGAGTTGTTGGGTCCCCTATGAGATAAGATAGGGATTCTAAGTATGATATCATTCTCTAATTACATCCATTGTGATGGAATTATAAATCGGTAATTGGGTTGCTCAAGTTTTTTTTTGCTTCTCATTTTTAGAATGGAAAATAACATTCTCTCTGGCTTGAGATCAGTAGTCTTTCTTTTTTCCCTTTTCTAATTTTCAAACTAAATTTACTTTTTCTTTTTTCTTTTGTAAGTGTATTATTAAATCTTTATCTGCATCTATTTATCCTTTTTTTGGGTGGGTGGGTGGGGGGGGTAGGGAAATGCATGGTTCATTCTTTGTCTGTGCCGAAAGTTCGATTGGACTTCATACGAACTAACTATTCTTCATTATGTGTCCTTTGTAGGTGCCATCCTATATATCTCGATCTGTGGCTGGCAGCTATGACAATGAAGCTGTTGCTATATTCGCTTTGATCTTTACTTTCTATCTTTATGTGAAGGTTGGACTTTACTAGAAATTTAATGCTTTTTTTCTCTTTGTGTTCACCTTTTATTAGTAATAGACGGTTGACTCATGGAAATATGGAATGGTTGCAGTTGTAACTAGAAAATTTGCAATGATCTGTTTATATATGGCCTTTTTGAATCTGGATTTCTATTTGGCATGAGATTTCGTTATTCCTTTGTTGTAACTATGGCCTGATGGTAACTTTGAATTATTTGCAGACATTGAACACGGGTTCTCTCTTCTATGCAACTTTAAATGCTCTATCTTATTTCTACATGGTAAGTGTTGCATTATGAAGTTAATAGTGTTTTTCCCCCTTATGTATTTATGTTTCCTGGTGGATGGTTCAGGTTTGCTCGTGGGGTGGTTATACCTTTATTATCAATCTTATTCCAATGCATGTGCTTCTGTGCATTGTAACTGGCCGCTACTCTGCTAGGCTGTACATTGCCTATGCTCCTCTTGTAAGTATCTTTTGCATTCGAGAAATTTGGAATTATAATGACAAATAAATGGTGCATGTTTTTGGCAAGCAGTATATGATATGTACGGGGTGGGGAGGTTGAGGAGTCACAATATGACATGTATCTACGATTCTACATTGTATTTTGGATACAGATGAAGACATAGCTTTGATGTTGGTATAAATGACCCACTTCAATAAATCTAAGACTTACTAATGTGACAACTGGTCCCAACTAACTGGGGTCTAGTATTGTGGCAAGTGGTCTATTCTTGGAATTTTTTTAAAGCTTTTAATTGAAACTTTCTGTTCATCCTGTCATTGAAATATAATTTCGTCAACGCAGATTGTCCTAGGGACATTGTTGGCTGCATTGGTGCCTGTTGTTGGTTTTAATGCTGTCATGACATCAGAACATTTTGCATCATTTCTGGTGAGTTATTTGATGTTGATGAATGATTGGAGATTTTATGTGGTGCTCTCCCTTTTTTCTGCATTTTTTTTCCTATACAATTCGATACATGATCTTTGGTGCAAGATTTTCTTTTTGAAATGGTATCGATTTCAATAATGCTTGGAGTTCATGGGACATTCTAAAGCCACTGTTAGAGTATGAAGCCTTCCAAGTTTTACATTGAGACTTGGAGAAAAGAATGAGACTATTGATGTATGAATGGAAGATTATTCATGCAGGATCAGTTTGTCAATACGGAAGACCTCTTCCCATTTGGTCATGAGAGGGTCAACCATGTTACCTGCAGTTACTTATTCACTTAGCAAATTTGTCTGGGTTCAATGCTAGTTTCTTAGCAGCAAACATCCTCACATGGGCCTACGTGACCACATGCTTTTATGAGAATTCATATATGTCAGTGATTGAACACTGAATCCTTCCGAGCAAACCAAAAGTATTTTTCTGGTGTTGAAATCAGTGGGGGTAGTGCGAATTAATCTAAATGGTGACAAGTTCTAGACACATTTACAACAGATTGCTGAGCACGTAAACTGTCAGAAGTTTCTTTTTTTTTTTTTTTTTTTTGGGGGGGGGGGGATGATCATGGGTGCAGTAAGATGTTCATGTTGTCCTTCATTTTCTCAACCTGTCAAATTAGGGCCATTCTATGTATGGTTTTATTGTGTGCTAGTTAGGCTTATTCATGGATCACTTGCACTGACGCTTGGAAAAGTTTGTCTATGATGGCTCTCTTAGTGATCCTTATGCCTGGATCTAGGGAACCCTAGTACTTGATTGAAGTTCTGCTTTCATATCTACTTAAGGTGCATGTGTCCTGAAAATGACTTGGTGCAGTATTGGCTTCAAAGACAGTATAAATGAAAGCAGAAGATAACACTATGACCTGCAATGTATGAATGATGGCTGAGGTTTGACTTCTTATCTTGTCAGCCAAAAAGTAGAATTTCACCTTTCCTTGGGTGGAGCACAGCTCTAGGTGAAGGTTAAATCTGTATTTGGTTATATATGACATAATTTGTTCTATACTCCTGCATAATCTCTTTGTCTTCATATGTGCATGTTCTGGCATCTGGAGTAACACTTTAGATTCTTTACTTTATCAAAGGAATAGAAATCCCTTATACACCCCCCCCCCAAAACAAAAAAAAACAAAAAAAAAGATTACACAATAGGAATTGATTTTTGTTGTGTTCGATTTCTTTTTATCTTCCCTATTCTTCTCCCTTTATAAAATGTTTCTCACTGTTTTTTTTTTACCAATTGCAGGTATTCATTATTATTCATGTCACAGCATTTGTATATTACATTAAAGGACTTCTTTCACAAAAAATGTTTAAAGTGGCTGTTGCTCTTGTCTTGTCTGTGGGCATGTAAGGCTCGTTACCTTCTTTTTTTAAGAATCTGAATGATACCGGCAAAAAGTGCGCAAAGAAACGAACTTAACAAAATTCTTGGTGCATTTTCAGATCCAAGATATATTCTATCTTGAATTTGTTTAAAGTTCTTATGTACTATCCTCTATAGGAGAAGTTGGAGGACTGGTCAATCAAATGTTGTTGTCACTTTGTCTGATTTGGACCACAAACATTGCAGTACTAATATGCTATGTGTTGGTGTTATAAGTTGTAAGAACATCATGTTGAAGTAATGGTTTTTTTTCAGGGTTGTCTGTTGTGCAGTGGTAGCAGTGCTTGTAGCGCTGGTAGCATCGAGCCCAACAATGGGATGGAGTGGCCGTAGTTTGAGTCTCCTTGATCCGTGAGCATCTATTCTTGCATTTCATATCTCTATTGTTTCTTTTCACATTCTATTCGGGTGAAGATGTTTAAGTCAGAAGTATCATGCCTATCTAAAGTTGATGTTTCAAAGTTGAACATGGTTCGAAACCCACCAAAAAAAAAAACCAATTTTTTTTTGCTGAGAGGCTGTTTCGGTACCTTGACCTCAGGCTACAGTGTGGCCATCAACCATTGTGGCAAGGGCTGCCCCTAAAGTTCATTAGACAGCATACTGTGATTTTCTCTCTTTTCTCCGTCATCCCACTTTTTTCCAGCTATGTACCTACTTTTTTTTAGTTCTATATGTTCTGGGGATATGGTAACCTGGTTTCTTTCATTGGTTGAATGCTAATTGTGATCCTTATTTCTTATTTATTTTCTTGTTACCATTCATTCTATTTTAGATTGCTGACACTTTCTCTATGGAATTGGAACAGGACTTATGCAAGCAAGTACATACCCATAATTGCTAGTGTTAGCGAGCATCAACCACCTACCTGGCCATCATATTTTATGGACATTAATGTTTTGGCTTTCCTTGTTCCAGCTGGAATTATTGTAAGCATATCCCTGGTCATTGAGTCTTGCTGGGTGACTCAAAATGAGTTGTATATGCTTGTTTTGCTACTTTTTGTATTTTAATTGTTTCTTTATCTGTCCAGGCATGTTTTTTACCCCTTTCTGATGCCAGCTCCTTTGTGGTCCTTTATATTGTAACTTCAGTATATTTTTCCGGAGTCATGGTAAATAGATCTTTAAATTGCTAAGTTCATTTGGTTTCCTTATGACTCTCTGCTAGTGACACTGATATTTAACATCCATGGTTTACTTTCTGTATAATATGCCTCAGGTGCGGCTCATGCTTGTTCTGGCTCCTGCAGCATGTATATTGTCTGGAATCGCTCTTTCTGAAGCTTTTGATGTTTTGACACGATCAGTCAAGTTTCAATTGCCTCGAGTGTTAGGGAACTCCCAATCTGATGTATGAATTCTTTATATTTTACTCTCCAACCATTTAGCAGCTTATAATCAACTTAATGAAATAACAACAGTCATGGTGATGAACTTTAAGGTAGGGGATACCACATCTAGTACTGCTGTTAATCAAAGTGGACTGGTGAAGACTGAAATACAACAACCAACTGATAAAACTGAAGAGATTGTAAAGGAAAGACCCTCAAAGAAGAACAAGAAAAAGGAAAAGGAAAAGGAAAGGGAACATGAACATGTGATAAAAGCTTCTTTGAAGTCCCAATTGAAGAAGAAGCTTTTGGTTTTACCATTGGAGGCATCTGTTATTGCCATTATCCTACTTGTTTTATTGGGCGCATTTTATGTGGTATGCCAATCTCTTCTGTGACTTTGTCTTTTCGCAAATTTGATATATTTGCTTTGAGATATTTATAATTTGGTAGATAAATTAGTTAAATATGTATACATGGACACATACACACACAAAGCCCAACGGATTCTCGGTGGCTTCCAACGCTTTTGTTATTATGGTTTGAATTGGTTTTTGTTAGTTTAGATACCTTTACTCCTTATGTTTCATGGCCTTTGAGTACCAAAGAGGTTTCTTTCTACAGGTTCATTGTGTATGGGCAGCAGCAGAAGCTTATTCAGCCCCTTCTATTGTTCTGACATCACACTCACATGATGGTCTTCACGTGTTTGATGACTTTCGAGAGGCCTATGCATGGTTGAGCCATAATACTGAAGTTGATGATAAGGTGACTGTCTTATTCCCTAGGTCTTGTTTATCCTTCCATATCTGTTTATACTAACTGCTACATACCATATCTTTAAGATACTGATATGTTATGGAATTGATACAGTACCTGAAAAATATGATATTAGTATAGGCCAATGGGCACTTTTAGTTGACCACTTGTGGCTTAGGGTGATGTTAAATAACACATAGAACAGGTTTCATGCCTCCTAGAATGAGTTTCATGCTAGTCCCAGGACATTTTTCTTATTGTTACCTTGGCATTATTTCTGGTGCTACCTTTCAAACGCTATTTCTAGGGTGCTTAGAGAAGTTCATGACTTATGATGGTTCCAGTGTCATTTGAAAGGGTATTTATTGATTTAAGGAGTGTACAAGAAATGATTGAAAAAGGTATATTCTTTTGATTTTTATATGCTCTAAAATGTATGTGTTGCGCAGAAGCATTCCATTCTTATGGTTCATGCTGAAAACAGGTTGGGTTTTAATGGTTTCTCCAATAGTTAAAACTTTTTTTTGGCACTGAATGCATCGCATCAGATGACATATGAGACCCATTGGCTTCAATTATCTTCATGTTTAGCTGAAGGAAATGGGTGCTTAACAAGGATTTCTTGCAGGTTGCATCTTGGTGGGACTATGGTTACCAAACAACTGCAATGGCTAATCGTACAGTCATTGTTGATAACAATACATGGAACAACACACATATTGCAACTGTTGGTACAGCCATGTCTTCTCCAGAGAAGGCTGCCTGGGAGATTTTCTACTCCTTGGATGTAAAATATGTTCTTGTTGTCTTTGGAGGTTGGCTTCTTTGTTGATCTTTCTTATATTTTTTTGTTTCTTTACCTTCATGATTCATTGTCCTAAATATTAAATGACATTGGGTTAACTGAAAAACTTGATTGCTTCAAACAATTTTTATTATGCTCAGGTCTTGTCGGCTACCCCAGTGATGATATCAATAAATTTTTGTGGATGGTTCGTATAGGAGGTGGTGTGTTCCCCCACATAAAGGAACCCGATTATCTGGTAAGTTGGCAGTTCAAGCAAGCATTAGTTCCAGTTATTAATTTCCTCTTACAATCAGATTTTTGTGTTTACCATTTATGGTTGTAGTTTAATCTGTCATATTGATGGGATTGTCTTGAGGTTGTTCTCGTTGCATATTAAAGCTGCCTGTTTATTACTGCTTCTCGATGACAGATTTTTGGAATAATGGACATTGTCAGAGTGCTGCTCAATCTTTGAGAACTGTGAAAAAGATGTGATAATCAACAATCTAGGACCTAATTATTGTGTAGTGTGTTTGACAGAGCAGGAAAATTTCACATTAATTGAATAATAAACAAGTAAACATAAGAGGGGTAGGTGGCTTCTTTCTGCATATGATCCCATAGAGCCTCCTAATATCTCACTAAACTGTCAGAGAAGCTGGCTCTCATTTGATAGTATAATGATGCATACAGCTTAAAGGTGTGACTATGACTCTGTTCATTTTTCATTGCTAAGAAACTCATAAATGCACCAACAAATGACAAATAGGTGTACCTTCCCTTTATAAATGTCCCAAGTATTCATCATGATGTTTTTTGAAGTTGTTTTGATTGATGATGCTGGTTGATATCATTATTCTGACATCTCACAGAAAAAAAGAAAAATAGAAAAGAAAAACTTTGGCCTACTGTTAGCTTATCTGCAACTTCTCTGCGCCTTTTTTTGGTTAAGTAATATACACTTTTGCTGCTGTGTACTAGAGAGATGGTCAGTACCGGATTGATTCTCAGGCCACATCAACCATGTTAAATTGTCTGATGTACAAACTCTCATACTATAGGTTCGTTCTCATCCTAGACTTTGTTTTGCAATATTTCTTTGTGTTACAAGTTTCTCATTCTCTTTTTCTTGAATTATAGATTCGTGGAGACAGATGGCAAAGGCTTTGATAGAGTAAGGAGCACTGAAATTGGAAAGAAGTATTTCAAACTCAACTATTTTGAGGAGGTAACAATCCAAGAAATATGATTTCATTATGCATGATTATTTGGTAGTTACTAATGCTGATGCTCTAAATATGAATAATACTATGCTTTGCACTAGTTTTGCTGATTAATGCTGTTCCTGTCTCCCATATATTTATTCCATACTCTTGAAAGTTGCTTCATTACCAATTTGCAAAAATGGCATTTTGTATATGTTCTGAACCCATTTTCATATGTTCATCGTTCCTCTAAATGCTTCTTAATACCAAGCCATCCCTTCTCTCTTGTTGAGAAGGTCAGTCTTCCTCTATGCTAGCAACATATGACTCAAGCTGACAGTCTTCAGTCACAAGTGAGTTTCTAATTGAGTGCCTGAAATCATCTCTACAGCTGGGGCAAACCATTTGTTTGCATGTATTCTGTCATTTGACTTCTTTCTAAACTTTTTTAGGATTGAAGTATTGTAATGTGAATTAAGTGTACATTTTTCTGGTTTATTCTGAGAACTTCTGATCATTTCAGGTATTCACAACACACCATTGGATGGTGAGGATCTACAAATTAAAACCTCCAAAAAATAGGATCAAGGGAAAGACAAAGAAATCAAAATCGGTAATTGGAACTAAACTGTGTAACTGGAATGTGCATCGGTTAGCTCTAATATGCGGATCTCAATCCCCTCAAACTCCTCACCCATTCCAACTCCCGCCCACCCAAAAAAAAAAAAAAACCTCATACAAGCAGCGGTGGACCCCACCCTGGGCAGGTGCTGGGCTGTCACTTCACCCTTCTGGTGTGTGAGGTTTGGGGGAGTTGGGATGGACTGAGAGTTGGAGAGTATCCTCATCCCTAAAGTACTCTGTACTTGCTGGAGAATCAGAAAATCTCATATCCTCTTATTTTATTAATGGTGACAGAGTTCCAAAGGAAGCATGACAACTGACTTGAAAGGAAGCAAGAGAAGAAAGAGAAATCCTTGGCATTAGATTCTTTATCACACTAACGAATATCTCAGGTTAGTCTTTACTATTCCATAGATATCTAGCTTGCTCCAGCCTTTAGAGAGGGATTGGTGCAGGTATGGTAGCCTAGTTGCCTCCAATAGAAAATTTTCAGCCTCTAGTATCCCACCTCGATCATTTTCTTCTTTGACATTTATAGGTTTTATTCCGTGAGTGTTGGGATAATTTTTTGTCAGCCTTGGACCAGTTCCATAGAAGATAAATTATGCTGTTGATTCTTGACACAGTTTTGTTCACACTAGTGAAATGAGCAATCTCCAGAATAGTTAATTTCTTGAAGTAGCTAAAGTGAAACATTTGTGTATTTATCCGTATTTCCTATTATACGGTTGTTTTGCACCTTATCAATGTAAGAGTGGCTGTACTGTTTATTGGCATGATTGCTTGCATACACATATTGCACAAGGTTTCTTCTACTCGATTAGGTCTTGGTCCAAATGCAAATAGTGATGCAGAAGACCAATGGATGACTGATGTTTGTTTGCTCATTTTAAGCTCCTCCCTTGTTCTTTTGCGACCAAACAAAGCCTGTGCTAGCATACTTGTTAATTGTTTAGGTCACAGTCTTGCTATGTGCTATATTACAGACTTCAGTTTCATGGCACCAGGTTGATGTTTACATTTCAATTGGTCAAGGACGGTAGGCAATCATGTCACCCCAGCGTATAGGAATTAACCAGGGTCATGACTCTGGATTTGGATATGGTGCTTTCATGTACTAGAGACGTTATGACAGATGTTTTACCTACAAAAAAAAAAATTAAGACGTTTTGACAGACGTCACAGACGTATTCCTTCACCTGCGGAATAAAGACCGAAGTCGAACCTTTCCTCATTTAGCATTTGTGGGGTGTTCCCTTCCTCAGTACCCCCGGGGGTGGGGTGGGCTGTGGTAGTTGTAGATGGATCGGTCTTAATTAAAAGAGGATTTTTTTTTTTATTATTTTTTTTTTTTTTTTTCATTCTGAAGGATATATACATCTGTTTTTAGTTAATTACGTGCGACTTGAAATTAATTAGTCCTAGGATGGGGGGCCCACATCCCCAAGGGAAGAGGGGGGAGGTGTGGCGGGCAAGGTTTAAAGTATTGGTATCTAGTATCGTATTGGTTAGGTTATTTTAAGAGATGTGTTGTCCTGTATTAGTATTGTGTCGTTCTGACTAATGTATTTTAGTGTAATTCAATGAAGAGACGTATCAAGATGTATCGTATCGGTTGGGTCAAATATGGATGCGTATCATCTAATGTCGTTTGGTGTATGAGGTTCATCTAGACCAACTTGCGCGCACCTTGATTTTATCTTCAAGGGGAGTTTTGTTGTCCGCAAGGGTTGGACCCATGACCTTTCCACTGAGAAGTATGAATCTTACTGCTCTATTAACCCTGCATTGACAAATTGATAGTTCTATATTAGGAGATGATGATTATCTGTTGAGAAAAAAAATCTATATAGCATAACATTTTTTATACCAAAAAATGGGCTGAGATTTAAAGTTTGATTTTAAATTTGAAAAGCCTAAACTGGTCTTGTAGTTTTTTTTGCTTTCCTAACCAATTATTTAACGTATGTGCATTGTTGTGCACATATGTATTTCCTATCACATAGAGCATGGAATTCATGACATCTTCACTAATAAGTGCCATCCATAAATATAATTGCTTCACTGCTGTAGTTGCACCATGCAGTACACTTGTCTTGCCTTATTTTGGATAAATAAAATTTTCTTGGCAAGTTTAAAGTAAGGAGTTTGTCGAAATTTTGTCTCACACAAGTTTCATATTGACGGTAGATTGTACGGTGTTAAGCATTTATTAGTAAAGCCCGTCCATAACAGTTAACAGCAAACTGTTGATGGTAAATCCATTTACAGAAAGTTGCTATCATTGTGCAAGAATTGCATCCTCGGGATTATCAATTTGTAATGTAAGAATCATTTCACCCACTGACCCCAAAAGAAAACGGTCGCATTCGAATAACTACCCTTCAACTTCAACTTTCGTGGTGCCAACTGTCAATCTTATCGTGTTGGTACTTGGTTGCACTGAGCCACTGACCCACATGCGTGGTCACTTTCTTCGCAGAAAATTTGTGTACTCCATTTCAGTCGACGGGTCCATTTTTTTTGGTAGGAGAAAGAGGGGTTGCAGTAGCGGCGACCTAGCGCTTCCTGTTACGTAATGTTCAGACTTTTTATCGAGTGTAACCTATACAAATATTAGCCCTGTGTACTACCAGCGCAAGCACTGGCCCAGTCAGCGGAGCACCACCGGAGGCCTAGTATAGTTCACAAAAGTCGGTAACACTCATGCCTAGGCCAAAGAGCACACAACCGTCCAATGCAAGAAAGAAAGGAGTAGAGGGGATTCAAACCTGGGACATGAAGTTTATCAAATCACTTGAGAGTGAGTTTGGGACTACTAGACCACCACCCCCGGTGGTCGACGGGTCATTAATGCCGTACATGAATTGTTGAATCATGCATCATAGAGAAAACCTATAATAGCGGCAGTTGTAGAATGATTGAGACAAGATTGCTATAATTTTTTAAACCGGGAGGGATGGGTAGGAGAATCGTTTGTTTTTTTAACATCTTTCTAACCGTTTCACAAGATACATTAGAGACAATATCTGACTCAAAGACTTGGAGTTCCCCTTTCCAGAAAAATTGAAACTCATCTACCTACCAAGCCTTGTGTCAAGCAGAGAACAGATTTTCAATGGAACTCCCTAGATTTTCGTGGATTAGAAGGTATCAAAAAATTCTACTGTACTTCTCTCCACCTTAATGTCATTATCTAACCAATAAAGTTCTTCTTTTTAAAATAATGTCATTCAAAATTTGACTTTCAACCAGAAACTTAAAATTGGCTTGGTGCATCTGTCGTTAAATGTTATCAGGATTTCCGTTTATCAACACTCACATTCCGTTTGGCAAAATTGCCATGGAACTCTCAATTGAAAAAGGCACTCCACCGCCATCAGTATACATAAACAGAAGCTTCGCGTCCAGATTATATTTACAACCTCCTGATTCTCAGAACATTTAACATGACATCAATGTTTTACTTGAAGAAGCAGCATCACTATCTGTCTAAGGCATATGAAAACAGCTCTCAAAATCTCAGAAAATGAAGCAATAACAACCATATTCAGAAGGAAGAAAGGGGAAAGGATGGAATAGAAGTCTCTGATGATTACTGATAGAAGTCAGCAATTTAGAACCATATACCTAAATTCGTGCGAAAGAATGATTAAGAATACTAATCCAATTCTGAACTTCACATCAACCCACAATCCTCCATCTCCAACTGTCTCCTGCTATCTTCCAAATTAATCGATCACATGAAGTCAACTAACAGTATAATACCTTGGACTAGACAAACCAATAAATAATAAAGGCTCTCCTAAAATAAAACCCAACCATAAATATACTATACAAGAACAGTGTTTGCTTCAGATAATATCAACTCTGCTAACCAAAGCAAAACAGAAGAACCCCCCCCCCTCTTGGTAATATCATAATTACAGTTAGAACTTGAAACTCCATCAACTTGCTCTGTGGAAAATTTCAAAGAAGCAACTTTTCCATGACCATGCTGCAGCATAAACCACAGCTACAGTTTCTTCGGCAAATCGTAGGTCTTCTTAAGGAACTTCGTTGCTGCATCATCATTTCGGTAACACAAGACACGTAGGAGTGTGTTTGGTTCATCTCGACTCCATTGTCCTGAAGTTGGAGGTAGTGGCAGCTTGGACTTGGCAGAAGGGCCATAGGCATCCAAGGTCCTGCGCTTAAAATTGTCAATGAGGCTTTGTGTATTTGCACGGAAAAGGGAGAGAACTTCCTCAACAGTTCTTGAGAACTTATCTATCAAATCATTTGGCAATCCATCACCATTTGACCAGAACAGATCCCTTAGAAATTTGAAATCTTCGCCTACTATCTGAGAATCTTGCAGAGAGAAAGCCCGTGATGGACCCCCAGCAAGAAGAACCAACAAGAATCCATCAAATGAAGCTTTCATGACCTCAGTAATCACACGGGTACGGACTCTGTTATGAACTGTATCTGCTATGATTTCTAAGTTCTGCTCAAGTTCTATAAGCAGAGGTTCAATCCGTGAAGATGCCGGTTCCCCAACATATAAACCATCCCATAGAACATGACTTAAATCATGGAAGATGACCTTGTAAGCTATTGCCTCACAAAGTTGTTGGATTCCTTCCAGACAAGCAGATTCTGCCAGGTCAAACTGCTTTCCCAACCCTTTTGTAAAATCATCTGCTTGAGCAGATTCACAATTCCTCAAGCGGGTTATTATCCTCTTCTCAAAGGTATCCAATTCTGCCCGAATGTGCTGCAAAGTATTAATCCGGACACAAAGCTGTGGAACTCCAAAGGGGCTACCCCCATCCATTGTCCCAACCTGAGGTTTCCTCCGTTGACTGCCTTGCATCTTCTCTTTCTTTTTCCATATCTTTGATCCTCTTGTACATCTTGTTAGTGCTGGCATAGTGGGAACATAGGTGTTCCGTGTCCCTATTCATCAAAATAGAGGAAAATAATAGTTTAACATCACCAAGAGACGGAAGGTTTCTGCAGTTACACTTTCATCAGAGGAAAAAAAAAATTGGAAGTCCCACAGCAGGTGCACACACGTGATGTGTATACCCCGCATCCCACGGTCCAGAAAGTCAGTTAACCTTATGGAAGTGGTGTGTGCTTAGTGTGATTATAGCATATATATATATATATATATATATAGATGAAAACCCATGGAATAAAAAACTGGATCATATGGGTTGCACATACCACAGCCAGATTTTGCCCTAGTCACGTAGTGCTGAAGACATCTGTCAATCCCTGTCATCAACTCAGGAAGCAAAGCTGGATGCATGGGAATCGGCAACTGAAAATATGCATCCAACGTCTCATCCATTGTTCGTAGGACTTCAACAACAGACGGAGCTATCTTTTCTTTGTTCACCCTTGGATTCCATTCCTACAAAACATGGTTGACAGTGTAGCATAAGGAAATGTTGTGCAGTAGTGGAAGACCGTGCACTGGATATGCTTTACTAAGTAGTTTTCCTTTTCTCCCTGATGGTGGGGGAAGAAGGAAAGAAAAATACATTGATTAATAAGAGACAGCATAACTCACATGCAAGAGAAAAAGCTCACAGCCATCCAAAAACCAGTACAAGGATACAGGATTAGCAGTCCCAACAAACCCATCAACCTACAACTAGCTCATTTAAGAAGGGAAATATAAAAAACAGATCCACCTATACCACACAACGGATTATTAACATCCCTAATCCACCAATACCATACAACGGATTATTAACATCCCTAAACTCAGGAACAATGGGAGCCTAAGTAAACCAACCTCACACCCTAATTGTAAACTTCTCCACTGATCATTTTTTTCTCATGAAAATAAGTCTGTTTCTTCCCTTCCAAATACAGCAGCAAAGGGCAAAATGAATCATTCTCCATGTTGTTACCACCCTCGCTTGCAGCAGGCATCCCTGGCAACCTATCATCCTTGGGAGAAGAGGTTAGGAGAAAATAAGCACATAGTCATTACGTGGAACACCCCTCTACAGACTTGCAAACATGCAAGCAACAAAAAGAGAGTATTCGTCCTCCTCTGCCTCACCACATAGCTTGTATCTGGTCCCAATTGATCAGCCTGAATCAGGTTGCCCAAAGTAAAGGTTTTTTCCGAAACTGCAGTCCATATGAAGAAACAAATTCAATGTGGTATTCACCTATTCCATATCACATTGTATGGAAACCTTGGCCTCCTTGATACAACCTGAAAAAGGACTTTCGAAAATTGTGCTGTGTCCCTCCTGGGCTCCCCAATCCATCTCTTCCTCTTATTTTGCACTCTCCAGCACTAGCATCAACACCATCACTATCTTGACCTCCCAATCAGTTAGTTCCAAAACATGGAGATCAAACTCTGCTTCCTTCCACCCTATCCAATTATCCCCGTTGCCAATGCATCTAAAACATACTAGATCACAAAATCTACATCTAAATGAGTTCTCTATATAACCTAAATACAAATACATCAGAGTGATAGATATCTAACCGAGGACAAGTAAGTTTCCAAACGACAAAAAGTGCATCTACCTCTGACGATTTAGTTTTTCCAAAATAACCTAATTACAAATATACAAAGTAAAGAAGGAATTATCTTCTAGTACCTGATGCAGTGACAATATTATTACTGCACCAGCTCACCAACACGACCTGAACTAAAAACCTAGGCCAAGGGGATCCAGCCCAAATCGGGATTTTGGTCTAACAAGGGTTGGTAAAAGATAGCTTTGTAATCTTTTATTTTATAATGTTCATTCTGGGTTACATATATTCAGGATTTGACTAAGCTGTCAGTTTCCTAGCTTGAAAGAGTAGTTTAGTAGTTTTCTATTGCAAAATTTGAAATAGGAGTTTTTTATCATCTATTTACACATTACCACTGAACGAAGATGAGAAAATGAATTGAATGAAGTGCAACTAGAGTGCAATTACAACAACCATAGTTCGAGGACTCACAAAATCTCGCAGAGATATCCTTTTTTTGAGACCTTGAGACAAGATCTCATGCAAGTCAAGACGATACCAAAAAATAAAATATCTCAGCCAAAATCTTGGATGTTGCAAGATCTCAGTTCAACCCAGTCTTTATAAATACCCCATCTCGATCGAGACAAGTTGAGATATCTTGATCTCGACCTGTACCTATCTAGACAATCCTCCTTTTGTTGGTTTTAGTGTTTTGGCCAAATTTTTTGCTAGAGAGTTGGTCAGATCTCTATCTAGGCTGCATAAACAAGCCGTTTAACTCATCTACTGACTTTGAAGCCAATCTTGAAGTAAGATGAGTGCTCTTCCCAAACTTCAATTTTTTCAAAAACTTGTTCTACATGGATGAAGGTAGTATTGGTGTTGGTGGAACAGAGGTTGAAAGAAGCTGCTTAGTCATTGAATTTTCACTCTTATACTCTCATGGTGTAACTTATAAGCACATCAATGTTGTAATTTGAAATTGTGAACAACTGAACATGTTTGATATACTATTTGACTTTAAACCTTTATGTTTTCATTCATATCAAGTAATGATTTTGTATTTTATGTTTTATAAATCTACATGTTAACTAGTTAACTATATCAGTTTCAAAGTTAGGGTCAAGTTGAAAATCATATATACACTTGTTTTCTCACAAATTTAAGGCCACCACTATGTTTAGAAGGCCTAAATAAGCTAAAAACCAAATTCCAGCCCAACCTGGGCCTTAATACCCACCAAGATGGGCCTCGAGTATGGTTGAGTTGACCAGGATTTTTACCAGATCTTGTCTGAGATCCAGTTTTATAAGGGACTGAGATCCCTGTTGAGATTGAGATCTCAAACCATGACAAAAACTTAAAGCCAAGGATGCCCTACAATATCCTCAGCCTTCCCACCCACCTTCCCAGAAAAAAAAAGAAAAAACCCAGCCAATCTCTTCCCTATTTTTCTTCCTTCATTTCTTCTTTGTTGCTTCCCCTTTGTTCTTCCTATTTGCCTCTTCCTTTTCTGTTCTGATGAAACCACAGCCTCTCACAGATTCAGATCAATCCCTTCCACTTCTTCCCTTCTAAAGCTGTGATTCTATGCTTGGTTGCCTATCCATAAGGAATCCAAATCCTGGAGTTACCCACTCAGTTGAGAGAATCAAATCAGTTAGCAAGCTGTTCCAGATTCTTCGGCCAGATTTGGTTTCAGTAAACTCTTTTTGATCTTCGGTTCCTGAATCATTCAATCATTAGTTTATGCAGAAATCTCACATACATCAGACCTTTACTGAGTGAGATCTCTCACCTGCAAGCCAGCAACCCTTTGCTGGATTTCTGGTTTTATAAAAGGAGAAAGATAAATTCTTCTATACACGTTGAGGGTCCTATAAATTCTTCTATAAACATTTAGGGTCCTACTATTATTATTATTATTATTTGGATGAATGAAAAAAATTCATTAACCAAACCCTGAAGGCAGAGAAAAACTGTACAAGGAAGGGGGGAGGGTACAACCTACAAGTCAGCAAAAGGAAAGAGCCAAGTCCCCATGAGACAACAATAATCCCGTTCCTTGGGATTTCCAGAACAAGGAGATGACGGAGAGACTGGATCCTAGCAGTGACATCGAATTAGATGGCTCTCCAAATCAAGTCAATGGATCTAGATTTGGGGTCCCTCCTCTCATGTCAGATGCTCCCACCAAATATGAGAGATCAAGGCATGGAGCACTTATTAATCCAAAAGTGCTAAACTATCCTTCTCTTTAAACTCATCTGCTTATTAATTTACAGAATTATCGGGTTTTTGGAATTTAATTCCTGATTTGCCCCTGATCCTGTTAATTTACCAAAAGAAACACCAAAACTTCAATTTATTTACAGAATTGCCACTTTTAATAATTGGATTCTATTGCTATGGGTTTTAAAACCTGCTGTTGCACAAGCCTAAATGGTTTCTAGAATATCAGTAGGCAAGAAAATGGTACTCAGTTCTGCATAGGTGAAAATATGAAATTATAAAATATAAATTCTAGCACCACAATGAAGCAAAATAGAAAAAGACCAGATATTGCAAACCTCTTGCTGCAGATTTCTGTCAACCCATTCTTTCATTCTGTCCACTCTTGTTTTAACCCATGCCTTAACAAGATTAGCAATTGCAGTTTCAGCCTCATAAGGCGGCATCTCACGGATTATTGCCTTGCCGCCATCTTCACTGTCCACAGAATCTTCAACAGCAATCTGCACAAGATCCTTCTCCAACTTGTCTGCAGCTCTTAACACTTGTACAACATCAGGTGTGAGCTCCGAGATACCCAAAATAAACTGCTTCAGCTCATTGCCATAGCAAGCATGAAGAGTGGCAACAGCAACACCTGCTGCAAGAGGATGCCATCTCTTCAGTACAGGACTGAAAACCTCCTTTCTCATTAGTTGCCAACTCACCAATATCCTTTGCAAGAAGACAAAGGACAGGAAGAGGATTGGGCAGCTTTCTTGATGATCTCCTGCTTGAGTCAGCCTTCTCCATTTTCTGTCAGTACAGAACCAATCTTCATGTCATAAAACAGAAACAAAAACTGATTTGATCCAAATTATGGTGATGCATGAAGAGGGAAAGAAAAGTCATATTCTAGGAAATATGGAAATTACATTTTGTGCCTATAATAACCAGCCAATGAATAAGCTTTCTATCAAAACCAGAATAATAATCTTTTGGCATGTGCCCTTTCAGATATAGACATGGACCTTGGTGTAATAAAATGCCTTGCACAGCATATTATTTAGTTCTTCTCATTCGATAGGTCACCAAATAAAACAACTAGATCCAAGTAGATCTACACCATAGAGTAGGTTTTTAGGTAATGGGCTTCATGCCCATCATAGGAGGCCTGTTACGAGGGGAAATAATGTATGAGGGACTTGCCTGAGCAAAAGCCGTGCGGAGCGATGATCTGATGTAAGTATCAACCCTGCTACGAGCCACATCAGTTTCTTCTTTCCTTTTTTTGCGGTACTCGTGAGAGATATCTTCCACTAGTATCTTGGCTGATGTTACCCCTAGTGAAACAATACTCTCCATTGACTCAATATTTGTGTGGCTGAATGTGTCATGGTAAGCAAGAAGTCTTTTTTCTGCCCACCCTAGAATTGAGCTCAATGTCGAACTCAAGACCTTTGAGTATGTTGGATCTTTTGTCGACTTTGCATCTTGAGCAACTTCGGCTAACTGATTATTGGCAGCAAACAGTAGGTCATTTTCTACTTGACCAGTTGTGATGTAACGGTGGAACAAAACCCAAGAAAAGCAAAGGTTATGGAGCATCTGGTTCATCCCAAGCACCACCCATGTCTTCTTCATGAGCTCTATAACATCGTCAAGCTCCTCAATAACAGATGTTTCTTCATTGGCATCAAAACAAGCTTCCAAAAGCATTTGGTAGAGTCTAATGTTAAAAGGAAACCCATCTGCCCAATGGCATGTCTCTGAAGCAGAACCATCAAATGATCTGAAAGCAAGAGACATTACAGTGCTTCGAAGGACTTGCATCGACTCATTGTTCTTCCCCGTTTCTATGGGCTTCTCAGAGGCACCATGAATAATATGCCGAAGCCGTTGGGGCGCTGTATCTGACTTGTCTAGTGGCAGATGTGGATGCAGGAGTAGTCCAGCCTCAAGAACCTTCACATGTCTCATCTGCCAAGCTTCATATTCTTGCTGATTGGTAAAATCTGAAGACTTGAACTGTTGCAATAGCTCTAACGGCAATACAATGGACTCAATGCGTCTGCCAAGCTGTTAAAAACCAAAGCAAGAGCTGGTCAACCACTATACCCAATGTTCTGAACTAAATAAAACCTCTGTCTTCCTTGCAGAAAAGACACTGGGGTAAAATTCAGAAAACACAACAACATTTAGCAAATACTGTCAGAACACGCATATGAACTACCTAGTAAAATCACAAACCAAATTGCCAAAGAATCACTAGCTACTTGCACATAAGCTTTTAAGGGGTTTCCACTTTATTGGAATCGCTAGAACAGGGGCAAATTACTCCAAGGAACATCCACTTACAGTAAATCCAACTTATAAATGAACCCAGACTGCACAGCCTGCAGTCTCTCCGGCATAAGCTGGACCTTTCCACACTAAAGCACTTCTAACATCAACATTAGACTGACTTGTGTTGATAACAGAGATGTGCCAAAGGCCAAAAATAAATATTTTGACAAGTGGACAAAATCACACACCATCCCTGGATCCAACAACAAGAAATTCAACTGAAATCTACAGACCTCCCTCCAAGCGATTAACCCATTTAATAATGACACAAGTTGTCATAGACGGGCAGTTGCAATAGTTGCAATACTTGCTTGGTCAACTTCAACCAAAGTGACTTCACTCATTTGGGAAAAATACATCAACATTTTAATAAGCAAGCCAACTCTGGTAAGTGCTCATGACCGGAAACACTACAAGCAATTCTTATAGCAGATGTTTTTGGGAATTCTTGTAGTAATTGTCTATTGAATTTCCCACCTGACACTTAATAATGTAGAAGGGTATGCAATGCCATATGCACATGGAGAAGCTGGTAGTCATGCTATTCATGGCTCTGCAGCAAAGAAGAAACAGCCAACACCTCATTACCAATCCCAACGTCTTCACTTCAACTGTATCACTAGCTCTTAATCGCCAATGCACTAAAAGTGTGAGTAGCAGCATAGCACAAAAAGAGGAGATTAGAGAAAGAGTCACATTGGTTAAGTATCCTTGCGGTCCAAAATAGGAGTAAATAAAATAATTGTCTCGAAAGGAAAGTGAATAATCTTTCTCTTTCCGGAATAGGCTGGGACATAACCTGCACTCATTACTGCACTGCAGAAGTATGAGACCAAACAGAGAGAGAATTTATATAGAATTGCAAATGTGAACCACCTTTCAGAATCCTTAAGACAACAAATAGTTTATCATGGACACTGTGGTCCAAGCTTGTACATGGTAACCAAACACAGGTGGCAAACAATATAAACCAAAAACAAAGAAAGCACGCGCGCACAAACGCAAACCCTAGGGCCAATCATTCATGATTACATGCACATTTAAAAAACGCAGAATACAGAAAATCGCAAGGCCATCTATAGGATGTCAGCTCCAAACTCTCTTTTCTTGCTCCCAAACCATCACTCCTGTTATGCACTGTTAGCCTCCCCCCCCCCCCCCCAAAAAAAACCTTTTTTTTTTTTCTCCCCTTGTATCTTTCCCTTTTGGGCTGATCATTATATACTTTCTATTCACCGAGGGGAAAAAGAATGCAAGTATGTTCCTACAGAAAATAAGAAAAATTCACCGACGGATGGTACTGCAGATATCACAAAATGACAGAATCAACTACAATACCCAGAAACTCGCACCTTGATGCAAAGACAAACACAAAAATTTTCTTCAATGAGAAAAGAAACCCATTAGAGAAAAAGGAGAATGGAGGTGGATATCTGAGAGAAAAGACATCAACGACATCAACAACATCTACGCGATACCCAAGGGATGGTCTTTATAAGTGAAAATTTACAACCAAGCCCGACAATGAAAGAAAAATTGGAACTTTGAGAAGGTAACACTAGCAAATCAAGTAAATCTGACCTGGCCTGCAGCAATTCTCAGCAAGCCCCTCCTAATCCTCGAATCAGCCTGTTCTGAAACCCTCATCTGAACCCTCATAAGCTCCCCAACAGTGACCGGCTTTTTCGACCTGGACGAACTACTATCCTTCGCCGGACTTTTCTTGGACGATCTGAGACCTAAGGCTTTCTTAACCTTACTGGCAGCAGTCGAAGTAACTGACCTTTGCAATGAAGGCGAAGTAGAAGAAGGCGAAGCAGAAGAAGCATAAGATAGCAGCGACGGCGATGATGACCTCTCATTCCTCTCCGATTGTGGAATGAAAGTCAATGGCTTTCCACCGGAGGATCGACATGCACCGACGAAGATTTCGTAAGCGGTCTCCCGCAGCTCCGAATCAGATAAATTCCCACGAAATTCCCCAAATGGAGATGGCAGATCCATAGCAGGCAATCTATCAGTACTTCCCATCTCTCTCCAAGACTTCAGTCCCTGGAGAGATGAGATAACAGTGGTTTAGATATATGTCTATATCTATATAACAGGCGAAAGTAGACACCAACCCCTCTACCCCTCTCTCTCTCTCTCTCTCTCAATCTGCTTTTTTGCCTTTTTGCCTTTTTGGGTTCTCTAATGGAGAAGAGACAAGTTGGGTTTTATTCTTCCTTAATTTCCAAGGGATTCTTCATACGTTGAGAGGGAGAGAAAGTAGAGAACTCTGGCAAATGTAAAGAGAAAGGGTCGAGAACGGATGATGCGTATAAAGAAAGGGAATTTCTATAGATCTTTTCTGAACATATGACCCTGAATGAGTATAAGATTAACATTTTTTGTACCCAAAAAAAAAAATTTGAGAATTACATTATTGAGTGACAGCCAGCAACCAGTAAGAGAGAGTCTTATTTTCGGTGGTATCCTCTATTTTTCACTGGTTTTTTTTTTTTTTTCAAAAATGAGATTTCAATAATGGTAGCCTCATCTCTTTCCTCACTGGATACCTTTTTCAGCCTCTCTGGTTTTGTTTTCCAGCATTTCTCTCCCTGTTTAATTAATAGTTTGGTGGGAAAAGTTAGAAGATTTGATTAAAGTGATCAAAGTTTCTATTGTGGACCAGTTCACTCTTCTACCAAATTGAGGGATTTAAGTTAAAATAATAATTTAAGAGGGTTATGCACAAAATAGCTCATTATAGGACCAAGAGTGGTATAATTACAATAGTGGAAGGATCAAAGTCAAGCAAAACTTTAAAAAAAAAAAAATAGATTGCTTCGTAAAACAGCTAGTAAATTCATGGAATGATTTTACTTTTCCTTTCTTTGTTTATAAACTTTCTTTCTTAATGTGAAAAGATGACATTTTCAAAACCAACATGTAATACTTAATGTTTAATATGATATCATTGAATTTTGTAGACAAAGACAACACACTAAACGATTTTGACAGTAGACTGGTTCAACTCATGGGCTGTTGCCAACTATAAATGATAAATAAATATGAAACTTTAGACCTTGAAATGAAACCAAAATATGATTTGATAGAAAGTTTTCTGGATAGAAAAATCCTTTTCATGATCTAGTGTATCCAACCATACAATAACATTCTGTTTGTTTGTTGGGTTAACCAAAAAACATTGTGTTTGTTGGAATATCTCTTCTTCTTATACACACAGCGAATTATTGAAATTGAACTAAGACTAACTCATGCCACCTAAAGATTCATGCTTGGCTGACATTGAATTGTTTGCTTGATCAGTTGATCTAAAGGGATTTCCTGTAAAACTCCTGTAGGTGTTGGAGGATTAATCTGAAGTGTTTCTCTCATTACTTATCAACTGAGATTCTGATTATCACAGTTGTCTCACTTCATTTATCTATGACAACTCAAGACCTCTTAAAAATCCTAGTAAAGACCAAGAATTGGGTAGTTGCTGTGGCAAATTCAAGTTCAGATGCCACATCACATTATCAGATCCCTTCAGGAATTAACACTAATTTTTTTTTTATGAAGTATTAACACTACCTACCCCCAACTGTGAATTGAATTTTTTTTCTCTGAGACGATTTCTCCTAATAGAAAAAGTGCCAAAGACAGCTTTTGTGTCAATTTGTCAAATGGGTGTAGTTCTCTTTTTCTATTTTGTAGTAACTAGAGGGCGAAAGCTCACTTGTTTTGAGCTCCAATTCATGACAAATTTAGGGCCTAGGATTTCCTCTTTCAATTTTTAGAAGAAAAAAAAACCAAAATATTTTTCCCAGGTCCAACTTATTATCACATGATCAAAGAGCTAGAATTTCATTTTTCTACACTCAGATTAGTGAGTGGAAGATGTAAATTAATATTATATGAATTACAATTCAAATATTTGAATTTGAATTACAACTTGTCTACAATCAAACTTTACAACTTGTTGATACTTTAATTATAATTCAAAATCTTATTGATCAGTTCGTTGGAGATAAAATCAATCGAGGATAGAGCGTAGATTTGAATTTGAATTTGAACTCAGAAACTTATCCTTTACACAGATAAACCAAAAAGGGTTAATGGGTTGTTGAAGGAAAAATATCCTAACATTTCTTTCCTAATAATATGTGAGAATTTATTTTGGCACTGTTTTCTCAATTAATGTATGGAAATTTTGGAAACCCTGTGGCCACAAATTTATGTCATAGAAGAGCTAGAGATTATCCGAAAAAGTTTGGATCTTGCATTTTTGTTCTTTTTTTTTTGGAATGAGGTTCATCCGGGCCACTTTGCGCACACCACGACTACATCCTCAATGCGCATTTTTATATAATTAATATAGGCGGCGCTTCGCCCCTGGCCCCAATGAGATTCAAACTCTGACTGGATCTTGCACATTTAATGCACATGATCATCAAGTGAAATTTTAGCCGTAAGATTGGTTGAGATTTCCATCTAGACCATTGAATTTCGACGATTGACATTAATTCGATCGAAATTCCGATCTAACCGTCCAAAGTGCATGGCTTGATGTTATTGTGCAACTGTGCAGGACCCAAGCAAGGTCGGAGTTCATCAGTTATTTCATATTCGATCCAGTAAGGTTATTGCTCTTACCTGGGAAAACGGTCTCTTTGTCTGTAACTCGTCTTCTTTCGTTTTTACGTGTTTGAGATTTTCTGCCATGGAGAACAAAACGGGCAACTTGGTTTTGGCCTTTTCAGAAGTGCTTTAATCCTTCAATTCACGCCGATGATCGCGCTTGCCTCCAGCGAGATTCCCGAGTGACAATGACCTTTTAAAGACCCCTTTTTTTTAGGGTAGAAAGACTTGTTGAAGACGATGCGGAAGTGGGTCATACTTGTAAATGAAGTGAAACCATAAGCGTTTATTTCGTTTCTCTGAAGCTGCTGCCTCTGCTTTCGTTGTTGATTCAACCAGAAATCTTGATCTCACCTGCAAATGGATCCATTTCACTAGTGATCTACTTCCCTGTAATATTACCAGGTTTGCTATACTTTGTTTTACTAGATTCTGTCTTATGCACCGACTCTTTCTTAGTTCGTGATTCAGTGTTTCTTAGTTCGATTTATCTTCTCTAGGGAACATCAGAATCTGCTGCTACTATCTTTATCCGTAAAAGAAGCATTGATGGTGACTTTTTGGGTAGTTTGGATCCATTATTTTATGTTTAAGGACAGAGAAACAAAAACAGAACCCTTTGAAGAATTAGGGTTTTAGTGGGAAAGAAAGAAGGGAGAGAAAAAAAGAGGTTATTTATGGAAGCTCTTGGAGATGATGAATTAGGACTAATTCTTAAGAGGGTTACTGATAGGAATGACAGGAAATCTTGTGCTCGGGTTTGTAACCAGTGGTTGAGGGTGGAGGGTGTAACCCGTTTGGCTTTACGGATCTTAGAACCAGAACTCCTTCGGAAATGTTTGCCGAGGTTCCCTAACTTGATTACTTTGGAAGCAGCTGGAGGGATCACTAATTCAGACCTTGAATTCATAGCAGAAACTTGTCCTGACCTTCAGGTGCTCAATCTAAATCTTTGTCAAACGCAGAGGGTTCTCGATGAGTTTGAGGAATTGGGACCGGACGATGTGGGCGACGATGGAGTCTGTGCGATTGCAATTGGTTGCCCTGCTTTAACTAAGATCTGTTTGCGTAGGCGGAGTAGAATTGGGGACGTGGGAGTTGTTGATCTCATAAAATCTTCCCAAAATTTGACGACTTTGGATCTGGCAAAATGTAATATGATCACGGATCAAGCATTAGAAGCCATTGGAGCGGCGACTTCTCTGCAAAACCTGAACCTGCGAGGGTGTTCGTTGATTACTGATTGGGGTTTGGCTGCATTGGCTACTGGATCAACATCAAGAACCCTAAAGAAATTGGTTCTTACCGAGTGCGATCAGATCACAGATCATGGCGTTTCGTTACTGCAACAAATATGCTTTCTGAAGGAATTGAATCTGGCAGAATGTGGACCATGGGTGACTGATACAAGTGGTGTTGCAATTGCTGCACTTAGAACACTCGAACGTCTGGATTTCTCGTGGCTAATCAACATTTCTGATATAACCCTTATTGCAATTGCACAAAATTGCCGGAATCTTGTGGCGATCAATGTGACTGGTTGTGAATTGATCACAGGAGCTGGGATACGTTCGTTCTCAAATCATAAATCTTTGGAGGTTCTTGTGTTGGCCTCCTGTTACAATGTATGTGGTGAGGATGTGGAGCAGACAGTGCTGGAATGCGAATCCTTGAGACATGTTGGCCTGGACAGAGGATTGAGAACGTGGATGCCAGTTTCCATGCAAGAGAATTTAAGCAAGATTTGTAGATTAGAATGGTGGTGAGACTCAGAAATAACCCTCAAGGAGAAATCTGTCTCACAATGTCTACTTATATTTAAAGCTGCAACTCATTATTGTTGTATAACACTTGATCTTCAGTGCAAAACTGCTGCGTTCTGTTCTGTCATGAGCTTCTTCATTTTATTTCCTGATGCAAGTAGAATTTTCTTACGTTTCTGCAAAGATTAGGGCTTGAAGAGGAGGGTAAAATGAGTTTATGGGCATTGAGGTCTGAACTGTACTTTAAACAAAAACTCTGAACTGTACTTTAATCTAAAACCAGTATTCTGTTTAAGCATATAAAGTAAAATACAAAATTTTTGGATTTGGATTTTTAGTCCAGCAAATCATGTTCATAAAACAAAGAAAAGATTGAAAGGTAGATATGATTCCATAATCAATCTTCTGTAATGGTGTCACTTCTCAACCACTGCAAATTGTTTAGTTGGGAGCTGGATTTAATTAGGATCACATGTGATGCTGTTAGTGAGAATTTGAGAAATTCCAGAGTCTCTGTCTGACTAATTATTTAGAGAAGGTAGGTGAAATTTGCTTTCTTGGATCTGACTGACTGCTGACTAACTACCTGATGGATGAGAATTGATAAATTGATGGATGAGAATTCATAAATTCAATGGGTTCATTAATTAATAACGAAATCTTTTGTCTTTTCCAACTGGGTTTTCAAATTTGGGAAGATAATGTTTGGTGGGTGGCTTCGACAGATTGAAGTTTTTGACCTATCCTTCAGAGGCTTTTTCTCCAATTCAAGACTTGGTTTAGTAAAGGAAAGTGGGTTTACATGTGGTTCTTAAGCAACACGTTAAGATGATTACCACTTTACAGCCTGACAGACCATTAAGACCTTTTGAATTGTTCATTGCAACTGAAATAGGGGGGGGAAATCCGCTTTGGTTTCTGTAAACATAAAATTGACGTAAGTTTCGGTTTGGCCTTTCAGATTCTCCATTGAAAAGGAGAGAATTCTGAGACGGATGAAGGTTAAGCAAAAGCTACGGGAGGCAGTGGACTTACTCTACGCTCGTGGCTGTGCCGGACCTGAAGCTTATTCACATCTCTTCCGCGAATGCTTTCGAACTGCCGATGCTGATCAAGCAAGGAGATTGCAGTCTCACATGAAGATTTACTCCTTCGCTCCAGAGTCTACTTTCTTTCATAATCGTCTTCTCCAGATTTATGCAAAATCTGGGAGCATCTCAGATGCTCTGCAGCTGTTCGAAAGAATGTCTCATAGAGATATTTTCTCATGGAATGCAATGCTTTCTGCATATTCAAAGTCAGGTTCTGTTGATGATCTGTTGTCCTTCTTTAATCAGATGCCAACCCATGATACAGTTTCGTACAATACAGCAATTGCGGGTCTTGTAGGACATGGTTGTTGTGGAAAGGCTTTTGAATTTCTAACTAGAATGCAGGGAGAAGGATTTGTGCCAACAGAACATACTCATGTGAGTGTTTTGAATGCTTGCTCACAACTAGAGGACTTAAAGCGTGGAAGGCAAATACATGGGTGGATTACTGCTAGAAACATGAGAGAAAATGTATTTGTCTGGAATTCCTTGATTGACATGTATGCCAGATGTGGCGAGCTTGAGCCGGCTAGGTGGTTGTTTGATCGAATGGCCACAAGGAACACAGTCTTGTGGAATTCGATGATGCATGGTTATTTAAGAAATGGGCAGCCTAAGAAATGCATTGAATTATTTCATCACATGCGCTTCTCAGGTGTGAAGCCCGATTTGGTTACATTTTCTAGCATTCTTGGAGCTCTTTTCCAAATTGGAATGATTGAAGAAGCCAATGAGGTGTTTAGAGGGATAGAAAAGAGAGACAAAGTTTGTTGGACTACAATGATTGCTGGTCATGCGCAAAATGCAAAAGAAGAGGATGCTTTGACATTATTTGCTGAAATGTTATTGGAGGATGTCTTGCCTGATGCCTTTACAATCTCAAGTGTGGTCAGTATCTGTGCTAGATTAGCTTCTTTGGATCGTGGCAGGGTACTTCATGGAAAAGCAATTATTTCAGGACTGGAAGATGATCTGCTCGTCTCGAGTGCCCTTGTTGATATGTACTCCAAATGTGGAGTTACCACAGATGCTTGGATTGTTTTCAATTTGATGCCAACTCGGAATGTGGTCTCTTGGAATGCACTGATTGTAGGTTATGCACAGAATGGATTGAATCAAAAAGCTTTGGTGCTTTATGAGAGTATGTTGAAGGAGAAGTTGATTCCAGATCATGTTACCTTCATCGGCGTCCTTTCTGCTTGCAGTCATGCTGGCCTGATAGAATGTGGTCAGAGACATTTTGATTCAATAAGTGAACTGCCTGGAATGAAGCCCACTTTGGATCACTACACTTGCATGATCAATCTCCTTGGCCGTGCAGGATATGTGAAAGAAGCAGTAGATATGATTCAGGGAATGCCTGAGGAACCAAATAGTCTGATATGGTCTACTCTGTTGTTTGTATCTGCAATGAATAAAGATGTACAACATGGGGAGTTGGCTGCAAGGCATCTGTTTGAATTAGATCCACACAATGCATCCCCTTATATTACCTTGTCCAACTTGTATGCTGCTTCTGGGAGATGGGAGGATGTGGCCTCCTTGAGATCTCTCATGAAGGAGAGGAATATTCGAAAAGTTGCAGCTTACAGCTCAATAGAGATCGACAACAAGGTCCACAAATTCGTTTCAGATGATCGAACCCATCCTCAAACACAAAAAATTTATGACAAATTGAATGGACTGATTAAGAAACTACAGGAAGCTGGTTTTGCTCCTAATACCAACTTAGTTTTACATGATGTGAGCGAGGAGGAGAAGTTTGAATCTATCTGTTACCACAGCGAGAAACTTGCTCTTTCTTTTGGGTTGATCAGCAAACCTCAGGGAGCAATACCTATAAGAATTGTGAAAAATATACGTGTTTGCAGCGACTGTCACTTATTTATGAAGTTTGTGTCTTCATTTACTGAAAGATCTATTATATTGAGAGATTCAAACAGATTCCACCATTTTGATAATGGTCAATGCTCTTGCAAGGACTACTGGTAATCATAAAGTAGAGATGTCTACATGACATGTAGACTATGACAGAAGAGATTATCAATTCTACTGGCAATTCTTGATTGGCCCCCTCAAGAATTTTTCAGTGGGAATGTATGGAGTAAATTATCAATTTCTCCCCTGATAGTTCCGTGCTGAATTTCATTAACAGTTTGACAAATGATTGGACTCATCCTCAAAGTGACAAGTGTATGACAAAAACCCCAAAAGGGTAGCTCAGTTTTAGGGGTGGACAAGTTCTCCCTTGGTGCCTTAAGAAACAGAAAGAAGCTGGTTTTGCTCCTGATACTGCCAAACTAGTTTCACAAGATGTGTGGCAGGACATGGTCGTATCTGTCTGCAGTCTGCCACACCAAGAAACTTCTTAATCTGGTTGACCTGCAAACCTCTGGGAGCAATGCCTGCAAGAATTGTGAATAACATACGGTGTGAAGTATGTCACTTATTCTATGCATATTGTTCTGGAAAAAGGTGATGCACTCCTTAAGCTGAAGCAGGTGTTAGGGACGAGAGTTGCTGCAGGTAACGGTAAGACTTTGCCCATGAAGCTACCATAGAGTGGAAACTTCTAGTTGAAACTTGAAAGGAATGGACTTCAGCATTCAGCTTTATGTGTTTTTAAGTGATTTCATGATACAAAGGGGGTTCAGGCTTTTAAGACCCAAGACTACAGAACAAAGCTATGTTGGGTAAACTAGCATAGAGGTTGTGGAGATATCCAGTCATATTGGGCTGTCATATTTAAACAGATTTACTTTTCTAATAGTGACTTTCTCCATGCTGGTTTAACATCATCCCCTTCATGGGCATGGAGGAATTTTAGAGGGGAGCAAGGTCTTTACTGCTGGTCTATTATGGAAGGTTGGCTTAGGGGATAAAATTCAAATTTGGGAAGATAAGTGGATACCAAAGAACCCTGGCTATAAGGTCATTCACATATCAAGAAGATCTAGTAGAGTAACTTGGGTTGCTGACCTCACTGACCAAACTAATAGAACTTGGAGAACAGACCTTATCAGAGACTGTTTCCATGAAGAAGATGCAGCAGCTATTCTACAGTTTAGACTGGCTCCACTTCCCAATGAAGACTATCAAAGATGTGGGCCTGCCAGGGGAGATTAGTACTAAGACAGCCTAGCATTTATTTTGTGAAATAGTTGGTAGGGAAAATTATCTTCCCTCTGCTGCAAAAGAGCAGCAACTACATGTTCCAAAGATATCTGAAGGACTATTTGTGTCACATCCACTGGATTTCACAATTTAGCATCCCCCCCCCCCCCCCCCTTTTCCTCCCAAAAAAAGAAGAAGAAAAAGCAAACTTCAGGAGAGCCATCCTGGGTGGTTTGGCAACTATAGAAGCTCTGCAACACATACAAATCCGAGTAGATACTTGCTGTCCTAGTGGTGGGGAGGGAGTGGAAACTAGGAACTTATCTTATTCGACTGTACCAAGGCTAGAGCAGTGTGGTTTCTTTCAAATTTGAGCTTTACTGCTGCTCAGACTAACGTATCTTTGTCTTGTTTCATTGAAGCTTCGAATAGAATGGCAGAAGACAAAAAGGCAAACCAGAAAATTGCGAGTACAGCAACTCACATTTGTTGGGATCTATGGCCTGCTAGAAACAAACTCACTTTAAAGGAGTTAGTTTATCCCCTGGGGAGATCTTCCAGATTGCAACTTTGCAATGGCTTGGCTTTCGGATGTTTCTTCCACTATTCTGACCAGAAATGACACTCTAGTCCCTGCTGCTAAGGAGAACTCAAAGAAGGCATAGACTCTCCTACCAGAGGGGCTTGGAAGCTGAGCATAGATGCTGCTTCCAGAGGAGGTGCGGGTAGCTTGGGTTTTCTGACAAGGGGTGAAACAGCGGAAAGTGTAAAACTGCAGTCTCTTTGCCTCACAACTTTACTGCTCCAATGGAGGGTGAAGGACCTAGTATCAGAGAAGGTCTTCTTCAAGCTGCTGCTGAAGGAATTGATCACATCATCGTGGAAAACAACTACCAAGGCCCTGTTAAAATACTGACATCCCAATCTCAAGTTTCCTTTAAGGTTACGTATGTCATGGAGGACATACCGCATCTTCCTTTATTTAATTCTTATAGTTTTGTTTATATTTCTAGAAGAGTACAACCATGTGGTACACTCCTAGCTGGGAAGGCAATCACCTCCGCACGGAGGACTGATTAGCCTCCCAGCTAGGAGTGGACCACATCGGATTTGTGTAGGTCTGATTTCTTGAGCTTTTCCTGCTCTTCTATGAATCTTAGCTCACCCAAAAAGATTTAAGTGATCTCATGACATACCCTATTTTTCTTTTTTTTCCTCATTGAATGTTGAGGTTAAAATAAGGAAATGGCTGTGGAATAGCTATGTATTGGAGAAGGTTTCTCCGTCTACTTGTAATGTGAGACACAGACATATTTCTGTTTCGGTGGCTGAGAACTTCATTCATTGGCCACATTATTTTACCAAGTATATACGCTTTTTTTTTGTGGGTAACAAGAAAATTCATGCATGTTCAACGGTTCAACCACTTACAATAGACTTCGCCTGCACTTGAGTTTTTGGGTTGACATTTCTTTAAGAAGGAGATGGGAGCGAGAAAGATTATCAGGGGACAGATTGAATACGCCATTTTGAGTTCTAAGATGAAAATCAAAGTTTCTCAGAGAAACCAACTTGTCATTACATTTCAAATGGCAAAATTAGCATTTCAACCGCCTTCAGTCTATACCTGCCTCATTTCCATTAGCTAAGCTCACTCAAGACTTTAATATCCGTGTCCTACCTATATTCTACAGAGACCTGGGTGGGAAAAAAGGGAAAGGTAACAAGGTAACCCCTCTTGCAATTAATAAATTACACCCTCGTCCACCAAACACAATGATAAAAAAGGGATGCAACCTACATTATTCAGGAGCATCTTATTGATGGTGTTTCAAGATGTCACTCCTACCAGCTACCGCAAATCATCCATTGGATCAGTAACCATACCCTGAACAAAGATACAGGTATCAAATAGTCAAAAAAATATACAGCAAGTTAGAATTTGGATGCATGACAACAAGCAAAGAAACTAACCTGAATTATCCATGGGGTTTCCAGCAACCACAGGTTCAGGCTCCTTAATGTCCACAACCACAACATCTGATGTGAGGAAAGTCCTTGCAACTGAGGCTGCATGCTCCAGGCAACATCTGACAACCTGGATTCAGAGAAAACAACCCTAAGTATAAAACCAGAATTTGTAGTTTCTCTAGATACTTGTCCAAACCCAGCAGAATCAAGGCCATGAAACCCCTTTTCAAACTTTGACCTATATTTAGACCAATGACCAAGGCAATAGAGTGAAAAACAAAACGAGGTTACTAACTCCCCAGTGGTGTACTAGAAAACCCATGAACCCTATAGATATGTAATTCTCCCATGACCTAACTTCTTACTGTCAACCAGTGAAGTAAGCCTTTAATCTAAATCCCGAGTCCCAACACATCTTCCTCACTGTCCATTCCGATATTTGTTATGGCAAAAACTTCACCAGTTGAAGCAACTAACCTTGGTTGGATCAATTATCCCAGCTGCCATTAAATCCTCATACTTTCCAGTCGCAGCATTGTAACCAACCTTTGGATTGTCACTAGATAGCACCTGAAGTAAAAGCAGAACCAGCATTCAGCTATTTGCAAAGGGAAATAAGATTCTACAACACCATTAAATTCCAATAATGAAACAAACCTTCTCAATAACAACACTTCCGTTGACACCTGCATTTTTGGCAATCAACTTCATAGGATAGCCCAAAGCCCTTCTAACAATCTCAGCACCAACCTGCCCACATCACACAGAAATCCCATGTTTGCACGTATTAAAATGCATCACTTTACATCAGCCTTCTGTGGGGTTTTCTCAAGGGGAGACAGAAGAAAGTTTATAAAAATATTCAATCTATTACCTTTTGCTCATCATTTTCAAGTGTCTCTTTGATGGCATCAACCTTTGCAGCAAGTCTTAACAAAGTACACCCACCACCAACAACTATACCTTCCTCAACTGCTGCCTGGTAACAATTAAATCATAAATTTAGATTTTCCCCAATTTTCAGAGCTCCATAGCAAATACAGCTGATATTGCCTCAAAATTTTACTGAGACATACCTTTGTTGCATTAAGGGCATCTTCAACCCTCAATTTTTTCTCCTTCAATTCCGTCTCTGTTTGTGCTCCGACCTACTCATGTTCATCATGTGTTAAAATCATGGTCGTAATGCATTGAGCTCTCCTTGATGGGGCCTGAACATGCATCTTGAATAGAACAAAGCTTGAAAGTTACCTGAATGACGGCAACACCACCTGAGAGCTTAGCAATTCTTTCATTGAGCTTCTCTCTCTCATAATCTTGTTCTGCAGCCTGCATGGCCATGTGGAGAGTAGCAGAAGAAGCTAAATGTCAAGAGGGAAAACAAAACTCTGCATGTGAAACTGTAAATAAGAAGTATCGTATTCTAAGATTCACCTCAATAAGGTTTCTAATTTGAGCAACCCGCTTATTTACTACTTCTTGAGTACTGCCATCACCTACGATTGTGGTTGAGTCCTTGGTAAGTACCACCTTGGCAGCATGACCCAAGACCTCCTTCTCAGCTTTATCAAGGGATAGCCCAACTTCTTCCCTGATCACAGTGGCTGTCTCATGCACATAGACCACCCCGAAGGTCAGACTGATATAATTGTCTTGAAAAACTAACTCCGACATCATAGTATTACAAACAACAGAAGTAGAATAATCTTGCAAACTAGCAAAATATTGCAATTACAGGATGAGGATTGCAGGGTTAACCTCCAGTAAGAATAGCAATGTCATCTAGATATTGGCTCTTGCGCTCCCCAAATCCAGGAGCTTTTAGCGCAGCAATCTTCAGTGCCCCCCTGAGCTTATTTACAACAAGAGTGGCTAGAGCTTCCTGTTCGATGTCTTCAGCAACAATTACAATTGGATACCCCCCTCTTATAGCATCTTCCAAAACATTGATAAGATCCCTTGCATTTGTGATCTTTTTATCAACAAGAAGCAACTGCATGGACAACAAGATCCATCATCAGGAAGCTAATAAACACACTAATATTTTGTTTTAAAAAAAGAACACCACCAAAGATGTATGTGTTCCAAACTCATGGAGAAAATTTGTACCTTGCAGTTTTCATATTCGACTGCCATCTTCTCACTGTCTGTCACAAAGTAGGGGGAGATATAACCACGGTCAAATTGCATGCCCTCTACGACATAAAGACTATTCTCAGCACTCTTTCCTTCTTCAAGGGTCACCACACCCTTTCGACCCACCTTACTCATGGCTTCTGCTATCATATTTCCTATTTCATAATTGTTTCCAGCACTAACAGCAGCCACATCAGCTAATTCACTGTCCTCAATCTGCAATACAAGGTGAAATCCCAATTCATACTTGTAATCCAGAATCATAGCAACACCTTGAAAAGCCTAAAGCAAATACTCATCTAAAGTTCCAAAAGAAAGGCTTCACAAAAGAAGTTTAATGCATGTAGTGATGTCCTTTGGAATGCTGAACGGAATCAGTATTCTTAGGTTGAATTAATTCAAACAGATCCAGTATACCTCCTTTGACATTTTCTTGAGCTCAGCAACCAAAGCTTTCGTTGTCTTCTCAATTCCACGAGTAATTTGAACAGGGTTAGCACCAGCTGCAACCACCTGGAAGGAACAACACCAGCTTGTTACATTCAGAAACAACGCTATTCAAACTTGGGGGAGGAGGGATCTAGGGGTAGAAAACAAACCTTAACACCTTCTGCAATCAAACCTTGTGCAAGAACAACAGATGTTGTCGTTCCATCCCCAGCCAAGTCATTAGTCTTCGCCGCAGCTTGTCTCACCAATTTAGCACCAATGTTTTCTACAGGGTCCTCCAACTCGACCTGAACACCAATACAAGAAACCAAAGCATTCAGAGGATGTAAAAAAGTTAAACTAAATACCTCCCAGACCTACAATGGTGGTAAACGTGGGACAAACCTTGTGCACTAGGTAGTGGATACAGCCATTCAAAAAAAAATAAACTAAGAACTATGAATTTATTAACCATTCAAATAATCTGATCAAAGATGATCTATTTCATATTTTGTGGTATAAAACAAAAATGAGCATACAACCCTTCAGAATATGAAAACAGAAAATATAGACACCACTCAAAGAGAATTAAGAATAGTTCGAATATTTGAAAAGACAAAGAAAACAAGGGAGAAATACAGCAGACACAAAAAGTGCATAAATTGGCAATAGCTACTAATATCTCCCATCTTTGCAGCTCAAATATTAAGCAAGACCTAACATCCAAAATGTACCTCCTTGGCCACGGTCACACCATCATTAACAATTTTAGGGGAACCATACTTGCTCTCCAGTACCACATTCCTGCCCTTTGGTCCAAGAGTGACCCCGACTAGGTCTGCAAGCTTGTTAACACCAATCTGAAATTTAGGAAAAGGAGAAGCGTTAGAAGGTCCCAAGTAGCCTTAAAATGTAATAAAAGGAAGCAACCTGAACTCTAATTCACCTGCAGCTTCTTGGTAGCTGAACCGTCCTTGTTGAAGTACAGCTCCTTCGCCATTGCCCTTATCTTGGGAGAACATCTCCTCTGAAGTACAACATTTTGTCTCCTTCCAAAGGAACTTGAAGTTATGGAAGCAAAAGAAGATAGTTTTTCAGAATGGTTGACAAGCTTCCCATCTTTTGCACTATGAGAAGGCGCCATCATGGAGCTTGCGGAAGACATGGCAGTGAATGTTGATGCCATTTTATCCTACAAAAACCTGTTACCTTTTTCCAAAAAAAAAAAAAAAAATCAATTCCAGAGAACTATTCCATCCACAGCCCCTGGAATCAGACATCAATGCAATGTACAATCAACCCCAACCCAAGGGAAGTCCCAATGAATGACAAACCAATTACTGAATGAGGATAAATATAGCGAAAGCAACTACACACTACACTCTCTGCCTATAATATGGCCACCCAGAGCAAGCATCAAGCATTAGACATTTACTTCTGGATATGGGCAGAACAAGCTGAATTTCTAGCCCACTACTAAATTAATCGTGAACACCTACACAAGTCTGTGAACATCTCAAAGAAGTACAGCGCAGAAGCAGAAAGCAGCAGACGAATTAATACACGTGCAGACAGTCATTTGACCAACAATGAACAGCCCGGAATCAATCAGACAAACATCCACTTCAGTCTAAAGTTTAGATTCAAATGGAAATATGATAATTTCCGATCCATGCTCCTACTACAATTTATTTTTCAATTTTTTTCCCCTTTGAAGCGAAGGAAAGAATGGGGACAATGTCCAATATGTAGGCCATTACCGCATATATAAAATCATACATCTCGTAGAATAAAACATTTCAACAATCATTTATCAAGTAAATCGAGGAAACGTCGGAACCTAATTCATTATAGGACATATAAGCTATCAACAAGCATCCACCAGCTTATTGACACAGTAAACTCAGAAATGTTATCGGAAACAAGAAGGGGAGAGAAACCATCTTTCCCTGATCTTCTCTACATAAAGTCCTCTTAAACTTCATTTCTGGCGATTATATTGATCTTAATTCACACCAAAAAAAGAATTCAGGTCTGCAGTAGAAACAACCAGGAAACACCGAAACACTACTACTAACGTTGAACAAGAAAGCAATTTAGGTGCCAAACCAGCCAACAGTAAACTCAGCAATGAACAACCAAAGAAGAACGACCTATCGAACATGTTCGATAAAAGCATAAAACCTGAAACAGTTGAAATCCAAGATAAGAGAGCGGAGGAAGATAACCTGAGAAGCTTACCTAAAGCCGCCGCTGGGGACGAAATAGGGTTTATCGGTTTTGGAAGGATAAGCGAAGACACTACTACAATAAGCTGATAACTAACAGAACACCCAAGGCAGAAACTCGAAAATGAGTGAGGAGAGGATATTGGATATAATGAAGCAATCGCGCATCCTCCTGAAGCTTCGGATCCACGTGGACCGTTGATTGAAAATCAGTTCCTATTCTGATCGTCGTATTTCGAACAATCTAGAATATTTTTCTCATGTTCTGTTTTGATGGCAATTATCTACAACTGTACAGATTACCCACCACCCGTGAACTCTCAACTACCTTGAGTTTTTCTTTTTCTTCTTTTCAGAAAAATTTAAAAATGTTTTGATTGAGGTATTATTTTTTTATTCAAAAAAAAATTAGGTATTATTTCACCAAGAAAAAAAAAATTAAGGAATAGCGGACTTTTTCACTAAAAAGTGTTGGTTTCATCCCCTAGAATAGCTTTGCGTTGACAGAATAGCTGAAATTACTAGTGGGAAAAAGATTTTCATACCAATAGTTTTTTTTTTGTTTTTTTTTATTGAGAAATCTTAGGGGCAATTTGTGCATAAGGGATCAATTAAGATTTTTGTATGATTCCTTCTGGTTTTAGGTCATCCTTCAAGTAAGTTTTTCTCAATCTTTTTTTGAATAGTTTTTTCTTTGATCGAGTCTTTGGCAAGCTTATTTATAAAATGAAATAATTTTCTATGATTTGTTCGTAACCTAAAATGAATATTGCACTGAAACGGCATGTATAAAAAACATTTGAAATGGTGGCCACTATAAAATGGAACGCTAAAGATAATCGAAAAATTCCTCCATTCCAGTTGGCATCCCATGAAATAGAAAAAAAAAAAAAAAAAAAAAAAAAAAAAAAAAATTTTTTTTTTTTTTTTTTTAAAAAAAAAAATTTATAAAAAAAAATCCAAACACCCAAAACAAAACATTAAAAAAAAGAAAATTTTATATTAAGGTTTTTTTTTTTTTTTTTTTTTATAAAAAATATTTTTTTTTTTTAAAAAAATAAAAAAAAAAAAAAATAAAAAAAAAAAATATTTTTTTTTTTTTTTTTTTTTTTTCTTTGATTTTTTTAATATTATTTTTTTGTTGAGGGGGAAAAAAAAAAATTTTTTTTATATTTTATTTTTTTTTTATTTTTAAAAAATAACACCTTTGAGATAAGGGGGGGGGGGGCCCCCCTCGTTTTTGGCCCCCCCCGGGGGGGCCCTCTGAGATCCCTAAAAATCCTAACCTATTAACCCGGCATTTCAGATCCGAGTTGAGCCCAAAAGTTTAGAAATTGATCCTATAGACTTGAATGACAGTGATGAAGACCCAGGCACTTTGTTTGATTTCACCAGGAGAGAGAAAATTACTCCTTAAGGCATTAAAGTGACATTTTGGTGTACCCAGAAACCTATGCAAGAGGACTTCAAATCTCAAATAAAATATACCATTGAGTTGGTAATTGTGTAAGGTACCTACCCTCCGAAACTCATCGCGATCGGCCTTCGAATGAAGAAGATATGGGGGCGGTCGGATGGAGGCGGTCAGATAAATTATCTGACCGGTCCTTTTTCAGTGAAGGGCAAAATGGTCATTTCACCTCTTAAAAGCTTTTTAACTTTCCCAATTGAACCAAATTCGGGATTTTGGTTTTCTAAAGGGAGAGAGCTCGTGGGAGAGGAGAGAGAAGGAGAAGAAGCTTGGGGAAGAAGCAGTTGGAGCAAATCGACGGTGCGGAATCGCGATTTGGAGGTATGATCGCGTAGAGAAGTAAGTATGCTTCAACATACCTAATTTTGGCCCAAATTCATGAGGGTTTTGATGGGTAATTTCATTTAAATGTGATATTGGAGGGCTTAGGTTGAGGAAATAATCTTCTGACTCCGTAGAAAGATTAGCACGGCCGTTGTGCACGTCTACTTTGAACCTCGTGCGAAACCGAGCATTTTCGACCGAGTTGACTCGGTGAGCTGCCCGCCGAGTTAACCGGGTCAATTTGGGACTGAGTTGACCCGCCTTGTTTGACTGGAATTAAGACCCGGTTAACCCACATTTGATCTGTGTTCAAATTGAATCCCGAATTAAATCTAATTTAGCTTGTTTATTTGCTAGGTTAATTGGGTCTTGGGCATTCGTTAATTTTGTGAAATTGTGGGACTTTGCACGTGAATTCTCGATTAACAGGTGAGGATAACATCGCATATATTATTATGTAATATCATTGTATATTTGGATTGTGAATAATGTGGTATTGCATGATAATTCATGTTACCTTCTATAATCTCGATAGTCCTGTATCATACTGTATTTCTGATTGAATGATTAAAGGTAAATCGTATGTGATTATGTGATTGGTTACTTCACTTGATTGATGCATATGAATGTATGTGACGGTGAAATGGGGTTTACCTATCTGGTATTCCTAGCTTGGGTTATCGGCGGCCGTGGTATGGGACACTGTCCTCTGATGTCCAGAGCACTTTTCATAGTCGGTGTGGTTGTCTAGATGCATGTGGTTAAGAATCCCGTGAGTGCTACTACCCTTTCGGCAGGGGTATTGAAGCCGAGTGACCCGTGATATCAGTGGATGGGGTTCTGTGTGCATCAAACAGACCCACGGTATCATGCAGTGGTATAGTGACATGTGTTAGAACGGACCTCGTGATCGCCCAAAAGACGGCGGTTAGGCGGCGTGAGGGGACATGACGGCATCCACCCTAGCATATGTAGATTACTACAGGGTTAAGGAATGGGATCCAATAGATGCCTCCCGTTGAGGATTCCATTCATAGGTGAGAACGATACCGGACCAAAAGGGCGCTTAGGCATGAGGAAAGGTATCCGGATCACATGTAGCACGAGACATAGTGACTTTGCATTGGGCTAGAGTAAATCCTTGACACGCGCCAGTCCTCAGGCCAATGGTGATGGGAGAGAGTGTTGACCAAATCCCCAGCCATGGTTGATGTGACAGGACCCAACTACCGTGGTGAACCCAATAGACGTCTCTTGTTGAGGGTGAGTGATGAGACTACCCAGAGGAGGCTGGTGTGTTATCTTAAAGCGTGTCTACTGTAGAGACTGCATGGTAGAAGTTATAATCATATCTTCATGTTCATTCTTTTATTCATCGACTGTATATGCTGATATGTGTGTGTGTACATGATGAATGCATGATGTATGATATGTTAGACTCACTGAGTTCTGTGGAACTCATCCTCTGTGAATATTGTCTTTTTTTTAGACTCTGTTGCAGGTTGTGACAACTCATATTACTTGGAGAGTCTGCTGGCGAGCGAGAATACGAAGATGCATGATGGGATGTGTACTTGTGCAGATTGTGCTTTTGGAGTCCAGCCATTCTGAGGCTTGGAGTTTCTTTTACTTGGGTTGGGTTTAGGTTGTTTCCTCCTTTTTCCATTGTTAGAACGCCGTTTGATTTTTAGACTTCCGCTGTAATAACCTTAGATTTACTTTCTTTTATATTCTTGCTCTTGGATTATGCTATATAATATTGTTGTTCTGGATTGGCCGCGAACCGAGATCCTGCGGAGAGTATCGCCCCACGGGTATTCGGGCGTGTCCGGAAACCGGCTGGGTGGGGTGTGACAGTGTGGTATCAGAGCTCTTGGTTCGCCTACAATGTTAACTGTAATATTATATAGTGGAGCATCTTGAGTCACCAATCTATAAGTGATTCAGCAAAAGTAGACGTGAATAATAGGTACAACCTCTAACTTGAAACCAACAGTGATTTAGAGAAGCATAATGAAGCTAACTCGAATAATGAACAATAATGATATTAAATCCAAAGCCACACAGTGTTAGTAATCTAACAAGACACAATAATCTATATGAAACGATAAAGAGCATAAGTCATAAAATATTACAACCCCTAATGTAAAGTGAAAGAGCGTGAACAATCACGCTTAAGAATAAAACAAAATCCATAATCTCTTACAAGCCGAAATATAAAGTTCGGGAATCGAAATGAACACTAGATGTGACCAGGGATCAGTCTTAAGGTGGTGGTGGTGGTGGAGGCTTGTATTGATGAAGGAAGATTCGGGTCAAGAGACGCCTGAAAGTCAAGTTCACTACCCTGAGAGTTCTCGGCTTAGTAATCGTTGTTCTCTATATGGATATAAGAAAGATCAATGAGATGGCCCTCATTTGGAGCGAAGGTGGCGAAGGTTTGCATCAAGGAGGTGTGATTTTCGACTCACGATGCGGAAATGAGCTAAGGAGAAAGGAAAATATGAGATTTCTTGAAAATATGAAGTTTTTCTTGAAATATGGAAATTTTTCGAGAAATTGTGTAGACGGGGATGGATGCGATGTGCATTTGAGCTTAAATCCACGGGAATGTTACTAAGTAATTTTGGAATGCAGAACATTTTGGTAGCATTCAAATTCCATAGGTGAGTGTGCAAGAATATTTTGAATCTAGCAAGAAACGGAAGTGAAATCTTGAATAAATGGGCTAGATTTGAAGATTACGTGTGCTTTCGCGGATAAATCGTCGACGAATTTGAATTCGGAGCATTGTGGAAGTGGGAAATCAAGTGGGAACCTTGCCTCTGAGTCATGAATAGTGAAAACCGAGTTGAATTTGGCTTTGAGTCATGAATAGTGAAAAACGAGTTGGCTCTGAGTTGTGAATAGTAAAAGGTGTGAGTTGGAAGTAGGTGGTCGGATAGGGTGGTCGGATCGTATCTGACCGCCACCTTTTTGGACCTATTCAACCGGTCCCAGTTGACTCAGTCTTCAATCACCCTTGTGTCGCTCTGACTCGGCTGAGTTTGGCCGAGTCAACTCGCAAAATTTGAGGCGTTTGAACAGGTATCCTACCGCCCCATGCTACCGGTCCCATTTCTGAATTTTTTTTTGAATTCCGGTGAGTAGGCGGTCGAGTGGTTATCCCGACCGGTCCCCAAAAAAAAAAAAAAAAAAAAAAAAAAAAAATGTTTTTTTGTTTTTTCTGGCTTTCTTGGTTTTTTTGGTATTTGTTTGGTTCTCCAGTTTGGTCAGTTTTCTTTTCTTATACACAGCTTTCTTCAATTCGTTTTGTTTTGTTTTCCTACTCAGATGGCTATAAGAATAAAAAAAATTTGGGGTTTTTCACCCGGTTTGATTCCTTTTCGCGTGTGATGACCTGAGGGTGTTATGATTGAGTATTTCTTGGACTGGATGATTGAAAGTTGAGATGTTCAAACGATATTCTTTTGATCCGTGAATGTTGGCTTTTTGCTATTTGCCGGAATGGTGAATTTGAGGAATCGGACGTTTGAGGATGGCAATGCTTGTGGCTATAACCATGAGAATGGAAGTGGTACCAACCTACCTCAAGCGGAAGTTCCCCAACAGCCTCCTGCTCAAGGTGATGACCTCCCGACCACTCCACAGGTGGTTGTCACCCAAGATGTGTTGAATATATTGGGTAATATGTTGAAGCAATAGCAGACCCATGTCAACACTTTGATGCAAGGTGTGTTGGCAGTGAGTCAAGGGAATCGGGCTTCACCCTGTGGCAATGAAGCCGGGTTCTGCGCTCAGGGAGGAATGTGGGAGACTTTGGTTTGGGACCCCACACCAAACTGATGGAGCATTTTCTTAAGCTCTAAGTACCTTCATTCACTGGTGTGACTAATGATCCTCTGTTGCCTAGTAGGTGGTTGAGAGAAATGGAGAAGGCATTTCGACACCTAAGATGCACCGAGGACCAGAAGATTCTGTGTGCCGATCAGAAGCTCCAACTTTATGGCATTTTCCATAGGGATCATTGTCAATTCTGGAGTATCAACAAAGGTTTGAATAACTCTTTTTCTTTGCCCTGTTTTCATGAAAGTTGACATGGAGAAAGCCAAGAAAGCCTATTGAGAGCTATGCACAGGTGGTGAAGTCTGCAACGAAAGTAGAGGCAAGAGAAAGGGAAAGTTTTCTGCTGCAAAGGAATTTGGCCAATAAAGGGAGCAATCAGTTTGTGAACAAGAAACAAGGAATTTCAATAGACCAACACCATGTCTCGCACCGCAATTCCAGTCTCTAGGTTCAAAGGTATGGTGATGGGAATGTTGGTGGTGCAGTTCATCCAAGTAGTGCTCTTCAATAAGTGGGACTATTCTATGTGGACTCCAGTTCAGTCCCTAGTCCTAGACCAGCAGGACCAACGGCAGTAGCAGCATCAGGGCAGAAGGATGTTTTCTATTCTTTTTGTCACCAACTGGGGCATATATCTAAGTTATGTCCTCAGTAAGGGAATAGCATCAGCAAGACCAGCTCAATATCCCCAGGTATGGAAGGTGTACAGTTTAACAAAATTGAGTTTTGAGTTAGTGTTTTGTACACCCGCTTGATCTAGAAGTAGGAGATTTTGATGCATATTTTGTGTATGTGGAAGGAAGAGACCTAGATGCACATCTTGTGAAACTTGATATGAGAGTTTTCAATGTGAACCTAGATGTGGTTTGGTTGACAGCTCATAAGGCAGTCATCTTTTGTTTAGAGAAGAAGGTTCGGTTTGTTCCGATGGTACCCCTCCAATTGGATTTCAAGGTGATCTAAAGAAGCATGGTGAGGAGATTTTGATCAGTGGTGTTAGACTTTGTCTTTCATGGGAGATAAGAAGGAGGAGAAGTCTTTTGGGATCTTCAGATGGTAAGAGGTTCAAGGATGTGAGCGAAGTATCCAACCCTCTTGGAGCCTCGATACCTCAATTTCGAGGACGAAATTTTTTTAAGGGGGGGAGGATGTGAGATCCCTAAAAATCCTAACCTATTAACCCGGCATTTCAGATCCGAGTTGAGCCCAAAAGTTTAGAAATTGATCCTATAGACTTGAATGACAGTGATGAAGACCCAGGCACTTTGTTTGATTTCACCGGGAGAGAGAAAAATTACTCCTTAAGGCATTAAAGTGACATTTTGGTGTACCCAGAAACCTATGCAAGAGGACTTCAAATCTCAAATAAAATATACCATTGAGTTGGTAATTGTGTAAGGTACCTACCCTCCGAAACTCATCGCGATCGGCCTTCGAATGAAGAAGATATGGGGGCGGTCGGATGGAGGCGGTCAGATAAATTATCTGACCGGTCCTTTTTCAGTGAAGGGCAAAATGGTCATTTCACCTCTTAAAAGCTTTTTAACTTTCCCAATTGAACCAAATTCGGGATTTTGGTTTTCTAAAGGGAGAGAGCTCGTGGGAGAGGAGAGAGAAAGGAGAAGAAGCTTGGGGAAGAAGCGGTGGAGCAGAAATCGACGGTGCGGAATCGCGATTTGGAGGTATGATCGCGTAGAGAAGTAAGTATGCTTCAACATACCTAATTTTGGCCCAAATTCATGAGGGTTTTGATGGGTAATTTCATTTAAATGTGATATTGGAGGGCTTAGGTTGAGGAAATAATCTTCGACTCCGTAGAAAGATTAGCACGGCCGTTGTGCACGTCTACTTTGAACCTCGTGCGAAACCGAGCATTTTCGACCGAGTTGACTCGGTGAGCTGCCCGCCGAGTTAACCGGGTCAATTTGGGACTGAGTTGACCCGCCTTGTTTGACTGGAATTAAGACCCGGTTAACCCACATTTGATCTGTGTTCAAATTGAATCCCGAATTAAATCTAATTTAGCTTGTTTATTTGCTAGGTTAATTGGGTCTTGGGCATTCGTTAATTTTGTGAAATTGTGGGACTTTGCACGTGAATTCTCGATTAACAGGTGAGGATAACATCGCATATATTATTATGTAATATCATTGTGTATTTGGATTGTGAATAATGTGGTATTGCATGATAATTCATGTTACCTTCTATAATCTCGATAGTCCCGTGTCATCTGTATTTGATTGAATGATTAAAGGTAAATCGTATGTGATTATGTGATTGGTTACTTCACTTGATTGATGCATATGAATGTATGTGACGGTGAAATGGGGTTTACCTATCTGGTATTCCTAGCTTGGGTTATCAGCGGCTGTGGTATGGGACACTTGTCCTCCGATGTCCGAGCACTTTTCATAGTCGGTGTGGTTGTCTAGATGCATGTGGTTAAGAATCCCGTGAGTGCTACTACCCTTTCGGCGGGGGGTATTGAAGCCGAGTGACCCGTGATATCGGTGGATGGGGTTACGTGTGCATCAAACAGACCCACGGTATCATGCAGTGGTATAGTGACATGTGTTAGAACGGACCTCGTGATCGCCCAAAAGACGGCGGTTAGGCGGCGTGAGGGGACATGACGGCATCCACCCTAGCATATGTAGATTACTACAGGGTTAAGGAATGGGATCCAATAGATGCCTCCCGTTGAGGATTCCATTCATAGGTGAGAACGATACCGGACCAAAAGGGCGCTTAGGCATGAGGAAAGGTATCCGGATCACATGTAGCACGAGACATAGTGACTTTGCATTGGGCTAGAGTAAATCCTTGACACGCGCCAGTCCTCAGGCCAATGGTGATGGGAGAGAGTGTTGACCAAATCCCCAGCCATGGTTGATGTGACAGGACCCAACTACCGTGGTGAACCCAATAGACGTCTCTTGTTGAGGGTGAGTGATGAGACTACCCAGAGGAGGCTGGTGTGTTATCTTAAAGCGTGTCTACTGTAGAGACTGCATGGTAGAAGTTATAATCATATCTTCATGTTCATTCTTTTATTCATCGACCGTATATGCTGATATGTGTGTGTGTACATGATGAATGCATGATGTATGATATGTTAGACTCACCGAGTTCGTGGAACTCATCCTCCGTGAATATTGTCTTTTTTTTAGACTCATTTGCAGGTTGTGACAACTCATATTACTTGGAGAGTCTGTCGGCGAGCGAGAATACGAAGATGCATGATGGGATGTGTACTTGTGCAGATTGTGCTTTTGGAGTCCAGCCATTCTGAGGCTTGGAGTTTCTTTTACTTGGGTTGGGTTTAGGTTGTTTCCTCCTTTTTCCATTGTTAGAACGCCGTTTGATTTTTAGACTTCCGCTGTAATAACCTTAGATTTACTTTCTTTTATATTCTTGCTCTTGGATTATGCTATATAATATTGTTTTTTGTTTGGCGCAAGCGACCGCAACCGCGCCCCACCCCCCCCCCCCCCCCCCCCCCGCCCCCCCCCCCCCCCCCCCGGGGGGGGGGCCCCCCCCCCCCCCCGGCCGGGCGGGGGGGGGGGGGGGGGGCTAATTTTGGTTGCGGCCCCCCCCCCCCGGGCCCCGGCGCCGCCCAACCCAAAAAAAAAACCACCACCAACACAACACACAAAAAAACAAACCCCCCCCCCCCAAGGTTGGGGGGGCCCCCCGGCGGCCCCCCCACCCCCCCCCACCCCCCCCCCCCAAAAAAAATGTGGGAAGGAAAAATTAAAAAAAAAACAGTCGGGGCTTTTGGAGACACAAGTACTAGATCTTGCATAAATTATTATTTTTCATTAGCCACAAGCAAGTGTAGTTGAGATTATATGGATGATAGTAAAAATTTAATCTAAAGCTGTACACCAATGTCCATGAAAGTCTTCAATAACTCGCTAGAAAGCCTTGTAGTTCACATTCAAATCAATTGTAATGTGAAATGATTCTTGAAGACCTTACAAGAAAATGGGTTTGTAGACCCAACATTGACAACATTCCTAGAAAGTATAGCAAGAATTTTGAAACTCAAACAATAAGCTCAGAGAAGAAGACGCGAAGTACAGATAGGTTTCTCTTAGATCTTGGTAGGAATGTTTTTCATTCTTTGTTTCGATTTTTGAATATAGAATTCCGCCTAAATGAATTCATTTAATGAATTCATAGAGGAATGAAATTTGAAAACTTGAAATGATGGTTGGTTCGTCTAAGTAATGGCTTCATAGGTTCGGTTCGAACATAGCAAATCAATCGGGTTAGCAAACTTAAGTCACATAAAAAGTGCAGAGAGTAATCAGGGCCAGGATTTAAGGTTCGCATCGGACGGTTCACTGAACCTATGTCGTCGGCTCGTCGGAACGCACAATTTGGAGCGAGAGACGAGGAACAAAATCGGTTGTCAGTTGTCGTCGGCTCGTCGGAACGCGCAATTTGGAGCGAGAGCTGCTTGAGAATAAAATCTGACTATTTGTTGAAGACAACTGATTCAAATCGGTAAGACTTTACATATATAAGAATCAAGTCAACGTACCTTCTGTGTTTAGAAATCCTTTGCTTCGTTATGTATATCACATTCTTAGGATTTTTGAGTTTCATTAAAACCCCAAAATGGAGGTTTTTTTCAAGCCCCTGAACTTGGTAAAGATCCTAGAAAATTTTTATAGTTAGCTAAGTTAATGGATATGAAAAACAGGGAGGCTGCTCTTGAATAAGAACTCAGAAACACTTCAATGCCAGATTACCAAAATGGAAGAGTCTTAAGGGGAAAAAAGAAATGAATATTGTTCGCCAGAGAGTTTCTCTGTTTAACTACAGAATTGTTTATACTTTCAATTGTGGAGTGGAGAATCACAGGAATTCGAAGTTATTCTTCACATGTCTGATAAAGCTAGAGAACCCACCAAATGGTTTCCTCTGTTGTCGACAGATCTTCACATTCTGCTATCCTTTTCATGGTTTTCCAGTATCCAGATGTGGCAGAACCGTGCCTGAGAACGCTCTCTTTGGAAGGCAAAATGTTAGGATTGAATTGGGATCTCATGTCTCTTGGCTTGGGAGTCTCAAAGGGCCTGGGTTCTTTACCTCATTGAGGGGTTATGGAAGCAAATCTAGTCATGAATCAGTATCCTGCAATGTTCTTGTCAGAAGTATGGGATTCATTGCTTGGCAGGCTTTGTGATGTCTCTTCCTTCACGATCACCCCACCCATTGCCGTCCAAGTTATCAAACGAATTAGGAAACCCAATGTGGCTTTCAAGTTCTTCGAGTGGTTAGAAAAACATGCTGGCTATAGTCATGACAGTCTAACCTACTCAGCAATCCTCAAGGTCTTAACCAAAGATTCCCATCCTTCACATGCTGCCATGGCTGATGATTTGCTTCATAAGAAGATTCATCTCTGTTTCAATGTAACTCCTTCTGATTTTGATATTTTGTTGCAGCAATGGGTAAGAGTTGGGGAATCAGAAAAAGCGCTACAGTTATTGGATGAGATGAGAAGACTTGGGTTTGTTCCCTCTCATTCATCTTGCAATGTTCTTCTGAATAAATTACTCAGATCAAAGCACAAAAATATGGGTTGGGAATTGTTCTATCAAATGCTGGATGGATGGATTGATGTGTTGGATACACAAACCTTTAATCTTGTGATGAGATGTGCTTGCATAGAAGGGAGGACAGACGAAGCCATAAATCTCTTTAACATAATGAAGCAGAGAGACTGTATGCCTGATCTTGATAGCTTCAATATTTTGATTGAAGGTTTTTCTGAGAAGGGAGATACACACATGATCTGTAGGCTTTTCAAGCAAATGCTGGATTTGAACGTTAAGCCTGACAGTTACACTGTGAACCTTCTCATCAAAGAGCTATGCAAACAGGGTGAACCTGAATATGGGAACAATTTGTTTAACTACATGAGGAGAGTGGGTTGGATGGACAGAAAATTTGTATATACCCAGCTGGTAGATTCTCTTTGCAACTATGGTTGGTGGTTAAAAGGCTTGAAGATATTTACAAAGATGATACGGAGAGGTCACCATCCTAATGTTAGCGTCTATAGTAACCTCATATGCCGCATGTGCTTAGGTGGTAAAATAAGTGAGGCCTTTCGACTGAAGGATCTTATTGCATCGAAGGGATTTATTACAGAAATTGAGAATTATAATGCCTTGATGAAAGGAGTCTGCTTGGCAGGGAGAATGGACATGGTTGCCAATCTTTTACATGAGATTCAGGATCGAGGACTGGAACCTGATCTTACAATGTGTAATACAATACTCCGTGGGCACTGTATGATGAGAAATGTGAACAAAGCCCTAGAACTAGTGGAAAAGATCAAAAGAAAAGGTTGGCAGCCAGATCTTGAATCGTGTAATTTATTAGTAACCATTCTTATGAACGAGGGGAAGGATGAAGAGGCAGCGTGGGTGAAGAATTGTATTCAGGAGGATCAGAGTGTCAGGCTAAAGAAGTTAGCCCCCGAAGATCAATGAACACATCAAGGGATGTACTGCCCTTGCCACCAAACTTCTAAGAGAAATAGTTACATGGTTGAGGGGTGACTTGCCGTTACGAGGGGCAATGAGCTGCATCTTACTACTGTGAACAAACTGAAAGGGCCAGAGTCGGTTCACGTAGGATCAGCTAAGTTCTTCATCCAATTCAATAGGAATCTGTGATCAACAAAATAACAGGTTCCACTAGACAAGAACTATAGAGTGTTTTGTGTTTAAGCTATTGTCCAGGCTGTATCTTGCTTGGTAAAGTGTAGAGTATGAGTGATTAGCTGATGTACTTTAATTTTTATTTGTAGTACAATTTTAATCTTATACCAGGAGGGAAAAAAGGACAAGGACTGTATATAATATGAAATGATATCAAATGATAACCTACTTAATATGAAATTCAGACGAGCTGGGAGAACAAGGTAGCTTCAGAAAATAGGTTAATCAGGTCTAGCTTTTCAAAAAGCAGGATGAATTAAACCATGTCAAGTCGGAAAAAGGCCAAACTGAATCATAGTATCACATATTAACAAATTTACTGAAGAAAGTTTTAAGGTAAAGAAAGGCCTGAGCACATATTAACAAATCCTAGTCTGTTGATGGTTCCTAGTTGATGACAAAGATTAGGTAACTTGCACACACAAGAATTGATAAAAAGAGTTTCTTTCATTCCCCCTAGCTGATGTGTGGGATCATACTCTTCTGTTATTAATGATGCCTGAACCTTGTTCAGTGCAGAGTGTGACTGGGAGTGTGACTGTTCTTTCATATTCTTCTTTTCTTAATGATGCCTGAACCTTGTTCAGTTTAGGAAATTTGAAAGTTATGTATATGAATACTCATCATCAGATGAAGTAAATTAAATAACAGAAAATGAGTCTTTATCAAGGTTTTTGAGTTGTCAGAGTTCTACAAGCATAGGGTGAAGTTTGTACTTCAATCCTACTGCTGCTTCCTCTTTCTCATGCAAGTTCTGTTAATCTTTGTCAGTAATATTTTCCTCTTCTCTTCTACTTTTCTCCTTCGTTGTGATACTTTTCCTTTATTATTAGTCTTCTAATATGTGGTTACCTTGTTTTCTTTCAAGTTTTAGGTTGTGCTGTTCTGGATCATCTATTCATATATTTATCTTCTTAACAGGAGTTTCACATACCAGTTTCTGATTTTGTTTTTCCTGAAATTCTGGTTCTGTTCCCTAAAGAAATATGGTCAGGATGGTTTTGGATGTCATTACAGTTTTCTCACTCAGTTTGGCCCTTCTTCATGGGGGGAGGGGTTGAAACTTGCAGGTCATGGGTATGAGGGTGGGTTTTAACATATACATGTACAAATTTGTTTCATAATCATTTGGAATGATTTTCTTGGTTTCAGGAGCTTGAGAACAAGAGAACGGACAGGTCCCAAGTAGCATATGAGAAGAGGAAGCAGTTGACTAAATTGAGGATCAAGGCTGAGAAGGCTGCAGAGGAGAAGCTTGGTTCCCCATTAGACATTCTTGCATCTGTTAAATATTAAATGTTCTCGAGTTTGAGTGATCAAATTTTTTTTCCGAACGACATTTTTGCCGAGAGTTAGCTTGGTGGTGAATTGGTCTACAATTTTTGCATTGTACTTTGACAGAATGGGGTGACATCGTTCTTTATGGTATTTTAAGTATAGCATTGTAGAACTTAAATTCTCTTGTGTGAACGAGGGTACATGAAATTTTTTTCATAGGTGGAATTGCTGCTTTAACTGTCTCTCTCTCTATATATAAATCTACTTTGTTCTCAAAAGTGAAAGGTATGCAAAACGTATTGACAACTTATTGCTTTTGCGGTTCAAGCCAATTGTCTTATGTGAGTTGTTTTAAACCTCACAGAAAGACCAAAGTCGTATGTGCCCCAAGACTAAGATGATAAGTGATCCCCATCATACGAGTCCATTGCAACAAAACAACCTATCATACGATAACTATATTTTCTATTTTTGGGTAAACCTATTTGTTACACTTACTAGTTTTATTATTAATCCACCCATAGAATCAGAGTAATCAAACAATTTTTTAGATTGATTCACTTGTTAGAATTAGGATAACTAAATGGTTTTTCAGACAGAATCACAAGAACCAAACAAATTTTTTTATTATTTATTATTATAATGAATATGATTCTACATAATCTAATTCTAGAGAATCATGATTCTATAGAAACATGATTTTAAAACCGATTCTAGAGAATTGGGAAACCAAACACAACCTAGACAATTATGTAGTTAAACGGAAAAACTCCCTACGGAACGATAGTCATTTCTTTTTCCCCAATAAAACTTCCATTTTGGTAATATGGCATTGAAGTGTTTATGAGTTCTTACTCAACAGTGGCCTCGCTGTTTTTCATATCCATTAACTTAGCTAACTATAAAAAATTTCTAGGATCTTTACCTAGTTCAGGGGCTTGTAAAAAACCTCTAATTTAGGGTTTTAACTAAATTGTGTTTGGGGATATTAATCGGTTTTCGTGGTGTGGGTTTCAAGTTGGGTAAATTTTTTTAATTTATTATAGCCATTAAATTAGAATCGGACACATGACATACTCTAACGACCCACCGGGAACTCTCTTGGAGATATCCTCCCAGAAGAGGAGCCAAACACCCCCAAACAAAATAGGGATGAAAGGATCCCACTACAATAGGAAAAATGAAAAGGCTCATTATTAATGATTAAGTCCAAGGTTTAAAGTATCTCACGATACCATACGATACTAGTCAATACGTATCCTTATTTGACCCAACTGATACGGTACATCTCGATACGTTTCTCCATTGAATTACACTAAAATACATTAGTTAGAGCGATCAATACTTGATACACGACGATACATCTCTTAAAATCACCAACCGATACGATACTCGATAGTGATACTTTAAACCTTGAAGTCATTGGGTTAATATAGAAGAATGGGACCTACAGGGTTCACGAAGCATCATGAGAATACTGTACTCTTTTTTGGCCAATGGGGATACTGTACAAGTGGCAAACAAGGGGACCAGATCCTCCTTGTCGCTCCCAAGAAAGAACTGCTGGACCATTCCGGGGAACGGTAGTGAAGAATTGGGCCCTAGCTAGGCCCACACTCACAGGATCCAATGACCAACAAGATTGGGCCTGTTGGGCCATCAAACCGGAGTTTATTATTCAGGTCCAGCAACAAATGGTCCGAAGGATCCACATTCCAATGCTATAATCCATTGAGCCTAAAATATTTGACCACGGCGGATGAACCGGTCTAGTGGACTGGTGCAATGGTTCATCCGAAGTGGTGGAGTTGAACCAAACTACTGTGGTAGACTCTATTAATTCAGAGTTAACGATTAAGGTTATCATCTTTGATTAGTAACTCAGCATTTCCATAATTTAATTTTAGCTTTAATTAGTTACCAAAAGTATTATTTCAACCCTTGATTGCAATGCCTTACGGTACTTAAGCATAATTTAGTGAGGGCACATCTATCTCTGTGTCTTCCTAATGAGATTCTATATATAGTCAATTAGATTGAATCAACTGATCAATATGAGATTATATATACATAAAAAAGGGCGTACCCAATGCCAAAGCTCCCACACTATGGGGTCTGGGGGAGGGATTTTCTAGACAGTCTTACCCCTGCTTTGCAGAGAGGCTGTTTCGAACCCACGAGGTGAACTAGGGTAAAATCCTTGCCTCTTTCTTCCTTGTTTTCTATTCGATTGTGTGTGATTGATTGCTCTAATCCTTACAATATTACGCATCGATCAAGTACCTAACACTCTCAATCTCTTCCACCTTCTTTTTCTTTAATGTTCATATTTTTCCACCTAAAAAATAAGTTTGAGATCAAACCAGTTTCTTTCCTTTCCATCTCTGTCCCTCAAATCTCCATATTAGTTGTTCACGTGATAAAAAAAACCCAGCATTTAGGTCGAAATTTGTCTAAGAAACTTTGTTAATGATTAGATTTGACGAACCATGCATGCACAAAATTCATTCTTCAAACTAAACCAGCAAAGTAATTGACCCACCAGCTCCATGAGTGCTTCCAAACAAATGTCATGTCTTTGCTTAGTATTTAGATGACTGAAGGATCTGGTTGCACTGCAAAGAGAAAACACAGCCCTTCTTGTTGCCTTGCGTCTCATCAGTCATCATACACCTTAAACTGATTCCCAAAATGATCATTTGAGAGTAATGAAGTTTGATCTTTTTATTTTTGGCAGACAAACCAAATGCACCGCACAGACCAAACACTTACCTTAATTCATAAGCTGCTGGTTAACCCATATTAATGGATGTGAAATTAGGGGAGTTGTCAATAGTCTAATCCATGATTTGAAATGCACCTACTCATGACATGTGTCACTTCTCATCGCTCACTTTGCTAACCATACGCTTGCCAGTCATCATTCTGAACTCCTATTTGAGCTTTGTTCATAGTGTTCTTTTCAAGCTGACTCTCCTTGTCTTTCTACTCAAGTTTGGTGATGACTATGAAATAAGTTGAGGACTCAAAGTTCATGGTACCTAGGAATCAAGATGATGGAACTGAAATGAATTCAGGTTCAACCAAGGATGTGCTTTTTAGAAGGAGTTTAGGGAGGTGACTCGCAGAGATAGTTTTACATGAAGAAGTGACCTTATTCATTTGTCCACAGGTTTGAACTCATTATATACCCTATAAAGGAGCTGTTTTGGGATGATCAACTTCCTTTCTTCTTCTCTTTCGTTGTCTTTTCATTTTAAAAGTGAACAGAGCTTGAAGGCACATGAAATAACCATTATTTGAGTGACATCTCAGTCGTTAAGAACAGAAACTGATCTTGGTGGTGAAAAAGTATGGTGTACCTGTATTGTACAAATTATGGTATTTGAATACTTTAAAGAAAGTGCTAATGATTTGCTTCAATTCCGATCTGTTTGTAATTGAAATCGTATAAGTGCTGGTGGAAATTTCAGAACACCACTAACTGATTTATATATAGGCTTAAGATTACAATTTATCATTTCTTATGACTATTCCACAAGGAGAAGCCGCATGGTTATCCCATCTTGGGAACCCAACATCCATGTAGCCCGTATGGAAGGCCATAAGGAAAATCTGCTCTGGCAATTTCTTCAAAGCTTCTACCATCTAACAACACTGCATACCCTCCACCATTCTTGTCACTGACCATGGAGATCACAACACCTGAGAAACAATTAGATCATGGATTAGGGTTTTGCAAAGCAAGTTAAACTAAAATGTTAGGTAAGTCACTTACCATCATCTTCAGCTGTTGCACCTGGACGGGCCACGAAAAAGGGTTCAGATGGCACAGCACCCTCTTCATGCCAGTTCTTTGCTGTTTTCTCTAATAGATCAATCTGTGCATTATACAAGCATTAAGTCTTCAGAACTAGAGATATCATTAATTGATTGACTTTTATCTCTATCTGTCTTGGAAGTTAAGTATATAATTTTACCTTAGTGATTGTGTTTGGGAAGTTACAAGGGCGTTGAGCTCCACAAGCATAAGCATATCTATATTTCTTGCCCAAAAAAGAAGGGTTGATGCTACACATATCCATTCCTTTTCCATGCTTTTCTGGGTCCAAAGCTGACACCAATTCCCCAGTTGGCTTGCCATCCAAGGGTATTATAAAACGCCCAACCCTGGCATCAGGCAATACATCTTGGCCCTCCTCCAAGTGCGCAGGTTGTGCAACCTGAGCTTATCAAGTATAGAAGTATCAGCATTGTGCTCACAGCAGTCGGCGACGATAGCCGTGGCGCTCCCTCCATCGTCTCTGATCTCGTAAGCATTTATAAAATGGAATGTCACGAACAGTGGAACCTCTACACTTGCCACCTTCATGGACACACAAGTTCAAAAGAATTATTTTAAAAATATAACATTTTTTAGTGAAGAGGTCAAGGGTTCGCATTTTTATTACTTACAATATCGCCAGTAGTTCTGCACATGACATGCATGAAGGCTTTGGATTGAGGATGCCATTCAAACTTGTAAAGCGGTGTAGGCTCCGCCCTCAGCAGATTTCGAGCACAATACCTAAGTGGCATTTCAGGCACTATGATATAGTTTTCTGTCACAGGGAAGGAATGAACCCATCCAGGCTCAGGTCCTCCTCTGCAATTCACTCTCCCTATCACTTTTCTCTCGTTGCTTCCTGCTTCCATTCTCACCACCTTGTAACCCGGGTTTATTAGATCGGGCAGTAACGTCAGAAGCTCTGACTCAGTCACTACCGGGTGAGCCGAGTGGATCAACCCACCCAACCCGTCACTGTACTCAAACCTCCCTATCGTCTCCAGTGTCTGTGGGTCAATCTGAATTGATCCTTTAACAGTCTCCGTTAAGCAGATTACGCGGCCATCGCCAAGGCGGACGACGCCGGTATTGGCGTTGTCCGTTAATGAAGTTCCGAAGAAGAGGTTTGCTAGTTCTCCTACGTAGGAGAGGAAGTTTTGGGGTTTTGGTGGTGACTCAGAGAATTCACGGTAGCAAAGCTTCTTGTTCTTCATGGCTGCCTTGTATGCTTCTGATTCGATTTGACGGTGGGCGGCAGTGACTCGGCTGTCTTCAAAGTGGAGGCCGACGAGGGTGGCGTAGCCGTCGAATAGGTGACGGAAGTGGTGATCATCTCCTATGTTCCAAAGCCCTGGTCCATTCCTTAGGTATGTCCCTTTCTGCATGGAATGCAAATCATGCAATCAAAATCATGAATCACAACGTAAAATAGTGTCAGAAAGAAAGAGAGTATGTGTACCAGCCACAGTGGTATTTCACCATGCACAAGAAGCTCTCCTTCCCATCTCTCTTGCCGAATGCTATTCCAAGCAGCCAGCTTACGACCATTGACAGGTTCCACAGTGTGTGATGGATCTGGAATGATCACAGCAGGTCTAGGCTTGGTGGCAACGTTTGTGATGGTTAGTTCTTGTGGGTTGTGGCCTATGAAGGGCAATCTCTTCTTCAAGCTGGAGACGGCATTGATTCTATCACGTCCAAAGTCTTTGGTATCCTTGAGAATCGAGGGAAAATTGTTGGTTCCTGCAAGTAAACTGACAAGAACTGAAGCCATGGAAGAAAGATACTTAAGGAGATGTTATGGAAAGAGGAAGTGAATTGATTATGTTCATGATGATTCATGTATTTATAGACTAGGTTTCTATATAGGAACCTTCTTGATCCTTGAATTGAAGATTTCTCTTCATTAGGTAACAAGAATATAATATGGGTGGACCCGGAATGAATTTGGCTGTTACAATATTACTGTTACTATTGTTCTATTGTTGCAACCCAGGCAGTGACACTTCAGCTTTGAGTTCATAGACATCCACTTGGAGTGTATTTTTATAATTAAAAAAATATCTACCATAGTGCTAACCCATTTAAACGGGAATGAATAAACTATATAGTAAACATTATATTACATTTTGTAGGTAAGTTGATACATATATAATAATAATTTAAAGAAGATAATAAGGAGGTAATTATGACAAAAGTTTCTTTGTTAGGTTTGAAAATTTTTCATTTCTCATACCTTTAAAATCTATGTAGAGTGAATCATACAGAATAAGTTTTCAAACTAGAAAAATCCATTATTTACTTTCTCGCTCTCTTGAAGCTTTGGAAGATAGCATGTTAATTTAGATACTCAATGATTGGAGAAAGTAACATTTATGAATTATTTTTGTTAAGTAGAGAAAAAAATATTTATAAAAATTAACAAATTATAAATTACTTAGAGCTTCGTTGGAGGTGTCACTAACAATAATGAGAGATTCTTAATTATATTTTCGAATGATACAGAACAAGAATCAAAAGGGTCTCACCTAAGATTTACTACAATAGGAAACAAGCAAGCAAATTAAGGCTCTTTAAGAATGATTACGACTTTGAGTTATAAGGGAGAGTGGGACCCACATGGTTCACAAAGCACATAACATGGCTTCATGGGAATACTGTACAAGTGGCAAACAAGGGGACCAGATCCTCCTTGTCGCTCGGACAATTCCGGGGAACAGTAAAAGCATCGTTTAGTGATAAAATGGGCCCTTGTTAGGCCCACACTCACAGGATCCGAAGACCCCAAAAAGGTTGGGCCTGATGGGCCATCAAACTAGTATTTTGCCATTCAGGTCCAGCAACAAATGATCTGTATGGTCCAAAATCCAACGCAGCTATGATTCATTGAACCTAAAACATTTGGAGTCTGGATGGTCTCCCTCAACAGCTGTTGACCATGAATTACAGGGGGCCCAAAGGGTTGGGGTGATAAATATATTTTTTTAATATTTTGTTATTTTTTACTTATGGGTTCCATATAATTTGTGGTTGTAACGCAGTCGAGAGAGATGATCCATTCTCAAACATTCGACCATGATAGGATCAACAGGTTTGATGGTTTGATCAGGGGGTTCAGCCGTCATCTTCTAAATGTGGCTAGAATCGGCTCCTCCTGAGTTTGGATCCTCCACCCACATAGACAGGAAATTTTTCAAACCACATACGCTCATGACATGTTCGGCCTACAAACAACCTCTCTTCATTGAGTGAGAGAGAAGATTTAAATTTCTACATTTTTGAAATTTTCCCAGAAAAGAGAGTTATGTTTTCAGATTAAACACGTGTCATGAATCCAACTATATGTATTGAAAAATTGCCTCTTCATGTGGGTAGAGGATCCACACTCACTGCTTGTTACATCTCCACCAAAATATACTAAAACAAAACAAGCAAAGTAATTGAGCCACTTGCTCAATGAGTGCTTGCATTCAAAGGTCATGTCTTTGCTTAGTATTAGGTGACTGAAGGGTTTGTTTGCACTGGAAAGATAAATTAAGCACAACCCTTCTTGTTGCTTGGGTCTCATCATGCCTCAAATTGATTCTGAAAGAGTTGATTTCCGAAATGATCATTTGAGAGTAATGAAGTTTGATCTTTTTATTGTTGGCAGACAAAACCAAATGCACCCCATAAACCAAGCACTTACCCTAATAAGCTTCATAAACCAAATTAATGGATGCAAAATTAGGAGAATTGTCAGTGGTCTCTAATCCATGATTTGAATTGAAAATATGGATCCTCGTGTACATTGATGCGCACAATCATGCAACGTGTCATTTCTTGTCTCTCTTGCTGATGATGCATTTGCGTTTCATCACTCAAATTTCCTATTTGAGCTTTGTTTGTAGTGTTCATTTCAAGCTGACTTTCCTTTCCTTTTCTACTCAAGTTTGGTGATGGCCATGAAATAAGTTGAGCCTCAGAGGTTATTGCAACCATGAATCAAGATGATGGAGTTGAAATGAATTTGGGTCAGAAGGCGATTATTATGTTTTCTTACATTTGCTAGTTTAATTCTCTAATGGGTGTAGAGATTTCTCTCATGATTCCAAATTGACCAGGAAGTTCATGATGTCACCCAATGTAAACCAACTATTGGGCACTGGAGATATGTGCGAGTTCAGTTCAGTTGGAGTGAATTAGAGAGAAGTTGTCCATTAGCACTGAAACTGTATTGGTTTCTATATGGGTGTTGATCCTTTCTGCACCGATATATAAGAGTTCTCACAAAGATAAAAGGGAGAGAATTCTCTGAGCAAGCCAAGAAATGAAAAGAAAAAAAAAATGGTCATTTCATGTGAAGAAAGAGCATTGTATTCTCTATGGTCAACTTATAGAATCATTTTATTTTGTTAATGGAATCATCTCAAGCTCCAACTAGAACATTAACCTCATGGAAGTTACCTTGAAAATATATTTAAAAACTCAAGCTAATGTATACGTAAATATTCGATTCAAATCTTATAGAAATTAGATGAAAAGAGCTTCTCAAGTTTTTGAAGAAATTATGGACGATTGGTATATATTCTTGGTAGTTGGTTGTGTAAAATGAGCTCTACCAACATATATGAAAGATTTGAACCTGATATAAGTTTTGTAACTCGCAAATTGTCAACAACATGAAGATTGAAGAATTTATAATAAAACAAAACATGATGAGCTCATATATTCAAGCTGTATGTGCTCAATGAAAACAAACATGAATATTTTCAACCAAGTTTTTTGACATATTTTGTGAAACACCTTGGACTTTTGATTTGAAATCTCTGAATGTATACTTTTTTTGATCTCATCTGTTGTTAGTTGACTACTCTTTTGCCATCTGTCGGGCATATTATGGTTAGTGAGGCAAAAACTTAATATTAGGAGTCCAAGACAGTGATGGGCTTGGATTCCAATATTGTTTCTCATTACCATCTCATCCACTTGGCAAGTGGATTTCAAAGTTTCAGCATCAAATGAGAGTTTGTGTTTTCACTTTTCACATCAGTAGTGTTAAAGGAGTTTTAATGGGCAATGAGCACTTAGATGTTGGATTGGCACTATGGGCTTGACTCCGGAGTCCTATTGGTGGGCTTTCAGGCCCATCTGTTATGGGTTCTCATTATCCCAATATGCATCAACCCTCAAATGGGAAACTAGCAGTTCCCTTGCCAATTCTTATACTGGAGCAAAGAGGCAATGGGCTAAAGCCCATTTAAATTTTGATTAGGTTCAGTTACATAGTCTTCCATTTAGAATTCTTTTTGGAAGAGGCAATTTTTTTATACACTTGAAATGGAGGTATTACATAATATACGACTTCTTCACTAAGAGGTGTTGGTTTTGCCAATCGAGCAATCCTGCAACATCCCAATTGAAAACAAACCTTTTTTATATTTTCTTTAATTTTTTATAAGAATGTATCTATTGAGAAGAAGAAATAGAGAGTGACAAGGCATCCTTGAGACACCCCAATTGGATTGTGCCAAGTATGCAACATCCCAACAACTATATATTTTCCGGAAAGACAAAATAATATTATATTATACTAGAAGTTCCATCTTGTAACATCTAGAATTCTTAGTGAATAGATGTGTTTTAATCATTGATATAGAAAAACTGGTTGGTGAAGATTGTATAGTTGGGAACGGCGAAGCGTGGGAGGAAAAGATGCATTCTTGTTGATATAGAAATGTCTAAAATTGTGGCGGAAGAGATGTTACTAGTTGGTGAAGATTGTCTTGTGGGGCGTGGAGAATTGTGGGACTAAGAAATGCATCTTTGTTGATATAGAAACATTTAGGGGGAAGAGATGCATTTTAATCATCGAAATAAAAAAACTGTTTGGTGAATATTGTATAGTAGGAAATGGAGAATCGTGGGAGGAAGAACTGCACTTGTTTTTGTCAATGTAGAGAAAATATTTCGTGAAAGTTGTATAGTAGGCATTGGAGAACCCAGTGAAGGGAGGGGGAGGTAAAGAGATGTGCTTAAGTCATTGAAATAAAGAAACTAATTGGTGAAGATTATGTAGAAAAGGAATGAAGATGCAATTGGTGGTGAGTAAATCTCGATACTTATTTGATAAATTGACATTTGATATACAGTTTTACTGTTTTTTATGTTATTTAATCACGTGTTAAACATGACCACTACATTTTTTTCTGTTTGAACACTCCCACGTCTTCCCTACTTAAAAGTATCATAAAATCATAGTTCAGAGCTGATTCTTTTTAATATATTATATTAATCATCTTCCATTATTAGATTCTTTCTCAGTTGATTCAGTTGAAGGAAAATTTCCTCCAATATAAATAACATAAAAATTATGCTTTAAGAAGATAAAATGTCCTTTTCTTTTTATTTTAGTTGAAACTTGTGTGGTCTAAATGTTATTTTTCTTTAATAATATGCATTTTTAGACAAAAGATATTCTTATGATTCTTATGAGATATTTGTCAACTTTTAGGGATTCATGAAATATGGAGTAGATTCTCTTGTTTTTTTATTTTGTTTGGTCTTGAACCAATTATTCTTGCAAGTTCATTTTGAACTGAATGAAAAGTACTTAACATAATATGCGAATAATCATAAATGTACGAAGAAGAGATGAACTCGGCACCTCACGCTTACATGGTTGTCTGTTGTGCAATTCCATTGGTAAATTTACACATGAATCATGAGAGCTATGATTAAAAACTCATTGTCTGATATTCTTCAATTCTATGTCAAAGCCTAAGCCCTAAGCTTCAATTTATATATAATGTTGATTGTTAAAATGTCAAAAGCACAAAATTTAGGGATGAAAATGAGAGCTATTAATCGACCATACCTATAAATGATCATTTCACCTAATAACAAGCGAAAAGATCATAAGGCAAAGTGGTCATTTTGAAGGTGTTGAATGCTTTTTATGCCTGGGCATGATACCATCTTAAGCACATAAAAGTGATTGTTATTTTTAAACTATTTGACATCATTGTCTAACAACATAAGACACCTTAACTAACTAGCTTGATAGATTTACATTAAACTAGATCCTAGATCAAGGTTGAGAATCATTTAATTTTAACCAAATGAGGGTAAAATACTCTATATAAATGGCATCGAAGGTACAAACTAGAGTCAAATTCAAAACCTCACATTTTCGTAGGTAATGTTTCATTACCAAGGAATTCTATGTTTAAGTTTGTTAGCTAAGTCTAGCAACTAAACTAATAAGTCTTATCTTCCCACTACAATAAACTTTTGTTGTTTTGGTTTTTCAGCAATTGTAATGAAGCTTGAAGTTCTTAGAGATGCTATTTGTCACTCTTGAACTGTGTATATCACAACAGGCTGTTTTTCACTTTGATTGCCTTTCAGTCATAAAGACCTTAAATGATCAAATTCAGTCATTGGAGTAAGTGAGCTTTGGTCAGGTTCAAGACATTAAGAGGCTTTCAGGCTGTTTTAATTTTCTTCCTTTTGTTTTTGTGAATAGTTCTAATGACTATTGAACTGATTTTTTTTTACCAAAAGAGCTAGTAGGATTTTTTAGCTTACTCATCAGGTCTAGAAAGAGTTTCCTCCTTTATGTCTTGAACTCATCCATTATTTTCTCTAGCTTTCCTCTAGGGTTCTTTCAATGAATTTTCGTTTGACTCCAAGAATATTTTTTTATCACGCGTTTTAATCCCTTTCTCCACGAAAAGGAGAAAATAAAAAATAAAAAGTTGGCCAATCCTTGATTTTCATTATTACATTTGACATTTTACAAGGTCACGACAACATCCATCTCTTCCTTTCTGTGGGAGAGAAGTGCTTTATTTCTTATCTTTTTCAGGTCAGTTCCAGTGTTCCACAATTGTAAATTAGTGATGATTTTGACTGCTGCAACCCATATCCAGACAGCTTTGGATGCTTGAAAAAACAAAGAGACGTGTCATTACTGTTATGTGAAAACTTTAATGTCTCTGTCTTCTTCTATGTGCTGGCGAGAGTCATGGTTATCCAGAGTGAAAGTGAAAAGAAGAAATCATAACATTTTTTCAAGTCAAGTGAGCAAGTGAGTAAGTCTGAATATGGTTATGGTGATACGTGGTTGAGGTTGAAATCCAAGTGTTTGGGGACAAAAAATGATCTCATATCCCTAGAATCATTGATGTATACTGTCCACAGCGAATGAGAAATTTGACAGTGAGAGAGAGAATTATGTAAAGAAGGTGACGTTGATGTAAACTGTCACAGCAAATGAGAAATCTGACAGTGAAAGAAAGAAAACTATGTAATGAAGCTGCCGACCTCGCTGAGAGAAAGGTGTCTCCAAACGAATCAATTCAAATCTCCTTTTAAGCTTCTCTTTAGATGGTTAAACTCCCATCTTTTTGATGTTCTCAAATTTTTAACTTCACTTCGATGAGGTGGCCTTTAATTCTCCAACTATGATGGACACAACAAGATCCAGATTTTCAAAGCTAAATTCGAATTCATTTTCCACGGGTTCTTCAAACTTCTGGGTTCTTCAGAAACAGTAACTTACATACTCTCTCGCTCTCTTTATGGTAACCTCTTATTTATCTGGTTCCATCAAATCAGCAAACCAACCACCTCACCTATACAGCCATGATCATACTCATCTGGGTATTTTACTGTCAATATAATATTCGTAGCTTCCTTATCGTCTCATTATTATCATACAAAAGAAGAAGAAGAAGAAGAAATTAATTAGCATGGTTGGATTGATTATCCATCCGTTGCCACAGCGTTGTCATTCCAAGCCGGTGGGCATGAACTGACCTCGTCCACACACTCCACCACTCCCTCTCTTCAATCTTCTTCTTTCCTGGTCCACTTCTGCCATATCCTTCGATTAATTCATTAATGGCTCCCCATGCTTCACGAAAGCCCAAGATCATACGAGAGAGAGAGAGCGCTTGTGGGGATCACTTACATTTAAATACCAAGAAGCTACTTAAAGTGTGGCCCCTTCTTGGATTGTGGGAGAAGAACTAAGTGTTAGTGTGGGAGTTGCATCTAGTATTTAGGGGGGGTGGGGGTTTCAGTTTGTTTAATTGACCCTAGTTAGAGCAAGATTTAAAGTATTGGTATCGTTCTGTATCGAGTAGTGTATCGCTCTGACTAATGTATTTTAGTGTAATTTAATAGAGAGACGTATCGAGATGTATCGTATCGGTTTGGTCAAATATAGATACATATATGTTAGTATCGTATGGTATCATGAGATACTTTAAACCTTGCCCTAGAGTGTGCTAGCTTATGATGAAAAAGATTAGAGGACTTAACTAAACTCGTTTCATAAACTTTAAAGCTTTTGGTGCACTAGTCAACCAGCTAAGAGACTAAGACGTTTTTTCACGATTTCTTTTAGTTTAAACATAATCCAACAATAGGTAATTAGATATATGACTAATGAGAAATAATTATAGGGCTTACCACCCCTAATTAGTATCTTAATGAGACTAACTTCTTTCAGTTAGACTACCCACCTAGCTCCTTAGACCTAAATGAATATTAACTAGAAAATTATTGAGAAAGAAACGAATAACTGCTAACAAGTTGCTTCTCATCTCTTATATTATAATGTTTAATTTCTTTGTTAAAATATAATGGTTACCTTATTTTTGGTTAGTAAATAGAATGATTACTTAAGGAGTGATATATTCCATCTACCCCTCAAAAAGCCGCCACAGAGAAAATGATATGGCGCTTATAAAAATATTTGCTGTTAGCAGCACAAGCAGATCACCGACTTGGAACCAAATCTTTATATTTGTCTTTTTTTTTTTTTTTTTTTTTCTTTCTGAATAATCAAAATTAAGGAACCTACTTAAACATATATAATTGTATTTACAAAATTAAAAAATGATTAGCAATACCTAATTGTATTTACAATATATAATTAAGATAATTTTGACATCTTAACTTGTAAGAGTTTCTGCTCACGTGGTTACCCAACTGGTATTTCTAGATTTCCGCTAATAGTAATGGATCTTGAGAAGCTAAAGTCAACTTTTAATGTAAGTGCACGTGCAAACCACAAAAAACCCAGAGTTTTAAGAATCTTAAAATTTTTAATTAGAAACAATAAGATTGACGTACCCTTTAAATAAATGGTTTAAGTGACCTAGGTTAATTGATTAAATATAAAACAATAGATGAAGGATTAACCTTTGACAGAAAGAAAAAGGTTCTAGGGATAACCACTTGAACAGCAAAAGTCAAGGGCTTATGAGATTTATGATAGAAATCCAGGTTTATTGGGCTTTTAAGTCTCCCAATTCCCAAGCTTCAACCACATACAATGTAGTGATCTTCCCATATTGTATGCTGACCTTATTTATCATCTCATATTAGCTTGCTGCTTGTGAGATTCAAGACAATATCCCATTTGGGTAATTTTGTATTGTTGTTTTCATGTTCTATTTGTTGGGTTTTCAGAGAGAGAGAGAGAGAGATGATTATTGGGTTTTGCCATTTTGGGGCAATGGGGTCAAAAAGATTTGATTTCTCATATTGATCTCTCATGAAGGCGTGGAGATTTCTCCTCTTCTTCTTCTTCTTCTTTTGTTTTTTTGGGTAACAGGTGGGGGAGATTTCTGTAGTGTAAGACAAAGAGAAAGGGGAGTGGGTTTTGGTTGTCAAAGTGTTTGGATTTATGCATTCTGCTAAAGAAGGAAGCAGTGGACAGGTGTGCATTGTTGTATTGTAGGACAAATAAATCCACTGAGACTTTGGAAGATATTAAAAAGATTTGTTTTTGGACCCACTGATTGAGAGATCACAAGATGTCTGATCTATAGAAAGAACCCTGTTTGCCATTATTAATTTCATCATAAGCTCTTTGATTCTTTTCTTCGTTTCCTATCATTGCGAGGATACATCTCTACTTTTGGGACTTGTTCTCCAAAGAAAAATAGTGGGTTCTTTAAGACAGGAAGAGGATCTGGAACTCAGAGACTCAGAAAGCTATTCTGGGAGAGAACTTGAGGTTGGGCCTCAGGGTCTTGGAATGGAATTGCCTTCTCTAATTTGTCTCATAAAATATCTCCTCTCTTTCCAACCGACATTTCCTTTTCTGGGTTAACTTTTCCTATCAATCAAAACCCTACAGCGCCACAATAGTCATTGGCAGTCCCTGTTTGTTTATTATGGAAAAGTCCCAAGTGGCGGAAAGATATTTGCTGTTACCATATTTGGATACTTGTAGTAAACCCTGTCACTCTCATGCGCCCACCATTTTTTCTTACAATGATTTTTCTGTCTTTTGGGGGATGGGAAGGGGGAGCTCAACCATTTCTGTAGTTTTTGAGGTTTTTCTGAGCCAAGGAACCTCTGCAAGTCTTCAACTTGGTTTAGTAGTTAATCACTAAGATTAGTTAAAGCTTTAATTAAGGTGAACAATTTGGATGAGTAACACAGTCAACTGTTCATCAATTGTTCAAAGAAAATGCCTCGAGACAGTCCAAATTCTTTAAGTATGTGCTGTCCCATGAGAAAATGATGCAGTTGTGTGTGCCCACCTCGGCCCCTCCATCGTTGTTTGCAGAGCTATTCGTGTGCTCACTATTCTGATTTAATGCAGAAATAAAAGAGGAGAACCTGTTTTTTTTTTTTTCTCTCTTAACAAGAGTTCTATTTTCTAAGACTTCAGAAGCTTTTGAAGTAGAAACTCGCACAGAGGAAATCAATGACCCTTTGAACGTGGCTTAACTCACTCCAGAATTGATGAATCATCTCGAACACTGAAACCCAAATCCCTAAAAGAAAGAAACCCACCTGCGATTCCCAAGTTCTATTTTCTATTCTAACGTCTATCTACCTAATAAAAGATTGATGATCAATAAAAATGAATTTCAACTTTCAAACTTCAAACAGAAATTCTTAAAAGAAACCCAGAAAGAAGCTTAATTTATATTGGAAACTGAAAACATTGCTTAAGAAAACACATTCACAGAAACTGGATTAATCCGAGTTCTCTCTTCAGGACAAGAAAGAGACGGAAAAAACCAGGTAAGTAGTACATCATATGCATATGAGAACAGAAAATAGCTGAAGAAGAAGAAGAAAGAGATTCATTTGGCCCCTTCAAAGAAAAATTAAGAGGACTAGAAAAGAGAAAAGGACACTAGTAACCCCAAAGTAAAGCTTCAAAGCCATCACCTGTTACACTTTCAAGCATGGGAATCTGATCAGGTAAATAAACACAATCATCTGGGTTAGGTAACCAATGGGGTGGAGAGAGCCACCCATCAACAGAGTCACCGAATACGAAATCGTTTTGGCACTTGACCGAGTCGAATGTTGTTCCTAGTCTGGGCAACTCCACAATCTCGCTCAATTCATCCGAGGTCGACCCTAAAGATGACGGAGGAGATGATAAAGAGGAAGAAGAAGAAGAAGAAGATGGAGGATCCAAGTTGTGCATTGCAGCTGCTTTGGCTGCTGCAGCTTGAATGTCCCGAGGTGACAGAGAGGCCGGCCGGGGCAGAGACTCAGCGAGTTCGGGGAAATTGAGAATCACCGAGTTACCTTTGATGCTCAACGCCGCCACATCATGGGCTCTGGCCGCCATTTCTGGGGTTGGAAATGTGCCCAGCCAGATTCTGGATTTCTTGCGAGGCTCTCTGATTTCAGAAACCCATTTGCCCCAATTGCGCATTCTGACTCCTCTGTAAATTGGGTGTTTGCTGCAGTCTCTCATCCTCTTGCTTTTCTTCACTTCTTTGGTCTGTTTCGTTGATGGGTCTGAAACGAATTTGAGAATGGGCTGAGACAAACCAGGTGAAGCAGGAGAAGAAGGAGACGATGAGGAACAGTGGCCACTGCTCTCTGTTTCTGAGTGCTGCGGTTCTGCCATTGTCATACCCGTGAACTTGAGCCAGTCCACAGGATTATCATTCACTGTGCAAGGACTCCACTAAAAACCAAACAACTGCTTAGTTTTACAGTAATGTTCTGACTTTCGAAACTTCTTCCCAACAGGGAGGAATGGGAGCTAAAATGTTGGACACACAGACGTGCCAATTCGGGGAAAAGGTTGATTTCTAAACTTAGAGAGGAGAAAACACAGACGTGATCTTCCTCCTCTAGCAAGAGCCAACTGGGTTTCGTTTTGATCTTGAAACAGAACAGATACACCCCCAAGCAGAAGGAGATGAGAGGAGAGAAAGAGAAGAAGAGAAATGGAAGAGGGTCAAGACCCAAAACCAACAAAAGCAGAGCAAAATGTCTGTATGTAGAGGATGAAGAAAAGAGAAAGATAGGAGAAACGAGTGAGCAAGCAAGCTGAGACTGAAGAGGCTTTTAAAGCAGAGGAGGTAGAAAAGAATCCTGATCCTCTCTCCTGACGGGAAGCACAGAGAGTGCTCCCCCTCGCTTGTCGACCACAGATTACATGGAGCCAAGGTGATGGGTTTCCATTTTTCTTAATTTTTTATTATTTTTTCCTTGGGGCCCTTATACAGTCGTAGGGGTAGCACAGAAGGGGAGATGTGGCTCTCCAAAGCGACCCTTAACCAACCTACACAACCCGATAGGCTATAGGCTCTTAGAGAGAGAAAGGACCCACATCACAAATCGGTTACACACTTACACACCGAGCCCTTGTGGAGTTGTGGTACGTTTGAGTTCCTTTTTACTCTTGTGAGTTGTGACACTCAAAAACCTTCCAGGTAAACAAAGAATCAAGAATCCAAGATAGCCGCCTTAACCAGTATCACCCAGTTTTCTCCCGTTCCTTCATTGTCATCCACTTGTCTTGTTCTTTGATGATTTGTCACCCTCTCAGCCTTCGTGTCTTCATTCAATACACAAATATTATTAAAAGAAACACTATGTTCTCTCTCTCTACCGGCCCCCCCCCTTCTCGTTTTGTGTTTCTGGGTCACTGGTTTTGGACTTCTCTTCTGTAAGTTTTGAGATATTAAACAAGAATTTCTGTTTGTCTTTATATCTCCTAACACAAAAGCTTGTATAGATTGTCCAAAACCAACTCCACCTACTGTAGCTAGAAAACAATCTAGAGATTTTCATCATTGGAGCACCTCCTCTTCTTCTAATCGAACAATACAGATTTTTTTAATTCTTTATTTGTAGATTCTTCTGTAAACTTGTAATTCATATAAATTAAACAGGCTGTCTACATCATGATTCTTCTTAAACCCTATAGTGATAGAAACCTTGTCCATTACATGTGCAATTTCATATCTCAATGGTTTAATCATAGGAAGGTGAATAAGAAATCTTCTCCAAAAATTTTTTTTGACAGTGGAGTCATTGTTTTGAAAAGATTTATTTAATAATGGTCCTGTAATTGGTCCCTACTCACAACCTCTGTCTTGAAGAAGCAGAAAACCTCTCTCTCTCAATTGTCATCTCAATTGTCATCTTCAACTTTACGTGAACGAAGGTATAATAAAAGGCCTGTATTAATATACAATTATACAGGAGAGTGTGAGAGGGTCTAAGGGTTGTTTTGAGTGACTAAGGTTTGAGGGTCATGTCCCAATATAAACAGAGCTTTTCTATGAATCACTCAACTTTTCACAGGCAAAAGCAAGATGGTTTGGTAAATTTGAGGGTCCCCTACTTGTTATTTACCATCAGCGTCCCTTGGATTCCAAAAGATATGGAGATAAATGTAGGCAGGACACCTAGAGGGTACACTAATGATCTGCCGATGATGAGTTCAGAAATAAGTGAAATATCTGGAGCTATTGGGGAACTAGGTATAGGCCCTGAAGCTACTATCAAGCTGCAGGTATCAGAAGCCACCCTGTCACAGAATCTCCTCATTACTACTTCAATAAACTCAGAACAGAGACAGTAATTAATAAAACCTTCTTCTCTTTGTCATTTGACAATCAAAACAAGCAAGAAAGGTCTTGGAAGTGTGGTTCAATGGTTCAACGTTCACTTATTGTTTGAGAATGCTGAAATGTACCTTTTATTCTTACATCAAGGGTCCCCAGTTTAATTCATTCTTTGATGAATGAGAGAGTAACACTGAAGCTCAAGTAAATAAGTAAGCTTCAGTTCAAATACTCAGCTCCCAATAATGATGACAGCTTACATTGTCTTCAGTGCAGCAAAGGTTGAAATGCATTGTACACAACACATGTGATTTTAGTCATAAGAGAAACCCAAATCGGGATGATCAGTTTGGATTTAGCCCAAAACATGTCTCACTTGAATCACCTCACCTAATAAAACAGCCAAGAATTTAAGTTAGGACCCTGTACAACCGATATGGTGATCAATGTGTTAAATCCAGCCTGATTTTGTCCTTCTTCACGGTACAGCTCTTTCATTTAAAACCATTAAAGGTGGCACTGTTTATTAATTGGACATCTACATCATCAGTTGAGCAATCTTAATTTCTTAACTGCTTGAACTTCAAGACAAAGCCGTATTGAACTAAACAGTTCCTATCTCTGGGTTACAGGTGCAGGGATATATTCTTATCCGCTTGGACCTAAAAACAAAGTTTTACTGAACCAAACAGTTTCTAATCTCTATGCTACAGATGGAAGGCATATTACTCTTCGGTGGATAAAACACAAAGTGAAAGCATGGATTAATGTTGTGGTTATAGAGATTGAGCTTGGAATCAAAAGATTATAAAATAAGTAGAAGGAATATAGACAGAAGCGTGAGATTGGGTCTAGACTGGATGCTGACATATATCTATGGGTCAAGCAAATGAAAAGAGAGATGGAAAAGAGAAAAGCCCAACACCCTTATTTAATGTTGGAAAAGAATGGAGGCAACGGTTTTCTCAGGTAAAGATCAGTGGAAAGAGCACAAAGAAAACATGGTTTTTATGAGTCTGAAGTCCGATTTGGTTTATAATCTCTTTTGAGGGCATTGCCCACCGAATTGCCAATCGTGCATGACAAGGACTGTCGTGTCCTTCTATCATTGGCGCCACCCGAAGCCGGATATATCAGGTTGGTCAATCTGACACACGATGATGTGTCAGCCAGGTGTCGACTAAAGAGGAGATTCGGGCTAGTTGAATGATCCGAAGACTCAAACATGTCAGATTTGACTTTGAAATTGCTTGAGTGATGTGCAGTCTAGCTCAATTCAACTTACCCTGTTGAGGGGGTAGTGCTCAACTACTCTCTTATTGCTCTCTAAATACTTTTGCTTGAAATTCTAAATTCCATTGTCCGGGTGGTGTTTGTTATTGAATCTGACTCACTCGATCACCTTAGTTGGTGCACTATGACTTTTTTTCTTTGTGAATATATTTCAGCCCAATCAACAAGAACTCAATCAAAGGGTCAAATTCAATTGCAAAACACAGAAACCCCACTGTGGCACCAAGATCCATGCTCTCTCTCCCAAGAGTTTCTTCTTCTTCTTTTCTGGTAAGAAGCTCTCTCTCTCTCTCTCTCTCTCTCTCCTGGGAGTTCATCATCCCATAAAAATTCTCCTGAAGAAGAGGAGGCTAAAGGGCTACAAGGCTGATGAGAGGCTTAATTCCAAATATTTATTAGGGTTAGGTTCTTATGGAGTGTGTATTAATTCTAAGTTGCCATTCACGATTCACGTGGTTTCATGTGAAATTTTACGTGGGTGGTTATGAACTTCTCTTGGATACTGAGATTTTTATTTCATTTATGTTTCTGAGTTATTAAGAAACTGGTTAGAGACAGCCATGAGTCTTGCCACCCTCGTCGGCACTTCTCCGCTCAAGAAACCAAGACCAGCAGACCATCCCCACACCAGTGTGAGTGTGTGACAGTGTCAATGTCACGTGAGAGTATTCATAGACTCTCTTGGTCCAAGAGTCAACTGGTCACTGCACGTCCCATATTCTTCAAATGGTTTCATTAATTAATTCAACGTTTCAACCTTAGACCAAACCCTCGATCAAAGAGTCAACTCTACCAGCTGATGCATACATATTGTCTCTAAACTGGAACAAAACCCACATCCATATGAATATTATTGAGTTGTTTGCTTCCATCAGTGGATCGAGTAGACTCAAGAAGAAACTACTAAGCTTGTTCTTCATGTGGAGTAGACTTAAAAGAAACTACTAAGCTTGTTCACCTCTTAATCATCAAGTGTTGGTCTTTGTCTACTGAACTAACCTCACTCACTAATCCCTTGAAGTTATTTTTTATAAATTGTAAAATAAAGTCCTCTCTCCAAAGCACAGTTCAATGCCAGTAAGTAGCACTTATGTGTCTGTCTCTGTTCTACCCTTTACAATGATAGCCACATTCCTAGACATACACGGATACAAACCCCTGCATTTAGTTTTTACCTCCTCCAGTGAGTTGCATACAACTTCCTTCCAAGAAATGTTTCATTAGTTAAACCACAAAATTCTTTCAGAACTGGATTTCAAAACTGTTTACACAGGAACTACGGAAGCTTCCATAACTGTCTAGAATTGTTGTGTAGATCTTTCAATCTTGAACATTTCAGAACAGGGAAATGCAGTGACTAATCTTTGTTATGATTGTAAAATAACCACTTGCTGGAGACCACTAACAAAAATCCAGAGGAGAATACCAATCAATGACATCAGAATATACAGTAATACCTATTTAATAGTTTTACATGCCTTAAGAGGTAAATGTTAGTCTACAAATTTGCTACCAACATTCCCTCATCGGAGTGGTCGAGGGCACAGATGAATGCCAGGATGAGTTCTGCTATAAATAACAAACATCACAATAATCCGAGTGATTAGCATTTCATATGATCATTGACCACAAGGAAGTACCTGAAAGGATCTTGACTCATCATAGGAAAGGAATCAACTATTTGCTTAGAGCTAGAGAGAAACGATAGCGACTAGAAAGGCTGGAAGAGAAATCAAAGCTGCATCAGTAGGTATGTTTCCAGTTACCAGAATCTCATACATGTCTCTGAAGCTTCAGTCAAGGATTATCCATACACAAAACCAAGCTTCCCACCCATTCAGGATCAGTAAATGTCAATTTGAAAGGCTAATATTATGTTACCATGTTGAGTTAAACTGAGTTTACTCAGATGATCCCTTTCTAGGAGGAATCATACAGAGTTGCATATGTTATTCGGGACTCATTATCAAGTGACATCAATTGGTGGGTTTGGCAATCCGTTATAATGAGTCATTTATGAAATTAATATTTTCAGTTACTTTCCTGCATAATCAAAACATTTGCAGAACAAAAGATCTTTCATGTACAATTCTCAAAAGATCATTTTAGAGCTATAACATATGGTAATAATGAAACAGGTGACGAAAAAATCCATGTCAGCCGATTTTTTTTCTTCTTTCTTTTCTCCATGAATTAGAAGATACAAAGAATGTCTATCTTATGTGTGAGTGCCTAAAAAGGCTTGCCTTTGGCAGTTCAAGTTGTATTCCGAATCTAAACCAATTATCCATACTACTATGGAAAATAAAGTTAAGACTTACGCTGGTAGAAACCAAGGATAACCCTTAAACTCAGTTTCCATATGCCTTTACTTTCTTATACTTCATTATGAAATCATCGTCACTGTCGCTCTCTGTCTTTAATCTTTTCTTGACTTTTAGATCACTGTTTTTTGAGGCCTGCTGCTGCTTTTGTGAGCTTTCTGGTTTGTCCAGTTTCAGAGGCTTAATTGGAGTTCCCATCCTTAGTTGTTGTTGCTTCCTTTGCTTCTTCTCATATGCTTTTTTAGCTCTTTCAGGAGACAACAAGCCATGTTCCATCATCCTGAAGAGAGAAGTGGGTTATCCTTTTTCCATTTAACAAAAAAATAGAGACACTGATTAGAAGAAAGTGTAGTGGAATGTTCAAATATGACCTTTTCTTCTTTGTTTTTGGTGAATATCTTGACTTAATAAAGAGCAATTTTTGAAAGCTCTATTCTATGTACGTACTTAGTACCAACTTTCTTCAGTTCGTTTATGCATACATAGACGCTGAGAAAATGAGTTCAAAACTTGATCTTGATTATGTCTACAAGAGAACCAGACTAGAAAAAGTAGAAATTTGAACTTTCTGCATGCTTCTTTTTCCTATCCATGCCCATAACAGTGTCCTACTCTGTTTGAGCTGTACGATGACAAAATGAATGCAAGAAGACTAAACCATGCATATTCTGAATCTAAAACTTGTGGATACTGTCAGAGTCCCTCTTACGGAAAATATAAGCAAGCCTAAAAGAGAACTAGCATACAAGAAATACATATAATAAGGGAAAATGTGGAAACCGGACTCCACAGGGTTGAAGACTAATTATTTAAACAAAAAAAAAAATTCTGCACTCCTGAGAGATGTATGAAAAATGATAAGTACTCTACATACAATATTGGGTTTTTTTTTTTTTTTGTTTGGGGGGGGGGGTGTGGAGAAGAGTTTAAGACATCCCACTCATTACTTGATCCCAGCAGGAAAAGAAAAAGGGAAATTTCAAGGAGATTGAGAATCCAAAATCCAGCCTCACTGATTTATTTCCATCATCAAGATCCAAAATCACTCAGAACTACATAAATTAAAAGAGAGAATGATCTGACAAGTTTGTTCATAGGAGGCCAATTCATCCAAAAGTCCCCCATCAGCCTTTTTTTCCTCTTGATCTAATTTTGATACCAAAGTTGGTACAACTGAATTTATTGTTGAAATGAGTTGCATGATAGTAACCATAGAACTCATTAGTCTCCAACAAAGCAGAGCAACAATAAAGACTATTCTTTTGCTTAACGAGGCCTCTTTCTATACTATTGAGGCCCTGTTGGCTGTCTTGGATTTAAAAAAAAAAAAAACTTGTATTTACAATGAATGTAACATTCTCTTGTCTACTAATCTTTAGATAGGCCAACAAAATGGCAGGGTTTCTCAACAAATTCGGTGCAAGTTGAAGATTTCATAATGGGATTTTGATACTATTGCAGGGTTGTCCATTTTATCAAAGCATCTTCCTTGTCCCGTTGATTATATTTCCCTTTCTATTGGGAGTGGATGCTTTAGTTGACCAGTTTCTAAGTGAAATTTTCTTTGTTGCTCATCAAATGGATCATCAGCATTCTTGGCCTAGGCCTGCCAATTTGGAAAACCCACAGGATGCGTCCATTTCCTTCTCCCATCATTAAATGATAGTTGAAACCCACTTTGCAAGTCTAAAAAATGATTACTCTATCTAAGGAAGAAATAATTGAGCTACCCTGCATCTATGAAAGGGTTGCAGAACCCCATGCATTGCCACATGATTCTCAAATATCTCTTGGGTAAAACAGTGATATGTGCTGGTAGTTTTTGTAAGACAGTGACTAGGCCTTTTTTAAGACTTGAATTTGTAATGAATGTTTCTCACAAATCATAAAGAAAAGTGGAGTTTAGTGACCCTATATAGATATACCGTCTATAATTGTTACACTAACCTAATACAGACAAATTATACTCTAAAGTGTTTGCCTCAACAGTTGCATCTTTGAATATCAGAACAACTCCCCCCCCCCCCCCCCCCAAAAAAAAAAAAAAAAAGTGTTGCAAAGGTTGATGAGTTTCCACCATTGCATCCTGTTACATATTGCAGAATGCAAAAGAAAATCCTTTCAAATAGAACTACCTGGACGGGCTAAATTCCAGCAAAGTCATAACTCTTAATTTATCTAGTGAAAGGATGGAATATCTCCTATATGTTGTTCCTCACTAATGGCATATTCTGATTTTCAGAAGGAGATATATACTAAATTTACAAGTAGAAAATATCAGACGAAAATTTTGTGGTTTTAATTTACAATAACTTCTCCTTTTCTGTATAGAAAATTGATAATACTTTTCTATTCATAAAAATCACCCCTAGTCCATGTTAAATCCTAGTATCTAAGATCCTAAACCAAATATTATGTATTATTTTAACACTCAATGCTAAACCTTCGCAACCTTAAATCAAACTTAGTAGGAAAGCACCATTTTTCAAGGCCCACACTTGAGGATTTAATAGTTCCTCATGACAGTGGCTGTGATCCCTGATTTGTTACCTTAGGTTGCAATCCTAAGAAAAATAACCACTTATGTGAGACCTCTGAGCAGGATTGCTGCTTGGTCTAACTGAAGACACACATGCCTTTGTTTTCAAGCATGAGAATGCGAAACCATAGAATGTGGAGCAGATTGTGCATCTTCTTGTCTTAAGGTTCTGAAACAGAACTAGATAAACAGTCTTGTCTTGGGTACTCTCAGGACTAGCAATTTGTTAATAATGGTAGGGCCTTCCATTGCAGTTTGGTAGCAGATGGGGGCTGCAAAGTTGGCCACAATGCTTCTTGCAACACAGATAAGAGGTAGGTCCAGTAACGTGTTAGTTTTTAGAATTCTACAGACAATGTAATTGGAGCTATCCAGTCCTATGTGTTTTTTCACTTTCAGTCATTGAGCAGGCATTCTATGCGTGCATCAAGGCAATTCTAAGGCCATCCTGTGGCTGAGCAGGCCATGAATATTTCATTCATCTTGCATGGCGTATATTATTCTGATATCTGGGATGCTTTGAAGGAGGATAGCAGATGCCTCATGTAAGCTTGTCCAGTGAACTGCATCTACCAAAAATGAAATAACACACAGGAAGATGATTGAGAAGTATCTAGAGCACCAACATTTGTGGTGCATACATCCATCCAAAAAAAAGAACATCTGTTGGGCATATCTACCTGTGGATCAATCGGTAAAGGGCAACAAGATGATATTACTGAATGAAAATGAACTATTGTTGCCACTTGGAAGAGACACACAAGTTGGAATAGTTTTTTCAGTTGAAAGAAGCTACACATGATTAGTTATCAATTTTGACGAAAATACAATTTTTAGATATCTGTGATCAATCAAAACAAGAAGGTTGCAGAGAGGACAATATTTCAGAGAGGATTAAAATCGAATGGATGACGTGGAGAAGTGTGTTGAAGATTTGTGTGATCAGTATACTCCTTCAAAATTAAAGATAATTTTTATAGGACAGTCATATGACCGATCATGATATATGGAATAGAATGTTGGGTAGTTAAAAAACATCATATAAATAAACTCAGTGCAGCAGAAGTAAGAATTTGAGATGGGTGAAAGGCAAAACTAGGAAGGATAAAGAATGGAATATCCTGCTAAAGCTTGTTTGGAAGTAACTCCATTACATGATAAGCTACAAGAAAGTCATTTGAGGTAGCATGGCCATGTTCAATAGAGGTTTTTGGATGCTCAAGTAGGAAGGAGTGAAGGGTTAGAGGCAAACCTAAAATGACCTTAGGAGAAGTGGTGAGAAAAGACATGCATAACTTAGGCCATGTGCCATCAACCTTAAAGAGAGCTGACTAGGGGCAAGGATTTATGCAGTTAACAATATTTATTAGGGATGAAGCTGAGCAGCGCTGTTGTTGTTGTTATTGCATCCTCACAATCATGGAATTCCAAGCATCTTTTGTTGGCTTGCAAGAAACTTATAATTTTTTCCAAGGGCAATATTATTCCTTGGGGGTGGGTGTGAGGGAACTGCCGGAATGTAGACATGCTGTCATGATTTAAGGGGGAGTTGTGTTCTGAAGGTAGATGGATGCTTTCAACTCAGAGCACGTATAAGGACTACTTTATATCCCTGTGGTTCAAGAAACCACAAATGAGGTTGATGAAAAAAATAAGGAATGAGATATAGTTGATGATTTACCCAAGACTGTTGAAGAGGATTTCAGAAGAAGCCAGCCTGCAACTAGATAAATTGATAGATGAGGTGTGGCTGTTGCCTCACTTCAATTTATCTTTGTGTAATCATTGAAAACTATATTAAGTGATGAGGTGCAAACAAAGCTAAGTAAAGGTAGGCAAATTGAAAGATGGCATGGCTAAAGAAAATGCAACATTCGTGATTGGACTCAGTTAATTTGACGACAACAGAAAGGCAGAAGCGATTGTTAAGATACTAAAATATAGGATGGTGAACTAATGTTCAAAATGAATCAATGCCATTAACCAAGATGGTGAAACCAAGGCACTGTGAGGTTTGAATGCATTTTATAATATTTTTGTGAGAACAACTGCTAAGTGCAGTTGGTAGAGTGAGTGTTCGGCATGTAAAAGCCCACCCTCCTAGGACGCTCAGGTATGAACCTTCTAGTTCTCATCTTCCTTCTCCGCACTTTCCTCTCTTGGTAGTTGTTAGTTGAAGAAAAAACAGATTGAGATTGCTTCCGGTCGTCAATTTTGGGTGGAAGGCTGTGTCCCGTATTTTAGTTCTAACACTTTCTGATGGCAATAGGGAGTTCTTCTACCCATCTACCACAGTACTGCATGATTCTAAACTTTGTTTTGAGATACTCCTATTGTAATTTCTAGACGTCTATAGTTATTTATCAACAGCATAGAAAATGCATTTCTAAATTGATTCATCATATTATGGTAAACATAATTAATTTCAAGACAACACTCTGATTTTCGAAGTCCATTCAGTCAGTAGTCTCAACTCCAGGCATAGAGAAGCAAGATAGATCTGACTAGATCCCATACATGTTAAAAGGAACAGGAAATAAGTCGGGAGAAACCTACCAGAATTCAGCCATTTCACTTGAAGGTATCTGTTTTGACAATGATTCATAGAATATCCTCAAGGGCTCCCTCTGCGAAAAAACAAGCAAGGTGTGAAAACTGAAAAAAAAAAAGGGACAAGTTAGAAATTGGGAAAACATCCCACGAAGAAGACCAATAAGGAAGAATATACAAATCTTAAGAACCTCTTCAGGGGGATCATATTTCTGGCCGGCCAAAGTGAAAGCTTTTTTCGCTTTGACTTTAGCAGTTGTCGTTGTAGTGCTGGTGGATTTCGACGAATTTGATGCTGAATTTTGCTTCACCTTCAAACCAAAAACAACAGAAATGCATTCAGATGATCACTTGAATCCAATCGATCAGCCAATTAAGAAGCAAAATTTTAGTTGACGAACCAAGAATCAAGGTAAGTTGGTACCTCTGATTTTGAAATGGTGGAAACAGATTTATTCTTAGAAACACCGGCATGTTTGCTTGGGCTCTCAATTTTTCTGTTGGAAACCAGGACCGCCTTGCCTTTGAAAGATGCATCTTGCTTGGATTTCACCTTCACATTAGATCTGATTTCTGATGAATCTTCAGCCATCGCTCTCTACTCCTATCTTGTCATTGAGATCATCGACTCCCTTTCTCTCTCTCTCTCTCTCTCTTCTCTTTTACAGGTTTTCCAAATCTATATACGTGAATGTTCGTGCAGTAGAGATTTTAACTGCTTTTGAGGCGTCAAAAGTAAAACACGGAATACGAGAATAAAAGTTGAAGAAAACCATGGCGTTTCTCTCATTCGCAGATGGATGATCGCAGCATCTCATCGTACGACTTCCACGCATCTGCTGCGAAAGAACAATGGTGTGATTACCTTGTTTTGCCCCTCTTTCTTGCAACTTTCCCATTAGGCTGAAGGACAAAATGGTCATATCAAGTACCCCAAACAGATATAAGAGGATATTGGCTCGTCATATGTTCTGTTCCGGTCTAAGTCGTCACGACACGCCTAAGAATAACCTAACTACTCTCCCTCAACTAACACGTGAGTTAGACACGTGTTACCTTCCCTTTCCATTAAATCGGAATTTCAGTGAATTTTAACAAACGAAATAAAAATGAATGATTTGCAACTTGCAAGAGAGTGAAGACATAATCACCTAGAATAAGGATCGGAAACGGCAACTTTCCGATTTGAGTCAGTCAATTTGACCGATTCAATTTTAGGTAGACATGTAAATGGATAGCCGAAATCTGCCTCTCAATTCACATTCATAGCCGAAATCTGCCTCTCAATTCACATTCGTATTCGAAATTTTTCTTACCTAAAAATATCCGTATCCAATCTATCAAGTAACCGGATTTGAATTCGGATAATTGCTTATTGAATCGGATAGAGTAAAGTATTCAACATTTTTTTTCTCTAAAAAGGAATGATAATTGGATCTAGAAATCAGTAATCCGATAATTCGTAGAGTAATACTTTTCTCTAGAAAAGGGGTTAAAAATTGGACTCGAAAATTGGTAATTGGTAATAAAAAGTAAAAAAAAAAACATGACAATCACCAATCAATAATCGGATAGTTTATCCGGATTGTTATCATATCCGATAAAGTTTCGGATTTGAATTTGGAAGCATTCTCTAAATTTGCATCTAAATTCTGACGAATTTGGATACTGGTGTATCCGAACAGAATCTGATCCGTTTACAGGTCTACATTTGGCTTCAGCATTCCACCTCTCTGTACTTGAATATAAATTGCAGGGTTAACTTTGGAGCTCAGATTCCAGAGCCATCAGGACCTGAGATCAATTCTGAAATTCTCTAGTACAAGAAAGATCCAGCCTAGAAAGCTGAAATTATGGTTAGTTCCAGGCCAATTGAACAAGGAAGCCTCAGTTAACAAACAGATCCTGGTATTTTTCCCACACAGAGAAATCCTTTACGTTAAAAATCAAACAGATTGAGATCTTCACAGCCACACACTCGATCAATTGAGATTACAAATACAAAACACGAATTTGCATCAAAACCAATGAAACAAGGTTTTGGTGCATCAGGATTTGAATCTCCTTAAACATGAAGAAACATATTCTGATCGTTCACTGAAAAAGCTACTGCTCTGTAGTGCTAAGCATGTGCATGATTCAGTCTCTTCATCTTCATCATTCAGCTGATTGCTTCTATCCAATGCAAATGATATTTTATGTTACATACCAACCAACACCAATATTGAGGATGAGTAGTATCCATTAGCCTTAAATATGTCTCTGTCATGATGATGTTGCCACCCTTCAATGATAATCTCCTGATCAAGGTAAAGGTAATCATTTGAGAACCCACATCAGGAAAAATGAGACAGACTAGACAGCAAACAGAAACCCCAAGTTAGAAGGAAAACAATCATATCAAATTGAGAGTACAGTTGAGTTCCATGGAGAAGAGAACAATGTTGGCTAAATTTCATTCATTTTCTTCTATTTTTTCAAGTAAACACTGGATACTAAATGCATAAAGTGAATGGTTCTGTACCAAAGTGACTAATTCTGTACTAATTAACCATGTCAAAAAGCTACAGCCTCTAGTATATCACATGGGATGGTCAATCAGATAACCTATCAAGAAAGGACAAACCAGTGCCAAAGGCTTCCGCACAAGCAGATTCCACGGCCTTGGGAAGAGGGGGGGGGGGGGGGAAGGTTGGTGTGGGAGGGGCAAGAATTAGACCACCTATCATAATTACCAAACAGTCATCCTCAAATTTTTTTTATCATATCTCCCCTCATATTTTTCTTGGGTAGGTAAGCGGGTTAGCAGTATTTTATGCTACCTTTATGGTTTTACTTCATCTTGCCAATCTCCACAAGCAAAGTCAATAAAGCCTCACACATCTCACGGGCATCAGGCTCACAAGGATTGTTCGTCAGTGGTGAGTAAACCATCCAGGCATGGTCAAGCTTCTGGTCTGGTCGGACAACAACAGATCCTGGAACTTCGGCATCACAGCGGGTCACCACTCCATCACTCCTCTCTCCATACCGAAGTCGCAAGTGAAGGGCACACACAGCCATGGCTGCTGCAAGAGGGATTATCAGAGGCACCTTGCAGCTAAGTTGGGCAAAACTAAACTTCTCACCACCAAAGACAGTAAAGGGAAACCTTGGAAGCTCCACATGCCCGATATGAGACATCATGGCAAGAACTCCCGGGGTGACACTTGCTTCTGAGTGGAAGGAGAGCAGTGGGACATGTTCCGGTAGCTTGTACTTCATGATGAACTGTTTCCGCTTCTCATATGTAAGATCCTCTAGAGCCCGAATGTCACCCTACAATAGAAGATAATGCAATTATCATGACAAAACATTAAATGCAATGCATGTCTCATCCAATTTGAATTTTTTTTTTTAGATGAATCTCATCCAAATGTTCATGAAGTTCTTATCAATCCAAAAAAAAAATTTGGTTAATTACTCTAACCGAAACCTAGACAGATGTGATGACAGATCCAAGGGCATCTACACAAGTTGCCCAAGGTATTGATTCATGGTGCAGTTCAAACATAAGTCAAACAAGTTAAACACCAAGACACTTTCATTAGATTCAATGTGTGATATGGAATGAAAACCATTGATACCAGAAAGTCATATTCAAGTGTGGTACTTATACAGATTGTACAGGGCAAACCTAAGTTTTCATTTTTTTTAAAAAATTTCTTGTGTTATCATTGGTACCTGCAATCAAGTCCAACTTAGTGTACATGAACCAGCCGACCTTTACCAGGTCAACATCCAGGCTTACTAATTATATATTGCTTTTCTTGAATAAGCATCGTTTGTAGAAAAAAGGATCTGAAGAATAGATTCTCTAATTTGGTTTAATACTTGACACTAATGCTTGATTCTTAGAGGAGAAGAAGAAGAAGAAGAAGGGGGGGGGGGGGGAATTGTTTCCAAGACACCCTATGCACTCAGAAGAACTTGGTCAAAAAGAAATGCAACTACCAGCCATAAATAGATGAAAATTTTGATACAATACGTTTGATGATACCTGTCTGTACATTTGAAAATTTTTGGGAAAATATCAGGATCTGTTGAAAAAAAATATTTTTCTTTTAGCATTTTATCTTTCCTTATATTGGGAAAAGAAAACAATACCTTAAGAAGAGCCTGTTATAAATTATTGTTTTTTTTGTGTATTTGTTTATGTCAGATTTAACTAAATTTATTCATGGGTTTACTTTATAGATACTTATTCAACCATGATTTTCTACAAAGAATTTTTAAGCCAAATATATTATGTTGGAGAAATGCCAATCAAGGATTTTATTTTTCATTTTTGTTCAATTTTCTTATAGTTCAATTTTTTTCAAACTGAACTTGTTCCCATGTCGTTTATGGCAATCTGATGTTCCAGTTATGAAGGTTCAACTATGTCTGAAGCCAAAGGTGATAGGAAAACCTTAATCAGCTTGCAGATCAAGAGCTCCATGATCTTCCTCACTTCCTTATCTGCAATCTGGCCTTCTCGAAGAATATCAGAAGCAACAGGGGAGCCACCATATGGACATTGTACCAGTGCCAAACCTGCAACTTTGTCCTCCAAGGAAGACCAGTAAACTGACAAAGCAGCAGCAGCATCTACCCCACCCTTACTGTGCCCAAGCAACAAAATGCGCTTTCCAGACCCCCAATAAAGTTCTTCAATGTACTGTTTCAGTTCCCAGGCATTGTGCTCAACTGATGCCTGCAAATGAAAAACAAAAACAAAAGGTTAAATATGTTTAGATGATTGCTAATTTTCATACAGAAAAGTAAAAATGCAGGACTTCTTGCCAGGCAGTAGTCTTCATTATGTAACGGTTAAGTCCTAATCCAGCATAAAAGTTAATATCCTCACCTCACTATGAATCTTCGCAATATGGCAAGCAAGACCCAACTTCGAGAAATACCTTTTTGTGCTCACGAAATACAAAGGACCATGGTTGCTAAAAAGACCTGAAAACCCACATTAGGAAACATACGGATTGTTAACCATCCAGAAGTCAAGTTGAAAGATATAAAGCCACACAAAAATAGTTAGGGGAGAATAACATCTACTCACCTGGAATAAGCAAATATACAAACGAATTAGGTAGTGCATGCACGCCATTTCTGGAGGCAAAACATAGAGGGGGGGAAAAGCAGCTACATAAGTATTTTCCATCAATTCATAAGGATATATATAGCCAAATTCTCCCATGTTGTAACAAGACAAATTAAAGCAACAAATTACTGACTCAATGATTCCAAAATATATCCACTGAATATGTATATCACTGAAAGTAATAAATAAAGTCTGCCAAGGATTCTCACTCCCTTAACCATATTCTCTCGTTTGTTAGAAACATCAGGAAATGGAATTTGAGATAGTGTGCAGGGCTCTGATTTCACAATTCCAGTTGAAGGACCTAATCTGTGATGGAAGAGATTATTGTCTCCCAGAAAAATTATGTTGGGAGCAGAAGACAGAGTTGGCTACCACAAACCACCAATGATTAGGGTCAAGGAAACAGGAGAGAGAAGAGGCTCAAGTACAAAACTGAAATCAAGCAGACACCTTGTACACAAGATAATGATGAAGTGATCCAAACTCCGAATGCAGAAATGCTGCTAAGATGGATAATTAAACAAGAATTTGTCAAAGCTCCAGCATGACAAGTGCTTCTCTCTTGTTGCATCTCACCATGGATGACAAGCTTTTCCATTACCAAGGCCTCATAATGAAAAGCATCAGGCAACACAGGTGCAGGTAAATGAGGTTTCTTTGGCACATGGGTATTGCTGCAAATCTCCAGTACCTTATGCTTTCAAGCAGTTCCCCGAATCTGATTGTACCATCCTTAGGAAGTGGTACTCCAGGAGCTCTTTGCAGCCATCCAATATCACTGGAAGATCCCTGTAGCGTCTTCCGCAGTCGAGATATAAAACTGGCCAAACAAGAAAAATGCTCAAGAGAGTCAGGTGAAATAAAATATTCCGTCACCATAATAACTAACTTATTATTTTCATTTCCCACTTTTAACTATGGACTCAAATTTGAATATGCCTAACATGAAGGAAGGAAATTCTCCAACATGTAAAGGTCAATTTTGCAGACTAGTCTGAAACCAAATAATTAAAGCATAAACCTGCACACAGATGAGTCAACTATAACACAACCATAGGATCAGATGAAAGGCATGTAACTGAAATAAAGAACCATATCCCGTTCATCCTTCCAGAATGTTAAAGGATTTATAACCCATTGCAGTATCGTCTTCATAACCAATGTGACATATGGTGATTGGTTCCATCTCCAGACAATTTTTTTTTATACGTGTTCAACCTTCAACAGAAGCCCATCAGATTGAGAGTGCAAGTTTAGGTTGGCATCTAAGGAGTGAAAATTTCTTTTTTTGGATGAGTGAAAAATTCATTAACCAAAAGAGAGAGAAAGAGAGGGGAGAGGGGATGGGGGAGGAGAGTACAACAAGAAGCAATGGGCAGTGCTGCCAACTAAGACAACAAGGCTAAGACTAAGAAACAAAACAAAACAAAAAACTAGGCACTAAAGGCCAATAACAAAGAGCCTAGACAAGCCCAAGGCTCGAACTATTTTTCTTATTTTTACTCTTCTAGTTCTCAGAAGACTGGATATCGACAATTTAGTCTTCATTAAGGCGATGACACCCTTTGGTAGAATGGATACTTCTCCTGCAGTTCCGAAGAGGAAAAGAAGGGGTTTCAGATTCCAAAGTACCCCACGCGTGATTTTTTTTTTTTTTTTTTTTTTTGGGGGGGGGGGAGTGTGTGGGGCGGTGGAGATAAGACTCAAGAAGAGGGGGAGAGGCAAGCCCAGGCGAAGGGAACAAAGGGTGGAAATAGGAATGGACCCAATAGGGGGGACAAAAGCAAGAGGAAGAGAGAGGAGAAAGGTTCGGCTCAGCTGAGAAGAAATGAGAAGGGGGGGGGGAAGACTTGACCCAGAAGAGATTAGAGAGGATGGGTCGGATCCAGAGGAGAAGAAGTCTGCGCCCACGAGGGATGACATGGAGAATGTGGCACCAGATGAGTTTGGATTGGGCCTCTCAAAGGGTTCAGGTTGGGTCCAGGAATTCAAGTGGGCCGAAAAGGGGAAGAAGTGTAAGGAATCAGAAGAGGGAAGATTGAGGGATTGAAGGGATGGTAGGAGAGGAGGAGACAGAAGAGGGATTTGCAGTGAGGGAGGAAGAAGGTGTGATCTCGAAGTAGGGAGACAGGTAGGGGAGCAAGAAGAGTGAAAATTTCTTAGAGTTGGCTTATATTAGACGAAGACAGTAGTACAATGCCCTTTTCTATATATATTGGAGCATATTGTCTCTTCATAGATTGTTCTTTTAAGACAAGATCTGGATACATGTCATATATGGAGTTGGCACGTTCCAGGAGATCTCTGGGACCAGAAACCAGCACTGTGGACAACCTTTAACTATCCCATCTACAAATGTTTCCTGCCATCTGAAGTAATAAAAAGTAAAAACAAATGGTCAACAGACTTATGTACTTGTATCTGTGATTTTAATAATATATTATTTCCTTAAACCAAAAAAAAAAGAGACAGACAGACAGACAAAGAAATTAAATAAAAAATTTCAACAACTTAGTCCCACTAGACCCGACCCAATAAGCTTAAGGCTACAGGCAAGAATAGGTCTAAACTAATCAACATAATCATCATGACATCATCAGAAACAAGTGCAACTAGAAAAAGCTCAAGTTGATGACCAGAATTAATTAGAAGTTTAGAACAGCCTCTCTGGAAACAGTGGTAAGGCTGCATACATTTAACCCTTCTCAGACACTGCTAAGTAGGATCCTAGTGAATGGCTTTTGGCCTTTGAAGTATTGGATTATTTAAATACAGAGTACTATTTAAAGGGTATAAAAGAAGAGAATCATACCCTTGGAAAAGAGAAGGGCCAATCCAAAAGCTGTGGCTGCTTTCTAAAACTTCAGCATGATTTATAGGCAAGTGTTCTTCCAGCTCTGACACCCTTCTTTCATAATTTGGGATGCTTCCACCAATATCAGAAGGCCTAAGAGGATGTGGGCAATCATGAAGAATCGAATGTGAAATGCTGCTGTCCAAAGATCTCGAATACCACCCAGAAGATGAGATTGTTGCAACAAGTGAGCGTTTATACACATCTCTCAACACAAGATCCTCTGCAGTAATATTATTATTCTCAAATAGAAGCATCACGCCATATAATACAAATGAAAAAGTAGTTTTAGAAGTGAGTACATCAGAGATAAATGCACATAATCACACATAGTGTAAAGAACGAAGCGAAGTAAAAGAATCACCAATGAAGCGAATGAATCGATGACTTATATATGAAGCCAAGGTCCAAAGGCGAGCAAACAAATCCTCCATTGATGAGCAACAAGCAGGATTTGAGAAACAAAACTAGATGGTCTCACCGTGTCACAGTGAACCTGCTAAGATGGCTTATGTCAGACAGTTCATATGACTTGCAGTACATGCTTGAATCAAATCATAAAATAAGTAAGTGGTCATAGCATCATTCACAAAAGGAAGAGATTCTAGGATACGTTCCAACCCCCCCCCCCCCACAAAAAAAAAAAAAAAAAAAAGAAACAAATACAGTACAAACATTTTTCCTGGTAAGGATTTTGAAACTTCTCTGTCTGAATGTGTTTTTCATTTCCATGTATCCCAACAACGACAAGAATTCCACAAAAGAAAGAGAGACAAGGAGAAAAATAAGGAGGGGGGCCCCTCCACTTCGACTTCTGAAGGCCAACCGGCAAGACTTAGCAAGATACCATCCCATTATGATCATTACGGTCCCTGAAACACTGGCTATCAAACACGGGGTCAGAAGTGAATTACGAGTCGGACCAAGCAAGAACCAAGCAAGATCAGCACTATTCCTTCGACGGACTGTTCACATCGGGGAGCATACCATCGGCTTGACCAGACTTGAACTAGGCCTAATAGGCACCCTCTAGTTTAAAGTTACCATGGCATCAAGAACTCTCGGTACTCCAGTGGTTAATATGTCTAGTGCCAATTCTATTCTATCTGCTGATCTATGACCACCCTCACTCATGTACATGAGCCCGCTCTATTCAATACTGCTTTCTTTACTCGTCCAGTGTGCAATTCATTTTGATGAGATAGATAGATTGTCCTCGGTTTTTATTCAGCCAGTTCAAGGTGAGTTAGAAATACCAAAGTTAGAGTGGGAAAAGCTTTCTAGCTGGAAAGACATGCCAGATCAGAAAATGGTAAAGTTTGTCACATTCATTGGGAGCAATTGCATCACCGGCCATATGATCTATGCCTTGTGATTTGAGTGAGGTGGGATGGAATTCAACCTAAGAAGGAAGATAGTGTCACAGAAGTGTAAGGGCTCACTTTGGCTCTTGGCGTATACTGGTTGAATAGAGACGAAAGTCGGCCATAGTGATCCAAAAGTGAGCCAAAGTAGCATGCTAGCTGCTTTACAACCGCAGTTTAGTACTGCTGTAAGCCCTTCCCTTGATGGGAGGTTGCTTTTCTGGTGAGGGTTGAGCTTTGAATTCATGGCATGAACAAGATATAATTGATCTAAGCACACTTACTCGCCCGACTATATACGCAATTCCTTTGTCATTTTTGCAGCAACAATATAGAGCTAGATATGTTTTTCTCTTAGGCAATGAGACCCAGGGCTTTCGTAGCCCAAGAATCAAGAAGAAAGGGTTGCCAATCAAGCAGAAAAGGTAGCCACACAGCCAGAGTATGATCTTCTCAGTCATCTCAGTAAGTTACCAATCTATCTTGGTCTTTTCTACCATAGAGTCATATAATATATATGAGGATATGGATAATCCATACACATTGCATTGATCTGGCCGACTTAGCCAGTAATTCAGATGGAAGAGTTGGATAAAGTTTCACTCTCGATGGCAAGGCAAGGATTTTGAAACTTCTCTGTCTGAATGTGTTTTTCATTTCCATGTATCCCAACAACGACAAGAATTCCTTAATACATGCACAAAAGTATTGAGTTTGAAGAAGAAATGGATGTTAGACAGAGACGGACCTACCCTTGGGCTGCCCCCCCCCCCCCCCCATACTGGAAAAAAATTTGAAGGGTAAAAGGCAATGTCTAGAAATGTCATTATGGCCCCCAACAATGTTGAATCCTGGTTCTGCCCCTGATGTTAGATAACTTTAAAACCGACACATGTTTTGAAAAAATAGAATATATGTTGAAGATAGACAAGCAGAAACTTCTGAAGAGGTGCTACATGTTCCCTTTCAATAAAGAATAACCCAAAAATGTCCCCATTCCTTACATAAAACAAGATGATTCTTTGCATGATAAGCAAGATGACTTTTAACAATCAAATAAGTGCATCTCAAGGCAGGACTATTGTTGTCTCCTGGGGTTTAGTGTCTCTCTTCTTGCCAAGTAGTAGATTGTAATTGCTTCCCCCACCCCCTTTTTTCTTCATGTTTCTCCCTCCTTTGTACATTCTTTCCCCTTTCGGTTGGTTAATGATTATTTCATTCATCCAAAAAAAGGTGCATCTCAAGGCAGGGAGTATAAAGAGTTATACAGACAAACCTGGGATCATTCAGAAACAAAAAACCACGCAAGTGAAGCATAAAAATCAATAATAACAAGCATTTCAAAAGGGCCAAATCTGTGAAGAGGCCTAGAGAACAGAACAAAGGAAGAAGCACATATCATTCATATCACAAAGTATCAGGATGTAGATTCAAGGCCCACAATCAAGGTCATGGACCAGAGAAGGAAAAAATGTAGCTATATATATTCTAGCATATTTTTGTGCATTAATATCCAGAACACAAACAGAAAGGGTCATACATGACAAGAAATGGTGAAAGAAGATCTATCTAATCTCTGCATGGTAGTTTTCTATAAGCAAGGTTACAACTTTTTCAATGAAATCATAAGAAAGAAGATCTGCCCATAGTCTTCTTTTGCAGAATTCACAACATTGATTATCAACCCCTCCGCTTCATCTCATCCCATCGAAATGTTTCCTAAAATTAAAGGCCGATTGTTGAATATTAAGGAACACTACTATGTTTGACTCGTTTGACAATTCAAGTAACTGGAGGTGACCACCTATTTACAAAAAAGATACTAGATAGTATCATGACACATCCCTTGCGCCCTGGAACAACAGATTGTTAATATCAGATTAGCAAACAACCCCAAAACCAGAAGAATATCTGTGATATCAGCAGAAACTTGAAATGCAAAAGATCCAGCTATATAGAGTCCTTTGTGAGTCAGGCTGAACAGAATATAAGAGAGTCTTCAGTGAAAATCACCGAAAAATGCTTGCGAAATTTTGCAGTTCAAAAATTACTACACCAGTAATCCATTCAAAGTTAAAACACAGACACTACCATCTACCACTAATACATTCTCCTTGTAAAACGACTACTTGAGACAGTTCAAAATGACACGAAATAAATTGAGACAATAATAGCAAGTCCCTGATGAGGAAGACAGATAAGACATACAGAGACTGCATAATAGCATGTGAAATAAAATCAGAAACCGAGACAACAAAATGCAAACACAGAGTGGGGGAGAAAGTTAAATTACTAACAAAGATAAACGCCAAAAGAGAAGCTCAGAAGGCAAAAAGAAGACCAGCTGCAGAACCCACAAACAGATCACACTTCTGAAACTGAGTAATGCCTCGCGTATAAATAGATTGGCGAGAGAGTGAGGGAACGTGGCAATTATTATCTTCATCTAATCGTTATCCAATCCTTTATTGGCTCCCACTCGTGGACTTTGGACAACTTTGTGGGACACAAAAAGGCACGCCAAGACAACAGGATATAAAACAAATGAGTTTTCCTGAATTCTGGATAACAAGATATTGGAGCCTGAGAACATAAAACCCAATCCCACCAAATGAGGATGTGGATTGTGAAATACCCAAATTTGAACACTGCGGCCACGACTTAACATTGAATTTGTCTTGATCATAAGAACAACCGCACCGAATAAGGATGAACCAAAACAATTTCCAGAATTCAGAATCTCTTAACTGTGCAGCCTGCAACCTCACCTTCCACCCAGAGATTCATTTACAAGTTCAACAGAAAATTTAAGAGGTTTTCAGTTTGACTTTCAAATTCGATTAATACCATTCAACAACTAACTGAACCAAGTTCACCCTCAAATCAAGAAATAGATCAAGGTTTTTCCGGTTTGATTTCATCTTTGTACGTGGCTTTGTTATTTCACTACACAGATGATCTTCTTTTGGGGGTTCTAAAACACAGATGCTCTTCTGCGAAGAAGAACACGCCATGTTGCCGCGCCTCAAGCTCGCTGTTGTGAAGTCAAATCCAGTTTTCCGTAAACACGAGCGGTGAACGGTTGGTCTTCCTTAATAATGTCAGCAAGAACAAATGGGTCTCCTCCTGTAAAATGGGTTTCTCAGTTATCCATTTGACGCCTAAGCAAGCTCTGGTTCTCTCTCTTTTCGAGTTTCGACAGGTGTGGCCCTCCTTTAATTATAAATCTTCCCACAGTGAAGGTCATTTACATCTTTGTAAAAGAAATAAGCACGGCATGAATGATCGAACACAACCCCTGCGCCCACTTACGTTTCTTGTTGCAAAAGCTGAGGGAGTTCTGGCATGTTTTCACTCATCATTCTCCTCTGCCCCGTTAACTTTCCTTTAGAGGATTCGACAACCCCTGCATTTTTTTTAAAACGCTGAATCGGAGAAGGATTGACCACCGTTGAGGATCGAAAACCTGGCATCGGTCCTCGGGTTGAAAAAGCATAGAATTACTAGGGTTTATCACATATTGATTATGGTCGATTCTTGAAGAAGGTTCAACGGTACACACAATTTTGATATTACCGTGAATCGTTACGATTGCGTTTCTTACCCTTTTTCCGGCGGGAAGAACAAAAGCAACTTTTCGGTACTTGTGTTGAAACGATATCGCCTAAAGTATCCACCATTCATTATAAATTGGGAAATTTTCATTGTCACCCCTTGAATTATTCAATTTATCAAAGGTTTCAATTAGTTCTTATTTTATCAATTTTCAATATTATCTTCACATTTTAAATTTTTTTATTATTTATTTTTAGTAAAATATTTTAAGTTTTAAAAGCATTATCCATGACAGTAGGCTTTATCAAGATCAGAAGCCAATTGTGCAATGGCTTGTAACTACTTCTTTCAAGGCTTGTAACCCAGCATTGAATAGGTCAACCTAAGAATATTTGTCCATCAATGAAAATTACATTAGTAAGAATATAAGTCAAAAATGTTCCCCAATTGAGTCTCAAGACTCTCAACTTTGGTAAGTTGTGTGGATTTATAATTGAAAGAGTAAGAAATCACAGATTGTAGAGGAAGAGGAAGATGAAAAAATGAGTCAAGAGTGGATTTTTCATTTAGAGTTATTCTTGTTTTTTTGAAATATTTATCTTGCTTATATCATAACTATGAACTCCTAACTACAAAAGGTGTCTTTTGATATACTTTTAACTTATATAGGAGGTTTAATTGATAAATTAGATAACACCAAAGAGTTTGAACCGCATCATTTTTACTAAGAAATTGTAGTCATTACCAATTGAGCCAATCCTTTAGTTGTAATAGAACCGATTTATATTAAACCATGCTCAAAAGAAGTCGTGGGTAAAGCAATCATTTCATGGTTCATGTATGTAAGGTGAAGTCTTCTTCTCAATAAATTAATTTCTTACCCAAGAAGAGAAATACATAAGGTGAAGCTTGGAGTTGATTATTTCATTACCTTTTATTCCAGTGTAATTTGATTGTCCCTTCTAGCCCGAAAGATTGTTACCCTAGCACGTAAAATTGATTGGCCTCTTCCCAATCCATGGTTGTTGAACTTAAGTAATTCCGACTCCACACGCTCCTCTTTCCATTCTCTATCAAAATTCTCCGGTCGAAAGCAACTCAATGGGGATGATTCAAGGCCAGATTAGACATGCCACCCAAACTTAAGGATGTGCTTTGTATCCAATCACAGCATAGATGCTTGGTTTTCAAATTTTGAAACATCAAAGACCCTTTGACAACAGTAAACTTTCTTTTGGAATTCTTGCACAAAGATTATAAAGGGACAGTCAACACATTGCTTTCTCCCTTGAAATCTTCTATTATCATGTAACAAGTGAAAACTTCCTGTTACTTTTTCCTTTTTGTTCTAATAATTGGAACTTTACAATTTGATGGATTTTAAATTCAATTTTCCCCAACAAGAACCCCCAATGTTTAAGCCTACATACCTACAAAGAGCATGAAGATAGGACTAAGAGTTCAGAAATCGCGCAGGTAGATCATAATATGATGGTCGGCGGCAGAGTCTCCTTAAACGAACGCTTTCCTGGCAAGATTTTGGTAAGAGAATATGAGAACTAAAGTAGCAACAAGTCTCCATAACAAAGAAATGGCTTTGTAGTTGCATTAACATGGCAATTTGACAATAATAAGATATGGGCTATCAATGTGGATTCATAGAAAGCCATATAATCCAGAAATAAATAGGGCAAAAAGCATAAATTTACCTCGGTATCATCATGGTCATAGCGAACCAGGAATATACACCTGCAACCCCTTATATCATGTAACCTCCTTTCGATGTTTAAAACATGAGCGTCATAGTAGATTGATTGATCCCTTCTCTCCTGACAATTCACCCAACAGAAAAAGAAAAGTGAACGTGATTGCAAGCCAAGGATGGGAGAAATTGGGAAAATCACACAAGAAAATCAGTTTTCAGACTAAATTACCTGGAAGCATAGGACAAGATCGCCAACCTTGACTTTCTGGCATTCTGAAGGCTCCAGAGGAAGAGAGCGTTCACGTACTGCCTTCTTTATAATAAGCCATTCATCATCTTCAGCACCAAATCCAATAAATCTCACTCGAACTTCCTGCAATATATAAAAAGTGTTCCATTTGATTCATATAGGTCAATTGGAAACCAAACAAGATTATCTCTAAGGATGGAATCTTCCTTCCATTTTAACCAATTATCTTTATAAATTATTGGAAAACATTCTCCAAAATTTTATTTGGATGATAATAAAATATCATAACCCCCCCCCCCCCCAAGAAGGGGAAAGAAGGAGAATGCACAAGATGTGAGAGAGGAGGTGGGCGAGCACCAGCCATCAGGTGGGGTGCTGGAGAGAGGAACCTAATAGGTAACAACAATGAGTCTGTTTCTTGGGGTACCCATAACAGGAGGGTGGGGATATGATGAAATCTAACCGAAATGTCAAAATAGATGGCTTTCCAAACCATGTCCAAGGACCTAGATTTGGAAGTCCATCTCCTGAGGTTACATTCATCCAAAAAGTACGCATTTATGTACAAAAGCAAAACACAATATGGATATCCAACACTCACACCAAAGTTCCTAGATGGCAAGTGGAACAGATTATCCAGGGAGGTAGAAATAAGGAATAATTTAACTGCTAGGTACAAACCGTAAGTGCAACACTTCTTCACATAGGGTGGAGAAATGCAATACCAGGGGATGACTTTAGGGCATCCTTCTTCTGAAGGGATCAAAGGAATAAAAACATTATTCAAATAGCCCCACATTGAGATCAAGAACTTTTTCCAAATGCGAGACACCTAAAAAAAAAACCCCGGCTGAATAAAAAAGAAAACCCTTTTGAAGGAAAAATGAGAGCGCATTTGTGAAAGGTACAGGAGACACAAATGCATTCCATCTAAAAAATTGGATCTGCCGTCTTCTAATAAATAGCAAAGAGGAGAGAGGAAGAAAGAATCCTTACATTTTCACCTGTACGACGAATCCTGTGAGAGACAAATGCAGCAACATCATACCTGAAAAGTCAAGTATTACATCGATGAAGTTCAGGTTGACTAGGGAAAAAAGAATATTCAAGCAACATTGCAATCCAACATCAACTCTGGGAGTTGTTTGGACAAAAATTATCGAGTATTCAGACGTCTGTTGACCATTTAATTCAGAGGGGTCTCAACTAAATGCAAGCAAGTTACTCAGGGGTGGGGGGAGGGGGAGAATTGCAATAGCATAAGCATTACAGAATGATATGGAAACGCAGATCATTGATAGTAGGGAGAAAACATAAGGCATCCAGTGGCGATCAACTTTCATTTTTTCACAGCAAAATAGTTGACAAACTGAAGCGTAAACTGGAGAAGATTTAGCAACTCTTGCTTCCTACTTATAACAGCTGGATCCATGGCCAGGACTACAGGAAAGGCCCATCTGTAGTCACAGGATGCAAGAGAGACTTTTATGGAAGGACCACCCAGTGCCCACAGAAAACAAGTTACAATATGCAAGCTAGCAAGTTGGTAGGGGCAGCTAGCATTAACTGCCATGCCCAATCTGGCAGGCTTTAAAAACATTTCCATAAAAAGGAAAAAAATGAAAGGAAAGTAAATATTGCTGTTAAAATCTAAATGGCTACCCTCCTTTTGCTCACCTAGGGTACCTCTCCCCACCTCAATATTAGTAGCAATGCAATTTTTTTCTTTTTCTGCGCAACACCTACAGTGTGATGGTGAAAGTTGTGTATGCCATTTAAGGGATTACTCCTAGTGCTACCAAAAACAGTGGGTTGTTGAGGTTAGTGGCTCTTTGATGCAAAAGATATCATCTACATGAACACAAATTGGTGAAAACCTAATAAGATGAAAATTATAGCTATTGCTTCTACGACGCAAGTTGGGAATAAATACATCAGGTCTTTAAGTCGATGATAACATTTAGAGCAATGGAATTGTGATCAGATCCATGGCATCTCAGCAAGATAAATATCAATATATGGAAGTTCTTAGTATAAACTTACATTTCTGTAATTACATCCACAGTCATCAATTCAATTTAGAAATATGAGCTCCATACTTCCTTAAATATAACAGAAGAATTTGTTTCTTAAGGCTAATCCTTCCACTAAACCATAAAAGTCGATGATTCACATGCAGCCTTTTCAGTTATCCAGTTCAGAGATACAAAGCAACCGTATTAGCTATGGAAATGTTGTATTCTCCTTTGGGGCATATGTTTTTTATCTGGAACGGAACACTCAATTTCCCAATCAATCTTTCTTCACTAAGTACTGCATCATATGTAGATGATCGAATCAGATATCACTTCTACAATAGATGACCATACCTCCAATGGTAGGTCAGTTACAGTGTCCCCAGTACACAAGGCTCCCACTACTGCAGGGTCTGGGAGGGAAAAATGTACCACAGCTTTATCACCTGATACTCAGGAGAGGATGTTTCCAAGTCTTGAATCCGCAACCATTAATTTGCAATAGCACAACTTAACTGTTGCCCAAATGCTTGCCTACGTACTAGCAAATGATATAAAATCTAGCAGAAAGGAACTGAACTTCACTTGGTACGAAATGGAGATTGTGAATGTTTATTCAAACTAAAATCCCATTACGAAACATATATTTTATGTAACATTACCTTAACAGCATCATCGCTGAAAAGAAAATCGAATAAATAAAGATAGCACTTAGTTGCAAAACTATAGAAAATAATCCCCACCAAAGACATTCCTTCTCCATGTGTCACCTAAAATCACCCTTCGAACATTGGACACTGTTCACAAATATAACAATTTCAACCTAATAATGAAGCAGACATGCAACAAGTGACAATGTTCGTAATCAAAGCAAAATTAGAAATAGTTCACCTTAGTGTGGCCTATAATCTACAAGAATGCAAATCATATATAAGTTTATAGTCACTAGTCTAGCAAATAATATGATGGCAGCAAAATCATAAATTTCAAGCTATAGAAGCAATAATTAAGTTCTTTTGTACACAAAAGGTAATAGCAAAAAGACCAACTTGGTCATTAAAGATTAGATTCAGAAGATTCAGCAACATTAATATCAGGAGAGTTTACCTGAGTCATTTTCCCAGATCCTTACATGGGTCTGGTCTCTATCAGTCAACATACACACCATGAATCATGCAGGGCAAATATCATGAACAAGACAGCACTGATGAAAACACATTCAAAAAGAAAAGAGAAAACAGAGGAACATAGAAAAGAACAGACCAGCAGAAAAGCATTGCAGCACAACCTACTGTATCAAATCCATACTTACCATGCCCCATCTTTTGATGACTTTGCCTCAAACTCCAAATCAGAGAGATCTAGATCCTTTTTAACTGTTCAACAGGATTAAGGGGAAAGCTTTCATTGATGGCCTATATATAAAATAAAAGTACATTTAATAGCACAAAGAACAACACAATAAGTGTCATTTCCATAACTCCATAAACTTAGATAAGAGCAGTTCAATATCAGTATTAAGAATGATAGGCAGAAATAATCATCAGATATGTTGCTCCAAAAAAAATATGGAAAGCAAATGCTGTTCAGAAAAGGCAAGCATTAGATATTTCTGAAAATACACATGGAATTCATTCCTGAGTTCTCCGTCTAATTACTTAACTAGCCAATTACTTAACAAAAAACAGTTAAGAAGGGTGAAAAAGCTCACAGAAATATCCAGCGATTCAATTACAAGTAGATTCCAAATGAATTACTCTAGTGTTTCATAACAAGAAACTACACATAGAATGAAAGAGGAACACTTAGAAGAATGCTTCATATGTCATTGCAAGGTCAGCAATTACAATGCCCTAAATTAACGCAATAGACAATAGCTGGATTGCACTCATTTTACCCTAAAGAACACATGGATGCTAATGCTTTGAAAGATGAAGTAAGCATCATGCTTTGCTGGGGAAATATTTTTGCAGCAGTACCAAGAGTAAGAAATCGATATTTAAGATATTTTTGTTAAAAGGGAAATGACTAGCTTTTCTTTTTTTAACTGCTGGCTGCCCATACAATTCCTAACAGGGTGCTGACACATCATTGCCACAACTAGGTGAGGTCTATATTCAATTAATACCCCCAAATGAAAACAATAAACAAATAAAGAACATGTTTTATTCCTCCAGAATCCTGTACATCCCAGACAAGAGAATAATTCACACATGTCACGATAAGATAACCATTGAATACTGTTCCGTCCAAAAAGAGAACACTCCTTTGAAGCTGAATTGTCTTCAAATGTTTCCTCACCAAGGTCCTAGATATATGACAGTCTTTTAATTCAGTTATACGAGTCTCATGCATATTTACAAGTTACAACTTCATGCATAAGCTGTGGAGAAACTTGGAATAATAAATCTCTGAACATGTTCAATGGCCATAAAGTTTAGAAAAGGTTGAGGCTCATATTATAAAATTCTATCCAATAAGTACATGCAGAAAATAGTGAAGGAAAAATGCTTAATGTCTAGACTGAAACCAAAGCATCACATAACCATGTAAAGGTAAATTAATCTTATTGAAGGAAAACAAACACATGATGAGATATCAAAATAGAAGAAAGCAGTAAACAGTGGAACGTTACATGCCAAGAAAGACTATTTTTCTTTCCACAAACCCCACATCAACAATTCAGTTCACAGTTGCATAACAATTTGTCACTTGTGTTACACCAAAAGTGTAATCACGGCATTTTTTCCAAAGTTACCACTTCACCGGCACCACACAAATCACAGAAAAAGAAGGGGATAAAACAGCACCTTTTGGATTTTCGGAAGTCTCAAGCGAATCAACTGAAACTAGCACCGGCGGAGGACCAACTGGTTCATTGGAGACACTAGGTGAGGAAGTAGTTTTTACAGTCAAATCTTGCTGCTTATTTTGAAGCCAACTTTGTATCTGACAGAGAATACCAGCATTGAAGAGTCACAGAGCAGTCTAAACTACAATACAGTATGGACCAAGTTTTCCTTAAGCCCTGGTGACTGAACCCTTCCCACACAGTGAAGGAAAACTTTCTCCATGCAGTATTGGAAAAATATACGTATTAAAAATAAAGTTACAATCCCAAAAAAGGAAAAAACCTGTTTCCATGTCACAGGAGTTTTCCCAGCACGACCTGCAGAACGACTAAAATAAAGACCATAGTGAATAAACAGGAAATTATGTCAGACACTACAAGCCTTGCATAGAAAAGGCAAATAAAATACATTCAAAGCTCTAACCAAAAGTTTTTTATACATTCAAGACAACAGTTGGATATGCTTAGGATGAAACTCACTTAAAATTCTTTGCAATCTTACAGCAGGAATTCTGATTTAGGATTTCTTCCCCTTTTTCCTTGAGTAAACCCTCCATTTTTGCAGTCTATGAGACAGAAACAATTAGTTTTTATAACACTGATGAAACAAAACAGAAAGAATGCAAACAGAAACAAGCTTTGACAGTGCTAGAAACAACTGGTTCCAAAATGGCATCATCCAGAGTTTAGTAACTAAGTTAATTGTGTGGGAGAAGAACAACTTAGAATACCGATATTATGACAACTGAAAGAGACCCAAAGAAACACAGTAATGATATGTTAACCTGCAAGTCAAAAAATTGCACAATAGTACTTATTCTCCAACTTAATTCTACTGTGCACTTCTGAAAAACCACACATACCATGTTATGGAAAGATACAAGAATCGCAGTCCTGGTAAGGCAACTCAAGAAGGATTAGCCTTTGGTGAGATTTTTTTTTTTTTTTTTAAATACACAAAAAGCCTTTAGTGTGAATAAATGCACCTTTGCAAATGTTCTACAAGATGGCTCGTTATCCCATTCCAAAATTATGTTGCTAGAATCAAATAATCACAAACATGAATACGTCGTGAGTGCACTTCTCCTTAAAATCAAAACGTAAAACCTACGCAGTGGAAGTGCAATCCAAGAAAGCGTTGCACATGGAAATAAGCAATCTATTTTGGATTAACGAGTCACATTACATACCCAATACCCATTACATCAACTTCTCCTTTTTTTTATTTTTTCAAGCTTACCCACTGTAAAGCCAGATTCCAAGAACCAATGTTCGATAACACAAGCATTACCTATCCACAAACACAACAAGAGAGAGATTACCTCAGCCTCCGTAAAACCAGAAGAAGCCCGATTATTTCTAGGCCGAAGCCGAACCATTCTCGGATACTCTTGGAGTGAAGAAAATTATAATTGCCTTCTGGATTTGCTCCTGCAAAACAGAAATATATAAGGCATAAGCATTGCCATGGTAAGAGTACCTTTTTTCCTACTTCAAACTTGTTGGGATTTGTTCAAAGAATCCATTTTACTATTAAAAACACGAATAAAATCCAAAAAGACCTCTCTCGCTTACTACTTGGCCCTAGCTTTCCGTTCGATGCTTCGATTCTTCGATTCTCGTCTTCTACATTATATGTTACAAGAAGGGAAGGAATGTTTGCTTCCGCATGTGGTAAGCAGGAGAAGTCGTCTTATATAAATCCCATGGGATCCTCTGCGCTGTCTCTCCTGGAGACCCCTCACGTCAAGGCGTCAATTAGTTTGAACCTCGCCGATTCTCCAACTATACCGGTATGTGTTGAATTCTTAATTCGTATCAGCCGGAATGTAATCTTTTCCTTTTTTTACCCTTACAATTTTTTTTTGGGGATTTTTTCTTGTAGAACCGCGTTTTAAATCACAACATTCTTTTCTGGAATAAATATTGTTTCCCTTCAGTTCATTATATAATTTTTTGATTTTTTGATTTTTTTTTTTTTTTGAGGTTCATCCCGACCAGCTTGCGCATTACATCATCAAGGGAGTTTTTATATAATTAATAGGATAAATATCATTTATCTTCCCTCTAGCTAGACAAATAATACTTACATCCCCATTTCTTATAATTAAGAGGGGAAGTAAGTGAGCATATAACTCGTCTAGCTAAGAGGAGAGGTAAGTGATATTTACCCTAATTGATATAGAAAAGGTCCAATAGTCCCCGTACCAATGGAATACCCCGTACCTCCAACAACTATCTCCTCACTATCCAGATTTATCCCGAAATAACTGAAGATGCGTGTCAATAAGATCCCAAAGCAAAGATTCCTAACACCCGGATGTGTGACAACCTCGATCATAACATTCTGTATAATGTAAGACAGATCGATCTCAAACTCCATATAAATCTGATAGATGAGTAAGGCATCAATCACCGTAACCACATGATGATGTCTTGCCATCGGTATGATGTTCCTCCCTACAATCCGTCCGATTAACTACACGCCGATGCAATCATCTACAATTCGCCCTGTTCCTAGTCTGGCTAATAACATCTAATCATGACATAATATAAGTTTTACTTATTCTCTTTCATAGTCGTAAAAAAAAAAGAAAAAAAGGGAAGAAAAGAAAAAAAAAAAAAATATAAAAAAAAATTTTTTATTGTTTTTGTAAAAAATACACTTGGGGGAAAAAAAAAAAAAGAGGAAGGAAAGAAAAAAAAAAAACCCCTAAGGTTTTGTCCCCCAAATTCATGGCATAATATAAGTTTTGGTGATTTCATGTGGAATAATCTTATCTTATATGATTAAATGGCAAATAGTGAAGAATTAGGATTCCACTAACATAGTGACGCGATCAAATTATTAATCAAAAAAGCTTCAATCATGCGCATTAATGTCAAACAACATTTTGTACTCTTGAATCTAAAATTTCGATCGAGATTTTCATCCGACGGTCCAAAATATGTCGGTCGAGCGTGCACATTTAATGCGCATGACTGTAAGGTCTAATAGTAAAGATAAATTAATTGTACCTAAAAAAATTTATCAGACATGATGATGTCTAGAATGTCCCATATTCATTGATGATAGCTGCTCACTATAAATCACCTTGTCTTTTTATATCTTAATCATGACGGATCACTGGATCGGCATAGATACCATCAACGCATTTGGTCAATTATTAATAAAGACAACCATGATTCCAAGAACAAGCAACAGTCACTGATGAAGACGATTCCAAAGTTGTAATCCACAAAATACAACAGTTCGTTTTAAATATCAAAAAAATATTTAGATCTTCAAATATATATTTTTTCATACAAATGCTCATAGCATCAATAGTACTATTGAATTGGAAGAATTACATTCATTGCTTATGTTTAATGTACAAACTACGATGATATGAATCATATAGGATTTTCAGAGGATGAAAATGGTCCACATCATTGGAATCCTTAGCAACTAACTCATCAAATAGGGTTTTGAAATTTAAAATTTTTGATAAATTTGGATAAAAAGGTGACTTAGAAGGGTGATGATTATAGCAAATACTGCTTGTTGGCCAACTGAGATGATCTTCTCTTTGTTCTTTCGAGAAGTTTGACGAACTGCGGAAGAGATGAAGAAAGCCAGGGATATAGATTCTTCTTCTACTTTGAAAATTGGCCTTCCAATCACATTCTTGTATCTTTCACTACTCAACACCTGAGATAATCAAAGAGAAGGTATCATATATCATGCTTTGAGGCTTTTCCTGCTTTTGTCAAGTACCCAACATTTAGTATTCGAACTAGCTTGTATTTCTAAAGAACTACCTAGAGTAGGAGTTGTTGAGGACAACGATTTAATTGAACCCAATTTAATGTATGGGTGTTAGATTCAATTAGCCTAGCATGGGAACCTATCCAAAGTAAGACCTGCTTAGAGTCCGTCTTCGGCGATGGTAGAAGCATGGTAGTATGTTAAGTACTTAATGAGATCCAATTTGGTCTACGGGCACTAGATTGTATGGGATAAGTTTATCAAATACCTAACATCGTGTAATCATATTTTAAGCCGTTGGATGGAAACAATGAAGCTATGTAGTATAGCCATGTTCATCCAACACTTAACAGAAAGCCTATCCCTGTTGGGTTTAGATGTGTACCTGCAATTGATCACCAATTGTGACAACGATTGCATCCTTCTCTGGGCAGAAAGACATCCAACCTTTCTTTGAGTAGACGCGAAAATCAGAAGCGTCTTCACATATGTGTAAGCACAAGGAATGGGAATACTCAGAACCTTTTATCAGCATTCGAATTATATGAGATTTCAAAGAACTCAACCATTGGTTTGCGGCATTGTTTCTACAATGCTTGTAAAGACAACAGATCGAGCCAACATTTTGCTCTCCATTCAGCGATTCAGTTCCATTGATTGATCTTTCGAGGTTTCTTCCCGCAAAAACTTGTAGAACTCTGATGGCCACTTCCTCGATTTCCTTAGAGAGGTTTTCCATTCTCTGGCTGAGATAATGTTGGTTGTTAATTTATAGAAATATCAATAATAATTAACAAGAACTTATCTGAGGCATCTTCTTCCATAACTAGAAATCATTAATTATTTGAGTCTGTGGTATAATACCTGAAATTTGAATATCCTTTAGGCCAATTTCCCTCCATTACCGACTTCAAACCATCCTCTCTACACCAAACGAATTCTTCACTCGCATCTCCGTCATCAGACATCTCTTCACCGCATGACGATTCATCGAATCCGTACAATTTTGCAGACGATCTCGCAGCAAGCGCTTTGGCCTCTGGTGGTAGACGGAATATTTCAGTAGCGGCAGCCGAAACGGATCGGACCAAATCTCGAGAGATTCCATGGTTAACGATCTGAAAACAGCCGATCGCGGTGGCAGATTCTGTAAGATTTGAGGCGGTATCGTCGTCCATAGACATCAATGACCGGAAGTCGATTCGAGGCATGCTCTGGATTGGAATTTGTCGAGGGAAGAGGAGATCAGGCAAGACGAGATTAGGAACTCGAATCGACTGCTCCAGGAATTCCGAGAGCTCGTCGTCGTTTACCACACCAGATCGACGACCGCCTACAATGGCGACGGGAGAAGGTGGTGGAGCTCGGAAATCGGGCGGCTTTGCTGACATAGGTTCCGGTGATACTGCCATGGAACTGATGGAAGAGGATTATTAGTGTCTTCTGCTGCTGCTGTAAAATGTGAATGATCTGAACCTGACCTGAGATGATGTTCATGGCTTAACACTAACTACTTCGATTTCTATATAACAATTCTATCGACGAGAGAAAGGAAAAGCAAAGCTTGAAGCAATGATAGCATTGTCTCCGGCGTCGCTCAAGATTCGAGAATCACATCATCATTGCGTTTTTCCTTTTCACTTTTGCCTTTATTTCTGGCCCCTCTGTGTTTCCATGCGATGTGAAATCGAACACCTCAAGGCAACATGAACAAGAAGAACCGAATTGAATAACAGTAATCGATATTGTGAATAATGGCAGTTCCATGCCAGGCTGCCACCGCCATTTTTTCTCCTTGATTGGCGTTGATGCTAGAACAGAAAAACACCTAGCAGAAGAAACCCTTATTAGGTGAGTTGATGCCATTAATCCAATAAAAGGACCCACCAGATCTTGTAAAGAGAAACATTCCTTTTTAGTTTTTACCTTTACAGTCGTTCCTTCCTTAACCAAAGAAGGCGGGCTATGTATAAGGTTTGTTTTGAGCGTGTGGTGTGTGTTCGTGTGCGTCCGCCGTTCCATTCCCATGCTCTGGTTAATATTTTCTTTCTTAGCAAAATCACATTTACACCCCTATAGTTTGCAAATAAATAATATTATCACCCCCAAAAAAATTATTTATTATAAACATCTCTTTATATTTGCAAACAACTACATTTTACGTACACAATTTTTCAATGCCCATACAAATTAAACTCCTTTTGCTCTTGCCTCCAAAAGTTCCTTAAATAGACCATCAACCACTTAACCACAGCTCTCCCTTTGGCTTGAGCCACATACATACTTATCATCTATCTATTCAGACACTATATGCTCCTTTGATTTTTTTTAGGTAAATATTACTTACCTCCCCTCTTAGCTAAAACAAATAGCATTTATACTTCCTCTTAGTTGAATAATATCATTTACCTCCCCTCTTACCTAATAATTATATCAAACACCTCCCCCTCTTGTTAACTCTTTCAGTTAAATTTAACTTTTACAGTTAAATATCTTCCTAAAACCCAAAACTACCTTTGGCTAAAAACATACTTTTAGTATAGACCCAAAATCAACTTAAATTGATGTTATTTTAAGAATCAAAACACCCTTAATTAACTTTGATTATTTAATTTAAATGTTAATAAAAAGATTTAAAAAAAAAAAAGAGAAAAGAAAATAAAAGAAGAAGAAGAATAGAAGAATCCATGCTTCATCTTCTCCAACCAAGATGTCTCAATTAAAATTGCATTTTGATATCAAGTAGTATGTGTTTATTAAGTTGGTCGATAAAAATTAAATATAAAAAAATACATTCAGGTTTTAATAGTTAAAGATAATTTTGGTTTTAAGTATGGTATTTTGGTTTTTAACTGCTATTTTAACTGAGGGTAATTTAGTATATTAACTATTAGGATGATTGCTGTAATTTAGGATTTAAAATGATAAAATGTTTTCAGTCAAGGGCAGTTTAGGGTTTAAAAAAAAATTCACAGTAAAAATGAAATTTATTTGAGAAAATTAACAGAAGATAAGTGTTTGTATGTTAGCTAGGTAAAAAGAGAGGTAAGTGACATTATCCAACTAAGAGGGGATCTAAGTGCTATTTATTTAGCTAAGAGGGGAGGTAAATGATAATTACCCTTTTTTTCCTTTTTTCTAGGGTCCGTTTGGTTACATGATTCATAAATGCAAGATTTATACCTGCTTGGTTGTGGAAATCCATGAATTCATGTAATCTAAATATTCATTTTTTTTACACTAAACACGTGTATTTGTAGACTTATGGGGATGGATGGAAATGAAATCCATAAATTTCACCCAAACTATAAAACCGCTAAACATTTGCACATTCACAAAAATCATGTTGACTAAATAGTTTTTCAAGATGAATCCACATATTTCATTCCATAAATTCAAATTAATCAAATAGTTAATTTTATGAATTATGACTCTATAGATTTGAAATCTCAGACATTTGAAATCTCCAACTCATATAAACAAACATGCCCAATTTAAGGAATATACTGATGCTTTTTGACCACACATTTTGTTTGAGATTTATGTCTAAAATTGATATTAAAAAATAATAATAAAAATAAAATAAAATAAAATGAAACCCCAAACAACACCCTATATTGATCAACGAAAAGAGGGGGGAAATGCAGGACAACGGAAAAAAAAATGCCAAACCGGTTCAGATGTATATCTACAAAACTAACAAGGGATATTAGTACTAGACCATTTACCTACCCTTAGTCTCTTCAATAAATCATTATTTAAAAATTATATATTTTTTATGCAAGGTTCATTTTTTAAAAAAATTTCCATCATTTCAAAATAGAAACAGATTTTAACACCAACACCCCCCCCCCAAAAAAAAAAAAACATGAGATGCCGAAGAGAAAACTAAGTAGCAGCTTTAGTGGAAAATTTTCCCGAATGAGTGAGTGCAAAAACAAGAGCCATCCCTACCATCTCCTCCTCCTCTTCAACTTCTTTGTCATTTTCTTTTCTACCTCTTTTACTGAACATAATCTCTATCAGTGTTATGTCATATCCGTACTAGTGTCATTCACAAATGTGTTCACATTTTTCTACTATAAATTTGGGGTGAGGGTTTATAAAAATCTTATTTCTAATTTGTTTTGTTAGTTTTCAGAGATGAGTCTCACACCTAATGTTTGATGAAAATGTGTGAAAAGAATATGACTTCTACCCATCAATACATGGACATACAAATGAGGGAGGGAAGAGAGATAAGGAGAATAAAGGTAATAATTTGTCTTTGAAATTGCATATTTTTTTCAGCCCAAACTCCCCCTAAAACTACAACATATGAATTTCAAAGAGTTTTTTTTTTTTTTTTTTTGTTCATCTAGCTAGCTTATGCCCACCTTAACTAATCTTCAAGGATGCTTTATATAATTAATATAGACGGGGCTTCGTCCCTGACCCCAAGGGGATTTGAACTCTGATCTCCTATGTGGAAGCGTTCTCAAGAAATTTATTTGGTTGGAAAAAAAAATGCAAATATTTTGATGCAAAAGTCAAATTTATTTGATGGTGTAAAATAAGTTGAAATTTTTAATAACAGGTAATATTTTTTCTAAAGTAAAAATAATTCTCACGTTTCAAAGAAAACTGTAAATTTGGTTCACCGACCAAAAACCCAGTTGAATCAAAAACCCTGGAATCATCGCTCTCCACTGCCGGCCCTCGACTTCTCCCTCTTTCTCTTTCCCGTTCGGATCATCACCTTCTTGCTTCTCTCTCCACTATAGCTGTTCTTATACTTTCTTCCGTCCCTATCCTTTGGGATTCTGCAGGTGCGTCTGTTTTCACTAACCCAACAGTGGGATTCTTCTACCGAATCAGGAAATTCAACTCAAGGTATTCATCGTAAAATTTTGATGCTTCAATAACTTAAGGTTTGGGATCTGTTTTCTTCTCCTTGGCTTTTTTTGTTTGTTGATTTAGTTCTTCGCGCTAATTGTGCTTGGTCGAACTAAATTCAAATCCAAGTCCAGCCTGCCAGTTGTTTGATGCAAATCCAAAATGGGCTCAGGCGATCATAGGATTTTAGTTTAAAAGCTGAACCATTTCTTCCCGATTAGTGATACATCAATGGCGACTGCAGGGGATCCTCTTTTCTTTGTGGCTTTTGTAAATGCAGTTTCTCCATAGAGGCATTGAGTTTCTGCAGATAGTGTGCATTTCCTTTAAGAGCCACTGTTGGGTTGCTTTAAAGCCATGAGTTGTTGGATGACCATTATAATTTAAAGCGTCTTAGTACTTGTTTTGAAAGCTTTGTTTATTTTTATATCTTCAAGTAATTAGGTTAACTGTTCACTATATGACCAGATGACTCCCACCAGCAGTCCAAGCAGATAGAGATGTGTGCTTTTATGATGGCTTATTATATTTTATAGAAGAGTAGTTGAATGTCCTGTATGTGTTTGTGAAAATGTGTGTCTGAGGGGGGAGAGAGATTCTCTTTTTATCTATTTATCACTGTGTTTGCATTACTTGCTGCTTTGTTCTGCGGGTTCAAGTCTCAATCATGCAAGTTGCATTTAACTTTAAAAGATGATGAGCAACTGCACTTTACAAATTATTCTGCAAAAGCAGCAAAACAATTGTAGTTTCACAGTACTTCAGTTGAAACTAAACATAGCTCAGTGGACACTGATCCAACTTTTAAAGCTCAAGTGTGTTATGCTGACCTCATATTGGTCTAATCTTGCTTCCTTTTTGCTGTCTAAGTATGGCAACTCCAAGTACAGGATGATGACAGAGCAAAAAGAAGGCTTGATTTAAGGCAGGAATAGGGTCTGATTGAAAAGTTAACTGTGATAGCATAGCAGAACTATCATGGTGTTGAACCTCCTCTGAACAATGCCATCCTTGATAGTTGTTATTTGTTAATCAAACAATTCAAAGACTATGACCAATAAAGACAGAGAGACCGTTTAAAAAAAAATCCCTAATTTTACAGCCAACTAAACAACTTGGTAAAATTAATTTCACTTTACTTCACTTGTAACCAAACGACATAAAGGGAAAAAGAATTCCCTTGACTTCCCTTCCCTTTTCATTCCCCTTGCAACCAAACATTTTCATCAAAACTGTTGTCTTAGGGCACTGGGCAGGCAAGGTGAAACCACCGTGGCTAGCAATCAACGGGAACACTGTCCAGTTACAGGTTTCAAGGAGAGTTTACATGTACCTACAGACTCTGCAACTAGGTTTCTCTGAAGAGGTTCAAGGTTCTCTTCTGAGACTGATTTACAGAATGGTAAGATAAATTCCAATGTCTATTCGCGCACAACCCTGCTAGGTTCCATTGATTATGTACTACTTGAAGAAACTTTAATTCAAACTCGGCTTGACCTTCAGTTGGCTTTACTGTATTCTTGTCTATTTTGTTTCAATATTGGAAGGAAATATAAGTTCTTTGATTCGAGTTTCAGAAGTCACTACTTGCTGGATGAATTGTATTTGTGATTCATGTGAACTTTTTCATCTTTTTGGGGAATTGGAAACTATGTCACTGTTGGTTCATCTTTATTTCACAGAATTTAAGAATCCAGAGAAATTTCTTCTCATGTTTATGAGTCTCTAATAGGACGACTTTCTTTAATATGTTGGGAATGAAGGGTTATTTATTTTAAATTATTCTCAAGATGTAGCCTTTGGGGTTGGACCTTGTTCAACGAGGTTTTTGGTGCTAAATTTTTTAAGGGAAACGTTTAATGCCTGAATTTCTTGTTCCTGATTTTCTTTTTCTTTTTTTAATTGTTAATTTTCTTGGTTATATGTTTGAATCAAAATCTTCGTTTGGGTCGAACCTGAATAGCATGTGTAAGAGGTACGCCATGTTTAGGCTTCATTTTTCATAAACAGGACAACCCTTCTTCTTTTTGAATCCTTCTGGTGACTGTCTTAATATTTTTCCACTGACCTCTATTATCTTCTTGAAACGGATAAAGTAAATTTCAGAAACTACACCAACTGGCAAAGTTTCAGCGCATCTTATGGTCCCTTTGTTGTTTATACTTGTTATACTATTTGCTTGTTTTTGTACAATTTCAAAAGGAATTTTTTCTTCTTGAATAATTGAATGGATTTACTATGTACCTTGATTCTTCAAATTCTGCCAGGCTTAGTTGATTTTAGACCACAACCAATGGTCTTTCAAGAATCCTGTTTGATTAGAAGAGTGTTGTAAGATACAATTTTTTATCAGTGAAGTGAAACAAAATGGAATGGTTAGAGATTGTAAAATAAATCTGCATTTGGAAGTGTTTGGTTGCATGGAGAGTCAATGCAACATGTCAGATAACATGTCAGACCCAGAACATATATGTTATGAAAGATAAATCTGAATTGTTTTGATTGAGAAGTGGTGTAGCAGTTATTTGCTATATTTCATATGATTTTTAAGTCTGTTACACTGGTTTTCTTGGTGACAGAGGGCCTAGGTGCAAAATTAAGGTTGCTTTACTGTGACCTATTGGTTGTGGGATCAAGTCTGGGAACAGCCTCTTTGCAAAGAGAAGATAAGGCTGTGTACATTATGACCATCCCCAAACCATGGCTTGAGCCTTGTGCTCAGGTTATGCCTACACAAGTTCTTGGAGATCATAGTAAAACTTTGTTCTTTTTAGGAAATATTTCACTCTGGGATCTAACCCGAGAGGACTTCTATTCTAAAAGCAACAATATAGCAGATTGTTGGGATCTGTTTTAATTATTTTATTTGTATCTCTTTTTAGTATCCTTATGTATATTTCTTGTTTGGTTCGCCCTTTCCTCCAGGTGAGATTCTAATTCAACAAAGGAAACAGAAAGTGTGAAACATGCCGCTTTATGACTGTATGCTGTTGTTGAAGCCTCATGTTAAAAAGGAATCTCTATTGGAATTGACTGCTCGGGTAGCACAACATGTTTGCAGAAAGAATGGTGTTCTTACTGACATGAAGTATTTTGGTACTGTTCAGTTGGGTTATGGTATTAAGAAGCTCGACGGGAGGCATTACCAGGTGCATTTATATTTGCTGTTCTGTCATCAATTCTGGTTGATGTTTGCCTGTGGTTTTTTCCCCATTTCTTAACAAATTTGTCTCTATTATTGTATTTGAAATTCTGACTCATTTTGTGAAACAGCAGCTTATGAATTTTTGTCGTTGTATTTTCAATATTTCACCAATTTATTTCTCTGTGGAAATTTAAGAAAATTGCTGTTGACATCAGAGCCAGGTTTCCTTATGTGCTATTGTATAGTGTGGTTGTCTTTTGGAGCTATTATAACAAATTCATGTTCACTTTCAGTTGGTCTGACCAAGATTTTTTTTATTTTTTTTTTTTTTTTTTGGGGGGGGGGGGTGGGGGAGGGAGGGGAGGGGGGGGGGGGAATGCTCCTAATGCAAGAACACAAAAGAAAGCGGGTATGCACAGCAAACTGAACCAGGCGGATTCTGCTGACATAATATAACCTGTAGGTAGATACATTAAACTAATTAGGTGCATCTAAATGATATCAGGCAGGAAATAGAGTGAAACAACTTCTATTTAAGATTGAAGAGGAAATTATGAAGTTTTTTTTTCATTAATTATAATTAGTCACTAGTGGAGAGGGTTAATTATCTGGATTGCTTGGACTCCGATGATGAGGTCCCTTGGTGTATGCTTTTTGCTGATGACATTGTGTTGATTGATGAGACTCGAGTGTGGATTAATACCAAATTAGAATCATGGAGAGTAGCTTTGGAATCAAAAGGCTTTAAACTAAGTAAAACAAAGACAGAATATCTAATTTGTAACTTTAATCATGATCGGGTAGACGATGAGGTGGTGATACTTGATGATAAGGAGATTCCTCCGAGTGATTGTTTTAGGTACCTAGGTTCAATCATAAGTAAAAGATGTGATTTAGAGGATGATGTTTCTCAAAGAATTAAAATAGGGTGGATGAAGTGGAGAGGTGCGTCCAGGGTCTTGTGTGATCGACATATTCCATTAAAGCTTAAAAGAAAATTTTATAGGACCGTTGTTTGACCAGCTATGATGTACGGTGCAGAGTGTTAGGCTGTTAAAAAGAATCATATATATAAACTCAGTGTGGCAAAAATGAGGATGCTAAGATGGATAAGTGGCAAAACTAGGATGGATAAGATAAGAAATAATCATATTAGAGTTGGTTTGGGAGTTGCTCCCATAAGTGTTAAGCTTCGAGAAAGTCATCTGAGGTGGCACGATCACGTTCAACGGAGACCTATAAATGCCCCTATATGGAGAAATGATATAATCCAGATTGAAGGAACTAGAAGAGCTAGGGGTAGACCTAAGATAACCTTAAGAGAAGTGGTGAGAAAGGATATGCATAGTTTAGGCCTAGAATCTAGCATGGCCTCGAACAGAACTGATTGGAAAGCAAGAATCCATGTAGCCGTCCCCATTTATTTGGGACAAGGCTTATTGTTGTTATTGTTGTTGTTACTTGGACTCCGATGATCCAATCGAAGCACAACTTTTAGAAATTGTGAGTCTTCCAATGATTATTGCCCATGTCCACTATTGAATAACCCATTCCTGGAACTGTTGAACTTTTGAACAGGGTCAATTGATGCAGATGACAATGATGGCTACCCCGAACTTCAACAAGGAGCTACAATACCTGAATAAGGAAGATCGACTACTACGATGGCTTCTAGTGAAGCACAGGGGTACGAATTACGGGTTGAATTTTTTGGGTGAAGATTTTGTACAGGGTGAGCTGAAAAAGTTTCCCAGGACCAGACTGTATGACGATGAAGACGTTGATGATGATGATGACGACGATGAGGAATATGAGATACATGAAGAGGACGCCAAGGAAAACGAAACTGTGAATTGAGCTGTTGGGACTTTCTGGTCTTTGCTTTGTTCCTTACATGTTTGCATCTGGTTTAAACAGAGCTTGTACTACTTAATTTAACTGGCGTCATTTTCTCTTGAGTTTTAATCTTCTGCAGCTTTAAAGTTGTGTTTAATGGTGGTGGGTGTGTAAATGCGTAATTAACATTTTGGTTTAATGATTTATCAACCAATGTGATTATGAGATAGGACTGAGCAGTAGCCTGAGAAAAATAGGAAGGCTTCAGTCAGTAAGCAACAACCAGATCCAAACATTAGACGGGGCCCAGTGTTTTGAGCACGCCACTGCGTAGCTATACAATGGCAAAGGCCATTTTGCTGCCTTTATTTAGTTGAGATTGATTTTTGTTTATCTCCTGTAGTAACTGTCCGGCTGCGCAGTTCCTTATTTGTTTGTAATGTCTTATTCAGGTTTGCAAAGACTTGTCAAATAATGGTCCAGAAATTGCGATTCATTATTTAGCTAAATTATTTCTTCCATTGAAACCATTTCTAGTCTACGAAAGTTTTTATATGACCCCCCCAACGTAGACACAGAGACCTTAAAACACTGATCTCCTACTTTATGTTCGAAAAATACACAACACTATAAAACTGAATTTTTTAAACTACCTTAGGGCCTGTTTGGTTACATGAGTCTGGAGATTTCAAATATCTCGAGATTTCAAATCTATAGACTTCAAATCTATGGAGTTATAATTTATAAAATTAAGTGTTTGGTTGTGGAATGAAATCGGAATTCATCCTAAAAATTTATTTGATCGCATGATTTTGTGAATGTCATTGTATAGCTTTTTGAAATCTCGGTTTCACCCCTTACCCATAATCTCGTTCCCTTTTACACTAAACGTGATCGAGTTTCATGATCTAGAGATTTTTACAACCAAACGGGTATAATTCTCAGATTTATGAATCCAGAGATTTGAAATCTCTAGATTCATGTAACCAAACAGGCCCTTACCCACTTAGTAACTAACCCTTTCTGAATCTATCATCTTGAAGAGGGGAACAGCCCTTCTACGGGTTTATATGATTAAAATGACTCTAATTGTAATTAGAATGAATTTTGAATCAATTACTTGTCAAGCATAGAGTTCTAATCATAAAGGAATTAAGATGGTCTCTGTGAAATAACCTAAAATGGCAAACAAGGGTAGCCAACTTAAGCAAAATGGGAAAGGGCAGCTTTTCTGAATTAGGGGAAATTCTTGTACTTATGTTCTTCGTGGATGTGCCTCTGTTCCCATGTCCCAACAAACTCTACATCATACGGTGGAAAGAGCCCCACCTCTGAACTGACGTTCTCAGGTTGAGATTGGACAGCCGCCAACTCTGCTGAGCAAACGTGTTCCCATCGGGTATCAAGACCTCCATAAAAGGATAAAAAAAGAAGTTCCCCAAAAACTTTGCAAACTCTTCAGCTGGAACAGGGGAATATAAAGCAAAAGAAATTCAACTTTATTCAACTGCACATAATCTTATTAGAGAATGCATGACAGATCTACTTTAATCTTCTAATTGGATTTTTCAGTAGAGATCAAGCAGAATTCAGAGAATTTACAGCATTATCTACTCTCTCTCTCGTTGTAGCAACAGCCAGCACCCTCACTTTCAAGTTAGTTTGCCACCAAGGACTAGGGCTGCTTGAGTGACTGCTCTAGCAACCCTCCAGATTTCATGTTGTACAGAATTCCATGACTCTGCAGTGTCTAAAATCTTTGCTTTCTCAATGGCATCATCTATCCCAGGAAATGATTTTGATCCATAATCATCATGTTTTGATGGCCCGTAAACCTGAAATGATAACAGCAAAGTTCTAGTCGCATTAAATAACGTATCAGAATACCAATTGAGGCTACATTCTTGGATCAGTGATTTATTTACAAAGTCTCTATGATCCTAGCCATCAAGAAGGCAGTAAAGGGACCAAAACAAAAAAAAGAAGAAGAAGAGAGGGGAAGGTCTATTTTAGGATTCGAAGAGTTAAAACCAAGAATGATACATACCAAATGCTTATACCATGACCTCCCAAGCAGCCCATCTCGGTCTGTAAATGCTCGTTCTGCCATCATTAACCTGTCATTTATCACCCTTTGTCTCAAGTAGTCTCTATCCCACAATGATGGGTACAATCCTGCCCAGATCTTACCTTTCTTTATTACCTAAAGCATGATCAATTCGTTAGTTAATGTGTACTGCCTAAACCACAGATCATAAATACTCGTGTTATGGAACTTTTAGCAATACCTTTATCTGTTCATTTATTTTGGTGGCAGATTTCTTGAGCTTATCAATGGACTTGTATAAGGGAAGAAGACTTAAACCCTTGGATGAAATTTCATCTTCAAATGCCTTCACGCTTGCCTGTCAGATATAGACTCATGAAGTTGAATCTTGAACTAAACAAATTGCTTATCTTACATGCATGTTGCCATGAAATGGAGCAGTGAAGTAAAGTGCATATGAACATGCATTCATAAGAAATGGAAATTTGTTTTTCGCGTATCTGCGTTAATCTATGCATGTAAAACACACAAAGACGAAAGCATAAAAAAGAAGAAAAAAAAAGGAGGCAGATGGAAGACCACTGCCAGGTGTAAACACATATATATCATCAACATACCTGAAGCTCTTGTGCATAAGAAACATAATTAAATGGCAGGAAGTCCTCATCTGCGAGCTTAAGAGCAGCTAGCCCCCAAATGCTGGCCACTGTTAGATGAAAACACAGTGAGACAAAGATACTAGATCAGGCTGGAAGCCTGGAACCAAGTTTGAAGTAAAGGGCTTTGAAAAATTATGATGACCTTTATAAGTAGCTACATTTGCTGTTGTGTCTTTTCTTTTTATGAAAAGACAAATAAAGTAAGAAGTACCGACTTTTCTGATCGATCAAATATTATTCAATTTCCTAATCCTAGAAAGGTTTCACAGGCTGAATAATGATTCAGATAGGCACACCCAAGTTCATATATCAAAATAGAAAATTGCCAAAAATATTGAATAAATAAAAATAGAAGAAATACCTGCTACATGCCTATGGAACATTGGGTCACCATATTTCCTCATCCAAACGAAGTCATCATACATTGAGTGATAGACTGGGTATTCTGCGAAAGAAAACACTGAAGGGCTTAATCATGCAAAATACATAAAAGTTCGATCACAAGACTAAGCATATGTTGTCAATGCAAGTTAAGCACATGTTTCGAAGAGACTATATGCATCTTTATAGGATGATACAGCAAACTCAGAAGTTAAAAAAATGTCTGATGCCAAGCAAAACATTTAAAAAACTGTTTACATAATTCCGTGGTGAAGGGGGAAGAATTATAGTGTTGGAAAACCAACATGTGTGCATATGTTGGTAGACATAAGTTTCCCAGTTCAAATTATATGGTACCATCTTATAAAATTGCATATGTTTACTAGTAAACACATGGATGTAACTCCCAGACTGAGGGCCAATAACCAGGAACAATCAATTGAATTCAGCAGTAAAATTTGGATTTCTTACAACCCTGCGTTTGGGGCTGTAGGAACAATATACTAGGTTTGGCTAGAGCCTGGGGGTCTAGGTCGTTGAGACCTAAATCTGAATTCTGTTATTTTCAATTTCAGGATCAATTTTCTAAGTCTAGGGTCTGGGAAAATTAGGGTTTTCTAATTCTAGGGTTTCTAGGGGGTGGCTAGGGTTAGGTTTAGGGTCAAAGGTTGAGGAGGTAGGGCATGATGAGTCCAAAAGGGAATGGGATTGCGGTAAGGGGTTTGAGAGATCTAGGGAATGGGGAATTAGGACTACTAGGGTTTTGGGGAGAAGATGAAGTGTTGGCTTTAGGGTTTTGAGTAGGCAATTGGGGTGAGGGATGGGAACCGAATATTGGGGGGGATGGGGTTTGGTGGGAGGCAATTGGCAGCTGCAGGGTTTTAGGGTTTGGGGAAAGGATACTAGGTGCCGCAAGACAGAGGGAGGGATTTAGAGAGGTTTGAGATGAGATAGGAGATGGGGAATGGGGTGGGATGATTAGTTGCTTGCTGTTTACCAGTGGGGATTAAAAATTTCTTGAAGAAGGAACACCACAAAGCTAGGAAACCCTACAAAAAATTTCTTCGTCAATAATCCGATTTGATTACATGTGTCGCACTATATTTATAGCCTTACATCAAAGGATTCCTACTTGGACTCAAATTAGAAAGAAAAACAAACCAGGATTTCTGTTTTTAAGAGAACTCCCAACTAAATATAATTGCAAAATTAAAAGAACTTCTATTATAAGAAGGAATCCTATTTAACTAACTACTCCTAACTAAACTAGGATTCTTTAATAACTTGAAAAGGACTAACTCCACAAAATAAAGTTATGACCACAATCCTACTAAAATTCTGGTTCTACTTAGGTCAAATTGGGTAGGAATAGGCTACCCAAAATGACCAAAATGCCCCCTGTTGATGAAAAAGACTCCATGCAGCTGGGCTGGACTGTAGGTTGCCGGGGAGAAACCCTAGGTCCTACTTCAGCCCTTGGGCGCCCTCTCTTTAGGTCGCCCTCTCTTTAGGTCGCCAGGCACTTTACAGAATACACGTTTTCACCTTTCACCACTACTCTACAAACTTCTATCCAAGCTAAAAGACAGAAGTGGGGAAGGGGAAAGAGGGAGGAAAGATTCCAACCTAACCCTCAACTTTTCTTTTCTTCCTCCCCCCCCCCCCCCCCCCAATGTCATTAGCAACAGAACAAAAATATTTAAATCACGCAGGTTGAATAATGATTTAAATACCATTGCTAACTGAACATATATTAGAAAAAATCTAGTATGGGCACAAGAGTGCATAGCTTGAGAATTTAAAGTGGCCCCTGAATTTGAATATAAATGGCTGATGGTTCAACTTCAGGAGCTCACTAAAGGCTGAAACTTTTCCACCATCCAGTCATTGCAAAACTAATGTTCCCACCACCAGATATGGAAAAAAAATATGTGCATCGCAGACAGAACATGATCACATTAGTTTCTTCTTTCTTTACCCTATTTTACTTTGGGAAGGGGGGGGTGTGTTGGGTGGGTTAGTGGTAAGATTTTGACCTGGAAGAAAAATCCATTTCCACTTTAATGTTGGCATTCATCATCTTACATCTAAGGCCTTAATTGATACATCAGTAGAAGTTTTCATGGGAATATTACATTTTTGTCAGGTTCAGTCTCTGTACAAGGGCTTTTCTTATCTCATTCCCTTTCCTTGTTTACACAACAAGGTAAGTTTTGTCACCATAGAAGGGCTTTCCCTCTCCCACTCCCCTTCCTTAATTTTCACATCAACATTGATCTGTCTCTGCAGACGGCACCATCTGATTGTAAGGAGTATCTTGCAGATTATAAATGAACATAAATTTGCCAAAGCAGATGATCATACCTCCTCCATAGAACATGTCAACTGATGGAACTCCAAGATGTTGAACAAAAGGTGCATAATCTGAACCCCCGCCACCCAACCTCTCAATCTTCAAAGAGAAAAAAAAAATTTACTTATCAACCATTTCCACGTCTAATAAGTAATTCATAATAATATAACCATCTAATGAGCACAAATAAGGAAATTGGATATTTTATTCTTAACTAATGAAGAAGACTTGTTAGTAGTTCAAAGGCATGTATTAACATAATATTAAATAAAGGTTGAAATTTGGTCAGGAACCACCTTGGAGGAATCATCAGAGCCGATCCATGAGTCATACATTGTTTGAGAGGAGTTATCAGGATCTTGAACCTTCAACAATCATGAGCTTTGTTCAGCAAGATAAAAAAGGAAAATAGTAAAGAAACCTATATGTTTCCAACAAAAACAGAAACAACCAAAATGAAAAGTTTTCCTTCTTGTACAACATCAATGATTCATTGATTGTCAATGATATTGCAACCCCAACACAGGCTGCGGCGGTAGTTGTAAATGTTTCGCTCCCATTGTTCCTCTATTAACCTTTTTCCTTCTCTTGGTTGTTTATTTATTTATTTTTCTTTTGGGTGGCGTGGGCATGTGAGGGCTCTACTGCCCCAGAGACTGCCAGTAAATATACATCACTGCAATTATACCTTTTGAGCAACTTGTTTGAGTAGTTCGTCAAGCTGAGGAGTTGCAGCAGCATGGAACCCTGCCCCAGAGACCGCACAGTCTACATTCAGATAAGCAACAACCCTTGAGGCCAACATTTCTCTATTTTCTTCTACCCATTCTGTTGATCCAATCTGCAAAACGCTGGACTGGTTAAAGTGGACCACAAGCTCCAATATGATTGACTGACAAATAACTCATATTTCAGGATAGATAGAGTTGATTCATTAGCGAAACCTTTGGTACTGACATATTGCTATTGATAATTTTTTTTATCAATAAAACAATAAAGTGTACAGTTTTGGAATGAGATGAAGTATAAGTATTATGAGAAGGTTCCTTTTAGACCAATTGCGAAAATTTTTGGTAGGAAGGGATACAATAAATGGTGCATAAATAATTTTTTTTTTTCATAAATGATTAAAAAATAAGGGCAAACCTGACGCTGAAGGCTACTGCACATGCAGAGCCTGGGGGCAATTTTCCTAAGTAGCCTTACCCCAGCAATTTTGCAGAGAAGCCATTTCGATGCCTGGACCTCAGGCTACAACTGTGGTCCACTGTTGTGCCAAGGCCTGCCTCTCATCTGATCATAAATTATATACCATATAAAATATATAGAAATCTCCTTAATATGATACTTATAATATGAGAAAACAGTAAGACAGAAGTACAAGAAAACATTGAAAAAGAAGACACCAGAATAAGTTACTACCTAAAAATTATATATTATTAATTAAGAACTCAAAACAAAGAAATGCAAATCAAACGAGGGGACATCTCAACTGGTTGTTTTACCTACAGGAGATGAGGAAAATAGGTGTTTGGCTATTATGGGGCCCACCATTTTCAACTGAACTATCTTTTCCTCTCTTGTTACATTGTGATAAAAGAACACCAGTAATACATGTAGGCAATTTGACAAGAGGAACTAGTGAGATGTTCTTCTCCAGATCTTACATGACTGAATTGCCAAGTTCTACAACTTCTTTTTTATTATTTTTATTTTTGGCAGTAGGGGGAGGTTGGGGGCTTGGTTGGGGAGGTGTTACCGAAGACATATTTACTTAATCAAGTAATGGTGTGGCAAGTGTTTAGGTGGTCAAGAGATCGAGTCTGTGAATGATACCAGGCCATACTCCTCAGCATCCCAATTGCAAAATATAATCGTTCGCCTTGGTCTCCACCCTCTTTTCTTCAGCTCCCCAAACCTTCTAGCCACCTATTGACACCAAAGAATATTAGCTCTAAAGTTAGCACAGAAATATATTCTTCCTTTTAGGAGTGAGCATGGTCTCCTTCATGAAAATTGAATCCATTTAGAAGAGTGAAAGGTTTACCCATCCCAACTAACCTCTAGTAGTGCTGCAGTCCCACTGTTCGGATCAACTGCGCCAAATGTCCAAGCATCGCGATGGTTACCAAGTAGTACAAATCTGTACAAAAATTAGAATAAAAAAGAACATAAAATTGAGTTGATGAAAAAATAGAAATTTCCCTGGCCCCTGTTTCTTTAATGATGGCCTAATGCAATCAATAGTTTTCTCATTATTAACAACAGTAAATTTTTCTATATTAAAACATTAGGTGTAATATTAGTCACAAATACCTATGGAAGATGGTTGAACTAGTTACATGAGATGTCAACCGAAGGAGATTATCACTGGTCACAGTGATCCAACCAGTCCACACACTCCATCTCGCTATTAGCAATCAGTACCAACATGAGATGAATGCAGTGGCTTCCTGAGTTAAAAGAGTCTAAAGTTCAACATTTCAAAACTTTAAAACATGCTTCCAGTTTTATCTCAATATTTGAAAGAATGGCAGAACTACGGTGGTATACTAGTAAGTTGCAATAAATTTGTGGAATAAAAGCCAGCTAGATTGAAAGCCATTCTCTAGGTAATTTTAAGCACAAAAAAAGAATGTCAAAGACTAGACACTCAGCTATTCTCCCTAAAGAAAACCCTATACGGTCAAAGGAAACAACTATTACGTAGCTAGCATTCAAATAATTAATGGAATGGCTAAATTAAGATGATCACTTAACATATGACAAAATTAAGGAGAGAACCATAAAAATTGAATAAGGCATACCGGTCAGGCTCTTCCGATCCTTCAATAACACCAAAGACATTTTGGATTGTAGCTATGACTTGCTCTCCCTGAAGAAGAAATCAAGTACCCATTAACTCAGTACAACAGGATATTGGCATTCAATCAAATCCATCTGGGAGAAATGAGAATTATCTTTATATTTAGTTTGATTCTGGTGTAAATCAATCCATCCAAAATATTAAAGCTGATAATTTGTTACTACCAATGAAACATCTGAAGACCCAATGAAGAACTCATCAACCCAGTTCGACAAAACATTGATATACCAACCCCTCTGGATCACAAGGTGATTAATACCACTACCAATCAAACTTCTGAAGATTAAACAAAGTACCCATTTACCAATTCAACGAAAATATTGATATCCAACCAAGCAATCTAAAGATAACAGCTGACAACTTACTCTTTTTTCTTTTATTGGTAAGAACTGATAACTTACAACAGAAATTAGAAAGAACTACTGACGATAAATAGAGCAGAACTAAAAGCTTGTCAAGGGCCCCAAAACACTCATCTAACGTGGTATTTAAAGGAAACAAATAAATGAACCAGTAGAAGCAGAAATTTTATTAGGTTTCTGGAACTGTTTTCTCACTTACAGTATAGCTGAGATTGAGGACAGCAGGACCAGGTCCAACCCGGTAAACTGCAGCGTCGATGCCGCCCTGCCAATCATCGGCGGCCACTTGTCCATCAATAGACCTGATGATAGCTTCACCATCAGCTGCTGAGACTGGTAACGATGGTATCGACGGGAGCTCTCCACGCATTTCGACTTCATCACCGGACAGCCTCTCACAGTCACTGGTGCTGGCCCACCCCGGTGTCGTCGGATCTCCGGTCGCACCATACACAGTCCCCACCTGAACACCACTCGGCGGCAGCCACTTGTCATCGGGAAAGCATTTCGCGCCCTTACCTCCTCCACCACCGTAATCCTTGGCATCGGAGTAAACGACGACGGCGACGGCACCGGCTTCATAGGCATGACGTACTATATCGCCGCGGAATATCTGGCCGTACCTTGCCAAGGCGATATTGCCGGAAACATTCACACCCATCGCTTCCAAGGTGGCGTAATCCTCGACGCGGCCATAGTTAACGTACACTACCTTCCCCGACGCCGTCCCAGACTTCGCGTAAGCGTGGAAGGTGGGAAGAACCTCGCCTGCTACGCCGGCGTAAGGGTCGCCGGGGTAAATTTCCTGTCGGAGTTCGAATTTTGTCGTTGTAGTGTCGTCCGGCGGAGCCCGAGTGAGAGTGAGAGAGCGGGAGAGTGGGTAAGTGAGAGAGACATGATAGGGAGTGATGTGTGAAGGAATGGAATAGGAAGCGAGAGTGGAGAGGACGTAGGCGGCGGTGTCAGCGTTGGCTTGGGTTCCGGCGACATGGGGTCGACGAGTGAGATTGAAGAGGTTATCGGCGATAGAGTTGTTGTCGGAGATGTAGAAGGAGGTGAAAACGGAGTGATAATCTGGGTCGGGAATCAACCCAATGGAGTAGAAGAAGATGCCGGAAACAGGGAGAAGGATAAGTGCTATTAAGGAAGGGATGCAGGCGGCGGTGCTGACCCATCGTCCACCGGCAATGATGGCGCGCCTGAACATGCTGTAATTTTCACTTCTTCTGGATTTCAGAGAGCTTCTGCCTTCTGTGAATTAGATTATCATCTGAGGAATCCGCATGATTATTAGACTTAATAGTTATTACACAGGAAGAAGGATGAGAAAAACTGCCGGTACAGGCGGCATCAACGTGGACACTCAGAGCAGGGGAGTTTCTCTCTCTGCGTCCAGTGTCTTCTCTTTTCTTTTTCTTTTTCTTTCTTTCTTCCCTTTTTTTTTTTTTTTTTTTTTTTTAATTACAAAATCAGAAGTCTTCTCCATGAGATAGCTTTTATTTTTATTTTTATTTTTTTTTTCTTGAGAAAAAAAAAAAACTAGGGGTTAAGGAGGGTGTCCGGGCAATTAGACAGTGAGTTCTTAGGGCAGAGGCACAGCATAATAATGTAGGAAATTTTAGTAAGGAAAACAAAAAGGCAGGTTAATGAGATATTACTAATTGGTATTTATGATTTTTCGGTTGGTCGGATAATATATTTACGTTGAGCCATCGAGATGATTCATACAAAAAGCGAAGAATCGTTGGTAAATTGTAGAATCTAGTTTACTTACTTGTCAGGAGTTATTACCGCTCTTTTAGTCTCCCACCCTAAATATTTGGAAACGCATGTCTAAGATCTAACTTGTTGACGTAGAAACCCTCCCCTTTTGATCTTCTGGGAAGACCTAAAGGTAGTATTTACTTCTTTCTTCGTGAAGAAAGAATCCGAACTCATAAATTATATCCACTATTCTAGTAATTAAGAGACAACTATCAAAAATATAAATTCATTACATGGGTGGCGTTGGGCAAAGCATAAAGCCATGAATTGAACGTCAATCCTATTTTTAAAGCCCAATAGGAAGCATTTTTTCCCCCACAACTTCTTTTATAAATAGCATTGTATAGCCATACAATAACCTTTTTTTTATCCACAAAATGTAAGTGGAATCATGGTCTTTCAGCATCCTCAATGGAGGCAGAGGCATGTAGGGATGCTCTTTTGTTAGCCAAGACCATTGAGTTGTGGCAAGTTATCATCTTCCATGATTCCTCAAGTTGGTTTTGTCTCTCAACGAAATTCCAACTCAGTGTATTGGGCAACCAACGTTATCTTATCTCACATTAAGAGTCTAAGACGCTCAACGAGGATTTTCTTTCAGTTCAATTTAGATACCTTTATAGGAAGGACAATGTGTATGCCAACTATCTTATATCCAATAGAACTCTTCGCTCAAATTATTTATTGACCTTTCCCTCATCCGAACAAGGATTTTTGCTAAGTTCTTTGAATAAAATCCTTCTTTAGTTAATTAAAAAAAAAAATCTTTCAATGACATAAACATTTTTGTATTTATTAAGTAAAAATTCCCTACCCAATATTCCATGGTATTTTACTATATTAGATTGATAATGATATTGTTGGCATCTCTATTATTTGATAAATGTAGCTATCACATATTTGAAAACTTCCCAAAATAACATACCCTCTTTGCAATAAAAGGTTAGGTATGATAATGAAATGTCATTTGATAGTATCTTATGTATCTATCTGATCCGTCTAAAATCTTGCAAAAGGAGGAGGATGAAGGAGACAAACATATTGTATACGCAACATACATCATCATCTCATGCTTTTTGAACATTTTAGTGCAAAATTGTGATAGCCACTTCATAGAATCTTATGTGGGGGCATCATTTGCAAATTTGCAGCCATTTCTATTTATAAAAGTGGCTTCCAAATTCCGATATCTTATTGTTAAATGGGTGGTATTTTTTGGTTTGCTGTATTAATTCATGTCTTTTCTTTATTTTTGTATGGTACCATTCTTACATGGATGGTTACATGAATCCAGAGATTTCAAATCTATGGATTCATAAATGTGAGATTTATACTCGTTTGGTTGTAAAAATCCTTAGATTCATGAAATTTAGAGATTCATCTTTTTATACTAAAAATATAAATCTTTAGATTTATGGGTATGAGGGTGAAATCCAAAAATGAGTAAACTTATATCCATTTACACTAAAAACTTTCCATGTATTCGACACCATACATACAATGCATCAAATCTTTGTATACCATATTTGAAAGCTAAGAAAAGAAAAAGGACAATGACAATGATTATATAATGATTGATGGGTAAACTTATCTCTTTGAAAACTCTCTCTTTCTTATCTTACATCCCAAACACAACAAAGGTTTAAATTTTCCATTGATGGAAAAATGTTGTCCAATTCAATGATTGAAAAGCATACCAAGTCTATCCTAGGGACTTTGCTCCAGTCTTAGGCAGGATGGTTAAGTAAAACATTTCGGACTGTTATATCAAAATTTTGGTCTCTTGGTCGTTTAAGTTCAATGGTCAAAATTAGATTTTAACCGAATGGAATTAGGCAAAACAGTCCTACTTGCCACGGACTAAACCTTTCTAACTAGGGAATTAACTATAAAATTAGTTCACCTAGAAACATATTAGACCAACCACGTCGGTTCAAAACCAAGAAGATGTCAAACATCCTCCACCACTCAAATGGCATCCAATTCGATGGGGGGAGGGAGAAAACGACCCCTTGTGTGGTCTCCTCTCTTTTCCCTTTTCTAACAGCTAGGGTTTTGCCAATGAAAACGTTCTCAACATGGGATGGGCTTGCAACACCAATAATGGGCTCCCCCATTAGAGTCTAGATGACCGCCCCCAGCCCAAACTTTGTATCCTTAAAAGCATCGTCTACCCTTGATTGATTGAAAAAGCCTGACCGAAGGAGTATCCACTTTGTTTTTACCTTTCTTTTTTATATATTGGTGATGAGAGTATTACATTAATCTACTTCTTCACTAAGAGGTGTTGTTCTTACCAACTTGCACACAATTCTTCTCCCCAGGATCAACCACCTTGTTTCTTGAGTCTTCACTTGAAGCTTTACTATCCCATTGCAAACAATGTACTCTTAAGCTACTACTAAAGCTTTCTTCAGAACTTGGTGACACAATCCAAATATTTCAGCATACGTATGCAATCTGAGCTTAGATCTCCTTGTTGGACCACTTGTCCACTGGGAGAGCTTCCTTCCAACTTCTTATTGCCGACACAACTAAAGGATCTCATCAGCCGAAGGAGAGAAGAATAAAGGCGATGTGAGCGACACTCTTCGAGCAACCTCACAATATAATAGAATGTGATATGTGTAGTTTCATCCAATCCACACCAAGGGCAGCTCAGGTCCCTTGGCTCCTGCCTCTTGAACAGTTCATTCTTTTGCCGAGGGAAGAACACTTACACAAGCTCTCCAAGGCTTGCTTTGGAAGTTAGGCACCACTGTGCATATTCCGATATTCGTATGTATGGCATTCATGGCAACAGCCCTTCAATGAAATCAGCCCAATCAGAAAAAGTATATATGTAACTATTGTCTCATTGATCCTGATTTTGCTTGGGAGTAGCGCTTCTCCTTGTAGTTAAAGGCCCAAATGCTCTCTGGAGTTTAGATTAGCTTCAAACCACAAATTGAATCTGGACCGTGTGCTGCTAGGAGCAGCGTTGCTCCGATTGTGCCACAGCCAATATCATGTCGTAGTCTTTCTACGAAAAAAACATATCATGTTTTAGATTTATCAAATTCAAATAAGGATAAACAAATTTCAAAATTCAAACGTTGAGATTAAAATTAATAATGTGAAACTGCCCCTCGATTTCCGTGCTAATTAAGTTCTTAAGTTAACGGTCTAAGCTTTCAAAATTGGATAAAATATAGATTTAAGTATTCTATGACGAATATCGATCTTTTCAAATCCTAGTTCCCTTCGCATCTTCTTGTACTTTTCTTTTTGGGTAGAAATCACATTTTCTTGTACATTTCATTCGATCATACATATTCAAACGAGGAAGACAATGTACACTAACCAGATAATGTTTTCTTTCCTTAGATTTAATCGATGTTCGTGAGACATAGAAAGAGACTTCACAGTTCACCAGACACGCTTCACGAAAGCTTTTTCTAGCAGTAATCGATGTCTCGAACAGGTGAAGAGAATTGGCAATACAGAGAAGCCTCGAAGCAATGGATATTGGATTGGATTTGGAGGACGACTCAGTCAAATCAATCCCTAATCATTATCGTTATTCAAATTCCAATAAAGATAAAGAACACTTATGATGGGTCATGGATTTCATCTCAGAAATCACCACCGTCATCAACACAAATGGAAGTGAAACCAGTGATGAATGATTTTTTTTTCCTTTTTTGGGTTTCTCTCAGTTTTCTTTTTCCAACCACATTGAAATCACAGTGTTCCATTATCGGTTTATCCTATAGGGAGTTGGTCCATAGAAGCAAGCTCCATTAATCATTCATATCCTCCTCTCTGCCACTCTAGTCTCTCCTCTGCTACTCCATCTTCTTTGCAGGTATTCTCTCTCTGAATTCCTTACATACTCTGCCGACTTATCCAACCTACCCATTACAACACTCTTAAAATTAAAGGCTTCTTGAGCCTGAAAACATGACCTTTGCATCCCAACTCCGCTCAAGCTAGCCCTTGATTCAACCATTTCATTCAGCCTTAGCTTCTTCTTCATACACGGCTCGGGCCTCTGCTTTGGGGCACTGTAAGACCTGTCTTTGGCCCTAAATGACTGCGTATTCGTCATGTAATTGGGGAAATTAGAATAACCCCTGAAGTTCTCCGCGCACACGCTCTTTGCAGGAGCTACGGTTGCATATGAAGCTCCCAAATTCGCAAAACGAGGGGTGCTATGTGCCGTGCAAAACCTAAGTTCGTCACCTGTTAAGCTCCACTCAAAATCTTGGTAGTTCTGGCTCTTGGGTATGGAGAGACGAGCAGGAATTTGGCATGGCAGAGGTGATGATATCGTTTCGTATGATGGTTCTTCAGTAGAATCCCACATTGATTCTTTGGCTCTTCGGGATTTTGATCTTGGCCTGCATGTATCTATCTCCACAATTTTTGGGCTCTCTTCGGAATTGTTAAGAGCACTCTCCACTGATGACGATAGCCTCATACTGTGAATTGAAGCCGTTTGTTCGCTTCTTGTTTCCTCAAATCTTTCCTGAAAATTTTTGGTTTTCCAATAAAGAATCAAATGTTATTGTTTGCAGTTAGCATATCCACTTCATGGACTATAAAAATAGAACGTTTGATCTTACAAAGGAGTTGCGAGCCCTCTGCGAGCGAACGGTAGCTTGGGCTCTTACTAGAGCTTGCATACTATACAGAGTTGCAGCTGCTTGCTTGCGCACCAGGTAACCTCTAACATGTGCTTGTAACTTCACCAGCCCCTTTAAAGCTCGAAGGGCCTTTCTAGCCTGCAAGAGACACCACACCACTATGTTAGCAGCCAAGCACCAATAAATAGAACAAGCTAGGTACGAAACAGAGAGGAGAGGAGCAAACAACTTCAAGTTCGGAAACACAATGTAACTACATAATCAGGAACAACCACCAGGTTAACAGAATTCATCTTTTGAAAATGGAAAAGAGGGATTAATGTAAATTAATGTCAGTTACCAGATAACCCCTGAAGACGGTCTGAATCTTCAATGCAGCCCATTTCTCCCTCCCTCCACCAAGCATCGTCCCTCTCCCATGGCTGGTAAGTCTCAAAACGGCAGCCGCAGCTTGGGCAGAGGCAACAGCAGCATCAGCGGCCGCCGCCGTGGCAGCAGCCACAGCAATTGCATGCTTGTTCTGTTGTCTCTCAGTTTCAGTGATATGGGACCTCAGCCAAGCAGCATCAGGGGCAGGAATGTTCACCGGTAAGCTTGTTAGGATCTGAGCATCCCCACAGGAACTCTTTCCTGGGTTGGAAAAACTACATCTTGTCTTATCTTTCTGGTCACCGCCGTTACAGTTTTCCTTCTCTTCCTTCTTGTTATTCTTCTTCTTCTTCGTCCCCAGCAGACTCCTGAACCAACTCATCGCTCTTCCCATTCTTCGGAAATCTCAATTGAAGTGACCCTGGGGAAATACCAGAAGATAGTCGATGATCGTCTACAGAGCAAGTTTAAATCTCTACTAGGACAAAATTAAAAAACCCAAAAGCCAGCTTTCCATGTTGCCAATTGGGAACTCTGGTAACCTGACAATTGAAGAGTGGAGGAAATTTTAATTTACAGATATCAAAATGTTAAGATATGGAGGGAGAGATGGTTAAAGGAAAAAAAATAAAAGAAAACCTGCCATAATTTCGTGGAGAACTACATTATGACGGGAAGATACAGAGACTCTGAAACTAACATCTAACTCAATTTAAACAAATGATTTTGTAGACAAAACAGTCACTAAAGAAAGGAAATAATTGCAGAGAGAGAGAGTGACCACTGACCAGTCCCGTCCCACCTTCTGAAATCTCAACGTAAGAAAAAATAAAAATAAAAAATGAATTCCTCTCATACTTTAAAATAGAAAGAAACCTGAGCGTTCACCGTCACTGATGCTCTCATGACTCATGAATCTCTGCATTATTTTTATTCGAACTTTTAAACTTTTTCTTTCCCTCGCAGTCTTTGTCACTTCGGCCCTACGTAAGAATAGAATCAAAATTAACCTTTGGTCTTCATGCTTTTCAGTTTCAGGATTCAGATTCTGAACTCTTAACTCTGCAACGCCATTAAAGACCAAACTCTTGTAGATATCTTACTTCAGCTATGGGTTACCCTTCAATTTTTTTCTTTCCTCTCTGTTTTTTGGGTTGGACTGTTGGAGAAGTGGTAAGCGTATCTTTCGGATCCTCCAGATTTCTTTTAGTTTTTTTAGCGATTCAAATTTTGACGAATCCGAGGCAGTTGAGGGATAGCTTTGTAATTTGACATAAGAATGTGTCGGATAACGGTTGGACTGGAGCAGGTGATGGGGACTAAAATGAAATTCGGATCCAACGGTGGAATACAAATGTTTGTTTTCCATTGGGTGTTGACGATTGCTGTCGTCATGGTCTTAACTCGTAAATGAACCCAAAAAGATCCTTTCATATCCTTCTCGATGATCTCAGCCGTCCATTTCGAATTAACATCAACGTCATCAATGCAACTGTGGGACCCAAAATCTCCTATTGGTTATCACGGTATCCACAGGTCCCATCATAAAAGATGAGATCTGCAAATCACATGTGCAAATCAAATCACTGTACCGGAAACTTTCATGGCAAAGTTGAACGGATCTAAATTGTGACCCCTATCCAACTGGCACTTGTAGGTCCATCAGTACGGATGTTTCTCGGACGGTTTGTTCCGACTCCATCTGCTAGTAGACCGGATTTTAGTGTTATGCGGACATCAAAGGAGCAGCCGCTCAAGATGGCCGCCACATGTCACCAAAAAAAGTTAAAATCGTTGGATTTAATTTGGAGCGGCCGCTGGATGACCGCTCCTTTGATGGTCGCTGGAAATTAAAATCCGTGGACCAGCCCATAGTTTTTTATTTCAGATTCAAAAATTATTTGGATGGAAAATTATTGGAATAAATCAATCAATCAATTTCCTAGTTCTATCAACAAGAGCATAAAAAAAATGCATAAATTAAAATTTGAAATTTGGACAATGGTTATTTGTTAGCTAAAAGAAAAATCAATAAAAAAATTTGATTATGTAAATCGAACAAATATTAAATAAATTCAAAGTAGGAGTTGAATCATATAAATAAGGGAGACATCAATATACACGCCGTCGATCATTTCCTTTCAAAACTACTAACACTGACTCCCCTCTTTGGAGAGCTCTTTGCAAGGAGGCAATTGATATGCGTTCCCTTTGTCACACTTCTATTGGGAACGGTAAAAATACAATGTTTTGGTGGAATGTTTGGTTGGGTAAGGATAAACCTCTGGAGTCATTGGTGGAGAAACCACTTCCTCAGCATATGCTATGGGATAAAGTAAGTGATTATTTTTATGAGAATGAAGCTACTTGGTCAAATATAATTGAAGAATACCTTCCAAGTAACATTAGGGGGCAAATTGAAGTTTGTACATTCCCAAGTTCAGCAGCAGGCAATGATAGGGTGTTGTGGTCCTTGTTTAAAACGGGTCAATTCTCTGTTAGCTTTGCCTACGAGGCACTAGCAGCGAAAGGTTTGAGTAGATTGAGTATTTGGATGGATGCTACCTATTGGGAGACTTTATGGAAATTAAAAGTTCCCAATCGAATTTGTTCATTCATGTGGCTAGCTTCGAAGGATAGACTTCTTACTAATGATCGTATGAGGAAAATGCAGCTGTTGAACAGTAGTAGATGCAGTATTTGCCCTAGGGATGAGGAAGATAATATCCACATCTTTCGTAACTGCATGTTTGCTCAAGGTATTTGGAATCAGTTGATGCCACAGAAACACCATGCATGGTTCTATGGGTGCAAAAGAGAAGAATGGTTCGTAGAGAATATATGTGGGAAAGCAGCTAAATGGAAGCACGACAATTTGCTTGTGTTCTTAACTTCCTATGGGGGTGGAGAAATCAAGATGTTTATGATGAATCTTTTGTGAGGCCTGGGAATGGTCGAGTCCTTATTGAAGAATACTTTGATGGAATACAAAATGCATGGAGAAGTTGTTGTTCTTCAGTTTAAATACCCATGCAGATGAAATACACTATAGGATGGAAGCCCCCCCCAAAAGGGTTGGTTTAAATGTAATACCGATGCTGCTATTAATAGTCGACAACAATTTGCCCAACTAGGTGGACTCATTAGAGACAATGATGGTAATTTTAGAGGCGGGTTCACTAAAAGGATTTCCCTTTGTGAAGTTCTCGAAGCAGAATTATTGGCAATCCAATAAGGTTTGTCACTAGCATTAAATATGGGAGCTTGGCCAGTCCAAGTTGAGTCTGATTCCCAGCAAGCAGTCTCTTTGCTCGATCCAGATCATAAAGAGAGAGGAAAGTATGGCAAGATAATTGAAGGAATTCACCATCTATTCGTCTCTAGAGGGCATGTTCGTTTCAGTCATGTGGGAAGAGATGATAATCAAGCTGCAAATTGGTTGTCTAGGTTCTCTATGGATCCAGGAAATTCATGGTCTTTTATTCAGGAGCCTCCTCCGGATTTGATGGAGATTCTCCGTGTTGATTTTCAAGCTAGCTAATCTTATTTCTGTTTTTTTTTTTTTTTTTTTTTTTGTCTTTTGACCAGCCTATGTACCAAAAAAAAAAAAAAAAAAGCTAATTATTATTTTTATTTTTTTATGAGGTTTATTCGGACCAGCTTTCGCCTTTCGTGCACCTTTATTACAATTTCAGATGGAGCTTTGTTGTCTGCAAAGATCGAATCCATGACCTTTCCACTAAAAAGTATAAAACTTACCACTCTACTCGATACTCAATAGACTAAATATTCACTTGTATTGAACCCAGAAAAAAAAAAAAGAGAAAAAAAAAAATTGTCAATAGTTTATCAAAATCTATAACTAAAACTAACATTCAAAAGAGAAATCGGTAAATAAATGTGTATAAATTGTTTGTAAAATGAAGAATGGTAGAGAAGCCTATAAGTGTGTATAAATTGTTTCTTACAGGATTGTAGAAAAAAAATTATAGAAAAAATAAAAGAAAATTTAATACCAGACGTGTTGGCAATAAAAAAGCAATTAGTAATATATTTTTCTTTCATCAATTATTAACTAGATTGTTCCCATATAATTATAATTTGGTTCGGTCATAATTAATTGTGAATTTCATTCATACGAGTAGAAGGCAAAAATTTTACATAATCAATGGGAAAAACACGAATTTGGAGGAATAAATCGTATTATTCGAATCCGAATAATAATTTTCATAATTAAATAACCATGGACCAGCCTTGATACTCTTGGACCAAACTTCTTCGAGCAAAATTCGATTTTTGGTTTAGATTTGATTTGATTTAATCTTGTCTGTCGATCTCAACCTTGTTTGGAGGTCTTACGTCCAGCCCATCTCCCATAAGCATACATTTAAGCCCACATCACAAGTGTTCAGTGGGCTTTTTTTTTTTTTTTCTTCAATTAATAACATTTTTATTTGATTTATTAAAATAACGTCTTAACAAACATACATAAAATTGTTTTCTAGAATCTAGTGGAATTTTATTGATGACTCACTTTTTCTAGTGAGGATTCATAAAAAGTTGATTAATGTCATAATGAATTGTGTCACAACTTCTAAACTTAATATTATTTGGAATGGTGGATTGATGGAGTATTTCGAGCCTTCTAAATAAATTCAACAAGAGAACCCCTCTCTCCTTACGTGTATGTGCTATGCATAAAAAATTTGACTTGTATCATTCAAGATGATGTTGAAGAATGAATGTGAAAGCCAGTTAAGATTAAAAATGCCAATGGTGGGATAGTAAAGCGGTTAAAGGCCCAACCTCCCATGGGGAAATCTTGGATTCGCACCCATCCGCGCAAGCATTATGTATATCCCATCCCCATATATAAAATTCTCCAATAAAAAAAAAAAAACAAAACAAAACAAAAAATGATTAAAAATGAAAGAACTAGGAATTATGTATATCTCCATATCATGAATATGATATAGATCGCTATTTGGGAATCCTTATTTAAAATGGAAGAACCAATAAAATCAACTACAACTATATTGTCAACAGAGTGAAGGAGAGGTTGTCTTCCTGAAAAGCAAATTTTGTTTTTATCTCTTGTAGGTCGAGTTGTACTAACTAAAGCAGTAATCCAAACAATCCCGTATTACACAATGCAATCAAATCCTATATTGAAATGAATTATGTATGAGGTGGAAAAAGCCACTATATCATTTATTTGAGGAGATACTAAAATAACTCATCTAGTTAATTGGGAAAGTTTGTGTAGTGCCAAGAAAAATTAAGGTTTAAGCTTAAAAAATTTAACAATTATGAACACGACCTTCATCATGAAGCTAACATAGGGTTCTCCACCAATATACTATGTGGACAACAAATTTAAAGGAGTAGTATGACTCTACAATGAGGAGCAACCAATTTAATAGTTCAATGACAGGACTCTCTACTATGGAGAACAATAACAAAAGAAGTTGTAACTGTCAATAAACATCGTGCAGCGGTAATTGGGAATGGTAAATATATAATTTTTTGGAGGGACAAATGGATATGAACTAATCATGTTCTTGTAGATATGGCTATGGAACCTATTATGGTTGATTAGTTAAAATAAAATCTATTGTCCTATGTGCAAACCAGTGAAAGGTTGTGGAATGACAACTTTATTAATTTTATGCATGATAATATTTGTTAATAGATTAAAGCACGTGCCCCCTTCCCCTTTAGAATATAATGGTAGTGACAGGTTCATATATAAACATTATCCATATGGGCAATTCACCATTCGCACAGCTTATAAAGTTATTTCAAATGAATTAATAATGTCGGCTCTTGATTTGTACATAGTAGCTTTCTGGTATGTGGTTTGAAAACTAAAACTACCGAGTAGATTATGCTCGTTTGCTTGGCTTGCAAGCAAAGATCGCCTCTTAACAAATGCTCGCAACAAATATTTGAAGCTCCATAATGAAGATGGATGCAATTTTTGTAATGCTAGGGTGGAAGATAATATGCATGTCTTTCGAGAATGTGGTGTTAGATTATACTAAGCAATATATGGGCTTTGATTAATTATTGGGGTTAATAATTGATGGGTCTCAATATATCAGGTCGATGCACTGCCATTAGGTTTGAGATGGGTCAAACGGGTCCATTGTGGAAGTGGACTATGGTTTGGGATTGCTATTATAAATAACTATGATGAGGTCCCTCTAATCTCTCAAGTTATTATCTTTTATTCACAAGAAAGAGATATTGTATAAAGACAAGGAGATTGGAGAAGGCTTCGTCATTTTGCAAATTTGACATTCAAGATTTGCATCAATCTTCTTTAATATACGTGTGGTGTAAGGTATGCATAATACTTCATAATATATCGCATTCTAGTTATTGCATGGTTTTGTTATTGTTTAGGGGTCTTGGAGAAAACCCTATAAGTTATAACATGTGGTTTTACTATAAGTATATGAAATCAACTAGTCCACCCAAATCATCGAAGTTCATTTTATACTTGTGATCGAACCTCTTGGTATGAACTTAACGTTTGTGGATAAATTTCTAAATGGTATTTAGCTAAATTCGTTAGTGTGATTTATTTTCCACGGAACTAGAGAAATAAAGACATGCATGATATCAATTAGGATGAAATAGAGATTACTCACCACATTAGGCCTGGTCCAAGTGGTAAATGGAAAATTAATAATTGAGGATTACTTCACCACGTTAAAAGAAGCATGAGAATTCTACAATGTGAAAATACAAAAACCACCAAGCATTACAAAGAAATGTAATTGGTATAAAGCACCAAATGATTGGTTTACATATAATACTGAAGCCTCTATTATCAAACAATGTCAAATTGTTCAAGTAGGAGGAGTTATTAGAGACTATAGTGAACTTTTTTCAGGTAGATTCACAAAAAAAAAATGCAATGTAATGAAGGATTGGACGTTGTTCTCAATATGGAGGCATGACCTATTGAAATGGAATTCGCTCGCATGGCTATCTTGCTTCTTCATCCTTATTTGAAGATCCAAAGAAAGTTTGGGAACATTGTTAACGATATTCGTCAAAAATTCATATCAAATGGACATGCCCGTTTCACCCACATTAGACGAGAAGGGAGCCAAGTAGGCCGATTGATGTTCAAGGATGTTATGTGATGAAATATAAATCCTGAAAATCATATAAAAGCCACTTTCGGAATGAGAGGAACTTCCTCAGGTTGATACGTTGACTGAAGTAAATTAGTTTTTTATTTGTTTTGTTTTCCGTAGGGTTCTGCGTGATTCCGTTATTTCTAAAAGAAAAAAATAGTAAACACCTTTATTGTATACAAGTATTGGACATTTTTGGTAGAAAGTCATGGACATTTAGTTGGTTTTTTTTTTTTTTATTTTTTTAATTCTTTTATTCAATCTCAGTCGCATGTTTCTCCTTTTTTTTTTTTTTTAATTCAAATCGCATAGTTAGCTATTTTACCAAAAGAAGAAGAAGTACATAGCTATAGTTATTTTTTTTTGGTGAAGAACTTTATTCATTTAAAAGAGAAGCCCCTGGGATACAAAGTACCAATTACATCAAAGTGCAAAAGGCCAAAGAACCGCAAAGGGGGGGGGGAGAGCGCAAAAATAAGATGCCCGAGAAGCATAAGAAGCTTGAGAAGCTAATCGTATCCTATATTGAGTTGCCTTCTCTATGAGTATGATTTACAATTAAAACATCAAACCAGGAGGAGGAATAGGTTGAAGATATCATGTATATAATGACTGATCTTCCAAGGTGGAGTCTCCGAACTTCTTGTTAATCCAGATTAACAGATCGAGCCTTCATTGCCACTTTCAATAATTACTTGCTTTAGATTGAGAGAGATAGCCACCTTTAGACCTTCTCGGAATTGCAGCGGCTTCCATTTGAATGGCTTGTGAGTTTCCTCCTTTACAGTAGAAGGTGAAGAGAGTGTGACCCAAGTGATCACGAGCAATACCACCAAATCCTGACTGGAAGCCTTTGGAACCCTTGCTGATTGCAGATCCATCAACATTGATTTTGATGTAATGCAAAGGAGGTGCACTCCATTTAATGCTTTTGAACTCTTTTCTTGATTTGCTATGCTGATGAAGGGCTAGATGCTCTGCAGCTGTTGATCGAGCAGATCTCCATATATGATGTGGATTACTCACTGGTCTAGAGTAAACAGCATTATTGAAAGTCGCATGTTTCTCCTGCTATCACTTTTTCCCGACTAAATCAATTTCCTTACCTTTATCCGAAAAAAAAAAAAAAGTCTCATTACATAAGTTTAGGACTTATTATTAGGCCAATGAAACTAGATTATGACTATATGAGTTGCTTTTTAAGATTAAAGATCATAAATAATTTCACATAACATTAAATAGAACAATTTGTCGTCACCAACCTTGTTTCATCCAAAATCTAATGTGCAAGTCAAAAGAAGAGAAAAAAAAAAATGTTGCTTGTTGAAATAATGGTTTGTATATTGATTCCTTTTCCACACATGTTTAGAGTACATGGCACTGATGCACTATCATTGCCGTTATTATCATTATTGTTTGTTTGTTTTTTTTTTTTTTTGGGTTGTTGTTGTTTTTTTTTTAAATGAATGCTATTACATGTGTATCTTTTGATACATTCTCATTTTTCTCCACGCATTAAATTGGGCTCACCCATTTCTTAGCCTGGATGACCTTGTCTATTGCATATATGGCATTTGGTCACTTTTCATTTTTTGGTTCGGATCCAACCTTGTGTTTTCATGCATTGATCTTTTGTTTTGTTTTATTTTTTTTTTTTTTATGGTGTTTGTATTTTCTTTTGAATTCATGAATGAAGGTTTTGTAAAAAAAAAAAAAAAAGAAAAAAGAATAGTGCAAAAAAAGAAAAAGAAACGACTATTAACAATGATATATAAGTGGTTACTTTTCGTTGGGTATTTGATTGCATTTTACATCTTCAGATCCCTAATTAGAATAAAAAACATATTAGTTGTTTTAAGCTCTGTTAGCCTTCAAATTTGACAAGTTTCACACCATATCCAAACGCTCCTTATCTAGAAGTTGACATTTTTTTGCCTTTTGGAAAAATTGGTAGGTTCTTGTTTAATGGATTAGGTTGCAACCCAAAAACACGTATGAGATTTGTTTATTTTTAAATGTGAATATTTGGGTCATTTACTGGGATGAAGTGAACAGGTCGTTTATCACAAAACCTACCTAATTTATATATTTTTTTAATATTGTTTTGGTAGAAAACTTACCTATCATTGTTATTTAATATATATAAACGGTGGAAATTTTCAAATGGTATTCGAAACGTTATGAGATATTGATAATATTATAATCTCTATATGATTATTGATTTTTTTATTGGATTTTCTATTATTGATTTTCCAATTACCAATTAACGGTTTTTGAATCTGATGATCAACATTACTTAGAAAAAAAATATTTAATACTTGATTCTAACTGGATAATTTATGACATTTGATTTTTTTGTTACCGATATCCTAATCCAAGGATCAGTCATTTGAAATAAACAAGTGTTTAATAATTTACTCTAACCATATAAAATTTTATTCAGATATTATTGAATCCGTAAGTGATTATCCGAATCTAAATGCTTATTAGATGCATACATGTATTTTATGGTAAATAAAATTTCGGTTTGGATCCCTTAAACAAATATGAATGAAAATTTGGAGGTCAATTTCGACTATCCATATACAGGTTTAAGTAAGAGAGCTTTTAATTTAATGAAAGTATTGTGTATGATTATTACAATCAAATTTATATTAGAAACCCATCATAAAATAGAGAGTAATTTTTATTTGGATCCCCTGAGGTTTGGTTTATGTCATTTTTAAGTACAAAAAATCTGAAATTTTGCATTTGCCTCCTTGTGTTGTAGAAAAAAGTCAATTTAGGGACAAATTATCACTTTTATGACCAATTTGCCTTTATATATATTTTTTAATTAAATGTTTACATACACACTCCCACCTGTCATGAAACTCGTTATTCCGTTTTAGTAAAAAAATAATAGAAATTTCATAGAATTCAAATAAATTTAAAAATATGACCAAAATACCATTATATATTAAAATGACTCAATTATCCCTTAGCTTAAATCTTATTTGCAAAGTAGAATTTGAGGATTTAACCTTATTTGCAAAGTAAAATTTGAGGATTTTTTTTTATAAATTTTGGACTAAAAGGGGAGTCACGAGTTTCATGGCAGGTGGGGGGGGTGTGTATATATAAAATTTAAATTGAAAATAAAATAAAATAAGGACTAATTTGTCATAAAAGTAAAAAATTTTCATTAAATTGACTTTTTCTATAACACAAAGGAGGCAAATGCAAAGTCTCTGTTTTTTTTGTACTAAAAATGACATAATCCAAACATCAAGAGATCTAGATGAAAATTATAAGAAAAAAAAAATACAAATTGGTCATAGAAATGATTATTTGTACTTAAATTGATTTTTTATATAATATAGCTGTATAGGGGAGATGGATGCAAAGTTTTAATTTTTTAGACTAAAAATGACATAAATCAAACTTAATGGCTCTAAATGAAAATTATCCTAAAATAAAAGTAGAGACGTCATTCACTAGAAAAGACGAAGACAAGTGAGAATGTGGAGTTTTGGTGGTGGTTTTTATAGATCATCTCTACACTTAAAAACATGTGATCAAATCATCAAGCAAAGAAGATGACTGAGTGACCTTCACTCACCTCCATGTGTATTAACTTTAGGAATATCTCCCACCCCAGTGACCCCACCCCACCCCAACCTACCCTACCCTACTCTACCCTACCCTAAAAAAAAAAAAGGTTATCTGTAAGAATAGGATGACCAATCAGAATTATCCAAGTCATCTTAACAAGTTAGGCGCACTTCGATCATGTTTTTTTTTTCTTTTTTCGCATTTCACTAATTTGTTATTAAACGGTCCTATTTTGGGAGTTTTGTTTAATTTCGATACAAATTTGGTTATTCATGTAAATTTTTTTGTTTGGAATTATTCTTTCCTGGATTTTCAAAGGTCACCAGGAGGATCTTTATCCATCTTCCACGGTTCCACCGATCTACAGAGAGAAGATTGTTATCTCGAATCAAATCTGGATTTTGATATCACCAAACACCCAGGTTCTTAAATACCAAACACCACCCACCCCTATAACTGTTCTCAAGGATTATAAAATAAAGGAACAGATCTATCGTGTCCATTAGTAGTAGATCATAGTCACATGATGAGATCGGTGGAAAATAAATTTCTTCAATTCTCTATTTTTCCCTTAAATTAAATTTGATATGTCGGCGTGGCGTGGCGTGGTGGTTTGGTAGTGGGTACACAGATTCTTCTCCCAGACTGCCGGTTTCACCGTCCAGAAGTTTCTTCTTCGTGGTGGTTGTTGCGTTTTTATCGAATTTTCAATTGCTATCTTTCGAATTTTTGCGTTATATGATTATATCTATAAAACCTCATCATGTGCCAGCAAAGAGAATCTTCTCATTACAAAGAGATCAACGTTCAATTACGCGCGCGTGTTATCAACACGTGGTCCAGATGATGTCCTATGATTATTCTGAGGTGGGACCCAATAGTGAAACCGAATCCAGACCGTGAGTACGGCCAGCTGGATCTTAAGAGGCGCGTTTAACCTTTAAAGATTTGTGGAAGATTTTGACGTTTGACTTATTGACTTGTAAAATAGATCCACTTGAGGTAAAAAGTAAAACGTGTCCACACCGATTCGCTGAAACTGCAGCCACCGGCCCACCCTTTCTTGACTTTTCTCTCTCTCTCTCTCTCTCTCTCTTACGTTTCTCCGTGATAACACGCCCGCTGGGAATCCGTAGAATCGCTTTTGCTTCGCCAACCGGTTTTAGGGTTTTCTCTTTTTTCGCTCCCTCCCACCGACCCCTTCTCTCCCCCTCTGTTTCCCCTCTGATTCGTTAATCGCTTACTAGGGTTTTCGGTGGATCCATCGATCTATTCGATTATCTGTCTTTGTTGTTTGCCCCTTCCGATCTTGTTTATTTCTGGAAATTCTGTTTTCCGTTTGTCTTCCTCTGTGATTTTTATTTGATTTTGGTATATTTTGTTCGTTTCATCCTTGTTCTTGCTGGTCTTGGACTTGCGATCACATACGGGAATGCCTCTGTAGATGGTTTTAGGGTTTCTTTTAGCGATTGATCATCCAGCCCTTTTCGATTTGGTTCCAGTTCTATCTTTTTTTTTTATGAAACTGGTTGCTTTCCCTTGAGATTCAATCCTTCTTTCACATTGCCGATTCCTTGAGCAGTTTTCTTTCCTTCTATTATTCTCGCACCTCCCCTCTCTAGGCAGGCCCTTCCCTCTGGGATTCCGTTTCTTCGACTTCAGGATGGCGGCTTCTGGGACGCCGATTGGGTCTCCGCCTACACAATCAGTGCAGCAGTATGGAGTTACAAAGCCCATATCTTTTGCTGGACCTACCGAGGCCGACATTCAGAGAAGCTTGGAAATGGAAAAGGTATCCGTTAGGTGCTTTGGAATGTTTTCTTAATTGGGTTTTATTTGCTGTCTATGTTCATCTGTTCTGATTTCTTTTTTTTTTTTCCTTTTCTTTTCTACTAGTTCTTGTTTGATGCTGGGCTTTATGAGAGCAAGGAAGAGACTGCACTGAGAGAAGAGGTTCTTGGCCAAATCGATCAGGTGCCTGATACACTTAAATGAATTTGGTTTTTATTTTTTTTCCTTTCAGCGAGCTCAATTTTATACTCAGTGATTCGGATTCCCGTACAGAAAAACATATCATAAAAATGCACCTTTATCTTTTACATTTGATATTCGGATGACTTTTCCTGGATATCTTCGCCCCTTCCCCAAAAATAATTTGCTTCTGATCGTATTTTGATAATTAAAGCAGCTGGATCAAAGATTCTGTTCGGGAGTACACAACTGAAGAGCAGTTTATTTATAGGTATCATTTTGTTAAAACCAGGCGTGTGAAACGAGGATATTGCCTTGTTTTTTGGGCATCAGAAACAGAAATGTAAATCCAGAATTTGTAAATTCTTATTTTCCCTCTTGGGAATTTTTGTGGGAGAGACAAATATTTCTGCTGTACACTTTCAGGGTGGGAGGTTGGAAAAAATTAGAAAGGAATAGTGTTATTTATTCCTGCTGTTGGGAGGAAGGATGTTTAGTGGATGGCTTTGGTCAAATATACTAGCTGGGTTGCTGCTTTGAGTCTTCCAGGAAAGCCAGTAGGGGGTGTCCCAATCTCTTGTTTGAATGTGATATTTGAAATAAAGGAATAATTTTGGTGGTGAAGCAAAAAAAAGGTTCTCAGAAAGTCTTCAAGGACCAGTTCTATCTTGTAAGTAACTCCGTCGGTGTACTTTCATTATTTGTCCGTGCCATCATAGAGGCAAGAGAGTGATGGTTATGCAACAGAAAGTAGGCTGAAGGAGAAACTGTAGTTGGTACCGAATTGTTCATTAACGTTATGATATTTAAAGCGACCCAATAACACTTCTTCAGGATCTTTTGGATCAGTTGCTTGAATCTGCTTCAGTATTCCAATCAATCTAGGATTATGTCCATTTTTTGGATGAATTTGTATCATTTCCTTGGAACAACAAAAAATGAATACCATGAAAATAAAGGGCTAAGGGTGAATGCTAGCTTCCATCCTGATGTTGAACTCCTTTGCTTGGGCTTTCAAGTAGCAGCAGATTGTGGCCAAAAACTGGACAAATCTTTATGTGGGATATAAATTGGATTTCTGAAATTCATTTGGACTGGAGACCCAATGGATGGTCTATTCAGGATTGCATGCTAATGCAATTTAAGTGCAAAAATGAGCCCTCCCTTTTATGGTTGTGGCCTTGTGGGTCATCTACCTTTTAGATGCTTTGATTTTTGAGCAAATTACATATAGACCTGCTGGATTTACAATCAATTACATCTATTACCTCAGAAAAGAAATCAATTACAAATATCTCCTTACTATTAAGTAGTAAAGCTAAATGATGATATTAACAGTGATGGACATTTGTAATTGATTTCTTTTTAGGAGTAGTAGATAGATGTAATTGATTGCAAATCCAGTGGGTTTATATGTAATTTGCCCTTGATTTTTAGTGGACTCAGTTGTATGATTAGTCTTGATTTTGCCTAGGATTCCTTGCCGACATAGGAGGGTTATCGTTGAGTTTATCTGGTGGGTCCGCTCCTTTTGTGGGGCCCCCCCCCCCCGCCCCCCCCGGTGGGGGTTTGCGGCCGCCTTCGGCTTTGGTTTTTTTCCGCCTTTTCCCCCTTTTCCCCCTGGGCCTTTGGTTTTTGCCCTAGTATGATTAGTCTTGATTTTGCCTAGGATTCAGTCAGAACTCAGAAGCTTGCAGCTATCACTGTCAGTTGGTCTTTAATAGTAAGTCTTTAGTTACAGTCTTAATTCAATTTATCCTTCTTTTAGCCTGTACATAAGACGTAGAGGATGGAGGTTTCTTGATCATGTATGAGGGGGGTTGGGGTGTGGTATAAAAAAAATTGTTGGTGTTAAATGGGGGGGGGGGGGGGGGTGGGGGGGGGGGGGGGGGGCCGCGGGGGCCCCCCCCCCCGGGGCTCCCCCCCCTCTCCTCCCCGTTTTTTAAAAACCCGGGTTCCCCCGGCTCCCCCATGTTTTTAATAGATGTTTAAGTCAGTTTATAATCCCTGTCAAAGATCACTGGTTATGGAAGATTTTTTTGTTTGTCAATGTTTACATTTCAGTATAAACACGTTTTACTTGCTAAGAGCCTTCATTAGCAGTTTTGTTTAGTGAAAGGATTAGTTCATTTAATCGTTTACTGAGGTCTTTCTTTCTCCCCTCCACATTTCTCTTCGTCTTACTCTCTTCCTAACACATTATTGAGCTTTCTGGTTCTAATTCTTTTGTGTACCTTTTCTTCCATGGATGACTTAACCTACCTTCATCCAACCCCCCAGCAGATGTATATCAGTATGGGTATCATAGCCAACCCTGGTCATAGATACCATGGATCCTGTCCTGTTGTTTTCTATCTACCAACAACTTCAGGCCATGCAAGCTAAATGAAGCAAATAATGAAGAAAATCAACAATAACATATTGGAGAGCCAATTGCTAATTGCCACTGATTATATGGAAATATCTTTTCAAACTGGTTTGATTAGTTAGGAATGCTTCAATTGCTGAAGTCTTTTCCCCCTTTTCCCCCCTCCTTATGTCAAACTTAGGTGAAGTGACTGAAGCATGCATGTGGTTGCCTAGGGCAAACTTGCCATTAAATGATGCCCCTTGTTTATTTGACTTGATTTATATCTTGCTTATTCAACTTTTTTACAATATTTGGATGATTGTTTCTAATGTTCTTTCAACCCCTCTCTTTTCCCCCTACTTGTAGATTGTGAAAGGCTGGGTGAAACAACTAACGCGACAGAAAGGTTATACTGATCAAATGGTGGACGAGGCTAATGCTGTAATATTTACATTTGGATCTTATCGTCTTGGGGTGAGTTTGAGATGACACTTTTGTTTGAGAACATGCAAGAGATTGTCCCACATTTGGTAATGGAATTTTGTACCTCTATTTTACCTTTTTCATATGAAGCAAAACATAAGTTCTGCTAATCTATTCTTATTGATAAGCTTGCTTCAGCTGCTTGGAAAGAAAGTTTCTGCTTGATTTATTTGGTGTTTTGATATATATGGTTTTGCCTTTTAACATATGTGCTTCTGTAAATGTTTTTGCTTTCATCAGTAATATCTTTCTTTTCCTTGTTGCCTTACTAATTATCAGCAATATGTGCTTCTGTAAATGTTTTTGCTTTCATCAGTAATATCTTTCTTTTCCTTGTTGCCTTACTAATTATCGTGCTGACAGGTACATGGTCCTGGGGCTGACATAGATACTTTGTGTGTTGGCCCTTCCTATGTTAATCGGGAGGTGAATCATAGTTCTATTGTTGACTCCTATTGGCTTTATGAACCTTGGTAGTTTTCGGGTTTAAATTTTGTTGATTGCTCTTCTCTCCACCAGGAAGATTTCTTTGGTATTTTGCATGATATTCTTGCTGATATGCATGAAGTTGCGGAGCTTCAGCCCGTTCCAGATGCTCACGTACCCGTACTGAAATTCAAGTTTCAGGGGATATCTGTTGATCTTCTTTACGCTAGTGCTTCTCTTTTGGTCGTTCCGCAAGTAAGTGTGAATGAGAATGCCTATTATGTTTGTGTTGATTTCTTGTAAATTAAATTATTGTTTTTATTTGAGTTCCTTTGTTAATAGAGTTGCAGCTCAAAGCTGATGTTACTTTTTCCTTTTTCAAGTTATGTACATTTTCTCTGGTTGGTGTGGTAATTTATTGCAATTCTGTTGTTTGGGCTCTACGAATTTGGGATGGATTATACAGGAGAATTGTACTTCGTAATTTGGTTAATGTTGCATCATTGGCTTAACGAATGCACATGGCTCCTGCCACTGTAGTATGGTGTATGGTAGTGTTTCTTAATGCTTTTGCCTTACCACTTCGCTTGTTCTCTGTTTTCATTAGTTTTTGTGATGTTCAGTACAGCTTCTTTGTGAAGTAAATTTTTTTTTTTTGATTGCTGATGATTTTTTTTTTTTGGGTGAAATTTTGGTGAGGTGGTTGTAGATTTTCTCTATTCTCACCACTTGTGATGCTGGTCAGAGCAACTTTTTACTTTTCCATTTTTAATGGAGAATTTTGATGAAATATTTACTTTTGTTCTCAAGTTGGTCCATTTCTTTTCCCAGCTATGATTGGACAATTTATTCCACCTAGATGTTGAACTTGACTGTAGTTTCGGTTCCAATAATGATAATGCATATTCTGTAGTGAAGTGAAGGTTGCAGGATTGCTGCAGTAATGCATTCTTTATCCTGCATATTCTTTTATATGTTTTTTTATTTTTTGTGATTCAGCAATTCAATTTTAGGCTTTGGTTTGATTTAGTCATTTTGTACTGTTAGTTGAGATTTGCGTATAATTTGATCTCTCTCTCTCTTTTCAATTTCATCTGTAAGCCAAACATGTTTAGAACCCGAATTTCATTTTTTCAGAAATTATACAAATGACACTCATTGTATTTGATTGGCCGTTAATGTCTTATCATCTTTTTGGGTGATGCAGCTCATACAATGCCACTTAAAGGCTAGATCTTATACTTTGCTTTTTGTAATATGGCTTGAGTTTCCATTAATATCAAGGAAGAAAAGCTCAATTCTAAACATCCCTTGCTATGTAAAGGAGAGGTGTCTGATCTATTTGCTGGAAAGCATGTTGTTTGTTCTAGTATAGTTGTCTTTTCGTTTCCTTAATTATTTCATCTATCATTTTTTATTTACAATTGGAGTATATATTTCTTCCGCTGTTTTAATATTCAATTGAGGTTGTGGGATTGTTTGTGTAGCATGAAACAGATGATAGATGGAAGTGAAAATTGTGGTGTGGAGTAAGTAGATCAAACCGTAGCTTCAGAAGTACATGTGATACTGAACCACAAATCACCCCAAGATAGACATTGGGTCAAGTAACATGTTCAAAGACCTCTTTAGAAATTCAGATTCTGCTTATCTGTAGTAGGCTGTTAGTATAACAAAAGCCCAAAATACTGCGTGCCTTAGTTGGTTGGTTGAAGTCAATGGTCAATAATCAAATCTGGAGATTTTTTAGTGTATTGGACAGACCTGGGAGATAAATGGGTCTGATCATCTTTGACCAGACTGAGGGGAATCTCTTAGGTATCTCATAGTTGCCAGGGCAGCAAGATGAAACAAGGTAGTGGAGGGGCCTAAGCACCGAGGAGGCAAGATCTTACCAAGGTGTCGAAGGCATGCAAGTGTTGTTATTTATTTATTTTTATTGTTTTTTCATCTCTCTTTTTTTTTTTACATTGTGTAGTATTATCAATATTTACCTCATATCGTAAAAAATAGACATTTGAAGCCTCATGGTCCTCATCTAGTTAAAAAAACTTCATGATTAATCACATGAAGTCATCAAAATCCACATTTAATTCTACAATTTAAGCAGAAATCAATTTTAAACCATGTCAAAGTTATAAAAAAATCAACAAGATGACAGTGGAACTGAAGAAGCAATATTGTTGAAGTTTGAAACAATCGAGTCATGCATTTGGTTTATGCTGTTCTTGGAATTGGTTATTGTCCTGGTATATACCTATTTTAACTTCTTTTTTATACCGTATTTGGAAATTATGCAATTAATTAACTAGGGAATGTTTTCTTATTATAGTAGTTTGACTGTCAATAGTTCTATTTTTTTAATGAGACATTTTGGACTAGTTTGAACACAAGACCAGCATTCCAACAAATCCAATATGCTTAAATATGAATTGCCTTGAAAAACTTAAGTTCAGTTCAAACTTTATATGATACTTGTTAATATAGTCAAATCGCTTTGAATTAATTTTTTTTGGGACATCAGAATAGGCAAATATTTTATTGGTCTTTTGCTTTTAGCTATGTTATACATGTTATACCATATTAAAAGGTTATGGGTTCAAGCATGTAGAAAGTCTCTCTCTGTGGATGACTTCCCCAGGCCTTCTGCAGTTTCTAGATTTTTTTTTTTTGTTTTTGGGGGGGGGGGGGGGTTAGTTTGCTTGTGCACTTGGGATGCCCCTTTTTCTAAAAATCCATGTATGGGATTTTTGAATTTGGAGGAAACCCTTGACACATGAAGGTTGAAAATTCTCCTACTGTCAACTTCAATTTTAACTCTTTTTTTTTTCTTCATATAATTCGCAGCATTTTCCTATTTATGAATAATGCTTTAAGAACATTTATTTAAATCATGTTTGGCATCCATTATGGTTGTCTGGCACCCCTGGACCCCAAATAATCCGTCTGGATATCCAGCTGGTGCCTTTACAACTATGATCCTTGTAATATTCCAAAAATATTAGTGGTTTTAGTTACAAGGAATGAGGTGGTTCTGTCTTTGATTTGGCCCTCGGCAAAATTGATCAACTCATAGATGGATGATAACCCACACCATCAAATGGATAACAGCAAGCACAATAGTATTTGCTTTATGGGGTGAACAATGAATTTTAAGTGGTAAAAGGAACCTATTCAGCTTCCCGCCAGAACCTGGAAAGAATCCTACTAATCCCCATCTTTACTGAGTCTCACAGGAATTCCATTGAAGATGTCAAGCTTTTAATCCTTTAAAATTGTGCAGAACTTTTTATTTTTACAGCCTTTTAACTAAAACTGATGGCGACATCTCGCTGCTGACTGAAACCTAAGAACTCTTAAAACTATTAAATATGCAGCCCGCATCTTTTAAATAATTCTACCAGGCCTCTTTGGCAGAACCTGGTATGGCCTCTTTGAGAGCTGTTTGCCTTAATGTTTTCTGCAGGAGTAATTTCCTAAACCTCTTTCATCAACTCATGCATCTTACCACTGGATGAGTCATTTAAATTGTTCCTTTTGACTTCAGTGTAAGGTCCATCGATTACCTAATTTTCTGCTACTGGCGTAGCATGCAAGAATTTTTTTTTGGGGGGGGGGGGTCAGTATACAGTGTTTCTTCAAGTTGCAGCATGAATACATGCTTTAAAACTTGTTTGGTATGTGTTTTTCAACACTAAACTCGTGTTCAGGATTTGGACATATCCCAAGGATCTGTGTTGTACAATGTTGATGAACAAACTGTTCGAAGCTTAAATGGATGTCGGGTTGCAGATCAAATTCTTCGACTAGTTCCAAATGTTGAGGTGAAAATTTTACAGTGCTAGACATTGATTTTACATCAGCTATGAACACTTAATCCTAATCAAAAGTCTGAACGTTTCAATTTGTAGCATTTCCGTACGACACTGAGGTGTTTGAAGTTTTGGGCGAAGAGACGTGGTGTTTATTCTAATGTAAGTTCAGCTTATTATGGTCTGTCGATACTACTTATCTTATTGTTTTGATAGTAAAATTAACATCTAATAAATGTTATAATCAGGTGACTGGATTTCTTGGTGGTGTGAATTGGGCCCTATTGGTTGCTCAGATTTGCCAGCTTTATCCTAATGCAAATCCGGGTATGCTGGTTTCCCGATTTTTTAGGGTTTATACTCAATGGCGTTGGCCAAACCCTGTGATGCTTTGTGCAATTGAAGAGGATGAACTTGGGTTTGCTGTTTGGGATCCTCGTAAAAACCCCCGTGACAGGACTCATGTAATGCCAATAATCACACCTGCATATCCTTGCATGAACTCTAGCTACAATGTTTCTACAAGTACCCTCCGGGTTATGATGGAGCAGTTCCAGTTTGGAAACAAGATCTGTGAGGTAAGAGTGTGGAAGATTTCTGCTCCTATTTGGTTATCACTTTTCATATTTGACTGTTTTTGCTCTTATGATGCTTGTTTCTACCATGTGCCAGGAAATTGAACTGAATAAAGCTCAGTGGGGTGCTTTATTTGAGCCATATTTTTTCTTCGAGTCGTATAAAAACTATCTCCAGGTTGACATAGTTGCAGCTGATGCTGATGATTTGCGTTCTTGGAAGGGCTGGGTGGAGTCGCGGCTAAGGCAACTTACTCTGAAGGTACGGTTTGTATCCTTTCTGTTTTATAAATAAGAGACTTACCACTCGCCTTATTTAAGGGTAGGAAGGAAGGATAAAGAACCAGGGAGACTGAAAGATGTAAATTTATTCTGGTCTGTGTCTCTTTTCTCAATTTGCAGATAGAGCGGGACACATTTGGGATGCTGCAGTGCCACCCTTATCCAAATGAATATGTTGACAGTTCGAAGCAGTGTGCACATTGTGCATTTTTCATGGGTCTGCAGCGGAAGCAGGGCTTGAGAGTACAGGAAGGGCAGCAGTTCGATATACGTGGAACAGTTGATGAGTTCAGGCATTCAGTGATCATGTACACGTTTTGGAAACCAGGAATGGAAATTTATGTTTCTCATGTTCGTAGAAAGCAGATCCCTTCATATGTGTTTCCTGATGGGTACAGACGTCCCAGGCCAACAAGGAGTCCAGGGCAACAGGCGGATAAATCATCACAAGAAGATGACGAGTGTAGGAGTAGTTCGGTTGAGAGAAGAGTCAAGAGGAAGAAAGATCCTGAAGTTAATTCTACACCTGAGAAGCGCGTTTCTATCAGCCCACCAAGACCAGGATCCTTGTCTCCCTTGTTGAACTGCAGGTCTGGTGATACAGCTCAAACTGAGGTTAAAGTGGAGTATTCAGGAGCTGTAAATGTGGACAATCAGGCAGAGTCTAGGTTTTCAGATGGCAAGTTGGGAAATGTGAAGAATGAAGTACCTCCTGATGAAGCAGAGAGAGAGACTTCAGTTTGCCACAGGGAAGTTGGTGGTAGTGCCCTGTCAGGTGAAACAATTCAGAGTGGTGTTGAGCATGAAGTGGGGAATCAGGCTTCAAAGAGAGTGGAAGATGCAGGGGCTGGATCTTCTGGGGATGGAGCAAGTAGCGAGCTGAATACTGCGGTCAGTATCTCTGAAGGATGTGGGATCATTGTCTTTTGCAAGTTCTTGTGATGTTGCAGATAGCTCTGAATGGAGTGATAACCTAGGTCATTGCAGGTTGGTGCTTGTGAAACAGGTTCTGATACACAATTCGACAATGGAAGCGTGAATGGTGCACTTTTTCAAAATGGCTTGACAGAAGAGTTGGAGGTCTTTGCTTTTTCTCTTTCTATTAAACCTTAAGTTCGTACTCTATATTTTCTCGTTGCTTAAGTTACTGCATCTATTTTGAAATGCATACTGGTACCTATTTTGAAATGCATACTGGTACTGCATATTTTCTCATTGCTTAATTTCCCCCACTATCATGAGTAGTTCAAACTTTTCTTAGAAGAGTTGATGTTGAATTTTATATTTTGGTGTACCAACTTTCATTTTGTTCTTTTTCCTGTCGTGAAGCCGAATATTGCACTTGGGATGGTCTTAAAAGCTCGAAGTGGAGTAAGTTCAGATTCTGTTCAGAAACCAGTGATAAGGCATGTGTATACAAACCCTAAATGTTTTCTTGGGAATGTTTGTACTGTGTTGTCTTTATACTATCCTGTTTGGTTGCTTGTCTGGTTATCTTGTTGGCAGGTTGAGCTTGACATCAACGGCGTGACATCTTGATGGCCTTCCGGAGACTGTACGTAAAGCCAGCACCTGAAGGGTAAGTATTGATTTGAAAATGCTGGCTGGCTTACGTTGTGGTTTTTCAGGTTTGGCCTTCCGCTCAAGTTGTGTAGACCAAGAGCTGGTGGCGAAGCCGAGGTGAAGCCAAAAAAAAAAAGTCGTCTAAAGCTTGCTCGTTTTCTGTACAGTTAGTTGTGGATTTGTTGTGCGAGAGGCAATTATCCCAAACTCTTGGGAGATGGGTTGGATACTTGATCTGGAATTAGGTTTTTTTTCGCATCTGTGTTACTTTACATTTTTAAGGGTGTGTTGGGAAAATGATGTTATTTTCATGTCAAGAACATGATAGCTGGCGTAGGCTGGTTGGGTATGTTTTGATGATGGTGGTAGTGCGGCGAGTGTGCAACTGGGTTGGGGGGGGTTTATCTCTTTCTCTTTTGTGTTGTCGCCCTTTTATTTCTCCGACTTTGTAAGTTGAAACTGCCTTCCTGCCCCCACCCACCGAAAGAAAAAATAGAGATAAAAAAAAGTTAAAACCGTTGTAACTTAGTGCTTTTTCTCTCTCTTTCTCGCTGTCTCTCTGTGTTATATTCTGTGTTTGTGATTTTCATTTGTAAATACGAGTCGTCTTCCTTGCCGCCTAGGAAAGGAACCCTAGATTTGTTTGTGCTGTTAAATATACCTGGCATGGGTTATCGTTCGACTCCATTGATGTGGTTTCTCCAGAATTGATCGGAACGAGTCTCCCTGTCGATGCAGTATATGTGGAAAGATAAAATACTTTAGCGGTGAGGTCGAGTACTTGGACGGGAAGCGAGATGATTTCGTCTCGGCTCTTTTTCATTTTGTGGTGGATCAAGAAAAGGTATAAGATCTGTAGATCGACGCTCGATTCTTTTTGGACATATTCTCCTTTGGCTTCCCATTCTTCTCCATGTTTGGTGCAGATGCAACCGCTTTTTTTGTTACGGTTGTTTGGCGGTGCTCGGTGATGCGTTTCCCGACGTTAAGAATTGGACGAAACGGTACGTTTAAATTATATCTTCTAATGTGAGAAGAATTATGAAATTCCGTGTGAAGGATGAAATAACTTGTCTCCAAGTCTCTCAGTAGGGTTCAGTTTCTGGAACTGAAACAGAGGAAAGTAGTAGTTGCAGGTTAAACTTTCAGCTAGATTGATACCGATTCCTCTTTATCAACAAGAACACCTTTTGAGTCCTCTAATGTCAAGCTATGCATTAACAAATCAAACCGAAAAACATTTATCCTATCCAGTGGTTTGCTTGTCTCACCAAGAATATCTGGTGCTCTATCTTCGTGTGTTCTTTCAATCATCCAACTCATGTTTCAGACCGACAAAATCACAGGAATGACAAATTTACACGGAAAGGCGAAATGATCCTTCGTGCAACTCGAGACACTCTGCTAATGTCTGGAATCTCTTCCATTGGTAACACCTGCATCGCAAATTGCTCGTTTCAACCGAAAATCATAACAAAATAGAATGTGCCATTCCACGCTATTTTGTTTGAATTTTTAGATTATCCTAGAAATAGAAAAGGCTTAGACACCAACACTATGACCTTTTGAAGTATACATTTGGCTTTTCTGAAAAGCTCTCCGTGGGTAATTTAAATTCATCCACCCCAACCTATTTACCTCATTCATGTGTTCTTTCTCAGTTCTCCGTTTTATATTACGAAAATGCAAAACTAGCTTGCAGTGAACATATGATGGCAGATGGCTTCTGCGTCTAGCAAGCATTCTATAGGACACTTTTAGGGATACATGTTGGGCACTTCATCTGTCAAAATGCCTTGTTGGGTTGGTGCCCTCCAAGGAGAGAAGCCCAGTACAAGTTTCGTGAATGTTTGTACTTGTTTTCCTCCAGACTCTCAAGTCTGTATTCTTCCTTCCTTCCTGATTCGTTTTTAAGGATTAATTGGAAGTAGCAATCACTTGCAGACACATTACTGATGACACATCCTATATTGTTAGAATTAGAATGGGGCCGGCCACCAGAGATAAAAGGATCTTAACTGCCTGGATTCAAAGAAGGATATGTGAGTCAGTGATGAGGTGATGTGGATCATCTGGGCTCTTCTTGGTTCAGTCTTGGTAGAATGTTCTACCTTTATTTATCATTGATACTTCTTTGTTATCGACTAGGTCTTGATTTGTCTGCTTTCAGTTAATACAAATTTTGGTTTTTGACCAAAGAAAGGTGATGTTAGGGAGGTCCTATCTAGCAGGTCCCTCTATTTACGTGAGAAGATTTCCAGAGGGATCTTTTTTTGGTAGGGAAAAAAATAAGTTTCTCCAGAGTGGTCAATCTGTTATAATTGGCGAGGGCCACGAGTATGCCCACTCTAGCATGGGTGAAGAATGAAGAAAAAACAAACTGCAATTATTGAACAATATATAGATCCAGGACGCAATCGTGTTCATTTTTTTTGACATGTATAAAGGTGGTGGATATCTTCTTGTTATTTGCAGCAAAAAGCCAGACTCTCCAGAATGGAAGTCACATCTATCTGTCCTTGTTATAGTATTCTCTACTGATGACAAAGAGACAACAGTTTTTAGATCCTTCAAGTCACTAAAAAGTTAGTTTGAATGGTAGAAGGTTGAAGATCACCTTCTGATAATGGTGGGGTGCTTGACAATAGCCGTTACTCTTATTGCTTGGTATACTTTCTCTCAATTAAGGCACATTGGTTCTCTGTATATCCATCTTTGAATGTGTTTATAGAAAAACTTGCCAAGTAAACTTGTCTAACCGTGCATAGTGGTAAAGAAACAAAGAATATTCTCCTCGATTAGAGAAGAATTCAAGAATTTGTTGATGGGTTGGATTGGTAGAAATCTCTCTGATCAGCTTGGTGATATTAACTTTTCAGTTCAACTTTCCATGGTGGTCCAAGCTTCTATCAATATTTTTAATCCAATCTTGCACTAAAGCTACTACCATTTACTTGAATGAGAATTTTCTCCTGTCACTGTGTCCACCAACTCTGTATGCTTTGAAAAGTCAGTATTCTTATTCTGTGCCTCGGCTCTTTTTTGACTGTTATAATCAAAGCTGTATGAAAGTGTTGTTGCTTGCAGTAGTCTATGTCTTGGATAGTCAAGAAAGGGTTTTTTTTATATCCATACATTGCTCACACTTTCTCTGCTTGCCACTAGTTTTCTTCCTTTATAGTAGAAGAAGAGTAACAGACTTGTGTAACTTCATTTGCCAAAAAACTACTCCACCAAGTAACTTGACCACAAATTTATCTTGTTGACACTTGGGAACCCCTTTGTCATAATTGCACTGAAACAGCAGATTAGATGAAAGATCACTACAGAATGTTCATGGCCCATATGTGGTAGTCTGATAGTGAGGATTTGGGTAACAATCAAAATATGTCTTAGGTCATTGCTTTTAGTTTCATACCTCTCTCTCTCCCACACACACACTTGGAAAACTAAAAAGGACATGCACGCATGTTGTGTTATTCATTTTTTTTCACGTAGGATAAGTGTTTGTTCTCACATCCACATCTATGCAACTAGATGAATGGGTCTACATGTTAAACATAGGATGAGGAAGATGTAGATGTAGATAACCTTATATGTTGAGGGGACATGTGATGCCAATTTGATCAGATGCTTCTATCCTCACATTATTAAAAATAGCTATACATATGAAGAATATCTATAAGTGTCTCTTGGTATCCAGTTGTTGCTTAGAAGGTAGACAACATATATATATATATATATATATATATATATTATATATATATATTCAAAGCACCCCTGCAATGCTAGTTTCTTAAGAAGATCCTTAGTTTAGTTACTATTTTAATATAGACAGCCATGATGGGTGCAGTGATCTGAGAGATTGACCTAATGGCCTTTTGCTCTTTAAAATGAACGAGAACTAACCCAGCTGCTGTGAAGATAAGGGGACAAATAACATGATAGCAGGGAGAGGGTAACCATTAATTGAGGAATGGCAATAAGGAAGGGTAGCTAGCTATATCTGTTTTAAGGGGACAATAAACAAGGTTCAACTATGTTAGCCATGTGAGAAGCATCATGGTGGGGAATGATGTTGTCTCTCTCTCTCTCTCTCTTTTCTTTCTTTCTTCTATTATTCCTTCTTATTAACATCAAGGAGTTGTCCAACTACTTCTTGACCTACAACTACGGGAAACCTATTTTTTTCTTCTTCTCTTTAATCAGAACTATTGATTCCTAAGCCACAGTTAGTTTAGCTGCAATTCTACTGTTTCTTCTTCTTTTGCTCTGTATTTAATACAGTTCTTTTTAGGTTTCTGTAGCTGCATGCGTGTTGAATGATAATATTAACCTTATCTTGTGAACCAGAAGACTCTTGATCAACTGAACTTGGAAAATATACCTACTGACTAACATGGGTTCGTCTCATTTTTTAAACCCTTCCATCTTAGTATGAATAATAATGCTGCTTGATTTAGATAAGAATCATAAATTTTCTTATCCTGAAAGATTTCTACCATACCCACTTACTTTTCCTTTTGTAGCGTGGATAGGATATGGTAATTATTCCAATCCATCTAGAAAAGTTTTCTAGTTCTTTGGGTTCCTTCTTTTTTTTATTTATTTTTTATTACCTGAAACCATGTATTACACTTTTACCAGAAAAGAAAAACATGTAATACACATGGTTCTCAATTTATAAACATCATTTGTTTGGTAAGTCAAATTGCAAACACCATGAAGTCATAGACTGGAAATAATCTAGTTGATTCTTTTTGTGAAGAAGACATCGAAATGGACAAAATCTCATGTTAATTCTTTGTATTCTAGTCTTTGAACTGGAAAAATTAGTGAACTAAATCATCGATGATTGGCTCAACTGGATGACAAAAATCCTGTAATCAAAACATGATCTGGGAATATTCTTATTGGGTAATTCCTGTTTGCAGTGTTTTGTTAATTGGATTTTGGTTTAGTTTATTTGAAGAGCCATGTGACATCCACTGTAATGAGTTCTGTGTTCTTCTGTTTCCTTTCTCACTTCTATACTTAAATAAAGAAAGAGATAACACAGTTGAGAGCATTCAGATACTTTTAGTAAGTTCGTGAACCACTCTGAGTGATCTTTTTCAATTTCTAATTGAGTCAAGCAATAGAACCAGAGACAAACATTAATAATTGTTTTATCTTTTCCTGGAATCTGAACAAATTAAAATTTAGAAGAACTATACCACGCTGCACTCACCTGTGCTGTCTAGGAAAAACAAAATGACATGCTAAGAATAAATTTTCCTTGGATCTCTACTTGAAGCAATTCACAACCCAACCCAACAAAGAAGTGGGGAAAAAGTGAAACTAGAAAGAAAAAGAAGTAATTACATTTCCTTGATCCTCTTGTATAGAGCATTCTTTGCTTTCTGTTTTTGTCTTTTTAGTTTTCTTCCCCATTTCTCTTTGAATAGAAGAGAAATTATCTTGGGATTGTTAGTTTTGCGTGACCTTATCTGAGATCAATGACTCCTCCAGGTCACTCCCATGATCTTCACAGGTTAACAACTGAGCTCGTTGGGCTTGGGCTTCCCAATCAGTGGTCCCCACAACATACAGCATAAGCCCAGCACAACAAACCTGAGCCGAGAGCAACCCAAGCCAAAGCCCACAAAACCCAACCCCAAGGCAAAACCCAAGCCCAATTGCGACGGGCATCCCGACCAGATAAAATGCTCCCAGGTTGACGTTAGCCGCTGTGGAGGGACGTGCGCTGCCTCTCAGCACGCCACACCCCACCGTTTGTGGACAGTTGCCAAGCTCACACAGCCCTAGGATTGGAAGCACAGAAGAGGTCAGCCGTAGGATCTCAGCATCTCCAGTAAACATCCGGCCCCACCTATCTCTCATCCCTGACGCGAACACCATCGCTGATAAACCCATCAAAGCCGCTAGCGATACAGCAACGAACGCTGATACCTTCGCCCTCTCTGGACGGTTTGCACCCAGCTCGTTTCCGACACGTGTCGAAACGGCAAACCCTAGAGAAGATGGAAACACGTAAATCAGAGCCGTTGTTTGAATGAGGACGCCCATGGAAGCCACCGTAGCCGTTGGATTCGCGAGGAGCCCACAAAGCACGATCATGATCTCGTACCACCACCACTCGAGGCATACGGAGACGCAGCTCGGCGCTGCGAGCCGCAGAAGCGGCTGCCAGCCAGTCAGGCACTCTAGGCTTGGGAATTCCCAGGTGGCTGGCACGTGCAACATAGACACGTACGACATGAGAAACAACAGCGTGAACAAATTGGAGGCGGCGGAAGCTGCGGCGACGCCGGGGACACCCAGCTTGAGGTGGTTGACGAGAAGAAAGTTGGCGGGGATATGAAATATGGAGCCGGCGCAGGAGGCTAACGTGAGCGGGTGGGTGATGCCCTGCGAGCGAAGATAAATGCGGATTGGGTGAAGGAAAGAGTTAGTGAGAAGGTCAGGGAGAGAGCAAACGAGATACGTGTGGGAGATACGTGTGATGTTGGGGTCTTGGTGTAGGTAAATGAGAATCCTAGACATGCTGAACCAAAGGAAGGAGATGGGCAGAGAAGAGAAGAGAAGAAAGATGATGGAACGGTGAAGGGTCAGTGAGAGGAGCTTCGGGCGTTGAGCACCGAAAGCTTGGGTGCAGAGAGGTTCCATTCCGAGAGCGAGGCCAGAAAGGATAGAGTAGCCAGTGATATTAGCGAAAGCTATGGCGAGAGAGCCTGCTGCAAGTTCCATGTCACCTAAGTGGCCCAAGAAGAGCATGGAGATGATGGAGCGCGAGTAAACGAGGAGAGCAGTGAGAGCGATGGGGAAGGACAGGTTGAAGAGGGATTTTGTTTCTTCGACGATGATATCAACTGGGTTGTCTGGTTTTGGGTTTTGCACTTGTTTGATGGTGTTGGAGAGAGACAGCAGAGTCCAATACAACTTGGGTGGTCTTGCCGGTTTCTCCGTCACAGCCGTGGTGGTGGTGGTGGGGATGGGGGTGGGGGTGGTAGTGGTGTTTGGGTTACACATGGTCGTGGTTGGGAATTATGTCTCTTACCTTCTTCTCTAATACTGGAGAAATACTCTCATGAAGAGCACTCTGTTTCTCTCCTCTCTGTTCTTCTATGTGCGTGTGTGACTGAAGGAAACAGCAGATGGAAACTAGTGAAGAAGAGGAGGTCTTAATATAGAGAGAGAGCCAGAGGAGCTAAGATGATGGTGGGGTAACATATTTCATTGTCATTCACAATGAGTTGCTTACAGGAGCGGATCTTTTCTCTAGTTTCTCTTTCACTTTTTTTTGTTCTTCTTTCTTTTCCTCCCCCGTTTACTTGATGGGCATTTTTGGGGCAGACAATGCTAACTAAGAAGTTTAATTTCTGATAAGTAAAAGGAAAGAGATTTAACAGAGATAGGTTTTGCAAATTAATATGTGGATTAATTTAGTTAATTAATCTACTCGTTTAATGAGACATTAGGAAATATATGCAATTGGGCGTTGAAGAAAACCGCAATTACTGCACTAAATATTGCAACAAAAGTTACAAAAAAGAGAGAGACACGGATGGTCAATGGCTCTTTTACGGTTTTACCACTTCTTTTTTACAGTTGAAAAGTCTGTTAAAGCGGAGAAACCAAAATACATAAGACAAAAGCTTTGCTTGGAATTGGAAACCATTCCTAGAAATGCATTTTAGGCCTAGCCTTAAAACCCGTAATAAACCTTTTCCAAAGGCTTAAAGCTTCAGTTACAAAATCCAACTTCCGGTCAAGTTTTATTGCCATTTTTTCCCTCTTTCTTCTTTTTGGGTTTTTGGGTTTGACACGCTGGGCTGGTAATTTCACACTTTCACTTTCTTGGGTGCGGTTGGAAATCAGGAACTTATTTTCCAAGGCTAGGGTAGAATAGGATACCAAATCACCAATAGGTGTGTGTGTGAAAATTGGGCCAGCAAACAGTAGGCTAGCTAGCTACATGTAGCGAGACCAACCGGTCCAAGCTTAAGATCAACCCGACCGGGCACCGGGGTCGGCTTGGGTTAGGAGGTAGCAGGACAAAGAAGAAATCAATCCAAGAGCTGCAAACCGTCCGATCAATCGTGCATGTGCATCTGGCCGTACTATCAACTCGTGTGGTGCACATCGTGTCTGATGAAGCAGGTCTGGTCTGGCCTGGCGTAGTGGGACCCACAGTGGTTAAAACATGATGATCAGAGATTCAGAAGTGGGATAATAGTATGCATGAACACTTGTGGCAGTCAGCAGTCCCAGACTCCAGTGAATCTTTTCTTTTTCTGGTAACCAGTGAATTAAAAGACAATGTCAGTGTCTATCTGGAATTTCGAGAGAATGTGAAGATGGGAGATTCTAATCTGACGGATGAGATCTCGTTTTCAAACACCTTGAACGCTATGTTTCGGGCACGTGGTTATATCCTTATACCTGAATGTAGCCGACAGATGGGATGCAGGAGACACAACCCACATAGTCTTCCATACCCGACCCACTCATCCATCCACCCATGACTCACCCAACCATCCAATCCATTTCTCTCTGTTTGTGGGTCGGGTTCCGGGTAAAAGGAATACAGGAACCAAAGAGGATCCGTGTTTTGTGTCTCATCACAAGTGAACAGTATCTTCCATGGTTGTCACCTGTCAAGCTGTTGTCCCCTCTAATTCTATTTCTATCTCTCTCTTTCCGCCCACAGTTTTTTCAGTTTCCCAAACACAGAACAGTTTGTAAGTAGATGGGGAGCAAAAGGGCACACTTGAACTGATTGGTAGCTTTCACTAACACCCAGCCCGGTAAGATCTAAAATATATTAAGATATATAAGAGAAGTCATCAAGGTTTTTTCTATCTACTTAATTAATTATGCTTGAGAATGTCTCCCCATTATTAATCCCGATTTCAAATGTGCCTAATCTATTTTAAATACTCACTTCAAACTCCACCAGCAGCTTTTCCTTTTGGTCTTACTATTTGAGCCCCACCATCCAACTCATACACCACAAGAGACTACCCATATGTCTAAACTAGATTACTTTTTTGAATCACAACCCCCCCAACCCCACTAAAAATAACCCAAAAAACCAGATCGAACAACTCCTGAACCAGACCATAGTTGAGGAAATCACACTCACAAGAAGACAATTTAGAGAACTTACTAACCTGCCCAAAACAGTGTTAATGTGGATCCTCTGGATCAATCAATGTGTATGTATGAAATTGTTATCTCAAGAGTAGATCAGTTGGCATGGGTGTTGGACCAGTGAACCAAAATCAAATTGACAGGATTTGGATCTTGGTTCGACAAGCCAGGATGGCAATACTATTTTATTTTGGGTGCTTTGTATGTGGGCATGCACTAGTATTTAGTAATAGCTAACAAGTACAAGGTTTTCAAAGAGAGAATGATGGATGCAGGGTAAAGACTAAGTGGTTCCTTGAAGATTACAGGTCGATCTCAGTTCTATTTCAGGCCAACATGAGAGAAGCTTTGTTAACTAAAAGTGGTAAGTACGATGGAATAATAGAGATGGGTGTCTATAGTCTCCTTTGCAGAGTTTATTGCCTTTAAAAAAATAATAAAGGGAGCCGGGGAACTTGAACAGTCAAAAGCACATGAATTGATGAAGGTGGGGGTGGGGAAGTGATAACATAAATGAATTGCAAGTACATTATCTCTTGCAGATCTCAAGAGAAGGAAGAACAGGTGTTTCATGGTTGGGAGATGGTCGGGGAAAAATATGGAAACTAACCTTCACTCTCATAGTCACTGCCTAATCACTCATCACACAGTTTGGTTCCCTGTCATTTCTTTTTAATTAGCAAAGGAAAAAGAAGGTCAGAAATGGCCAAATGGTTTTGATATCATCATGGCCCTCATGGATTCATTCATTGGTAGTGGCCAGCTACTGTCTTCTACTACTGCTACTCCTACAACTTCTCATACTAACCTACCTTTCTTTCTTTCTTTCTTTCTTTCTTTCTTTCTTCTCCTTTGCATCACAGCTAGCTAAACTCATTAATTCATTAATAAATAACACCTGAGTTAGATTGCTCAACTCTAGTTGTACCTTTAAGTATTTCAGAAATGACATTCATCAGGAAAAGGCTGTTGACCCCATTAATTTAGCACCATTATCACTTGCTTCTTTAGCTCATGCTTTCCTCTTTCAGAAAAGGAAACTCTTGATGGAAGCAGCTCTTCCACTTATGGGTCCCAGGAAGCTTTTCCAGTTTCTGCACGGATTGTAAAATCCAAAGAGTGGAGGTTATGTGATTGCAATTTTGCATGCATGGGCTGCTGGCACGTAGCCAATATAAGGTTTTCCCCATGTAAGTTTTCTGTTGAGAAAAGCTTATAGAGAGATTTCCTTAGAGAGAAAATCAACAACAGTAGTTTCTGCATAATTTCCTCCTGCTCTGTCATCAGGTCTGAAAATTAGCTAGAAAACAATTTTGACCTAATTTATTGTTGATGCATTTAATGCCCACTGTGCAATATGGAGTCACTAATATACTCCAAATAGAGATATAGTTTCTTATGTTATCCTGAATTTATTTTTATTCGTTCTACAGTATACTTGGTGTTCTATTGTACATTGGGCCCCCTTAAGAGATTATCACAACAATGCAAACCCACACTTTCTCTCTTTCATTGGATGACCTTTGCCTTTACAACAACATACACACAGATTCCTCCCAAACAAAATAAAGTACTTAGCATGTGATATAAGAGATGATCGATCTGAGAAAGAAGAAATCATCAAAACTTGCCTCAGAGGCACAGCTCACTTCCAACCCCAAAGTACCCAAAACAAGTACTAAGTTGTCTAAAAACGTCTTATGTTTTTGTACAATGCCCATAAATGGTAAAACAAAGACACATCTGATATGGGTTTCTTACTTTTCTTTCATTGGTATATGAAACAAAGAGAAAACTGAATCGTGTAAGCATGTCTCTGTTTGTTTCATGAAAGATCAAATGAGAGAATCGATATGGGTCAATAACCTATTTGGTGTTGCAGCGCAACTTCTTCTTTTTTCTCTTTCTTTCTTATTCTATTCTCCTTAGGTGTGGGTGTCTTACATTATTACTGTAACTACCTTCCATTTGGTGCCTTTAGGCATTCCCAAAAGATCCCCCGAGACAGTAGAGGAGAGATTGGATTTAGAAAGAGGAAGACACACGTCTCTTGAAGAGTTCCAAGAGACAACCAAACAAATCACTTGGGAGGAGTTGGGACCTGGGAGGAGAAGAAGACCCATACGCTTGTGATATCCCACGTGGGGCGCATTCTTCAACATGCATGGCCAGAGTTTTAGACGGCGCCAATCCCTCCCCCCACCTCTCTCTCTCCCCCCTCCCCCTGCTTGTCTACTCGTACTCTACTGTTCCTCTCTTTGCTAATCTTCTCTCTCTCCTACTCTACTGTTCCTCTCTTTGCTTGTCCACTGAGCTATCTCCACCTCAGAGTCCATTAACCCCTTTTGCCTAATGGGACCTTAGAAGTCCTACGGTCCCTTTAATTAGGTGATTTCAAGTACTCCTACTGTTGGAGATAAAAGAGGTTGTGTCAAAGACTTCTAGTATATCTAAAAGTCATAAGATAAAAGAGTTCAATTGTACATATATCAAAAAAATTAAAATTTAAAGGAATTCTAAATTTGATCATTTAATTAAAGATAATAAATATCCTCATCAGTAACTTGATGAAATGAGAGATTTCATACTGTGGGCATAGGTTGTCTATAATGGAGACGAAACCATGTAAAATCTTACTTGTCTTTCTTCTTCTTGTTTTCCTAATTCTTCATTGCATGAAAATGTGAGTTTTAGTACCTACTCTACTGTTTCTTTCCTACCCTTCAATTAAAATGATAGAATTTCCTTACCAAATGTTCAGCATGGAACCCACCATCTCTTCTTATGTAGAGAGAGAGAGAGAGAGAGAGAGAGAGAGAGAGAGAGAGAGAGAGAGAGAGAGAGAGAGAGATGCAGTAGGGAAGTTGGGTAATTGAGTTTCAAAGGAGAGAAAGAAGGTCAAACCAGGAGGGATGACTGGTGAGGGGCAGCATTGCTGTAGATGAAAGGTTGTTTGAATCTGAGTGACAAAGATATTTCATCTTCCCTTTCTTAAACTTCTTTCTAACACCGACTGGATATGATCATTATAGACTTGAAGGTCGACCATTCTCCATGTTCTGTGTTTCTCCACCCACAGGTTGGGCCTATTGGTTTCAAAAAGTACCAGAAAATTGGCACACCACCCACCAACCATGCACAGCCATCACCAAAATTTTGACTGATCCCTACTCTTCAGGCTTCACTGCTGAAGCAAAGAAAACTGGTCGCCGGATGATCTCATGTTGACTCATCTCTACATCAGAACCAGAAGAATTATGATGAAAATGGACCTGCATGTACTTTAATTTCAACACTCGATCTCTGTAATATTGCATGGACGTCTTAATTCACTCCCCTTGCGTTTGCAAAAAGGGGTGAGAGGAAATAAGTCAACGGTATCCACTACTAAAAGAGAAAAGAGAAAATAAAAGACAAAGGCAAAAGGATGAAATCCTCTGTTGACCAGTGGTTCTGAAGTTTCATGGATTAGTGGGGGAATTACCATTATAGAAATTATAGAATGATTAGCAGGAGATACATATCGGGTGTGAAGGTGACTAGAATCATTCTTCCAGGTGAAAATATCAGGTTCTCATAGAGATTCCTATAATTATGCAAAAGGAGATGGATAGACTTTTGGATTTGCGGATTTATTGGTCACACCTCAAATCTCCTCCATCTTCCATCTCTTACGATTTCACAATTGGTAGGATCGAATCCTAGGAGCAATTACACAAGGAAAGGAAAGAAGAAAAAAAAAATTGAACATAGGCACAAGATTTTTAGTAGAAAACCCGCAAAGGAAAGGAAACCACAGGTCTCCAACAATCCACTAATTTCAAGTGTCAAAAAACTAGTTATAGAGAGAAGAAAGTTGCCATCTGAAATATAGGCGAACATCTCTCAAAGTTATATATTTATATCAAAACCCTAATCTGTTCACTTCACAAGCCTCATTCCTTCCAAGAGTTGACACTCCCACATTAACATATTCTTGAAAAATCAAGCCCAGATACATACCCCCATGTTTTAACTAATAAAGGTTCTCTCAGGAAAGAGAGGGAAAAAAGCGACCGATTAAATGGATCAAAACACTTGTTGTTATCTTAAATAAAAGGTTTCTGTAAAAAGTGGAAATTGGGAAAGCTCCACTTAAAGCCTACCCATCTGCTTAAAATAGCTCGTTATGCTACTTAACCACTACTTCAGCCCCCCTCCCACAGACCATTTGGTAATTAAAGCATTGATTTGACAAGTTTGAAATTGCACTTCCTGAGAGGCTCAAATTCTTCATTATGCCTCACCCTACTAAACAACACAATAATTTTACTCTTTCTTCATTATCTATATGGAGATCATCCATATATTATCTTTTCTCAATCATCCTTTGACTTCATCTATTCTCATATCCACACACACAATAATTTTATTTATCTGTCGACTGAAAAAGAAGAAGATGGTGGAGAGAATCGTACTGAAGATTATGTATGAAAGGAAAAAGCAATACTGCAAGAGCAGTTTTTTAAGGGTAGAATGTATATATCAATAGTTTTAAATTATAGATGGATTAGTATCAGAAATCATGAGTCTCTTACTTTGAGATATTGGGATCCTTAAATGAAATACTTATCATCTTGTTTTGTAATAATGTCAGTGCTCTTTATATGACTATTAACTTGATTTCTTATATTAGGACTGGGTATATTGAGTTTGATCATCATTTTGTATGGAAGAAGGCCGTTATGTTTCTTGTCAGCATCAGCTTGCTGATTTATTTATCACACCTTTGTCTTGTGAGTATGAAGGTTTTTGTTCTAAACTTGATTTCATTCCTCAGACTAGGTTTGAAGTGAGGTTGATGAGGCATTACAACGTGTACCATGTACACATAGCATTTATGTATATATGCATACGTGAACAGTATCATAGTTAATTATTGAAGATTCTTTCATTCAGAAGTAAAGATTGGAAGTAGGGAATCTCATGATGATGCTAACCCTAAAAATTAAATGTTTTAATGCTCTCAAACTCAATCATGATAAACTCTCTTCCTGCCTGATCACAGGCTTCAAAGGTCGCCTGAATTCGTTCCTAGAGTTACAGAAAGGGTGGCAGTAGTTTCGTCGGCAGATTATATTAATGATAGTGGTTTTCTGAGCAAGCTGTGCGTAGGACTACATCCTTTTTGGGTATACACAAAGGAGTACATCGATAACCCAACTTTTCCATTTGGGGTTACAAGGGATATGCATAAAATTTATGAAACCTCTTTTTTTTTTTTGGGGTTACAAGGGATATGCATAAAAATCATGAGAAAGTGAATTTTTATAAAATTTTTTTTCTAAAGAAGGCCCAAAAATACAATTCAGCCCAAATTTGATGCTAAATTTGCAATTCAGCAGATAAAATTGTGTGAAAACTCTGAGAAAAGCTGGATGGCTTGAATCGTTATGCTCAAGGGTATACCATTCTCTACCCTATTTGTTTTCCTGAAGTTTTCCTCTATCTATCAATTGATTCTATTCCCCTTCTTGCTGACTTAAAACAATGATTAACTGAAAAACACAGTAAGGGAAAACTACACAAGAAACAAACTTTGCATACAGGTTCAAAATAGATAGACAAGGTTATCCTTTAGGACTTAGATTTCTGTTGGAAGGCTTCGGAATAGCAATTAAACCAAAGCCTGATAGAAATTCAGGTTTGGAATATGAGCTGGGTAGAAGTGCAATAAATATTCTCTCCGCTCGGGCAGTCCATCTGTTCGTCCCCCCACCCCTTTGGATGGGCCTGCCCATGGCTGCTTGGTACTCAGGGTAGGCCACATATCGCCCATTTAGAGGGGCGAGGGGATGGGCAAATAGACTGTCCAGGCGGAGAGAATATGGATTTGCAAAAGTGCCACCCATGTATAATCTAGAACCTCTCCACCTGGGCAATGGTGTTCATGTTGGGTTTGGGTATCTTGTATTTCGTGGGTTCTTATAATTCTTGTTTGATTGTATTTATAATTCAATTAGGGTTATAGATAAATTACTTGTACATGAATAAAATTGTAATTATATGGGAATTAGGGTTTTAGGTTTCCTTATACATAGTCTCTATGAGGACAATCTAGATATATCAATCCCTTGAGAGGGGATAGGAGCAGACAAAATGGTAGTAACACTTTGTGAGGTGTGAGGAAATAGTATAACTTTTTTTTCCCCCCTTTCTGGTGGATATAGGTTGTTTTGCTAAACCACTTTAAATCCCTCGTGTATTTTATTGATGTTCTTCGTCGTGATTGTGCATTTGTATCATCAATAGTTCGCTTATCCCTAACCTCTAGATTGGATTGTCGGTGTACTGCAGGCAAGCCATATGTCATCCATCCATAAAAGGGATGGGGAAAACCTAACCGGATGTAGAGGATCTGAGCCCACCCATGTCAGAGTCAGAGACTCTTGGGAACATTGAGGCTGGAAACACTATCCAATTTGGGCTTTTCAAGTGATCCAGTATCTTTACCAAATGGTAGGTTTGAAAGTTCAAAGTCAATGAGGTTTGATTCTTGACGGCTTCTTACCAAAAAAGTTCTTCAGGGCCCATATGAAAAGAGTGGTTAACTTGCTTCTTTCTCTCTTGATCATGGTAGGTACTAGGTACTGAAACCTGGTCCAATAGATTGATTAACGAATCTAAACATTAATACCAATAAATAAGAAGGGTTCATAATGGGCTCAGCCCACTGAAAGCTAGGAGCTCCAATGGGCAAAAAGGAAATCCATTGATTGACAGATGGGTTCCAATGGGCCTTGTCGTGTCACTCTGTCCATAGTTTAATAAATTAAGATTGGATTGTTCGAATTGGTCTATCTCAAAATTTTATCTCAACCATTTTTTTTGCCAAACCAAACCAAACCAATTTTATTTTAGTGGGTGTTAGTATAAATTTATTCAAATTGGAATTAACAGCAGCTCATTTTTTTTTATTTTTTTCTGGGTCAAATAACAGCAGCCCACATTGAATACTTCTGAACCTAACTCTAAAATAGGATTTAATATGCTCATATAACATATGAGCCGTTTATTTAGACTATGCTTGATGTTCAATATTGTTGATTCAATGATCAACGTGGTTTTTTTCTTTTCTTTTCTATATTTCAAAACTTATTTTACAAAAGCTAATGCAAGAATAAAGTATTTTTTTAATTAAATTTTGGTTTTAATATGTATAGCATATAACCTGCTTTAATTTGTAAAAGTATATGTGTTTTTTTGGGTCTATAGTCCAACATGTCTCTTTAATACCCGCTTTTAATCTTTAATTGAAATCAAAAGCTAAGTTAATATTATTGGTCATTATCTTTTAAAACAGCTTGTAAGAAATCTTAATCCTGTTATTATCGGTTAGTCAGTCGGTTACAAGCGCTACTGAATAGCCTTTAACCATTCATTGGTTTGTAGAGTTATTCTTAGCATTGGTTTTGCCTCACGAAGAAAACTTGTTTTTCTATCCAAAAACAAAAATCCCGTTCCTACCTTTTCTTCTCCTCCATTGTCTTGAAACCCCCATCCATCTCTAAGGACAATTTGAGTGCTTTTCGCAAACTACAACCTCCATTCGATCATATCCATCAATTTGTCTTCAAATAAAATGAAACATAAAGCATTACCTACTGTCAATCTCTCACAACCAAAACTGTTACCTTTCAATAGCGATCCAAAAGATTGACTTTTTCCTTTGGAACTAGTATTTTAATATTAAGGGTGGGGACTATATATACTATCACGGAGAGTGGAACTCATAACGTTTTCATTAAAAGGTGTTGGCCATTGCCAAATGAGCACCACTTTGATTTTCAAAGAATTGACTTATTTAACAACTTGTTACTTTATTTGGAAAGAGAGAAATTCGAGCTTATTTAATTAAAAAACACCCAACCCAACTAACGTGTTATCCCAAACTAACAAGTGGATAGCATACCTAGATCTGTGATTAAAAGCTTGTGGGCACATCAAATTAGAAGCAAAACCATGCAACATCCTCTAGAAGAACCCCAACAGTTTACAGGTAACATTTGTAACCATCTAAATAATACTAATGGTTCTGTTTTATCATGAACGACTAAGGAGTACAAGATGGAGCATGGGACTATATAAGGAATGACACGTCCAGTTTGTTATCTATGGAAGACTAGATATACTAAATGCTTTGGAGGCGACTCTTTTTGGAAGCAGACGTTGTAAATGTGAAGCAAAAAGGACTGGAAATTTGAGAGATTTGGTGCAACCGTCCTCATATATCAACTCTTTTGCCAAAACCTAAAAACTAGGCTTAGCCTCTTCATATAGTAGCTATTTTGGTAAAAGTTGCAATAGCAACACAAATTTCAGACTATTATTGCATATTCCCTTCCCCCACACTCCTGCATTGGTTTGTTAGGCTAGCGTTATAAGCGTCTATTAACCCTACAGTGCCTTTTGTATAAAAAAATAAATCCATGTCACCAAGTAATCTTTTGAACCTTTTTCTCTTTTATAAAAAAAAATGACTTATTAAAGAATTTAATATTTCAATTTATTCCCATTTCAATGATCATAGGTCATTTCATAGTGGATGCCTAGGTATCTTTCATAAGTTTTCCTACAATTGAACCTTGTTCTCAAATGTCTTTACCAAAAAGATTATATTTATATAAATTCAAATAAATAAATAAAAAGAGCTATTAAGAAGAAGAATTAAAATAAAAATCAAATTATTGATTTTTAATAAAAGTCAATATACTGATACACATAAGTTTAACCTACTCTATAATGTACTCATAGTTATTTGTGAAAGTAGGTTGTTGGTAAGTAGTGATTCATTGTAGAAGAGAGTGGTTTAAATGTCTAATAGATAAAAAAAAAGACAAAAGGGAATAAATTGAAAATGTCCAAAATCAATACCAATGATGAACAAGGGTATATATATATATTTTTTTTGAAAATCAAGGATTGTTCGAGTCAGCTTACACGCACCTCAATTATATTCCAGAAAAACAATTATATACATAATTTATATATCGATTGTTAGGTTTATGAACGAGGAAATGAAAATCCCATGCATCATGCTGTTTAAGATAATAAAATGAAAATGCCGAATTGGATTGTGATTATTTTATAAGTAACCACTAAAGAACCTTACTTAATTAGTGGAGCCCTAACTAATTGAAACCTAACACACACAGACACACATGTAGCTGCCTGATTGTGTGAGTTCTAAGTTTACTTTCTTTAATTATTTCCACTTTAATTTGGTACACAACTTCTTAAAAATTGCCACCTTGTTTCACCGGAAAATCGATGAACCGGATTGAACCGAGTTTATATTAAACCAGTTCACAAAATGGTCCAATCAAAATTTTCTGCGGTTTCGAACCGGATCAAATGGTCGTGTCAGCGTAGATGCAGCGTGCACGTAGGCAATGAATGATATGCAACGTGGAATGTTGATGCCTGGCGGCACAGGCCAGAGGTGACAGGGCGCGCACATACGAAGTCACGTGATGTTATTAACAGAAGGGAATCCTCGTGGACAGCTCGTGTTTGAGTGGCGAATTCAATTAGATATCGCCACGTGTTCGGATTAAAAACTCTAATCCGACACGTTCCAGTCTACCGATTTATCATTTTTATTCATATTCTTATTCTGTCTCTCTCTCTCTCTCTCTCTGTGGAGCTGGAATGAGAAATTTGGAACCTATATCTGCTAATCCATTTCGGATCTGCCAAGAAATGTGAGCTTTGGATTTCTCTTGCGTTTCACTCTTGCCAGAAATTGGACATTCAATCGTGGTGGACTGTTACGAGAAGACCCAGATGGTTATCTCTCTTCATCTTCTTCTTCTTCTTCGTCTTGTTAATTTCGTCTCTCTTCCCTGAATGGATATTCTGTGAATTGTAAAATCTGGGTTTTTTTTTTGTTTCCTTATTACATCCTCCGTGAAAACAAGCTAACGAATCCGCCCAAATCCCTATTATAACCTCTTCTTTCTCCCCGATCTACAGAGTTTTTTCTATTCCTTCTCTTCTTCTTCTCATCAGATTAGGCTCCAACTTGGTTGGAGAAACAACATCAGCATCATCATTGTCGTCGTCATCTAATTTTAAGCTCTGTTACAGACTTACGGCTCCATTACCCACAAGCCTGCAATTCTCGTCTCTCTCAAATCCCCGAGAAAGAAAGAAAGAAATATCAAATACCCACCTCTTTTATGTTTCTGATTGTTTCCTTATGTGAATCCTGAAATTGGAGATTCGGATTAAAATAATTTCATAGATTATTGATAGCCAATTTAGGGTTTGGATTGGCTTTTTTTCTCTTTGAGGACTGAGGAGGAAAAAAAAAACAAAAAGTTCCAGTTGTTGTACACTTGTATCGGCTCTGATTTTTACTAATGGGGAAGAAGGAGGTTGCAACCGTGGTCATATGCGCTGCGACCGTATGTGCTGTGGCGGCGTACGTCGTTCGCCGTCGGATGCAGAGTTCCTGTAATTGGGCTAAGGCGATGGCCATACTCAAAGAAATCGAAGAGAAGTCTGCGACGCCGATTGCCAAGCTCAGACAGGTCGCCGATGCTATGACAGTTGAGATGCATGCGGGTCTAGCGTCCGAGGGAGGAAGCAAGCTTAAGATGCTTCTCAGCTACGTCGACAATCTTCCCTCTGGGTTGGTACTTTTACAAATTCTTCATATTCATTGATTCCTGTATCTGCTGCTATCACGACTATATAATTGCTTAATTTTATCGTCTCCCAATCTTTTTTTCTGTGGATTTAGTAGTATTATTATTTCGAACTTGTCAGGCCGGAACTCGGCTAGCAACGGTTGTTTGTATTTGTTTTGTCGATTTATTCATCTTAATCCACGTCATAAGTATTGGATTAGATAGTAGCCAAAAAGTTAAAATTTTTCCTCTCAGTTCTTTTTGAAATTTTCATTTTTTTCTTTTCTCTAGGAGAAATCATAATTTTTTAACAGTTTTGAACAACTGCAAGCGATTAATTGGTTAATTAAATTAGATCCCCCTTCCCCCCTCTCTTCATTGGAGGGTTTTATGTTCAAGATTCCTATTCTGCATGAAGGGATCCAGATTATTGTTCTTTAGATTCAGGTCGACGGCCAGCTCCTATGGACCGCACAAGTTAATAATCTCATATAATTTTATCTAATGACAACTAGAAACTGAGCCTGTTTTGCAATTTACTGTTTGGAAGAACTGAGAAGGGTTGGTTTTTGCTTCGAAATCCACAGAGTTTTGGGGATGTGCTCTGGTTCATTCAAATTGGATGGTTTTATTCTATGATAAAGATGGTTTTTTGCATAGTCTGAATAATATTTTGTCACCATATTTCATCTATATCTTGCCTTCCATTCACTTTCTTGTTTCTTCCATTATTATTATCATCATCATTTTAGAAAGAACACTTCGATTTAGTCCAGATTCATCTCTAAATATTCTCCCCTAGTGTTTATTTATCCTGGACTCTGGTATACATATTTGTCCTGCAAAACTTCTGATTTTATCACTTTTTAGGTTTTTTGGATGTTAACTGGAAAATCAACTGGCATACCAGTTGATGGATTGTTGAACTGGGTTTCACTTCTTCCAAATTTATGAACTTCTGTAGATTGGTGTTATGATATGTAGTTGGGGGGTAGCTATTTCAATTATTTTGCTGGAAATCAATGAGATAGACAGGGAGTAGTATTTGTGGACTGTTGTAAACTGAACATGGTGGTAAATATGGCCTACACTCAAGGCATGGATAGGTTCAGGTATACTGCCTTATCAGGAACATAGGTGACCCTCTTGTCCTGCCTGTAGACTGTGAATCATGTAGTTGTAGAATTCCTTTCTCACATTTCATTGGTGTGTTTAATTCAAGTTTCTCGTAAACCAACCAACATATTGTTTTCTTTTCAATTCTTAATGCTTTACATAACTAGCATCTTCCATGTGCTCTTGACAATTGAAATTTTGCCATTTTAGACGTTTGCTGATTAAACTAGGTATCCATTGGCCAGTCCCTTTCTGACTACTAGGAAGGAAGCTACAGTAAGATGCAATTGTAACATCCAATAGGCATTGTCTGATAAGGAGAATTTGTTGTCATAATAATCATTATCATTCTTTGTTACAGATATATGAAGTTCTTGATGAACTGTTAAAGGATTAATATTAATTATGCCTCTTAATTTTGTTTTTCCTGCTATAGGGATGAGAAAGGTGTATTTTATGCTTTGGATCTTGGTGGAACAAACTTCCGTGTGTTGCGAGTACTATTGGGAGGGAAGGAAGGACGTGTTGCTAAACAAGAGTTCACTGAGGTGGCAATTCCTCCAGATTTGATGGTTGGAAATTCGCATGTAAGTTGCTACATCTACAACTTCACTCAGATCACACCACATGTCACTAAAAACTTTTTAAACTGATTGTGATTCAGGACTTATTTGACTTCATTGCAAAAGAACTTGCAAAATTTGTTGCTTCTGAAGGTGAAGATTTTCAGCTTTCTCCTGGTAGGAAGAGGGAATTGGGTTTTACCTTTTCATTCCCAGTGAAGCAATTATCAATTGCCTCAGGGACCCTTATTAGGTGGACTAAAGGCTTTTCAATTGAGGATGCGGTAAATCTCAATTCCCCTAATATTTTATGTCCTTTAATATTGATCCAACTCTTTATATGAATGAAGCAGTATCTGTTGCTTAAATTTAGAAGAAGTTTTGATCTTGTTTATTTGTTTTCTTACCTTTTTGCTCTTTCCTTACTGCCAGGATTTCGCGTCACTTAATATTCTATGTATAGAATTTTTTTTTATGAAGTAGATATTTATTTCTAGTCTAGGTTTAGAAAAGTTCATTACTGAGTTTAATCCATAAAAATGTTTAGTCCATGCTGTCAATTCTGTTTTCTTTGTTTCTAAATTGCTTTAGGTAGAGCTTAGTCTGGAATAGGAAATTCTTATCTGCTTATAGCATTTTTGTAATTCTTATTCACATTTGAAATCTTTATCCCGTTACATTTTATATTCTTCTGAATTTAGAAACTACAGTCACCATGGTGTTTCTGCTAACTCACTGTCTATTGTGTTACTTTAATACTTTCAGCTTTGATTAGTAATAAGTTGGGATTCATATTAAAAGAACTTGTCATAGATGGTGCAGCATAGTGGTACAAACAATAGTTCTGTTCCTCATTTTACTCCTATGAGCTGTAGACATTCAAGTTGGAATAGAATTTATAGGCATAGACCCTAATTAATTTTGCAAAAGGCAAAAGGGGAAGGTAGGTCTCCCCCCCCCCCCTTCTCTTTCTCCAATCTGTGTTTTGGTTTTGGGTGTGGAGGTTGGCACTAGTTAATTGACCTGGATTTTTTTCCTTGACCTCTTAGAGACTTAACCACCTGACCTTACTCAATGTTGTAATCCATCTGTAAGACCTCATGCAAATATGGACACTTCTCCACAAGTGATGCCAAAGATGGCCATCAGGCCCAACCAGTGGGAGATTTGGTGCTTAAGGTGTTGAGCTTTCTATTAGAAAGCATAGCATCAAAATATATGGTACCAAAAAGGCATAGGGGGTTCTTTGTTGATTCAGTGTCATTGCCCGGTAAATTTGTCCTTTTGTCACTTTTTTCCTGATTCCATTCTCAATTGTTAATTACTAGGTTGGCGAAGATGTTGTTGCAGAATTGACGAAAGCTGTGGAAAGGCAAGGCCTTGATATGAGTGTGACAGCTCTGGTAAGTTTCAGTGCCATTCTGGCTTTAAGCCATAATTTTAGATGTCAATTTGATTGCAGTCTTATTCTATTTCTCTTAAGTACTTTAGCACTGTCTGCACAGGTCAATGATACGATAGGTACATTAGCTGGTGGAAGATACTATGACAATGATGTCGTTGCTGCTGTCATCTTGGGTACTGGAACAAACGCAGCTTATGTTGAGCGTGTACAGGCGATTCCCAAGTGGCAGGGTCCAGTTCCTAAGTCAGAGGAGATGGTCAGTAGTTTTCTTGTGACTGGGATCTACTACTATTTATTCCTGTTTATTATTTTGTCTTCCCTTCCTCTGTTCATCTTCCCCCTCCATCTTGGTTTTCAAATATTTCAATAATGATAAGTATTTGCTTGAGAAATGCAACCAATTACAGCTTGATCAATGGTGTGTATAAATGTTGTTGACAAGTGTCCTTTCAATACTGCAGGTAATCAATATGGAATGGGGTAACTTCCGGTCGTCACATCTTCCTTTAACCGAATTTGATCATGCATTGGATGCTGAGAGTTTAAACCCTGGTGAACAGGTACCTTGTCTACCTATCATTGTTTGTTGTCATGTCATTCGCAGAAGGTTTATTACTGTGCATTTGATGAAGCTTCTCATTCATCTTCTGCAGATTTTTGAGAAGATAATCTCTGGTATGTATCTAGGAGAGATTGTTCGTAGAGCCTTGTGCAAGTTGGCTGAAGAAGCTGCCTTTTTTGGTGATACTGTACCAGAAAAACTTAAAATTCCATTCATACTGAGGTATGTTAGCATGCTGTGGGAAATGAATGAGAACCTAATCTCTGTAATGGCTCTTACATGCATGTTGCGTACCTTTTTTTTTCTTCTTCTTCTTCTTATTATTATTATTAGTTAAATCTACAGCTGTATGTTTGTTAATTCTAGTTCCAGCATTGTGATTTGAGTCTTGCCTATGTGAGAATGGAATTTTTCTACTTGTTCATAAGTGAAGAGAGGTTCCTGAATGATTCATAACACTTCTATTCACCGTATAATTAACATTGCTAGGAATTAGATAACTGAACGTACACAAGTATTCATCAAATATTAGCAATTATGAGAATCTTAGTATTAGGAGTAGTGACCTAAACATCTTAGTAGGGAACATGTTCCTTGTGTACAAAGTACTGGTGACGTGGCACCAAGAAAAGTAAACCATGTGTGACAGTATGAGATGCTTATTATCACTTTGATGTTATGTCTTGAATTTCCACCATTTGCCCATGCCAACGAGTATTTAGCTTGTGTATTTTAAACCTGAACAGAGATTGTAGTTTATTTGGCATCGAGGGTTAGCAACACTACTTTTTTCTTTCTCCTTTCTTTCTGCACATGGCTGTGTATTGTGAGTCTCAGCGTTGTTTTGTTCTCTTCCAAGACAACCAAAAGTGCAATGCCGTTGATGTTATAAATTGTTAGGTAAAAATGCGGATGTTAAATTTTGGTCAGTGCATATGTATCATAGTTGATATCATGTGCAACACCAAATCTTTGGTGAATGCATCAGTCATCGGCTTGCATTGCTTTCAGCGCAAGCCAATGCCACAGGTAAACCAGAGAGAACAAGTACTGACAATTATGCAGAGCTGGCCGCTGTGTATATTCCACAGTTCCACTTTTCCCATACCTAATTTTTACTGTGTCCCTGCCATTATCTTCCTCGAAAGTTTTCATAGTTAATTTTTTTCTCAGGATCCATGTAATATTATTGTTTGCTTCAACATTCTTGTTGCTGTTCTACATCAGGTGCTTGTCAGTCTTTTTTTGACACAATGCAGATGAAAATGATTACATACTGAGTTATGGAATGTGCAGGACACCAGAAATGTCTGCCATGCATCATGATAAATCCTCCGATCTTAGAGTGGTGGGCAGCAAGCTGAAGGATATCTTAGGGGTATAACACTTAATTCTTATTGCTCCTTCCCCCACTGCCAAAACAAAGTCCCATCTGTTATTGAATCTTATTGAACGTTTTGGAATGCAATCATGATGAATACTATATACTGCAGGAATCATTTTTTAATTAAAAAGAAAGCTGCTATTTAGAAACTTTAGAGTGGGATGAAGCTGCAATACTTTGGAATAATGGCACGATTAGCCTAACCACAGTCTTTCTTTCATTTCAGATTTCTAACACCTCCTTGAAAACGAGAAAAGTAATTGTTGAAGTATGCGACATTGTTTGTACTCGGGGGGCTCGCCTTTCTGCAGCAGGAATCATGGGTATCCTGAAGAAAATGGGAAGAGATACATTCAAGGATGAAGAGAAGCAGAGAACAGTGATAGCATTGGACGGAGGGCTTTTCGAGCATTACAAAGAATTCAACTATTGTCTTCAGGCCACACTCAAAGAGTTAGTGGGAAAGGAGGTTGCAGACCTTATTTTCATCGAGCATGCCAATGATGGCTCTGGCATTGGGGCTGCACTTCTCGCGGCTTCTCACTCTCAATTCCTGGAGGCTTAAAGAGTCCTGGGAATGGTCAATCAGGTCCTATGAGATATATTTTCAATGATAGATCACCTTTTTATTCAATTGTTTCAACTTCGAGCCTCTTTGACTTGGAGAAGCAAAAAGTTCCAGAATCCTAGATATTTATGGCCTTGCAAATTTTATGACAATTCTAAGGTAGATCAAATGCATAATTACAGGAACTGGAAAATTTTCACTTCGGCCTGCAATATTGCGGTCTTGTCTTCCTCCTGCTGCTAGGTGAGGGGTTTTTTCGTTTCATGCTTTGTATTCTAGTATGTCGAGAATAACTCGGGAATTAGCTGTTCGTTTGAGTTCCTTTTTAACACATTATTTTCACTGGTTGAATAAAGTAAAGCAGGGTCCTAACAGTGGACTTTGGTTAGTATTTTCTGCTCCAGTTTTGGGGTTTCCATGTACTTTTACTTTCTTTACCTTGGCCAGAATATTGGCTGCACAAGGTATGCTTGAATGATACCATCTTAGGTTCACACCTATATGAAGGGTGAAATATTGTAATCTCACATGTGAAATCAAATCTTGTATTTGTATAGAAATATTGATACAGTATATGTCGATTGTATACAATGACTGAGGTATCTATTCTATTGAAATTGGTTGGTTTAATAGTTAAAGGAAAGAGTCAACTTACTGTCGTGCTCCTAAGTTATTTCATCTTATTGTTTTTGACTACTAGAGATACGGTATTAGATGAATAGGCGAGAGAGAGAGAGAGAGAGAGAGAGGAGCACCTGGCATGAACCAAGAATGTGCAATAGAATGCAGGGATTAGCGATGTCAGGAAATCTAATAGAGTTTTCAATGAGAGAACATGTTAATTGAGGAAGCAAGAGCAAGAGTGGAGGCAAATGAGGGAATAGAGTGACTTAAAAGTCGCAAAGAAAGTTTGGCATGCCTATCCATGTAGCATTCTTCATGACCCCACTTTGTCCAGAGGAAAGGAGAGTTGGGCTTTTATCCCTGATTTGGTACTGAGAATTTCGATCGGTAACCATTGTAAGGAAGTCACTCACCTGGATTTCAATAAGAATGCAGTAAAATGAAGCTAATGAAATGTATCCTGAGCGGTTTAAATACTCTCCACTGTTTCTGTGTTTCGAGAGATTCATCATCTCCCACTACTTTAAGAGAGGTCTTCCTGAATTTCCTGTTCAAATCCCAAGTTATCAATGTCATTCAAATCTCTTACAGTGTAGATTTTGGGCTTGATTGATGGACACGAGCACCCATGTATACATTCTATTGAGGTTTATTATTTATTCGTGCAGAGTGACAACCACAACTATCAATCTATTCATTCATCAATGAAACACAAAATCAAAACAATCATCTCTCACACTTAACACAATTCTATAAGAGCTGAGCTCTTTACAAATGTAATTAAGGAATACAGGACCCAAGACTCCTAGATTCAATCATATCTGATCCATTGACACCTACATAAGGTGGGTAAGCAATTATGCAACAGAAAGTGAGAAACCAACAGAAATATAAAGTGAGACTAACCTAATACAAATCTTTGTCAAGCAAACCACCTCTTCTACTGGTGTGTAGACAATAAGTCTTACAACTACAGTACCTGAGAGCCATGTCAGATTGTGGCATTTTGGAATCTAAGATAGGACAATCTCAATAATCCCAAAAATGATAGTGAAGAAACTACCAGAGACCTTGCATGGCATTCCTGATGTTATTTACGATCACAATATGACTTGTACATACGCCGCACCTCAGCTTTTCATTGCTGTAGCTATAGAGCAAAATGCAGGATGCAAGTGCAACAATGGTGACATATCAAATGAATCCAAAAACCAGGAAGAGCCCTCTGACGTTTGTATGGGAACGTTGAGTATCAGGACTATAGCTGCATGAGTGGATCCCTGATAATATGTGACATGTTACACATTCAGAAGTTCAGGGCACTGATATACAAACAGGCATACAGTGGTCAGAAAAGTTCATTGACATTCAAGTAGATGAGATGTTACTCTCAGGCACTAATTGAGAAATCCATAAATGTGCTTTTCTATTGGTCCTACTCACTTAACATGGCAATGGGTTCCCAATCTGACTGACAAGTACAGATGCAGCAATGATTTCAGTAAAGATAAAGTGCAAGCAGATAATAAGTTAGAACAGCAGGGCTGCGAGAGGCTTAAAAGTGAAAAGAGAGCACATTTTAATGAGTGATTACAATTTGGTAACTGTGGCTTTTACAACCCAAAAGCATGCAGATTCTTTCAGGTCTTTCCAATCAAATGCACTTACTCCAAGATGGTGAGGGAGGAGTGCAGTGAACTGTGATGTAACATTGTACACATTGCTCAGGGTTGTTTCCAAGATGATCTGCACAGGTCAATCAGTTTCGTGCAGGTAAACAATAAATAGAGAAAGTTATTGTCTTCTCCCTATCTAGTCTAGAATCGAATGTCTAACTGTAAGGCTCAGCACCATATTACTCTCCCAGCAACCCATGTACTGTTTTCACTTCACTCTCATGAGGGGATTAAAAGTTGACGGCAATGAGGGTGGAAATGGAGAAAAATAAGGTACCCTTGCTGACTAGTGTCCTGCTCTGTTCTTCATCTTCACAAGCCATTTAAGCTTCTTAGTTAATTATAAGAAAGATGCACACAGTACAGCATTCTGTGGAGACAAAAACATGTATTCTCTGTATCTGGCAGAAGAGGATGTGTTGCACTCCCCTAGCTTTCTCCATCTCCAGGAGAGTGGGACCAGAATTCCCCTGGTTGAACCTTGCAGCTGTCTCCTCTGGATGAAGTGGGAGTGGAGTTACATGGAGGTCGAATAATGTCAAGTCACAATCTAGCCTACATCTTCCCTGGTTCTTTCTTAAAACTTGTGAATTAAGGTGGAAATCTCATCTCACATAGTGTCCATCAAGTCCATCTCACAGGGTTGGGATTTGGGAGCCAAAATTTCCTTCCCACATTTTCTCAGGGACAAGGTTAAAAAGGGGAGAAAAGAACTGAATTCCTCCCATTTTGGAAAAGGGAAACTATTGCACATATTTAAATTTTCCTACAGTTTTCAAGCCCTGGAATCTGTATCGTTTCAACTTCATCGGATGTCTCTGAGAAGACTTTTCATGCCTTGGATCTATGCTAATGGTGGAGCTGTAGAAGGTTGAGTGCATTAGCGGGTTTAAGTTAGTTTCTTCTCTAACCTGCACTTTTTCATGGTTGTCAACAACATCAGGATCCCATATGCTCATTTGCAATGATGAACACCAGCTGGGCTAACTGCACTTTACTGTGAAAACTTTCATCTTCCAGTGGAGGCAAATTTAGGATACAATAAGGAATGATCGTATTATAACTTGTTAGGAATAGCTTCCCTACATGAGAACCTGTGAAAAAGCCTCTTGAGGTGGCATAGCCATGTTCAGCAAAGGCTCTTGGAAGCTCCAGTATTGAAGAGTGATTTGATTCAGATTGAAGGAGACAACTGACCCAGCAGAGAAACCTAAAATGATCTGGGGAGAAAAGTAAGGAAAAATATGCATGGTCTTCCTCGTGTACAGTAAGACCTCCAATGTAGCTGACTAGAGGTGAGGATCCATATAGCGGAACTGCTCTATTTGGGACAAGGCTGAATAGCTGCTGTATTATATGTACAGAAATGAAAATAAATTTAGTAGAATTTCTTCTTTTAATTTTTAACTCCTAGGGAGTGATTTGTTTCTAGGTAAGAATCACATAAAGAAAATTCTAGTTAAAAAATCATAAAAGAAGAACTCTAGATTCGAACAAGAATTTGTAGGAAGGACTCAAAAACTGGTTCACAGTGCTGAAATTCTTTGCATGAACCATAATCAACAGGTACCTCATAATGTAAAATCATATCTGAATTCTGAAAATCACAAAAACAGTCCTCCTGCTCTGCTCTAGAGGTAGCAATTCTCATTTCTTAACCATCAGTAGCTGGTTGAATTCTGCACGAGCATATTAACTTAATTAGATCTCAAATTGATTGGGCCACCAAGCAGCAGTAACCCAACCGTCCACATAATTGCTTCATTCTGTGAAATTTTCCTGTATTGAAATTGTGTTCACCTTGGATCCCCCTTTAATCCATCAAGGTGAAAGCAGGATTTTTCAAATCCTCGACCAGACTGCAACAAGCCAGGGCTCTAAACAGCTCCCCAGCTGGCAACTTCGGCCATCTATCATGAAGCTTCTGCATAATCCACTCTTCTGTGGCCGGCGACATTTTGATTTTGGTGTGATTTAATATCTTCAAGCCTATTTCCCTACTACAAAAAATAATTGACTACTATACACCCCAAGTTAACCACAGGCAATAAGTTAGTGTCAAATGCATCAATCGGTTCAGCAGACAACCAGAGAATGAATGCTTGAATAATAGGGAGAAAGAAAAAAAACAGAAATCAATCCATAGACAAAGAGACTAAATTAAGGCTCATTTTATTGTACTGTTATTGTTTGTGATAGAAACATACAATCCATGTATTCATCTCCCATACCTCTACACAGCACGCAGAAGACAAAAGCAAAGGCAACAAAAAATCAAATTGAAGATTGGAGGGAAACGTTGTTGAGGCGTTCAAGAGCCAAAATGAGAGCTTGGGTGCCCAAATCCCCCTCTCCATGTGCCTGAAGAGAGAGATAGAGCTGCTGAGCGAGAGCCAAGCCAGGAAGAGCAAGACCCATGTTCTGGCATTCCCTCAAACAGATACCCAAATCCTTGACGAAATGATTTACGAAAAATCCAGCCTCGAAATCCCTTTTGAGAATCCTACTCCCATACAAATCCAAAGACTTGGAGCCAGCAGCTCCTGTAGAAATGGCATCCAAGTAGAGCCCAACATCCAGCCCCGCCTTGTGAGCATACATCATTCCTTCCACCAAACCCATCATCGTCGACGCAATTGTTATCTGATTCCCAAGCTTAGCGAATTGACCTTTCCCCGGACCGCCCATGTAATTCACCTTTCCCATACAATCAAACAAAGGCTTAAGTCTAGCTACCAACGATTCATCACCTCCAGCAAAGATGGCTAGGGTTCCAGCCTTAGCACCACGGTCACCACCAGAGACTGGGGCATCAACGGATACACAGCCCTTTGAAGCAGCGGCATCAGAGATCTCAACAGCAAGAGAAGGATCGCTGGTGGTCATGTCAACAAGGACACCACCGGCTCTTAAACCCTGGAGGGCTCCGGAGGGGCCGATTAGAACGGAACGGACGTCGGAGGGGTAGCCGACGATGGAGAAGACGACATCAGATTGGGTAGCAACTTCAAGTGGGGAAGGAGCATAGCGAGCACCCATGTCGAGAAGAGGCTGAGTCTTGGCTTGGGTACGGTTGAATACGGTGAGAGAGTAACCAGCTTTGATGAGGTGAGAGCACATAGATCGTCCCATCACTCCTGTTCCGATCCAACCCAATCGTGTGTTCGCCGGACTGATAGGCTCCATGGTTGGGATGGGGGTGGGGGCGGGGGCCATTGAACTGGAACGGCGAAGGTGGAAGGATGATGGAGAGACGATGAAGGTAGAGGTGGAACTGGAGCGTGAGCGGATGATGAGATGGAGAAAGCTTCGCATGAATTTAAGTGATGAGAGTCTGAGAAGGCCTTATCTGAAAAACAAAAAGAACTACAAAACAAGGTCCTTATCAATCAATGGAAGACGAACAAGAACCTTGCCATTGCCTTGCCAGACATCAAAATTCCTCTGCCGTCCGACGGTATCTGAATCTATATCATCGATTCATCGAAGATCAATAAAGATTCTTCGCCTTCCTTTAATTATTTATTATTTGGAGTGAGAACTGAATACCTACTACTTTGGGCATATCTCACGCCGGTGACGATTCTCATTTATTTATTTATTTTTATGTTTTTTTGGGAGAAGAATGGATAATGACCAGATATCGGCATTTTTTGTTTTGTTTTGTCGAAAGTTTACCCATGATCTTACATGTATGTGTCCCTTCATATGAATTATGCGCCACCCTCACAATGGTTCCCATCAAATGCTCCCTTTCATGCATTTTTTTTCTTCTGTTTATCTTTGCACCTTCACGCCTTCTTGCTCATAGTATCCAAAATCAAAATGGTTTTTTTCTCTTCTCTAAAAAGAGAAAGTCAAATTGAGGGCCAAATCCAAATCCAGATCCATGAGTAGGAATTTGAGGAGAAGCCCATGGATGAGCAGTATGTTTCACAATGAGCCAACTGTAAATAGGGTACTTGCACTTCATTCTTTTTTAAGATATAATTTCCTCGTTCTAGATTTAGTCTTGAGGCTCCGTCCAAAACTTGTGTATTGACAGGGTAGACCAAGGTTGGGAGGCTTGCCCTAGACCTTGGGAGATCGGGGCTTGATCGTGGGACACCATATGAAGCTCCACAACCCAACAAGCATGAGAATAGTCCTAAGGCTTGGGGGGCTCAACCCCAGACCTCAGGAAGAAGACATAAGGAATGCCACCAAGGTTGAGGGGCTTGACCCCAAGCTTTGGCAAAAAGGCATGAGGATTGCCAATGAGGGTAGGGGGCTCGGCCCCAGGCCTTGATAGGAAGGTGTGAGGATTGCCACCGAGGCTAGGGAGCTCGACTACAAGCCTCGATAAGAAGGTGTGAGGATTGCATTGAGGCTAGGGGGTTTGACCCCAAACCTCAAGAAGAAGGCATGGTCCCATCTCAACTATTTGGACTTCATCCGTCTTGCTCAAAAGCTCCTATGCGAGAAGGGTGATCATAGATTACCTATTACCTTCGGAAGCCTCAAGACAAGATAGGAGAAGGGTGATCATTGAGTTGTCGCCACAACCTTCTTGGACGGACCCACCAAATTGTACGGCTATGTGTGTTCGGCCTTATCATGTCAAGCCTCCATTGTCGTGCCACTAAGGTGCTAACAAGCTGAAGCAGCCAACTCCTACATTTGATTTGTCAACCAATGAGGTGATCTACCAACTGCGAGGCATTAGGTTCTACCATAAATACCCATTCTCGAGATAGTGTTGTACTCAAATCTGACTTGCTATTAGGAGGCGGCTACACAGCACGTGCTAACTCGTCGTTTGTGAACAAGTTTTGAACCGATTTCCCAAGGTTTGACCATGTTTCACTAGAGAGATCAGATTCAAATGCAACACTCGGTTATGTTATATTTCAAATAGAAGTCTCAAATTCAATGTATATAAATATTATAATTAATAACCAACTTGTATGCAACCTACCAATGCGAAGATGGAAAACCAAAAAGACTTCAATTTTCTTTTGGTGTCAAACTTAAAATTAAGTAATGGCAAAACCCAACGGTTGTGGATGCCAATGGATTTTGCTTCAGTCCTAATGGTCAAGTTTAACACTTTGAGCTGTGAAATTGAAGTGTGGGTGGATCGAAATCTCGCTTGATGGTTATGTGCATTACCTAGAGCAATTTCGGGATGCCAATAGCTTAAGTCTGAGGTCCCTTTTGATAATTTAATTTTATGTACACCGACCTGGGGTAGTTTGGCCGACCGCCCTAACCCGCCGAGCCGATGGGCTTGCTAAGATTTGGCATTACTACCAAATATTCGCCCCGACTGGGCCCCGATTCTCTTTGTGCCTTATTTTGGCCCCGATCTTGGCCCCGATTCTCCCCGATTTTGCCCTTCCCCACCCTATCTTGGCCTTGTTCTAACCTTGATCTTCCCTTTGCCCTTCTTGCTTGTCTGCCTGATTTTGGCCCTATTTGGTTGAACCCTCTACCCATTGGAGGTTTTTTCCTGGGTGTATTTCCGTTTTTTTCCATGTTTTTTGTTTTTTTATATCTTCATTATCAATGTGTAGCATCCACATTTTGGTCGATCTTGACCCTTTTTGGCTCTATCTTTGTTTTTGCCGATCTGTTTGATTTTTACCTTAATCTTCACATTCGTTGTATACTCTTAAGTCTCGATTTTTACCTTTAGTCATTTTTATATATTAGACTATGGTTCACCTTCTATATTATTTTTGATAATTTTTATTTTTCGAACTAAGTCATTTTTAGTTATAAAAATCATTGATTTTTTTTGGACTAGGTAATATATTATAAATAATGCTAGTATATATTAATATCTACATCTACACAATTTCTCATCTGATATTCATATTTCTTTAGCCTCCAATGTGATATTTCGCTTATTGGACGTAGCTTTTAACTTATTAGGACGATGCTATGTTTGTAACTTATAATTTCTTTAACTACGTATTACTAAATTATCATTGATTTACTTATTAACAAGTTTTGAATATTATTTTTTTTTAATAAGATATCTAGGAGGGGTTTTTTTCCATCCCGTAATGGGGGGTTTTCATTTCCATCATCAGCAATGAGAGTTTTGGATCATATATTATGAGTATGATTTATTTATGTTTGAAGCAACACTATCACTTATTACCATTTTATCATTTTCTATGAGCTTGAATCTTCTTATATTTCTATGAATTTGATTTTTGATTTATTTATGATACTTTTATTTTTATTTTTATTATATTTTTTATGAATTTACATTTGATATTTTAAGTCTGGATGGACCATTGTTGGGCCGATGTCTTCCTCGGATCGCTTGGGCCGCCGGATAAGGCACGAACTAGGGAATCAGCTCTACCAATAAGGAACAAGGATTCGCCCCAGGCTCACCCGGATGAGGCACGAACCGGGATCAGCTCTACCAATAAGGAACAAGGATTCGCTCCCATGGTAGAGTGATGTTCTCGCTTGAAACACCACAATCGATGTGGGACTAAAATGTCTGTACCCTTCTGACCTGTATTCATCTGATCTAGTCTAGCTTCTCGATTCAGAGAATTTAGAAAAGTGCAAGACAAGGGAAGGATGTCTGGCAACCGTGATTCTCCTGACAAGAACCCTAAAAAAGTGAATTTGATGGATCCTCACTCCGTCAAACATCTGCTCGACGAATCCGCTACTGAGGTAAAACAGAACAGTGAGACCCTTCTCTGTCTGTTAATGTCAAGCACTTAATCCTTCAACTTGAAACCCTGTATCTGTTTTCTTTTTAATCCTTGTAGATCGTTACCAGTCGGGGTTACGTGGAAGATGTGAGAATGAGCAATATAAGATTGTTCGTGGGAGCCATTATCATGGTCGTTGCTCTCGTGGCTCAGTTCTACCCAAAGAAGTTCCCTGAGAATAAAGTTATTATGATAGGATGCATCATGTTATATCCTTTCCTTTCTTTTTGTTTTTTGGTAGATTTCTTTTGATTTTCTGTTCTTTCTCTCTTTATATTGGTATGAAATAATGCTCGGCATTGTCCAAAGTTTGACATTTGGAAGTAAGTTTAATTTGACTCTGGCAAGTATATTATTCTCAATGTACTGCTGCAGCTGATCACTTACTCTAAGGAGAAGAATGCGATCCTGTTTACCTATTCCCTCCCTGTAAGTATTTCTAATTAGGACGCTGTTGGATTTTTAACTCAATTGTATGCTTACAATTATGTGAACTAATATGAGAAATGTTGTATTACAACTTAACCCCTCACTCGATTTGAATTTTTGTTGTGTGGATCTTCTTTTGTTGCTAATTCCCTTTTCAGTTTGCTGGTAAGTGTTAGTGGAGGATTAGTGAAGGAACTTTTCTTTGTGTATTTAGGACTTGCAGGTAGATTATATTCCTGACGAGATTTCATATTATATGAAATGATATGTGCCCATGTGGACTGCTATTTTGGACTTAAATCTTGCAACAAAGTCTCAAGTCTTATCCCCAACTAAATGAGGTTGGCTACATGGATCCTTTTGAAACGAAGTAGAGAAAACTGAGATTCACACAATGGGAAATTAAGAAGAATGAGGAATTGGAAATGAAAAGTGAAAGTAAGGAACAAGGATAACCCAGGAAATCAGGAAAAAAACTCAGTTACATGGTGACAAAAACATGGATTTTTTGTCCTCCAGTGGGCTCTATTTGAGGTCATACTTGACATAAGACCTGGACCAATTTATCTCATTCTTCACAACCTCACGTACCCAAGTCGTTTTAGCCATTAAGTCAGAATCAGATAACTCCTCTTCATTGGGGCATCTACAGGCCCTTCGTTGCATGTGGCAAAACCACCTAAACTCTATTTTCAGAACTTGTCATTGATTGGGACAACTCCCACATCAGCTCTAGTACACTCATTTCTCACTTTTATCTTTTGTAGCTTACTACTAATCCATCTTAACAGCCCATCTTTGCATAATTTAATTTCATGATATGGCACTTTAATCACCTCTTCATTCCACATTAATTCTTTGTGAAACATCATCACTTCTTGTCCGATTCTTAACCATTAGGAAAATAATGTGCAAGGCCAGGCTAGAAGCAAAATTTTTACCTGAAGTTTTATATATCATAAGTTATTCACGCCCTTTAAAGTTAATGCATCCCTTCTGACCTGCCATGCAGCAAATCTAGTTGCCTGTTAAAGAGATTCTTTCCTTTAACATTTCTGTAATAAAACCAGTTCTATAAAAGGAATGGTACTAGATCCTTTTTGTCATGGTGCCATGCTAAACTCCAATATTTGTGCAAACCTTGTTCTTGCATGTTTCCTATGGTTCCCTTTCTTTCTTTCTTTCTTTCTTTTTTTTTGGGTGAAAATTCTTTCCTCAGCTTGCATCATATGATCAAATACAGGCTAGGGAGTGTTTGACAGCTGTTGAACAGTGTAAGGGGACTGTTAGTTAGAAAGATGATAGTCATGGGTTAGTTTGAAAATTTGTATTAAAATTCCCTTGATAGGCTCTGAAATTAGGGTAGGAACTAGGATTTTCATGGCATTTGTTTCTCCCTCCTTGTGACCCTGTTTAAGGATCCAATTCCAGCAAACTATGATAATAACTGAGTCCACTGAATACTAAGATATATAGACAAACAACTCAGTGAACACATCCTAATAATATCTGAGTAAAGGCATCCATATGTTTCAAATTCAACAACATTGTATCTCCTTCAATCTCAAGTAAAGGTTCACCTTGTCAATATGATGCCAAATCAGAAGTGGAACCTTTAAATGTAGTACTTAATGTATGTTCTGAGGGCTGTACATAATCCTTCATTAGCTTTATTTTTTCCTTTTTTTTTGCTTGTTTAATCCTTCACTAAGCTGTTTAGGTTTCCTTATAAAACATTGGAAAAGTTTTCTTTATTATATTTTGCTGAAAGGGTGAAGTTTTATCTTTCATTATTTTCATTTCTGACTTGTTTTTTATTTCGTCTGAGCAGGGATCCTTCAATAGCACTGGGCTGGTGGTTTCTTCTAAGTTGCCAAGATTCTCTGACATTTACACATTGTCAATAGCCAGTGCAGACCCAAAATCAGTCTCTGCTAAGAAACCTGTCCAGTTCACGAAGAGCGTCACTCAATGGTACCCGTCTTACCCTGTCTCTGTGTCCTCCAGACCCCCCCCCCCAACCGTTAATGGTTTTTACCAAATTGCAAGGTTCTTTTGTTATTTCTAATGTTTGGCTTTAGAGAAAATAATTAATTTGAGAAATCCGTGCCAACATATATGGCTGTCAGGTGGCTTCATATCTGACAATTCTCAAAGGGAATCTTACTTGTTGGTTTAAACATGTTGTAACCTTTAACAAAAATTGCCAAGCCATTTTTGTGAACTGTTGTTCAACTGCTTCCAAACATACAGCAGAAAACAAGTCTGGTTGCCAGACTAAACACATTTAAAACGTGAATGCTTTGTAATAAACAAAAGAAGAGAGACAGAGAGAGATCTTTAAAAGAACTTTTTTTACTCAAATATATTTTTTGACAAATTATTCAACCTGTTAGTTACCATTGCAGGAGTCTCACAATGGCTTGGCAACTAAGCCAATAATGTACAGTTGTGTTGTCCTTTTAATGCAATACTGGTTTGAATGCTCAAACCAGTGGCCTATGACAAGATCTTTATTCGAAGGACAAGTCCAGTGAGGGAGGTTTCAAATATCAAAAATCAGGTTGCTCAAAGGGGCTGAGAGTGATATGGAGTTTAAACAATAGGATAGGAAGGTTTTTTGGAAACCTGACCTTAATTAGATGAGTAGATTTGTATTTATAGGTGATTCTTAGTGACTATAGGAATAGGCTAAAACAGAAATTTAGGGACTGAAACTAGGGTTTGAAGGTAGGTTTGAAATTAAGTTTCTTATTTCAGATATGAATTAATGTAATCAGTTGCCTGATCAATTGAGGACATCAGATTGTATTCAGGTATTGGATGGCCTAGTGGAGGGTAAGGGATATAATAGGAATCTAAAACATATGAAGATTCGATAGTCAGCTTGGTCTCTTGGGCATCGTTTGTTTGCTGAATTTGAGTGGGGTGGGAAAAAGTAATTTTTTCCATGAAATCACAAAGCATGGTTTGTTTTAAGGAAGCCTATCTGCTGACATGGCATGTCACTTTTCCCACTGCCCTTTTAAGTCCCACTAATTTAGTGGGGACTTTATGGGAAAGTAGGGATATACTAATAGTGGGACCACAGTTACAACTTTTCTACAAAATCCTTTCATTTCCTTTCTTATTCCCCCACCCCGCTACATATAGCAAACAAACAATGCCTCGAGGAGTCTCTTCTTTTCTTCACTCCAGATTTTGCCAGGTGAATAGAATGAGAACAAATTTGATTTTGTCATTAGGTTCAAGAATATGTGATTCAAATCTCAAGATGATCTAATGGTTGATTTGCTTCACCTCAGAAAATATGCCGTGTATGAAATTTCAGAAGGTTGCAGAAATTTTCAAAATAAAAACTTACCTTTTGATGACTATGATCTGTGAAATAGGTGATAAACCACAAACCAGCAGGGGCTGTAGAGTGACAACATAAGATAAATTTCAATGGGGCTTCACCAGGTGTCAACTGGATCATAACTAATCTCCTTCCCCTTGATCACACACAAAGAACTTTAAACAAGGGAGCCCAATACCAGCAATTTTCTGGCTTCTTTTTTCTTTTTCTTTTCTTTTTTTTTTTTTGGGGGGGGGGGGGAGAAGTGGGGGTCACATGGTTTTTTTTTTTTTTTTTGTACAAAGGGGCTTTATTAAGCCGGGGAATGGGATATTATTAATAATGCCTCAGCGAGAGTTGAACCCATGACCTCTTCACTGAGAGGTGTTGGTTTCAACCACTAGAACAGCTCTGTGTTGGCGGTCACATGGTTTTTTAATAAAGCCAAAAATACACTTTCAGTTGGATTGGGTGGGAAATCCCCACCTGACTCAATTGCATAATTTTTGAAAGTCTAGAGAACATCGACATGGACATTTAAGTGATGCGGATCAGTTAACTTAATAGGCAACTGAAATGAACAAACATTGGACAAATGTGGGTCATGGTTCAATTGAAACCGAAAACATGACAAGTCATCCTGAAATACTAAAGAAATGAAAAACATCGACAGTCTAGGCCACGGTTTGGCTGGTTTGACCTTCCTACAGGTGTAGGTCTTCAGATCTGCCTCACTTTTTTTCCATCTGATAAGAACAGATTCTTAATTGACACCCCCACACTAGCTGATGTGGACGGGGTGGTCTAGTTAGTGTGGAACAGGTTTTGTAAGAAACCGTTCTAAAGGCTAAATAAAGAAAGAAATCAACCTAGATGCAAAACATCACTAAGAACAGTAAGCTTTTATGAGAAACAGCCTCACCGGAGTATGCATACAAGCCCCTGGTGGAGATCCCAAATCATATACCAGTTTCTCAGTTTTGCCATTGTGTTCAAGGGATTCAAATGTTTCTAGCATGTAATTGGCAAGGGTGTGATCCATTTTAAATGAGAGTGGAGACCATATTCTTCGTATATAAAGATCTATTGCAGAAGACATGCTTCCCCACATCAATTTTATTGGCCCCTTCAGAGAAAGACTAAATCCATTGAGCACACCAATGACTCCAACACAATCTACTAAACAGCTTTGTTTAAAAAAGTGGATGAATTGAGTCATACCAACTGTGAAACCCTAAACATGGAAAAGCAGGCCAACGCAAGCCCAAGAATAGAATTGCAAGGACCACCGGTTTTTCTTTTAGTATGAGAGTTTTCATGTTTTTATTTCCCAAAGCTTGTACTGGCTAGCTACAGAATCCTATTTTTGGTTTTGCAAGTTTATCTGTTCTAACCTCATTGACTGAAACTTCAATTGAACTTTAAATGTAGGCATTTGGATAGTAATTGTTTCATTTATGTGCGTGTATTGCCATTTTTGGTCCTGTTTTTGAAATTATAATCTTTTTGAATGCATGCTGTGTGATTCTGCTTTTTGCCATTCTCGCATTGTTTGTCCATGATTCCTGTCCTGGTTATGTTTTGTACCATTCATAACATAACCATATACTGTATACAACTTTTTTTCTGTTCATCTTTTTAGAATTGCGATACCTGAGCACCTAGTGAGAAAATATTATTTTCATTTGCAGCTTTAGGTTTGCCCCCACTAATGGGTGATTGTGTATGTAATGCTGCAGGTTTACCAAAGATGGAGTTCTGGTCGAGGATCTGTTCTCAAAAGATGTTGATGGACTAATCAACCAGTACAGAGGAGAAACTCGGAAGAACAAGTGAATGGTAGTTAGTTCATACAATAGGATCAAGGCCTTGGGTGGGGGTCGGATTTTTTATTTTAGGCAACAATGAGTTCTGATAATTTCCATTACTTGTTTCTGGCCAGACATGACGCATCCCCCCAGTTTCAGAAACTCCAATATTATTAGTCAAGGTCCCGACGAACTCTCAGTGTCAGATCCTGAATTTTAAGTAAAATATAGATGATTTTCATTGAAAGTATGTGCAATCACCCCTTCTATAGGGTTGCCGCTTTATCTATCTCCTTTCTTTAAGATGTTTCTGGTATCCTGGCCGGTGTGAATTGATAGGTTCTGTGGAAGGTTGTTCGTCTTCTGGAACAATTTCAACGGACTAAGTGGCCCTTTGATTGTTTTTCCTCTTTCTGAAGAAGCAAGCTAGGGCCCGGTATTAACCTCAGAAGTTAATTAAATGGTGCCATGGGTGGAACCGTTAACCCAAAGAGTATATGAACAAGTGGTCTGCACTGCGTAAACACTTGAAAGAACGTCTTTGGGAACCACAGTGATGGAACTGTTTCAATGTGATCGTCCGTTGCTTTTGAAATCAGTAGATTGTCATCTGGGATTAATCATAGCTTCTATCCATGAGCAGAGAATGAAGACTCGTCCATAGAAGAGCAGAGATTTTCCTTTGTTTAAGACTCTTCTCATAGATAGCAGATAAATTGATCTATTTAAGACTTACCAGAGCAGAGTCCTCCATGCTGTGCCTGGCTGTCACATGGTACCAAATGGAGCTGTAACCAGGGTTCTAAGTATGGGGATCAGAAGTTCCAATCCGACTGTATTCTCCTCATATCCATTCTAACATACATTTGGGTGGGGGTAATTACAAAATTGGAGGGAGCTAGTTAATTTTACTAATACTTACCAGTGTTAATCTTTCTTTTTTTGGGGTAAAATATACCAGTGTTTTGACATGGACAAGTTGAACAAATGCTTGAGCCATGTATTAATATCACTGGGGAACGAACCAAGTTAACAACCTCCAGGAGATTGCAGATCCAACACACCCAAATCCGACAATTTTCTGTTTTAACCAAGTTATGGATCATAAATATGATTCTTTTTGAATATTAAGGTTAGATCAGGATTTGAATTTTCTTCCTCCAACCTAGAGACAGGTGGAATCACTAGGCCTCCCTCGCCAACGAAAACATACAAGTACCTAAAATATTCAGATTCAAGCACAGGCGTCAATAAAATCACATTGTTATTTTCAAAATAAAAAATGACAGATCCCACAGTTAAATTTAGGAGCAGTTCTACATCGGAAAAAAAAGGCGCATATTTACATTCTAGTGTCTGTACTCTGTAGACATCAATGATTTGATTGAATTCCTGAAAACTTTATTGTTTAGTTGACAAGGTATAGAAACATCAAACGTGATGCTGAACCAAGTTCAGATTTTGGAACATCAATGGCTATGGCAACGTAAATGCACTACAACAATGGCTATGGAACCCAACCAATGTAGAAATGGCTACAGCATAGAAAGTCACACATAAAAATGGTCTATAAGACCCAACAATAGAGACTGCCAATCACTCTTCTACTCGATAAGGAGTTAAGAGACCCTTAGGATACATGCTGAAGCAAATCACCATCAGCTGAGTGGTTCACTGATCTCTAGGAGTTCATTACGGAGCCCAGTGAAAACAATCGAATCTGTCTCTATGGGCTTGAACTTTACAAGAGCTGCTGGTACCAAGTCCTCTTCGTCTAATGTTGGAGTTCTGCCTCCAGCAACAGGAAACCGTGGGATCACTTGCAGCTTGATAACTACTGGACGCAATAGTTCAAATTCCAGACTGGGTTCTTTGAGAGCTGAACTGACAAACTGAGAAGAGACAAACAAAGAAAACAAGTAACTAAATGTCCGTTTGTGCATATGAAAATCAACAGTGTAAAAGAAAGGAGCTATCATTTACTAGTTCAATAAGAAAATTTAACACACTGTTCATTTGTGACTTCAGGGGAACAACAGATTGAAGTCTTAAAAAGCCTAAGATAGAGTCCAGCTAAAACAAAAAACAAAAACTACTAATCAGCAGCTTCTACCAGAGAAAGTGAAAAATGAATAACACATGCTATCCACCAACAGTTCTCGTTGTAAACCACAATGGTTCTTGCTGTAAACCATAAATCGACCCCTGTTTTTTTTCTCTTCCCTCAAACCACCCAAAGCCTATAAAATGAAATCCCTATCTTGTTCTCTGTGCAATTATTTTGCACATATACCATCACATTTGGTATGTCTTTTCTAAATCAATAACTGTTTGCTCATGCAACTTTTCTACACTGTATTCAGGAAGCCAACAAAAAAAAACTTAAACCACCACCATCTCCTGCTCATGCACTTTTTGTACACAGTTCAGGGAGCAAAAAAACTTCCACCACTGCCGCCACCACCATCTCCACATCACCATCCCCATCTCCACCTCCACCACCACAAGCACCATCATGTCCACCAAACACCACCATTACCTCTACCCTTCACCTCCACCAAAATTTTGGGAATTCAATATGAACTTTGAAATTTTATAGAAGTTTCAAATACACAAATGGTTGCGCATAACAAACATGTAACTTTTTTTTTAGGCCCATAAATAAAATTAAAATGTGTTACAACAATATTCGCCCATAAATTTGGCCCAATAATAGAAATATAAGTCAATCACGGAATAGAAACATGGCCCAGTATCAGAAGTGTTGTAATGCATGCTACTAATCAACAAATGGTATAATCTTGTCCACAAATAATTGTATCTTCTTAGTATTGAGAAACTTAAATATTTCCGGGGCACCATCATATGAGTTTATACATCCTCCAGATGATAGATCAATCTTGACTGGAATGATTTAAAATGAACATCACCAGTGTCTAGGGATACTTTCTACAATGATGGTATGTCTGGAACGAGGACATCTCTTGATCTAATTGACATGTCTGTGCGATGATTTTTTTTTTTTGGGACGAATTAACTAAAGAGGAGCAAACAAGTTCAGCCTTTAAGAGGAAGACCAAAATGAATACCCCAGGAGACAACAATAAGCTTGTTCTTTGGGGAATCATCAATCAGGGGATGGGGAAAAGCTAAGAGTCTAGAAGGAACATCAAAGTCGATGGCATTCCAAATCATATCTTTGGAGCGGGATTTGGACAAAGATTGCGTTACCACCAAAGATGATGGATAGTGGCACAGGAACACGAGCTTACCAGCCTGATCACAATAAGCCTGTGCAATGACTTTAGTAAACCGTGACATAGAGTAGACTAATAAAAAAACATGATCACTTTGGTTCATTGCAATATATTTGCATACCCAAAGGAGAAAACTTCAGCTCAAACCCTTGAGATGATGAATCGAATGTTCACAGTTGAAATTCAGGAAAATAGCAACATGTAAAATGAAAATATAGGTGGGAAGGTAACAATCAATCATGGCACATTTGGAAGAAATTTAGGATCACTGAATTTTAGACCCTTCCATATATAATTTGGAATAGGACATGTTACAAATTAAACATCCAAACAAAGTGTTCACCTCACGACATTTTTCTGGTTTAACATAAAAGGTAAAACAGAACTTTTTAATGTCAAAGCAAAGTAGATTGATATACGAGAGAACTGGAAGTCAAACAGAACAAAGAGAAAGAGATTGTTAATATGCATTGTGCCGCTCATAATAGTAATGAAATCTCAACTATTTCAGTTTAGATCCAAAAGGGAAAAGACCATTTACTGGGAAGTAGATAAAGACCGCTAACCTCATAAAGCGCTGTAGTTCGCTCCCATGGGTAAAAGACACCTTGGAGCACCACTTCATCAGGAAACTGGATCCGGATAAGCGCATTTTTATATCGCTTCCTTGAAGTTTTTGCCTGCTTCTCTTTATATGACCTGGGAATAAGCACCTGAGAATCTGCTAGCTTTTTCTTCCTCATCTCAACTTCTCTTCTCAGCTCCTCAGCAGAGAGGTTGTAGAAAGACTCTGGCACGTCAATTTTCCTTGCTATGCTTTCAGCAACAGAAAAGAATACTCGAATCTAGAAAGTGACCAAAGTACAAAACTGTCATAATCGTTTAATTTTTAGAAGAAATTACAACCTGACAATTTCTAAATGCCAGGATATGTGAAACTTCAGAATATATGAACTCATGCAATTCAAAATGCCATATGGCTTACAGATCAAAAGAAAAGATAGTTCTTAATCTTGGGGGGAGAGGGGGAGGGGAATAAGAAATATAACCCAATGAAAAATCTTAAAATTAACAATGATAATAGCATCAACTAAGGACCCCAAAAAAATAAGAAGTGGGAAAGTAGTGCCGTTGGTGAAGATCTTTGTATTTTGAAAACTCAAAATTTTAACATATATCAGAATTTTGGAGCTACTTGTGGATAATTATGAACCAAGGATTCCCTCATTATGATTGTGACTGTAATAGAGAGTAAATAGCATCAAATGAAGCAAGGAAAAGTCTCGAAATAAACTACTCCACTATCAATATACCTGTCTGTCAATTTTCTTTGGCTCCGCTGGAGCTACTACCTCAGTTGCTGCTACCACTGATGGTAGGTCTTCTGTCTTTCTTGAGAAGCATGGTTCTTGTTCTGTTTTACTTGGTTCCAGTAACAATATGGATTCTCTGATTATAGAAATTTCATTTTCCGAAGGTTCTTCCATGACTGCCCACATCTCACCACCTTCTTCTTGAAGTCTAAATCCAACATACTCCAGCAACTCAACACCTCCTGCCACGGCACCGATAGCCTCACTAATCTTTGGATTGTTCATTCGAATTCTTCGGAACTTGTCATTATTCGGCTCTTTGATGATATTCCTCAAAAGCCGAAGAACAACCTCCACTGAACCTTGTGAGACCCCTCCCAGAAAGAAAAGCTCCAACATGATCCGCCAATTCATTCAAAGCCTTCGCATTGGACCCATTTGTGGGAGATTCTTCAACATTAGCAATGGAAACCTTGTCACTGACGCAACTATCAATGTGTTCAGACACATCCTCTTCGGTCCTAAAAGATTGACTGCAAACTGGGCATTCGATAACCTGTAGGGTATGTCCATTCTGGGAACGTTTCCCCGATGTGACTAAAGACCCAAAAGGATCAAAACCATTTGCCGCTCTGTGATCTGAATTGGGAACATTTTGTCCAATGGGCTCATCCTTGATCCTCTGATCTGCACGGGAATCGGTCTGGGGTATCTGCGGCTGCGGCTGCGGCTGCGGCTTTGGATTTGATACCGGTGGAGTTCGTCTTGTCTCGGGGACCTGGGTTGGGCGAGCAAGAACAGGATTCGAAGGACCAGATGAAGAAGAACCCAAGACTCTACCTTGGCCTTTGAATTTACCGGAAGATGAAGATGAGAAAGGATTATTCACCTTCTTCATAAAACCCTTGACCTTATCCTTCACGTCGTCCATGCCCTATCTCAAATGATCCAATAAAGATTTTGAGTTCTAGAAAAAAGAAATTGAGGATTGTGCTCGTTTTCTTGGTTCTTGAACTGGAACGTAAATTGGAAATTAGGTTTATGTCACTCGAAGGAGGAGGAGAATGAAGCGCGTAAAGGTCAACTGGGAATGGAAGAAGATTATCAAATGAATTAGGGTTTGCGTAAGTCACCGCGTTGCCTCGAGTGGAAACTTGTCCAACACCCAGAAATCTGTGAATCTGATGCAATCGAAGATTCTGAACTAACTTTCCAGGCTATCAACTAATTTGATTCCCAGTTGGTTGGATTTTGAAATGTTCTTACAGGAATTTCCAGAAAGATAGTGATTTTGATTTCCATTCTCCTCGTGTAGAGGACGAAATTTGACCTGGAACCAAACATGAGTGTAGGCTGACGAAGACGACAAGAACCAATAATTATTCGACACGTCAGAAAATAATCTCGGTGATGCTCTGGCGATTTCGGGTCGGGTTTATTCCTGGCCAGTGGCCAGCCTAGCTCTTCTTAACTAACGTGTATGTGATAATAAAGTGCAGAACTCAAAGTTCGAGACGCGCTTCCTTTTCTTTCCTCCATTTTATTTATTTATTGAAATTTCCCTGAATCCGATCCCCCATTCATGAATGATGAATCATATTCATGTGAGTTTGTCACATTAATTTCAATAATATTGGGGATTTTGTTTAATCAACAAAGGAAAATTCTCGTTTTTCTTGAATATATAGATTTTTTGGGTATTAATTTTTTTATTTTTTATTTTTGTTAGTAGGAGATGGAGACGAGTCCGGATCATCTCCCCGACATTATAGGGAGCTCCACAAAGGGTAATAGGGTTTTTTATTAAATGTTTTATTATTTTTTACTTATGTCCCACATAATTGTGGTTATAGTGCCGAGGGAGCTCCACAAAGGGTTATAGGGTTTTTTATTAAATGTTTTATTATTTTTTACTTATGTCCCACATAATTGTGGTTATAATGCGGTCGGGTGCTCCATGTTAGGGGAGATGATCTACACTCGATGGAGAAACTATTACATAATATCATAAGGAAACCCAAATCCGTAACCTCTTATAAAAGGTACCCATATTACCAACTGAGCTATCCTTAGTAAATAATTTTTAATTGTGTGTTTGGTATTTATTTTAAAATCTATTTTTATTTAAAATAGTAAAGATATGTTAGAGATTACATTATAATGGTTGGAACATGGTACCCGTTTATATCCATGGACGTGGATCCATGCAAGTATATTGATGTATTTAATGACTAAGTTTTAAATGTGCCTCGTATAATAATAATTTTCAAAGTGTATGTCACTTATAATTCTTTTCTTACATCTTTCCCCCCACCCAAAAAAGAAGAAAGTAGATGCAAAAACAAAGAAAATATAATCGGATCATTTAAGACGTATTTAGAAAAATTAACTACAATATTTAATTTTGCTTTAGTGTTATGCATTAAATTCACATCACTAAGATGCCTACGATCCAAATGTAAAGTGGTGGTCGAGTTAATTTGAATAAATGCGCATTAGTTGCACAACATTGAAGCTCAACTCCTACAGTATGTGCATCTCTAATGTCTTGGCTTTTTCAGATCTCCATGTTACAATGTAGCAAATTATATTATCCATTGAAATATTAATCATTAACAATGAAGTGATAATCTAACTTTGCATACGATGCGTCCAAAATCGCCCCTTGGATCTCCCGGATGTCGCAACGCGTCGATGTGGCCGCCGCGGGGTCGGAGCCCCTCCGATGCTGTCGGTGAACTTATCCACGGCTTTGCTGAACCGGCTATGATGAAGACGGAGGTGACGAGGATGTGGTCCGTGCGCGGTCTCGTGTTTCTCCTGTCGTTGTCCGTCCCTCCCTTGTTGTGTGGGTTTGGTGTCCGTCTCCTCGTCGGGCCGCCTTCTTCGGGTGTCGTTGGTCTCTTGTGTCCGTTGGCGTTCTCTGTTTGGGCTGTGGGCTCCGGTCCGTTGGTTTGCGTGTTTCCCTTGTGTGTTTCCGCCGTCGGTTGCCGCAGCCATCTTCGATCCGGTCGCCGGGGTTCGCCCGGGGTCGGGGGTCGGCGTGTGTCGTCTTTCTCCTTCGTACATTTATGTTTAAAGGTATTTGAATCTATCCGATTACTAATAGCATGCAAATATGATATACCCATTTCTTACGGGTTATTATCCAATTAAGTTACTTATTTTGATTTGTTTTATTATTTTTATATATATTTTTCTTGAAATATAGGACTATTTTTTATAGATTTTCTACTAAAATAACTACAAAATTTGTTAAATTATTAAATTTCAAACTAAATCCTCACAAATAAAATGGTAAATATGTCAACACGTTAGTCGAAAACTTGTATTCAATATGTATTTAAACTAATTTAGAATATATTTCTTCTTAAGAAATAACTATCCGACTTTCATCCGAAAGTTGATAAGACATTATTCGAATCCATCTAAATATAATAGGATGCAAATATGATATTACTATTATCCGAACTGAATTCAATCCATTTACACCCCTAATATTCTATAGCATAACATATGTCAAGTATAAAATATAAAAATAAAAATTGATAGACTTAACCAAATAATCAAAATCACGTATATGTTATTGTTAATGACTAAAATATTCATTTTACCCTGACCGGTCCGACTAGTGGTTTCAATACAATTATCTTGACCATAGTGATAGTGGCCGGTCCGGCCATCATGTTCAAGGAGTCCGATCTAGGTAAACTTCTATCACCTGTCAACTACCTAGAATGATAAGTCAGGTAAAGAACTATTCGTAGAGTTACTTTCCTAACACAACTCTTAATAGAGTTATATTCGGAGTCCAACTCTGATATCTAAAGCTATATAAGTGCCTGCCCTATTTTGTGTGATCAATTATTTGAATTCTCTATTGAATAGTTGAGATCATATCATTGGTACTGACTTGTTCGTCGGAGACGTACTTCGACCACCCAAGGTCGAGCACATATTTTGTACAGAACGTGACAGGGAAGGACGAGCAAGATTTCATATCAACAGTTATATAGGTCTTCCACCCCTTTTAATTTATTGTAAGTGGTTAAATATTAGAAAACACTGATTTATTCAAAGTTCAAATGATCAAATGGTATATATATATATATAAAAGATTTACAAATGTTATATATGTTAAGGAAATTTTAATAATCTTTTTCTTTATCTCTCTTTCTTATTTTGGTCACAATGGGAGTTGAAAATTCCTTAATCATAAAAAGAATCACACTTATTGTTTCTTTTTACGTAAATTTGTTGGTTCGGATTTTTTTGGGGTTAAATAATTAGCTTAAAAGGAAAAGTTGATGGAGTATGACAATAGAAGTTATAGAACTATGTATAATTAATTTTAAAAATTAAGTCACAATGTTTGAGATAGGGCACGGACGAAAGAAAACCTAATCTCCTCTCCACTGAGAAGTATGGATTTTTTTGATGAATAAATAATTAATTAAATACGAAAACCAAATACAAAGGAGGATCCAAAAGATAGGATCAAAGAGGAGAATGGATTTGGGAGTTGAGCTTCCAGGTAATAACAATGAGTCTATTTATTGGGGTGTCAATAACCAAGGGAGGCACTGGTAGAGATTTTAGAGAAAATGTCAAAGTAAATAGCATTCCAAATAGTATCTATAGAGCGGGATTTAGAAGTCCAGAACGGAGATTTCACTCGCACCACAGATGGTGGACTGAAGGACCAAAGACAAGCCTACCAATTGGATCATTAGGTTGACTAAAGTATGAATCTTACCACTCTTCCTGTAAATTTATAAGTTTTGCATTTTTTCTAACCTAAGTGATTTAATTAGGAACTACCACTAATCTTAGTCGTTGGATGGAAAGTGTAAGACGTGTCACATCCTTGTGCCAGCATGGAAAGTCTCCACGAACGCGAGAACAAAAATCCCAAATAATCCAGTCATGTACCTAACAGGAGGTTTATTTATTTCCTTTCGAATAAAAAAAGGCACGTGCCTTTGGTTAACTGTTCTTATAATAATCACCTCCTCACTAAATTAAATTGATTAGGGAGCTAAATATCAGAGATCCGGTCTAACCCGAGCCAAATATCCAAACACTCAGAAATTGTTTAGGTCATTCCCCAAAATATACGTAATTAGGAGGGTATTTTCGTCAATATATGACGACTAAATTTGATTTGTGATGTTGGTAATCAATTATTATTTGAAAATAATCTTATAATTAGTAATTAATTACCGTACTTAAAAAGACTAGTCAGTCATTTTACGCTGAAATCCAGTCGTACCGTAGTCTCGGTTACTTGGAAGCAGCTCTAACTCTCACGGCTTCAGACATGGCCATCTCCGTCTCTTCTTCGTTCTTGTATAGTTGCATATCCAGAAACTAGGGCATTTTCTGATTCTACAGAGTTTATTGTTTTCCATTCTTTGATATAGCAGCCCTATGACCTGCTAGTGCTGCAACTAGGATTGAAATTCGATAGTTGAAGCATGGTTTTCAAGGGAAGATTCTTTTCTTCAAAGAAATCGGGTTCATCAAGTCCCGACGGATCGAACAGTCCCAGAACGGCAAGTTCAGATTCCCCTGGCAGATCAGAGAAGAAAAAGGTCAAATCCGCCAAGGAAGATCAACAGAGCGAAAGCAGTAGCGGAAGCCTTGGTGCTGTTTCTCGACAGCCGCAAGTTAAAGATGCTGGTAATCAGAAACAGCAGAAGAAGAAGGATATCAAAGGGAAAGAAGCGCAGACTCCGTCGAAGCAGAAATCCACTGCAGTTCCCAGTTCTGCTACGGATTCGTCTTCGAAATTGCGAAATGTCCTCGATATTAAGGAGGCACCTACTTCCGTTTCACCTATTCTTGCATCCTCGCTTGGCTTGAACCGAATAAAGACGAGATCAGGGCCATTGCCGCAGGAGAGTTTCTTTGGTTACCGTGCGGACAAAGGGTCTACTCTTGGTGCCAGCAATCTATCAAGGCCTGATACTGCTGGGAAGAGTTCTGGCAAGAAGGAGGAGGCTCTGAAAACAATCAGGATGGCTCCTCAGGGCAATGCGTTCTCTAGTGGTTGGGTTGACAATGGCAACAACAGTGATAGCATGTCGACTGAGAGTGCCCAGTCGAGAGATCAGAGCCCAAATGTTCATGTCCAATCTCGTCTAAAGAATGCTGACACCTCAACTGAAATGGGTATGAATCTACATGGCTATTAAGTCCAGGGTAATATTGTTTCTTTCACTGTTTTGGAAATGTTTATTACTTGGATATACGATAAGGAGCCCCATATCTATGGGCGATCAATTCTAAGACCAGTCATGGAGGTTTCTCAACGATTATTACGTCTTTGTGAATGTGTTCACTCGTATATACGACTCTAGCATGATTTAGGAAGAATTGGTGCGGTGTCCAGATTTTGATCAGGTAAAATATAAGCTGTAATTAACTGAGAAGCAGAACATTTGAATAAAAGAGTCAATAGCAAATAGCATTTAGGTAAAAAGATCAGCTTCTAATTTGAATTGATGCTGGAGAAAGTTTTCTTCCACAATTGGTGCACGTAAGATACAACCATCAATGGATGCCAATATCTGCTCCTTACAGTACGGAGTTGATGGTATCCCTGTGCTGCTCCCCAGTAGCCCCCTAATTCCATCCAAAGGTCAAAGTTAAGGAAGGTTCCTTTAACCACGGCTAATGGAAATGTGTTACCGGTTTACTTTGTTATGGGATCATAGTTATATGACTTATATCCTTTGGCATGGTGAGCGTAGTATTTGGTTGGATGCAAAAAAAGCTAAGTATAGAACATACATGTGTTATTTTAGTTTCATGATTGCCTATAAGATTAGGAGCCTACTGAAAAAAGCAAAGGGAATTGAAAACTAACAATGTTGAGCGTATATGCATGTTTTATACAGCTTTTTTTCATTCAAAACACAAGCTTGCCATCCCTTTCTTCTCCTTCCCCACATGCCACCGGCACACAGACACACGGTGCTGGGGTCTGCATGTATTTTTCCAAAAGAATTCAATGTGATTTATATGGTTTCATTTAAATAATGTCATCATTTTAATAACATGATAAAATATAGAGTTGTGTCAAATCTTTTTTATTAATGAAGAGCAATGTAAGTGGACATATCTGATGCTGATATTCTTTGGGGTTGGGGTTGGGTTTGGGTTCATTTATATGATATCCATGAAAACCACACTTGTAACACATTTAAATTTCATTTTGTAGTTGTAGAATGCAGGTAGATTATACTTAATTGTCTTGTTTTCTTTTTGCTTTATGCTACCTGTCAAAGACATTGGATTTTAAGTCTGTTGATCAAAAGTCCCATTTGTTTCCTTGATCTCTTCTCCAGGGCAATATAATTCATCATGGAGCAAGTCTGGAGGCTTAAGAACCACAAGTGTTTGTACTCCAGAGGTACAATGAGTTATTGTTCCTATATTGTTTTGTTCTGCTCCTCTATCATGTACGTTTCAGTTAAGGTATGATTCTTTTATTACCTACTGAGGAGGTTAAATATTGTTACTTTGTATATTTAGGGTTCATCTGATTGTGAAACACCGAAGGAATCTGAATCTCCCCGTTTTCAAGCCTTACTTCGGGTTACAAGTGCTCCTAGGAAAAAGTTCCCTGCTGATATTAAGAGCTTCTCTCATGAACTGAACTCCAAAGGTGTAAGGCCTTACCCATTTTGGAAGCCCCGAGGTTTAAACAATTTAGAGGTATTCAGACAATCTGGTCACTAAGCATGCTATGTTTTTTTATACCATCAAGGAATTGCTTCTTTTTTTCTTAAAATAAAAAAGTTGTCCTCAGTGCGTTGGTATGTTGCTTTGCATCTGCCCTTGCTATTTGTGCAATGTTGTCCTGACTGTTCTCTGATGTTTTGGACGTTCTGCATTATGTTGTACAGGAGGTTTTGGTTGTCATACGGGCAAAATTTGACAAAGCAAAGGAAGAAGTGAACTCTGATCTAGAAATTTTTGCCGGGGATTTGGTTGGAATTCTTGAAAAGGACGCAGAAACTCATCTTGAATGGCAGGAAATCATTGAAGATTTGCTGATTTTGGCACGTCGCTGTGCTGTTATGTCCTCAGGCGAGTTCTGGCTTCAGTGTGAAAGTATAGTCCAGGACTTGGATGATCGACGTCAGGAGCTCCCTATGGGTATGCTTAAGCAGCTGCACACTCGAATGCTTTTCATCCTCACCAGATGTACTCGGTTGTTGCAGTTCCACAAGGAAAGTGGGTTAGCTGAGGATGAGCATACTTTTGGTCTTCGTCAATCTAGAGTTTTGTATTCTGCAGATAAACTGGCTCCATCAGGCGCAGAAAGGGAGGGGAAACGCCTGAGTGTTGCTAAGGGCTCAAAGGCAGCCTCTGCTAGGAAATCTCATAGTCAAGAGCAGCATGGTTTAGATTGGAAGCAAGAACATGTGAAACAGTCCAACGTCCTCTCGCCACCTGATTTAGAATCTGCAAAGAACACAGAAACTCCTGCAAGCAGGGATCGTATTGCTTCTTGGAAGAAATTACCGTCTCCATCCCCAAAGAACCAGATAGAAGCTACTTCAGTCAAGGGTGAACTGGCAGATTTGTTAGTCACCAGGAGAGAAAATTCTGATGCAGTTGTATCTAAGCCTCCTGAGCTTCCTCCTGCCAAAGATTCCCCTGGCCATACCTCCCAACATTCCAAGCACCAGCACAAGCCTTCTTGGGGTTACTGGGGTGAGCAGCAGAATCTTTCTGATGATACTTCAATCATTTGTCGCATTTGTGAGGAGGAGGTTCCAACCACACATGTGGAAGATCATTCAAGAGTATGTGCAGTTGCTGATAGATGTGATCAGAAAGGTTTAAGTGTTAATGAGCGTCTTATCAGGATTGCTGAAACCATTGAGAAAATGATTGAGTCCCTTTCACAGAAGGACCCACAGAATGCAGTCGGAAGCCCAGATGTTGGGAAAATTTCAAACTCAAGTGTTACTGAAGAATCTGACGGTCTATCTCCAAAACTCAGTGATTGGTCCTGCAGGGGTTCAGAGGACATGCTTGATTGCCTTCCTGGGGCGGATGATTCTGTATTTATGGATGATCTAAAGGGTGTACCTTTGATGTCATGTAAAACACGTTTTGGTCCTAAATCTGAGCAGGGGATGACAACATCATCCGCAGGTAGCATGACTCCTCGATCACCATTATTGACCCCAAGGACCAGCCATATTGACTTACTATTGGCAGGAAAGGGTGCATATTCTGAATATGAAGATCTTCCACAGGTATCTTCTTCTTAACCATCTTTTTTATTAGCTTTATTGGAAATAGATGACCTCAGTCTGGGCAAGATATTATTATGAACAAAGATAAATTAATGCAGGATCAATTGGGTGAGCTAAGTAGGTAATGCTACATTTATGCTGATGCTTAACAATAAATTAAGAATTGAGGGATCTTAGAAGTATATATGCAATGAGAACTGCAATTTATTATGTCAAAGAATTTAAATATTTCAGGCTTGTTGTTGTTGTTGTTGCAAGGAGCTTGACAGAAATAATAGAAAATAACAAGTAATGCAGGTAAAGAAACTTGGAAATGACAAAATATAGATTTATGCATAATTTATTTAGAGTGCTTTTATTTATCTTGTAAGAGATCTTCTCTCTTCAGCCATCTACCTCAATGTCTAGTAGCTTCCAAAATTTGGAAATATGTGAAAAAGTTAATTTCCCCCCCTTCAATCCATAAGAAAGCATTGCACATTATTATGGAGAAAATAGATGGTCAGCTGGTTCAATTGGCTTCCTTCGACTCCATTGTAGTCTTCCAGCTGATGAATTGCTAGGCCATCAGGGCCTCTGTGTGGGCAGGTGGGGGTGAAGAACCTGGATAACTTATTTCAATGTGGACCTGGTTCTGCTTTCTACGAGGTCCTGGAATAGGTTCCAGTATTGACCAGTACTTGTACTTATCTCTTGTGTGGCCATGGTTTGGGACAATATATGTGATAGAAGATCTTTATATGATGCTGGAATATTATGTTGCAACTGTCTATCCTGTGTTTGGAGTAGTTTCTAAGTTTAGTGGATCTTTGCTAGTTCTTGACTGTTTTGGGGCTTTGTATTTTTTTTTGTACACTTCCTATGATGTATAGCGTGATCTAGACCATGTTAGATGTAATAAAAGTGAAGATGGTAAAAGTACTAGTTCGTGATGGGGACATTAAGAAGAGATGGAAAATCTATTTCTCTAGTCCAGAAAACAAGCATACTTTAGGTATCTGTGATTCGGATGATTAAACCATTCACCATGGCACCAAATTAACCAATCTTCGAACATATATATGGAGAATTTCGACATTTGAAGTAAAAGAAGCTTTGAGGAGGATGAAAGTAGGCAAGACATACGATCCCCATGAAATCCCAAAAGAAGTATGGAAGAGCTTAGGAATCTATAGGCTGGCTTGGTTGGTCAAGTTGTTTAATAAGATGATGAGCACAAGGAAAATGTCAGATGAATGGAGGAGAAACACTGTGGTTCTAATTTACAAAAATAAAGGAGATATTCAAAGCTGTAATAACTATAAAGGCATCAAACTATGAGTTAGACTATGAAATTATAGGAGAGAGTAACTAAAATCTGTTTAAGAAAAGTAACCACAATTATGGAGAACCAATTTGGCATTATGCCAGAAAGATCTACAATGAAAGTTATTTACTTATGAGGATACTTGTGGAAAGATATAGAGATTGTAGGAAAAATCTTCATATGGTCTTTATCAACTTAGAAAAAGCTTATGACAGAGTCCTTAGAGTGTTAATTTGGTGAGTATTAGAGAAGAAATGTTGCAAGTAAATGTATTGACATAGTTAAGGATATGTATGTTGGTTTAGTGACAAGTGTAAGAATAGTGGAGGGATAAGGTAGTGAATTTTCAGTTGGGCTACATCAAGGATTAGCTTTAAGCCCATATTTTTTTGCACGTATAATGGATGAATCTATCAAAGACATTCAAGATGAGGTTCTTTGGTGTATGCTTTTTGTTGATGATATTATGTTGATAGATGAGACACAAGTAGGGATTAATACCAAGTTAGAATCATAAAGAACAATTTTGGAATCAAAAGGCTTTAAACTAAGTAGAACGAAGATAGGATATTTAGTTTATAACTTGGATCATGATTGAGCGAGCAATGAAGTGGTGAAACTTAATGATAAGGATATTCCTCAAAGCAATTGTTTTAGGTACCTTGGTTTAATCATCAAGGTTGTCAAGGTGGTAAGGCGACCAAAGCGATTGGGGCTCCGCCTAGGCAATTAGGCGACCAAAGCAGTTGGGTCAAAATTTTACAATACAACTACTTTCTATAATAAGTTAAAAAAAATTCAATAGTCACATTCATCCAAAAAGGAAAGCATTCAAGAATCATAATTTGAAAAATTATTAAAAAAAAAAGAACACAAACATAAGTTCATCTCATCAGCATCATAACAATGACTATGTACTAACAGGGCGAACACGATAAATTAATAGATTTCATTATTCCGATTTCCAAGTCATTCCATTAAATGATTCATTGGTTCTTGATGTTGAGTATAACTCATGCTTCACATTTTGTTGCCGATGGGCATAGGGTTCGGGGAGGCCGCCTCGGTAGGGGTGTGGGGGTAGCGCCCCTGGAGCTTGTAGAGGTCCTATGTCACTTTGGGCCTCGGAATTCTTTTGCAATTTGGGACTCGATTCCAAAATGACTAAGCTATTAAATTTCAATATGGTTTTGTAAAATAAATTTTGATTTAAAAAAAATGTCAAAAAAGCGGCTGCTTTAGAGTCTAGACGGCCTTAAGGCGCACAAGGTGACAAAGCCAAAAAAAGAAGCAGCACGTCAATTAAGTGATTCAAAACAAAGTGGTTGAAAAACCACTTTGCCGCTGGGCGGATGCTTTGACAACACTGTTAATCATAATAAAAAATGGCAATATAGAGGATGATGTTTCCCAAAGAATTAAAATAGGGTGGATGAAGTGGGGAGGTGTGTCTTGTGTGATTGACGTATTCCTTCAAAGCTTAAAGGAAAACTTTATAGGATCGTCGTTTGACTAGTTATGCTATATGGTGCAGAGTGTTGGGTTGTTAAAAAACATCATATAGATAAACTTAATGTAGTAGAAATGATGATGCTACTATGGATGAGTGGCAAAACTAGGAAGGATAAGATAAGAAATCATCATATTAGAGCTGGTCTGGGATTGGCTCTTATACGTGATAAGCTATGAGAAAGTCATTTGAGGTGGCACCACCACGTTCAACGGAGGCCTGTAAATGCCCCTGTAGGTATGAATGATATGATCTAGATTGAAGGAATTAGAAGAGCTACTAGGGGCAGGCCTAAGATAACCTTAAGAGAAAGGATATGCATATAGCTTATGCCTTGTATCTAGCATGACCTCAAATAGAGCTGATGGAAAAGGAAGAATCCATGTAGCCAACCCCATTTAGTTGGGATGAGGCTTGTTTGTTGTTGTTCCCATGATGTTTTCTCAGGAGAGGAACTTTGTAAATATGTCTTCTTGCATCATTAATATATAAATACCAGTAGCTGGGAGTGATCCCCATGATTTTGGCTATTGAGAAAGACATGTCCTCGTATTTCAGATTCATTGTGGTGAACCAGCAACACCCTAGGTGGTAAGTTGGGTCACATCTCTTTTCCACCTTCATTCTGGTACTCTAGTTGAATGCGTAGGGTGTTTTCTTCAGTGTCTGGGTTCAGAAAGGTGCCTTTCTTATCTCAGAACTCTGGGCTATTTTACTGTTGTCTCTTCCTTATTCTCGGTTCTGATCTTTTTTGATACTTGTTTTGGATTAAGCCTATTATACCTTTTTATGCCTAAAGCGGCGCCTAGGTGGCAATAAGGTTTCAGTACAACTACTTTCTATAATAAGTTAAAGAAACATTCAATAATCACATTCATCCAAAAAAAAGAAGAAACATCCAAGAAACTTTTTTTTACCCAACACGATAAGTTAATAGATTTCATTATTCCGATTTTCAAGTCATGTCTATTTAATGATTCATTGATTCTCAAAGTTGAGTATGGCTCATGCTTCGCATGCTTTTGGCAACAGACACGGGTGACCTGCTCCCTGGTGAGCAGGTAGGGGTTTGGGGAGGCTGCCTTGGCAGGGGTGTGGGGGTAGTGCCCCTGGAGCTTGTAGAGGTCCTATGTCACTTTGGGCCTTAGATTTCCTTTGTAGTCTGTGCCTCGATTTCGTATTGACTAACTATTAATTTATATATGGCTTTGCAGAATAAAATTTTGATTTAAGAATAAAATTATGAAAATAAATTATGAATAAAATGTAAAAAAGCGGCTGCTTTAGTGCCTAGGAGGCAAGAAGGCGCACAAGGTAACAAAGTGGTAGTTCTTAGGCGAAAAAGCGGTAGAAAAAAAACACGTCAATTAAGCGGTTCAAAACAAGGCGGGTTTTCAGTCGCCTTGCCGCCTAGGCATGTCTAGGCGGATGCTTTGACGACCTTGCCGTCGACTTCATTGACCTAAATGTTATAAGGATTTCTCTTACTTTCTATTTGCGAATCACTAAGCTGCTATTTTATGTCTATCCCAAAACCCCAGCCATTGGATCTTCCTGTTTTTGAAGTGTTGGTTTCTACAGGTTATGCAAGCTACATTCGGGATCTTATCTAATTTCATCATAATCTGGTTTCTTAATTTGTCACCGACTCCTGTCTCAATTATCAAGGCCTCACATTGGTGGTGAAAGGTGATGCCTTGGCGTGTCCAGGCACCTTATAAGTCTAGTGTGCATCCCCCCAATACACCCCCCCCAAAAAAAAAAAAAAAAAAAAAAAAAAAAAAAAAAAGGTCTGGGGTTGCCTAGATGCGATGACAGCTACAATCCTATCCTATTGGCTGCTTCTAGCCCTAATTTTATCTTTAGGGTCACTCAGATTGCATTACTGAATTGAATTTCTTAAAATAGAATAATTTATGGCCCGAACTGACACCCTTCAGTATTTTAACCATAAGTCCGTCAAATCATCAGTTCTGATCTGTGGGATCTGGTCTAGTTGTGATGCCAAAAGTAACCAGGTAACCTTTTGATTGCCACTAGAATGATGCCAGATGGCTAACTTTTTATCCTACAAAATGAATTGGCAGTATGCAAGCTCAATTTCTGACTTCTAAAATTTAATAAATATGATGTACACAGATCACGATAGCTATAAATCTACAATTGAGCAAAAATGCCTAATACCAATGCTTAGGAAATGACAAGACAAAATTAATGCCCTGAACTCGTGAGGTTCTGTAAAGGACTTGGGTGTTGTTGAAATATCCTTTCCCTCCTCGCTCTCCCTACCAATTATCTTCTTCTCCACCTTATTCTATTATCTTGCTTAAGCCGCCCATTGCAGATCCTTTTTTGATCACATCATCAAAATCTGGTAAAATGGTTGAAATTGCTGGAACTTCGAGAGAAGCCTATAGAGTTGGTGAAATACTTCTGTTTCATACGGGGTCAAGGTTCATGATCCAGGTAGTGATCTCAGGATTGGTCAAAATGGGCTTTGATCTGTCAAAAATGACCAAAGTCAGGTTCTACTGGATTGGTAAAAAATGTTATAATATATGAAAAATAGCTACAGATTGATCTTCAATTATAAGAAGGGTTGAAGTCCCAAAATATTGGTTAGAGCCACACCCCACCCCAAAAAAAGTCCCAGAAAAATAACAAGTACTGAATGTATTGGCTGATCCAGCTGAGTTAACCAATCTGGTGATGCCATGCCAGATCAGTTTATTCTCAGGATCAGTCTTGGCTGATACTGGTCAGATCTAGAGGATATCAGAACCATGTTGGGGTCAAAATCACCCCATCAGGTGAGGTCTCAGGTGTTGTTTTCAACCTCTTGTCAAGCTTAGGGAAGGCATACGGCACAATGGCAGCTGCATGACTCACTGTTCACATCATAATTAAACACTTTCCCTTCCATCTGGTTTTTGTAGGGCTTAGTAATTTATGTTCTGTTAGATGGCAATTGGTTAATGATACATGTTCAGGACATTTGGTGTGTTCAGAAAAAACAGTATAGCATTGAGTGGGGCATGATCTGGATTTTCCTTATCTACTTAGCTCAATCAGATTCTAATTCACATAGAGCTGACAAGAATTCTAGACATCATGATAGTTGTTGATATTGATTAGGAGTTGACATCTGAATAGTGGTTTTCTCATGTCGAATCTAGTATTGGTTGTCACTGAAGTATTTTGAATTGGTGCAGATGAATGAACTTGCAGATATTGCTCGATGTGCTGCAAATTCTCTCATGGATGATGATCAGTCTATGCCATATTTGGTGTCCTGTCTTGAAGATCTACGGGTTGTAGTTGACCATAGGAAGCTAGATGCACTTACTGTGGCAACATTTGGAGCACGCATAGAGAAACTGATTAGGTGAGTATTGAATTTTCACAGATTGCATGATAACACTGCTTCCCCCTGTCCTTTCTTCTTTGTGAAGGGCTAAAACTCCTGGTGGCATTATGAGGAAAACCTCTTTCCTTTGACATACAGCTCTCCAAGTGAAGTAAAATTTAATCTCTTTGATTGATGACGACATGCCTTAGTCGTTATCCACTGTGCTAGCTGGGGCTTATAATTGCTTTGTTTGGGTCTGCAGAACTCATAATCAAAATGCGTCTTCTTTTAGTTTAAGTGAAGTAAGATTTAATCTCTTCAATTGATGACGACATGCCTAAGTCATTATCCACTGTGCTAGCTGGGGCTTATAATTTCTTTGTTTGGGTCTGCAGAACTCATTAACAAAAGGAGTCTTCTTTTAGTTTGTTCTTATGTGCACCTATTTAATAGCTGACAATATCCAGATAACAGAACTTTTACTGATGCTATTGCTTTTTTCAGTACTTTCATAAAGTTATTCTGACAGCATTATGTTGGTCCTTTATTTGGGATTGTTAGTGGTAAAACTTCCTGTACTACCTTCAGTACTCACTGGTGATTGTGGTACTCCAGGGAGAAATGCTTGCAGCTCTGTGAGCTAGTTGATAATGAGAAGGGTGATATAACAAGCTCTGTAATTGATGAAGATGCTCCCATGGAAGATGATGTGGTTCGTAGTTTGAGAACAAGTCCTGTTCACTCTACTAAGGACCGGACTTCCATAGATGACTTCGAAATAATAAAACCAATCAGCCGTGGGGCATTTGGTCGGGTTTTCTTGGCAAAGAAGAGAACAACGGGTGATCTTTTTGCGATAAAGGTATCGGTATTTAACTTTTACAGTTGCATATACTTGGCCATGGACAAAGATTTTATATATTTTCTTTCAGGTGAAATACTTAATTGAGCCATATCTAAGTTGATAGGAAGAGAAATGTATTGCTACAAAATTGAGATTTCCAAAGAATGAATGGCCTATGTTGGTTCATGACGGACATGTTTAGTGGTTTTTGTTTTAAAATCTTGGAACTTTTGTACTCTAATTCTATATTTCATCCAAAAAAATAGTCTAATTCTATATTGGTATAAGTTACTTGTCATTTAGGAGCATCAGTGGGAGATGTACTGATTATTATTATTATTATTATTTTTAACATTTATACAGGTTCTTAAGAAGGCAGATATGATCCGTAAGAATGCTGTTGAGAGTATATTGGCTGAGCGTGACATCTTGATTTCCGTCCGCAATCCTTTTGTGGTGAGCAGGTCTAGTGAGATGTATTTCCCATAAAATTCAGTATAGATTCTTCTCATTCTAACTGGATTGTGAATTTTATCAGGTGCGCTTTTTCTATTCTTTTACATGCCGTGATAATTTATATCTTGTCATGGAGTACTTGAATGGAGGAGATCTGTATTCATTGTTGAGGAATTTAGGATGCTTGGATGAAGATGCTGCTCGCATATATATTGCTGAAGTTGTAAGCTAAAGCTTATTTTTTTGGGAAGTTATGTTTTCTCTTTGTTGGGTTCTACTCTTTGAATTTCATAAGTGATGTCATGCAGGTCCTTGCTCTGGAATATTTGCATTCACTACATGTAGTCCATCGTGATTTGAAGCCTGATAATTTGTTGATAGCACATGATGGTCATATCAAGGTTAACAATTTTTTATTTTCTGTTCTTTTTGATATAATCTGGGGAACATAGAGCTTCATAAGGTGTATATTTGGTTTGCTTAATTGATTTTTGAAAGGGCATTGTTGCCTTAATAGTTTACTTGTTCTCCGTATAATATATGTGTTCAAAGTGTATGTCATCGATTTGTATGTTCTTAGCTATGTTTTATATGGAATTGGCATGTCCCAGTGTATGTATTCCTCCCTGTTTACTGCCTTGGTATTTGATAATGCCATATAGTGTACAGATGCTATGTCTTGTGGCATTTATTTTGTCTTGAAGGATTAAGTTTATTTTCTGTTTACTGCCTTGGTATTTGATAATGCCAGAGTGTAAGATGCTATGTCTTGCGGCATTTATTTTGTCTTGAAGGGTTAAATTTATTTTCTTTTCTTGTTTGCTACTAGATCTCATTACTGTCGGTCCCTCACCCAGGGATACCACCTGTGGTGTTATTTACACAATTATGTGTGCCTGTTATAGATGTTAACATGTTCATTCTTCTTTCTGCAGCTGACAGACTTTGGTCTTTCAAAGGTTGGTCTCATCAACAGCACAGATGATTTGTCTGGTCCAGCAGTTATCGGGGCCTCTTTACTGGGAGAGGATGAACTGCAGTTATCAGAATCTGAGAAATTAAATCAGCGGGAAAGACGGCAAAAACGTTCAGCTGTGGGTACTCCTGATTATTTGGCTCCAGAGATACTGTTAGGAACCGGACATGGTCTGTAAAACTCTCTTTTCTATGACTTCCCGAAGTATTTATTAGTTCATTTGCCATATTCTATGTTGGATTGTTTATATCTTGCAATTCCAGAATTTCTTATCAGTCTTTCTTTTTCTCAGGAAAAACGGCTGATTGGTGGTCTGTAGGTGTTATTCTGTTTGAGCTGATTGTTGGCATTCCACCCTTTAATGCAGAACATCCACAGGTTATTTTCTTGATTCTATTTCATTGTTCTAGATCCTAGGAGCCCCTTTTTTTTTCTTTTCCTTTCAGTTGTTATCTCTCTCTCTTTTGTTTGTTTCTCGGTGTCGGTCATTTTGGCACTATGCATTTTAGATGAGGATTGATCCAGTTTCATTTTGTTTAGTTTGAAACGGGGAATTATCAGTGGTTAGTATAATTTACATCATGCTTTGACAACCCATGTGCTTTATTGCAATGGTGAACCCCTGTTTCTGCACCCTATGCACGTACGCGTGTGTATGCATTAGGTTTTTTCTTTATTCCTGTATATGTTCCAACTTGTGAGTTTTAAGTGCTGATGTTACATTTACTTTTCTCTCTCCTTTGTTGTCTCATAGATTATTTTTGACAATATACTGAATCGTAAAATTCCTTGGCCCCGGGTGCCTGAAGAAATGAGTCATGAAGCTCAAGATCTAATTGATCGGTAAGAAAATCTGTTCTTATTGCCTTTATGTCTAGACATTTTCAAAGGTTCTTTATTGTTGATACCGATAAGGTGTCAAATTATTTATAACCTTACTTTTTTGCCCTTGTATTATGCAACAACATCAACACAATTTTATCCCAACCAAATAAGGTCAGCCCATGTGTTTCTGTCCTCCCATCAGGTATATATGAGGTCATGTTTGATGTATGACCTAGGGTATGCATGCCTTTCCTCATCACTTCTCCTAGGGTCATTTTAGCTCTGCCCTGGGCTCTAGTAGTTCCTTCAATCTGAATCAAATCACTTCTTAGTGATGTAGCATCCAAAGGCCTCTGGTGAACATTGCCATGCTGCTTCAAGTCACTTTCCCGTATCATATTTCGGTTCAGAGCAACTCCTAAATCAGCTCCTGTATGATAACTGCTTACTTTATTCTTCCTAGCTTGACAACATGCATCTCAACATCCTCATTTCTGCTACTTTAGTTAACTGATATAATGCCTTCTTAATTGCCCAACATTCTGAACCATACCATAGTTGATCGTGTGTCCAGTAAAATTTTCCTTTGTAAGTTTTAAAGGAATTTGTCAATCACACAACAACCTCGACACACCTCTACACTTCATCCATCTTTTTGTAGTTATCAATGAAACATCATTCTCTATATCACTTTCTTATATTTTCAGTGAATAAACTAATATTACTTAAACCCGAAGGAGGAAGAATGTACAAAGAGGGGGGGGGGGGCTGGTTGGCAGCCTACAACCTACTAGAGGGCTGCAAAGAAGAGCTGATACCCCAGGTTACAACAATGTGCTTATTCCGTGGAGTATCCAACCAAGGATGGGGAAAAAACTAGAGCCTAAAGAAAACGTCAAAGTAGATGGCTTTCTAAATCAAGTCCAAAGATCTGGAGATGGAGGTCCATTTCCTGAGTTTGCGTTCCTACCAAAGATGAGAGTTATACTTCACTTTCTTTATTCATGTTTGAGCCCAAACACCTAATTTAATCACGTTATTGTTGTCCTCTTAGTATGATAACACCCTTTTTTCTTCTTTTCAGTTAGGGAAAATCTTGTCATTTCGCATGTATGCTCAGAAATGTGCAAGATACTGACAAACTTTTGATGATGGCATTATTGACGTCATTTTCAACTAATTTTTGAAAATCTCTTTTTTGCTCCTAACCTGAGAACTTTTATGAAAAAGACAAGGGGGATAAAAAGAAAATGCCTAGTTCTAAGTACACAATAGATGTGTATCATTTAGACAAGTCCCACTATAAGATGCCTTTGCTTTTAACCAATGCCATTATGAGTATTACTATGATGTTAGGTGTTGTTTCTTTTGAATGCGGTAGGGAGGTGTAGCAATCTTAAGTATGTGCATATTATGTTTTAATATTTATTTTACAATCTTTAAATATGTAGTCATGTTAGAGACCAATATTTGTGTGCAGGCAAGCGCAAAGGCACCGTTACTTGAGGAAATAATGTTGAGATTTTTTATAAAGTTCATATTTAGATATATAACCTAACAATTCAACAATATAAAGTGTCATGCACATGCTTGGAATGGGTGTAGCAGTTGAAATCTTACACGGATTTTGACAATTTTGGATGTGTGGAATCTAGATTTGGTCAATAGTGATGTTGGTGCTGTCTTCTCTGAAGACTCACTATTTTTATTTAAAATTTTAGACTGGCTAAACTTACTGGCTTCTTCTGCAAGTCCAGTTCTCACACATTAATGCCTGGGTTGATCCTTGATATAGATTTTGTAACTATGTGGTAATCAATATGGTGATTGTAATTCTTGTGTTTTGATACTGATTTCATCATATTCTAGATTATTGACAGAAGATCCTCATCAGAGACTTGGAGCTAATGGAGCTTCAGAGGTAATTTTTCATGATTGATTTTCAGAGCCGTATTATGTTTGTGTAGAGCTCTTTACTTCCTCTTGGAATTGATTCCTAGGGAAAATTAGAAACTAATCTGAAACTTAATCCAGGTGAAGCAACATGTGTTCTTCAAAGATATCAACTGGGACACACTTGCCAGGCAGAAGGTGGAAACTATATTTTGTCCATCTAGTTCTATACTTGATGTGGTAATGAGTCCTATGAATTTCTACTTCTATCACAGGCTGCATTTGTTCCTGCTTCAGAGAGTGCACTTGATACAAGCTACTTCACAAGCCGATACTCCTGGAATACTTCAGAGGATCGCACTTATGCACCAAGCGAGTTTGATGATTCTAGTGACAGTGGTAGCTTGAGTGGCAGCAGCAGCTGCCAAAGCAATCGCCAGGATGAACAGGTATTCACCTTTAAAAATTGATTTATCTTAAAGCATTCTGAAGGGAGCAAACCTAAGTAATGCTAAGGGCCCTCATTGTACTTTCTTTTTCCTTCATTGCCAACTTGTTTCATGCTCATCATAATCAGCATTATTCTGTGAGGTTAACCTTTCCAGTCATTATGTTGGATAATGAACAGGGAGATGAATGCGGAGGTCTTGCAGAGTTTGAGTCCACTTCGTCTGTCAATTACTCATTTAGTAATTTCTCATTCAAGGTATGTGTTTTCACCATGGCCTGGGCAGAATGCCATTGGAAGCTCAGTTTGATGAAATATCTGAACTGTTAGATTCAGACTCAACTCTTTATTTATGTGAAATAAATGCCCTTAAGTCATTGATTTATGATAAGTCGGTTTTGGTGCTAAACCATCAGTAATAGATGTGCTGAATGGTTCAGGTTTTTGGGGAACTGTCTAAATGAGTATAACAAATTATACTGATGTGCTAGATGTTCCTTCTTACATTTAGCACATCTATTATGAACATATTTGTATTTTGTATTTATAATAGATGTGCTAAATGGTTCAGGTTTTGGGGGAACTGTGAAACTAATTTTTACATAAAGGGTTTTGCAAAATACAGAATGTTCTGACAGGAAATCCAATATGCTAAAGATGGAAATGTGAAAATTGGCTTGATGCTTTTCAATTTTTTGATTTTGGGATCTGCATTACAAAATCCAGCAATAGCATCACCATGCACAGGCAAAGTTACAGTTCCTAGGATTCCCAGGAAGATCTTAGTTTCTCCAGAAATTGAATTCTCAGTCTAGAAAATTGAAATTCTGTCTATCCTTTAGTATTAGAGACATACCTTACATTCTTGCTACTGCACACTACCTGGAAAGTAATCTTTGTCTCCTTCTTTCCCTTTACTTTGTGAGTTTGTTTCAATGCTGGCTTCTGTATGTCTTTTTTTTTTTTTTTTTGGTCAGAATCTTTCCCAGCTTGCGTCAATCAACTATGATTTGCTTTCAAAGGGATGGAAGGATGAATCCTCAGTAAACGAAGGTGCTTAACTACCCAGTGTTCTTGACTGAGAAACCGGTTTGGTTTTGATGCTTGGGTAACTATTGAACCATGAGGATCCCATTCGTCTCAATGGTTGCTTTTGTACAGCCTGTAAATGTAAGATGCTAAGCGGAACTCTCTGACTATGCTTATGTTGTTCCATCGTAGTACTGTTCTCTAATATATTTTGCTCTTTCGATTCTCACCTTTGCAGAGAGAACTTGAGTAGACAAACTGTGGGGATGTGCTCTTTCCTGACATAGGCTGCTGCACCACATTGTGGGGCTTCAATTTTAGTCTGAGTGATTGTTTTTCTGGTTTGAGGACTGCTCCTGTGCATTGATGCTTCTCTCAGGGCGGGCCTTCAAATGTAAACATGCGGTTTCTGTACCATAAGCGAAGAGATAACATCCCTTTCACTCTTTTTCTTCTTCTTCTTCTTCTTCTTTTCCCTCCCTCAGCCTGAATTATATTAACTGCCTCCTTCAAAAGTTCAGTTCCCCTTTGGCTACCAAAAGTAGCAACAATCTAGGACCATGTGAGATGGGGTGCAAGTTTGGCCTGACCCACCTTGAGCCCGAATAAGGTTTGGGCCTTAGGATTTTGGCCTTGAGGGCAGGTTAGGGTCAAAATACTCTGGCCCTGACTAGAGCTAAGGGCGGGTTTGGGATTACTCTTTGGTCTGTCGGACCTATCCCAACCTATTCTTGATTTTTTACCCTGACATTGATTTTGGCCTTGATTTTCGCTTTAGTTTTAGCTTTAATTTTGTCCATAATGTTTGATTTCAATGAATTAGGAACAATGACAAGGATATGGTCAATGGGGGTAGGGCTAGTGCTAGAGATAGGGCCAATTAAGGCTAAGGCAACACAAAGCCAATCAGAGCGGGATGGGCTTAGTTTGGTCCTGTAGGGTTTAGGGTCAGGACAATAATCTTTGACCTTGAATTAGGGTCACGGCAAAAATGGACTTTTGAATTAGGGTCATGGCAAAAATGGACTTAGATTGGAATATATAGAGTTGGGTTGGCTGGGCTTGGGATTGTAAAAGTCCGGTTCAGCCCAGTCCTATTGCAGCCCTAATTTGAGTTAGAGTTATGGAATACTCTTAAGGGGAGATGATCCCAACTCATTTGAGATACTATCGCGGTGGGGTGGAGTAATTATCAACCCTTTGCTTTCTTCCTAAAATGGTTACTGCCCTAAAGCCACCCCTTGCGACAGTTCTTCCGGGTGCTGGTTTGCCTCTTTACATGCAAGCGAAGCGTTTTTGGCCGGCAGTATGTAAATTATTTAGTTCACTGAACGACGATTTTTTTTTATCTGTTTCTATTTTCTAACAAATTTTTGGTTTCCTTTTTCTATCAGTCGAAATGTAAAAGAAACAAATTGTTTCCTTGAATTTTCAGATGTCTACTTGATCGCAAGGAAAATGATTTGAAGTTTTGAACAACCTACAAGATACAATTAAAGAAAAGTCTTGAGAAGCTTCAAAAGTTTACAATCCTAGAAAATTTATGCTGGAAACGATCAAAGAAATCTAAAAAAGGTGAACATATTTATTCACAGACAAAACAAGAGAAAAGAAGAACACAATAATAACAACTAAGAGAAAAGAAAGACACAATAATATATGGGCAAGAGAGAAAACTCCACTATAAATAAAGAAATATCCAAGAGAGAAGATATTTGGGATGATTAAAGAAGAAGGAAGAGGCATTCTTTTATAGCCTCTTCCTCTCCACATATTCCCACATCGCCGATGTGGGACTAATATTACAACAATCTCCCACTTGGAGATTAGATTGAGAACCAATCAATCTCCACACCAGCCTCTATCTTGCCACCACCATGCCGTCTATGTCTCTATCAAGCCATACAAGGATCTCGCACCAAATGAACTTGTCGCATTGATTGCTTTTGTCAATGCATCTCGCTAGGTTCTCTTCGTGTGGATTTTCTCGCATATCCACCCTTCCGTCTTCCACCACTTCACGAACAAAATGATATTGTACTTCTATGTGTTTTGTCCCGGAATGAAAAGTCGGATTCCTTGCAATGTGCAAGGCACTCGACCGTCACAATACAAGAGAATCTTCTCGTGTTTGTGCCCAAGTTCTTCCATGAATCTTCTTATCCGATTGCTTCTTTACAAGCTTGTGTAGCCGCCATATACTCAGCTTCGTTGTAGACAGTATACAACCGTCTCGTAGTTTAGATACCCAATTTCACACTCCTTCTTCGCAATTGTAAACACATAGCCGTAGGGATTTCCTTTTATCAAGATCCCCCGCAAAATCGTAATCAACATATCCTCCGACAAGAAATTCAGATCCTCCATAACATAGAGCAAGATCCAAGGTTCCTTTAATGTATCTTAGGATCCTCTTCACTATAATCCAATGCTCTTGTCCCGGATTCGCCATATGCCGACTAATCACTCCCACCGCATGTGCAATGTCCGGTCTTGTACATATCATAGCGAACATCGTACTTCCCACCGCCGATGCATACGGTACTCGAGACATCTCCATCCTCTCTCGCTTCATTGCTAGGACACATACTTGAGGATAACTTGAAATTAACAGAAGAGGAGTAGAAATTGGCTTACACCTTGCATATTGAAGCGGCGCAAGACTTTCCTTAAGTAACTCTTCCGAGATAGCCAAATCTTCCTCGTTATTTCTGTCTCTGAATTTGCATCCCTAGAATCTTGTTTGCGGGTCCCAGATCCTTCATTTCAAATTCCCTAGCCAACCGAGCCTTTAATTCTACGATCCGATCTTTGTTGGGGCCTCGACACCAACATATCATCGACATACAACAAGAAATGATGAAATCATCATTACCAAACCTCTTGTAATACGCACAAGGGTCTCAAGCAAGTCTCGTTGTATCCAAGGCTCAATATGAAGGAATCAAATCTCTTATACCAACATCTTGGCGCCTGTTTTAAGCCGTATAGAGATTTGTTCAACCCGCAAACCAAGTTCCCTTTTTCTCGTTCTTCAAAACCTTCTCGGTTGGAGCATATAGATTTCTTCTTCAAGATCTCCATGAAGAAATGCGCTTTTTACATCTAACCGCTCAAGATGTAGATCAAACGTAGCACAAAGTGCCGTAACTATCCTGACAAAGTAAGTCGAACCACCGGAGAAAAGATTTCGTGAAATCGACACCTTCTTTCCGAGCATATCCTTTGATCACCATTCTTGCACGATACCGCTCTACTTGATCATCACAGCTTGCTTGATCTTGTAAACCCATTTGTTACCAATGGGCTTCCTTCCGTGCGGTAAAGGTACAAGCTCCCACGTCTTATTCTTATGAAGAGCTTCTAGTTCTTCCCGCATAGCCGCCATCCAAAGTGACGCTTCGAGCTATCAATCGCTTCTCCGAATGTTGATGGCTCACCATCTTCTCGTTAGAAGACGATGCAATGTTGCTCTCCATAATATAATCAGATCGCAAAGTTGGTGTATGTCTTTCACGAGGTGACCGTCGAACTTCTACAATTGTAGACTCAACGGTACTTGTTCCTCATTTTCTCGATTCTCGCTCCGTAAGAATTTTCTGATTGGACTTCCTTCCTCCCGAACTATTGTACTCTCCGGAATTTCTATTGAAATGCTACTCACATCTTCCTTTTGCAGCTTATCTTCTCGCAAAAATGACATCTCTCGCCGATGACGACCTTGTGGGCGTGGGATCCCACCGATACCCCTTGACTCCATCAGATTTCCCAAGAATCCGCATTTTCCGATTTTGGATCCAACTTCGAATTTCTTGGGGATGATACATCACGCATACAGACTCCCAAATGTGTGCAAGCGTGAATAATCAATCGGCTTGCCACCCACATCTCCATCGGTGTCTTCAAATCAATCGATCTTGTTGGTGATCGATTAATCACATAGCGTGCAAGTTTTACGGCTTCGCCCAAAAGGACTTAGCCATACTTGCGCTCTCAACATGGCTCTCGTTCTTTCGAGTAGAGTTCTATTCAACCGCTCCGCTACTCCATTCTCGTTGAGGAGTGTAAGCCACCGTGAGTTGTCTCTTGATGCCTTCTTGATTACAAAACTCAAAGAAGTCATCCCCCGTATATTCACCGCCATTGTCCGTCCCGAGGCACTTGATTTTCTTCTCGCTTCTCGTTCAACTTGCGCTTTGAATGTTTTGAAAACTCGAAACACATCTCGACTTCTTCTTGATAGGAAACACCCAACATCTTCTCGGAATAATCATCAATGAAAGATACATAGTACCTTGCTCCTCCCAGAGATGTAACCGGTGCTTGCCATACATCGAGTGAACTAATTCCGTAATACTTTTACTCCCGGAATCGATGCATTGAACTTCAATCTATGCCGCTTGCTTGTAACACGTTGCTCACAAAAGGGTAATGAAACCTTTGTGAGACCCGGAGTAATTTCTGTCTCCAGAACCTTCAACCCTTGCTCGACATGTGCCAATTTTCGATGCCACACTTTTGTCATCTCTTCGCAGCACGCTGATGCAACCGATGCTTCCGCCCCGCACATGTTTCTCCCATTACTTCGTACAAATTTGCAGCCCTCTTTCAGCTTTTCATTACAACTAGCGCTCCTTTGACGATCCTCATCATTCCATTTTGGATGCGTGTCTTGCACCCAATTTCATCTAATTGTCCCAAAGACAATAGATTCTTCTTTAAGCCCTTCACATGCCGCACATTTTGAATAGTGCGTACCATACCATCGTACATCTTCAACTTGATGGTGCCAACTCCAACAATCTCCAAGGCATGATCATTTCCCATGTACACAGCCTCGTAGAGATAGGTTCATAAGTTTGAAACCAATCTCTCGAGAGGTCATGTGCCATGTTGCTCCCAATCCAAGATCCAAGCATCACTATGTTCCAATCTATCCTTGGCGCCATTGCTGATTCGTCAGAAAGAATATCTCCTTCAAAGAATGCACCCTTGAGACGTCTCTCCCTTATCTACACCCTTTTTGAATCGACACTCTTTTTGAAGTGTCCCCTTTTGCCACAATTGTAGCACTTGAAATTCTTCTTACCCCGATTTTGACCTCCCTTGATTGTGACTCCCACTGGAATCACGTTCCGTTGACCTTCCTCGAGTCATGACAAAGCTTCCTTGTTGTGAGCTTGCCTGTCTATCTTCCCCGCCTTTTCGCTACTTTCTTCTTCCAAGAATTGTAGCTACATCATCAATACCAAATAATCGAGAGGATATTCCGGTTAAATTGATAATGTTGGGTCATATGAATCGAAGACTTTGGAGTAGAATTTCAACGTCTCGTGGTGAAACATTATGTCCCAACGTTGAAAGTTGAGAACATAACGAAATCGTAGTATGTAAATGCTCAGAATCGATGTAGATTCGACATCCGTAGGTATCAACTTTCTCTTCAGAAGATTTTGTTTAGTGATTTGGCTTCATACAATTTGTGAGGTGATCCCAAACCTCCTTGGCTTTCTTCTTCTACCCCGCTAAAATATCATCCGATAATGCTAGATGCAAACGAAAGAGCGATCGCATCTATTCCGCTCCACTTTTCGTTGTCCGTGAACTCCGCCCCGAACACCGATGGCTTCCGTGCGCTTATCTTTTATCAATAATGCCTTCATCTTCATTTTCCATAATGAGAATTTCGTGCCTCAAACTTGCCGATATCAATTTTTCCCCATTGCTTCTATCACGAATCGTGTTGCCGTCTCCCACTATTTCACGTGAAACTTGTCTTCTCAAGTTATCTCCACCGGTATATGGTTGAACCAAATGCACCAGAAAATTTCCAGAAAGACCAGGGACCCGTCCGCTTAAACCGCTCTTAGACAAAATTTTCCTAGACATGCACTTAATCACCCAATACACCTTTCTAGGATACCCAAGAAACCACGGAAATTGCACTTCCGCTCCGTAGGATGAAAACAATATCTTACTTATTTTTCTGATGTGAAGGATCCACCTAGTGCAATCACGAGCATACTATAAGTAGATACTCACACCCTAAACCAAACAAACAACCCCCAAGGAATTTTCCTTTTCCATGTGGAAGCTCGACTATCCCAACCACGGCATACTAACTCGCCGATACCACCGTCGTTTGAAGACCCACCAATACAATCTAGAGAGAGACACAATAATAACACTGGAGCCATATATAGAGAGGAACTCCACTATAAATAAAGAATATCCAGAGAGAAGATATTTATGATTGAGACATTCTTTATAGCCTCTTCCTCTCCACATATTCCCACATGCCCCACCACAAAAAATTATTTGTTGTGTATGGGTTGTGGGGGCTGGTCCGCCCCTCCCCCCCCCCCCCCCCGCCCCCCCCCCCCCCCCCCCCCCCCCAATCACTACCTCCCCCCCCCCCTCCCCTTTCCTTTTTTTTCCTTTTCCCCTTCTCCCTCCTCCTTCCTTGATTTTTTTTTTCTTTTTTTTTCACGGGTGTGTTTTTTTGTTTTGGGGGGTTTGGGGTGTCCCCCCCCCCCCCCCCTCTCGCTGCTTATTACTTATGGGAGCAACTCCCGTGCCAAATCTAATATAATCATTTCCTATCTTATCCATCCTAGTTTTGCCACTAATCCATCTTAGCATCCTCATTTCTCGCTACACCGAGTTTATCTATATGATTTTTTTAACAAAGACAATAATCAGATCGTACATCACAAATTGGGTCGAACAACGGTTCTATAAAATTTTCCTTTAAGCTTTAATGGAATACGCCGATCACATAAGACCCCGGACGCACCTCTCCACTTCATCCATCCTATTTTAATTCTTTGGGAAGTCTCATCATCTAAATCATCTCTTTTACTTATGATTTAACCTACGTACCTAAAACAATCACTTTGAAGAATTTCTTTATTGTCAAGTATTATCACCTCATAATTTGTTCAATCATGACTAAAGTTACAAACTAGATATTCTGTCTTCGATCTACTAAGTTTAAAGCCTTTTGATTCCAAAACTACTCTCCATGATTCTAATTTGGTATTAATCCCCAATTGGGTCTCATCAATCAACATAATATCATTCGCAAAAAGCATACACCTGGGGACCTCATCTTTAATGTCTTTGGTTAATTCATCCATTACCAATGCAAATAGATATGGGCTTAAAGTTGACCTTTGATGAAGCCCAACTATTATCGGGAATTCATTACTTTGTCCCCTCACTATTCTAACACTAGTCACCGAACCATCATACATGTCCTTAACTATATCTACATATTTACTTGCAATATTTCTTTTCTCTAGTACTTGCCAAATTAACGCTTTAAGGACTCTATTATAAGCTTTTTCTAGGTCAATAAATATCATATGAAGGTCTTTCCTATATTCTCTATACCTTTTCACAAGTCTCCTAATTAGGCAAATAGCCTCCATTGTAGATCTTCTCGGCATAAACCAAATTGGTTCTCCGTAACTGTAGTTAAGTGTTTTAAATGGGTTTCAATTATTCTCTTCCATAATTATATCGTATGGCTCATTAATTTGATGCCCCCTATTTTACTTCAGACATTGAAATTCTACGTATATATGTTCGGACATTGGTGCCATGCTTATTATTTTAAAGGTGATAAATCATTTGTTTTTTATGGAGATTTGAGGTGTATTCGGAACAACAACTTGTGTGTACCTTGACTATATCCTTAGAGAGCTTCCATATAACTAATATTGGCAATGCTTCGTCCCTAGTTCTGAAGAGATTCGAACTTTGATCTAAATCTAGAATTTTAAATCACACATTTTCGATTAACTAGTAAAACCCACAAAATAAAAAAAAAAATTTGATCATCAAAAATCGGTTCAAATCAATTATTCCAAGTCTGTAGACTTGAATCATAGACTTGAATCAATAGACTCAGTGCACAACCCAAAAGCTAAGGCTACTTATCTTCATTAGCACATTTATTGGAATTTGTAATGTGGATTCATTGTAATCTAGAAGGTATTCCAACGCACAGGATTAAGATCTTTGTCAAATGTATTTGTATAGATAGGACTCAAATCATAAATTTTCTTTATGCTTAAAACTTTAGCATGGAAATTAACATAGGGGACCAAATGGCAAGTGAATGTGTACATAAAAAGGATAGTTTTAAAGATCATTTTCAACTTTCTCCAGAAAGAATTTTTTTTGATCTTCCGTTGTCCTACTACTTGTTTTCCAGGCGGACGGAACACTTTTGCCTACGCTTCGGTTTGTTTCTTTTTGGCAGGTTAAATTTTATTTAATTGAGTTATTGGCAGACAGCAACGGTAAAAAGAATCCAACAACCGTTGTAGTTCAATCTCTTTGCCTTTCTTCTAAGGATAACGCGATTGGAATCGGGTAGCTGGTCAAATTCATCGGGAACAATAATCATCAGGGGGGAAGAAGAGTTGAATAGTAGAGCGAGTTCATGCTCTATTTGGTTTTACAATTCTGAAATCCCATGAATCTCATGCTTGCAAAGGTACCCACCAATTTGCCTCCTAGAATCAGCCAAAAACTTGTCAAGTTCTACGTGAAATCAGGAGATCTTGAAAATGCCCGCCAGTTGTTCAACAAAATACCTGAACCAGATAACCATATATGGACACTCTTGATGTCTGCTTTTACTGAACAGGGTCTTCCCCAGGAATCGTTGAAGCTATATGCTGAATTACACAAGAGGGATGTCAAGCCTGATAAGTTGGTCCTATTATCTGCCGTCAAGGCTTGTGCGGCCTCGGCAGACCTCATCAATGCCAAAGAGATTCACGAAGACGCTATTAGATATGGGTTCTGCTCGGATCTTGTACTGGGCAATGCGTTGATCGATATGTACGGGAGGTGTAAGTTCTCATTAGGAGCATGCAAAGTTTTTGACAAGCTGCCCTCTAAAGATGTCATTTCCTGGACCTCGATGTTGACGTGTTACGTTCGTTGTGGGCTCCCAAAGGAAGCTCTGCAAGTCATTCGAGAAATGAGTTTAACTGGAATAGGACCCAACTCAGTAACACTTTCTTCCATTCTACCAGCATGCTCTGCTTTAAAAGACCTTCGTTCTGGAAGGGAAATTCATGGTTTTGTTGTTCGAAATGAGATGGGAGGAAATGTTTTTGTTAGCAGTGGTCTTGTGGATATGTATGCAAATTGTTCTAACATGGTCCAAGCACAGAAAATTTTTGATAACATGGCATACAGAGATACAGTGTCCTGGAATGTGATTTTAACAGCACATTTCTCAACTGGAGGCTTTGAAAAGGGTCTAAGTATCTTCTATCAGATGAGTACTGCACTGGTTAAGTTGAACTCTGCCTCATGGAATGCTGTGATTAGTGGATGCATACAAAATGGACGAAATGAACAAGCACTTGAGATATTTGCTCAAATGCAAGATGCAGGCTATAAACCCAATCCTATCACAGTTGCCAGTGTCCTGCCGGCTTGCTCAAATTTAGAAAGCTTAAGGGGAGGCAAAGAGATCCATGGCTATATCTTCAGGTATCAGATTATAGATGATGTAACTGTAGCAACAGCTCTGATCTTCATGTATGCAAAATGCGGTGAATTGGAACTTTCTCAAAGGGTATTCAACAGGTTGCCTAGACGGGATACAATTGCATGGAACACCATGATCATGGCAAATGCAATGCATGGGAGTGGCAAGGATGCACTGTTAGTTTTCCAAAAGATGATAGACTCAGGTGTCAAGCCTAATCATGCCACTTTCACTGGTGTTTTGTCTGGCTGCAGCCATTCACAACTTGTTGAGGAAGGCCGCTTGATTTTCAGTTTAATGAGTAGGGACTATTTGGTTGAGCCTGATGCTGATCATTATTCATGTTTGGTTGATATGCTCAGCCGTGCAGGTTACCTAGATGAGGCATATGATTTAATACAGAATATGCCAATGGAATCAACAGCCAGTGCTTGGGGAGCATTGCTTGGTGCTTGTAGGGTGTACAAGAATGTTGAGTTGGGACGGATAGCAGCACACCGACTATTTGAGATTGAACCACATAATGCAGGGAACTACGTTTTGTTGTCCAACATACTTGTTAATGCCAAGCTCTGGGGTGAAGCATCACAGATTAGAAAATTGATGAGAGACAGAGGAATTGTAAAAGTACCAGGTTGCAGTTGGGTTCAAGTGAAAAATAGAGTTTATACTTTCATTGTAGGAGATAAGAGAAATGATCAGAGTCGCCAGATCTACAGATTTCTTGATGAAATGGGGGAGAAGATGAGACTTGCTGGGTATTTGCCTGATACAGATTTTGTTCTCCAAGATGTAGATCAGGAAGAGAAGGAAGAGGTTCTGTGCAATCACAGTGAAAGGCTTGCTGTCGCTTTTGGCATACTTAACCTGAATGGGGGATCAACAGTTAGGGTTTTCAAGAACCTGAGGATCTGTAGAGACTGCCATAATGCCATAAAGTTCATGTCCAAGATTGTTGGAATACAGATTACTGTGAGGGATTCCCTAAGATTTCATCATTTTAGATCTGGGTTGTGTTCCTGTAAAGATTTTTGGTAGAATCAAGATTCATTCTGGTGTCTGAAATTCTTGTTAGATGTTGGACATTGAAAGGGGTTGGTTGGGGGATGGAAAAACTGAAAGATAGCCATCTCTCTCTAGATATCCCCTACATGATGACTGTTCCTGTGACAAGATATGTTCCATGGTTCCACCTGCATGGTCTGCTGATTCAACAATTCATTCTTATGCGTTCCTTTGAAGGTCCAATGGTTAAGGAAGGCCAATGACCTAAGGTTAATTTGATGAATTGTTCAGATTCTTCCTGCAGTACCTGAATCAGGGAAACTATACAGGTCTGCTACTCTGAAGATTAATATGATGAATTGTTCATGTCCATCCTGCTCTCACGGACCTGAAACTAAAGTTTTTGGCTATTGAAAAAGAAAATTATGTAGACGAAAACCATATATACTTCAAGAAGAGGGGGGCTCAACCTTGGCCCACTAGCCTGTACTGCCAAGGAAAAAGGCTATGGAGATGAATGCCTGTAGTACAAGGATGTGGATAAGGAAAAATATCTTTGCAACCATGTTGGTTACAGCATCAGTGGTTGGAATTTGCACGAGTAATTATCTAATGTTCAGACATTTTTGATTAATTCCCACTTGGTAGAATGCTTCACACTATTTCATATTCTAACATGGTCCTTTGGTAGAAGGGATGAGCGGATCTATTTAGTCAGAAACTGAAATACAAGGATATGAGAATATGCTTTAAAATAAACTGTAGGGAGGTAGTGGACTTAAATTCTTGTCCAGTGCCAAGTTGTGTTATCCAGTGATGGTGACAGGGAGCGTGGAGGTTCTGCGAGATTAAGGTCTTTTGATTTTTGTGTTTACTGGAAGCTATCTCTGCTGGTGAGTAATGCATGGTGACCTCTCACATATTTTGTAATTCTAGCCAGTTTATCACTTTCAGCATCAACAACAAGCCTTGCCCTAACTAAATGTGATCGGCTACATGGTGATGGGTCCTTGCCTTCCAAATTTCCAATCAGCTCTATTTGAGGCCTTGCTGGATTTCCATCTAGGTATTTATCTCCTATTGTCCACATCAACTTACTGTTCTCTTGCTTGACCTATACTGCCCACATTTCAAGCTAGTGATTCAACTTCAAACTGTTTTTATTGCTGTCAGAACTCATCTCAGAAGGAGTATCAAATGTTTGTATTGAAAATTTTAACCTGAAAAATCATGTTTATATTGAAAATTTTAACCTGAAAAATCATGGTGATAAATGTCCATACAGAGATGACTTCCTTCCATGTACTTGATAGGAAATGCCTGTGGAAACCGCTGTTTCTTGATGGTTCAATGAGTTTTGGAGTCGTTCCCTATAAAAAAGTCGAGGACCCACAAACATCTTCCCTTATTGGGAGAGAATATGAGCTCCAACAGAATGACTGTTCTCTGCTTGGACTATAAAGGGAAGTGAGGTTGCCACTTGCCTATGGTGGTTCTTTATGCAAAACTTGGTGATTGACCCTTGAAGGATTTAGAAAATATGCTTGGTTGGCTTCTTATGGCTGATGACTTTGTTTTCATGGATGACCTGAAGGGTCCAATGTTGATGTCGTGTAATACATGTTTCGGTCCTAAAATTGATCAAGGGATGACAATATCATCTGAGGTGCCATGACTCGTTATTTACTCTAGAGCAGAGCCATATAGAATCTGCAATTGGCAGGAAAAAGGGTGCATATTCTGAATATGAAGATCTTCTAAGAAAGATATTAATGGGAACAATAAGAAGGTTATGATGCCCATCTTGTGAGCTAACTCTTAAGTAAGTGCTGAAGCTCAAAAGTTTGTACATGAAAGAGTTTAAAGAGTTGAAATCAGAACCATAATATCAGAAGTTATAAATAATATAGAGAAAGAAGTCAGGAACTGACTATCTTAAGGCTTTTACTGAAATTTACTTAAGAGGACTCCTTCAGTCTATCAAGATATCTTCACTTTCAGGCATTCATCTCCAATGGCTATTGGCTTCCAAAATTTTGGACCAATTGAGAAAGTAATTCTCAACTCAAATATTTAGACTCCTAAATGTGCAACACATTATTATTGAGAAGAATAGATTGTCATTGGGTTTAATTGCCTTTCCTGGTTCTTCAAAGGGTTGTTCCTATGGTTATAAGCTACATCGATAAGATTTTGGTTTGGATCAGAAATTTGGATTTCGAGGTATACTATAATCTCCTTAACCTTCATTGCAATTTTATTAATGGCCGTTGACAACAGGCGATGCCTAGGCATTCAGGTGCCTTCATCACCAAATTTATGTTGTATCACTGGGGTTTGGGTCGATTCCATTTGATCTGACTAATGTCTTTATATATTATAGGTGCCTTTCCGTAAACTCTCCTCCAACTACTTACATATTCTTGAAAGAAAATAAAGTAAATTAGAAGGCCAATATTGAGCTCTTGATGAATCTTGTCAACTTAAGCTAAAATATTAACAGATTGTTATTAGTATAAATATCATTTTACAATAACCCTTACCTAAAATTTTAATAACATCAATTTTAAAGGCCCAAATATTTGCTGTAATTTTATATGGGTGTGTTACAAATTGGACATATTTTTATTTTAAAAAGACAAGTGATTTATTTTTTATTCTAATTGAACCGGTTGGATTTACAGACAAAAGTTTGAATTGACAGACTAGGGGAATGGGATGTGTGTTACACAAGCAATGCACAGACAAAAGGTGAAGTGAATAATAAAGCAAAATTGCTTCAGTTCTGCATTAAATACCCGGCACCGTCATGCAGAATTTCAAACCTTTAGATCCAAAATTCCGGTTGAAATTTCGATCCGATGGGTCGGACTGTTTCACATGACTGTTAATGCACAGGAACAGGACTGAAGGAAAGTAATAAAGCAAGCTTGGAGCTAGTAATGCACACAGACAAAAGGTGAAGTGAATAATAAAGCTTGGAGCCATTTGAAAGAATCCAAGGTCATATAACCTCAAGGATAAGCAACCTTTGCCTTTCAGATTCAAATTCCAATGGCCTAACATGAAAAGGATGGGGACTGCAGCATTGTATAAAAGCAAAGCTAAGGCAAAACACATGCTACCTCACAATTTCCGCTCCAAACTCTTCTTTGATTATTCATAATCCATTTCACCGACCTTGGATTGTGATCTCCCTGTGTGGGAATTCAGTCCAAAACTCTAGTGTGAGGCACAACACCAACTATGTAGTAGCCTTTTTTTGGAAAGCAATTATGTAGTAATCAATTCCAACCACAAAGTAGGTCAGAAAACTACCAACCTGTTATAGCATGGGTAAGCTTAGAGAGAGAAGCCAACAACTAAACAATAACCTTGAGAAATGAGAAGTTGCTCCAAAGGTGAAACCAATGTAATTACAGCAAACACCATCCCAATTTGGCAATAACTGACCTCTAACCCACCATTAAGAACAAATGATACACAGTTACAACAGAAGTATGTGAGGAAAAATGAAAGAGAAGATCAATCCACCTTCCTCCATCCCCATTATGTAAATATATTAAGGTAAAACTAATGAAAAGAGGCTGCCACTATTCAGTGAGGAATGAAAAAAGACGCCCAGTCGATTCTTAATGAGAAGATCTCATTCCATCAGAAACCTTGATTCAGTAAATCCACCTAGAAACCCAGATTAAACATATGCTTAAAATGTTTGGCCCGATCCAACTCAGCTGGTTTGCCGGGCTGATCCATCATCCAATTCGTCAACCAGATCAGGGTGCAGATCCTCTTCTTGGCCTATGCTGGACTTTCGAAGCTCTTCAATCCGTCGAGTTACCTCAGACATCGAGGGCCGGTTGTCTGGATACTGAGCACAACAATCTATTGCAAGCTGTAGGAGCTGAACCATCTCTTCCTCGACATTTTGGTTCCTCAGAAGCTCAAGATCAAACACCTCCGATGTCCACTCCTCTCGCACTACCGACTGCACCCACCTAGGTAGATCAACTCCATCTTCATTCATGAGGGCATGTGTTGGAGGCTTCCCTGTCAACAGTTCCAACAAGAGGACACCAAAGCTGTATACATCTGCCTTTTGTGATACCTTACGAGCATCAGTCACCTCAGGTGCACGGTATCCTGCAACACGGTTGGGGGTGGAAGTAGGACCAACAAGGTTTGCAAGACCAAAGTCAGACACACGGGCATCATAGGATTTGGTAAGGAGTATGTTGGATGACTTGATATTGCCATGCGAGTTGTTGGATCCCCTTGCATGGAGATACTCAACACCACGAGCAGCTCCAAGAGCAATGCCAGACCTCGTAAACCAGTTCAATGGAGTCCTACCTGCTCCTCTGTTTCCTGTAATTATGAGAGAAGAATAAATTAAGATAAAGAAGGAGACAAATCATAGTCAGGCAGACACTGGTTCTGCTTTCATAAGCTCATATGCTTTTCTTCTAGCAACTATTGATGCATTTCACATTTAACACAACATTGCTAAGACAAGTATTACCTAAAGCTCTGACTTTAACCATTATGTTTCAAACTCAATATAGTGAAACTTGCAGAAGAATGACAAATTACATGTAATCACAATGCAATACTGCGTGCATGAAAAACACAGAACAGAAACAACTACAGTTTCAATTGGTAGTGCAATAAAAAAGAATGTGTGATTGGAGGACAGATCCATTAGTCAGGAAAAACCGTGGAGAATTCAGGCTTGAATGGTGGAAAAATCCAACCAGTGAGGTGCAGTAAAAAGACGGAGAGTTTTCTGTGCATTTGTGAGCCCGTTGATTTTTTATTAATTTTTTGGTTTTTCATGAGGGAGGGGTGTGGAGGGGAAAGAATCTCTAAGCTTCATTAAACAAGGTGAGCAGGAAATTTATAGTTTGACAAGAACAAATAAAAAAAATCTCCGGAAAAAATGAGAGGCAGCATTTGCGGAGGATCATTAAGATGAAAAACTACCATTCCAAAAGGGAATTGAAACTAAACCTACAGAATACCAAAAGCAGAGCATGTTACAGCAAAGGTAATCAAAAGAAGAAGGAAAGTCTCACCATGCAACAGTGCAGACAGACTACCCATAGTCATGTAATCGTAGACGAGGAGCTTCTCGTCTTTGCTGTAATAGTAAGCCCTCAGGGGAACCAAGTTTTCCTGATCCATGGATCCAACAACTTCAATCTTCTCCCTGAATTCCCTCTCTGAAATGGTAACATCCTTGAGCCTCTTCACAGCCAACACCGTTCCCATCTCCAAAACTGCTTTATAAGCGGTGCCAAACGTTCCCTTCCCCAGAACCTCGGCTGAAGCCCTCAAAAGATCCTCCAGATCGAAAACCCTGGGAGCATTTCCAAAGAAAATAAGCTTCTTGTTCCCACTACCATTCAAGTCTGCCTTCGGAGCTGCTGCTGTCGTTGTTGCAGCAGTCGGTGCAGCTGCAGCAACAGAGGGAACAACACTGTTACTAAAACTACCATTTTCTCTCTTTTCACCTGGCAACTCCAATTCAGGCCCCTGCTTAACTGGAGCAATGTCTACCGATCTCGTCTTTCCGCTACTCTTCTTCCGGCATAAAATGAATAAAATGAGCAGAATTAATAAAAACCCAATGACGGAACCAATAGCAATCCCTGCAATTGCTCCACCCGATAACTTCTTCTTTGCAGTAACACCGCCATCCGAAGGCGTGCCAGGACAAGCAGCGAGTGGACCGCCGCAGAGCGAGTTCCCGAGGAAGGCATTGGCACTTTTTCCGCTCAGACTGGACGGAATCGAACCGTTCAAGTGATTATACGAGACATTGAATTGTACAAGATTCTTGATTTGGGGTAGATTCGGAATCGAACCGTTGAGTTGATTGTTCTCCAAATAAAGAGTACCCAACCTGGTGAGGTTGTTGAACTCCGAAGAGATCTCTCCAGAGAAATTATTCTGCGCAAGGTTAAGGCGGATGAGGTTGTAGAGACCAAACATGAAGCCAGGGATCTCGCCGGAGAAATGGTTACCTTGTAAGTAGAGATTCCGGAGTTCGGTACAGGCGGCGAGATCCGACGGCACTTGACCGTAGAGAGCATTGAAACGGAGGCTAAGGGTGCGGAGGTGACTGAGGTTGCCAAATACACCGGTCGGGATTTCGCCGCTAAGTGCAGAACCGGGTAGGCGAATGACGGTAACACTGTTGTTCGTACACTGTACACCCAGCCATGTACAAGGCGTCGGTGAGCTCTGGTTCCACCGAAGATACTCGCCGACGGAGGACTTGAAAGCTAGAAGTGCTGCCTTTTCCGACGCAAGATCTGGTTTTCCGACTCGAAGGAAAACCAGAAAACAGACAATAAATAGATAATGAAACAACGCCATTGGCGTTTTCGCAAACCCAAAACCACTCTTTTTCTCCTCAAACAGCAGTTTCCAACACCACCATTTTCCGCTCCTCTTCTTTAACGCAGTCCACACTCCACACACAGAGAGGGAGTGAGCGAGTGAGTGAGCAAAAGAGAAAAATATTACGGACAAGTTTCGCTCAGTGTTATAAAAACCCTCGTCTTCTGGACTTTTTTGTAATTTCAGGTAGACAAAAAAATGTAAGTTACAGGTAGCTTTTAATTTTTTTTTAATATTTATATATGAGACCAACCTGGAAGATATTACTGTAACGAAGCCTGATGAGTGATAACCGAGCTTTTACGCTAAATTAATAAGAGAGAGCTATGATAATCTGTTTCGGGTTTTCATCATCACATAGATCCGACAGAACGAACGGTGAGGATTTGTCTCTTAAACTTAACTGCCAGTGAGAAAAGTCAAGAATTATAGTTGGAGAAATCCGGGAACGCATGTGTCAACAGTCAGTAAACTATACGGCAAGATAAGGGTAGACTCCTAGAAACCTAACGGCGGATAGCAGCAGAGGTTTAACGGTGTTCATGGAATTCCTTGTAGGTCCCACCCTCTCTGCACAAAACTCATCATCGCTCCCACCCCAGTCGCCCGTCGCCGTTAAATTGATTAACCGTCAAATGAGAGATAGAGTGGGGCCACCATGTCCGCCTCGTTGGAGAATCGGAAGATTGCTGCGGCTACTGCGTCGATGACACGACCGGGTTACCTAGGGAGTCTTAAAACCTGGAACACTGGACCAGGAAACACTCTCGAGGAAAACGGTTGCATGGGTAATTTTGGCATTTTAATAAATGCTTTTTAATTAATTAATTGCTTTTACATCTGACGAGACGCTGAGCAGGTAATAGAACTGCGGGGCCCACAGCTTCCCAGTCTATAAAAAATGGTGAAAATTCGCGCCAAGTGCTCTGTCCATGGGTCCCACTGATCCTAAACACGTGTATTCAAAACTGATTCCAGATTTTCCGAAAACTTGAAAAGATTTGAATTCCGAAAACAGGGATTATGTGGACCGACCACTATCTCTCTGGTTGGATTAGGGGATCAGCGCGCTGGCTGTGTGCCACGTGTAACAGCGCCAAACATTAGTTATAGATAACTCTGTTCAATAGAAATCATACACGTGGTGGGTGCTTATGCTAACTGGTTTTATCTCGGACGCTCTCCACCACATCCGAAGTGGCAAATGGACGGTGCAGATCATCCACTTGGATCTAATATATTCCCAAAGTAGTTAATGGATCGATGCTTGTGGTGATGATGGTGGTAGGGACATTTAGATACTGATGATGAAACGTGAGAATGGGCCTAGGTGGGCTGTCTTTTGCTGTAGAATGGGTCAAGAAAAGAGGCAACAGTGACAAGAACATTATTTTCGAGCTGGCAGCTTTGTTGGAATGATAATTAGAGAACACAAAAAATAAAAAATAGGAATCCAAAGGAAGGAGCTTTTGGAGCATTTAAAGGAAGGATTAAGATTTACCCAACAAAAATGTTTTCTTTATATTATCCTACAAAGCAAAGTTTAGTGTAAGAATTGAATTGGTTTGGTTTGATTTAAGATTTGGGTTTTGAGTTTTGATCTATTCCAGTAGAATGGAGAAGGTTTTGAATTCGTGTTTAACAATTTTTAGGTGGCAACAACCTAGTGGAAGGTGGGAATTAAGGAAGAAAAGGTTAAAAAAATAGAGTAATTAATTAAGAAATTGAGTAAGGAGAAAGAGTGAAGTTAAGGGCTTGTTAATGAGTCATTCATTGTAATTAATTAGAGTAGCTTAAGAAGAAGGAAGAAAAACAAAAGAGAATCAAACTTTGTGTAGAGAGTAGATCCAACCACCCATGGAAGAAAAAGGCTTTTAAATTAACTCCTCTGGAGTTGGAACTTGGAAATTGCAATGCAGGTTTCGGCTTTTCTTTTCAATTTTCTTTTGCAGCTACTCTCACATGGACAGTAATGGCAGCTTCAATCCTCGAATATGTGCTTTATAGCTTTTTCTTTCTCGTGATTCCCTCATGCTCAGGGTCTCAGAGAGTAACACACTAACACACAAAGAAAACATTTTTGCTTTTGTGTTTTCAATTTTGCTGTCCATAGCTTCCTGCTTACGTTTGGTTTTTAGGCCCCATTATAGAAATTAGGATTGACTCCAAATCCATTTCTTTTGTGACAATCTTCTTGTAAAACTGGTTTAGTCTTGACAATTGCATGGTTGATAGGAAACATGGTTAATACTTATAACCATCAGAAAAACTCATTTATGGAAGGAATAAACAGGTAGGCTAACCTAACTCTAGGTTGGTTGGGAGAAAAATCTATCTGTTCAATTTATTATTTGAAAGCCAGGTCTCATGGAAATTATTTGTCAATTATTCACACTTGTATGCATTTAAGAACCAATAACAGTTGCACATTATGATATTTATTTATTAGAGTTTCTTTTTCAAATTATGGTGAATTCTCAACAACGCTTGGTATCTCTTTACAGTTAGTTCATGTTTCGGCTCTATTTGATGGTATACATAACAAGCTTCCACTTCAATCCCGTAAAGAAAAAAATTTTTTTTAACTTTGATAAGGTCTGTATGGATTCTCAATAGAAGAAAAAGTTACTAAATTTGCTTAAATCTATATGTAAGATGATTTAGGTGGAGACATGGAATAAAACAGCTAAAAGGAATTTGTTTTGACTACCAAAGTCGAATCTTATCTTAAAATTTTGATAGGGTTTGTCTTTTAAGGTTTTTTAATTTTAACAGTGATGAGTAAGTTTGGGTCCATGTAACATATAATGATGTATTTTTTTGTTTGGTGAAGGTGTGATAGTTATTTTATATATAAATATATTATTATCAAAAAAATGGTTATTTTGTATCTTTATTTAAAAAAGAAAAGAAAAAAAAGAAGAAAATAGTTATTGCATACATTTTATCTGAAAAGATGATAGTGTTTGTATGTAATCCTGTCCCACATGCCTGTGTATAAGGAGAAAGAAAGACAAAAAAGAATTAATAAGAGTGCTAGTTATAGGGAGCATTCTCAAACAAAGTCAATTTTTAACGATAAAGACAATCGGCAGAAAGGCCAGTATGCCCGTCCACTCCTCCAATGTATGCATGACTACAACTAGCAGCTAGCTAAAAAACCTACGGCATGTTAAGTCTCCATCTCGGGTTTTTGTATGAATATATTCTTGGTGCTCTTAGCTATGGGACGAGCTCTGAATAATGAATGGGTAGGTATCCCTAACAAAGTGATGGTGAGTAATTAAGCTACCCCAGCTGGTTCATTTGTGATGCCGCTGATTATGGTTCAATTAATGAAACTTAAGGGCCTGCTTCGATGGCCCCTGACCTTACACTAACCATTATGTAGAGCCTGTCTTGCCCCAATATAGTTCGAAATTAATTTAATCATTCTGTCATGCACATTAAATGCATATGATAGTCAAGTGAGATTTTGGTCTGTCGGATCCAAAATCTCAATCAAGATTTCAATGGTTGAGATCAAAATCTCGACCGAAATGTTTCACATGACGGTCCTGCACATTAATTCAAGTAAGGTCCAATATAGTTGACATGGTCAAGAGTATATGTATCCTAAAAAATTTGGGTGCTACCTAATTGCAGAAGTGTCTCTGCTAAGTGCTAACCAGAATTAATTTCCCTTTGAATGGGATAACTCAAGTATAAGTTGTGACATTAATGTCATTTTTTTTAAGATATCGATGTCAACCGATACAATCAAATGTTGTACGTTTTTTAATCTTTCGTACCACAATTAGCCCTACATGGATTTGTAGAGTCATCAACACTAAGTACCATAAACTTAAATCTTAATCTAGAAACTTTATTATTATGAAATTTAGAAAACCAGTTTCACCTTTCGTATCCTTTTTGACACGATCGTACGAGATAGGATATCATAGAGGAATGGAAAATGTTATAAAGATTAAAACATAATAATGAGGTTTTATGTTCTTTTATCATAATGAGGTTTTACATTCAATAGATTAATTATGAGATTTAACAGCACATACTTATTTGAGAATGGCTAAAAGGCGCATCATTTTTGGTCTTGGGAGTCCATAAATAATGTGTGTAGTCACTGTATAATTGGTTGAGAATCATATTTAATTCTCTCTTTCTCACTTTTTCCATATGGTGGTTGAGCCATGATAGCCTGGTGGTTGGCAGGCAAGTTGAATGTATTAATATACAATTTTTTGGGCTCAAAAGTATAATATACAATTATATACCAGTATCTGGGTTTGGTTCATTTTTGGTTCTAGAGTTGAGTTCGTGTGTTGGATTCATAAATGTATGAAATTCCATGCTCAATACCAATAAGAAGAAACCAGACAAGTTGAAGTCAAATCTGATAAAATCTATATCCATATCTGTAAATGGGGTGCTATTTAATCAAGTCCTCAATTAATGAAGGACTTGCTTTACGATAAATGAAAATCAAGGAATTCTAACCTAAAACGATGATTTTCAAAGATATTATCCGTAAGCGAAAGTTTTTCTTTAGTGGTAGCAGAGGTTTTTTTTGGTAAGACTTTATGAAGAAGGTTGATCCCCAGAGTTGTTGGATTAGCTCTTTAACTTTTCTGGAAACACCATATAGTTCCTGAATGCAATAAACCTAGCCACCAACACAACGATCTGGTAGAAAAAAACACAACGATCTGATGAAATCACACAAGCAGTAATGATCACTCAACCATGAAATCCCTGTGGAAACCCAGTTTTCTACACAACTTCCTCATCAATGCAAACTGTTCACCCAGCTCAGAAACCTAACAGGAGTTATTGACAGAGTCACCTGACAATGGCCTCATGCGCACTGTAACTCTATTAAAAGGTAGCCCAACTCATGAATGAGTGGATCCCTGACTAGTAACTCCTTGTAGATGTTCACATCATGCTAATGAAAAATGCAACGTGGGTCTGGCCCATTAATGACTGCATGCCCAAGTAGCATAGCTTGTGGGCTTGATTGTTTTCGCATGAAACACTGATAATTCCCTTCATTTATACAGGAAAATATGGCGATTGAGAATGAAACGTGGGAGAGAAAGCATTAATTATATAGAAATACTGTCTAACAAATCAGAATCAGAAAGGGATACTGAAGAGAGACCCTCCCTCAGTTGAACAATATTGTTCTCTCCAGCTATAATGCCTTCACTAATCCCATCACCTTTAGGATGTTGGAAGGGTGACTCTGTTTCAAGATCACTCATCCAAAACATCTAGAATATGTCAGCTGAACTTCACTGAAGATTTTGTCTATGGCAAAACCCCAATTCTAAATCAGCTAGCTAATGGTAAATAAGAATACCCAAATGCCTACAAAACTGCTCAGAGGAGGATCACCGAATATAGAGTGCAGCTTCCTCAGCCTCTTTTAACCATCAAATCATTTTGGTCATTATAACCAGATTCCCACAAAGCAGAAACTGAAGCTACAGAACTCCCACGATTATAAGAAACAAACAGGAAAAAAGAGGCCCAACATATAAATAACATTTTGCTACAATCCTCATATCATGAATAATTCCCTATAAGCCATTTTGAAACAATGAAAGCAAAGTAAAGTATCAACTGAGAACTCTTTTATCATTTTGGGATCATTCCTAAAATGACTTTCTTTCTACACGAAAGGAGCTGTTCAATATTGATACTTGATAGACAACTTTAAGTTGGAAATAAGCCCCAGAGCTTAATCTGTTGGATTGGATATCCAGTGCGAAATATCGTTTTCTTTGCACAAACAGATCGTCAAAACATATTACCTTAAGTAAATGGTTACGGATTGATTCCTCACTTAATCCCACGCGCACACATAATCTGCAATTTAACCCTAATCTGATTTCAAGAATCAATAAGAGTAGAGTTGTAAACCATAATCAAAACCTAATTTTGAAGCATCGAACGAATCATACATGCAATTGACTGGGTAAATCCATCAATTACGACTGCCCTACCAAGTCTCCACTAACATCCGTAAACATGTATACAATTCATCAAAGTCCAAAAACGACATTAAAATCCGCTGGGGAACAGAACAAGGATTCTGAAACAAATACAAGCTTATCTATCTTTTTTTCCAGTTAATCCTGATTCTTCAACTTCTCGACGCGTTGGTTGAGCTGGTCGAGGCGGACGACGAGATGGGTAACGGAGTAGAGAAGCCAGTAAAAGATGAGAGCAAAGGCGATCAAAAGGGCGTTACGTTGGCTCTTCATGATGGATTTCTGATGGCGGAGATGTTCCGTGGGAGTACATGATGCGCCCTGGCAGCTCGGCCTCGTCTCATACTTCCAATATATATCCATCAACAGAAACAGGCAGAACGGAACCACCGAAAGGAACGGCTTCAGTAGATTTCTGGTAACAGTGAGGAGACCCTTCCGAAGCCGATCCAGACCTGGTAGGGTGAGCAAGAGCAGCATGACCGCCTCCGCAGCGGCGGCATATCCGAGAACAACCCATTCCAAAGCCATGGCTGAATGAATCACAAACCCTAATTTACAGAAACCTGTGACGATTCAAGGGGAGATGGCGATTTGGAGATTCGGAAAAGGAGAAATTGAGTTAAATAAGAGCGAAGGTAGCGCTAGCGAAGTAAAGAAGACGATGGAGACAGAGACGGGTGGCGAAAGAATACTTGGGGCGCGTGGGAGGGAGAATCAGCTTTCAGAGCTTCCAGCACTTTACGCGTCAACACTCCACACGTTCGTTCTTTCTGGTAGTTTTTGCTTCGAAATGAAGGAAAAGAAAATTGTCGGTTCGCCGAGTCTGATCGAGTTTGAGTTGACTGGTTTGGATCGAATTGATCTGGTCAGTTTTGGTTCAACCAATATGTGTTGCACATTTGTTGGAAGATCACCCTGAGACCGAGTAACTGCTTCTAATTCATCCCTCATTAAAACCATTGCAAAATGTTGAAATTTATAACCACCCAATTAATCTCAATTATTGAGGGAAGTTATAACCACACCAATAAATCCCAATTTTTGGATTTGAATTCAAGGATTGACCAACCGTTTGAGCATGTGAATATGCCCTATTTGCGCTAGTAATTGCATCAACATCATAGACTAAGGGGATCATTGGAGATGCCGCTGCATGCAACAGTTGAGACCAATTTTCAAAAAAATAAATAAAAAACAGAAAAAATAAGAGAACCAGAGAAAGCCACGAACAGATGGGGCTAACTCCCACCATCTGCAAAAAACTTAATGCCATTCGATGCAAAGACTCCAAGCATATCCCCTCGAGACCAAGGGCATAGCTATATTATATAATACAACCCCCCCCCCCACCCACCCAATATATAAACTTGTCTGTTACAATAAGAAAAATTCAAAGCATGTCCTGAGAAGACTTGAAGGTTTTTATCTTGTCCATCTTCTGAAGGGCTTTTACTTATTGCCACAAAATACCCAGCAAAATCAAGTCTTGTGCAATTTTAACATCGAATATGAGAAAACTGTTTCCAATACACCTCAACACAATGCAATGGTGTAGCAGAAAGGATAAATCGTACTATTATGGACAAAATTATGTGCATGCTCTCACTTGCTACATTGCCAAGATCCAATACTTTATGCAGTCGTACAAATTCTCCCATTGTAGAGTGAAGAGGTTCCTCTTGTGCATTTCCTTTGTTGTATATAGACATACATATAATGCTAAAGACAACCATGGAGGAAAAAGCTCAAATGTGAAGGGATTGTTGAAGTAAAAGGGCAATGGAGAGTTCAAGCAAAGTGGTAAGGGTAATTACAATGTGATGACAGGGGTTATGGGGAGGGGGTTAGGACTTAGGAGAGGTAAGAATTACAATAAGAGATCGCATCAATTTTCCCTAAGGATGATAATTGCAATACACAAGATAAATTTGGACTAAAATTTTCCAACTATAAAGTCAATTGCTTCTTCATATACTGCGCTAATTGCTAATTTTGGAGTGTTATTCCATTTTCTCCCAGGGATTCATTCACCAGCAATGAGTTTTCATCACACTCAATATCCATGGTAGCTCCATAAGATAAGATGACTAATTATTTTTTGGCTTTTCATGTGGCAGCATCTCCAATATACAATTGACAATTTACAATCTTCAAGCATAAAATCAGAATCGGCTGGACTAACAAGAATCCACAACACTAATTCAGTTCAAGGTGATTTAAGACATATATTTATTCAGAATTTTATGATACAGTCTCAAGAACAGAACAGCAGAGATCAAGACATGTCGTTCTTGCACTATTATAAGTAGAGTTTCATTTTATTTCAAAAAAATTCAACTTCAGAGCTTGCTGGAAATGTTAATATGACGAACTTTGGATGGTTTTGGAGTTGCATCTTTGGGGACGACGATAGTAAGGACACCATTTTCTACCTGAGCTTTAATCTGGTCGACCTTCACATCCTCCGGCAACTCAATTTCTCGAGCGAACTCTCCCTTGGAAGTCCCTCTCTCAGCAATGTGCCAAACTGCATCTTTCCCAACTGATTCCTCTTTCGATCGTTCTGCTCTTATCAGCAGAACATTCCCATCTTCAACCTGAACCTTTATGTCATCTTTCCCAAATCCTACTCGAACATAAAGCATTAAAATTCAATAAAATCAGACACAACCCATAAAAACCCACTAACGAGAACGTCAATTGGCAGAAAATTTGGAAGGTTACCTGGAACGTTAACCTTGTAGATGTGAGCAGTGGGGTTTTCAAGCCAATCCATCAGGCCTAGTGATCCAGACCACTGACGAATGATTGGAGGGCTCCAGAAGAAGCGCCTGAAAGGGTCTCCCAAAAAACTATCCGCCATCGTCGATATGTTAGGAATGAACCGAGAATCTCACCTGCTTCTGTCACTTGCTTAATTTCTCCAATCGCTTCTCTGGTTTAATAATGTCAGCTTCTAAGGGCTACGGAACAGGGTCTAGAACGTTCTCTACAAGTCTGGGTCTTACTCTTTCTTTCGTTTATCTTATGCGATATTCTCGTTGGAGAAGACGATGAGAAAGATCATTAAAGCATGATTTGCACCCTTGATCTAGTATCTAAAATCGCTATCATTCATTAATTTAGCTGGGCGGTTGTCTGAGAGGTGGGACCCAGAACCAAAGGCAATAAAATAGTAGCCAGTTTAATACCAAAGAATATGAATCGAATGATCAAGAACTCGATATTTACCCAAAAGAATGTTTCGAAACCTCAAAACATTCAGCGCAAGAAAATGTTCAAGAACTCAAACTCGATCTTTCAAAACACAAGTTGAATACAAATTCTTTTCAATCAATCACGTATACTGTTATTCAGAGGAAATCTCATTTTCTTTACTTCTTCAGGGATGAAGGCGAAAAACTATAAATTGTGCATCTCATTCCCACTATGTGAAACAAGGTAGAACAACAGAAGGCAAACTACATATTGTAATAGGATCCATTACTTAAGGTTTTTTCTCCGCTCTACATGGATTTGAGAGGTTCCACCATTGGAAGAACCAAAGCTACCCATTAAGGAGAAGATACATGCTAATACGAAAACCACTGAAATTGAGATCACAAGGGAAGAATTTTGTCTGCTACAAATTAATATTGGAGCCGAAGTTTCCACATTGAATGATGCAAACTTTGAGCTTGATTGCTTTCGCCTGCACAGGAAGAACATAACATCTTGTAAGATACTGAATCAAGGTAACAAGCTGCCGAATACTGCAAGCCTAATCTCTTACAGAATAGGATCCAACTATAACAAGTTTTCATACCAAAATCCAACTGAATGCATCTGATGTGGAGAATTTCAAATTTCAAAAGTGGTCCCACATTGCCTAAAGTACTCTCCTGCCATGTCTATGTTAACAGCTCCAGCACTCTCACTGAGGTTTATATTATATCATATGACGTTGGTACTTGTGGATTATCATCTTTTGTAATAATGGCACATATATGCCAAAATTAATCAACAAAAATCTGATCTTACTGCAACCACACTAGACCATTCCCAAACTGAGATCTTTCGAAACTCAAAAGTGAATCAATTTCGAAATGTCTCCAATGTTGGTTTGCCAACAGTGTTTTCCATGACATGTTTCAGATTCAGCCAACTCTAGTTCATGGCAGCTACACTTCAACAAGCACTTTTACCACCCAAAAAAGAAAACAAAAAGAAGAAAAGAAAGCAAAAAAAAACCACTTTAACATGCATTAAAACAATGAAGCAGTTGCAAGTAAAAAGGTCCTGCACACAGAAAACTGTTAATTGAAAATCAGAATATGTACCCCAAAAGGTTTCTGATTGAGTTCCACAATGATGTGAACTTATTCCCTTTGCTTGAAGCATTGCCCCATTGAAATTCGGAGTCATAATTGTTGAAGCTGGTGTCAACTGTGCATGGAAAAGTTAAATCATGAAAACCAGAAAGTTAGACTAAACTCCTCAAAGTTTCAGTATGCTTTGCCTAGATGTTCTAATAAATAAAGTAGCAGAGAATGAAGTACCACTGGCTGGAAAAGAATGTTGTCTCTTAGATGCCCTCAATGTAGTTAATTTTTCAACAAGTATGCGTTCTGTGTCACTGTCACAACCATGAACTTTGTGTTAAAGCACAGAAGATGCAAGAAAGTGATACATGAAAGGGCACACGCCACAAAAAGGAGGATACAAGATAAACAAAACAAAACCATACAACCCCGGTGTACAATTTCATGAAGTGCATCACAAAATTGAAGTCCGGATTACTGGAAAGGGGAAACTGTCATGGCTTTGGTGTGTAAGAGAAATGTCCCACTCAGCAGTATGAAATTTCCCAAAATTTCATCAAGGAGATGCTTAAATCAATGGATTTTTTTTTTCTTTTGACAAAAGAAATGGCAAATACTACCTATGTTATAGAAAGATCACCCCCACCCACCAATCCAAAAAAAAAAAAAAAAAAGACGAAGAAGAAGAAAGTTCTACTAATAAAAGTGAGACCATGCTGTACTTTAAGATCCAACAAGACGGGCCACAAAGAGAAAAATATTCAACCTGATATCCTTTGGGATTTCAACGTTCACGATGAAGAGATGATCACCACGAGCTGCAGGTTTCTTTATGTTTGGAACACCCATTTGAGACATTTTTATTATTTCACCTGGTTGAATCCCGTGAGGAACTCGAAGATCTCTCAAACCCTCAACTGTTTCCACCTGATGTTGATGTGCAACTAATGTCAAACAACATAAATCTTCCCTTTAATGAATTAAATGCAACATTAGTTAGTCAATAATAGCAATATCACAAATAAACTTGTTTTATCTGCTTCGGTTCTAGATAGAATTACCTTGACAACAGTCCCTAGAATGGCCTCAGTATAATCAATATTAATTTTTGAGTAAAGATTCAGACCATCCCTCCAAATTCCACGTTTTTCATTTACATGAATAAACAGATAGAGGTCACCAGCTGCACCCCTACATTAGAACAAAAAAAGACTATGCTCAAGGATAGACACATAGAGTGGGGAACTAAGATGCAAGAGATTGAGCCATGGGGGAAAAAATCCCAGTACAACTAGATTTTTTGAACTAAATGCAACAACAGAAATGGAAAAGTAAAAATTACAAAGAACAATAACAAACTTTCGGTAACTAAACCTGTTTCGTACCTTCTCTTATCAAAGTTCCCTTCTCCTTGAACTTGCATTGTGGCTCCGTCTTTCACACCGGGAGGAATGACCACTTTGACATCTCGTTTGGATTGTATTCTACCTTTGCCACCACACCTTCGGCAATGATCAGTGATTATCTTTCCATCGCCACCACATTTTGAACAAGTAGTAACCTGGCATGTGATATTATCTAAATAGAATATATCAAACATTGAAAGCAGAATTAAGGATACAGTAGCAAACAATAGCAACCTACTTTAACAATAAGATGCCATGCTCATATAGGACTTGAAAAAGAAACTGGATGCATCATATAGAGAGTTCCATGTGCAAATTGTCTACAGCGGCAACAGAGAGGAATGCAAGGACTAGTTTTCAATGTGGGGTTTTAACAAATTTGGCCCAAGGAGAGGGCCAACAAGAGTTCTTGAGCACACTGGGGAGTTTATGCCAACTTCACTGCCACCTGTGGCATCAATTGAGACTCATCAACTGGAAAAACAATAACCAAATAGATGTAAAACTGGAGAAGTCAGAGTAGAATTTTTCAACATAATTATTACATAGGAGATTCAAATTAGAAAGATGAAGAGCCATAGGTTAATCTACTAATTTTGATGCCAATAATGTTGGCAATAGTCTAGACATGCTTAATTTGCAATTGGATATACTTTTGCTTATTGCTTCATGCCAATTCTAAAGGACTTTGGATGTAAGCAAGTATAAATTTCAGTGAAATGTTACTTTTCAATCATCACTTCAGTCCTACATCACCAGTAGCTGTGGCTGCTTTCTCACTGTCAAGGATTCAAATGTATACATAAGCTCTTGACATCCTCTACTAACTAGGGGCCTGAATCTGGAATTATTATCTACTATGTTATTTTCAAGGTAGGACATTAATCACCTAGCCTTAGTAGGATTGGGACTTGTTGTCCTATCAGGATTAGGATCTCTTTTCCTGCGCAAGAAAGTGTTTCATGTAGATATACTCATGTAATAAGGAGTTAAGGATATATGATAGGCCCTTGTCCCTTTGAAAAGAAAAAACACCAGCGAGGGATTAATGAGTTTTAAATCACAATTGATGAACACAAGGTGTCAACAATGAGCCTGTAACTCTTCAGAGTAGTTTGAACCAAAAAAAAAACTCTCTTCAGTGTAGTTAAGCCACTATGGATTGAGTCGACAAGACACAGATGAAGTTCCATGGTGAATGATGTATTTTGTCCAAAAGGTTTAAGATACACTACATTGGAACCAAATACATAGGCTGGAATTTTAGCGAGCGCATGCTAAGGTAAGCTTTCAAGGCAGCTTTTGCCTTTTAGAAGCCAGCTCCTTGGGGCACATGCACGTTAGGAAGGGCAAGGCCAACCAAACCATGTATTGGAATCTCTTATGGAAAATGCTGGAGTAGCTGCCACCCTCTCGGCTTCTGGATTTCTCAAGCTTTTGGGAGTAAATATTCCAAATGGGATAATTCTATTGGATCTACCCCCTTGTAACACTAGAGGCTTCTAGAAGCTCAGTAGATGTTTCAAAGTGACTATTTCCAGAATCTTGGTTCAATCTGGATAAGGAGAAATTAAAGAGGACATAACTAGATAACTATAACTGAATCGTAGCCTCTGGAGAACATTCAGTGCACAAGAAAGCAAAATGTCAGAAGACAAGGAACTCACAGCATTGTTCACTCACAACGTCCAAACCCCAACCTTCTCCACCTCCCCCTTCAACAACCCCCCCCCCCCAAAAAAAAAAAAAAAGAAGCAGCAGAATTTTATGTCCATAGCAGATGCTAAATTTTATTCTATGCAAACTCACTCATCTTGCTTTTGCTGATGATCTCATGAGTTTTTCAAAAGCCGATCACAAATCCATCTCCTCCATCCTTCCAGCCTTCTCCCTCTGAGTCCCTCTCTACCCTTAAGGTCAATCTTGACAAATCTACCCTTTTCTTCTCTAGAGTTTCTGAACCCCTGTGCTCTAATCTCTTGCACCTCTCAGGTTTCAAGTTTGGCTCCTTCCCTGTAGTCTATCTAGGTCTTCCTCTCATCCCTGGTAGGCTATCTCACCACCATTATTCTCATATGCTTGATCATATCCGTAAGAATCTCCATCTTTGGAAAAGCAAGCTCCTATCTTTTGCTAGTAGAGTTGAGCTCATTCGCTCGGTTCTCCAATCCTCTCACCTCTACTGGTGTGGTATCTTCCTTATTCCCAAGCCTATTATCTCGGCTATGGAATCCCTCTTCTGTGCCTTTCTCTAGAAGGACCAAGACTCCTTGCGTTTCCTTCGCCCCATTAGCTGGATCAATATCTGTCATCCTAAATTTGAAGGGGGCCTTGGTATTTGCCGCATCCAAGAGGTCAATTATGCTTGCCTCCTCAAACTCATCTAGAAAATTATCTCCAAACAAGATTCCATTTTGGTCAATTGGTTTACTCCTCTCTTCTCAAATCTGATTCCTTTTGGACTATCTCCATCCCTTCTAACTCTTCTTGGGTCTAGAGGAAACTTCTCCTATTAAGGTCATGAGCTCTCCATGCCATTACCACCAATATTTCATCTAGCACTTCTACCTCGTTCTGGCTTCACCTGTGGCATCCGATGGATATCCTCTTCTCCCTCCTTGGACCCCATGTTGTCTATAAGACTCGCATCCCCAAATCCACCCCTTGTCCACTTTCATCATTAATGGCTCCTGGGCCCCTCCCTCACCATAGTCTCACACAAGCCTAGAACTCGCTCCCTCCTATCTTGCTTCCCTCCCACGACCTCCTTGTTTGGCTCCCCTCTACCACCAAATCCTTCACCACCTCCTCAGCTTGGAACCTTCCCTGCTTGCCTTTCCCCTTGGCCCCCTCTCGTATGGTTTAAAGGTCATATCCCCCGCCACTCCCTCATCCTTTGGAGAGCCCTAAACCTAGCCCTTCTCACCCAAGCTTTTCTCATTAGTCGTCATATCCCAACTAACCCCAACTATATCCTTTGTTGGAATGGTTTTGAGGATTTAGAGCACCTGTTTTTCTTTTGCCCTCCTTGCCTCCATCTAGCCCCATTTCTCGCACTCCTTTGGCATTGATCGTGATTGGTCTTGGGTTTTGAGTAATTTTTCAGGTACTTCCATTTGTGACCAAATTGGTAAGCTTGTCTTTTGTGCCATGGTCCAACACCTGTGGTGGGAGCACAATCTCAGGCGATGGACTTCCAAATTCCGCTCTCTAGACTCAATTTGGAATGCTATCTAGTTTGATGTTTCTGCTAGGCTTCTCTCTATCCCCCACCCCCCCGGTTGTTGACTCCCTAAGGAACAGGTTTATTGTTGTTTCCTGGGGTCTTAGTTCCTCCTTCCAGTCTCCTAATTGAAGGCTGTTCCCCCCCCCCCCTCTTGTATCATTCTTTGTTCTTCTTGTTTCTTAATACAATTATTTATCCATAAAAAAAAATATTCTATGAGAGGGGAAGGGGGAGGACACCAAAAACAATGTTGCAGCAAAATCTAGCTGCTGTGGTGATGTGCATAATCAAACCAATATCAATGACACCTTCAAACTGAGAACTAGGTAATATTACAAGTTAAGGAACACAGTAATACTAGTTTTACAAAACATGCAATAAATAAAATATACATCTGTTTCCATAAGAGGGTAAGCACACCTGAGACACTATCCCAAAAGGTGTTCTCTGAGATTTCATCACCCCTCCTCTACCTCTGCAATCTGTACATGGTTTTATGCAACTGCTGGATTTTGCACCCGTACCATCACAACTATCACATGATTCAAAGCAGGAAACTTCAATCTCCCGCTGTACTCCAAAAATTGATTCTTCAAAGCTCAAAGACAAGTCATGCCTAAAGACCCAAGATATCAGGGTCAATTTCTGAACTTCAAAAGCAAATAGAATCAACATTTCTTCCCATAAATAGTAGTGACATAAGAATCCACAACAATAACAACAAGCCATGTCCCAAGTAAATGGGGTCAGCTTTAGTCACACAAGAACCCATAGGTTATAATTACAAGAATAGTAGATCCACCATCACCCCATTAGTTACTTCAAAATATTTTCATCTAAAGAATTCAGAATAATAAAACATCCTGCATGATTTTGACCCCATGAAATAAAGAACCCAGAGCATCTTAACTTTCTAAGCATGTCATAATGTCATTAGTTTCTTCTCCATTGTGCATGTGAATCCAGAGCATTTATAATCTAACCATTGAATTGATACCCCCAGTATACATTCAAGAGGATAGCACAGAGCCTGAAGCTTGATTGGCAAATTTGTAGCATCAAAATCATGAGGTTACCTGCTGCATCTATCACAGTCTCCATGCTCAAAAACTTTCAGGGTGCACGTGGAGAATAAACAGAAGGAAGCAAAATGCACCAAATTCAACTTTCTTTTGACAGAATGTCTCTTAAGATTAAGAGGACACTACAACCAATACTCAAGGTATATCAACAACAAGAAGTAGCCTTATCCCAACTAAATGGGGGCGTTACATGAATCCTTGCCTTCCAATCAGCTTTATTTGAGGCCATACTAGATAAAAGGCCTAAGTCATACATATCCTTTCTCATCATTTTTCCTAAGGTTATCTTAGGTTGGTCCCTAGCTCTTCTAGTTCCTTCAATCTGAACCAAATTACTTCTGCATACAGGCACATTTATCCTGGAGCATTTATCTTCGCTTGATCTTCGAAAATGAAGTCAGAGCCTCCCTTGTTTTTATATGTGCTTCCCCGAGGTATGGTGTAATTATATCTTCACCCATTGAATTTTTAAAATTACACATACCACCCTGCTTTTTGAAATGATTAGCATTTGAGCCAAGAAATTAGAATTATAACTTTCTTGACCAAAATGCCCTTAGTACTGGTACAAACTTATTTTATTAAAGATACTCTTTTTATCAATTATAAATTTGGGGCAAGGTCAAGGGGAGGGAAGGGGAGGGGGAGCTAGACAAAACTGTGATTGGAAATTGGGAAAAATGAATTGATATTTTCTTAACAAAATAAGGTTATCTTAGCATTATAAGGCATTTTGGTCAACAAAGTTATAACTCTAACAGCTAGGGTTTAAATGCCAATCATTTTAGAATACAAGGGTGGTAACTATAATTTTAGGTTCAATGGGTGAAATCGGTGACACCATATCTTAGGGGAAGTACATGTAAATTTCTCTTAAATTCCTGTACTTCCATCTTGAGCATATTGGCAAAGTTAAAACACCTAAGGTAAAACAGCTACAAAGATTTGTACATCTATTGACATTAATTTTTATAACGTCCTAGCACCAAGTAGAGCATACAATCTAAGGTGGCTAGATTTTAAATGAACAAAAGTTACATCTTAAAATTGAAATGAAATATGCCAGTTCAAAGTTTAAAAAAGTATAAAGGAAATAGAAATAATACAAGGATTCATTTAGAAGAGATGAACAATGAATCTATAGAAGCACATACTTAGGTTTCAGCACTAGAGATCAATACTTCCATATTATTATTCCTAAAAGAGTGAAAATGATACTCATGTTTTATTCCCAGATTTTGATGATCATCAAAGTTAGATGGCCTTTTCTTTTCTAGCCTAATCCCGTTGCAAATTGTTAATTTCTAACCTAACTGTTGGTTACAACATCAGAGCTTCAGCTAAAATATTTACCGAATGTCAAGACCAAGGTTGCGGTTATTTGAAGACTCTCTGCCTCCGAAAAATCCATTTGACTCCCCAAAATATGCATCAAAGATTTCGAAAGGATCGACCTAGGAAAAGAAATTTTATGGATATAAAATCAGATGCCACTGCTGAACATAAATAGAGTTGCTCATAACAGAAATTATTGCATACATGCTAATATGATAGCCAATACAGTTGTCTTAATCAGATATAGCAGAGTCAACAAGAATTGAATATGTGCTCACCCCCTGAGAATCAACTCCTGATCCAGCATATTCACCTTGAAGACCTGCCTCACCAAACCGATCATATAAAGATTTTTTTTCATCATCTGATAGGACCTACACAAAGACCTTATTATCACATGAATAAAAAAGGCAGAACTAATGGATAAATTTAAGTAAATTAGCTTTTATTCTACATTAAGCATTTCTTAGCCAACTTCACAAGCCATAAATATTTAGATGGAAGACAAAATGAAACAAATGTACAAGGAACACATGCCTCAATTATTATTCTAAACAAAACAGTAAATCAAGGGGAGGAGATACTCAGATACCTCATATGCTGCACTGATCTCTTTGAACTTTTCTTCTGCTCCCGGGCTCCTGTTCAAATCTGGATGATACTATTCCGAAAAAGAAGAGATGAATTATTCAGTAGGATAGAACCCAACCGTAAAAGGCAAAATATACCAAGACTGAAAAGTAGTATGGCAGAAAATGCAGAATAAAACTTGATGACTTGGAGATTTTGAGTTGAAGTTCAGGAGGTACTAATATATGTACTTCCAATTCAAACTAGAAATGAAACAAAATAAAACATTAAAATAATTAACTCACTTACAAATGGCATTTTTCTGGGTAACAGTGTAAATGCATTTAATTTCCGACTTCTATCCAATTTATGTTTCAATTGATTGAGATGTTTTGTAATTACATTTAGATACAGTACAGTTTTCACAGATAAAGATTGGCCAAAGAAGAAGGTTACTGGAAGGTTTAAACACAAAAGAAACCACTATTTTGGAGAATCAGTTCGGTGTATGTCAGGTTGATCCATGGAAAAAGCTATACAGAGAAAAAAAGAAGTCTTCAAATGGTCCTTATTGAACTAAAAAGTGCTTATGACAGAGTTCTTAATTAATTTTAACCTAGCATGTCTTGGCAAGAGAAGTTTACCAAGTAAATATGCGGATATAATAAAAGATATGTACAAGGATATGGTGACTAGTGTGCAAACAATGACGGGTCAAGGTCATGAATTCGCAATTACAGCTGGATTACACGAAGGATCAGCTTCGACCCTATTTCTTTTGCAATTATCATGGATGAGCACAAAATACATCCAAGACAAAGTTCCTGGGTGCATGCATTTTGCTGGTGGTCATGTTGGTGGACGAGATGAAACCTGAAATTAACGTCAAACTAGAATTATACAAGTCAACTTTGGAACCAAAGGATTTAATTAAGTACACTGTAGACAACTTATGGTGTGCAAGTATAGATAATGATGGGGATATAGAGATCCTGCAAAGTAATCATTTTAGGTATCTAGGATCAATCATTAATAAGGAAGATGACACAAAAGATGATGTCTCACAAAGAATTAAAGGTACATGGATGAAGTGGAGAGGTGCATCTAGGGTGTCATGTGATCGATAGGCCCCATTAAAGCTTCAAATAATTTTTTATAGAACAGTCATAACATTGTGTAGTGGAATGCCAAGAAGCTAAGAAGTGTTATAAAGGTAAGCCAAGTTTAACAGAAAAAAGGATGTTGTGATGTTGAGTGGAAAAACCAAAAATCACAAAATATAGAATAAAATAGTAAAGCAGTTTTGGAAGTAGCCTAATTCAAGATAAGCTTCAAGAAAGCCAACTGCAGTGGCATGGCCATGTTCCACATAGTCCTTTGGATGGCCCCATTTTGGGGGAATCACTTGCATGGTTGTCAAAGCATCTGTCTAGGCACCTAGGCCCATTTTTGGGTCAAAGCGACCTATTGTCACCTTGTCGCCTTGCTTGGTGATGCATTGGTTTTCATTGCCCTCTACTGCCTCACCTCGCTTAGCCTCGTCACCTTGACAACCATGGTCACTTGATTTATATTGAAGGTAAAAATAGAGCTAAGGGCAGGCCTAAGATGACCCTAGGAGAAGCAGAGTTAAGATCCATGTAGCCAATCCCTTTTAGTTATTTATGACTAATTTTTAGTTGTCCCTTTCCATTGATAATTTCTTTAGGATCCGTATAGCTAGTCAGGATAAACTGAGTTGCTGTAAATAAAGATTAGCATTGGAATTGAAAATTAACTTAATGCTATGGGTCAACAGCACGTTTTTAGACATGAGAGAGAGAGAGAGAGCTCATTGTAGGAAGAGTTTGTTTAAGGCTGCTTAGTTCTTTAAATACCTCCTATGCAGATGAATAGCATTTGGGTGGAATAGTATTTGGGTGGAAGGGTATAGTCACAAATTAAGGGTTCAGGAGTTCTGTTAAGCCTATGTAATTCTTTAAATATTTCCTACCCAGATGAAAACTCTTCGCCTGTGGATACGGTCGGAAACTAAGGGTTCTAGTGTTACTTCTGCCACATTCAGGTAATTGTGTTTAACCTCGCCACTCAGGGTATCTTATCTTGATGGGCACTGCCTGTTCCTAAGTTCCACCTGAAGAAATTCTAACCAAATCACCCAACATAAGGCAATGAATGCACTTAGAACCACGAAAAATGTCAACTCCATTGTGTAGCAGCAATGTATACTTGTACCCAACTTTGAATGAACGCGTGTTCAGAGTTTACATTCCATGACACTCAAGATGAAGTAGCGAGGGCAAGGGGCGGGATTGTACACCAAGCGGCAACATGTCGACTCCCAAGTTTACTAACAAATTGAACTAATAGAAGAGTCCTCTATGATTGAATAAGCATACAAGTCACCTTATCAGTTGCAGGCAGAAAGCTTGGAAGTTGGGTTAAAAATCCAAGGTTCGAGTACTCATTGTGAATCCAGCCACTCAGTTTCATAGAACAAGCAAAATCAAACTTGTTAAGACTTAATTATATCAGAACTCTGTCTATTAGAAAGGAAAATTTTAGACTGAGATGAATTAACGAACCTTGCGAGCAAGTTTCTTGTAAGAGGTCTTAATTTCCTGCAAGGTGGCATTTCTCTTGAGATTCAAAGTAGCATAGTAATCCGACCCTGCAGCCCTTACAACAACACAAGGGCTGCGTTTTTTGCGAATGGAAGGCGAAGGAGAATAAGGGTTCCATATTCGTCCGGCCTCTTTGGAACTCAAACCGAAGCTTTTGATTTTGGGAGATACGTTCTGGAATCCAAATTGATTGAACTGACAGGTGGAATTGGAAATTGAAGGTAGCTTCGGAGGAAAAATGCAGGTAGAGTTCAGATTGCCGTAGCAGCAATTAGGTCTAAGTGGCATGGCAGCAGATCAGACTACCGTGCCAGTTGCCACAACGCCGCCGAATTGATATAACGCTGAAATTATAGCTTAAAGCCTTAAACCTCTCGAATCGTCTCGACAATTCTGACGACTCAAAACCTGTTCCAACTCCCAACTCGGTAGTGAACGGCTTTGCGGCACTCCTTAGAAATTAGAAATTAGAAAATTAGAATAAGCTGAAGCGACACAAACCCATGAAGCCCACATATCACATTTCATCGGTCATCTAGGGTCCATTACGAGCCTACAGTAGCGAAACAATTGAGTAAGAAGCCCATGAACCCACAAACCCTAAGCTCTGTGGGCTAATTAAAGAAGCCCATAATGGATGTAATGAGAGTTGAGAGTCCATGGAACAAGCCCTTGTGTAGATGTTTTTTTTTTTTTTGGTAAACACCCTTGTGTAGATTTTAGTCCAAGAGAAGACATGCTATGCTGGCCAAGTTCAGAAAGCCTAAAGCCTAAAGGCATATCAATCCAACAAAAAACCAAATATATAATGCAAATAAGATGAACATTTAATAAATTTCGTGTATAATTGTTTCTTTTCACATTAATTTCTACTTCTTTTTCATGATTACCTGTCCCTTTAACTTAAAACAACTTAATTTTTAATCCCCATTGAAGATGAGATCATGAGATCCAGTGCTTTATTATTCATTCCCAGGAATATACAGAGCATTCAAGTACCAATTATTTAATATGCCAAGCCACTAAACACTCCATTAGCTCTGTCGATTACAAATCTCCTTATGAACTTTGGAATATGTGTAAGGACTTTAGCCTTTAAAGCATTTTTTCCTTTCTCTTTTTCTCTTGGGTAAGGCCTTTAAAGTGTTAACCCATAACAAAAGTAGATCCTTTCCACTCAAAAACAAGTTATCAATCAAAAACGGTTTGTTGAATAGGTTCCACCTAACTCAAAAAAGTTTCCAAATATTAAGAAATCAAGTCTCAGAATGGTTCTGAATATACTCTCTAACACCAGCTATATGAAGGTAGGGCACAAAAACTTTGGTCATATAATCTATGATTGATGAAGAAAAGCAGTCAAATCCATAGTTTTAAATTGTTCTGGATGACTAATCCATATTCTTAAACTAACACAAAGTTCCTTAATCATGATTATGTCACAGAAAAGGCCTGTTAAATTATAGCTGGATGCTTAAATGATTTGAGGAATTGTGACAACTTTGCTGTTATATTCATGGTTGATTTGTTTCCATAATACAGTTTGGATAAGATTCAAAGCAGTAAACCATGAATTATTCCACAATATCAATTGAATCACATTGAATAATTGAGGTTTAATCCTTCTTACAAAATCAAACAAATAACAATAACCAAAGTTGCAGAGACATGGGGAAGTATCATCTGCACCTTCACATACAAAAGAATTTGCAATATCTTTACAGAAAGCTATTGCAGGACATAGCTTTGTAAAGTGGGTTGGGAGTGTGGAATATTAGGTCTCTTCTTCTTCTTCCATTCACTTGTACCAAAGGAGTTGTCTCCACTCACTAATCCTTCCTTGCTTTACTTTCTTACTCTCCTTTTTTGAGAAAATAGAAAGAAATTTGAAAAAGATAAAGAAAAAGAAAAGTATAAATATCCAAGAAAAGTGAAGCAAAAGATAAGCTATCACCGAAAAAAAGATACCAGAAGTAAGATTAAGGTGGTTTGCTGCTTCCAGAGCTTCCACTTTGATAATTATTTACCACCTCCACCTACAACCGAAAAAGAAAGAATTTGTAATCCATGGAAATAAGAGAAGAGAAAATAAACAAATGTTTAGAAAGTAAAAGGCAATACCTTTATTCCTTTCAACCGCTCTGCTAATTACAGAAACAAAAATGATGATCAAAGCAACTGCAGCCAAAATTCCAATGATAATTGCAAGATCCTTTGAAGTTTCATTTCCTTGAGAAGAATCTGTGGTTCACAATAAGAGAATGTATATAAAGAATTCATGAAAATTATTCTATCTATCTACCTTTGTGAATAGAAATAAATGCAAATTTTGTCTTCATATTAGGTTTGGCTAATAACATCCCACTCTTTATCTCATCAATTATGTTTCTTTTGCTTTCCACTCAAACCCCACATAAATAAGATGATGTTGCCATTTCAAATTAAGTCTCTTGTTAGATAACTTTGCTTTATTTTTCAAAATTATTTCAAACTATTTTGGAACAATTTCTTTTTCCTTCAACCATCACATCTTTTATCAAACATTGGATTCTCCTATTATACCATAATTGAACTGATTGGTTTGAAACTTCTCACTTTATTTTTGTTATTCTGGGTAATGGAAGCTCCCTCTTGTTTATTTCAAACTCAAAAAAGCATTCTACTTTGAACCACATGCCCTTCAAATCGTTCCTATACCTACATAGAATTCTGGGTCTTCCGCTCACCTTTTGATTCAGTATAATTAAAGTGCTTAGTAACTTTATTCTTAATTCTTGTGGATGATCACAACTTTAGTAAATCAGAACCAAAAGAATGCCTTCTTTGATTCTCGGAGACATTCTTCTCAACATGTACCCAATAACCCATTGTTAAACGAAAGAGAACATTCCAGATTTTCTAAATACACCAAAGAGAGAGAGAGATTACAAAATCTTCGCAGGCACAATTCACTTCTCAAAACACACTTTCAGGAAAAGATGGGTGAATTCAAACAAAAGACAGGAAGATGACCGTTAATTACAGGAAGCTTTTTTGCCTTTTTCTTTCTTACCTGCACTGATGGATAAGGAAGAAAGAACTAAAACCAGAAATCGCCATGAAGGCTTGTAAAATGAACCACTTACCCTTACTAGCTCTGGAATAATCACCACTGGTTGAATACCTCACATAGCACTTGGCGAAGAACATATCACCATACGCCGCAGCACCACAATCGCTTCTGAGACGTTCGATCGCCGACGACACACAATCCTGACAGGCGCCGGAGCTCAGGTCACCCACACACTGAGCCATACCTTGTACCTCTCCAGAACCACCCACCCGGAAGGACCCACCTCCATTACTGGTCAGACCGTTCAAAACTGCATCACTCCGGCTCAGTAGTGCCGAGTCATAGCCTACCGGCGGTCCACACTTTTTCAAAACCACAGTTTTGTCTTCCACACCTAAGAAGGAGGTGTTGTCGTACTTGATCAAACATCCCTGCAACTGCAACGCGCCACCGGTGCAGCTGGAGCAGAGTATGCCGATTTGACTCACTGCGTGAGATACACAGCTGGAGCAGTCGGGCATGGAGAGGTCACCTCGGCATTGATAGAGTCCGTAAACAACGTCCACCGAGCTGGAGCCATAGATGGTGAATTTATTGAAGGAGGAATAGGTAGCTGAGTTGACAAGCGAGGTGAGGAGCGAGTTGACGTTGTTTTCGTAAGGTGAGCCTGGAGCATATCTGAGTTGAGAACAGCCACCGAAGATGAAGCTATCAGTGGCTGCTCTTGATGGGTTCCAAAGAGAAGAGAGAGTGAAGAAGAGGGTTAACAGAGAGAACAGAGAGGGAAGTCGAGAAGCTCTGGACATGGCTCTTTCTTTCTTTCTCTGCAAGAACTGGCTCGTGAGTGTGTGAGTTGTGAGAGAGAGCGACGGACTTAAGTGAGATGAGTAAGGAAATCTGGACCGTTGATGATGTGGGTCCACTCCATCTATCATATGTTAAAGGACATTCTCTGTCACCCGCAGAGCCTCCTCGTTGCTTCGAGGCGAATCTACATAGGGCAGAAGAGGGAACTCCATTTTTGTACACAACATGACAAAAGTACCCTTGTCTTTTCTGTATATTCTATTTCTATCCTGGCAAAATGATTTTCCGGATTATTCACGGATTTTCTGTATCTTCTGGAAATGAATAATACGAATAACTGAGTCATCAGGGTCAAAGGTGGGCGAACCAGAAACTCGTGCTTCGGTTCAGTCAAAATTGGGCTAACTGTAATATACGTTTGGGACCGTAGGGTTATATTGTAATTAAGAATACTAAAAGGGCTTCCAAAATAAGTAAGACACTAATTTCTCATTATGTTATTTGTAGAAGCTGTTATTGTTCATGCATTGAATGAATAGCATTAAAGATGAGTAAACAAAAAAGTTCACCGTTTCTTGGTTCACCAATTTAGGTGACAATAAAATGCACTTTTTAGCTCAAGATCAAAAGAATAGTTCAATTAAAACTTAAGTTACTTAGGCTCTTTTTGGTATCAATTCTCATTCTCTATTATGCCTATTTAAAATAAATAAGTACAAGAATTCATTTTTGGTCAATAATGAAAAATGGTTTGGTGAATTTTATCTAAAATAAATTATGAAATAGAAAATAAGTTTGGTGTCAAGATAAAAGATTGTTAAAAATGATAGTAAACAAGTGAGAAAAGAAAGAAAAAGTATGGTTGTTATAAAAGAATGTGTATTGACTATTTTACCCTCATCTTACTTATAGAACTTTAAGTAAACTTACACAAATGAAGATAATGAAATTCTCATCATAATCCATAATGGACAAAAAGTTCATTATGGATTTTGGAGGTTTTTCTATTATTTTAAATAAAACTAAAATTCAGAATAGATGCCAAACAATTTAAAATAATGAAAATTTCTCATAATTGACAATGATAATTGATACCAAAAAGAGCCTTAGATAAAGAAGTCTCCCAAAATTTCTTAATATAATTATTCTCGAATCTTCCTTCAAGTGTTGTCCCTCTTTTGGATTGTAGTTTATGTAACAAGTGTAATTCTTCTTTTAGGTAAACCATATTTTGAATCACCATTAATATAGTAAGCCTTGTGTAATGTAGATGCCATATTCAGTAAATCCAATAAAAACCCATACGAAAATGGAAATAAAAAAATAGCTTAAGTAACTTAACCTTGCAGTATCATTTGTCGACTCCTTTTGTTGATTTAAAGGTTTTTTTTTTGTCCTCCACAATGAGAATTAGAAGTAGTGAACATTTACTACAAGGTAGAACCTGAAATTTGTTTAAATATAATCAACTAGAGTTTACGTTTGCCAATGTCTTATTTCTTGCTTGAAAGAGGCTGGTCCTCCTTTAGGTTGATCACCAAACTTTGATTACTGATGAGGGAATCTCACCATTAAACTCAAATGATTTTAAACAAATATTTATACATTACTAATTCATTTGCATATAGATTGTTTGAGGAGATTAACCAACTAATAAAAAAGAGCACCCAACTACAAGATTACAACTTATCTGTCTATGTCATATGTCAGCATATATTTTATTTTAGCGTCAGAATAAATAACAAAGGGCAAATTACATAGAGATCCCTTGGATTTTGAATCCATTGCATCTACTATCCCTTTAAAAAAATCAATTACAAATGTTCTTTGTTGTTAAGTGTTGGGATTAAATTAATGATGATGTGTTACACTAACTTAAAGGAAGTAACATAAGAATCTCTAAAACATAATAAACTGAAAAACTGTAACTTGATTTTCAATGATAGATGTAAGAAATGTCTCTCTACTTGTACGTTTCTTTTGTGTGCTTGGACAAGATTGCAAGAGAAATTTGGGGACCTGCATTATTAGTTGATGGACATTATTGAACTATGATCGACCTCAAAGACTTGTAGGATTAGAAAAATTTTTGCTTTTCAAAATAATAAAGATTCGCATAAAATGTGAGCCATGGATGACTTGTACAATTAATATGGTTTGTCATATAGTATCTTTCTGTAGACAACTAGAAGCAAATTAAAGATGAATGTGATGGAAGATGAAGGGGTCTTATTCAACGTCGTTATATAATTTACACTAGTTTGTCAACATTCGCTACCTTAACTACCATTGTCATTTTGCTTTCTCAAAAAATTGAAGTGAATTCTCCTGGGCTGCTCTCGTCCCAGGAGAAGAAGGCATTTAGCTTCAGCCAACCTTCCGGTGGCTTAACCCATGAACTCGTCCTCACAATCGGTTCCTTTAACTGAGCTGAAAGAGAGAAGCAACTCCATGGCTCACCATGAGCAACTTCATTGTTATGATGGCTTCTGCCATGACCTGGCATTTATTGGGTTGGTTGTTTTGAGACCAGAGCGTAATTTATTATATTAAGAGGATCCAACATAATTTATGCTCTACCATGATACACAGTAATAAACTCAATAACGAATAATGATAGAAATAGGAAATCTCACTCTCCTTGTATGTTTCTTTTGGGGCCCGAATTATTAGTTGATGGACATTGTTGAACTATGATCAACCTCAAAGACTTGCAGGGTCAGAAATTTTTGTTTTTCAAAATTTATAGATTCACAAAAAATATATGCCATGCATGTTTTGGTCTCTCTCTATCCTTTTCTCCTCCGCTCCTTTCCTTTCCTTTTTGTAATTCATCGATTGCTGGGACTCGTAGAATTAATATGATTTGTCATATAGTTTCTTCATGTAGAGAACCCATCCATGGTAGTTCATTAGAAGCAGCAAATTAAATTAAAGAGGAAAGAGATGGAAGATGAAGGGATCTTATTCAAAACTTGTCGAAGGGGATGAATTTAGCACTTGAGAAATCAAAATTAGAAGAGGGTCGAATTTAAAATGGGATAATAGATGTAGAATGATTACCAGAAGAAACTAAAATGGAAGAGGGAATATCATCTGATGATTTCGTAAATGTAATTTAACTGCGAACCATGACATTTTGCATCATATCCTTGAATTCATTGAAGTCGACCTTACCATCCTGGTTACGGTCAACAGAGAGAATCATACGTTCAACACGATCGATGTCTCCGCCTTCAGGCATTCCAAGCTTTCTCAGTACCACTTGCAAATCCATTGCCGAGATGAATCCGTCATGATCTTCATCAAATACCTTGAATGCCTCCGTCAGATCTGCTTCTTCCTGATCCGATGTTTCTACCGCTTCCTCTATTCCTGAACAACCACCACCACCACCACTACCACAACTAACACAACCACAAGCGGCGCCGAAGTAGGTATCGTTGAGCGATTTGTGCAAGGCCTCGAAGTCTTCGAAGGCCAGGCCGGTGTAGCCAGGTCTTATGTAAGATTGAATCGTTGCTTCGATCTCCTGAACATCGGTTTCCAAGCCGAGGAGATCTAGGGCTCGGCAGAGCTCTTCAACTCCGATGATGCCGTCGCAGTTCTTGTCGAATATGTCGAAGATGCGACGCAGACGGATACAGTTCAGGCATGGTGTTTTCAACCGGAATGGAGACGACGGCCTGCATAGGCTCGTTGCGTTTGCCTCCGCCATCTCCAATGTCGGAAATCGGAATCACAAGTTTGGATTTTGATCTGTTTTTATATTCGAATCGACCAGAACAAGCAAGAATTTCTGACTTATTCTTCCAACCATTAAGGATCGGCCAATTGATTGATTAGCCTAAATATAGATTTACGTACGATAACATGGATGGATCACATAAATAAATATTAAATTGAATTGAATTCATAATAAAATCACAAAAAAGGGAAATCCATTAATGATATATTTATGTAACCTTGTGACCTGAATCCCTGTTGCTCTCCATCTTTTCAAATAGGCTTCCATCATAAACACCGCGGACGGTGTGTCTGTGTAGAAAACCATCTTTGTCTTTGCACATGTAGTATAATATCGTCCATTCTACCCAGGCTCCAAGCCTGCAACCAAATTCATCATTTTTCCCTCGTTAGATTTTAAAAAACATCTCAGAAAATAGAGCTCTAATCAGAATGATTAAACAAACCTTCCTTTGTAGTCATTAGGAGCTTGGTTTTCGGTAAGCATCTCAGACAACTCTTTTGATGTTAAAGCATTTGGATTGGTATAGGCGTGTTTAAGAAAGATCTCCTCAAACTTCTTTGCTACAAACCTGGACAAAATCAAAATTTACATTAAAGAAAACAGAATAGTGAAATCGTTTGCACTTAGTGCATTCATATATTGGTTCTTTGAGTACATAGAATCTTTACCTTCCTTCTGTATCATAGACACCACTGTCACTCCCATGTTTGGCCAAATGTATGTTCTTTACCTCAATTGGGAAGAGGAGAGAAAAATTTCCCTGCAATACATGCACTACAGCTTAGCATATATGAATTAATCCCCAATAGCCCACCAAGAATTTAGATTTTAGTTACAAATATGTGCAGTTAAATTTTTCTAAAAAACAATGATTCAAATCCTCTGCTTCTCAACTTGTTTTTAAGTATCGATGGTATTATGGCTGCTCCAGATAACACCAGAAAGAGAGACAGAGAGGGACTTACAGGACGAGTTTGACCACTGAGGGCGACATTAATGAAGATAGAGGCAATGGTGGATAAAGGAATCCCAGCACCAATAGCACGGAATCCTGCAATTGAATCAAATCATAGTATAGAATATTGATGGGAAAGGAAGCGAAAGGGAAAAAAGGGAAGAACCTTTGAATGTTTCCGAAGGGTAGATAAGCCCATCTTTGTTCCTGTCGAAGAAAGCCGCATGCTTTTCCAGCGGACTCATGTGGCCATCTTCAACCCCTGTTCATCGTTCAAGTATGTAAAAATGGACACAATGAGAGATAACATAGAAGAACTTCATATATTCAACTAGAAATATAAAATCGAATAAAGCAACTCATCCTTGCTATAGTTTTCATTGTAGGGTGGAACAGAGGAGCAAGAGAAAGCCATAAGAAGAACGTTTCCCCCAGGGTGATGAGGATTTTTTTAAGGGAAGATTGCGAAGGAATTGAAACATACAGAGAGAGAAGTTGGAGGATTAAAGCAATGAGCAGTAAAAACAGACCAATTAACCATTCTTTTCTCTTTTGGGGGAAATTAGAATTTTTGAGGGTTCCACAACGAGAAACTGGCTCTGGTTATCGAACAATGCAGTTGTTGAATCAATCATGATGTTCGATTTTAAAAAATTAAAACATCATGAACGGTGCCTCCAGCAAGTCAAAGTTGTCAATGCAAATTGAATTTTTTTATGTTCTATAATAATTGCAGTTTCACCGTATAAATGAAAAGTAAACCAATTGAAGAATCAATCAAGGGTTTGTTCACGGTCCCATACATAAAATAATCAGAAAATGATAAAGCATGAACACACCTGAATTAAATGTAAACTGTATCTTCCCCAAGCAGATTAATGCCACCACTAGAATTGAAGGTTGGTTCATAATTTAGCGAGAGAGGAAACAAAACCTCAATAAATTCATAGGAGAAAGAACACCATATGCTCATGCACTTTCAGGTCTACCTGTATCGATCATTGGACGGTTAAGGAGGTTTACACGATTGAAATTCAAAATACATTTTAATATGAACAAAATGTCCTTAACATGCCAATGACAGGTTACTAAAGCGGTTAAAGGCTCAACTTCCCTAGGGGAGGTCTTGGGTTCGCACCTGTTCGGCGGCATTAATTATATATATATAAAATCTCCCTTGAGGAAGTAATCATGGTGCGCGTAAGCTGGCCCGGATGAACCTCATCCAAAAAAAAAAAAAAAAAAAAAAAATGTCCTTAACATGTTAAAATTACTAAAATATCTCTGATTTAACATTTTATCAAAGATCAACTGATCATTAAGTTGTCCCATTACGGATTCTAATCCAAACTCACAAACAACAATGGCAATCCCAATAAGGCTGAGGGTTAAATAAGAATTTTACATAGAATACTTTAAACCAAACACCCTTAACCATACTCAATATAGATACATATCAACTTAATCATATATATATTTATCCTGGTGATATGATACCATATTTGAATTGGTAGAATAATGTAAGATTTTTATTCTAAAATTTCACTGCTTCTTCTTTCTGTTCTAATTTGTGAATTTCTAACGGCACTGATTCAAAATTATAATGAATTTAGACCAACCCATGCCTATTTTAAGGCATTGATTGAGATCTAAAGTCGACAAGAGGCACAAGTTCATTATCAAGGATTTTTATTGGGAGGCACTGTTCCAAGTAGTCAACGGTTGGATTTTAATTTTGATGTATAGATTAAATCTCCACTGTCCATTATGAACATGTGCATTACGCAGAATGGAACAGAACTCCTGGTTCGATATTAGCGAAATTCACCTTGAACAGGTCCAACTGCCATACCTTTTGTATAACCTGGATAACATTTGTCAGTTACAATATAAGAATGGCACAGAATCTGTGTTCTTGGTAGAATAAGCGCAGAAAACATGTTCCATAGTTGAAATGTGAAAGACACCGGTAGAAAACTTTTGAGAAAGAAAACTAGATTCATACCCTTTAAAGATTTCAGTTTTTCTTCACGATTCTTCACCAATGATGATTTTATGCTATTGTTGACTCTCTGAAGGTTTAGTGTACTGTCATCATTAACTCCCACCGCTTATCATTCAAGATTTAAAATACACTTTTACAGCCCTATAAAAAGCCAAATTCCACTCTCTTCCCCAGTTCTTAGGAGAAACCCTTTCCCTCCTTCAGAATGTATAAGGTTCTCAAATTACACATAGATTCCTGGAAGATTTCATCAGTAAAGTACCACTGCAATCAAGGTCACCACATCTTCAGCAAAACAAGAAGCAGAGAACAAATCCTAGGCTCAACCATAAAGACTGCAAGCAGTATCTTCCAGGGATGGAAACAAGCTCAGAGTATCCGACGCAGAGATTTCCAGAGCATTTCTAAAACACCATTGAAGGCCAGGGAAGGAGGGGGGGGGGTAAAAACTGCTCATTGCATCACAGAAGCATGCTTCGAACTGGTAACTTAACTTTCAGATGGAAGGTTGAGCTGATCCTGTCACCTCTACATGTTATGTAGAACCACTTGCACCACACTACACCCAAGATTTGTACTGAGTTGATACTCAGAAAGTAACACTAACATCAAGCAATTCCAAGATGTTGGATTGTCTAGGGTATGATTTGCCTCGAATTCTTTTGACACAAGCAGCACCAGCCATCAGCACCAGCCATCAGGCCATTTACATGGATAATACATACATTGTACTGATTCCTATCAATTTATTCAGAGAATACAACATCTCAGCACCAGCCCCTTAGGGTCTATCCTTTGCTCCTCATTCCCTGCAAAAGTGAATTTTACCACATTTGAACTTGAGTAATAACATGGGATACCTCCCCAAGTCTGAACAACAAGATGCTTGAGTTTCCTACCATTTATCAATAATTGACTGATTTCAATCCCTTAAAATGATCTGATTGGTTTCTCTTCAAGCAGCATTTCAAATTTGGAACTCATATGGTTGGAGAACAAACATAGCTAATTCAGCAAACATCTGCTTCAAATCCAAATTGGTCCGAAAAATTCATGGTTTTTGAGGGTTCAAACTTAATGCAGACAACCCAAGTCCTGATGAATAATAGTTTGCAAAAGTTTCAATATTAAAATATAGAAAGTAAATGAAAGTTTAGAATCTTTTCAATAGTTCAACCAAAATTTTAAGAAAATGAACTTGAAATTTTCAAACATAAATGATTTATCCTAATATATAGATCCAATTTTTTCTCATTCCGTGCCCTCTTCTTTTTTTTTTCTTTCTTTCTGTTTTCTTTTAAATAGACATTACTGAATCTAGTTCAACTACAAGAATTAGTTAAATGTTGACATTGCAGAAGGGATCTAAGCCTACACTAGTAGTCTTGTATTCAAAGACCTTAACGAATGTGAGAAGCTGTAGCACTGGGATCTCACCTTCAGGAGGTTGGGCTAGCTTCCGGTTCTGAGGAGACATCATTTCTTTCTTCAACTGGGTAAGTATGTCTTCCATTGTGTGCTCCCTCTGCCAATCAGCAAGCATTGGAAATCGACTAGCTTCAACCTGTTAAAAGGTGGTACCCAAGGTAAGTATCAAAAATAGCCAACTGAATTATGCATCTTTAGTGATTAACTGCACTGACCATTCCAGTTTCCTGGTTCACACAGGTCATGTTAATCCGTGTTTGAAATCGCATAGTTGGTGGATTATCTGGGTAATCTTTATCACAGAAAATTTTCAACTGGTAGATGCGGCCCTCATGAACAGTCTGGTACACAACACAAATAAGTAGAATATGATTTTAGTTCTTTCTCCAACATGAAAGAGGTAAGAAAATCATGTAATATAAAGGGAAAAAAGGAGTGTCAAATATGTTAACCAGGCTTAAAAATCTTGAAATATCATGAACCGTTACTGAATTAGCATGACTATGCATATTGCAGTTGATAATTCCCCAAGTTAATTAATGGATTCATGGCATTTAAAGAAAAATATGGATGTACATGGTGCATGAGGTTCCTACCATTGTGGAGTCTGGGGATGATCACACCATATGCAGCCTTACCCTTACCTTTGGGTAGAGGCTGCACTCCAATTCAGGCATTATAATTGAAAAATAAAAAAAACCAAGAGAATGACTTTTTTTTTCTTGAGGGGGGGTGTTAAACCTACATTAGGAGGGCCAATGATGGTTCCAGTCCATGATTGCATGTATATGTCATCAGCATCATCCATTCCTTAGCTAACGCTTCCATCTCCAATTCCCTTCTCCCCTCTCTCAAGTTCTTCCAACAATCTGAAGTTTCTAGGAACTGCAAATACATCACAGAATTCTGTTATAAGTTGTACCCTCTTTTACAATGTATAGTCTACAAAGCATTGAAGGTACAAAAAGGACACGAGCATGAGGTTCCCATCACAGCATGGTCTGCGGAAGCTCATAATGTACACAGCCTTACCCCCGCTTTCACAAAGAGGCTGCATATATAATAAATCATACACAATTACACACAGTGCCACATGACAGTGAAGTAGATAAGGTGTATCTCGATGGTGCATGCACATGGGTCAGACATCAAGGAATCTTTACTTGACAGATAAAGCAGTTACTTGGATCAATTCAGAATTTCCTCAGTTGGATCAGAACAGCATCAAGCAAGGCATTACCTCAGCTAGTAAAAATTTTGAAAAACTTGTAAAATAAAAAAATAAAAAAACAATTTACCTGAATAAAAGGGGAAATACTAGCTTGACAAATTTACAAAGCATCAAAGAGAGGCTTAAGTAAATCATAGCATGTTTAGCATAGAAAATCTTAAACAAATGGAGCATATAAGAGTTAAATTAGTCACTCTTATAGCAGAATTCACCAACCTAAACATTTGTCATTAATTATCAACAACAAGATACATATCAAGCCAAAAACTGACAAGCATGATCTGAACTGAGCCGCCACCCCCCAACCCCCCCCCCAAAAAAAAAAAAAAAAAAAAAAAAAGAGCGGTAGGTGGCATTTCAACAAGAAGCGTATTAATTTTGATGACCATTAAGGTTGAGAAAATAAAACTACAAGATAGAATGGCACACGGTCATCAAACAAATGTATGCCAAATATCAGAGTAACAAGTTTCAAGGGCAACCAAGGATGCAAAAGTTCCATATCTAAGCATGGGAGGAGGGGTATCATGAAGCAGATTCATGCAACAAGACTTTGTATATTCACAAAGTACCCTCAGAAAACAATGATAACTGAAGGAGACAATAAAGGTAAGTTTGGCCATTGAATAAATAACACCCCAAAAGCAGAAGTCTTTGTTTCATAGGAAACAGTATTTGAGCAGAGGGGTAACAATAACATAGGACATATAGCATATAACAAATACTCTGCTGGGGAAAAAAGAAAAAGGGGGGGGGGGTGATAATGGAGAACCAAGAAACACATGTGAAGAGCTCCAAATGCCTACAAATTATGTCATGAAATGGCCAATGAACAATGAGTAGCGCACAAAAGGTATGAGAATGAACAATGTGCCATCAAACAGAGACATACATTGACATGCACACACTAAGACACTGATTGGATGTCCATCTCATGGAATATACTCCTGAACATCTCCTTCATAAACTCTGCTTCGCATATCAAAACCCAGTTCTATGAAATAAGAGTTCTTTAATGGATTTGCAGTTATACTCTCACCGATGATCATACTTCAAATTTATGGTCTTGCTCAAGCCCTACTCTAACTAAAGGCAACAGCTACATCACCTAAACCAGCAGCTCTTACATTATTAGTCCTCAGTGGATTGGGATGATATATTCACTGGGTTGCTTGATAAGGTGAAGCAAATCAGTTAAAAGGAGTTTGAAGGATGGTCAGCTAGATAATGCCTCGTAACTCATAAATATGGTAAAATGATATACTTCGTCTTTAAAAGTGAAAATGTATTAGAGTAATCACTGTGATACGCTAATCAGAATAATAGCACATTAGTTTATCATATGTATGCAAAGGCTATTTAATAGCAGGACAGTACTAGAAAACTGAAACAGTACTAAAAAACTGAAGCCTTGGTAAACATCCACCATTACAATCTCCCAACAACCCTAAAGTTTTTCTTTGTTGGGAGATATATATCCAGTTAAGCAAACTGGCTACTAACGAAAGGATCAAAATGTAGATGCCTTTATATGCATTCTTCAATCCAAGCTCAGCGGAACCAGTGGGGGGTGGGGAAGAAAAAACACCCTTGAATTGTCAGGGTGTTTCAAAACCCACTGTCTGATGGTCGAGGGTCCAGGCTCCAGCTGTTGATACAGCCTTGGGATTGAAACCCCTCTCAATGAGGGTTGGTTGGGGCCAGGGGTTACCCTCCCATACATAACCTCCCCCTTCTCCCTTCCCTCCCCCACATCGTCCCAACCAAATATGTATATATAAATAAAAGAAGTGGGTGTTTTGCAACACTTCTTATCCCTAAATATGAGAATTCTTAAGAAAAGAACGGAAGTTGTATCTGTTTTATCTCGAATAATTGGTCGTTTTGACATTACAGAGAGCAGAAAATGAATAAACAATCTATCCTTTAGGCTCAATTTGCATACATTACTCTTATATGATAACCCAAAAGACCAGAATTGAAGTAAGAAGAAGAGAAACTTTTCTGTACAAAATCAATAACTCTAAATGCGAATCACCCAATTGACTGTAAGCAAACTTACATCCGTTGAACTCGTTAAACTTCTAGCAGAAAAAAACATACAGATAATTATAATCATCTACATAAACAAGAGGCAGTAGCAGTGGATAGGACTATAATTTCACTCGTGCTATTGTTAACAAAGCGAAGTGAGACTGATCAAATAGAAAAAGAAGACGAGGCAGAAGAAACCACTGTTAAGAATGCACCTACGATCCTGGATCCTTCAGATTCCATTTCCCAGCACCGACCCAGTTGGGAGCTCGAACTTTTCTCTTTCTTCGAAGACAGTGAAGGATTAAACAGAGAAATCCAGTTAATCGAACAGAGAGGGATGAGGGAGAGAAATTTAGAGAGGGAGATGGTGAAACAGTTGGTTCAATTGGGAACCTGGGAATTGGAATCCGCAGAAGAAAATTTTAACATAAACGAAGGAAGCTTAGCAGCCAAACTTGCAACTGCTGCGACTCATCAGAGGAAATGGGTTCAAGAAACTCTTCTTTATTCACGAAGTATAAAAATATTAATAAAATATTATGCAAGAAGAGAAGAGAGAACTATTCCTTATCTTGTGAGTACTGATCAGTCAAATCTTTACCGTAACGATCATCCTTACACATGATTCTTTTTTCTTGCTAAGAAGAAAATTTGTGTATTAAAACTTAAAAGCTTCAGCAATGACACCTAAGCATGAGTCCACCATTACAGATGGATGAAGGCAAAGGAATGAAGAGTAAAACACGCTGTTACCATTTTTCACATAATCCATCCATCTTTGATTCACTCACGCCACCGATCATGTTCAATTAGGGTAATTTTCATCTGGACCCCTGAGGTTTGGTCCATGTCATTTTTAGTCCAGTTTAAATTTCTTTTTGCATATGGCTCCCCTGTGTTTCAAGATATGATTAAATAAGGACAAATTAAACAGAAATTGTTAGTTTAATAATTTTTTTGACAAAAATACCCTCTCTTTTTTTTTCTTTTCGATTTATTTGTTTTAATCACCTCAATCAATCCAATTTTGCAGAGGTCGTCGAAGCTATTCCTAGGGTTTGTGATCCCCTGTTTCAGGGTGGAGACCGCCTGCAAGATATGGTGGTTCAGCTCAGCCGCGAGTCGAATCCCTTTATTAGGCAACGAGTTCGTAAGCGCCAAAATCGCTTGCACATTAGAGCTATGTTCATGGTTATACAGACCTTCCATCATCTACTTGGTGTGCATCTTATTCCGATTGCTCTACTACCTGCAAATTCTCCGACTACAAGACTTTGCCGAAGTTCTCCAAGTAGAATCCGACATAGCATCTTATATTGAAGGAGCACTTAAGGATTAGGAAACATTTCAGGATTATAAGCCATAGATTTTGAGTTTTCATCATCTTCGCTTAGGTATCTATCATGGCGATTCAACTGGCTTCATTGCTTATCCTCACTCGCTCGAGTTATGTGGTTATCATCTTCAATTCCGGCGAATTAGTTGTAAGCATTCTACATTCCTTTCTTTCTTCCTCTTCGATTGATCACAACACCTGCAACAGTAACATGATCATGATCGATGTTCTAACACAGCTATGTTGTATCACACTTGTGATGGGGTTGTTTATATGCCAGAGGAGTGCAGCAAAGATAACACACAAGGCGCAGGCAGTGATGCTGAAACATCACTATTGGTTGTTTATGAGGTGGCGCCACCTCATGTACTTGATTTTCCGATCAATGCTACCAGAGAATGGGACGATGAAGAGCCTGTTGATGGAAAAAGTGATAAAGTGATGAGCTCAAAAATACCAATATTATCATGCCTCTCTGTGCCAACACCCTGTCTTTCCACAAGAGGGGAAAGAGACAAGCATTAGGTAGTAACACACTAACCCCACAATCCAAGATTTACAAAATTAAAATAAGGGTATTTTCGTCACAAAAATTGAGCTTGTCCTTATTTAATCATTTGTTGAAACCACAGGGGTGCCATATGCAAAAGAAAACTTAAATTGGACTAAAAGTGACATAGACCAAACCTCAGGGGGTCCAGATGAAAATTACCCTGCTCAATTAAGACCTTTAATTTGTCACTACTATGTTGTAATAAGACATATAAAAGATCGATCTCTAAGAACTAAAATTAATTCAAATACTGTAGAGGATGTGAACCCTCTGTAAAGGTGTCAATTTGCAGTTTGAATGGTAGAGGATGTGGACCAACCCTCTTCAACCCTGACATCATTTAGTTTAAGTGTTTAACCAGGGTTCGTCTTAACTGGTTGTGTGAGTGGGTGGATGATGACCAAAAAATTAATGAGTTTATTTGCTGGACCTGAATTCCGGAATTACCCAAGGGAAAATTGCGAATAGACTTCAAGGTCCAGTTTCGTGTCAATGACTCAAAGCTTCCCCGGTTCAGGCCAGGTCCAGACCGGTCTGATCTAAAGTTTCGCCTTTCCGTTACAAATTGGGAATCAACATTCTTATAGCCGTACATTGACATCCTTCTGGAATTCTGCCGCGCTAGTCTGCAACTTCCCGCTGAAATAATACAGGAACGCTGAAGTAAGGAACAAAGGTGCGATAGATTCTGTTTCTTTTCCCTTTTACCTTTTTCTTTCATCACTCTCTAGGGTTCGATTAGGTGTTTGCTAGAGGCGTTTGAAGGTACGAGATGGTATTTTTTCTTTCCCTTTACCCCGTATCTCTAGGGTTCCGATGTTCCTTCGTTAGGTATCAATTCCCTATTATATTTACTTGCTTTCTCAGGTTTGTGAAACTCTCTTTGTTGGGCGTCATCTATAATTTCGCATATATCGAGCCTACCTTCTCGAATCAATCACTGCTAGAAGTCTCTATCTTCCTCGCATATTTTTCGGCCATAAGTAGCTGGTTATCTCTTATTCTCTTAGAAAACATATTCTGAAATCTTATTTTTCTGTGTCACTGAAGGAATTTTATTTACTGGGTAGGGGGTTTATGTTGTTGGAAACCGCAAGTGGATAGTTTGATCATTGGGTTTTTAAGGGGTGGTTTTATTAAGATTTAATACAGAAGCCATATCCCTTGCTCCTAATTGGTTAGGGGCTACAGTATTCATGAAAATCTGATGATCTTCTTTTTGGGTTTCTGGCATAATGTTTAGATTTTTTGGAGTTCTTACCCTACCATCTGGTCTGTCAAATGGAAAATGGGTTCTTAGCCTTCGCAGTTAGACAGGCCCAGTTTGCAGCCTTTCACTTAACTGGGTCTTAAACTTTGAGTTAACTTTCATAAGGAACTGCCTCAATGTCCTGCTATGATTTAGCATAAAGGCCAATTTTTTTCTTTCTATGGATGGCTATTTATTTGTCCCTGCTCAACAAAATCGCACTTCTCAACTATTTCTTGTTTACTAGATTAAATCAGTTCCACCATTCTGCTAACTGGAGCCATTTCTTTGCCAAATCATTAGTTTTGCATCACTTGCGTCTATCTGAATATGCATCTCTTTTTTCTTATATAATTTTTTGGGTATTCCCATTGTGAAGAATCCAACCGCTAGTTAGTGAGTATTACAAAAAAGTGTCTGTCGACTCTAATTCAGCTGTTCACATTACTATCACCTTCTTTTGTTCTGGACATAGGAAGTCATAACCTAAAATTGAAAGATCGAACTGCCAAAATGACTGGACCAAGCATGATAGTTGTTATGCAATCCAAGCAAATTATCCATGGCTATAATTTTGTGGGAAACATGCCTATATGATCTGGAACAGACGCACAATGTAAGATAAAATTATCGATAATGTTCGTAATGGGAACAAGACCGATGCTGCTGTCAACAAACTTGGGTAGTTTGATATTAAAACATGTTAGAGGTTAGTATTAGTCTTTCTTTCGCTGAATAACAACGTAAAAACAAAGTAATAAGATGAACAAGCTGCAGTCTCTGACTACAACAGCTTTTTATAATTTTATGTTCTGGGTTCTGGCTTGGTAATGATGTTAGGTCATTATTTGGGATTAATTTATGGTGATGGAATTTTTGTAGATATTGACAATTGTTTAGGAAGCTATCTTGGAATAGATTTTACCATGCGCCCTTTCTTTCTTTTTTTCTTTCAGTAAATAGTTGCTAAACATGTTTTTTAGGTTTTAAAACATCACTGGAATTAGATGATTCTGCCAAAGAACAGAGTTCCTGGAACAAAAACATTACCTAATGTAGCCTTTGGTAAAGTTGATGCGCTTGTGGTTTTGTCTCCACTCTACTAGACATAAAGAATGAAACTATTATATAATAGATCCCAACCGTGCCTTTTTTTCAAGATTTTTAACCTTCTTCACCTTAGACACTGAGATTATAAATGTACCATGTCAGTATTCACCCCCCCCCTTTGGTAGGCGGTGCGATTCAACTTGTGATTTAACATGCTATTCTTGTTGTTCTATTGTTGCAGTTAATTATCTTTGGCGGAAATGTTTAAGAACACGTTTCAGTCCGGGTTCCTATCCATTCTATACAGCCTTGGGTATGTTGTATATTGTTATTTGATTTTTTTTTTTTTTTGGGGGGGGGGGGGGTAAACTTGTTTTATTTTGAATATTTGTTTACAAATGGGTAGTCTTGAAAGGAAGAAGGAAAAAAGAAAAAAGAAATAAATATAGGAAGTGGGGGATCTGGCCACTTTGCACACCCTCATTGGGAAGTAAAGCAGCACCCTTTTAACAACTGCCACATGTAAGTTTGGGAGAATTGGAATTTTTTATATGCATATTCCAATTCCTCTGCACATATGTTATGTTCAGACAAATATGAGTTTGCGAAGTGGTAAAACAAGTGACTGAAAAATAAGTGACTACCGGTGGATTATTTGATGTGCGTGGACTTATACTGATGGGCTTGCTCACATATGAGAGGGATACTTTCAATCTTATTTCTGCAAGTAGACCTGTGGTCTTCCCATGCTATTGCTAAACATCCAATTGTTGAACTTTCAAGATCGCATTTGGATGTTGCAAACAACAAATGTCTACCGTACATCCAAGTGAGATGATAGAATATTTTACCCAAACAAATCTCTTCCAGCCCCCCCCCCCCCCACACACACTTTTTTGTTTTACTTCTAAATACCTACTGAGACTCTTTATTTATTTGGTTGTTTCTACTAGGAGCAAGCCTTTGCAGATATGGGACAAAGAAGGTGAATAGCTCCACCACTTAATTTCTAGTGTTGCTTTTGAAGTTGGCAATAATACTAACTCTAGTAAATGAGGCCGCTTGCAATAATGGGTTGTGGTTTCTTTTTCTCCCGAAGTTGATGAAATAGTGCTAGCTCTTAGAAGAGGTGGGTTACATGATATAGCAATTGTGGAGTACTTGGTAATTTGCATCCCAGTAGATTCACCTGCTGATCCAATCTCCCGCTGATACGTGGTTAAGAACCACCCAACCTCCTATTCCAGAGTGTCCCATGTGATTCATATGGCCTATCAAGGATCCAGCCAATTACTTAGATAATTCTGAAGAGCGAGCATTATTTGTTGTATTCATATAGACTTTCTCATCATGCTGTCTCTTAGCTGGTGGCACACTTATGCTTCTTTCATGTTTGCACATTACATCCACCAAGTGTTTGCTTTAGTTTTGGAGCTTTAAGTTTTGAACATTTTGCAGTTGTCAATGGTCATATCAAAAGGCCACAAGATGAGGACATTCAGTCCGGTGTGCTTGAGATCGTTGGATCAAATATCCAGTCAACATACATTACATGCCCAGCAGATCCTTCAGCCACACTTGGTATAAAACTCCCTTTCTTGGTTATGATCGTAAAGAATCTAAAGAAATACTTCACGTTTGAGATTCAAGTGCTGGACGATAAGAATGTCAGGCGTCGTTTCAGGGCTTCTAATTTTCAAGTGTGTAAGTCTTGCCAATTATTTTGCTGTTGATGTCAGTAGTATTTTGTACTCTTCTGTGCTTTTCTCTGAATGGTGTTTATAACAAGATAGTCTTGGGACAATCTGCTAATCATTGATTATGTCAAGGGTTTTCAGTTCAATAACGTTATGTTTTAGGACTGGATGTGGATTGAACTGCAACTGTGCAGGATTCAATTAAAATTCAAGATACTTAGTCATTTTTATTCTTTGTGGATGAATGTGGTAACATCTTGTGTTATGAGGTTCTAGATCTTACATTATTGCCAACATTTGGGGATTCTATTTTTTCATCTTACCTATATTCATTAAAGCAGCAATACTTCTAATGGGCTTGAAAGATAATAAGACCCTGGATAGTGTTGATCTTTGAAAAGTGGTTCATAAATAACAGTAGGAAGATATCATCTTGTACATACCTATATGGTACCCATGTTATTCCTTTAATGCATTGTTTTCATGTGGCCATTAACTTAGCAGTTTCAATTTTTTTCCTGTAATTTCTAGGGTGTGACGCGAGTGAAGCCTTACATCTGCACCATGCCATTAAGGTTGGATGAGGGGTGGAGTCAGATCCAGTTGAATCTTGCTGACTTTACACGGAGGGCATATGGTACAAACTATGTTGAAACTCTGCGTGTACAGGTCCATGCAAACTGTCGCCTAAGGAGGATATATTTTTCTGATCGCCTTTATTCAGAGGAAGAACTCCCACCAGAGTTCAAGTTGTACCTTCCGATGCAGGTAAGGCACACCTACTCTCTGGGTTTTCTTTCCAATTCAATCCTTAAAAGGGAAAAAGATGGAAAATTTGAAAAAGGGGGAAAAAAAGAAGAAAAAAAAGGGGGGGGGGGGTTGGGAATGGTACTTGAAACGAAAACTGGTTTCTACTTTGTGATGCCTTTTGTCTGATTTTCCAACTTTTTGTTTGATTCAGAAGCCATAGAACCTCAACGGGGGAGACGCAGAAAATCATAGTCTCTGGAGGAGCTGGTCTCAGAGATCCGAACAAACTTGGGATTTACCATTCTACTGGTTGCCTAGTTGACCTGATGTTTCGTATGTTCTGACACCGTGGATTTCATGTAATACACTACAGAGCAACGTTATGTTTGATCAGTTGTACTTTATTTCTGGCACGTAGGGTACTGTTTGATTTGGTACACCATTTTCGACAAGGATATGGGGATGCAGACATGCAGTAGTGACTTTGTGATTGGATTTTTCTTGATTTTGATGGATGGATTAATTTTGTATCTTGAGAACCCCGTGACCATGAGGTGGTGAGTTATTGATATTTTTTCCGCCTGCATGCACGGTGGAATCTCTATCAATGCGTGTGTGCATTGAGTTGAGGTAAAAGATTCATGATTAAACATAATTGGGGTACTTATTGCTATGTACTGCATTTGGAAGGGTGAAATGACTCTCATAACGAAAAACGTCACTCCTGTTGAATGGTCTTTGTGCCGGTGTAAGGTCATGCGACCCCCCCCCCCCCCCCCCGCAAGGTTGGGTTGGTGGTTTAAATTTAGAACAATAATAGATGAGCACAAGACAGAAACATGGAGGTGAATCGACTCCCAAACTGACCAAAGAAAATTACACTCACTCGGCGAATCTACAAACAAGAAAAAAAGATCTCTTCATAAATGATCAATACTAGAGAATCCATAATGATACACTTCGGCCAAATATCCACACAAAAAGGAGCCATAGGAAGGGCGCATAATGACATAGCAAGATGTCTTGCCGGAATGAATAAATTAGTACTTGAAATGTTTGAAGTGAACAAAAGAAGTAATTAGTCCAAGTGAATGGAAAGAGTAACAAGAAGGGAGGATAACAGATGCACATCCCGACCTAAATGCAAAGTTCTCACTGCTGGTGTATTTAATGATCACATCTATGACATAAAAACCACTTGGCAAAAGAAAATCCAATAGGCAGGGAAAAATGGTTTGAGACAAGAATACATCCGACGATGCAATGCTAAACAGTGACAGACATTGACAATCAAAGTTTTGATACGCTTGTCATTAACTCAAGCAAGTTTGAACTTGCAAATAGTCCAGCAAGACTTTTCGTCTCATCTTGTGTTCTTAGTGTATTTGCATTACGACTTGATATTTTTGCTATCTTTCTCTGCAACTCCAGAAGCACCATCTGACAAAGGAGATGGTTCAACACATGCCTTCAACACAGCCTCATTCTAGAAGAAAAGAAACCAAAGAGAAATGTCATTCAAAAGAATGGGCATAAAAAGCACATAAAATTAATTAATTACGGTGTGAAACAACATTTTCAGGCAAAATGAAACAGTAACTCAACTCTTGATTATCTCATTATTGTGTGTCTATTTGCAACGCATTATACACATAACATACAGACAAGGTATAGCCAACCAAGGAAGGTAAGATGAAGGAGCAAGGATATACGTACGAAGAGCCATATGACTTGATATACAAATTAAATGCACACTAACCATTTCAGACCATCAATTGAACATGTATATAATTCTACAGCACCACTCACTGTGAAATTTCTGTAGGGGAGTGGGTGGGATGGTCATACAGATACAAACCCGCCATTTATTTATGCATCACGTCCATGTTAAGGACCATGGATTTTTACCAATACACAATAAACCAATCCAGGAAATCATGGACTGCATCACAGAACCTAAAACCAACCATGATGTTCTCAGTCTTCATGCACCTGTGCCTCCCACTTAAAAATCCAAACCTTCACTCATTAATTCGTCATTTCCCTAGGGCCTCTTCTTATCCTGATCTCAATTATCAGATTGTGATCTGCAGATGTAGTACAGGGAAAACTGAATAATTGGTATAACCCCTTGCACCTAAATTGCACTACAGTGGAGTTTTCACTGGTCAGAACAGGGAACGACAAATCCAGTGAGATTACAAAACTAAGCAGTCATTGTCTTCTCCCGCAACTGCACTTTAAGATCATCCTCCCATTCCCTTGCTATAGATCCCTTGAAACTCTCCACAGGTCTGAAGTTGATACATCTCCTCCTAGCCATCAAGGTTTCTCAGATAATTGTCTTTGCTCTTTTTGGAACTTTGTAGCCCCCATGTAAATATCTTCCCTCAAATCACCATAGAGAAGGCTGTCTTTACATCGGATGCTGAACTTATAGCCAGACTCAAACATACACTACTAGATGACAGATTAACTATGGCAGGAAAAATCTTATTAAATCAGAAACTTCATACCAGCCTCACATTGTACATTAGTCATGGGCCGTTTAACTTAAACACCCACCTGCTCTTTAGTGTCATCTTATCATTTGGATGCTTCACCTTTAACCTATTAGCAAAATTTAGCAATTAGTTGATACCCAGTTGGCAGTAGTCATTCCTTGGTAGATCTTCTAAACTGAGAATCAACTGGTGGATCTCGAAGGGGTTCCTTCCTTTGGTCAACATCACCTGTGCTATCTACTGTAGCACCATAATTTCCAAGATCTTTAGTTAGTTTCTACCTTTCTGTTAGTATGTCTCTGCAGTACCTTATGTTTTGGTAAACAGCTAAGATCCAAGTTAGCCTTTATTTATTTATTTCTCTTCCCAATTCTCACTATTGCCTTCTAACCTGTAAATGACTTTCAAGTTTGTTACTTTCTATTTTTTGAGTAGTAACAGCAGCTGTATGTAATTGAGACCTTGAATCACCTCCCTATCAATTTAATGAACTTGAATTCTAAATTTTACCAATGACTGTGTGACGCAGTGTAGGAGCGAGTCCTATGCAAGGTGAAACACCAAGGTGTGAGTAAGAGATTCAAATCATCTATCCCCTTCTTTACCGTCTCAGAGATCAAGATGGTGTATTCCCTATTATGATTGGGTTAGACCAAAAGTTAGCCTTAGGCCCCCGCTTGTTTGCTCTTATCGTGGATGATTTAACAACAGACATACAAGGGAGGTTCCTTGGTGTATATTTATTGTTGATGATATTGTCTTGATGGAGGAGACAAAAACAGAGATTAACCTAAGTTAGAATAATGGAGTTCAACCTTGAAATAAAACGGTCTTATGGTTAAGTAGAAACAAAGATGGAGTCTGGTGTTTAAATCTTACGCTATGGTTAATGAGTGCTCATGATTGGCGTAAGTCGTTAAAGTTTGGAGGGAAGAGGGAAGTGTTATAGCACTTTCATTCAATCAATATGATGTATTGTGCAGAATTTTGGGCACTTATGAACCTTATATAGATAAATTAAGCACATCAAAGATGAGACTGTTGAGGTGGATGTGTGGAAAAATCTATATAGCTGCTACAATTAAAAGATAGAAACAAAAGGAGTAATTCCATTTATCTCTTTTCCACACAACCAAACATCCCTTAGTTATAGATTTCAGTTAATCCACATTTACTTCTCTGCCAGTAACAAGTTCAGAAATCCCAACATTACCTCTCAACTCGTCTTCACAAGATCAATTTCCCCCCTTTATAGACCCCCACTTAAGGAGAACCGATAACCCTAACTTAGCCTACCTAACTTGATTGGGAAGCCAACAGAAGATATACATCAAAATTTCCCTATTTTTAACATCATCATTTGAACAAGCATCATCTTTCTGGGAAATAAACGATGAGATAAATCAGAAACGGTTAAAGCACATCACTTCGCAGAAAAAAATGAAAGACGATAATATGACTGACCAACCCAATCAAACAGAAAAAGGAATCGCAGTGATGTAGCAAAGAGAAAACAGAACAAGAACAACGGCAATCAGACCTTAAACTTAATTTGGTTGGAGTTTGAATTCCAAGAAGGAGTTTAGAGAAAAGAGAGAGACACCTGCCACACCCTGCGAAGGCGCTTCTTGGCGTTGGCTTTCCTGGTGGTGGTGAGCTTTATCCTCTTCCATACCAGTCCTCCCGAGTCGTGTTTCTTCACTATCTCCAGCACTCTTGTCCCCCAAAATGCTCCCCCCACCATCTCGCTTGCTCGTCTGACCAGAGCTGTGAGCCTTCCAAGTACGAAATAGCGCCGGCGACTTGCGCTCCTAGTATCGCTGCTTCCAAGCCAAAATTGTCTTCCCCGAATTAGATGGATGAAGTCCGTAAAAACCGGATGGGTTGGCCAGGTTGAACCAGCTTAGGGCTTACGAAAATTCTGGTTTACACTGAATCTTCACATGAAGCGGTTCGACCACTTCGACCCGCCTTGTTAATCCTTTCACTTTGTAAATGAGTAAAAAGAAAAACGGTTCTGGCAGAGGCGAACCGGCCTGTTCGAGCATCCAATATGTGGAATAATAAGGCATTTCTCCCACTCATTTTGTATGTCCACGGATTGACATCAGGATCTCTATGAAATCAAATAAATCTCTGGATCTTGAAAAATCCAACGATCACTGGTCAAAAGTGACTGAACAGTGAGGATTGCAGCCACATTTTTCATGCATTAAAAATTGAAGGCACAATAGTCTTGCAGAAAATCATGAAACTATAGTCTGGACCGATTGTATTAGGCCATAACTGAAGAAAAATTTGCAGAAATAAGCATTTCTGAAAGATCGAACATATCATGTTGTTTCCTTAGAAAGCACCAGGAAAGATTAACATTTCAGCACTTCAAACCAAAAAGGAAAACATGGGAAAATTCATTCACATAATTCTGGTGAATTACTTACCAAGCTTCAGTTGAGGTTTTAGACGTACGCAATTGATACCTTTAGCTTGGACTACTTGGATTGCTTGAGCTCCTCTCCAAGCTCTGGAATACAATTTTACCAGAAGAGTTCATTGTGAACGACTCAACGAAGACCCCTTTAGTAGAAATGATGGTTGAATCTGGCTTATCTTTTATCTAGAAAAATAAAAAATTAATTACTTATAAATGTCTTAGTCTTCTCTGTCTTGTACCTTTCCTTTATTTTTGGGTGGGGAGGGGATTGTTAAGGCGTAGAAGGTAAATCAACATCGAAGTTCAAGTAAAACTGCTAGACTTAGATAGTTTTGCATTGATTTTGTAAAATTGGATTTTTTTTTTTGGATATAATTTTGTTTAATGAATTCAAGAAACGATTTGGGCAAGAAGCCTGCAAACGATGTGAGAAGGGGGGAAACCTACCGACTAATCCTCTTCCGGCAGCATCATCATCTCGTTCAACGTCTCCTCTTCTTATTTCAGTAAGGTATCCTCTTCATTTCTGTTTGTTAATTTATGAGCTTATTTTTTTATTTTTTATGATTGTGATTAGGGTTTCTTAACTATGTCTATTTTATTGCTAGTCGTTTGCTTAGTTTTATGCTCTCTTTTTTTGTTGGAATACACTAGAAGGTTGTAGTTATTGTGTGCTCCTCGTATATATATCTATCAACCAAAAATTTGAGATCTGTTGTTAATAATGTTGTAGGGTGTGTGAGCAGGTTAGTGTTAGATTCAGAGTTGGGATGCGGTTTTAAAATTGAGCTTGTGATTTGAAAACATTAGCGATCAAAACTTAAATCATAAGCCTTAGAGCATATACTTTGAAGCACAAAACCTAACATTGTGATGAAAATGATAGGGACTTTTGAGAACCTAATTTGAGAAGGCCCCTGCAAAAAACATCACACAATCAGTGTTAAACGCATACGTAGAAACTCTTTTCTTTTTCCATTATTAGAGTGAAGATGGAGGAAGTCATGGTGAAATACGAGATTAGAGCTTGTGGATTCGTTTGGGCTCGAAACCCTACTATTTTGCTTCCGAGGGTTTCAAAGTCTCATATGCTCATGTTTCTCATCTACTCACTTCTTCACTTCAACTATTTTTGTTCAATTGAAAGTTTAGAAGAAGACATTTCTTAGCAATTCTAGCTTTGATCTCTCATGTGCAATTACTTAAAAAAAATAAGTCTAAATCCTAATCAGAACAACAAGTACAACTATGAAGCAAATCGATGTTTAAGACCCTCAATCAAATCCCAGGAGCTCCACCGGAAGAAGAAACTTACTTTTTTGAAACGCTAGGCTGGAAACGAAAAGCAATCTCTATTTATGAAAGGGATATCTCAGGATTTGACTATTTCTTTGATTTCATTCTCCTCATTTGCTTCTTGCTTCACTTTGGCTGCTTCTAATGGCAACAAAGTTTTCTCTCTTTTTCACACTAATTTTCCTCTGTCATTGCTGGCATCAATGGGGGTGGGTTGGTCATTGGAAGGGAAAGGTGAGGGCAATTGGTCATTGGGAGGAGGAGGGGGTGGAGTGGTTTTCGGCAGCAACGGTTGTTAGTTTCTGACAAGGGTGGGGGCATTATTATCATTTTAATTTCCTACCCAAAGGACATTTGAATAATTTAAAATTTAAAAATTTTAATGTCTTAAACAAGATTAACATTATTTAAGTAATTTTACTAACCATTTAACAACATGATTGAACTATAGGTAACTTGTATTATATGTGTGGTATTATGTAATTTTAGAGATAATAATGAATAGCCACTAGTTTCACCCCAAAAGTGGTGGATTTAGTATAATTTTCTCTAAAAATAAAAAAAGTTCAAAAACTCATTTGTCAACCAAGGCATCCCATCACTTAATACTTGATAAAGTTTTTTTTGGTAATAATACTTGATAAAGTAATACATTAGAAATGAAACTTCTTCCTCAACAAATCCGTCTAATACATGAGATATTTAGATGAAAGCGGAAGTTTTCTATTCAAACGAGTCACATCCAAAATTAAACTCTTCACAGTCTGTATTACTATAAGCTAGCTCCAATAATCTAAACGTGTACGGCGAACGTTACTGGCTTACTGCCTTCAACAAATTAACTACCTACATGTATGCATGGAGCATGCCATGTATATGGTTTCTATGCCAAAATTATCTCCACATATAATAATCCAGTTACGAAAACCGGTGAAGAGTCTCTCACGGTCTCACCTCTGAATAGATATATAATGAATCATATGAGGAATCGGCCAAACATACCAGATTATTTCTGAGTCAAATTCAATATATATAATGGTTTCACTAAGAACGATCTAAGAGCACGTCTCGGAAAAGAAAAGAAAAAAAATCTTGGAGTACGTCAGTTACGTGATACAACAAGTTCTTCATTAATTTTCTTCCAAGCCACAATAGACAGATCGATCCTTTCTACAGAAATCTGATAATATAATTAAATTAATGCTCGTCTCCGCCCCAGAATTCCTACTTCCACAGCGACCAAGCTGTAACTTCTTTCCTCTCATCGAGACATCTAATCTCCCCCAACTCAGACTCCGACATTCCCTAACACCACCAAGAACAAGAACAAGGTTATTGCAGATGACGATCAGTGGTACCAGCAGCGACCAACAGTATGATCGAGCCACCGCAGTGAGGGAATTCGACGAGTCAAAGATTGGAGTTAAGGGCCTTGTGGACTCCGGCGCCACCACCATTCCTCCTTTCTTCATCCACCCACAGGAAAACCTCCCCAAATCCAGCTCCTCCACCACCGCTTCTCCCTCCTCCGATTTAATCCCCGTCGTGGACTTAACCGGTGTTGACTCAGATCGTCGATCTTTAATCGTGGAACAAATCCGTGATGCTTCAAGAGAATTCGGGTTCTTCCAGGTCATCAACCACGGCGTCCCATCCGACGTTATCAACGGCACCTTAAACTCCATGAAAGCCTTCAACGAGCAACCAACCGAAGAAAAGGTCAAGTATTACAGTCGTGAACGTCGAGGGGTGGCGTTCTCAACCAATTTCGATCTTTACAAATCCAAAGCCGCCACTTGGAGGGACACGGTTCAGATGAGGTTGAGTCCGACCCGACCCGACTTGGAGCTCATTCCGGAAATATTCAGAAGAGAGGCGTTGGAGTGGGACGAGCACGTAAAACAAGTGGGAGAAGTTCTGATGGAGCTCTTGTCGGAAGGTTTGGGTGTAAAGCCGGAGAAGTTAACGAAGTTATCTTGTTTGGAAGCGAGAGTTATGGTTTCCCATTATTACCCTTACTGCCCTCAACCTGATCTAACGCTTGGGATTACTTCCCACACCGATCCTGGAGTGCTGACCTTGCTGTTGCAGAATCACATCGGAGGGTTACAAGTGAAGCATGGCGATGATTGGTTGGATGTCAAACCCGTCCCAGATGCTATTGTCATCAACATTGGCGATATTCTTCAGGTATCTTCTTCCTTGCTCACATAATTAAATCGGTAGGCATTTTACGGGGTAGAACTCATCTTTATAATTGACCAATTTTTTATGTGTGAATTAATGTTGGGTTTCAGATAATGTCGAACGATGAATACAAAAGCGTTGAGCATAGAGTTTTAGCGAATCCTCAAAGGGATGCACGAGTCTCGATTGCGATTTTCTTGAATCCAGGCAAGAGGGAGGACTTGTATGGACCGCTGCCGGAGTTGACAACGGCGGAGAAACCTGCAATTTTCAAACAATTTACGCTGGAAGAATTTATGGGACAGTTCTTCAAGAAGGAGCTGGATAGCAAGTCAATGATAAATTACTTCAAAATTTGAAGGAAGATGAATCATGATCGCTGCTGTTTCATGGATTTGTAATTGAGAAAACCAGAAATTAATTTATCCGCGAATTGATTTCATATATCTATCTTACCTTATCTGTAATTTATGGGTGAATTGGTTTCATATATCTACCTATCTATCTTGCCTTATTATCTGTAATTAAGAATTTCTTTGGAAACGTGGATCTCACTTCTCAGGAAATGCCTGAGGTGTCACCCGTTTTTCCTTACTTGTAAGCTAAGCTAAACCAGAATTGGCAAATGGCAAACTTATTATTCTGAAGTTCTGATGGTAAGTAACCATTGCCACTTTCTATCTACCTGCATTTGGCTCTTCAAGTCTTCAGTAATTATTTTGATATGTTTCAGGTTGTGTGTTAATAGACAGCAAAACTTTTTAGCAGATTGTCTCCACCTATTTTTATTATCGATCAATCCATTGTCTTCACCAGACAGATCTCCTAGAGTTCTTTTATATGATATAAAAAAAATAAAAAAAAACTACTTGCTCCCCTGAATGAAAATTGAAATTTGAAACCCTCTAGACTTTACCTGCTCCCCTGAATGAATAAAAGATCTCACTTGCCATAATTAAGGAGAAAAAAAAGAAAAGAAAGGGAGGAGATGGCGATCAGTGCTACTGCTGGTGATCATGAATATGATCGAGCGACGGCGGTGAAGGAATTCGATGAATCCAAAATCGGAGTTAAGGGCCTTGTGGACGCCGGCGTCACTGCCATCCCTCATTTCTTCGTCCATCCACTCGAAAACCTCCCAATTTCCGCCCCTGCTTCCACCGCTCCTCCAGTCTCCTTTCTAATTCCCGTCGTCGATCTTACCGGCATCAATTCCAATACCGAACGCCGATCCGTTATAGTGGAACAAATCCGTGACGCCTCTAGGAAGTTCGGATTCTTCCAGGTCATCAATCATGGCATCCCTTCTAAAGTTATCACCAGCACGATCGATGCCATTAAAGCCTTTCATGAGCTGCCAACCGAGGTTAAATCTCAGTACTACAGTCGTGACCTTGATCGAGGCATGATCTTCAACACCAATTTCCATCTATTTCATTCCAAGTCTGCAACCTGGAAAGATACGGTTCGCGTGAGGTTCAGCCCTACCCTCCCAAAATCGAACAGATTCCTGGGGGACTCTGGAGAGCGTTTTCGAATTGGGATCGGCACACAAAACATTTGACGGAAATTCTGATGGAGATCCTGTCGGAAGGGTTGGGTGTGCAGCCGGAAAGATTGAAGGAGCTATCCTGTTTGGAAGGGAGGGTGATGGCCGCCATTCAATTGTCCGTTATATAGTATGCATAATTAACGCGCAAGATTGAAACAAAATGCTTATGGGGTTAATTCTGACCCAAAGTAACTCATTTTGGGTTCTAGTTTTCTTTTTCTCTAATAAAAGAAACCTCTAAAATCATTTGATTCAAGATACCGAAACCGTCTATTGAATAATTTGGCTTGTTTACCCAACAAAAAAGTAATTCGCCTCAGATGTTGACGCTTCACATCATACATTAAACCGAGCCGATTAATCATTCATGATCAAACTAATTAAAATTTATGACTACATCCCTCTATTGAATTACACTAAAGTACATTAGCCAGAGCGAAATAATACTTGATACAGGACGATACATCTCTTAAAATCAAAATCACCTAACTGATACGATACTCGATACCGATACTTTAAACCTTACTCACATATATATATTCTAAAAAAACATAATCAAACTTTTTAAGCAAATTAAATCATATTTTGAGTGCCTGAGATTTTTTATACAAGAAAAGAGTGACTATGATTTAATAGAACCACATGGTTGTATAAGTACCAGAGACACCACCACCATTAACTCCTGGTTATTAGAATTGTCAATTGTTCCACCAGTTATAGGAGTCTCTGCAAAACTGTTTAGCTCGCAAGAGACTTGCATTCCCACATCTTTAATTTCTTTCAATGACTGACATATGATTTCTAACACTACTCTTGTGGTTGCAAGGGTCCAATATGCGACGTTGATCGAAGTTGTGGCGGTGGGGTTTCTTTTTGGTCAATCAGTGATCGTGTATACATATGCAGCTGGACATGAATGGTTTTGAGCTACTACTGGAGGTAGTTCTTGATGGGGTGTATCATTGTGTCGCTGAAGTAGATCATCATCATCTCTCTCTCCAAGAGGTGGGATCAAATTGTGTTGTGTTGCAACACCTTTTACCTTCACCAAGCAAGGTTCGCTAGCCTTACTTTTTAGCTCCTCCATTACCTTCACCAGGCAATGGAACTTCTTGTCATATGAGATGGTTTTCTTTTAGGAAGGTCATTGGGGGTGGAGATGATCTAAGTCAACTCTGACTGTATGCCCGCGATTCTCTCATTGCAAGGTTTTCTTTCATCTTTGGATTGGATTTGTCTTAATTTAGTTTCAGATTTTTGTTGGGTATTTTTTAATTATACTTCTAGGTTTTCTAATGTTTACAGATTTTCTTAAAAAAGGAGCACATCATTTCTCTATATCTAGGCCTTGGTGGAATGTTCTACCATTGTTTATGATTAATACGTTTGTGTTGTTCAGGTTTTTGACTCTTTAATATAATTAAGTTTTAAGCTTTTGACTCCAAAAAGAAAAAGAAAAGAAAGAAAAAAAAACCCTCCTCTATTAGTAGAGTTATCTTCAAGGCTCCAACATGACTCTTTTGAATATTCCCTGACCTATGTTGTTGGGTAATGGTTAGTCATGTGTATTTTGGGATGTACAAGAAATTCCTCAAGTATCAGTCGTAGTACAAGAGAGTTTATAAGATTGTGTTTTGTATCATCTTATGGCGTCTGTAAATACTTTTATACATAATCATGTCTTTTCCATTAAAAAATAAGAAAGGAAGAAAGGTGGTGGTTGAACAGTGGTGTAAATTGAATTGCTGAATGCTCCTAAATCTTTCCATTAAATTTATTGAATTAAATCTAAATAGCTTTGGTTACATTTATGACAAAAAACAAAACCAAACACAACCACCACATCAGCGCCACTAAGTTAGCAAAATCTCTCAGGGCCTATTTGGTTACATGAATCCAGAGATTTCAAATCTCTAGATTCATGAATCTGAGAATTATATCTGTTTGGTTGTAAAAATCTCTAGATTCATGAAATTTAGAGATTCACCTTTTTACACTAAAAATGTGAATCTATAGATTTATGTTTAAAGGGTGAAATCCAGAGATTTCAAAAAGCTATACATTTGCACATTCACAAAAATCACGTCGATCAAATAGTTTTTTAGGATGAATCCACAGATTTCATTCCACAACCAAACATTTAATTTTATAAATTATGACTCCATAGATTTGAAATCTCTAGATATTTGAAATTTCCAGACTCATGTAACCAAATAGGCCCTCAAGCAATGCATGAGGTGTCAGCCATATTTCCAAATACAAATTATTGTCCGTTTAAGTTAAACCAGAATTGGCAAATGGCAAACTTATTGTCCGTTCAAGTTAAACCAGAATTGGCAAATGGCAAACTTATTCTGAATTTCTGATACTACTGTCAATTATTAGGAAAATTATGTAATTAATTAGGTACTTTTAGGCTTTTCTTTACAAAATAGCCACTTGATGTTTCATTTAATAAAACTAGCTACAACTAAGTTTGCATTTACAAATAATATTTTTTTTGTCTTTTTGGACATTTTTACCCCTAAATTGACCATACCGGCATAGAGGTCAAAATGTTCAAAATGTATGAAAAATTAGCGACTTTTCTCTTTTGGATAAATAGTGATTTTTCCTTCAATGTGGGTAGTTTTAGAGCTAACAATGTACAAAAAGATGAAAAATCACTAATTCCATTAGATTTACAAACTTAAACTAAGTTTTAGCTAGTTTTAGACCTTTTGATTTGTAAAAAAAAGCTTAAAAATATAATTTTCCCCTCTTTTAAACTCCTCGGCCCAATGTTTGGCAGCCCACAGTAGTTGTGGCGGCCGCTACTGTAGTTGCTACAGTTGTGCTCCCGCCGTTGTTGCTCTCCGGCAATTGATTGGTATTAATCGACGGAATTCCATCATCATCAAGTGAATACGATGACATCCTAAGAGGCCCCCAAAAAAAATATTTAAATCCCTCTCTAGAGGAATATATAGAAAATTAAGTTAACTGAAATGAAAGAACATTTGCTGGTTTCTTTTAATAAATAAATTTCTTACTTACAAAAAGAATAAAAAAAAATCTCTCGATCCCGAATTTGACGAAGAAAAACGTACTTCTAGAGTTCTAGGTTTGGTTGAAAAGAGCTTGTAGAGTGTCGGTGGTAGTGAGAGACTTGCGGGAGGTGAGGAAACAAGAATCCATACTCCGTACTCGTCATCGGCATTATCATTGTCATTCCTTATTCTTACTTCTTGTCTTTTGCATGGGAAGTAATCAGATTTGACGGATAGTCTCAGATCGACTCTCGAGGATAAAAGCTAGCAGAGTTTTGCAGAAGAGCGATGGAAGAACTGTACGCGCACGGCGCACCACAAGCGTGTCTGTCTTCCCGTCACTTCACAGCATTTGGATTATTGGGGTAACTCGTGATACTTTATCTGAGTCGCTAGAAATCTCGTGATTTCGCCGGGAAATTCCGTACCTTCATTTTAACATCTATAACTGCATCTGTGGGTCCTCATGAAATTTGAAAATTCAAACCCTATCTGCTCCAATGAATTTACGCATGGATTGGAAAATTCCGACTGAAAAGTCTACGCGAGTTGCTAAAAATATCTTTGACGTTTAGGGGGAAAAAAACATTTAAACCAAGAATTCTGGTATCTGCCGAACCCACAACTCCACAAGGATCTCACTTGCGCCATAATTAAGAGAAAAGGAGGAGCAGATGACGATCAGTGCTACCGCCCGTGATCACGAGTATGATCGAGCGACGGCGGTGAAGGAATTCGATGAATCCAAGATCGGAGTTAAAGGCCTTGTGGACGCCGGCGCCACCACCATCCCTCCTTTCTTCGTTCACCCACCTGAAAACCTCCCGATTTCAACCCCTTCCGACGCTCTTTCCGTCTCCTTTCAAGTACCCGTCGTCGATCTTAACGGCATCAATTCCGACTGCCGAGCTGGTATAGTGGAACAAATCCGTGACGCCTCTACAAAGTTCGGATTCTTCCAGGTCATCAATCATGGCATCCCTTCTAAAATTATCACCAGCACGATCGAAGCCATTAAAGCCTTTCATGAGCTTCCAACCGAGGTTAAATCTCAGTACTACAGTCGTGACTTTGATCGAGGCGTGGTCTTCAACACCAATTTCGATCTATTTCATTCCAAGGCTGCAACCTGGAGAGATACGGTTAGCATGAAGTTGAGCCCTAACCCTCCCAAAATGGAGAATATTCCGGAGGTACTCTCGAGAGGGGTCTTGAAGTGGGATCAGCACGCGAAGGACTTGGGGGAGATTCTGATGGAGATCTTGTCGGAAGGGTTGGGTTTGCAGCCGGAAAGACTGAATGAGTTATCCTGTTTGGAAGGGAGGGCGATGGCGGGCCATTACTACCCTTATTGTCCTCAACCTCACCTAACTTTGGGAACTAAACCTCACACTGATCCTTCAGTGCTCACTTTGCTGCTGCAGGATCATATGGGAGGGTTGCAGGTAAAGCACGGCGGCCAGTGGTTGGATGTGAAACCCCTGCCTGATGCCCTTGTCGTCAACATCGGCGACACTCTCCAGGTATTAATAGATCGATCTGGGTTTTCTTGATATTTACGATAATATTTCAGGTTTTGGTAAATTTTGCATTGTTGATTTCTTTCTTTCAGGTTTTATCGAACGATCAGTATAAAAGCGTAGAACATCGAGTGTTGGCACATCCTCACCGGGAACCTCGAATATCGATTGCAGTTATCTTAAATCCAGGTAAGAGGGAATGCTTATATGGACCTTTGTCGGATTTAACATCTCCGGAGAAACCAGCACTGTTCCGGCAATTTACACTGCTGGAATTTAGGGAAAAATTTATGACAAAGGATCAGGATGGCAAGGCATTGACAGATTTCTTCAGAATGTGAGGGATCATGATCATCCCTGAACTGGGAGTTTTCTATATAAGCTTATATATATCGATGTATAAATAAACTCTGTCTCATGCATACTCTTGTTATATGTATTCTAACTCTCTGGGTTGCCATCAGAAAGCTCTCTGGTTATATCTATCCTAGTTCTTGGGTCCTTTCCTTGACTTGACTCCTTGTTTTAAAAGAAAGTATTAGATTTTCAAGCTGGCAGAATGTGAACTAGCCAGAGTAAGTGAAGGAAGTGAATACGATAACAATTGGAAAGAAAGTGAAACCAAATCTATTAGATGTATAGAATCCCGAAGTATATCAGTAATAATAGACTCGTAGGGAAACTCGGAAATTTGAAAATCTTTAAACCATAAAGGCTAAAGCTAGGCTAAAGCTACTCTTCTTAATTTGCTAAGCAAACAGCATTGTAATTCCATAGATGAAGCTGGGTTTAATGGTTTTACCCTAATTAAATTTGATTTCAATTAATATGCCATGGAACCATAAACAATTAAAAGACAAACTAAACTTAGCATTTTATTACATTACTCTTTTTAGAGTAATTTAAGATTTATACATAATCTAATTTTATTTCTCAAATAACAAATTTGGACCTAGATGCTCTAGTTCAGCTCACCAAAATGAGGTTTCTTAATTATAACTTAAATGTGACTTAATTTTCACTTGGGGCATGACTGTTGATTCAGTTAGTCAATTTCAGACAATCTTACCTTTCCTACGAAAATGTAGTTTTTTACTGGAGAGGGATTAACTCGTTAATCAACGAATGTCATGTTGTTTTCCAACAAAAAGGAAGATTGATGCTTTTTTGGACTTCGTTTTACCTATTGTGGCCACGAGACAGAACTCGTATTAGGTCTATTTCTGCTTGTAGATGTGTGACATGTGTTCAGACATCACATTAAATGGTTAAAATCCATTTATAAGTCACATCAAATGAGATTGATGTGACTTATAAATAGTTTTCAACCATTTAATTTTAATGTGATGTTAGGGCATATGGCACACATCTATAAGGAAATTGATAGTCCATTTCACACAAGAAAATAAACCTTTGTCAAAAATGGACTTGATAAATTTTTGCATGAGATGATGCCCATCTTTAAGAGGAGAGGAAGTGGAGTCCATACCAAAGTCTAGAAATGAATACAAATTGAATTAAAGTTTTGGACTACTGTAAACATTTTTACCATTTTGTTTTAAGGCTAGGTTTGAAAATTAAGAATTTAGCAACTTTTGTAGTAATTTTAGTAGAAGACCTTGAAAAATAGTCACATATCTCAAGTAAAAAATTATAAAAAAAGAAAGAAAGAGAAAAATAAATCCAAATAAGTAACATTGTCGGATAATTTATTCAGTAAGAAAAGAATATGTCATATCCGCATCCTATTAGTAATTCGACGGATTTAAATACCGCTAAATATGTGTGGATGCAAATTCGAAAACCGATCTTGGTCATCTACTTACACCCCAGTTGCAAAGTTCTTTGATTGTAAAGATCTAGTTCCATAGTACAGAAGAGAGACCAGAGGGAGTGAATTTAGGAAGAAACTTTATTTAGAATATTAATTATAGGGTGGAAATAATGGAAGTGGGTATTTGTGATGGTAGAAGAAGGAAAGTGAACCCCGAGGGGTGGCTCAGTTGGCAAAGCCCAACGCTTCCACGTAGGAGGTTAGAGTTCGAATCCCCTCGGGGCTTGGGGCAAAGCCCCGCCTATATTAATTATATAAAAAGCGCCTTGAGAATGTAGTCGTGGTGCGCGCAAGCTGACCAGGATGAACCTCATTTTAAAAAAAAGAAGGAAAGTGCAAGCATGTTGAAGTATGAAAGCTGGAAGGTGGTTCGTGTTTAGAAACGGTTTTGAGAGGTCTCTTGATATACATGAGTCTGAAGTCTGATATTAAGGAAGTTTGGATACAATTGTGGGGGTATAGACTCTCTTGGGGGTTTCGTAGCCTTAGTTTTATTCCCTCGTAAAACTCAAGTTGCAGGAGAAGCCTATTTTCAAATTTTAAGGTTTTCTTCACAGGCCTCTGTGTTTTTTCCTTTTATTGTTTTACTCCTTGAAGTGGTGGGTGATTTCTAACCGGTTAGGTAGTGGTGTATTCTAGAGGGTGAAAGACAATAATGGATGGTCATTATATCTTTCAACGGGTATTTTTGTCTTATAAAATTTAAAATTTGAATTATACGAGGGATAATTAATGTTGTTCCCTTGCTATATTTTGATTTTATTTCCATTTTATTTTCTATGATTTTTTTAAATTACTAATCTAACTTTAACTTGGTCTATAATTATTAAATTTCCTTAGTATAATGATGATGCGGCATCTACATATATTCTCAAAATCCAAAAATAACTTTGGAATTATCTCATTAATTATTTAACTTTTTGTCTAAGTAATAATACTACTTTTAATTAGCTTTTTCCTTTTTCTTTTGGTATAAGAGGGCTTTATTGAGTCGGAGGATGTGGATATTAATATGCCTTAACAGAGTCGAACCCACAATCTCTTCATTAAGAGGTGTTGGTTTCAACCGTTAGAACAGCTCTGTGTTGGCCTTTTAATTAACTTTTAGAAAAATTAAACTTAAATCAATTTTTTTATCTAATAAAAAACCACCCAAAAAAAAAGTGTGATTGGATAAAATTCTAAATAGAAATTAAAGATGATAAAACACAATTTAATTCAAAGTTGAAAATTGAAAATCACCTAATGTATGTTAACCATTGTGCATGTAATCAACAATTAACATCTTATATACTAAATTGCTTGTAAAACTTTCATCATTGTAATTGTGAGAAATTAATTTCAGGACAACTCTTCCATTAAAGATAAATCTTATGCGAACATCAAAGGGATTTTTTTTTAATAAAACAATAAAATTTTCATTGATAAGTATCACATTGCAGCAAAGATCATTGTTATTTTATATGTAAATTCTAAGAATTACAACACATACATAACGATTTATTTCTTTTCTCGTAAATCAGTCTCTTGTTGTTTGAACTTAAACTTACAATGCGAAATAATTTGTCTTTAGCACGATACACATTTTGATAGAGTTAGAGACAAAGAAGCAATATATCAAGAGGTAATTCATTTACAAACTTTCTTTAACCGGGCCTTAATCTTTATAGACACTAATGAAAATATTTTCAAATCCAAAATTTATTCAAAAATATAAGATTTTAAGAATATAATTGATATTTAATATGATTTCTATAAATTGAGGTAATCTTTTTGACTTCTTATTATTAATGAAGGGTAAAAAAACATTACATATCCAATGTTTACATTGACTTACACTGATAGAAATGAAGTGGACAATAATAAAAAAAAAAAAAAAAAAAAAAAAAAAAAAAAAAAAAAAAAAAAAAAAAAAAAAAAAAGGAGGGGGGGGGGGCGGCCCCCCCCCCCCCCCCCCCCCCCCCCCCCCCCCCCCCCCCCCCCCCAGGAGGGGAAGGAAATGATGGGGGGGGTGTAAAGTTTTTTTTTTTATTTTTTTTTTTTTTTTTTTTTTTTTTTTTTTTTTTTTTTTTGGAAAAAAAAAAAAAAAAAAAAAAAAAAAAGAGGAATAATAATTATCCCATTATACAAATAATCTTTAATTTCATGTTAACGATTGTGATATAAATGTAATTTTGAGTATATTAAGAAGGCAACACGAATTTCAATATAAAATAAGTAACTCTGGTGTAAATTGCTCTGTCTTCCTTGCAGCGTTTGGCATCTTCACCGCTGATCTAGGATTCTACTGTAACTTTTGGTTACTTTTTCGATCGCCATGGTTGGTGTGTAGAGGTGGCCATGGTTGGGCCCTGATTTCTTTTCCCTTTGGTAATCGACACCATGAGGGTATAAATCTTTCTCCGTTTCGAGGAGTTCCTTCCCAACATCTCCAATGCACTAAACTTTCTTCTTCCTCCTCTTAATCTGGTTAGTACAGGGGTTTGTTTTTCTTGCTTGTTCCATCTCTTCTTTGACTTTGCAGATGTTAGCTTAGTAACTCGCGGTGCAAATTAGTTCATGGTTTCATCACTTCTTACATCTATGGGTTATTAATTTCTAAATTCTGAAATCGAGTGGTGCTAAAGAATCTGTTGGAAGATGATCTCTAGCAGAGTGTTCATTCTTGACGGTACGATTGTTGCTGATGGTAAGTTTGTAAGACTCCACTTCTAGCCAGTAGTCGCTCTCAGGTATTTCTTCACACTGGTATTTCTTCACTCTGTTTCTAACCATAACATTTCCATATCTGGCTGTTTGCATATTGTGTATTTTATTTTTCTGTATGCTTAGTTCTATTATCCTTTTATCACTTGTGATTAACTCATAAATAGGTTAGTTGGTTCTGATCGGGTAGAACATGGTAACCTTTCAAGGAAAATTTTGAACAAGAGATGAGGGCTTTTAGTCTCAACTGTCGAGGGCTTGGTCACCCCTCGACTCAGAAGGAAATTAAAGCTAATCTTAGAAAATTTAGACCATCTTTTGTGTTCATTTCTGAAGTCAAAAGCAATATGTTATGTCCTAGAACGGTTTGCAGCCAGTTTGGCTTTGATCACTTTTTCTTTGTTCCTCCTTCCTCTGATTGTAGTGGTCTTCTTTTGTGTTGGGAATCTGCCATCTCTTTGGATATCATGTGGTCTTCAAACTGGTGTATACATACTCTTGTGTACAATAACTTAATGAAATGGAATATGACTTTTGTTTACATGAGTCCATATTCCCACTTAAGGAGAACTCAATGGCACACACTTCACAATCTTGCAAACTTCATTGATGATGCATGGGTGATTGGTGGGGATTGGAACTCTTATCTTTCTTCACATGACAAGGTAGGGGGATTAACACTTAGAAATAGTAGATTATTTGATTTTCAAAACTTCACAAACAGCTCAAATCTGATCCCTATTCAAGCTCATGGATCGAAAACCACTTGGTGTAATAAACAAAGAGGATGCAGGAGAGTGGAAGGTCTTATTGACAGGTTTCTAGCCAATCCCTTATGGATCTCCCAATTCCCTGAAGCTTTTGTTCAACATATCATCTTTACTAAATCTGATCATCATGCCCTGCTTCTTCATTTTGATCCTCCTGAAACAAAATTCAAGAAACCTTTCAGGTTTGAAAAATTTTGGTTATTAGAGCCCACTTTCTTTGATCTTGTCAATCAATATTGGAATATTCCATTGAGAGGCTCTCCCTCATTTCGGTTAGTCACAAAACTTAATACTCTCAAGCAGAAATTATACTTATGGAACAAGTCTACTGTTGGAGACTTACATAAAAGAGAATCTCAAATTAGATTGGATATTGAAGCTCTTATGAAATATCCTCCTAATTTAAGAGATACATCGTGGGAAATTAGAGAAAATCACCTTTTGGCTGCTCTTCGATTAACTCTAAATCAAATCAGCACTAAATGGCAACAAAAATCAAGAATTCAATGGAACCTATATGGTGATAGAAATACTCATTTCTTTCATCTCACAACTATGAAAAGAAGAGCTCGAAACAGAATCAAATGTCTTAATTTTCAAGGAAGCTCCCTTCATGATCAGAGTGAAATTGAAGAAGCCTTCATAAATCATTTCAAAGCAGTCTACTCATCATCCAATCCTGTCTTTGAAGACTCCTACTTTGAGCCCATCCAAAACAGAATCAACTCAGATCATATTCAGCTCTTGTCCAAACCTTTCACTGAAAGTGAAATATTTGAAGCACTCAGCAGCATCTCTAGTCTGAAATCACCTGGCCCCGATGGCTTCTCCAAAGGGCTTCTTTCAATCCAGTTGGAGCTTGTGCAAATCTGATCTAATTGAGCATGTAAAACATTTCTTTGACACTGCTTCCTTCCCAGCACAAATCAATCAAACATTCATTTCTCTTATCCCCAAAGTTGATGTTCCAACTTCAGTCAATGAATTCAGGCCCATTAGCTTATGTAATGTTACATACAAAATCATTTCTAAGCTAATGGTGAGCAGAATCAAATTGATCTTGCCCCATCTCATTTCTTTCAATCAAAATGGTTTCATAAAAGGCCGACATATTCAAGACAACATTTTGATTGGCCATGAAATCATGCATAAGATAAATCAAAGGAAAAAAGGGAAGAAAGGCATAATGGCTATCAAGCTTGATATGAGTAAAGCTTTTGACAGAATGGAATGGTCATTTGTGGAGAGAGTTCTTAAAGCTTATGGATTTCCTTTAAATTGGATTAAGTGGATCATGTTCTGCATAACCACTCCTCAATTCTCCATCCTTATCAATGGTAAACCCTCTAGATTCTTTCACCCCTTTAGAGGTCTAAGACAAGGAGACCCTCTATCTTCTTATCTTTTTGTTCTATGTGCAGAACTACTCTCAAGTCACTTAGAAAAAGCCAGATTAAGCAAGAAGATTAGAGGTATTAAACTCTGCAAGGGAGGAGAAAGCATTTCACACTTAGCTTTTGCTGATGACCTCATTCTATTTGGTCAAGCAACTATCTCTGAAGCTAACCAATTTCTGAAGGTCATAAATAAATATTGTCTAGCTTCTGGTCAACAACTAAATAGACAGAAAAGCAGAGCTCATTACAGCAAGAGCACTCCAAACCAAACTAGAAATCTTCTTGCTGAAAAGTTCAATATCATTCCTACTTCTGATCTTGACATCTATCTCGGCATCCCATTGTTTAGTGGAAAGATCAAGCAACATCATTGTCAAAATCTTATTCAAAGAGTGAATCTTAGACTTCAGGGATGGAAAGCAAAACTCTTAAGCTCAGCTGGCAAAACAGTTCTTATTCAATCAGTCACACAAGCTCTTCCCTCTCACTACATGTCATGTTTCATCTTACCAAAGAAAATCCTCAATGAGTTGGACTCTTCCAATAGAAATTTCTTTTGGTCAAATGGAGAAAAATCTCACTTTCACTCCATCAACTGGAACACAATTTGTAAACCTAAGAGATTGGGAGGTCTTAACATCAAAAATATGGAAATGTGGAATCTTGCTCTTATTGCTAAAAGAGCTTGGGAACTTATAATTGGTAAGCAATCACTTTGGTACAAATTAATGAACGAAAAATACTTCAGAAATTGTAACTTTCTGCAAGCCACAGCTCCTATTAATGCATCATGGGGATGGAGATCCATTATCAAAGTAAAAGACTTGATGCTACCTGGCATTATGCATATGGTTGGCAATGGCAATAACATCAATCCATGGATGGATAGATGGATCCCAGATACTCCAGCTCTTCAAGCTCCACTGCCACTTCCAGGTGAGTCCCCTAACCTAGTATCTTCCTTTATAGATACTGAAACAACTAAATGGAATGAGGACAAGGTCAGAGATTGGTGGCCGAATGATTTGGCAGAAAAAATTCTTAGCATTCCATTATCATTATTGAGTTGTCAAGACAAAATTATGTGGGAGAAAACATCAACTGGCATTTTTACAGTTGCTTCAGCTTATAGATTTTTTTCGGAAAATCATAATCAAAGTCCTTCAATACCATGGCTTGTCTTATGGCACCTCCCACTGCCTCCCAAAGTAATTCATTTTGTTTGGAAACTGCTACATGGAAAGCTCCCCACACCCGCTCTTTTATCTGAAAGAGGGTGTAGAATCAATGATATTTGCTCACTCTGTTCACAAGAAAGGGCCACTACTAATCATATCTTTCTTCATTGTCACTTTGCCAAACAGGTATGGTCAAAGCTCAGAATTTGTTGGTGGAATCAATCCACAAATCTTATAGATCAGATTTCTCAGTGGTTAAATTTAGCAAGAAGAAACAATTCAGCATTGGAGGAACTCATACAACACTTACTCATGCTGTGGCACATTTGGATGGCTTTCAATAATGTTGTTTACTCTAGACCAGTGAGTAATCCATATCATATATGGAGATCTGCTCGATCAACAGCTGCAGAGCATCTAGCCCTTCATCAGCATAGCAAATCAAGAAAAGAGTTCAAAAGCATTAAATGGAGTGCACCTCCTTTGCATTACATCAAAATCAATGTTGATGGATCTGCAATCAGCAAGGGTTCCAACAACTTCCAATCAGGGATTTGGTGGTATTGCTCGTGATCACTTGGGTCACACTCTCTTCACCTTCTTCCGTAAAGGAGGAAACTCACAAGCCATTCAAATGGAAGTCTGCTGCAATTCGAGAAGGTCTAAAGTCGGGCTATCTCTCTCAATCTAAAGCAAGTAATTATTGAAAGTGACAATGAAGCTGTTGTTAATCTGATTAACAAGAAGTCGGAGACTCCACCTTGGAAGATCAGTCATTATATACATGATATCTTCAGCCTTTCCTCTCTGTTTGATGTTTTAATTGTAAATCATATTCATAGAGAAGGCAACTCTGTAGCTGATAGATTAGCTTCTTATGCTGCTGCTTCTCAGGCATCTTATTTTTCGCTCTCTCCCCCCCCTTTCGTTCTTTGGCTTTTGCACTTTGATGTAATTGGTACTTTGTATCCCAGGGGCTTCTCTTTTAAATGAATAAAGCTCTTCACCAAAAAAAAAAAAAAAGGTGTAAATTGCTCTAGGTAGAAAAAATTTGTTTTGGATTAAAAAAAAAAAAAAAAAAAAAAAAACACACCCACCCCCCCCCCCCCCCACCACCACCCAAACACCAACACACCAACCACCCCAACACAACCACCAACAAAAAAAACAAAAAAAAAAAAAACAACCCCCCCCAAAAAAAAAAAAAAAAAAAAAAAAAAAATTTTTTTTCCCCCCAAACACAAAAAAGAATTACAAAAACAAATTTTTAAAAAAAAAAAAAAACCAGAAAAAAATTTAAAAAAAAACAAAACCCAAAAAAATCGTGTTTGGTTACCCTGATTCTGGCAAGTGAATCTGTCAGAATCATTCACTTGCTACAATCAGCATTTGGTTACCCTGATTCTGAAAGTGAATCTGTCAAAATTAGCATTTGGTTATCCTGATTCTAAAAGTGAATCTGTCTGAAAGAGTGTTTGGTTACCCAAATTCTGAAAGTGAATTTGCTTTGTTATTTTATTTAATTAACCAAATAGCATAACAAAAATTTACAAAATTCAATACATCAACCATGAAATTATTGAGACACATTTTTGGTCAAGATTAAATATCAGTAATTAAACATTAAACCTATTTTCACCCAGTTATATGTTCCAACTTCCAACTCAGTACAGTTGTTAACAAGTTCATCCTATAAGCTTTTTGAACCCATGGTTGTTAGAAAGTTTTGGTGAAAGTGATGTCACTAGTAAGGTATTTGATCCTCTGGCATTAAAATGGTTTTTTTCTTGGGTTTTAATCCACAAACGCAACTAATTCAATCCAATGCATCGATCTTATTTACTTATAATAACCTAATCCATCAACTTTCCAAGTTGCACTAACAAATTTTTTTTGGTTGTGTGTGTGAGCTAGGGGTGTCAACGGTGCGGTTTGGAGCGGTTTCGGGCCGGGCCTAACGGTTTGGGTCTGAAAAACCCCTAGCCCAAACCAACCCATTTAAAAGATAACGGTTTTGGTGCGGTTTGGGTTCGGATTGACTAACGGTTTGGCCTAATAGTTTGGATTCAGTTTAGCTAACGGTTTGGACTAAATTAAAAATCAATATTGAAATTTATTTTTATTTTTTTTCAACTCCAAATCCTAATTTCTCACACACAAAACTACAAAAGATAGAGGATGAAGACTCCAAATAGATCCAACGATAAGTGATGGCATTAGTTTGATCCAAACCACTCTCCACCCTAAAAAAATAAAGAATTTAGATTTTTTATCATGTGTAAACGGTGAAACAGCGTTAACGATTAAGATTAAGACTTAAGAGTTAAAAATTATTAATAAAGACTTTTAAATTTTAAAATAATAAAACTAGATGAAATTTGAAAATTAAAAAGTTAACGATTAATATTAATATTAAAATTAAGATTAATTTGAAAATTAGATTTTTCTATCATGAATTTTCTTCTCTCACTTTTTATCTTTCTCTTCTTTGTTCCATCCTCTAGTGGTTCTGCAACCTATAACGTGGTCAGCTTAGGTGCCAGACCCAACAGCCGAACCAATTCAGCCCCTGCTTTCCAGTTAGACTGTCTTGATTACTAGGGAGAAAACTGGTACCATGCTGACCTAGACTATGAGACCTTCAAGCTGCTTCAGGTACTAATTTTGTTTAAACTCGATGATCTTTATTTTTTAAAGCATAGACAGCAGATCACCCTTGATCAAGATTAATTACCTTGTTGTTTAGTATCTTAAAAAGTGCCTGATCAACTTATTTAAGAAATGTCTACCGTCTTCAAAACTTCAACTAAATAATCAAGAGATTTGAACATGGTAGGTCATAAGCTACTACACTATACCTTGTGCTTACAAATCTTCAAAGGAAATCTGTCAGGATCTATTAAAAATAAAGCAACAATTAGGATCTTATACCTGTGATTTGGTAGAAGTCAAACCACAAGAAGAAGTATGACCAGCGTCGAACAAGAAGAAGATGCAGGACCAGCGCCGAGATGTTGCAGAAGAAGAAGCTCGACACTGAACTTGTGATTCACCTCAACGATGGAGCTCAAGGATGATGTTCTGTGACAGATGTTGATTTAGAAGAAGAAGCTCAACCTGCAACTCGGGATACGGCAACAAAAGCTCAACGATGGAGCTCAACCAAATGTGTCTCGTATACTTGTGGAAATGGGAAGAAGAAGATAAGATCCTAGAATGAGGTTCGCGTGATAAAATGGAGCTCAGACGGAAAGAACACCCTGCGAGAATGAGAATCCTAGACAAAAAAAACCCGATAATAGTGATTCTATTTGAGTCTCCTAAATTTATACCACGGTTCGATTTGGTGAGTCTGTTTGGAAACCACCTCAAGTGGATTCTCATTTTTAGGCTAAAAAGTGGATTCCAGGTGATTTTGGGAATCAGCTGGATTCCGACTCAATATTAAACCAAACACGATTTTTTTGTTGGACTCATGATTCCCTGGAATTTGATTCCAGAAAATTGCGGAACCAAACGCCACCTAAGCTAAGCTACAATTGACAAGTGGCTAACTTATATATTCTGAATTTCCGATGCTAACAATTGTCACTTTCCATGTACCTGCATTGGTGGGTCCCCATGAAAATTGAAACCCTTGGCCCTATCTGTTCCCCTGAATTTGCTGATGGATTTGGATTTACCCAAAAAAACAGAAAAAGGAAATTTGCCGATGGACTGTAAAATCCAACTGAAAGGTCAACGATTGAGTTAAGCAATTAAAAAAAGGGCATTTGAACCCTTAAACCAAGAATTCTGGTTTCCACCGCCCCCAGAAGCTCTCGTTGGGGCCATAATTCAGAAGAAAAAGAACGAGCAGAGATGACGATCAGTGCTACCACCGGTGATCATGAGTATGATCGAGCGACGGCTGTCAAGGAATTCGATGAGTCCAAGATCGGAGTTAAAGGCCTTGTGGACGCCGGCGCCACCACCATCCCTCCTTTCTTCGTCCACCCACCCCAAAACCTCCCTATTACCACCGCCGCTCCTCTCCTTTCCTTTCAAGTTCCCATCGTCGATCTCACCGGCATCAATTCAGACCGCCGATCCGTTATAGTGAAAGAAATCCGAAACGCCTCTGCAGAGTTCGGGTTCTTCCAGGTCATCAATCATGGCATCCCTTCTGAGGTTCTCACCAGCACGATCGAAGCCATCAAAGCCTTTAACGAGCTGCCAACGGAGTTGAAATCTCAGTACTACAGTCGAGACCTTGATCGCGGCCTGTCCTTCGCCACCAATTTCGATCTATTTCAATCCAAGGCTGCAACCTGGAGAGATACGGTTCACGTGAGGTTCAGCCCTGAACCTCCCAAAATCGAGTATATTACAGAGGTGTTCTGGAGAGAGGTCCTGAAGTGGGATCAGCACACAAAGCATTTGGGGGAGATTCTGATGGAGATCCTGTCGGAAGGGTTGGGTTTGCAGCCGGAAAGGCTGAAGGAGCTATCCTGTTTGGAAGGGAGGGTGATGGCGGCCCATTACTACCCTTACTGTCCTCAACCTCATCTAACTTTGGGAACTAAACCTCACTCGGATCCTTCAGTGCTGACTTTGCTGCTCCAAGACCATATAGGAGGGTTGCAGGTAAAGCACGGCGACCAGTGGTTGGATGTGAAACCCATTCCTAATGCCCTTGTCATCAACATCGGCGACGTTCTCCAGGTATTTTAGATCTGGATTTTCTTCATCTTTAGTTTACAATAATATTTCAGGATGTGCTTATTATATATATTATTTTTCTTCGGGTTTTGGTAAGTTTTGCGTTGTTAATTGCAGGTTTTATCGAACGACCAATACAAAAGCGTAGAACATCGAGTGGTAGCACATCCTCACCGAGAGCCTCGAATCTCTACTGCGATTTTCTTAAATCCAGGTAAGACAGAAGACGTTTACGGACCTCTGCCGGATTTGATATCTCCGGAGAAACCGGCACTATTCCGGCAATTTACACTGGTGGAATTTATGAAAAGATTTATGACCAAGGAACCGGATGCCAAGGGATTGACAGATTTCTTCAGAATGTGAGGGATCATGATTGTTTTGCTGTAGTGGGTCTGTTCTGTGTATGTGGTTACATCTATTATCTCTTACAATTTTATCATATGCATGACTCTAGTAGGACTTCGATTAGATTTTTATGGTTTTTTTTTTCCTTCTATTTGCCCAACGATTTTTATGGGTTTTACTACTTAATCAGTGAATGTTTGAATTTGTACGGAAGTTCAGATTTCTGAGTAGAGACGGTCTGTGAATGTGTCTGGTTTTCTTTGACTTGCGAATTCGGATATGCTTACAAGTTGTGAAATTTCAGAGAATTCGCTGTTCCCTTAATTAAGTTTTAGAAATTAGAGGAGCATGATAAAATGGAAAAGAGAGATAAGAGAGGAGGAGTTTTTTTTTTTTTTTTTTCCCGATCAAAACTTATCCGTGTTTCCGGATCATGTTAGGATGTTGCGTCTTGGCTGGTGTTGTGCAGTTGCTCGATCAATGTTAATATTACACGAAGTGGTCAAAGTTTGATATTCATTGTTCAAACAAGCATGTAGATAATTCTTCTACTTGAAGTGTAAAAAAACAAAAAGGGAACCCAGGATGTACTGAGAACTGTTTATATTTTCTTAACACAAAACCAACCACTCTTTTTATACATATATAACAGAAAGGATGAAGCACAGAAGAAAAGACGAAGCTTCGTCTACAGCCTTGGTTAGGTAAAACCTGCAATACTTTAGCTCGACGTTTTATAGCCATTGTTGCGGTGAAAATTGGCAATCTCAAGCATACCCACCCCACCCCCACTTGAAACCCCAAATCCCAAATCCTAAATATCACCGCTACAACACCTCGAGTATGGAGGTTGTCACTTAGGCGTCAGTGCAGCCTCATGTGGATTTTAATTGAAGTGTCGAAATGAAGATATGAGTGCTTTAATAGCAGTGGTGCTTGTTCTCGTCTATGAAATCTTCTCTTCTACTATGTGTTTCAGTACTTATGTTGTGAAATTAGGGTTTTACAACATTGGGAAGAAGAAGAAAAGGAATAGTTATTCAATGGAGAAGAAGAAGAAGAGAGATGTTTGATTTCAACAATACATATATACCACCTAATATAATTCCAATTCTGGGCAGCACCAGCTAGGACAACATTCTAGCACAGCACCACCCTCAAATTCCTACTATATATCTGTTCTTATAAAATTGGTAAACGTGGCCCAATCAAAAAAGTGGTACTAGCACCCAAGAGGGACTAGGAGGAGGATTTTGCTTGGGAGCAGTGCCTACGTGGCACTGCTCCAAGCAGTGAATAGTCAGATATCAATCTTGAAACTTAGATTAGATATTCACCGTTGATTATCAGCATGTGTAACAAAAATTATTTTAAGTGATTCTAACTCGGTTTAAGTGGCTTTAACTCGAACCGTAAGGTCGGTTCATTCTGAACCAAACGAATTATACGCTTGCCTAGGAGACCGTCAGCTGAACAGAAACGATCGACTGGATCAAACTATTTTGCCGGAACACACCTCCCCTGCGGTTGCGCCGCCTCCTCTGGTTTGTCCTCTTGGCTGTTTATAATTTATGGATATCTAGAGTGAATGGAACTTTTCCAGCAGCGATCGTAAGCAACTCCTCGCCATCCTTCCCATCGTTATAAGGGTATACAAGCAAATATATCTTAAACAGTCCGGATCACCCAAACCTAAATGGCAGAAACAGACTGAAACTATCAGAGCTTTCGCGATGTGTTGCAGTCTTGCAGAGCAACTCACCCTTTGAAGAACACGTTAACCAAAGAAATCCTACTAGCACGCACCAAAGATTATGGCTCTTAACTATGCTGACAAGCCCGGATTGATGAAAAACTTTAAATTAATAGCATCCAACTTCTGTTCTAAGTTTTATCTAAGAAGGTCAATAACTTAATATAGGCAATTTAAGTAACCCATAAACCTTTTGTTTTTGGTCTCAGATTCTCTTCTAAGTTTTAATGCTTTTGAGGCTTAAAGCTCGAGCGATCTTCGGTTCCACAACGCCAAGGCCGTTCGTCTTCGGAGCTACCATGAAAAATACTTGCTTGCAGATGAAGACAAGGAATCGGTGTGCTAGAGAACAAACGGTGCATCTCCGAATGCAAAGTGGACGGTTGAGTTCCTCGAAGATCCAAACTGGATCCGTCTCAAGAGCCGCTATGGCAAATACCTCACCGCCTCCAACGTTCCCTTCCTTCTTGGGATGACAGATCGCAAAATTCTTCAAACTTTGCCTCAGAAACTTGATTCCTCTATAGAATGGGAGCCTATTAGAGAAGGGTTTCAGGTGAAACCTAATCGCCAAGGGTGTTACCTGCATGCAAATGGGGGCCTTCCTCCTTGGCGAAATTTCGTCACCCACGATACCCCCAATTTAATAAATTCGACTCAGGATTGGTTGCTCTGGGATGTCGATACTGTCCAGATTAAAATTGACGATGAACAACAAGGTGCTGATACAGCTTCAGTCAGATAATCGAACATGGAGGTTTGTAGTTACTGTGATTTCTTTCACTTCTTGTTTGAGCATTTCACTGAGGGAAACGAAGAGAAAACATGTTAGGCTTCAGATCTTCTTACAATTAGCTCACGGGTTCACACTAATAATTTTTTTGTAGTCTGATCGCAGGACAATCTATTACAACATCGCTGATGAACATGGTTATGTTCAAGATGACATCTAGGGTCATAGGTTAATTTTCAATGGGAACAGTGTGGACGAACTGACCCAGAAGTTGGAGAAAGTGACTAGACTTCAACATATCAACGTTTGTTCTCGCAATATATTGAATGGCAAACTTTATCCCGTCCGGATGCGCTTCCACCCAATAAACCAGAGGAGGCGACGCAACCGCAGGGGAGGTGTGTTCCGGCAAAACAGCTGAAAACGACGATGGTGTCCCAAAGTCAGCAATCAAAACTTTACCCATTTGATTAATGGGTGCTGTTCAGCTGACGGTCTCCTAGGTAAGCGTATGATTCGTTTGGTTCAAAATGAACCGGCCTTACGGTTCGAGTTAAAGCTACTTAAACCGAGTCAGAGCCACTTAAAATATTTTTTGTTACACATGCTTAATAATCAACGGTGAATATCTAATCTAAGTTTCAAAATTGATATCTAACCGTTCACTGCTTGGAGCTCCCAAGCAAAGACCTGCCAAATCTTATTATATACTTGGAAGAGAATTGCCTTACAAAAAAACGAAAAAGAAAAATATGGGAATATATTCTAGATAAAACCAGACGCTATAAAAAGGTTATTTCTAATTTAAAAAAAAAAAGGTATTACGTGCCTAACCCATATTTCCGAATACAGCTTACTTCTAAGAATAAGCTAAACTAGCAAATGGCAAACTTATTCTGAATTTCCGAAATACCGAACGTGTCATCCATATTTCCCGATACAGCTTTTCGTAAGCTAAAGCTAAAGTAGAATTGGCAACTGTTACTTTCCGTCCACCTTGCATTGCATTTGTGTGTCCTCGTGAAAATGGAAACGCTCCTCTAAATTTGCCAATTGATTGTAACATTCCAACTGATCGAAAGCTCAACGCCAGTTGAGCAAAAAAACGCATGGATTTTGACGTTATAAAATGGCACCCAGACCAAGAATTCGATTGCGAACTTAATTATAAGAAAAACAGGGGAATAGATGGCGATCAGTGCTGCCTCAGGTGATCATCAGTATGATCGAGCGACGGCGGTCAGGGAATTCGATGAGTCCAAGATCGGAGTTAAAGGACTCGTGGACGCCGGCGCCACCACCATCCCTCCTTTCTTCGTCCATCCCCCCCAAAACCTCCCGATTTCCACCCCCTTGCTCCTTCCGGCCTCTCCTTTCAAGTTCCTGTCGTCGATCTTGCCGGCATCAATTCCGAACGCCGATCCATTATTGTGAAACAAATCCGAAATGCCTCTACAAATTTCGGAATCTTCCAGGTCATCAATCATGGCATCCCTTCTGAAGTTATCACCACCACGGTCAAGGCCATCAGAGAATTTAACGAGCTGCCAACAGAGGTGAAGTCTCAGTATTACACTCGGGACGTTGATCGACGCGTGAGCTTTGCCACCAATTTCGATCTATTTCATACCAACGCTGCAACCTGGAGGGATACGGTTCACGTAAGATTGAGCCCTGAACCACCCAAATTAATCGAGAATGTTCCTGGGGTATTCTGGAAAGAGGTGTCGAATTGGGATCAGCACACGAAGCATTTGGGGGAGATTCTGATGGAAATCTTGATGGAAGGGCTGGGTGTTCAGTCCGAAAGGTTGAAGGAGCTGTCCTGTTTGGACGGAAGGTCGATGGCGGGACATTACTACCCTTACTGTCCTCAACCTCATCTTACGTTGGGAACTAAACCTCACACGGATCCTTCGGTGCTGACCTTGCTTTTACTGCAGGACCATACAACAGGGTTGCAGGTAAAGCACTGCGACCAGTGGTTGGACGTGAACCCCGTGCCTGATGCTCTTCTCATCAACATCGGGGATGTTCTCCAGGTATGGTTAAATCTGGGTTTCCTTGATCTTTACAATAATATTGCAGACGTGCTAGCTTATTATGATTAAGTCTTTATTTCTTCAGGGTTTGGTAAGTTTTGGGTTGTTGATTTCAGGTTTTATCGAACGATCAGTACAAAAGCGTGGAACATCGAGTGTTAGCACATTCTCGACCGGAGCCTCGAATCTCTACTGCCATTTTCTTAAATCCAAGTAAGATGGAAGACTTGTACGGACCTCTGCCGGAGTTAATATCTCCGGATAAACCAGCACTGTTCCGGAAATTTACACTGGTGGAATTTATGCAAAGATTTATGACCAACAATGAGGATGGCAAGGCAATGACAAATTTCTTCAGAATGTGAGAGATCATGATAGTTTCCTGAACTGGGTTCTATGTATAACGGATCTCATACGTACAACTAGAGGACCTTGTGGCCTTTTGTGCCCCTATTCTAGCTCTCTGGGTCCTCTCCTTGAATCCTCTACTATGGATTCCTTGGAGCATATGGAATAAATAATTATTATCTTGAAAGACATATTTTCCCATGGCTTTGGTAGGACTTGAATTAGATTTTCAAGCTACCTGAATGTGAACTATCATATCAAATGAATCCGGAAAGAGGCATCAAGGAATCCACATAAATAACATTTGGTGCAACACTTCACAAATCATGGACTTGCTAGTTGCTACCAGCATCAAGAAACAAAAGATGGCATTGACCCTAACACCCTCACTTAGTCAAGATCTTCAAAGAGCTAGATGCCACACGCATTAATACATTCAAAATCGGTTACCATTAGCATGGTTTGACAACCTAGCTTCTAATGCTGAATTAAACTCGCTTTGAGGTTGGGAGAATGTAACACCACGGTTTTAAGTTAGCTCCCAAAGCTTCTATGGTTAACCATCTATTCTTTGCTGATAATAGCATGTTCTTCTCTCCAACTTCAACTGAAAATGTTACATTGATAAATGTACTTCTTCAAAATTATGAGTTGGGCTCAAAATTAGCTGTAGTGTTTAGCCATAGACCCCTCGGATATTAGTACTGATATAACTTCCACCTTGATATTCGTAAAACTCCATCTCATGGCATTTATCTAGGTTTACCCTCTTCAATTGGCAACTTATACTGGTGGAATTTATGGAAAGATTTATGACCAAGGAACCGGATGGCAAGGGATTGATAGATTTCTTCAGAATGTGAGTGAGGGATCATGATCGTTTTGCTGAAGTGGGTCTGTTCTGTGTGGGTGGTTTTATCTGTTATCTCTTACAATTTTATCATATGCGTGGCTCTAGTAGGACTTCAATTAGATTTTTATGGGTTTAACTACTTAATCAGTCAATGTTTGAATTTGTACGCAAGTTCAGATTTTTTAGTAGAGAGTACTGTTTGTGTATCAGTGTATGTGTCCGGTTTTCTTTGATTTGCAAATGCAGATGTGGTTACAAGGTGTGAAATTTCAAATAATTCGCTTTTACCTTAATTAAGTTTTAGAAATTAGAGGAGCATGATAAAAAGGAGAAGAAAGATAAGGGAGGAGTTTTTTGGGTTTTTGGATAATTTTCTTTAATTTGACCCCCTGAGGAGGTTGAGAATGATGGTTGATGATGGCAACCTCGGAAAGAAAAAAAAAAGAAAAGAATAAGAAGAAAAAAGTCCATTAGACACTCACAAAAGAATCCTGTGGAAGGAATTTTAGGGTTCTCTTGCCTGATGGGGATCATTTTGAAATATAGGTTTTTTTTTTAATTATTTTTTAATTATTTTTAAATTTGGAGTTATGTATAAGTTGTGAGGACTTTCATAATTCCAAGAAGAGATTATGATGGTTGCTTTTTCAAATTAAAATCGAGAAATGAGTTATAATAGTACCTCCATGTCTATTTAAGAAGAAGTGGAGGAGAAACAACGCAATAAAACAATACTCATATCATGGACAATTTCAATTTATCAATTTAGTTTATCTTAGATGTTAGAATTTTTTACAGGTGCCCAACTTAAGTTGGGGTGAAACTCTGGCTTGTCCCTTTTAAGTGGAAAAAATTATTAGTAACCCACTTTTGACAAAACTCAAAATTATTGATTTTCCCGTGTTAGTCATTTTGTTAATGAAATCGTGAAAATGACCATTTTGTCCATAAAAGAGGTGTTATGACTAAATTACCCTCTTTAGATATGTGAAGGGATAGAGGTGAGTGATTTCTGACATGGAGCCAGTGATTGTAGGTGTTTTTCAGCAAGCAAGGTATAAGTAGAAAATGGATGTTAAAGGTTGGGTATGGAAGCAAATTTAGGTGTAACACCCCCTTATGGGAAAAATAGTAATTCAATGAATTGATTAACTGGGTGACCATGGTTTCACCCCACTTAAAGATCGACTGAGGACTATTTGTATTGTATTAACACAAAATCTGTCACTCAAAGATGATGAAGCACAGAAGAGAAGATGAAGCTTCATCTACAACATTGGTTGGGTAACACTTGCAATACTTTAGCTCGGTGTTTTCTAGCCCTTTTTGCGGTGCGGTGAAAATGCCAACCTCATGCAACCAGACCCAACCCCAACCCTTGCATGGAACCCAATCCTAGCTAACAATCACTGCTACAACACCTCGAATATAGAGAGAGGTCTTCACTTAAAGGGGTCGGTGCAGCCTCAAATGATGCTATGATGGTTTATGGATTTTAATCGCAGTGGTGCTTGTTTTTTCTCCCTGAAATAAATTTGACTTTAATGTATTTACCCCTTTTGGATTTTAATTGGAGTGTAGAAATAATGAATGAAGATATGAGTGCTTTAATGGCAGTGGTGCTTATTTTCGTCTCTGAAATATTCTCTTCTATTACGTCTGTTAGTACTCATGTTGTGAATTTAGGATTTTGCAATATTAGGAAGAAGAAAATAGACAGTTCAACGGAGAAGGAGAAGAAAGATGCTTGATTTCAAATACCATGTGGTTTGGTTGATTGACTCTGACTCCAAACTTAGGTTAAGTTTAATTCTTTTCACTTAAAGTGAATTCAATCTTCACCTATTTATCTGACTGAATGTTGACACTGTTTAAAATGGTTATTTCTAATAAAGAAAAATGTATTACCTGCCTAACACATGTTTCCCAAAACAGCTTATATGTAAGCATAAGCTAAATTAGCAAATGCCAAACTTATTCTGAATTTCTAATTCAGAAACACCCAACGTGTCACCCATATTTCCCGATACAGTTTATTTGTAAGCTCAAGCTAAGCTAGAGTTGGCAATTCTCACTTTCCGTCCACCTGCGCGCATTTGTGAGTCCTCGTGAAAATTGAAACGCTCCCCTAAATTTGCTAATGGATTGATTATAACATTCCAACTGATCGAAAGCAAAACGCGACTTCAGCCTAAGAAGCTAGCATGGTAAAAATATCGGATTTTGACGTTATAAAATGGCACTCAAACTGATAAGAAAAACAGGGGAGCAGATGGCGACCAGTGCTGCCGCAGGTGATCATCAGTATGATCGAGCGACGGCGGTCAGGGAATTCGATGAGTCTAAGATCGGAGTTAAAGGGCTCGTGGACGCCGGCGCCACCACCATCCCTACTTTCTTCGTTCACCCACCCCAAAACCTCCCGATTTCCACCCACCTTGCTCCTCCCGGCCTCTCCTTTCAAGTTCCTGTCGTGGATCTCACCGGCATCAATTCCAATTCCGAACGCCGATCCGTTATAGTGAAACAAATCCGAAATGCCTCAACGCAGTTCGGATTCTTCCAGGCCATCAATCACGGCATCCCTCCTGAAGTTATCACTACCACGATCGAAGCCATCAGAGACTTTAACGAGCAGCCAACGGAGGTGAAGTCTCAGTATTACAGTCGGGACCTTGATCGCGGCTTCAACTTTGTCACCAATTTCGATCTGTTCCATGCCAAGGCTGCAACCTGGAGAGATACGGTTCACGTAAGATTGAGCCCTGACCCTCCCAAAATCGAGAATTTTCCAGAGGTATTCTGGAGAGAGGTCTGGAAGTGGGATCAGCACACGAAGCATTTGGGGGAGATGCTGATGGAAATCTTGTCGGAAGGGCTGGGTGTTCAGTCCGAAAGGTTGAAGGAGCTGTCCTGTTCGGAAGGAAGGGCGATGGCGGCACATTACTACCCTTACTGTCCTCAACCTCATCTTACGTTGGGAACTAAACCTCACACTGATCCTTCGGTGCTGACGTTGCTGCTGCAGGACCATACAGGAGGGTTGCAGGTGAAGCACGGCGACCAGTGGTTGGATGTGAAACCCCTGCCTGATGCACTCGTCATCAACATTGGCGACATTCTCCAGGTATTATTTGATCTGGGATTTCTTCATCTTTAGTTTACAATAATATTTCAGGACCTGTTTATTATGATTTCTTTGTTTCTTCAGCATTTGGTAAGTTTTGGGTTGTTGATTTCAGGTTTTATCGAACGATCAGTACAAAAGCGTGGAACATCGAGTGTTAGCACATCCTCGACCAGAGCCTCGAATCTCTACTGCGGTTTTCTTAAATCCAAGTAAGAAGGAAGACTTGTACGGACCTCTGCCGGAGTTAATATCTCCAGAGAAACCAGCAGTGTTCCGGAAATTTACACTGGTGGAATATATGAAAAGATTTACGACCAACAATGAGTATGGCAAGGCAATGACAAATTTCTTCAGAATGTGAGGGATCATGATCGTTTCCTGAACTGGGTTCTATGTATGAGTTACTATTATGGATTTTATCTCATACGTACTATTAGAGGACCTTGTGGCCTTTTGTGCCCCTATTCTAGCTCTCTGGGTCCTGTCCTTGAATCCTCTACTACGGATTCCTTGGAGCATATTGAATAAATAATTATTATCTTAAAAACTTATTTTCCCATGGCTTTGGTATTGGTAGGACTTAAATTAGATTTTCAAGCTACCAGATTGTGAACTATCATCAAAAGAATCCGGAAGGCAGAGGCAAGAAGGAATTCACATAAATACCATTTGGTGCAACACTTCACAAATTATGGACTTGCTAACAGCATCAAGAAATAAAAGAAGACCCTAGCACCCCCACTTAGTCAAGATCTTCAAAGAGCTAGATGCCACACTCTTTAATACATTTTAAAATTGGTTACTATTAGAATGGTTTGACAACCTAACTTCTAATGCTGAATTAAACTCATTTCAAGGTCGAGAGAATGTAACATCACGATCAGTTTGCATTTGCAACCAAATTAAATATATATATTTTTTTTCCAAAAGAAGAAGAAGGATGCAAACTAGCTAGGACAAGTGAAGGGATTCACATCCTCTTTAATACCTTTCCCTACAATTCCTTATTAGGATTGTACCATATGACATTTAATATAAGGGAATTGTAGGGAAAGGAATTACAGAGGATGTGGATCCCAAGTAAAGCCAATATAATTATAATTATGAAAACTAAAACCAAATCTATTAAATATACAAAATTCCAAAGTATATCAAGAATAATATTCTTGCAAATAATGGGATTTCAAGATGAACTTAAAAGTTTGAAAATCTTGAAACCATAAAGCTACACTTCTTAATTTGCTAAGTTAAGTGCATTTTACTTCCATACCATAGATGAATCTAGCTTTAATGGTTTTCACCCTAATTAAAATTGACTCCAATTATTAGGTCATGGAACAAAAAACAATTTAAAACAGACTAAAGCTTAGCATTTTACTACATTATTATTTTTAGAGTAATTTAAGTTTTATACATAATCTTCTTGTATTTCTCAAATCACAATTTTGGACCTAGATGCTCTAGTTCAGCCCACCACAATGATATTCACTTGGTGCATTGATGAACGCACTCTTGGCCCACCCAGATAAAAGAAGAACTCACGGGGCTCACACCGTCAATTTCAGACAATCTTACCTACCCTATGAAAATGTAGTTTTTCAGGAGAGGGTTTTTTTTTTTTTTTTGGTAAACTGAGTTTTAATTAGAAGAAGGGCCAGCAAAATCCAAGACATCCTGATTACAAGCTTCAAGAAGCCAAGGAGCGGAAATAGGCCAGACAGTCCTACTAGCCATGGACCGGGCCTTCCTAGCTAGGGTATCGGCTACAGAATTAGCCCACCTAGAAACAAACTGAACCGATCATAAAGGTTCAGAAGAGAGCATCCTCCGAATTTCCTCAATCACACGCACAGCATCCACCTGAATAGGAAAGAAGGGGTCTACAACAGCTTTACATAAAGTAAAGGAATCAGTTTCAAAAAGCGAACTTGTAAGACCAGCCTGTGCAGCCCAAGAGAGAGCTTCCCTGAGGGCCAATGTCATGTTTTCTACCAAGAAAGAGGAGGATTTCTACCTGCTGTGGCCCAAGAGACGATGCCATCCTTGGGAGGAGAGGAAGTCGAGTCCAGACCAAGTAGTTTCAGCTGCAACAATGCCCAGGCCCAATAGTCTAGTCCTTCCAATACTTCCACTAGCGTAACCCAATCTTGGAAATCCCACCATGAGGTGTGTGTATGTGTGTGTGTGTGTGTGTGTGTTTTTTTTTTTTTTGGGTGTCTGAGGTTCATCCGGACTAGCTTACATTCTCAGAGAGAGCTTTGTCGTCCTTTCCACTGAGAAATATGGATCTTACCACTCTATTAACCCTGCATTGACATGATGTGTTTTTTAAGTTATCATGGATGCATCATTAGGCCAAAAGAACGGCAAAGGCGGGCAGCGCTTTTCAGCTAGAAATGTGAGGGGCTTGGTCAGTGCTTTTTCGAGTGTTACCACCACAAATTATGTTGGGTTCACCAAAAAAAAAATTCCATCACTTTAACCCTGTGGGCCCTCTTGAAATACGTGGTCAACAGACGAGGAAGAGACTTTATTTAGAATACTAATTGTAAGAAGAAAAGAACGGAAGTGGATAGTTGCAAGGCGTTGGCACAAGAAGGAAGATGCAAGCATGCTGAAGTAGGGAAGCTGGAAGGGGGTTCATGTTTAGAACCGGTGTTGAACGCTTTCTTGAAAGGATGGAGTAGCAGCATCATGAGTTGAAGTTTAATATCAAGGAAATTTGGACTAGTTGTAGTGGTATAAACTCTCTCGTCAAAATGCCTAAGGGACAAGTTTGGCCTTTTGGTCTTGTCCCCAGTTTGCTCTTTCTCTATCGTCTTGTCTATTTCTTTCATTTTTTGACACATCTTATTTGTCTCTTACATCAATTTTAATGAATTCACTCTTCTATCATACCGTTTGGCGTGAGATTTGTTTAACAAGACAGACGCCCTCCATGGCCTCTTCTTCCACTGTACCTTCGGGCGAACTAGGTGATCCAAATTTAATTGCACTTCATGGGTATCCAAGTTCTCCTGACATCTTCATCTCTGAGACCGCTGACCTTATTAATCTACCAAGAGAAACTGATTGGTCTTTGATAGGGGGTGTCAACAAATTCAGGCTGGGTCTAATGGTTTTGGGCTGAAAACCACTCAGCCTAAACATGGCCCATTAGAAAAATAATGGTTTCAGGCTGGTGCGGTTTGTGTTTGGCCTGACTAACAGGTTGGACTAACGGTTTAGAGTTGGGTATTCTAATGGTGTGGGTTCACATTTACTAGCGATATATTTTGTGTATCTTGCTGATGTGTGGAATTTATCAAGAGCATAAAAGGCATATAAGCATTAAATTCTCTCAAAATCTTAGATTTGAAATATAGTAAAAGTGGGGAAGTGTTGTTTCTTTGGCATAGTTGGCCCTGGTTAGCTTCGGAGTCCACTTGCCGCCACTCTAACCATGAATCTATCTGGGTTCTATTTTATTGTTCCTTCCCAGCATAGTGCTTCTGGTTTGATGCTTACATGAAATTTCTAATGGTCCTTAAATATATAATATCATTTTATTACACTTTATTCGCATTGTCTCCTGTGTTTGTGTGTTCAAAATAAAAAACTTTCTTTCTACAAAGAAATGAAAAATATACAATTAATATACAAAAGAAAACTAGCATTTTAAAGAGTTTTAATAGGTTATCTATGCTTATTTTCCTCCCCCTTTCTGATACAAGTCAAAATGAAGCATTAAAAGATTTTTACATGATAATACATTTGCTAAATATTTATTAAGTTCATCATGCTGAAGGTTTTAACAAGCTTACTATTTGCAGATTCCAAAAACAACACAATTAAGGAAAAAAAGATGCTTGGGGTTTTGTGTTAGCTTTCTAAAGCATTCAATCAAAAAATTTTGCTTATAAATCTGCCGTACCAAATAGGAAGCACTAAACATTAATTAAAAAAAAAAACCAAAGGTAGAAGGAAACACAGGGATGATGTAGCTCCGGAAATGGATTTAGCCCAAGTGGCCTCTTTACCACTTTCATAAATTAACATATGTCTTCCCACTTTAAGGCTGGTAGGTCACATCCATCAATCAATGCCATTTTGGATCCATCAAGGTTTCAAAAGCTGAAATGACTTCACTTAAGAATGAAAAAAGGACATTCATAAGAAAAACTAGATTAACAGAAATCATACATATGGAAGCAAGAAGAATGCCTAGGTTACGTCTGCATCAGCTAGGTACATGAATGATCTGGATTAAACTTCTGGAGATATGCTTCTTCTATGTAATACTTGGTCGTGACATCAGAAGATGTACCATCGAGGGCCATATGGATCGAAATGGTTTACCCAAATATCAAGATACTACACACAATGTTGTTGATGTTATTTGTGAAGCTAGTTTTAGGGATTGGCTTCGCACAGGAAGGGGATATCAACTACCACCTCCCTCTATCTTGTAGACAGTGTTAATAAAGTGTATGGTCATCGAGAACAATCTGCTACTCCTTTTGGCACCAACGACTGTTCCTATGGTGTTGCCTCCCAATTTATTTACTATGATCGTGTAACTCATCTCATTGGAAGAGCCGATTTTGCTGGCAATCTCTATTTTGATAAGCTGCAGCAGCAAATAAAAAAAAACTACCTATTCTTTCTCTATGTACAAATGACAAATGGATTTGGAGTAAATTTTTAAATGGAACATTTTTATTAAATCATCTTACTTTTTATGTTTATTAATTGCTAATTATTATGGCAACACTATATCATCATCTTAAGTATCATCTCATTGGAAATATATATGGAATATTCCCACTCTTCCAAAGATTAAGCATTTCATTCAGAAAGTACCCCATGAGACTTTATCAATGTGTGATCTGTTATTTCATAGAAGAAGTTTTCTGTCTCCTCTTTGCCTTTTATGTCTATCTTCTAATGAAATAATATGTCATGCATTATTTTTTTGTCCTTATACAAACGAATGTTGGTGTTTATCCCCTCTTAAAATAGATATTGCTGATTTTCTGGTAATTCAATGGTGGAATGGATTATTTCATACTAATTTCAAGATTATGAGGAGATGCATATATAATAGATGTCTTATGGACTACCTTGACTTGGTGTATCTGAAAAACAATGAACAATTTTTATTTGATGGTAAAGGTATTTCAATTCCACATATTATGAATCGATTTTCTTCTCTTACTATTGAAATTCTAGCAAAAAACAATAACATTGTTTCAGCACCACTAAGGTACCATTATAATCAACCTAATGATGCTACTTCCCCATGACATTTATCAGGTATTCACGGATGGTGCTTGGAGTAAGCTTCATATCAAGGAGGTCATGGAGCATTGTTATGGGATCCGACAGGTTCTTTCATTGCTCCCCGGGCCAGATTTTGTCATAGTCTTTCAGCCACATGAGTCAAGGCTGAAGCTATTAGGGATGGAGTTCTATTAGCCATAACCTTGCATGTTGATAGTGCTATTATATTTTCAGACTGTCAAGCACTAGGTACTATTTTAAATGGTGTTAATCAGTCCATTGATTGGGCTAGTTTGAGTCTTATTAGAGAAATTCAGCAGACAACAGTAGTTGTCTGCTAATTTCTCCTATATTTAGTTTAGGTTTATAAGCCAGTCTTCTAAAACCACTACAGATACAATTGCTTGACGAGCAAATCTGTTTACTTTGTCTAGGTTTTGGTGGTTTTGTCCCATCCCATTCCCTTTGTGTAAATAATGAGTCTATTTTTAGGAATCATGCCCGAGATATGTTAATATAATTTCTTAGTATTTGGGCAAAAAAATATACCAATACTTTGTTACCTGAAGTTCCCTTTCAGAGGTTTGAATTGCATCCATGCAGCAAAATCCAAGATTTATAATAGAGACAAAGATGAAAATTTTAATAAAACGAAGTGTAGATAAAAAGAACCTAAATATTATAAGGAAATGAGCTGCAATGAAAAAAGGAAAAGAAATAAAGAAATTACTTAGGGTGCTGAATATTAAAAGTGTAGTACTGCGCAATGTACGATTGAGATCGAAACTATGATCGAGATTTTAATCACGACTGTTTGTTAAAATCTCAATTATAGTTTGTGCAATGCAATATGATAAAATGTTAACCCTGATTTTTTATCTTTTCACCGCACGTTTTGCGATGCTATGCATTAATTATACAATACCCAAATAAGACCCAACAAAACGTCCTAATTATAAAATAAAATTATAATAAGAGAGCCTCAAAATTTGAGAAAGTGAAACTGATGAGGATGGAAAGATCTGCGCTACAGACGATTTTTTTTTCATGTTGATTCTGCAATGCAATATGATAAGCTAAACAACTAAATATATGATGACTAAAAGTGACAAATGATTCTACTCTGCCAATTTCGGTAGTCCACTAACCATTACTAAATTTGACAAACACACACAAATCAATGCGAGTAGAAATAATACAGCAATGTCTGGATTTGCTTGTCGGCCATTATCCACTGCATAATTGGTTACATATTCTTACTTACAAAAAAAATTGATTACATATTCTCACGTGTTCTTTGTGGTTTACTGAATGAAATCTTCATACCAAAAGCAAAAAATAAAGGTGTCTGCGTGAATAACGAAACCAAAGGTGCAATAAAATAACTAATATAGCTGCCCAAAGTGAATGAAAAAAAATAAAAAAAGACTAAACGCGAAATGCAGAGGAGGTGAAAGAAAACCCTAGAGGTAAAAGGAGCGTCGCAGGGAGAGACCTCAGTTCGCATTGAACGATGATAGTTGGTGAACACAGTCAAAACCTGTGTTACTTAACCACTGTAATAAGCCTATGTCCATCGTTCCTGTCTCGGGAGGGAGATGACCTCACAATCTGTATCTGTCGATCGGAGGGAGAAAGCCGAAGCCACATAAGGCTATTAGAAAGCACCGATGGTGGAAATATTAATCTTACCTTAATAAGAAGAGGTAGACTTACATGCACTGTTGAGGAGAGAATGAACCCTAGTAGCAGGAAAGAAGAAAAACCCTGTCTTTGTCACTTTCCTTCTACCTGCATTAATTTGTGGGTCCTCGTGATAATTAAAACCCCAAAGCCTTATCTGCTTGCTTAATTTACTGATGGATTGTGAAACTCTAACTGAAAAAAGGACAACACTGGTCAAACATGGTAAAAAACACTGTGTCATCATAATTAAAACGGCTATATAAACCAAGCAAAAACTCTGGCTTCCACCGCACCCAGAAACATCTCGCTTGGCCAATAATTGAGAGAAGAATGACGATCAGTGTTACAGCTGGTGATCACGAGTATGATAGAGCAACTGCGGTGAAGGAATTCGATGATTCCAAGATCGGAGTTAAAGGCCTTGCGGACAAAGGCGCCACCACTATACCTCCTTTCTTCGTCCACCCACCCCTAAACCTTCCGATTTCCACCCCTGCTTCCGCCGCTCAAGTTCCCGTCGTCGATATTACTGGCTTTGATTCCGACCGCCGATCAGTTATAGTGGAACAAGTCCGGAACGCCTCGACAAAGTTCGGAGTGTTCCAGGTCATCAATCATGGCATCCCTTCTGCAGTTATCACCAACTTTATCGAAGCTATCAAAGCCTTTAACGAGCTGCCCACGGAGGTGAAGTCTCAGTACTACACTCGAGATTTTGATCGCGGCGTGTCCTTCGCTGCCAGTTTCGATCTATTTCATTACAAGGCTGGAACATGGAGAGATACCGTTCACGTGAGGTTCAGCCCTAACCCTCCCAAAGTCGAGCATATTCCTGAGGTATTCTCGAGAGAGATTTCTAACTTGGATCAGCACACGAAGCATTTGGGGGAGATTCTGATGGAGATCCTGTCGGAAGGGTTGGGAGTTCAGTCCGAAAGGTTGAAGGAGCTGTCCTGTTCGGAAGGGAGAGTGATGGCGGCTCATTACTACCCCTATTGTCCTCAACCTCATCTTACGTTGGGAGCTAAAGCTCATACAGATCCGGCGGTGCTGACTTTGCTGCTGCAGGACCATATAGGAGGGTTGCAGGTAAAGCACGGCGACCAGTGGTTGGATGTGAAACCCGTGCCTGATGCCCTTGTCATCAACATTGGCGACATTCTCCAGGTACTATTAGACCAGTATTTTCATCATCTTTAGTTTACAGTAATATTTCAGGACCTGCTTATTATATATTTTTTTTTCCTTCAGGTTTTTGATAATTTTTGCATGGTTGATTTCAGGCTTTATCGAACGATCAATACAAAAGCGTAGATCATCGAGTGCTAGCACATCCTCACCTGGAGCCTCGAATCTCGACTGCGATATTCTTTACTCCAGATAAGATGGAACACTTGTATGGACCCCTGCCGGAGTTGACATCTCCGGAGAAACCAGCATTCTTCCGGCAAATTACACCGATGGAATTGATGGAAAAAATTAAGAGCAAGGAACCGGAAGGCGAGGCAGAGCCAGATTTCTTTATGTTGCGTTTGGTTACCTGATTACGTCGATTAGATCTCATTGTTGGTGTCTACGGGAACATGAGATATAGTAACAGTGTGCAAGGTGTGAATAAAGCTGGTGATTGAATGTCAAAAGTTTGCTTTGGATGTTCATTGAGGATCCCCATCCGGATGTGAAGGAGATCCTTCCAGCAGATTTGGGTGATTGTTTTCTTTTATGGTTTGCATGGTTTCAGGTGTTGTCTCATGTCTGGGCCTTTAGCGTGTTTATGTACAAAAATAAAATAACTGTTTGTGACCCGATTCTGTGGAATGACTCCTGGTGAAAAACTGTTTGATTGTTTGATTTGGATCTCATTATTTTGAGTTAGTCAATTTGGTATAGAGCCAAAATATTAAAAAAAAACACGTTGTTTTATACATAAAATAAAAATCATTCCTATATCAAAAGTATATATATCTATTGAATGTTCCATAAGATGCTAGATTATTTATAATGATCAATAAAAAAGCACATACGCTTATTTATTTCATGTTCAAGGCAGTCTTTAATAATCTTTGGACGAGGAATATAGCAAGCATAAGAAGCCAAACAAAGTCTGCTTCCTCTATTTTGACTATGTAAGGAGAAAAGTCCTTACATATTTTTCCAGGAGCTGAATTATTCCCTCGGTGTCTTGAGGCTGATCAGCTCGAGTCCCCAAAGCAGAAGACCAGCAACCAAAGCAGAACATTGGATGAATAGACCATATCTCAATGTTTCTTGTCCATTTTGAAGATGTTGAAAACTTAAACGGATGGTTGAGCTTGAAATTTAAGTCGAGATTTGATCTTGACCGTCGGCAACATAACCACCGAAATTCAACCCCATGAAATTCAGCCCGATGATTACCTGTCCTGGATATTGCTCCAATCACCACACCTTCGTGTTCAATACCACCCAAAATACCTTCAATGGGCTTCGCTGCACTAGAGCAAAACTCAGTGGTCACCATACTCAATAGCAACTTCTAATCCATTTGCCTGGCAAGTGGAATTTGTTATATGGGTTTCCTTTTCTAGATGAGTTCTAGTGTTTGACCACAGTCCAAAATTCAGCCCACATTTTTTGGGTTCTTTCAAATACCTCTTCTGCGCGCTCATCTTATACCTTCAACCAGACTCTAACAGTAGGGATCTGATCAGTTGGGACTCAATACAATAAAGAACTCATGCTGAATTTCTTATTGTAACGATTGTCACCTACCATCAACCTGCATTTATGGGTCCTCATGAAAATTGAAAACCTTAGGCCCTTATCTACTCCCCTGAATTTGCTGATGGGTTGTAAAATTCCGACCCAAAGGTCAACGGGGGTTGAGCAAGGCACATTAATAAAGTGGGTACGTATTTAAATGAAGAAATCTGGCTTCCACCTTCCGCCGCCCTGAGAAAGAAAAATCTCACTTGAGAATGGGTGATGATCATGAATATGATCGAGCGACGGCGGTGAAGGAATTCGATGAATCAAAGATCGGAGTTAAAGGCCTTGTGGATGCCGGCGCCACCACCATCCCTCCTTTCTTCGTCCACCCACCCGAAAACCTCCCGGTTTTCACCCCTGCTTCCGCCGCTCCTCCTCTTTCCTTTCAAGTTCCCATTGTCGACCTCGCCGGCATCAATTCCGACCGCCGATCCGTTATAGTGAAAGAAATCCGAGACGCCTCTAGGAAGTTCGGATTCTTCCAGGTCATCAATCATGGCATCCCTTCTGAGGTTCTGACCAGCACGATCAAAGCCATCAAAGCCTTTAACGAGCTGCCAACGGAGGTGAAATCTCAGTACTACACTCGGGACTACGATCGCGGCGTGACCTTCACCACCAATTTCGATCTATTTCATGCCAAGGCTGCAACCTGGAGAGATACAGTTCGCGTGAGGTTCCTCCCTGACCCTCCCAAAACGGAACATATTCCTGAGGTATTCTGCCGAGAGGTTTTGAATTGGGATCAGCACACGGAGCGTTTGGGGGAGATTCTGATGGAGCTCCTGGCGGAAGGTTTGGGTGTGCAGCAGGAAAGGTTGAAGGAGCTATCCTGTTTGGAAGGGAGGCTGATGCTGGCCCATTACTACCCTTATTGTCCCCAGCCTCATCTAACTTTGGGAACGAAAGCTCACACCGATCCGACAGTGCTGACTTTGCTGCTGCAGGACCATATAGGAGCGTTGCAGGTAAAGCACGGCGACCAGTGGTTGGATGTGAAACCCGTGCCTGATGCCCTTGTCATCAACATCGGCGACGTTCTCCAGGTTCGATTAAGTTAATCTGGGTTTTCTTCATCTTTACAATAATAATGATTCAGGACCACCTGCTTAATTATTATATAGTTTCTTAATTTGTTTCTTCTCAGGGTTTGAATTGGTAAGTTTTGCCTTGAATAATGATTTCAGGTTTTATCGAATGATCAATATAAAAGCGTAGAACATCGAGTGGTAGCACATCCTCACAGGGAGCCTCGAATCTCGATTGCGGTTTTCTTAACTCCAGGTAAGACGAAAAACTTGTATGGACCTCTGCCGGAGTTAATCTCTCCCGAAAAACCAGCACTATTCCGGCAGTTTACAGTGGTGGAATTTATGGAAATATTTGCGACCAAGGATCCGAATGCCAAAACGATAAATTTCTTCAGGATGTGAGGGATCATCATCGTTTGCTCTTACAACGAAATGACCTTGTGGCATTTTGCTCCAATTCTAGCTCTCTGAGTCCTTTCCTCTCCTCCATGGACTTTTTTTTTCTTTTTGTTGTTTTGGGTTGACTGCTCTATGAATTCCTGGAGCACATGGAATTAATAATTATTTTCTTAACACATATTATGGCTTTAAGATTTTAATGGGTTCTCTTTAATCAGTTCTATCACTCTATAATTTTTCTCTCCCTCCTGATTGTACTTTTGGTTTTGTTCTTTGGCAAGCCATTATGGTGGTTGAGTATCTGAGGCTTTATCATTGCCTGTGTGTGAAAATTTTGCCATTACGGTGTTAGCACTCCGTGGCTGGATGAATATATGTTGTCCCCGCGAACATGTCTGTTATGTGACAATTTGACTATTATCACTCCATGGCTGGACGAATGTTGTCTTTGTGTTCTTCATGATTTTATAAAGAACAAATTGCACTAGCACCCTAAAAATGGAAGGCTTAAAGCATTTTATGTCTAAAAAGCATAGAGACCTCAAAATTAAATTTTCATTGGATGTATTTGTTCAATTTGTCACTGAAAACCTTTCAGACATTATTTATTCTAGGAATATTTTTGAAAATAAACAATGATTTCATTGTTTTCAGGGATAAATTTGACAAATATATCAATGAAAATCCAATTTTGAGATTTCTGTCCTTTTTAAACATAAGTAGGGTGTCAGAGCTTTAAGGCCTCCATTTTGCAGTGTCAGTGCAATTTGCTATAAAATTTATTCATATTTTCGTTTTGTGTTAGAATGTTGTATCATGGCTGGTGCTGCCAGTGTTGCCCGGCCTTAAGATTACACTAAGTGATCAAGGTTATATTTCGTTTGTTTAAACAAGTATGTGGATAATTCTTCCACTCAAGTGAAAAGAACCAAAATGAGTCCGACTTGGATTGAGAATTGTTTATACGGTTTAACACAAAATCAACCACTCTTTTGTTTTATTGGTAAGTAGAGAAGGCTAGACGAAATTTTGTTTATAATTCTAGCTAGAAAACCTGCAATTCTCTAGCTTTGGTGTCTTCTAACCCTTGTAGTAGTAGAAAATGTCAACCTCCACCATCCCAACCCCATCCTTACTTAAAACCCCAAACTCTGTATGGATCCCAGTCCTAAAAACCACCATTGTGGCACCTCCTTATAGCCAGCTAATTTTAGAGGCTGTCACTCAAGGGCCGGTGTAACCTTAGACCAGCTATGAGGGTTTATGGAGTTTAATGGTAGTGGTCCTTGTTTTCCCTTGCCCTGAATCTGACATTAATGTTTTTACTCATTTAGATTTTGATCAAAGTGTAAAAAGAAGGAAGAAGTGATGGTTTTAATGGTAGTGGTGTTTGTTCTCGATTATAAAATCTTCTCTGCTTCCATGTGTATTAGTATTTATGTTGCAAAATGGGAAAGAAGAAGATAGATAATACAATGGAGAAAGATGAACTAATATCCAGTCCATTTCTATTTACAAATCATATCAATTTTTAAACAGTTTAATTACAATATTTTAATATGACTAATAAATGAACCTCAACCACTACACATCTACAAGAAAATGAATTGGATACGATTCCGGAGAATAAGAGAGCTGTTATATTTTCAGGAATTCTATCTGGTTTGGTTGATTCAATGAATCCAACTCAGGTTAGGTAAGTCTCATTTTGTTCACTAAAGTGAATTCAATTTTTACATATTTCTTTGAATGGTCGAGACTCTTTTAATATCACCTAGAGTAATCCCAACGCTGGGCAGCATAAGTAGCGACAAGTTAAGACGCAAAATTCTAGACGATTCCGTTTTTCCTAATACCTATCAGTCTCTATAAAATGGTTATTTCCTCACGGCTATTCTCAATTTCACCGCCACTGCAACGATTCAACTCGTTACCTTGCTACACCAACCACCACAACAAGGTTTCCCCTCTATCTTATTTTTCTTCTCCAATAGCAGTAAGAAGAAGGGCGAAGATGACGATCGATGCTAGTACTACCGCCGGAGACGAAACGTATGACCGAAAGACCGCTGTGAAGCAGTTCGACGAGTCCAAGATCGGAGTTAAAGGCCTTGTGGATGCCGGCGCCACCACCATCCCTCGTTTCTTCGTTCACCCACCCGAAAACCTTCCCAATTCCATCCCCTCCACCGCCAGTGATCTAATCCCAGTCGTCGATCTTACCGGCGTATTAGATTCAGACCGTCGACCTTACATCGTCGAACAAATCCGACATGCCTCCAGAGAATTCGGCTTTTTCCAGGTCATCAACCACGGCGTCCCCTCCGACGTTATCAGTCGCACGATCGCCGCCATCAAAGCCTTCAACGAACAGCCAACGGAGGTGAAAGCGCAGCTTTACAGTCGAGAGATGGGTCGTGGCGTGAACTTCTCCACAAATGTTGATCTCTTCCAATCCAAAGCCGCCAGCTGGAGGGACACGATTCAGATGAGGTTGGGCCCCACCCCTCCCGATTTCGACCACATCCCGGAGATTTTCCGGCGAGAGGTTCTGGATTGGGACCAACACTCGACACGGCTTGCAGAGATTCTGATGGAGATCTTGTCGGAAGGTTTGGGTGTGACGCCGGAAAGATTGAAGGAGCTATCGTGTTTGGAAGGAAGAGTAATGGCGGCACACTACTATCCTTACTGTCCTCAGCCTGATCTAACGCTGGGGATTACATCTCATACCGATCCTGGAGTCTTGACTGTGCTGTTGCAGAACCATATCGGAGGCCTGCAAGTGAAATACGGTGATGAATGGTTGGAAGTGAAACCTGTGCCAGATGCTATCGTCATCAACATCGGCGACATTCTCCAGGTATCTATCTAATTTGCTGGGCGGTTTACCTTTCTTAACGTATAAATTTTGACAAGGTTATGCGAAACTTGGTTTGCAGATAATATCGAACGATGAGTATAAAAGCGTAGAACATCGAGTGTTGGCGAATCCTCACCGAGAGTCACGAGTATCGATTGCCATTTTCTTGAATCCAGGTAAGAGGGAGGACTTGTATGGACCTCTGCCGGAGTTAATATCACCGGAGAAACCTGCATTGTTCAGGCAATTTGCACTTGGTGAATATATGAAAAGGTTCTTCACCAAGGAACTAGATGGCAAGACACTGGTTAATTTCTTCAGATTGTGAAGGAGGGAGCATCAGATATGATTGTTTCATGGATAAACAATGTAATTTAAGTTACTTCTACTGCAAAAAGGCTTCTAGTTCTGGTTTCAACACGACGATTCAATACTGAATTATGTATTATTTCATGATAGCATTTGAATTAGAATTCACTCTTATTTGATGGAACTATTCTGATATCACAGAAATGGATATGTTCAGTAATAAAATACATGAGATGAGTTGACTTCATAGTCTTTCTTCTACCCAAAAGAAGAAAAGAAGAATTCATAGTCTTTCAAATTACTCTGTATTGTAAGTTCTAAGATAATTCATCTTTCTTCCTAGTTGAAACCTTATCAAGGAATAGTGGACAAAAAAAAACAATGTTAAAGGAAATTTGATAGCAAATAACTTGTAGAAAATTCAACCTAGTAACCAACAAATGTATTCGTCTTTATCATTTCCTACATATCTCAAGTTCTCATTTATTTATATTTACCTGTTTAAACCCTTCTCTTCCGTCCAAACCACCCAACTATTTCCTCATCATCTGTGGACTCCAAAAACTCTGCCCTTTTATAACTAGCAGAAATAAGATCATCATCAACTGTGGAATCCAGAAACTCTGACCTTCTTTTATAGCTAGTAGAACAAAGATCATCACCATTTCTCCCCTGCCTTGAAATATATAGATTCCTCATAGACATTTTCTCTTTCCATTTCTGAGTTTCTTGTGGATTCTGGGAGAGTTGACTCTTGCCTCCCACAATGGGAAAGTCTTGAAAATCAAACGGATCCCATGTTTTTGACCCATCAACTTGATGCTGATCATCCTCCGCACATCTCCAGAAGTTTGTGCCATCCTTTTGGTGTTGTGTTTTGTATTTGATAGAAGATTGATCACGGCTTTCATCATCATTTCTAACAAACGTAATGCTGTGAGCCTGGGGAAGGCTTCCGTCCTCATGTTGATGCTGAGCAGAAAATTCTGAGTATTTTGATGCTTTTGGCCTTTTGAAATTGCATCTCAAGCATGCCATGTTTTTTCTGAAGTTGAGGTAATTGCATCTAAAAAGAATCATAATTATGAAGAGTGAATTAAGACAATGAATAACTTCAGATACAACTGTTTTAAAACTCAGAACTTGAAAGTAGAAGAGAACTCACGATTCACACTCCCACTCCCCCGGATTGAGCTGCCGATTTGTAGGCTTCTCTTTACATTGTAGACACTTTGTATTCTTGGCGAAGTTCAAAAAGTTACAACTGTAAAATTGAAAAGTTGACATTGGGACAAATTGGGAACGATACAGGAATACAACATCTAAAAGTAAACATCCCCTCGAACCATAAAGAAAGAATGATCAGCGGCAGTTACCTAGTCTTAAACTTACTTGCCACATATCCAGTCCCCTTTCTTCAACGGAAGATGATCCTGATCCTCCCTGAGTTTCATTAGTTTTTCCTGGAATAGCCCATCACAGCGCAAACATTTTATATTTTTGGCAAAGTTCAGGAAATTGCATCTGCAAAGAGAAAACAGAATTTCATCAGGAGTTAGAAAAACAAGTTCTGGAGTCTCTTGCTAATTAGAATAGAATAGATCTGCTATGTAAGTACTTTGGGCAAACCCAATCTCCCTGCTTCATTGGAACACTATTTTGGCCTTCTTGATGCTGACTTGAGTGTTCCAGTACTGAGGAGGAGGTACCCTTAACCAGATTAGAGTCAAGTTTGACGCTGAACTCCACCATTTCAGTCAGCAGCTTCCTAACTGACTCTTTAATCCTTTTGTTTAGGCATGACTTGTTCTCCACTGAACCAGTAATGGGATCAAGACCATAGGTTAATAAGATGCGCATGATATCCACAGTTCGACCACGTTCATTCTCTCGGGCTTTCACGTAAGCCCTCTCGCAGCTTCCCCTCAAGGTACAGAAGCTGCAAACCTACTAAGATCCTCAAAGATATTAGGTCTTGTATTTTCACTGTCTCTATCTACAATGGTATCATTCTAACTTGCTAATTTCAATGCAAATGACAATATGAGTGATGGTAAATTTTCAACAAGAAAGAAGCTGAAGGGTACACAAGCACTCACATTTCCTTCATCGGTACCCACAAATGCTCTCAAACGCTTTCCAGAGTTGACCACTTTCCTGTCTAAGCTTGGACAACCAGATCCCACAACCACTCGGATGTCCATCCTAGAAAAGTACCTGCAAGAAGAGGCAAACGGAACATGATAAGTATTGAAGGCCTTGAATCTTCACGAAACACTTTACTGCCCCTAACACTTTTAGCTCCTTTAATCGGAATCATGTCACTCCTTACTCGGGGATGTAGACCAAACAAAGTTCCACTTGAACGGTGCCACAGCCCATATTTCCCTTGTGTGGGGAAGCTTCTTAGACAATCTTGTAGACCCATCAAGTCAGGAAACAATCTATCCTAAAGCTGCCAAGCTTACTTTTCATAGCAAGAAAATGGAAGAGCACCCCTTCTTACAAAGCTAAGACAGAAGAAAAAATAACAACCGCAGAAAAGAAATGAAACGGAATACATGCATGAAGCATTAACATGAGCATGAAAACACCATAAATATGCCACACATAATGAAATACTGATACGTAGGTAAATTATATACACTTTGAAAAACTAACACTCCCTGACCTACAATAAGAATCTTACAAGGCACTTAGTCTCATTATAAAGCAATCAGTATGATCAGTGACCATTTGGGAGATGGATTTTGCAGTGGGGGTTTTGCAACACTTCCATTGCTTCTCTTAAGTAACACCTTTTTCTGTTTGCCATTGATTGATACTTTTGAGGTGTGCCTTACAGTAGAACCTTACTGATGCAGGGCATTTTAGTTTGATTTGGTTTCCAATTTAGTAGGGTTGGTTTTGGATTTTAGTGTGTTTCCTAGTGCCCTGATTTGATTAGGTTTCATGTTTAGTTGGTCTTTGGTTTAGTTTGTGCTTCAATTCCCTAGTTGTCTTAGAAGAACCCGCACCACAACAGATTGGAAGAGCTGCTGCAATAGATCTTGAAGAATCGTCTTCCTTCTCGCTCATTGACATCCGCACTGTTCCACATTACTTATTTGCTGCTAAATACTTCAGACTGAAACCTTTGGTTTGTTTCTAAGTTTCCTTACATCTTCCTTGTCCTCAAAGCTCAAAACATTCATGAATGGTAGGGGTAGTTTGTCCTCTTTCACCCCCAATAGGCATCATTCGACAGCTAGAACCGAGGTAAATCCAATAGATGTATGACCCCTGGCCACAGTAATCCGAAGCTAAAACCTTAAACCTTGATAAGAAAATGGTGAATTGAAGTAGAGAACTTGCACCAATAATGATACAGTGGAAAACTGAAATTTTACGAAACTATGTCCATTGAATATAGGGGAGATGACATTGTCTAAGCTCAACAAAATTGGACCAAATTAGATACGTAATAAGGGTGATGTTATACAGTCAGTTCAACTCTAATACTGACAAGAGCTTGAGCAGCATTATAATTCGTAATTCCTACTAATACCAATGTAACCATGCAATTCCAGATCATACAGAGAGATCGACTCGGTCACGCACAAAACTTTAAACAAAAATTCACTACTTACTTTATGAGATCGACTCGATCACGCGCAAAGTCAAGGCAAGCTGTTCGGATTTTGTTGGAATTCTCGATTCCCAGTTCGCCACGACCAAAAGGATCTTCCTTGTCTCTGAAGTAGCCCGTCTTTAAGAGGCGTTCCATGAGCTCCAACCATTCTGGCCACTGGTGTGAAATCTGGACCTTGGCTTCAATCTGTGGAAGCTCGGAACCTTCTCGTTCACTCCGAGTGGCTCCTTTCGTTTCTGTGGTGGGCTTTGGCGGTTGAATCTCTTCAACCCCTTCGAATATCAAATCCAGTGTTGGATCAGGAACGACGGTTTCGATAGAAGAATGAAAAGGTGAAATAGAAGAGAGGTGAGAGGGTATCTTGTCTTGATTTCTGAGAAAACGAACAAGAGTTCCACGAACACGGGGGACGACGAACCGATGCATTTCACACTAGTAGCATTCTCCGCCTACTGGTGTGGCGGTAACTTGTTCGGCGAAATGCCTTTCGACGGTTTCTGTGGTTCGTTTTTAGGGCCTTCCGAAAAGGAAAATTCAAAAAATATCCCAATAAAATTTTGCAAAAAGGAACCCCCAAATTCCGGAATTATTCTCAATCTCAAGTGCTTTCTAGTATTTTTGTTATTATATTAAAATAGAATCATACCACTAAGGGTGTTTCTTTCATTTTTTCTAACCACCGGGTGTTTACCCGGTGCAAACTCCACATCTACCTGGACCATTACTTGTCAATGAACTGATTGATTGGTCCAATAGAAGTTACAAAATCAATCTTTTAGATTCACTATTTAGTCAAGAGGAAAAGAAAGCTATATTAACAATCCCAATTATGACACAGGACAAAGAGGGCCATTGGGTGTGAGTTTTTTCAAAAAATGGTGAATTTCAAGTTAAAACAGCATATCATTGTATTCAAAATACCACCACTGCTATGGGTTTTTCCAACTCTTCAATTTCAAGAATAAACTGGGGTAGAATTTAGAAAATTAAAACATTACCCAAGATTAAAACATTCATGTGGAAAGCTGCACATGAGGGAATAGCTACCCAACAAGCTTTATTTGAAAGAAATAGTAGTTTGACGCCAATATGCTTGTTATGCACATCCCAGGTTGAAAGTGTAATTCATGTTTTATTTCATTGTGACCATGCAAAAGCTTGCTGGAGGGCTTTCCCGCTACGGATTGATACATCAGAATTTGTGGGAAATAGTATGCATGATTGGTTAAATTTTTTGGACTACAAATTCCATGGATGTAATCAATGTGATATTGTCTTTACTATTTGCAGTATTTTATGCATGATTGGTTAGATTTTTTGGACTACAAATTCCATGGATGTAATCAACGTGATATTGTCTTTACTATTTGCAGTATTTTATGTTGGGTGATATGGAATGACCGAAATGAAATGTTATTTCATGGAAAAAATCATTCTCTTACCCGTTCTATTAATTGAATGTACAGATTATTAAATGAAATTCTGTGGCTTCAGGAAAATGTAAGCAACCAAGAGTCGGTTGTGGTGCAGCCCCTATTTTCAAGTTATGCAAACGATTTGGATGAAGACGATAGTCCTGTTCAGTCCAGCTTCAAAGTTTTTACGGATGAATCGTGGGATCGACTCTCTCAAATGGCGGGGAGAAGTTGCATTATATGGAGCCCTGCAGGCCAGTTTATTTGGGCAGAAGCATCTTTTTGTTTTGGTTTTTCAGCAACTGTGATGGAGCTTGAAGCTATAAGGGATGCTGTTTTTGCAACTCTTGATTTGCAGATATCGCAAGTTATCTATCACTCTGATTGCCTTCTAGCCATTAAGGCCTTAAATGGCCAAACTCAGTCTTTAGACTGGGTTAGTTGTGGGCTGGTTCAAGAAATTAAAAGGCTGTCAGGTTGCTTTGATTTTGTCCGTTTTGTTTTTGTGAATAGATCTAGAAATCATCATGCTGATTTTCATGCCAAAGGGGCTAGGGCTCTTCAGTTAAGTAGAGTTTGAAATGATTTGCCTCCTATGTGTATTGTTAATCCCTCTGTTATCTCCTCTAGATTTTTTTTTTTATGGTTTTTTTATAGGGGTTTTTTTTTCTCGGCCCCCTGAAGTTTGGTCCATGTCACTTTTAGTCCAAAAAAAGTTCTTCTTTGCATCTGGCTCCCCTGTGATTTTGAGAAATGATAAAATAAGGACATATCATGATTTTGATGACCAAAATGCCCATATGATGCAACGAAAGATTATATCCATATATGTCATTTTGATCTAACGGTTCGTATTAAAAAGCCAAATTATAATTACAATTATAATATTTTCATTTTATATTGAAAGGTTTTAAGATTTCAAATTTACAAAAATTGCTCTTGGTTGGAACTCAATGAAATTGAAGAAAACCATTGCATCCGATCCTCTCGGCATCACCAAAACATGGGTACAAAGGTTTCTTCTGTGACCACCCACTCGACAACAACAGCGCCACCACACTCGCCGCCGTCGACTTTAACGGCTTCGGACTTGCCTCTCCAATCCTCGAAGGCTTCCTCGACTTTCTCCCTGACATCGTCGTCTTCCACGCCAACTCAAACAATTTCACCGGCACGATTTCCCCAAAGATCTCCCAGCTTTTCTACCTTTACAAGATTGATTTTAGCAACAACAAATTCTCCAGCGAGTTTCCAACTGCGGTGCTAACCATGGCTGGTCTATCCTTCTTAAATATCCAATTCAACTCCTTCACCGGTTCGGTTCCGGCTTCAGTATTCACCGGCAAATGCACGCCGAATAATAATCCTTGAACAACATGACCCCACCATGTTTGTCATTTAGACTGCTCCACAATCGCCTAGTTCTCAAGTCATTGATAATGATGATGTCGGATTTTGCAAGCATTAGCATATTAAATTGGGTCCGTATTTTGATTCTGTTAATTACACAACTTTTTTGGTCTTTGATCATGCTCCTCAATAGCAATCGTTAATGGCCAATTGATATATTCAAAGTTCGTTCATTGTTTTCCTCTGTTTTCAAATGAAGAACCATTGGAATGAACAGTTCCTGCACTACCTATGAAAAGAATAAAGAGAAAGTTTGAATCACGTAGGAAAAAGTTCCCAAAAACAAAAAAGAAAAAACCTTAAGTTGAGAAATAGCTTTCTTAGTGGGATAATTGACAGAGAAGGATTCAGATTCTTGACGTCTTTTCCAATTTTTTAATTCTCTTCGTCAACAACAAAGGTTTCACGTCGAACCTTCCAGATAACCTTCAGTATTCTTCCTCAGGCGTGCACGGCAAGCAGGTCGCTTCATTGTCCACCAGGTAACCAGAACCAGGAATCGTCATGGGAGATCAATACCCGGAGTTACCTCCTCAACGGAATACAGTTCATTCCTCCTACAGCTCCAGTCCCTACACTCTCCTGCAAGTTGCAACGCCTGAGCGTCTTAGTGTTATTTCCTTCGATTTCATTGAGTTCCAAACCAAGGGCATACTTTTGTAAATTTGAAATCTTAAAATCCATGAATATAAAATGAAAAGATTGTAATTGTAATTTCGAAATGTCCGTTACATCAGAAAGGGCATTTTGGTCATCAAAATTATGATGTGTCCTTATTTTATCATTTCTCAAATCACAGGGGAGCCAGATGCAAAGATGAACTTTTTTTGGACTAAAAGTGACATGGACCAAACCTCAGGGGTCCAGATGAAAACAGGTTTTTTTTTTTTTAATTGTTTCCCCCTGTTTTTTGTGGTGTTTTGTTTTTTTTTTTGGGGTGGGGGGGGTGGGTTTTTTTTTTTGGTCATATTTTTTTAAAAAAAAAAAAAAAAAAAAATATATTTTTAAGAGAGTAGAGAGTATTTTATTATTTTTTTTTTTTTTTTTTTTTTTTTTTTTTTTTTTTTTTTTTTTTTTTTTTTTTTTTTTTTTTTTTTTTTTTTTTATGTTTTTTTTTTTTTTTTTTTTTCCCCCCTTCCTTTTTTTTTTTTTTTTTTTTTTTTTTTTTTTTTTTTTTTTTTTTTTTTTTTTTTTTTTTTTTTTTTTTTTTTTTTGTTTGGGGGTGTGGTTTTTTTTGTGTTTTTTGTGTTTTTTTTTTTTTCTTTTCTTTTTTTTTTTTTCTTATTTTTTGGTATTCATTTAATATTAATCAAAGTTAATTATATATCATAGGTCACCTTGTAGTTATCGAAGGCCTGGCCAAGTCAAGCACAATTAATCTCTGCATTTGGTTCAGCACTAAGAATCAACCGGAGTAGCCAGACAAGACTCAATCGACCAAAAGCGCCCTCAATTTTCTAATTAAATGCTAAATAATTAAGGAGCGCCATTTTTCCCTCCAGCAAAATTGTACTTTGTCATCTTGTAGAAGAAACCAATTGAAAACATGGAATGGAGTATTAAATTGGTTCTTAACAATTTTAATCGAAGTTTGGAATTTTCCGAACTAGTCTCAAAAAAAGCATAAAAAAATTAGGATCATCTGTAGAAGCCTAGAAGGAAGATGGTTTCCTGATCATCTATTGCAACTGATCTAGTTGTGAAAATCTCTGAAGGAAAAGGCTTCTTACTCCTGCATGTGAAGGTGGAAATTCTTTAATGAATTCATCCATCTCTCCCCTACATAATGAAGCAGGCATTGGGATTTTCATCACTAAACATAGTAAATACTTCATCACACTGATCACCAAACAACGCATTGTAAGAACTCTGCCTTGGAGAGTCTCCTTTCCCAGAATTGTGCTTCTCCCCAACAATCTCAACCCTCTTCCCAGTTTTCTTCTTAAGCTTTTTCATGACCTTCTTAGGATTAATGTCACCCATTATGGTAACTCTCTGGTTTTTCATGTCCGTTGTAAACTTTTCCACCCCTGATTTTCACATTATTTTCTCTTCAAATCGGAATAAAAAAAGAAACCCTATTCATAACTTAAGGGAAGAGATGATTAACTTTGATACCTTTGATTTTAGAGACAGTCTTAGCTACTGTTCTCTCGCATGCTTCACAATGCATGGAGATTCTGAGCTCGAGCACAGTTTCCTGTCATGGGATTACTTCCAGATGTAAGAAGAGAGACAGAGAAGAGTGGGATTGGATTGGGGAAAAAGCTTCAAGAAAACGATTTACCTTGTTTTTTCCTTGTATATCATAAGCCATTAGAACTCATCTAAATTAAAAATACATGCAGGTTTCATGTTGATGAATTTTAGACAGAGAAGACTCCTCATCCCAACAACAGAAAACGCAATACAGAGAGTTTGAAGATATGGATCAGAAACGGAAATATAGGAAACTGGTTATGAAGAAACGATCAATGTTAGGTGGAAATAACAGATTGTAGGCCAAATATACTCATAACTCCGCCAATCCAACTTTTCAAACTCTTGTTAGGAATTCGTCATTACCTTTCTCTCTATATCCCCCAAAATCAATTTTGTTTTTTTTTTGGTTGCTGTTCTGAATTCAGGGATAAATTTGGAAGCCACCAACGCCTGTCCTGAATCCTTGGTTAATCATGAATAACAACCCCACTGAAGTCCTTGATTTCAAATATCATTATATGATTTTAGAGAAGATTTAGGAGTTTCTGAGGTAAAATTCACACAGAAATGCAGAAACAGAGCTGACAAAAAAAAATCTTGTTTAAACTGATGCTTCGTTGATTTGTGTGTTCCCCAATTTAGGTGTCTGGACTATGTCTTGGTTTTGTTTATGAATCAAATTCGATCTTTCTGCAATACTTTCTCTTATCTTTATTGAAGTTCATCGATCATGCAAACAAGCCCCATTTTGATTTTCTTGCTTCGTGGATCATGCAAACAAGCAAGCATTGTTGGATTTTCTTGCTGTATTTCTCTTCTTTTTTAACTCTAAAATACCACGTATAAGTTGTTATACCTGGGCAACTACTAACAACCTCATTTCTGAATACAAATTCACAATTCTATTGAAACAACAGATGAAACGAGTCATGAGCTAAATATGTTCTCTGTAGCAATTTTGGTGTGCTTGTCATGAGAATAATGAGTGCGAAACGTTCATTACGATTTGTCCTCCTTTATACTGGAACATGCCACTTGGGTGAAACATAACATTCACAACAGCAGCAATGGTGTTGAATTTAGATTAAAAATTGGCATGTAGTCCAAAATTTGTTTATGGTTTAACGGTTTAACCTCCTTTGAATCCAGCTCAAAACGATCTAACCTTGCTCATTCTCCAAAGTTGAATCAATATTTTGGTTTTATTTTGTTTTCTTATCTTAGTTTGGGTTCTTATAATTTTTACCCCCAATTTTTGTATAAATGTGTAATATATAGAGTTGGAGATATTGCATATAACATTAGCAAGAGTCAAACTCACGACTTCTTCACTAAGAGATGTTGCTCATTATCCGAACAACCTTGCAATGTGATTCTTATAATTTTTTCTATTAATTTAATAAACAATAGAATCTGGTTCGGTTCAGTTTCGAATGTTTTTGTGTAAATAGTTCAATATTAATTCAATGTTATCCTAATTAAATGATCACAACTTATATAAAGTCGGAAACTCTTATGTTTTATAGATTCGACAAATATTTGCTTCGTACCAAGAAAGAAAAAAAATACATTTTTTTGCTTAAAATTCAACATCTCAATATTCTAGAACTCTATCTAGAATCTTCTCTATTTCACATCCAATATTTTCAATGTTATACACATTTGGTTGAACCTCTACTTGTCAATTTATCATACAAAATAATTGTTTCATGGATGGGATGGTGTATTTAAATATTATTTTAACAGATTCTTTTCTTACCAAATTCTTGATTTTGTAAGAGATTTGTCAAATTTGATGATATATCTTAAGTCATAAGTTTTTCCACGACTCTTCAGATTTATTCGAGGATAAAACAAAAGCACACAACGGTGGGTAGATTGTGCTTGTGTTCACATCTTAATCATGAGCCTAAAAATTTCTATGTATTCAATAGATTCCTTTGGCCATGATCCATCCTTTGATTGATTCAAAACTACACATGGCTTTGTATAAAAATTTCCTTTTATTTAGATCTTCAATAATAAAATAGACAAATTACATATAGTCCCTCTTGTTTGTAATCAATTATATGTACAGTTCCTAATAAATCAATAATGGATATATCATTGCTGTTAAGAATTGAAATCTATAAATGGGCAGCTTTGCTGTAACGGTAGGGGGGTGTATTCAATTTTTTCAAGAATAATAAATATAATTGACCGCAAACATAAGAAGTCTTTATGTAATTTATCCTAATAAAATAGATGCAAGATTGGTTTACATTCGTTGAGGGCTTGATGTCAAGCCTTCTTTTTTCTTGGTAATCAATGAATCATGATAGTTCCATTTGATATGTTCATGGTGTCATGGACCTCATGGTGAAATGAAAGACATCTACTTTACTATGAAAAAAGAAAGGAACATTTGTCTTTACAACACCGTTTTAAAAAGCAATTGCATAAAAATTTACGAATCTTTTTTTTTTGGGTACATAAACGAGGTGAAACACCCAAAGAAAAAAAGGACCTACAGCCCAACACAGAAAAAGAAAAATTACGTGATATCTACCTGAAGGAGTTTCACAAGACCAGAAAGCAGATCTAGATAAGATGACACTGTGGTTCCATAAAAATTTACAAATCTATATTACTAAACTCAAACTAACTAAAGTGTTAAATACTCAAGTATAACTTGAATAGGATTCTTGGACCAGCCTTCAGCTACGTTAATCGGATACAAGACACTGTACCCCAAATATGATATTGCTAAGGTGTTATATCATTTTCATTTAATATTACTTAATTTTTTTTTTGTCAAAATTGGACGATACATATCGATAAAAAAAAATTGGCAACCTATTCATATTGATAAATGGATGATGTATATTGTTGCGTTTGGTGGCAAGTTGCTTCATTACGTTTTGATACATCTGTCTTTTGTGGTACTAGGATTCATGATTGGTTGCACTTTCTAGTAGCAAAATTCAGCATCTCAGGCATGCTACCTCATGTTGATACATTAACTAGTTTGCTTTGTTGGGTTATATGGGTTACTCTCAATATTTTTCTATTTAATGACCAACAGTCTTTCCTTACAAATACTATTGCTTGGTTATCAAGGTTACAGTTTGAACTTCACTGGTACGCTCTCTCCATTGGATGCAGCTGGACTGCGTCATTCACCTCCTCTTGAAGCCAATGATTTTGGTACTTAAAGGCTTTACTCCACTTCACACTAGCTTTCTAGTATTTTTCGATGCAACTTGGGATCGCGTCACATCACATGCAGGCAAAAGCTGTCATATGGGGTTCCACAGGCCAATTTGTCATGTTTCAATCCACCTTGAATTTTGGTTTATCTGTCCCTACTATGGAACTTGAAGCTATTCGAGACATCTTATATACAGTTTTACGTCTTCATATCACTCAGTTGTTTTCGATTCTAATTGTCTCCCAGCCATTTAGGTTCAGGCTGTCATCCTTCATTGGTCCAGTGATGGATGTCCAGAATATTTTGCAATTTTATAGCACCCGTTAGTATGATCAATTTCGTTATATTATCAAGACTTGTAATGGTAATGCTGACTTCTTAGCCCGTAGTACAAAAAAAAAATCAAAATCATTTAAACCGTGTTTGGTAGCAGTACCCACCAGCAAATTTTGTAAACGAGACTTATCTTTCCTCTAGTATTACACTGGAGGCTCTAATATAATATTTTTTTATTTTTTTTTTGTCAAAAAAAAATAGATCATTGCCAACTCAGAAACCTTTGATCATACAGCATCTTTTTACTATTTTCTGAAACCAAGAAAAGGTCCAAGGCCTACGTACAGGTCTCTTTCTTTCTTCTCCTCCTACAATTTCTCTCTTCTCTAGAAGGCCTTTAAATGCGGCGCGATTCAATGGAGTTCCCACTTGCCATTGTCTACCACCACCGCCAGATTCCGTATATGGTGTTTAAAGATTTCAGAATTTCACATGGCTATGCAGGCCCGGTCTTGTGCGGCTGTTCTTGCTTAGCAGCTTTACCCAATCCATTTAATTTAATGAATGATCCGATCCGTGTTGACTTTCAACAGGGAAATTATCTCCTCCGTCAACAACAACAACAACAACAAACCCAATCAATCCCCAGAGCCTCTGGTTGTTGGAGACTGCAACGACCCAGCCTATCATTTCTGATATTCTTCATGAGCCATAGATTCATAATTCGGATAATAAACCAGTACCAATTCGCCTCAAATTTCAACTGTGCACACTTTCAAAACCATTTACGGAAAATTCAGAACTTTTATTTCATTCAAAAAGTAGACATCATCATGTCTGTATGTACAACTTGATTTTTTGGGATCAAACCTGATCCCTCATTGGTTTCCGAGGAGTCCAAAGAAAACCTGAAAAATTCTAACCTGCACTGCAATTGGAAATTACAAGTGAATTTCCCAACAACCATCTTGTTTGTTGTACATGAACCAATAGGTCAGGTCAATGCAAGCAAGCAAGCAAGCAAAGAGTAATTTTTACGCCGACTATTGCTAAGAAACAAGATGGCTTCTGGCTATAGGCAAAAACTACAGAGCTTCCTTCTCTTCTCCCTCTTCTCTAGTTCGTAATCTAGCTTACAGCACAAGGTCCTACTTCTTCATTGCTTAAAGAATTTGATAATCTTAATTTGTCTTCTTCCTCTGGTAGTTGCATCAAGCGTCGTACCAGTCTGTCTAGTGCTTCCTTCATCCACCAATGTTGACACACTTCTCTAGCCTCAGCCACGGTCATCTGTAACACAAGAAGGATTTTAAATCAAAATCAGAACCACACAAGTTCGATTAAAACAAATGGATTTCATTCTTCTTTACTGATGATGGAAGAAAGATGCAAATCTGAGTAATTAAACTTACCCATTTCCTTTGGCGAAGGTTCTTTTCAGGCCAAAGGTCAAGTTGCTCTTTAACTAGCAGAGGGAACATGACACCTTCATAGATTGTGTTATACCTCTTGCTCCTGAAAGACCACTCACCAATCTTACTCTGCAAAAGAAAAAAAAAAAAACCAAGTAAAAGAAAGTCAGATACAGATAGTCCCAGATAACTCAAATACTTGTAATGCATCACAGGCAACTTTTGAAAGGAATGAAATTACACTGACCTGAACTTTCCCTATCACACCGGCCTCCTCCAACGTCTCTCGCAAGGCTGCTTCTTCGATTGACTCATCTGTTTCCCAACCTCCCTGATGAATTAATTAAGAGAAGAAAATGATATCATGAGCGACATTAGCCCAGAACTTCAATTTTAGATCCTTTTGAGTAACTTTTGGGGGGTTTAGTACCTTTGGGAACAACATGCCCTGACCCTTCTGTGAAGTAATTACAAGGATCTCCAGTTCGCCTTCATCACCAATGGTATTAGTACTCTCACATGGAGGATGTTCTCCGCTCTTGTATCTGTAAGGAATGCATCTGTAGAAATTGAAAATGCCCATCAACATTAGATTCCAAGGTCTGAAATTTTTATTATTCTAGCGGAGAAATTACAGGAAAATCTGGAACGGACAAAACCCATTTCAAGCAAATAAGACAATTAAGAACCAAGAAAGGAAAGGGTAAGAAACAATCCGTACCCAACTACAAGGCGACGGCCATCCCTGTAGCGTTGCAAGTGTCTTCCGGTGCGAGAAACCAAAGAAACCATGTTTCAAGATTTGCAGAGAGAGAGAGAGAGAATACTGGGAATGTAAAGCGGAATGGTTTAGCAGGAAAGAGCAATTGGGAAGAGAAGAAACCCTTGCACTTTTTGTATGATCAACCCTTGATTAGCGGTTAGGTATCACTGAATGTTCGGTGAGTGTTGATTACCGTTGGACCTATTCCTGGAAAAATCAGAAGGAAACGGCAAGAAAGAAGAAGAAGAAGAAGAAGAAGAAGAAGAGAAAGAGAGGAGTTATGGTGGTGGTGGTTAAGAGTTAAGATAAGAAGAGGAGTGTTGTTGTGCTTCTCTTCTTCCCGGATAAGGTGAAAGAGCGGTTGCCTTCGCCCCCTTTTAATAGCAGAGTGGATGTGCCAACAAGAGCCGCATGAACCATTCATCATGGAAATAAATAAATAAATAATTACTTTAAAAATAATTGAATAATAAAATAATAAAATAAAATCTCAGAGTGACGGTCTACGTATCCGAGTGGACTCGTGAGGTCAGTGCTATAATGCTTACTGCTCATGCGCATGCCCGAAAGAAAGAAAGAAAGAAAGCCGTGTATGCGCTCTCGGCGGGCCCACTTTCCAAACGATACCTGCCGCATCATCTCACGCCTAACTGACGCGTCACGTAGCTTTCGCTGCACGGGGTCCCACAAATTTCTCCGTCCTGTTTTTCTTTCCATTTTTAACTAATTATCTTTTGCGTTGTTGTGTGTTTGCAAATTTCTACCAAAAAAAAAAAAAAAAGTGTTTGCAAATTGCAGCTTTTGCTTGCTTTCGCTTCGCTCTAGTCTCTGTCAATCTACGTGTGCCGTGCCCACTATTCACCGTTTGCCTCACGACCAATTATTATCTATCTTCTGTGGCTTCAAAAGCAAGCATCGTGATGACACGTCAGCCCCGTTATGGAGAAAAAAAGATTGGTAACTTTGTCAAGGTGTCCACTAAGCCGTACTTCTAATCGGTCCGTAATGAACTTTTGTGTCCGACCAAAAGTTGGTCCGACCAGCCTCGAATGTGGTCCAGCGCGGACCCATCTTGTAAGTTGTAACACTTGCGTAATTTTCGCAACATTAAATTGTAACGCCTTTTTTAAGTGGGTCTCCATCGAGTTCGAATCAGCTCTCCCAACTGGGAGCACAAAGTGCTTTTCCGACAGTTTCTAACCACACAAAGCAGTGAGGCCCACGGTGAGTGAGGCCCACGGTGAAAAATATTTTTTGAAAAAACACAAAAAAAAATTTTAAAATTTTACCCGTGGGCCCCACGTTTTGTGTGGTCAAAAACCCGTCGGGGAGCACTCTGTACTACTCCGACGGGGTGAGGATCCAGATCCAGATCTGTCTCCATCTCCATTCTCCATCCGTACCTAGGTTTTTAGATGGTAGAAGTTTTAGTTCACTCACTTAACTTATCATAACCAGTATAAGTCGTTGTAACCAGTATAAGTCGTTGTCATTACCTTTCACTACTGGGGGACACAATGCTCAATCATCTATACACAAGTGTTAAGTTACAAGTTTACTTATACCACAAATCTCTTTGAAACCTCATCCTTGTCCCACTTTACCAAGTATTATTATTTGCCTTTCCCCTTGTTACTTAGATTAATTTACATATATTATTTATTTATAAAAAACCCAAAACGTTAATTTTTATATAATTACAAATTTATCTTTGTATAAATAATAATCAACCTGATATCTGTTTTAAATTACAAATACTATCAAACAATATTATATGGACCTGTAAAATTTGAAGACATCCAAACCCAAAACTTTTACCATAACAAGTTCTATATGAGCACCCGATATTTGTTGTATCAGAACTTGAAGTAGCCTCTTCGGCATTAATGGCAGAAGCCCTTGCTATGCGATCAGGCATTCTATATGCTTTGGCTGAAGGCGTGGACTATGTGCACGTGAAATCAGATGCTTTGGACCTAGTTCTATACTTCTATCCATTCATCAAAGAAGACACTCTGTGGCCTACGACATTCAACCCATTGTTGATGATATTTGTCATTTTGGTGGCTGTTTTTTGGATTGTAAGTTTTTTCATGTTTCTAGGAGGTGCAACCATGTTGCTGACCAACTAGCTAAGAGGGCCCAATCAGTTACGGTTACGACTGAATGGCCTATATCCGATCCTTGGATTCAAGCGTTTTGTTCTCTTGTTTCCTCAACATAGCCGTTATAAATACGACTTCATTACCAAAAATAAAACAAGTTCCATATGAACGCCACATAGTACCAAGTTGAGAATTTGAATCTCTAAACAATATAGTTTGACATTTGTTTCAAACAAGTCAATGTACCTAATTGAGGACTTTATGAAACTAATACCATCTTAAACTTATAAATCCTCTTAAGGTTTAGGCAAAACTCTACCTTATATTTTAATAACTTTTTAGAAATGTATCCGAGATGCACGTAAACTAGTTTGAATGAAACTCAACTCCAAAATAACAACAACATTAATAATAATAATAATAATAATAATAATAATAATAATAATAATAATAATAATAATAATAATAATAATAATAATAATAATAATAATAATAATAAAAACACGGTTAATCGACTTTTAGCTGTGCATGAAGGTTTCATTTGTCAGCGTCAATTTGATAGTGCGTGTTTTGTTCATGAAACATGAGGAGGGCCTTTTCATCCCAGGCTGATAAATACGACAGAGTCAGCTATTTGAATGCAATAGTTAATTATTTTAGATAAAAAGCAAATTTCCCGTCTTTGAAAATTTATATTAATATAAACGTCATCAATTTTACTTTTTCGTTATGTTTTTATTGTTTTTTCTGCTCACCGACGTTTTTCTCCCGTCAGTTTCTTCAGTAAAATTTCATTCTTTTCCGTTAAAAAAAACGTCATCAATTTTTATTTTTTTTCTTTTCTTGGGAAATGTGTAAATAAACGTAGATTTTTTTTTTTTTCAAATTGAATTTCTTACGCAGACACTTTTCCTATATCCTCAATGGATAATTATATATATATATATATATATATATACCGTAATTCATTTTGGTTCCAACGGGATTGGAAGTTAAAATGATACATGTAAGGAAACAAGATGTTGTTTAACTTTATATAAGCCGGTGTCGTTACATCCATTTGTGCCACATCAGCTAATTGCCAACTATTTTGAGTAATTAAACTCTTATGCTTAACAATACTATGAAGCATTGGTCATTTTTTTTTTCTATAAGAATATTTTTATCTTACTTTCATCTATACATTATCAATCGTCAATATAATGATGTATGCATATTGATATAAAGTCTTAGCTAAAATTTTCCTTACATCACTCATGACATCTTCAGCCACTCATTTTAATGGCTCCCTATTTTTTAAAGCCATGGAAAATGAGATTATCCAATTTGATGGTCGGCTAGGGTGTTATAAGCAAACATCATAGAATCACCTAAGCACTCCTAGTTATTATTAATATTAATTTCACATACATGTTAATTTGGCATGGCGGGTGGAGTGTCTAACATGTCTGACGGTCGCTTTTCATCTTGAGAAAATATATCTGCATAACCAAAAAACATTTTGGTTGAATGTAATTCTTACATATCCTTTTAGAAAAAATACTAAAGCTTTTAGACCTAATTTGCATTATTGATGGGATGAGCAATAGATACAATTTGATCTTCAATTAACGTGTTTCAAAGAATTAGTACAGAAAAGATGTCCTCTTAGAAATAAACAACTAATAACAATACAACTTTGAGTTATCAACACACGTAGCAATTCATTAGATGATCGGAGTTATAGATGAGATAAACAAGATAAACAACTTTATAAGACAATGTCACAGGTTTCTAGCTAACTTTCTTTGGTGATATATGTTATAGCCCCCCACTCTAGAATGTTTCACCCCTCGGAAAGCCACTTACAAGAAACTAATTTATAATTAAGTCAAAAATTACCCAAGATTTCCCAAAAAAATCTATCATTCTAGGAGTTTGTCTATATATTCTCACTTTGTTGCTTAACAATGACAAATTTTTTTTAATGATGACCAATTTGTTAGTTCTAACATCTTCCTTGGATGGTCAACAATTTTGAGTTATCACACATGTAGAAATTCATCAGATGATCGGAGTTAAAAATAAATAATATAAGCAACTTTATAAGACAAGGTCACAGTTTTCGACTTTCTTTGATGATATATGTAATAGTTCTCCACTCCAAACACACCTTTTGGTTTGTCTATGTATTCTTAGTTTGGTGCCTAACGATGACAAATTTGATTTTTTCTTTTCTTTTTCTGTGACGAAAAGTTGTTAGTTCCAATATTTTTCTATTTTTACGTTATGTCACTCTAGATTAGGCTGCCACATCAATCCTCTTGAACACATCCAGAGTCTACAACCCACAGAGTATGAAAAGAAAGCTCAAAACCAATATCAATCCAATATGTTATATGTAAAGGATAATTATTAGAGTTATATCCAAGGTTGGATCTTCTCAGGGATATTATTTGGGGTCTACAACTCAAACTCAAACTCAAAGAGGCACAATCTTAAAATGCAATCCATCTTAATCATATAATTCTAGACTTTCTAGTTTCAATTCAATTTATTTTTATTTTCTTGTATTATTTATATTTTAACTCCCGTAATAGCAACACTATAAATAAGTCTAGTTTAGCTCACATAGAGCTTACGGAAATAAAATTAAAAATCTTCTAAATCTTACCTTAACGTTTGATAGTCCATTTTTTGGATGAAAGATACATGTTCATTAATCATATCAAAGGTTAAGGCAAAATTTAGAAGATTATAAATATATATATATATATATATATATATATATATATATATATATATATATATATATATATATTTAATTTAATATCAATTTCAAATTTGGCTGATGGACAAGTGTCCTTCATCCAAAAGAAAATAAATTGTCTATTTTTTACAATTCTCACCCTGTAATTTTCTATAATTTCTATCTAGGATTGTGACACATGGCAGTTAATTATCCAAGGATCATGATTAGAACCCAACTTAGAATTGAATATAATAAATTGTTAAATTTTCTTTCAATTTCATCTCTCCTTTTCTCTTGAGGCAGGTTTAGTTCCTAATTAGGTTATAATCCTGACCCTTAGATAATTAACTGACACGTGTTACAATCCTAAATAGAAATTACAAGAAATTGCAAGGAGTGAGAATTGTAAAGGATGTGAACCCCATTTTTTATAGCCAATACTTCTTTTTCTCGATATCATCGAGCCTCAGACCTCATGTCAAAAAACTAAGAAATAAAAAATAAATATCGCAAAATTTTCCTCCTAGTTCTTATGTTTTCTTCTTCCTTCATCGAATCCGGATCATCACCCCATTAGGGGAGCATTCTAGACGGCTTTACCACCACAAATCCTTTGGGACCCATAGGTAAAAACTAAAAAATAAAAAACCCATCACCCAACCCTTGGGTCCCCTGTATTTATGGTGGTAAAGCCGTCGGGGCCCGATAGTCTATGCTCCCCTGACGGGTTGCTGATCCGAGTCCCGTCAGCTCCATTTCGTTCTTCCTTTTGTTGCGGTTCAATAATGACGGTTGTCTCTTTCTTTTTGTTTCTGATTCGTGTGATTAATGCTAAAAAAGAAAATCTCTTTCATGGTACAATATTTCATGAGACTATACATATGTGTCAGTAATTGTGCCCAATAACATTATTTATTGGAGATAAGAGATAATTTATTGTTTTTCTTCTTATGTTTGGTGTTTGTGTCTGTATTTTCTTTATGTTATGAATAAAAATATTGAACTTTTGGCCAAAAAAAAGAAGATAAAAGAGAGTACCAAGGAAGACTTGAAACGGTAACCTTGGTTGTCCACTTCTTCTTCTTCTTACTATTGCCAAGTAAAATTTTTCTCTTTCACCTAATTGAAGATTTTAGTATTCCACTTAAGATTACTATAAAGTCAGAAATTATAATTCATAGAAAACTCTTTCCAGGTCTTAGGCATGGAAATTAAATTTAGAGCTATAATCATCCAACATATAATGGTAGTAGTACTCTTCCCATTAGGTGATCATATAAAAACTTGAAAGATGCTTGAATGATTGATTGATTATATATGTAGACATGATCACCTTACTTACATCTTTGTTTCATACGATTAAGTCCTTTTTATTATTACTTGACGTGCATCTTCAATAAGCCCACGTCCGAATTGTACTAGTCTTGAATATAACCGCTCAACAACTGACAACTTAACTACCACATGCAAATCCTTAATGACTATCTTTCTTTTCAATAAACTAATGGCTATCATTATTGATCTTAATGCAATGCCCTGAATGAATTCATTGCTTGAGAAGACTAGAGAGAAATAGATCCAGTCATTCCTGTTTACTTGGTTAAAAAGAAATAGAAAAGACACTTGATCCAAAAATTCCACCAATTTTATTAAAAAGTAAAAACTTTTCTTATGGCAATGTTATTGGTTAGGTAAAAAAAATTTTTCTCATATTTCTAGTTTACATCTTGATACGGAAGATTCCTATCCGACCCGGTCTGACCCGGATGGGGCTCCACATGCTAGTTAGTCGGGATAGATGTCGATCATTCATGACCAAAAGCGTAACATATGCCACATATATAGTAATCATCCTTGATATAGAAGGTCAACTCAGCAGCTGATTGAATGTGACCAACGACAAGGAAGAATGATTCTAGGAGAAACAACAGCCCTTGTCAGGTTAACTTACCAAATACATAAAAGGTAACACTTACAATATAAAAGCATAGACATACCCTTCCGGTAAGCATCCAATACACTCTGAGTATAATCTTGTGTAGCTTTTGCACAAGACCTCACTCTATTCGTCATCTGACTTTGCCATCAGAGGCGGCTACCCGACATACAAGCCGGCCCGTATCTAACCTTTCTTGCAGGGCTCATCGTCCCGGATACAAAAGGAGGCTCAGTCGGATCCAAAAGTATAATTGATACGCATCACATCTGATTTGACAAAATAAATAGGAGGAAACTCTCATTTAGCTTCGTGAACATTTTTTTAATATGTATTGAAGAAGTATGATGGAAGCATAGACCTCTATCTTGATAAACGTGGATAAAAAAATAAAATTCCTCAAAATTAAATATTTGCAGTGATGTATCAGTTGAGAATCACATTAATGGTTTCCAAAATCTTCCTAATATTTTTTTCATGGTTTAAATATTATTTTGACCATTATAATTTGTATTGGAGGGTTTTCTATTGTCGACAAGAAATAATCCAAATGCCACATTAATAAGGGATTGAAAAAACTGGAATATATCAGTGTTGAAATCAATCCATTTTTTTATTTCATTGGTATGGGAAGGGCACATGCTCCGTTTACTCTCATGAGTTTATGAGTTTATTTTAATAACTTGTCTCCAATATTTGATGGTACCTACATTGAACATTGAAGATGGTGGTGGTGTTCAAGGAAAACCATGGATGTGGTTCCTTTCACCGGCAATATTGGAAGAAAGAAATCTTGCAGAGATCAAAATAAATAAGAATAAATGATGATGGTCGGCAAGCCGGTGCCGACGGTGATGGGTGACCATCATCACTTGTTGCATTCATTGACAAATTAACTAAGAAGGACCAAAGGTCAAATTTTGACTTTAAGAGTCATTACACGGTTACACCTACCCATGCATGCCATATATATTACCTACCCAATACATGCAGCAGCTTGTATTTGTTTAGCTCATGAACCCTGCTTGGTCTGGTATTCTCTACTCAACATTAACTAAAATCGATAGGTTATGTAAATAATGAGATTTACTTTGGTGTATAGACGCTAAATTGGGCTAGTTTAATATCGAGCTTGACTCAACTCTTTCCATCAACTCTGAAACTGTTAATGTATTAGTCAAATGTTTAAACTGATTGGTTTACTGGACGCTGCAACCATTTGATTGGTTGATCGACTTTTAAATTGGGTCATTAAGTAAAGAAATGGAAAAGAATTAAAGAGAAAAAAGTTACTAGAAGGTTCCTTGACCTTTAAAAATGGGTTTAATCCATTATTTTCTTGGGCTCGCTTTGATTTATAAGTGTGAACCTGTGGAAATATAAGAAGAAAAAGAAGACAGGAGAATAGGATTCTAGATTCTCATGGAGACAAATGACTTGGGGAAGTCAAGTCCAATCATATAGGAAGGCATAATTGACAAAAATACTTATATGTCTCAAATGAAGTTATGAATGATCATGCATGGACCCCATGTTCACGTACAATGCTTTGTATTTTGATTTCCACAATAGAGTCCAGCCATGGGCCATGCACCTTCAGTGACTTACTTGCTCATATCGATACAAACTAGGAAGACGTACACGGTTTCTGGAGATGAAGATCATGAAATTAAACCATACTTTTGAATAGAGAAATGAAAGTGTGGAAAGCATTAAATGAGGAATGAATAATATTGTAAACCTAGCTTTGGCTTATGTATATGGGTCGTTGTTATTTCTTCTTTTCTGCAAACAAAACCTATTAATTAAGAATGAATGGCAACTCGATCGGCTGCTGCTATTTCTTTCTTTCTATTCTCATTTCTCAAAGGACATCTTTCTTTGCCGACCACTGCAAAACTCCAAAGAGTTTGGTAGCAGATGATTCCATTCATATTGTCTTAGGCTCCTTCTGTCCATGGAGAAAATTTTGTTATAATTTAGGCTAGTTAGAATAAGATTCTAGAAACCTATTCTAACCGAAGAAATTTTTTTTTTGTTTTGTGCTTCAATCCTTTACACTTGTCAAAAGTTCAAGATATTTGACACCAGTATATATCCATGAAGAAACTACCTGAAATTAGGTTAAGCTTTTTATTGAAGTCCTCTGAAGAATTTCTTTAGTTGACCTTGCACTGCCCCTTTTTATTTACTTATGTAAAAGTTGAAGAACTGGTTAGCGAATAAAGTAATTATTTAAAGCTTTTGGGAAGTTGCAGTGAAATTTACTTCTTTCCTCCTTTTTTTTAATTTGATTGATATGAAAGAGATGTGTTTTTGTTGATCTTCCACAACTGTTTTTTTTCCTTTGGAATGCCTGATCGACAACTCCACAAGGATGACATGTTACTTCTAGTTTTCTGCTTTTCGTCTTCTAATTCTTGTTGTCTAAAGATGTTAGTTCTCCTTTTGATTTTACATTGCAACATCACCTTTTCATACTCAAAGCCTCCTAAGTTGAAGTTGATGTGATAAGTTAACATAAAATAGGTATGATCGACCTGAAATGATAAAAAGACTTTCCTTTTAGACTTTAATGTGATAATTAAATTACTCCATTGTCTTCTTATTGGCTTTTAAGGACCACTGGAGTTCTTCTTTCTCATATTTAATTTATTATCTTTATCTTGGTGGAGTCTATCTTTATCTTGTAGCTGATGTCATTCCAACTAACTAAACCTATTGCATGCCCAATCCTGAAATTAAGTTAAAATTTAAATAATTTAATTAAGATCCAAATCCTAGGGTTTTCTCCATAAATAAGCAACTCCAAGAACCTTATGCCTAATTAGGGCACCATCATGTATTTATGTGACAGATCTTATAGGAGATTACACTCTAATCTTTCTTGTCTAAATTCCAAAGTTTAGCCCAATATGTATTTCCAAGTGGCACGATAAGATGCATTGGGAAATCTGGTCAGTCATTTATACGTGGACCCCTGACAAGGATGTGAGAACGAAAGGTATTTGATTTAATGAATAAAAAATTTAACACTTGTCTATCCAAGAAAGAATCCATATACTTGCCTTATAAGGTGATGTCCACCTAACCACTTCATTTGGGATCCAAATTGGTAAGATTGTGGGCATGACACATCATCAACTTAATCCTCCTAGAATCTTATCCCTTGATATGAATGGTAAGTTATCCATCAATGATTTGACAAGTTTTATTTCTAAGTGGAAGAGATTAATGTTCAGGTCGTTAGAGTTATATTTGCATATAAGTTAATTATGTAGATTTATTGATGTATTTCTTACTGAATGATGATAACCTCATATATAAAGACTGTAAGACCAAGAAGATTTTGGGTTCGAACATCCGTACTTTCATATTTTCTCCTTTCCTCCCCCCACATCCTACACTTCCCATTCATCATGGTACCCACATTTGATGGGAATGACTCTACACATACATGTGCATAATTAAGAAACCCACTAATTAATCCATAACATGGCAAACATCTAGGGCCATGTTAGGAATCATTTTCCTAAACAGAATTATTAAAAGTAAAAGAGGGTTTAGTAATAAACTTTCTTTCTAATATATTACTTGGCAATTCAAAACATTAAGAGACCATCCATGCTCGACAAGATCCCAAATGTCTTTGGTTGCATATGCCTGCTCAATCAGAAATTAGCTTAATTTGTTTTGACCAAATTAAAGGAAAACAATATCATTCATCACCTGAATTTCCTAAGTCAATGGTCGAGCCAAGTCAACGAGATTGATCATTTTAATTAATGGGTTATCAGGGGAAAACAGTGCATGTATCTGTTAGATTAGCTGAACCTAATTATAAGGATACCATTTGTTAATACAACAAGTAAACCTTCTAACCTCTACTCTATTGATATTAGAAAGTAACAAATAAGAGTTGAGAGACAAGGAAATCTCAATAATCACTTGCCGCATCTTATAGTTAGAGAAGAATTAAAAGTATATAACTTACTTCCCTGCCTGTTCTCCAGTGTTGTTATTGGTCTCATCAGTATGATAGTGTAACTGGGGATTTGATAATCTTGTTTCTGATCATTTATGGCCGCTAATAAGGGATGATTAGGGAATGAAATCTCTATATGGATCTCTTCAACAGGGCTTAGAAGACTTTGATATGATTCGATCTCCATTAAACTAACACGGCAGGGAATGTAGCTATCAAGAAAATAATTGATTGGGTTTGTGTCCATGTGAAGTGGTAGGGAAGTGGGAACTCCTTGTCCATGTTTCTGGTTTGTAATCTTCCATGCATGCATGTAATCTTTGAAAACCACACAATATTAATAATCTCTTAGATTTTCATTCTGTGATCTCCTGTTAGTAGTATATGGTCCAACCTTGGGGTGGACATGGACCACACTAGAGCCTAGTATGCCTTGATTGGGGTTTAGAATCTAATCTTGAAGAATTTTTTTCATTAGATGGTCCTCATATATATGTATTTTGTCTCCTTCTTTTCTTCTTCTGTGGGGGTGGGGGGGTTGGTTATAACTCGGTGGTCTATTAATTGCGTATTTTTAAGGCTGCAACAAAACTGGGTTAGGCTGGGCTTATGCCTAACCCAAGATCAACTTTGTTAAGTCAGGCCTGGCCCAGGAACTTAAAATCCTCAACCCTATGGGCTCTTCCCAATCCAGACCAGCCCAAACCCACCTCTAGGAGTCAAGTTGTGCGTTTCTCCACCCCTAACCGTTCCTCAAGATCTTAACCAATAAAATTGTTCCTCATGATTACTGTGGATACATGGGATATTAGAGGATTGAGACTGCCGGGAAGGAAATGGATTGTGAAAGATTGATTTATTTGAGAGGTTTACCGGTCCTGTATGAAAGTCATCTTGTATGGGGTATTTGTGACCTAATAGTAGAGTTTGCAGCCCATTAGTTTGGTCGTCATGTTACAAAGGTTGAATTTTTGTGCAAACCTTCTAGTTGGATTTATTCAATCCCCTCACGAAATATTGTTCCGTCTTGCTTCCCTCTCGATAGAAGTATCCGTTCTTGAGAATGATGCCAACGGAAAGAAGTATTATCGTCTATAGTATATAGTTGATGTATCTTTCACCTACACTAATCCATGTCTACACAATATACGTAGAAAAGCAATTTTGTTGTGTGGTAAAAGATACCAAACCGCTTAAAGATGTACAGTTGTTAAGAAAAAAGTCATATTAATTTGAAGATAGAAGCAACCTTGCACCACTTAGATAGAGAAGGGAATTATTAGTTTCCTGCCATCCAAACAAAGAAGAGAAATTCATTTACAAAGCTGCACCGTATATTCCTAAGGAGAAAGGTTGTGTGAATCGATTGTTTGGTGCATGCCCTTTCACTAGACCCTTCCTCCATTTCCTAGTACTCATACTTTCCACAGAAAACAGAAACCCTTGAAAGGTAAAAATGTAAGAACTACAAAAAAACAACCCTCATTCACACTTGTCAATCAAATTAGATTTAGATTTCGGAAATTACATCCGAAAATCCGTTAGCTGAGCTCATCATCCGACCCGGACCCGGAACTTCCGGATCCAAAGTAACGATTCTCATACCAGAATATACAGCTCACCCCGACCAAAATCTCTGCTATCGCCGCTTCTGTCTTCTCTGTGTCCGAGAAATGAAATGTCTGCAACAACAACAACGTCGGCTTCGGTTCGAAATTTGGCCGTTCAAAATTCCTCTCCGACTGCCATCTCACTGTATCATGCGCCATCGGTGCTAACCATTCCATTATCCCTTTCAGTGCTTCTCTCCACCCCTCCGCCAACGATTTGTCCGCCCATGACTCCGGTTCACCGCCTTCGCCTTCGCTCTTCTTCTTCCACCGGTTCCTCAACTTTGCCCTCACCGACATCTTCAAACTCGTCGGTAACATCCGATAAAGACTCTCTCTTTCACGGTCTCCAATTGTGCACGGCGAATTTAGATACCTCTCCACCGTAATTATAACGTTCGCGTATCTTAACGATAGGCCGGCTCCGCCCAGAGTCGACGGCGGCGCCACCTGTAGTAGCCTGTTCTTCTTCCCCTCGTCCCCAAATACATGAAAGTGGTTTTCTTGGAACCCGATTCCGAATCCAAAACCCAAACCCACAGCAACTGGTTCATCTTCCTCCATGTTTGACCCGCGACTCAAGAACCGGATTAAGTTCCGTTTTTGTGGCTTACCAAGTGGGCCAGACTTCGAGCTGGGCGTAGCGGAAGGCGAAGAAGGGTGGTTAGGAAGTGTCTGGCTCTGTAACGGCCCAGAATGAAAACGGGTACGGGCGTGCGAGCTGGATACTTCGGGGAGGACCGAAATGTAGGGTCCGAAGAATACACAGATTCGGGCGTAGATGAAACAGATGATTCGGGCCATGAGACCCACTGCCTTATCGAAGGTTTGGTTCCAAAGCGATATCTCTTTGTAGCGTTCAACCAGTTTTCTCTGAGCTGTTATTTGCTGATTGAATCCCTCCCAGTTGGGTTTCTCCTCCGTTTCCGACTCTGGCTTCCAGTTCTGCAATTTTCGTTCCCCTACCTCCAACTCTGACAAAGAATGGTATTCCATATACAGATTTGAGGTTGCAGAGATGAGCTGCTCCATCTTGTCGATGTTCTTATCCACCTCCTTGGACATAAAACCCAATTTACTCATGTTGATCATACCAAATTTGAGATCGGAATAGACATTTTTGAAATTGCACAAAGCAGGATCGGCGCATTTTTGGCCCAGGCTAATGACGCCGACGGCACAACGATCGAGATCTTCGATTCTCTCGGCACAGGCGAGATTGAGAAGAAAGTTTTCGTCTTTGGAATTGAGATATGAAACGCCTTCAGATTTTATAATTTCGTTGTGAAGTTTGTTGAGTTCTCCATCAGAAAGGGATTTGTAGAGGGAGAGAAGGTGTGCCATGGTTCGAGCAGTCTCGAAGGAGAGGATTCCGAGGATGGGTGTTGCTTCTTCTTCTTGGGTTTTATGCCTGTTGTTGTTCTTCTTTGTCTCCGACGCCATAGAACGTCTCAGGCCGTTTCCGATGTCGTAGAGCCATGATCTGGTGGCGACCATGGCCATAACACTCTAAGCTGGAATATATTTTTTAAATCTACAGTCTGATACAATCAACAGAGTGGTTGGAGTGGCTAAAGGTTACGAAGGAGTCCAAAATGTTGGACAGGAAAAAAGAAGAAATGGGATATAAGGATAGGAGGAATGAAGGATCTCCCCTGCTTCTTCATTCTTACAGGTAAGAACAGCTAGAGTTTCGGAGGAGGGAACGCAAATGACAGAGAGAACCGCGTGTAATCGAAATTGGAAACAGAGAAAGAAGTCAAGAGGACAGAAAGGCTGGTGGTCATGAACGATAAAATTAAGAAAATCGTAGTCGATAAAGAGGAGATGACGGCGCAGAAATTGCAGAAATTGAGGAATTCTCTTTGACTCTTGCCTTAATTACCCACACCAGCACGCGGATTTCGGTGATGCCGGTAACAGTGGGCCGGAAGTTCAGAGGGATGTGACCGTAATTTTACATATGCGTCTTGTCTTCCTTTAGTGGTGGAGGGTCCACTCACCACTGGAGCAATCTAACGCCTTTTCTTCGCTACCGGGGAACCCTAAAAAAAGAATCTGACATATTTTCTTTCTATTTGATTCCAATCACACGGTTCTGTTTTCCTATTATTTATCTGGATAACGGGAGAAAATAAAAAAATTTAAATATCGCCGTTGCCGGGGATCGAACCCGGGTCACCCGCGTGACAGGCGGGAATACTTACCACTATACTACAACGACGTTGTTGTTTTCAAAGATTAATTTAATTATTTTCTAGCGAAATCGTTTAATTCTTTCCTTTTTTTTTTCCTTTTGTTCCCCTCAATTTTCATGGCTACATTGAGGTGGTTTAAGAGTAATGGTGTAAATGAATAATCGAAATTCACTCTCAATTTTGTATTCGCATCTCTTCATCAGTATTTGAATCTGTCCAATTACTAATAACATGAGGATAGGTAATGCCCCATTCCTAATGATTATTATCCGTTCAATTAAATTACTTATTTAGATTTATTTTTATAATTTTTTATTTGAAATATGTGACCATTATTTTAGATTTTCTACTAAGATAACTGGCAAATTTTGTTAAATTTCAAATCCAATATTTACAAATAAAACGGTAAAGTCTTTTTTTTTTTTTTTTTTTTTTGTACTAATGTTTTTTTTCAATATTAGGAAAATAAATTAATATAATCAAGGTGTGCCCAAGTGGCTCGGATACTTGTGTTAAATTTGTACTCATGCTTCTTTATAAGAATATACTTAAGAAAATAACTATCTAATTATCATCCGAATCCGATTGAATTCATCAAAAAATCAATAGGATATTATTCAAATCCGTCCAAATAATATAATAGGATGTGGATATGTTATTAGCATTATCTTATCCAAATCCAATCCATTTACTCCCATACTTTGGGAGACCACAACCGGTTCTAGATATAATCCATTCATTTGCAGATTGTGTAATTAATTGAAGCATTGAACCCTAACTCCTTATCACCAGAAGAATCCTAGTCCGTTAAAAAAAAATGCTGGTTCGGTTTAGGTGTGAACCATATCACAAATTTGGATTTTATTGGACCAATTAGGGAGAGTCTGACTATGGCTTTGACCAATTATAACCCATCAGTCATTCACATCAGTTATTTATGGTAGCCAAAGATCAGTGAACGTCTCACTTTCTTTACGTTTTAAAAAAAAATCTATAAAAATTAGCGGATTAGAAGTCAGGATCTTTTATCCATCATTGTAGTGGATTGCATTGTTTTCATAATTTTTCACTCATATTAGGAGTAGGGTTCACCTCTAATTTAACAAAATAAATCACGTAAAGTCTTAATGAACGTGTATCCTAATGCAAGATGAACAATATAAGATGAACAAGGTTGATGACATCACAAACTTCTATTCTGAAACATAGAATCCCAAAATTGGGGCCCGGAATATTTGCCTCCCAAAGAGGTAGGGAAACAAACTCACTTTTAGATGCTCCACCTCTTTGTGGCCGCAGATAAGTTCCATGTTCCCATGTTTATATTTTAAGTTACTATTCTAAAACGATATACATCACAATTCTATGTTGATCCTAGACCTGTAACCGGATCGGATTAGGCTCGAATACGCTAGTATTCGAATCCGATTAACAAAACCACAATCTAAATCCCGTAGAAATTTAGAGAAGGTATCCGAATTTGAATCCGAAACTTTATCGGATATCCGATAATAATCCGATCCGATAAACTATCCGATTATTGATTGGTAATCATCATTTTTTTAATTTTTTAATTTTCAATTTACAATTTTCATTTACCAATTACAAGAATCAAATCCGCTATTTAGCCATTTTTTGTGAAAAATGTTTAATACTTTACTCTAACCGGATAATTTTTTATTTCCGATTATCTGATTACCGGTTTTCAAATCGATTATCATCCATTTTCAAAGAAAAAATGTTGAATACTTTACTCAATCCAGATAATCTTTTATCTGGATATTATCCGATCCGATAAACAATTATCAAAATTCAAATCCGGTTGCTTAACGGACAGATACGGATAATTTTTTGTAAGAAAAATTTTGGATACAGACACCCTTGAATGAATATGAATGCGAATTCAGAGGTGGATTTAGACTATCCATGTACAAGTCTAGTTGATCCGTAGTATAAACAAATTTTATGAGGAAAAAAGCAATAGTTTGGACCCACCTTAAGTGGAAAATAAAAAGAAAAAAAAAAACTCTAATTCTAAAATAGAAACATATTTATAATATATTTTAAATGATTATTATGCTAACAAAACTAATAATAGACTATAAAACAAAATAGAATCACAAATGAAAAAAAGAAGTAATAAACTAGTTTGAGAACCTGAATCTATTGCTAATTTTTATTTTTACAATTAGATCTGAAAATTTTGGGCCGGTTTACTTTAATAAAAATATGAAGCGAAGAATTTGAAGTGTTTAATTAACGTAAAGAAAATCAATTAAGTGTATAGAATTCTTCAATCCCACAACTCAATAAGAACACTTGACGCCAGTCCAACTACAACAATCAGAAGAAACATTACTTCCCCACCCACTAATCCTTGATTCCAAGCCCTTCAAGAAATCCTCCAATGCTATGAGGTCCTTAAAATTGCAAGTCACATTCTGAGAACTCAAGACCAATACATGGAAGCAGTAGCTAAGCAAAACAATAACGACCCATAAGTCACTAGTACCCATCTCTGTAAATTGCCCCTCCAAGAAACCTTTTTGAGAGGAACAAATTAACTACAGCACCTTTCTCAGAAGCAGAACCCATTCCATTTGAAACCCATTCTAGCTCTTTGGGTTCTACAATTTTTCAATTTACTGCAGATTTAGAAGAATAAACCACCGAAACAAAGAAGAATAGATTGGAAAATCAAACTGAAGACAAATTAATCTGTGAGAAAGATTGATAAGAATCACCAAACTATAAATCAAAAGAAAGTTGACACCATAATAGTTTGAAACCCTCTTAACCTCTGTAGAACATTTCCCCTCCACATTCCCCAATCCCCCTTTTTGATATTTTGCCCTCGGTCGTGCTCCATCCCTTTCTCTCTTTGAATTGATGACCGGTTGTTCCTTTTGAGTTTTTGTCCTCACCATTGCTCTCGCTTCCTTTTTCTCTCCAGATCGATTAAGAGAATAGGCCCTCTCTGCAACTTTTGAAATGAAGGTGGTTGCATTTCATTTTCGTTCTCCTATTTGCAGAAATGGGGGTGGTTGGTGGGCAGTTTCCGGTGAGGGAATCGGAAGAAGATTGCTAATTGCTAATTAAGGATTGGGTGTAGGAGGGAGCTAAAATGGGGTCACTTGTTTCACCCAAAAAATAATGGTTGTCTTGTTAAAAACTCAATATTTTTCAAATTTCCAGTATAATACAATCAGGATGTAAGACAGACGAACGACCACACTTTTGATGACACTTGCTCTTCTTCCAACCAATCAAAACTCAAACTCCACAGCTTCATCTTCTAATTGGTTGCTCAAAATTCTTGCCAACCTTCCCTTCTGGTCGTTGATTTGCAGAATCCTTTACAGTTTGATAATGCAGTGCTCGATATTTCATTTCCAGAACTCTCATAAAAAATGACTTTGCCGCCTTCAAGGTTGCTACATGGTTTGTGGGTAGCATTCCTCAGTAAATGTTTTTCATAGGTTCCAAGTCCAACCCAACCTGTAGCTTGAATAAAGCCCTCATAAGCACTGTCATGGGATTCCTGCTGGAGCCCGAATGGATGGGCCAAGAGTAAGCATAGCCCAACTGTTGAGCTTCCTCAGGGCACGCCCCAACCCAGGCAAAATTATAAGCCCAAAATGGGCTTGGACTTGCGTGGTCTTTTCATATCCTAGGCTAAAATTCACTGATGCCCTTATCTGTTGTGTGAAGAGTTGAAAGTTTGGGTGTTCAAGTTCAGAAAAGAAGCCGAGTTGCCGTATGTTTCTTCTTCTGACCTCTTCCCAGTTCCCACTGAAGCTTGTTGATCAATATCTTCAAACACTTTCAGTCTTCTTTTTTTTTTCTATTATCACACACTTCGCCATCATTAAAAAGGGGGTAGTTCATCCATCCTAATAGAAAACTAGTTAGCGGCAGCCGGCATGGTTCTTCACATCATGGTGTGAAATCAATGACAATGTGGAAAATGGTGTAAGTCAAATGTTGAATCGATTGTTTGATAGATTTTCAACATTGATTTCATGAACTGAAGTTGATGTGTATGGGAAATGCTGGAGCATCACGATTCACCTGTTCACAAAATTTCCATAAAAAGTAATTTTGAGCTCATCCTGGCAATCAAGAAATATTTAGAATTTGATGATGAAAATTTGTAATTTAATACATTTTGAGAAGCATTTTTAGGTTCGAGATCCAATTGTATTAACTTCCAATAGAGATATTTCTAAAATATATATATATATATATATATATATATATATATTTATTTATTTATTTCATCTTTAAAGCAACATGGTGCAAATATCTTTTAGGGATAATTACTATTGGCCCCCTGTACTTTGATTTTATTACTATTGTATCCCCTGTACTTCTCAAAATTACTAATCCAACCTTCAACTTTGTCTATAATTACTATTGCCCCCCTACCATTAAGTTTCGTTGGTTAACGGATGATGTGGCATTTTTATATTTTTTCAAAAATCCCAAAATATCCTTATACTTATCTCTTTACTTATTTACCCTTTTGTTAGTTACAGTAGTACCCTTAATTAAATGTGGACAAAAAATAACTATAATCCGTTTTATTCTATTAAAAAAAAAACTAAATAAAGAAAGAATGATTGAATAAAACTCAAATAGAAACCGAAGAGGAAGGAAAATCGAATTCAACTCAAATTGGAAACTGAATATCACCTAAAAAATTTTTTTAAATAAATGAAATTTAGTGAGGGTGGGAAACCAAATTGGATTTGGATTTTGTTCATTTATTTTGAATTAAATAAATGAAGTTTAGTGAAGGTGGGAAACCAAATCGGATTTGGATTTTGCTCATTTCTGTAATTCAAAATAGAGGAAGTTTTGTGAATGTGGGAAACCAAATCGGATTTGGATTTTGCCCATTTCATTAATTCAAAATAAATGAAGTTTAGGGTAAAATTGACATTTAATCTGGTTTTATAAATGGGGTGGCATCGTCTTTTGATTTCTTAATTTTAATGAAGGGCAAATTAGACATTACATATTCAAACTTAGCGGCAACTTCACACCGTTATAAGGAAGGGGGGGGCAACGATGGCGGTTTTATTAGTAATAAAATCAAACTACAGGGGGGCAATAGTAATTATCCCTATCTTTTAATATTTGGTGGGGAGAGATAAACCTATTCCAAAACTTATGGTGAAGTTCTATCTTTTTGTTCATTATTTTATATTATAATAATATCAAAACAACTCTCCCATACTCGTTATCCCCCAAGAAGGGAAAAAGAAAATTCACAATCTTTTTGTTAAAGATTGGCTTTATTAAAGTTTAAGGATAAAGAATACAATTATTTACAAATAAAACAAAAACTTACCAAATACTCAGCATAATAATTTGAAATTTCACCTACCACCAAATATCAAATATCTTCTTTTGGTGAACCAAATATCAACGTATCTACTTTTACCAATCAAAAATATCAAATATCTACCTCTTATGTCCTAACAACATTTTTTGGGTAGCTATCTCCAAACAACATTGATAGAATATACATTTTAATAATGTTGGCAATTCAAACTTGGAGTAAATCGTGTATACCCTGAAATCACTTATTTTATTTAAATATTCAAAAATCACAAATTATAAGAACATAAACAAATTGAAGAAACATAGAGATCTTAACATGATTCACACACCAATATAGTGCTCTACCGACCAAAAAAAAAAGAATAATTTTCACTATGTATATTTTCAAAGTTGAATATAAGAATTTAAATCGCATATAACAATTTGCAAGTTTAAAACTATAGAATGAGAACTATTTACACAAGGTGAATGACCCAATGATACAAAATAATAATAATAATAATTTTATATCATATTAGAAGTATAATCAGATTTTTTTTTTTTTTTTTTTTTTTTTGAAATGCATAATCAGATGTTGTTCACATGATATCCTGATGAAATTATTAAAATAACCCATGATTAACATGAGGTCCTGGCGATAATTTGCTCGTGTGATCGATGAACCATCCAATTTATTTTGCTTAAATATTGACGGCACCGTGTTGAGAGTTTTGTAAGTCATCCCTGCTTCTAAAACTAAAAGTCCGTCAGTCTCCCATTGCATTCGGACCAAACATGTCAAATGGGTCTTTGTTTTTATTAAAAAAAGAATATGGTCTTTGTCTTCAAAGTAAACTCTGGCACACGCCTTGGAGCGCCAAACTGTCCTCTTCCATGCGTTAAAACTATCACCGTCAGCTATGGTTGTGACTTCTTACACCATCTGCGACCCGTCGCAGGGGGGGGGGGGGGGGGGGTTTTTTTTCGGCTGCAACCCACCTGTGCCCGGCCGAGTTCCCCCCCTTGCCCGGCCTGGTTGAGTTTTGCACTCCTAAGTCTAATCTTATATATTCTAATATAAGCTAATTTCTGATCGATCGTAATTCAAGGCTAAAGATTCTTGTTTTTAACCTTAAACTCTATAGAGTCAAAATTCATTTCCATCCTAATTGGTCCTATCTCTGGCCCTATCTTTGTTATTATTCCTAATTCATTGAGATCAAACATTAAGGATAAAATTAGTACTAGAATTAGAGTCAGAGTGAGGGTAAAAAATAAGGACAAATTGAGATATGTTCGGAAGGCCAAAGAGTAATCCCAAGTCTACCCTTGACCCTGGTCAAGACCATAATATTTTGACCCTAACCGCCCTCAAGGCCAAAATCTTGAGTCCAAGCCCTATTCGGACTCAAGGCGAGTCAGTGCCAAACTTGCATCCCTAACCCCCTCCCCCCTAAAAAAAAAAACCATAAGAAAAAAAGAATGAAAGAAAGATAAAAAGAAAAGAAAAAGCTATGAATGTGGCTCATCAAATGACCATAAGAAAATTTGTTCACGTAAAACATGTATCTTAAAAGATATTTAATTTTACCTTTCTAATCAAATTATTCAAATCAATATCTCAACTACCTCTTGAGTTTATAAATTAAAGAAAAGACCATAAACTTATTTGAATTCTTGACCTTTTACAAGTTGTTTTTTAAATTATCAAATAAATCAAGTTCTTAAAGTTTAAATTTTAAGAATTTTGCTCTAAGTATTTCTAATGAGGTGGCTAACTTGGATTGCAATATATTTTAATTCATACAATAAATAAAGAAAAATAGATTCCCATAATGTTAGCAGGGAAGTTCTTGATAAGTTTCTCTCACTCGGTAATAACTTACAAGGTTTACATCAGTCCTTTATTCATATAGGTTTTTAATTAGATAAATTTATTTTTAATTCTTTATTGATGTGGTATTTTAATCATGATAGGTATTATTTTATAATTCAAGAAAAAGACCTTTCCCTTAGAGTGTCGTATTTGGTCATGTGGCATTATTCTATCTCTTTCCATTTATATAAAAATTACAAAGATTTTCCTTTATTTTCAAAAATAAAGAACCAGACACATGTGAAACCATCACTCTTAAAAATAAAATTTCTTTTGACTTTTTGTATATAATTGATTCACACTACCAATCAAAAGTCATCTTTGTCATTAGAGTATGATTTATAATGTAAATATCATTTTTTCCCCCCAAAAAATATCAGTAACTACTGTCTTGCTTGTAAGAATAAATATCCTATGTGGACACTTAGAAGTTGAATTTGATTCAACCACTGAAAAGAATATTTGAATTTTAATATGATTTTTAGAGTCTAGACTTATTAATGTCACCATCCTCCATAAGCTCAATGACACACGACTCTCTTGCTATATGTGACTCTGAGGTAAGCAAATGTTGGGGCTGACCCCATCAACTTTCTACTCGTCTTATCTTCATTCCTGCCTCCAATGAGTGCTTCTAGACACCCTTCCATTATGACCGGTCTAAGCTAAACCTTCTTACTTAAATAATAATTACAACACTAATTAAAGATTTAGTAATAATTAATCCTTACTTCAAAGGCCCATACATGGTTCATAATGGACTTGACGGCCACGTCCCCCGAATCAACCAGTGACTCGTGGGCCTAGATTGTGACCATGGCCATGCTATAATTGTTAGACAATTTACGTGGTCATCTCTACTGTCTACACGCAAAATAGGCCTTCGAGCTTATTATTGAGGGTCACAAGAACACTATCTTATACGTAAAGCATAATAGATGAGTAGATAATTACCCACTTCCATAGCATCTTTTTGAACAAAAAAAATTAAAATTAGATTGATTTTTTTCAGTAAATATTGAGACTTTATTAAGTATTTCATCCGTGTGTCCAAAACTTCAAAATTAATGAAAAATGTTGAATCACTTTAGGTAGGTAGTCTTTTTCTTGACGACTACATTCGATAAAGATTTCTAACTAGTTCTTTGCAGGTTTCAAACTATTGGCATTCTTATATTAAATGTCAAGTATTTATTAAATGCACTAAAAGTTTTGAAGCTAATAAAATAAATTGAATTAAACTCTTTAATGTATTTCATATTTTGTTGGTTTAACCTAATATTCATACATCAAATTAAATTTATAATACATATAATTTAATTTAAAATCTTTAAAAAGTATTTTTTAAGAGTGAAAGAATGGCATTTATAAACGTGGACGGATGGAATGGAACAACAATTATGGGGGAGCAAAACGAAATGGATAAAGGTCACTCGAATCTACTTAGGTTGCTTCAACTGGAGGATAGCGTGCCACGTGGCACAGTATTTTGCTCCTTCACGCTTACGCTTGACAGTTGCCGACCAACTAACAACCGTTAACCTAACCACGTATGTTCACACGTCAACCCAACCAAATTAACTCTCGTCCACGTATTGCCCTCGACTTGTCATAATACAAAACTGCCCTTCTGATTATTTGACCAAGACAACCACAGTCTGAAACCCCCTTGGTTAGATTAGAATAAGACGAGCCAACGCGACCAAACTACCCCTTACGTCCTCCATCAAGAAATCTTGGACACGCAATCTTATATCCGAGCCATACGCTTGGAATGTAAAAACAAAAGATAATGACAACTAATGGTAAATCAAGTAAAGTTCTGCTAAACAAACACGTGGCGACAAGATAATCAAACTTTTCCCGGCAGAGTGGTAATAAAGCACCAACGAGAGAATAGATCAAAGGGGAGGGGTATGTGGGTGAATTCATAAAGATTGATCCTTAAGTTTGCGTTTGATAGTTTGGCAGATTACACACGCCAGTGAAAAGGAAAGGATATTCGTTTTCCGCGGAAAGGATTATATCCTTATAGGCGGTTAATGATCCTATATACCGGAACTACCCTTGCTGAGTTGGACTAAATCAATTTCCCTCCCTGGGTTCTAGTCTCGTTATTCTGGAAAACTAGAGAGGGTAAATCTAGAAATCTCTCCCTACCAGAGTCAAATAGTCAGACACGGTTCAAAAGAATAGTCTCGAATTATTATTTTTGGGCCCAAATTAAGGAAAAAGATATTTCCTTTGCGATGACCTTCTCTTTACTTCCGCTCACGAATGAAACTTTCCTTCTCATCCGCTCTAACCTCCATATATAAATATATTAATACATCTTCAAAACTTCATACCAAAACCAGTGATAGAAGGAACGAGTTGTTTCTGAGTCTCTGTTTGAAGGGTTCTGTGACAGATGGAGCAGATGAGGAGCAACAACGGCTACAGCAGAGAATGGGAGGAAGAGAGAATTAATCATGTGGACGTTCCAATTCACAGCCAAGTTAGGAAAATCAAGCAAGAGTATGAGAAGATCAAGGATTCATCACCTCCCCAGGTTGAGATTAGGCCTGTATTTCGAGAAATCACAAGGCGACTCTCGCGCTCTCCTTTGGGACGAGCGCGTCAACCAATCTCTGTTGGTGATTCCTAGGATTTCCTGAAGTATACAAAGAGGAGTAGGAATATAGAACACCCCCCCCCCCCTCCCCTTCTCTTTTCCTTCTCTTCTCTGTTTCTGGCATCCTCTTTGACTTCAGATGTAAATATTTTTGTTAAACATTACAGCAGCTTTTTCATGACTCATGTAATCTTCTAGACTAATGAGACAATCTTCTTATGTACAACAGACATGTTTCCCCTTGAATTTCCAGAGAGTAACAGAGAGGGTTATGTGGTTGCCATCTTGTGTTCTCTGGATATGTGATATATCTGCTGGTATCCTTCGGACGTGCTTAATATAGAACAGAGTTCTGGGCTTCTGCATAGGACTAATTTCTTCTCCTTTTCCTCTCTCTCTCTCTCTCTCTCTAATGGACTTCTGCCCGGGTTGTGACCATTTCTTTTCTTTGCCAACTGAAGTGTCAACGTAGATCCTCTGACTACGTAATAGGATTAACAACTCCAGCGAAAAGGATAGGGCTCTCCTGTGGCATCGCAGGGCATCAGATGCACATTTGATGGCCCTGATTTCCCCGGCAAGGAGGCCCTGTGCTGGGGCAAGAGGACCAACTGGTGTTCTAATCCTGCTGCGCTATAGAAGATCCAAGGAATCGTTACATTAGGGAGGAAGAAAGCCGATACTATCACAGAAAGATATCAGTGTCAAGGGCGGCTAATTCATGTAAAATTCCATAGGGAGGTTCAGCAGACAGCGCGACCTGAGAGAAGACAAATCATAATTCTACACTGGTTCATGTAACCTGCAAATACGCTGAAACGACCCAAGAAGCAGCCTTTCACCAATTCAGTGCATCCTACAGTCACATGTAGCAAACAAGTCCATAGAAGCTCATTCATTCTGGTTCACATCTTCCCTTCACCTTGAGAAGGGGTGGAGCCCCTGTTTTCCATTTTCAGGGGGGGTGCATCATTGTTAAGTGAGAAGTATTTAATTATTCTGATAAAAAGAGAGAAGTTGTTTCTACTTTTGGTTAAGAAATACTTATGTTAAACCCTCAGGGGTAACTTTCCTAGAGAATAACTAAGAAGAGTCTAAAATAGAAGAAAGTGGGGACAATCACCAAACCTTTGACAAAGAAAATAACCTGGAGCCCTTAGCCATATAATCAGCTATAGTGTTTTTATTAATAGAAATATATCTAATGCTCACACGATGAAGATGAAACAACATAGAGAGATCATCATCAAATATGCTGCAATATTGCCAATGTAGAGAGCTGGCTTTCCCCTGGAGGGCTAAGATCACAGCCTTACAATTAATCTTAGTTAACAAATAAGTTATTTTTCTCCAATGCTCTTGCCATGAGAATTGCATCCCTTGTGGCCTCTAGTTTGACTTGTACGGGTTCCCAACTAAATGGGGCCATCAGCTGCATGGATCTTTGCCTCTGATCAGCTCTAGATGAAGTCATACTTGATTGATATGAGGCCTAAGTCATGTCTGTCTTCCCTCAACACTTCACCTAAGGTTATTTAGTTCTGCCCCAAGATCTTTTAGTTCCTTCATCCAACTCTCATCATTGTTATTATTCATAAACAAAGGCCAATGCAGGATTCTACAAGGCTTTCATAAAAAATAAAAAAATTGCTGGCAGTCTAGGCCCCAGCAAAAACACCTGGACACTAAGGCAATGCTTTGATAGGTATGACAGTAACCTTTTGCTGAGGTTTTTGGTTTCCACCAGCCCGACACTGCTACCTGGTTTATTGTGACATATACTGCATTGTTAGTGACCTTTATGGGCTCATAAATGCATTGGCATTTGCACTTTTTATCAGTTTACTTTGTGAAAATTACTACTTACTACTTGATGTTGTTACTGCTCGATGCTTCGAATTGCAGTAAGTGTCCTTTGTCGCAAATTTTTCTCATTGGTGTTTAGGTATTGGATTTATTTGACATACAGATTTATGTAAGTGCGTCTACTGTTGTTCTTTGTGATTATTGGGGTGCTTGAGTAAATGTCTACTAGCATGAAGTTATCTGCACTCATTGACTTCAACACCAGCAAGTCTTGTCCCAACTAAATTGAGTGGGCTTCAACAGCTACTGTATATGTTCAAGACTATTTGTCCTTGTCCTAATATCTATTCTTGTTGTTCCAAGCAGAAGCCTTTGATATATATAAATAGCTTTATCAGGAGTGTTTAGATTTGCATTACAGTACAGTGCTTGTTAGTAAGCAATTATGACAGAAGGGGTGAGCATTTGTGATTTAGGTTAACTTAGCTAGCAATTTATTGTTACTATAAGTTTGACTTTTCGCCTCTCATAACAAGATGCTTGACTGTTGGTAGGATTCCTACTAACAATCTAATTGCCAAGTTACAAATCAACCGTAGGGTACCACAATTGACTTAGTCAGATCCAAGTATCCAACATGTTTCAGTAGTTCTTCTTTCTTCTCCCCCTGTCTCTTCACAATCACAGGTACTGGGTTCTACTCACTACTGAACTTCAGTGATCAGAACAATAGCCAAACAAGATCTTTCACAGAAATAATTTCAGATTCAAGAGAGAAAAAAAAATTTTAAAAAATCAGACAGCCAAACAAGGCTGAAGTTGGGAACAAGTTCAACATATCAATAAGAGAATGTCTGCTGAAAATTATAATATAATCCATAATTGTATCCGATGGCTATATCAGCACTTATACGCTAATCCTAGTTGTACTAGGATAAACGTAAAACAGTAAATTCATGGGTTGTAACTGAATTGGAGTTTGAATTCTCTCAGTTGATTATGCATATGGATACAAGTCCCAAAAGTAACTAGATAATGCACAGATTAGTAACTAAAAGGGGAAGAGGCAGAATAAAAGGTATCGAATATCTCAAGATCATGTGGTCATCAAAGAGTTCATGAATTAGGTTCAAGAACAATCTTGAGGAGTTTCTAACAGTCCAATTGCTTAATCTCAAAGAACAACTTACATGTAACAGGTAAAACAGGAATTTGCAGAAAAAATCAAAACAATTGGACAAAAGCAGCCTCTTGTTAGGTAAAACAGGAATTTGCATATTGTCTTACTTGTTAATGGATGCAGAAGCTGATGGAGTAGCCAGAAGAACACAAAAGAATGCCCAGATTTCGCACAGCAAGATGGTTCAATTGGATCAACACCAACCTACCTTGATCACAGTCAACAGGTTCTTAATCAAACACAAGAATTCTCCAGCAGAGCAGAAAAGCAGCAAAAGCTTTCACTAATCATGTTTGTGTACAATGCTACCCTCCCTTACAAAATACTTACGGTTCACTTCTGTTTCATATGTGCAACATTTTAGTATAGCAATAATTACTTCGCCATCCAGACTAGCGATCAGAACTTTGGACCCAGAATCAGTATTTTTGAAGTGAACATTCTACCTTTCCCACCAGATAACTGCTTCCATAGGTTGCATTTTCAAAATAATTCAAAAATGGAGTAACTTCATAAAATTTTCAAAAGTAGAACTACTGCAGGCAGTTTTGGATGCCATGCATCAAATATTCAAATTTGGAGAAGTGGCAATACAAAGAAAGACTCAATCAGACATGAAGGCATTAAAGAGAACTTACTAATTGCAATAAAGGGCAATCGTGCAACACAAAGTTGATCAAAATGGTCTGCAATTAAGCAACGAAGGACCAACAACATATGCACTATAAGAAGCAAGGTGCAAATTGGATGAGCTCAAAGGACAAGGGAAGGCTAAAAATTACATGGAATTTAACGTAAAAAGAGCATGAAAACCGGTTAGTTAACAAAGTAGGATTCCTGAAGATGAATTCTTGTAGTTATCCCGTGGGGGAAAGGAAATCTTGATTAAGGCAGCTGCATTTGCATTACCAATCTATGCCATGTCTTGTTTCTTAATTCCCAATTAAATTTGTCACAGCATGACTCAAAAAATCAGCAAATTTTTGTGGAAGAATGACCAGGGCAAAGGGATATGTTGGGTGAACTGGGATACTCTTTGCAAGAACAAAAGAGAGGGTGGTCTAGGTTCTAGAGATGTTCACTGTTTCAATAAAGCCTTGTTGGCAAAACATTGCTAGAGACTAACCAATCCTGATACCCTACGGACCCAAGTAATGTCAACCAAATACCTCAAAGGCAAATCAATTCTTGAGGTGGACTGTCCCAATACTGAGGCAAGCGGGAAATGGTTAGCATACTAACGTTTATAAGGATAGTGGATCCCCTCCTTACATTTCCATTGTATACTTAGTCCCCCCCCCCCCAACAACAGCATGGCCCTACCTTGGTGCATGATTTAATTGATTGGAATTTTTTAAATTGGAATAGATCAACCTTAGCAACCTTATTTTCTCCCATGGAGATTAATGACATTTTAGACATTCCAATTCTTTCCCCTAACTCTGAGGACACATGGGTGTGGTGTAAATCAAAGCATGGGAATTTCACAGTAAGGTCAGCTTATTACCAATGCATGGCATTGGCAAATTCGCAAGGTGACATCTCCTCTTCTTCTTCCCTTTCTTTTTGTTGGAAGATAATTTGGAAAATTCCAACCTTGCCAAAGTTTAACATTTTCTTTGGAAAACATCTTATGGGGCTCTTACAATTAGAAAGTCTTTATTTAGAAGAAAATGCTCCCAAACCCCCTTTTGCCTTCTATGTGGTTCAGCTATTGAGAATGTTGGACATGCCCTTCTTTATTATTCACATCCTAAGGAATGTTGGAAGTTATCCCCACTTAGAATTGATGCTTCTAATTTCCATGGTGATACTCTACATAATTGGATTAGTTTCATTTTGTATTATTTTAAAAATTATGATAATGTTGATAATCTCGATCAAATATGGAGTTCTCTTATGTGGTGTATTTGTATGACTAGAAACTCTATGTTATTTAAGGGTTTAGATTCCTCTATCATGTGTACTCTTAGCTCATTCAATGCTTTATATGAAGAAATTCAGTATTATTGTGGAAAGCATTGCAAAGTGGAGAGAGGATACTGGGACAAATAGCTCATAGGGACAATATCACAGATGCATTTCAGCTCTTTGTGGATGGTTCATGGGAGAGTGTGACTCATTTTGGAGGGAGATATTTTATTATGTGGGACTTGCAAGGCAACTTTGTAGTAGCTCAGTGTAGGGGCAATGAAGGTGCCTAAGCAGCTATTTTGGAACTTCAAGCCATTCATATTGGGGCTCTTGATATCCAAGTGCATTTTGATTTTAAGCCTGCATTGCAGGCTTTATTATGTTTTTCTACTTCTTTTATATTGGATGTGTAAAGGCTTATCTAAACTTGTTTCTAATTTTTGGTATGTTTATTTCCATTACATTCCTAAGTCTAGCAACTCCTTTCATGAGTATCATAAGCCATAATCTTGTAGTCAAGTTCTTGATCAGAAAATCTAAAATTTATAGTTCCGGTCCTAAAATTTTGAAATTGTAAACTGCAAAATTTCAAGGCTATAGGCTGAAAACTGCTCCAACTTCGAACAAAGTTATACGTATTCTCAGATAGCCAAGTTCACCTCCTCTTAAAGAAAACAGATTACTGTTTGCAGTGGAAAACGGGCTTGTAATCATGAACAAACAGAATATGAAGAAAACTTACGGGTGAGAAACGTAAAGAACATGAGTCTTTCTGCAGTTCTGAGCGTACGCTATTCGATAGTGCAGTCGGCAAGCCATTCTCTCATTATCGAAACTTTTGGAGATTCCAACCGTCCGAGCTTTTTATCGATTAGACGAATTGACGAATCACTTGGAAACATCGATCCGCATTCGATGCCATCGAATTCGAACAAAAGGTGAAGAAACGTATGGTATCGCAGCAGAAAAATTGCATCTCCGACATGGAGAAGCCCTAGAATGCGAGAAGTTAATTTCAAAGGGAAAAGAAACTTGGCGGGAAAAAGGAGAGAAAGGTTGTTTCAAATTTCGAACCATGGCGGTTATTCAGGAGGAAACTTTTCTTTCTTTCTTGTAGGAATGCTTTATTTATTTATTCTTCTTCTTTTTTTCTTTTTCTTTTTTACCTTCTATTGAAATGGCGATTACGGAGAGGCCGTAGCAGTAGTTTTCAATTTTTCATGGCGTTCTGGCGTCTGTCAAGAACATGAGCAGAATTTGAAGTCGAAACCCCATTTTACTTGAGTATTGGGCATGTCTCGCTGAATGGTTCAGCGCTGAACCCAAACAAAATCACATTTTTTTTCTCTTACGTTTTTTGGTATTTGGTGATGTAACAAGTTGCAAATACAAAGGATCTGTAGCAATTAACATCTGCTGAATCATTATTCACTCCAAAATGTGACAGAATTGTCATTCCCTTTATTCTTTTTGTGCATTCAACTAAAACGATGTATTCTATGTAAGCGTTAAATATTTTTGTAATCTTTTACCCACAGTAAAAGATATTCCTGCAACCAAAAACACTTGATAATAACCTGATGATCATCCGGCTCTAGAGGTGAATTCAATATTCATGTTTATCAAAAAAAAAAAACAGAATTGGATATTCAAACTTTACCAGTTCTTTTGTAATATATGCAAGATTTCACATTTAATAAATTCTGTAAGGGATTAATTGTATAAAATGTCAAGACTTCAACCCGTCATTAAGCATTCAACAAATAAGAAAAAGTACCAGGCGCCCCTTTTCATTTATTTCGGATGACCAAATTAGAGATTTTTTTATTTTTTATATATATGTATAAAAATTGATAAAGTCATTGCCTCCCTATGAAAGGAATATTTCTTGTACGAAGCATCCATTGATGGAGTCTCCACTCTCCACTCCCACTCCAGAAGAAATCTTGGTGGCGTTGCCAAGTCCCATGTTGAGGGGTCTCCACCCTCCAGAGCCTTTTGGAGACGCCTCTCATAGAGAAGAGGTATCCCTAGATCCCTACTTTCGTTTGAACACTCTTCAGTCACCTCATATGATCAATCCTTTGCAGCTTTCTGAACCATGCAAGTCATAGCCATGTTAAATTAAAATGATGCGAATGATTTACATATCCATGGGTATGTCGGCCATTTTACAAATTTCCACATGCAAATGATGCTATACAAATGGAACTACGGTATGGATCTCAGAGATTGTGACCAAGTGTTGCCAGCTGATTAGCAGGACAATGGTCAATGCCTCATGGGTGTTCGGGTGCACGCATTTGCCCAAATTCAAGAACAGTTAACAGTATCTACAAACTAAAACCATAAGTACAACATCACTCATTAGAGAAGTCATGTGATGAGAAAGCTGTGCATAGTTACAGGTTCTCACTATACAAAGCCTCAGAAACTTATAAAACATAAACAAGATAAAAAAAATTAAAAAAAATGTATACCTCTCATTTCCAGTCAAGCATGTCTAGTAGCCACAAAACCTCCTCCTCAGAGTTCGCAACATCACAGAAATCCAGCTCAAATCCAAAGACATCAATAACCCCATCGCCTCCATCCTCCATGAAGAGCAACGAAACCCAAGCACGGATGCCTGAGATGAATGGGTATACAGGGGAGAAGTCCAGGTAATCAAAAGCAAGGGCCCTGAAAGCTGTCCGATCTATGTAATCAAAACAAGATTTTTTGACAATGCAAGCCACCTTGTTGGTATCCATACGACCCACAAGCACTGAGACACTAACAGTCTGGCTCACAGGAATGTTGAACTTTGGCTCCACAGGTATTATCATCTTGTACTCAGGACGCTCGAGGTGGAACCTCAGCATTTCACAAGTTCCAGGAGGCAGTTCCTTCATCCCTCCTCGAAGGACCGAGCCTGGGATCACCTCTGAGAAGATCACTCTTTCTTCAGCCCATATGTCTACGTAGAACTCCAAGTCATCAAATGAGAGTCTTGGGGGAAGAAGAGTTTTGCGATGGTGGCGTTTATAAGACATCTGGAATAGCTTGTGATAGCATAGAGGAGGAGATGAAGGCCTTTTGCAGATCGAGGGCCACCGCTTGACACATAAGCATTTCCAAAGATAATCATCTCCTGCCAAATCTCTCCACTGTTTAGATACACACATGCATGAAGCAAGGTCCTTGCCATCCAATAGCGGAAATATGAGTTTTAGGGCTTCAGAGAGCATCTTATAGCAGTCACAAGCTCACAAGCGATGGAATACTCCAATGTTTTTTTCTGAAAAAGAAAACAGTATCTCAACAACTCAGTGATTTGCATCTTTATTTAAACTTAGGATAAATCAATCCTCTATTTGATAATAGGCAAATAAAGGCAAAAAGTAAAAACAGATGGTTTGATGTGATACATTTGGGCCAATTTCTAGATAGGGAACCAACAACTCTTTGTCAATCTGGCATTGAGACAAAGACAGAGTTCCTTCAAAGTTTTAGTCTAGATTCTTTAAAATTAGGTGTGTTTGTGCTCATGAAAGCCAAGTTTTGGACAGCTGGTGCATATTAGTGTCTATCAGATATGCAAGGAATTTCAGCAGGAGGGAAACTTTCTCTTACTAAACAGGGTTAGCATGAAAGAAATTCATGGATGAATTAAGCATTGCAATGAAAAGGAGAGGTGCATCATATTCAAAGGAATAAAACCCAAGGATTTGATAAAACATAATCTTCTTTCTAAACCAGACTACGAATGGAAACAACGTATTAATCATTGATGGGGAATGAAATGCGGTATATATGCTCTTGAAGTGGGATCAATGTCATCTCTGTCTGTGAGAAATAGGCCTTGCTGATGGAGGGTAGATATTATTGGTTCCCATTGATATTATGTGGCCTAAAGACAGGTTTAATTTAGTTACATTGGCCTATAACTGTAGATCTACTTAAGCTAATGCAACTCTGGAAGAAGCCGCTAAAACCCCAATTTTGGTGGCTAAATAATGTCAAACCATCTCACCACTTCCTGAAGTGATTGCTGCACTTCCTCACAAAGAAGTGGTCATGGTAATAGATCCACTCTTTTATTATAAATGTGAATCAGATTCATCTTCTTTACTCATAAGAGAACCCCACACCAAACAATTCAGATACAAAGGAACTCATATTTCATCCAGTTCAATTAGGGTTTGCAAAGAAAAAACTACAGTTTTTGAAGAAAGAAGAAAAAAAAAAAAAAATTTGTGAGAATTTTGTAAAAATAGTTGTCATGCCATCTATGTGAACCAAGACATATGAAGGGGGATGCAAAGCAAGGCAACAAGGCATCACCTAGGTGACCAAGGCTACAACCATAAACTAGAAGTAAGAACTGCACCTAGACACCAGGCAATACCTTGATAACTACCTTATAAGTGTCACAAGTTCCCTTCTTGATACATGATACAATCTCTCCAAGCCATCTCTCTTCTTTTAAGTCAGGGAACCACCTTATCCTCAAGACACTAGATCTCAGAACAACTTATATGCTCATAATCTGTGTTTCTATGATCCAAACACTTTTATTCAGAAGATAACTAAAACTGCACTCAGAAGAACACAAATAGCATAACAAGAGGATGAATGAGGCAACTCAGATGGCACCAGGTCCGTAAAGTTGCAGTTCATCTCACAGAATTGGCTGCAAGCCTGCTTAACCGACTAAAGTTAACAACTAATCATAGACCCACTTGGCAATTCATATACAAATACAAAAAGAGGGATGGGTTTATATACTAAGAAACCAAGCCAAGGATGTATTCTGATGAATTGTATCTCAAAGTCTCAACAATTTGCCTGTTTCTTTTTATGATTTACTGCAGGTTTACAAAGATGGTCAAAACTCAAAAGGATAGTAATTGATCAAATTCATTTAAGATGGGAAATAGGACCCTGTAATAGATCAAAAAGAGGAACAACAAAGATCTGAAGTTGTGATACTTGTCAAAAGATTGATGATTAAGTATTGGGTTCTCCTTTTCCCACCAGTTTCTTCCTTCCCTCAATGGCTTTACGAGTACCAACCCAGGAACCATTACTACCGTTCACCATCACCAGATGAAGAACTTGGAACCAGAACCCCCTGCTTCACAAGTATGACAGGATGGAAGTTCTTGGCATGCTCATACAGTTATTAGGCCTGTTCTAGCTCAATGTTCACCAGCTTCAACTACATCCAAGCCCGATTTCGTTTGAGCACTCAAAGGCAATTAAGGTCCTTCAGGTCTCCAACATCATAAGTTAATGTTCTTTCCAACCTCGTGGCCGACCTTTTCATAAGATAACAGGATAATATTTGCTACTATCTGCTTCAGATGGCTTCACATTCCACTTGCTTGCATATCTAAACAGAAATATGAAAACCCAAAGTACTAATTCATTCCCTTGCTTGGAACTCATCAGACAAAACTCATATTTCAACTCTCTCTCTCTCTCTCTCTCTCTCTCTCTCTCTCTCTCTCTCGCGAGAGAGAGAGAAAGAGATAATGATGATGATGAAACAAGTAGAAGACAAGCAGATTATATTTAACCTAAAAATCAAAAAGCAGTGAATATAGTTCCAGATTTTCAACTCTAGAAATCTATGTGCGAATTAAAAGACAACAATGAGATTTAAACATTTCTTAATCCATGCAAAGATTGAAACTGAACTCGCGGGAAGGAAGACATCACAAAACCCTGTAAAAAAACAGGGACTTACAGAAAGCTCATTTATGATGATATGAATTCACAAAGACAAACGAGATATATAAAATTTGCAGTACCGACAAAAGAGACGAAAAATAAAACCTACGCATAACAAGTCGAAAGGAAGAAATTTTGCATAGTACCAAAAGATCCCCTACACTACTACATTTCATGACAGTTCATCCATAAAAGAATTATCCATGAAATTCCACAAAAATTAAAAAATATATATATCAATCAAAAATTAAGAAAATTAACTATCAAAGAAAGGGTAAAAGAAAAATGCAGCTGAAACATGCGGCACCTGAAATAATTCACAAATCCTGTCCGTGTTCTTAAAGGCGGGATCGTTATCGAGGAAAAAAACTGTCACATCAAACCGGAATCATGAACTCTACATCAAGAAAATAGAATCGAAATAACAACATTGACGAAAAAAAGGAGATCGCAACAATGATCGAAGCAAGATGGAACCAAGAATTTGAGAAGAGATTCAGATGCACCTTTTTCCAGTCGAAGAACGAAACCCTCGATTCCGTCAAATGTAATCAGAGCAGACACCTTCCCATGAGAATAAAATTGGAGAAAGACGGGAGGGAGCTCTTGGATAATAAATCGGAGAGAACCTAGTGGGAGCTTGCAAGTTTATAAAGATACCCGTTTTCTCTTTCCTAATTTTGTTGCTACTCTTTCCTGATTTTCTAATTTCAAATCGTAATCTTTTCAAGAAAATATCGTAGTCAATTTTTTTATCCACATCCTTGATTTTTTTTTTTTTTATTTGATAACCTAAAATTTGATAAAATAAAATAAAACAATTCAGGGTTTTTTTTTTTTTACAAGTGTAACAACTCTTAGGTCTTTTTTTTTTCTCCATGATATTAATTGACATTTTTTTCCACCCTAATATCTTAAATTTTTAAATTCATCAATATTTTGTCATGTTCTTCCGAATTTGGTATAGTAATAAGTCTAGAAGGCTTACTCTTAGTTTACTCCACCTCCTCTTTGGTAGCCCCTCATTGTCATGGCATCCTATTTAATGACAAAATTGCTTATGGGGTTTAATTTGTGGTGTTTTGAAGTGTTCATAAATACCTATGTGGAATTAGGAATGTAATTATTGGGTTATTGGTGTGATGTTTATCTTAGCTATCCAAAAATACATTTTTTTTATTATAAATATTGTCTTCTTGAGTCTTGTTTCCACGTATATCAACAAAAATCTAGTTGTTTTATATTTTTATGTTTTTCCTTCTTTCTTTAAAAATAAATTCAAGCATTGTCATTTTGTGAACACCCTTGGCCCGGTCTAAATGTCTATCTTGGATTTACTGTGCATAAGAAGTTTTATAGATATATAGATAGAGAATTGTCAAATATGTTATACTCGATTAGATTAATTAATGAGAAGATTTGTGATCATTGAAACATGCAATTTATCAAGAGTAAAATATTATACTTGTCTTTTTCGCAAAGAAACAAGTAACTCAGAACTCCAAATGAAGAAGAAATCAACTTTGATTTCATTTGTTCTTTCTAGTATCTTGGGGAGACTATTTGCTATCCTAAATAATATTATTTTGTGGCAAACCTCATGGCAAGTTGAGATATTGAGGGAGTCTAATATAATATGATTAGGGGTTAATTACTATTGCCCTTTTGTACCATTGCTTAATTATTAAAATGATCATATTTTTATGAAATTATTGTTGTCCCTCTTAATTGTCACTATATTAAGAGACTGTTTGGTTGGATGTTTAATATCTATTTTGTCCTCGTATAATTAAGAAACCAAAAACAATGCTATCCTCATTTAGGGGGGGAATTATATTCAATATCAATTTTATACTTATATTCTTATCAATTTGGATAAAAGAAAAAATCTATCAATAGTAGGAACTTCCTAAAACTTATAATGTTAAATTAAAAAGTAAATAAACAGAAGTCATTTGGAAGGGAACTTTCTCAAATGTGATAACGTCAAATTTAAAAGTAAATAAATAGAAGGTAAAATATAAGGATTACCATTTTTTTTAATTCCTAATACTTTGAAAACAATATTTTTCTTCTTCTTTACTCTCCTTATTTTGATTAGAGAATAAGATTGTTTAGTTACGATTAATTATTCCATAATTACTAAGAATAGTAATATAATTTAATGAAAAGTGTAAGTAAGCAAAAACCTTATGGTTATTTTTTAATTTTTAAATAAATCAAAGGCGTCAGATCATCACTTAAGTAAATGGATCTTAATGGCGTGGGGCATGGGTATCAATAATTATAAAAAAAAACTAAGGTTGAATCAATAATTTTAAAAAGTATACAAAATAAAATAATAATTAAATTATAATACAGAGACAATAGCAAATATCGTTATGATTAACATATAAAAAAATTATATTATAAATAATTTTGTTGAATATGTTATTGTTGGGCTTCACTGTCAACCATTAATACCAAATCCACACGTTAATCTTGTAATTGTGGGCAACATTACTATCACGCTAATTCATACCAAATATGATCAAAATCCCAAAAATATAATTTTAAACTATAAAATATATCAAAATATATTGAAGTAAGGTGCATTTTGTTGTTACCAAAGTGCTAACCTGAAAAAATAGAAAATACTTTTAAATTACTGATTTCTATAAACAGTTTAAATTTTGTACATGGAAAATACTAAAAATCTTCCTGGTTGACCATCAAGATAAATAATCATTTTACTTTTATTTTCTATACTATTTATAAAAAAAAATCTCACTATTTCTAGCACTTTATCAAAAGACACTTAGTCAAAAAATTTCCCTATCTCAATGATAATTAAAATGTATTTTCTTTCCTTTATTTAAAAGTAAATTCACTATATATATAGGATTACAAAAATACACCCAAAAAAATACAGAATTCACACAAAAAATAAAATTATAGAAGGAAAGCTGCATGCAAACACAAGGTTCGAACTGAAATTTGAAACCAAAGAGCAAACGAATTGACCAAATTGTCATATATGCAATTGACAAAGTCTTACATGATAAGGCATTGGGCTGAGCCTAATAAAACTTTAGAAAATAAGTTGTAAAAACATTAGCAACAGATAAACTCAAGAGGTGCGAAAGACGCATCCACCATGACATGCCGCAAGGGCAAGAAGATAGCATGCCACAAGGGCGGAGAGGTAACACACCACAAGGGCGGAGAGACACACATGCAAGGAGGTTCCATTGCCGAATGGGGAAGTGAGTCGACAACAAATCGGTGGCCGGATGGTGTGGCGGTAGAGGCGCACGACAACAAAACTTCCAGATCCGAGAGATGAGTCTTCCCAAATATCGGAATAGCTAAATATGTGACTAGTATCCAGGTCTGTGATCCTTCTATTCCAAAACGAAAACAAATTGATGCACAAGTCCTTCCCAACAAACAAAACTAGAAAAAAGCAAACTAAAAATACAAAACAAACTTTATGTGAATAGCAAGCCAGGAAAATGTAAAGAAGGAAACCTGTCGATGGAGGAAAAACAAAGAAAAAGAAGAAACGATATAGAGGAGAAGAAGAAAAGGCAGTGAAACAACAGAGAGAAGGAGAAAGATGAAGAAGAAAAAGGAGAAGAAAGAAAGAAGAACGAGAGGTGAAGAGCCTCTCTGTTGCCTCAAAACATGGCGTCGTTCATTGGGGTGCTCAGAGTAGCTAGGCTTTTGGTTATTTATCTACTGAACAAGTAAACTTCGGTCAAAGTTTAAGGGAAGAAGGTATAAATGAATGAGATTCTAAATACTAGTGAATCCACCATCAAACCAATCAAATACCAAAACTTTTATTTTTTTCTTTTTTGGCCAAAGGTTATAAGAAAATTATCATTGCATGGATAAAGAGAACGGTTTCACATTGGATGTTTGGAGTTCTTTTGTCTCCTTATGTACTTGGAGTTTAAAAAGGAATCCACCTCTAAGTACTTTGAGGGAAAAACAATCGTCTACCTCGATGGATAGAAAATCCCAACTCATATGCTATAGAATTTCTTTACACATATATTCCTGGTATTGCTAATATAATAGCGGATGTTCTAGTCCGCAAGACCCTTTTGGTTTCAGGCCCAAAATATTGGCCTCTTTCCACTCAGTCATTAGCTGACTGAATTATGCTCATCAGCCACTCATGCTCGGTCTCAATAGAATTGTGGGTTACCAAACAAAAAAACAAAAAAATGATCTCTTTAATCATCATATATGCCGTTCCTCTTAACTATGTATGAGACCATAGGTGGAATTGTGAAACCCTTCACCCACTAGATTGTCTTTTTCTATGCCAGAAAAGTAAGTTTCATAGTTTATTTGTGGAGAACATAATACTACATAGTTAATGGGCTAAACTGCTTTGGGCCCTTCCCAACCCATCCAAGAACAAACCATGGAAGTAGGCTTATACGTAACCTTGAAGCCCAACAGATTTTTGGGTTGATTTGGGCTGAGCCCACAATACATAATTAATTCCCAATTAAAAAACCAATTCACCCACAGGCGGCAGCTTCACTCACAACACACGTGGCAACATGGAAAACATGTGCAATTCTAGAAAGGAGGAAAAAAGACCACATGTATGCATGTGTGATTAAGCAAATCGTGTTTAGGAAGATAAGCCAACGTGTATGCATTGCTTAGAGGTTAATTATATTATCATTAAATATCATTACTTTTCAGCTTAAGGTGAGTGGTGGGAGACTAGAGAGTACTAGTGTTTGGGACGACGTGTAACTCAACCGCGAGAGGCTATCGTGATGAGAGAGAAAAGGTGGGCCCAAGGCAAGGCAAGCTGCCAGCCTGCCACCCATCAGTTGTATGCAGGGAATGTGGAGAACATGGTCTACAGTTTCTTCCCTGGTTCGTCCTCAACACACTCACATGCTTACCCCTTAACGGCACACACAACTCTGTTCATGTGCCCCCATGTGCGCTCTGCGCACCCCCCCTAACACTGAACCCCACTCTCTCCTCTTCCCTCGCTTTCTTTCTTTCTTTCTTTCTCTGTCTCTTCCAACGAGGCCTTCGCTGGCCATGCCACCGTCACATGCAACACCCCCGAAATCCTAGGATGACGTTACTCCGTTATATTTTTATACCTAAAATGCCCCTCCTCTAATTATCCACTTTCTCTTAATTCAACTTTTATCAATAAAGGTTTGGAAAAAAAGAAAAATATATTTCTTTCTCCCAAAACGACAGATATTTTCCCCCATTTTCAATTTCAAAAAAATTAAGGGAGAGAATGGCAGTTTCGTAGATTACAGGAAAACAGAGTCGATTTTAGAAATCGGTATTGCATAAAACCGGCTCTCTCGGGTTTGAACTTTAAACCTCAAGTTAAGAGTTAGAGGGTGACACTGGAACGCGATTTCCAGGCAGGTCTCAAGATGAGTTCAAGACCAAGAAGCCTCGTTTGGACATGGAGAAGGAATCGAAGAACCTTGCGTGGAATCTCCAAGACAAGCAACTGTAGAAGTCGGAGAAGGCCGAGGTATGTCTGTAATGGTGGAAGAGTAGAGTTAGGTGTTTCGGCCAAGTTGGAAGCTCTGAAGAATTTGATACCTTCGAGGAACGGAGAGATTAAAGCAGAGAGATTGTTTGAAGAAACTGCAGATTACATCGTCTTCCTCAAAGCTCAAGTGGAGATTCTTCAGAGATTGAACGATATTTATGGGTCCGATGAGACGAAAGAAGTTGTATAGTTAATTTTCATTAGTTGAAAAGAAGATAAATAGTAATTGTGTGTTGGTGTTAAGTGTCTTTACAACTTTGCTTCAATGCTTTTTGTTTAGGAGAGATGAACTTGCTTTGTAGATTTCTTTTTGATAGGGTTTGATGATATATGAAACTCGTTAGTTGCAGATGATGGATTTGTAAAATTCTTTTATGCTGTTTTCCTCCTTTGCTAAGGAGATGGAACGATTGAATTGTGGGGTTCGGTTCGTTTATATTCATTCTTTCATTAATTTGTTGTTGTTTTTCAGATTCTGACATTTTGAGTTGAGGAGAAAACCGAGTTTCAATAACATGGCAGTGAAAGCTGTTTTGATTTTTACCATCCAAGAACAGATGAATGAAATTATGGAGTTGACAGTCTCTGTATATGGAACCCAAAGGAAAATACGGGTTTGTTTCGATTCTTATAAAAAAACATATCAAAATGTCCAAAAACAAAAGGAGTTTGAAGAAGTGATCTGCATTTCAATCCAAATTAGTAATTCTCATGAATCTTATTCCAACTGAAATTTGTAAATGGCCGTTCTTAACTAGAACCGGGCCTTCATCAAAACCATACACCCTTTTTCTTTTGGAACGATCTGTAGCTTCCTGAATCTGTCTCAGAAGCCCCGATTTGCAGAACCCTTGATTACAGCCTCAACCCTGGGCGACAGATTTAGAAGCCCCTATTTGCAGAACCCTTTGATTCAATCCTCAACTTGGGCGACCCGGTGCAAGCATTCCCATCTAGGATTGTGACTCGCGGTGGTAGGGTCAAAATTAAAACCCAATCTAATAAATTTCTAAAATATTTCTCAATTTTATCTCTCCTCTTTTTCTCGAAACTTAATTTTAAGAATTTATTAGATTTAGTTTAGTTAGATTTTAATTTAACCGTCACATGTAACAATTTTAGCCAAGATATCATGTCATAATAATCAATACATCTCTCTAAATGTGAATATGATTCAAATTGTTTTCAATCGAATGCTGGTGATCATCAATGACTTCCACTCTGAATGCAGCCAAGTTATATAGAAAACTAGTCTTAAATCTTAATCTAAATTTCAAAGACAAAACTAGTCTTAAAAGATGTTTTAGAATACAGAAGGGCTAGAAAACCAAAGAAGGTTCCAGCTCCAACTATCCCAGCTTTTTCAGAAAACCAGAAACCAAGTGAAGACTATGAAATACCCAAAACACAATTTGTATCTTGTCAAGTGCAAAACATCATTGAAATGCGATGCTGTTCATTGTCAAAAACATTCAACTGAATAAAGTGTCCTACCAAAAAATTGAATAAAGTGACTAGTCGAAAGGACAGAAAGATTAAGAGAATAATTGCAGGCATACGAATTTATTGACCATCATATGTTTGGCCTGCTAATTGACTATAGCTCATAAATACATGGGGAGTAAAGAATACACGGAAAAAAGAATAAAAGAATACACGGAAAAACCCAACTCACAGTTGGAGCAACTTATTCTCCAGGTGAGAGTGTTGAGAACTTTTTGAGGAATCTGAACAAACACTTGATTGTTGTAATCATGAAATTGATCAGAGCTGAAACATACCAAAGGTAATTTTTTAAAGATATTTAGACAACCTAATTTGTGCAACACGGGTACCAAATGTGTCTTCACCCCCAAGATTAATCAGCCCAAATCTTTAAGCTTGCACCCTAAAAAGGTTACTTCAGGGGTAATCAAGTTGTTTTCATTGCTTAATAAAAAGACAACAAGGAGAGAGCGAGAGTAAGAAAAGTTCATTGTAAAACATGAGTTTGAAAATGGGTTTATATAGAGCCCCAAAGGTTGTGGGTGAAAGGGTAAGGTCACCACCCTTTGTGAGGTTACTCATTCAGCTCAACTCCCTACAGGAAGATACTTATTCAGCTAAACTCCCTAAGGAAAAGTGCCTCTCTATTGGCATCACCACACTTCCACCCGGTAGTGGGCTTTCAGGATCAAATCTAAAGTCATATAGAATTACTTATATTAATTAATATATAGCTATAAAACTATGGTTGGGTCACATTAGGGTTTAGGCATGGTTCACGTGTTGCACATGGGTTCGCTCCGTACTGTGTAAGTGCAATCCTTAACCCCAAAGATATATTAAATATGTCCTTACTATATATAAACGAAATAACCAGCTCGTTTCTGCCCGATGTGGGACTAAAGTTTCAATTATAGAAATCATAAGATAAAAGACATAATTAAAATATATATTTAAATAAAAAAATAATATACATAAGTATTAGAAAATTTTCAACAGAGAGACAAAGAAGAGTAAAAGATTTGAAAAAAAGAGGTGCAAAACATTCACCGAGGAGGAAAAAGTGTATGATGGATACATCCAAAAGCAGCTCTATCTTACCAGTTCTGGTTAGTTGGTGGGACTTCAAAATCATGTTTCATGTATGTAATCTGAGTTTGCAAATGATATCAGCATCGTTTTGAGCAGCAGGCCTCTTCCTTCTTCACAAGCCAATCATCCACAAACAAGTACACACATGTATGGTATTCTTCCTGAATTAAGTGAATTTAACTGCCAAGAATCAAATCTCATAACAACCATCTCAACTGAGCACTTAAATTCTGCTATTACCTCCACTAGGACTACAACTTTCATTTTGATTAATAGTTTCATCATGATAGACCTCGCAGCCCCGTACGCCATGAGTCTTGTAGTACCATACAATATCAGCTATCTTATCTTGAGGCAAAGTCAAACCTTCATTTTTCACTGATCTATGCAATTCACAGAAGAATCTTGGGTCCTGTAACCTGATATACTCATGCAATAGCCGCTCATGATCTGGGACCCAATTCCTGGGAAATGGCGTGTAATCACATGAAGGAATCAAGGACATATGAGAGAACTGAACAGCATCTATGGCATCAACAAGTCCCATCCTCAAAAGATCTGAATACTCTGGTGCTGAATTGTTAGTACTCTCTCTGAGAGGACGGCTAAGATTACGTGAGGCAATCTTGTATACTTTGGCACGTGACTTTAGCCTATACCGAGCAGCATACAGTTTAGCCAAAGAGCTCCGTATCACATAAGCACAAAACCCAACAACTTTCTTGCGATTGTCTGCATATCTGTACCAATCAGCCATGGTCTCGAGAAATTTATTCATCTGGGAATTACTATGAGCTTGGCTTGCATAAAGCATTGGAGTGCATGGCAGTGGTTCAGGATCTCTATCACCCTTGACAAAATCAAGTTTCCTGAATTGGCGAATACATTGTTGTAAGCTAGCAGTAACAGATAGGAGTGTCCCAATACCCTTTTCACTCACAATATTCCCTCCAGTTGCTGTATAACGCAATGTTGGGTGTATCACTCGACGACAAATTATGTGGTCCAAGAACTGAATTCCCCTGGAAATGTGCTCTATCTCCACCTTTGAGTTATCCAACCTTAGCCCATATTTGCACTCACAAAATTCAATCAAATTCTTCCTGATTTCCACTGCATCCTCTCTAGGTCCTCGTATACCAATCAAGAAATGGCCCCCATATCGAATGTAATCCATTTTTCGTGTTTTCACCTTTCCACTTGATGGAACAAACTCTGGCCAAGAAGGGTTATGGCAACCATCACTATCAACATCTTTCCATATTGAATCAAGCTTAGAAGGGCGGAAGAATTCAACTATCTTTTCTTCCATGAAATGATCCAGTTCATTTAAGCATATGTTGGCGAGTAGAGGACTTAGAATTCCAGAGTGACCATAGGAAGGGACCTTTGCAGCTTCCTCAGGAGCAAAATTAAAGAAAGTTCTCAGCCAATATGGATCAGGTTTTGGTTCATTCTCATTCAAAACCTTCTTCCTAGTTCCTTTTCCCTTTTTCTTCTTCTTTTTCAAATCTTTCTTTCCATCTTGACAACTATCTTTAACTGGTGCTTTGAAGGCTAATTTTATTAAATGCAAAATCTTTTTATCCTTGATGGCCTTCTGTAAGCATTCCATCAACACATCCACATTGAAGTCATTTAGTATGCAGCTTAAGTCCCCTCTCAAAAACCACAAATACCCAGCAAAATTACTTCGAATAGTCCTAATCACGGTATGAGCATTCCTACCAGGACGAAATGCATGGGATTTTGTGGAAAATCGGGACTCAAAGAGAGGCTCCAAAATCAATAACAGGACTTCCTGGACAATCCGGTCCTGAAAGACAGGCGTATCAGAGTCTAACATGGCTTGAAGCTTGCGCTTGGAGATCAATTTGGTGAGGGGCTTGTCATTGGGCGAACGAATGAAGAGGTGAGTCTTCATAGCCCAAACAAATTGCCCATTTAAAACAGCATTACGGAGTGATAGAAGACTGAAAAGAACGTTGGAATGGATAGCATTTCTAGGGGGGAATGAACCTGTCTCGTGGGCACAAGAGCGTTGGTAGGCTAATACCCATAAGTCAAATTTTTTGAGGAACCCGGTGAGGTTCGTGAATGGTTTACGGGTTTGGTCAGAGAAGGTTTTGACCCAGAGATTAGAGCAGATTTGAATGGGGTCCTCTTTCAAGAGTGATTGAGGATCCTCATCCTTTTGCTCTAGTGATGGCTGTAGTTGGCTTGTTTGGTTTTGTAGTGGAAGTGATTGTGATAAAGAGGGGTTAGAGTAAATACCAGTAGCAATGGCTCGTCGAAAAAGTTGGCATGGGAGCTGTTTGACGATTGTTCTCAATGACATTTTCCCCTTAAATGGTCACTCCAAGTTTGTACCTCACTGACTGCTAACTCTTCGTCCTCCCTTCACAGAGAAGATTAATAATTCCCTAATACAAGAAAAAGAAAAAAACATCATCATTCCTGTAATTAGGAAAACGGGAATTGAAAATAGAAACAAAGATGCTTACCGATACTCCAAAGCTTCGTCCAAAATTGTCCATTTGCTGGCAAACGCTGCATTGCCCATCAACATCCCTAGAGTTTTCTGCTTCCGTGAAGATCAAAGGGCTCTTGGGAGCAATGAATTCAATTAAGGAGGAGGAAAAACCTTGTTTTCTTCAGCCGAACTATTGGAAGCTGAAAGACATAAAGAAACAGTAAGAAGAGCAAACGAGAGGAAGTCGAAAGGGAAAAGCGGAACTGGGAAATTGCCTAGTTTTAACGGGCTATGATTGGTCAGACCGGGTTGAGCTAGAAAATTGAACCCAAATCAGATCAACAAGTCAAGTAACCGGTCGGGAATGTATTGTTTGTAGTCGCCGGCAGGTTGGTTGGAGCAGCAGAAACAGCGGCGGAGATGGAAAATGGAAACGAACGGTTTCAAGCTAGGTGGTCTGACCGATGAAATTCTTTTGAATAAACCAAAACAAACCTTTATCGAACCAAGGTTCACTAGGGCGGCTTTATGAATCATGTCTCCTTCTCGCTCTCGTCTGCTCTTCCTCCAAACTGACAACAAACCGCAGCTGCAAGAGGGGGAGTAGTTTCTTCTTGAATTGAACTTGCGATTAATTTGGGCTCCTTTTCATTGACAATCAAACCCGCAACAGGCTTTGTATATTTCGATTTTTTGGAGGTAATCGATCTCCCCTGGCATTAAGTTGTAGGTTTTTTTTTTTTTGCAGAATTTCTGCTAGATTACTTACTATTGATGTTGCATTTCTTCTTCAATTGTTGGCTGAGAAATTGATTTTTCATTGTGATTAGGTTCTGCCACGTTGGGGTATGGGAATCTGTTGGATTTTATGCTCGGCTTCCTTCGATCAACAAAGGGGAATTTCGTAGGTTGAGGGATTACTGCTAGCACCGTTGCATGTTCATTGCTCAACGGAGTAATGCACCCCTTCCTGCATGATCATGTTTACTAAACGTTGATTGTATTCAGAGCATTTGGCTTATTTCTTTGTTAATTGGGGATTTCCATTATGGGTATTTATGATTATTTGCTTTTTGATGAAAGATACAGTGCCTAAGGTAGAATTTAATTTTTTTAATTACTTTGGAGGAGAATGATATGGTCTACAGCATTTGTAGACGAGCTGATGGTTGGTGTAACAGGAGTAATTTGTTGTTGAACAGTATGACTTGGATGGATACCTTCAAGCACGAGCAATTCTATGAATTACTGTGAGCCAAGTATTGCACTATAGTATCCGCAGGAGTCTGTACCACCTATAGCCAATAGGGTCCTTGCAATATTTTGTACAGAATAAGTGCAGTGTGGGGGAACACGAAAAGCACATGAAAGGCAGCAGAATTACCATTAAGTGCATCCCACTGGTGATCCTCACTTAGTAGCTACCAACTATTGACCAGAGCTGAACAATCATGGTGTACCCAAGTAGCAGTGGGAGAAGTCTGATTTTTTCATTATCTAGCTTATGCTTGAAGAGTTGTTATTGCCTTGTAGGTCATTTAAATTGATGTTCATGTTTTGTTCTTATATTTGCATTGTTAGTCATAGTTTCTTCCTTTAATTCTTTTTTACGTGCAATCATAGCAAAATCAGTTTTTTTTGTAGGTGAGAAGCACTGTGGCTGCTTGGGATTTCATGAAGTATTCTTCCCCTACTTCTTTCTTTCGTAAATGTTGGGAGAAATTCCATGTTCTCATTTCTATAATAGGATATTGAGTAGAGGTGTTCAATGTTATTACCCAGTTCAACATTTTCCTGAGAGGTTAATGTTGCTGAACTAGCCATATGCAAATACTGTTTTGGAATAAAATACAAGCAGATTAGGTTGCTACATACCAGTAACCAGGGACAAGTCACAAGTGTGTACATGCCATTGGTACTGCCATTCTTTTTTAGAGGCTTGCAATGATTTGAATCTTCACTGAAATTTAGAAAACTCATAGGATGTTTATCTTTTCATAGTTACTTGTAAATTCCAAACCCTACCTGATGGGTCTTTAGCTCAAATTGGTAGAGCACTTGGAACTTGAGCATGTCTCTGGGATGTTCTAAGGAGATGGTGGTTCAAATCCATTAAGACCCATTTTCTTTCTGGATGAATGAAAATGATCATTAACCAAAACCCTCAAGGGGGAGAAGATAATGTACCAAAGAGAGGGGGAGGGGTGAAATACAACAAATAGTTGACAAAAAAGAAAAGCCGAGACCCTAGGAGACAACAATAGTCATGTTCCTTGAGGTATCCAAAACAAGGGGGATGGGAAAAAGACTGCAATCTTATGGAAACATCAAAGCAGGTGGCACTCCAAATCGAGTCAAGGAATCTAGAGTTGAGGTCCATCTTTTGAGATTCTCCTCCCAACATAAGTTAGAGATCAAAGCATTGAATATCAATCTACCAACCAAATTAGAAATAGAATTGCCTACGAAGTGTCTTAGAAGCCAAACACAATCTCTAAAGGACTTAAGGGAGCTTCCGGAGCGGGGCAAATTGGAGGTAACGACTTTTGCCCACAAGGAGCGGAGGAAGGGGTGGTAGGGGTAGGAGGAAGAGGCAGTCTACATTTTGGGGCTGTTCCAACAAAGGATGCAGTTGGGGTTGATTTTAGGTGTCAATGGATGAGGAAAGACTGGGTAGAGAGGTAGAGGTTAAAGGCTCTCCTAGTAGAAAAGGCATGGTGAGGGATGTCACCCTCAAACCAAACCAAGGTATGCCAAGCAACTCAAGCAACTCAGGATAGGGAAGGAAGATAAGGTTCCATGTGGAGGGGGTAGTGAAAGTGCCAATTGGTGAGGGTAACTAGATGGTGCGGTCTCGGAGAAGGGGGGGGGGGGGAATCCAGGAGTTAACAGACATGAAATTTGAAAGAAGGGTAGGTTTAGGGATGTAAGAAGAATACTCACAAGGGTGCCAAGGACAGAGTAAAGGATACCCATAAGATGCCAAGGGTCAAGCAAAAAATAAGTGGAGGCCTGTTAGCAATATGGGTGGAGATGGTAGGGAGCACAAGGGGTTTAAGGAGGAGAAGCTTCCTCCAAACCCACAATGCGTTAGAGGGGAGGGAGACAGTCCTAATGGAGTCACTCTCAACAAGTGGGAGTCTACCCAGTTGACCCAGACAAAATCATGCTTAGTGGAGATCTTCCAAATGAGCTTTAACAACCTAGCACAATTATAATTGCAGATGCAGTGGAAACCAAGGGCACCCTTGGTTTTGGGCTGGTAGACCGAGGACCAACGGATGGGGTGGAGGAACTTGGAGGTTTCTTGACCTTTCCAGAGAAGTGTGCAAGAAAGGAACTCTATGGTGTGAATTGTGGCTTTAGGGAGGCAGATGATACCACACCAATAAAAGTAGGAGGATTGGAGTACCGATCTAATAAGGACCATCCTACCTGCGAATGAAAGGAGTCTACCCTTCCAGAATTTGAGTTACTTTCTGAATCTGGTCAAGCACGGTGGAGCAATGTTGGTTAGTAAGACCCATTTTATCTGTCTTTCCATTTTAAATTCAGCTCTACTTTTGTTCAGTAGCATGTTTTCACTTTCAACTTGTATAGATAGACTGTTTTAAACAGAAAAGTTGTTCAGTTCAAACTGCCAAACATCTTTGAAACATTTCCCCAAAGTCATAGTTAGTCCCACCACCTGAAACTTTTTTATTTTGTTGTTACTGAAACTCTAGAGCTTGGTAATTGGAATGTCGATTAATTTAGTAGTGATTTAGTGCAAATGCCTATAATCTCCCAACTCATGTAGATCTAATGACATTTCACAGTGATTTCAGGAAAGGGGATCTTAATGGCAATTTTGCAAGCTTTGGTTATGGTATGTCGGGCGGTTACACCTTTATAATAAAGTCATTTGAATTATTTGTGATCATAGTGAGATTTCTGTAAATAATAAGATATTTTTCCAGAATTGATTATATCCAGAATTGATTATATCAAATGCCCTTTTGTTCCTTTTTTGTTCCTCTTTTTTTTCCCCCCCCTCTTTCTTTTGGGTTCTGGAATAGGTTTTGCAAGCGCTACTTTAGTGCCAAAGAACACAATTCCAGAACAAAAACGAAAAAAGATGGTTCTTCCAGAGAAACAATATTCCTAGAACATAAATTTTACTGAACGCCGCAGTTTCCTTGCATTCTTTTTCTCCCCCACGTGCTTATTTCCTCTGCCCCTTCTTCTAGACCATTCCATTTTCACTCTCTATATAATCTATCTCGCTTTCAATCTTTCTCACTGGAACTACTAAAACCCTACGGCTTTCTGTCTCTATCTCTGTCTCTCGCTCCCCCCCCCCCCTTCTCCCTCTCTAATTTCTATTTCGCTCTGAACCTCTCTGATGTCTCTCACTGAAACTTTTGATGCATAATACCTGTTTCCATTTAGGGTAGAAAATATATCGAAACGAGGGGAGAGTTTCGTGTAAATTGGGGCTTTACTGCTTCATCCGTATTTCCAATTTCAATTGGTACTGGAAAACACTCATCGTGTAAAAAGGTATGCGTTCTTTATCATTCTTCTCTTTCCTTAGCCCCTTTTCTTTGGATTCTCTCATTGCATTCTTACCATCACTAGATTCATTTCCTAATAAAAATGTTTCTTTTTTTTTTGTTGGGGGGGGGGTTGGTTTGGAGTTTGAGGGTGCTACGGCTTTACTGCCTTCTGTTTCTGCTCTGCGTGTCATGGGGATTATTGAAATCTCATCTTGGTACATGGATTTGTCTAGGGTTTGGGTTTTTGGGTTGTGGAAGAGCTACAAGAGCATATTCGTCCTTGTACCATTCTAGAATCGGGTTTTTCAGGACTTGGTGGATTTGAACTCTATTAAATTATGCAATTTCATTCTTAATTTTGCTTTCTGAATCTTCCTTAGTCTAGTTTCCTATTGAACTGATTAAATGATCTTCTAGGAATGAATTTTATGAATTTTCGTACACGTTTTTATTGGTATCTAGCTTATTACCCAAGACTTAGCTTCTTTTTTTAAGTTTTCAGTTACCAAATAAATATGCTTACCATCATGGAATCTTGTTAAAGTGCAGGTGTTGAAAATGCGAACCTCAAATGGTCATACTCGTGTGCTGGGGACCTCTTCAAGTATAATCATCGATTTTAATTTTTTGAAAAGATATTATCATTGTTTTCACATATTGACATTATACAAATGACTAATCTGGTCTTACCACTAACTGTAGACGCTAGAAATAAAAGAGGGAAATCAAGATCCCTCAAAACATTAGCAATAAAGGATGGAGAACAGAAGGAGGTGAAAGCAAATGATTATGATCAATTATGGGGCGATAACCGTGCTGAATACGCTACTTACTTGGGTGTTTTGGTTCGATCTCCCAAGGATCTGCCAGTAAACTATGCTGACTGGAGATATGTACCAAAAAGTTACAAAGTTGAGAGGTGGTCAAAACTTCTGGTATGGTGATAAGCCATTGAAGGATTAAATCTCCAAAACACATTATCATTGTATTGTTTTTAATGTCTAAAATATTTATCTATTCTCTTATAGGAAAAATATAGTATACCAAAAGTTGCTCAGAAATTTGTGTATAAACAAATGGGGACATTGTGGCGAAACTACAAACTCTCACTGAAGCGCCATGCATTGGAAAAATATGGCAATTTAGATGATGCCAGAGCCCATTGTGTTGATGATGTTCCACCAGAACAGTGGGTGGACCTCATTTCTATATGGCAGTCAGAGAAGAAGCAGGTAAAAATATGTTCCTAAACTGCATTGTAAGTTGTTTATTTTCACCTGGGCTATTTAATGACATTCTCCTATATGGCAGGAAATTAGTACGAAAAATAAAAGAAACAGAGAAGCTCAGACTATGTATCACACTGCTGGGAGAAAAGCCTTTGCTCAGATATATGAAGATGAGGCATGTTTTTTTTTTTTTTTTTTTTGGGGGGGGGGGGGGGGGTGGTTGGAAACTGGTACATCAATTAGATTATGATATAGTACTTGTGAATTCTTTTGATCTGACACAACTGGTTTTTCAGAGAAGTAAGAACCCTGAAGGTGAGCGGCCTTCAAGGTATGATATGTTTTTCATCACCCGTACGAGGGAGGATGGAACAGCTGTAGACCCTTCGTCAGAGATAAAGATGGTAATTGTTTATGTTATATAAATTGGTTACCACTTCTATAAATCTTGCAAGTTTTTCTCTAACTTGGTTTGCATGTTAGGCACTGCTTAAGGACGAGATGTCTCAGGTTCCACCGGAATCCAGAAAAGATGTTGATGTTGTTGATGAAGTTTTAAGGGAAGAGTTGGGTCATGAGAGTCACGGCCGAGTGCGTTGTTTAGGGCTAGGTGTAAGCCCGAGGCAAGTTTCTCTCACAGAATCCAATGTCAAGGAAAAAGAACGACTGAAAGAGTTTGAAAAGAAAATTCGGGAGGAGGTGTGGGAAGGGGTACAACAACAGTTGGCTGAGCGTGAAAGGATGTGGGAGAGAATGTTCAAGGAGCGTGAAAGGATGTGGGAGAGAATGTTCGAGGAGCGTGAAAGAATGTGGGAGAGAAGGTTGGCTGACCTAGAACAACCGAGGAAAGATATTGTGGAAAATTTGCAATCCCAAGTAACTCCTTTCACCCAACCTTTTGACTAAAGCAGGCTCTCAGAGTTTAGTTCATCCGGGTAAGTTAGAAATTTTGAACACAGTTATTGATGCAACACTGTATTGATCTCTTAATGGAGTAATACTCTTTTTATTGGTTGTAGGTCTGAAGTTCAGATGAACTTTGTGACGGTGAAGATGAAGTATTCAGTCCCATTTGTCGTGCTCAGCTCTATATGTCTATGGAGCAAATCATGCATGGAACTAGCTGGGACACTCAATTCAGAACCTAATGCAGAACTAATGCTGCTGTACAAGTTACAGCTTCATTTATTTTTATATCCGTAGTAGTCTTTATGTATAATTTTCAAGTGGATGTTGAGGAAATGATCCATGTTCATTGTCTCCAAGTAGTGATATGGATGAAACTTGAAACAGTTTGTCTTATTCTTCAACATTTGGAACTCCATTTCAAAATTTTCAAGAAATTGGATTCTAAGCATTTTTCTTGTTGGGTGTTGGAAGATGCAGTGAGTATTGATATGTAAGAATGAAGATTGTCCTTTTCAACATGTAAGATTGTTAGAGGTTAACTGTTAAGATGTTGCTAGGTGAAGACATAGTTGTATTACTTGGTTTTGAGTTGAGGAAATTGCTTTTCTACTTGGGAATGCTTGCACTGTTCAGTCTAGAATTTCGTTCACTTCTCAAAACAAGTATCTGATTTTTACTGCTTGATAAAGTCTAACACTAATTCATGTTGTTTGATCATATTTAAGTGTATGTATTGGAGGAATTACCCCACTAAACAAGAGTGACGTTCGATGATATTCAGTGGATTTCAATATTTAAGTATATGTTTGATCGGGCTTATTGTTTCCTATTCAGAATGGATTTCAATATTGATGATTTCTTTTTAATCAGTGTTGTAGAATTCAAGAGTCCCCAAGTTTTTATGGTTGAATGAGTGCTTTGCCTAGGGGATTCAACTGGGTAGTAGCGAAACTCTTCTGTTCTACCTGGAATCGGAAGACCTTCCAACCGTAATTTTCAACCCATTCATATACGCAGAGGGATGATTTTTCTTGAAATTTGAAAAGCTCGACATGTTGGAAACGCCTTCAAGCTTGGGAGAAAATGCACCTCGTCATACATAAGACACAGAATCCAAGAGTGCCACACCATACTTACCCAATCCACACGAACAGAATCTCAATAGCAAGAGCTTCCCTTCCTTTCAGGGATACCTCCTCTGAGTTACGTCAGATAATTATTCAGAAGGGCAGAATCAGGGTCAAAATAGGTAGAGTCAGTTGGATCAGAATCAGTCAAGCTCAATCAAGAATACAATGTGGAATGACCAATCCAAAGTGGTAATGACGATTCCAAACCAAGTTGGCTAATCTTGCGGGTTCAGTACTAATCTTTATTAGGCACAAACATTCTTTTGGTAGGGTTTTCCAATCACGAGGGATGAGAGAAAATTCCTTCATCCCCACGAATTGACATTAGAGTAAGCTGAGAAAATGATTAACTCCTATTACTTCGTAAACCTTACGAAGTGTCTGAGACAGGGATGATCTCCATCTCTGAGGAGCATTGCACAGATGTCCTGCTGCGTGTATCTTAACAAAGTGAAATCATCTGGATTTGAATGATTAGAACATGTTTCAAGCCAATAAACGTCTCTAATTTTTAGAAAGCAGAATATAATCAATTAGTGAAAAATTCATGAGCTTCAGTTTAAACGGTTTTACATGCCTATGCTTGACAGAAGAAACCATATGCCAGATCATGAGAATGCGCATGGAAGACAAGTGCACTTGTTCCCTGGGGGCCAATCTGCTCACATTCTTGGTTAATTTCAATTACTTCTTGCCTGAAAAACGGTTATGTGATCAACCCAGTGAAGCACCAGCTCTGCTGGGCACACTGAACAGATCTATCCTCCAAACAACAAGAATATCTCAATAAACTCAAGCACCAAAATTAATATCCACCTCATATCAGATGCAATGCTAAAGTTGCAAAAATGGAAGGAACAAACTTGAGACATCCATACTTGGGCAAATGCAAATCAAGCAATACAGAATCTTCCGTATTGTGCAAACTCATGACCAAATACAAGCTACATCAAGAGAAGGGTGGAGTGAAATCAAAACAAGCACGATACATCATCGACTTAAATATGATAGAATCCTCATTGTACCTAAACTGAACATGACTTTTTGTACCCATATCTGCCTGGGTAGCACAAAAATAAATAAAACAACAGGTAAATATTACAAAAGATTTATGGTTCTCAACAAAAGAATATCAACTGCTAGAATACCTAGACAGAAAGAACTTCACTGAGCAAGGCACGGAGAACAACCAATGCATTTATTTTTGCCAGAAAGACCAATGAACTATTCAGCCTAAGGAGGAAATAAAACAACGGCAACAGAACAAACTGAGAAGCTTATCCTGAGCATTGAGCTAGGAGACTGGCGGATAAAAGCCTTGCTTTGCCACCCTCAATTAGCTGCATCTCGATTGTAGAACTGGTCTAGGGTCTTTGCTGGTATCCGATGGAGAAGCTCACGAGGAAAAATGCGAAGTAGCGTCCAGGCCAAATCAAGTGACTGGAAGATATTGCGGGTGTCATATGCTCCTTGGCTTACAAATTTCCTCTCGAACTTGTCCAGAAATTCGAGATAAAGCTGTTTTTGCAAGAGGAATAGTTAATATTTATTTCTCATTAAAGGGAGGATGATGAGTTCAACAAACTAAACAACAGTGTGACATTTTGTGTGTGCGTTGAGAGGAAGAGAGAGAGAGAGAGAGAGAGAGAGAGAGAGAGAGAGAGAGAGACCAGGTCCTCTGAAGAAAGAGCTTCTTCTCCAACCACTGCTTTCATTGCTTGAACGTCCTTCCCAATAGCATAATTTGCATACAGCTGAAGATGAGGTATTAACAGGATCAGTTACAAGTTTTGATTCACTTTACCCATTTCAATTGCAGCCTAAATAAATAAAGGAGTTATTTTAACTTTAACCTAAAATACATGAACCAAATGGATCAAAGTTTTAAGGAAGGTAAGTGATATGAGTGTGCATTCAGTTAACAGACACAAAATTACCTGGTTGGATACATCTGCATGATCTCGGCGAGTCATTCCTTCTCCAATAGCACTCTGCAAGTTATAATAATGGTACAATCAATCAAACTAGATACCAGCTTCTCAATATTTCATCCCCTACTTTTAGGCATCTCAACAGCAAATACAGTTTCTTCGCAGAAACCCTACCTTCATTAATCGTGAGAGTGATGGAAGAACATTGATTGGAGGGTATATCTGTTCAATAATGAAAAGAGAATGGTATAAGTAATCATATCAATTACATGCCTTGCAACAAATACCAGTTCAACATGCTGAAACCAGATGCAAAATTTCCAGGCAACAGTTAAGAGTAGCAGGTAACTGGTCCAAGACGGAACCACAACAGCCCAGTTCAAGAGCTACGTAGTAAATTGCGTATTTTCCTTTCTTCCTATTTCTTCTCTTTTTTCCTTTCATTTTATTTTTTTGTTATTTCTTTTTTTGGGGTTGGGGGAAGGGTCACCACCATACCACCTGGCACAAACAACTGACCCGCACAATTAGATCATTTAGCCTCCTCTCCTAGGACATTTGAGAATAGTTACATTTTCCGACTAACCTGAATCACTGGAACCTAGAGGGTAATAACCTTGCCTTGATAAGAAACACAGTAATATCCCTGTGATTCTTAAACTGGTTCAGTGACTAGCATTGGTGGTCTAGTGGTTCATCGGTTTAGGTGCTCCAAATATTGCCTCAAATTTTCCTTTTCTAGTAAGCATTCACAAGAAATGGTTACCCAAGAAGTCCCATCCCCCCTCCACACCCTGCCCCAAAAAATAAATAAAGGAATAAGAAAGAAAAAAGAAAAAAGAACCTTCACTAGCCCCCAAGACATTGTACTCAGTAAGATGTGAAAACAGATAGGCAACAAGAGTTCAGCTGGCTTTCCAGTGCACGAAACAACATATTCAAGCCTATGACTAGGTCAGATATATCACCCTAGTCTTGACACCAACATGCTTCATTGAAACATTACTCCATTCCCAAGGGTATTTTGGCATAAGCTACTTCAGTATTGCTGATGATACAAACAAAATCCTTAATATATAACACTTACCTGTCGATTATGGAGCTGTCTATCAATGTATATCTGCCCCTCAGTAATGTAACCAGTAAGATCAGGAGTAGGGTGTGTGATATCTGGACCGTTCATGAAAATAAATTATGGTTAAGTGTCTGAATACCAGTTATCACTCTAAAAAACTTATTTAAGAAAGTACACATGAGATGTTTAAGAATTTCAAGCATACCATCATTAGGCATAGTTAGAATAGGGATTTGAGTGATGGAGCCTTTTCGACCTTCAATACGGCCAGCACGTTCATAGATTGTAGCCAGATCAGTGTACATATATCCAGGATAACCACGTCTTCCTGGCACTTCTTCTCGGGCAGCAGAAACCTGTAGTCGAGATCAATTTCTTGCTTGTTCAGTAATTGAAATGGAAACATTAAAATTTGTTGAGATTCAATTGGGGCCTACAAAGACTTTTACAACTTCTTTTGGAATATTTGAATAGGTTTCGAACTTTCTCCAACTCTTAAACATAAGATTATTATGATTCATATATTTCGTTATAGCAGGTTTTTTCTTGACCCTACCCCCCCCCCCCCCCCCCCAAAAAAAAAAAAAAAAAAAAGAGGGACCTTATCAGACAATGAGTGATATTTGAGAAAAGTGAATGAGTTATTTGAGCTCATGGTAAACTTTTTGGCCACTTCCATCTGAGATATCATGGTAACTCAATGAGGCAATTCATCCCATACAACTCCACACCAAGTTTCGCATGGAATTCAATCGTGGGTGCATGCAGGTGACCAAGAACCCTGTCTAAATACTAGAAAACAGAGGATAAATATAAAAGTTTTACAAATACAACTCTGTTGCTATTGCAAATTGACGAGCAATTTGAATAATCTATGTCAAGGAAATGCAACTTTGAGCAGGACTTCAGCAGGACCATCGAAGCAGTTAACATTTTTCTGGATAGCCAGCAGCAATTATGTTTTGGCACTCATCCAATGCATACATGCACAGGAAGAGAAAGAAGGGGGAATAGAAAGTCAATAATAAGACTCATAGCTTCTATAAACCAACAACACAATTATGTTCTGGCACTCATCCAATGCATACACGCAGAGGAAGAGAGATGAGGGGTAATAGAAAGTCAATAATAAGACTCGATTTGAGGAATTGTACGAGTTACTGCCACCAACTTTATCCAAATTACACATGATACTGAAAAAATAGTTGGGATTCAATTCGAGAAATAGAATATTTAATACCTCACGAAGTGCATCTGCATATGAACTCATATCTGTCAGTATCACCAGAACGTGCTTTCCACATTCATAAGCCAAATATTCTGCAGTAGTGAGAGCAATTCGAGGAGTAATAATACGTTCAATGGTGGGGTCATTAGCCTGTGTAAGAGCACAGTAGACAAAACATTAATGAAACCATTCAGATATCAAAAGGCACCACAAAACTCCATGCGACCAGAAATGACCACAAAATTTACAAAATAATTGTAAAAAACTAACAAGTGTCAGATAAAATTTAATGGAGTTACCAGGTTTAGGAAAAGGGTCACTCTCTCCATGGATCCATTTTCTTCAAAATCACGTTTAAAAAATTGTGCTGTCTCCATGTTTACTCCCATAGCTGCAAACACAATGGCAAAATTGTCTTCTTCTCCACCCTGTTACATAAGGTCAAATAGCATGATCATATTGATGTTGAATTTTCAATGCTCTAAAAAGGAAAAGGAAATACAATGATGTTTCCCAAAGAATTAAAATAGGGTAGATGAAGTGGAGAGGTGCATCCAGGGTCTTGTGTGATCGACGTATTCCTTTAAAACTTCAAGGAAAATTCTATAGGACCGTGATTCGACTAGCTATGATGTATGGCGCAGAGTGTTGAATTGTCAAAAAGAATCATGGGAGGGGGAAGAAGAGGATGGATGAGTGGCAAAACTAGGAAGGATAAAGAATGATCATATTAGACTCAGTGTAGCAGAAATGAAGATGCTATGATGGATGAGTGGCAAAACTAGGAAGGATAAAGAATGATCATATTAGAGTTGATATGGGAGTATTACCTATAAGTGATGAGCTACAATAAATTCGTTTGAGGTGGCATGACCATGTTCAATGGAGGCCTGTAAATGCCCTTGTTCGGATAAGTGATATAATCCAGATTGAAGGAATTAGAAAAGTTAGGGGAAGGCCTAAGACAACCTTAAGAAAAGTGGTGAGAAAGGATATGCATAGCTTAGGCCTTGTATCTAGCATCGCCTCAAATAGAGCTGATTGGAAGGCAAGAATCCATGTAGCTGACCCCATTTAGTTGGGCAAGGCTTTCTGTTGTTGTTGAAATATGATCAAAAGAAACAGAGAAATCACGGGTATCCTTAACTCTACTAATCAGGTCTAAACTATTGCTGGTCATTTAATTACTTCAAAATCCAAATTTACACATGGACTGAACCAACATGTAGATTGTAGCTCATATGAACCGTCATGCTTCATCATACTAACAAGAAAGCTAAATCCGTGGTTCTTCTCGTCCAATACCAAAAAATTGGTTGACAAACACTTCAATTTAATATGATGCTTTGAATGAAATGAGCTACAAGGACAGTCAGCTTCAACTTGAAATTAAATTCCAACAGAACATGCCAGTCATAAAAAATTAAAAACTTCAATCGATTATGCCAAGGATATCAAATAGCTCATTACCACTAATCTTGTAGCATTGGTAAGCCAACTATACCTCAATGTGACTTGCAGACTTCTCCAACCTCTTCACAAGACCAGCCTGACGACAGATCTGAGCAGCAATTTCATTATGTGGAAGACCAGCAGCAGAGAAAAGAGGGATCTTTTGTCCTCGAGCAATAGAGTTCATGACATCAATAGTAGAAATTCCAGTCTGAATCATCTCTTCTGGATAAGTTCTTTCACTTGGGTTGATGGAACTCCCTGAGAAATACAAATAAGTGATTCGAAGATACATGCAGAAACAAAAGTAGGATAGAAACACAATTTCCTGAAATGACTGACCAGAAATATCCAAATAAGCCTCGGGCAAGATAGGAGGGCCATTATCAATGGGTTTGCCTGATCCATTAAAAATACGCCCCAGCATATCCAATGAGACAGGAGTTTTCAGCACCTGAAAAAAGAAAATTTGTGAGCTAATGAGAAAATAGAGGAACAATAAAATGGATTTTTTTTTTTGGGGGAGGGGGGGTGTTGAGGGTGTGTGTGTGGGGAGGGGGTGTTTAAACAGGGAGGGAAGTTTCTTTAACCTGACGCTCCCAAAATAACACCGCTAATGGCTGAGTTGGACCTTAGGACACAACTAAGAATCCACTGGTTCCTAGAGGGTAAGTTTCCTCTTCAGTATTCCAACAGAAGAAAATAAATATATATGGTTTTAAAAAATGGGCAAATTACATATAGACCCCCTAGATCTACAATCAATTACATCTATCACCCCTGAAAAGAAATCAATCACAAATACCCCCTTACTGTTAAGTAGTAAAGCTGAATGATAGTATTAACAATGAGCGGGTATTTGTAATTGATTTCCTTTTAGGGGTAGTACATGTAATTGATCACAAATTCAGGGGTCTATATGTAATTTGCCCTAAAAAAATATATCCAATTTACGGTTCTACTAGATAATAAAGAAAATGTGGTACCCAGTGCACAAGGTATCCACGTTTAGCAAATTCTGGGGATGGTCAAAAGTGCACAGCCTTACCCTGTTTCCAGAGACACTGCTTCTGCCAGATGAGTCCACCAAAAGAGAGGGTGTTCTGACCAAAGATTTCTTTCAAGCTTAGCATTCCTATGATTTAATAGTGTAGTTGCAGTTTTAATTCCCTACACAGTCATGGGTGACTGTTTTCCTAGTCTCCCTTGGTATGTTATCTTCTTGTCCTTCTGAATTAAGTGCCGGGGGGGGGGCATTTTTTGTCCATGTTGACCCCTTCCCAACCTATATATTGGCAGATCTTGCCATTTCAATGTCGCAACAGTGACAACATTGATGTTCCAGTAACAAATATTCTGCAATGTTGTCCCCACAGTAATCTAACAATGGTTTTTACTGGCACACTTGGTGGAAATAAATTTTTTTTTTAAATGAGAAAGAAAGGGAAAAGGAGAGAGAAAAGGGGGGGGGGACCGGGGTTAGGGGGATGGGCAGTAAGTCTAGAAAACCCAAATCCACAAGATTTTAGTAGGTTGAAGACTGGAAGATACCTCTCCTGTGAACTGCACCGTTGTGTATTTGTTGTCAATTCCAGAAGTTCCTTCAAAAACCTGCAAATTAACAACCAACGGAACACAAATGTTGTTAGAAAAATGCCTCCAATTGTTAAGACCAAAACCATGATGATATCCATAACAACACATCGATCAATCCTGTTTTAATTAACATAAAGCATAAAAAAAGTATCATAGGGTAGGCTGCATCATTGCAAGGGAATGTAGGATCGCAGAAAAAGGTACTTCAACAGGAAAAAGACTGCTAATAATTTGCACATGTGCAAAGGAGAATGGTCAAACGTATCCCCTCTATGTAAGATTCACTTTGCCTTTAAGGCCCTCCACACATTTAAAGCCATTGAAAATGAAAAATATGAACAAATATAGAGTGCAGCAAACAGCATGACAACCTGCACAACAGCCTTCTCTCCATCTACTTCTAGAACTTGACCTCTCCTGGTTGTTCCATCTCCCAGGCGAATATTGACAATCTCCTGGTATTTGGGACCCTGATGCAATTTGACCATGAAAATCCAAAATCAATGAATCACACAACATTGCCACCAAAGAAAATTAACATAGCGGCGACAATGTAATTTAAGAAACAAAGAGAAGGCCAGGATAACAGTCCACCTTAACTTTCTCTAAGATCACCAGTGGTCCTGCAACTCCAGAGACAGTCCTGTACTCTGCAACACAAACATAAGTAATCAGTTCTAGTCCAACACTTTGCAGAACCCTGGTGGTGCAAATCATAAGCTCAGGTGGGGGTAGATTATCCAGCTAAAGCACTGCCTGAGTTAAACAAGCTATACTTAGCCAACCTTTACATGAGTGAAAACTGTTGACCTATCACATCCAAGAGTCCAAAATGTGTACTATTGAACATGTTAGTTTATTCAAGTTGGGCTAGGAAGGGCCAAGTACTAAACGGAACAAAGTCAGGAATGTTGCTGAATCACACCAGAACTACTAAAAGACAGAGTGGAGCTCAACCATGCATATATCTGACATAGCTAAAACATACAAAAGAAATCAGTTTTTTTTGCTAAAAGGGTCATTTTATAACGAAAATAAGAAAAAGAAAAGAAATACAGCAATTAGTACCTACCTTGCTCACCCACAACAACAGTTGCCCCCAATACACCCTTCCTCACTGGTTCCTACTCATAATTGACAACAACTAAGTCATCAGAAACGAAATGTAGGACGTCTAGATGCATCCAAATCAAGATCTTTAAGAAAAGCTTTATAACAATAGTTACATAACAGCACTATCCTCTCCCAATGGGAGGCTCTGATGCACTGTGGATACTTTCGCTAAAGCTGCATCTACCTTCTTGAATTCCTCTGCTATAGAAACCATTTTACTTGTTACTACTTTCTTCACTGCGTGAGCCTTCTTCTTCGGACGACCAGGTTTCCGACGAGGAGAACCTTCAGCCCGCACTGATATAGACGAAGACGAAAGTGGAAGAACTACTTTCAATTGCAAAGTTTCATCATTGGCCGAACTCTCCAGCCTGGCCGAATTCTGATCGGCCCCACAATAGTCCAAAAGAAATCAGTTATGGTAGCTTGAAGAAAGCTAATTACAGACCTGAACTTAAGAAGACTTCTTTGATCAATACAAGGGTGTACCCAGTGGAAGAGGTTCCCACTACAGCAGGGTATAGGAAGGGCATATGTACTCAGCCTTGCTCCTGCCTCGCAGAGAGGCTTTTTCCAGATTTGAACCCAGGACCACCAGGTTGCAATACAGTAATCATCGTGATCAATACACTTGCTTAATTCATTATTAAATTATTTTCAATACTGGAACTGCGAGACATTCATATCTATAAAAGGCCCGCATTGCACTTGGGACCTGTAACCACATCTAATAATGTAAGACAACCCTGCTACATTCTTAGATACAAAAAGACCTTATTAATCCCACACTGGGATGATGCAGCACTCCTAACTCATCAATTTGTCTATGTCAAATTCAGCAACACGACTCAATTGTGTGGCAAACTATGCATAAAACCCTTCCCCTAGTAATATCACCACTAAAATTATTAGCTATCTTAGGTCAAAACATGAAGAGAGAAAAATAATACATGATGAAACTACCAATTGTAACGAGCACAAGGGAGGCAAACAAACAATGGATGGGAGAAAGTACATCAACTTAGAAACAGTATTATCAAATAATAAAAAATGCAATTAATTAACACAAATCTAAAAATTTGAGTCACAAGTTGTGATCCAGACATATATCTGGGGAAAGACTGAATAAAAGGGAACAACTTACCCATGCCAATCTCCAGCTGTCCCTCCTCCATGTCAGGTTTCTTCTGCGCCACAACCATCTTTAAGCTGATAAACAAGGAAGATACCCTCGTTAATCTTGGAATGAGGACTACAGTGAGACACAAGCAAGGCATAGACAATATAAGACACACTTCATCAAATTAATGAAATGCTGCACTCCAAGGGACAGTAGGAGGGAACAAAGCCATAGCGATTCTTAAGCTGCTAATTTTGTTCCGGAGAACAAACTAATTAGTGATGGCAAAATTTCCGACTTCATTTCTGCCAGGAAATAGTGTAATAAGATCATCCAAAACTTAAAAGGCAAGAGGTCTTCTTGCATCGTACGATTTGGGGAAAACCAATCACAGTGTATGGGCATTATACAAGAACGAAACAAATGAATTGAACCGAACTAGATTTCGCACCAAGATCATAAATTTCAAAATACTTAGTACAGTGAGCACAATCTAGTAGCCTATCATTCTCTGTTTTGAAAACAGCCAAGCAAGGATTGATTGCTACGCTATAATGTACGGGAAATCCAATTCAACCACCTGATCGTATGATCAGAAGCGTCGAAATGATCCAATCCAGTTTCTGAGAAGTTACAATTCGGATAAAGAATTTAATCGAACCGAATTGAGTAAAAGCATCGATGTCACAATGATTTGAAAAAGAGATTTAAGTTTAAGCGTAACAAAGAAGAGATCCAAGCAAGAACTTACCTTTGACCTGTGTATGTGGGAGATCCACAGGGAGAGAATGGAGATACGGAGAAAGGGAAGGAGATCTGCTGGACAACAAATAATTAAGTGGGATAGATAAATAAAGTCGCTTTCTTATATCGAATCTCGATAATTTACCGCCTGTTCAGTATGCTTCATTTTTTTTTTTTCCATTTCCTTTTTTATCTCTTAATTCTGATTTCTCTATTACCCATAACAAAATTGTGATTTTTTTTTCTTTTCTTTTAATATAAGGGGTTTTTTTTTTTTTTTTGGTACAAAGGCGCTTTTCATATATAGGGATAGGGATATTATGTATGCCGCGGTAAGAGTTGAACCCATGACCTCTCCACTGAGAAGCAAGTTCCTAACCATCCTACTACTCTTCCATTGGCAGAGTGATACGGTTCTTTGTGACACGGTATATAGCAATAACCGGTTTTCTCTCCATGACATGATTTCAACAACCGGATTCCAATATGATCCTTTTAGAGCCGCGATTCATGCTAACGAACTGGGATCGGCTATGTTGATTTTGGTTGGATCGGATCCAGTGTGGGCCATTACCAATCTTGAGACCGACCTGAGGCACACTAGGCTTTTTTCATTTTGGGTGAGAACCTAGAGTCAAAATGGCACATTATTCTCCCCTTATGGTTTTGATCCATATAATGAGGGTAGGGTCCAGATATAGTAAATATTAAAAAAAAAAAAAGAGTTTTGAGGTTAAAATCTCAATCCCCCCTACACACACAAAATGGCTCCCATCCCTTACTCCCTTACTGTGTAATTCAAAACCGTCAAGGGAGAGCTGATCTAGAACCCAATACACCAATAGGAATAGTGGGGCTATAGGAGTCTTGAGCTCGAACAAGGTCGAGACTGGTATTTTCATATTGAGCATAGGAAAGGGTTGAAAATTACAGATTTGAATTAATGATGAATTGAGTTTCTTTTTTTATTTCTCTTTTTGGTATTAAGGTAGCAATGGTGTATTGAGTTGAGGGTCCATTCCCATTTTACCACATTGGAGATGCAATAATAAAGTTGTAGACTAGTTAACAAGAGTTACCTTCTTAGAGGGAGAAACACTGACCATTTTTCAAAAGACCCCATTAGAACTGTAAGAAATCCTTAAACTATACCTTTTGGTTTGTTAGATCTCTGTTGTTTTCTATTTTTCTTGTGTCATTTGATCCCAAATCTGCACCCCACAAAGAAATAATAATAATTATCAAAAATCAAAAGTTAAGGTTGAAGTCTCACATAGCCGAATATGTAATAAATAGAGCAAATTGCACTGACACCTCAAAATGGATGCCTTAAAGCATTGATACCCCTACTTTATATTTGAAAAACACAAAAATCCTAAAATTGGATTTTAACTGGATATATTAATCAAATTTGTCATTGAAACAATAAAGTCATTGTTTTTATAGGGATATTTTTAGAGTTAAACAAAATAAACAGTGATTTAATGATTTTCAGTGACAAATTTGACTAGTATATCCAATGAAAAATATAATTTTAGGGTCTCTGTATTTTTTCAAACATAAAATGGTGTATCAGTGCTTTAAGGTCTCTATTTTTGGGTGTCAGTGCAATTTGCTCGAATTAATATGATAGTATTATTTATTTTGTAAATTTTTTTTTCTTTTGGTAGCATTTGTTTTGTAAATTCTGTAGAAAATAAATTGAGCAAATTATATTTACATCCTATATATTAGCAAACACTTATGTTTACACCTCATAAAATTGATTTTATTACAAATGTCCGGTGTATAGTTGTTATATAATTCAAAGCATAAGGGGGTGTACACATAGACCTGTAAATGGATAACCGAAATCCGCCTCCGAATTCGCATTCGTATTCGTTTAAGGGTATCGGTATCCGAAAATTTTCTTACCGGAAAATATCCGTATCCGTCCGCTAAGCAATCGGATTCGGATTCGGATAATTGCTTATCGGATCGGATAATATCCGGATAAATTTTTATCCGGATAGAGTAAAGTATTTAACATTTTTTCTTTAAAAATAGATGATAATCGGATTCAGATACCGGTAATCGGATTCGGATACCGGTATTCGGTAATCGGAAATTAGAAATTTATAATAAAATATGTAAAAAAGTGACATATTATCGGATTATTATCGGATATCCGTGTTTCGAGCCTCCTAATTTTTGCCGGATTCGGATTCGGATACTGGTGTATCCGAGCCGAATCCGGTCCGTTTACAGGCCTATGTACACATAAAATAACAAATTCTAAAAGATATAAATGAAATTGTTTGCAAATATAGAGAGTATTATAATAAATATGAGATAGATTTTATTTTGTAGAGACTACTAGACCTACTGTCAATTTCAAAAATTATATAAAAAATATATTATACCTATTATGTTAAAAAAAATGTAGATTCTTTCCAAATATTTCTTCTCCTAGCTCCATCAAAATTTTCCTACTCTTTATATTCTTCTCCCAACCTTTAAAACTGGGGAAACTCCCCTACTTGCCTCATTTTCTATTCTTAAAATATGCTTATATGGTAATTCATATTTTACCCAATAAAAAAAAAAATGATAACATAAGTTTGATATTTATATATAATAATTTATTAAAAAAATGATATATAATAATAAATTTTAAATTAGAGATATTTGAACGTTTGTGATGGAAGTTGCGTTTTTTGTATCTTTTGAACTTATTAGTTGATGTGTATTTACAGCTTTATTTCTAAAATTTTATTGGATTTGACCTAAATCTTAGCCTGAATGACTCTCTCTATAATATATATAACACTTTGATCGAATTCTGCTCCTTAGTTTCGGATGTTTTTATTCAAACCTCGTGTTTTCATAATTTTATCTATCAAATCTTTTTTAGTGGTTTTTTTTTTAATGCATGAGATTTTACTGATATATCACCCGATATGAACAATATGATGCTGATAACCCACAGCAGATTCCTGCCCTTACGTGTCGGGATATGACATGGTGACACGTGATACTATGCATTGGCTTCCGAGTAGTTTCGTGTTTGCTTTTTGGTTTTGTCTGTATTATCATTATTAAAGTACGTGACAGTTTAACCAGGAAAAAAAAAACATGTACGTGACATTAATCACTTCGCTAACAAGAGAAGAGCCCGTGGTCCAAAAAAAAAAAAACAAGCCCGTGGTCCACCCATTCTTTTCAATTATCATGTTAAAAAAAAAATCATATATATATAAAAATTTTCTGAAACAAAGTGTTGAAATGAATCTTTTGCCTCTCAGGTGCTGACAAGCCTTCCTATTTCATGGGGTCAGCCAAAATGGTGATACCTTTTATATATATATATCATGCCTTTATATTAATTAAGGATGTCTGGTGTTAAAGACAACAACAAAAAGTGGTGTTGGTATCCTTATTAAAGATCACGGGTCACTTTTTCCATTGTAGTATTTTCTTGTATACTTGGTTGTTAATCTTTTTTCTTCGTTGGGGGCATTGGCTGTAGTCTGATCTTCTTTTCATCTTTTCTCCACCCTTGCTTTTCAGTAGGAGTGTTAATTTGCACTTTGAATTGTTAATACGAAACGAATTGACCTGTTATATCCAGAACCACCCCAAACCAAATCTTAATGGATTGTGTTTGGGTTAAGGGGCAAAGCCCAAATGATTTGGGTGGGTTTGAACCAATTAATGTGCGGGCCCATTAGTCTGTTAATTTTCTAAAATGTAATAGTGGCCTAGTTCTATTAAGGCTCTTTTTGGTATCAATTATCATTGTCAATTATGAGAAATTTTCATTATTTTAAATTGTTTGGCATCTATCCTGAATTTTATTTTTATTTAAAATAATAGAAAAACCTCCAAAATCCATAATGAACTTTTTGTCCATTATGGATTATGATGAGAATTTCATTATCTTCATTTGTGTAAGTTTACTTAAAGTTCTATAAGTAAGATGAGGGTAAAATAGTCAATACACATTCTTTTATAACAACCATACTTTTTCCTTCTTTTCTCACTTGTTTACTATCATTTTTAATAATTTTTTATCTTGACACCAAACTTATTTTCCATTTCATAATTTATTTTCAATAAAATTCACCAAACCATTTTTCATTCTTGACCAATAATGAATTCTTGTACTTATTTATTTTAAATAGGCATAATAGATAATGAGAATTGATACCAAAAAGAGCCTAAGCCTGTTATTAATATTATTATTATTATTATTTTTGAAAAGAAATCTTAATTTTCTACTAAGATATAGTTTTAGAGATAACTTGATGAAACATATAGGTGTTCAAACGGTAACTGCACCAATGACACCCTTACTTCCTAGTGTACTATTGAGGTGGATGTTATTGTTCAAGATAATATTTAATTTCAACAATCTTTTTAAGTTTTGCTCTTCTTCTTGTATTCCAAGATCTGCAATTCTATTGGCGACACCTTGTCTCGGTTTGTCCTTTTCAATTGGGTTGTTGATTATGTGGTCCATTTGTTAATATTTGGCTTTTAAACTTTTATTATACACTTAAAGTCAAATGCTTATATCGACTCTTTAGATCAATTAACTTACTCATTTCTTGTAAAAATAAATATCTATATGTATTATTGTTGGCATGCTTGGTGGTTAGGGCACCTATAGCACTGCGAGGGATAGGGAAAATTTCTTTAGATTACTTAAATGCCACATGGTACAATCCTAAGAGGGAATTGCAGGGAATTGTAGGGAAAAGAATTACAGAGGATATGGATCCGGTGCGTGACACACATTTACATGTACAGATGTACCCCAGTGGTCCCGAGTTTGGACTGTCTGATTGGAATCATGGACATGATCTGATACATGGGCCTATAAGTACACCAGTCCCCATTCCTTCTCGTGCAATTCACATTGTTTGAAAGCAAAATTTTATCCAGGCCTGGGCCTCAATCTGGGCCCATGAAAAGTGAGAACGCACATGTCATTAATTGCTTAAAGCTAACATGATATCTAAGGGAGTATCTCTCTTATTATTTATTTATTTTATTTTTTTTTGGTTTAATGGGGGCTTTATTAAGCCGAGGGATGGGATATTAATATTCCTCAGCGAGAAGTGAACCCACGACCTCTTCACTAAGAGGTGTTGGTTTCAATCACTAAAACAGTTATGCGTTGACTATTATTATTATAAGGGCGTGTCTCAATTTTACTATTAATTTTACAATGGGATTAAATGAATGCTCTTGTCAACAACTGTAATTGGGTAGGGAAGCATATAATGAATCCTTTAGTTGGTTGGGCCAACGGTTTGGACACCATAGTAACCTTTAAAAAGACCGTCCTTTATTTACTCCGATAAATACAAATGAAACTTATGCAATTGACAGAAGTTTGTTGCAAACTTAATAGCATCGTCATAAATATATTTACTATGTTTCTCATACCCACAAGTAGGGATCTAAATGGTTAGAATATGAATCAATCAAAAGTTTTGATTTTTTTTTCCTTTCTTTTTTGGAAACTTAGGTTCTTAAATAGCTATAGACGAATCCAAAATTTTAAATATTTATTTAGGTATTTGGCTCTTTAATCTAGGGCTCTAGGCCTTCCACCCCCAATATATATGAATCACTCTTAATCCTCAACTCATGTTTGTCTTCCATTTCTCATTTATTGTTTCTTCGTACCTTTGTTGAATCTTCAAAAATCATGTATACCATGTCCATTAGTTGGAGACTTGGATCCCTATTCTAATTGAATCTTTTCCTATTATTTGAATAAAATCTAAATGCCACTAACAAAGACATGGGACGCTTGTATTTTTTTTTGTTCAAATATCCGTTCAAAATCCCAATTCTTTCATGGGAAGGAGGGTTTTGTTTGCTGACTTTCCGATACGATCTACCAGGTTTTTCCTTGTCTGGCGGTTTTCTTTTTTTTTTTGTGTAGGGTATTTCCTTCTTATTTGGGTGATTATATAGAAATAGTTCATGATATTTATGTCAGGCCCATCAATACCTCTACTCTCCCCTAATTTTCAACTACTTATCAATTATTTTGGAGCAGTAGGATGAGTGGGTAATTCCCATTAAACCCCTGCCAGGCTATTAATGGATCAAACAAGAAAACTTAATATGGGCCCAACCGATAATGATCTCCAAATATACAGGCAGATACAGCCAATTAGAAAAGAAACATCACTTTATGTTGTCATGTTTCCAATAGTGCCTTCCACCTCTTCCTCTTTTCATTTGTTTGGTGAGAAAACGACATCAAAATTTTACTTGGGTGTTGTGCATCTGCATCGATTTCTTGGACCGTTGATTTTCAAAAAGTGTATTTTCACTATTTTGAAAAACAGATGATCGAGATGAAAATCTCAACCGTTAGTAGTACAGCAAAGCACTAAAATCAAGCCCGAGAAAACGTTGCCTGCACGTTTCTATCATGTCATCCTAAACCCAACAGAAAAATTAGAAAAAGAGAAAAAAGGGATCTTGTATGATAAGATGTGGCCACCACTCAGGCGCTCAAGACCCTACTGGTGTGGGATAGATACCAACATTGATGCAAGGTCCATGCCTAATTCCAACAAGGGTATACAGAAACGTGAAAAGACGTGTGAGCCACAATAAATTTAGATAAATAACAATGATTTCTCTGGAATGAATTTTGAAAACATTCCTTGAAATCCATCTTATTGCTTTCCAAGTCAGTTTATCTGTAAGAAAAGTAAATGCTTTCCAAGTAAACCATCTGACTGCTTGATGTATTGATGTTTGTCTGCAAGCCTAAAAAGAAAGGTAAGAAAACCACGCTTTTGAAGAGAAGAGACCCCCAAAGAGGAAGTGTAGGGCTGATCTCTGTTAGAAGTTTTGACTCAAAATGGCCTGTGGATGTGCAACACAACTATGACCACCCAGAACAGTAAAAGGCCAATATGCCGTAAAAGGAGCTATGACTTAATTGACTGTTCAAATAGGGAACATTTGGGTAATAAGTGAAACTGTGAAAGCCTTCTTATATTATTAATGTTATTGAACAAAGGCAAATACAGAAAGCGAGGCAACAATATAATCAAAGGTAACAATGGCAAAGACCACTAAACTAACATTCCATGCAATTCTGATGAAAGAAAGTAAGATAACACAAACCCATCCAACCCTCCCCAGAAACAGCAACTAGAAGACCATAGCTGTGACTAGAGTCTCATGGCTTCCACAGAAGGGTGGTCTCAGCAATCATGGAAGTCACAACATAGGGATCCATGTTCGATGCTGGCCTCCTGTCCTCAAAATAACCTTTACCTTCTTTCTCTGTGTCACGACCAACTCTAATAGAAGCCCCACGGTTTGCAACTCCCTGTCAAGCAAACACATGTTTTGTTTGCTATCAAAAAATCTACCATAACAACAAAAGCAACGTGCAATCTCAATAGGTTAACAAGTTAGTACCCATAAGAATGTGTTGATATCTGCAGTTTCATGTCGCCCAGTGAGTCTTCGTTCATTGCCTTCTCCATAGGCAGCAATGTGCTCCTTGTGCTTCAACCCAAGCTTCTCAATTGCCTTCTTGATGACTTCAAATCCACCTTCATTTCTCATGGATTTGGTGCTGAACCCAGATGATATAATTAGTTAGATACATAAAACATGAAGAATCCAACAATGACGATGAATGGTAAGGCATGCATTACCTGTAATTTGTGTGAGCACCAGCTCCATTCCAGTCACCCTAATGACAATAAATAAAGCAAAGGGTGTTAAACATACAGGCAAACAAGACAGTGCTAAATTGAATTGGCCTCCTAACTTTGTAGGATAAGAAATCTACACTTCAAAAGCATCAAAGATTACAAATGAAATCCAACCTTGATAGGCTTTGGGTCTAACGAGAGCACAACACCAGCCATCTCTGTAATCCTCTGTATAAGAAAGAATGCAAGCAATTAGTAACCAGAACCTATCCTTGTTACGAAATTCTCTCCCATAAGAGAAATTCATTTCTGTATGATTACCTCCAAAATGTAGCGAGACATCCATACTTGATCACCAGAAGAAATGCCAACAGAAGGGCCAACTTGAAATTCCCACTGAACAAGAAAAAAGGACATAGAAAAGATTAAAAAAGCAACCACCACTTGACAGGAAGAACTCATCAATAATGAAAAAAGAAGAACCAGGAAGAATGTGAAACAAAAATACTCATTTCCTACCTGGCCTGGCATCACTTCTCCATTGATACCACTGATGTTGATGCCTGCGTAGAGGCATGCTTTGTAATGAGCATCAACAATGTCACGGCCGAAGGATTTGTCAGCACCAACACTACAGTAGTATGGTCCCTGTAATGCAGTAAAAATGAATTTTTTATTTTAGTCATTCCTGCCACAAGGTAAAGATCTATTCTAGGAAAAAGATTATACTGAGATGAATGATATAAAAATTAATTACAGAAAACAAATTCCCATAGACAAATGGAATGGAAGAAGGCGAAAACAGATTCAAATAAATATAAGGAAGGAAGTGAAAACTACTGAAGCTTAACCTGTCTAAAAGTATTACCTGAGGGCCAGGAAAACCTCCCACAGGCCAGCCAAGGGGCCAACTAACATCCTTTTGCAGAAGGGTGTATTCTTGTTCTATTCCATACCTAAACAAATAAATATGAAAAGGTAATCTCCAACAGAAGCACCCTATGAAACAGGGGAAGAGAGACAAAATAACCAAAATTTATACCAGGGTTCTTCAGCAACAACATTAGGATGGCTGAAAATCTTTGCAGCATTATATCTTTTGTTGGTGGGAATTGGTTCTCCAGCAGGGGTGTAAGCATCACACATAACCTATAAAATGAAAATATTATATATAATCCAACAGAAATCATAAGGATAGACGAGGGCATGACATAACAAATAATCACTTACAAGGATATTGTTGCCCCTCCTGAATGGGTCCCTGAAGATAGCCTGAGGACTGTTTTAAGAGACCATAATAAAGCAAGCTTGCATCACTAGTAAACAACCCAGAAGTGCAGAACTGAAACATAATACACAATGTTCAAGGCATGAAAAGAAGAACACTCACTATAAAATTACTTCACTGTCCTCTCCTGGAGCTTGTCCAGTGCTAGAACCATCATAGTTCCATTTGGGTAGCTTTGCCGGATCACTAACTGGTCCAGAAAGAGTCTAACACAACACAGAAAAATAACCCAATAACCAAATAGATCAACAAACTTCATAAAGGAAAAAAAAGAAAGAAAGAAACAATAAATAGCAGAAGTGAGTAAGTACCCTTGCTTTACTCCTGAGGTCCAACCCAGATCCACCAATCCTTTTTTTTCAAAAGAACAGAACAACCATTAGAAAAGCCAATAGCTAGCAAAAAGGTAACATTCCCCTTGAAGAGATCACCATAAAATACAGTAAAACCATGGACGCTAAACATCAACCATACCCATGAGTTCAAAAGAGTGAAACATTAGTACTGGGAGATAGAAACAAACCATACCCACAACAGAAAAGCTGGGAGATAGAACTCAACACAGACAATCAGTAAGCGAAAAGACGATATAGCTTGCGAAGAAGTGGAAGAGCGCAACAAATTAGACAAACCCATGTGTACGGAAAACGATGCAGGAACCCAGAAAACGTAAGATCCGGTAAGATAAAGTTCTAGAGGAAAACAGAGTATCCAATAAACAAAAACAACAACAAAACAACAAGTGATGAAACTGAAAAAAGAAAAGAAAAAAGATTACCATATGTACTCAGCAATAATCTTCTCCGTAACGTCGGAGAGGTTCAAGTTGAGAAGATCTGTGAGCAGCGACATGGTAGAGAGGAATCAAAAAAACACTTGCAGACTTCTTCTAGCTTTGATCCCTCTCTGTATTTCCTTTGGAGGCGTTAGGTAGACCAAGGGGTAGACTATGAATAGGCTTTATAGCGGAGTTTTGACAACTGGGTGGTAGAAAATCTAAATAAAAATGGAAAAATCTAATTAAGAATCATTTTACAAATTGGAATCTTTAGAATCTATTTTCCGTTAATTAAGGGAAGAAAGTAAGAAACCCTCAATGGTCGCAAGACTCGCAACTCGCAACTCGCAACTCGCAAGCTGTGGAGGGTAGGTGGGAATCCGTGGGAAACTTCTCAAGATAATTCTTTTCATTCATTGACTAAATTATCCTTTCCAGATCATGATAATGACCTCGAAATCCTTTCATTTACAGAAGAAAGGAATGATTTGATGATAAATCCAAACAAATATGAGAGGGGGAGAAAATTCATCTGTTTTTAAACTCTATATTTATATCCCAGTTTTAATTCACATCCAGAAGAATGAATGTGTTTGTTAGCTGCAAAGATCTTGGATAGAGAAGTCTTTGGTTCTTATATAGTGACTGCCAAGGAGGGGTTGGAAAGTTATACCATTCTTAGATAACATTGAAATGAGACGAGAGTTCCAAAAATCTAGTGTTTGTATGTGAGCTATTTCTACATGTATATCATCAATCATCTTTAATACTGGTTGTCCTTTATCCATACAATCCATCACCACACACCTTGTGGTTATAATTTTTTCAAAGTATTGACTCGTGACTTTCATATTAAGGGTTTTTTTTTCTTCTTTTTTCTTTTTCCAAGAAAATGATTGATGACAAATTCTAGTTCTCATGCCAAAAATTTAGGTATGATTAGAATCATCTTAAGAAGGATGGTAGTTGCTAGATGTAGCGGACCGTTGGCTTGGATCTTAAGAAAAGATTGCTTGTAGTTTCTTTGAGATATTTGGGTAGTTTTCACATATTGAGAAATCTAGTTTTAACCAATGACAAATAACTGATGGAATGTCATAATTTTTTGAATAAAATTTGAGTATGACATTTTTATTTTTTTGATAAAAAATGATTTTTGTTGGGATGAGCATTTTCAAATCACCCTGCTAGTTGTTACCATTCTATTTTTACTCCATTTTCAATGCTGCTTTTAAGGTTAAATGTTTCAACTATATAATCATTTTCCATGATGGAGAGAGGGTAGGAGTTAAAAAAAAATAATTACGTATCAAATTCAAGTAATTTTGCTTTTTTTTTTTTTTTTTTTAATTTTTAAGATTTGATATCTTTATATTAAGGTATGGACTATTACATATGTTATCCGGAGAACTAAACTCATACTTCTTCACAAAGGAATGCAAATCTTTACCAACCACAACAACCTTTCAATGGTTGACCGTTCAAGTAACTAAGGACTTTACGATGAAGTAATAGTTTGTTTTACGTTTGATATAATTACTTATCAAATTCAAGAGTTGTAATTCTTTTTTTTTTTCCTTGGAAACTGCAAAGATTGAACATATCATCGTAAGATTGCTGTATTGGTAATAACCAACACACTTTTACTCAAAAAAAGAGAAAAGACCAACACACCTCTTAGTGAAGTGGTTGTGAATTCAACTCTTGCTATGGTATATGTAGTTTCCACATCCTTATATATAAAGACATCCTTATATTAGAAAAACATTGAGACTAGATGTGAACACACTGGCCCATCCCCCGAGATTTTAGATTTTGCGATATCTTTGTTGTGTACTTGACATGGTTCAATTTCAACCTTAGATTCCTATTCTATCGTATTAGCCTTATACTGATTGGCCAATGGAGAGTTAGTGAAATGCTTGAAAATTTCACTTCTCAATGGAGAGCTCGTGGGTTCAACCCTTGTCGGCACATATGTAATATCCTAAGACCCCATCCCCAATTTTCTTATTGGAAAGAAAAAAAAAACTAATACTGATTGGTGACCGTTGACCATTGACCCAAGATTGCTTAGACATAGAAAAAGAAGGGAAGGGCCTGTTTGTTTGTAGGACAGAAGCACCTTAAAGACTCTTCTTCCCCTCAACTTTTCTTCGATCAACGGTCAACCGGGCTAACCAGTAAATAAGAATGAAAGTTACCTAACAACGTTCTTGACTTCTTGATCAAACAACCACTCTCATCTAGAGTCTTTGACTTTTCAACATCGTTTACTTGATGAATTTCCATGCAACTACGCAAACAAGGTGGGAGGATGGAAATCTCAAGTTCTCAACTATTTGACTCATTCATTTCTTTCATCTTCTTTCCAGCCATCATATTTCCTCTATAAAATGTAGTGGGTAAATTGGTAAAATCACAACTGCATAATCCATAATTTTAGTTATAATAAGATTCTCTAATTAGTTTATAAGACATTTCTTAAGCTCTAGTCTTAACTTCACAAGAACATGAAAGCTACTAACTAGATAATTTGTTTTTAAGCTTCATACATGACATGATGTTACACTTGAAAACTATGACTTGGGAATCAGAAAGGCCACACGGAAGAGAGATTTAATTATCTCAAAAGGATGATCTGTTTATTTAATTTATAATAATTTAAATAAAATGTTTTTTCTTGAATCTTATAATTAAAATAAGTCAACGAAATCAAAATCACCATAAGAACTCATCACAACAAACATGTATTTTATCTCAAATTGATATATGGATAAGTACAAAACTGTTGTAAGATTCATTGTATTTATCTAATAAAATTAAATAGAAATATAGTTTATATGCATTTGTGTATTTTAGCAAATTTCTTTTATCAAATTACAGCAAATGATTGAAAAATATAATTCATATATATCCTAAAACATATTGTAGTATTTGCTACAGATGGCTTCATGTCCCCTAATTAATGAAATTTCAATTTAATTTGAACATTTTTAATTGTCAAGTTTAGCCGCTATTTTTTCAAATTTCAACCCCAGAAGGCACAATCTATTACATCAGATAAGAGTCATCCTCAGAATTGATGCAAATTAAAAAAATTAAATAATAATGTATCTAATTGAGTTGTCTCATTAAGGCTAAAGTCACAATGTAGATCACATCATAAACAGTACAGGGAGGTGTGTTAAGTCAAAATTATGTGAACATGAAGGTTTAGCTGGTACCAATAGAATTTTTTGTTGCCACACCTCTGTCTTAATCCGATCATATGAATTCTCCTTTTTATCTGATACCATTAGAATTTTTTTGAATCTCATATTGCCAATCAAATTAATTAATAGGTCTTTTTGATTGAATAAGAAAGTTTTTGGAATTTTTTTTTTCGTACCACACCCCGATCTTAATCCGATCATATGAATTCCCCTTTTTGTATATAAGGGAATAAGAAAATTACAATGTGTTTGTCATTTTTATCATAAAAATAATTTATTTTTGACCTTTATTATATTATACAACTAATATATGTAGTTATTGCCTTGTAGAAACTACATACATTATCAATTCCTAGAACCATAGACTCCAGCCATGGATCGTATAAGGGACCATCTTTTTCTTAGAGGCTTGGCATCATTTTCGTTCTTCTATCGATGAAACTCATACCCTCTCTTTTTTTGTTTTAATTAAAATTTATTTTTTATCTTTTAGTTGATTCTATATCAATTTAAGTTTGGAGTATATTTTTGTGTGACACGTTATTCTTGTATTTAAATGAAAATTTTATTGATTGATTACTACCCGATACCAATAATGTAACTTTTTAATTAATTGACTCCTTTATGATATAGGGTTTTGTGGAGCTATTCTAAACTTTATTCTGATTGTGCAACCTCTCCCTTGTGTCATTTCCACCTAACCCGTTACTTGGATTATGTCAACTACTCTGATTCGATAGTAACTTCAACATGTGATAAGTGATAACCCAGTAGAATATTTTTGACTATGGCATGACAATGTTGAATAAATAAGAAAGTTCTTCAGATAAGATGAATATTATGTTTTTTTCATTCTTCTATTCTTCTCTTTTTGATAAAAAAAAAAACATTATGTTCAACATGACCCTTTAGATGTTTAATGTAGATAAAAAATAGTAGATTTAATTCAAATTAACAGAACTAAATGAATTTTTCAATAATATGTTTTAAACTCATGCACACAGCAAAATACTAAAATGAATAGAGACTGAAAAAAGAAAAGCATGGAAAGTTCATGGAATCTACCATTCTCAGTCTTTTTGTTTTTTGTTTTTTGTTTTTAGTTTTTAAGGGGATGGGGTTGTTTCCTATAAGGGTGGTCTTAGTATTGATTCCTTTGATTCCTTCATTCTCCTTTTTCTATTCTCTTTGGAAGAGTAAGAACAAGGGCATATATTCTCTTTGAAGGAATAAGAACAAAGACATACATACAAATAGTTGTAAAAGAGAATACATTCTTAGAAGATAGAATCTAGTGGCATGGATAAGCGAGGTTGTAAGTCAGGATCACCTCTCTATCGGGGATACATGTTGTTCCTTCAATGCTTTTTCACTATAAAATTGGTATAGGACCCACATCTAAACAATAAGAAAAAAAATCTATAGACCCCACTCAAATTTGTGGTGAAGAAGCATACTGTTCTCCCGATGGAGAGGTGATCTGTGATCCGAACTCTCCTTTTCGCCCCTACTTTGGAATAACTTTTAGGTTTACCCGGTTGACTCGGTTCAGGGAATCCAGACCACTGGTCTATCCAGATTGAACCGGGAATTGGAAATTGACTCTTTGATTGGGCAATGGGAGTTGTTGAGTAAGTGGGTTCAGTGGAGAAGTTGGAGAATGAAATGGGTTAGGAATTACGATGGCGATCACGTGATAATATGCTTTCTTTCTTGGTCTTCCTCTCTCTCTCTCTCATTCTTTTATTTTAAGCAAAAGGATCTCAAGAAAGCCTTAAATACAAAACCAGATTGAAATGTTGGTTCCAAAAGAGTAAATATGAAACTGGACTATACAGGTGCTGTTCTAGTCATTATTATTCGTGACACGAAAGTCACAAAATGTGCTTTTCTGTATATGGTGGACCAACTAGACTTGCATCATTGAATTGTCGTTAATTATGACAATGCTTGTTATGCCTTTTGGGTCTAAATGACTCACCCTTCCATTTCGAAATTGCTTTCAAGTTGAGATTTCGGACCGTCAGAATCGAAACTTTGGTCGAATTTGAATCTCGACCGTTGAATTTTAATAGTTGAGATCGAAATTTCAATCCGACAGCCTATGATGTTTGGCTTGACGACCCAAGCAAAGTCCTTCCATTTTACTTATGTTTCTTTTTGGCGAAAATTTTACTTCCCTTTCACGACCCAAAAAGTAAAAATTAAAAGATTATCGCGAATATTGTTTTAAAAGCAAGGTAAGAAGTTATTGCTCCTAGCGAGCCGCTCTGAAGAAACCAAACGCCGCCGCTGCGGGGGGGAGAGCCCTCCACCTCCACCCCCTCGCTCCCGCCCTCCTCTCTCCCTCTCATCCCTCTCTATTAATCTTCGGTTTTGTTTTCCCCCCGCTCGCTCGTCTCCTTTTCCCTCTTCATCCTTCGTTGCTTTCTCTCCGCTTGCTTCTCCATCTCCACCTCTATTCTGCCCCTCGCCTCCCTCTCTCTCTATCTCTCCGCCTCTTCTCCCCGGGTTCCGGTTTAGGAAAAAACACCTCTCGCTTCTCATTCTCTCCGTCTCTCTCCCTGTTTCTCGTTTTTTTTTTCTTTTTTTTTTTGCCATCGGTGGAGGTTCGGCGCCTCTTCTCCGGTGGTTCCGTTTAGAAAGCCTCGACTCTCTCCCGTGACGGCTTAGGGACTCAAAAAAAAAAACCCTCTTGCTTTTTGCTCGCCCGTCCGTGTTTCTCTCGTCGTTTTGTTTCCGGCCGTTTTTTCTCTCCTTGGTTTCGTTTTTTTCTTCCTTTCGGTTAGTTCTAATCGAATAATTTCTTTGGTTGCGGCGATCGTTGGTGACACCGAAACTCTAAATCTGATCGACCAACACCGCCGAGAACTCTAAATCTGGATACAGTCTCTCGCGGCAGCTTGTGCCTTTCGGCAGCCGGATGGCGTCCGCCCGCCTCCGCACTTTTGATGTTCCACGCGACACCGACGCTTTTGTGTCCGCCTTTGGGCGTGTTGTGTGTCCTTGTCCGCCTTGAGGCGTGTTGTCCGTCCGCCCCGAGGCGTGTTGTCGTCCGCCCTGGGCGTGTATTTTGTTCCCCTATTGGGTGCCGGTGCTTATTTGGTGTTGTTTTGTTGCATCATTATTTTTAAGGGTATATTGGGCTTGCCCTCCCTTCTCGGGATGCCTTGTCTTTGCATGTTGCGGGTCGCTTCCACTCCTTGGTTCTGTGCCTTGTGCTTTCTGCGTTGTGTGTCTGCTTTTCTTTCTTTATGAATGAGTCTGTTTACCGTGTAAGCAAGCAATGAGTCCATGATAGAGTGGGGATCTTTTTTATTTGTACTCCATCTATTCTCTTTTCACATAAAGTTTGACACAGGACTGCTCGTTTTAGGCCTTTGTGAAAGGGGGAGGATGGGTGCACGGGTAAGTTGGATGGAGATGATTTAGATCCGTCCATGGTATTGTACCATTCTTATATTCTTGTATCACACATTTAAGAGAATGATCAATCTAAATATTGACAAGATGGAATATGGATATGGATTCTCATCTTGAATGTGTGGTAAAAGGATATAAAGTATTTAAATAACATATTTAGGAGATAAACCCACCTTTGAGTATGGACAAAATGAACTATAGATATGGATCCTCATCTTAAATGCGTGGCAGAAAGGGTATAAGGCATCTAAACCCTTGGACACTTTATTATGTACCTTTGTGGCCACTGAAAGGTGTTTGTGAGTCCAAATCACCTCACTGGGGACACTTTTTCACCCCCACGTGTGGCGTCCATAGAGGATTTTCCTTTGAATTATTTGATCAGTTTCAAAAGTGGGTTCCACACAAAATATATAGTGTGTGCTCCCTTGACGGAGAGATGATCCAGACTCATGCCTGCCTACACACTATACCCCATGAAAGAAACTCAAGCGGGGTTTAGCAGGACCCTAGCCGCCTCCCACCCGACCCACCACCATCCCGCGGTGGGGCCCTCGCCGCCTCCTTTCTCTCCTCTCTCCTCCTCTTCCCCCCCGTTTCTTTTCTTTTTTTTTTTTTTTCTTCTTCTTTTTTCTTTCTTTTTTTTTTTGTTCGTTTTTTTTTTTTTTTTTTTTTTTTCTTCTCCTTTCTTTTTCCCCCCCCCCCCCCCCCCCCCTCTCTCCCTCTTCACTTTTCTCTGTGTTGCTCTGTCTCTTTTCTTGTTTTTTGTGTCGTGTTTTGCTTTTTTTTTTTTTTCTCTTGTTGGTCCTTTTCCTTTCTTCTTTTTTTTTTTTTTTTTTTTTTCTTTCTTTGGTTGCAACGATCGTTGGTGAACACCGCGAGAAACTCCAAATCTGATACAAGTCTTCGCGGAGCTTGACGCCTTCGGAGCGGATGGCGCCGCACTTTGTGTCCACGCGACAACCGCGTTTTGTGTCCGCCCTTGAGGCGTGTTGTCCGTCCGCCTTTGAGGCGTGTTGTCGTCCGCCCGAGGCGTGTTTGTCCCGCCCGGGCCATTTTGTTCCCCATGTGGGTGCGTGCTTATTTGGTCTGTATTTGTTGCGCTTATTTCTAAGGGTATCGGGCTTGACCCATCCCTTATCGGATGACCCGTCTGCTGTTGCGTTTGGTCCTTTCCGCTCCTTGTTCGGTGTGACCTTGTGTTTCTGCTGTGTGTCTGTCTTTTCTTTCTTTAATGATGAGTCGCTTCCAAAGAAATTAATACGATAGACTAGTCAAGGATGAGTTATAACTTTCGGAGTTTGGATCACCTCCCCTGTATGTACTCCCGTTATCGCTTCTTTCGCCACAAAATCGGGGGGCACATGTGGGACCCCCTGGCAGTCTAGTCTTCAAGTTTATTATTTAGATGCGGGCTCCACCTGATTTTGTGGCAAAGAACCGTCACGAGAGCAATATGACCCGGCCCACTATCCCACAACCAAAAAACTGATTGCCATGTGGCCCATGTCTGGTTTTAGATGATCTGCCTCACTCGCAATCTCATCGTGCTCAGAACAAAATGCCGTTATCAACCGTTGCAACGGTTATAGTTCTCGTCACTTGTCTATTTATGGTATCGACGAACAACACAGTCAACATTATCCGGTGAGAAGACCAAAATGTGAAATTCAAAATCGGTTTCCGCTGTTCCAGAGTGGAGGGATTACAATCAGCTCAATAGTTGGTTTTAGGAAATTTTCAAATCAACAAGAATGGAGATAACCATATTTATCCACCGATCTCCAAATCTGGCTCCTCTTCCTCTTTCTCTTCCTCTTCCAAAACCTCTTAGACCGGAGAGGGAGAGAGAGAGAATCCTAAGATTATGCTCTAATGGAGCCCAAATTGCTTGGACTAATCTCTCATCAGTCGTTCTTTTCGGCAGTCCAATCCGACAATATCGATTCCCTGAAGCTCATTCTTGAAGGATCAAACGGGGGTGAAGGTGGAGATCCATCTAGCTTAATGGCACTGTGTAATGACGCAGGTGAGACGCCTCTGTACATCGCTGCTGAAAGGAATCTAGAAGAGATCGTCAGGCACTTGGTGGAATACTGTGACCTTGAGACCGTCATGATCAGATCCAAGTCCGACATGGACGCATTTCATGTCGCTGCATTGCGTGGGAACTTAGGTATTTTTCTTCTTCCCTGTCTTTAATCTCTCTGTTTCTCTCCGTGGTTCTGTTGTTATTGAATGAATAATGATGTCATGTCAAAGCCTCCGGTATATTAACTGGGATCTAGGGCACCCAGTGTAGCTTAAATTTTCAGTTGCCTTGAGAAAACCTTGATCCAATTGTTACAGAAACTAAGAATGTCTTCTGTTGTGTAAACATGCATGGAGATATCTGTATTTATACTTGATTTTCCAAAAAGACTACCAACATGGGATGGAAGAGATTTGTGGTTTGATGTAAATTGTTTTGACTCACCTATTCTCGAGAATACTCTTGTAAGACATTATCAGAACTAATTCGACTCTTCATTTAAAAAGATGTTTCTTCATATTGATTTTGGAGCACTGAGGATTCTAGGCAGACTAAGATCAAAAGACTCCCTGTGGTTTTTTTAATCACCTCTAAAACGGAACTAATGAGATGCCTTACCTACATTGTTCAACAACACTGCACCGCCAACTAGCTGTGGACTTGGTTGGTTGGTTAGTTATCTTGAATGCTCTAACATCATAAGATGCATAGCTTGAGATTTATAGATTGGATTAATGGTTGAGTGCCCAGTGTCTAAAAAATTAAGAACTAAAAATATGGGTCATTCTCAGCTGGGTACCAAATCACGTGGTACTTCAACCAGATGTGCCTCTGATTCCTTGTTTCCCAAACTTTCTCCAGAGATATGTTGGTCAATGATCTAGATCCTACATTGAGTGTATGTGAATTGGTTATATAGAAAAATCTGGATACAGTTTGGATCTCAGTTTATCATCCTTGAGGGAAGATGGACAATTCAGTACCCTTAGTCGACATCAAACTGTTTTTCTATTCATTCATGAAAATTCCAACAACGAAACCTCTGAGCATAATACAAGTTTGAAACATGTTACTTATCTGAAAGTTAATAGCCTGACTCTTCTTCCGATCACTCGCCCTGGCATTGTGAAAACATTTCTGAGCTTGTACTCTACTAAAACACTTACACACTCATTATTTTTCTGTCCAGGAGTCGTGAAAGAGCTTTTGAACAGGTGGCCAGAGCTTTGTAAATTTTGTGATTCCACAAACACAAGCCCTCTTTATTCAGCTGCTCGCAGGGATCACTTGGAGGTGGTGAATGCCATATTACATGCCGATGAAAGTTCAGTTAGGATTGTGAGAAAAAATGGGAAAACTGCTCTGCACAATGCAGTTAGGTATGGCCCTTATCGAATAGCTAAAGCTCTCATAGACACAGACCCAGAGTTAGTTTGTATTAGAGACAAGAAGGGTCAGACTGCGCTTCACATGTCTGTGAAAGGTCGGGATCCTTCTATAGTAGAGGAAATATTATGTGCTGATATGTCAATACTCAATGCACGCGATAGGAGGGGAAATACAGCTCTGCACATAGCCACAAGGAAATACCGTTCACAGGTATTTATCTTATTATGACCTGTCTTTAGGATAAATCTGTTCATCGTTTATCATTTCTTATTTTCTCTTAGTTTTTTTGACATTCTATAACAGTTTTAATTGCTTTTTTCGTAATTGTTTTTCTTTTTATGAATGCAACTTAATAAGCAAGCATTTCATGACTGTAATAACAATCTAGATGAACAAGATCTCCTACTATGTAGATGGAGTATCTTTTTTTCCCAGTTCTAACTTATGTTCTTTTTGTGGGGGAGTAGGAAAAGTAGACATTTGGACAGTAGCTATGCTTAAAGTGTGCTTTGGTAGACAAAGCAGGAGCACATTATCAAAGATTTCTCGATTGGGAGGATATGATCAAAGATTCTGTTTGGAACTCAAAGATTGAACAAAATAATATTAAACATCTAGAACTCATAAAAGAAAAGTAGATCTTGACATAGCTATTGAAGGTATGATAAAAATCTAATTTCAGTAAAGAAGGAGAATGGCCTTGAATTTTTCAAGCATGAAGTGAGGAACAATGGAAGAATAAAGATAGTTAAGCTTTACAAAAGTGAATACATAAGTACCACACCTGTAATAATTCCTACTTCTAGGAATAAGAAAATGTAATGCAGAATATTCTGTTTATTAGAAAGGAGGAAAACTAACACACTTGAAATGTCGATGCCTATTCCAGCCGGGACTTGATTGTTTGACTTCAGAAACAAAAAAGTACTGTTCCCACAGTACTATGTTTTAAAATGGATGAAAGAAATTATAAGGGAACCAAATGAAAACAACAAATAATTTCCAGTGACTAAATGTGGAGAATGCTGAACATTCTCCTTTCCTTGCATTCTTGATCATCACTAGCCCTTGGTTCTTCATATTATTGGGTCCTGTAGATGGATGAGCAAGGACTTGAAAATATTTTCTGATTATAAAAGGGTGAAACGTTGATCAGTTTCATATGTGTACCTTACTAACTCAACCTGAAGTTTAGTTTAGCAGGCTGTCATTTTAAGACCTCAATTTGGCTTCATCGAGTAACTCAGGCAGCCAATCCAGAGTCCAAGAGCATGTCTTAGTTATACTTTACAACTATTACATTTTAAGTAATATGATTATCATAATGTCTATCTTAGTTTTTGGAGCATTGCTTTGTGTTAGAAGTGTTCCAAGTTCAATTCCACCTTTACTCAAAGGTCATTGTAGGGTTTTAATACTAGTCAGCTTTAATCTCATGCAGCAGGTGTGAACCTGACCTAACCTGCTTGTGCAACTTTTAGCAACTTGCAATTGATTATAGACTCTGGTTGTTTTATACTTTTATGGTTGGGTACTTTGATATTGTCATTAGGGTTGTTGCATTTTGTGTTGGCAAATTATTCGTTTCATTGAGCTTGAGTTGGACCCAATAATCCTAGCTAACCCAAATTTCTTCTTCCCATAAGCAAAGTCTCGTTTTAGTTAATTTGTAGGCATCAAACTATTAATGAGTGGAGAATGTTTCTTTTATGCTTTTTCCTTAAACGTGTCAGGTAAGTCCACTGTTCTCTTCAATTGATGTAGTTCCTTTTCAAGATAGAAAGACATGCATAATACGGAGAAATATTGGATTTGGCCTCTTGTTACTCGTAATTAGGGTTTTTTTTTTGTGTTATTTGTGTACCCAATGTTCTACTTAATTCTATCCAACAATGAATTTCAACAATTTTAAGATCCCATCTCTTTTTCATAGGTACATTACTATGAAAATTTATAGATTTCCCTCATTAATTTACTGGATTTTGGAAATGTTATAGAACTCACTATTTTGTTTTTCATCTTGGGTTTTTCCTTTCCTTCAGATAGTGATCCTTCTACTAGGATATGCTTCTCTAAAGGTCAATGCTATTAACTGTCAGAATGAAACTGCATTGGACTTGGCAGAGAAACTCCAGTATGGAGGACTTGCGTTGGAAATCATGGAAGCCCTAGTAGATGCAGGTGCAAAACATGCTATGTTCTTAGGCCCTTTGGATGAGGGAATGGAGCTGAAAAGCACTGTAAGAGATATAAAATATGACTTACAATCACAACTCCTACAGAATGCAAAGACTGACAGACGATTCTCTGGGATTAAAAAGGAGCTACGGGAACTACACAGAGTTTCTGTCCACAATACCACCAATTCTGTGACGGTTGTTGCTGTTCTGTTTGCCTCCATTGCTTTCATGGCTATATTTAACTTACCTGGTCAATATATTCGTAATGGGACAGATGCTGGGAAAGCTCAAATAGCTGGTTTTATTGGGTTTCGTGTGTTCTGCCTTTTGAATGCTACATCTCTATTCATCTCTCTAGCTGTTGTTGTAATTCAGATGAGTTTGATTGCCTGGGAAACCAAGGCTCAGAAACAAGTTGTTTCAGTAGTGAACAAACTAATGTGGGCAGCCTGCATTAGCACATCTGGGTCTTTCCTCTCATTAGCTTTCATTGTTGTGGGAACAGACACCTATTGGATGGCTATTACTATTGCGGCTTTAGGTATACCCATCCTTGTTGGGACCTTTGCCAGCATGTGTTATTTTTTCCGTCAACGTTTTAGAATATTTGGTGATGATTCTCAGAGACGCATCAGAAGGGGTGGTGGCAGCAAATCCTTTTCATGGTCTCGAAACTCTGGCTTTTCAGATCCATATGCTCATGAGTCAGACTGTGAGAGGATCTATGCTTTGTAACAATGTATGCATTAAAAATCGTAAAGAACTAGAAAAGCTGGTTTTTAAGTGGTAAAAATGGCCAGTTTTGGAAGTTCAATAGCAGTAGCTTTGATTCTACTAAAACCATCTTAGGAAATGGTAGAAAAGATTGCAGGAGGATTCTTGCTTTTTTCCGGGAAGGGTCCCATTTATATAAACGTAACCTTATGTTGATCCATGCATTTGAAAATAGTGAGTTTTGATTTTGCAGGTCACGGTGATTGCATTAGTTTTAAGTTTTAACCTTCTCAAGGCTCTGGAAATACGGCTCAATGAATTGTTTGTTCCTTTTAGAATATCTGTGGCTGATACATAAGAGACCACCAGCAATGAAAGCCATGAACCGGCTCTCAGAAGCACCTGAGTCTTCACCAAAGAAGCTTGATGCAGCTCTGCAATTGAGATGATTGAAGCCCGAACACCATTTGGACACGGAAAAAAGCTAACAAAGTTATTACATACAAAGGGGAAACTTTGTTCGATTTGGTGAGCAAGATTAGGAGAACGCATTTGGAGATTAATGGATAACCATACTGGTCAAAGTCCTCAATCACATTTCAGGCATACAGTGCAGGCATAATAAAGAGGGAGGGTGGAAGTTGATTTAAAGCCCCTGATGAAAGAAACAGAAAAACTGATTTAGGTCACGTTTGCAGTTTTTTTTTCTTTCTTCAATTATAGGATGATTTCGTGGGAGTATTAAACTATTAATACATTTTTGAGGAAGAAACTGAAATTGACTTGTTTGCAATCTAAACTGTTCATGGCAAAACAAATACATGAGGTATTTCAATTTCCAAGGCAAACTGCTTTATATGACCGATCTTGAGTACGGATCATCTCCTCCGACAACTATTCACCACGAATTACACGGGATCCACAGGGTTAGGGTGATGGGGATTTTTTAAATATTTTATTACTTTTTATTTTTGGGTCCACATAATTTGTGGTTGTAAAGCCATCAAGGCAGCACAACCTGTCAGGGGAGATGATCCACACTTGCTGATCCTAGCCTACATTATATCCATTTCAAAAATATCTGAATATAAACTAAGCTCCAAAATTCTTAGAGCCCACTGGGTGCTTCAGAATTCTAGTTTCATTTAATACCCCCATTTCACTGTACAAAAATCAAATCAAACAAATTTCATAATAAGATTCACCCACGAAATTGAATTAACGATTGCACCTACCCAAAACTTTATTTTCAGGTAAACACCAAGCTTTAATACCAAATAGAAATGAACTTTGAAACGACAGTTGTTCATACATTTGATAATTGAACATGTACATAGTAGTGATCAACAAAAAAAACAAATAATGATGATTTACTTACAAACACAGAAGACATCAATGTACATAATTCCTTCAATAACTTATTTTCCTCAGATTGCTTTAGACTGCAGATCCTAAATATAATTCTCCCTCCTGCTCACATGGTCTTCAATTGAAAAAATAACAGAACCACATGAGCGTGCCCAAGTTTGCTAGTGCAAAAGAATAGGCTTGGGAGCAGCCCAAGCTCGATCTCAAGTTAACCCCATTTCCTACAACCCCAACACCCCCAAAACACAACACAACAAACCTCTATGATATACAATTTTACAATTACACCAGATCTCACTCATGGCTTGTAACATAATGTATTTGATTAACATACTCCACGGGAGCACAGAGATCGGTGGAATAGAACCCCAACCGGAGCCAAGAAAAACTACCAACAATGTCAAGACTGTCCTGAGCCTCTCCATGATGATCTTGAAGGAGGACGGCTGATATCTAGCACCGATGAAGGTCTATGATTTTCTTCTGGTCTTTGAAACTCCTGCACATAAGATTGTCAATATCCAAGGCACTGTCAATCAAAAAAAAAAAAAAAAAATCCAAGTCCAGATTTACTTAAAAGAGTAAACACTCTAGTTCAGATGAAAAAAGCCATAAAAAATATGGGTTATGCAAGTAGTACATAGCATGCCACATGGTGGCAATACATGATTCCAAACAGAGACCTGTGATAAGGAAGACGAAGTGGAATTCCGGGACTGCATCTCTGCTTTTGAATGCATCCGATGTTGGTGCTGCATGTGCTCAAACTGCTGTAGTCGTGAAGCAAAGTTAATCCCATTATATGCATTCCCTACATCTTGCTTTCTATCAACATCCCCCATGATCTGTGGTCCACTGGGCATCTGATGCAAAATCTGGTATGAATTCCCTAATGATGTTTGCTTCAATTGGTCACCGGTGAAGGAATAAGAAGGTACAGTTCTCAGTCGAGTCCGTAATATTTTGAAGGCTGAACTTTGCTGCATTGGGTAAAACCATTATCATCATCATCATCATCATCATCATCATCATTATTATTATTATTATTTTTTGGGGTGGGGTGGGGGGTGGGGGTGTGTGTGGGGAAGGCTATGTGATCAAGGAATACTACCAAAATATATGTACTATACTTTGGAACCATGGTAACATACTGTCGAATATCTCTCTAAAACTACTGCGGTTATGATTGAATCTCCAATATGGGCAAGTCAGCAAATACTCATTATTATACTTGCAGGCTATGCATTCAAAGAAAATTGAATGGAAAGCATTGAATATAACTAAAAAATATGGTTTAATGGAAGAAAATATGGTTACTGTACTTCAAATAAGAAAAAGCTTGGAGGCATCCCAATCAGAACCAGGTCCTTGACTCAGGACAAACGACAATATGGAAACATGAACTACAGTTCATACTCCAACCTAATATCAATACCGTATGATTCAATTAAATTACTATTGAAGGAGGAGACGATAAGGTTATCGTACTTCATATGAGGCATCCCAATCAGAAATAATGCCAGGCAGTTGCTCCAGGGTAACAAGAAGAAGACAAGACAACCTAAAGCTGGAAGAAGAAAAAACAGCCTACAGTCTATACTCCAAACCAATACCAATACCCTATGGTTCAACAACATCACGACCAAAGCAGCCTCAAGTCAATGAGGGCTAGAAAGCCAAGATCCTTAGATAAATAGCAGTGAGATAAACAAGGGTTTAAGAGGGCTAGTTCAAGTTATCTGAATATTAACTCTCAGTTAAGCCCTTTGTTGAAGTATACGCACTTTGGGCTATTTTACTATTCACGGTACTGTTCATTTGAACAGTATTGTACTATTGATGTTATTCTACTTTCTATTTCTAATTTAAGAGTCTTGCTACATAAGTTTTGGGAGTTTTTTAGAAAGCATAGTTTCTATTTTGGTGGTAGTTTCTATTTTCAGAACTTTCTATTTTAGGAGCTAGGAAGTTACTAAAGCTGTAATTTTTTGTTTTTTTTTTCTAGAGGACAATTATTTGTCTCTCAAGTTGTATTATATTCATTAGAAGCTATAAATAAAAGGGCTCTGTGATTCTAGACTCTTTAACTAAAATCACAGGTCTCTTCTACTTGTTATTCATCTCTCTTTTTTTTGTTCAAGTTCAACTGCTATTTTGATTATTTAAAGCTTGTTTTCTAATATGACATTAGAGCCTTTTTGAATCAAAACAGTGTTGTTCTAAATATTATCTTATATTTTTTATATTTTTTCCTGTTTTCCTTGGTGTGCAGCCACCTAATGCTGTATATTATGGACTATTAGATCAGATATTCATGTGAATTGATCTTCTCTACCTATTACCTTACTCTTACAAGTTCCAGAACTTGGATTAAATACTGTTTTCTACCTACCTTCGTTACCTCTTTTTCTTTTTTTTTTTTTTTCTCCTATTCGGTCCTAAGGTTGCAGAATTTTTTTTTGTGCTCATTCTACTTCAAGTTTTGGAAAACTGATTTGAGTGATATCTACCTCAGTTTAATGTCATCACTTACACGTGACTCAACCATGAGTACGGCAGAATCTAAAGGATCTCAAGGAGATCATGTAAGCGTTCAAATTGCAACTATCAAGCTCAAAGGTAGTTCTAATTACTTGTTGTGGTCACAAGTGGTTCAAGTGTACATACTTGCAAAAGGTAAGCTTAAGTTCATTGAGGATGAACCTACTGCTAAGACTGACAAATCCTATTTAGTTGGATCCAAGATGATGCAATCATCAAAATTTGGATGTGGAATAGTAAGGAACCTGATATTGCAGTGAATGTTATGTTCCATAAGACTGCAAAGGGAATATGAGATGACTTGCAAGAGACCCCTATTCCCAAACTAAAAATATGACTCGAATTTTTAGTATTTATGAAAAGCTATTTCAATTTCAGCAAGTTGACAAGTCTCTGCAGGATTATTACAACTCCTTTAAAGGCATGATGGAGGAGTTGAATGTCTTTCAACCTCTCACCACAGATATAGAGAAGCTTAAGGCCCAAAGGAATAAATTTTTTGTGTCCAAATTTCTTATAGGATTGAACCCTGAACTGAAATCTATCAAAGGACATCTCCTTGCTGGTAAGCATGTCCCTAACTTTAGTGAAGCATATTTTAGACTTCAACGTATTGCCTTGCCTGAAGGGAGTTCTCCAGAAAAAAAGTTCTAAAGGAGAAATTCAGCCTTCATTACCTCTCGTGGAAGGGGATGTGGTCTTGGTTCAGGGGGAGTTAGTAGGTCTTCTGGAGGTTGTGGTGTTCAACAGTTTGATAAGACATCTCGACTTTGTACTCATTGCGGTAAAACACGGCACTTAGTGGAAGCTTGTTGGGCCAAACATGGAAAGCCGAGTGGGCCAAGCACCTTGCCAATCATGTTGTTTCTGATGGTGGTACTGATACTGTAGCAAACAATGATAGTGGCTTTGGATCTTCTTTAGGGGACTTGTCTAAGACTTTAAGAGATGATGTAAGCCAAATCCTTCACCGATTGCAAACTATTGAGACTGGCTCTTCCACATCCACTGGTACTTTTGCTGCCACACTTTCTCACGCAAGTAACATAGCACTTTTCACTTCTACTCCCACCCCTTGGATCATCGATTCAGGGGCCTCTTCTCACATGACTGGTAAGTCATCACTTTTCAACTCTTTTTTTAAATCTACTACTAAAAATTATGTTGTTATAGCTAATGGAACTTCCACACCTATTCTAGGCTCTGGAAGTGTTTCTCCTACACCTTCTCTTACTTTGTCATCTGTACTTCATGTTGCTAACTTTCCTTTTAACTTATTATCTGTTAGTCAATTAACTGAAGCACTAAATTGCTCTGTGACTTTTACTCCCACTTATTGTGTTTTCCAGGACCTTCACACAAGGAAGACGATTGGTGGAGGGTGTGAAAGGAACGGACTCTACTATCTGGACTATGCTACCCCTATTGCGGCTCTCTTTGATGATGGTGTAGATGTTCTCCAATGGCACTGTCATTTAGGCCATCTGTCTTTTACCTAGATTAAAAATTTTATTTCCTTCTTTAATCAGTGTTTAAATTAAATTGTGAAGCGTGTGAGTTAGGGAAGCATCATTGTGCCACCTATCCTCCACGCTCTATCCCTTGTAGTGAGTCCTTATTTTCTTTTGTTCATTCCGATATTTGGGGTCCTTGTAGAATTAGTAATAGGCATGGTTTTTTATATTTTGTCACTTTTGTGGACGATTTCTCTCGTCTTACATGGCTGTATCTTTTAAAGGATCGGACAGAGTTCTTAACTACATTTAAAAGTTTTATTCATGAAATTCGGACTCAATTTTCTCTTCCTATTAAAATTTTTTGGTTTGATAATGCTTTAGAATATGTGCAACATGATATATCTAACCTACGTGATTCTCTTGGAATGATTCATCAAACCAGTTGTTCATTCACTCCCCAACAAAATAGAGTGGCTGAACGCAAAAATCCTCGCCTCTTGGAGGTTGCACGCGCTATTTTGATTAAGATGAATGTTCCCAAGAGTTACTGGTGTGATGCAGTTTTGACTGCTGGTCATTTAATTAACCAAATGCTTATGACTTTGCTTTCTGAAAAATCTCCTTTTTCAATTGTTTTTCTCAATAGAGAACCATTTTTAGTTCCACACAAAATTTTTGGTTGTGTTTTGTTCATAAACCACATCCTTTGGACAAGCTTTCCCCCCGTTCTGTTAAGTGTATTTTTCTTGGGTACTCACATACTCAAAAAGGTTTTCGCTGTTATGATCCGGTTCTTCGGAAACAATTTACAAGTGCAGATGTGACCTTTTTTGAAGACACTCATTATTATCCTAGTCAATCTATATATGTTGAAAACTGTGTTTTGGATGATGCTCCTCCTATTCCCTTTTTAGTTTCTTCCACTAGCAATGTTCCTCTACAAGTTTATTAGCGGAGACATAAGTTGGCAGAACATACTATGGATAGTAGAGTTCCTCCTAACAATATTAGCAACTCTCCTTTAGTGGAGCCTGAAGCTAGCCCTAGGGATGTTTCTTCTTCATCCTCTCCACCAACGGATTCTTCTAGTGGAGATCCCACTCCGACTTCAAATGACTTACCAATTGCTTTGAGGAAAGGTACTTGTACTTGTACTTTACACTCTAACATTGTTTATCCTGTTTCCAATTTTGTCTCTATCTCTCATCTCCCTCCTAGCTTTCGTTGCCTTGCTTTGTCTATGTCTGCCATTCATATTCCAACCCATCATACCAAAGCACTTAAAATTCCTGGCTAGAAAGCCGCCATGGAAGTGGAAATGGATGCTTTACATTCTTGTCATACATGGTCTTTAGTAGACTTACCCCTGGGAAAGATGTGGTCCACTGTCGATGGGTGTATATTGTTAAGTACCATTCTGATGGTACAATTGAAAGGCTTAAGGCCCGATTGGTGGCTAAGGGCTATACACAAACATATGGTGTGGATTATTTTGAGACTTTTTCTCCTGTAATGAGACTTAATTCTGTCTTTGTTTTGATATCTTTGGCTGTGAATTATGATTGGCCTCTTTTTCAAATTGACATAAAAAATGCATTCTTATATGGTGACCTTCATGAAGAAGTTAAAAGGAGCAACCTTCAGGGTATGTTGCTCAAGGGGAGGACAATGTTCATGTTTGCAAGCTTCATAAAGCGGTTTATGGACTCAAATAGTCTCCACGGGCTTGGTTTGAGAAATTTACCAAGACTGTGGAGTCTTTTTGTTTTGTACAATGTTATTCTGATCACTCTATGGTTGTTAGACGAAAAGGTGATTGTGTTATCATTATGGTAGTTTATGTTGATGATATTTGTCCTTTCAGGTAGTGATGTTGATGCAATCCATGCAATCCATGCACACTTTACAAAAATCTTTCCAAACCAAAGATTTAGGTGATCTACAATATTTCTTGGGGATTGAAGTGATCTGCAATAAACAGGGAGTAAGTTTGTCACAACAAAAGTATGTGTTAGATCTTTAGATTGAGACTGGCATGCTTGCTTCTAAACCTAAAGACATTCCCATGGATCCTCAGTTGAAGTTAGGACATGATGATGGTGACTTGTTAGATGATTTCCATCCTTACAGGAGTCTTATTGAGAAACTTATTTATTTAACTGTTACTTGTACTGATATTTCTTATTATGTTGGTCTGTTGGAGTCAGTTTATGCAGTCTCCTAGGAAGGCCCATTGGGGTGCAGCAATGAGAATACTTTGGTACCCCAAGAGTGCTCCCAAAAAGGGCTCATCTATCGACCAAATTGGAGTATGGACTTGGTTGCCTTTTCTGATGCCGATTGGGCTGGATCCGTCATTGATCGTTTCAACTTTCAACTACAGGTTATTGTACTTTTCTTGGTGGAAATCTTGTGACTTGGAAGAGTAAGAAATAGTCCACCATTGCCCGATCTAGTGCTGAAGCTGAGTATAGGGCTATGGCCCACACTGCTGCTGAATTGATGTGGCTTTGTTCGTTGTTAGAGGAAATGGGATTTCCGGTTTCTGCCCCTATAAAAGTATTTTGTGATAATTAGGCAGCCACTTACATTGCAAGTAATCCAGTGTTCCATGAGAGGACAAAGCATATAAAAGTAGACTGTCACTTTGTGTGTGATGCAGTCAAGAAGAAGCTTATAGCGACTCCTTTTCTGAGATCTACTGACCAACTAGCTGATTTGTTCACCAAAGCTTTGTTCAGACCAAGTTTTTAGTCTTTGTGTTGCAAACTGGGCATTGGAGATTTGTATGCTCCATCTTGAGTGGGAGTCTTGAAGTATAGACACTTTGTGCTATTTTATTGTTCACGGTACGGTTCACGTGAACAGTAAAATTTGTTTATTTACTATTCACGTGAATAGTATTGTGCTATTGATGTTATTCTACTTTTTGTTTCTAATGTAGGAGTCTTGCTACATAAGTTTTGGGAGATTTTTTTAGAAAGTATAGTTTATATTTTGGTGGTAGTTTCTATTTTCAGAACTTTCTATTTTAGGAGCTAGGAAGTTACTAAAGCTGTAATTTTTTGTTTCCTTTTTCCCAGAGGACAATTACTTGTCTCTCAAGTTGTATTAGATTCATTAGAAGCTATAAATAAAAGGGCTTTGTGATCCTAGACTCTTTAACTAGAATCACAGGTCTCTTCTACTGGTTCTTCGTCTCTCTTCTCTTCTACTTCTTCTCTCTTTTCTTTGTTCAAGTTCAACTGCTGCTTTGATTATGTAAAGCTTGTTTTCTAACACCCTTGATTTCTGAATTTAAAACTGAACTGAACTGCCAAGTAGATTCTCTGTTTCTGACTTGTTTGTATAACATCTTGCTGACTTGAATTCCTCAATTCAGGAATTAGGTTTAGGGATTACAGGGGACTCGAATTGGGCTCCGTTTAAGGGACTTCTTGGGTGGGGTGTGACAGGGTCTGGTTTAGGGTTTTTAGAGTTCATGGATGGGGTGTAACAGAGACTGCTTTAGGGTTACAGGTCTAGGGTTGGGATGTTCAGGTTCTAGAAAGGAAACTAATAATTTGTGGCACTAGGGTATTGAAGATCTAGGGTTTGGGTTACAGTTTTAGTAACTCGTTTAGGTTTTGGGAATTTAGGGCAGCAAGGATTTAGGGTTTTAAAGGAGTGAACAGGGCTGAGGCTGAGATCTGAGTGTTAGTGGCTGTATAGGGATTATGGACCTGCAAGGCGGAAGGATTCTAATAGAGGGTTTAAGAATTAAGAATTCTATGGTTTATGGAGAAAACAAGGGCTGAATGGGGTAGGGTTTGCAGAAATAGAAATTTAAATAGGGGAAAGGTGAATGGAATAAAGCTGACATTACTTGTCTGTAACCAAGTTTCTTAATGGCCAAGATGCAGATGGGATGATGCAGGTAGGTTGAAAGCACTGCTGAAGGAGCATAGTTGTCAAGGCGCGTCCTGGCGGTAATAGAGAGGGTGAGTCGAGGAACACCTCAAGGGAAACACATAAGGCGGTCGCCTCGGTATCTGAGGCGTCTCCGTAGCGTCCGAGGCGACGCATCAGACGCATTATACCACTAGGCGACCGTCTTTGTGGTTTTTAAAAAATCACCATTTTTTTATTCCAAATCAAAGGCCAAAACTGAATTGGAAACTAGATTCCAATTGGGAATCATCTAATGGCTGAATGGTTACATAAATGGTACTTGAGAAACATGGGATCATTTGTAATATTAATTCAATTAAAAAAAAACAAAAAACAAAAGAAAAGGGAAAATCGAGACAAAATCCCTAATCTCTCATTCTCTCTCGAGTCTTCTTCCTCTCTGTTACTCCTCTCCCTGACAATCGATGATGCCACCAGTGCCATCGACGACGCCACTAGTGACACCGGCGACGAAATCCCTAATCTGGTTATGGCTCTCGAGTCTTCTTCCTCTCTGCTACTCCTCTCCCTCTGCTACTCCAGTTTCAGACCATCGACGACGCCACCAACACCGGTGACACCATTGTACTCTCTTTTTCAGTTTGGAAGGTCCAAAATTGATCGACTTCTGCAGTTTTGCTGCTACTCTCTTACTTCTGCTGCTTCTTTTTTTTTCCCCCCTCATAAGCTCATATGAAAGCTACCGTAGTTGCAGCAACCAAGTTGCAGCGCCTTCGGTCACCATCTCAGGCGACGGTATGTCGCTGGATTTTTTTTTTTTTTTTCTGGTTTGGTTTGCATTCTTGAGATATACTGCTTGATGTATGCACTGTGTCCATGAGATTCCTTTGAACTGCAATTCTTTTGATATTATCTGCTTTTATTTATTTATCCCTTGCATTTGATTTATGTGCTTGCACTTCTATGATCTATCGATGCTTTCATTAGGAATCCTTTTTGTTTTGGCAATATTTTGTCTGAAATTGCAATTTTAGAACTTTCAAAGTTGCCTTAACATAGTTTAGATGGCAATAAAAGAGATGACTCGTTGGGAATACGACTAAGTTGCTTTTGGAATAATAATTTAAGCAGCCTTATGTATCTTTTCATGTGTATTACTGTATTTGTACACCACAAAACATGTATGGATGCTTGTCTTATTCACACTGGGTGTGATTTATCATGAGACTAGGGTTTTAGTTAAACTTGAGAGTTTTGATTATTTTTTCTACCTCTTCCTTATCTATAAGTTAACTGATTAGATAGTTAATTGTCGGGTATGCTCTATTTGACTTACTCCTCTGTTATTCTGGAATTTTGTACTGATTATTGTTGTTTATTAGCTTTAGTGTATTTTTTCTGATTTTTCAGAATAGAAGCTTGATTATCAATTTATCATGAAGTGAGATGATTAGATGAATGCTTAGGATTTTTATTGTGGTGTGGTATGGTGCAAAATTAAAATTATATGGTATCATTATCAATTTTATTATTGTTTTTAATTTTGGCTGATTATATGTGTATGTTTCATGTTTTTTATTGTAGATATTTACTAGTTATTTACAATGACCTCAAGGCCCTCAACTGATAATCCAACGTTCTAGTCAGCCTATTCCTAGTGGGGGTGAAGCCTATGATCCCTCGAAAGACCCGAAGAGAAAGGCTAAGTCAAATGACCCAGGGTGGAAATATGGGTATTGGCCAAATGTTGCTGATAGGAATACAGTCAGGTGCAGTTTGTACAACATAAGCTTTAAAGTAGGAATTAAAAGATTGAAGCAACATCTAATTGGTGGATATGGGGATGTTGTGAAGTGCACTAAGACCACTGTAGAAGTTGCCCAAGAGATGAATGCAATGTTGGTGAAAAATAAAAATAGGGCAATTGTTACTGATTTGGATAATGAGTATGATGACAATCAAATTGGAGAAGAACATCCTATTCCTGCCTCTACTAGAGGAGGTACATTACCTAGTGTAGGGTTTGAGATTGAGGTGTGCTCCAAGATAACAAGCTCTGGGACTGCATCAAAGAGACTGAAAAGTGCCCTTAATAAGACACCTAAGGGGTCCCATGGATATGCATGTTAGACGCACTCCTGAGGAAGTTGTTGAAGAAAGGAGGGCTAAGGGTGCTACTCAAACAACAATATTGAATAGAATGAGATCTGCCAAAGAAAAGAAGCGAGTGGATAACCACATTGCTGATTGGATGTATCAGTGTGGCATTCCATTCAATGCAGTTAAGGCTAAAAGCTTTGAGGTGATGGTCGAGTCTATAGCACAATATGGTTCTGGGTATAAGCCCCCAAGTTACCATGAAGTCGGAGATGAGGAAAAATTATGAAAAATATTAGAAGATGTATGGATGCACACTCATGTCTGATGGGTGGACTGACAAAAGGGTAGGCATCTCATCAATTTTCTTGTCAATTGTCCAAGGGGAACATTCTTCCTTGGTTCTATGGATGCATCTAGCCAGTTGCAAGATGCAAACATGCTCTTTCAGTTATTGGATAACAAAGTTGAAGAAATTGGGGAAGAACATGTAATTCGAGTGGTGACTGATAATGCCTTAAATTACAAAGCAGCAAGGGCATTATTAATGGAGAAGAAGACTACATTATAGTGGACTCCTTGTGCAGCCCACTGTCTTGATTTGATGGCATACATTATAGAGGACATTGGGAATTTGAAACAATATAAGAAAGTGATAATTCAGGGGAAGAGAATAACCACTTTAATTTATAGGCACACAAGATTGTTGGAGGCCTTGAGACAGAAGACAAATGGCAGGGATCTTGTGAGGGCTGCAGTGACTAGGTTTACCACTTCATTCTTGACATTGCAAAGCTTATTAAAACACAAGGATGACTTAAGGCACTTATTCATTTCTAAGGAGTGGACAAAATCCAATTTGTCCAAGACAGAAGTAGGGAAGAAAGTAACTAAAACAACTTTTTCTACAGCATTTTGGCATGGTGTGGAGGATTGTATTAGAGCATCACAACCTCTTATGATTGTATTGAGGATTGTGGATGCTAAAGAAAGACCCACATTGCCTGAAGTGTTTGTAGCCATGTAAGAGGCTAAGAGAAGAATAAAGGAGGCAAAGAACGACTCTGGAAGAAAGTCATACAAATAATTGATAGGCGATGGGAGTGTCAAATGGAGAGACCTTTATATGGTGCAACCTTTTTTTTGAATCCTGGGAAGTTCTACAACTTAGATGATGTAGATGATTATGAGTTGATCACTTCTCTCCAAACTTCTTTCAATTAAGTTGTTGGAAGACTAGTGCTTGAGGCACATTGACAAGATAAGATATTGTCCTGGGCAAGTGAATACAAGCAAGGTAGAGGTCCTTTCTCCATAGCTATGGCTATTAGACAGCGTACAACTATGAGTCCTTGTAAGTTTTTGGTTTGTAACTCTACCTATTATGTTTATCTTTTTTTTTTTTTTAAATACTATAGTTACATGGTGGGATACGCATGGAGGAATTGCTTTTGAGCTTACAAGGATTGCACGGAGGATACTAGGCCTTTGTTGTTCTTCCTCTGGTTGTGAACGGAATTGGAGCACATTTGAGTTTGTAAGTATTAAGTGATTCAAGTATTTAAAACACTTTAAAATTTAAATTTAGAAGAATGACTTGGGATTCTTTTCAATTGCTCATGAATTCAGATTCACGCCAAGAAGAGGAATAGGTTGGAAAATGAGAGGTTTAATGATCTAGCTTTTGTTTAGTACAATCGCTGTCTTCAAGAAAGGTTCAATGAAAGGCAATTAAAGAGTAGAAATTATGATCCATTACTCCTTGATGAGCTAACAGGAGAAAACCTTTAGTCTGAAACCCTAGATTGCTTACTCGATAACTTGGAAGGTACCTTACCACTGATGAGCTCTTTGGCAGCAACAATCTTTATTAATTGTATTCCGCTATCTGAATTCTATTAACATGCGCAGGCCTTGTATTTATAGCCTTGTACTGACTTGCCTCATTGTACTCAAAATAGAAACCAAATTTGAAATAGGACTTCTCTAATAACAACTAGTAACCTAATAAGGACTGTTTACTCATGTATATCAGGTCTCTGTTAAGGATTATCTAATGAAGGTGTATTAGGGCCTGATAAAGTCTATTTAATTATGTACGTTACGCTTAATAGAGCTTACCTAAGTTAAACAAAATAAATAACCTATTTCGTACTTGGCCTAGACACTAAATTTATGGGCCCATAGAATAGGCTTATGACCACGTAAACCTGCTGAACAAAGACCCAACACCCGTATCTACCAACCGTAAGTTAATACTAAAGGGAAATAGGCCAATCTGGTGTATGATACTAGTGCTATATTAACACCCTTCTCAAAAAAATGAGATTATACTTGGATTAAACATCTGGAATGAACTCCCTTTAACAAAAACATGCATGAATCTAATAAAATATGACAACTGCAATGACGGTTCAACCCAATTTCTAATTAAACTGGACCTGAAATAGAGACATCCTAATCTGACTACACTTACCTAAATAAATAAAATCATGTTGATGTAACCAGGGAGGCCCCTCCAAAGCCAAAATAAGGCCCAAAACTAGGCCCGCTTAGGCTGCCCTATAGGGTGGGCAAACTCTAATAAGGGCAAAATTGTCATTTTGATAGCCCCTTTGAAGTCCCAACTAGCCCAGAAAAATTTGGTATTTTATTAGGTCCCAAGATCTACTTATTGTTTTTTATTTGAGTTATTGGTTAGAGTCCGGCTCTGTTTGGAGTCATAGTTAGAATCCTATTCTCAAGTTGGATTCCTTCTTAGAGTTGGTTATTTAATTTTGCAAGTTTCGTTTGTTCAGGAACTCTTCAAAACAAGAGTCCTTTTCCTAGTTTGTTTTGAAGTTGAGTCCAATTGTAAAAGGAAATTCTAATCAAAATAGAATCCCTTGGTTGAGTCCAAGTAGGAAGTCTTCAAGTAAAGCTATAAATAAGCCCACTCAGTTGCAAATCAAATTTGATGATATTAATAAACAAAGACCGAGTTTGGAGACCGAGAGTGTCGTACGATCCAGAAAGGGCCCCCATGATTTTAAGTTTCATAGTTTCTGCGATTTCCATCTTGTTCCATCTCCTTCCAGCCTGCAGCAGCCATTGAAGACCATCAAATCCAACAATTGTTCACTTCTAGCCCCTCCCTAATCTAGAACTCCAATACCCAACCCCTTCCGTACCCTAATTCCTTTCCCATCCCTTGCACAGACCTCCCTCTCCCTCCTTCCTTGCTGCAGTGGCAGCTCCATCTCCAACCTAAAAATCCTAAAAAATCCCCTCCCCTTTGGATTGCACCCCTCCTCTGCCTCAAATCATCCCTCAAATTTCATCACAGCCCCTAATTAGATTCTAAGATATAAAGTTCATCTTGTACGCTCCCTTTATATTGGATTGAGTGAAGAGTCAAATGTTTTGGTAATTCCTCATGGGGGGACGAATCAAGAGAATTTTGAATCAGAGCTCTAGATTTTTGTTCATCCCTCGTCGTAATAATATCTCGAGATTTGCAACGATAAATTGGTATATCTACTATACGATCATTAACTAAAATATGTCTATGATTAACTAATTGCCGGGCTCCGGGAATGGTCAAAGCCATACCCAATCGAAAAAGGATGTTATCCAAACGCATTTCAAGTAATTGTAGTAACACTAGAAGCCCAAAAACACTCCCCTACCAATCACCTAAATCCAACCCCCTTTTGGATTTAATACCCTAAGACCCCTACCTACTCTCGACCCAAACCCTACCCTAGAAACCCTATAAATTACAAAACCCTAAATTCCTTAAACCCTAGTTGAAGACTAATTCTGCGATTAAAATTCTGTCAAAACAGAATTGTTTTCTTCTAATTCCAGCCCTAATACAGCTTAGCCAAGTCCGATTGTCCTTCCCTATCATACCTAAATCAACCCTAGAGACCCCCCCCCCCCAAAAAAAAAAAAACCCTAGCTGCAGGAGTTGGAAGCCAAAATCCCCCACCAGAAGGGCATCATTAGACCTTATTAGCTGCTATCCACCTGCAATTTTGTCCTAAACAGCAGAATTAAAGTCCCGAGAGTATTGCTGGTTCTCTTAAAGAGGATACTGAAGCCTGGCCCCTGATCTGAGGTTACATCACATGTCACTGGTAAAAACCTTATCAATAAAGAAGCCATAACTCTCCTGATAGAAAATGGAAGTGACGACATCTAGGCCCTGTGGGATGGTATCTTCGAAAACTTCTTCAAACAACATCAAATTCATGTAAAATATGTCAAAAAGAAAAAAATTCATGTAAAACAGATAGGTCTTCACTATGCAAAATAAACTCCAAGAAAAGAGATGGAATTAACACAAAGGAGAACTTAGAGATGAAAAAAGTTATTTTCTTGTGTTAATTTTTTTTATTTTATATTTTATTTTTATTATTTTTTTGGGGCGGGTTGTGGGTGTGGGGGAAGGGTGGTCTCTTGTGTGATGAAATAGCCATTCAAACTTTACCTGGGGCAGCAACATAAGTAGTCCATACAATGTCTTCAACAACCATATGTATCTCCCAGGTTCAAGAAGCTGCAGAATCCATAGGATTAGGAAAGGTAACCAAAACAAAATCTTAATTTATGAAGAAATGTAAGAATATATTAACATCAGGAGTTCAGGACACAACCAATAGGAACAGTAGCAAGGGAATTCAATGAGCATTCCCTGAACCACATGTCACAAGATGACATACAAGGAATACTGCATGACAACCAACACAACCAACTTCACTGGAATGCTGAAAAAGTTAGCACTCTTGTTTAAACTGAACAAATCTTCATTCTCTTATAAGTCCACCAAGAGGAAACATCAGATAACAAAATCTCAATGGGCACGCCATCCTCCCAACCTAGTGAACTTAGATCCTAATGCACCGCTTTTTGACCAGCCACTTTCAAGACTGATATGTTCATGAATTCTTGTACTTCCCCAAACTAGAATCATTCTTTTTCCAGAAAGAAACTGGAAAATCAATTCTACTAACTGGTGAGAGCTTTTATGGAGACACAAACTGTAGAAAAACCTAACCTTCTGAGACAGAACTGGATATACTGCAGAGAAGCTACACACCTGCAGTCTTAGATAAGCAAATATTGGTGTCTCCAGCAAGCGGATCAATTTGTCCAGCTGAACCAGGAATTTGACATTGATATCTTCCTCCCCCAGAGACTGAATGACAAAACTTGCATGCTGGTATGCCTGTCAGGAAAGACTACAATTGAAAAGAAATGCAAAAACAAAATCCATGAAAAGATTGAACCATTGCCATGACAATATATGTACCTGAGCTACTAAGCAAAGACTTATTGTTGCCATTGGTGAATGGCACCAGGACGAATACAAGGACACGAATAAGTCCCTGCCAGAAGCATTCACTAGAGACTGTTTTAGGAGATCTCTCAGACCAGATAATTCAGATGATGTAAGTAAAATCAAATTCAGGGCCTGAACCATCACAGATGCAAAATCCAAGTCGGCTTCTCCCACAAGGATTGTTGAGAGCTCCCGGTAAACCCGTTCAGGATCCAAAAGCACACAAAGACGGCGGACTATTAAAGCACCACGCCTGATAAAAATATCAAGTTATGAAAATTCCTTGCAAAATACCAAGATTCATTCGTCATTTGCTTTGAAAGCAGAAAAAGAAGTTATAAAGATGGATAACAGGATATCAAAAAAGAAACTCACTTCTCGAGAAGTGAGTGATCAACCCGGAAGTTGTGCACTAGGAAAATAACAAGATGTCGAAATTGAGGTGCATCTCTTGCTATACATGCATGGACCTCAAGTACCAGGAGCACTACCTGTAGATAAAAAGAACAAAGCCTTTTTGGATGGATTTAAAGGAAAAGACTGGGGACTTGTCATAATGGAGATTAATAAACAAGGAAAACAAAAGAACAAGAGCTCAATAGTAGCAACGCTCATACACCAGCTGAAAATTAATACGCATCATTTGCAGAATAAATATAAATAATAAAGGGGCATACCCAGGGCATGAGGCTCCTGTCACTGCAGGGCCTGGAGCACGCCCATCCAGTGCATAGTGATATCTAAGCAGCCTTACTTGTTTGTAAACATATTGCTGACTTGAACTCCTCAAATCAGGACTTAGGGTCTTCAGGAGACTCGAATTGGGCTCTGTTTAGGGTTTCTAAGGCTTCCTGGGTGAGGTGTAACAGGGACTGGTTTAGGGTTTCTAGAGTCCATGTTTAGGATTTTAAGGTTCTAGAATGGAAACTAATTACTTGTGGAACTAGGGTTTTGGGTTATAGTTTTAGAATTAAGACTTCAGGTTCCGGGTTTGGGAATTTAAGGCAGCAGGGATTTAAGGTTTTAAAGGAGTGAGGGCTGAGGCAGAGATCAAGTGCTAGTGGCTCTAGAGGGATTATGGACCTGCAAGGAGGAAGGATTCCAATAGAGGGTTTAAGACTTAAAGAGTTATGAATTATGGGGTTTATAGAGAAAAGAAGGGCCGAATGGGGTAGGGTTTGCAGAAACAGCAATTTAAATAGGGGAATGGTGAACAGAATAAGGCTGACTTGTTACTTACCAGTAATCAAGTTTGGTAATGGCCGAGATGCAGATGGGATGATGTAGGCAGGCTATAAGCACTGCCAAAGGAGAAAACCTTCAGTTTGAAACCCTAGATTGTTCTTACTCAATCACTAGGAGGTACCCTTACAACTGACGAGAAGCTCTAGTATTCTAAATATTGTGTGGAATAGCCTTGGTAGAGCTCAATAGTACCAACCCAGGGTAGTAGGAATTAATTTATACATCTAGTAGACTGCAAAATTGCGGTAAAAGCAAGATCCGGCTACAACATATCACTAATAAACTAGGACATTAGTTTATAAAGTCATTATTTTTTACTTAATCTCCTAGTTTATAAAATATGTGATATGTTGTTACTAATTGGGCTCCATGGCCATTTAGATAAACAGAGATGTCATACATTGTGGGTCCATCTAGATAAATTAGAACAATAACTTATAAGAAAAAATTTTGAGAAAATAAAAGTTGATTTTATCAAAGAGAACAACATATCTGATATCAGTGAATTAAAAGCAACTTCTAAACCCTATACTAGTACCAACAATTACCATGATATCGTAATTCCTATTAGCACTGGAACAACCTCATTACTGCATATCTAAGCACTGATTGGACTGACATTTTCAGCATAGTTTCCCCTTCCCATTACCTCCACTTGAAAGTAAACTGTAAACCTACACCCCTCAATCTATTTGATTGTCTATCATACAAATCCCCTTGATCTGAACCTATCCTTCATCATGATTGTTGCTACTGATTTGAACTCTCAAACCAGTAATACCATTAATACGTGGCAAATGTACAAGAATGTTTTTAGATGATCAAAACATTCTTCTAAAGCGTCAAAGAATACACACCTATAACTATTATAGATATAGAAAGCATTTTAATATACCCAAAAGGAGAAAAATATTTTTTAAAATTGGAGGAGAGAATCAGAAGGAAAATATTATTACCTCATCAGAAGGATCTGATAGCACTCTAAGAAGGGTGTCAAATATGTCATCCAAGAAAGATAATACCTGTTACAGTGCAAGTACAGAATAAAATCATTCCAGATGGGAGAAAAAAAAAACTCCAAGCTAGTCAACAAAATGAAAGGTCTATCTTAACAAATAGAAACATGGATAACTTGCGGTTAATGAAAAGAATAAAACCTTAGTGAAGAATTAAATCAACCCATGAAGACCAAGAATGAGACAACGGCGACTCCATTAGCAGCTGGGAGGTTGTCCAATGGACTCTAGATAGGCAGATAGAAAGAATTTGAACATCCCATAAAACTAGTTTCATAATATGCTTGGCAGCTATACTAAATACCAAATGGAGGAAGTGTGGCAATACTGTTTCTTTCTTGGGTTGCATAGCCACCAAATCTTCTGAGCTCATGTTTCCAAAAGGAGGGAAACCAGGCAAGCTTGCATCAACTGCTAAATCTGAAATTTCTAGCTTTAAATGTTAATGATATTCCTTGCACTCCAAAAAGCAGAGTTCTCTTCTAAGGCGCATAATCAAACTCAGTAGCTCTTGTCTAACCCACTAAGGCTCCACCACCCCTCCCTCACCTGAAAATATTAAGCCAGTGGCCTCTATAGCCCAATGGCCACTCATATTAAACCTAATTAGACCCAACCTAAACGATAAGTTTGGCTGCAGGGAAAAGCTAAACAAAACCCATTCATTTCTGCAGCAAGAAAATACGGGGAAAAAAAAATCTGTAAACATCAATGAATGATTAAATTAGTTGAACAACCATAGATTACCTCAGAACGGTTTCTGGCTAAGAGGGTAGCAATCCAATGCAATGCCTCAATCCGAGTGCCCTCCCATTCACTAGATAGTTCCCTGATAAAAAGATGAAAACCCAACAATCACTGTAAGTCAAGACACCTTATGCATATTAATTCCAGATGATCATTGCCAGTGAACTAAATTATAATATGACCCCCTGCAATAGAGATTTCCCCTGCTCTAGAAGCACAAGAGCCTCATAAACCAACAGATACAGAGGCATCAGTAACCTTTAAAACCTATCTGTTTTCCCAGGTGACAAAAACTGCACCTCCTTGCAATGGAAAGGATAGCTCCAACATCGAATCCCTCAGCAGGGTCAGCCCTAATTGCACGAAGCTCATCGTTTGTCTCACGAGCAACCTGTATTTGAACGTAATTTCAGACATTGAAGATGCTAATTATTACCACTCTAATTATAGCAGAATAAGAAAAATCATTCCTATAGATAATAACAGAAAAGACATATTACCACTCTAATTTTCTCCTCTTTATCAGAAATGCAGGGCAAGATGGCTCCCAAAATATCAGCATAGTAAGGTACAAGCTGGTCTCCACCCAGTTTTACAAACTCATTTATCTGCATGATCACAATGAATCAAAAATGATTTTGGGTTTGATCACAACACTCAGTGGATAAGTATGCCAAATAACAAGCACATAGATCCCATCCTCTACCACTAAGAAATCTGAATAAAAATAACTAAATCAACAAAGAAAGCTTGCACCAGATGGCAAGTTAAAATTCTCCATGATAAAATGAGCCAATCTCCTTACCCACGTGATAGCTGTCAGCCGAGTAAATTCATCTGGAGAAGCTGCCCTTTGTACCAATATTTCAGCCATGCGACCATAATCTACAGACTTACAAGTAGCATTTTGCAAGTCAGAAAATAGAACCAAATGCACCATCAAAGAATAAATTTGCACACTCCACCCTAGGCTCAAAACTAAAATATATCCACCCTCCAAATTCCTAGTTTAAAAGGGGATATGAAACTTGAGGTTCTGACTTAACTCCATCCTTCGGTGGTTCTGGTTTGCATCTCGTTGAACCAGTTTGTACAGTCAGGTCCTGGTTTCTGGTTCAGTCATGAATGAGATCTTAGGTTGACTTTTGTGGCTGATATTTATCTTTTCTTTAAGTACCAGTTTGTTTGGTCAGCTCCAGCTTTCTGGTTCACCAATAATTCAGATCACTGGTCGGCTTTTCTGGTCTAGGTTTTCTTTTCATTTGTTTGTTTGTTTGTTTCTTCTTCTTCTATTATTTTATTTTATTTTATTTGGGGGGGGGTAAGTAGTGGGATAAAATAAATTATAATGTCTTTTAGCCCAGGCCCATATTATCATGAGAGTTTATTTCATTTGTAACACTCCACACATCTCATTGTTCGAAAAGATCTAGTTAAAGAAAGTTAATTTGCTATGATATTATAAGAAGAGTTACAACACAAAAAGGACTAGAGGCACTTCTGTTCTCACAGTATATGTATACTAGTAATAACATAACATATATGTATGTGAGTCAGACTGAAAACTAACATAACGTAAATGTACACTAGTAAGACTGAAAACCTAGCATTAACTGAAGTTTAAATTCAACTAAAACAGGAACCGAATACCAATATTGCAGGATTCTGAGAATAATATCCCCTGCAGCACCATATACATTACGCAGTATTCCCCCTCAAACTGGAGCATACAAAATCACTCATGCCCAGATTGGAAAGCCTTCCAGAAGGGACACAATAGAGGCTTGGTTCAATTTTATTTCTGAAACTGAGTATTTGGTTGGTTATCTCTTACTCTAATCAGCTCAGAATGCTACGATTCTTATGTGCAACGGAGGCCTCTGGATGCTCCACTACAGTGGGGTGTTCTGCTGCAGCTTAGAGCAGCTGAAGGAGCCCAAGCATGGCCTAAATTAACTCTAGGAGAAGTGAGGATAGAGATGCGTAGCTCATGAATGGTATCAAGGATGGCACTAAATACATCAGATTGAAAAGAAGGATCCATGTAGCCAATCCCATTTGGCCGGGATAAGGCTGAGTCAAGTTCTGTTCACTAAAGATCAAGCCTTCAGCTGTATCTTGAGTTTCATATTGCAAGTAAGAAATTTGAATTTTGCTTTCATAAGATCTGATATTTGAAACCATTTTCAGAGACAACCATAAGACTTAGTGGTGTAGCCTGAAATGAATGAGGGCCAGTTCTCCCAAGATCTTATAAGAGAACCAACACAAATAGGACCCAAAAAACATTTCTAGAAATTTTGTGAAAATTTGGTGAAGGCTGTCTATTTAGCCATAGCAAGGATCTAACTGGATCTCACCAAGAACCTCAAGGGTTAATAAACTCTTGGAGCTTCTCTGTCCAAAGTTGACATAACCAAGCACTGCACTAGCACAATCACACACAAACACTGGGGCTTGAAGGAAAAATAATCTAATAATCAATTGTAGACTATCGTAATAGACTAATAGATGCGGGGCTATTTAGAGCTTACCATAAGAAGTCATAGGACATGGAAACTGACTTAAACTACGGCAGTCAACCTACTTCTAATTGACTAAGCAAGACTGATGGTGCGCTGCATTTGCATGAATTAATAAAAGCTTTAAAAAAAGCTTGCCTTCAATAAAAGACTAATAACAAGTCCAAGCCTGGGCTTCTAAGGGCAAGACAACAAGTCCAAGCTCTAATTAGGACTGGATCTACGTCACCTAGCTCCTGATCTGCTTTCAAAATCCAAACCTGCAGCTGTTTTGATTGAGTTCTTTTGCTACTTAACTTGACAAGATTCTCAGATTAGAATTCTATTTTCAACTGCAGTTTCTGGTTATCCTTCAGGTTGATATTTTATTGATAAGACTTGATTTTCTAGCCGTTTGATCATCCTTTGAGCTCTAATACTCATCTGTGAACATATCTGGAACAATCCTGTTCTATCTAGAATACTTCTGTAACTTAGAATCTGACCATTGAATGGTTCCAGATTCAGATATTCTGTTCTCCACACAACAGAGTATCCCCTTTAAGCTCTGAAGTGCATCTGATATTATAACTTCCTCAGATTGTTCATACTTCAATTCTGAAACTAATCTTTTAGAATTCTAGAAAACCATAACCATTATTCTTTAGTGCTTGGGCATCTTGATGAAAATTGATTAATACAAACAGATAGATATGAAACAACTACTTTAACACAAGCCTTACTGGTGAATTCTTGATCTCCTGAAGAAATTCAGATAGTGCCGAATCAGCTTGTTGCCGAATTTCATGGCTAGAATCACTTAACATGTTGAATAATCCTGAAATGCAACAAATGCTCTGAGATAGCATTTAATTACCAACACCCCCCCCCCCCAAAAAAAAAAAATCCAAACCGTAGAGTTTGTGATCAATATTTACCATCAAGAAAATCTGGAAGAAAGCCAAGCATATCAATATCTGGAACACTATCCAGTACAGTGATCCATCCTACCAAAAATTGGCGAACATAAGGATTTAAGACATTCATACGCTCCCTTAGCAATGGTATAAATTCTTCAATGCTGAGAACAATCACGCAACCACAAAATTAGGGCAAACAACCCACTTGATAATGCACAGCTTATGTCAAAGCTTCTTAGTTTCAATATAAAACCACCCAAACTTCAACAGCAAAATGCATACCTGAATTGATCACTTTCAGTTACAATATCCTGCACAACAAAAGAAAAAAATTAAACTTTACATAGCAATATTAGCAAAACCAAAATGAAATGGGAGAAAACTTGGGTATACCTTGACAAGCCGATCTAAAAGATGCGCAGCACTTTGTACATTGGAATCTGAGTCTGCTGAGAGCTTGCATAGTGCATCAAACATCTGATTGAAGAACACAATGAAATCACCTCTTACAACCTGCACAGCAGCCATCAAGAATGAGATTAACCAGAATTACATGTTGATATCTAACTACCAAAATAATAGAAAATCAGGGAATAAATTTATTAAAATAAATCCAGCCAATCTCACCTTTGCAATATTATACAAAGCTTCACAAGCATAATAGCGTACTCTGCTATCTTGGTCAGAAAAGGAACTGAGCACAGGTGGTACAATTTGCTGTCAATCAAATTAAAAGGAATATGATAATAAAAACAATATCCAAGAAAAGCAAAACAAAGGATGAAACTAGGATCTGGCATAATTAAACAATCAAAACTGTAAGAAACCAAAAGACCATGGAATGTGAGAACGCCGTCTTGTTCTCTATCATGGATATCATGTATGCCAACAAAAATAAGAGTGGTATAGTGGCTTGGTAAGACATTAATGTTTGGATTTATTACTTTCTCCCCCATATACATGACCAACTTAGCCTTTATCCTCCAGATACCAGAGATCAGGTTCTGTGGACCAATATCTGCCCTCAAATTGTATTTGTCCTTTTTCAAGTTGATAAAAATTCATCACTGAACAGGAAAGCAATAATCATGATGCATAAATACATCAAAATAAAAAATAAAAAAATGTTAGTACTCTTGTATCTTTGTCAGATAGCAATACTGAAGCAGGATTATCTGAATTCAGACACCAAAGTGTTTGAGTATACAACAATTTCTTTGTTTTTTCTCTTTTTAATGTATAACTGAGATTAACTACAGATTAAGGTGGAACAGGGCCAGGCTTTTTAAAACCCTAGCCAAACCCAAAGTCCTCTTAACTCAGTCATCCTGCCAGCCCAGCCAAAACTTGATTGAACCCAGTTGAGCCAGTTTGGCCCTGATTTGACTTTAGTAGCTGCTAGGGATCGTCAGATACAAACTTGTGTCCTTACTATAAATCACATGACACAGTACATCAGGATACAATGTCAAAGGCATCATCATTAAATCCACACACTATGTTGATCGCAAAATGGACCACAATATTTTCACAATACCATCGCGGATACTGATTTGCCAAGTTGATTTTATTTCATGGCAAATCAAGGAGAAGACATAACCACCACCTTTTCTCACAATAGACTTTACTGAGAGAACCTGTAAGACTTATAATTACAACTTCCATAAAACACAGGGTCAAGCCGGAATAGCTTATTAAGGGAGTTCCTCCATCTCCTTTCAATTTCTCCACAATTCGAATCTTGCGACTACAAAGAATTTAGAGCTCAAAAGTTATTAAGCTCTAGCCTCTACTGGCTTCCTTCCAGCTGGCTATCACATAGACTATGAGAATCCTTCTTGTTGCACTCCAAAGGTCACCATGTTAGAAAAGAAAACCAGATTATTTTGCTTTACAACACAATATTTTATCTAGCAAGAATCTCTACTGAGAAACAAACACCAAAGTCTGATACAAGTACCAGGTGACCTCTTTTGACGCACCACTGTTCTTTACCAAGAAGTAGTATGGTTTTCATATCTTGAGATGGATCAAGAAGGATTAATCCCATCAAATTGCACTGCACAAACGTAACCTGACATCTATGCTCATACCATTTTATCTAAAAGCTCAAACTGTTAGGAAAGAGCATCAACAATTTATACAGACACATTCCCCTGCACATATAGGCCAAGATCATTTGGAGCTCACACTACATATACTTCATACAGCACAGAGGGAGAAAAATAAATGCTGGCGAAACTTTCCCAATATCTTCCCAAGAGTCAAACACTTGACCACCTAGCTTAGATACCATGTTCGCTACCATTTCGCTTGAAATCTCAAATTGTTAGAAATGACACCATCAATGTATACGTCAAAAATCCATAACCTAAGGTCAATCAAAGGCCCTTCAAATACAATCACTAAGGGATAATCAGGTTGGATTCAACAAAAGGAATGATCAAAGGCCAAAAACCATGAAAACATGGAAAGCAATATTTTATACAATATTTTATAAGACAAAAACTTTCAAAAACTGACACGCTCCGAGTATTTCACCCAGAAAGCACTACCACAATTTATTGTAAACTCACAAGTCACACCACAAGAACTTCATATAACAATTCAAACCCATAAAACTTCATACCATTTAGCACCAACCAACAATTCCTAATGTCATGATCATGGGGCCAAGGAGTAAATTTTTACTTATAATGATACTGTAAAGAAACTCAATTTGTTAAACTGTCCCACAACAAACTGATGTAGCCCCATATTGAATAGGATCAGCTAGGATCTCAATCCAAGGTTTTTGCATTTCAGGGTTTTATGATTTTTAAGTAGTTGAATGGGGTACAAGAATACAGTTATATGGGGGCAGAGAAAGGGGGAAATAGGAGTTGGGCTAGAAGATTACAAGAAGAAGAATTGGGGCTGGGGATAATTTGACTTATTGTTGTCAGAGATCTTCCTGACCAGCAACTTGAATGATAGAAGAAACTCTTGCAAGTTGGCATATCAATCCCGAATGCATTGCTCAACACCACCAAAACTCTTATAATAAAAGTCATATTAATTAATCATCTCTAATTGATGGGGGATGCATTACATATATACAGACCTTCTAAAGTTGGCATAGCAATCCCATCTTGCTTTTGCAGATGATCTCATGATTTTTTCCAAAGTTGGTCACGGATCTATCTCTTCCATTCTCTCCTCTCTTTCCTATTTTGAATCTCTTTCCGGTCTTCGAGTGAATCTGGAGAAATCCACCATCTTCCTCTCGGGCATCTTTGACTCGACTGGCACCTCTCTCTTGCACCTTACCGGTTTTAAGCTTGGGTCCTTCCTTGTGACCTACCTCGGTCTAACCCTCTTATCCCTTGTAGACTCACCCTCCACCATTGTGCCCCCATGCTTGACCACATTCAGAAAAAGCTCCAACTCTGGAAAGGTAGACTCCTCTCCTTTGTTGGTAGAGTGGTGCTCATCCGATCTGTTCTCCAATCCTCCTACCTTTATTGGTGCGGTATCTTTTCTCTTCCTAAAGCTACGATCCATACTATGGAATCTCTCTTCTGTGCATTCCTCTGGAAAAAGCCAAGAATCCTCCCGATTCCTTCACCCCATCAATTGGGCTGCCATCTGTCGCCCTAAATCTGAAGGTGGTCTTGGTATCCGTCATATTCTTGATGTTAACTTGGCATGTCTCTTCAAACTTATTCTAGAAAAAATTGCCTCCAAGCATGATTTCATTTGAGTTTCCTAGGTCTATTCCTATCTTCTTAAATCATACTCCATTTGGATTGTCCCGATCCTATCCACCTCTTCTTGGATTTGGAGAAAACTCTTTATCCTCCGTCCTCGTTCTCTTTCCACTTTCTCTATCCAAATCTCCTCTGGATCCTCCACTTCCTTTTGGCTTGATCCCTGGCATCCGATGAGTATTTTGTTCACTCTCCGTGCTGTCTATGACACCCATATCCCTACAGATATTTCCCTCTAATCCTTCATCTCTAATGGTTCATGGACCCTCTCCCCTCACCCAAGTCTCACATAGACTTGTCTATCCAAATCTCCTCTGGATCCTCCACTTCCTTTTGGCTTGATCCCTGGCATCCGATGAGTATTTTGTTTTCTCTCCGTGCTGTCTATGACACCCATATCCCTACAAATATTTCCCTCTAATCCTTCATCTCTAATGGTTCATGGACCCTCTCCCCTCACCCAAGTCTCACACAGACTTGAAACTCCCTCTCCCCCCCCCCCACCCTCTCCTTCCGATATATCCATCTGGCTTCCCTCCTCCACTAAATCCTTCATTACCACTTCCAATTGGAACCTCCTCAAATCCCCCTCCCCCCCCACCCCCCGTCCCTTGGGCCTTTCTTGTCTGGTTCAAAGCCATATCCCCGCCATTCCTTTACCCTCTGGAGAGCCCTCAACCTTACCCTTCCCACCCAATCTTTCCTTATTAGCCGCCATATCCTTGCTAACCCCAACTGTATCCTATGTTGGAATGACTCAGAGGACCTTGAGCACCTTTTTTTCACTTGCCCCTTTCCCGTTCCTTATGGACCCTTGTCCTTGCATCTATTTGGCCGAGATTGAGGCGCTCCCTTGGGTTTGCCTGTGATTGGAATTGGATCCTGATAAGCTTTTCTGGCTCCTCAATTTGTGACCAAGTTGGTAAGCTTGTCTTTGCTGCTACCATCCATCATCTATGGTGGGAGCATAACATGAGGAGATGGAGCTCCAAATTCCAATCCCGACCCTGAGATGGGATTTGGAATGCCATCCGTTTTGATGTTTCTTCTAGATTGCTCTCTTTTCCCCATCCCCTTGTGCCTAACTCTCCAAGGAATAGGTTAATTGTTAGTTCCTGGAGTCTCGCCTCCCCTATTCAGCCCCACTCTTGATGGGCTTTCGCTCTCCTTGTTCTCTTTGTTTTTCCTTTTTGCTGTCTAATATAATTCTTTATTCACCCAAAAAAAAAAATTCTTGATTTGACTCATAAAAGAACTTCTAATTACTCAAAGGCTCAACAAGGAAAATAAAACCAAAACAGAATTCTAACTAGCTTAAGTATCCTAATCTAACTCAAACAGTGACTAAAATATTGAATTAACTACTAATCACGTTTATTAGCATAACCCTCACTTTGTTGGCTTATAGATTAGGCCCATTTACATCAATAAAAATAAGAAGCCTGATGTCTATAGAACTCAGACATGGAACAAAATATAGCATTTTAAAGAGAAATTGACCCAGCTATACATTCTTAACTGAATCACAAACCCAAACAACCCCACCCCCCTTCCCCAATAAAACTAAAAAAGAAAAAAGGAAAAGGAATGGTTGTTGCATACAAGCGAGCAACTTTGGCATGGGATCATGACCATCAAGGACAAAGTAAGCATTGAATGATCCAGCAAGAACTCATATGATGCAAATTAGCACTTTTAAAATAGAAGGACCAGCTAAGGCAAGTTGATATATAGTATCCAAGCTGTCCAAATCCAAGACCAAGTGGAAGGCCAAGAGAATTCCTGAGGGTTGCTTCCCAGCAGCTTATTTTTAGTTTTATTTCAGCTCCTTTAGCATACTAAATAGAACCAGTGGCAAAATTATTTTTCCATCCACTTGAGGGGCATAATATTAGGCATATGATCATTCTTTTTAAACATGTGGTTTTTTTATTATTTTAACTCAGTTCTTGTACAGACCCAACTACAAAAACCTCCTAATATTAGAAGTCGGTTAGAATAAGGCTGGAAACTCAAATCAGATTAGGAATTCCAGCCCATAATTTGTATAAATATACCCCTTCACTCAATGGATGGCGAGAGATCAGATTCAAATATTGAATACAAGGCTTCTCTCCGAGCACCTCTCTTGTGTTTGTTAAGTTCTGGTTCATTCAATTGGCACTGAAGACTAAAGAAGGTTCTAAGTGTAATCAAGCTTAGACTCTGAGTGTGGCTACACAGAATAGCCTTCAACTTCCATCTACAGGTGAATTCCTATCGTCCATAAAGGCTCCAATCAGGTGCATCTGTATCCTACAGAATCCCCCTCTCCGTTCTACTTTATTTTATGTTCTGGATCCCCACCCTGGTTCGATCCCTTCTCTTCCACCCTAAACCAAGAATAGCTAAATCTCCCTAACCAACAACCACTTTCACCCCCAATTTCAGCCATTAAACTACCACCATACCCCTTACCTTTGATCCAGTTTTCAAACCAATCACCTCCAAATGTGGTCATTCATGTTCCTTTTTTCACCCAACTTCCTCCAAAATCAAGAAACCTACTATCTTGACATTCAACCAAGCAAATCCATTGAAACCAGGGGAGATTATTCTAAGTGGTAATGGCTAGGCTCGGCTCAAGTTTCACCCCATTCACATGACTTTTCGTTTCATATCTCAAGAGCCAGCCCTGTCTCACCAATAATCCCAACACCCTAAAACTCTCCAAAACTAAAACCCGATCATCCTTGAGAACATTTCATCCAAAGCATAACCAGGGGATTCAAAGTTCACCAGTCCAGAGCTAATCAAGGCATCCATCCACAAAGCATCCCATACATGATACCTGAGATCAAGATTTGGGCCTGGAAAGATAGTTTAGCCTAAGAGATCTTGGAAGAGTAAGCCTCGTTCGACAAGGGATGCAACACAAATGAATTGGAATAAACAGGTAAGCAAGATATGAATTTCCAATCGAGAATAGATGTGGTGACACACAAAGGTAAGTAGGTAACAGTAAAATCAGATTGAGGTAGCCAAACCCAACTAGTCTATGAACTCGCAATTAGGTTTAGTGACCTCTTTAGTGGGACTTCTCTCCCTCAATTTGAGAGCACTCCATATCACACTTGTAGAAGTATTGGCATTGATTCCAAAAAGGTATCTCCAACTTCATCTTGATTGCGTTATGCATTGTGCTTCTATAAGATTTAATATACTCTAGAAAAAGAAAAAATATTGTGTCAAGAATCACGTTTTTTAATGCAAAAGACAAATTAAAGTATAAGCACATGAAAATGGAGAGTTTGAAACAGAAAGATGGATATTGACAGTGGACATGGGTTGAAAATTAGGATTGAAACCTTAACTTGTAAGGCTACATATTTGGTTAAAGTTCGTATAATGATGTAGACAAATATAACAAATAAGGTGGTGTTCAGAGTAACACCAATAAAATTGCTACAAAAAGCTAAACCACTGCAAATGCTTTTCTCACTAGCAGTCAGCACTATCATCTACAAAAAAGCATTCCAACCAATATTAGCATCTGGTAGTCTCTCTGGCTCAATTCTGTATGCTTTCATTGATTTCTGAGACTGCTGGTAATTAAACCGTCAGTTTGGTTTGGACTCATTCATCGATATTGTTCAAATAAGTAAAATGAAGGAATGAATGACCTAACTACAGGAGAAGTCCATTTGTTCCGGTCAAATAAACAAGATACAGGCCCTAAATTATTTTACCTCAAGATGCTGAGAGGCTTCCGATGACAGACCAACTGTCGCAGCAGCAAGTCCTATTAAACCTCCCTGCGGGAAAAAATGTCGCCACAATATTCAAATTTAAAAAGATTACTTCGATTTTATGTATAATTTGCGAAGAAAAAATTACAGATTGTAAGTCAAACCAAGCAAGGAGAAGACTGATCGCAGATAAGCAAAATGATCGACGAACCTTACGGTGGTTCGCCTGTGGCGAGTTAGTGAACTCTGAGGTCAATACTTTGATAACAGTAGATATTTTGTCATGATCTCCAGTAACAGAAAGTTGCTTCACAATCCCTTCGACCTAAAGCATTGATTTCATGTTTAGATACACAAATTCGGTAACTCCAAACCAATCGAAACACTAAGGTAATTTCATTCAGAATAAACAGAAGCAAACTAGGATAAGAACAAAAACCTCCAGTGCGGCGTTCTTGCGTTTCTCGTAGAGTTTATCCGCCAGGTTTCGAAGAACAAATGTCGGAATTACCGACACACCGTCCGACATATCACCCCCAGTATTGTTTCCAAAACTCAACTTCGTTTACGAATTTCAACCTCTCGAAATATTGTTTGCAAATGTTTTCATACCAGATCGACAATCAACCGTCATCCAACTTCCCCAAAAAAACAGATCGTAATTACAGATACACCAGATCGAAAAAATTAAGTCAAAAACCCTACTTTGTTCTCTTCGTCTCTATCTCTTCATCTCCTTCTTCACTCTTTTATTTTTCTGGTTGTTTTATTATAATTTTTTTTGCCTCCTCATTCCATTTTTCTTCTGCTCCTTGCTGTTTTTTAAGCTTATCGCCGTCGCTGCGTTTACCGTTAGTCGTCTGACGTCTCGACGACGTGTTTAAACTCAGGAAGTCGTAAGGCGGTTCGTATTTACGAAAACTGCCACTTCAATTTAACTTTACTGACGAAAATGCCCTTCTGGTTACCTCTTCGCATGAACATCTGAAAGTTCTGAAAGTCGTGAGCACATAGTCACTACCGGCTGCTTGCGTAATACGTTTTAAACCCAGGAAACCGGTTCCCGCCCTTCAAATCTTAAATGACGAAACTACCCGTCTAATTTTCCAAGGGCCCGCATCCTTTTGAACCATAGAAAACCACTCAACGAACCGGGTCTGCCAGAATCAATCGCAAATCAGTCTGGGCTCTTTCCCGGTTTAAAAAGAGCAAGCAATGGATGAATTGTCAAACAATAGGGATTCAACTTTAGTGCTGCGCATTTAATGCCAATACTGAGCTGCTTATGACCACCATCAAACTGAGTGTTGAGATCAAAATCTTGACCACTCATATTACATATATTTTTTTTTATTACAATTAAGTATGGCTGAAAAAGTCAAAAAAGTATTAAAAAAAAAAAAGAGTGGTCGAGACTTGGACGTTGACCACTCATTCCATCATCACCGTACAAAGCTAGTGCTGCTCATTAATTATGCAGCACTAAAGCTCTATCCCAAAAATAGAGTATAACTGGTGGAAATCAATTAGTTTAACCAATTCAATTATGGGTTTTAAAACCATGAGCCAAGCCCCCTATCTTTAGGGAAAATGAGATCCAAAATGGTTCCCACTAAGTTTAAAATTGATAATATGTCTTTTTTTTATTCTAGCAAGATTTATCACTTCTTGAGTTCAAAGGCATAAGGAGGGGGAGGATTGGAGGGTTGAAGATTCAATCTAGAAATCTCTTCAATCTTATTAGTTCTACATATGAGATTGTCACTATTGTTAGATACACGTTTTTATAAAATTCCATTTTAATGTGCAAGCTTTCCACCTAGGCTATGAGCTAAAATTTTGCATTCTCATCAATCACATTGATGACTTGTGGGGTTGGCATGCATGGTTTTTTTTAATGTAGTTATCCAATTAATCGTTTTTCTCTTCTTGGATTATCCAAAATGATTCAATCAATTGGACCCTTTATCCCATTATATGCAATCAAGTGGATTAGCACATATGGCTTGACATTAATTATTTATTATATTTACTAATAAATCCATCATACAATTTAGGTAAAAGTCTATTCAAAGGTACATTCACCATTGTTGGTCCACTTGATTTTATCAATTTCTATTGTTTGTGAGGATTTGAAAAATATGCAATTATAATCTCAATTGATCCACACATAACTTGAATAGATCACACACTTGAAATCTATTATAGGATAAAATATTTATCTTGGTAGGTCTTAAGCCTCATTTCTTTTGTTGACATTTGAAAGTTTCACTTACGCGGTTAATGGGTTGGTGAACAAGAAGTTCATACGGTGAGTAGTCATCTAGGTAAGTACTAATGAATTAAACATATTCAAGGTAGGGCCTCATTTTTTCTAAATTACAAACAATAATAATAATTACCACTAAATAAGGAAATTAATGGATTAATTAAGATTCTTTAAAATAGTTAATTAGAAGACAGCTTTTTTATGGGGTCCATGTCTGCTTTTCTTGTGTTCCGGGGTTTGAACTTGAAAGTTTCCCTCTCTGGATTTATGGAAAATAGATTGGGAGGTGCAGCACATGATAACTTGGTCAAGGGAAAGACAAGTATTTCCAAATCCAGTCATTGTTTGATCAGCCAATTGAAAACATTTGAGGAAATTGTGGACAACATCAATGCATTTTTTAAGGGCATGAGGTAATCAGTAATCCATTTTCTATTTAGGATCTCCATCACATTGTATTAAATTGACCATAACTATTAATTTTGATGAGTTTGGATTTTATATTAGTAGGATTATATTTCTCTTATATTTGTTCAGGGAGGATTTTATTTTTGAATACGGTTAAGATGGACCAAAGATGAGTCGCTTCCTAAATATATGATAGACGGATGTGAAAATAGCACAATCCTCTACCCTTATAAGTAAAGGATATCAACTCCAACTTGATGGATATATTTTGTAGTTTGGCTCTGGATTTGAATCTTCTATCCATATGATTGAATTTTTGACACGTGTATAATCTAAAAACAAGATTATCTTTTAGAATTTAACAGCACTAGTCATCAGCCAATTTACCCCAAAAAATGATAAAATTTAAAAAATAAGAAATAAAAAGAGAAGACTCTAACTTTGAGACTTGACACAAGTCAAAATCCAACCATGTGGATATAAATTTTTTCTCTCTATGTGAGTAAAGGATTTGAATCCTATATTATCTAAGAATATGAATTGGATAAAACTAATTATACTTGATAGAGATAAAGAAGCAGTTAAATCAGATTAATTAAATTTCTAATAGTCAATTGAATCTTCTATTTCTTTTCAAGATTCATCCACCTATCCATAAAAGCATGTAAAATTTTCACTCTTTCTATTAAATAAAATTAATTCGTCCATACTAATGCCTATATTTGAATTCTCATTCGTTCCAGGAGGCCACATTAGTATAGTAAGTAAGTGATCAAGTAATGATTATTGGGATAGATGTTGTCTACCCAAAAAATTGGGAGGGTTGGGGTTTAAAAGAATGGAAAATTACAATGTTGTGCTTGCGTCAAGGATGGAGGTTATTGAGCCAACTTAATTTTCTCTAGGCTCTAACTCGAAAGGCTCAAATATTTCCTTGGTGGGATCCAAAGGTGATGACTAAGGATGGTTACTGGACTTGGAATAGCTTACGCAATGTGCTTCCTACTCTCGTAAGTAGAGTCCTCCATCGACTGAGGTTCAGGGTATCAAATACCTCCTTCCAGCATGATCCACGGTTCTAGGACTCAATGCATCATAAAGCCGAAGAGATTGATTACAATCTCTTACTAAGGTGTCCTAGTGTTACAATCATGGTGGAAAGTAGACTTTTAGTGTGACTTTGGAGAATCCTCTTGCAATCCGTCTATCATCTTCTATTTTATCTTCTTTTAGTACTATTTATTCTAATGAACTTCATTCTTGGATCCCTTTACTTTCTTCCAGTGAGGAATTTACCACCAAACTTGCTTAGAAAACCTTTACTTAATTCAAAAATACATAATATTTCTTATATTTTTTTCTTATTGGTGGAGTTTTTTTTTGGAAATTGTAGATACATCATAAATTCAAATTGTTCCTTCTTGCCAATTTGGCTAACATATGATTGATTAGTACTCCATTTACATCATCAGACCATATGATATTGATGGAAGAGTCCGGTAAGGATTGGATGGACTCTAGCAACGTTTAACTGCACCAGTGTTTTTCTGATCAGTGGAGTTTGCGCAACTGCCCTGTAACTCCATTGCCTGTTCTGGCTCATCTTTTCAAGGGTTTTTTTTTTTGAGTGGAGATTATCATGGATCTTTCTTGGGGCTTTGGGTCATGGTGCAAAAGCCTACTCTCAAGCTTTTCCAGTGAACCAGGAGAACTCTACACTCGCCAATGTCATCGAATGTCTACTAATACAGCACAAGAGATTAACCATACATAAAAGATAATGTAGGTAAAAGCTACCTGTTTTTGCGAGCATTTGTGTGGTCTGAGAAGGATTTTAGAGGTATGGTGTTTATAGGAGTTGGAGAGATTGGGCATTTTCCAAAGGCTGATGGAGCAACATTTTGAGTGTCACGATCGAAGAAATGTTGGATTTCGAACTTGGTAGGCTGGGGTTGCTGGTTGTTCGGATTTGATTTCTCTTTCATAAAGATTTCTCAGATTTCTCAGATTTCTTCCATTGGGTTACTTCTGATATTAAGAATAATAATTTGAACGTTGTAGAGAACTCTTCAAAACGATGAGTGTCAATTGAAGCCTCTAGCTGTTCGAACATTTGTAAAAGTAAACGTCTTTAAGGATTTCACAACTAAATCGTTACCCAGCAATCCTCTCTACAGATTTAAAAAGCCTGAAGAATTTAAAATCGATGTTTACAGTTCCAAAGCCGGATTCCACATTCCAATTTTGTTTAATCGATACCATTTAATCAACAATTAAAGATCATCAGGGCACCTCACGAGAGATACTTAAACCTGAGTTGGGTTTTTAGAGTGTGCGTTTGGGAAGTGCAGGTACGTCGGACTCATATCAGGTCCATTTCTGATTTATAAATGGATTTCAACCATTTGATGTGATCTTGGGACACATGTCAAACATCTACAAGGAAATGGATGGGTCATTTGATAAATTTCCAGGTATGATCTCATTTGGCAAAATTTGAGGGAGCTTGACTCCTGGATGGTGGTCTTCTTCTGACATTACTTGTGATTTAGGGTGGTTTGAAAAGGTATGTACATTTTTTTTTGGTAGAAAAAGTATATACATTTGAGAAAGGGTATTTGACACTTTTGAAAAAGGTATTTTGGTCTAATAAAAAACCATTTAATGAAAGGGTGTGTTCCATGGCCAAGGGGTGCATTTTGTTGTGGTCAGTTGCATAGTTCTTGATGGAGGTTTTAGTGTGTGTTGTTGTTGTCAACATGTGCATTTCATGTGAAGAGGTAGGTTGTTTTCGTGGGAGGGTATTTTGGTCATTTAAAATATTTGCTATCTAGTTTATTTGGTACATGTTTATAAAGGATACATGTCTATTCAAGGGGTATATGAGTCAACCAAAAATACATACCATAACTTTTGCGAACAGGTACATGTTTATTTAGGGGATATATGTGTCAACCAAAACACATGCTACAATTGTTTCAAGTTTTTCTTTGATATAGTAATATGATATGATATGATATGATATAGTGGTATATATGTATATATATAAATTGCAAGCAATAGATTTTTCTTTTTTGATAATAAAACTTTCATTTAAGCCGGGCAAGAAACAAAATTACAAATACACTGTAGCCAAAGAGAGGAGATATACCACACAGTGTCACCTGAAAGACTCTATGCTCTCTGGGCTAGGATGTCTGCAACATTGTTGAGCTTCCTAGGAGGTTTCCGCAATAGATAACTTCTCCGTCTGAGATTTGAGACTTTCAAGTTGATTTGGACTTGAGATTACTTGATGACCATTGAGAGGTCTGAGGTTGGAGACGTTCAAGTTGATTTGGATTTGAGATTACTTGATGACCATTGATCGGCTTACAAATTTTCAGGGATGGTGGCAGATTTTAGTTGAAATTTTTGGGGCAAGTGGCAGACTTTGTTGAAGATAGACATAGAACCTTTAAAGGCAAAGCAAATTCAGTTTGACTCAGACGTGTAACTGGGTTCAAAGTTGTTGGTTTTAATTAGAATTAATAGCAGAGAAAATATGAACAGAAACAAAAATAAAATCAAAGAAAATAAAGATACTATCATGATTCACATATCAATACAGCATGCTTTGTGTAATTTCACTATACAGGGAAAGATACAACGAAAAGAATAAAAAAATGATTCTGGATGTTGGAGTTCTAAGTTTGAGCTCTGTTTCTGTTTTTCTTCGTCTTGGAATTCTTCTGGGTTTAAAGTTGGGCATTGAAAATAAGGCAGAACCGCAGAAGTGGTTCTGTTTCTGCAATGGTAGGTTCAACCATTAAATTCTCTTCACCAAATTGTAATTAACTTTAGTTGACCGTTCTCCATATTCCATGGTTAGACGATGGACACCGAAGCATCTTAGCCACAAGACCCATCAGTCTCTGTCATTAATTATTTATCCAAGAAAATAAAGAACCTCTCTTGAATGTTTAGTGAGGACTTGAGCCATAAAACAGAAATTAATACCTTACTCTTTGAGTATGGAGATTTTTTTTTTATAAGTAAAACAATGAAGATGAAACCTTGCTTGATTACCTGAGAACCAACCTTAAAACTTTGAGTGTCCTCTCCTCTCTCTCTCTCTCTCTCTCTCTCTCTCTCTCTCTTCCCCTGATTGCTTCATCAAAATGCCGTGCAATCAACTAAAAGATGAAGAGAAGCGTCTCAAACACAGATTTTTGAGTTGCTTTAATGATGATATGCAGCGGGATGGAGCATACTGTAATGGTGATCCTGAGTGGACAGGGACCATGGCTTATCGGTCCTGGAAACATGTTCTCAGAAGCACCGGCTGCAATGAATCACACACCTGCAAAGTGTACAAGGAAGCTGTGGGAAGAGTGGAGAGAAAAGCTAGAGCTGTCTATGTAGACGAAGATTCAAGAAGCCAGGATGAATTCATGCGTATAATGATAGAGCGAGGTTGTTTCATACTACAAGTAGTCTTATGCTCCTTGGGTGGTCCAAAACGATTGGGTTATCCTCCAAATGATCCATTCTTTGGCGAGAACAGATGGAACAAGGAACAGATCAGACGCTGGGTCACCTCTATATTTACCATGAGGAAGCAGATCCCACTTGTAGTTCTCAAGGTGTTGATGAAACAGAGCTTCTTTCAGAAAGTACTGAAACAGGGCAAATGGAGAAGACATAATGATTTGGCCAGAATGGCTTTGTATGATTTCCTAGTTGAACCAATGTTAGAAAACCCAGTGAAGAACCAAGGAAACTCCATGAAGAGGTTTCTTGGCTTCTTCAACAAGAAGAGCCATTCGCATCAAGAACAACCCAACACTCCCCTCCATGCTCTTTGGTTGCTCTTAGCAGGACCGAAATCCCATGGTGCCAACCATATTCAAGATGATGATCAGGGTGACCCATATAGAAACTTCACCACAGTACGCAGTGCCATGGATCTGCAAGCAGCAGGAATCACTTTTAGGACTGAAGAGGGAATGGGAATAAGACAGATAAAGTTCAAGGAAAAGATTATGGAGGCTCATCTTGATCTCCCCCGCATTTACCTAGAACCTGACACTATAGCCCTGTTCCAGAGTTTGATCCGTTATGAAGCTGCAGTTGATTTGGAGAGAAACCAGTGTGAGGTTTCTGCATATTTAAGCTTCATGAAAGATCTAATTCGCAGTCGTGATGATCTAAAAGTCCTTATTACACAAGGTATCATTGATACCGATACTGAATATGAAGAACTACTACCATACATACTATCAAAGTTGAACCCAGTGGAGGTGGGAAACACACACAATCTTGGTTCCATTCGGCAACGGGTTCACAGGTATCTGAAGCCAAGCATCCGGCCAAAAGTAATGTATCTTGCTGCTATAAGTTTAGTTATTGCCTTGGTGCAAACCACATATACTGTCCTGAGCTATTATCACCCTCCCAACTGATCAAGAACTGAAGAATGGTTTAGCAGTGAAGAAGCAACGAAATCATGGATGGAAATCCTATCTGCCATATTTTTATAGATTTTCTTGGATTGATTAATATTCCTTTTGGGGGAAGTTCTCCATCACTGTGTCACAAATGCTTATTCTAATTTGCTTGGTACCTTATCTAAAATGAGTTGTTATGTACATGGGCAGTGCAATACCAGAATCATTGGCCAATTTTTTTTTCTTCTTCCAGCAATTTACATGCAATTCCTAGAGATGGTGATTCTAAGGCTTTATTTTCTGCATCACTCATAACCCGTCTACAAGCATTATCATCCACAAAGGAACAAGGTTTCTCCACAATTTCCTTACTCTGTTAGCCAGTTGATTAGCGACCCAACAAGCAAACATTCTATAATCAAGGAATATTTGAGCCCAACCAAATTCAGGAGGTGGACCATTAACAATGGTAAGAAAATTTCAGAGACATCAAGTAGCCACTTTGACATACCAATCGACCCAAGAAGACAACTTGCTCACAAGCTAATTGCAACCCAGGAATCGCAATCCAAATCCCCATAGCCTCTGATGTTTCTTTTTAGCTTCATTTGATCAAATCAATACTGAATCACTCACTCGCTACACTATGGAACATCAAATCATCAATTGTATCAGAATAAGTTTACAATTTCCATCACTTGTTAGGATAATGGTAGCTAAGCATGGCGTATAAGGTCTGCAGAAATGAGAGAAAAACCGTTATGACGATAAGATTCATAACCTTCCCCCAATTGCTTGGCTTCACATAGGTACGAATCTTACGTCGGACATTGATCATGTGCTGGCTATCTCCCACCTCATCTGGCAGATTCAAACTCTGTAAGATTCCGGGTAGATCTTCCTCTCCTCTGAGATCTGCAATCACAATCCCTTGCATCGCAAGCACTTTGGCATCATCAGGTGTGCGGATGAGTTCACGCATCAGCTTTAAATAGGAACAAACCTCACGCTGATTTTTCCCCAATACAATTTCGGTCTCATAATCGATCAAGTGCTTGAACAATGTCTCTGTATTGGGTTCAATTGTAATGGAAGGAAGAAAAAGCTCTGCATTGATCATCTTCTCTTTGAATTCTATTCCCCTGCTGCCCTTCCCCTCGTTATTCTTGAAGGTAATCTCGACCTTCTGCAACTCAGTCGCACTCCGGATCGTGTACCAGGATGAATTGGTGCTGTCATCATCTTCATCTCCGTCGATGTCGACACTGCAGATAATGGAGCCTGGTCCAGTCTGATGAAGCCAAAGAGCATGGAGAAGGGTAGGGGGTTCAAGATCTGAAAAGCCCATGCTTTTGTTGATGAGGCCATGGAAGAAATGCTTCATGGAATTCACTTTGTGACCTGAGCCTTCCAGCATAGATTCCACCAATTGCTCATACAAAACAATTCTCGCCATGTCTTTGGGTCGATTCCACTTTTTTCTCGACTTCAATACCTCCTGGAAGAAGCTCAGTTTCATCAACTCCTTGAGGACTAGCAGGGGAAGCTGGCTTCTGATGCCAAACAAAATGGGTACCCAAGCTTTAACCATATCTTTGCTCCATTCATTTTTCAACTCCTCTGGAGAACAACCTAAAGAGAACAAAGCGACTAGAAGTACGAAGCAGCCATGATCCATAGTTCGGCGCACGAATTCGTCGCGGCAGGGTACAGGATTGTAGGGGTCATCTTTATATATCTTTCGAGCTTGTTCCTCTACTGCTGCCACTGAGTCTGTGATTAACTTTTCATCGGTTCTTTCCCTGACGATCTCCCATGCCCTGCGAACATCTAGTTGCGAGAATGATCCCACAAAGAACATACCCAAACGTGGATCTTCTTGTTGACATGGTTTCAACTCTGAATTGGTGAGGAGTGAGCATTTCTTCATCTTCAAGAGTAACTGAGATAGTCCTCTGGTCGATGAGGAAGGTGTGAATGCTCTCTTTCTGTCCATTCTGACCTCATTTTCTTTGGGTAGACTTCTATTCTGAGATACTTAAATTGCCGAGCATACCGACACATACAGTAGTAGCTTTCATCCATGGTGAATCCTCAGTTCATAAATCCAATTTCTCCATACCGGTTTCACAGAAGGTTCTTTCACAAGGGATATAAAAGGGAGGAACCTCAGAACACAGTGACCATTACTTTGACCCAATTATTGGTGTAGATATATAATATTGTTAACGCGTAAGTGCACGAACTTTTCAACGGAAGAGATTCCAAGTATTGGTCAAGCGTGAAATTTTTTATATATGTTGATTTCTTCATATTAGGTAATTATTAGCATATTTATTTTACATAAAATATAAATATGGTTTCTCTTTGCATTTTTATTTTTCTTTTTGGTTTTTGAAGCAGGAGAGTTATATATAAATAAAAATCCAAAGAGAAACCATATGCCGTATATGCATCCCATATATATATATGTTTTTTGGTAAATAAGAAATATGAATCTTACAATTCGTAGAGTTGGCTGAATTATCTTTACATTTAAGTATTATTATATCAAATTCTCATTGTTATAAATTAGATAGTTACACCTGGCTGAATTCTCTTTGCATTTAAGTATTATTATATCAAATTCTCATTATTATACATTTGGTTGCTTCAATGGTCAAGAATTAATTGGAGACCAAGGATCAAGTATTGGTACCTTCAAGTCCTTACGATAGTCACACCTTGTAAGCCTATATGAATGCTTAAGTGAAAGCTTTGCCACTTAAGTGACCCCTCCGGAGTACAGTTCGACTAACACTTGATGGAACATAACTAGGGGGAAAAAACACAGGGCATGCTGCTAGAAAGAAATTTCAAAATTTTCTGGAAGAAAAATTCATCAAATGGATGGCTCATAACCATTATCCAAGTCAAAATGCTTAGTAATAAGATGGTACTCTAAAACTACTCAAATCAACATAAATAAGGGGCTTGTCTATCTCCAGCATTGTACTTGCACAGCCAACAAGCAATCTGGAATGTACTATAATTATGAATGCACTTGTAATGTATACTGTTGTGTACATCTCTCTACTATGCACAACAATATACTTTTATTCAAATAAAAAACTGTAATTAAAATTTTAACTTTGAATTAAAAAAATCCTCAATCATTTTTAAATTTTTTAATTTTCTCAACCACTTAGTTTGACATATAAGTGCACAATTGTGCACAACAAAAGATATTTTTCGTTCTTAGTAGAATCTTTTGGGTTCATAATAAATAAATAAGGAACTTCAACTGAACTTCAACTGGTCAACAACCGATGTACCAACTTTGCTCCAGAGGTAAACTATAGTCTGGATCGATCCTATTTGGCCAAAGCCTGAAAGAATTTTGCAGAAATAAGCATTTGAGAAAGTTGGGCATGTCTCTGCCAAGTTGTTTGCTCAGGTAGCACCAGGAACGAATTTCTATCTCATGTTGATACGTTTCAGCGCATCAAAAAAAAAATTCATTCCAATTATGGAAAAATTGAACCATGCTGACTAAAACTAGATACCTTAGCGAGTCTTTCTTCTCTGTTCTTTTGCCCTTCGTTCTTCAGCTGATAAGAATTCAAGATACCCCAGCACGGGTTTTTACAACTCAACATAGTGCCCCCATCCCAACCCCAAAAAAATTTCAAAAAAGAAGAAAAAATGCAGTTCAATCAACTAACCTAATACAGAAACTGCAACTTATTAAACTCTATGTTACACAGAAATTTTTTTGTTACATTATACATGAAAAACAATTCAGAACCGCTCAAAAGAAAAGGGACTCATTAGTGACTCTTCAAGTTCTCGGAAACCTCGGTAAACAGCTTCAGTCTGGCTCTGTGGAAGAGCTAAACGACGCACTTCAGTCATATACCTGCCATTCCAAAATTCAACAGAAAATAGACTTTAGTTTATGTCCTTCATGATAATTGAGAGTGATAGATAAAAAGATGCCAACCAAAATAACATTAACCTTGACTAAGGAAATCAAGCATATAACTTAACATAGCTGATGGCTAAAATATTTTCTTTCTTTTTCTGGATGAATATTAATTGCATTAAACAACCAGGATGGGAGCAAAAAAGAGAAGGGGAAGGAGGGGAGGCACAAAAGCCATGGATGAGAGATGATAGGGAGAGATTTAGGCCCCAAGTAACAACAATAAATTTGTTCCCTTGGGGAGCATACAAAAGATTTTTGGGAAAGCAAGGTAATCTCAAGACTAACATTTGTACAGATGGTCTTTCAAATCATGTCAGGGAAGCGAGATTTTAAGGACCATCTACAAAGGCTGCATACAAGCCAACAATGAGAAATAGATGCTTCAAAAACAAGCTTGTCAATGGTGTAATTGATTGAAAAGTCACTGAAAGTAGAGAGCATCCAAGAGCACTAATGGTCAAAAGAATGACGGTTCAACATGAAAAGGGGGGAGGTGGGAGGCGGCGTTGGGCTCAAATGGAAGGGTGTCTAGACGTCTGGATGGGCCTGGATGAGGAAAAGGTTGGGTGCTGATAAGAAGAGAATGTTTAAAGAGGTGAGGATGGGGGGGGGGGGGGTCGAGGGATGGTTTCAATGGACTAGGCTAGTTCTGGCCATCCAAAAGCGGGGGGGGGGGGGGGGGGGGGGGGGGGGGGGGGGGGGGAGGGGGCAAGGAGGGAGGGGGGGGGGGGGGAAGGAAAAAACGGGGGGGGGGGGGGGGGGCCAACCGGCAGGGAACCAAGATCAAGTAAACCAACAATGGACTAGGCTAGCTCAAGCCAACCCATTTAGTTTAAATGGTCGTTAGAAGGCCAAAACACGATTCACGCGAACAATGTCATAGCCCATTATTTGGCATAGTGGGAATATTCATAGAGGATTTTGTGGGGCCCAAGATTGAATTTTATGCACATTTTATTCTTGGGAGATTTAGGACCTTAGTTTCAATTTTAGTTATTTATGCATGTGGCTAAAATATAAAGCCTAGTAGTTTCTAGTTTTAGTTAGTTTTTATTTCCATAAGATTCTATTGTCAAATATTACTAGGATATTGGTTTCTATTTTTAATCTACTAAGTTTCTATTTCTCGTAAAGCTTTGGCCTAGCTATAAATATGACCTTAAATTGCAATTAAGAAACAAGACTCTTGGAGGTAGGAAAACAATGAAGTAAAGCTTGAGCTTTGTGCATTTGTGCCCCCCCCCCCTCCCGGTTTCTTCTTCTCCTCTTCTATTCTTATGGGTGTTCTTCTCCCTCTTCCCCTTCTTCAAGATTGGTTCTTTTGAGATTTCCCCTTCTTCCTCTATCTTCTTTATCCTACTTTCTTCTCTATCTTGTCCCTCATTGATGATATCAGAGCCCAAATCTGAACCCTGTTGAACTCTTCACTCTATCGAGCTTGCTCTCGACTTTTCTTCGGTGCTAATTTCCTTCTCTCTGATTTGTCTTCTCCATTTCTTCTTCTTCTTTCTGTGGTCTTCTCCCCCATTCTGTTCTCCATTTTAATTAATATCATTTCTGCAAACCTTGTCTTTCTTCATTCTGCACACCTTTGGTGCCCCCCCGGGGGGGGGGGGAACATACTTTGATTCTTTGAACAAGCGCTTGTCGTACAATATCAGTTAAGTTCCTATTTGAGTAGAACTCGAGGACATTTTCTTTTTCTTTTTTTTTACGAGAGGAGAAATTGATGCAGGAGAACCAGCATGGAACTAGGACCAGGTGAACTAACAATAGACCAGACCAGCTCAAGCAATACCATTCAGTTCAAATGGTCTTCTAGAAGGCCAAAACACTGTTAACGTGAAAAGTGTTATAGCCCATTAGTTGGCATATTGAGAATATTCATAGAGGATTTTGTGAGACCCAAGATCAGATATTATGAGCATTCTATTCCTGGGAGATTTAGGACCTTAGTTTAGTTTCTATTTTCTTTATTTATTTGTGGCTGAAATATAAAACCTAGTAGTTTCTATTTCCATAAGATTTTACAGTCACTATTACTAGGACATGAGTTTCTAATTTGTCTACTAAGTTTCTCTTTGTTTTAAAGCTTTATCCAAGCCATAAATAGGCCCTTAAATTGCAATAGAAAACAAGACTTTTGGAATAGAAAAAATGAAGTAAAGCTTGAGCTTTGTGTGTTTTCAGCCCCCTTCTCTCCTCTTCTCTTCTTATGAGTCTCCTTATTCCCCTTCTTCAAGACTGATTCTTCTGAGATTTCCCCTTCTCCTGTCTTCTTTATCCTTCTTTCTTCTCTGTCGCATCCCTCATTAATAAGCTTACCAGCATACAACAGGAGTTCCTTTCCCCAGATGGAGCTCTTTGCTCATACAATAATGCAAACATTCTCAATAAGTAAGCATTCTTTCATTTCTTGCCACATTTTCTTCCATCTGTATCACTTTAAGCAGCAACGGATCTCGTGCAAGGAGTTTGTTAGCACCGTCCAGGATACCTACCTACCTGAGCATGACTACCACCACACCGGTGTTCCTTCAGCAGCTCAAGGATGAAATCGCTCAACACACTGTCGTTGTTCAGGATTCAGGAACTTGGAAGTGATGCACAACTCCACCCTGGCTTTGCATACAGAAATGGACTACTATACTACTGTGATCAATTGGTGATCCCAGCAACCTCACCACTTTGCAGCGTTTTTTTAAAGGAGTTCCATGCCACCACCATGGGCGGTCATGCAGGCAATTTGAAAACATTTCAGTGACTTGCAACAATTTTTTCTGGAAGGTACTGCTCAGATTTTCACAAAGAAAATCTGCTGAAATTTTTGGTTGAATATTCCCCTAATCTTAAGGCACTACCCAAATTCATACCTATTCATCCAAATGATCACCTGAAGTTACACTTTTACCAATCAGTCTTATTTCTACTAGAAATCCTCTATAGCTACAAGTTTAAAAACCTGTTGTAGTTGTAAGTTGTAACTTGGAATTTCCTATTCTACCCTACATCAACTTCAGTAAATCTAACCATCAAACCCTAATTTTGACATAACCCTATCCCTTAAGTGGACCCATGCCCAACTCTGACCTTTAATTGAACCAGGTTGGTTCACAGAATATCTTGGTTTATTCCTTCCTCCTTTGTCTCTTACAAATCTAGGACTACATCATAGGCATCACTGTAGCCGCATTCCCTACCCGATGCTTACCCTTATTGATTCAACAAGGTCACAATATGAAGAAGAAAAAAAAGGGGGGTGGTTTATAAGTGTGGGCACCCTAATTTGGACCAGTCTATAAACAACTGTTTGCCATTCCCACAGCAAGTGAGGAAGCAGAGTATATTTATTCAGAAAAATAAGACAACTAGCAGAATTGGTAAACATGAAAAGGTAGATGGTTAAAACTTGAAAGCAAGTACAAGCTCTCTACTTTGGGAAATAAAACAAAGTACCATACCTGTTTGCTGCACTAGCGATTTTATCGCGGACTCCTTGATTTATGACAGACGTTTGTTCCAAGGATAATGCTCCACCAAGAATAAGAGAAGCTCCAGTAGCACTAGTTCCCATTCTCTGCCCAAGCACTGACATTGCCCATTCACGAAGGACCACAAGCACAGAACGGAGAAGGCGCAATCTGAGGTTTGGTGATGGCAATATAATTCCATTTGATAGCAATTGGTCATATGTATTTAACACAGGTTCAGCAGCACCCTTGCAAGCTGCAAGAAGAGCCCTTGCAACATCTTCATCTCCAACAAGTTCAACTCCTGAAACAGATCGCTCCTGCAAAAACAGATAAGCACTTTGTAATAGAAAGCAACAGCAAAAAAAGGAATTCACAAAAAGCAAACACATGCATCGACAAATTAGAGAAGCACAATTTCAGAATTAGCAAATTCAGAAAGCAACAACTTCAAGAAGACACTATTTTAAATGTTAAACAAGATACCAGTGCAGCCTTCTCAAGGTGCAAGCATAATGTATCTAGAGGCAAGCCAGCACCATCCCCAGGGTAAACACTTGAACCAACCCTCTTTAAAACAGCACAAGCTTCAGCAATGCCACCCCTCAAAAGAGCTTGATCAATAAGTCTGGCCCAGGTCTCTCTGACGATACTACTATCTGCATCTCCAGAATAATTTGCAAAGTAAAGCATCTCCAAGCATATCTGGAAGCAGAATAGCATGTGAAAGAAACTGTCAAACATTATGTATCATGCTTGGAATACATGCCTCAATTCCAACAATTAGATGGTTTTACAAGCAAATACACAACAAAAGAGACGCCCACCAGAAGATATATAAACATAGAAATCAAAAAAGGGAGGAGGCTTGACAAAAGCAGTTAATAGCATGACACTGAGATTTGATGATGAAGAGAACAAAAAGAAACAAGATAGAAATCCTAGAAGATAAAGAGGCATCCTAAGGAGATGAGATTATCATGGAAATCAAACAACAGGACAATAAAGTGTACATGAGAACACCAGCAGCTAAAACAAATTATGTCATTAGCAGTTATTTATGCAAGTCAAATACAGAGATACCAAAATGTACAGAGTACTGCATAAATGGAAGTCTTTTCTCTTTTCACTTAGATGCTAGGATGAACCTGATGAAGCACTAATTTCCCATTTACTCAAAAAACAGAAGCATTGTATTAATATCCATCAAAGACAATCAAAAAATTGGCAGCCATTGCCGATAAACCAATACAGTATGGGAAACTGCCTCCTCACCATAGGGAACCCTCATCATAGTAGTGCAACTGAATAATCAAAGAAAAACCTAAACAAACTTTAATGCTTTGCTTCACAATGTAAATTAATAAAAAAAGTTACTAAAACAAAAATGAAAACTCACCTCCCAAAGCTCAAATGGGACTGCATAGTCATTGTATAGTTGAGTGATACTTTTCAAATCCACTGATAACTCTTTGGCCTTCTCACTTGCTGTCTTTACAAGATCAGTATCAGCAACTGGATTTCTACGTGGGGAGGAGTCATCAGGGGACTCAGAAGTACCAGATGAAGCATCCATCCTTGAGGCAACAGCCTCCAGTTCCTCTTTGATCTTGATTTGAAACCGAAGAACAGCAAGCTTCCCTTCGAGTAAATCCAACAACCCATTATCAAAAGCACCTCGGGCTGAGCTTGCTAAAGCATCACTATTGCTTGCATTCTTCGCCTGCAGAACCGCATTACTGAGGTACTGGCGCCTGGTTTGAATGAGATAATATGCAGTTCAGAAGCCCACAAGGTTGATCCCAAAAATTTAAACAAAATAAATTAAAATGAAACAGAAGGAAGAGGAGGCAAATTGAATCACAAATAAAAAATAAGAAATAATAGCTAAATATTTTATGAAACACCTTTGCTCCACTGTAGGGGCATCTACACCATCAGACGGGTGTCTTTCTGCAAGTCTCAACAATACATGAGCTGCAAGGACATGCTGCCGCTTTAATACATAGTATTTTGCGAGAAGTTCACAGTACTTGACTTGATGAGCGGCAAGTGGTGCTCCTGAGTGACCCATAGATGAAGCTCCAGATGATATGGCAGAAAGAGGCCGAACCTATAAATGAACAATGATGGCAAAGGCATTTAAAATAGTGCAAATCCCAATTGGTCAAAATATTCTAAATTTTTCTTATCGAAATCAAGGCAAGCAGGCTTCCAAACAAGCTATAAAGTGGAAACAGAAATCTATATCAACAAGATAAATCATCTCCAAAAAATATACTGCCTTCAAAGAAGAGCTAATGCAGCAAGTACCTCTTGTATTGGTCCACGGGCAGCATTCTGCAGAAAAGGCACCAAATCAGACCCCCCGTACTCCAACAACTCATTCTCAAGGCCCACATCAATCATTGTTCTGTACAAATGCTCATGAAATGCTCTGTCAGTTGACTGGACACCAAGCTGAACAATCTGCCGTATATATCTCTCCCGAGAGGCTTTATCAAGGACAGATTGCACAACAGGTCTAACAGGAGAACCAAATTCCCTTTGTGACCCTGTCTGTCCTTTCAAGGAACGTAAGGCATTGGTTATTATCTCATAGCACTGCTCACGTTGAGCTAGAGCATTTTCTCGAATGCTTGCATCAATTTGCTCATTGAAAGCATCTCCTGCAGGATCAATCGCCTCTGCCTTTTGCAGTGCTAGATGGACCACAGCTTCATAAAATCTGCAAGAACCAGAAACCATCGGACTTTCTGTCGCCAACTAAAATGCACATTTAGTGCATGAAATGAACAGGGACATTAGGCATGAAAAGAAAAGCGGAGCATTAAGATAAAAGATAGCAGACCTCAAATCTTCAAATCTTTTGCACACAATACTCAAATCCACCGACTCTGGAACTTTAGTTAACAAATTAAAACCCTCTCTAGCAAGATTCTCCTTCTCTTCAATGTCAGCAGTGCCTGCAGCTCTCTCAAGACACTCAACAGCAAGATAGAATTTATAGTCAGACTCCTTGAAATAGCTAGGACAACCTTCTCGTAATTTCGCACTGACATCATCCACTGTCCCTCGGCCATCAGAACCAGTATAATACTGGAAAAACAAATAGCATTTTTCCATAAGCATAACGCTTCATAATTGAAACACTGGAACTAGCAGACCAATAACAACTAGCTTATAAATACTCAACTAAACAGTCAGAATTCAAACCATGCTCAAAAACAAAGCTGGTCCAAACAATGTTGATTTTTTGTTTTTTTTTTTGTTGGGGGGGGGGGGTGTGTGTTGTAAAACCTACATAATTAACTTGAAGAGTACGTAAAATGGCTTATCATAGGTTACCTCCATAAGAGCAGATATAAGCCTTGTAGCGAGCCGATCACCCTCCTCAGAGCAAACCAGCTGATGGAATGTCATTTGAACTAAAGCCTGCCGCAGACTGCCATCAAACCCTTGAACCAACCGAGTCACATGATGCTGTGAAAGGATTTGAAGCAAAAAGAATGCTTCACCAGATCTAAGGAGCAACTGCCTAATACACTCCATTGCTCTCACCTGTAAGACGACAGACGGAAATTTAGTAATGGAACTTTGGATGTGGACGAACATTTGTCAGAGAATCAAGAAGTCAGAAAAGGATTTCAATTTACCTCCATGGCAGCCAATTCTGCAGGATTATATGGAAGACGCTGCCGTTTAGATGCCCCAATGTCACTTGACTCAACACTTCGTGAATAAGCACCAAACAAGTTTCTCACCATGCTCTGGTCGCCAAGTCCTAAATTTGAACCAGTTCCATACAGAATAGAACCAGTCACATCTCCCAGACCAGCAACACAACCATAAAGTCCCCTCCTTTGGTTTCTTCTTGACCTTAAAAATTGCTCTAATGACCGAATCTTGCTTTCAAGGACTTGCATCGACCCAACAGAAAGTCTGCAAACAACGACCCCACTTTCAACATCCGCAGCAGAGCTTAGACTGCCCTTGATGACCAGTACAGGAAGCTCCCACACAGGAAAAAGTAACCTAGATGAGCACAAACAAAGCCCTTCATGAGCACCAGAAAAGATGGGTTCGGCCTCTTGAACAACCTGCCCCATACTGAAGCCTCCTGGAGGAGTTCTTGTGTTTGACAATGCATTACTACCTTCAAGTTGTGGCATCCCAACTAGACGTGGATCTTCAAATGCCTCAGCTGCCTTCTCAGCAACAGCATTAGTTATTAGGTTTTCAGAATGAACTATCTTTGCAGCCAGCATTAAACACATTGATGCAGCTTCTCCAGCTCCAAAACGGTTAAAGAAATCTTCTAATATTGATCTTGGTGTACTCGACTCTAACAACCTTCGCAGAATGTCAACTGGCCTGTTGAAAACCACTTCCATCATGCCCATGGTACTAAATATGACAATCCTCCTCCTCGGTAAAATATGTTGCATTGCAAGGTCACCTCTAGCCCAAAGTTTCACAGATTTCTCACATGATTCTCCGAAACCTTCAAATCCAAAGGATTCCGAATCTAAATACAGAGACTGCACAATAGCCGCTGTTTCTGGAAGAGGCAAAACATCAGCAACAAAAAGCATGCGGCCTTCTACAGGTAGAGAAGATACAGATTCCCTTAAAGCCCGAGAGCTCCTTGAACTTGTCCCAAAACTGCCTGAGAGAGATGACTGTGTGCTTGAATCCCTGTTCACAATGAGAAGAGAGGACATGGATGGGGGCGATGAATCAGAAAGCACAAGAGTGCCAGCAGAGTAGTATGCTGCTTCTACCTTCAGTGACAGATCCTCAGCCTGTGATCTACTAGCAAGAGACATGGCCCCAAAGCTCAGCCCACCACTGACACCTAAAGGAGGTGAGGGCCTGGTTGTTACAACCTTTAAACAGCATGGCTTTTGACGAACAGAATTTAGTCCACCTAAACCTCCAACGCTGTTCCCACTAGAAGGAATGGTGGAAAGGTACATCCTCTTACCATCTGACAAGATAGCAACAAGGTGTAACCACTTTGATTCCGTGGTTGATAAAGGTTCGATGCAAACTATTGATGGTTTTGCTGCCCGGTTGCTAACGCCTCTAGATCCAGCAGACTGTCTACCCCCATAAGATGTATCCTTCTGACTGATCAAATTCCTTTCTTCTGCAACTTTCTTAAGTGGACCCATACCATCTTCCCCGAGATCAAACACCTGAAGTTTCATCTCCTCTGTTCTTGCATAAAGAATGTGTCTCTCATTATCCACAACCATTTCAAGGACGGGGTCAATAGCTCCAAACTTGAACACATTTGGAACAACCCACCTGCACCAATACAGCTTGTTTAAGATTAATAGAACATAATAGCAAGTCTTAACTTCAATATTCATGTATGCTGAGCTGTACATTGGCCAATCAGAAGAACCGTTACCACCAAATACCTTGAAATAACACTTCCTAGACCTGCAGTGAGGCAAACTTTACGGCAACGCTTATGCCAGCCTGAACCAGTTGTATACTGCATCTCATAAATGTGACCATCACGGCCAGCCAGGAAAATCTTTCCATTATCTGTACATGCAATACATGTCATCGTGACACCATCAGATGGTACTGTGTATTCTGGCAATGACTGTAGTGCAACCTCAGCATATGGGTCTGTGCCATCTTGCCTACCAGTGCAGCATACTCCTACAAGAAGCAACTGCTTGCAATATAGAGGTTCATCAGAAACCATTAGAATCATCACAGAAGGAATGGAAATTCGAATAAAAAGGAGGACAGCAAGAAGGAAGTCCAAATCTTGCAGTTATAGCCAAGCAATTGTGGACAGAAAAACTAAAACCATGAAGAGAAGAACTTAAAAGAATTGCTATTGAAGGATTTGGGGATTAAAAAAACACGTAATATTTTTTTGGATTGGGATGGGATTATAACCTACCTCAACAGGAGTTGCAAGGACTAAGAGATGTTGAATGGCTTCAATAAAAATTCCAGGCTTAGATTTGGCCAGGCCAACAGCACAGATAGCTTGTTCCTCGCCGCTATATTCAGGGCATTGACCATCCCTGGATGAATGGAAGAAAAAAATGTACGCGTAAAAAATATGAAAAAGTAAAAGATGTGTAAGCAAAAACAGTAGCATAGACGAAGAACTAGAGGCCATTGTGCAATTTCAAGCATGAGCGTTCAAAGCATAAGATCTTAGGTTAGCTATGGACTGGAGTTGGCCAAACCTCAAAATGCAGGAAAACATTGTAAATCAGACTCACAAATTACTTTCTCAAAATGTGAATGAGGCAGGAAGTAATGAAATATCCTCATATTTCTTCTATGGGCATCACAGGCTTTTTGGGATTATCAATTGCAATTGCACATATTGACTTATGGCATGAGAACATGGAGAGAGAAAAGACAAAAGGGGGGGGGTGCAACTGGATATAGTTCAACGATAAGATTTTCAAGAACACGGGAATTCTACCACAAAAACAAAGCAGAAGGTCAGAATAATTAACTAGACTAGACTAACTACAAGGATGGCCTTCAAGTAGAAGGACTAAACCTTCATGAAACATGTAATAATAAGTTAAAGATTGATTTTTGTAATGCGGAAAACATGTCAGGTAGAATACTTCACACCATTTCCAAGTACTAAGTCCCTACATCATAGGAAAAAAGACCAATATGTACAGAATGAGCAATGAGCAACATAAAAGGAAAGTTAAAACTGGTTTTCTTAATCATAAAATATGTTTGCCATATTTGTAATATGAAACCTTCCCCTAATCTTGTTTCCAACCTTATTTTCAAGGCCACATTGTATATGCAAAATGTTGAAGACTAACAACTACCTTTTGTCCATGTAGAAGCTGAGTACTACCAGGCTACCAGCATTCTGTCTTAGATCTTTATTTGATGAATCAAACAACACATGACATTCATCTAATGAATTACATGCCTATAGTTTTCATTCTTAATGGGACAGAAAATCCCCAAAAAGAACTTCTCACCATTTATCAAAACGCCAAAGAAATAAAGAATTATCTACCGATGCCCATGCCCGGCGTATCTCTGGAAATATTCCACATAATGCTGTTCCTTCTCCACTGGCTGCATTGTATCTTTCAACCAATACAGGAGGCAACTCCAAAGTGTCCGCCACTTCAACCAGAGGAGGCCACTATAATGCAATGAATACCAGTAAAATGTGAGAAACAGCTTCTACTTCCAACCATCATAGAGAGTTACATTCTACAAACGCATAATCACTGACAAAATAACAATGTGAAAATGAAACGGGCAACCACACAAGCATCAGGAGAAAGTAGAATATAGGAGTAGCTAAATAGCTATGATAATTAAGGAAGGATAAAAGAGGGAAAATTTCACCCACCTGCACATAAAGTGATATTAGTCAAAACCACCAGATTAACAATCAAGCAATTCATTATCACTGGTAGAAAGTGTCAACTGACAAAATAACAAGGTGAAAATGAAATGGGCAACCACACAAGCATCAGGAGAAAGTAGATTATAGGAGTAGCTAAATAGCTATGATAATTAAGGAAGGATATAATAGGGAAAATTTCACCCACCTGCACATAAAGTGATATTAGTCAAAACCACCAGATTAACAATCAAGTAATTCATTACCACTGGTACAAAGTGTCAACTGACAATATAACAAGGTGAAAATGAAATGGACAACCACACAAGCATCAGGAGAAAGTAGATTATAGGAGTAGCTAAATAGCTATGATAATTAAGGAAGGATATGAGAGTGAAAATTTGACCCACCTGCACATGAAGTGACATTACTCAAAACCACCAGATTAACAATCAAGTAATTCATTATCACTGGTACAAAGCGTCAATCAGCATGTGAACAAAAAAAAAAGGGTTGGCAAAGTCAATACACATTGATATATCTCATTTCATTGGACATTCAAGTATTAGGATATCACTAGAACTGCAAAATAGGGAAGATAATCTTGATTCACAAGAAATCCAAGTATCCGGTACCACAAGAACTGCAATATAGGGAAGCAACACAAGCACAAATATTCCAGAATGGTATTGCAATTTCATAATTATTTGTTTAACAGCACCAACATTTAACAATTTTATCAACAGCTAAGACAAGGAAATAAAAGAAGAATAACAACTTGGTCTTATCCTATTAGAATGGGGTTCCTTGACCTCCAATCAGCTCTCTATTTGATGCCATACCTGAATACATAGGCCTAAGGTTACATATATTGTTTCACTCTTTATAGGATCATCATAGGTCTGACCTTGGCTTTTTATGTTATGTTAGAAAACAAGCATTAAATAATCAAAACAACAGCTGAACTTGAACAAAGAAAAGAAAGATGAAGAACCAGCAGAGAAGAGGCCTGTGATTCTTGCTTAAGAGTCTAGAATCACAAAGCCCGTTTATTTATAGCTTCTAATGAATCTAATAAAACATGAGAGACAAGTAATTGTCCTCTAGAAAAAAGAAACAAAAAATTACAGTTTTAGTAACTTTCTAGCTCCTAAAATAGAAAGTTCTGAAAATAGAAACTACCACCAAAATAGAAACTATGCTTACAGTTTTAGTAACTTTCTACTTTCTATTTCTAATGTAGGAGTCTTGCTACATAAGTTTTGGGAGTTTCTAAAAAGCAGAGTAGCATCACTAGCATTATACTGTTCACGTGAATAGTAAAATAGCCCAAAGTGTGCATACTTCAACACTCCCCCTCAAGCTGGAGTGTACACAAAGAAAACTTCAGCTTGTACAATAAGAATAAACTTAAAGGTAGCACCAATCTTGAATCGTGTAGCAATAGTAGACGTCGATAAACACTGAGAAAACTTCACCCAGGAGATAATCAACACCAAGTTAAGAAAAAACTTTAATTCTTCATGTCGAAAGAACCACCCAATAATGAGAACAATTGACGATGTTGAAGACGAACAAAGTCCATAAGTATAGCAAGATCAAAGACACTATCCACATAATGCCGGTAGTAGGGAGAAATATCCATACTAAATCTTCAAAATTGCAACTCCAATATCCATATAAATGCTTCGCAAGAATGCAAGTAGTAGGTAAAGTATGGGTAGGTAAAAGGCAATATTGATTATTGTGGACCAAGCAAGTAAGTAAAAGACAGTATAGGTTACTATAGACCCAGTAAGTAAGGTAGTATGGATTACTACGGACCAAGTAGGTAGGTATAAGACAATATAGGTTACTACGGATCAAGTAGGTAAGGTAAAAGACAGTAAAGGCTATTGTAGACCAAGCAGGTAAGGTAGTATGGGTTACTACATACCAAGTAATTAGGTAAAGGATAATATAGGTAAAGGTAGGTAATGATATTGTTGTAAAATGCCAAGTAATATCCATCAATACATCTTGAGTGGATAAGGTACCATGCTCCCCCTCACGTGTAGCATTACACGCGGACAATTAATGACAACCAATAACCAATATCCAGTTTAAAAAAAATCCCAAAAATATAGTTTCCAAGTTCTCCTCATGGTAGGGAATGTTAAAATGTGGTAAATATAGTCCAATGGCGAGGAGTTGTGGTATAGATGGGATTTAATAAAAAGCAAAAATATGGACGAGGAGGGAGAGGCACAAGTTCAGCTATGGGTAATCAAGAACAATAAAAAAGCAAAATATGTGTAGTACCAAAGGTGGGTAGAAAAAAATTTTATTAGAAAATTAATTTCACCCATAAAATAGGGAAACAGTTGCCCGGGATTCGAAGGAAACATTGTATAGCATCGTCGGTTATAAACCAGTAGTTGAGATGCTAACACAACCAAATAGGTAAATCGCAACCCTTATCATATAAAAAGGAAACAGCTGCCCAGGGATTAAATACTACGTAGATCGAACCTTAGAGAAGACCCAAAAAAAAACTTGTGTAAGAACCATCATGTAAAGGATTGCAAATTAAACATACAGCAAATCTTCATCTGGATTCCCTGGGTTGTTAGTAGCATGGATAGGTATATTTGAGTCCTTTATAAGTCACCAAAGAAGCAGACCATATAAACCAGTAGCCATCCCAAATAAATCTTCAGAAACCAGCAAAACATCCCACGATCTATAGTATAAACTCATGAACCAGCAACCCAGAACTTGAAGAAGAATCATAAAATGAATTCTGCAGAGTGTAGAACATAATAGGGTAGGACAAAAAACTAATCTAAGTAGCACATTATTTGCAGCAGCAGGTGGTTGCGCACCAAAACTTGAAGAAGAATAACAGAAAAATTCTGCAACACAGAATCAAATAGGTCTTTGCAGAGAAAAACAGATCTGCAGAAGGATGTAAAACTGCAGAAAATAATAGATCAAAGTAATCAATCAAGTTATGGGATAAGTAAGAGATAAATAATAGAATAGATCAGTTTATATATTCATCTGCTCTAACTAAAAAATAAATACAGCAGTAGGTGGTTGTGCACTAAAGAGAGGAACACTAAAAGAGAACTTCAGAAGAGAATACTTGAGAACATAACTGTTTTGATTAAAAAAGCTCTGATACCATGTTAGAAAACAAACATTAAATAATCAAAACAACAGCTGAATTTGAACAAAGAAAAGAGAGATGAAGAACCAGCAGAGAAGAGGCCTGTGATTCTTGCTTAAGAGTCTAGAATCACAAAGCCATTTTATTTATAGCTTCTAATGAATCTAATACAACTTGAGAGACAAGTAATTGTCCTCTAGAAAAAAGAAACAAAAAATTACAGCTTTAGTAGCTTTCTAGCTCCTAAAATAGAAAGTTCTGAAAATAGAAACTACCACCAAAATAGAAACTATGCTTTTTAGAAACTCCCAAAACTTATGTAGCAAGACTCCTACATTAGAAATAGAAAATAGAGTAGCATCACTAGGATTATACTGTTTATGTGAACAGTAAAATAGCCCAAAGTGCGTATACTTCAACATGTTCATTTAATCTGAATCAAACCTCTCCTCATTGAGGCATTCAAAGACCTCTATTGAACATGGCCATGCCACTGATTTGAATTTCCTATAGCTTATCATGTATGGAAGCTACTACCAAATCAGCCCCATTATGACTGTTGTATCGTTCATGTTTTGTAAGACATCCATCTCAACATCCTCATCTCTATTAAATTGAGATGACCTACATGATGCTTCTTAACTACCAAACACTTCACACTATTCATTATAGCCAATCATACCACTAGCCTATGGAATTTCCCTTTTAAGTTTTTAATGACTATGTAGATTACACAAAACTCTAGTCTGAAGACGCTTATCCAATTCATCCATTGTATTCTAATTCTCTATGAAACACTAATGTCGAACCTGGGTAGAACCAAACAGGCTTCCGTTCGAACTAATTGGACCAAGTCAAACCAGTCTAGCACATCTTCTAGAAGATCCAAAAAGAAGCCAAAACATTGTTCATATGAACTAAAATAATGTTCACCACATTATTATTGTCCTAGTGTAACTAAAATTTTCACCACCTTATTATCATCCTAGCATAACTAAAATGACAGGTCATATTCTCCTTTGGTTCTACTTAAATTGAAGCCTTTAGATTCCAATCAGTTAGACCCAGTCAAGCTTGATCTTTTCCATCCACACCCGACTGCTTTCAACAATGCTTCAGGCTTGGACTCACCCCTATCACCGAACCCTGATAAAACTGGATTCCCACCTCCGTTGTAAGAGCCATTCGATCAAAAGAATTGCTCTTCAAAACGTGAATGTCTCATCTACCAAAACAATATCATTAACAGAAAACATACATCAAGGAAACTCATCTTCAATGTCTATGGTAAAAATACCATAATAAGCACAAACAAATAAGGACTTAACGTTGATCATTGATTTAAGACAGTTGTAATTGGAAGTTGACTACCTCAAAACCGTCTCCCTACCCCCTCACCTCAAACAACAAATAAATCTTACATTAGTCACTATACCACCGTACATATTCAGTCAGTTCTAATTGGAGATTCACTACCTTGAAACCTGTCTCCCTTCCACCCCACCACCAACAAATGTCTTACGTTAGTAACCAAAAATATCTTTAATTATGTTTACATACCCAAAATATTTACTTGAAAAACTTCACTCTTTACTCTCTAGTACTTTCCAGAATAAGTTTGTAGGAACAGTCATAATATCTTTCCTACATCAATAAGTACCATATGGAGATTGATGTGGACCTTGGTCAGAAGAAGAAGAATAAAGGTCCACCGAGTCAGCTATAAGTGGACCAGGACTGAAAGAGGTCAAGCAAGTCTAATAGGTCTAAAAGGACCAAAAATAGATGAAAACATTGTTCACATTACTGATGACATGAAGTGTCACAGCCCCTCTTTTGGGCCTTAATGAGAATATTATAACAAAGGTTCATGGAGGCCATAATTGTGAGTTGAAACTGACTGAACTTGGACTTCTAGCAGGACCACCTGTATTACAAAGCTGCAACCTAGGAAACTGAAGGTTTTTTTTTATTTATTTCCTAGTTGCTACAGACGTGTTTCTATTTTTAGAGCCGGAAATCAGCTTTATTCCTAACATATCTATTTTCTATTTTAGATTTAGCACTTTCTTTTTCCCATGTAAGTTGGAGAGCAAGTCCCCCCCCCCCTCCTTCTCCATTGACTTACCAATGATTTCTTTAAGCCAAGGAAGGAAAAAAAAAAGAACTTTGCTTAAATTGAGTTACCATTCTCTTGTCCAAGTGTGTAATAAGAAGGGTTAAGGGACTGTGCTGTTGACTGCTAAACCCTAGTGCTCAAGGAGTGATGCAGTAAAGAATGTCCAAAAGGGTCAATTAGGCTTTCAAATACTTAATTTTGGCTCATGGGTGGGTTCTATAGACATTAAACTTCTTATTTTTGGGTTTATTGACGCAACGGGCCAAATTTATAAGCCCATAAAGTGGGGGCAATGATGATTGATGTAACACAAGATTTTAGGGTAGAAATGCAGGATCTTCTAGGATGGATCCAGCACTCAATTAGGGTTTTTAGGGTAAACTAGGGATTCGGCTAAGGTTTAGGATGGGCCTAGGGTTGTTGGTTCTGTAGGTCTGAACTACCGTTAATGCTAAATTAGTAATTCAGATGCTGTCCAGAGGTGAGGGGGCTGGGGTATGAAGGTTTTATAGCTTTCTGAAAATTCAAAAAATTCTGCAACTTCACTTGAAAAAGATAAAGTGCAAAAAATTTCTAACTCCAGAAACAGGACTGCTTTTGGGAAACTGGAATTAGGATTACAGTCTAGTGCTAGGGGTGACCCAAAGAGAGCGAAACGGGGGAGGGAAGGGGCTTGGATTTAAGTTCTGCAGGGAGGGGAAACCGGCTGTATCGCAGGGAGGAAGGGAATAGAGGGATGGGTCACGGCAGCTTGGGGTGGTCTAGGGTTGGGCTGGAACTAAGGGGAAAGGGAGGGGGATGATTTGTGATGCGTTTAGGAGGGGTTTCAAGGTCTGAAACTGAAGGGAGGGGCTGGGAGCTGCGGAGAGAGAGAGAGAGAGAGGTGGTTAGGGTTGGGGTCTCTTACTTGCTTGAGAATGAAGATCTTTGCAGGCATTCTGTGATTGAATGTTAGAAGCAGTGAAGGAAGCCTTGAGCTTTGAAGAAACAAATCACAAACTCGGCCGCATGATGTCCCTCAAGATCCCACGATTTCTACAAGCCAATTTTTCAAACTTTGGTTTATTCAGTAATCAAGACTGAGAAATAACATGAAGGACTAGTCTATTTATAGCCTTCACAACTAGATTGAACTCAAAAAAGGATTCCATTACCTATTTGGGATCCAACAATACTTAATCAAAACCTGACTAAATAAGACCACTACACTTAAGATAAGGCTTCTAAGTCTAGAAAACCCTATCCTAAACAACTCATACTCATAAACAAATAGCAACTTAACTACTAAGACTCCAAATTAGGAAATAAAAACAGAATTAGTTTTCCTAACTAAAATAGACTCGGTCAACCAATAATACTTGATCCAGGGGTCGCAAAATGACCATTCTCTAGATAGATTTGGCCCCTTTTAGTTGGGCCATGGTTCACGGATGGGCGCGGGCCCTCTTCTGGGCTCTTTTGGGGTGGATAGATCAATGATACACCGGAATAGGCATTAAATTCAATATATGTCTATTGTCTAGTTAGATCATGATGTTTAATTCTTATGAAGAATTCTGTTTTGAGGCTTCTTATGTACAGGAAAGCTGCCCCCCCCCCCCTTTAGCTCTGCTTGTGTGCAAGCCTCTAGCACTGGTTTTGCCCTTTTCTTTATTGAGTCTTCTAGAGTGATTAGTAGTCCTTCTATAAGTCAAATTTAGAAGACTTATTAATGTGAACACAAAGACCCCCTGGCTGAAACACCTAGCGGGGCCCCCTAGACGGATGCAAGAAGCCTCCATAGGCTGGCCGAACCTTACAAGAGGGGTATTTTGGCCATTCTAGCCCTCATTTACTCCTGAAACAAATTAGGAATTATTTCAGATTTTATTTGAGTCAGTTTGAGTCCAGTTTGAAGTCTTCTAGGATGAGCTAAAGTTAGGTTTTGAACAGTTAAATAGTCATGTTTGAGTTAGGATAGGATTCCCTATCTTAGGCAAGAGTTATTTCCTTTTAAGAAAGCCCAATTAGTTTTGTAAAGGAATCCTTATCTGATAAGGAAGTCCTAAGTTGAGTCAGAGTCAGGCTATAAATAGCCTGTCATTGTAAGTTATTTTTCAGTTTTTGATGATTAATTGAATTGATCGAGTAAGGACCAGGGTCTCCTTCATTGGGTGGGCCTTGGTTGAGAGTTTTGAGTTCAGACTTTCTGCTCCTCCTTCAACTACAACAACTTCAAGAGATCATCAAGACATTCCTGTGCATAGCCCAAGCTTCCCAGCACCTTCCCAAGTAAGTTATAAACCATCCCCACCCCTCCCTTAGCCCACAGATCTCTCACAACACTCCCCATCTGACCATAGCCTCCTCTGCTCAATCCCCATTGTTAGACCCTAGAATCCCTTCCCTCCACATCGTGACAGCCCCCTCCCATACTGTTTCCCCTCCATCCTGGTCACTCCCTTACTTGCAGCAGCCATACCCCTTCTTCCTTCTTCCCCACATCCTCCAGTCCTAACTCCATTAGGATTCACTGATCCCCAGCCCCGTTTTCACTCCTTTTCCCCTCAATAGAATTGCAGGAAGCTTTAGAATCTAGTCCTACCCTTAGTTTCTGCAAATCAGATTTGTCTTGGTGAGTTTGAAAATTCTGCAAGTCATCTTCAACCTTGAGATTTTGCAGAAATCAAATTTCCAGAATTTTGATTTTGTTTAGTCTGATCAATTTGGAACTCAACCTAATTGAAAGGACAACAACAGAGGACCATTCTGGGCAGCAGAAGCAGCAGGGTGTTAGCCAAAACTAACACTAGCTGAAACCTCAATAAACCCTAAATTTGATCTTAAATTCAAGTTCAAAATCTGAGATCCCAACTCCCATATAATTTCAGGGCTGAGGTTGAGTTTCAGAGGATTTAAAACCCTGTTAGTAGCCTTCAAACCCCTTCATCTACCGCTGAAACTCCTAGGCAGCCTCCTAATCTAGGGAATTACAAAACAAACCCTAACCTTAGATCATGGTTTACATCACCTATATATATTTGATGCTTCCCCCACCAATAAAATGATGAATTGATCAACTGAGTTTTTATTGCTTGTTTACTGCTCCCAGTGAGGTACAATGAGATAGCACCCCCACCCCTTATATGATTTATTATCTTCTCTTTTTATATTTCTTCTCCCAAGAATAAGTTTCCAAATCCAAGAATATCTTCAACAAAAGTAAGTTGCATTATCCCCAACCCCAATTCTTCTTTTTCTAATCTTCTAACCTTCTAAATTTTCCCACCCTAAATTTCTTTATTTCCTTTTATTTGCGTACTCCCAAGAAACCCAAATTTCCAACTTAGATCTAGACTTATCTAACATTAGAATGGTCCCAAACTTTAGTCCTTATACCCTTTTCAATAACTTTGCATCCCATCCAACCATGCACCCCCATTCCATTACGATTGTTCATTTATTGCTGCTGATGAGATACAATGACATAGCATCTCCCTTGCCCCTCCCCCTCTCTTGATTTCTTATCTTTTCTTTTTCTCCTTTCTTATCCCAAGAATATATTTTCTCACCAAGCTGATATTCAAGAATATCTGATGTGAACACCATGAACCCCCCCCCCCCCCATAATTGGTTCCAAAATCCAAATCCAAAGGCCAATACAAGGTGGCCGAATGCCCCCCAAGGGTATTTTGATCAATTTCCATCCCTGTTATAGGGTTCAATATAAGTATGGCTAGATTCCCCATGATCCAAGGGACATGAATCTATTTTCAGTTTCTTATTTGAGTAAGTAGTTTAAGAGTTACATTTCATTGTAAGTTGAGTCAGCCAGTTGTGGATAAGATAAGATTCCTTATCCAAATGGGTTCTTATCTTTTAGGAATTTGTTTTGCTTAAGAATCCTATTATGAAGTTGTCCCAAGTTAAGTGTCGTTACAAGATTCCAATCCTAGGGTTGTGGTCTTGTAGTAACTTGATTCCGTTTTGAGTGTTTTAATCTAAAGTTGGGACTTGGGATCCTTATCTCTTAGGGATTCCCTACCCCAATTAGAGTCCTTTATTTTAGGCTATAAATAGCCTCTTCTTGCATTGTAATATTCAGATTTGATGAACTAAAGAATTTGATTGTTAATTGCCTAAGTGAGTGGCAGGGTTCCTTTGAGAGGGACCCTACAATTGTTTGTTGAGTGTTCCCAAGTTGTTTCCAAGCTTTCACGCAGTCGATAATCAAGTTCAGAAGATCAATTCAGCAAGTCCATCAAGTCTCTTCAACAGTCCAGCAAACCAAGTAAGCCATAGCCCTTCCCCACCTTCCACCCCCCTCCAATGCAAGCCCATCCTCCACCTCCCCTACCATGCACAACCTTCCCCAACCCCTGCCCTGCTGCTGCATCAAACCAGCAGTCACCCCTAGGTCCTATGATCCCATTAACCTCTTCCCCTAAACCCCATGACTCCCCCCGCCTTTCCCTCCTCACCCTAGCACCCGCAGGCCATCCTCCCCCTTCTCCTTCCTCACGGCAGCCATATCCTACTCCAATTAGAAAACCTTGCTTCCCAACCTTGTTCAATCCCCTTTCAACTCCATTAGGATCACACAAACCCCTAGATACCGTCCCTACTGTTAGTTTCTTAAATTCAGCCCTACTCCCCTAACTAGAGAAAAACCTGCACTTCATCTTCAACCTTGAAATTCTGCAGAAATTCTAAAATCGTAGAAATCTGATTTTGTGAAGTTTTGTTCAATTGGATCACATTCTAGTTGAGAGGATAGCAACAAAGTCAACTCTGGACAGCAGAACCAGCAAGGAATAACCTTCTTCCACCCTAGCCAAAACATTAGTTTGACTGCTGAGTTCGAGACTTGAAATTATATTTGCAGTAGAATTCAGATCTGGTTTTCAGTCTCAACGACCTAAACCACCCTAGAAACCCTAAAAATTTCCACCTTTTGCTAGAATTTCCTGGGCAAACCCTAAGTCTAGGGAAATTACTAAAATAACCTGAACCCTAGACCTGGTTTACGTCAATATCTTCAACAAAAGTTGCACTATTCCAACCAAAATTCTTCTTTTTCTAATGGAAGAACACATGGCCATTTCTAGTCCAAAGATACTTCTTAATTGCATATGTTATCAAACCTAGACTTCACGACTCTAAAACTTCAATGATTTCCAATTCTGGATGCCAGCAACTCTCTAAGTTATTTTTCCTCTCTCTTGGTCTTCTCCATGATAAAATCACTGTATGACACTAGAGTATGTATTAAGTATATATCTCGCTGGGAGATATACAGTTAATTAGCACAGAACTATTCCCCGCCCCCCCCCCAAAAAAAAAAAAAGATGCAAGTTGCGATTCAGCCCTCACTGATGTGACACTCAAATAAACTATGAAAGAGAGTATACTTCATTAGGCCAAGGAAAATGTTACTGCCAATGTTATTTTTGTGTTCCAGAACAAAGAATAATTTTTGATAGACCTAAGTAGTAATTTGAAGCTGTTACTGCCAATGTTGTTTTTGCGTTCCAGAAAAAAGAATAATCTTTTATGGACCTAAGTAGTAATTTGAAGCCACTTAAATAAAAGTTTCAATAAACATCCAAGAGCAGCTCCAACAATGACGTTATCATTAAATTTAAAAGAATCATTCGTCATGAAATGAAAGCCCAGAGAGAAAAAAAAAAAATTGGACAGTTATCATTTATGGGGGCAAAAGGTAAACCAACATGAACTGATCCTTGTAGATACCAGTCAGTGTAAATCTCGGGCCACTCAAAATTTGTTCTATCAAAGAAGAATTCTCAATAACCCAGTCAATCTTATTATGCATATAAACAGGAGAAGCATCAAGCGTCAACATATTCAAGTTACTCACTATCAACGAAGATTTCGAGACTACCTCTCTGGGATGAGACGAGTATGGGTGGCTAGTGTATCTAGCGGCTTCAAGGGCTTCTTCGAGGTCGAGTTGAGCAGAAACGTCTCTGCTGATGCGGTCGCTCACGACAAGACCAGCATTAGTGACGTCCCTGACGACAATCTCTTCTTCTCTCGACATCTTTACTTGGGATACTAGAAACCCTAGAGTATCCCAAGTTAACGCGAACAAAAACTAGACCACGCTGATTTTTGGCGCTAGGGCTCTAGAAAATAGATCAGGTACCATACAAGGTTTCCAGTGTAGCACAACTTTACAAGGAGATTGGAGAAGAAATTGGGAGAGTATAGACCAACGGAAGCTTTTGAATTGCCGGGAAGTATGGTTGCGCCGAGCGACACTCATAAGAAAAGGGTTTTGTTTGGGTTTTATTTTCTTCCGTTGGCGGGTTTTAAACACGTTTGAAAAGGCAAAAAATATACACGTAGAGTATCCGGTCCTTCCTCAGCGTCGACAATATTGAAATTAGTCCGTTGTCACTTAATCTGTCACTCGGAAATTTGAATCGGCAATTAAATCGGTTTTTTCTTAATAGAAAGCATAATCTGTGTGATTATGAAACATTAGAATTTAAAATTTAACAAATATTTCCATGCTTTTTTTTTTTCTTTTTCTCTTTGATATGGAAGTATACGTTTACCACTTTACAGACTACATGAGAATACTAAAAACATCAAAAAAGCCTCTCAACAAAAAAATGTTGAAACAAGATTGTAGAAAAATTATCTCCCTCCCTATAACTCTTCTTGTGTTGAAGAAGCTTGTCATTTCATGTGTTTTACATGAAGACTAAAAATAATGTGCTGGCCACTAAATTGATGTATCCACCATTACATTTACAAGGTGCACAAAATCATAAGAGTAGATTAATTGATTAATATAACTCATAACTTGTTACACCAAAGTAAATAAATCTACATTAAGTTACGCAAGGTGATAAAACAATCTCATTTAAATTATTACCTTTCATTTTATTTTGTGTTCCCAACTATGACCTTTCCAATTGCCACGGTTAGATCTAGTTTGGTTCAAGCTTGCAAAGCTAGTGTTCACCCAATCATTGTGAAGTCAGACTCCTTGGATTTAGTTAACCACCTGAATTCCAAATCTAATCCACCTATTGAGATTATTCCTATCTGGCAAGATATTTTAGATCTAAATTTGATTATTGTAAATTATGTTTTGTTCCAAAGTCTGCAAAATTGATTTTGTTGGTTGAACTCCCAATTGAGCACCTTTTGTGCAAGCTTTGGCTTCTACAATTATGTAAGGTAAGACATTTATGCTTGTATGTGCTCTTGTTCTCGATGATATTTTTTCTTACCCAAAAAAATAAAAAATCCACCTGAAGCCTCTTATAAGTCTAGTCTTGCCCTTTTTCTCAATGAAATTTTGAACTTTTTTTCTTCCAAAAGACATTCCCACTGAAAAGATTTGAAAGCTGATGATAAATTCAAGCGAGTCAAACTATTAGCTACATTACTTAATTTCAATAAATTTAGTTTCTTCTTTTTTTTACTTTTCTCTCAAGCCACCCTCCTCTTCCCCCGGTCAATTTACTTTTTGGAGTGATGTTCATAAACCATCATATATTTTTCCTATTATTTAATAATTTGGTAATAATATATCATATTTTGATAATGGAAAAATTCAACTTATCCGGTCATCCCAAACAGTTTCACTTAACTAGACGGCTAGGCCACAAGGTCTTGTTGAGGATAAATGAAATCTGAAAAGCCTGATTTTCAAACAATGTTGAGTAGTCTAACACTCTCGGTATATACACTTGATATGTTGAAAGGTATGTTTCACAAATAAGACTGATGGCAAAGGGGAACAATAGCTTTCTATCCAAAAACAGAGAAGAAAAAAAAAACATTCAGTTCACAAAATGCTAATATCTTCAAATTAATGTCTTCATTCCTTGTTCCATCAGGTCTTCTTACATGTACAAATACAATGGGTGGGCACAGACTGGTTGCTTGCAGTAGGTTGTTTATTTCCTTTTTTCTCAGACCTGATCAATGCTTCCCTTGAGGATGTTGTACTTGCAGAGAGGGCAAGTTGCGTTTATCTTAAGCCATTTTACGATGCAGGGAGCATGGAAATGGTGGTTACATGGAAGAGTATGGAGCTCCACCCCATCCTCATATGGGGTGAGGCAGACACAGCATTCCTGCAAAGCAAGAAAGGCAAAATCTTTGTTTAACTAAGCCAAAAGCTAATCCAGTAGAAAAAAAAAGAGCAGGAAGGAATCTAAGGTGTACGTACTCCTGAATAATCTGTTTAAGTTCAATAATTACCAAGTCATGTAATGGCAAACAAAAGTCAGCAAAAGTACATGTGCCACTACAGGAGTATCCCAGGCAGGGCAGGTTGAGCATTTGATGAATTTTGATTAGCTTTCAGACCAACAGCCCTTCCTAAAGGGGTGAAGTTGAGCTCAAGTTGCACACACTATGCTGCTCGAGTAATGGCTGCGTCCACCAGTCCTAATCCCAATCGAAACCATCACCCAATTTTGCATCATTTGACATAGAATGATCTGGCCTAAGGATTTGAGGGAGTTTTCCAAACTGACCTGGGGAGGTCATTCGTCAGTGTTTCAAGATTCTACCTCATCCAACACATAACTATTTTATCTTTATGGGATAAAAAGGTACCAATATTTGGCAGTTTCAGGTGGCCAAAAACAACAGACGCAAGGGTTCCTCTTTCAGGTTCAGCTCAGATAAATGCTCTTTAGGATGTCTGAGACCCTTCGCATTTGAAACCTTTAGGTTGCTTTCCCAGGTTGACTCAGACGGAAAGCTGTCCCAAGATTTTCGGAACGCATGGTCAGTTACCTTCTCAGAATAATGAAAAGCCATCACAGAGATGATCTTGGAAAAGTGTTTCTCACAAACACATCAAATAACATAGCTGGGTAAGTCAAAACTCAAGCCATCAAATAGATGATCTTGGAAAAGTGTTTCTCACAAACACTTAAAAAAAAAAAAAAAGCTGGGTAAGTCAAATCTCTCCTATTTTCACCATAAAACAATGCGGCAGAAACCCCTCCTGTCACTCTTATGTTCCCACGCATTCTCCTGGAAAAGCAACCATAAAGCGTAATGAGCCGGGGAGAAATCCTCAGCACCTGATCATGGATTTTCCATGAAAGCATAAATCAGACATTCTTTTCAAATCTGAGCTGGTAAAATCACTAGGAATACTGCATTTAGTAGCAGAGTATGGACTCAGAAACTGACTACTCATAAAATGGTAAGCACTGATGACCCAGAAGGGTAGTGTATGAGAAGATGTCTCCACAAATCAGGGATGCTTTTGCATCTGTTTTAAATATACGGCTTCATTGATGCCTAGAGAACAAGAATTCTGTCACCAACAAGTCATACATGTTGAAGCCATTCAAGTCTACCCAGGATTCTCTGATCTTTTTGAAATGTGTTGTGTTGGGAGAGATCCATTGAGATGCTTGAGGACTTCTCTGCTTTTATCCACTTTTATTTATATCAATTCAGTTGACTGATACTTAGTAATAAAAGAAATGATAAGCAAGTAATTACCGCATCCTCTGGTAAAAGGAGACGTTCATCAGCCAAGTATCCGCTATTTGTTGCCACGGGAACCATGGACCCCGCTTTGGCAATAGGCTTTTCATCATCGCTTCTCATTCTGAACTTGTATTTTGGAAGGATGTTGATATCAGCATCGGATGCCCCTTCCTGTTCATTCATGTGAGAAATGGTGAATGTTAGAGAAAAAAGACCATATATCTGTTGAAAAGGATATATCCATAATATGGATGGACATTCTTGCTAACATACCTGGCCAGCCACAGCATAAAGAATTCCAATAATGCAAGGTAAGCAGCAGCAGAGTGCAATTCCAATCAAACATGCCAAAGCAATACAAAAGATGGCGAAAAACACATCGAACGCCAGAAATATTACAGCCAACCTGGACAAGTTCATATGAGATTTGTACACAGATAGAAAGTTTTCACAACATATTGTGGCATTTACCAAACTGAGAGATAATACAAAATAAACCTATCACTGCTTGGTCTTAGTAGATTTCCAGGTCTACCATAAACTGAGAAAACCAAGCAAGAGCAGATCTCTATCAGGGAACAAAAATTGATTAAACAAGCAATTAATTAATGACACTTTATTTAATCAACAAAAGTAAGAAAAGATTGCTAACTAGAAAACATGTTATGGTTTTATGGATATTAAAACAAACAAAATTATCATCAAGAAGGTTGTGCTTGGCATGTTGGCCAAATGCTCAGTTGTTGAATGCATGGTCACAGTTCAAGTCCTGGAAACAGGGGAAGACCACATACATTTGACCTCCCCTAACCCTGCTAAAAATTGGAGCCTTGTGCACAGGGTACAACCTTTAGAAACAAATCACAAAAGAGTTAAAGAATATTTTCAGCGATTCAATAGTGATTTATTTCACAAAAATCAACAAATTACTCAATTAATCTCCAATTAAGTTTGAGATGTCTGCTGGAATAGACCAATTCAGAGCTTATGTCACAACAAAATGAAAATCGATCAACTAAGTGGTTGCCACAATGTAACAGATAAAAGGATCCTTTCTTCCAACCCAACCCCCCTTTCTCTTTAATTTGTCCAACTCAAGAACACAATAACATTCAAAAGTGTTAATAAGAAAGAGCCGACACTAAATACCATGAAAATATATGCATTTGTGCATCCTGGAGAACTCCTGCAATATTCTTAATCAGCCAAAACAGATTTGGCTAATACAATAAGACTTGACTGCTTTAAATCATTTGCAAAAAATAATCCAACCACTTAACAGGTCAGGACCCAAAAAATTGGAAACAACCTAAAACCTAAATAATTTAGGGGAGTAGAAAAGGAAAAAAAAAAAATAAAAGGAAGAAAAGAGAAAGCACCTATTTGATCACAGAAATAAAAATGTCGCATGCCATACCAATAAAGACGTGGAGCATTCTGAAGGAGAGCTTCACCACCAGAGACCACCCAATAAAAACCAACTACCCACCAAATAAAGGAAGCCATTGTATTAACAGATTCACATCGTTTGGCAAACCTGAACCAAATCAGCACAGTGAAATTAGTTAAAGGATGTCCAAATGTATAATCAGAACAAATAGAATGATTATATACAAACCATATGAGAATCATTAAATTATAGACAGCAAAAGATGTTACTGCAGCAGAGGTTTGAACTGTTTTCAGAAACTTGAATAACATTTACTTGGTCTATTGGAATTGAAACAACTTGCTTTCTTCAGTGAGTCATTATACATTGAGATTAACTTGTATCTCACACGTTTAAAAAATTATTATGGAGTTAACAATGATGGAAAGTAATAATATCATGCATATTTTCATGATAAATACCATGCTCGTTTATTTTGCAAAGGAAGATATATATATATATATATATATAGTAGGGTATATGACAAATCCTGAATTGACTTGGGCTGGTAACAGGTCAAGACGTAGCCTAACATTTCATGAACCGATCACTTCAATCTATTTACCTATTGCAAAAAATGAAAGGAAAATGCATCATTATCAAAGTTTTTCTTTTATTCATTCTATTTTATTTAGTTATTTATTTTTGTGGTGTGGGGAGGGGGGTGGTAGTTGGGAAGTTGACTAGTAACAAAGTTCACTCTATTAATACATCCAATTACAGCAAACTCAATAATGATACATTACAGCCATCTAGTGCATATCATCCTCAACAAGTCCAGGACCAAGTTTTAGAACATTACAAAACATTTCCATTATGCAAATCATTTAAACAATTTATAGAGAGTTAATTTATAGAGAACTCTCTAACTCACATCCAAGATGTTCTGTGCTGCCCTAAGCAACAGAAAAAGCAAATAAACATTCGTCCATTTTCAGAATTATATTAATTTGAGGGAGATACAGTAATTTGACAAAAACTTTACTTATTAATGGCAACTGTGCATGTTTTTGTTGAATATATATCTTTCATTTAACATATGACAAATTGGTAACAATAGAGTCAAAATAGAGAAGCATTCAAGAAGGAAAGTTTTTGCAAATCAGCATAGTTGCCAATGCATCCAGGCGTCCAGGCGCTTTGTTCAACCTGGGCACCTTGAACGCCTTGCTTGCCTAATTGGTGTCGCCTCAGATTGACCCTCTTGAATGCCTCAGTTCACCTAGGCGCTGTGACAAATTTTTGTTTTTGGTGGTGGAAAGGCGCTGTGACAACTATACATAACAGAATAAGAAAGGGGGGAAAAAGCACCATCAATCTAGAATGCTGTTCAAGCAAGACTGGAAAATCTGACTTCAATATAAAAACACAGCATATAGCAGTCCTTCAACCTGGTGTCTTGATGATCTCCATTAGTTAAGGATTTATACAATAGTAGTTTGCCGTAAGGATACTGTGGTGGCCAGTCCTTAGCTACAACAGTTTCATCTTGACTAGAGTCCCATCAGACCGAGTTTATGTTTCGGGTTTAGCACTTTTGCAACATACAAGTCATAAAAATAGTTTCTAAGTTAATTTACTTAATCTCAGAAGACAGATATTAGGAGGATTCTTCTTTTCTTCACTGTTCACAATACTGTTTATGATAGCAATCACAGTACTCTTCACACTTCCTCTTCTCTGCATATACTGCACCTCTGTTCTCCTAACTATCAATCTGCTTTCCAACCCGTGCAATGGCCTCTCTTTTTTCCCCCGCTACACAAACATACAAGATAGCAAGCTTCTCATCCCCTAGGTTGCCAGGAAATAACCTAGACCAAGGCCTGTCACCTTGCGGCAACCTAATATACCACAAATTCTAATTCAGAGATAAGGTTTCATGGCATACATTAGTTCAGTGGTTTGAGAAAGCAATTGACTAGGGAATAGTGCTTTTCCACCCATTTTCTCATTCCCTCAAATAAATAGACTGAAGAATCCAATCAGATGGAGAGATTATTGTAATAGAGTAGATGAAATCCTTAGAAAGCAGAAGTCTGATAGAACCCTCAGACAATCCCCATTAATTCCCATGAAGGAATTATTACTGAACAGCTATAATTTCAGAACAGTAAGAACAACATTGAGATAACATCTGATTTCATTGAGCAAACCTTAATGGTTAACACTGATGAATACAAAGCTGATTCTACAAACTTATAAACGATTCCGGAATTAGGAAAAACAAACTAAAACTCTGACAATCAAGAACAGCACAATACCCAGACCATTCCAGAGAGGTCCCCCTCTCCCACAAGCACTGCTTGCACCTTGCTTCCTTCTCCCCCCTCTACTCCTCTCTCCCCTCCATTACATAACCAAACATTCCTAACAAACTCTTACACTTCTTCCCAATATTCTTCTGCCACCTGGACTGTCTCTTCTGCACCTCTGCCCACAGCAGAGTTGCGGTTGCTGTCCAATAGCAGGTTGCCATCTGTCCACTCTTTACTTTGTAGTTGATCCCCTGCAGCTGCTGAAGGTGATATTGTGTTCCTCCCCCTATTCTTGCACTTGTACACCCAAATTATATGGAGCTTATCAAAGTCCCATTAATTTCCTTGCACTTCCTTGGCACAACCAAACCTCTCTGTGAGAAAATGCTTCCCTTTCTTCCCCTTCACTTCAGTCCCCTACAATCTCCTATGCTTTCACTTTCACACATTTAACCCCAACCTCTTGAAAACCAAATACAGATTTGATTTCTAAATTTTTCCTGTTACGTATATTACAGAGTCAAACACCACCACTAGTTCCTGTTATCTCCTACAAAATATTAAGTACATTAGTTTTCGTCCTACTGCTGTCAACTTCAGAAGTTCGAATACCTTAAATCTTAGACCTAAATGTTAAGAATTCATTTTCCTATACAATATGATAACCAAAGGTTTTAGACTCTTTAGATTAGATCTTCTCACCTAAATGGTACATGTTTGCGTAACACCTTAAATGATGTTGCAGCTCAAACATACAAAAAATGAATAAAAAAACCATCAATTTTCACATTAAATTCGTAAGTTTAGTGTATAGGGGTTCTCCACAAATATCAAGTAAAGCTATCAACTGAACCACTGCATGCATTAACTAGTAGCCTTAGACTTAGGTAATATTTCTATGAATGCCCTCCAGTCTGCAATTTTATATCCTAATATAGGTTGGTTTATATAACATCACTATAGTCTATGGAGTTGCATTTATCACCTAAAAGCATACCATTTTCTTTCAAAAACCCATAAAGGAAAGAACAATCATAGAGAGGTACTTATCACCAAAAAACATGCCACTGCCTATTGCAAAGCTATACCAACTTCTTTTTTCTTTTTGGAAACTGGAAAGGGAAAAACAGTCATAAAGTGAATTTATTGGCTAAAATCATACCAATATCTATTGCAAAGCTGGAAAGGGAAGAGTAGTTACAAATATAGCAGTCTATTTACACTATGTATTTCTCAAGCATATACACTTTATGAGATGCTTGCAAGGATAGTGATGCAACTTTATAGTTAATTCTAATGATTATAAAACATGGAGGAATCTGATAATCGGTTATCATCCAACCATTGCATATTATTTCTACAGTAATAAGTTCGAAGTACCCAAAGAGAGAGAGAGAGAGGAAGAAATCCATGTACACTTTTTATCAATTCTTGCACCATTGATAAATAAAAGTATTCCTTCGGCATTATGGAATTTCCTGGGTCTAAAAGAGTTCAGCCAAATGTTTTGGTGCTTGCCACTGGCAGAATTCTCATTGTCAGGGAGAAGAAGTTACTGGAAATCATCGTTCCACTGGACTCGGTCCTTGTTCAAAGATAATTAACTATATTCTAAAAGAAAATAATCAAAATAAAACAGAAAACACTTTTCAGAGACCCAATTGAAATAGAATTCAACAGCTATTGAAGAGAAGAAAGGCTATATATTTGTGTTTTTCAACCAACCTCGATGGACTCCCACCGGTACCAGCATCTGAAATTTCATCGTCGCTATCATTCAAATCTGAACCAAAAGTCCTCACTCCATCTTCACCATTCCGACTTATTCGCATATTCCTTCTCCTGTACTCAGACCACACCAAACCCACATGAACCAGACACTGTAGCACATACCCACAGATCCAAACCCTAATCGGAGTGTTTGGCTTTTCATTTGTGGTACAAGAAAGCAGCACAATAGCCCCAATAGTGAAAGCAAGGTTCCAAGCAATGTCAATCGCAACAACAGGCTTCGAGTAACCCCAATCAGCACGTCGCTGCTCGAGTTGCTGCGCCGCCGTCTCACGCACCAGCATCGACGGCCCTCGCCGACCAGCCGCCCGACCCAGCAAAAGCGCTAATGTAGTGGGGCGAGGCGTCAAATCTGTATTCCCATTCCTCGGGCGTAATAGAGGCGTGGAGGACTCGTCGACGGTTGCCGCCGTTGACGTTTCCGCCATTGTTTGTACGGTCAGTTGCAGAGAAGAAACTGAACCGGACAAGCAATCGAAAGAGGTGAAGAATAAAAACGTAATATCATACCTAAAGTTTCATCGTTTGCTCAACCTTCTTACGGTTTGACTGCGTTGAATGGTAGTTTGCGTCAATGCGTGATGCAGATTGAACGGAAAGTGCAGTTTTTTAGCTGAAGAACGTGGCTCCTTTCGAGAGCGCTCCAATAATCACCAATCTTGAACATTCTGGTTCGAATCTAGGTTTTATCCTGTTTGGTTTTTGGACGGTTATGCTGTCGTGGACTCTTGACTTGAAATTTTCAGAACGGTTGTACTGGTCTGAGCCTCTGAGGTTGTCAATATCAACTGATGCGGTGGCAACAGGGAGGAGGACTAGTCAGTACTCTGTAGTGTAGTACGAAAAAATAGAACTACCATCGCCAAAAGGCCCAAAACGGCTAAATCTGCTAATAAGGCTGAGGCTTTGCGCAAGCAAAAGCTCCATTGAAGAAATAGCGCGCCATTAAGATGAGGGATCTTTTTTTTTTTTTGGTAAAAAAAGATGAGGGATCAATAGCAACAAAACAGGGAGACAATAAATACAAAGTCTAGATTCTAGGTTGGCTGTCCACCCATCCTTCCGCTCCTACAATGGGGTCACAAGTTTGCCCGTGAAACATGGGTAAGACCCACGTCTACGGGTGGAGGGATGGATGGAAAGACGGGCAATTGAGGGGAGATAATTTATATATGTGCGATATGAGATAATATAAGACTACCAAAATAAGAGATTATATAATAAGTCTAGATCGCTTTTCTGTCGCTCTCACAATGGGTGAGATAATCAATGGGTTCTACATGGGGCCTCACTTAAAATGTATCTAAAGAAGTGTTAGAGGAATACATGTGCTCATGTGACCGCAAGGTGATCCGGATTCCATATAAGACAATATGACAATGTATGTTCTTAGCCTTTCTATTCTCTTTAAAAAAAGATTCAAAATTAAAAAACATAATTGAACCGTGGACCTGCCTAGATAATACACATTAATAATCTATTTGCTTACTTCAAAGGGGTATCATAGATTCATGGGCAGAACTCCCCTATATTCCCCAGAAGATTATTCAAAAAGAATGTTAGAATAGAGGTACATAATACATCCAACCAGCAATAGAAAAGGTCCAAAATGATACATTTTCTAACTTTCTTAATTGCCTTGCCCAAGCATGTAGTTGGGGGGGGGGGGGACATCTTCTCCAAGTTGCCAACTCTTTTAGCCCTGCTTGTGTCTTGTTAAATGGAGTTGGTCGGCTAGTCCAGTGGAGAGGATTTTCATACCAAGTGAGACCCATGATGGTCTCCTGGAGCGTACGCATTATAAAGGCACTACTTCAAAGTACCCTTTCTATTCATGGTTGGGTTTGGTAGGACAAATTTAAGATATTCTTTCCATAGTATCCTACTGAGTTCCAACGGCTCTCTTTGACACCGCTAACAGTTTCACATTCCTCCGGAACACCACAGCTACCAACCATGAGGAAGATTCATTTAGAAACATCTCCTCCATATTCACTAGGACAAAACCATGCTAAATCGTGCGACAATCCTTCCTTGAACTATTTAATCATTCCCATTCCCACCTAAATTAAACGTTGAACTCCTAGAGTCCTAGTGAACTTCTTGGGCCTTTTCATTAAATGCTTACAATGAGTTATGGATATACAACAATAACGTTTCAGACTTATCTCCATGAGATTAAGATACCCATCTTTTGCCAATTTTTTTTTTTTTTTTTTTGGGTCAACTTTTGCCAAAATTGAATACTGACTGCAACTGTAAAAAAACGTTACAACCAAACTTCACCAGTTCTTTATCGAAAACTTAAATAGAGATAATCCTTGGTTTTTCTCTTTAGCTTCTCTTCTCTATGTCGACAGCTCTAACACCTCTAACACCTCTAACACCTCTAACACCTCTTCCTCTTAAAGTCGACTATGGAAACAAGCAAGCATGAAGCAAGAACAGATGAATTGACCGTGGTGAAAGCTGCAGCATGGGCGTGGTACCAACGTGGGTCGGGTTCCCTGCAAGGAAAAGCAGTGAGCCAAGTCGATCTCACTAAACCACGGAGATCCATAGGGCCATCTCGGTACAAGCTAGAAGCGATGAGGATTGCTGATGAAAAAACGAAAGAGAAGAGATCATCTGAGTCAACATTTCTCAGCAGCAATATTTCTCTATTTGATCCATATGAAATTGCGAGGATATCCAAGCATCTAGAATATCTGATAAACTCTTCTGGGAAAAACTATTTTGATGATTCTCAATCCAATACTGGTCAAGATTATCAGAAAAAAGGCAGGTCGAAATTGCCAGAACGAAAGAAGATGAAGAATAAGAAGAGGAGGAAGAGATTTAATGGGTGCATCTTATGTGGTTCATTCAGTGATGTGGAACAAAAAGTGGCGTTCGACGGGTCTAAGATGGCATAGTCGTACATGTCCGTTTGGTTTCGCTAATGCTTTATTTGGTATACGGTTGTAAATCTGTGTATACCTTAGTCGAGCTAGTCGACACACAATCTAATGCAAAGTTGCAGCAACTAACTAACTAACAAAATATATTCTTTCTTTCCAGTTGGGTGTAGGGTTTGTTTGGGGTCATTGAAGAAGAAGATAATGATTTTCAGTTGAGGAAATAGATTGACATTCATACATCTTGCAAAACTTTCTTCCCTTGGCATCATTCGCCAGAAAGCGTAATACTCTGTGATTGTGGAATCAGATCTTCTATGTTCTGGTAGGGTGTGCGTCCATGCATCCACCATTGGATGCCTTGCTTGTAGTACCCAAGTTAGTTGCTTGGTACGACAGACAGAGAATCTAGAACGGATCCATGGACACACATCCTGCCCGAACACAAAGAATTTGCATTATTGATGGTGGGTTGAAATTTTCCACTTAATGATTTTTTTGCAAACTTCATTAACCAGCAAAGACGAATTCCATCGTACTCGTAAACGATAGTGCCCTTTTGCCCGAGAGTCGGCATAAGAGTTGTCCAACTTCGGTACAAAGACAATTTCACACTGAAGCATAGTGGTAGCTAACATAAATACATCATCTAGAATACTAGAAAAATCCAAAGGTACACCACTTATGTAAAAATCGAGTCAAACCCAAGGGATGGCTCAGTTGGTAGAAAACCGACAATTCAAAATAGGAGATTTGGATGAGGTTGAGAAGAGTCCAAATCTTCTCCACCAAGTCTCCTCTTCCACCCGTTTACTCACATTCACTGAGTAGAGGAGCCACTAAATTGAGAAGGTGGTGGTTATAAAGAAGTTGTGGTGGCTATAATAATAATTCCAATAAGAGGTTTTGGTGTTTTATTTTCCAAATTTAAATATATAGGAAAGTTATAGAATTATAGTGGTAATTAACTAACATTTTACGGAGAATTGGGAAAGAAAACATAGACACTCACTGACTCATGGACATCATAAACGGCTTCAATTTATCAATTAGTTTATCTTAGATTTCTTTTTCCCATTTTGTAAGAGTTTAAGAGTGTTCTTTTCAAAAGATTATAAATAAATCCTGCATCTCCACGAAAGTCAGATAAAAACATGATGTTTTCAGTTTTCTTCAAGTCATTGAAGCTCTGGCACAATACCTATGCACATCAATATATTAATGCTGGTGGACAATGGGAGTCCGGATCCTCACCCCATCGACCTCCCGATCACACAAACATGTGGGGCCAACATGTGAAAATTTGAAGTTTTTTTTTTTTTAAAGTGTTTTTCACCTGTGAGCCTCACATGTTTGTGTGGTGGGGAAGCTGTCGGGGAGCATAGAGTGCTCCCCGACGGGGGTGAGGATCCAGACTCGAACAATGGCAAACTCATTTTGTGGGGAATCAAAGTAGGATTCACATATAAATAAAATATTTTTGCCAGGTTTAGTCAAAAAGAAAATAAGAAATCATCATTAATGAAACATGTGGTCATGTGGCAAAAGTCTTATAGGAAAAAATGCGGTAAAAGAATCACAAGGTTTCGTTACCCACAAAATGGATGGTGACGAACTCATTTTATGGGAAATCAAAGTATGATTCACATATAAATGAAATCTTCACCAAGTTTGTCCAAAAAAGAGGGGGAATCTTCTCTAGTAAAACAAAATGTGGCACAGAGTCACAAGCTTTTGTTACCCACAAAGCGAAGTCAACAACAAGGTCGACAATGACAAACTTACTTTATGGAGAATCAAAGTATGATTCACATATAAATGAAATCTTTAGCAAGTTTGTTTAGAAAAAGAAAAGAAAAAATCTTCTACAGTAAAACTTGTCCATGTGGCAAACAAAAGAGTCACAAGCTTTCGTTAAAGCTAATTCAATCAACAACTTTACTTCAAGGTATATTGTCGATTCAAGCATAAAAGTTTGACCATCACCCAATTCAATTAACATACTCTAATTTGTACAAAATTAATTTCCCCTTTTTAAGTGCAACGCTAAATTATTATGATGGAAGAAAAAGAAGATGATAATGATGAAGTGGGAACGATTAATTAAACACTTTTTTTGATAGGAAAGTTTACTTAAATGTTAGAATAAATTAATTGAAATAGTGAAGTTCAATTAATTAAATGATGTACTAAGGCAGCAATCAAGGGTGTGATTGATTACCATATGCAAAATAATGAACGGTTATGATTTTCTTAAATAAACTAAGGGTTCACATTTTTTTTCTATAAAAAACTTATTCATTCATGGGAAAGACTTGAATCATCAATGAAAGGTTCAACAACCAAGTAGCAAAATAAGACCAATCTTTCCTCCTCACAACATAAAGGTCCTTTCTTGTCAGTATCAATGAAAGGTTCAACGACCAAGTCTAAAGAGAGTAAGAAAGACTCCTAACATCATTTAAAATGGATTCGAAGATTTAAGGGTAGGGTGTTTGGCTGATTCAAGAAAAAAATAAAATGCAAACCTTCAAGATATATATGCACAACATAATATAGACTACAAAAAAAAAAAAAAAAAAAGCAAAAAAGTAAAATCATCAAGATATGATTCAAGATATGGACTACCAAAAAAATAAAATAAAATGGGTAGTGCATATTCAATCTCAACCAGGGGCGGAGTCAAGATTGAACATGGAGGGGGCTGAATGTATGTGGGCCAATGTGGAACCCACTGTAGGTCACATCTCAGAATATATTATTATATTTTAATGTAGAGTCTATATTAAAAATTAGGTAAATTAATAGAAAATTCGTGAGTGTGAGAGAGAGAAAGGAATAATTTGAGAAAGAGAGAGTGAATACCTGATGTGGAGAAGATTTAGGAAAATTCCAAAGTTTGCTAACTATTTCAATATTTTATGAGACGTGTGATAAAAAAAAAGAGAAAAAATAGGAATAAAAGAGGAGATTCATGAGAGAATAAATAGAAACGAAAATAGGAAAGAATATATAAGGAGAAATTCATGGATCGTGAATTAGGCTTTAAGTTAGTTTTTAATTAGAATTTAACTTTTTATTCCTTAAAACTAAGAATTTAATGATAACCATTAGATAAATATTATGAATGACATTTGTACCCATCATCTTTATCTTAAATCTCTTATTTTTAATTTTTGGAGGGGACCAAATAATGGTATTTCACATTTAAAAATAGAAAAATAAAGAAAAAAATAAGGATATTTACAATTTTAAAAAATCCAAAGGCCATGGTCCCCTCCGGTCCCAATGTGGCAGGGCCACTATTCTCAACCACCAGAATCTTTACCATTTTTTGACAAAAGAATCTTTACCATTTGCAGGTCAGTGGTGGTGGTGCTCAATTATTGTACAACACTGAAGCACCACCCAAAAGTAAGAACGTCTTAGAATCTTGATTAGTCAAAGTAAGGATAGGCAGCTTTTCTTGGGGGTCTGACTCTGGAGTACGGACAGCTTTTACGTATGCAAAATTTTGAAACCTACAGGTTGGGTTGTTCGAGTCTTCCGAACGGGCTTGTGTGAGACGAGAGAATTCTAGAATTGGGAATTCTGGATCTCTGGTTTTAGTTTCCAAATCTCCATAGTTTTCTTTGAAAGAAATTCCAGGTTTTACCATAAATTTAAAAAACACTGGAATTGTGATCTGAATCGGAAAAAGATGGATTGGGTTAACTCTATAATCAGTTCAACAGTGCTATATATCATTAAAGAAATACTAAAATATCATATGCAACTTACGCCAACAAGCAGAGGAGTTTGATTCAGCATCCATGATTGATCCTGAGGTACTGATCGAAATCATCTACGTAACTCTCATGCAGAGCCCTGTTTCCAAACACTTGTTTCATCTCCATAGCTTTGGCCTTGTGATTCTTCTTCCCTTCAGTGTCGGCTACTGCTAGCCTTAGTGACTTTGCCACTGAGTCCCTTGTAAGCGACCCATCTGCTTCATCTCTTGGAATTTCTACCCCAATATTCTTGCTCAGCAGTAACCTTGCAACCAAAGGTTGATCAACTGATAGGGGTAACAACACAAGAGGACATCCTATTCCAAGAGCTTCAATTACCGAACTCCAACCGCAGTGAGTCAAGAAAACCCCAACTGAAGGATGCGCCAGTATCCTTCTCTGAGGTGCCCAACCTAAACATATGAAACCCTGACCTTCAATTCTGCTCTGAAAACCTGAAGGTAACATTGATAAGGTCTCCACCTGAGACATTGCTGGCCTTCTCAGTGCCCAAAAGAAGGGCAACCCAGAAAGCTCCAACCCAAGAGCTAGCTCATGTAGTTCTTCTCTGCTCACTTCTGCTTCACTCCCAAATGCTATGTACACAACACTTCCTTCTCTTTGCTTGTCCAGCCACGTTTTGATTTCGGTCCACTGAACGTCTCTGGTTTCCAAAGCATCTTCCTCTGTGGGAGGAAGTAGACCTATTGGAATGACAGGTACTCTGTAGATCTCCCGCAGAACACGTATGGATTCACCTTCGAATTCTTCACAGCTTCTCACAATCACGAAGTTGGATCCGAGGAGTGCCCCGTCGAATCGGTCCATGTCAGATACACCAGACTCGTTTCCACTTAAAGATCGAGTTTTTAGAATTTCATGGAGGCGAAATGCTAAATTGGATGGGGAAGGGATCCATTTAGGAGGAACAGTGAACTCCTCTGGCTTTGTTCGGATATGTTCGCCGGCCATACGTAACCATGGAGAGCCAAAGAAGGCAAGGGTTGAAGCTATGAATATACTGAAATACCCACATGAAATACCATGTTTAGTTGCGAGTGGTTTCAGCCAGTGATGGGAGAAATCATGGATTACCAAATCTGGAGCTGAGGTCTCGAGGAAGGAAGCGAAAGGACCCTCTAAATTATCGAACGCCTTCTTAAGGTATTGGATTTTGTCGAATGGAAGATCAGAAGTAGCTTCAGCTCCCTCGGGCAAGTTTGCAACCTGAGGTAAGGTGAGCTTCACAAAATTAATTAGAGGAGATAGATCGGGAGGGAGCTTGGGAAGCCTTTCAATGTTTCTTGGTGTGGAAACGAAGGAGATGCGATGACCCCTTCTTGCCAAGCCCTTGGAGAGCTCGAGAAATGGTACCAAGTGACCAAAAGCTAACCAGGGGAACATGACGATTTGAAGCCCAGTTCTCTGATCAGCCATGGCTGGCAGGGGAAGAATTTGCCTGAGTTTTAGCAGGGGCTGAGATTTGACTCTTTGGGTCCAGAAAACAGAGTATCACAGCCTCTAGTGACAAGAGATACGGATAACTCTTTGCTTTCTTACAAAAAGATGAAGGTAAAAGCCGGACAATTTACTGATCAGAAAATTAATGTCGATCAATATCAAAGATGTGCTGAATCATTATCACCTATTGTTCGTTTTCTTCTCTTTTTTTTGGGACTTTCCATTTGGCCTCCCAAAACTCTTTCTTAATTTGGATAACATCTATTTCCGGGTAGAAGTAAAAGAGATGTTGATCTCTGTTTCTTACTTGCTGGAGTTTATGGTGGCTGGATGTTGCTTCAACAATATTAAATGGATCCAGATATTAGATATGTCTCACAGATTTGAATGGATTTGAACCTATTTTGTTCTAGGGTTTCGAACCACTAGAGGGATGAAATATTCCGATTCTCTTGTTCTCCAGATTGGTGCTTTCTCCTAAGAAATTCTGATCCTCTACAATTATCACCACTTACAAATTCTTGTAATTTTTTTTTTTTTTTGTGGAAGATCCCTTTCTCCCATGTGATTTGGATGCCCATCGTGTGGTAGATGATGTCCGGCGTCTCATCATGTCCGAACCGTCGTGGTCGGATCGAGGTTCTATCCGGGCCGATTGTCTAGCTAGGAAGGCCCTTCCTTGACGCACCATGATTGGCACTTCCTCAAGGGAGATTTTTATATAGAAGCTTGTACTCAGGATGTCTTGGGCTCTGTCCCCCTCTTAATTAAATCCCAAAAAAAAAAAGCGGATTCACATCTTCCTTCTTTTTTTTTTTTTTTCTTTCTTGGGTAAAAGGGGCTTTATTAAGCCGGGGATGGGGATATTAATATGTCTCAGCGAGATTTGAACCTATGATGGTTTCAACCACTAGAGTATATCTGCATTGACGCATTAACATCCTCTACAATTATCACCACTTACAAATTCTTGTAATTTTGATCTAAGATTGCGACACGTACAGTTAATTATCCAAAGGTTAGAATTATAACTCAATTAGGAACTGAATCTAGTGAATCCCTAAAATTAAGTCTCAAAAAAACAAGATATACAAAATTGAGATAAATTTTAGGGATGTGTTATATTTAATTTTTAGTTGGATTATAATTTTGACCATTGGATAATTAATTGCCACATGTCACAATCCTAAATAGGAATTACATGAAATTGTAAGGGGGTGAGAATTCGAGAAGACGTGAACCTAGGGAAAGCCCATATAGGTTAGAGATGATTGTAATCTATAAAGTACCTAAAGTCAATGATACCATTGGTTTGACTGTAAGGTTAAAATTTTAACTCAAGTTTCAATAAAATCTATGTAATCTCCTATTCTCCTTGATATCATTGCCATATGATAAAGTATTTGAGGTTCATCCGGGCCAGCTTGCGTGCACCTTGATTACATCCTCATGAAGTGTTTGTCGTCCGCAAGGGTCGGACCCAAGACCTTTCCACTGAGAAGTATGGATCTTACCACTCTATCAACCCTACATTGACATCAATTAACATGTTTTGATTTTTAGAATTTGGAAAATTTTCTATGATTGCTTCTCTCTCAAAAGTTTACATTTTTTTGGCTCAAAAAAATTTATTTTTCTCTCCAAAAGTATTACTCTTGCTTGTCTTGTTATTTTGCTTATACACAAAGACCATTTACAAGAAAACCTAAAATCTTTATCATCTTATAATTATAATTTTATTTAAGAATAACTAATTTATTTAAAATCCTATTTTAATTGTAAATACAACTAAATTACAATTATATGGACTAGGAAATACAACAATTATATCATTATTGTTGTACATTTGGTTGGAAAAACATCATCTGATATACACAATAGTGTACACTTATATGTCAAACAAGCGGCTAAGAAAACTTAAAAATTAAAAAAAAAATATTGAAGATTTTTTTAATTCAAAATTAAACATTTAATCATAGTCTTCTGTTTGGAAAAAAAATGCACTCCTACGTAGAACAGAGGATTTTTTTTTTCTTGTCTTGCCTAGTAAGAGTAGTAGTTTTTCTCATTTGGCTGCAACCAAAAATTACATTAAATTATAGAAAATTATATGTGTTGGACCCACCCACATGTTGAATTTTCTGAATGATATTATTAAAGTTAATTAAAGCAAGTAAATCATTGATACTAAAAGTTAATTTGATTATAATAATGAGAATCTATATTTCTTTAGTGACTTCATTCAATTACGCGGTGTCAAATTTATAGGATTTGAAATCAAAGCTAATACGTAAGGCGGTTTACTTAGGTTTCCGAAATAAAGGATGTAGAGTTGGGTTAAACCAAAATTTCTATTTTATAAATTTAAAAAATATTACACCTCTAAATGTAAATATTAGAAAATATATGTGTTGTAAAAAATAACAACGCTAAAAAACCGTTCCCTTGAGGACTGTAGAGTAAATACCCAATTAATTATATTAATTTTATTCGAACAAATAATAAATAAGAGAAATATTCTAGACTATAATGCAAATTGAAATTTAAATTAAGATCTATTAATAACTAAAAATCTAGGGGTCCGATTTCACCATAACTAATCCTTCTCATCTTTTGATCCATCTTTATAATCTGAAATATAATTTTTTTATTGATATTTGAGATTATCTTTATGTAAGTATATTTATATCCTACATATAATTCATGGCATTTACTCCAATGAATAAATTCCCTATCAGTTCACAAAAAAAAACAAAAAAGAAATCCTCTATCAGTTCATTATGATTAATGAATAAGTTGATTAATGGCCAATTAATCAAAAACATTAAAAATAGAAGTAAAAATTCAATCAAAGAAAACAATATTCAGAAATATATTGATGAATTCAAGAGTTGAAATTTAAAGATAGGCTACATCTGATCCCTAGAAGAATTAAATTAGTTTATTATAGAAATTAAAAACGTCACAAAAGAATTCGAAAACATTGAAAGAAAATGAAAAAAAAAATATATTCTCAAGCTCCAAGTCTCCAAAGCCAACCAATGCCTCCAAAATTCGTCCTCTACGCTCCTCCAAATCTAAAAAAAAACATTTTTCCTAGAGTCCACTTCCTTATTTACAGGCTAATCTCTATTTGATACAATTCTAGTTTCCTAATGTGACTCAACTAAGGAGGTTTTTGGCGTACAAATCGGACTGACTTAAAGAGCTCAAATGCACAATTCCACCATTGGATTTGAATGTCAAGAACTTGTGAAGCTCTCAAAAAATCAGCTCGATCGGACATCGGATGACCATCCAATGAAGAGCTTGATCCAAACTGGACAGAGATATTCAAAAATGAAAATTTTCTCTCTTATTTCTTTGAATATGATTATTTTTCCTTGTTTTTTCCCCTTCTTTGATACAATTTCAAATAGGAATAAAATCTTGAAGCATGCTTATACAAAAAAAAAAAAAAAAAATCTTGAAGCATGCAAAGAATCCTCCTCTCAATGTTTTTGACTTACGGAAGTTTTTAGAGTGTGTAACTTGATATGAACAAGACTTTCCTTTTTAGAGTGGAATAAAATTCAGCTTGATTCAATTAAGACTCTCTTTACAGAATTTTCCAACACTACTCCTGTAGAAACAAATCTTAATTAGGATTTGCTAGGAAATATATAAAATCACAAAAATTATAGAAATTAAAGGAAATAGTGCAATTGCAACATATTCATTTTCATATAATATTAGGATAAATTGATATAAAATAATTATAAATACATGAAAATATAGCAAATTAATCATATAAGATAATGTACATGAAATCAACTTATAAATATTTACACATATATCTTTTATTATTATTATTTTTTATTTCTACATTAGAAATAATAGTGATGACAAGGCATAAATCTAATCTAAAGGGAGAAAAGATACAAAGGCAGCTTGGTCATGAAAAATAACAATGTATCCTTCTTATTTTTATGAATATCATAGGTGATGCAAATGCAAAATGTCATTTGAATTGAAAATGACTTGGAAACAAAGCTCAGGAGGTCCAAATGAAAATTACCTTAAATTCTTTTGAGCAAATTGCATTCGCACCCAAAATGGAGGCTTTAAAACATTGACAGCCCACTTTATGTTTGAAAAACACAGACACCCCATTCATTAAACACAATGTTCCATTCTGTTAGTGAAACCCTTAATCCACTGTTTATTTTTCTTTAATTCCAAATATGCCCTTACCAAAATCTAAGGAGAATAAAATGGGCCATTAGATGTTGACAAGTGTTTTATTCCAATCATATGCTCATTATTCTTCCAACACCAAAGCCATGCTTTCATCCCCCAATCTATTGTCTCTCCTCACTCGTCTCTCCTCTACTTCACCCTCTCCACCTTCTGCTCCAGTAGCAACAGCGACACCGCCACCACCATTACTGCCTCCTTCTTCCTCTTCACAAAACAGAACATACACATAAACAAGAAAAGAAAAAAAGAAATAATTCTTTCTCATAGCGGGAGAGTGATATATACTCAAAGATCTGATCCCCAAGATACAAAGAAAAGGCAAAATTGAAGAGAGAAAACTAGATGAAATCGAAGAGAAAGAGCAGGGGAACTCTTCAATGTCTCTAATTTCAACTCCATCTTAAAGCTTAAAGAATTCTTCCAAAAACATAAACATGATAGGGGATCCTAAGCACGCCTTTCTATTAGTAAGCCATATTCCTGAGCTAATTGCTTGAGCAACTCCATGAAGATCGGGTGATGCAAGACCTCAACATTGACCACGAAATGCTCCATCTCTTCATCGACGTACACAGGTAGATGCCCTTGAGGAACGCCTAAACGATGGTCTTTGTCGATTCTGAACTATTCGTTCCAGCGTGATCAAGAGACCGTTTGTGATTCTGAACAAAGAAGACTATTTTGTGAGGAATCAGCTATGCCTCCGATCGCCTTTCCATGCTTAGATCAGTTGTTCCCAAGATTAGCAAGGTTTCGATCGATCAAATCTTGTTGTTTTTCATTCTTTAGGATTCCCTTGCTTCTAGGTTTCCCTTCTTTTCCCCCTTCTCTTCTTTCTTTCTTTCTTTTTCTTTCTTTCTTTCTTTCTTTTCTTTTCTTTTTCTTTTTTTTCTTTTTATTTTTTATTGAGATACAATCAATTACATGAAAGAGCTACGGGAGAGGATTAAGAATTTGTAGGGCGAAATCGAAAAAAGCTCAAATGAGTTGAACCTAATGGAGACCTTCAAGGAGCAAAAGTCAAATGAAGTCCAACTTAGAAAAACACCCACGGTTTGATTTGTTTTCATCCTATACTCTTGTTCTACGAAGAGGAAGAAGGAGGCGGTAATGGTGGTGGCGGCATCGCTGGTGCTGCCTAGGTGGAGAGGGTGAAGCAGAGAAGAGCCGAGAGAGGACAGAGAATAGATTAGGGGATGAAAGCATGGCTAAGTGTTGGAAGAATAATAAGCATAGTGTCAACCATCTAATGGTTCATTTTTTTCTACTCAGATTTTGGAAAGGATATTTTTGGAATTAAAGAAAAATAAACAATGGAATGATTGTTTCAATAACAGAATGAACTACTGTGTTTAATAAATGGGATGTCTGTGTTTTTAAAACATAAAATGCTTTAAGGGTCTGTTTGGTTACATGAATTCAGAGATTTCAAATTTATAGATTCATGAATCTGAGAATTATACCTGTTTGGTTGTAAAAATCTCTAGATTCATGAAATCTAGAGATTCACCTTTTTACACTAAAAACGTGAACCTGTAGATTTATGGGTTAGGGGTGAAATCCAGAGATTTCAAAAAAGCTATACATTTACACATTCATAAAAATCACATTGATCAAATAGTTTTTTATGATGAATCCATAGATTTCATTCCACAACCAAACATTTAATTTTATAAATTATGACTCCACAGATTTCAAATCTCTAGATATTTGAAATCTCCAGACTCATATAATCAAACAGGGCCTAAAGCAATACTTGGATGTTATGTGATAAGAGATGACCCCATAAAATACTTGGGTATTATGTGAGAGGAGTGAATTCAATATAGAATTGGATCTTCAATTCCTACTCCCCACACGCCACTGAAACGGATTCACATCGTCTGTAATTCCTTTCCCTGCAATTCCCTGCAATTCCCTCTCAAGATTGTGCCACGTGGCATTAGGTAATCCAACTGTCATCAGTTCTAAATTCACCCATGTATTCCTCTCTCCTCTCTCTTCCCCAAATTCAAAAATCCCTAAATCCTCTGCAATGTTTTCGTTTCTAATTCCTCTTCCATACCATCTCTTTTGTCTTGCAAAACAAGATTTCTCGATTCCAGGAGCTCGACTACTGGATTCTCAAATGTTCTGGACGAATTTGAAGGCCAAAATGTGTAATTTGTTTGATTGACAAGAACGAGATTGCCTGTAATATCAATCCTGAGCACATCAAAGGGGTCTCTAAGTGGGTTATCTCTGTTTGCAACCCAGACGACGGATTGAACAGGGACGTTCATGTACCAGATCCCAACGTAACGGTTTTTAGATTCCCCGGCACTGAAAAACCCCAGTACAAACCTTTCAAGTTAGGAAACCATTGTTTGTCCATCTTTCAGGGGCTGTGATCGAGTGATGTTGGCTGCAGTGGACACCATACACCTAGAGTAAAAACAGAGGAAAACAGAACAGAAAACAAGATAGAAGAAGCTGGCCATTGATTGTTTGGTTATCCTCATTGCGTTGGTTTAATCTTACTAATGGATATTCACGACTGAAATACTGTTGGATGAATTGTGAGGTGGAAAATGTGATTGCCTTCAAGTATAGTTTCCCATAGTTGTAAATGAGAGTTTATTGTTATTATTGTCAATTTTGTTGTTGTTTCTATTCATTAAAGCTTATAGAATTCTTGCAGAGTTGACTACATTTCTTCCTTTCTGTCCCTTCCACTCCCATTTCTGGGCAATGTGAAAATCGCAGGGCTTTTACCGCATCAACAAATAAATTGAGAGCGAGGAGAGATCGCCAGCCGATGGTGAGAGAGATGAAAGGGGCTTTTTCAGAGTTTCGCACGGAGGAGACTCTAAGTCGTTGAGCAACGGGAAAGGAAAAATCGAAGAGAATCCCGTGTTTTTCTGAATTTGGGGAAGAGAGAGAGGAGAGAGGAATATAACGATGGGTTTAAAATTGGGGATCGTTGGATTGCATAATGCTACGTGGCATAATCTTAAAGAGAGAATTACAAGGAATTGCAGGAAAAGGAATTACAGAGGATGTGAATCCCACTAAAACACGATCCTATTGAGTGTAACAAAATTAAAAAAATTGGAAACAGAAAAAGAAGAGCTGCAATTGGGATCTGAAGCAGAAAAAGGTGGATTAGGTACCTCTAATCAGTTCAACAATGTAACAAATCATTGCTTTTATTTTTTTGGGGTAATGATCATAAATCATTGATGAAATACTCAAAAATCATACACATTTACACCAACATTTATTCCCCAAAAAAAGAAGAAAATTACACCAACATGCAAAGGTACTGATCATTCAGCACCATGATTGATCCAGAGGTACTGACTGAAATCATCCAAATAATGCTCATGCACAGTCCTGTTTCCAAACACTTGCTTCATCTCCATAGCTTTGGCCTTGTGCTTCTTCCTTTCAGTGTCGGCTACTACTAGCGTCAGTGACTTTGCCACTGAATCCCTTGTAAACGACCCATCTGCTTCATCTCTTGGGATTTCTACCCCAATATTCTTGCTCAGCAGTAACCTTGCAATCAAAGGTTGATCAATTGATAGGGGTAACAACACAAGAGGACATCCTATTCCAAGAGCTTCAATTACAGAACTCCAACCACAGTGAGTCAAGAAAACCCCAACTGAAAGATGCGCCAGTATCCTTCTCTGAGGTGCCCAACCTAAACATATGAAACCCTGACCTTCAATTCTGCTCTGAAAACCTGATGGTAACATTGATAAGGTCTCCACCTGAGACATTGCTGGCCTTCTCAGTGCCCAAAAGAAGGGCAACCCAGAAAGCTCCAACCCAAGAGCTAGCTCATGTAATTCTTCTCTGCTCACTTGTGCTTCACTCCCAAATGCTATGTACACAACACTTCCTTCTCTTTGCTTGTCCAGCCACGTTTTGATTTCGGCCCACTGAACGTCTCTGTTTTCCAAAGTTTCTTCCTCTGTGGGAGGAAGTAGACCTATTGGAATGACAGGTACTCTGTAGATCTCCCGCAGAACACGTATAGATTCACCTTCGAATTCTTCACAGCTTCTCACAATCACGAAGTTGGATCCGAGGAGTGCCGTTTTGGACCGGTCCGCGTCAGATACGCCAGAATCGTTTCCACTTAAAGTTTGAGTTTTTAGAATTTCATGGAGGCGAAATGCTATATTGGAAGGGGAAGGGATCCATTTAGGAGGAATAGTGAAGTCCTCAGGCTTTGTTCGGATATCTTCGCCGGCCATACGTAACCATGGAGAGCCAAAGAAGGCAAGGGTTGAAGCTATGAATATACTGAAATAGCCGCATGGAATACCATGTTTAGTTGCGAGTGGTTTCACCCAGTGATGGGAGAAATCATGGATTATCAAATCTGGAGCTGAGGTCTCAAGGAAGGAAGCGAAAGATCCCTCTAAACCATCGAACGCCTTCTTAAGGTATTGGATTTTGTCGAATGGAAGATCAGAAGTAGCTTCAGCTCCCTCCGGCAAGTTTGCAACCTGAGGTAAGGTGAGCTTCACAAAATTAATTAGAGGAGACAGATCGGGGGGGAGCTTGGGAAGCCTTTCAATGTTTCTTGGTGTGGAAACAAAGGAGATGCGATGACCCCTTCTTGCCAAGCCCTTGGAGAGCTCGAGAAATGGTACCAAGTGCCCAAAAGCTAACCAGGGGAACATGACGATTTGAAGCCCAGTTCTCCGATCAGCCATGGCTGGCAGGTGAAGAATTTGCCTGAGTTTTAGCAGGGGCTGAGATTTGATCCTAATTTGGGTCCAGAAAACAGAGTATCACAGTTCACAGCCTCTAGTGACAAGAGATACGGATCTCTCTTTGCTTTCTTATTAAATGCGCTCGATTGCTGTCAGTGCAACAGCACTGACCGTTCGCTCCATGTACTGTGCAATAAACAATTATTGCACAGTACTCAAGCAATTCCATAATAAAAGATGAAAGAGAAAGCCCAGACAGGTTACAAATGATTGTAATCTACAAAATACCACTAAAGTTAATGAGACGATGGATTTGAATTTTGTTTGTAAGGTTAAGATATTTGCTTCAAGTTTCAATAAATTCCTTGCAATCACCTTAATATCATTGCCAAATCGTGTCTTGTATATCAAATGTAAATCATACGTCACAAAAAATTTAGACCATTACCTAATTCAATTAATATGTTTTGATTTTAGAATTTAATTTTGGAAAATTTCTATCTTTGCGAACCTCTCAAAATTTTACTGTTTTTCAGTTAAAAAAAAGAAAAAGTTTATTTCTTTCTCAAAAGTACTTTTCTATGCTTGTTTTGTTACTTTGGTTTTTCCACACAGACTATTTAGAAAACTTAAAATCTTTATATTTTTATAATTATAATTTTATTTATATATAAATAATTGATTCAAAAATTTATTTTAATTATTAATACAATTAAAATATAATTATATGGACTAAGAAAATGCAACAATTATATCATTATGGTAATATGTCTTGGTCAGTAAGAGTAGTAGTTTTTGGGAAAAAATCATCTGTTGTACACTGTAATGTACTACCATAGACGTGTGAAATATATCAAATAAAGGGTAGAGATAAAAATATTGATTTTAAGTGAAAATACCTAGGTTTGAGACCTGGTTACCTTATACTCGCCCAGTTTTACAAATTCAATTCAACCTCTCCTCACTCCCATCGTCCCACGACCTCCCTCTTGTTTGACACTCCATCTTCCACCGCTCCTTCTCTGCTTTGAGAACTGAGTGACCAAATGAAGATTAAGAGAATAAAACATTCATCAATGGTGGCTCAGAAAGAACAATAGGTTATTCCATTTTCTTCTCATGCTTTTGTTGAAGCTAAAATTTCTGCAAGTTGAAGACCTAAAATTAAAACCACCATTGTATCCACGAAACATATTTAATTAAAATTGAAGCTTGTTTATATGAATTGCAAATATGCAAGCAACTCCACCATTGTCCACAGAAATCAAATGTAAAGAACCTAATTCCCAATTCCTATTTTCATTTCTACTTATAATTTATGTTTTAGTACTCTTACCGTTTGGTATGTCAACAAAATTTTCAGACCTAGATTTTATATTCAGTAACTCAGTTGCTAAAATCACACCTCCTCTTCCGAGATATTTTGGTTTTTGCTTGTTGATTATTTATAAAAAATGAAGAATAGGGGTTGGGGTTGGTTTGGGTTTCAAAAAAGAAAAACGACAGAGGGGGAGTGAGAGTTGAGGAACCCTTGAAATGGGTTTTTTCAGAAATGGGCAGCTATAACATAACCGGATCTCAAAACTAGGTCATTTTCACTTAAAGTTAACTAATCTCAACCTTTTATTTAGCATATTCCACGTGGCATATTGTGGTAGTGCATTGTTGTGCACAACGGACGATTTCCCCCTGTAGATTTTGTCTTTTGGTTGCAACTAAAAACTACATTAAATTATAGAAAATTTTATGTGTGGATCCCACCCACATGTAGAATTTTCTAAATTATATTATGAAAGTTAATTAAAGCAAGTACATCATTAATCCTTAACGTTAATTTGATTATAATAATGAGAATCCGTATTTCTTTAGTGACTTCATTCAATGATGCGGTGTCAAATTTGATTCGATCTTTGCTAATACGTAAGGCAGTTTATTTTCCGAAATAAAAGATTTAGAGTTCTATTTAATTAATTTATAAAATATTACACCTCTAAATGTAAATATTAGAAAATATATTTACACATTATTTTTGCTGTTGGAAATAATACTGATGCCATAGTGTAAATTTAATCTAAAGATAGAGATATGTAAAGGCATCTTATAAAAATAACAACGTATTTTTTCATTGATTTTTATGGATATCATAGGCGAATGCAAATGCAAAATGTCATTTGGATTGAAATTGACATGAGCCAAAGCTCAGGAGTCCAAATGAAATTACCTTAAAATTTTTTTTAGTCATCGTCAAACCCATACACCCAACTACCCAAGCAATGGAAAAGAGGAGGAAGTCTGAAGGTTTTACACCGAGCTGGAAGTATCTCCCATGGATCTGGAAGCTTTGCTAGTGCGAGAGTCTCGTGTTGATGGTCGCCGTCGGTGTGTTTTCGCCGTGGCTATTGTTTCCGCCCTTGTGATGTGTTATCTTTTAGCTCTTGTAGCGTGTATTTCCGCCCTTGTGGTGTATCTATGTCCGCCTTTGTGGCATGTCACCTCTTTGGGCGTTTGTGATGGAGGATACGTATGTCGTATTCCTTGTGCTTAATTGTTGTAATGGTTGTTACAACCATTATTCTAAGGGCTTGGGCTTGACCCATTCCTTAGCCAGGATGACTTCGTCTGTTGCATGTATGGCATTTGGTCTCCATTCCTTGGTTTGAATTGAACTTTGTGTTTTCTTGCATTTATTTTTTGTTTTTCTGTCTTTCTTTTGATGTGTCTGTATTTCTTTTCAAGTTCATGAATGAAGTTTTTAGCTTCATACCAAAAGAAAGAAAAGAAAAAGAAAGGAGGAAGAAGGAAGAGGGGGGGGTGGGGGGGGAGGAGGTTTATAAACATGAAGGTTCAACCTCAAGTCTTCTTTGGCCTTACTTCCCTATATCCTACATAGAAGATTGTCACTACTATACCAATAACACTTAAAATTTGTTCAACTAAATACACGATATAATTTGACTGGAACATATAAAATATTTGGAATATTTGGATGTTACGTGAGAAGAGATGACCCCATAAAATATTCGGGTATTATGTGAGAGGAGGGAATTCGATCTGTATAGAATTGGATCTTGGATTCTAACTCCCCACACGCCACTGAAGCATACGATCCCGTTTATTGTAACAAAATCCAGGTTTTACCTTTGAAGAGTTGAAGTTTTGAAACAAAAATTGGAAGAGGAAAAAGAAGAGCTGCAATTGGGATCTGATGAATCAGACAAAAATGGATTAGGTTCACTCGGTAATCAGTTCAACAATGTCATAAATCATTGTTTTTTTTTTTTTTTGGGTAATGATCATAAATCATTGATGAAATACTCAAAAATCATACACAATTACACCAACATTTGTTCCCAGAAAAGAAAGAAGAAAATTACACCAACATGCAAAGGTACTGATCATTCAGCACCATGATTGTTCCTGAGGTACTGATCGAAATCATCTACGTAACTCTCATGCAGAGCCCTGTTTCCAAACACTTGTTTCATCTCCATGGCTTTGGCCTTGTGCTTCTTCTTCCCTTCAGTTTCGGCTACTGCTAGCCTTAGTGACTTTGCCACTGAGTCCCTTGTAAGCGACCCATCTGCTTCATCTCTTGGAATTTCTACCCCAATATTCTTGCTCAGCAGTAACCTTGCAACCAAAGGTTGATCAACTGATAGGGGTAACAACACAAGAGGACATCCTATTCCAAGAGCTTCAATTACCGAACTCCAACCGCAGTGAGTCAAGAAAACCCCAACTGAAGGATGCGCCAGTATCCTTCTCTGAGGTGCCCAACCTAAACATATGAAACCCTGACCTTCAATTCTGCTCTGAAAACCTGATGGTAACATTGATAAGGTCTCCACCTGAGACATTGCTGGCCTTCTCAGTGCCCAAAAGAAGGGCAACCCAGAAAGCTCCAACCCAAGAGCTAGCTCATGTAGTTCTTCTATGCTCACTCGTGCTTCACTCCCAAATGCTATGTACACAACACTTCCTTCTCTTTGCTTGTCCAGCCGCGTTTTGATTTCGGCCCACTGAACGTCTCTGTTTTCCAAAGTTTCTTCCTCTGTGGGAGGAAGTAGACCTATCGGAATGACAGGTACTATGTAGATCTCCCGCAGAACACGTATATATTCACCTTCGAATTCTTCACAGCTTCTCACAATCACGAAGTCGGATCCGAGGAGCGTCGCGTCGGACCGGTCCACGTCAGATACTCCAGAATCGTTTTCACTTAAAGCTCGAGTTTTTAGAATTTCATGGAGGCGAAATGCTAAATTGGAAGGGGAAGGAATCCATTTAGGAGGAACAGTGAAGTCCTCTGGCTTTGTTCGGATATGTTCGCCGGCCATACGTAACCATGGAGAGCCAAAGAAAGCAATAAATGAAGCGCTGAAGATACTGAAGAAGGCACATGGAACACCATGTTTAGCTGCTATGGGTTTCAGCCAGTGATGGGAGAAGTCATGGATAACCAAATCTGGAGCTGAGAGTGAGGTGTCGAGGAAAGAAGCGAAAGACCCCTCTAAACCATCGAACGCCTTCTTAAGATATTGTATTTTGTCGAATGGAAGATCAGAAGTAGTTTCAGCTCCCTCCGGCAAGTTTACCACCTGAGGTAACGTGAGCTTAACAAAACTAATGGCAGGAGATAGATCCGGAGGGAGCCTGGGAAGCCTTTCAATGTTTTTTGGTGTGGAAATGAAAGAGATGCGATGACCCCTTCTTGCCAAGCCTTTGGAGAGCTCGAGAAACGGTATCATGTGACCAAAAGCTAACCATGGGAACATGACGATGTGAAGCCCATTTCTCTGATCAGCCATGGTTGGAAGGAAGGGGAAGACTTGCCTGAGTTTCACAAGGGCTGAGATTTGAGGATCCTTGCGTCTGGATTCCGGGACACAGCTTCGTTTTTTTTGGTAGCAACGACCAGCTCTTTGCTTCTAATTAAAAATACGAAGAGATCGAAAAGCTCAGTATAGGAAGTAAAAAAAAAAGAAGCAGTTTAACGTACTTTGAGTTGTAACTTGAATTAGATGATTGGTTTGAGTCCACGAGTTCTAAAAGTAAAGTTATAATTGTACTCTCAGTTTCTGCGGTTGTAAATGCGCAGCAAACTGTACTGACTTGGTCCGGACATTCTGATCTCAACTCTCTATTTCAATTTACAACACTGTCGAAATGGACCAGTCGAGATCAAAATTTCGATCATCCGTGCATTAAATGCACTGCATTCAAGTTTTGGGGGCAATTTCAGTAGATTTTTTGTTTTCGCGTTTTTGTCATGTCAAATCATGTTTCTTTAAGTAAACTAAAATCTCACCCCTACCCTTCCCAAAAATTTATCAAGTTTATTTTCATGTCAGAAATGGACCATCAAAGAATTGATTGATGTGACTTGTAAATGAATTTTTACTATTTAATGTGATGTTGAGACATATGTCATACATCAACAAGGAAATGGACTGATATTGGTCCCCCTCCCCAATCCAAAAAAAAAAAAAGACATTCATATTCAACACTTCAATAGGGATTAATTCACATAAAGAAATAAATTAAAAAAACACAAAAATAACGGTAATATTGATTTTGTAAAGCATCACATTGATTCTAGTTTAGATAGTCTTTTGTATTTGTGTTCATATAATTAGCAATTCTTTTTTTTTCCGGTACAAAGACGTGGCTAAACAACCCAAAGGAACATACAGAAAACTTAACTTAAATAAGACTATCTATCCACCATGAGAATGCCTTCTAACTCAGCTAGAGGATCTGAGAAGAAAGCTCATGGGTCCAAGGGAAAAGTTGCACCCTAGATATACAGTCAGCAGCTTTGTTTGTTTCTCTACCAAAATGAACACACCTCACCCTTCCATTAACCCCTAAAAGAGTTTTTATTTCTTCAATGAGGCGAACAATACTCCCTTGTGCATGTCTACAAGGGTTGAGGAGAGCAACAGCTTCCTTAGAATCACATTCGACTTGAATCTGACAAAACCCCAAACTCCAAGCCAACCTAAGGCCTTCGAATATCGGCCTTCGATGATCGCTATTAGTAGTTCTATTATTTTATATATATTGTATATCTCCATTGAAATAAAAAAATAAATTCAATTTATATTCAATCAATGGAATGTTAACATAGAATTAGTCTAAACAATCATGTTTTCCTCTCTAATGGCTTTTTTCATCTCAACTACGACCACGATTTCTTAATGTTGACAGTCTTCCAACATGGAGTCATGCTGTAATCATGAAATGAAAAAAACACCGCATTGACTTCATTCATGGCTCTCTTAAAGGATTTGGTAATATCCAGCAAGTCTTTATCTCACATTCCTTTTAATAATAAATATTTATAAAAAATATATATTTTTTTGTCCTTAAAAATGTGTAGATTAGTATTTCATTTTTGATTATAAACATGTTAATAATGAAAGGAACTATCACGTGTCACAGTTGAATGTTCATAATGTGGGCCCCACCAAGCTAGTAAAAACTAGGATCGTGACAAAGTGATACTTTAGTTTAAGGGGTAACTCAAGTCTCAAGGGTGGGGCTGATAATTTCCCTTTGAAATTCTTTTAACAACAATAAATATTTATAAATTAGTAACAATTTGAAAAAATGGAAAAACCAGGAGGAAAAACGGATACATACCGATTTATTAACAAATTTAAGAAAGTCAATGAGCGGATGAAAGGGGTTTCAGGTTGAATCATATATATATATATATTTTGGGTTAATTTATATATATATATATATATATATATATATATATATATATATATATATATATATATTTTATGGGAGATTTCCAGCCGGTTGATGGAGGTGTATGGTATGAAAAATTAGGATATATCAGTGATTTTATCTCTTTTATTATTATGTATGAACTTTTTGGTCATTTAACCAGTGAAAATTAACTAAGTTTAATAGTATTAGTTTCTCTTGTGACCTAAACAAAATTTTAGGCATGTTAGGGAGGGTACACATAATTCCAGTCCAAAATAAATGAATCAACCGTAGATTTTTCTTTAAATTATAAGTTTATTATTTTATTGACTCGATCATATGCAAAAATGATGTACATGCAGAAGACATGACGGGTTCTCATCATTTATTTTCGGGATTTATTAGATTCAATTCTTAGTTGAGTTTTAATTGCAATGGTTGGATTATTAATTGCCACGTGTCATAATCCAAGATAGGAATTAGGAGGTGGTAATCGTAGAGGATGTGATTCTAATTTAGATATTCATAATTAGTAGTTCTATTATGTATATTGATGTACCCAGGTCTCAAATCGCGTTATCAATAGGTGATTACCTCATATCAATTATCTATTGAATCAACTGAATTAATCAACCTATAAACCCTAACCTAGTCAAGCCAACCGATCGTGATTTAACAAGAAATTGGAAGCAAGAAGAAGAAGAAGACACAGGTGTTTGATGACGGAGTTCGGCTCTTGAGCCTACGTCTCCGGGACTCGAGTGTGAATCCAATCCACTATAGGTTTGGGTGATTACAAACTAAAGAAGAAGAACAGCAAGGAACATATAACCCGTATACATCGTCTTCGGTTCTCATAAGACCATCGAACGATCGCCTTGCTCATACGATCAGAAGCCCTATCTTTCCATGATCAACAACCACCTAGAACCATAGGTACGGAAGATCAAGACGAACGCCATGAACGAAACCTCAAGAAGCTTCAAGAACCCGTTCGGAAAGACGAGTTGCATAACTCGTGCGAACCAAAACCCCAGCCTTAATATAATAAGACTTGAACCACATGAACCAAAAGAAACCGGTTCGGTTCAATCACTAATAATAATACAAGATTACCAGATTACCCCAACATTCTCCCCCTTAATCTGTATCCCCAAAAAAACTAACTATAGTGAATTGGATGCGACCGTCATCGTCCACGTATACCTGCACACACAAGACAAAAGAAAAACATAGTACAAAACAAATAAAGAATATGCAAAATACCTAGACACACTAACCATGCAACACTAATGACTCCATGCAGATATACCATGCAACAGACTGCACCAGGTAGAGAAAAAACCCTAAACATAACTCATAACTCATAACTCACTCATACAACAATGAAGAGCAAACATGCACACACCAGGCATATATCCCAAACCGAGATAAACAGATAAGAGTTATAAAAATTTGGGCGATCTCCCCTAAAACTGCAACATATGCAAACTTAATAAACAAACACAAACATACCATCACCACACCATAGATAAATGGAAAAACAAGTATACAATCTCCACAAAAGATAATAACCCACCACATAGACTTACTCATGCCAACACAAGCATAATAAATATATGAATTAAAACAAGTAAGACTTTAAACAAGAGACTTGTATAAATTTCAAGAAATCCATGGTGATATCCAAAACCAACCTAGATTAACGTAACCTCACAACATCAACGAGATGAACAACATGGATCCTGACATAATTGTCAATGCCAATACAGCCATAAATCTACAAATGCTTACAATATAAGCCAAGTCAAGTCTAAAACATATCATATGATACATAAGAGAACTTAACCAACTAGAGAAAAGAGATTTAAACAATTCAAATATATAAAACATAACAAGTAAGCATAAATCTCTCCCCCTCAATCAGTAGATTCCAAAACTTAGGAAATTCCTAACAAATCCATGTATTTTCATTTCAAAATTCTGATTTTAAAACCTTCCCCAAGGAATACAATCATGCAATCAATATGTAAATCACATAGATGCAGATATAAGACATAGAAAATGAAATGAGAAACTAGAGGCAACTGTCAACCTAAAATGCAAATACAATGCAAAAAACTCAACCATCAAGTCTTATATATCAATGCCAAGGGTATTCAAATGAAATCACAACAGAATTCATTTAACAAGTCATATTTCCAAACTTAGTTGTTAAAATGCCTAAAGAAGTTGCAAATCTTTCTTTCTTCCACACTAAAGTAAAGAAAGACAACAAGTATCCAATTACCCATTAAAATAATGAAGAGAGTAACTCAGGATAGCAAACATTCTAATAGCCTTACATTTAACCAACAAGATGAAAATATTCTAAACAAACCCAAATAGGCAATAACACTCCTCAATCCATCACTGGCTTACTACCACTACTCAGACCAAGACCTCTTCACCCACTCACTACATATGACGGGTACAAGTCACAACTAGACACATCTAGGTCATCTAGAGTAGAAACCAAACCAGAGATAAAAAAGTAAACTCAATAAGACTTGACAACTCGACCAACCGCCGACTCAATGACCACATAAAAATATAACTCGCAAACAAGACATAACCTAATCAATAAAGCTTGCAAGTCATCTTACCGCACAACTCAATAAATCCGACAATAACTACTCCCAAATCAAAATCATACAAGCCGACAAACCATATCCCCCGAATCTCATGTGAACCCCAACTCGTGAGGACACACCCTCTTGACAACACCTATGTCAAGACCGACTAATGCTTGAACGGAGAACAAACATCTCCCCCTGGAGACCAACCTCTCCAAACACTTGACAACACTGTGTCAAAAACTAGCACTCATGCTACACATAGAGACTATACCTCTCCAAAAAACCAGGGATATATCTAATGCTATACCAAGTGAAATAGAATCCTCATGTGTAACCAACTGAATAAACAGTCTCAACACCACCTATTACCACTCTAGCATTAAAAACATGACAAGTATACCAATGCCAATAAAAGCATCCATGAGGTACAAAACAACAACAAATACATAACATGCCATCACTATCATAATTGGTCAAGAATTCTCACACAACAAGGTATATCTTAACCAATAGAAAAACAGGCATAAAACATGTTGTCTCAGATTTATGAAAAATAAACAACTTCCTTACACAAGCATATCACCTTAAAAAAAATAGACCACCTCCTTTTAACAAAGGAACAAAATAGGATAAACCAAAGTGTGCACCCAATGGAAAACCAAACAACCAGGTCTTAAAACAAGGTTTATGCTAACACGAAAGCACCTAGGTCATCAAAGGACCTCAAACATGTTTATTTCACCGAATTAGGCACATTATTATTAGTTGTCTCATTTTCTTGCAGTTTTCTCTTATATGCAAAACAATCTTTCTTAAAGTGTCCTACTTTCTTACAAAAGAAGCATCTCTTGAGGTTTGCATCAGACTTGTTGTTCCCATTATTATTCTTATTGTTATTCTCATGACTTTCAAATACTTTTCCCTTCCCTTTGGGTCTCCTTTGTTTGTAAGAGCCTTTACCCTTAACAAACAGATTCTCCCCACTGCCCTTATTCATACCAGAAGCCAATAGTTCAGACTCCCTATTTTTTAAGGCATCAATCAATTGTTCTAGGGAAATGTTTTGACATGCATATTTGATTGAGTTCTTCACAACAAGGTAATCATTATGTAATGAATTCAATAGGATAATAGACAAGTCCCGATTTTCCAATTTAGTCTTTTCACCGTATTGGCTAAGTCTTGAATCGCCTTCTTAAATATATCTAGGTTCTTGTCAAGGGTAGTTGTAGGGTCCATCTTAAACCCATACAACCTCTCCTTCAAATAAATTTTGTTACCTAGATTCTTTTTCCGGTATATCCGCTCAAGCTTGTTCCGGACTTTTATAGGGGTGTTGTCTTCATCATCAAGACACCTGATGACCCCATCTGTGATGTTCCGGAGCATGCAACCAATTGCATTCTCCATCACTTCAGTCCTCAAGACTGGATCAATACTTTCAAAGAAAGCATCCGGGTCATCAATTGATCTTAGGAGCTTCTGTTGAGCCATTAAGGCTCGAACCTTCCTCTTCCAAATCCCAAAGTCCCCGTGCCATCGAACTTCTCAATGTCTACCCTGGAACTCCCCATAGAAGTATCCAAACTTAGGTAACTAGGATCCCTCCCTAGTCCTACAGCTCTACTAGAGCCTGTGGTAACTACACTAACCACACTGGGAGGAGTGCCCTCCCCTGGTAGACCAAATCCCTTACTTAACTCCACTTTGAAGCAGATAAATCACACACAATCAGTATATATTGGAATTAAATCACAATACTGATATAAACAATTCTGAAAAATATAATGAACACAATTAATCAATCACAATTTTATTATCTACTCATATACATGTGTCAGCAGTATTTAATCAAACATTTATTAACTCAATAGGCCAATATAAACCAAATAAAGTGCCTAAGTTATCAATTGAGATCACTACTCTTGTCATAAAATTCTAGGGAAATTATATAACCAGTGATCAATTAACAGTTAATAAAACCGAATAAATCTCATACATAGATTATCACAATTACAAAGTCAAAACAGTCATAAAAAGATTAAAACCGAATACCTACGGCATACAAGACCAGTAGTATATATGACCAACATATGACAAGAATCAACCTATATTCATATGAGATTAATTCAGCAAATTAATCTAATCGAATCACCAATCCTCATATAGATTAACATTGGAAATGAACCAAAAATTATCATGAGAATGCAATGGTAAGCAATAAATCAATCTATATTAAAAAAATAGGTTATCAATCTAACAGTTATCACTTGCTGAAATTATATAAAAAACATTATATAACCGCAGAAGAATCATCCAATTATAATCCGGAGAAGCATATACGATTATATAATCGGAAAAAATGATTCAATAATTTAACCTATTGCAATATGAGATCATAGAATCGAATTAGATATAGGAACTAAACAAAAGCCCTAATCCATCTAATTATCAATCACACGAAAAATGAACCGAAACACCGGGTTCGCAGGTAACCTCAGCTCGATGCAACGATGTACCCGGTCTCAAATCGCGTTATCAATAGGTGATTACCTCATATCAATTATCTATTGAATCAACTGAATTAATCAACCTATAAACCCTAACCTAGTCAAGCCAACCGATCGTGATTTAACAAGAAATTGGAAGCAAGAAGAAGAAGAAGACACAGGTGTTTGATGACGGAGTTCGGCTCTTGAGCCTACGTCTCCGGGACTCGAGTGTGAATCCAATCCACTATAGGTTTGGGTGATTACAAACTAAAGAAGAAGAACAACGAAGGAACATATAACCTGTAATACACTGTCTCTGGTTCTCATAAGACCATCGAACGATCGCCTTGCTCATACGATCAGAAGCCCTATCTTTCCATGATCAACAACCACCTAGAACCATAGGTACAGAAGATCGAAGACGAACGCCATGAACGAAACCTCAAGAAGCTTCAAGAACCCGTAGCAGAGAGCAAACCAAAATCGAAAGGACGAGTTGCATAACTCGTGCGAACCAAAACCCCAGCCTTAATATAATAAGACTTGAACCACATGAACCAAAAGAAACCGGTTCGGTTCAATCACTAATAATAATACAAGATTACCAGATTACCCCAACATATATCTTTTTTGAAAATATTAATTCCAATTCAATCAATGCAAAGTTAACATAGTATTAGTCTAAATAATCATGTTTTCCTCTCTAATAGCTTTTTCATCTTAACTACTACCACGACTTCTTAATGCCGACAACCTTCCAACATGGAGGAAAAAAGTCAATTGAAGAAAGTCAATTTATTAGACCTTAGGGAGGGTACACGTAATTTCAGTCCAGAATAAATAAATCAACCGTATATTTTTGTTTAAATTATAAGTTTATTATTTCTGGACTTTCTGCATTATTCAAGTGGAGATCATAAAGAGCCAACTATATATTAGTTCTTATAAACTATATATTAGTTCTGAGATAGTGATCGAAATCGTCCATGTATCGATCATGAAGAGCCTCATTTCCAAATATCTGTTTCATCTCCCTAGCTTTGACCTTGTGCAGCTCTCCTTCTGTGTCCACTGCAACTAGCCTCAGTGATTTGGCAACCGAATCTCTCGTAAACGACCCATTTCCTTCATCTCTTGGAATTTCTACCCCAATTTTCTTGCTCTGCAATAACCTTGCAACCAAAGGTTGATCCCAGGATAGAGGTAACAACACAAGAGGACATCCTGTGCCAAGAGCTTCAATTACGGAACTCCACCCACAGTGTGTTAAGAAAACCCCCACTGAAGGGTGTCTCAATATCCTTCTCTGAGGAGCCCATTCTAAACAAATGAAACCCTGACCTTCAATTCTGTTCTCAAAACCTGATGGTAACATTGATAAGGTCTCTTGCCCTGCTGGCCTTTTTAGTGCCCAAAAGAAGGGCAACCCAGACTGTTCTAACCCAAGAGCTACCTCAAGCATTTCTTCTTTGCTCAATTCTGCTTCACTCCCAAATGCTACGTAGATGACAGATCCTTCTTTTCGTTCATCTAGCCACTTTTTGATATTGGCCCATTCTTCATCCTTGCTTTCTGAAATATTTTCCTCCTCCGGAGGAAGTAGACCTATCGGAATTACTGGTGTTTGGTAGACTTTCTCCTGCAGGATTCTTAGATAATCACCCTCGATTTCTTCACTGGATCTCACAAGTAAAATGCTGGACCCAAGGACTACTGGGTTGTATTTTTCTATGTCATACAAACTAGAATCGTTTCCACTCAAGAGTTGAGAGTATTTAAGGATTTCATGGAGGCGAAATGCAAGATTTGAAGTGGAAGGAATCCACTTGGGAGGAACAGTGAAGTGTTGTGGAGCTGTTCGGGTATCTTCACCAGCCATACGCAACCATGGGGAGCCAATAAAGGCAAGCGTTGAAGCATTGTATACACTGAAGTAGGCACATGAAACACCATGTTTATCTGCAATGGGTTTCAGCCAGTGATGGAAGAAGTCATGGATAATCAAATCTGAAGATGAGCTCTCAAGGAAAGAATCAAAAGAACCCTCTAGACCATCGAAGGCTTTTCTAAGAAACTGGGTTTTGTTGTGTGGGAGATCAGAAGTGGCTTCAGCTCCCTCTGGCAAGTTTGGGACCTGAGGCAAGGTGAGCTTCACAAAATTAATTAGAGGAGATAGATTAGAAGGGAGTTTCGGAAGCCTTTCAATGTTTCCTGGTGTGGAAATGAAGGAGATGCGATGACCCCTTTTGGCTAAACACTTGGAGAATTCCAAAAACGGAATCATATGACCAAAAGCTAGCCATGGGAACATTACGATGTGAAGATCATTTTTTTTCTGAGCCATGAGAGGAAGTGGAAGAGAGACCAGACCAGAGGATGGGTTTTGTTTTCTATGTAAATTTAAAGAAGAAAACCGATATGACATGTTATATATAACCCATTTTTTGGTGATCACACATTATGTAACCCACTCAGGTAGTCATTGCTTAAAGCATTCTCTTAAGCAAGTTAACTAGAAACCCAAGAGACGTATATGGTTACGCATGCATGCATTCAATTCACATGTACCAGATTTTCGGAAGGCCACATACATACTCTTATCAGAGAAGCATGCAAAGAGAAAGATGTTGCATGCAGAGAGCGTCTCCCTTTAATCCTTACATTTTACGGAAAATGAGAAATGAAAATCATATGAAAAAGAGTCTTGCTCTCTTTCTATTTCTAAGAGACGTGGATCATTACCGGAGACATCCAGTAGAGAAGATTAGTATGGCTGCTCCATGCCCAAGGATGCGACACACAAATAAAGAAATGTCCAAATTTGTCATTCATATTTCAAAAATGATCAAATTATAGTTACCATCCCTGAAAAAAAATTTGATTACAAACACACCCTTGGAAGCTAACACTATTATTCACCCATCTTAATATTAGTTGAAATGACTTTACTACCCTTACCAGTCGCACTTATTAATTCAAATGACCTAACTACCCTTACTAACCCACTTAGAAGTCTGAAAGAGAGAAGAGAGAATGGCAGAACTCCTATCAGCAGCCAAGATTGGTTCTTAGGTATTGATCGAAATCATCCAAATATCGCTCATGCAGAATCTTATTTCCAAACACTTCTTTCATCTCCCGGGCTTTGGCCTTGTGCTTTTCTCCTTCAGTGTCCACCAATACTTGCCTCAGTGACTTGGCCACTGACTCCCTCCTAAACGACCCATCTCTTTCATCTCTTGCAATTTCTACCCCAATATTCTTGCTCAGCAGTAACCTTGCAACCAAAGGTTGATCAATTGATAGAGGTAACAACACAAGAGGACATCCTACTCCAAGAGATTCAATTACCGAACCCCAACCACAGTGAGTCAAGAAAACCCCTACTGAAGGGTGCCTCAATATCTTTCTCTGAGGAGCCCAACCTGAGCATATGAAACCCTGACCTTCAGTTCTGCTTTTAAAACCTGAAGGTAACATGGCTAAAGTGTCTGCCTCAGAAAACCCTACTGGCTTTCTTAGTGCCCAGAAGAAGGGCAACCCAGACAGATCTAACCCGAGAGCAATCTCATGCATTTCTTCTTTGCTCACTTCTGCTTCACTCCCAAATGCTATGTAAACCACTGATTTTTCGTTTTGCTTGTCTAGCCATCTTTTGATATTGGCCCATTCATCATCTTTGTTTTCTGAAGTATCTTCCTCTGAGGGTGGAAGTAGACCTATTGGAATGACCGGTATCCGGAAGAGTTTCTCTCTCAGGACATGCAGAGAATCAGCTTCGATTTCTTCACAGGTTCTTACGATTAGAAAGTTGGATCCAAGGGCTGCCGAGTTGTACCGATCTATATCGGACATAGAAGAATCGCTTCCAGGTAAAGAATCAGACATTTTAAGGATTTCATAGAGACGATATGCAAGATTGGGAGGGGAAAGAATCCACTTGGGAGGAACAGTGTAGTGTTCAGGATCTACTCGGGTATCTTCTCCTTCCAAACGCAACCATGGGGAGCCATAGAAAGCAATAAGTGAAGCGTTGAAGATACTAAAGAAGGCACATTTAACACCATGTTTAGAAGCAATTGGTTGCACCCAGTGATGGGCGTAGTCATGGATAATCAAATCTGAAGCTGAGGTTTCAAGGAAGGAAGCGAAAGATCCATCTAGACCATCGAAGGCTTTCTTGAGGTACTGGGTTTTGTTCAATGGGAGATCAGAAGTGGCTTCAGCCCGCTCCGGCAAGTTGGCGACCTGAGGTAAGGTGAGCTTCACAAAATTAATGAGAGGAGATAGATCAGGAGGGAGCTTAGGAAGCCTTTCAATGTTTCTTGGTGTAGAAATGAAGGAGATGCGATGACCCCTTCTGGCCAAGCCTTTGGAGAGCTCAAGAAATGGTATCATGTGACCAAAAGCTAACCATGGGAACACAACTATGTGAAGCCCATTTCCCTGATCAGCCATCGGTGGAAGTAGAAGAAAAGCTTATCAGAACGCTGAGATTTGATTCCTTTCATCGAGAAATCCAGAAGAAGATATAAATAGTGCACCCCGATTCAACTACCAGTCATCGTAGTATTCTCATGGAATTTCCTAAACAGTCAGTGAGGTTGACATCATCGCTTACGCACTCTCATTTGGATTTTGGTTTTTTCAGTCAAGGTTCGCCGAATTCTGCAGAAATATTCTCAACTCTTTGGTGATCGAAGGACTATCAATCGAATCAATGTGCTTGTTAGACCCGATTTCTTTGAGAAAATGTATTCAAGATCAATAAGTAATTAAGAATTATCCAGAACTGTCTGGTTTGAATCAGTACCGGACATTTGGACAATCCAGTTCATAAACGTAATGACTATGGAATTTTTCTTAAAAAAGGGTTCTGGAATTTGTGATTGTGATTTTATGGGATGGGTTGATTGTGAGACCAGATTTTCAAGCATGCCAGTATTGCAGTCTAAAGTATTGGATGAAACCAGAAGTTCCAAATCCTTTCAATTGATGGATCTTTACTTTGCTTTCTATAAAAATAAATTAAACTGTGTTTGTAAATAATTATTCTAAATCTGGTTGTTAGGGTTTGTTGAGATTCCAATCCTTCGTTCAAGTCTTTTTGGAGATTCAAAAATGCATAAAATAAATTACACAACTTCAAATTCCTTGCATTACATCGAAAAATTAAAACTTAAACATTCAATCTACAAACTAGAACCCACAAAGTATTGAAAAAAAAAAAAAACTAGAGAAAGCGTGCAAGACTTAAATAAAGTGTCATAAATCTAAGAAGGGAGGTAATATTTATAGGAGATGATTAATGGTTTACAAATAAGGAAATAATAATAATAATAATAATAATAATAATAATAATAATAATAATAATAATAATAATAATAATAATAAAGAATAAAGAAGAGTGAAATAAAAAATAATAAATAAATAAATAAATAAGGACTTAAATTTGTTAGAAAATCTAAAGGGCCTGTTTGGTTACATGAGTCTGGAGATTTCAAATTTATGGAGTCATAAATTATAAAATTTAACTGTGTTTGATTAACCGAATATGTGGAATGAAATCTATGGATTCATTTGTGATTTTTATGAATACGCAAATGTTTGGCATTTTTATTGTAGGGATGAAATATCTGGATTTCACCCCTTACCCATAAATCTACAGATTCAAGTTTTTAGTGTAAAAAAATGAATCTCTAGATTTCATGAATCTAGAGATTTTCACAACCAAATGGGTATAAATCTCACATTCATGAAATCCATTCATGTAACCAAACAGGCCCTAAGGAAAAAAGAGAGGAAAAGAGAAAGAATAAGTGGAAAAATTAAATAAATAAAAAAAACTTGATTTTGAAGTTAACGTAGGAAAAAAGTGGAAGAAGGAAAAACGAAAAAAAAATATATATTTTTAGAAAAGTGATTTTGGGTTAATTAAGGAAAAAATAAAATAAAATAGTAAAATGAATAGAAAGTCGGGGAGAGAGAGAAAACTAATTAGAAAAATAAATAAAATCTTCTGAAAAATCTATATAAAAAAAAAAAGTCACTACTCGTGGCGAGTTCATCTTTCAATTACAATAAAGAAAATAAAATAAAAATTCTAATCTAATCTCAGCCGTAGATAAAAATTGACTTATTTATTTATAAGATATTTTGTAGTTGGTCTATAATTGCCTCTTTAGTTCATCATGCTCTAAATCAAGTTCATTTTTGCACTTCAGAATTTGAATAGATCTACATGTGAAATTGCATGTTTCATACTCAAAACTATAAATATTCTCTAAGTCCTAAAAATTCATAAAATCTATAAAAACAATATAAAATCCAAGATAGTTATACTCTAAATGTGTAAAATGCATATTTTATGCCTTAAGATTTTACACATAAATGTGTTCATCAGCAGACATCCTAGTAAAACTACGAATGGCCGCCCGCCTCTAAATCAAGCACGAAACAAAAGACTTGAAAAAGTTTTGCGCCTACTTTATCCATTTTAATATTAATCGAAATAACTTTATTACCAAGAAAGGGAAAAGAGAGATAACTTTATTAGCCTTAGAGAGAGAGAGAGAGAGAGAGACGGCAGAACTACTATCAGCAGCCAAGATTAGTTCTGAGGTATTGATCGAAATCGTCTAAGTATCGCTCGTGGAGAACCTTATTTCCAAACACTTGTTTCATCTCCTTGGCTTTGGCTAGGTGCTTCTCCCCATCCGTATCCACCAACACTTGCCTCAGTGACTTGGCCACTGAGTCCCTCGTAAATGACCCATCTTTTTCGTCTCTGGGAATTTCTACCCCAATATCGTTGCTCAGCAGTAACTTTGCAACCAAAGGTTGATCAACTGATAGAGGAAACAACACAAGAGGACAACCTATTCCAAGAGCTTCAATTACCGAACTCCAACCACAGTGAGTCAAGAAGACCCCAACCGAAGGGTGCCTCAATATCTTTCTCTGAGGAGCCCAACCTGAGCATATGAAACCCTGACCTTCAGTTCGGCTTTTAAAACCTGAAGGTAACATGGCTAAGGTGTCTGTCTCAGACACACGTCCTGGCTTTCTTAGTACCCAGAAGAAGGGCAACCCAGACTGCTCTAACCCGAGAGCAATCTCATGTATTTCTTCTTTGCTCACTGCTGCTTCACTCCCAAATGCTATGTAAACCACAGATTTTTCTTTTTTCTTGTCTAGCCATCTTCTGATATTGGTCCATTCATCATCTTTGTTTTCTGAAGTATCTTCCTCTGAAGGTGGAAGTAGACCTATTGGAATGACCGGTATCCTGAAGATTTTCTCACTCAGGACAGATAGGGAATCAGCTTCGATTTCTTCACAGGTTCTTATGATTAGAAAGTTGGATCCAAGGGCTGTCGAGTCGTATCGATCCAACTCGGAAATTGCAGAGTCGTTTCCACCTGAAGAATCAGATGTTTTGAGGATTTTTTGTTGACGATATACCATATTGGGAGGGAGAAAATCGACAGTGTAGTGTTTAGCATCTACTCGGGTATCTTCTCCTTCCATACGCAACCATGGGGAGCCAAGGGAAGCAATAAACGAGGCGCTGAAAATACTAAAGAAGACACATGGAACTCCATGTTTAGAAGCAATTGGTTGCACCCAGTGATGGCCGTAGTCATGGATAATCAAATCTGAAGCTGAGGTTTCAAGAAAGCAAGCGAAAGATTCATCTAGACCATCAAAGGCTATCTTAAGGTACTGGATTTTGTTCAATGGGAGATCAGAAGTGGCTTCAGCTCCCTCCGGCAAGTTGGGGTGCTGAGGTAAGGTGAGCTTCACAAAATTAATGAGAGGGGATAGATTGGGAGGGAGCTTGGGAAGCCTTTCAATGTTTCTTGGCGTAGAAATGAAGGTGATGCTATGACCCCTTCTAGCCAAGCCTTTGGAGAGCTCAAGAAATGGTATCATGTGACCAAAAGCTAACCATGGAAACACAACTATGTGAAGCCCATTTCTCTGATCAGCCATGGGTGGAAGTAGAAGAAAAGCTTACCAGAGGCTGAGATTTGATCAAGAAAATGAGATCAAGAAGATGTACATACGTGCACCCGATTCAACTACAAGTTATAGTGAAATTCTCATGGAATTTCCAAGACAGTCTGTGAGGTTGTCATCATCGCTTACGCAATCTAACTTGTCCATCAAGATTGGCCAAACTCTGAAGTCTGAAGTGATTGAATAGTGATAAATAGACCAACCCTTCCAGAACTTGGCTGGCGTCGAGGTTTTCAGGATCAATCAATCGGGAAGGTAAACAGTAAACTTTCCCGAACTGTCACGTCAAATTATACTAATAAAAAGTCTCGTCAAAATCAGCCCAATTGATGGACGTAATGGTTTTCAAATTTGCTTTAACCAAAAATAGCAAAAGGGTTTTGGAATATGATCCCCTAAACTAAAGACACCAAAGTCCATTTTGACAATGGAATAAGTTATCATTTTCTATTGGATGTGTGACATGTGCCCAACATTATATTGAAAGGTTGAGATCTATTCATAAGTCATTTTAAATTTAATCACAATTATTTGATATGACTTATAAATGAGTTTCAACCATTTAATGTAATGTTGATACACATGCCATACTTCTACAAGAGAAATGAATGGTTCTATAGAAATTGACTAAACAAATTTCCTCTATTGGATGGGTTGATTCTTAGATTAATTTTCAAGATTGCTATTATAGACAAACCAGCTAGGTAATGGATGAAATCAATCGTTATGCTATTATAGACAAACCAGTTAGGTAATGGATGAAATCAGTCGTAGCATATTCTTTCAATCGATGGATCTTAGACTTCTATTTCTATAAATTTATTCGAATCCTCTCCTAAACTAGCTGAAGGAGAGAAGGTCAATAAATCAAAATTCAACCAATAAGGTTACCTGGGTTGAGGAATTTTTTTTTTTCTTTTTTAATAAGCAAAATCTTCATTCAAATAAATTGAAAAAGATACGAAACATGCAAAAGAAAAATATTCAAAAAACACACCAAAATAAAAGATAAATGCATGCAAACACAAGGTTTTGAATAGAACATTCCAAACCAAGGAGAGAAAGCGACTAAATTGTCATACATGTTCTAGAAAGGGTCTTTTAGGCTAAGGTGTGGATCAAGCCAATAAAACCTTAAAACACACCACAAAGGCATAAAGACAAATAAACATCCCACAAAGACGGAGACGTCCACGCCTCATGGACAAAGAGATAACACGCCAAAAAGACGGAAAAACTTCAAAATTTGAGAAACACGCCAAAAAGACGGAAAAGCTTCAAAATTTGAGAAACACGCCAAAAAGACGGAAAAACTTCAAAATTTGAGAAACACGCCAACGATGTTGCAAGCTTGGAAATCCTTGAAACACAAGATGAGAGAGAAAAAAATACTCAAAAAATCAACCATAAAACTTGAGAATTGTAATTCGTTTTTCTGGGAAAATATAAATGTTTTCCTTTTATTAATAGTGATTGGTGACAGGTCCTATTTCACTAATAATTGATATAATTTCTGTATCAAAGAAATAATTGAAACCATTGTCCTAAGAGATTATTCAGTTCTCTCTTTTTTTCCTTTTCACTATGCCTAAAATACTTTTGGTATCGATGTGTTAATGTCATAGCACTTAGCTTTCGTCTAATCATATCAATTATCTTCATTTAACTGCTCAAGATGTACCACATGTCATAAACATAATTTAGACCGTTGGTTAATAACAACTTTATTTTTTTTTATTAAAATTCGGTTCTGAAACCTAATTCTTTTCCCTACAATTCCTTCCTAGGATTGTGTCATGTGGTATTAAGTAATCCAACGGTTTCCCAATTCAAACTAAATTTGAATTTTACTAAACTCTAGTTTCAATTGAGTGACCGTTGGATTACTTAATGCCACATATCTCCACTCTTCTTCTATCCACTCTTCGGAATTTCTGCCACAAATGAAGTTGCAAAAACTTTATGGACGATATCATCACTCTTGTTCTGGGTAGTTTCATTCTTGCTTTTGCTGTAGAACACTACGACATCCACCAACAACTTGCTTTAAATGTAATGTTTCAACTTCATGGGGTCACCTTAGTTTGTTTGATCTTAGTCAGGTGGACCTGTCAAGGTTATCAAAGGGATGAGTTCCTGGTTCTTCTTTGTATTCCCTATAGCCTTAATCATCTTCCTCGCCTTGTGGGAATGCCCTTTCTCCGATTATAAGTTTCTTTTACTATTCTTTCCCACTTTTGCACCCCATATATGACCTGCATCATGTGGAACAGAAACACCATACTGCATTGCTTCTCTAGTCTTTATTCATGATTCAACTAAGATAACCAAAATAAAAAGCATCCTACTTATAGGTTATGAATATTTTTAGTACATCTCAGTTCCTACTGTTGCCATTGTTGCTTTTGATGCATTCTAACATAATTTGGACATAATACATTTCAATCTTGAAGCATTCAGTCAGCCCTTCTCAGGTTTTATGGTTTCGTACAAACTGAAAGTGTTTGTAGAGTAAAAAGCTGACCTATGGTTGTGGAGCACTGGTATGGATAATGATTTATCTGTATTTTCTGTTTATTTGGGATAGATTTACTTCAGGGAACTGTTTTCACTGATTATAACTCAGGCATTTACACCAATTCATCCAAAGTCTCTAGGAAATCATCGTCATCGCCATTGCAAAAACCAAAGCTGATGAGACTCCTCCATTTTCTTTCCATCCTATTAACCCCCCCCCCCCAAAAAAAAAAAAAAAAAAAAAAAAAAAAAAAAAAGAAGAAAAGGTGGAATTTTGTTGCTTCTCCATGTCTAAATTTTGTTCTAACCCATAAGAGTCGCTGCTTGTAGCTAGCATCCCTCATTTTTATTGTTCCTCTACGTAAACTTCAAACCAAAAGAAAAAACAAGCTACCTCAAAAAACTTAACAAAAGCAACAGTAAACCGGCCTTATCCCTGTTTAGAGTAAGTCCATTTATTCTTTTTCTCTAAGGGTTCCTACCAGTTTATCATCATCTTTCTAATATATGAATCCCTCATTTTTCTCCTTGTTCTAGTAAACTCTGTACAGATTGCTAACAAAAGAAATATGAGCACCAAGTAGCAGATACATTATAAGGCTTGTGCATTGGATTGGCAAAATTATGTAATTGTCCACTATTACTGGCTTGATTGGTTTAATTGAGCTGGATATTGTCTTTTGCCTAATGAAGTTCAGAATGCAGAGTTATAAAAAGAACTCTGTTGATTTCACTATGTTGGTATTATGAACTAGTAACCATGTTAGTGTCTGATGTTTCTGTAGGTTACACCAAACGCCAATTTTCACAGCAATCATGGACTTGAGAGTTTGGACACCGTAGAGATTGTTATGACTCTTGAAGAAGAGTTCGGCTTTGAGAATCCTGACAACGAAGCAGATAACATCAACAACATTAGCCTTGCTGTTGACTTCCTTGCTTCACACCCCCAAGCAAAATAGAACAAATAAAAACTTGCATCTTGGTAAATTGTTTGATTCTCAGATGTCTCTCGCATATTTCATGGAATTTCTTTTTGAATAAGAAATACATAATTCAGAAATTTCCTTGACGTGATTTTGTAGCCAGAGAAGTATCAATAGATTTGAGCTGTACCTGATTACTAAATTGTTTGAATTCAGGCACCGGTTGCCACAGCTACATCAAGACGAGAAACTTTATTCAAACCTTTCTCCGGAGTCTGACCAAGTAAAACCAAAAGCATTGCCCGATCACTATGTCTGGGTGGAGTCGTGCTGCCTGGCAGCCTTCGCGTTCCCTTCCCATTAATGCATACCATACAAGATCAATGAGATAAAACTCTGCAGACCAACTCCTTCAGCTACAAAGGAAATTGGAGGAGAAAAAAGGGCAGGTTGTTACACTGATCTCACTTATCAGTAAACAAAGTCTGAAGACTATTAACACCTCAAAACAACCAAAACCAGTGAGATTTCAAGGTACAACTTACAAGTGAATAAATATCCATACAACATCAGTAGAAATTCTACCCTTGCCAAGTAGCTATCAAACTTAAATTTACTTGTCTGAATCAGTGATGAGACTTTAGGGCTGCAGTCCACCAATAATGCGACTAAATGAGGTTAATCCATGGGGTTCAATGAGTCAGCAACTTGGTTGCCTGAGAGCTGCAGTTGAATCGCAATCCTTCATCACTGAGATGACTCTCCGTGCCAGCTTTTCATCACCTGCCTGCCAACTGCAGCAGAAAAATATTGCTGCTGATTCATCATGTACTTCCTCCTTGAACTTGTAAGGGCAGTTGGGATTTGAACAGACAGAAATACGTAAGGACTCCAATTGTAGATGGTCAGGAAACTGCTGGATGTTGCTCCCTTCAGGAAGTGCTTGGGATAGTTTTAACAAAAGAAGTTGAAGCAAAGAACATTGATCCGAAGCTACCAACATTTTCATTGAGGAAGATGGATCTGTATCTTTGGCCAATGAACTTGATATGGCACCTGATAGTAAGGAGTCCACAGCTGGTACTGATGGTTGATTGCTAAAATCATGTGATCTAAAATGTTTGAGACTGCACATATTTACATGGCAGCAGTATGCAAAAAGAACTTTGTTTTCAACCATTCCCAATATTGGCAAAAGTTCAGTCTGGTGCATGGCCCTTGCTTTCTTAGTTTTCTCCATAACAAGGATTCCTTCAGCTAGCTTTTCATCCCTTAGATGTGGCAACGAAACCAAGCTCTTGATATCAGCAAAGTTACCATCTCGACTGCTTTTCAAAAGTTGAGGATTTGTATGCAAGCAATTCCGAATAAACGTGTGTGTTGCATTGATTTTTACATATGCAGTAGAGGAGACACTAACGGTTTCATTGTTTGCTGGAACATAACACTTAATTCCCAATTCAGTCTGGATTCTACCTTTCAGTGTTTCCATCTTAGGCTTTTCACCATGTACAAGTATTACATGCTTGGGGGAAAGAAATTTGACGAGATCCATAATCCCTTTGGCATCCGTGTGAGGACTAAAAGACATTTGATGAATCTGTCAATACATAAAATTTGTTTAGGGAAAGAAAAAAAAAGGGGAAGAAAGAGAAACAAAAACAGCACCCCATTGAAGGATTTCAAAAGTTAACAAGTGAAGGCGAAACAAGCTATTAAAATGCCACAACATTATTATTAAATCATAAAAAAAAGAAGTGCAATTCATTTACTGCAGTACAATTATTCACTTGTAACAAGAATAACACATAGGAAGTAAACATCAGTTTTTTTGGCACAAAGCATCTATGATGTTGCCAGAAATAGCACTACGATCTGATCAAAGCTAATGTGGAAAGTATAGTAACAAGATGATAATACCAACTAGCCAATGTATCTCTTGTTCTCACTGCCAGTATTTCTACCTCGCCTGTAGCTCCTAAGGCTTTTGATTGATGTCTGGATGTCTAACTGAAACTTAGTTACATCCATATCGATGTCTAATAGAGATTTTCACATAAAGCAAGAACTGACTTCCAAATCTGACGTGGCCATTAACACTCCCCCCCCCCCTTCTGATTGCTGGGGGCCAGGATCGCAAAAGCATCAAGTACCCCCCACATTCCTGTCTCTGTGTCCCTCCCTCTTCTCTCTGCTTTCTTTTAAGGGTTGCCACCAAAACTCCAACTAGTCTTGTTAATTGCCCACCCTCTATGCCACACCCCAAAAGAATAATAAAAATAAGATTAGCATAACCACCATATGATGTTAGAAAATCAAATAATGCAGTTGATGGTAGAATGTTGACATTAAGAAGTGACCATTACAGTTCTAGTGCACAAAAGCAGAACTTATTCCTATTATTCATGTGCAATTTTTAAACCCATAAGATCTATTTGATTGTGGAAGTGAAATATCTAAAAACATTCTATGTACCATTGTAAATGTGTATGTGCAAGTCAAAATATATGAAGGATGATACATTTTAACTAAACCACTTATGCATTTGTATTTACCTATTAATTAGTGTTGAAAGAAACGATTGTGGTAGAATGGCTTATCGTGATCAGTGTGATCTCAAGCCCTTTATTATAATAAAGTGGAAACAACACTATTACATAAATACCCTTATTTGGGTAACAAGAAATATAAATTTACATAAACACAAACTCTAATTTAACTCCTAGTAGAATCCAACACTCCCCCTCAAGTTGAGGCATAGATATTAGTCATGCCCAACTTGCCTACAATAGGAAGGAAATCTCTTTCTTTCAAACCCTCAATGAAAACATCTACCACTTGGTCTCCAGACCTCACAAAAGGCACGCAAATAAGCCATTGTTCCAACTTTCCTTTGACAAAAAACCTGTCAATTTTAATGTGCTTAGTTCAATCATGTTGCACCGGATTATTAGCAATACTAATAGCAGCCTTGTTGTCGCAATATAACATCATAGGGTTTGGAACTTGGACTCCAATATCTTGCAACAAGCCTTTCAACCATAGTAGCTCACAAACTCCACGAACCATAGCTCTATATTCAGCTTCGGTACTGAATAAAGCTACCACATTCTGTTTCTTACTTCTTTCAAGTAACTAGATTACCTCCAACAAAGGTACAGTAACCTAAAATTGACTTCCTGTCTGGAAATCCAGCCCAATCTGCATCAGTGTATGCTTCTACTCTTAGATTATCATTGAGTGAAAAAAGTATTCCTTTTCCAGGAGTTCCCTTCAAATATTGTAGTATTCTGGTAACAACCTTCATATGAGCTAAATAATTAAATATGGATCATGCATGAATTGGCTCACTATCCCACAGCATATGCGATGTCTGGCTTGGTGTGGGATAAGTAAATAAGCTTCCCTACCAGCCACCTTTGGTATCTTCCTTTGTCCACTGGTTCTCCCTCTTTTTCTTTAAGTTTAGCTCTAGCTTCAATAAGGGTATCAACTGCTTTACACCCCAACATTCCCACTTCTGATAATAAATCTAGGACATACTTTCTTTGGGATAGGAACATACCATTTTTTTATCGAGCCACCTCAATCCTTAAGAAGTATTGTAATTTCCCTAAATCTTTAATTTCAAACTCTCTGCCAAGAAAGTCCTTTAACTTTTGAATTTCTTCACCATCATTCCCTGTGATGACAATACGTCTACATAGACAATGAGAAGTGTGATGTTAGTACCTGACTTCTTGACAAATAGTGTATGATCAACATTGCTTTGTTTGTACCCAATAGAAGTCATTGCCTTCAGGAGGCATCCAAACCAGCATTTAAGAGATTGTTTTAACCCATAAATTGACCTCTTCAACCGACAAACTTTCTCTGCAGTATTGTCATCGAAGAAACCATGTGGGAGTTCCATATAGACTTTTTCTGCTAACTCCCCATGTAAGAAGGCATTCTTTACGTCTGGTGTAAGTTCCGGTCTTTGTTCACAGCTACAAACAACAGAACTCTGACAATGTTTAGTTTTACAACAGGGGCAAAAGTCTTCTGATAATCAATTCCATAGGTCTGGGTAAACCCCTTTGCAACTAGTCTAGCCTTCAACTTATTGACTGATCCATCCATATTTTGTTTAACCACAAAAACCCATTTGCAACCCACTGGTTTTTTTTTTTGAGGAAGTGTAACCAGATCCCAAGTATCATTTTTCTTCATTGCCTGCATTTCCTCTACCATAGTTGCCTTCCATCTCTTATTAGCATAGGCTTCCTGCCAACTTTTAGGAACAAATATAAATGATAGAGAGGATACAAAAACTCGGTAAGAGTCAGACAGAGAGTCATAAGAGACATATTTAGCTATGGGATGCTGAGTACAAGATCTGACTCATTTTCTAATAGCAATAGGAAGATCAAAAGAAGATACCTCAATGGGAACAAAAGAATTTGATTATGGAGCAGGAGATTGAAGTGGTAACTTGTCACCTTTCTCCACTTACTTTAGCCGGTTGTAATTCTTCCTCTAATAAGTCTGTACCTCCTTATTGTGGTCAATCTTGTTTTGAATACCTTAATAGTGTGCCTCACAGGAATGGTCTCCCCCTGACTAGGTTCTTCACATAGTTCAGAAAACGGAGGAGTGGAATTAGATTCCTCAGGTATACTAGCTGAAGTCTCGTCCTGGTCAGGAAACACTTCTTAAACTCCTAAGTTGTGTTGTGGTGGTGTGATAGAAATGTCTAGAGTTGGAAATAACACCTCTCCTCTAGGACTCTCCCCCTGGAGAGGTGTATAGTAAGGGCAAGACTCATTAAAAATGACATCTATGGAGACAATGGTTTTCCTAAAAGGAGGATGATAACATTTGTACCCTTTTTTAGTAGCAAAATACCCTAGAAAAATGCAGCAAAAGCCACGTGAAACCAGCTTACTTTGATGGGCTGTGATTCTGGCATTTCAGACACATCCAAAAACCTTTGGGGGAATAAGAAAAAAGAGGTTCCCCTGGAGAAGCTCATTAGGACATTTAAAACCAAGTATCCTACTGGGCATCCTATTCATAAGGTAAGAGGCAGTGAGTACAGCATCACTCCAGTATTGGTCAGGGACATTCATAGTAATCATAAGTGAACGGGCTATCTCTAAAAGATGCCGATTCCTCCTTTTGGCAGCAGTATCAACACAACTGGTATGGTGTATTATGCCAGAGTCAGAAAGATATCTCTAAAATTCACCATTAATATACTATATGCCATTGTCGCTGTGAAGGATCTTCATAGTGGCATTGAACTGAGTCTTAATCATATTATGAAAATCACAAAAAATATCGAAAAATCTTTTTTTTTTTTTTTTTTGTTTCAAAAGATAAATCCATGTAGAACGAGAGTGGCAATCAATAAAAGTAACAAAGTATCCATGGTTAGTAATAGACATACGTCGACAAGGGCCCCACACATCAGTATGAATGAATCCAAAAGGAATAGATTTTCTATTATGAAGAGAAGGTAAATAAGTAGAACGAGTCTACTTCGCAAAAATGCAGGCTTCACAAAAAAATTCATTCGTTTTAAAAAAAAGAAACTAAATCGGGAAATACTTTCTTAAGAGTTCCTAGAGGAGGGTGACCTAGCCTACAGTGCCACTGCTGAAGGTCTGATATTATCAAATGGACCTGATTAGGAGATGCAGTTAGAGCAAAAGTAGATCCTCCAATTGGCTCCAATAGATAAAATCCATTGTCTAGTTTACCACGTCCAATTTCCTTCCCCGTTACCAAATCCTGGAAGACACAGTAAGATTGGAAAAAATCACTTTACAATTCAAGTAATGTGTAAGACTACTTATAGAGAGCAAGTTAGTAGAGAAAGAGGGAATGTGTAAAATTTTAGACAAAGAAAGTGATGGAAAATGCTGAATGGTCCCTTTTTCAGCAATAGAATAATAGAAGCCATCAGCAATTCGAACTTTATCTTTTTCGGAAGTTGGAGCATAATGTGAAAAAGAGGAGAAACCTGTCATATAATCTGTGGATCCTGTATCAATGATCCAGGGAGCAAAAATTGAAGAAACATGATAGCCTATAAAAGTTTTACCTGAAGTAGCAAGATAGGAGTTGGTATGGGTAGTGGAGGAAGCAGTAGTAGAGGCTGTACCGGCAGTAGAAGACTGCGGAATACATCACAGAGTAGCTAACTCCTGTGAAAAATCAATGTCTGCAGAAGGAGTTGTGGAAACTGTCTCAGAAAATTTTGCTTTTCGTTTTTCCCTTCTTTGTGCTCTTTTATTCTCAAAATAGCAGGCTTCCCATAGAGCTTCCAACAATTGGCCTTATTATGATATGGTTTGTGACAATGCTCACATTTGACAATCTCCTTAGCCAAAGCAGATTTAGTGCTAACAGACTGTAAGGCTAATTTCTCCACGATAGGAGTATAAAGCATGGTTAATTGACGGCTTTCCTCACACTGAACAAGAGCATAAGACTGTGTTAATGTAGGAAAAGGAGAACGACTTAATACTTTCACCCTGATCGGATCGTACTCCACATTTAAACCTATCAAGAAGTCATATACTCGAATCTTATCAATGTGCTTCCTATAAGTAGTCACATCATCTGGGTTAGTGGGGCGATAATCCCCATAATGATCCAACTCCTACCAAAGAGATCGCAATTCGGCATAATATTGGGCCACAGTCAGTACCTTTTGGGTAGTCTCATGAAGCTTCTTTCGTAGTTCATAAACATGTGCATCATAACCCAACTGTCCATATGTTTCAGTAGTAGCCTTCCAGATTTGTGCTACAGTATCAAGTAATAGGTATCCCCGAGCAATATTTTGTTGCATGGACTTCAAAAGGAATGACATAATAAGAGAGTCATTTGATATCCATTTATCCTATGAAACACCTGTGGTAGTAGCTTTGATAGTGGTGCCCGTAAGGTGTCCAACTAGTCCTCTTCCGGTAATAGGCAGGTAAGCAGATTGAGACCAAATCAAATAATTTGTGCCAACAAATCTTACCGAAAGAGGATGAAGATTGGGGTAATGTTCGGATCCAGTGGGAGCAGTAGTACCATCGGTGGTTGCCATGTTGAAAGAATTGTCTACAGTTCTTCAGTCTTCACCTCTTCAAAGTAACTGAAATGTCGCAAAATGCAATAGCCAAACCACCCAAACAAATGATAGAATTCAAAAAATGCTTATAAAGAATACCATTGTTTTCCTTCTTTCCAAACTGACTCTTTTTTTTCCTTTCTTGTCTTTTCTTTCTTTTGTTTTCTTTTCTCTTCTTCTTCTTCTTCTTTTTGTTTTTTTTTTTAAATAATACTATGGAAAATTACAACTAAGCCCCTAAAAAATCAGGAAATTACAATAAGGTCCCTAGTAATATGCAAAATTATATACAAGTCCCTGAAATGATGTAAATTTGCAAATAGGTCCCTTAAAAATTGTAAAATTATGCATAGGTCCCTGGAACTATGATAATTTACCAATAGGTCCCTGAAAGAATTCAAATTTACAAACTAAACCCCTCGTTTTAATTCGATCGATAGATGAAGCACCACAAATACCAGAAACTCTACAGCGATTCAATCGCCATCGCAGGGACTTCGGCAACGGAAACTGAGACTTAAGCACCAAAAACTGAGAGAAAAATCAGAGGTAAACTCATTGCTAGGCGCAGCAAGCAGCAGCAGTAGCAGCGTCCTTGCTTCTGCTGTCTTTCCTCCTTTTTTTTTCTGTCAATGGCACAGGAAGCAGCGGTGGTACCACAGCAGCGGCGGCAACAGGAAGCCGCAGGCGTTAGCAGCAGCGGTGGTAACAGGAAGCGTGGTTCTTCTTCTCTTCTTCAGTCCCTCCTTTTTTTTCTGGTCTTCGAGGTTTGCAGCAGAAACGATAGTGCAGCGGTAGTAACTGAAGAACGATGGTGAACCCAATTCCGATGGTTTGATGGGTTTGAAAAAAAAATAAGATCCTAATCGAACTTAGGCTCTGATGCCATGTTGAAAGAAATGATTGTGGTAGAATGGCTTATTTTGATCAGTGTGATCTCAAGCCCTCTATTTATAATAAAGTGGAAACAACACTATTAAATACCCTTACTTGGATAACAAGAAATAGAAATTTACACGAACACAAACTCTAATTTAACTCCTAGTAGAATCCAACAATTAGTTCTTTATGCATGGAACCAAAATGCATTATTTACCCTTCTTTTATCAGAAGCAGAAAAGAGAAGCCAGATGCAGAGGCCCAAATTAAGAAAAGCATGGCCACCTTAAAAACCCTAGTGATGACGGTCTTTATGCATGTGTTTGCATCTTTTCTCTGTTATATAGGACATGGAAAAATTCCTTTTATAATGAAGAATGCTCCTAAGCTGGAGACCGACTATGTCCTGTCCCGTTTCTTAGATATCCCCTTATTTCAGTGAGAGAGATTTAGATATCAACAAAGGAAATATAACCCAATAGAGTGAAATTGCATTCCAAAATCCCAACTCTATGAGGGATTCAAAAGATCAAGAAAGTTCTTGATGTAGGATGTAGCACTGAAATCCTACATTCCAGGAAGAAGAACAAAGTGCTCCAAGTAGTTGACTAGGGATGCCTATGGATGGTAGACTCCCATTATTCACTTCTTCTTTTTGTAATGTTTTATGTTGGAAGGCTTTGCTAGTTTACATCAATGATTCAATTTAAGTTTATTTTGAAATAATGCCTTTTTGCAATTGAATGTCATGCTTGTAATTAGAATCCTCACTTCCTCCACATGATTTTCATGGGAGGAGGTGCAATGTGAACCAGGGATCTAGGGTTTCAAGGACAGATGCAAGCTCTAAATCTCAGTTTCACCCTCAGGATCTTATTCAAGTGAACCAGCAGTAAAGTGGGGTTTAATAACCTTGTAGCTAGGTCTTCAAAGGTATACATCAGTTATTTAAGGCTTAGTACACCCTGCAGTTAGGGTTTCTAGAGGCCTAGGGTAAATTAGGGTTGAAGGGAGAAAAGGGTTCGGCCAGGCTGAATTAGGGTTGGAAGATGAGAAATTAATTCTGAATTTTATTTCCAGATTTTAGTTCCAAAGCTAGGGTTTGTAAAATTAGGTTTCTTTGGAGTTTCATGAGGTAAGGAGCTTTAAGGCTTTACGACTTGTGTAGAGTACAACCTCCTTGCCCACCAAGTAAAGTATATAGTGTTTGCAAACTTGAATGACTGCATAGAGCTCCAGGTCATAGGTTGAGTACTTGATTTTTGCTTCATTCAACTTCTCACTGTAAAGGTTATTGGGTGTCCTTGCATTAGTACTCCTAGGCCAATGTGGGAGTCCTCTAGAGCAACCTTGAACACAAGGTTAAAATCAGGGACCCAAAGTACTGGTGCTTCAGTCATCTCCTACTTTATTAGATTGGAAGCTTTGATGGCTGCTGGAGTCCATTTAAATTTCCCATTGGGGGTCTTTGTACAGTCTGTGATGTAGGGCCATGACGGTGCTGAGTTCTTAATGAATATCTTCAGAAAGATGCCAACTCATTGAAGCTCCAGACCTCTATGAATGTTTTGGGTAGGCTATTCTTCTATGCACCTGACCTTCTCTGGATCAACTTCTACTCCTTCAAAAAAAATGATGAAACCAAGGAAGTTGACCTTGGGCAGCATAAAAGTACACTTCTTTAGATTGAGAAAGAGCTTCCTTGGGCTTCTCATGATTTGTCTCAGGTGCTCTATGTGTTCATCTGTATAGTAGGATGTCATCAAAGTACAGAACTAGAAATTTCCAAATATAGGACTAGAGTATCTGAGTCATGACTCTTGTGTAAGTACTAGGAGCATTTATTAGGCAAAAAGGCATAACCTTCCACGTGAATAGACCATCTTCAACCACCAATTTACAGAACCAAAACATACTTGCTCGATATTATAGATAACACAGGTGTTCAAAATTCAAAATCCCCAACAGACTTAGTCAAGTAATGTGAGGTTATTATCATTCTTAGTTGATGGCTCTGATACCATGTAATTAGCAGAGTTTGACTTGAAACTCAAACCTGTTTTCTCTCAACTCCAAACACTATTTCCCTTCTTCTCATGAAACTAAATCAAGGAAACTACTTATTATAGAAGTCGAAATTTCTTCCATTACTTCATGCCCACGACCTTATTGGCTACATGGATCGAAGCAAGCCATGTCCTTCTCCAACTCTACCCCCTACATCTGAAACGTCTTCTTCTTCAACACCACTTCCCAATCCTGAATTTACTCTTCGGAAGAAACAAGATCAAACTCTGTTGAGCTGGATCATATGATCATTCACAGAACCAGCACTTGGCTGAATAGCTGGGGCAACTACCTCCCTAGCAGTGTGGAGCACTCTTGAAAAAAACGTACTCATCTCAGTCACAGGCGAGAGTGATGTAATTGAAGTACCAACTACCTCAACTTAACAAGGGGACACTATCAACGCTGGATTATCTACAGCAACTAATTACATTCAATATTCTCCCCATTGAGTGGAACTAGGGGCTAGAATTCTTTTTAGGATTTGCGTTCCCAGCCTGATTCTTACTTGGCCTAATCTACTTGAGGTCTTTATAACTAAGACCCCTGCACAAGGACTGAACTAAAATAATAAATAAACACGTCTAAAAAAAACTCACATGCCAAAAAAACCCCTCAACTGGACAGGATTATAACTCTGCCACTGGTCCTATCGATACAACGAAGAACTGAAAAGAAATAGTAAATAAACTGCTGGGCAGCAACCCTAGGGGGTTCTCTTGGCCCTCCACTTGGGTCTTAGACTTAACAGGGCTCAGATATTGCATCACTTTGTTTCAGATATCAGAACCAAGTCTACATCAGGTTCTGATGGAACCTACCCCCCCCCCCCCCCCCCCAAAAAAAAAAAAAAAAAAAAAAAAAAAAAAAAAAAAACCTAGATCTTCCCCAAATCTGAAACTGTAACCCTTACTCTGCCCTACTCGATTTGGTTTTATTTTAAGACCCTGTTTCATTGGTCCTTAGTTGAACCTTATCAACCTAAAAACCAGAGGAGGTGAAGAGATACAAACAAGCCTTTTGAAAGAGGGAGAGAAAAAAGTTTACCTAATTTGAGATTGAATAGCTGGGATTCAAGTGACTACCAAACCCAACATAAAACTCTATCGACAATAGAATAATAATAAAAGGTACAAAATTTAACCTTCCAAACAAGCTACTCCAACAGGTGATTCTATTTGAAGCTCTCCTTCAACTTCAAGATCTAATTTTTGTTCAAGTGCTTCAACAAACGAGCTGCTGCCAGTGAATTTCTGCAGCAACCTTGCTTGAATATCTCCTCTCTTCTTCTAATCTTGAAGACCATAAACCCTTACTTTTCCCATCTCTGGATATTGATTTCATAACCCAAAACCTTCCTAGACAAAACAAACCATCAAAACCTCAACAAACCTGGTTCAAATTTCTCACAACCCTGGGATATTTTATCCAAAACCCCAGACCAAACAGAACATTGTATACTGATTCCCCTGAATATTCTCTTTTCAAAACCAAAAACCAAAAACCATAACCCAGATGACTGTAACTTCATTCCAGCACACTTCCAACTATTAAATCTGAACCAAACCCCACTATTAGACTTTACTACACTCGTCATAATCCTTATATCAAAGCCTAACTCTAATCTGACCTGGATACCTATTTTTGGCCTACCTGGATTACTATTCGTAGCAGATTCTGGTTGTTTCAGCTTCCAGTTCTACCAATTTAGAACTACTCCGCATGAGACCTCGCTCTCGCCAGCCATCTCGGGTGCAATACCAAGATCTCTAAGAGTAGGGTGGATTTTTTTTCCCTCCCAACTCACTGACTTATAAGGGTTCTGTGGGCCTTTCTGTGAAGCCTATCTTAGGCCTTATAAACACAATGGTGGCCTTAGATTGATGAAAAAACAACTCTATAGACTATATGTAGGTTGCCTTTCAACCCCTAGTTTAAAACCCATGTGCTGAAGAAGCACACTTATAAAACCTATTATACACATTATATATCAATATTTATGGATGCATTGATGGTCAAAACATGTATAATGCACTACACATGCTTGTCATCGATGTTCAAATTACAAAATTCAAATGACACGAAGGGCACAAAATTACTGTAAAATTCAGAGATAACTAGAGATATCACCGAGATTTGACCGCGTTATATCCAAGATATGACCAAGGTAGCTGAGATATGACTGAGATATCCCGGAAATGAATAAGATATATGAGATATGAGCGAGATCTCAAGTAGATTTGGTAAATCTTTTGTCTTGCCACTCTCTTGTCTCGCTTGGCTGAAAAAGCGAGATCTCGCGAGTTCTCAAACCATGCTACTCATTTCTAGGCAATATGGTCCTAAGTTACATTTAAGGTGTTTGTTTTTCTTTATTTCAAATGCAATGTTGGACCTTGGAATTTTCCAGGTTGTATACAAACCAACTTTTTAACCAAAGGCAAATTAAATATATAAAATGTGGGAAAAGAAATTACACTCCACGTGTACCATATGTGAATTGATTGGAGAAATACGAACCTGGCATCTTACATCAATTTGTGTGTCCTTATCCAGATCAATTTTTGTTGGTTTACCAGACATCAACTTATGTCCTATTGTTCCAGCCACACAGTACCTGGGAAAAAATATATCAATGGTGGGATAGGTCTTAAAATGGTAAGAAGTTCTGCACAAAAATTTCCTTTTCTTATTTTTTGCCTTCCTGCCAAGGATCTGTGGTGTCAAATTGACCTTCTCAGTCAAAGGACAAAGATGCTAAACATTTCCAAAAAATGTGCCACATTCTGGTACTGAACAGCATTTTGATCAGCAAGAAAAGAAAAGAGATAGTACCCTGGCAGAGCAACAAGATTCATCTCAGAGGGAGCCCATTGCTTGAAAACCTCCAGGGAAAAGCCACCACTGATCATCCCAGGTGTAGCAAAAAGAACGCAAGGTCCAGGGGCATTTATTAAAGAACGGTCAAATCTGCAAACTAAAACACCCAAAATGATCAACTATTTTCTTTTCCAATGCAGCAATTTCAGTAATAGGAACAAAATCCTAACATCTTGTAAGGTTTGCAATCATGCATAGGCCAAAAGCTAGGGTATCGTAGCATCAAACATCCAGAAATAATCATCTAAAACATTTCATGTAGAGTTGAGTGGAGACAGAAGATCCGTGCAGCACAACCCTATTAACTGGACTAAGGGTGAGTTGAATTATATAAATCCCTTCAAAAACCAATATTTCATATACCACTTTGGCTAATTTTTCAATTGCAGCAGCTGACTCTTCAGACATACTATATTTTAGCAATGTAGTAGATGAGCCTAGTCAAACTTCTTAAGCATCCTAATTTTCAGCTTAAGAATCAGGAAGTCATGGATTCACATTGATCCTCCCGACCATTATAAAGGAATTTATAGAGTGAAATGAACTTTTTTTCTTCTCTACAAGAGCTGGAAGTTAATAGATTACATCCTTGCATAACAAGTGGCATCATATATCCACACACACTAACCTTTAGATCACTTTACAGTACTGTTGGGCATTGTATTATTCCAAGTTATATTAACTTTTTTCTGGTATAACATATAGACCTCGCAGTTTATGAATTGTTTAAGGCCTTCTTGTACACCTCACTGCCCCTTAGGAGAGATGATGCATGACATGCTTTTTCTTTGGGGTCATGGCGGGTGGGAGGGGTGACAATGACTACAACCAGTAGATAAAGTAATGGTCATCCTGAACACTGCACCCCATAGAAATAAAAGATTATGTTAAAAAACAGAAAAGGGCAAAAATAAAGTGAATCTAGGGTTTAGGCAAATGATGAGTCAATATGGGTTGGCATTTTTTAAGGTTTGAAGAAGAAATTATGGGCCAGAAATAGAATAGTTCCTGCAATAAGACAGATAAAAGAAAATACGAAAAATCAACCCATACAGACAGCTATACAAGGGATTTGAGGAAGATCCCTAAGAAACCGCCAGTTCCACCATAATACCATGAATCTGCATGAACATCTACATGACTAGAGAAATTGGAGTAAACCTTGCTTAATGCATCAATTCAATGAATTGAATAACAGTTAGGAAGAGAAATACTTAGAAATACCATACATTTTCAGAAAAATCCAAAGTCATAATAAATTGATGCCATTGAAGAAATATCGTGAAGTCTCAGCAAAATTTTGAATAATTTGAACCCCCCCCTCCAAATGAGTTTTTTTTTTTTTTTTTGGGGGTGGGGGGGTCAAAATTTTCTTTGACAATATTTCAGTACTTTTTCGATATTTCAATATCTCAAGGGGCCAAGTGTAAAAGAAAAGAATGAAAGTAGCCTCGTCGAAATCTTGACCAAGAGCTTAGTTCTTACTAGTTTCAGCAAGAAACCCACGAGAGGAGTTTGAAACACATTGAGTAATCTCCTTCAAATTAATGGTATTTGTCGACAAAACTACTGGCTAGCACATGGAAGCAGTGGAGTGTAGCTCTAAACATTGAAGTTTTTTCTTCTATTTGAGGTGACTCATTTTTCTTTACACTATTATTTTGGAAAATGCATGTTAAAGGGTTGTTCATAATTGCTGCCATTGAGCCTGATCGGCAGCAAGGATATGATATTGGAGGGAGACACCAAGGGAGGAGCAGAGGAGCTGCAGGTTGCAGTTGGAGAGGCGGAGTTGCTCATGGTCGCAGGATCGGAAGATACCAAGATAGAATACTCTTAAAGGATTATACATTGAAAACTTGCAAATGCACCCCCTTCATAGGATGAAAAAAATTTCATAGAGTTATGTTCCATAAATTGTAATATAGTCCCCAAAAATAACTATACAGATGCTGGTTATGCATGAAACAACAGATGATGCATCTAATAGAGCAGATATGTGACAGAAATACCATGTTTGAAATCAAAAGCATTGCGTGTCACATATGTATCTTTGATTTTTTGGCTGGTCCATCCAATAAGCATCTTATAATACATATTAGCTTGTATAGTTAAACCTGAAAGATGCCATAGCACACAAATCAGTGTCCGAGGAATTAACATAGAGATTATCATAATGATCTACTAAAAATTGCAAAAGTAAGATTTGAAGTGCCCACAAAGAATTCAATTTTGAAATTATGATAAGTAAAAATATAGTGCAGCAAAAAGACTTCATACATGGAAGTACATTCCAGAAATTTCTGAATTTAGAAATTATATATTGGTGCAACCCAGGTTTGGCAGCTAAGATTGAATTATAATCAGCCAATCCAAATAAAATAAAATAAAAATTAATTTAGCCCAATTCATAAAAAGAGAGTGAAAATGATTTTAGAGGGCTGTAGAATTATTTAAAAGGGACAATCTTGGAAGAAATGGTGAAATAAGGACAAAAGAAAATAAAGATAGAAGAGAGGGGTAATAAGGGAAATAAAGAAATAAGGGGTTGTATTTCATATTGAAGGTGAAATGTCTCCTACATGATGCAGATAGGTCTCCTAAATAGTCTTATTTTGATGCAACTAAACCTTGGGTTGGTTATATGTGTTGGGCCTTTAGTCCTATGGGCTTTCATTTAGTAGGCCACTTAATTGGCACCAACTATGGGTTAGGCTAGGCAGCACACGGAATTGCTTTATTAGGACTTAGTTTCAATTTAAGTTGTTTTGAGTTAGTTGAATTGAATATATGTGTTGGGCCTTTAGTCCTATGGGCTTTCATTTAGTAGGCCACTTAATTGGCACTATGGGTTAGGGCCGTTAGGCAGCACACGGAATTGCTTTATTAGGACTTAGTTTTAATTTAAGTTGTTTTGAGTTAATTGAATTGAATTGGTTTTATGTAGTTCAATTCAAGCTGCAAGTATTATTAAGTGTTTTAGCTACGCAGGATTAGGAATTATATGTCTCGTCCTCTTTTGAGCTTGTTTCCTTTATAATTTTACTTTGCTAGTCTTTAATCTTTATATTTTTAAAATTTAATTCTGTTCCTTTTGGTTTTTTTCCAATTATATCCTTTTCTCCATACTTTTTTTAAAGGGTGCTTTATATCAACTTACTGGGAGAAGGGGGTGGGGACCATTACATATGCCATCAAGGAGGATCGAACCCTAAACTCTTCACTAAGAGGCATTGGTCATTGCCAACTGAGCCAAACTTTGATGGTCAATATTCAGATTGACAATAGCGTAGCTTCTCACTACTTCTACTGTCCTCTTTTTTCCCTCATGCTTGGTGCTTCCGGGGGCTTCAAAATTCAGGTATGTCTTCTTCCCCCCTGCTGCTCTTGTTCTTTTTCCTTTAATTTTTCTCGTTCTGCTTCACTGTCTGTTGATCTTCTCTGCTCTATTTTTTCTTTTCTTTTCTTCCTTTCTGGTTCCCACCACTTCTTCTACACCCCCCCCCTTTTTCTCTTGCTTGGTCAATTCTCTGTTTCTCTTTCTTTTCTTTCTGATTCAGGATTTTCGGTCGCTCAATTCTGCTGCACTTTCCTTTTTTTCTAATTTATGGATCATATGTTGCCTTCTCTTTTCTGATCCCCTCAAGAACTCTTTTTCTTTTATCTGATTCTGTAGGAACACAGGGCAGACTTAGTGAAGGAGAGAGAAATAGAGGACGGAGAACGTTTAAGGGTGGGGACATTTGGCTCTGATACCAGATGTTACAGTTCTGAGAATATGCAGCTAGGGTGGGTTGTGGTAGCTAGAGATCTAGAAGAATGGGAGGAAGAAAGAGGGGGGGGGGCAGTAGAGGTAGGGGGAAGAGAATGCACAACTGTAAAAATAACTTATCTACTGTCATAATTCACTCTAAAGGAAAACACAAATCCTTGTTGAACTATGAAACTCAAAACTAAATTCAAACCAATGTTTAACTCAGTCCTATGTAGAAAAACTAAAACATTTAAAGGACTCAGTCCTATGTAGAAAAACTAAAACATTTAAAGGATTAAAACTAAAATAATTTATTTAATTAAGTCCAACTCTAAACCCATTTGGCCAGTTCTATTTGGGGTTGGACCGAAACCCATTGGACCAGTCTATTCATACTGCATCACTGCCACAGTTACATTTCTGGTTTACCTTTTTATATCTATATAAAGTATGGAATATGGACTATGGTTATAACTCTGATGTGTTTCAACTCTTAATGTAGTAATGCCCAATGATTAAATGGTTTATAGACTATTATTTAATGAATCTTAATTCCTAATGCTTATTTAGTTTTACACTTGTGATTTAATTATATGAGTTATTGAGTTCTAAATATTGAGGTTCTTAGCCTTGGGTAGAGTGGTAGGCGTCACATACGTTGCATAGACTATCAACCTTGCGTTCGAATTCAAAATACCATTTTGGATCACTATTTGAAAACCTTGGGACATAGTTGTCAAGGCAATAGTGGTAAAGGCTGCCTAAGAATTTAGGCAGGAAAGCACCCGCCTAGTTGGGTATCTTAAGTGTTAATACTACTCTCCCTCCTAACGCCAATACATCATATCTTATATCATAAAAGTTTAACATCAAGCCACCTCAAGTCATCAAAAAACAAATATCGTACATGATTCATTAAAATTTAAAGACATCATAGTTTAATTAAAGTATCAAAAAGAATAAGTGAATACCAAATAATCAAAGGAATTAAAAATAACAATGCGGCAAATATGGATACATGCTCTGTTATCAATCCTGTTTGGAACTGATTCGACATCCAAATTAGAAACACATTACCCCTCCCACCCCTCAACCCCCTGGGTCAAAAAAAAAATTTATGACACTTCTCTCTTGTTGGATAAAGTAAAACCAAAGAAACAGTTCAGAAGTAACCTCTACCCATCTTAGTTATAAGGGCAACACCTTGGCGTCCGGTGCATTCATCTCACTCTGTTTGATCATGTAACCTTGGTTTCCTAGCAACATGACAACTGTGGCCCCATAGTAGCATGTACAAAAGTTCCAAATTTGAAAACCATAGGTGAAAGAATTGGCAAAATGATACAGTGATATTAAGTAATTGTTACTCAAAAGCATTTTCTCCAAATACAATTTTATCAAGTTCCAGTGAAAGAGAAACACCATACAAACATACTTTCCAGTTTCTATGTAATAAACAAGGTAAGAAATCTAGCACATAGTAATTTGAATTCATTTCAACTACTCAATCCTCTTCAGAATTTGAAAAAAGAGAAAAGTAGCAAATAACAAACCTGCGGAGAAGTAAATAGGGATCTTTAGATTCATTCTCTCCCAGTAATCATCCAATAATATACAAAGTTCCTATTTCATTAAGGACAAGGTTCTCAGATTACATTGTGCAATGATTCTTTAGCAACAGAACGACAACTAACTTCAGAAGAAAAATATTGCATCTCATATTGAAGCAGGGATTGCAGCTCCTAGATTGTTGTTGCAGTCAAAAATATTGAGTAGCATATTGAATAATATATGAAACTTAGGTAGCGCAATATTGTTGAGGATGTAGGCAGTTTGGCCAAACCACTTAAATTCGGTGTTGTATGTCTGTGTTGCTTTCTGTCACATATATCAGAGCGTTTGAATTATAGAGTGATGGGACACTGTCTAGTTGATCCAACCACATTGTAGCGTGTGGTGGACATGTCTATGTGTGGACGGTAATTACAGAATCAAGGTCAGCCAATTTTGAGTCACAATTAAAGAACTGTTGCTAGATCAAAAGAATGTTTCGAGATACACTGACTCAACCCCACCAGTGTAACTTGGGGCTTCACAAAATGTCAGTCAACTAAGTTCCATTACATTATATTAGAACAGGATTGGTGGGCCCCGCTATTTAAATTAAAATAAATAGTAAAAGGTTGCAGATAATGAGTATTTCAGTGGAAGGTCAAATTGGTAAATTTCTTTTTTCTTGTTGACAGTGATAAGTTAATTGGGTAATTGGGTTGGACTGAATATTTTCGAGTAACAAGGGAATATGAGTATTTAAGAAAAAACTCGGGGAGGTCCACCTGATATAGTCTTAGTAATGTTATAATCATCATCACTGTAAATTATCCAAACTGTCTAAATCTGTGCTCAATACAAAAACATGCCCAGACCAGCTTGTGATTTCATCCAAGAAATGTAACTGAGTATGATTTTGAAAATTTCAAGGTCATAAAATCCTACAGATTACCAGCAGATGACATAATCACCCCCCCCCACCTCCAAAACAAAAAAAAAAACACCCAAAACCGTTACTTCACAAAAATATGGAACCGTGTAAGTTACAAGAGCATGACACAACAGTATTGCAAGACCACCGCCTAAGAGAAATCTAGGGAAACTACTTATGCTGTCGTAAAACTTATTGCCATGCTTCTTTATAAGTAGTTTTAATTTGATAATCAAACATGAATCAGCGATAAAACATAAAAGCATCCCATGAATAGAGAGGTTACTAGGGAAACTACTTATTCTCCAATCTCATAAAACATATTGACATGCTTCTAACAATTGTAAGTAGTTTTCAATCTTTCATTTGAAAACCAAACATGTATGGGAGAAAGAAATATAAAGCATCTAAGAAATAGAGACGTTGTCAGTAGCTTAAAGGTACTCTACCTGGGCTCTTCCCAAAGCAAATGTTGGAATCAAAACTTTTCCTCCGCCAGAGATACATTTATGAACCTATATAACACTCTCTATTAGCAGATATATTTTACGCAGAATATGATATTTAAGGGGAGAATTTTTGTTGTCAAGGTAAGAACTATCATCAGAAAAGAACAAGGTTGTATCCCTGCCAAATGCTCAAAAGGCAAGTATTGATCATTGACAAAACACAAGAAAGACTGCATGGCTATTTGAGCAACATCTAAAAAGCATCATAGCATAACCTATTAACAGGGTCAAACCTTGAAAAGAGTATGGAAAATATGCATGTGGATGGAAAATTGACTAGCTGAGATGAAATTTTGTCATAAGAAATAATCAGTTGCAGTCTGTTTTGACGAATGCAAAGAAAGCGAGAAATTTGGATCAATTATTTAATTGGCGAGGAACATGAAAATCATTTCTTTACAAGTGCAAAAATTGATGACCAGCCCCAGTGGAAGATGCTGCTAGTATTGATCACTAGATAGACGAAGAGTGATTCCAAGATAAAAAATTAATTAAATAAATCTTTTAGTTTTCCAAGTCCAGTGCCTGCAACATCTCTGCATCTTCCTACTCCTTCAGTGTCTGGTAAGCTCCATGGCTGGTGAAGCTTCCACCTGCCAAAGGATACATTATTAAAGCTTCTATTCATGATATCTCCTCAATCCACTCTCTCATAATTTCAACAGTTGAAAAACTCAGTCCCATCCTGAGTACCTTACAGAAAGGTGAACGCAGTGCTGAGGGCTTTATCACAAGCAGGGTATAGGGGCAATTTCTACACAGCCTTACCCCAGCAATTTATGCTGACAGGCTGTTTCAATGCCTCGACCTTAGGGTACAACTGCAGTCCACCAACCATTGCACCAAGGCATGCCTCTATATGCTCTATTATATCTCTGAGGTTCAACTCTGGGTTTCCTTCTACAATTTTCAGTTTCTTCTCCTTTCCTTTTCTCCAGCTGCTTCTGCTACTTTTTCCTGCAACCCTACAACCTCCTCCAATGACTGCAACACTCAGCTCAGGTTAGTTTTCGTTGTTCTTTTTCTTCTCCTTCTTGGTTTCATACTTTCCCTGTTTCCCCCGTTCTTACCTCCAGCCAGCAAGATCAGCGTGGCAGCACCTGAAGCTGGTTTTTCTTCTTCCTCTAGCAAAATGGAGTCAAGTGCTGATGACTTACCCAAACCCCCCCCCCCCCCAGGCCAATGATTTCATCTGCTTCTTGGTTATTTTTTTATCAAATTTACTCTTAAGATGCTGTTGCCTATTGTCTAAAATTTTAAAATATATAAGCATATTAGTGATTTGCTTTTTATAATGGCAGCTTTGACAGTCGGCAGCCATATTCTTGGTTCCATTTTCTTACCGTTTATAAATTATAATAGAATAATTGATAACAAGAATTACTGTTTTTTAAATATAATTATGATTTATATTAGGACTTAGTGAATCACTAAATAAAAGGGGCAAGCCTTGGTGCAATGGTTGGACCACAGTTGTAACCTAAGGTCAAGGCATCGAAACAGTCTCTCAACAAGAATTGTTGGCATAAGGCTGTATAGGAAAATTGCCCCTGAAACTCTACTTGTGTGGAAGCCTTTGGACCAAGTTCATCGTTCTTTCTAAATTACTAAATAAGAGAATGCTGATATATCATGTATGCTTTTTGTTGTTTCGATGACTTTAGTGGCTTAATCATGGTGATATAAGGTATGTTGTATTCGTGTTAGGGGGAAAAGTAATAAAAAAAAAAAAAAGGAAAGAAAGGGGGGTGTATGTACATTTAAACCACCATAACTGCCTCAGCAGCACCTAGGCGCTTCACCTGCCTTAAAAACACCTTGCCATGACAATAATGCTGCTGCTAAATCTTGAATATGTAACCAAATCTAGATATTAACGAATAGAATTCAAATCTATTTCCAGGAGTTGCTCAACAGAGTTGTCCACTTACAGCTTTAAGAAACTCCCTCTCACGGCCATATTTTGAATCACGTATAGTTGTTGCATATGTAGATCTGTCAAAAAGAGACATTTTCAGGAAACAATATTAATTGAATAAGCATTTTCCAACTATTTGGATTCAGCTGCATGAATCCTTCTACATTTTCTTTAAATCCATCATTTGCTCGGAATATCAAATCAGGCTTCCAAAATACATCTAGAGCAAAAACTATGCTACTAAGGAGGGGGAAGAAACATTTCCAAACTAAATGCAAGATTTTAAGAGAGTAACTTTTCTAACAATTAACAAACACTAGACTACACTAACATTTCTCTGAACATGATGTAGTCTCAATTGAACGACAGCCAGATAACCAAGACTTTGTCAGAAACAAATTAAATAAGTCCAAGAAAGAGCTTGTTGGGATTTCAGTTATGGGGTCTATAGGGGTAGAAGGAGGATTATCTCAAATGAAGTCTTGTAAGTTTGCTGCAGGTTGACAAAATGGTGGTACAATAGGAAATTGATTCCAATACGGTGGTGTGGGAAGAAAGTCTTAACTACAGAAGTCTTAATTATAGGTGTCACCTAGGCTTTCAGGCAGGTCTTCATTGTGTAAGGCAAGCCTCGCCTTATGTGATATGCATAAGGCAGGTGCCTTGGCTTCCAAGGCTTCGACTAGGCATCCAGGCGCCTGAGAGAGCCAAGGCTTCCACCTTTTCGTCCTTTTTTTTCCCTTAATATAAATATTCTTAGCCAAGGGCTGGGATTTACTAGCCTAATAGATTCTAATCTAAACAAATAAAATTGGTTGGCAAATTACGCTGATATATACAATACCACATGTGATCACCTAATCCTTTTCATTGCAAAACCCTCACCCCCAGCACTCACAGCGGCAATCCCTGGTGTCTTCTTCCCATGGTGGGAGATCTCGCTCTCGAGCGAGATCTCGCTACCATGAAAAACCGAGATCTCGACCATCTCGGCGAGATCTCGGTCGAGATATGCCATTTTTTGGGTGTCAACTCGGTAGCCCATCTCGGTGGGTTTTAGGGTCCCAGTTAGGCTAAAACTTGGTATTTAGCCTATTTGATGCCTTTTGAACACACTAGTGGCCTTGGATTTGTGAGAAAACAGCTCTAAGTATGATTCTAAGTCTACCCATATTGTGAAACCGAAATGCTGTAGGATTAGAGAATGCAAGGTTATATAACATATAATATAAAACCATTAATGCTGTAGGATTATAGAATGCAAGGTTATATAACATGTAATATAAAACCTTAAGGCATATAAATGAAAATCATGTGTATCAAATACATCAAATAACTTAAATGTCATCAAGATAACATTCATATGAGTATTACAATCTTAACTTTCAAGAATAGAATGATAAAAGTATACAACCGTTAGAAGTTTTATATAAGTCATTAACGCATAAGTTCATAAGACAAGTAGAGGATGATTGAGCTTTCTTTGATGTTGTAGATGTGCTAAGAGTAGTTGCAAGTGAAACTTTGGCTGAAATCTACAAAAAATTTGGAAAAAGTTGAGAGTTCCAGCGAGATATGGCGAGATTTGGGGCAAGATATGGCGAGATATGGCGAGATATAGCGAGATATGGCGAGATCTCGAGCGAGATATCCCATCTCGCAGATCTCGCCCTTGATCTCGTCTCGGTTTATGAAAAAACCGAGATATCTCGCGAGATCTCCCACCATGCTTCTTCCCTCTCCGGCAGTTCCCTTCTCAGTTGAAGGTAGGTTCCAGCGACTTTTTTCTTTATTTTTTACTCCGGAAGTTCTCTTCTCAATTGAAGGCTTATTCAGCACAATTACCTCTTGGGTGACTTATTTTGTTTACTCATCATATGAGACACCAACAGGCACCATCACACTCACAGCGAACAGGAGCTGCTTCCAGCGAGTTGTTCCTTTTTATCATTCATATTGTGAGGCATCATGCACCACTGCAAGCTCAAAGCAGCACCACCGCGCTCCGGCAACCTCTTCTTCTTAGGCTGACAAGAGGTAAATTTTTACCGCAAGTCTACCACTCCGATAGGTTTTTTTAATTTTATTTTTAAGTTTAGGGTGTAATTTTTTTTAATATGCAACTCTATCCCCCCAGCAGATTCATCTCTGTTCCTCCTGCAATTCTCTTCTCCCACTCCGGCAGCTTTCCAGCAACTTCTTCTTCTCTGCTGAATAAGTAATTTTTTTAAAAGTTTATTGTTTTTTCTGCATTCTGCAAGTCTGCAACTCCAATAGGTTCTTCTTTTTTTTTAATTTACAACTACAACAATAAGCCTTGTCTCAACTTGGCTACATGGATTCTTGCCTTCCAATTTCTGTTTGAGGTCATGCTAGATACAAGGCCTAAGCTATGCATATCATTTCTCACCACTTCTCATAAGATTACCGTAGGTCTACCCCTAGCTCTTCTAGTTCCTTCAATTTGAATTATATCGCTTCTCTGTACAAGGGCATTTATAGGTCTCCGATGAACCTGGTCGTGCCACATTAAACTACTTTCTTGAAACTCATCACTTATGGGAGCAAGTTTCAGACCAACTCTAATATGATCATTTATTATCTTATCCTTCCCAATTTTGCCACTCATCCATCTTAGCATCATCATTTCTCCTACACTGAGTTTATCTATATGATTCTTTTTAACAGTCCAACACTCTGCACCGTACAATCATAGCTGGTTGAATGACCATCCTATAGAATTTTCCTTTAAGCTTTAATGGAATACGTCGATCACACAAGACCCCGGACGCACCTCTCCACTTCATCCACCCGATTTTAATTCTTTGGAAAACATCAACCTTTATATCACCTCTTTTATTTATGACTGAACCTAGATACCTAAAACAGTCACTCTAAGGAATCTCCTTATCGTCAAGTTTCACCACCTCATCGTTTTCCTCATAACTAAAGTTACAAACTAGATATTTTGTCTTCGTTCTACTTAGTTTAAAGTCTCTTGATTCCAAAGTTGATCTCCATGATTCTAACTTGGTATTAATCCTTTTTGAGTTTCATCTATCAACACAATATCATCAGCAAAAAGCATACACTAGGGGACCTTATCTTGAATGTCTTTGGTTAATTCATCCATTACAAGTGCAAATAAATAGGGGCTTAAATTGATCCTTGGTGTAGCCCAACTGTAATTGAAAATTCATTACTTTGTCCCTCCACCATTCTTACACTTGTTACTGAACCATCATACATATCCTTTACTACCTAAGTAGGCTTAGTGTTTTTTTTTTTAATTTACATTCTACCTAAATACATATAATTTATTTAGGAGGTAAGACCTAGTGAATTACTATATGTGGTTTTCAATATGTTGGATGACTTAAGGTAGCCTAATGTTTAGTTTTTTTTAATTATCTAAGAAATGATATGTTTATTTCTATTTATAATGAACAAGAGTGTACAGGATGTACACTAAAAATGCCTTCACCACTGCGGCCAGTGCCTCACCGCCTGAATTGGGCTAAACCACCTCACATCGCCTCGTCACTATGACAACTATTCTTTAGGCCCCCCAAAAAAATTATTGATGGGCAACAAAGTTGTAGGTGCCAGATGGTCCTATCATGATAATTGAATAAATAAAGTGGTTACAAATATGTATCAAACACATAACCATTGGCTGAATTCCATAGCCAGGAAAAGGATTAAAGAAGCACCTCCTCTACTTAAATACCTAGACAAGATTAGAGCTAACAACCGGATCACAAAAGTAATCAGTAAAGTCAACTACATGGTCACCATACAATTGACCTGAGCAACATAGGTATAGATGTCGATAATCTAGAGGGGCATTGTCTGTCAAGCATCTAGAATGCACAAAATACCCCCTCCAAGGCTCAAATATAGTCATCTAAAGTCTAAACCTTTTCCAGATGGTTTCATTAGGGAAAGATCTGCTAGCAATGTTGCATAACAAATCAGATAAGCCAGAAATCTTACAGCTGAGTTGGCTGTCCACAGGGATCAAAAGTCAAAACATCATCCTCCATGGCAAGTTTTAGCCCATACAGTTTTAATACATTGAAAGGTAAATCTCTTTTTGAGTCCACATGGAATACAACGCCCAAAATCAATTATTTTGTTAGAGAAAATGAGTAAACAAAAATTCTATTTGATGTAGCCTCAATCTAATGAGAGCCAATCTTCTAACATCTGTAGGACAAAGTCATCTCCAAGCTCAAAACAATGGGCTATGGTGAATTCGAGTATAGCCTATGGGGTGATGTCAGAAATGGGATCCCTGTGAGTTCGAACCACTAATCTTAAACACCCTGGCTGGAACATATGAGTAGTTTGGGTTTATATGGGACATTTTGGATAGATTTCCAAAGTCAAGCATATGTGATATATGGAGTAAGAAGTTTCTTGAGATAACTTACGAAGGCTTAATTATGAGAAATTGGAATTAAACTTGGACAGAGTCTAGGACTAATTGCCTAGTAGGTTTGGATGATGCGATTTGGAGTTAGATGACACATTTTTTTGGAAGGAAAGGGGGTGCCAAAACAAGAATTGACAGATCCAGAGTTTCGCTAGGGGTATGGGGCTGCAATATGGATATTTACGTGTAATATGGAGTTTCAGGGTAATGTGATGGATGGTTGTTGACATCGGGGATTCTTGATATGCAGTGGAGAGAAAGGCTCAAACCAAGGTAGGGGATTCCAAAGAGAAATTAAAGGCGAATGAGAGGTAGGCAGCCAGTCTACCTGGATGAGGGCCTTGTAGTTGGTAGAATTCCTCCCCCCCCCCCCGGGGGGCGGTTCTTCACTATACAAATTGAACAAAGCCAGAATTGCAGCAGCAAAATACAAGAGAGCACTAGAGTGGAGAAACTTTATTAATCATATCGACGTTGAATGGCTTCCATCAAGTGGAGGGACTTATTTATACATAATGTGTTGGAGTCCTAATCCAATATGGACTCAAAGCTGGAATCTAACTTAAATTAGGAATTAGCTGTTCTAGACTAGGAAATATAAAATATAACTATGTCTTTACAAACCTTGTACAAGGAACAGCAACCCAAATTGTGGGCCTCTATTAATTACTTAAAACTAATTAAAAAATTACTATTTGGCCCTTAGGTTGGGCAGAATAACAAAATATGCCACTGCTCAAACAACTAAGCTAAAAAACTTTAAAATTTTAAAAAGAGGATTGATGTGCTGCTGGGCAGCAAACCTAAGGGCTTCTGATGCAGCACAACCAGAACCAGAAATTACTGTTCACGCTACAGTAGCGTGAACAGTAACCTAGATGATATTTTTCATATTTGGTGGGCCCCAAGTCTAGCTTGCATGGAAATAGATTCAAATTTGGTGGGCCCAAACTCCAGCTTGCAAGGAGATAAAATAGGATCTGTTTTCGTGGGAGTTCTAGAGATAATTTAGAATTTTATTATTTATTATTGGGATAATCATGTAATCAAAGTTTTTTTATTTGGGTAGGATATCTAGGATAAGTTTTAGTTAGTTTTAAATTCCTAAGAGTCCTTGTAGGATCAGTCTTTTGTTAGTTTTAAATTACCAAGAGTCCTATTAGAGTCTGTTTTCGTATCAAGTATGTTTGTTTTGTTATTTAAACACTTGTAATCAGCTTATTGAGGATGGAATAGAAAAATATGAATTGAAGCTTTAGCTTTGTGCGTTTGCAGCAGCCCCCCCCTTCTCTCCTCTTTTCTTCTTCTTCTTCTTTTCTTCTTATGAGTGTCCTTCTCTCTCTTCCTCTTCTTCAAGACTAATTCTTCTAAGATTTCCCTTCTTCCCCCTATCTTCTTTATATCCTTCTTTCTTCTATAGTCTGTCCCCCATTATTTGGTATCAGAGCCCAAACCTGGATAGATCTCTTCTTTATCTCATCGTTTGTTCAACCTTCTTTTCTCTCTTCCTTGTTTTCTTCTCCTCCTTGAGATCTTTCTACTCTTCATCCTTTCTTTATTGCCCCTAATTTCTTTTCTCAGTAATTGTGAACAATGCTACAACAACCTATCAAATCCTTTTTTTGTGGTGCCAATCGTGAGACAGATTTCTTCTATGAAACTCGAGGACGAGTTTTTTTTAAGAGAGGGAGAAATTGATGCAGCACAACCAGAACCAGAAATTACTGTTCACGCTACAGTAGCGTGAACAGTAACCTAGATGATATTTTTCATATTTGGTGGGCCCCAAGTCTAGCTTGCATGGAAATAGATTCAAATTTGGTGGGCCCAAACTCCAGCTTGCAAGGAGATAAAATAGGATCTGTTTTCGTGGGAGTTCTAGAGATAATTTAGAATTTTATTATTTATTATTGGGATAATCATGTAATCAAAGTTTTTTTATTTGGGTAGGATATCTAGGATAAGTTTTAGTTAGTTTTAAATTCCTAAGAGTCCTTGTAGGATCAGTCTTTTGTTAGTTTTAAATTACCAAGAGTCCTATTAGAGTCTGTTTTCGTATCAAGTATGTTTGTTTTGTTATTTAAACACTTGTAATCAGCTTATTGAGGATGGAATAGAAAAATATGAATTGAAGCTTTAGCTTTGTGCGTTTGCAGCAGCCCCCCCCTTCTCTCCTCTTTTCTTCTTCTTCTTCTTTTCTTCTTATGAGTGTTCTTCTCTCTCTTCCTCTTCTTCAAGACTAATTCTTCTAAGATTTCCCTTCTTCCCCCTATCTTCTTTATATCCTACTTTCTTCTATAGTCTGTCCCCCATTAGCTTCTCTTGGCCTTCAACTTCATCTTGGAGGGTTTGGATCCTGCATCATTTATGTTAACATTTGTAGGTGAATTTTAAGGGTTCGCCCAAGTTTAAAACTTGCCATGTCAGAGACAGATTCTTGTGTGGACCCATATGATACGGACTCCACACTAATCACAATGGTTACCTTTTCAGCACCAAATGAACAGAGAGTTTAAAAAACTTTGAGCTCAACCTTTATGATATTGCTGGTTTTCACAGAATGTTGCAGTTGTTTATTCTGTATGAGAACAGCTACCAGAGTGGAGACTTAGCAGCTGTGGAGCATTTTAAAGTCAGATATCTTATAGATTGGATAGGTAACAGGTTTTCTTTTGTACAGGTTTGCCCAAATTCCAAGGAACTACTATCATGAATATAAGGTCAACATCTCAGGCAAGCAAACCAGTGGATAATTATATTCAGAGTAACATAGATCCTGGAACTGATCAAATGCATATAATCAAGCCCCATATTGGATCAGCCAGCACTATCTCCCACATCAACTCACTAAATGTCTGAAATAGGGGGATTGACTAGGTAAAAACCCTAAAATATCTACTTAAATCCTTTTCAGAATAAAAAGATAAAAAATCACATTGGATGTGTCCATCTTAAGTAGACACCTGAAATGAGCAGTTATAAAGAGAAATTTAGAAGTTCTGAAATTCACCATCGTAATAAGCATTTAAATTTGGAGTCATTTAACATGTTGAAAATGCGTCCATTACAGTTGATGCCACATGCTTTCTTCCTCTAGTTTTTTATATTTCTAGTTATTAAAAAGGTTTTCCTGGACTGGGGCAGTCCAGAAATTGTCTCCACACCGAGCTGCGACACATGAAGGATGATGCAGGAAATCCAACAATGGATTCTAGAAAATTCCAGGCTTGAATTCAATAATATGCCTTTCCATGTATCGGCACATTGTCCTTGAATTTTAAACCGTCCATTTTGACACGCAGCAAAAAAGAAAAGGAAAGGAAAAGGTTGCCTAGTCACCTATCTTTCCTCATTGATTTTCAGCATGCCCCAACGCTGGTACAACTGCAATTGAATCGGCCTTGCTGAATCAAATTGATCAAAGGGAACTACACAGAGGAAAGCACTCTCAAGAAGACAATAATGAAGCTAAGGCCTGGACTTGTACTTGACTATAGTTGAAGATAATAAAGAAGCCGAAGTTGGTACTATTTCACCAGAGTGCCAACATTGATGAGATGCTGGGGTTGGTGCCCCTCAATCTTCTTGCCTGAAGTAGAGTAAAGTCCACTTGGGACCCCAGAAACCCTATCACTGTTTTCTGCTTTCAAGCTGTCCCTTTACAAAGTCAGAATTGCTGGGAGCACTAGTGTACTTGGCAAAAAAATGCCTTACTCTAGAGGGGCGTTGTGTCAGGTGCTCATGTGAAGAAAGCAATGAGAAAAATGGATGCACAGACTTGCACTCCAAACTAATGGGTTATCAAAGGTTCATCTCACACCTGATTAACTCTAATTGGAGGCTGAAACTTGAAATATAAGCAGGGGTTCTTGGGGTCAATCTATGTTCCATACAAAGAAATTCAGCCCTTCGCAAAAATAATTGTCGAACATTTAAAATGGAAATGGTACCCTCCACATGGCTTAGAGGTAGTCATCTAAACCTTTTCCAGATGATTTTCTCAGAAGGAAGGAGTGGAATGATCTGCTAGAGAAGTTGTATAAGAAACCTAGGCATGCTTCTAACACAGTGGTGGCAGCCCCCCATATAGAAGCAGTAACACCAAGGAGATCTCAGATTCAAGCCTCCATCCGTCCCCTCCCCTGGGCCTATAGGCCCCTGGTCCTTGTTACTGGGATGATGATAACAAAAAAAAGTTGTATAACCAACCAAGATGGATGGGACTGAAATTTTTGTGCTCTGTTCGACAACTTGGTTTCGAGCTCAACTAAGCCCCCCCCCCCCCCAAAAAAAAAAAAGTTAGACGCAGATCTCACCAAGTTGATGCACTTTTCGGGGTTCAAATCCGAGCCAAGTTTCAGTGGGAAGCATAAAACCACAGTAAAATTCTGAGATACACCATGATACCGTAATATTCGTTTGTCCTAGAATTCCAAAATATAAGATATTACCATGATTTCAGCAAGTTTTCAATTTATGTTTCCATCTAGGAAAATCCTGTTCATTCAAATTCATTACTTTTTAAAGAGCACAGCAATACTCCCACTGACACACACACACAACACAAAAGAAATGAAAAGGGAAAAGAAAACCTTAGTGGAAATTTGAAGTAAATACGAGTTCCTCTTACTCTGTTATGAGGAGATCTAGTTGTAGTCGATCAATTTGAGCTGCTCCAAGATGTCTATCAGGTGTCATGTTATAATCCCCTGTGTATACAATAGCACTATCTCCAACTTTTGCATAAAACATTGCTGCACCAAGAACCTATGGAAAAGAAATATATATATATATATATATATATATATATATATATATATTAAAAATGTGTGTTTGCAAGCCCCACAATGAAAGACACGGCACTAATCTAGTAACAGATGAAAATAATAATGGTATCCAAAAGAACTTGATAGAAGGATAATAATTGTGTGACATTACAATGGACACAAATGAAATTTGGATAGCTAGAAGTACAGAGAATATTGCAGTGCTTCTAAAATATGAAAATTTAACTGATTCTCAAATGTGACAAAATTAAAATTAAGAAAATAAAGGTGTGAACAGCAATGCATGACTGATAAGTTTCCCATTGCAGACTGAATTATAGCACACATCAGGGTTGCAAGTGTCAATCCATTTTTTGGGCCTAAATCAACCAATGATAGAAGCCTTACCCAAACATGGTTCTATGATTCTATCACGCAGAAGTTAAAAAGAAATGTTAAAAATTGAAATCCACTAATTAATATATGGGCATAATTCTAGTCTGCAATTAACAACATCTACTAAATGGTACTGGAGACCCAAACCAGCTAAAAAAACAAATTCTTGGGCCTCAAAACCAGCATCCCAAGTTGGCTGGTGAAAATTACCAAGTTTTGAACGAAACTTGAAACTTTCCAATTTATGGCTGGTCAAAACCAATTTTGCCAGAGAGTTCATGAAGCTTTTGAGAATTAAAGTAGGATGGATGAAGTGAAAGATGTGTGCCAAGTGTTGTGTGATCAAAATATTTGATGTAGCTTTGGTTGGCAGGGGCAGTTCTTTCAAGATCTTAAACAGAACCAGCCACAAGAATTTCAGTTGACTTTAAAAGGGGGGAGGGGTGATGTAAATCAAAATTTTCCCCTAGGCCGTAACCCTCAAGTGGGCCCTGTTGGGAAATGCCAAGTCAGCATTTGCCACATCGGCCTCCAATCAGTTTTGATGATGACAAACACTCTACTAATGATTCCATTCAGATGAGTCTTGTCCAGCTCATCACCACAGTGAATCTCGATGCAAAATGACCGGATCAAAGAATTACCGGAGAATCAAACTCAAGACCAACTCAAACCATCTTAGACAAAGAACCAAAGTCAAGATGAGTATCAAGACCGTTGCACAAGATCAAGTCGAAGATCAAGACTTAGGCTGAATTAGGGCTTAGGACACTCCCGCATACACATATATGTAAATGCATCCATTATATATAATTCATGCTACTAGAGTGACCTAGGACATGTTATGAGGTGTACAATGCTTAGGGTTGACCAAAAAGTCCAAAAACCCAAGCCATGTCCCAGCCCCAACTCTGTTCAGCAAAACAGAGCTCAGACGGTCGACCGTCTAGTTTTGGCATCTCTGTGTTTTCAACACAGAAGGCCAGACGGAATTTCCGTCTGGCAAACGGAATTCCGTCTGGGCTAGTCAAGCCAGACGGACGACCGTCTGGCCTTGACTTAGCCAATAACGGCTAGTTTACAACGGCTCTTTTCCAGACGGCTGACCGTCTGGGCAGACGGCTGACCATCTAGCCCTGACTTAGCCAATGACGGCTAGTTTACAACAGCTCTTTTCCAGACGGCTGACCGTCTGGGCTAAAAACAAGACAAAAATTATGTCCGTTTTCTATCCGTTGGGGATTGGCTTTAGGCACTCAAAGGTACTCTATATAAGCCCAATTCACCTCATTTAAGAGTATATACACCCACACTTGATCACCCACTCCCCAAGTGATCCTAAAGCTCTCAAATTGCAAAAAAGCCTTGTGCTTTGCCTCTCACCCTCTCCCAACCTTGAAGAAATATACCAAGGTGTTTCTAAGCTTGTGGAAGCCAAGCTTGAGGTGATTAAAGGCGTTGGTGGTGCATACATTTCCATTTGAGCATACAACTCACATTGCATCACACTCACACAAGAGGTAAAGTGTCACACCTCTTGTTAAGGTAATATCCGACACTTCTTGTATCTGCATTGGTTGTTGAATTCTAGTCTAGGTTGATTAGAATTTGGTCTTGAGTGCTCTTGCCCGTGAACAAAGATTGATTGGGTGCTATTGCCCGTTAACAAAGATTAATTGGGTGCTCTTGCCCGTAAACAAAGATTGTGAAGGGTGCTCTTGCCCTACTTGCTAAACAAAGATTGTAAAGGGTACTCTTGCCCCGCAACAAAGATTATTGTAAGGGTTTGATCTCTACCCACTATATTGAAAGAGAATCAATAGTGGAATACTCTCTTAAGGCCAAGAGAGGAGTGGACATAGACTTGTATAGTCGAACCACTATAAATTCAGTGTTGTGATTGCTTGTCTTTATTGAATTTCATTTAAATTATCAACTTACATTGAAATTGCAATCAAACCGAGAATTTGGGATAATCCACGAGGTACAACCTAATCACCCCCCCTCTAGGTTGCACCAACAGGCCTCACGAATACTCCCAAAGGTGTACCCAAAGCTGGCGGAACACTCTAGGAAGGGTATTTTGATCACTTGAGCCCTAATTTAGTTACTGGTTTATTTCCTAGAATTTTATTTTGAATTCTGTTGAAGAGTTTCAGTCAGTTAGGAAGTCCAATTTAAGTAAGAACTTTTAAGTCTTGGGACTCTTCTTAGAAGATAAGATTCCCAACAGTTTTTATTTACAAGAAAGGTTCCTAGAGTTTAAGGCTTAGAGGGAATCTATTTTCAAGGAAATTCCATAGATCCTTTATTGATTATTTCAACAGTTGTAATCATTGTGGTGGGATCCTAATCTACAAAGGAATCCCACTTAGAGTCAAGGTCTTTTAGTAGGCTATGAATAGCCTATTCTTTCCTTGTATTCCTTAAGTCTGATTATTGAATAAAACTGAGTTGAGTTAAGGATTGTGGCCTTTTGAGGCGGCCATGGTTGAGTAATTAATTGTTTTGTTCACAGATCAGCATCTCTAGCAATAATTCCAGCATCTTCATCCCACTTCCAGCAGCAATTGTCAAACACAGCAGCATCAAACAAGCAAGTACAGCAGCCCTTCCCCCCACTCCCATGCCCTCACCTTCCAACCCCACCGCACCCCTCCCCTGCCTGTGCAACCTTAAAACCCCCCCCCCCCCCTGCTGCCAGACCCCTAGCAGCAGGCCCTCCCAGCCCCCGACAGCCCTAATCCCCTCCCCCAGCCCCCTAGTTCAAGATTGCCCAAGACCTTCTACCCTTTCCAAGATCCAACCCATACCGATTCAAATTAATTATCCATCTTTTCTACCACACCTTAGGAACAATTTCATCCAATACCATCCCATAGGAATTTGTTAAGCTTTTCCCTACTAATTTCCAGAAATCCTATAACAATCTTTAGTTAGCCTTTGCCAAAACACGCCCATCACAATTTTTGAAAGACATTCAAATCAACCAAACCCTTTCCCTGAAGTTTCCTATTAGATCCTTGTTCTTTTGCTTGCAACTTTATCAAATATTATGGGCAAACCCTAAATTTTAGGGCGTCTTTCCAAGAAACCCTAACCCTAAAATTGGGTTCACATCAAGAGAGTTCTCATTCAGGGTGTTAGCATTGTGGGATGGGGGCAGTAACTTCAATTGAATCTATTATTCAGCATAGGGTCATGTGGCCCAAATCTTGGGAGGTTTATAATGGTTCAAAGTGCAGCATTTAAGTTAAAAAAAATTAGGGTTTCTTGGAGAATTCAATAATTAAATAAAGGAGCTGGATCTAGGGTTTCTGTAACCTGAAGGGGTTGGTGTTTTATGGGAATAGTATGCAGGCCTAGGAAAAGTTTGATGTGAATTTTGATGCATTATAATGGCTGGATTTAAAATCCTAAAATTTGGGACAGTAGCAAGTTTTAGGGCTGGAGGGTCAAAAAACATCCAGTTGAAATTGGTGACCCTGATTAGGGTCAAAGGAGGGTGACATGGGGAAGATTCCCTTAGAAGGCAAGCTAAATATGAAGGACAAGTTACAAAAATCTGTAGTTGCAGGATTTGGGCAGTTAGGACTTAAATGGAGGTCAGGCAGGGGAACGACAGGGCTTCCTGGATTAAGAGGAACAGCAGGTTGGAAGGCTCCTTCAATGGGCTCCAAGTGTTTCCAATGGAGGGAAGGGCCAGAACTTAGGTTAGAACAGATAAGGGTTAGGATTTCTTCAAGAAGCTCACCATTTAAAGCTGGTCTTCAATAGCAATAACTCTTTCTTGAACCGCATCTATAGGTCGAAGAAGAATCTTCAAGCAACAGACTGGATCCAACCAAACAAGCATTTGGCTACAGCCTGCATCTTGGAATTCAAACAATTAGGATCTCCAGCAACTTCGACTTAAAACACCAAGATGCTTTGACCAAAACTTTAAACACTAGATCCAGTCTCTCAAAGAAAAGGCAACAGCCAACAATTGTACAATTCAAAGCAATTAACCAAGTCTTAACTCTATTCTTCCCATCTTGGTGGCTGGAATAGCCACTTACAAATCAGATTCCTTTTAGGGATAGAAAACTGAATGATGAATTTACCATTACGTGGACCTAACTTAATCTATTTGTATCATATGATTTTAAATGGTCACATGACTTGAAACAAAAGTTACTATTTGATTAAGCTTACAGTAGTAAGCGACCTTGTGACCTCATTTTGAGCCATAAAGAGGCCCAGAGTATCTTTAAACCATGGGACTACAGGTCCATAACCACTATAACCCAACCCTGGGTTTATTTTTGGGAAAATAACCCCTTTTTGGTGATGGATCAGCATCAGCATTCTTTAAACTTACAACAACAAGAAGCCTTGTCCCAACTAAATGGGGTCGGCTGCATGGATTCTTGCTTTTCTATCCACTCTGTTTGGGGCCATACTAGATAAGGCCTAAGCTCTGCATACCCTTTCTCACTTCTCTCAAGGTTATCTTAGGTCAATATTCTTTCAAACTTGAAGGACAATTTTCAAAACAGTGTTACAAATCAGGTCTGATCTCCTAGGCTAAGTCATCTATTTCTGTCAATTTATAAGTAACTGAATGCTGGATTGATTTCCTTCTATCCTGGAATTAGGGTTAGAGTTTTGAAGGTCTTGAGTTGGTGTTTTAAGAGGTCCAGGGTCAGGGTTTTAAGGACTTAGGGTTAGGGCTTTCAAGGATCTAGGGTTTCGATTTTAAGAATCTAGGGTAGCAAGAAATTAGGGTTTTGGATGGACGCGAAGGGCTGCAATTGGGAACAAGTGTTAATGGAGATACAAAGATGATGGATCTGCAATGTGGTAAAATTCTGATGGTAGAATTGCAAGATACAGAATTAGGATTTATGATGATGAAGGGATCAAATGGGGTAAGGTTTCAAAATAGAAATTTAGGAGAGTGGAAGGTAGGACAGGATGCTTCTGGCTTACTACTTACCTGGACTACAAGTCCTGTAATAGACTGATAAGGCTATGCACCAATGTAGAAGCAGGCACAGCTGAAGAAAACCCTTCAAGTAAAACCCTTAAAATCTTGCTAATCAACTGTAAGTGGCTTACCAGTGATGGAGCAGGCTCTAATGTCAATAACACATAGGATGTAATAGACACTTTTCTTAATCTGAAATCTAAATTCTATTACATGCATAGGGCTTTATTAATTGCCTTTCACTTACCTTCCTAGTCGTACTCAAAAAAGAAACTAAACTTGAAATAGGAACTCTAATAATAAATACTAAGCTAATAACGACTATTTACTCATGTGTATCGGGTCCCTGATAAGGAGTATTTGATGAAGGTGTATCAGGGCCTGCATGATGCTCCCTTCAATCCCTGTTACAGCCCAAACTACCCAGCTAAACTTTGCCCCTTTCTTAAATTAGAAACTTTACTTTCCCTCCAAATCAGGATTTCCTATTAAGTCCAAATCCCACCATGCAAAACCTGATGATTCTTGGTGAGCAACTGGTAGGTAATGAACTCAAGACACGATCCAAGTTTCAGCCCATTCTCACATCATTAAGCCCCCATAAGTTATCTCCAGAGACTTCTCTCAAATTTACCCTATACAACCCATATCCTAGACCCTTTAAATCTATCTAAAACTACCCTATATAAACCAAATATTACGCATGTGTTCCAACCAGGGTTTTATTGGTTCAAATTCGAAGGATCCCCCTTCAAAGATAACCCCATATGTCATACCCAAATCCACCATGGTTCTTGAGCCTGGAGTTGTCTTTGCCCTACACATCTTGGAAGATAGGCCCTCATTGACCAAGCCCCAATTTGTTACAACAGTTCTCTCTGAAAGTGGAAAGCATGGATTGGATAATGCAATATTAAGATTCAAGTGGAAGATCCTCACTAGATCACGGGAACAAAAGCATTGTTCAAACTTCAAACGTGTTGTCCAATTATCATAGCATATCATGCTAAATGACACATGAAAGGACCAGATTACAAGCTGACTAGTCCATCATCCCAAGGAGGTTCTGACAGGTGTGGCAGGTCCTTATATTTCAGGTTTTCGGAGCAATTCAACATTAACCAAAAACATTAGAACAGAAGAGCAATGAGGAAAAAGAGTAGAAGCTTGAACAATCCCGTTTCCATTATCATCATTTCGCTGCTTTCCTTTTTCAGAAGGCTCATGTGCTTCTAATATTATAGAACTCCAAGTCTAGAATCAGAACTTACCTCCACATAAACTCTAACAAGCCATTCACTCAAAACTCGTCAGTTCAACTATTTGATAAGAACTATTAAAAAAGGATGTCAGTGCAGTATCTGAGGTAGTTACAGTTCAATTACTGAAGGTTAACACAGAAATGGGAACTATGGTGGCAGTAAAACATATGGAATAGATGTGCATTGACAACTACAAAGGTTTAAAAAATTTGTCTGCAAATAGTTCATACCACCAATATAGCTCTGAAGCCATAACAAAGCTTACCAAGTACAAGAAGAAAGTGAAATCAGAAATTAAAAGATGGTTTGCAGATTTCAAAAAGCAGACAAAAATTAAAGTAAAAGAGAAAGCCATTAGCTTTGTTAGCACAGCTATATGGAGAGTTCAAGAACCATACATGCCCTGCATAATAGGCACGAATCTGGAGATCCTTATCAACTTGCACAGTCTGCTTCAAATCCACCACTGTAACTGCAATATAGAGAACAGACACAAAAATGGCATTATTAAGTGAACGTTAAAATCAGATAAAATTGGCACAAGAAGCATGTTAATTGCTTAGGAATGCATAGTCCCTGTGAATATAATAGAGGAAGGGTGGAAGCTTAATGTATAACATAGAAGTTGAAATGCATATGACCGTGTGAAGTAGAGCCTTTTGCTCCACATGAAGAGGACAATGGAGTTCGCAGAAAAATAACGTTCTGGTATGTGGGAACCATCTTTACAATGTGGCTGCTGCATTTTCATAAATAGAGGGTACTGAAGAAAAAACCAAATAGGGCTTCCTTACTTTCTTAGAATGGTCTTTTAGCTCAGCTGAGTAGTCCATATAACATCTTCTAAATGCTAGTTAATGTGAGCTGATAGGACAGCAAAACATTTCACAATAAGAGAGGAACCTGAAAACAATACACAGGATTCCTTCTACTATATTATTGCCTGCAGTGCAGCTCAGAAGGAGTTCTAGGAGATACTGGACTCTGAATTGCATGGATTGTTCTATTTAATTGTCATATAATCAGATAAAGCACCTCACTGCTCCAGAGATTGTCCTACCATACTTGATTCGTAACAAACCAAAATATCTGTATATCTTTCCATTTTACATTATCAATTTTTCTTTGCTCATTCATTAAAAGAATTGTATATATGTTCATTAAGATAATTCAGCTAAACTAATAAAAAAGAGAGGTCAAGTGAAGATTCATTGATAAAAAGAGCGAACAAAAGATGCAAAACAAAATATCAGCTCCAAGAAATAGCTTATTCAAACTACCAAAAAAAATAAGAGAAAAAGGGAGCCTAGAAGGGTATACTTTGCACATATTTGTTAGTAGTAAATGCACACACTAGCAGCAATTCTCCACAAATGCTAGTATAAGTTGGTCACCTTGCTCAAATGAATTCAGAAAACAACTACTTATAACCCACACCAGAATTTAATAACCATAATACATTTGAAGTCATAACATAAATATTTTACTACAGAATGATGACAATTGGCATAAAAAAAGGGTATATGAACATGCAAGGACGCATGACAAAAACAAATCACCAACAGCATAAGCAAAAGCAGGCATACGTGTAGTTCTATATAACCGCCATGCACATGCACAAAGATAACAATCTAAAACCCAGTATGGAAATGGGCATTTTATCTGGTAATGATGCTTATATGATAGATTGTAAAATGTAGTTCCAGGGTCATTGATCTCACTTTTAGGTAGATCAAACTTCCAACAGAAAAAAGAATAAAATAAGGAGCAGATACCTTTCTTCATACAATCCATTATATGATTGTAAGTGAACTGTTCTTCCTCTCCCCTTCGGTCTACCATTACTTTCCTAAAGTCCTCCAGCATCAGAGGAGCCAAAGCCTTTGTAGGATACTGTATTAAAAAACAAATTTTAGATTCTACAGTAACTGCATTATTTTCTAACAAATTCATAGTTCAAGTGAAGACCCAAGAATAAAACATGAAGGCATTAATACGACTAGTGTTTCAAAGTTAGGGATATCCAAGCACAAAATATGAAGGAAGGCGTTACTAAAATATGAATGGTGCATCCAAGTTTAGGATATTGAAACACAACTACATGTGAATGCAATACTATATGACAAACTACAGAAACCTGCAAGATAGATTGAAACAGTTCATTCAAATGATAATGCTGAATGCTAAGAGACCTTACATTTGTCATGCAGATGCAACTGAGATATATTTGGGGAAGACTAAGGCTCTCTTATCATTTTTCCTACTAAAGAGTAGCACATTAATGTGCTAACGTACCAGACAAACATTTACTAGTTCCTGTTTTTCTTATTTTTTTGGAAAAGAGAGAGAAGAAAAGACAGCTGGAAAAGTCAGGATATCCTAATATGCCCCTAAGATCTCCATGTAGCATAATGTCAACCTTGGCACCATTCCGTGCAATGAGTTGTGCCTCTCTGATAAAAAGAGAAAGACTTCATTGTCCCTCTCCTTTCCATGCATGAGGTGCTCATCTTTAATGAAATTTGCTAGCCATCAGTGTACCTCTCCTTTGCATGCAATGAGGCGCAGCTCTCTGATAAAACAGGCTTATGCTTCATTGTCCTTCTCCTCTCATAATCACACACTCTGTGCCCTCATCTCAGAAACCATGATGCAAGAGGTCGATCAAGCGCATAGGACAAACATTACAACTCTGATCTTCTTAAGAAGAAGCCTTCATCAATGACCAATATAGAACCAAGCATGAGCTCCCAGTGACCAATATAGAACCAAGTGAATGTCCAAAATTTTGAGGAAGTTGATAGGAACAGCAGAGCTCTTAATGTCTAATGACCATCAATCAACCCTAGGCTAAAAGAATCATATCAACCAAAATGTAAGTGACTGCCCCATTATTCACTCCAATGATACAGGGAGAGACAATACCTATACATAATAGTGTGCAATATATGAAGAAATTCTCTGATATAACCTTCCAGACCTCCAAAATACATGGAAATCCACAAAATAGCCATCCTCCAAAACATGACTAATTTACTAAGCATTACAAATAACTGTTGAAATTTTCATGATCCATCACCATTTACAAAATTCCAACAGAAGAATCTCATATACAAAGAAAAGTGATAGAAGAATAAGCAGCAGTCATTAAGAAAGCTCACCGTCATGTAAATTGGGCCATGGTAACCACAGACCTCAGTGAAGTAAGTAAGCGCCCCCACATGATCCAAATGACTGAGGAAGTGTATTTAGAAAGTTAACATCCAGTTACATTCAAAAGGAACCAAAAGAGGAGACAGAAATAGCAGTTTCAGTTACAAGTGAGTGATAATGACGCATGTCAGAGCCTTGTCAAAGTCGCCAGATTCAGAGATAAGAGAAAAATCAGGGTAGCGTCGGTGGTCTTGGTAACCCATGTGCATTCCACAATCGAACATGATCCTCTTTCCACCAATGGAGACAATGACACAACTCTTCCCAACTTCTTGGCCAGCCCCTGAGAATGCCAAATAGCAAGGCATCTTCAGCAAACAAAAGGAAAAGGGGAAAAAACTTTGGAGAAGAAAATGCAAAAGGGATGTAAGAAGAGAACTTACCCAGAACAAGACATTCAATCGCCATAGCTTCTCAGCAAAACCCTAGTCAATGGTGGTCGTTATGAAATTTGGTGTGCTTCGCAGGCTTCTACTTGATTTGATCTATCTCAGCCCAATTCAGCTCCCCATGGAGATGGCCCAATAAAGTGTCATGTGTGACAACTGGCAGATGCTGGTTTACTCACGTCCTTTCCCCCTATTTTCCTTTCCTACTTTCCTACTTCATCTTCCTCCAAGCTTGCAATCTTCAAAACCCTATATAAGAGATTACCGGCACCAGGAATTTTTGTGAAAAGTAAAAATCAAAAGCCGAAACAAAACATACATGATAATAATAACGAAGAAAGAAAGAAAGTCCAGAGCCAGATCCCATCCAAAATGAAAGCCATAATTTGAAAACTAAGGGTGCGTTTGATAACGTTTCTATGGCAAAAGCACACAAAAATAAAATCTTTTGGTGTTTCTATGCTTAAAAAAATGTTTTTTGAACAATTTTGAGTGTTTGATAAACATGTTCCAAAAATGCGTTCTTAGAAATTTGTTCTACGTGGAATTTTATTCTGAACAAATATTGATAATTAAAAAAAGGACATTATCATCTAATTAACCACAAAGGATGATCATATTATTGAAGTAAAGTGAAATTTAAATTTTACAAAGTTCTTAAACAAGACTATCCATTAAGAAAAGCTCTTAAATTTAAAGAGTTTACAACACATTCAATTTAAAAGTTTAAGCTGTAGAACAAATCTACAAAGGTATTTCAGGCATACCACGCCTTCTAGCCATTTCATTAGCAAGGATCGGAACAAACTGCTGTGAGATTGCAACTATCAACATTTCAGCATTCCCCTTCACAGTAATCAATAGAACAACTGCTCACTTACATCTACTGTCCAGCTATGTAACATCTACATAAGCTAAGTATAGAGGAAATTTACATTTATTGGAATAAAGCATCTGTACAGTTACAAATATCCTTTTGACAACAATGAGGGAATCAACAAATTAGTACCAAACAAAGAAAAGAAAAAGAAGGATTATCAAATAGAGAATGAAAGCTCTGCCAACAACAATGCATATGGCTGCACATATATAAGTTGTACAGGATAACAGGCTTAAGTCCTAGCTTGGAATACTACTGGTGCTTGCATTTGTTGGACAAGTCAAAGCAAACTTGCAATATTGACACTTCCAGTGCTCCTCTGTCGGGAAATATCTGGCTTCTCGGTTTCCCGTCCAAAACTCGAGCAAGCCTTGGATCTGACTTTAAAGCCAATCAAAATCATAAGCAAACTTATGTTCACCTAGCAATGAATGATCTTCTTGGAGTTCATATCTGCACCAAATATGAGGCAGAAAGATGTCTCCAAATATGTGGAGGGATGATCTTAGAAAGTAGAAAAGAAAAAAAAACTCTGATCAAAAAAGACTCATACAAAATACCCAAGAGGAATTTCATAATTATACAAATTTATGATCAGATTCCAAAAGAAACAGACAAATTGGATGGCTATAATTAGATAGATTAATAACCCTTTGTGACCATTAGAAGGCATACAAACCTTCTCATGATATATTTCTCAACTTCCATGTGCAGCCTTGCTACTCTCTACAATATGTTTCTCACATATCCCTGAATTTCATTGTTCATCTAGAATATTTCCAACAGCCTTAGGGCATGCATTGGTCACACTACATCTCAACACCCTCAATTTTTTGCCTAAATTCTCCTACTTAAGATCAATACTGCACATCAAGTGGAATACAACAAGCATATTCTCATTTTTGTCCATGTAGATCAAGAAGTAAATGCATCTAGACAGCGAGATTTCATACCAAACACAACCTCAATATTCTTCTACGGTTCCAAAAAGGAACAGCAAGCTTTAGTTCAGATAAACAAAACAGCGAACTTTAGTTCAGTCTCAGACCAAACAATGAATGAGAAAAACGATAAAACAACAATAAAAGACGACACATCATAACTAAACAAATCAAATCAAATAAATTTGGTGATCGGAAAAGGAAAAAAAATGTTTCTAGTGCTTCAGAGCACAATGGCCATGGTTCCCGGGCTCAAGTCCCCACCTCAACCCAGAAACCGAAGAAAATAGCCTGTATCAGAGCTGCGAACACTACATCTCACCGCTTTCCGTCCTTTCTCTATCTCTTTTTCTTCTCCTTACAGCACCAACCTGGCACATTTCACAACCACAAGAGTTGCAACCTCACACATTACACAACCACAAGAGTTTCAGGAGGCTCAACTCAATCACTCTCTATTCTTTTCCAGTGGAGTGGTAGAGAGCTTTTGTCAAACAATATGAGCTCAATCGTAGAGAGTTTCCAGAAGCAAAGCTTCTTTCCCCCAGACCCATAAACCAAGAGATCCCTGTATCTCAAAAGAGCCCAAAACAGCAATATCTGCATCAAAGGCTCTCCTCAATTTCCCTGAGAATCAACCCATTCCTTCCAATGCTTTGTCATTCAACTTTCTACCCGTATTCAATTCAATAACACGCACAGGATTAGAGACGGTATCCAACTCTAAACGGAGATTAAAAAGTCAATAATTATACTCGATGGATGGTAATAACAGAATATGAACAACAAAGAAATCCCAGGTTTCCCACTAGAAGGCTCCAGATCAGAATCTCTTTGCATATGATACTTTTCACCACTCATTCCCTCACCATAGCAAACCAAAAAGGGGGGGGGGAGAAGGGAGAGAATGTTGAAATACCTATAGAAATTGCAGAGAACAATGGAGAGATCCTTTAGCATATGACCAACCGCAGTACAGCAGTCAGATTATTCTGTTGCAACGATGGTGTCCCCGGATGAGAATTGAAGTTCTAAAATGAATTTTGAAGATGAGATTAGAGAGAAGAAAAACCAGATTAGAGAGAAGGAGAAGAGTCAGGAGGTTACCTGAGCACATCGACACGAGAGACCTCGAGTTGCAGAGAAATCGTTGAGAGAAAATGGAATTCCTCGGACGAGAAAACTGGGTTTGGGTATAGGGTTTATCGCGCACATTTTTTGAGAGAAACCGGTCCGTTTTCAAACCCCCAAAAAAAAACAAACAAACCAATTTATCAAACCCATTTCAACTGTTTTGTGTTCTCTGTTCTCACAGCACATGAAAACATTAAAAACATTTTTTGAGGAGAATTATCATTCGCACACTAGAGTCTAGAAGCCAACAGAATGTCGGGAAGCATACCGGCTACAAGCTAGGAAAAACAAAACCCTAAATTTTGAAGGGAAAAATAAGAATATATAAGAATACGAAAGGGAAAAAAGAAAAAAAAAAATCCCAAACTCAGATCATTCAGATAAAGGCAATAAGAGCGATGGGAAAAAGACTGGGAAAGACATGTTCAGATTTAACAGAAGAAAAGAAGTAAATCCAAAAAAACCGGAGCATTACATCGTCAAATTGAGATGAGAACTTGAGTTTTCCGTCCCGGCTTCTTGATCTACTCTTGAGAATACAAAAGAGCGGACCATCTTCAACAAACAAAATGGAAAACAGAAACAAAAATTGAGCTATCAGAGAATCTGGAATGGATGTTAGAAGATAACTTACCTAGTACAAGACATTCTTCATCGCCATGGCTTCCCAGCAAAACCCTGGTCGATAACGATAGTAATGAACATTTTGGCGCTTCATTGGGCACTAAGCCCTATAATACAACGGTCGACATGAACGTCCTGGCGTTTGCGCGGGCTCTTTTTGAATTCATCCGTCTCTATTGCTTTTTTTTTTTTTTTTTTTCTTTTCTTTCTTTTTTTCAATTAAACAAGAAGTCTATAATTTATAACCACGATGGCACGAACGTACAACTTAAATTATCAAATCAGTAAGGTTGCGTTTGTTTGCTGTAATAAAGGTGGGGTGGAAAAATTCTTGAATAAAATGTAGATTTTTCACTTTTTTTCTAAAATCAAGGAAACTTGTCTGGTAATGTAGCGGCCCAACTTTCCCACCCCCAACCCATTTTAAAATCCCACATATTTGGTGAGACTTTGTAGAAAAGTTGGGAAAAGTAATAAATGGGACCCACCACTATCACTTTTTCACAGAATCCTTTCCCACCGCTTCATTTTTTTCTCCTCACTCTACTACACATGGGACCCACATGTTTTTTTTTTTTCACCCCACCTTTACAAACAAATCACAGCCTAAGGGTTGGGGTGGGGGAAGGAGACTGATCACTAAAATACATATCTTGAGTCATTGCCCCATAAGCTGTTAATTGAGAAGCTACATTATTCTCTAAGGTAACTTGAATGATGCGCATTTAATGCGGAGCACTAGAGTTGAACCCTTATTCTCCTCTCTTCAAGTATGAATAAAACTCAAGAATTCAAAAGAAGATGCCAGCAGCCTACAATCCTAAGTAATTGTTCATAACTTTCAGCAAGGTAACCAAGTAGCATGCTTGATAAGATCTGTGACCAGTCATCACCCTAAATGATAAACCTTGATATCCTCAATTCTTTTGTACAAATTATAGCGCTTTTATTTCGAGCTCTTCAGCTACCTTATTGGTCTCCATCCTTCAATAGAACAAAGAATAGTGCAGTGGTTGAGAACCTCACCTCTTAGTGGAGAGATTATGGGTTCAATCCTTACCGGCGGCATATGTAATATCACATCCCCAGTTTCCTTATATATATAAAACGCCTTTGTTAAAAAAAAAAAATCATATTTCCCCTGTTGTCCCTTAATACTCCTCCATAACCTCCTTTGAAAGAGGATTGGTTTAATTGCATTCTCAAGCCATCAACACTTATCTTCAGCCATCCTTCCTTTGAAGCCTCCTATTTGATCCATATATCTTCCTTTGATGCTTGTTGAGCAGGGCTAGGAGAGTGATAATCTGTAGTGAGCTGTTGAGAAAGTCTAGCAACCTATTGAGAACTTTTGATGGCATGTAGTGCATTACGTTATTATGGTTCAACCATATGGCTCATAGCCCATTGAGATGCAGTGGCAAAATCCTCATACCCTTTTTCTTGTGGATTACTAGATTTTGTACCTGGTTTTGTAGAGAGTCAGTGGATGACCAAAGGGAAGGAGTGATGTAAGACTAAACTTGTATGCTGAAATGACAAGTTAGGAATAGATAATTCACATAATTTTGAATATCTCCACAGAGACACACATTTCTAAAACAGTGTAGCCCTTCCTTCTCGATAAATCAGGTGTTGAAACTTTCCCATGTGGAATCTTCCAAATAAATATGATGACCTTTGATGGGAGTTGAAGATGTCATCATTTGAGCCATATATTTGTTGTGGTATGAATGGCAAAACTAGGAAGGATAAGATAAGGAATGATCATATTATAATTGGGTTGGAAGTTACTCCTTTAAGTGATAAGCTTCGAGAAAGTCGTTTGAGGTGGCACGATCACGATTAACAAAAACCAATAAATGTCCATGTACGGAAAAGTGATATAATCCAGATTGAATGAACTACAAGAGCTGGGGGTAGACCTAAGATAACCTTAAGAGAAGTGGTGATAAAGATTATGCATAGCTTAGGCCTTGTACCTAGCATGACCTCAAACATAACTGATTAGAAGGCAATAATCCATGTAGCCAACCCCATATAGTTGGGACAATGCTTATTGTTGTTGTTGTTGTATGTTTGTTGTGGTATCTTCATGACTTTTCAAACCAAACCTATATGCCAAAGCCACCAAAAGGTCTCCAGATGTTTTTAGAACTTAAATAGTTGAATCCTGCATGTTATGCAAAGGTAAGGGAGTGTTAAGTTTTTGTTTTTTTTCCTTCTAAATCAAGTGGCCACCGGTCCTTGATTAGCTTCCTCTTCAAAAAATGAGTTTGTTGGCCAAGGAAGAACCATACTACTGTTGGAGGTTGAGAAGGCAAAGGAAATGGAGCTTGTTGTAAACCTGTCCCCGGAATCCAATGGTCCAACCAAGGATTCATTGAAAGACTATAATCAACAAGGTTGAGAAGTCCAAGTTTCATAAAGTCTCTTGCTTGTAAATTGATTTCCATCCCCACAAGGAGGAAGGGGTCAATTTTGCACGCATGAAGTTAACATTTTTAAAATAATTTTTGTTGGGAAATGCCATGTCAGCATTTACCACATCAGCCTCCATTGATTTTGATGATAACAAACATGAATTACTAATGTCCTAGGTCAGTCTAGTGACATGAATTACATATTTTCAATATATTTGAAGTGTAAAACTACCAGCTGGGCATACATTATTACTACTTGCTTATTGAAGTATTCAACATTTTTTTGGCACCCTTTAAGTTGGGCTGAAATTGTTAACTATTATTTTAAGTAAAAAGTATTACTGATTGCCCTCTTTTCACAACTTGATTAATTACCTGTTAGGCTGTTACTCTCTCTTAAGTTTTTTCACATTTTCTGTTAAATTTAAAATAGAAACAATCATTTTACCCATGGGGGTGTTATAACTAAATTACATTTCATACACAACCCTTATGTGGATGAAGGGATCACCCATCATTCACCTACACCTTCCCTGTCGGAAAACACTTGCCACTGCTGACTCCTTGCCAGGAACCACCATCCCTTGCCGGAAATGTTTCTACTGCAATGGTGGCCTCAAATGTTAGTAGGACACCTCCATCATCGGAAACATAGCAAGCAAGCTTTCAATTGGGTAATCAACATCAATAATTGAAAGAATTGTGTTCGCATAACCAAATTTCCCAGACCATGACATGCCCCATTGCCATATTGCATCATCATTTTTGTGTTTAACCTCTACATCAGGAAGAGAACTTGAAAGAAGGATTTTATATCGATTTATAGAAAGGTTGGCAAGCACTTTCAGTGATTTAACAGCTTGATGATCCCCTGCACCCAATATCGGCCACATCCACAAGAATAGAGAAGTTGATATGTGAGAGATTTTCAGCAGGGGACGGTGGTTTTCTATAGTGAGTCGACAGGTGTTCTCTGGCAAGCAAAGCGTAGGTAGAGAATGGGTGACTTCCTCTTTCTAAAATTAGGTATAGAGGGTAATTTAGTCATAACACTTTTATAGGCAAAATGGTCATTTTAATTTCAAACTTAAGAGAAAAACTTAAAAAAACTTAACAGAGGATAATAAGTAATTTATCAAGTTATGAAGGTGCAGTCAAGAGTTTCAGCTTAATTTGAGGAGCGCTAAATAAAATTTTCTTTTTTTACCATATAACAATATAGTGTTAAAATCTATTTTTTTATTATGTAAACAACTCACCAAAATAAACGGCTATAATATTACTACATATTGTAATTTGTAAGTAATATCACATAATTCCACCATGATTCATGCGGATAAATTTTGGCTGCAAGCGGCCATTTTTCAACTATCCCATTTGGTACCAACTACCACGTTAACCCTTTCGATTCCGATCTTTTCGTTTTACGAGTGTTCTTTTTTATTTTTTTATTTTTTCAAACTATCCTATTAGAGTTCGTATCGAAGCATATATAAGAACAAATTTTGTCCGAGTCACCCTCACAAAAGAAAAAGAAACATATAAACTTTATTGCACGTAAAATGACATGCCTGTCATTTTTCTTTAGTTATATGTGTGATTACTAGTTCCTTAGGCAATGCATGGGGTCCTCCAGGGTCATTGGAAGTATAATATCAAAACAAGAGGAGTTGATTAATATTCCACACGCTAATTTGTTCCAATACCATTTTCAAGCTAATGAGTAAATGTATACCTTCATGATCAAATTAAATGTGGACGACTCTTATTTTATTAATCCAAAATGTTCAAGGATTGGTGGTCTAGCACATGACTCATGTCATCAAGTAGTGTTTGCTTTTGTACAAGGAACAGGCTATCAGGACTCTCTTACAGCCGAGACACAAGAAGTTTGTCGCGGTCTTTATCTCACTCTCGACTTCCAGATCATACATATCTAAGTAGAAAGCGATAACCAGTCGCTTGTTATTTTCCTTACACATTGGAATCTTGTGGAAGTTAGAAAATCTCACACCTCATTTCCGATATCCGTAGGCTGACAGCGTCCTTTACTGAATGTTCCTTCTCCTACATCCCTCGTGAAGCCAATTTTACTACTGATGAACTTGTCAAAATAATGGCCCACACACAGGATTGGTTCATGAACCATTTCTCCCCACCCCCTTTTTATCTTGGACTTTACTCTTTAACTCTTTAGTATGTAAAATCCCGTGTAGATTTCAGTTAAATAAATAAAACTTTTACTTTTCCAAAAAAAAAAAAGAAAAAAGAGTAAATGTACATCCATCCATCATTATGCTGTTTCTCGAGGACTTGAAATTTAGGGTTGGTTTACATGTAGTTCATCTCTCCCACATAGCTGGCTTCCACTTCAAAGCGAATCTTGCTTATATACCCATAAGGCCATAACAGCATAAATGGAGCTCAACTTGAATCTGTGAACCAAATAGATTGTCTCGTTTCTTTCAACTTTATGGTTACAGAACGTGACCCATGAAAAGCATTTCATCTCTCATTAATTATCTTCTTTAATTAGTAAGGTAGGTTTAGGAGAAACTAAGCAGCGCAAGCCCACGGCAAACCCCCATTCCTTCTCGAGGTTATTTATTGCATAACACTTTCGCGTACAGGAATTAACAATCATATTCTCCCCACAATGCCCACATACACATCATGATCATAAACAACCAAAGTGCGTTAGTTGAATAAAGCTACCGCGTGGGTCCTTCTTGCTCCTCAGTGCGTGATCAGGCACTCAGAAAGCAACCATGGAAACATCCCCCACTAGCTAACATTTGTGGAACTCAGTTTGTCTTGTCATCTCCAGCTCCACAGAAAGTGAAACTAGTTCTACTTCTCTTATGATTTCATCTCCCCCACAAAGCAGCCGACTTGAAAGTTAGGGTTAGTTTCTCGAGGACTCAAAGCCACGATCGATATCTCTTTCCGCCTTGCTTTCGTCTCCTTCCAGCTGTTCTCTCCCACTTTTTCTTTCTTCATTGCTTTCAATCTTGAGTTCCAACTTTTTCTTTAATGCGAAATCTCATGGAATTCTGTATCTGATTATTTCGTTACTGTACAGTGACGGATGCCAAATATAGCCAAATACCAAACCCACCCCTGTCACAGCCTTAGTTACACTTGACAATTTATACGAAACTCTAAAAGGTCTATTTGGTAATATCGTAAGATTGTATTCACTATATATACATATTGTCAAGGAAACTGACAACAACGTACACCGTTCGATGAGGATCAAATAATATACAACAAAAAAGAACGTATAATATACGGAGTGGGTCAAGTTCTCTATACCGATTTGCTGCAATCTGCTCTTCCAAATCCAACCCTGCGATTGGCGACGTCGAATTCCACCCATAGATTTTGCTGATGAAAGTTTCCTATGATAGTGCTTTCTACCCCAAGCAGACTGGACCGTCCAAAGCTCAAGCAGTGGACCCCATTGCCAACATCAACCAGCAACCTATTTTTATCCAGTACTATTTCCACTCCTTTCTCCATCTCCAGCACAACATTGCCTATCAACCGTCCGATCTCCACAGCATTCCCCTGGAGGCATAAATCCAACGCTTGTCCATACACAAACCCCTTCTTGACCCTGGACCCTGCCAGCCTCAAAATCTCTTCCCTTACCTTCGTGTAAGCACCTTCCACCAAAAACGTGTATTCCGTGCCGGAATCGATCATCGTCTGGCCAGCACCACCAGCATCGGGTCGGAAAACGGATCTCGGGATATCCAGTTTCTTCGCGCCAATTCGAATACCTTCCATGCCGACAGTATACGCCAACGGATCAAAATTCGGCATCCGTTGATTTTGAGTTCGATCGAAGGTCAAGAGGTCAACATATCGGAACACACCGGAATTCGGGTTCTCGCCCAGATAGAATGACCCGACGGGTGGGGCCACTCCTCTGTTCGTACGTACCGGCACGCAGTACGAGAACTTCGAAACCTTCGTTTGCGAAGCGAAGGAAAGCCTGCCAAGATTCATTCCCAAAATACCCTCCGTGGAGCCGTCGGAGTTCGGAGCGCAGCCGAGGATCAATGGAGGTGTGGTTTTGGAAGCGGAGAAGGTAACTTTTTCTCTGACGAGGTCGCCCTCCGCTAAAGTACCGTCAGCGTAGAAGTAAGAGTAGTGACAGTGGCGGTTCTGGTTGCAGGTGGTTGGGAGGGTAAAATCGGGAATTCTGGGTTTGCAGATAGGATGGTTGCAGGGGAGAAAGGAGAAGGTGGAAGAGTGAGAAGGATCGTACAACAACGAAGGGAGCTGTTTTTTTGGGTTTCTAACCGTTGATTTAGCCTTGCATTGGATCCACGATAACTGGCTTCCGGTGTCTAAGACCATATGTTGGGTCTGTGGAGGAGTCCCTACAGGTAGAGAAACGATCAAAGCCATTGTGTACTTGAATTGATATCTGTAAGCATATGGGTTCTTGGGACTTCGCTTGGTTTTGGTGGCTTGCTTCGCTGATGATGAAGAGAGGGTGGAGAGGAGAGTTGCAGGAGAAGGGCGAGATAGAGGGAGAGATGTGAGAGGGAATGAGAGAGAGAAGTTCAAAGAGGGTTTGAGATTCAAGCTCTGTGCTGGGTTTTGAGTTTCTTGCGTTGAGAGGGAGAGAAAGCAGAGGGAGAGGAGGAGGAGAAAGAAAGACTTGCAGTCGCAGAGAGCCATGGCCATTGTTGGTTGAGTAGGTACTTGCATTTAGTTCTATTTATACGGTTTCAACTGCTGGAAAGTGAAAAAACCTAAAGACGGCAAATGCAAAACGCGTCATTTGAAATTATGGTGCCAGTTTTGTTCTCTTCTCCCTCTGTGGGACTTGGATTAAACTTTAAAGAGTGAAATTCTCCTTTAAAATTGTGGTTCCGTTCCGTTCTTATTTTTCATTGACAGTTCAAAAGAAATAGATCCTCCGTTCACGATCTCCGAAGTTTTATCTTTGACCTTCCTAAGACGCTTCAGTGGGACCCATTTTCCAGGCTTGTGACAGCTGCTAAGTGCAAACGGATGAATATTGCGTAAGCGAATAAAAAAAAGGTGTCCTTTAACTTTTTCTTCTCAATGCTGCATGGCACAATGAGGATGGATGCTTTGCTTCCTGGTCATTTGATGCTTTAGTCTATTTCACTTCACATCATTGTTGGATTGCTTTAAGAAACTGAAACAACCTCTCCTGTGTACAAGTGTATCTCTTCTTACACGATGCAGGATTCTAGCTTCACAACAAACTGTAGCATATGCAAAACCGCCTCTCGTTTTTTTCTTTTCTTCTCTTTCTTGGTAATAACCATGTCTCATCTGAATATAACCAGCTACTTTGCCTTCCCTTGATTTGGTAAAACCAGAAATTTGGTCGATGGAAACCTAATCTGTGCCTGATTCTTTTCCAGCTTTCAAAGAGGGGTGTGTATCTCTAGGTTACACATTTAGGATGTACATTTTTATCGTTAGTTTCTATATCTTAAACGATGACGTGGAGTTTTTAAATCCTTAAGCTAACCCTAATCGTGGGAAATCACATTTTTATCCTATTAATACTTCTCCTCATGAATTGAACCAACTAGGAGTAGAAGTAATTATAAGGACTCCCAATATGTAAGGTAGGTATTGAAAAAGTGGCTTGGGTGTATACTTTTTTTTTTCGTGGTGAAACATCATATCTGCTTAGCGGTGGATGTAGCTTTCAGATGATACACCTAGAAAAAATTTCCCCTCTATCTTTCTTAACACATGAGCAGTTTGATTTCAGAATACATTCATCGAACCCTTTGTAGTTATATTGCCCAGGAAATAACCTCCCTTTTCTTCTTATAAATTTGATCGAGTTATCCTAAGACTCTGATGCCTAATATCCTACGATAGTTCAAACAAGATGATTTCTTATATGAATTTCAATTAGAGTTTCAATGTATTCTAGCAAAAATATCTCGAAAAAAAATTTGATTGGAATGAATTGTGTATGTCACTTATATTGCCTTTCACAAGTAAGAGCTCAAGAAAACCCTAATTATTCTAGTCACTTTTTAAGTAAGGCTCTAACCCTGTGATTGTAAGAGTCGACATTATAGTTAATATAGTCACTTTAGTAGCATTTTTTTGGGGGGGTTAAATTAGCTAGTTTAATAGCCAAGAAAGAGATAGATAGACAAGGAAAGTGGAAGCACAACAAGCTACAGATAATGCCCATGCCCTACGGCATGCATACATATAACCTACCCATCTTTGTGCCCATGCCATTTGGGCCACCATTTGTTTTCCCCATTCCTCAAGTAACAATATCAACAGGACCTTATCATGCAAGCATCTATTCTATTTAATCTCTGGTGTATTGCGAGAGAGGAGAACAAAATTATGTGACTATAATAATACGTACATGTGAAATGAAACACAAGCATACATGCATGCTTGCTTGAGCATGGTGCATGTGGTTAGTGTCTGATGCATGTGGGCATGTGGAATGTGTAGTTATTGAATTGGACAAGGGAAGGAGAAAGAAAAGCACATAATTTTATACTAAGTGACGTAAATTTTACCCTGATATGCATTCTAAGTCGATTTTCATTTTTAAATGAAAATAATAACAAATTGTTTTATAATCCAAGACTGTGAAATCTATTTGTAATACGTTTCACGAATCCAAATCAAATATTGCTCAAGCCTGGTGATGATACTTGAGATGATAACTTCCTAGATGAAATGACAATTCACAAGAAGCCGATACCTACTTGATCAAGTTCTTCAGTTTTGTATTATTACTGACACTATATATACTTTTTTCACTTGAGGTTTGTAATGTGGTTCCAATTTTCTTTTCACTGATATATCTGGCTGTTAACAAGACCAAGTATCTTACCATATAGGCTATTAGCAGCAGCCAGTGGTAATCAAATAGAAGAAATTAGGAAAATGGGCATTTCTAGATGCTGTTCCTTTTTACATATATTTAGGCATTAGGGTCTGGGACTGCTTACAGTTCAGTGGAACTAAGAGTTAGGAAGGAACTGGAATCGACATATCTGAGATCTTTTTCCATACTTTTTTGCCTAGAGGGAAGCAGAACAGATTTTTTTCCATACATTTGATAAGTGGTTCTAAGTTCCATATGGGTTTGTTAAGTACTTACTATTGGAGTTGGTTGGCCTTTCTCATTGGTCATCTGTGTTTGGTAGTCTTGCTTGTAACGGCAACACCCAAAAGCGCCATCTGCAACAAAAGCTCTAATTTTTTGCACTACACGTATTTCTCTACAAATGAAATTCATACATGATAGGAAACGTTAGAATTCATTTGAAGAAAGCCTTGTAAAGTACATTACAAATTACACGCTTGCTGCTGGAATCTATTCATTCCATTCCAGATCACTAGCTAGCTTTACTAATAGAGTGTTCACATAATTAAAACCTCAGTTTTTTCTCTTATACAACTGATAGAGTGTTCATTTGAGTAAACCCACAGAATTTTACTTGGCTATTTGGGTATCCTGATTAGTTTTGAATAGTCATTTAGGTGGAAATCCTTCACTTTCTAAGAAACCTATGAACCTTGAAAAGTCAGTTAAGGTAAGCTGTTTCCCATTACTACCTGGTTCTCCTGCCACTATGATTCTTTTGCAATCTAAAAAGGGTTGGTTAGCTTGCCGCCAGTTTTCCAAGTTCGACGAACTACCTGCTCTAAGTTTTGGTCAAGTTTGTGGTCGTCGTGCAATCTAAATTGTGCTGCTAACTTGCCCAGATTCTCTAGTTAGGCTAACGACTTGCTCTAAGTGTTTGCCAGGTCTGGTCTACATTACTCATCGTTACTTACCTTATGCAGCATGCCGATTGAGAGAATGAAGACAATAGATATTGTCGCTCACAAGTAAGAACTCAAGAAAAACCCTTTCTTACCAAAGAAAAATTGATAAACCCTAATTGCAGTCACTTTTTTTGTAAGGCTAAAATATCTGTGATTGGAAGAGTGGGTGATGAGTATATAGTCAACAGCTAGCTTCATAGGCCAGAAAGAGATTTATAAACGAGGAAAGTGGAAGCATGCTAAAACTTCAGATAATGTCCATGCCCTTTGGCATGCAGACATATAACCTACCCAAATTTATGCCCAAGTCTCTTCGGCCACCATTTATTTTCTCTATTCCCCATGTCACAATATCAACAGGACCTTATCATGGAAGCAGTTATGGTGCATGTAGAATACACAGTAATTGAATTGGATCAAGAGCAAACAAATGATAAGCACGAAAGGAAATTAATTCCTGATACTTTGCCTGCTTTGTGTCTGAAGTTTGAAACCTAGCGGGGAGAAATGAATGTAAAGAAATGCATATAGATTATGAAAATTTTGATAAAATTTATACAGGATGTCGAAATAATTTTAATGGTAAAGATAACATGTATAAATTTCATTCACAATAATTTACAATTAGAATCCTATTTTTAGAAACTAACTCTTTAATTCTTAAAATTTTTCCATACTTATTCTCTCATCTTTCTTTTCTGTTTATTCTCTTCTCTTTCCTTCCCTATTTCTTATCTCTTCTTTCTTCATATGCTTTTTGAAAAACATGGAAAACCTCAACTTTAAGAGTTCATTTCTAAATCTTATCCACAATTAGGTACTCTCTCTCTCCAATCTATTGTTTTTCTCACTCTCGATTTTTTTTTGTTATTTTTTCTATTTGATTTTATGTTGTCTATCTTTCTCGATTTTTTTTTCTGTTATTCTTTTTATATTGTAAATGAAATATCTATAATTTATAAGGCAACTACCATTATTCCTTTAGTTTGCATCTAGCCTTTTATTGTTGAAATCATGCAAATTTTTTTATTTTTTTTTGTTGGTCCTATAATGTTGATTTTGTAAGATTGATATTATTTTTTTTGTGAACAACCCTCAAGCTTTAATTTACCCATATTTTGTAACGGTAAAAAATGTCAATATTAATAATTTACTTATACTTTTAATATGTGTAGGCCCACACAATATCTATGACTCACATCTGAATATGATAAAATAATTCATAGGTGGGACCTTAGTGGGCCACACAATATGTATGGTGAAAAAACGTTAATGCTCCCCCAACGCAGAGGTGATCTGGACTCCCATTTCGCCCTCTCCCCCCCCCCCCAAATGTTGGATCCTACTTCCGCCCTTGGGTGGAGTGGAGCTAAGACAAGTTTACAACATATCAACTTATAATGAAACATTCCCTTTTGCAACATTGCCGCGAGACGTAAATATGTGGCCTCGCCCCTTGTTGGGTGTTGTCTCCCCTCTTGGGGTTTTTGCCTCTCCCCCCCCCCCCCCCCCAAATGTTGGATCTTAGTTCTGCCCTTGGGTGGAGTGGAGCTAACACAAGTTTACAACAAATCAACTACAATGAATCATTCTCATTTATTTTTCAAACGTTGCAAAACAAGCAACAAGAACCTAAATTGAAAACATATATGCATGCAATATCTATAGTCGAATTTGAGGTCAGAGCCTTGAAACTTCTCTTTTGTGATCTTGTTAAGTTGTTGAATCATCTCAGATGTTACTGATTTACGCAATCCCCAACTTTACCATTCCTAAAGAAAATATCATGATCAAGACCTAAAGATCGTCTATCTCAGTTGTTGAATTTTCTTTTTCTTTTTTCATTTTAGGGTTTCTTGGTACTCTAAAACCATGTTTTGGGAGTCTTTTGAAGAGCAACTGAATATTATTGTTTTTTAAGAAACTTTCAAGAGATAGAGTTCTCCATTTTCTATCCAATCTTTTGTTTGGTCTCGTTCTTTGTCGTTTCGACATCACATGACTATATGCAGAATATATGCCTAAAGATTCTTGTTACTAGATAATAGGTTATGGGAAGAAATTAAAATGTCTTGGATGAAATGCTAGTAGATTCTTGTTATTACTAATTTGGTTATCGCGCATCAAATAAGTACCCTTATCGGAAAAATCCAATTTTCCCATCCAAGTTATCAAGATTTAGGAAGGAAACCTTTAGTTTGAGTTTGTTCTTGTAGCAAATTCAACGAGAGGGAGGGGAGGGGGTGATTTCCGGTTGGGGAAGGTGTTGGCGGTGGTTGCCGGCAAGGGGAGGGGTTGGGGTGGTTTCTAGCAATGGTGGTGGGCAATTTTCAGCGGATATAGCCATATAGGTAGAAGATCAGCAACCTAGAGTTGGGTATGGGAGGGTTTAAATAAGGGTAATTATATCATTTGACTCTAATGATGATCATTTTGTCATTTTATTCGTGACATAAGAGGATCTTAGATAGAATGTTATAATTGTGCAACTTGTAATTTTAAAAGTGTGCAATCGATAATTTGAGCACTAAAACATGCCAAGCATAATTTAAATCCCATTAAAGCAAACAACCTATAGAAAACTCGAGACTTTTTTTTTCTTTTTCCTTTCACCTACTTATGTCAATAGTCAATATTTCAGTTTGCCAAATTTGGTAAACATAAAATATTACAAAAAACCCAACGTTAATTTTAACTTAACTGTTAAATTTTAATGTATTAAAACATAAATACCCCTCACCCCAAGTAAACCTTTACCTCCTCTTTTCGACCGTTAACCGTTAATCAATCAGAAGAGCTGTCGGGTTCAAGATTAAAACCAGACTACAGGGATGTGATGCAATGCACAAGCGGTTGTTGATCTTCTCCCTAAACCTCAAATCTAAAAACTGACTTCTTAATCTAACAAATCTATTTTTCAGATAGACTATATAAGATGAAAGATTCAAGTATTAGACCGTTTAAGAATGACAGTTTGTTGAAATAGATTGTAAATTTTGGCCTTGGAAAGCTATGTATGGTATTAGGCCCAAAATATGGAGAGATGAATGATTCCGAGGGGATATACATAATTGTTTGAAAACACAAATGATGTTGATGCAATTTGCTCTATTTTTAATTAAATCATGATGAAACGATATGGTCAGACTAACAACAGACCATGCACAGCCACCAAAAGCACATATGGCGTACCCATGACACCAAAATAAAAGATCCTATCAAATATCAACCATTACTCTCAGTATAAGAAAAGGAAAATCCTGATAATAAGATCCTTATATTTGCAGAAAATTTGGGAACCAAATTCAATGGTCCATATAACAAGTGAACCAATGGTCCATATGACAAGTGAACCACAAGGCTAAGAGAAATATAAGAATAACAAGAACCTCGCTCCATTCTTCTAATCATTCTACTCAAACGCATCATCATCATCGTCAGGGAGAGGCTGAGCAGCAGCGGCAGCAAGCTCAGCTTCATGCCTGCAAACCCAGAAATACAGCAAACATGATAAGATAAAACACATTAAAATATATATATATATATACTCCACAATGATCACAATAATCCATCGAGTGGAAAAAAATTTCCCCCTTTTTCAACCTAAGAAAAGATATATTTTCCCAAATTGCTTCACAAAAAGCAACCATTACATCAATACACAGCTCTCTGTTTCAAAATCTTACATCCAAACTAAACCAATAACTGGAAAGAGAAGTGCTAGAAACAGAATCACGAAAAGCATATGCTGGTGTGACAAAGAATGGCTGGCATCACACCCCTGGGATCACACCCAACCAGTATGTCCACATCATGATAAATGAGTTAGTCCCACTAGCAGCATTGGACCATAGCCATTACAAGTTCTCAAATGCTCATTACTTGTGTGGTTTTGACATTATTTTCTATGTTTAATGAGACTGGGGAAAAGCAAACTCAAACAAAATCCCAACATACAATATACTTAAGCTTGCAAACATTTTCTTCAAATAACTAATAAGTACTAGGGAGTCCACATCAGACATTGCAAAATGTGTAAATCACACAAAAGAAAAGGCTGCCACATCAACGATTTTTTAAGGCTAAGCATTCATGATTTTTACTTGCATCTGACCAACCCCAACCTGATAGAAGCGGGTTCAGGTAAGGCTGGAAATTGGCATTAAACCTTTGCTGATACCTACTTGAAGGGAACAGTACTTACCGCTCAAAAAAAAAAAATTGAATGCTTACAGCAATCCATCCTATAGTCAATTTCAGGTATAAATAAAAGTGTAAGAAAACAATCAATGAGATCTTAAAAAACTTACTGTTGCTGAGCAGCCAAATCAAGCTGCACTTCAGGGGGAGCCAGAGCAGGAGATTCTACGAAGTGGAGATTAGGATCCCTATAGACCACAGGAAATTGTGACATTATTGATTTCTGCAACATTTAGTAGCACAAAAGTGGTAAAGTTGGAACTAGATTGTTTCATTACCCTGCAAGCTTCCTGGCAAGATACAGGAAAGGCTTCTCAAAATTATAGTTGCTCTTAGCAGATATCTCATAGTATTGAAGATTTTTCTTCCTATGGAATGTGACTTGCTTTGCCTTCACCTGCCTGTTCTTCACATCAACCTTGTTTCCACACAGAACAATAGGGATATTCTCACAAACACTGTCATTCCAGGAAAGAAAAAAAATACATTCAGAGACAGACAATATGCATTAATGGAACATGACTGGAGAAACTAGAAACACAGCTAGCCTCAATTTGCATATTATTACGCACCGGCAGAGATCTCGATGCCATGTAGGAACATTCTTATATGTCAATCGGGCAGTGACATCAAACATGATGATCGCACATTGTCCATGGATACTGCAAATAGCACCAAGAAGTTTAGCACAAAAACAATCTAGAAGTTGAATTGAAGATACTTCAAACGGTGAAATCAACAGCCTACACCAGTAAGATCCCTCCATACAGAAATTTGAATGCAATTTTTTTGAGAGGTGAGTGGCATAAATAACATTCAGTTCACTGGATCTTAAAAGAGATGCATAAAATAAAAATCTCAAATTAGATTAGCCCAGTTGATGTGAACACACGGACCCCCCGGCTGAAACCTCAAGTGGGGCCCCAGGATGGCCCCAAGAAGCCCCACCCTAACCTGGCCGAACCCCTATTTGGGGGTATTTTGGGCATTTTACCCCCTGTTTATTCTGGAATTATTTCCAGAATGTTTCAAAATTTTATTTGAGTTAAAATACCTACGTTAAGTTGAGGATGGATTGGTTACTGAGCTTTATTTTGATTCCAAGTTGTTTGGTTGAGTCCTAGGTTATCCTAAATTAGTATGTGCTTATTTAAGTTAATTTAAATTCTAATCCAGCATGTGGTTTTTTTTGACTTAGTAGAATTCTATGTCAAGAGCATGGTTATCAAAGCGTCCGCCTAGGCGGCAAAGCGGTTTTTGAATTGCTTAAATTGTTGCCGCTTAATTAACGTGCTGATTTCTTGCCGTTCTTTTGCTTAGGCACTACCACTTTGCCGCATTTTGCGCCATATTGCCACCTAGATGCTAAAGTAACCGTTTTTTTTACATTTTGTGATTTGTGCATATTATTTTTTCTTTTTCTTAATCATAATTTATTCTACAATACCGTATATAAATTTAAATATGTGAGCCATTTCGGAATCGAGGCCCAATTTGCAAATGAACTCCGAGGCCTATAGTGTCTATCGGCAACAGAATGTGAAGCACGAGTCATATTCAACATTGATAATCAATGAATCATTAAATAAACAATGACTTGAAAATCGGAATAATGAGAACTATTAATTTATCATGTTGGCACTGTTTGGTTAAAAAAAGGGAAAAATAGATACATCAATTCTGATTACTGATCTATGCACAAGAGTACAAGACACTTATTTGGCGTCACACTATCAAGAGGTAAATAAGAATGTAAAATTACTACTTTCATTTTCATTTTTCACATTGATTACTGATATAGTACATACTACATAATTATTGTTATGAATCTTATGATGCTAGATGAAATGAAGTCATGTTTTTAATCTTTTTTTGGATAGTTTTTCATAATTGTGATTCTTGAATGTTTTTTTATTTTTATTTTTATGAATGTGAGTGTTGAATGTTTGTTTAGTGCTTTAATTTATTATAAAAAGTATTTGTTTTAAAAAGTAGTTTAAAAGTAGTAATATTGACTAAACCGCTTTGGTCGCTTTATTGCCGCCTAAGCACCGCTTAGTCGCCTAATCGCCAAGACGGGGCCCCAATCGCTTTGCCACTTTAATAACCTTTGGTCAAGAGTCCTTGTAATGTGGAGAGATTGTAAGACAACAGGTTCTTGGAGAAAGAAATAATCTAATTTTACTTCCATCCCAATTACCTTACCCCTATAGATTTTTGTAAAAACCCTAAACTATCCTTTTTCTCTTAAAAGACTTTATATATAATTTTAGGTTGATCCTTTCCAACCCATAATAGTCTTAAAATCACCCTTGGGTATTAAGATCCTTCCATTAAATTGCCGGAAGATTCTGGACAAACCCCAAATTCTAAGGAGGTCCTCTTAAAAATTCTAACCCTAAAATTGGATTTACATCATCAGTTTTCTGGGAAGTCCGTTGTAATATCGTTATGAAGAAATACCCCATGCTTTTGGAGACCTCCCATTTCCATGACAAAATGGAGGCTTGCAAGCCTATCATATAAAAGAATAGGAATCATTTTCAAATTTCAGTAATAAGTTCCCATTCATTGGGCTGTTAGTCAATAATGCTAATACCAAATGAACCACATCTGAGGAACCCCATCCATTATGAATGATTAGATAGGGAGCCCAAATCCAATATCTTTGGTAACTAAATACACAACAATGACAGGTATCAAGAAAACACCAATATAAAACGTCATCCTCAATCTAAGTGGGGAGACTATAGAGAAATGACCACTCTCTTCAGAAGACAATAAAATGGGCAACTAAGGCATTGTATGGTGATGCTCCCGGCACACTTATTCTGTGCCATTTGCCAAATTTGGCACAGAAGTTGTCAAAATCTTGTATGGTAAACCAGTCTAAAAAAGTGTGCCAACAAGAAGCTCCAAATTGGAGTTGCTTGTGCCCAAAAGCAGCTCTCATAAAAAATGCGGGGACCAAGGGAGCACTTGACGGTGAGTGGGGGTATCAACGTAATTTGACTTATATTATCAAAAACCCTTCCCAAATCACTCTCGTCTCGGTTGACTCTCACTCTTTCCTCTACAAACCGAAGTTGTAAGCCCTAACAAACGACTCTCTCGTCTGTCTCCTTCACTCTCGCCGTCTCTCTCTCTACAACTGAAGCCATAAGCTCCAACGAAAGTTGTCTCAAGTGAAGAATACTCAATAGTTGCAGCTTCAAAAGGGGAAAAACAAGGGTCTGATTTTTCTGTTTTCAGTTTATTTATTTCTTTTGAGCACCTATTCGGTACTTTGCTTTCATCACGAAGTTTGGATCATTTGTTTATGTCTTCATGGTTTGTCTTCATCAGAGTCAGTATGGTGTTCTAATTTTCGAAGAGCTACACAAAGGGGTTTCTACCATCTACCTTTCATTTGCCTTTTCCCATTTCTCTTCTTCTCTCACTCTGTTTTCTTGTTAAGTTTCTAATCCCAAAAAAGAGGTTTCTGCCTTGATTTTATGTCTTTTTTAGTATTGTTGTGCTCTAGAAAAAAGTTTGTTTTTTTTTCCTCTGTGTGGGTTGGGGGCAGTGAGTTGAAAGATTGCTTGAGCAAATAAATATCTGGAGCAAATTGCCCTGGCACCCCAAAATGGAGGCTTTAAAGCAATGACACCCCACTTTCTATTTGAAAAACACATAGGTCCTATTCTGTTAGAGTTATATTATTGCAAAGACTATTATAACCCTTCCAAGAAATCTTATTCTCATTTACCAAAAATAGAAGAAAAAAAAGGCATTTTTTTGCCTACAAAGTTTATTTGATGAAGACATTGTTGTTGTATTTTTTTCTCTTCAGATTTTGGTAAGGGCATTTTTGGAATTAAAGAAAAAATAAACAGTGGGTTAACTGTTTCATTAACATAATGGACTAATGTGTTTAATGAATTGGGATGTCTATGTTTTTCAAACATAAAGCGGGGTGCCAATGTTTTAAAGCCTCCATTTTGGGGCTCCAGTGCAATTTGCTCAAATATTTATGGTTGCTGCTGGTGATTTTACAACTGATGTTCAGCCTTACTTGCGAATTATTGGCTCCCAAGTATTCTATGAATGAACAGAAATAGAGGACAACTGTCTTCTCAGCCTTTTCATATTTGTATGGCAGGGTATATGGTGCACAAAAGAAGATGAAGTGGATGGAACTGAGTATCTGTAATGGTAAGGGGATTGGGATATGCAGCAGTGCAATTGAAAACTGAGCACTCGTGTATCCGCAGATTAGGCCAACCAACAATGCTTCAAATGTGATCTGGATCAGCTTTGACCCTCGATGATATTATAAAAAGAAAAAGGAGATCACCTAGGCAGCTCAAGCACTTCTTTAGGTGTATAGTAGTCTTAAATTGTAGTACCCAAATCGATATTCAGCAACTTGTCTACTTCTCTTGCATATTAGTGTGCTTTGTTGTACTGAAGATTATACAAGTGGCAAATTTGGTAGCACTAACCGTAGTACAAAGTCAATTGTTACTGAATGTCAATTAAGTATTTGTCTTTACCTTTGTTATTTATTTTATTTTTGTTTTTTTTAAAAGTACCCATTTTGTACATACAATACAAGATTATGTGCCCATTTTGCCAAAGAAACGTGCCCATCTATGCCCAACTATACAAGATTTCAGTACCTATTATTTGCCCAAATTGGCACAGAAGCATAAAAAGTTCATTCTGAACCAAATTGGGCAAACTGGCACAAAATCATTTGCCATACAACTCCTAAAACTTTCGATGTTTGATTCCTACAATCTACAGAAGTACACAACTTGTGGATCATAACCATTTCAGTAAGATGAAACCATAAAACTAGATCATAGCAACATTAATGGCACCAAATTGCAAAAGTTAATGATTGCTTTCTTCATGCTTATGAGTTCAACAAGGTTGTTCCAATGATGTAACACAGGATCCTCCTCTTTGACTAAAACCAGCAAATAATGGGTTGTCCGAGGATTAGGATATGGTATACGGGTCGACAAGGAGATGTTTTCTATGGGTATCATACGGGAGGGTTTGGGTATGCTATGAGATAGTTAAAAATTATGGATACCCTATGGGATGGCTTGAGTGGATTAAAAGGGTAATAGATTATGTATCTCTAGTTATAGGAATACCTAAAGGTCCTAGGAATGGATTAGGTTTGATGGGAAGGGGAATGGGCTATTTTGGTATAATAAAGATAGGGTGAGATATGCCCAAAGGGAGGGATGGGGAAATTTAGTCAAATAATTTGGAGATAAATTGAAAGGATGTGGGTTGTCATAGGATATTCTAATTTGAGATGCAATAGGGTGCTATTAAATTAGGCAAGGGGGGAAGAGAAATATCATGGATAAGGGAGGGAGGGACGAAATAAGGGATCTTGCGGCAAAGGGAGGGAGGATGAGACTTGCAATTGGAAGGGAAGAGGAGGGGAAAATCTTGCGGTAAGAGGGATTCTTGGTTGGATCTTTATTCTTTCTTTCTTTTCTTTCTTTTCTTTCTTCCTCCTTGTTTTCTTTTTCTTTCTTCTTCATTTCTCTTCTTTTCTTTCTGCCGTTTCAATCTAGCCGCAAGAATCAAGAACCAGGAAAAAAACAGAGAAGAGGGGGGAAGAGGAGACATCGCAAGAAACATTTAGGGGAGGGGCTGCTGTCGCAAGGGGAAGAGGGGGCTGGGGAGGTTGCTGCAATGAAGAGGAGGGGTTTGGGGGAGGGCTGCGACGGAGGGGAGGGGCTAGAGGTGCTATGCGAGGGAAGTGGAAGGGGAGGGGAAAAGGGGCCAGGGGTGCATACTTGGAAAAGATGCTGTAATTGTTTGTAAATGCTGGAAACTGGAAGAAGAGTGCTAGAAAGAAGGGGCTGATCATTTAAAAAGAGAACTCTGAATCTTTTACTCAACTGTGACCTCCCCACCAAGGCCAAGATCCTTAATCAATTCTTTTTCAAATAATCAGACTTCAAAAAAATATAATGAAAAACAAGGCTTATTTATAGCCTACTAAAGACTCCAACCTAAGGGGGATTCCTTTACAGTTTAGGATCTCCCTTACAATTAATCTCAACCATCCAAATGCATAAACATCTAATGGAATCTCGTTCAAAATAGATTCCTTCTTAGACTCTAACAAAAGGCAAAGAACTCTTGTAATAAAAGACTACAAGACTCTTTATTCCACAGCCCCCCTCCCCAAAAAAAAAATAATTCCTAAGGATTCAAGAACTCTTCTTTAAATCAAGAGTTTTTTTCATAGCGCCCACCTAAGTTGGGCCTAAATTCTTGACTGCCCGCTTTTCACTTTCTTGAAAATTCCAAGTTACCCACTGTTAAGTTCAAAGGTCTGACCGTTGATTTTTCAAATTTTAGGGGTCAAGTGACTAAGATACCCCTATGCTTGTCAATTACTAAAATGCCCTCATGGATAAAACCTCTTCCTGTCCAAAGTATTATTGATTTTCATTTGACAAGCAAGAAAAAGGTGAACAAGCAGGGTCAGCTCCTGTTTAAGACACTCAAGTTTGCTCCAGTTTACCTTTAGATTGGTGACAAGTGTCTTGTTCTCTCACAACCCTAATTCTTGGCCGTCTCCTTCCTTGCATTGAGCACCAACTACTTACCCCAATCATCTTCTCTCCCCCTCCACAAAAGCTTAAGAGTTGCAGCTACTTATCCGAATAAACTAAAAACAGCATTAAAAATGCATAGCCAACCATAAGAGCTTTCAGATATTTTAAGAAAAATGAAACAAAAAACCCATCAGAATCCATGAGAGATTAGGGAAGAATTAGATTGTGGTGAAATTAGATGTTGCAATTAACATGCAGGGTCCAAAATCATATATAAAATCATGTGTTACAAAACCTAGAATCTCTCTATCTCATCTCTCTCTCTTTTTCCTTTCTCCCTTCCTTTAATTTCAAAGATGTTGCAATAGAAATGGCGTTAGGGTTAGGGTTGAAGACGCGATCATGCTTGGTTTGCTCTTCAACAGTCTTTCTCAGCTCAGAGGTACTAGAGATTCATTACTTCATTTGTCTTCTTCGAGTATCGTCTTTCAGGCTCAATTCAAATGCCACAAACCAACAAGCGCTTTACGGTAATCTCATCAAATATCTTCACGTCTCTCAAATGAAATTTCAAAGCTTCCACTTTGATGCTGAACCTTGCCTCAACTAACATAGAAGTAGATGGGCATAATTATTTAACCGTTAAATCCATGGTATTAAACAATCTCCACCAATTATTGGAGGCACCAAATGCTATCTGCATAGTACTCAAAGAAACCAACGATCGAAATTTTGGATTGTTGAATTATGTTGTGTAATTTGGATCCAACTTGTCTCTACTCCGCAAGTCTTCATCATCCATATACACATCGATTCCCTTTTCTTTTCCAGATCTCTATATGAAGGAAACCAGTAAAGTTATAGCAAGTAATTTACAAATCTATGGATGTCTCGGATCTTCTAATTCGATTCAATGCACAAGTCAAGAAATGGGATAGATTGAAATAAACCCATCTCCATGCTTCTTCGTCTTTTTCCTTTCTACTTGTTTATCCGATTTTACTTGTTGTCTTGCAATGGATGGAAGTGTGGCACCAGTGAGGACAGGAATAACAATGGCAGGGAAGGGGCGGTGGTTGCCGGCGGTGGCAGAGTTTCTGGTGAGATATAGGAAGAAGATGGGTGACCTAGGGGTTAGGTCACTTAAGTGAGTGAGAAAGCATTTTACTAATTTGACAAACAAAGGGGTATTTTGGTCAGTTGACCACTTAAATTTTAAAAACTAGCAGCAAAACTTGGAAAGTTAATAGTGGGTAACTTGGAATCTTCAAAAAAGTGAAAAATGGGCATATTATAATTTTTCCCACTTAATTGGGCAATAAAGAATTTAGGCCCAACTTAAGTGGGTGCCATGAAAAAAACTCTTAAATCAAACAAGACTTCAAACTAATCAAGACTCTTTTGAAAACAAAAAACTAAAATTCTAAACATTGAATCCAACAAATATTTTGGGCTGGAATGGACCACACCACCCTTTTATGAGGGTTCGGTAGGCACTAGGTGTGCCACTTCGGAGGATGGGGGTGAACCCTTGTTCACACCATCTAGTCAACTTGCAACACAAAAGGTCTCCATTTTCCCTATATTTTGCTTCCAAATACTATTTATTAAAATAGAGGGTGGACCTTGGTTTAACAATACAGCCATGCTCCATAAGATCAAGTGGTCACATGTTTCGAGTCTGGAGACAATCTCCCTTAGAAAGCAGCTAAGGCTAAGAACATTATAAACCAACCTTGTGCACTAAAAACATCTTTTTTATGTTATTTAACAAAACATCCTACAAAATTCTCCTAGAAGAAAAACAATGGTTAAGCATACTACAATCAACCTTCTGAGGCACAGGTAACATTGAACTATACAAATGCATTGAATTAGAAACCAAGCAAATTTGAATGACCAAAGAATGTCATGTGTCCATAATATATCACGAGGGTATTATTGTCCTGTCCCAGTGGTAGTCAACAGTTAGTCTTCAATAGACTTGTGTTATTATCTAAGAGGAATATCTTTATCTTTAAAAAAATGTGAGTGGAGAAATTTACAACATTTTAGACAAGGACAAAAGATGCTCAAATCGCCAGACAAAAATGATAGCATGGAATAAATTTCAGTTGAAACGGTCGAAATTTTGACCGAAATCACTGCATTTTTGGAAATTGAAAAGGAACCTTCAAGATTTCGTCAAAATCATAGGTTTCAACCAAAATTTTGCAGGTTTTTACCTAAATTTCGCAAGTTTCGACAGTCTAAATTGTTTTTATTGATTTTTATCCCATTTTCAGCTAATTTCCACAACTCCTTTGCCTGCAAACACCTTTATTGCTCCTCTTTCTCCTCCAAACACCTCTCAAGCCACAACAGCTATAAAGGAAACTCCAGCAGGAATAGAATGTGAAGCATGAGCCATTTTTATTTTTGTTTTGTTCATACCTTTAATGATCTTGTATTGCCTTCAAATTAATATATATTTAGTCTATGACTATGATCTATGATTGTGTCCTGTTAAACTTTTTTTTTTATTTGCAATATTTTTTTTTATTTTCTGATTTTAAAATTATTTTTTAAATTATACATTTGTATACATGATATATAGGCTTCAACTTAATATCTGTGAGACACCATCATTTGATCAAGTTGGTCGTTGAATTTTGTTAAATTCTTATATATGTGACCATTCTATCAAACAATTCATATATGTTGATAATTCTATACATGTATGCAATACAATTTATACTTGTCTGAACCAGTCATTTATTAGTTTACTTGAATTATAAATTTTTAGTGTTTTTTGGCAAGATACTAGTTCCATTGTATCTATTTTGTTTTAAATAGGTAGGAGGCAAGAAGTCAAATGAAATGGAGGTCACATAAGGCCCAAAACCTAAGGTCGAAATTTCAAAAACCAGGTTTCGACCGAAATTTCAGTTGAAACCTGGAGATTTCGGTTTTTGCCTTGTTTCAATTGAAATTTGCACCATCAATGAAAGTGAACAACCCCACCCCTTCCAACACATCACCATTCATCTGGGAGGCATAACATGTCATAGACACCGCCCCTTGTGTCAAATTGCACTCGGTAGTCAAGGGAACGGCACTTCAGCAACTCTAAGTAAACAAAATTAAAAATTGAAAGAAGCAACAAGATCAAGAATTAAGGTCTTGAAATGGGAATAGTATTTACAGGCTGCCAAGACAGTCACTCTCTCTACCCCCAACCCCATGGAAATGGTACTAATACTAGTGTGTGGCCCAAAATGTCATTGGTTGAAGCCACTAGCTGTAACCTATAGGAAAAGCTCGAATTGAGCTTACCCTCCATTCCTTGATTTTATTTTTTTAATCAATATATGAGAAAATAATGGTGCAAGCACCACAATGGTTCCTTTCATATATTGTAAGAAGACAACTCAAAAGCTAAATAAAACTGTTTGTACTACAGTACCCCAAACTATCAACAATCAACAAGGTAGAAAATCCCATTACTTCACTGCAACAGAAAAGTCATCAATAATCATATGACATATATCATGCAAGAAAATAAATCACACATTTGTGATGGTTAAGTTAATGACGACTATCAGAATTTATGTATTGGATGCAGATGCAAGTATATTCAGATTTTCATTGCCCAGTGAAATGAACAAAGAGTTTGCACAATGAAACTGACAAAACCATACACGTATACAGCAAGGCTTTTTAATCATCTATGAAGCATATTTTCAAAACATTCATATTTTCAAAACATTCATATTTTCAAACCAACAACAGGAAAACACTTTTTATTTTCAAAAGAACCACTATCAATCGAAGCCACCCTGAGAATATTATTCAATTAATAGCTTTTACCAGCTATGGAATCCAAATTTCTCACCAACAATGTGAAGCAGCCTGAAGTTAAGACAAGAGCATCTGAAAGAACAATTTAAAATGATTTCACAAGCATCTATTAGTTTAGCCAACACTTACTAGTATCCATCTCTTAGCCCACCAAACTTCTCCTGGCCAGCAGTATCCCAACAATAGAATCTGATCTTCCCGCAGTTGGTGAAGAAGTCCAAGGGGTGAACTTCAACACCAATGGTTGCTGTAAATCATGGTTTCAAACCAAGCCGTCAACTTCTAGCCACAGATGAACTAAAACAATAACTACTGAAGAAGATGTAATGCTTACGTTCATATTTTTTTTCGAACTCCCCAGTAAGATGCCTCTTTACGAAAGTAGTCTTCCCTGCATCAATTACAAATTAGCTTCATCAGCTGAAAACCTCAAAAGAAGAAAAATTTTGGATTAACAAGTTATACAAGTCCACAGCGCGTGATAAAACAAACAACTCTGGAACCCTAGAATTTAGTAGAAACTATATAAGGGTTAAAAAAAGAATAATAATAATAATTAAAAATATAATTCGTTGATTCCCAAGAGAATATCGAAAGAGACCACGTACCTGTACCACCATCACCGACGATAACAAGCTTGAAGCTTGGGTAATCAACAGTTTGCTGGTTTGGAAGTGCCTGCAGAAATAAAGACCAAACCCTAAACCCAATCAGCAGTTACCCTAAATCGGAGATGAAGATCGGGAAAACAGTATGACAATGAAAGCAAAAAAACCTAAGACCTAAGTAGAACCCTAGAAGGACAAAGGTAAGCAGATGTACCATTTTCAAGGTTTTTCTCAACTCTTTCTCGGAGATCACAAAGGAATAAGGCAAAGCCGCAGAGGATGATTTCCGCTCTTGCGGGATTTTAACGCGAGAGATACTGAAAAGAACATACCTATGGTGATACGTCTTTAAAAACCGGACTCTTTGGTTCAAACCGGGAGACACCGGACCGACCGGATTGACTCGAAGACATCTACTAGGCCAGGTTCATTTTACTATTCGTCGTACAGAAGAGCTGGCATCTTCATTAGCACGGTGCACCTGTGCGGCTCTGCCAGCTTGTAAGATCAACCAAACTATGATTTAATGATGCCACGTATTCTTTTTTTTTAAATAATCAAATTAAATTCAAAATTTTTAAAATAAAAGTAAGAGCTGGTTTTGTGGGAATGTAAGTACGATTTTTTTTTTTTTTTAGAGCTAAAGTATGGAATTTTTTCCCCCTTTTTGGGGAAGCTGAGGTTCATCCGGCCAAGTTGTACATGCCTCGACTACATCTTCATAAGAGATGCCTTGGCGAGAACTGAACCCACAGCCTCTTCTTCACTAAAAGGCATGAGCCTTACCTCTGGAGCAACTTTGTGTTGCCAATGTAAGTATGATTTTCTCACAAGCTAATTCGAAATGGTAACCACATCATCAAATTGATTTATGATTTATAGCAAATTGCACCAGCACCCCAAAATAGATGCCTTAAAGCATTAACACCCCCACATTATGTTTGAAAAACACACACCTTCAAATTAAAATTTCATTCAATTCAAAAAATATCTCAGCCAAAATATAAAGAAAAAAAAAAAGATTTAACGATTTAAGTGGCAAATTAGACTAATGCGTTTTAAAGCCTCCATTTTGGCATGCCAATACAAAATTTGCTCAATGATTTAACATCTGTAATCATGTTTTGCCAACAGCTGGCGATCAACCTCAAATAGTCAAAACAAATTGTACCATTAATGTTAAGGCACAACCAATTTGTCATTCAAGACTAAAATACACAGGCTTGAAGCTGGTCCTATAGGTTTGATAGTTGATGACAACAGTGATGTATAATAAGGCATTGATAAACAAATCAGTTGGAATTTGGGTTCCATTGCTAACAGTGGAAGGCCTCTAATTAGGAGAAAATGCAAAAGGATACGATTGACTAGCAGGTATTGGCTGCTGCAACGATAGAGGGAGTCTTGATGTATTCAATAGATGAATCCTTTATATTTGATCCCACTAATCTTGACATAGATGTTACACCTGGAGTACTCACCATTCTGTTTTGTGAAAAGTTCTCAACAAGAATCAAGCATATATTTTTAATCTAAAACAAAAATCAATACAATGTGACACATTGGTTTCTGACTCTAATCAAACTTGGAATTGTTTTAATCGGCCACAATTTGAAACAACTGAATAAGAAAGCTCGTGGTTCTTGGACTTCTTCAGAAGGTAAACAGGGTAAGGAGAATCAACATTGTCCAAAATCAAGACTTCAATGGGATAACTTCTCTTTGTACATTAGTTATAAGAGGAAGAACTTGGATTCTTTGAGGTTATAGGTATTCAATTCCCTTTGTTAATTATTTGGAGATAAAGGAAAGCACATCACATTATTGTTCCTAGGTTTCAACTAGGATATTGAATTTGAAAATGGTTATACCAATATTCAAATAGCACGTAGCGTTAGAGATTGTAGAGCCATAGAGGGCAAGACCATTTTCCCTAGAAAATTTTTGCTTTTATTTTATTGCATATCCAGAGATCACATAAAACAATTTCCAACATCTCACTCTTTTATTCCTTCATATATATGGTCATGTACTCATCATGTGTATAAGTTTGTTAATTTAATGAAAGAGAAATTTGTGGCCAACCTAGAGCAAGCACTATCAGAGAGTGGATCTATGTGGCTGACTGTAGTGTTGGATCCCCTAAAAAATAAAAACCAGTTCTTACCAAAGAAGCTTCAAAGTTTCTAACTTATGGGTTCCATCAACAAGATTGACAAATGAAGAAAAATCTATTTCCCTGAAGAGGGTTTCAAGTAATGTGTTCTCTATATTGAGAAGTAATCTGGTTTTATGGACTCACAGTAAGCTATATATTGTGGGTGGGCCTCAAAGCCCACAATGTGGGCCATAGATTTCACTTTCTCCTGTTAGAAAAGAGACGTTACTAGTCTAACAATGTAAATTTAGAGGGGAAGGAAAAAGAGGGTTTGAGTTTAATGGCACAAGTGAAAGGTTCATGAGAATGAAGTTCTGAAATGAACAGAGAGGAAGGAAGAGAAGAAGAGATGGATGGTGTGACAGGTTAGGTGAACTAAGCTTTACCAAGAAAGCATATTGTGTGGACTCTTTTTTTTTTCTTTTTTCGCTTAAGAAGACGGAAAAAGATGAGACCGCTACTGCATATATTCTTCGTTTCTCTCTTTATCCATTGCCTTGTATATGTATATAGGATTCTCGAGATAAGACTCTCTCTTTGCAATCATGAGTTTTTGAGCTAAGGCCCGGAGATTTTTCACTTAATTTTAGTTAGGGAAGGTGTCATAGAACCATTATCCAATGAAAACTAGTTTGGTTATTTCAACATGATATAATCATTTATTTTCATGGTTTATCACAATTTCGATATATGGATCTTGCATCACGCTATGTGCATTGTCAAACCAAATGGGTCCCCTTAGACGAAATTGTGTCTGTGATGTGTTGTTTATCTTGACATTGTGGGCAACGTCCATTGATAACTGTCTTAATTACAACCTATCAAAATCATTATTTTTTTATTTATTTTGGTACAAAACTAAAGTGTGGGGATGGAATTGCACACCATATTAATAAATGTTCTAAAAATAACATCATTGACATTGGACCCACATTTTTCACAATGGGTGAACTAATGATAAAAGTTACCCGAATGAGAAAATGCATACAACTGTGGCATTTTTTTTCAACGCTAAGATAAATCACATCAGCATGATTACTTCCATTCTTATTCACTTTGCTATTTCTAGACTTTATTTACTTTTTTTTTTGGTAATCTAGACTTTATTTAGTTTGTATGATGCTATTTCTGGATCATGGATTCTATGAAACTTTATGGTAAATTGAAAAATAAAAAATAGTCAACTCCATATATAAAATAAAAATAAAAACTATATAAAAATCCAGCAACATATTTGATTTAATATTACCCTTCGGAATACCATTATTGCGGCTTGATTTATTTATTATTATTTTGACGATTTTACATATATTTGCTGTGTGTGATAACATAAAACATTGATTACATGGTTTGATTTCATAATTGTTATAATCGTTATGGTTTAAGCCCTTAGACTCGAGTGGACCATGGGAATTCAGTGTGTTTGGTTCAGTCCCAATTCATGGATCTCATAAGGCACTTCTCGGTAAGGCAGTAGAAAACTTGTTGAGAAAAGCACCTCATAGTGTCAGTCAGCTGTCAGGATGTACTTCTCGGATGGCCTTTCATTAAGCGTTCGACTAGTTATATATCGGCTAAAGTAGGGGTGTCAACGGTTCGGGTTGGGCTGGTTTCGGGCTGAAAATCACTCAGCCCAAACACGGTCCATTCATAAAATAACGGTTTCAGGCCGGTGCGGTTTGGGTTCGGGTTGACTAACGGTTTGGGCTAACGGTTTATAATTGATTTACTAACGGTTTGGGTTCGGGTTTACTAGCGCTATGTTTTGAGTACCTTGTTGATGATGTGGAATTTATCAAGAGCATGTAAACATATATAAGCATTAAATTCTCTTTAAATCTCTTGTGTTAGGTATTCAAAACTAAAACTTTTTTTTCTACAAATAAATAAAATTTATATAACTAATGTACAAAATAAAGCTAGCATCTTGTTAAATTTTAATGGGTTGTATTTGCTTGTTCTCCTTTCTCTTCTCGACGCTTATAAAAATGGATCAAAATTAAACATTAAAATATTTTCAAATAATAATACATTTGCTAAATATTTACTAAGCCCGTATTCCAAATGGTGAAGGATTTGATAAGCTTGTTGTTTGCATATTCCAAAGTAAAACAATTAAGAAAACTAATCGAAATTGGGGGTTTTCTAGTCTTTTACATTTAAATTATTTTTATTTTATCTATTTATAACGGGTTTAACGAGTTGGTTTGGGTTTGGATCAATTTCGGGCCAAACGGTTCGGGCTAGCGGGCCACACACGAGCTAGCCAGGCCCAACCCGAACCATTGTGGGCTGAGGTTGTTCAGCCCAAACACAACCCATTAAGCTTCGGTGCGGGTCAGTTTGGGCTATAATGGGCCGGTTCAGTCCGGTTTTAACGGTTCGGGTTAGGTTTTGATACCCCTAGGCTAAAGTAACGTTGCAAGATGATTCTGCGTTTCTTCTTCCAAACTTTAATTAGCACATTAATTTCAGCATTAAATGCATTTAAATTCATTAAATGCTCAATGCCTGCAATGAAACTTTTCATTTGTTTAAGATTTCCTCGAGTATTGCACCCTTACGTTTTGTTTGCTAAAGTAAGGGATAGTTGTCACATTCATGTCAATGTGAATTTGACCACTTGATTCGGTGGGATTATGTACAACTGTCTTGAAACTTATTCGGGAAGATTGGACACTTAGCTTGCTGATCGAGCTACCCATCAGAGGCCATCACAACCCTCCATCTAGGATCAAGAAATCCAAGGACTACAATGCATCTTCTCCACCTAAGAAATACGGACTTGGTATATAAGCCAATACTCTACAAAAATGAGGGTAAGTTCGAGAAGATTAACTCTGGATATTTACTCTCTTGCAACTACCCAACAAGACATTATATCTTTGTCTTCTTTGAGCATCTATTCTTCCATACAAGGATTTGTGTTCACCATATTTTGATTTAATCATTTGAGGAAGTTTCTTGTCCCCTGAGGCAGCTCAAACTCATTGTCTTTGTTTCTCAGGAACAAAGATTGGTCTTGTAACGAACAATTTGGCCCACAGTCATATATTGGAGCAACAATAATATACTTGTGTTAGTTGTGTTAATATGTAATATCAAAACATGCAACAAATTATCAATTATCCCCTAAACTCATTGTGTAATTCATGTTTCACCAATGATGCCATTGGAAACTAGCTAGCTAGGTCGATGACATTGCTGACGGTTTTCCTTTTCTATAGTTCAAACAAGAGGTATGTTTTATTTGATCGATATATGTCAATGGCTCTTTAACCTTACTTTCCTCTTTAGATGTGTAATAGAAAAATGTTAGAAATATTTGAATGCATATTTCAACACTTTTTTTTTTAGTGTCACTAAAAAGGGTGAATTTTTTTATTTTTTATTTTTTGGTTCAGAAAGTCATATTTATTAAGCAACAGGCAGAGAGCCGAGGAGGAAAAGCAAAGATATTTCAACCAAGGTCGAACTTTTTTTTTTGTCGGTAAATCACACTTTAATTAGATAAAGAGCGATTACACAAGCCCAGCTCCAGGGACGACAAGTCCAAAAAGAGTTAGCTGGTCATCTTATGCAGTGAAGGCGAACTTGGTTCTTAAGACTTATGCACAAGAAAAAACAGTTTGCTGGTCATCTTACGTGAACAATTTAATATTTATAAGTTTATAACTAAGCTTCTTAATCCCATTACATGTGTACGTTTTAGATTATCCAAAAAAAATAAAGGGTAAGGGGGGGGGGGGGGGGGGGGGGGGGGGGGGGGGGGGGGGGGGGGGGGGGGGGGGGGAAAAAAATTTTAAAAGGGGGGGGGGAAAAAATGTTTGAGGGGGGGGGGGGGGAAGGGTCTTTTGAAAAAGCCAGGCCCACCCCCGGGGGCCCGGATGAAAATACCCTAAATAAAAATATGTGTACGTTATACCTACTCGTGCACCGGAAGATAAAATCAAGTATACGACTTTAAAATGGTGGCCACGTGGTGGCAGATCACTGGGTGCTGAAAATACTTAACGATACTGTCACGTGGCCAACTCGAGGAACTTCCCCCAAGTAAAAGATTCCAATGTCCAATGAATCACCGAGTTCGGGTGGTTCAATAATAGAGACGGCTTCTTACTCCACTCGGAGCTCCGAGAATCAGGTGAAAATACAAGAATACCCTCGAGTCCGCGGTTCCGACTTCCCACAAGGAGGGAAAACCAAAGAAGCGTCGGAGTGACACTTTAAAAAGCGCGCTTGTGCGTGTTGCGCATCTGGTTCCCTCCCATCCCATGTGCACTGAGACAGGGATGGTTTATGGATGTGAGTTACGCACCGCGGCGTAACTTAAGGTTAACCAAGGTAGTAATCACTAATCACTTGTTAGTTGTTACGATTATAAGTAGTGATGTATATACGACACTCTGTGTGTCCAGTCTTTCTCCATCTGTCTGTCTGTCTCGCAGTAGCCTCTGCTTAACAGCAAAGCGTCTGTGCTTGCAGAGTATTTCCTCCCGTTTGTTTAATAAAGAAAAAATAAACTCGCTCTTTTCACACTCACCTGGTTTGCATTCTTAGAGAAAGAGGAAAAAACAAATTTTAGAAAGAGATAGAAACAGTGACAGAGACGAAGCCGATTTAAAGCACAGACTGAGATAACAAAAGCATTTCCTCTCTCCACACTTCAGATATTCCGTTGGGGAGGAAGAGAGAGAAACGACGAATGAACTACTCAATGGCTATCATTCTCTAAATCGAATCGGAAGGAACTATCAAGAGAGTGGAAATAGGAGTCTTGTGTGTAGAGTTAACCCTAGTCTTCAATCGGAGTGGTTGAAGGTTTGGGATTCTGTTTTATTCGGATGTGAGAGTGTCAGATCCATCATGACTGATTTTTACGGCGATAATGCTGCTCCGACGACGCCGGAATTGAGTTACGGCGGTGGCGATGGCCGATTTATGGCGAATGAAGGTGCTTCTCTAGCGTCTGGTCCGACGCCTCCATTGACCGTTTCGGGATCGTTTAAGGAAGGGAGGACGTCAAGGAGGAGGATGTCAGTGCGGCCGAGCTTGGACGCGGATGACTTTTTAAATCTGTTGCACGGTTCGGATCCGGTGAAGGTCGAGCTTAATCGGCTGGAGAATGAAGTTAGAGGTGGAATGCGATTTGATCTGGTCGTTTTTTAGGCGATTTGTGTTGTTCAGGGGTGAACGTTGGAATTTTTACTTGTTCTTTTGCAGAGAAGGATCGGGAATTAGGGGAAGCTCAGGCAGAGATCAAGGCACTGAGACTGTCAGAACGCCTGAGAGAAAAGGCCGTTGAAGAGGTTAGTTCTTATTTTCCCGTAGTTTAGTTTTAATTAGTTTTTGCTAGAGGTTATATGTTCACTTTTTGGATCAGAATTTCCATTTATCAGCTAACAGTGGCAGTGAATTTTTTTAGTAGTTCAATTTGATTTACATTCGGTTTCGAAATAGTTGGGCAGAATTCGAATTTCACAGACGTCATCTGATTTTCAGAAAGACTTACTGCTAGAAATATCCAACATGTGAGCTTTGATGATGAGAAGTTAACTCGGAAGCCTTTCTCTTTGCATTGATTTCTACTGTATTCTTTCTATTCCAAATGTTGAATTAGCAATCGCTAGATGTTATTTGTAATACATGTCGTCGTCTTTATTTTTTAAATGGTTAATCAAAGCAGTTCAACTTCCAGGGTTTTCCTTTTCCTTTTGATTTTTTTATCTGCATTTGCATTTATGTTTTAGGATTAAATCTCGTGTCTTTCGTCTGTATATCACTGTAAGGAAAAAAAAGATTAGATCTTTCTGTTGGTTTGAATTATGTTTTGATGTCAGGGATTTAGTCCAGCATCATATTTGACCAATATGTGGTAATGGTGAATCGCATGCAATTGCTATAGTTAAGTAACAGTGGTTTCAGTATTGCGTCATTCAATGTTTTGGGAGATCTTGTTAAAGCAGCTTTAAGGGTTGGTTTGTTTCTGTAGAAATTTGGTTCATCACTTTGTCCTATTAATTTTGACGTAGCTTATCATCATTCTGTATCTTGTCTATAGGTACTGTTCTGTAGTCTTACTTTTATTTTCCATATTTTATGAAACACGGATAATAATTGCGGATTTTTAATGGTGGTGATTGTTTCAATATAATATATGGATCTACTATTTTTGTCATTGTCTAGAATTTGATTTAGGTTTGCAAGTCCTGTAATTTGCTATTTCTGTAGCAATTTATTCTTTCATTTAGAATTATACTGACTTAACCTTTCTTGTTTTGTTTGTTATTTCTTAGCTCACTGAAGAATTGTCAAGAGTTGAGGAGAAACTCAAATTAACCGAATCTGTTTTAGAGGCCAAAGTAAAGCATGGAACCGTCTTCTTTTTTAATTGAATTCTATTTTATGTTCTTCCTTTCTCTATCGCAAGTGTGCCTTATTTTCCATTACTCTACTACAGAATCTTGAAATAAAAAAAATCAATGATGAGAAGAAGGCCTCCATGGCTGCTCAGTTTGCAGCAGAAGCCACCCTTCGAAGGGTTCATGCTGCTCAAAAGGATGATGATATGCCACCCATTGAAGCTATTCTTGCACCACTGGAGGCAGAGCTCAAGCTTGCTCGGCAAGAGGTAGTATACTTTTCCTATAACAAACTCTGTTTTTCCGTATTAGAGTGTAACACCTGTGAGAGTGTATTTAGGAAAAGAATAGAAAGAGAGTCATTATTCATTGCCTTTGATGGGTTATGCAGATTGCGAAGCTACAGGATGACAACAAGGCACTAGATCGCCTTACTAAATCAAAAGAAGCAGCTTTACTTGAAGCAGAACGGACTGTTCAGATTGCTTTGGTCAAGGCTTCAATGGTAGATGATCTTCAGAATAAGAATCAGGAGTTAATGAAGCAGATTGAAATCTGTCAGGTATATTGCTACCTTTTTTACCTGCTTAATGTAATATTGTCAGAATTTTCATTAATCAATCTTCTTAATTGCAATGATGTATTTAATAATCAGCATGTGTTTCTATGTGTTATTTTGTACATTCGCTAGGAAGAAAACAAGATTTTGGACAAAATGCACCGTCAAAAGGTTGCAGAAGTTGAAAAGCTTAGCCAAACTGTTAGGGAGCTTGAGGAGGCTGTTCTCGCTGGTGGCGCTGCAGCAAATGCTGTGAGGGATTACCGACGGAAAGTCCAAGAAATGAATGTAATGTCCTGTTTTGTATATGTCTATTGACTTGAAGATTTGCGTTTTTACCAAACTTTTCTTCTTGACTAATATGGTCTGCAGGACGAGAGGAAAACACTTGATAGGGAACTAGCCCGTGCTAAGGTGACAGCAAATAGGGTGGCAGTAGTGGTAGCAAATGAATGGAAAGATGCTAATGACAAAGTAATGCCTGTCAAACAATGGCTTGAAGAACGAAGGTTCATGCAAGTATGCACTGATGGCTTCTTTGTTCTTTCTTACTTTAGCTTTCAAGTTTTGAATATGTTTTGTCCTGGCCAAAGACATTTCATCGGTCCAACAGTTTAACTTGTACGAAATGGGCTTTTGCAGGGAGAAATGCAACAACTTAGAGATAAACTTGCGATAGCTGAGAGAACTGCAAAATCTGAAGCACTGTTGAAAGTAATTTTTTGGTGTACTGCATTTCCACTTGCACTCGTGAGTCATTTTTCAACTAGCTGTCTCGGAAAATTTTGAGTTGCTTTTTTCTTGTACTGTTCAGGAAAAATATCATCTAAGGCTCAAAGTAGTTGAAGATGGGTTGAGAGCATCCACCAATGGTAGCAATCGATCTACCCCAGAGGGAAGGAGTGTGAGCAATGGCCAATTGCGTCGTCAATCTCTAGGTGGGGCTGACAACCTCTCCAAATTGACCTCCAATGGTTTTTTATCCAAGAGAACTCCATCGTCTCAGTTGCGGTCTTCAATTTCTTCTAGTACAACTACAATATTGAGGCATGCCAAAGGGACTTCAAAATCATTTGATGGTGGCTCAAGGTCATTAGACAGGGGTAAAGTCATGTCGAATGGAACACGCCCTAGTGCCCTCAACAAATCTACTGATGCAACTCGCGATGCTGAGTTAGTCAATGATCGAATAGGAAGCACGGATGAAAAACCAAATGAATTCCCAACAGTTGATAAAGAAGATACTGTCTCTGGATTATTATATGACATGTTACAGAAAGAGGTTATTTCATTGCGGAAAGCCTGCCATGAAAAAGATCAAAGTCTTAAAGATAAAGATGATGCTATTGAGGTGCTTATGCATGCTTTATCTGTGTTGTTCTCTTAGTGTGTGTAACCTGTAATCTAACTGTGTATTCTGTTTCAGATGTTAGCAAAGAAGGTAGATACTTTGACCAAAGCAATGGAGGTTGAGGCAAAGAAGATGAGAAGGGAAGTAGCTGCCATGGAAAAGGAGGTAGCTGCCATTCGTGTTGAGAAAGAACATGATAATAGGGCTAAGAGGTTTGGTAATTCCAAGGGACCTGTAAATAGTTCTCAGCTGCTTCCTGGAAGGTATTGATGGTCATATATCCTGTATGAATGTTATTGTTGTGGTTGTTTTATGTCCCGTATGAATGTTCCTAATAAATCTTACCTAATTAACTGTGCATTCATAGCTATTCTGAATTAGAGCATGCTTGATGATTCAATTTTCATAATCAATCACACGAGGTGCAGCCGTTGTTCCTTTTTATCTTTCGTTTTTATTACATATCAATATGAACATTGAATATTTTCTGATTTTTTTTATACCGTGGTGTGCTGTGACTCTTTTTGTTTTAAATTTTTTTATTGTGTGGGAATTTAATATTTAATATGTTTCTTTCTGGTAAGTAGCCAGCTGTTTTGTGTACATTATTGGCATTTTATTCCCAGAAACTGGTGGACAATGCTTGTCCTTAATGTATACAGCCAAGTGTGCAGTATTAACATATACTCTACTAAGCTTAGAGAATAGGAGTGGGTAGTAGCAGAAATAAAATTTGAAACTGAAGTTTCTGTGTGATATCAAAATAGTTTCTAGTTAGAAGTTAGAACAACAGCACTAAAATTGTTTAATGGGAATTTATCTCTCTCCTCTATTCTTGCCCTACATTTGCTTAAGCAGTAAGCCCCCCTACTCAAGCTTTACATTTGATTGCTCCAAAAAAGTAAAAGTGTACCTCGCCTTCTCCCCTGCTGCTTGAACATAACTGAGAGTTACCCTCCTTTTCCCATGATTCAATCATCCCATTTTTTTTTCCTGAATTCAACTCTACACCTGCAATGGCTCATTATTCTGTTTTAGTAATAGAAATGGAAACCCCTATCTTACTACTACAACTACTTTCTTTGCAGAATGCAGCGAATCATTTCTGACCTCTTGCCTTGCCCCCACCCCCTGCTTCATACACCCTAACTGTCACCTGTCTGGTCCATCTTACAGTTTTTGGCACAGCAAATTTATCGACTCTAAAACATTAGGATTAACTAGACTTCCAAAATAAGAACCTTATTGTAACATTTTTCTATCTAAGCCAATTGAGTAGATCTTTCCTGAAACAGCTTCATTTTACAAGATTTCAGTCACATTATGGAGTTGATCAAGCTTTTGAAGCCCTCAATCATACCAAGCAGACAAGTTTTAGCGTTTCCAACTCTATACATTGTTGACAGAAATATCACTTGTGATGACTCAACATCCTATGATGTTTGAGATACTCCCGATGTGGGAGCTTCATGGACAATTGTGAATTCCACACTATGACTGATTGTGGATCCCTTGGGCTATTGTTGTGGGGTAACCAGTGTTTGACAGGCTAGACATGGTCTTTTGGATAAGCAGTTTGGGATATTGTAGTTTACAGGTGAATCCAGTTTCTAGAGCTATTTCGGCTTGTTGACTTTCCAATAAAGCTTTCTTCACCTTTCATAGCATGTGACTTCTTCACTGGGGTTTGTTCACCTTGCCTACAACATGGTAAGGGTGTGGATACTATGTTCATTGGTGTTTGATCCAGATAGCTTGGAGATTCAGTATGTGGACGGATTAGTATCTATATGTGGGGGGCTAGTTAGGATAAGGAAGAAATTTGAGAAGGGGTCCGGGTGCATCATAGTTGCTGGGGAGAGGGAAATCATACTGGTAGAAGAGGGGCAAGGGGATGGTATCACATAATCACTTTGGTCACACAAGCTGATGTTTTATTTCAATAGTAAAAGACACCTAAAGTAACACTATAATTGAAATAGAACTTCACTCTCTCTTGGACTACAAATAAAATATTAACTCATCCTCTACCATGACTTGTTGTTAACAATAAAAGAAATTGTAAATTAAATCATACACCTATTGGACCGAATTACAAGATAGACCACAAATAAGAATATCCAACTGAACCACAGCTTAAATTGGACCTGGATTATCTCCATCTGGATTCCCAAACAGGTTTCAAGGTATTGCACCAGCATCAGTGTGTTTAGCTAAGCTTTCCTTTAGGCAGTTGCTGAGCTGCGACCAAAACTATTAGCACTGTTTCCACTTCATTCTACTCCACACAATTTGTTCATACCTACAAGTTTGCACCCTCTTTCTTTCCCTTCTCCACCCAAACACCCCTTCTCCCCACAAAAAAGAAGAAGAGGAGCATGTAGTCAGGCAGGAAATTAAAAATATAAGAAGGCAATTGCTGTACCCAGTCTGACAGAGACAATGGAAATGAGTCTAAATAAATCAATGTCGTTTGAGAGAAACTTCCAGAAGAACCCTCCAATTTGGTATTGGCTTGCATTAATTGAATCCAATTTTCTTTCCTTCACCTATTCCTGCCAAGCCCACCCTTTTTCATACCCCACCCCCCACCCCCCCACCAAAAAAAAAAAAAAAAAAGAGGAAGAGAAAAAGGAAAAAAAGAAAAAGAATATTTAAAGACACAAATATACGGATGTATGGAAAGCAAGGGAATTATGTCTTTTTTGATTTTTATGGCATTGGAGATATAATGCACCAGGCAATTGGACAATTTGAATTCATCGTGAGTTTTCTGTCCCCATCATCCAATGACAAGTAACAGAACATCAGTTGATTTTCTAATTAATTGGATACTTCCACCGAATCTTAATGTGCTTCCACATAGAGCTGATATCAATGCTATCGTGAGTCAGTGTCTCAGGTTTGACCAAAATTTCTTAGACAATCCCCCAACCATCCAAAAAAAAGGGTGGTGAGGGGCAAATGGCTAAAATAGGTTGTGAAACTTGTAGGTCTTCATCATATGTTAGATCCTCTAAAGACTGGAACCATTAGTTTAGAAGGGAAGAGGGAAAAAAAAAACCAAAATGGTACTTTGTCTTTGGACCTAAGTTGGTAGAATGCTGTAAATGGCTTATTCCACACAATGTTTAGCACTAAACACATAAAATTCAAGTAAAGCAAGTTGAATATTTTGTTTGGGAATGGATGTGCATCAACTTACATATAGTGACAAACCATAAATGATTAGGGCTGTAACAGGGCTGGGCCGGGCTTTTGCAATCCCAAGCCCAGCCCTATATGTTCTAATTTGAGCCATTCCCGCCCTGACCATAGTTTAGGGCCAAGGATTATTGTCCCTAGCCCTAAGCCCTACAGGGCCAAGCCAAGCCCATTTCCGCCTTGATTGGCCTTGTCCTTACCTTGACCCTGATTGGCTTTGACTGTCCCTGTCCCTAGCCCTGACCCTAATTGGCCCTAATTGGCCTTGACCCTGATTGATCTTGATTGGCCTTGATTGGCCCTCTCTTGGCCTTAACCCTGATTGGCCCTATTATTGGCCCAAGTCCTGATTAGCCTTATCCCTAGCCTTAATTGGCCCTGTCCTTGGTCCTAAAATATCAAATGTTAACTCATAAAAATTCTTAATTTACCCTTTTAGGCCTTACCTGCACATTTTTTTTCAAAAGACTAAAGACTTGTGGCTTTTAAAATGTACCCCATTTATTTACCAGTTTGATTCTAAAAAAATCCTAATTTAATAGAATTAGAAATTGGATTATAATTAACTCATAGTTATTTACATAAATTTTATTAATAAAAATATAGAATGTTGCTCAACGTGTAAATGACTAAACGAATAACTGAAATCCGCTTTCGAATCTGCATCCGCATCCGCATCCGTTTAAGGATATCCGAATCCGTTTGATCACTAATAGGATGTGGATGTGGTAATACCCTTCAAACTGATTATTATCCAATTAAATTACTTATTTGAAATTTTGTATTCTTTTATAAATTTTTTACTTGAAATAAGTGAATATTTTTTTTTGGATTTTCTATTGAAAGAAATATTAAAGTTGTTAAATTCTTAATTCCAAACACAGTAGAGAGAAATAAAATGATAAATATGTCAACAAATAGTCCAAAACTTGTATTCAATCTGTATTTATACCCATTTAGATTTTAGAGAAATAGTGAAACCATATTTTCTAGGGTTTTCTATTTGCTATTCGATGAAAATTAGGGTTATTAGATGTAAGCCCGTAGGGAAAAAGAAAAAAACTTATCTCGATTCTCAATTTCTAAGATAGTAGTCAAACTTCACTCCAGTCTGTCTTTCCCCTAAGAAAGATGTCAATATTCATAATGAGAAGTTGGGGTGTAGATTTGTTAGATATTCATTCTCTATATACTAGTTTTTATTATTTATTTATTATCTCGCCTTAGTCCCCAAAGAAAGAAAGAAAGAATTTTTTTTGGAATTAAAAATGACTTAGTTCAAAAAAAAAAAACCTTAAAAATAATATAAAAAGGGAAGTCATAGTCTAATATGATCAAAATGATTGAAGGTCAAAATCAAGACTTATAGTTATATCAATGTTAATATGAAGATTATGATAAAAATCTAGTACATGATCGTGGTCAAATTAGCATTAAGACTAGAGCCAAAATTAGGGTCAGGATTAGGGCCAAAATCAGATGGATGCTTACTACATTGGTAATGAGGTTATAATTTATTTTTATTAATTTTCTACAAAACATGATTATGTTTTTAAAATTTGACACATGTCAAGTATCCACCCATGTGGATTAGAATTAATTCCTCTCCATGTGGGTGGAGGGTCCAGGCTCAAATCAGGGCTAAAATCATGGGCCTAGATCAGGGTCAATATCAGGGCTAATATCAGGGCCAAGATCAATGCCAGAATCAAGGTCAAAATCAGGGCCAGAATTAGGGCCAAGATTAAGGCTAGAATCAGGGCCTGGGTTAGGGTATAAAATCAGGGACGGGCCGAGACGGGCTGGGTGGGCTGAGAGTAATCCCAGGCCCGCCCTTGGCCCTAGTTCAAGGCTAAAATATTTTGGCCCTAACCCGTCCTTAGGGCCAAAATCTTGAGCCCAAGCCCTATTCGGGCTTAGGGTGGTTTAGGGCCGCCAGGGCCAAACTTGCACCCCTATAAATGAGACATGGTTTGTTATGAAGAATAACATGTAGCAGAGAAAATGGTACTTGCACAAATCATTGCTATGCCCAAGCTAGGAAGTCCTAGGAATGCTAGTACCTAATTGTTACTTCCTCTGGTTGGCTCCATTGCCCAAGTACTTGTACCAACCTAGTGCCTCAGTGATTTGGTTAAGAATACACAAATTTAGTTCAAACAACTTCATTGCCAAAACCAATCAAATTCAACTTAGTGACATTGAAATCGCATTTTTTTTTAACTTGATGGCTCCACACCCACTCGTCCCTTTTTATTTTTTATTTTTTTTATCACATTGTCACATTGTGTTGTGTGTGAATGATTCCCAGATTGTAGTGACACCTTGCAAAATTCGTGTATTAATGGAGCATGCAAGAGGAGGTGATCATTTCAGGCAGTTACCATGATTCTTATCAATTTATTCTTAGGGAAAGGATCTGCCATGATGCCACTGTAGAGGACATGTCCTCTCACACCCCACCCGTGGATCCCACACTCTTTTACAACCCCCTACTGGACCATCTCATTTCCCACCCTCTCATTGGTGGGTAACTGCACTAGTGATCCCTATCCCCCTATTTTCTTTTTAATTAGCTGGGGGTTATTTAGGGCCTCTTATTTATCTGTTGTGGTATATACCGTCAATCGTATGTCAAAGTCCACGTGTGTGAGTGAAAGTGTGCATTTCTTTTTCCCGTTTTGGAGGGACTAGTAGTAGAACCAAAGGTGAGTTGCTTCTGTTCTTTGATGCAAAATGCAAAGCGCAACGTGTAAATGGTCATATTAGAGGGCATGGAAAGCTTATTTACCTGTTTTCTCCTCATCAGTTGCAGGAAAGCTCAGACAGGAAAGACGAAATAGATAGGTATCATTTAGAGAAATTGATTGACAACATACATAAATTCTCAGATGCTCATGAAAGTTTTGATCTATTAGCAGAATGTGATAGATGGGCCAATTATGATGTGGGTTCCATCTGTTTGTGATCAGTGATCAATATGACTCCTGTTGGAGTCTTGGACACATCACTGGTGGGAGAAAACCCCATATGTATTAATGTTGTTATTTTTGTGTGATTGTTATCTAGAGATGGCCAAGTTTTGTGGTTGATATCTTGGTGGTGGAATTTTCTTTCCCACTTGAAGGGATGCCTTGGTGGATTGGATCCCAGTACCTACCTTTTATTCATTTGTGCATACTATTAAAACGCAGTTCCACAATACATTGGTGATTTGGTAATTGCGATGTACTTGTTTGAAAGTAATTTTTCTTACTGTGAGATTCAAAACTCTGGAAAATAAACAGTCTGAAGGCTTTTGGTATGGGGAGGATTATGCATTCATGATTGGAGTGAAATCTGGACTCCAATACAAAATTTTGTTGTAAGTTGCTGAGTAATTGCAACAAGATGATTTGAGTCTTGGATTTGTGCAGGAATGTGTCGCGAAGTGGTCTGATGCGCAACATTCAATAACAGGAAACCCTGAACCTGGAAGCGGCAAGGAGTTATTTCCTGGGCATTGTTTCCCTTTGCTTTTTGTTTTTTTTTTCACTATATATTGATCTTAAGATTATAACCACAGCATGCCGACAGCCCTGTAGTCTAATTTTTTGAGAGGGTCTATTGCAAATGAAAGGAAGCGGGTGGGGAAGACGAAGAAATCGGTTTGCTTCTAACCCAACCGCTGCCCCTGTCTGTGGAAAGCTAACCTTTTGGCAGTTCTTCATCGAGAAACAATACTTGCGGTTGTTGTATAGGCTATAGTGGGTCCTTTTCCCCTTCATATATTTGTAAGTTGCAGTTAGTGTGATTCGTGTTATTTTTATGGTTTGTGAATATTCTTGTAATCAGATCAAGATCGACCAAAGTTTTCATATTTATGTTATTCTTATCATCTTATGTATTTCTTTGGTACCCATTAATCCATATCCAGTAATGGTATCACTGATGGGTGTGAATTACCTCTGCAACGAATGTTTTCCTATTTGAAAGCTTAACTTTAGCGGAAATAAATGGTAGTTCTTTGCCAATGGATGATCCTTACAATGGTAAGAAAGAAAAGCATCCAACTGTGCATATGTCAGATCACATGGGAATGTTCCTCTGCACAAAGAGAAAAGGTTTGATCCAGGCTTATCTGGACCCAAAAAAAGAGCCCTGAGGTGTATGTTTCACAGTTTCAGCGCTTCGGTAACCGTTAAGAACAGCTCTTTTCAGTTCAGAATTCTCTCTTTTGATCAAAATGTGAGCTTTCGTCAGATGGTAATTGCTTTTGAGGATACTGGGTGTAGCATTTCTGAAGGTCGTTATCTTATTCTATTGGAATCATGTAAAGAACTTGATTCTGCCGACAACGTAATCGGTGACCATGTTCGTTGGTTAGTTCTTGTCATAATCTAATGTGGGGACTAGCTTTTCAAATCGACCTGAAACGTCATGAATTTTTTTTTCTTCTGATTATTAATTAAGAAAAGTTGCATATGTTTCTAGTTGTACGGAAAGAAAAATTAATACATTTAATGGTGTGGATGATCCATCAAGCTCCTTGTATGGTCCTCTGCTCTGCAATTTCTGAATGCTAGGACCCAGGATTGGACATTCAAGTCTGAATTCTGAGAGTATTAACTCTATTGTTTCTTTGGGTATACATTTTGAGCCGTACTTTATGGTATTAATCTTCTGCATGAATCTGTTTGTGTGGTTTTGTCCGTAGAAATACCAATGTTCCTCTAGACAATTTTCTGCAGGTATGTTTTTTGGGCGGTTAGAATTCTGCGCAGAGTTTCAAAGCTTGAAATTTCTGGAAAATGGGAAGTACAAATTGTTTGTTAGTGGTAATCACAATGGAGAAATGGACATTAGAAAAACTTGTCACCCATTATGGCAGACAAAAAGATTCAATAATATCATTTCTTTTTGGAAGGTAGCATTTTTTCCCCCTTCTGGATAAGTAGCATTTCATTCAGAAAAAAGTGTATAACCAACCCTAAGATAGCAAAAATTCTGAAGTCTGGGAGTTATGAGTCCAGTTCCTACTGTCTTCAATGGGTGGAGGATTGATGTGTGGAAATGGCTATCCTTACCAGACATCAGTTAAAGCATTAGCTTCTCCAGAAATAAATTGGATAATACAAGCTAATGAAAAGGTAGAGAGTTGTCTGATGTCTTATTATGGCTGGTAGCAGTATCACCAGGATTGCCCTCTCCTTATTGATGATATGGTGACTATAACCAGTCAAACAAACTCAAATGGAAATCTAATTTTTATAATAGAAAAAAAATCAAATAAAAATATGCAGCTTCAGTGGATGTGCTTCTAGCATGGTAATGACAGAAAATTGCTTGGGCGTTGCCCAATGAATGTGCATCATCTGTAGTGAACTGTTGAGATTTCAATCTCGACCGTTCGCAGCACAATGCCGTGTATTAATTGCAGCACTGAAGTTGAGCTCCCAAAGTAGATTCAAAAAGTCCAAAGAGACACACCGATCCATTCATTATGACTGATGGATGATTAAAAAAAATATTTAGATTTGCTGGTGATAGCTGTGTATGGCCATTTTTTGTCTACAAGGAGCATGATTTGAAATTTTAATGCTAAAACAAATGTATTTGTTAACGACTTTGTCTCATCGATCCATTCATCAGGTACATTTGTAGTGGTTATGAAATCCAATGACTCATTTGGATGGTGAAGTAAGTTCAGAACCAAGCATGTTTTTCATTATAAGAAAGGTAAATTAGTTTCCCTGCACCATTTGGAGGGATAATGTGGCAATTCCAACCATAATAAGATACCGTGTACAACCCACATAGGGTACATATGCTCTCTTGCTTTTCATTTTTTTCCTTTTCTAATGAAAAGAAGAAAACACAGATTATTTGTTGACAAATTTTTTGTACTGTTTTATGTCGCTATTTGATCACTCTTGTTTGACATGTGAACAATATATTGTGCTCTGTGCAACTAGATAATGTCAATTCCATCAACATTTCATTTTACACAACTAAATGCAATCCAATGTGATCTGAATGTTCCAACCAAATCAATGGGGACATGTGCACCACAAAGGTACCATACTGCCCCTTTCCCCCAAAAGAAAGGAAAAATAATAACGTAATTCAAGCTTTGTTTTCTCTGGCTTCTTCAATCAGCAATTGTCCTTTTATTTTTTCTTAATTAATTTCTGGTCAAGTGCAATGTGCAATTGTCTATAGTGGATTGTGAAGATTACGGTTTCATTTACAGAGTAGTGCCTCTCTATGGCGAGGGTGAAGAATGCAGCTGGGAGAAGTTCGTCCTGTTATCTACTCTTAAAAATTCATGGAGTGGTTAGTGTTGTTAATGACAATTGCATAGTCAAAGCTGAGGTTATTGTAATGGGTCATGTCACCTTGCCTTATCATCTTTTAAGGAGTTCCAGAGTACCCAGTGTACGCTTATTCCCAACAAAAAGCATTTGAACCTAACCATGATGGGCCACTGATCTAGCAACACTGTATGATAGTGATGAAGGCTTGGGTGGTTTCACCAACTCTTCATAGATACCAATGACTCGAGGTTTCACATAGCCTTTTTAAACTCAAGGAGTAAGATTCCAAGCCTCTAGGCAAGATTTCTCTACCGCCTTGCAACTACAACAACAGTGTGTTGCTTTGACAAAGCAACATCCGCCGTCGAAGCAAATTTGAGTCTCTCTCTCTCTTTCTCACACCAAACAAGGCTCATGCATGCATTTTAACATGACAAAACAGAAGGGGATGGTAAGTTGGTAACAGGCCTAAACCAAACTCTCAGTTCTTTTTCCCAAGATTTTTTTTTAGCAAAACTCGAAGAATCATATCTCAACTGTTATGTCATGGTACTCAAAATGTTCAGAAAAATCAGCAACTTTTAAACTATCAAGAATAAAAAATATTGAATATTGAAAAGGAAAAAAAAAAAAATCCGAAATGTAATTCATGAGTACCACCAAAGTATACCATGTAAAGACAGGCATCCAAGACTTCACAAACCTGATCAAGATCAAACATTTGGGGCAATCCTCTTCAGGTATACCCCACAATCGCTGAGCTTCCTTTAATAACTAGCACAAAAATTAACTAAACAGAAGTGCAGGCAACACCAGCAGAGTGATTCTTCCCGTCTTCCCTCGGCTTCATGCAAGAGTGACAACACAGGCGAGTTAGGTTTCCATATTTCCACTGATAGAGCAACACTTTCCGGCTGAATCTGAGGGTCACCACATTGTTCCAGCCCAGAAAGCAAGCGGCATCACATTAGCATGTGGAAATTACCAATCAGACCACCTGAGAATTGTATATCACAGTTTTTCTTTGAATACATTCTATTCTGATACCAAATAATTAGGGTCTCAGCCTGCTTGTGGATGGTATAAGAAGAAATCGTTTCATCACCTTTGCAGCATCAGGCATCACCTTCCAGAAATAAGTCTGAACATCAAATGAAGGGAACTAGATCCTAAAGCCTGTCCCAGATTCCTCACCAGAAGTATCATGGATGCTTAGGAAACTAACTTAAATGAAACAAGCTTACACAACTGAAGTTGTCATTTTTGTACTCTTGATACTTTTTCTTCCAACCCCTTTTGTCTCATGGAAGGTACTCACCAGAGAAACCAATCCAACCCTTGTTAAATCAAAAGCCAAAAATTGCATCCTTGAAAAAAGTAAGAACTCTACAGAGTTTAAACATTAAAAAAACACCACAAATATTCCCCCCCCCCCCCAACCAATAAACAAACTGAACTGACAACTTTCTTCTGGGCCCTCTAAACTCAGGAGGCCCACAACGTTGTCTAAAAGGGCTCAACAAAGACTCCAGAAGTTTAGAGAATACAATATCTCAGGTATCGGCAACCTGTGAGTGAAACACAAAGCTCGGGAATGTGGTAGTGATGTCCCTGTTCATAGAAAATGACAGTCAGCTTCTAGGCATTAGAAGTACATACGAAATTCTTTATGAAGAAAAACTAAGAGAGTAACATTATTCAGAATAACTTCACACTATCTAATTAGGTATCTGAAAGCATATTGAGATCAACCAAAAGGTTGTACAAGAGCAGTTAGCAAATGCAGGAGTCGGCAGACTTCCAATATACTCGAGGCATTATCCTATATTATTGATGATCCTTGGACTACTGGTTTTGGAACTGCCTGTTCGTAATGTAATAATGCTCATGTTGCTATCTCCTTCATTCCATCAAAATTGTAATCAACAGCCTGCCCTAGGGGAATACCATGGGTAGTGCATTTGACTCCAAAGAGACATCTGCTTCTTAAGAGATTCCCTCCCCCCCCAACAAACAGAAAAAGGTAGAATAGAGTATGGAACGAGAGGCAATGGGATCCAATCATGCACCTGTTAAGATTGTCAAAAGGGTGGTTTGGAAAAATCACTCTTAATTTCAGTTTCCCTTATCAATCTTAATGGACGAGTGGAATGGAAAGAGAAACTAAACATTTCTTCTGAAAATAAAGAAAAAAAGGCCTCAAAACACTTGATACAATTTCTGGATGGAGTGAGTTTGTGTAACTCTTCGTTCTTATAAAAAAGATTACGTTTATTTTCTTTCAAATTAAGTTAGATCAAAACCTTCAAAATCCAAATCTAAATCTCACAAACTCCCAACCAGATAAAAGAAAATAAATCTGAGTGAAACAAGAGACTCAGTATAGCAAGGTTCAAAGATTTATCGGCTGAACCTTAAAAAACAATTGAGATCCAGACAAGAAGTTGCCTTGCCTTTACCAAACTTCTTCCAAAACCTACTCTGCTTTGAATACCGCAAAGAGAGAAGCTATAAAATCATTTAAAAGAAAAACACTGAACCTTGAAAAGTCAAGAACCGTATAAAGAAAGAAACTGTTCAAACTCAAAAATTAAAATGAAATCCGTATGCAAGTGTCCATAGCCTAGTGGGTGAGTCAACCCCTGGTTTAGGGTTTGAGCTGGAGCTTTAGCTCTAGGTTATGCAAACATTTATTTTTCTAATAAATATTCATGAAAGTAAATGCTTTACAGGACTTAAAATAGTAACAAATCATCATCAATCCCTCCCTGAATAGAATCACCTTGGGCAAACATGATCACTCCATCAATCAATAAAAAATTGTCACCAATATCCTTGGAAATAACATTTCTCCAGAACATAATAATGTATCTCACAGCATTCAGTCACTGGATAATGTCATCTGTTTAATATTATCAATTTCAAGCCTCCAAGAAAACATATACCTAACCATTTAAAGCCATAGCTTCTTACACCCTAAAAATGATATGCAGTATTTGGTATGTGGCAACCAGTTGGCACGATGAAATAATATAAAATATGCAGAACAGAAACCTACATTGGACTATGCACAGACAGAAAAGTAAATAGCTCATATTAAGTAAAGTTTTACTTGAGATATTGAAGAGTCATATTCTTCAAGAGAGATGGATGTCGTAAAACAAGGTTACGCCACTCTTCCTTGTCAATCTTTCCATCATGTTTTGTATCGGCTTCCTCAAAGGTCTGTAACAGATCATGCAAGAGAAATAATCCAAGGTAAATATTTATGAGACACAACACTCAAATATTTTACCTAATAATGATTTGGCAAAACATGTTCAAGGATATCAGTCTATGAATAACATTGATGTAATAAATTAGACATATAGAAACATGACAGGTTTTAAATTGGAGAACCATGGAATATAACAGCCATTTCAGAAAAATTCAACCACTTCTAATCATGCAAGAACAACGAGAAATGAGAGCAGGAAGGTTGACTAGCCACAAGCTTTCAGCACATTCTTTTTTCATTGCTTCTCATAGCTACTTTGTCTAACCTAAAAAAACCCTACTAGATCTATTTTCTTGCTGGACTTTCTTTGGGAACTTGTTTGAGAATTCATCAAACCATGCACTCTAGAATATCCAACAGTAATTCAAGAATGATAAGAAGTTAACACAATGGGCATCAGCAACTGAAAATGCATAAGGTAAACCCAGACAGGGATAACAAACCCAACAGCCTGCCTCAAAGGATCATCTGTTGATTGGTCAACAGAACAGCAATTGAACACCATTAGTCTGTTATGAATATTGAAAAAGAGATTACAGTTGTTGTCCTTAGCTTTAGATTTTAAAAATATTAAAAATCAGTTTGTTTATGGATTATAGGTTTTGGCCATTTTATCTCTGCTATTAGTCAATTTTAAGATACCGAGTTTGTAGTAGAACCTGATATTATGATTATTTCTGTGATATCAAATTCGGATTTGAAGTATGTTACAATAAGGGTGATGAACTCGGCTGTCTAAAACAAGCCACAGGCGTAAGGACTCTTTGTAAAACCAGCAGTAAAGCAGGCATACGGATTCCCCTAAACCAACAGTCAAATTGTGGGACTAGGTTTAGAATTACTTAATTTGCACTTGGAGTTTTTTATTTGACTTCTATTTGTATTTGCAATCCTGATGGGGGTTAGTTCTGAAGCCTAATTTTTTTAAAGTCTGACTGAGTTCTATGTCAGCCACTGTGGCTATAAATGTAGTTGTAATTGCAGAATTGAACTATTAAAAAATTGCTTTCAAGCATTATGAATCCTGAGATACCTGTTTATTCCCCTTTCCATCTATCAAATTCTTCAGAAACCCCAATTCTACCCTACTTGATCTCTTGAAGCACCTTTCTGGTCGTTGGGCCCTCTGTGCAATGGTTCAAGGACATCTTCAACCATTCATCCTAATGTTCAACAAGTTATTCAACAACAGTAACTTGAATATCCCCAACACCAACTCCTCTTCTTCTGATCCTTCAAACTACCAAACCCTAGCATCCTCTCTCTGGACTTCATCCCAAACCTTATAATCTCCATAGACGAAACCAGCCGATGAAACAACCCTGGATTTGAATCCATAAGGAAAATCGATCCAAATAGCAGCTCTTTCAGAACATTAAAAATCCCAGATTCCTTCATTTTCTGCTTTTAAAATCCCAGAAAGCTAATCCTATTAGTTTTTGCTTTACTCCAGCTTAAGTTCATAACTACTAGCAGGTATTGATTAACAACTACAAGCCTGTTTAAAATTGAGGTTGGCACAGGGTCAAAATGTTCAAAACTGAAGATGAGGAAAAGACACAATGTGTGTACTATGAGAGTATATCAAACGCAAGAGTCACAAAGGTTCTTGGGTAACCATTAGTAACAAAGTTTAGCGCTTCTAAATAGGTCTGATTGACCATCATCATCATCCTTCCAACAAGTTGCATCCCAACAGAGTCTGGTGTCACGTCTAATAGAAGCAGATATAGGATGAAGCAACTACAGCAAACTGAAATAAAGACTGTATAATTAAACATCTTGATTCCACCTAGAGATGCAACTGTAAAACTGTACCAATGGGATGCACATACAAAATGAAGCTCTTTAAGAAAGGTTAAACTGAAACAACATGATAGTCATTTTAAAGAACAGAAGCAAAATACCACACAGAGAGCACCAAAAGTGTGCACAGATTAAATGTCCAAGTTACTGTGAGCATGATAATAAACAACAGAGATAAGTTGCACATTAAAATTGCTTCAGATTGCGAAGGCACCTTGTCAATGATACTTTCTATTACATCATCCGAAAGATTCATACCAGATTCAGCAAGTGTAGCTACTACCATTTGCTTCACCTATAAAGAAGTCTGTCAATAGTCAGAATAGTTTTGAACGTATAGAATAAATGCAAAAGATTTATTCTTTTGAGATATTAAAAGACGAAATGTCGCTCAAGAATTTAAAAGAACACCTAATCTATAATGAAAACAGATTGTCAAGCCTCTAGAGGATCCAGAGGACAAAATAACCACCTTACCTAACTGTCTAGATCTTAGGTTTTATATGTCAATAATCTGCTTATACCATATCTGAGATTAAATAAATAAAAGACCAAGTTTTGAATGCCCCTAGACCCATGATTTTGGGCATTATATTTCAATGTGTTACATTTTCTAAACATAAAAAACAGGCCCCAGTGGCGTAGTGGAGTGCTGGAGAGAGGAGAACATATAAGGAGGGGAAGGGAAAAAACAGGAAAAAAGGAAAGAGGTGGGGAGAGAGAAGAAAAGGGAAGCTCATACACAGTCCACAGTCTACTCAAACAATAACTCAGCGATTCCTTTCTACCAATCTACTCAATACTTTAGCTACAAGCATATAAAAGAAATAATTTTCAATAAAAATATAATACTCTTGACAATTTAAATCTTGGTAAATTTATTCCTCTTATCTTCTATCCAAATTGATAGATCTCCTTACATAATCATCCTAATAAAACAAATAATTAAATCCTACATATCTACCCCCCAAAAAAAAACATATTTGGACTAGGTTCTCACTCTATGTTCCCAAATGGGTTTGGTTTGGTCAAAAGTGATGCACCTACATTAGGATAGGCTATAGTGCAACCATAAGTTCTGACATCACCAAGTGGTCATGGGTTCAAGAATGGAAACAACCCCTTTATGAAAAGATTACTTAGGTTGCATGCATCATGATCCTCCCAAAAATCCAGTGGCGGGAACATTGTGCCCTTGTTATGCCCCCTTTTTTATGCTTATATTATAAATTACACTTAATTATTTGTTGGCCCCACTGCTTCTCATATTAAGTGATTATTCGTTTAGTCTGACAGCCAATTTGACACCCCCCCACCCAAAAAAAAAAAAGAAAAAGAAAAAGAAAGGAGAGAACAACAAAGAGAGAAAATATAATGGTTGGAAATTGTTTCATGAATAGCAGAGAACATGGTGGAAGGAATTATAACCGGCTAAAAGAAATGGTGGAGCACCTGTTACGAGAGAGGTGGGGGAAGAGATCACATGACCACACTCTCAAGAAACTTCTATTCAATTCATTGTCCATTGATGGGTTACACAAGTATTTAAAAAAACATACAGGGATCCTACTTACTACAAAACTGAAAACAACAACTTCCAATTCAACCTAAAACTATACTACTCCTACATACGCAACCCAAAACAAATAAAGACTCAAATAAATAACCTAACACATAACTAAGTCGAACCCATATTGGACCAGTTCTTGTGGGTTGAATCTCCTAAAACCTATCATGCCAGTCCAACTAGTCAAATTACAGTGTACCAGAAGGTGGGCAACGTATGAACTGACTTATGCCACAAGGTAGTATTAGCTATTGTGTTAAAAAGTTCCTAAACCCATACAAAAGTTCCATGTGTCATGGACAAAATCAAATGATGTATACTTATGTTTATTTTCTGTTGTGTTGATGTAAAGGAATGGGGTGGTTTAGAATTAGTCATACGTCATGAAAAAGAAATTCTACAAGTTCTAGAGAGGAGAGGGATGTCATATACATATGTGGACATATTTAAGGATAAGCATGATTGCATGGCAACTAGCATTAGAACTGTGGGGGTCAAGGTAGTGAATTGATTACAATTGGTTACATCAGTTATCAGCCTTAAGCCTTCATTCATTTTTCATCTTTTTGGATGAGGCCCTCGAGGCCCCCTCCCCCTTTTCTTTTTTAACACTTAGCATGGATTTTCACCAGACATATAAGATTAGGTTTGTTAGTCCTTTTTGCCGATGATGCTGTTTTGGTGGATGAGCATGAGAAAAACTACGTAGAGTTATGAAGATCAAAACTTGGAACCAAAATGTCAAAAGTAGAACAAAGAAAGTATATGGTGTGTAAATTACTAATTTTAGTCACACTGAGACATTAATGAGGCCATGAATATTGATGAGAGGGTGATTCCAGAAAATATAAATGGCCTCAATAGTAAATAAAGAAGACGACACAGAGGATGATGTTGCCCAGTATTAACATAGGATTGATGAAGCAGGGTGGTGCATCCAGAGAATTACGTAATTAGTGTATTCCTTTAAAGTTTGAAGAAGTTTATACAACTCTCATACAGCCAGCTATGACATGTGAATGTTGGACATTAGATTCAAATTTAAAATAAGGGCGGGTAAAATAAAGAATGACCATACTAAAGCTGAGATAGGCGTAGTTCCAGTACATGATAATCAAACAAAGGCCTTAGGATGCTCCAGTCGGGAGCAGTGACTATTTCCATTATGATTCACTCTATCATGTGTTCTTGTCATATCAGCATGTTTTGACTATTGCCAGGACCTAGTTTCCAAAGGATAACGAAACCTGAATCAGACCCATGCCAAATTCATAGAATGTGACTGAGGTACTGGGATCAATATTGGTCTCTGCTGATGACCAATCCAGATCAGCCAGTACAGGCATGGATCAGAAAACTTCACAGCTACATTTATTAAATATTGGATTTTCTAATAAATTTTTTACCCCTGATACAACACCGATACCTCAATCCATGAGTGACATGTCCATTGAAGCAAACACATAAAACTACATAAGGAACAACTTTAAACAATGATGTTCCCTCATATGGTCTTTACTTCTGTTAAGTTTTGGCTTAGGAATATGCCTCATGAACCCACCTTTCCAAACTTGGTATCAACTTAATAAAATCCAAGGAGCAACCATGGAATTTTATTCTATCTATTTCTGACAAGGAAATGGATGGTCCATTTCTTTATGGATGAGTGACATGTGTCCATAGGTCACATCAAAGGGTTGAGATTAAATTAAAGTTAAAAACTTTCTATCTTCTAAATCCAACCTCAACCCTTTGATGTGACCTATAGACATGTGTCACTCATCCATTAAGAATGTACCATCCATTTGGAAATGGCTAGGATGAAAATCCGCAAACCCACAGCCCTTGAGGACTGTTGAAGGGGCAATTTCTTGGACCAGGACAATCCTGTTTGAGAAACCGAACCAAGATGAACCAGGTCCCAACTGTGTCCTGGTTCAGTAGAACATTTAGGAAAGATATGTAATCTTTTGTTTTGGGGGTAATTAATAAATTTACAGAGATATTTCCTACTTAAATTTATTGAGTTTCTACTTTTACAATTCGAAGTTTAGGAAGTAATTAGGAGTCATTATTTTTTTTGGGGTTTATAAGAAGATGTGCAACCAACAATTGAAGCAGATAACAGACACTTATGAATGGAACAGATTGAGTTGTTTGTGGTGTCAGTTTTCCTCTTCTTCCCTTTCATTTCCAATTATTTACCTTCAAGAACTGCTTCTTAGCTATCAATGGCCAACTGAAAAATCACATATACTACCAGATTGCCCCTAGTTATTATTTACTGATTGGGCAGGTCATAAGCAATCCGATATGGGTTTGGAACCCCAACATATAATTCTCAACAGAGCTATTTTCCACGGATGCCTAACAAGTTGTGCTGAACTTACCATTTTTTAAAACTCATGCTCAAGAATGTTCCAGGCAAAGAAAATGAATTGCGATAAAGACTATGTTCAATCACAAAGCAAAGAGTTTTTGATCCACTGATATGAGTTGGGTTCATCATGTCTCCTTGAGCTCTCGACAACAAAAACCACTAAGCCATATCCCAACTCAATGGGATCAACTACATGGATCCCAGCCATGCCATCTAATCAGCTCTATCTGAGGTCATACTCGATACAAGGCCCAAATGATGCATGAGCTTTATCACCCCTTCTCATAAGGCCATCTAGGTTTTCTCCTCGCACTATGTGAGCTGTCTACCTAAAATAAATTGAGTTCTCTAGGGCAATAGGGGTCATGTTGTCTGCATACCTCCCTATGGTAAATGTGAAAAAACTAAACTAGATTTTCTTTGTCACCAGTGAAGTTGTTAATTTACAAAATTAAATATTAAGAAGTAATCATACTTAGAATCAACACTACAGAGGAAAAGAATTAAACTAGTTATACATGTGCAACTTATCATAGCAAGTGACATCAAGACTAGAAGTTACCTCTTGTCTCTCAATGAATCCTTGTTGCTTGAGATCGTATAGTTGAAATGAAACTGTAAATGAACTTTAAGTGAGTTTGACATGATCCACATATTCCAACATAAAATCTAATCATGTTGAACATTAGGATTAGCTTTTGAGGTGATAGTTACAATTTATAAATTTATAAAGAGAGACAAAAGAATGAAAACACACATCAGCCCAAATACTTTGCAACTCACATTCGATCTTATCATCAATTGGTGCATTGGGGTGAAAAACTGACAGAGCACGTGCAAACTCCTCAAAACCTAATATTCCATTGTGCTTTGTGTCAAACAAATCAAATACCTGCATAGTTGGAATTACAGCCAAACAATCATTATATGAAGGTTTCGGAACTTCCGGAAGAGTAAAAGTTATGTCTATCAAAGGCACATCCCCAACCCATCCCTCCCAGACCAAAATGGAAGCAGGGCTACAAGCCTACAACTACAGCAGTTTCTTCTATCACATGGAAACGTTTGATGTTGCCCAAATTTTGTGAAGTCATTGCCCCCATCCCATTAGACTAACTGAAATAGTTTCTCCATATGTTACAAAAATTTCCTTTGTTTCTCATTGCCCACAATAAAGGAACTGACAGATTTACACGTGCCTATAAGTCTACACTCCCAAATTTGGTGAGTCAGCTATGCAGGTCATTTCTCATCTATCATTCTATCCAATGGGCAAAAAAATGAACTGGATAGTCCATGTGAGAAAAGTCGCTGCCTCAGGTTGGCAGATTGCAACCGTGGTTCGATTGGCCACAATTTTGGACCTCCTCACTGGCCCCACAAATAGCACCCCCCCCTTCTTCCCCACCTACCACCCCCCAAGAAAAGTATAAAAAAGGAAAAGAAGAGAAGGAAAAGAAAGAAAAAATAGATTAAAGAATAAAAAAACAAACAAACATCCACCCAAAGAAGAAAAAAATCATTTGACTCGCATATGGGGCTCTCAAAGAGGGAAAAGAAGAGAAAAAGACAGGCACAATGAATCACAGTTAATGGAAAACCGTAAAAAAAAATAGTGAGATTTGAAAAGATTACCCTATCAGCGAATAAGCTTTCCTTCTTATTTGTCTTGAATAAAGCCAACTGAAATTCTTCCTGTTATTTGCAATCAGTAAACATAAGGATAACTAAGAGAGAAAAAGTACATTCAACACACAGCAGAGAACATAAACTAATCTTTCCATCTCATCAAGATATATACATTACTAGGTAATTTCCAAACTATGAAAGCAGAATAGAAGCATTGACATTGTACCTTGTTGATCAGCCCATCATCAATTACAGCACTGCTAATCTTCTTAAATAACTCATATAGTGCTTCAATTTCACTAACACTAACTGCAGTAAAAGAAGGGGAGGCATCAAAGACAATTTTACAATTTCAATTAAAAAAAAAATCTTCACTAATTGCATCAAGAAACCTAAAAAGTACATAAGGATAACCAAGTAGAATAAGCCAAGACATGGCGAAATTAAATCAGGTAAGTGATCAACCGATGACTTGAGAAAAAAAAAGCACAGAAGACAATAGAGTAAAGATGAAGATTATGTAATACTGACAATTTTTGGTGTAAAAAATATACAGACATACAAATGTCATGTTTTATCTGAAAAAAGGATAACCAAACAAGAAATAGAAAAGAATGAAAACGGACACCAGATTGGCTGGTAATGCAGAACAGATCTTGAAGAAAGCTGCATGTTTTGACCGCTTCCCAAACAACCACCCATGGGGGCGTACAACATCTAGAAAGGAGATAAAGGTTACAAATTACATACAGACAGTTTCCCTTGCAAGAACTTCTGGATCTTGTAGACCTGTTGTTGGCGTTAACTCTAGATCACAGCACTTCAGCAGAACACTGAACAGATGCTTAATTCCGTCTAGGCACTGCAACATGATATCTATGCTCATCAACACACTCCATACCTGGTGGAAAAAAAGAAAACATCGTTGGGATCACTCCAATCACTGTTCCATAAAATTAAAAAGCCGCAAATTCAATTATAAAATATCAGTCTGCATACTCAAGCCAATGCAAAGGAGTATAGAAATTCCAGAATGAACACCAAAACTTAATCTGTTATCGACAATGAAATGAAATTTTCATTCTTTTTATCCTAAAAAAACAAAAACGTTAAACCATTTTCTGTCCGTAAAATTACCAGTTCTTAGCGGCTTTGGGGATAATTAGACTCCCTCCCATTTGTTCTATTCAAAGGCCCTCTTGGATTGCACACAGCACGGAGGAAAAAAAATTTCAAGTCTCACACGGAACCTGATGAAGTGAATAAATACGGGAAATTTACAGTAGAATGCTGCACAAACAGTGATTCGGGAGTAAGAAGATCAATCTTCAAACGAAATATTCGAAAAACATGAACCAACCAAAAACTGAAGACTCCAAAAATCAGCAATGTCACTGGAAAAAAATATACAATGAGAATAAAATCATAATATGATCAAAACTTCAACCTTAATAATGCTAGAGAGTAATCACCTCTTACAAGCAAGAAAGCGCATGTATCGTCCGTTGACAGGCCTCTAATGAGCTGGTGATTGCGATTGAGCGGCTCAGATCTCTGATTGAGTACAGCTTGAGGTATGGCACCTGAAGTCGCATATTCCTCCGTTATTTCTTGACTTGTTCAAAATTTGAAAATTGTAGTTAAGCAGACGAAGAAGAAAAATGTTTCGGCATCTCAATCAATTTGAAGGAGAACTAATCTTAAAAAACACTGAAAATCCAATTGGACCTGGCTGCGCCGGCCATATATCACCACAAAATATGACTCGGAGCAATAGTCAATTAACAACCATTAGGGTTTTTTATTTCCTTTTTTTTTCCTCCTTTCTTGGCGAACAGAACAATAAAAAAAGTTGTAATCAACTTTTAATAAGTTCCGACTTTGAGCAGCCTTTTCGATTTTCAAGGTTTCAGGAGAAGTTTTACCTATAGAGATTCCGTTCAAGACATAAGTAGTAGCAGAAGAAGAGAAGAAGAAGAAGAAGAAGAAGAAGAAGAACTCAAAGATTCTGCAACATGTCTCGCTGTATATGTATGGGTTCCTCCTCTTTCCCTCTCTCTCGTTTTTTCGTTTTTCGTCGAAAATGAATTTTGTCTCTTAAATCTGCCGTATATGATTGCGATAGAAAAGGTACACTGTTTTATGTACTGTGATAATTGAGATTTAATTAATTAATTATTCAATAAGGATAATGTTGAGGTGTGACATGATATTTTGATACACCATATATCACCCAGCTCATTGCCTCTGCGCAAAAGTCTCTACCCATCCGACGGCTGATATGACATAACGTACACTGAATATGTAAGTAATTGTTATTTTTTTTTTTTTTTGGTAAACTAGTAATTGTTACTCTCCTTTGACATTTTCACACTTAATAGTAAAACATACCAACCTTCTTCTTATTATTATTATTATTATTATTATTATTATTATTATTATTATTATTATTATTATTATTTTATCTCGGTTCATTACATCTTCAGGGGAGCTTTGTTGTCGACGAACCTTTATTATTATTATTATTATTATTATTATTATTATTATTTTATCTCAGGTTCATCTGGGCCACCTTGACCGCGCAGCTCGATTACATCTTCAAGGGGAGCTTTGTTGTCCGCAAGGATCGAACCCATGACCACTCTACTGAGAAGTATAGATCTTAATACTCTACTAATCCTGCATTGACAAGCAACAATCACCATCTTTTTTGGGTATTCCAAATAAAAAATTCCATACCTGCTCCTCTATATTTTCATTACTTTCATGGTTATTAGTATAATTTGAAGGGTAAAAATGTCCAAAGAGAAGAAAGTTGGTGCTTTAATTAATTTTATAAATGCAAAGTTGATTTTAACTAGTTTTGTTAATTATGAGTGAATATTTTTATTATGAAAACATAAAAGTAACTAATCATGCAATTTTCCCTTTATTTATTTTTTATTTTTATCAATTCAACATGTGATTCACATTGGATGGCATCCTCTATCTTGTGACCTTGGTTGATGACATCTATGATTATTTAATCTTGTGGTAAGGTAGATAAGCTTCTGGCACAAGAAAATCATGGGTTCAAACTTTCGTTCATTCACACTTTCCCCCTCACCTGGATTTGTAGACCCTCAAGGAAAAATTTATTTCTAACCCGCCAAACAAGCCAGCAGAAAGAAATAAAATTTTAAAACCAAGCTAGAAATGATTACAGACAAACAACCTAAGCTATGAACCGCGTCGGAAAGAATAAAATGAAATATTCTCATATGAAAATTCCTTTTTCCTTCAACTAGCCAAACAAACGAAAAGAAATTTTCAATACCATGCTTGAAATAATTACAAACAACAATTTAACCTATGAACAACATGAGAACAAATAAAATGAAATATTCTATTGAGAAACGTTTCAAACGGTTACTTTATGTATATTATTTTTATTTAAATATATATTTTAAGAACAAATTGCATTCACACCCCAATGGAGACTTTAAAGCACTGACACTCCATTTTATATTTAAAAAATACATAGACACCAAAATTAGATTTTCATTAGATATATTTGTCTAATTTGTAATTGAAAACCTTTCGAATCTGTTTATTATAAGGATATTTTTGAAAACAAACAATGATTTAACTGTTTTCAGTGATAAATTTGAAATATATATTCAATGAAAATCTAATTTTGGGTTCTTTGGGCTTTTTAAACATAGAGTAGGGTGTTAGTGCTTTAAGGCCTCCATTTTGAGGTGCTAGTGCAATTTGCTCATGTTTTAATTATGTTTTTATCTTATGATTTTTATAATAGAAACTTTAGTTCGACATTGAATAGAAATGAGCTAATTATCTTGTTTATATATAGTATATTTTTGGGTTAAGGATCGGACCCATGTGCGACACGAACTAAGCCTGGACCCTGGTGTGACCCAACCATAGTTATATAGTTATATAGTTATATATTAATTAATATTAATAATTCTATATGAATTGAAGCTTGCGACTTTGGGATTTGGGTCATGGGTCATAGGCCTTAATTTGAAAAGCACATTTTGTCATGGGCCCTATTCCAAAAATCCCACAATTGGGTAGAAGTGTAGAGATGCCATTAAAGAAACTCTTTCCTTTAGGGAGGTTAGCTAAATATGCACTTTCCTATAGGGTGTTGAGCTGAATAGGTACCCCCACAAAGGGAGGTGACCTTAATCTTTCACCCACAGCCTTTGGGGCTCTATATAAATCCATTCTCGAGCTCATTTTTCATTATGATTTTTTCCTCTCTTTCTCTCTCTCTCTCTCCCTGTCTCCTTGTTGTTTTTATATAAACAGTGAAAACAACCTAATTACACCTGAAGTAATTTTTTTGGGATGCAACCTTAAAGATTTGGGTTGACTGATATTGGGGTTGAAAACACATTTAATACTCATATTGCACAAATCGAGGGGGGTCTAAATACCTTAAAGAAAGTACCTCTGGTACGTTTCAGCTCTAACGAAGTTTCGTGATTACAACAATCTTTCAAGTGTTTGTGGAGATTCTTCAACAAGTTTTTTACGTATTCTCAGGTTTCAAATTTATTTACTCGCTCCCCCCTTTTTGCTCTTTCGGGTTTCGTGATTCACAATCTTTCAAGTGTTTGTGGAGATTCTTCAACAAGTTTTTTACGTATTCTCATATGAAAAGCTTTCAAATTTTATTTACTTATCGACTACCACGTTTAAGTTCTAACGAAGTTTCGTGATTACAACAATCTTTCAATTGTTCGTGGAGATTCTTCAACAAGTTTCTTACATATTCTCATATGAAAAGCTTTCAAATTTTATTTACCTGTTGACATCCCGGTAGACGAGAGAGGAAGAGGTGTGACACGATAATCTATAACATGGCTATTTGTTGCTAGTTGTCTATAGCCTAAATTCCTTACATCGCAAGCAAAAACCTATCTCTTCATCTAGCCAAACAAGCCAAAAGAAAGAAGTAAATTTTCAAATCCAAGCTCGAAATTTTTACAAACAACAACCTAACCTAGCATAAGAACAAATAAAATGAAACATTCTTCTATGAGAAGGCTTCGAATTTTATTTACTAGTGGACAAGAGAGTAAGAGGTGTGACAAGATACTCTATAATGTGACTATCCATTCCTAATGATCTATACCCTAAATTTCTTTCTTCAAAAGGAGAAACCTATTTCCTCAACCAGCTAAACAAGCCAAAAGAAAGAAGTAAAATTTTGAAACTATGCTCGAAATTACTACAAACATGAAACAACAACCTAACCTAAGCATAAGAACAACTAAAATGAAACTCTCATACGAAAAGGTTTTGAATTTATTTACTAATGGACATCCCCGCCCACCAGGAAGTTTCCTAAAGATAAGACTATCCACCAACACCAACAGAAATAATTTCAAAAAAAACTCATCAACAAATTCTAAAGTGATTCCAAAAGTAGAATCAAATCTCACCTGCTCGCACTCCTTGCCATTTTTTTCTCACAATTATTGGATTTCTTCACGAGCACGTGATCATAATAAAAGTCAATATTTTAGGCTGTTTGGTCATAGGGCAGCGTGTGTAATAGAATGAATTCTAAAGAGATGTAAATCATTGTAAACACATGGGATGTAAATGTAATTTTTCATGATTAATTGATATTGTTCCAAGGGATGTGCTTCTTGGGATATTTATTAGCTCCAGTTGTTTCAGTTCTAGTTTCCTCATGTTGACCGTCGGATTATCGACATGTGTATTATTCTATCTTATGATAAAAATTCAACCACCAACTTAGCGACTTCTAACTGATGTTAAGTCTGATGTTTCTTCATCTTCAATGTCGGCATCGATTTCTTAATTTAATCTAATGTTGTCTTTCTGAACATGAAATCTTCAAGAATCTAGTCATTTTTGCCCACCGATCTTTTGATCTTCTTTTGTTTTACCATCTTTGAATGCTCTTGAGGTTTTAACTATTTCAATAGCTCAAACGTTGCTTTTTGTTTTCTTGAACTTGTTGTCTTCCTCCTATTAATCTTCTATTGCCTCTACTGTTCCTTTTCAATTTCTCTCTTCCTGGTCTTCAATAATGGGCAGGAGGTTCATAAGGTAAAAAAATAAAGAATGTTGAATATTCTTGTAAACTTGAAGGAAAGATTAGCCTCCAAAGCCATGAAATTTTTCTAGTATTATTTAAGAGAAATAGAAGAGATGAAAAAGTATGAAAACGAAAGACTCATGAGAAAAAAGAAAAAAAAAAAGAATAAGAAAGGATAAGAGGGGAGATAAATGTTATGGCGTGGAAGAGTATTTCCTTTTTTTTGGGATAATCCGTGCCGGTGTTAAAGATGAAGAGACGAGACTGTGAAGGAATCACAGGGACGGAAACCTTGATCAGGCTGAATTTTTACCTTAAGATCATAATAATACACGTGGCAACAATTTAAAGGTCAACATGAAGAAATTGAAACCTGACGCAACTGGAGCTCATAAAAATCCGTGCTTCTGGGCCAATGGTTGTAGCCTTCTGTATAGAATTAGTAATTTTTAAAGTTGGATTTGAATCTCCATCCCCACTGCCCTCTTTCCATTTCTTATGCTTCTGTGTGTCTAGACCGTGTGAGAAATTGCTTCAGTGCTGCGCATTAAATGCTATGCAATTGAAATTTGCTTTGTAATTAATCAAAGTAATCAAAACTATGTGAACTATGTAGATAAAATTGAAGGCATTGTTCTATTACTATTCGAGTTGATCGTTGGTTCGAACCAAATAAGTTTGTATCAATGCTGCTTGGTCTTGCGAAAGTGAGAAGTGTTTTGGGGGAAAACCATTTTCAGTTTTTGATATCTGATGCATTCCGATACTTCAATCCTATTTGATTTTTAATATAAATACACTTGAACAGTAACAGGTGAAGAACTTCATAAAGATGGTTGCTCTATCTGGATCGCTAAGTTGGAAATTGCAATCCATTGAGGAATTGCCCTGAAAGTTACTAATCTCTGTAGTGTGGTATAGAGGATAGGCTCAGAAACAAAATCTCATTAATTTTAGCAGTCGTAAGAATTTTTCCAAAAGCACCAACAAAACATCTGAATCCAAACGAAACCATAATGTTTTCTACTGTAACCCTTCTTCTGTCTCTTATCATATCAATGCATTAAAATATTCGAACAATAATGATGATAATAATAAATGAATATATAAGTAAATAAAAACCAATGCATTTGAAATCTTGAATACTGTTAAATAAAAATTCAATGAGTTAAAATTCCGTTTTTGCTGTATAAATATCGTTGTAATTTTTTTTTTTTATGGTTTTTTGGCATCATACAAATCTGATGTCCCATTTATTCTTCTTGACTTGGGTTCATTTTCGATCAATCAATGTCAATGTTGAGGATGAAAGCGCTTGGGTTCAATCTGGTGCAACTATAGGAGAAGTATACTATAGAATTGCAGAGAAAAGTGAGACCCTTACCATCCCAGCTGGTCTTTGCCCCAGTGTAGGCGTGGGTGGGCACTTCAGTGGAGGTGGCTGTGGTACTTTAATAAGAAAATATGGCCTTGCTGCTGATAATGTAGTAGATGCTCGGATAGTGGATGCTAATGGAAGACTTCTGAGTTCTGAACAGAACATCCATGGGAGAAGATGTGTTTTGGGCCATTAGAGGTGGGGGAGGAGCTAGCTTCGGAGTCATGCTTTCATGGAAGAGCAAGTTAGTTCGTGATCCACCCATGTTTACTGTTTTCAGAGTCAACAATACCTTAGAAGAAGGTGCAATCAAGATTCTCCATAGGTGGCAATACATTGCCCCTGAGCTTCATGAAGATCTATTCCTCAGAGCTGTTATAGATAAGCCTAGAAATCAAAGTGGTGAAAGGAGAGTAATAGCCTTATTTGATATCTTGTTGTTTGGCAGTGCTGAAGGACTGTATCCAAATGAGTTGGATCGAGTCAACCCTATTTTTTTTGTCATGATCCCTCTTGAAGAATCTTTGGGCATCTTACAGAAGAGGACTCAAAATGAGGGATTTTTCTTCCAAGGGTAAATCTTTCTGAAGGAACCCATTTCAGAAATTGAGTTGTAAGGTTTGTGGGAAAGTTTTCTTGATGACACAGAGATGGCCCAGGTAATTTTCAGTCCTTTTGGTGGAAGGATGAGTGAGATTTCAGAATCTGAACTACCTTTCCCACATAGAGAAGGAAATCTATACATGATTCACTACTTAGTTGGATGGTATGAACAGGAAAATAGTATTGCATCCAACAAGGTACATGGCTCCCTATGTTTCCCAGTTCCCTTAGGGACCTTGACTTGGGGGACCAACCAAAATAATGGTCCTTCAAGCTATTTGCAAGCAAAGGTTTGGGGTGAAAAGTATTATAAAGGAAGCTTTGAAAGATTAGTACAGGTGAAGAAGACAAAGGTCGACCCAGCAAATTTCTTCTTCAGGAATGAACAAAGCATTCCTACTCTAGACGTTTTGGAGGAAAGAAAATGGATATCAAAGATACCTGGATGAGGTAGCTTGATTTTCAGTCTTTATGGTTTCTCAAGTATTTCTTATAGATGACTCATTATATTATTCTGCTTGTGATATACATTTTATTGGTCACTTTGTTTGGTAAGATAGTGCTAATGCATTGTTATATTAATCTACAAATAATGATTCCAATTGGAATAAGCAGGTCTGAATTCGGATTAACCAAATGTCAGGTTTTAAAGCTTTGCTTCACCTTTAGTAAAATACGTAAAGAGTAAACAAATAGATCAGCAATTATCATTAAAATCAGCTTAAATGGGTAACATGTAACACAAGAAGATAACTAATTAGATAATTCAATCTTCATTTCTGTTCATTTCAAGTCTTTGTCCAAACAATTCCATTCTCATGAATCCAATGACAAACTTCAATTAGACCTGGGCCAAAACCTAGGATCTTAAAAGCAAGATGTTTTGGAGTCCAAGTTGATGTGTCATAGTGGCATGCCATGATCACGTGATTCACTCTCTTGCGGGCATGTATCTCAACCCCATATACTTTTACTTTCCCTAAAATGTGGCAATAATAGACTTGAAATAGGAATGGCTGACTATGACACAAGGCTGGTGGTTCTGAGAGATTTCCATATATGAGTTTCACAGTTCCAATCGTAACATTCTCATAAGATCCTTCGATACTCTCAGTGTTCCATATACTTACATGGTGTCCTAATTTTTCAACAACAAAATCGATGAGATCCTCACCAGAAGTAGCACACGTGCTTTGCTCACCTTGAATATTGGGGCTTTTGTCACAAATCTCAAGTGTGTCTTGAATATACTCATCCATGTCTGATCCATTGTCCACCCCAAACATCCTCTTCAATTCCTCAATCCGAATAAAAGAAAATGGGATTTTAGAAGCCAAAGGTCGTGGTAAGAATGATTTATATGATATTGGGTCCCTTAAATCAGGGATAAGCATAAAATTTCCTTGTTTCACCATCGACCTCCGAAAGAATGGGACTCCCCCTTGACTGGCAACTGATAAGGGTGTTTCATTTGGAATGTGTTCATACTTCACAATCTCAACGACCCAAATGGCTATTGGTGGCAGTGTTGTGTTGTCCATGTTCTTCTTCACCAGTGCATTTGTAGAACAAGCTGTATTAGCTTGTTTACAGAAGGTACTCAAGTGGGAAGGTAGTTCATTTTCCTCCAACAATTTGATAAATATTGCTTCTTGATGGGGGGTACGTTAATGGAGAAGCCTTTGCAGCTAACCAATGGGGAGGATGTGGAAGATCAATACGCTCTTCCCAGTACTTCAAGAAGGGATTTTCAGCTTGAGAACCCTGCCATGTCATGAAGGAAAATGATAAAATCAGAATAATTAGAACAAGAAAAAGTAAGAACCATACTGAAATATGTGGATCAAATGCATCATTTACTTACTTTGACAAACACTATCATCATAATTCCAAGCAATTCAATGGGATGGGTCATGGTGGAAGTTAACCTAGAAAACAGGAAAAAAAGTTGGGTTTGTGCCTACTTGGGAATGAGTTTGTCAGGGAAAATTTATAGTACCAAAAAATAATAGAACTTGATATATAATTTAAGTTTTTTAATTTCCAATATGAAAAGATAAATTTATTTTCACCTTTATTGGTTCAGTTTTAGAGTCATTTATTAAAAAATATTTTTTATTTCCTTCTCAGAAGGATAATTATAAATGAAAACAAGAAAAGCTTGTTCAAAGAAAGAACCCAAACCTTCCCCTTTTAATGGTTAGGCCACTTAATCCTAGCTAACCAAAATTGTGGATGCTGGTAAATTTTATAAAAGAACACATTAATTAAAAGAGTTGGTCCTAAACTGATATTTTAAAAATAAATAAATAAATAAATTTATGAAGAATCTCAGCCATAAGCTTTGTTTATGTTAAAATAACATCCCACATGGTTGCCTCAAAAAACAGATCAAATTTTCACTTTAGGAATAAACTTTGAGAATTCTGAAAAAGAATGAATGGGCATGAAAAGAAAACAATGAGAAGATGAGAAACTTGAAAATTAAATCTTATAAGAATTGGAAAAGTACAATTTAGATGAAGAACAAAAATAAAGTTGGTATTCTATAAGAAAATTAATTGGTTGAGAATGACAAGTATGCCAAAATTTTGTTTTAAAATCTTTTTAGTTGGCAAGCTGGAGAGGTTTTGCCTCATGAAAAGGTGGTCATGTAGGAATTAGGCATATTTAGAACAAGTATAAGGAAAAAAGAGAAAGAAAGAAAAATTTCTTTGTCAATATTATTCTCTTTTTCTCTACATTACACTGTTAATCTTAAATGCTAGTGCCAACACAAATGATCAAAGACAATTTCGATCTCTTTTTCATATTCAAAGAAGCATTTGAGACACCCAATTTTAATACAATCATTCATACTTTGAGGACTCAAAACTCTCCATGGATAGTTTAAGAGCCACAAGTACAAGTATATTCATTGACATGCTTTGCAAATGATGAAGAATTGTTCTCAAGCAACTTGGTTGGAGAATCATATTCCAAAATATGTCCTACTTAAGACAAGAGATAAAATGTCAAATTGATCAGGCAAACACTATATAAGAATCATAACTAACTTGAACATTGTGGTGTATTAATGGCTTTGTACTAACCATTATCCATGAGGAGAACCATATCGATATTAAGAATTGATGTTATCCTATGTGCGATTGTGATGATAGTAGATCCTGAGAAATGTTGGTTCAATGTTTGTTTAATTAAATTATCAGTAATAGTATCATTGATGTAGGAGCTTCATCAAGTATTAAAATTTTGTTCTTTTGAGCAATACTTGACCTAAACAAAATAGTTGTCTTTGACCCATGCTCACTTGAATGAGAAAATTGAATGTGCAAATTAATAGATATCAAAATCCACTGAGGGTTCTTAGTACGAAATTGGATTGGGCAAAAATCTATAGATCATGCCAACCATTTTCACACTCGGAGATGTAGTTTAACAAGCATAAGAGAAAATTACAGAAAGCCAAGCATAGGCACAATATAAGGGTTGATCAATAGCATAAAAGGTATGTGTTTGTCGGCAATGGTTTTGAGTTTTCTTGGATAGGAATCAAGCGTCTCTTGCAAGTCCATGAAATGGATAAAACTAATAATAAGATCAGGTGCGAAGAAGCAGAAAACCCATGCAGGAAAGTAATAGCAGAAGGCTCTGGGAAAGCACTCAAAATATTGATCATTTCGTTATTTGATTCTTCAAAAGCAACCATTTGGCCATATATATCTGGTGGGTTTACTCAGGTTGGTCCAACAGAAATCGGATCAGCTTTGCAGAACTCTGAATTGATGCAGGCTTATATGCAAAACCGTGGCAGAAACTCCAGCAACTAAACCTCAACCAGCTACTTCGACAGTTCGACCACAATGATCCATAAATACTATTTACCAATACGGGAGTCTCAAGTCTCAACATCATCCCTACATGTAGTGGGAACCTGTTAAGAACAGATGGAACACAAAAATGTTTGAAATTATATAAAGAATTCCATCCACATTCTTGTTTTGCACCTGAGTTTAGCAGGAGAGACGATGCACGTACCTTTATGAAGAAGAATAAGAAACTTCAAGTCCCGTGTTTAATTCTGGATGGTTTCCCCAGCTTGTACGTAGCCCAACTAAACATTTGAAGCATCTAATGAGTCATGGAATGGGCATTTCAGATCGAAGGTTGGTTGTGGTTTGTGCTCAGAAACTTCTAATGAGTTCCCCAGAAACAGGAAAGTGGCATCTTTGTATCCTCCAGGAACTCAGTATTTCCTGAGAAGTAGGAAATGGTTGGTTCATCCACATTCTCTGGAACCCGGGTTCCGAGGATTCTTCATTTACAAACATGAGGTGATGAGGGATTGAGCGAGTGGTCGAGGCGTCACCATTCAAAACCTGTTCTTTTTCCCCGTTAAACACCACAACACTAATGTTGGTAAATTATCAAATGAACCGTAGTCGTTCATTAATTCAGATTTTTATTAATCTGTTGCTGGTTACAGGTCATCTTTCTCCCTACTCTCTCTGCTCTGGTGATGCACAAAGTTCCCAGGCGCACCTTCCTCTGCCTCATCATCACCGGTCTCTCATCTCTCGGGTCCGACGTACACGGCACTTGGAGATGGCCCATTTGTTTTTCTTTTTTTGCTTTCTGCTCGTTTATTCTCTCTTCTGCCACCATTCATTCTCACCAATCAATTCTATCCAAAGTGCAAACGTTACAACTCTTAGGCTAAGTATTTCTCTCCTCCTAACACTTCTGTTGCCATTCCAAACCAAATCATAGCTGGGAGTTTAAATGAACCAGTCTTCACAGGAGTGGGCGGTAGGACTTTTTTTCCCAGGAGGATTAGGAGTAGGGAGGGACTTCGGATCACAGATATCATCGCAGTTGGTCTTAGAAGAGAAACGATCCTTAAATAGCTTTTTACCATGTAGAAGATGAGCTGTGCCAAGTATCAAATTTAAAACAAAGTGGACCTACAAAACGCTTTGGACAAATCTGGACTCCTCTTAATACCAAGTTACAGGAGACAGATCATATGGTTGAATTGAAAAATCAAGAACAAAAATTGGTATGTACCTTAAGCAATTGTAGATATGTTGGGCCTGTGTAAAAAAGGTTCAACCAAAAAATGGTGTGGGCTTCATAGGAAATATGTAGGCTTCATTGGAAATATGATGATTTCAAGGAGTTAAATGCACACTATAGAGTAGTCAAAAATAGAGCAGAGAACCCGAGTTTTCAAGCATACAACACAGCCCCAAACTTATGAAAAATACCAAGATTATAGCAGTTCCTGAATGTGGTAACTGTGAGAAGACATGGAAAGCAGGACTTCCTGTAGATTACACCAAAACGTGCTTCTCAGTTATCACAATGGTACTTGACACAATAGTAATATACTTCATGACGTAGGTGTGTTTTCAGCTATAATCACTTTTCTTCATTCCGTATGCTTGCCAAACATAGCTCATGCAGTTCATTTAGTGTCCACTCTTCTCTAGTTTGCCCACCTAAGACCAGAACTCTAGTCCCTCCAACCACGCATGTGCTATGACCCCAAGAAGACTCAGGTGGTTGCCCAGGAACATTGAGAATTCTCCATGATGGTTTCTCCTCGGAAGGATCCAGAAGGAAGAGCTGAGAAGGAGAATGGAAACCAGCAACTGAGCCACCAAATATGAGAATCCTCCCACAAGGCATGCTTACAGAAACATGGTCTAGTCTGGGTGGAGGGAACACCGCATTCTGGCTTCCTACACCACCACAACCCAGTTGCCACCACTGTGGTTCATCGTCCTCCAAATCAATTGTATAAGCTTCCCCTGATCTCAGTCGTAGGTGTCCACTCTTGGCAAGTCCACCAAACATAAGAATCTTAGTTCTGCCATAAACTGCAAGTGAGTGTCCCAATCTAGGAGGAGGAGGCCAAGATGTAGGAATCTCCCTCCATACCGGGTTAACTGTTGCTAGATCTAACAAATGGGTGTCGCTGAGAAGTACCCCAGCATCTGTGCATCCACCTGAGACGACCAATTTTGAGCCTTCCACAGTGCAAGAGCTGTGCCAAGATCTGGGAAGGGGAGGATCTCCACCCGAGACTTCTTTCCATGTTGGTTGTTTTGCATCCAAGTCCAGCACGAATACATCATTGAGTAATCCTTGCCTCCCACATCCCCCAAAAACCACCAAACAGGAACCATTAACACATGAAAGAGTGTGGCCCCACCGGCCTGGTGGAGATGATTTCACACTTACCCGTCGCCACTCTGGATTTGGTGCATCAAGATTGAGAACAAATGTGTCGTCCATTGGCTGCATGTTCACCCCTTCTCCTCCAAAAAGAACCAGCCGATTACCAGCTGTACACGTACTGAAATTGCAACGAGAAGGCTCGACCACACCCCCAACCATAAACTTTTTCCAACAAACTGCCTCTAGTGTTGTCAGCTCCCTGGCAAGACGTCCCCACCCTAATCTCTTGGTCACCAATTCCAGAGTACCTGTGATTTCTCTTCCCCATGCTTTTTGACAGACCAACTTCCGCAATTGCTCATTCGTTGTTAGTTGATGAATCCTTCTGCAGACAGACCCAATCGATGCAACATCCCTTGGTGTCAAGAGTGCTAGAATGTTATGAGCTAAGACTTCATCAGATAGCAGAAGAATCCCGCACACATCAGAGGTTGGGGCATTTGGTGCTTGCGTATTTATCACAGAATTTTCAACTGACACATCATAATGCTGATAGGATGTCTGTTTGGAAACTGGATAAGATACTTGATTGAGGTCTATATTTGCTTCAGAGAATGCCTGAATTCCTATGATGTGTGTTACAATGCCATCATTCCCACGTATGGGACTGAGTTGTAGCCTGTTCACCAAAGGAGTGCCATCCTTTCTAAAATTTAAGAGCTCACCTTGAAATTCAATCCCTTCCTCAATACATCTTTGAATTTCAGAAACGACCACAGGGTCCACCAAAGGATGCCGCCTTTGTGCACGTGGGTCCCTGTATTGTAAAAACCGGCTGGAAGAAGATCCTTATTAGGCCAACTTAAGATTTTCCAATATAATGTCATCTCTAATATGACTATAATCAAGAGGAACACATAATTCATTGTAAAGTTCAGGGCATTATGACATGATATATATCAAAGACACATCAAGTGAATGAACTCAAAACACAAATACTCTATAAGGAATTGTAAAGTATCAAGAAAACCGTTAATAATGACAAAGTGAAAATTCGTCCTCTTACTTGTACATAAAAAAAGGTCAAGGAGAAAAACCAAGTGCCAGCAATTACAGTTGTAATCTGTGGTTAGCACAGAACTCAAAACAAAAATGAGAAAAGGTTTGAAGGAAGAATCACATCCAAATCCACTATGAAAACCATTCTTCAAACAAACAATCACATTACAACTCAAACCCTTCATACTGGATAAGAAAACCTAACAGGTAAAAGTAACAAAGAAATCAATATGTCTACTTTTAAGTTAGTTTCTTTTAAGGTAAGTTATAAAACAATTAAGTCAACTTTAAATTTTTACTCCCAGAGAAGATTCATTATGTACAGTTTTTATGATGGTAGCTGCACAGCAACAACAGAAACACTGAAGGACACCATTGGCAGGCTAACCAGAAATGCCATTGACTATAAATTTCATTATCTCAGGGAGGCTTATCAGGTAAGAGTGAAATCTATATTCAAGAAGTATATAATTTCTCCAAATTCTTTATAATTGGCTCCTGACTTTACTTCTGCTGATATGAACCATCTGGCAATTGTTTCCTGTTGGTTAATCATAAAATATAGACCACTATACCCTACCAGACAGATTCATTACCACAATTTCCGTCATCAAAAAGACTAGTGTGCTGACACAACAACCCAAAAATGCAACGTATTAGAATCGATTGAATGAAATGCATAAGGTTTAAATTTGCATTATTTTTTCTCAATTCTTATGTCATTGTCAGCATCAAACAAGCATACTTATCCAAACAAATAAAAGAGAAGAAGGGCATTAACACCATTAGAAAGGAAACATCTGATGGCAAACTTCATGCTATTTTCTCACACCAAATGTTATCAACTCATCAATGGCATTAACATGCTAATCCACAGGGGGGGGGGTTAATAGCACCAACAAAAAGGAAGACTATAGTGATTCACTTTGCATAATGATGTAGCAAGAACCATGATGTGCGCACTTGACCTACCACTGCACACAATAAATTCACCACAACTAGCCTTACTGCCACATCCTTGGCTCAGAGATATTCTGTTTCATCAAGCAGCTTTAGTGCCTTTATCAGAAGTTAACATAGAAGCACTTATTTATTATCTACCACTCTAATGCAAGTCAGTTTTGGCCATACCATTATAATTATCAGGGAAAGGGGGATTGTGAAGTACCAAGAGCATCTCTGGATCTTTAACTTTTCTTCTTCTTTTTTTTATTTTATTTATTATTTTATTATTTTTATTTTTTTGCTCAAAGAGTTAACTTTTCACCCTGGATAATATGCGTTTAATAACTGAGAGATGGTGACACAAGACTACTAATCATTAAAGAGCATTAGTCTGATAGAAGGTTGCCTACCCATTTAACCAAACAAGCAACTCACAGAATATCCGAATCAGGGCAACTCAAAGAATATTCTAGTAAAAACCAACAAACGATTACAGTGATTCAGCTCTCAAAGTTTATGCCCAGACTAATCGCATTAAGATTGGACGAGACATAACAGGGACTTGGATGTATTTGAAAGTTATGTCACATTTCAACGAAAATGCTCACAATTTACCTGTAAAAGCCATATAAATATTCATCCAAAGCTTGAAGAACCCAAACCTAACAAGGCAAAGGGCAACTTCAGTCATCCATCTGATTTAGAATGTGAGATATAGCAAAACGGCCTCACTACGACAACAAAGTGGGCAAAAAACTGCGCTAGTTCTGCAAAACTTCTAAGAACAAACTTCTACTTAGTTTCACTAGTAATCAATAACTCTTCCGCTTCTCAAACCTGACACTATCTTTCTCGTTAAAGAAAAACCCACTAAATCTCTCTGTTTTTTCTTTATTAGTAGAAAATCTCCTAAATAGTTCGCAAAGTGAGTCTTTGAATTCTACAAGCCACTATGGAAAGGTAGTGGATGACAATTCATTGGTTCTTTCACTTCACATGGGGCTGGATCAACATAACAACACCAACACAATGTACAGCAACATATATCACGGATTCAACAATCAAACAAGAGCCACAGAGTCACGATCTGGTCTAAATCTGGCTCAATAATAAAGCCACGAAAAAGGAAATTCTCATGAACTACATTAGACAGCTGCTTTCAGTGCTCATCAAAATTATCTCCACTGAGTTAAAATAGCACTCAAAGAGTCATGATCTGCTCGAAGCCTGGTCAGTAAGACAGCAACAAAAACGTAGGCAAAACTAACAAGAACAAAAACGAAAAAAAAAAAAATCAAACAAGCTTGACTACGTTGAAAAGCAGAACAGGAAGGACTCAAAAGAAATGGGATAATAGTTACCAGTTTCGGCCGAGGACTTCGTCGGCACGGTATCCAGTGAATACTTCGAACAAACTGTTGACGTAAATAATTGGGAAATCAGGCTCAAGAGCATCGGCGACAACGAAAGCCGACGGAGTCATGGGATAAAAAAATGCTCCAAGCTTTAAAGGAAGATCGCTCTGCTCATCTTCCGTTCCAACACGTTTCAGCCTTTTTCCGGAGCTCTGAAGCTCTTCTTCTTCTTCTTCTTCTTCTTCTTCTGCTTCAACTTCTCTTTCCATGGCTCTTCCTCTGCTTACCAGATTCTCTCTCTTACTCCCTTGTGCATTTGCGTCGGCATCAAACTTAAAAACGCAACCTGATTGGAGTGGCACTAGACTCTGTGACAGGTAACAGTGTTTCGAGTCTCAGGAGAGTAACAGAAAAAAAAACCCACGTTTTTGGATACATTTACGAAAATACCAGTGCTATCATACGCTTTCTGCAGTTGCATTTGGCATCCTACAGAGGCCTAACGCGGACAAAATAAACACGTGTCACTTAGTCACTTGATGATATAAATATCTCCTTCGCGGTTAGCTGCCACTTTCTCACGTCAGCCAGCTCTTTTCCAGAAGATATTTTTGCGGAGCCCATTTCTGGGGCCCACCGTTTGCTTTTTCATACAAAATCACCCATCGGGCGTCGCGCATAAAAACAACGGACCCAGTTTCTCTAGATATCAGAAAGATATTTTCAAGAGGATTAGCAAATTTATTTATTTATTTTTTTCTCTTAATTTTATAAATAAGAATCTTACCCCAAAAAAAAAAAAGAGAAAAAAAAGGAGAGGATTAGGTCAGGGAGATTTGGTGGATTTGGTTTGCTGCATTTGGTAAGGTTTCATTATTCTTTCCTTATCCAGTAAAAGGAGATTTGGTGTCGTGAGCAAATAGTGTTCTAGGCTTCTTAGCATCTGAACTTTTCAATTCTGTCTAATTTAATAGCCTAAGCTATTTGATGAGGACACCCAAATTTGTCCCTTTAAGGTTTCATTATTCTTTCCTTATCCAGTAAAAGGAGATTTGGTGTCGTGAGCAAATAGTGTTCTAGGCTTCTTAGCATCTGAACTTTTCAATTCTGTCTAATTTAATAGCCTAAGCTATTTGATGAGGACACCCAAATTTGTCCCTTTAAGAGTGATTTTCTCTCCCTATATATATACATATAAAGAAGTTAAAAGAATTTCTTCATAAACTCAAAAGAAAATACGGACCCACACCAAACAAAAGAAAGAAATACAAAAGATAAATGCATGAAATCATAAGGTTCGGTTCGAACCAAGGAGTAGAAATTGATTAGGTTGTTGTACATGCAATAGATATGGTCATCCAGGCTAAGGGATAGGTCGAGCCCAATAAACCTTTAGAATAATGGTTGTAACAACCATAGTATTAATTAAGCACAATGGATACGATATACATATCCACCACCAACACCCGCGAAGACACACCACAAAAGTAAAGATAGACACGCCACAAGGGCGGAGATACAACACGCCACAACGGCGGAAACAAAACACGTCACATGGGCAGATAAAAAAATACGCCACAAGGGCGGAGACTCGGTTGTCGCGGTGTCGCTGCGGTGGATCCGAAAGAGGATGAGTTCATTTAGGGCAAATGGGTTAGATCTCGATTCTGAACTACCATCTGTCGAAGCCGTAGACACAAAAAACCAGTAGCAGCAGGAGGAGATGACCAAAATCGGGCGTAAAAACTCCAGATCCGTAGAATGCACGATCAAAGCTCCCATCAACCTTTTTTTTTTTTTAATAACAGGAAGCTTCTACTTGTTAGACAGAGAGACAATGAAGAAGAGGATAAAGACACGAAAAGGGAAACAAGAGATAGAGGCGGTGAGAGAGAATGAAGAGAATGCAGGGGAGAACAGAGGGAAGTGGAGAAAGAAACATGACAAACTAGAAAGAAGAGAGAAACAAAAGGGAAAAAATGGTGAGACAAGAGGTAGGAGAGATGCAGAGATGCAAAGCAAGGCCAGAGAGAGGAGGAGAGGAAAAGGAAGCAAAGGGAAGAGAGTCTCTCTGTCTCAAGATGCGGCGCTTAGGGTTTCTCCTTCGTTCGCAACTAATTTTTTTAAAAGCACAAGTGGGAGAAAAAGGAGTGGTCTTCTATTTCAATGGATTAAAAGAAGGCTAAGAATGGTTATTTAGACAAAGCTTTAGGATACCGGAGAAGTGGAGAAGTGGAGCCTATTATGTTCATAGGATATTGCTTTAGCAGCTATCAAAATATTGAATGTACTTTTGTATAGCAGTGGAGCCTCTTATGTACAAGAGGCAGTAAGACTAAAAAAGTATTAGGGTTAAATTTTCTTTTCTCAAAGAAGAGTAAATTTTAGGTTCTTTCGAAACTTGATGTGAAATCAAGAACACAATCTTTTATCAAAAAAAAAAAAAAAAAAAATTCACAAACACAATTAATAACGGAAAATCCATTTCGTATGGATTAGTTAGACCACATAAGGATATTTGAATGGCTAGAATCAATTTCAATCAATGACTCTCACCTGTTTGATTCCCTAACTTGAGAGTTCTTTAATTATTGTGCCACGAGTAATATTGGCTTTGATATACCATAGATTGATGTCTCTCAACCATGGTGTGAAATATTGCTAATATTTGGTGGCGAAACCCCTAAATGTCGGCAACATTTCGCCAACATTTGGCAGAGTTTTAAGCAAAATTACCCTCCCCCAAATTTCGAGGGGTATTTAAGGTCATTTTGGCCTAATTTGAGACTACTAAATATACTAGGAGTGCTATTTTGGATTTAAACTTCACCTAAGTGATGATTTTGATTGACATATGCCAAACTGTATGCGGCCAAAACTGGAAGTCTGGAATTTGAGGTTAAACTAATGTAAACATGCATAAATGCAACAGAACACATGCATCTTTATTAACTTTCGAGAAAGAAAACAAATACTAAAGTCTACAATTCATTATACAACAAGTGAAGTAAGGTGTGCAGATACAACATACAATAGAAGTATATCTACGTAAACAATACATATGAGTATCATCTCAAATTTAAATACCAAGTACTACGCCTAGGTGGATCCATCTCCTCCTAACTCTTCGACATCATACCCATAATGACAAGCATCCTCTAATGAGTAGATTTTATATCTACTAATTAATTGGTTTAGTTTCTATAACTTTAATGATTTTATATGTTTTCTTGCAAATTCTTATTAAGATTTATTATTTGTGCTTGCAGTAAATGAACCAAATCTGCAGGAGTATTATTAAGAAATTTTGCAAAAAGAACCTTAAAGAATCAAGCTGGATTTTATACCACTCAAAAAAAATATTCTTTTTCATCAAGTTAGAGGAGACTCTAGAGGCTTCCTCAAGTAAAAAACATGGAGAAAATGATTCTTTACATATTCCAAGGTTTTATTTCTTATTTGGGACTAGATTAAAAAAAGGAAGAGGGGAAAATTCTATTTTTGAGTGTCTCTTTGAGTTTCGATCAAATGCTTCATCGGATGGTCATCCAGTGTCCTATCAAGCTAATTATCGGACATGAGCTTCATAACTTCTTACTCTTCAAGTTTAACTGTGGGATTGTGCATTTGAGCTCTCAAAATCAATATTATTTGTATGCCAAAACTTTACTTGATTGAGTCAGATTAGGAAAATATAATTGTACCAAATTGAGTAAAAAGAATAACAACATTCGCTTGAGGACTTTTTGGAGAAGTGGGGAGGACGCATTTTTGAGTTTTGGAGACATTGGCTGGCTTTGGAGTCTTGGAGCTTGGGAATATTTTTTTCATCATCTTCTTCCAATGTTCTTTATTTAATATTTTCTTTTAATAGTATCACCCTTTTAATATTTCATTCAAATTTCTTTTTTTTTTTGGTAAAAGTATCTTTAAATTGAAGCTGGGCATGAAAAACCCAAGACATCTTGATTACAAGTTTCAAGAAGCCAAGGAATGGAATTAGACCAGACAGTCCTACATGCCACGGACCGGGCCTTCCTAGCTAGGGTATCGGCTACAGAGTTAGCCCACCTAGAAATGTAATGAACCGACCACAAAGGTTCAGAAGAGAGCATGAGCCTAATGTCTTCAACCACGCGCACAGCCTCCAGATCAAAAGGAAAGAAAGGATCCGAACGGCGTGACACAAGGTAAGAGAATCACACTAAAAAACCAAGCAAGGAATCCTAGCCTCTGCGGCCCAAGATGGGCTTCCCGAGAGCTAGGGATTCTCCGAGTTGAAGAACCGGCTATTGATCGAACACGCATGGATACATTGGCCTCTGCTGTCCCGCACTCAAAACCCGGACCTGCATCGCTCGGTTGGAGAAAGGAGAAATCGGATTGACCTTAGAAAAGGAGCCGAAGGAGGAGTCCAAGCCGAAGAACTTGGTCGTCATCGGTTCTTGGATGTCTAGAACCTCCAAATTCCCGGTAGCTTTCCAAGATCTCTCCATGATTTGCTCGGGCCCACCATTTCCTATTAAAGCGGATCATTTCGAGCCAACCAAATGAACCAACATGTAAAGAAAAAGATGCTGAGGGCTCTCTCGCTTGCACTTGAATCGGGATGGGCGGTGCCCCAAGTATTGATAATGCTGGTCAACGATGGCTGGTTGTGTGATCCAATCAGCCGAGCCCCATACCAAACCATAATGCTCGAGAGAAATCACGGCAAACAAGATGTGGTCAATGGATTCCTCGTCGAGCCGCATCTTCTACATGCGGGGTCGCCTCTTATCTGTCTAATTTGCGATTCTCCCCGTGCCAAAGCTTGATTCGCGCCTTTCCACGGGGTCTGAATTTTTGGATAGCATTGTGCTTTCCGATTCTTTTCCATGCCTCGGTCGGACTTCATCCCAAGTATCTGACGGGAAGATGAGGGAGCGGGCGGCTTGTGTATCTCTGTGGTTGCACCGAACATGATAGGCTGACTTAACGAGAGACTCCATTAGATGCACCTCCCCGATGATAGAGTCCTCTCTGGTAGTTGGCCGCTGAATATTTAGAATTGCCGCACTTCCCGATCTGTGAATAATTGTCTGTAACAATGTTCTATTCCAAGACCTTGAACGGCTCTATGAGATCGAGACCAATCGAAGAGAGCAACCTCTAGGTCGGGAAGAAAGAGCCGAAAGTTTGGTAGCCTGGTATCCAGTTTGAGTCCCGGATCTGGGTTTGTTCGCCTGTGCCAATCAAGCTAATGAGACCCAGTCTAAGAACATCTCTCCCAATAATAATACTCTGCCATGCCCAAGAAGAACCGGTACCTTTCCTTGCATCCATAAAGTCACACAGTGGAAAATACACGCTTGATAAATTTGGCCCATATAGAGTCCGGCTGAGCCCGGAGCGCCGGCTACTTTAGCAAGAAGAGCTCTATTGTGAAGAATGGGGTCACGGAAACCAAGTCCCCCCTTGTTTTTAGATCTACATAACCTAGACCAAGACATCCAATGTGTCCTATGCTCCTCCTCTTTCTGACCCCAATAGAAATTCGATATTGCTTGCCTCACAGTGTTGTGAAGAGCCACCGGAAGAAGGAAATGAGACCCTGCATATGAAGGAATGGCGATAACGATTTAATAGGACCTCTCGTCCGCTGGGGAGAGAAGCTTGGCTTTCCAACCTTGGGTTCTTTTAACGACTTTTTCCCCCACTTCTTTGAAAATATCTGATTTCTTGATCCCGAAATCTGAAGGCAAACCAAGATATTTGGATGGCCCATCCCCATACTTGATTCTCAAAACCCGAGAAAACCACCTTCGAAACCGAATGGGAGTGTTGGGACTGAAGGTAAAGGAGGATTTACTTTCATTAATTGCCTGACCGCTTGCTTGACAATATAGATCCATACAGGCTTTGAGATGACAGATCTGATGAAGATTAACTTCAGAGAACAATAAGCAATCGTCAGCAAAGAGGAGATGAGAGATACAAGGAGCCCTTCGCTTCACACTGATGCCCCTAATCAAACCTTGATTTTCTGCCACATGTATAATGGAACTTAAAACCTGAGAACCAAGAATAAAGATGAAAGGGGAAAGGGGGTCACCTTGTCTTATGCCACGAGAAGGACAAAAAGAACCTTTCTCCACCCCATTGACCAAAAGTGTGTATGAAACGGAAGTAGTGCATTCCATGACCATATCAACCCATCTCACAGAAAATCCCAACTTTAATAAGGCAGCTCTGAGGAAAGGCCATTCCAACCTATCATAGGCCTTTCGCATATCCATTTTCATAGCTAGAAATCGCTTTTTCCCTTTTTTCCGATGTTTCACATAATGAAAAATCTCATGAGCCATAAAAATATTGTCTGAAATAAGTCTATCAGGAACAAAGGCCGATTGAGAGGGGGAAATGATACCTGAGAGTGAACCTTTGAGTCTATCGGCAAAAATCTTTGAGAAGAGTTTGACCACCACCCCGCAGAGACTAATCGGTCGGAACTGATCAGGGGACTCTGGATTCGGGCATTTAGGAATAAGACAAATGTAAGTTCTATTCAATTCTGGTGCTAAACTCCCTGTCATGAAAAATGTTTTCACACAGCTGCATACTTCTTCCTTTGTGATGTCCCAAAATTTCTGAAAGAAGATGGGGGGGAAGCCATCAGGCCCTGGGGATTTTAGAGGACCCATAGTCTTGAGAGTGGACAAGATTTCCTCATCACTAGGAAGTCTCCTCCTCTTTTTGAACCACCCCCCGACCCCCCCCCCCCCCCCCCCCGCGCGCGGCGGGCTGGGGGAAACCCCCTGAGGTTGCGGCCCTTTTAAAATGATGTACTAATAACTCTTCCAATTGATGTTCATTTGATGTCCAAGACCCATCAGGTTGTTTCAGCTTTATGATTCTATTATTCTTTCTTCTTATCGTGGCGTGCCATTTTGTCCCCTTGAGCCTTAATTCTTTTGGTCCTGACTCTTCGCGGGCTAACTCTTCATCTAGAAGCTCCACCAACTTGGTCTCTTCCTCCATAAGATCCACATGTTCGCTTCTCATCTCCATTTGATTTTGGTGTTTATCTTTTCTTGTCTACACCGACTCCTATATTCCGCTCTTGACTCTCTTTCGCTTTCCTTCGCTGTGGATGAACTCTTCGCTGTTCTTGATACACCATCCCCGTCCCACCTCCCTACACCGAGTGTCCCCCATGCCTCATCGATGGCGTTACCTCTCGCTTTCCCTCCAACCGAATCTAATAGGATAGGATTATGGTCAGAGCAATATGCTGGTTTGACTACTACAGCTGCATCTTCGAAGAGTAAACTCCAATTGACATTAGCCGGCACTCGATCCAGTTTGATGCGAATATTAGACCCCCCTCTGCGCCTATTATTCCAGGTATAATTGGGCCCATTTGAGCCGAGATCCAGCAGACCACATTGGTAAATCATCTCCTGAAATAGCTTAGTATCCCTTCCATTCATAGCAGTACCCCCTATTTTCTCATGCCCCCCCGTTAGTCTCCCACCGCCGCTCCCTCGTTTCTTGCCATCGTGGTTGCTCCCAATATTCCTCGGGTGTTTAATCGGATGACCATACCACGTGAGAACATTTATCTTCTGTCTTAACTTCAAGGTCTATCACATGCTTATCAGCTGAAAGCAGAGTCATTTGTATATTATTCCTCCATAAAAGAGCTAGACCACCTGCTGAACCCAAGGCATCTACACAAACCAAATCGTCAAAATGAAGCTTTCTCTTGATTCCTTTCATTCTATCCAAATGACATTTAGTCTCCCAAACTGTCGTCCGAGATTGTGAGAGCACTTGCCCGACTCCCGCCCCGGCATTCCGTGCCTCATATTGCCCGTGGCCGTAACCCTCGCCACGGGTCCGCTCTAATGCAACTATCATTCCAGCATCGATTCTCCTCTTCCCTTCTTTCGTGTCGTCCTCTCGCCCTTTAACCACTCGATGGTTCGTGGTGGTTATTCCTCTTTCGTCATTGCTGAGACGGAGAGCGTATTTTCTTTGGAGTTTCTGCTTCGTGAGAGTGGTGAGGTCCCAGGTGGGGTAATGGGGTTGAGATTGGAACGTGTGATGGGTTTAGTTAGAATGTGTGAGGCCCATGTTGAGGAATGAAGGCCCATTGGGAAGGGAATCATCCCGTGGTGTGTTACCATCGATGGGCTTGGGTGTGTGGGGGGAATGCGGGGGATTTGGGCGTGAGAGACTCTTTTGGCTGTCTCCCCCGTCCGCTGTTGCGGTCGCTGTGCAGAGCATGGCGTGATGGTCGGCGGTTCGAAAATCCGTGGGTAATGGGGCGTCGTGTTCCTTTCCTGTGTCGTCGGTGTGGAGGATGCTGCGGTTGGTTGGGTTGAAAGGAAGATCCGGTATTTCCAGACGCTTTGTCTTTCCTTACTCGAGGAAGAGGGTGGGACCTCTTGTGGTTCTTCCCGCTCTCTCGTCTGTGTGCTCTCCTCCGGCCTCTTCCTCTCGCCGTCCCCTCTGGAGATCTCCCTTCCCCGCTTGTCCGTCCCGGTCGCTTTGGGGGTACTCATTGGCCGTCTGTTCCGTCCTTGAGTGATCTTCTGTTTATTAATCGTGAGTCCGTGTCCCCTTCCTCCTTCCTTCCTTTGGTGTTCTCCCTTACTCCTGCCCTGGTGTTCCGTGGCCCTAGTCCTTTCTTCGCCGTTCCTCTTCTGGCCGATCCTGCACCCCTGTTGGGCGTTCGTTTTCCGCCTCCCCGCTGTCCCCGGCTTTCTTGGGCAACTCGGGTTTGTGCTTTCTTCTCGAGCTCGGGGGAGCCTGTCCCTTGCCCCTCGTTCTCCCCTGTTCCCCTTGCCGTTTCTTCTGCTCCCTCCCGTGATGCTTGATCCTCCCTTGACTCCCATCTTTCCTTTCATTCCGGTTCCGGGTTCCCCCTCCTGTCCTTCCTCCTCGTTGGCTTGTCGGGTGGTTCTTTTCTTGTTCCGTGTGTATTTTCTCGCGTTTCCGCTCTCCTTCGGCTTGTTTCGGTTTGCCTTCCTTCTCCCCTGTTTTTCCCTTTGGCCCGTGTTCTCCCCTCTGTCTTCTCGTCCGTCCTCGCTCCTCTTGTTGCTCGTGGGAGGGAGGTTTGGATGATTCTCTTCCGGTGTGGGGCTCTGTTCCGGGGGGGTTCTTCTGTGCCTTTTCGGGAGAAACCGCCGGACTTTGTTCGGTCGGACCTGGCTCTTTTCCTGAGGCGCGAGGTGCTCCTAATGGGGGAACATCTCGTCGCGGGGCTTGGCGTCGTCCCCGGCGCGGGGCCCCCCGGGGGCTCGGTGTTTCTCCTGGTCCTCTGTTCGTCCTTGTGGTCCCTTCTTCTCGACAGCAACGAATTTTGTAAACTATTCAGGTAATATAGTTTTTAAGGGAGAAAACCGTGTTTTATCCAAGTAATTGTAACCTCACATTAATGTAGGCTTAACAAAATATATCGATTTTTTTAGTATATATAAATGAATACTTAATAATAATAATAATAATAATAATAATAATAATAATAATAATATAAACTATCATTCCAAACAAATATATAAAAAATACAAGATAAAACTAGGTTGGTTTAGATAGAAGACGACTCTTAAAGGCTTCCCATGTAATGTCTTTCTCGATGAACTCGACATTGGAAGGATCATAGGGTCCTTTAACTCGATCAATGGACTTGATTACTGCTCTACTTGGAAGAACACTCTGTGATGGATCTGGTGAAGTTCTATAGCTCAAGCAAGAAGAAAATCCCTATAATAAAATCAAACAATAAGAAAATCACCCAATAAATTTCGGGTATATATATTGGATTCATCATTCATCTCCTGTGTGTGCCGGTGAAAATACACACTGAAGTACTGATTGGACAGACATTTCAGGGATGCAAAATTCACCTTGAAGATCAGGACTTCCTCTTCTTGATCATCCAGCATTGCTCGCACCAGAAGAACCTCGTTCCTGGTTTGCTCACTGTACGATTCCAACATAGCGATTTCAGAATTGTGACCGTTGTCTTCATCCTGATCATCTTCGTCTTCGTGTCTAATCCTTCGCCTAGTAGCAGTACAGCTAACTAACCGCAGACCTGGATTTTGAAGCTTATTCAGAACGCTAACTGTGGAAATTGCTCTTGTTGCTACATGAAGGGGATGAGTTCTGTTTATATGAAGAGGCAACGAAGGCAGTGGAGATTGAGTAGCGAATGTTCCCCGTTTCAACATAGAGAGAAGAGGAGTTTGTTTTGGTAAGAAGAGAAGAAAGTCTGGGAATGTTGATGGACTCGATCGGCCGGGCTGAAAAGATAAGGTGACGAAGTTGCGTTCATGACCACTAAATCTTTAGGGACAGGTTACTACTTTGTTTTGGGCTTTCTTAGTGATGTCTCTTGGGCTGCTCTTCAATCACATTTGTATTTAGCTGTGAACCGGCCCACCACTCTCACCAAAAAAAAAAGAACCGGCCCATCACAGTGATGGCCTAATGGGTGGGATTTTGACATTTTGTTGGGGTGCTGTGTAATTAATGCACAACACTTGCAGTGAACGGTTGAGATCTCGATCTCGACTATCTATTTTCGAAAATTTTGTTTTGATACTTTTGCAAAACAGACGGTCGAGATCAAAATTTCGAGATCCCGATCTTGACTGTGTCAAGCCCTAATGGGTGACCAGTGGACCCCATGGGCAAATGTTCTTGAGTTTTGATCCTCCGCTTGTCAAGATGGATGTCTAATTGTCTATATTACCCACACCTCTCAGCCTCATATTATGAAGCGGCCCACCTTTGAGTTCTGATAAAATGAATCGGATGTAAAACCCCAAGTGGGCACCCTAAGGTCTCTCTTATGAATTGTGGTGGAGAGATATTAGGGGAGCACAAGTATCCGAACTAAAGGTTCTTATACTTTCTTTGAGTTATGATAAAATGAAATCAGATGTAAAATCTTAAGTGGGCACCAGTGGGTCTCTCTCATAATTTGTGGTGAAGAGATATGAGAGGAGCATAAGTATTTGAACCGAAGGTTCTTATCCCCCCCCCCCCCCCCCCCCCTCCCCCCCCCCCCCCCCCCCCCCCCCCCCCCCCCCCCCCCGCGGCCCCCCCCCCGCCCCCCAATATTATATAGCATAATCCAAGAGCAAGAATATAAAAGATAAATCTAAGGTTATTCGCGAGTCTAAAAATCAAGGCGTTCTAACAATGGAAAAGGAGGAAACAACCTAAACCCAACCCAAGTAAAAGAAACTCCAAGCCTCGAATGGCTGGACTCCAAAAGCACAATCTGCACAAGTACACTCCCATCATGCATCTTCGTATTCTCGCTCGCCAGACTCTCCAAGTAATATGAGTTGTCCAACCTGCCGAGTCTAAAAAGACAATATTCACAGAGGTGGTTCCACGACTCGGTGGTCTAACATATCATACATCATGCATTCATCATGTACACACACACATATCGCATATCAGTCGATGAATAAAAGATGACATGAAGATATGATTATAACTTCTACCATGCGGTCTCTCAGTGCACGCTTTAAGATAACACACCAGCCTCCTCTGGGTGTCTCATCACTCACCCTCAACAAGAGCGTCTTTGGGTTCACCACGGTGTTGGGTCTTCACATCAACCATGGTGGGGTTTGGTCAACACTCTCTCCCATCACCATTGGCCGAGGTGGCGCGTGTCAGGTTTACTCTAGCCCAATGCAAAGTCACTATGTCTCGTGCTCATGTGATCCGGATACCTTTCCTCATGCCTAAGCGCCCTTTTGGTCCGGTATCGTTCTCACCTATGAATGGATCCTCACGGAGGCATCTATTGGTCCCATTCCTTAACCCCGTAGTATCTACATATGCTGGGTGGTGCCGTCATGTCCCCTCACGCCGCCTAACCGCCGTCTTTTGGGCGATCACGAGGTCCGTTCTAACACATGTCACTATACCCCGCATGATACCGTGGTCTGTTTGATGCACACGAACCCCATCCACCGATATCACGGGTCACTCGGCTTCAATACCCCTGCCGAAAGGGTGTAGCACTCACGGGATTCTTAACCACATGCATCTAGACAACCACACCGACTATGAAAAGTGCTCGACATCGAGGCGTGTCCCATACCATCCGCTGATAACCCAAGCTAGGAATACCAGATAGGTAAACCCCATTTCACGTCACATACATTCATATGCATCAATCAAGTGAAGTAACCAATCACATAATCACATACGATTTACCTTTAATCATTCAATCGAAATACGGTATGATCGGGACTATCGAGATTATAGAAGGTAACATAATTATCATGCAATACCACATTATTCACAGTCCAAATACACAATGATATTACATAATATATGCGATGTTATCCTCACCTGTTAATCGAGAATTCACAAAATTAACGACTGCCCAAGACTCAATTAACCTAGCAAATAAACAAGATAAATAAGATTTAATTCGGGATTCAATTTGAACACAGACCAAATGTGGGTTAACCGGGTATTAATTCTAGTCCAACAAGGCGGGTCAACTCAGTCCCAAATCGACCCGGTTAACTCGCGGGCGCTCACCGAGTCAACTCGGTCGAGTGCTCGGTTTCGCCGGGTTCAAGTGACGTGCACACGGCCGTGCTAATCTTTCTCGGAGTCGAAGATTATTTCCTCAACCTAAGCCCTCCAATATCACATTTAAATGAAATTACCCATCAAAACCCTCATGAATTTGGGCCAAAATTAGGTATGTTGAGCAGCTTACCTCTCTACGCGATCATACCTCCAAATCGCGATTCCGCACCGTCGAACTACACAAACTCTTCCTCCCCAAGCTTCTTCTCCTCTTCTCTCTCCTCTCCCACGAGCTCTCTCCCTTTAGAAAACCAAAATCCCGAATTTGGTTCAATTGGGAAAGTTAAAAAGCTTTTAAGAGGTGAAATGACCATTTTGTCCTTCACTGAAAAAGGACCGGTCAGATAATTTATCTGACCGCCTCCATCCGACCGCCCCCATATCTTCTTCATTCGAAGGCCGATCGCGATGAGTTTCGGAGGGTAGGTACCTTACACAATTACCAACTCAATGGTATATTTTATTTGAGATTTGAAGTCCTCTTGCATAGGTTTCTGGGTACACCAAAATGTCACTTTAATGCCTTACGGAGTAATTTTCTCTCTCCTGGTGAAGTCAAACAAAGTGCTCAGGTCTTCATCACCGTCATTGAAGTCTATAGGATCAATTTCTAAACTTTTGGGCTCAACTCGGATGGTCAGGTTGACCTCATCCGAACGGTGGCTGAAATGCCGGGTTATTAGGTTAGGATTTTTAGGGTTCTCACATCCTCCCCCCCTTAAAATAATTTCGTCCTCGAAATTGAGGTATCGAGGCTCCAAAGAGGGTTGGATACTTCGCTCACATCCTTGAACCTCTTACCATCCGAAGAACCCAAAAGACTTCTCCTCCTTCATATCTCCCATGAAAGACAAAGTCTAACACCACTGATCAAAATCTCCTCACCATGCTTCTTTAGATCAACTTGAAATCCAAGTGGAGGGGTACCATCGGAACAAACCGAACCTTCTTCTCTAAACAAAAGATGACTGCCTTATGAGCTGTCAACCAAACCACATCTAGGTTCACATCGAAAACTCTCATATCAAGTTTCACAAGATGTGCATCTAGGTCTCTTCCTTCCACAGACACAAAATATGCATCAAAATCTCTTACTTCATCAAGTCTCACTATAGATCAAGCGGGTGGAGTTTCTTTCTCGCCTCTTTCTTTCGATCACCACGTCATAGCTCTCAATAGGTAAAAAAAAATATAAGTCCGAATGGAAGATCGCAGCCCCTTTTCTTGGCTTTCTCCATGTCAACTTTCATGAAAACAAGGCAAAGAAAAGGAGTTCTTCAAACCTTTTTTGATACTCCAGAATTGACAATGATTCCTACGGAAAATGCCATAAAGTTGGAGCTTCGATCGGCACACAGATCTTCGGTCCTCGGTGCATCTTAGGTGTCGAAATGCCTTCTCCATTTCTCTCAACCACCTACTAGCAACAGAGGATCTTAGTCACACCAGTGAATGAAGGTACTTGGAGCTTAAGAAAATGCTCCATCAGTTTGGTGTGGGGTCCCAAACCAAAGTCTCCCACATTCCTCCCTGAGCGCGAACCCCTTCATTGCCACGGGGTGAAGCCCGATTCCCTTGACTCACTGCCAACACACCTTGCATCAAAGTGTTGACATGGGTCTCTATTGCTTCAACATATTACCCAATATATTCAACACATCTTGGGTGACAACCACCCGTGGAGTGGTCGGAGGTCATCACCTTGACAGGCTTTGGGAACTTCCGCTTGAGGTGGGTTGGTACCACTTCCATTCTCATGGTTATAGCCACAAGCATTGCCATCCTCAAACGTCCGATTCCTCAAATTCACCATTCCAGCAAATCGCAAAAAGCCCAACATTCACGGATCAAAAGAATATCGTTTGAACATTCCAAAATTTCAATCATCCAGTCCAAGAAATACTCAATCATAGCACCCTCGCATGAGAATCACCCATTAGCTCTTCACACGCGAAAAGGGATCAAATCGAGTAAAAAACCCCAAAATTTTTTTTATTTATTTATTATTATAGCCATCGAGTAAGAAAACAAAACAAAACGAATTGAAGACCTTTGTTTAAGAAAAAAAACTAACCGAATGGGAGAACCAAACAATTTTTTTTTAACCCAATTGAGTAAGAAACAAAACAAACCGAATTTTTATTTTTAGCCAAATGTATAAGTAAAGAAAACGAGCCGAATTGAGTAACCAATCTCAATTTTTTTGCTTAATTCTATAAGGAAAGAAAAACGGACCGATTTGGAAAAACAAACAATTTTTTTTTTTTTTTTGGGACCGGTCAGATGAGCCAGTCAGATGGTTATCTGACCGCCTACTCACTGGAATTCAAAAAAAATTCAGAAATTGGACCGTAGCATGGGGCGGTGGATACCTTTCAACCGCCTCAAATTTTGCGAGTTGACTGGCCAAAACTCAGCCGAGTTAGGCGACTCAAGGCTGATTGAGCTGAGTCAACTACCGGTTGAATAGGTCCAAAAGGTGGCGGTCAGATACGATCCGACCACCCTATCCGACCACCTACTTCCAACTCACACCTTTTACTATTCACGACTCAGAGCCAACTCGTTTTTCACTATTCATGACTCAAAGCCAAATTCAACTCGTTTTCACTATTCATGACTCAGGCAAGGTTCCCACTTGATTTCCCACTTCACAATGCTCGAATTCAAATTGTCGACGATTTATCCGCGAAAGCACACGTAATCTTCAAATCTAGCCCATTTATTCAAGATTTCACTTCCGTTTCTGCTAGATTCAAAATCTTCTTGCACACTCACCTATGGAATTTGAATGCTACCAAAATGTTTGCATTCCAAAATTACTTAGTAACATTCCCGTGCATTTAAGCTCAAATTCACATCGCATCCCTCCCGTCTACACAATTTGTCGAAAAATTTCCATATTTCAAGAAAAACTTCATATTTTCAAGAAATCTCATATTTTCCTTTCTCCTTAGCTCATTTCCGCATCGTGAGTCGAAACACCTTCCCATCACACCTCCTTGATGCAAACCTTCCACCTTGCTCCAAATGGGCCATCTCATTGATCTTTCTTATATCCATATAGAGAACACGATTACTAGCCGAGAACTCTCGGTAGTGAACTTGACTTTCGCTCTCTTGACCCAATCTTCCTTCATCAATACAAGCCTCACACCACCACCACCTTAAGCTGTCCTGTCACATCTGATGTTCATTTCGATTCCCGAACTTTATATTTCTTTAGATTATGGATTTTGTTTTATTCTTATCGTGATTGTTCACGCTCTTTCACTTTACATTAGGGGTTGTAATATTTTATGACTTATGCTCTTTATCGTTTCATATAGATTATTGTGTCTTGTTTGATTACTAACCTGTGTATTTAATATCATTATTGTTCATTATCCAGTTAGCTTCATTATGCTTCTCTAAATCACTGTTGATTTCAAGTTGAGGTTTACCTATTATTCACATCTACTTTAGCTAAGTCACTTATGCATCGTGACTCAAGATGCTCCCTATATAATATTATAGTTAAGATTGTAGGCAACCAAGAGCTCGATACCACTCTCACACCACCCACCGGTTTCCGAACGCCAATACCCTCTACTCTCGGGATCTCGGTTCCCCAATCCAACAACAATATTATATAGCATAATCCAAGAGCAAGAATATAAAAGAAAGTAAATCTAAGGTTATTACTGAAGTCTAAAAATAAACCTTCTAACAATGGAAAAGGAGGAAACAACCTAAACCCAACCCAAGTAAAAGAAACTCCAAGCCTCGAATCTGGACTCCAAAAGCACAATCTGCACAAGTACACATCCCATCATGCATCTTCGTATTCTCGCTCGCCACAGACTCTCCAAGTAATATGAGTTGTCACAACCTCCGAGTCTAAAAAAGACAATATTCACAGAGGATGAGTTCCACGAACTCAGTGAGTCTAACATATCATACATCATGCATTCATCATGTACACACACACATATCAGCATATCAACGATGAATAAAAGAATGAACATGAAGATATGATTATAACTTCTACCATCAGTCTCTACAGAGACACCTTTAAGATAACACACCACCTCCTCGGTAGTCTCATCACTCACCCTCAACAAGAGACGTCTATTGGGTTCACCACGGTAGTTGGGTCTTCACATCAACCATGGTGGGTTTGGTCAACACTCTCTCCCATCACCATTGGCCGAGGGCTTCAAGGATTTACTCTAGCCCAAGCAAAGTCACTATGTCTCGTGCACATGTGATCCGGATACCTTTCTCATGCCTAAGCCCCTTTTGGTCCGTATCGTTCTCACCTATGATGAATCCTCAAAGGCATCTATTGGATCCCATTCCTTAACCCCTGTTCTACATAGCTAGGGTGGATGCCGTCATGTCCCTACTAAGTCTTTTGGCGATCACGTCCGTTCTAACACATGTCACTATACCACCGCATGATCCGTGTCTGTTTGATGCACACATACCCCATCCACGATATCAGGTCACTCGCTTCAATACCCCCGCCAAAGGTAGTAGCACTCACGGGATTCTTAACCACATGCATCTAGACAACCACACCGACTATGAAGTGCTCGGACATGCTGTCCCATACCACAGCCGCTGATAACCCAAGCTAGGAATACCAGATAGGTAAACCCCATTTCACGTCACATACATTCATATGCATCAATCAAGTGAAGTAACCAATCACATAATCACATACGATTTACCTTTAATCATTCAATCGAAATACGTATGATACGGACTATCGAGATTATAGAAGGTAACATAATTATCATGCAATACCACATTATTCACAATCCAAATACACAATGATATTACATAATATATGCGATGTTATCCTCACCTTAATCAGAATTCACAAAATTAACCCCAAGACTCAATTAACCTAGCAAATAAACAAGATAAATAAGATTTAATTCGGGATTCAATTTGAACACGACCAAATGTGGGTTAACCGGTATTAATTCTAGTCCAACAAGGCGGTCAACTCAGTCCCAAATCGACCCGGTTAACTCGGCGGGCAGCTCACCGAGTCAACTCGGTCGAAAGTGCTCGGTTTCGCACGAGGTTCAAAGTAGACGTGCACAACGGCCGTGCGAATCTTTCTACGGAGTCGGAAGATTATTTCCTCAACCTAAGCCCTCCAATATCACATTTAAATGAAATTACCCATCAAAACCCTCATGAATTTGGGCCAAAATTAGGTATGTTGAAGCAGACTTACCTCTCTACGCGATCATACCTCCAAATCGCGATTCCGCACCGTCGAACTACACAAACTCTTCCTCCCCAAGCTTCTTCTCCTCTTCTCTCTCCTCTCAGAGCTCTCCTTTAGAAAACCAAAATCCTTTGTTCAATTGGGAAAGTTAAAATTTTAAGAGGTGAAATGACCATTTGTCCTTAAAAGGACTATAATTTATCACGCCTCCATCCACCCCATATTTCTTCATTAACTGTTGGGTTCCTACACATTACCAACTCAATGGTATATTTTATTTGAGATTTGAATCCTCTTGCATGTTTGCACACCAAATGTCACTTTAATGCCTTACGGGTAATTTTCTCTCTGGTGAATCAAACAGTCTTCATCACCCATTAAGTCTATAGGATCAATTTCTAAACTTTGGCTCCTCATTTCCTTCCCTTTATGTTAGATTTTTAGGGTTCTCACTCCTCCCCCCTTAAATTTTCGTCCTCTTTGCAAAAGGTTGTACTCCCACTCCTTGAACCTCTTACCATCCAAGACCCAAAGTTCCCTCTTATATCTCCATGAAAGACAAAGTCTAACACCACCGATCAAAATCTCTCACCATCTTCTTTAGATCACCTTGAAATCCAATTAGGGTACCATCGAACAAACCGACTTTTTTAAAAATCCTTTGGTCACCAAACCACATCTAGGTTCACATCGAAACTCCATATCAGTTTCACAGATGTCATCTAGGTCTCTCCTCCCACCACAAAATCTCTTCCGTCTCACTATGCCTGGTTTCTTTCTCCCCTCTACTTTCTTTCCTTCACCACTCATAGCTCTCAATAGGCTAAACAAACATATAAGTCCGAATGTCACCCTTACTTTCTCCATGTCAATTTCATGAAAACAAAGAAAAGATTCTTCAAACCTTTTTTGATACTCCTTGACAATGATTCCTCGAAATGCCATGTTGGAGTTATCGCCCAGATCTTGTCCCTCATCTTAGGTGTCAAATGCCTTCTCCATTTCTCTCAACCACCTACTAGAAATCTTAGTCACAATGAATGAAGGTACTTGGAGCTTAAGAAAATGCTCCACAGTTTGTGGGGTCCCAAACCAAAGTCTCCCAATTCCTCCGAGCACCCTTCATTGCCAGGCCCATTCCCTTGACTCACCCCAACACACCTTGCATCAAAGTGTTGACATGGGTCCTATTCTTCAACATATTACCCAATATATTCAACACATTTGGGTGACAACCACCTGTGGTAGGTCATCACCTTGAGGGGGGGGACTTGTGGGTGGGTTGGTACCATTCCATTCTCATGGTTATAGCCACAAGCATTCCATTCAAAGTCGATTCCTCAAATTCACCATTCCAAAATGCAAAAGCCAACATTCACGGATCAAAAGAATATCGTTTGAACATCTCAAAATTTCAATCATCCAGTCCAAGAAATACTCAATCATACACCCTGTCCCTTAGCTCTTCACACCAAAAGATCAAATCTAAAACCCAAATTTTTTTTTATTTTTTTTTTAGCCATCGAGTAAGAAAACAAACAAACGAATTGAAGACCTTTTTAAAAAGAAACAACCATAGAACCAAACAATTTTTTTAACCAATTGAGTAAGAAACAAAACAAACCGAATTTTAGCCAAATGTATAGAAGAAACGAGCCAATTGAGTAACCAATCTCAATTTTTTTAGCTAATTCTATAAGGAAAGAAAACGACCGATTTGGAAAACAAACAATTTTTTTTTTTTTTGACCGTCGATGAGCCTCGTGGTTATCACGCTACTACTAATTCAAAAAAATTCAGAAATTGGACCTACATGGGTGGATACTCAACGCCTCAAATTTCGTTACTCCCAAACTCAGCAGTAGCGACAAGGTGATTAGCGTCAACACCGTTGAATAGGTCCAAAGGTGGGTCGATGATAATATCGACACCTACTTCAACTAATTTACTATTCACAACTCACCAATACTATTCATGACTCAAAGCCAAATTCAACTCTTTCACTATTCATGACTCAATTCCCACTTGTTTCCCACTTAAATGCTCAATTCAAATTGCGACGATTTATCCAGCACACGTAATCTTAAATCTACATTTATTCAAGATTTCACTTCCTGATTCAAAATTTTTGCACACTCACCTTGTTTGATGCTCAAATGTTCTTCCAAAATTACTTAGTAACATTCCCTGATTAAGCTCAAATCACATCATCCCTCCTCTACACATTTTGATTCATATTTCAAGAAAAACTTCATATTTTCAAGAAATCTTATTTTCTTTCTTTAGCTCATTTCCCATCGTAATCACACCTCCTTGATGCAACCTCACTTCCAAATGAGGGCCATCCATTGATCTTTCTTATATCCATATAGAGAACCGTTCCAGCCTGTGACTTGACTCCTAATTTCCTTCATCAATACAAGCTACAACACACCTTAAGACTGATCCCTGGTCACATCTGAGTGTTCATTTCGATTCCCGAACTTTATATTTCGGCTTGTAAGAGATTATGGATTTTGTTTTATTCTTATGCGTGATTGTTCACGCTCTTTCACTTTACATTAGGGGTTGTAATATTTTATGACTTATGCTCTTTATCGTTTCATATAGATTATTGTGTCTTGTTAGATTACTAACACTGTGTATTTAATATCATTATTGTTCATTATCCGAGTTAGCTTCATTATGCTTCTCTAAATCACTGTTGATTTCAAGTTAGAGGTTGTACCTATTATTCACGTCTACTTTAGCTAAGTCACTTATGCATCGGTGACTCAAGATGCTCCGCTATGTAATATTATAATTAAGATTGTAGGCGAACCAAGAGCTCTGATACCACTCTGTCACACCCCACCCAGCCGGTTTCCGGACACGCCCGAATACCCGTGGGGCGATACTCTCCGCAGGATCTCGGTTCGCGGCCAATCCAGAACAACAATATTATATAGCATAATCCAAGAGCAAGAATATAAAAGAAAGTAAATCTAAGGTTATTACAGCGGAAGTCTAAAAATCAAACGGCGTTCTAACAATGGAAAAAGGAGGAAACAACCTAAACCCAACCCAAGTAAAAGAAACTCCAAGCCTCAGAATGGCTGGACTCCAAAAGCACAATCTGCACAAGTACACATCCCATCATGCATCTTCGTATTCTCGCCGCCACGCAGACTCTCCAAGTAATATGAGTTGTCACAACCTGCAACAGAGTCTAAAAAAAAGACAATATTCACAGAGGATGAGTTCCACAGAACTCAGTGAGTCTAACATATCATACATCATGCATTCATCATGTACACACACACATATCAGCATATACAACGATGAATAAAAGAATGAACATGAAGATATGATTATAACTTCTACCATGCAGTCTCTACAGTAGACACGCTTTAAGATAACACACCAGCCTCCTCTGGGTAGTCTCATCACTCACCCTCAACAAGAGACGTCTATTGGGTTCACCACGGTAGTTGGGTCCTGTCACATCAACCATGGCTGGGGATTTGGTCAACACTCTCTCCCATCACCATTGGCCCGAGGGCCGGCGCGTGTCAAGGATTTACTCTAGCCCAATGCAAAGTCACTATGTCTCGTGCTACATGTGATCCGGATACCTTTCCTCATGCCTAAGCGCCCTTTTGGTCCGGTATCGTTCTCACCTATGAATGGAATCCTCAACGGAGGCATCTATTGGATCCCATTCCTTAACCCTGTAGTAATCTACATATGCTAGGGTGGATGCCGTCATGTCCCCTCACGCCGCCTAACCGCCGTCTTTTGGGCGATCACGAGGTCCGTTCTAACACATGTCACTATACCACTGCATGATACCGTGGGTCTGTTTGATGCACACAGAACCCCATCCACTGATATCACGGGTCACTCGGCTTCAATACCCCTGCCGAAAGGGTAGTAGCACTCACGGGATTCTTAACCACATGCATCTAGACAACCACACCGACTATGAAAAGTGCTCTGGACATCAGAGGACAGTGTCCCATACCACAGCCGCTGATAACCCAAGCTAGGAATACCAGATAGGTAAACCCCATTTCACCGTCACATACATTCATATGCATCAATCAAGTGAAGTAACCAATCACATAATCACATACGATTTACCTTTAATCATTCAATCGGAAATACAGTATGATACAGGACTATCGAGATTATAGAAGGTAACATGAATTATCATGCAATACCACATTATTCACAATCCAAATACACAATGATATTACATAATATATGCGATGTTATCCTCACCTGTTAATCGAGAATTCACAAAATTAACGACTGCCCAAGACTCAATTAACCTAGCAAATAAACAAGATAAATAAGATTTAATTCGGGATTCAATTTGAACACAGACCAAATGTGGGTTAACCGGGTATTAATTCTAGTCCAACAAGGCGGGTCAACTCAGTCCCAAATCGACCCGGTTAACTCGGCGGGCAGCTCACCGAGTCAACTCGGTCGAAAGTGCTCGGTTTCGCACGAGGTTCAAAGTAGACGTGCACAACGGCCGTGCGAATCTTTCTACGGAGTCAGAAGATTATTTCCTCAACCTAAGCCCTCCAATATCACATTTAAATGAAATTACCCATCAAAACCCTCATGAATTTGGGCCAAAATTAGGTATGTTGAAGCAGACTTACCTCTCTACGCGATCATACCTCCAAATCGCGATTCCGCACCGTCGAACTACACAAACTCTTCCTCCCCAAGCTTCTTCTCCTCTTCTCTCTCCTCTCCCACGAGCTCTCTCCCTTTAGAAAACCAAAATCCCGAATTTGGTTCAATTGGGAAAGTTAAAAAGCTTTAAGAGGTGAAATGACCATTTTGTCCTTCACTGAAAAGGACCGGTCAGATAATTTATCTGACCGCCTCCATCCGACCGCCCCCATATCTTCTTCATTCGAAGGCCGATCGCGATGAGTTTCGGAGGGTAGGTACCTTACACAATTACCAACTCAATGGTATATTTTATTTGAGATTTGAAGTCCTCTTGCATAGGTTTCTGGGTACACCAAAATGTCACTTTAATGCCTTACGGAGTAATTTTCTCTCTCCTGGTGAAGTCAAACAAAGTGCTCAGGTCTTCATCACCGTCATTGAAGTCTATAGGATCAATTTCTAAACTTTTGGGCTCAACTCAGATGGTCAAGAGTTGACCTCATCCTGAACTTCGGGTACACGGACCTGAAATGCCGGGTTATTAGGTTAGGATTTTTAGGGTTCTCACACTTATAGTTTCTTTTTCTCTCTCTAGGGTGGCATAGGGGGTGTGTCATGTGTGGTGCAGGGTAGGGTGGTCATCTTGCATTCGGTAATTCTTGTACACAGGTATGGCCCATTGTACTCCTGTCATATTTCCTGACTATATATTTAAGAGGGGACCCACTTTTGGCTTTGGTCCACTTCCTCCGTTCTTATAAATCCTCGTCTTAAACATGAGGATAAAAAGTAATAAAAAGACAAAAAAAAAAAATTTATTTTTTATTTTGCCCACTTAAGTTGAGCTAGTCTTCTATTTTTGTTTTCCTATTTAAGTTGCTAATATTTCAGTTTGTCCAATTTGATGGACTTTGAATATTATAAAAAAATTCAAGTTAGTTGTCTATTAACTTTGACTTTAAAATTACTATTTTACCCATGAGTGAAGGAAAAGAGAAAAGAATTTTATTTTATAAAACTCTGTTCAGAGAAACGGACAAGGGTTTCCCCAATTCGTTCGAAAGCTTTTTAAATAAAATTAAAATTTATGAATACGTTTAAATAAAATTCAAATTTAATTTGAATTAGGTAACCATTGAATTACTTAATACCACATGGCACAATCTTAAGAAGGAATTGTAGGAAAATGAATTCAAATTTAGTTTGAATTAGATAACCGTTGAATTACTTAATACTACATGGCACAATCTTAATGAAGGAATTGTAGGAAAATGAATTACAGAGGATGTGAATCCTTTCCACACTATGTCACCATCCGGTAGTTCCAGAAAGCTAATGATAATAAGGAAAAGAGCATCTTACCTGAAAAACTAAAATTATTATCATTAATAAAAATAAAAAATGGAAAAAATCAAGGGCGCCAGATTTAGCGCTCTTTTTTCCGTAAATATATAAACGGAAAAGCAAACAGCGAAGACGAGAGACGACCCCACTCTTCTTCTTCGAGCTCGCAGTCTTGGCTGACCCTCCTCAACCATCACCACTGAAGAGAGCATCAGCAGCAGAAGATAAAAGCAATAGCAGAAGAAGAAGATGGGTTGGCAGGTTCTTTGGGCTGTCACGGTTGTAGCTTCTCTAAATCTACAGAGAGCCAACAGCCAATTGCCTCCATCCCTACCTTCTTCTTCTTTTTCTTCTCCGGTCAAACTGAAATATTGACAACTTTAATTGGGAAACAAGAGTTGAAGCCCAACTTGTGGGCAAAATGAAAAAAACTCAACAATTAATCTAGTTGATCTAATCTCAATTTCGAAACTTGCAAAATGGTAATAGCCAGGCTAAACAGTCAAATAACATGGCTAAATTAAAAAGAAGCAGGGAAGGGGGAATTACAGAGGATGTGAATTTGGGGGAATCTTTAATTCAAAAAAGCTTTTGATTTCTTGCTCTCTGCGAAGTTGAAGTATCTATCACATTATTTGTTTCCCTATGAATGCCATTGAACTAGATAGAATCAAAGGAAGATGTGTGAACCTGGCTATCATTGATGGTACTTATGATTCTTCAATAAGATTCTCTAGTCCTATTGGTTCAAGAAATCATTAACATTCCAATTATCCTCCTTAGTTAGAGAGCCCCAAATATTGAGCCTATACTAGAGCTTTCCTGAGTGCCAACATTTCAACCGTGGTTGTAGAATGTACTTCACCACATCCTTCTGAAAAATGGAGAAGCATCCTACCTTTATGCATGATTTCTAATAGTTTCGTCAAATCTTTTCTATTTTTTTTGTTTAAAAAGCAAGGTTCATCAAATTGATTTTCAACCAACGACTTTTCTTCGAAACTTTAATTCTACATGAAGCTTACCAAAACAAGAAAAGAAAATTCTACAGGAGGGAATAAATTTATTTCATGCAAAACTATTTTGAAAAATATATTTGGATTATCTCCAATTTTCAAAAAGGCCTTGGGGGTATATTATCACATATTCTTACGAAAAAGAAAAGACAATACATCATGATTCTCATGAAAAATTTAAAAAGTAAGAATATTAGATTTCTTGTTGTGTCTGTCGCGAATTCTTGAGCATGGAAATGTCGTTTCTTCATGCGTCTCATCTCCTTTTTGTCTTCTTTTTGGGTAGAGGCTTCCATGCATTTCATCCCCAGCTAATCCCTCTGAAGCTAGCTCTTCTAGATTCCTGATTATTAATGAGAAAAATTAGGTTAATGAGGGAAAATCAACATGATTAGCTGTCTGTATTTCAGCCTTATTAGCAGCTAGCCAATAGCATGCTGCCACTGCAAAAAGGTGCGTTTGGTGACTTTATATATAACGTGTTCATCCAACAGAAATGGACCCAATACTAAGTCTTTAGGGTCCAAGTGTCCATTTACTGAGACAGTTTAATCACAACCGTCCAACTAGTTACACGTGGTGGAAGGTAACTGACTTGAATTTATGCACTTGGACTCTCTCCATCACATTAGAATCAAAATATGTAAGCCAAAACTCTTTACATTACAATTAAAATCATTGAAGACACGTGTCTCTCTAATTCATGAAGATCCTTATTAAGAGTAAACACGTGTTGGCTTCTGGGCGCAGATCAATGTTCTACTCGAGACACGTGTAGACTTGTGCATTGGATTGCTGGGACGCGTGTTGGTTTCTCAGTCGATATTGGTATTTGCATATTAGGACACGTGTGTGACTTTGATTGAAGATTTGTTTATATTACACGTGTAAGTCATTTAAACGAAGTAGTGCACAGCTGCATAAGAAAGAACACGTGAGAGGCTCTCATTGGCTGATATCTCAAGGCACCAATCTCCCAAGGTAGTGAAAAGTCAATAAAATGTCACCCACCGCATAGACATCAGACGTCACCGTTTTCAATGGTTGACGTAGTAATGGCAAATGTTCTGTGTGAAGGGAGCAGTTTCCTTGCGGGGAGCATGTGGGACCCACCCAGCCAAAATCGTAATGCGGGCCCGGCGTATGGCCAAGCCCAAATGGACCGCTGAGATTTGGTTTTAGTCAATGCTTAATGTCCGACATGCCCTTCATTTCTGTTGTTATTTACGGGCTCGTCTAGTTGAACGGCGTGATCATGAGCGTTCCACTTTTTCAAAAAAGTGAGGGAACCACGTCAGCATAGTTTTGTTTAAATAATTTACTTGCTATCATAAGTTGCCACGTAAGCATTCTTAAATCCATAATAAAACGGTCGACCAGGCATATGTTTACCAAAAAAAAGTTTTGTTCCCTCTCGACTCTCTCAGATTCTGAAGAAGTAACATCTGCAGAGGGTTTGGTTTGTTTTTCTGCAACCTAGAAAGTTAAATCCGAAACCTTTCGTAGTGTTATTTTTGTTGGGGCCATTGAATCGTTCCTCTTGTGTTTCTTTAATGTGTTAATTGTTTATGTTTCAGATTCAGGGGTGTTCGGGTCCCTTCTAATGACAGCATTTGAATAAAATGAAAACGCTTCTGAGATTTTGCCTTCTTCTCCCACGGAATAATAATCAGTGAGCTTTCATCTTCTTCTCTTTCTTTTGACTTCAGCGTTCCTTTTCTACTAATGATTTTGCTTCTGATCACTCTGTTCTTATGATTTCAGGATTGTGAGTAGTTTTCAATTGGTTTCGTAACTCAACCATTGGATTAGGGCGTAAAGTTACATTTGTTGGAGGCAATAAATGGAGCCTCTATGTGATTTTTGCGGAATTGACACTGCACTAGTTTACTGCAAGCCGGATAATGTTCGTCTTTGTTTGGGCTGTGATGGGATTGTGCACTCTGCTAATGCAATTTCACAGAAGCACCTTCGTTCTCTCATCTGCAACTATTGCAACTCGCAACCTGCAGTCAATTTTTGCGTCGAAGATAAACTGTCCCTATGTCAAAGCTGCAGCACTGACGGGAATTGCCGCTCAGGTTGCGGACGTCGTCTGCAGAGAATAGATTATTACTCAGGTTGTCCCAGTGTCGCAGACCTCTCAAAAATATGGGCTTCCGTCCTCGATTCGTCACTACCTCCGGAAGATAACAATGGAGACAGTACTCTATGGAAACCACAAGGCATCCTGTCTATGGATGAGAGTATCATGGAGAACTCTTGGGAACCTAAACAACTGGGAACAATGGTAAACGCAGAGCCGAATGAATCTTGTCTTCCGTCTGAATCTTGGATAGGCTCATCTGCAGAGGTTCCTGGTTGTGAAAAGTTGGGACTGTGTGGAGGAGATAAATCACCATTACGCCGTGAAAACTCAGTCTTGGGACAGGTCATTGTTGTATTTGCTTAAATTACATTGTTTCTTTGCGGCTTTTGATCTGTTTTAAATGGTCTTTTCAAATTCAGTTTTACTATCATCTTTTTTCCAGTTTCACTGGAAATCTAAGGGAAGGAAATTGAGCACCTGCCTAAGCGCCCACATGTGCATGCACACACACACACACACACACAAAAGCGAAGAGGGAAACCTTGCAGACCTGTATGATGGGCTCGGTTGAGTTTGGTTAGGATTGCTACATGAATCTTTTCCTTATAAATATCAGTTCTGTAGGACCAAAAAGGGAAGAGAATGAAAGGAGGAGAGTTTCATCTTACATTATTGGTTTATTCAATCTCATTCTATTGTCTAAGCTTCCTAATAATTTTGTAGGTCTGCTCTTCGCTGAAGGATCTTGAAATTTGTGACCTCGGTGACCTTTGTGACAGTTTTGACATTAATAATGTTGGCTTAATTTTTGAGAACGATGGTGAGATATTTGGGTGCTCACAAAGTCATCCCAGTCATGCTTTTGATGACGTACCAGTGGGTTGCCTATTTATGGACAAAAACTTAAATGTTGCTGATTCTGGTGGCCGTGGTGAGGATATCATAGAGGTATCATCTTGCTGTTCCTTGAAGCTTGCATCGATAATAACTCATCCACTTTAAATCATTCATTGCTTTTGTCATTAATTTTTTTAGCTCCTATTCTTTTCTATTATAATGGAGTGGGAAGGTGTGAACCAAGATGCAAGAACCCCTCTTTACCTATTTTGAATTCCTCTTTATCATAAATGGATCAGGCATCCTCTTGGATGTTCCAAACCACCATCTTGGACTTCCAGCATTTGCTTCAGAGAGAAAGTTTGGGACTCAAAAGTGCACCCTCACGAGGCAGGGAATGCATTCGCAATCTGTCTCTGGCTCCTTGATTTGAACTAAAATAAGACTTGGTCAAGTGACTTCTCATGCCAGCGAATTCCTCTTCCTTTTGCTTCCCCAGCTGCTGTCTCAAGATCTCCGGGTAGCAATGGGCTTTTAGGCACCAGAAACTATGAAGTGCACTTGGCACCAGTTTCAGTCTCTCAATAAAATGATCATCTGTTTGATGATGGATCTTTTCTCTGCGTTTGTTTTCATTGGTTAACCTCATTGATGCCCTTACAATTTCTGACTTTTTGGGGAATTGTTCTTCCACCCTCACCTCCCCACTCAGATGGGAAACTTTTGTTATATTAGCCTTATGCTTTCTGCTTCAATCTGCTCCACAATCACTAGAATTAACAAATTGTGATGTTGAATCAGAAATAGGCTTATCTATAACTTCCATTGGACTAGATTTATGAAGTTATACTTACCAACTTCAATGATTTTTTCATGATCACAGTACTACAATAACAAAAACTACATTGGTTTATCCCAACTGAATTGCTCTCCAATCGAAATCCTACCAGATACAAGTCCTAGGTGATGCATGTTGTTCGTTGCAACTTCACATAATAATCATGGTAATTGATCACAGAATGCAAAGCATTAGTGCAAATTTAGTTTTGTTGAGAATCTCCACTTGTCTGTCATACTATCTTCTACAATATCTTCCATGCTCTTCGATCACTCTTTTTCATGTGAGATTTTGTGTAGAAGTTTTGGTGGAGATATAACAATTGGATTTTGAGATATATATACACCCATGCTAGGCATAGAATGCATCTGCTTGTGCCTGAATGATCAGAAGTGTTAAGTTTGTGCCGAGGTTTCAGAAATCACATCTTGACTGTGGAAAATATTCTTTGGTTTTCATGTTTCTCTTAGATATATGGGACATGAATCTTGTATATGGGACATGATTAGTAATTACTATAGTGGAAATTCTGTTTTGGAGAGTGCTGATTTTATTATGTATTTAGCTGACAGTCTATTTCATGTCGTTCCTCAGGCTTCATCATCAGGGCAAAATGACTGCGCGTCCACCCAGTCTTCTTGTGCTGCTGGGTTAGCCTCTGTGGTTGAGGCTGTGAATAGTGGAACAGATCAAGTATTTTTAATTCCTGGTGGCAGCAGAAGTATCAACATATGTTTTCCAACTGGGCAAGTCCATTCAAGCATGTCCAGCCTCACAAGTGAAAGTGGTGTTGTTGATTATGAACATTGTTCGCCAGTGTTTTTAACGGGTGGATCACCATGGGACTTGAATTTTGAAGGCACTAGCCCACAGGCAAGGGACAAAGCTAAGCTCAGATACAAGGAAAAGAAAAAAACACGAACGTATGTTTTCCGCTTCAAATATTAATGTTTTCCACTTCAATATTAACATCGGCATTGATTACACCAACTACGGGTGAATTGCAACTCAATCAAATGCTGGAAAATGGTACTATCATTGTGTAATTGCACTAGGGTATAAGTGTAATTACTAACATACCTTAGATACTTTTTTCTCTTCATGGATTGGTACCCGCAGATGAGACTAATTATTCCTAATGCTGCAGGGAACACTTTAAAATCTAAGGACATATTAGTTTGGACTTCATAATTGCTGGTAATTAGCATGAACCACTGTGAACCTCTGAAATGTGAAAATATGGTTTTCTTGGGAGATGACTGTTTTCCAAGGGATCCTAGCTTTTCTCATCACCCGTCTAGAGTAGTTAGGTATTATCTGCTAAGATTTCTACACTGTATTCTACAAAAAGCTCTGATTCACACTTTAGAAAGATACCATAAATGGAAGCCAATATATGTGACTGACATTATTAATCTACTCTTTGCCCCCCCCCCCCCTTTTCCCCCCCTTTCTTTTAGTTCAAGCAGTGAAAATCTTATCTTGATGTTGTCTCCATTCATGAATCTGGCATATGGTAGTAAAAGACCATTTGTTGCTGTAATACTTAAAGAATTTCTTTGCCATGCAATCTTCAGTTTTTTTGTATACCTATTTCATCACTAGTAAGGTCCTGCAGTATGGTGAAATAAATGACTGATGCTTCTTGTCCTATTACAATTCATATGCGCCATTTACTAGGAACATGTCTTTCAATCATTCTAGCCACATATTTTTGGTTTTGTTCATAATTAGAAGACTTTTAATTCTTCAAGTACATGTTAACATATTCGCATGTATTCTCACCTTTCTTTCGAGAAACAGTAATAATGTCCTCCTGTCCCTCCTTTTTTGGAGTCAGTAACTCCTTACTGGAGATTCTATATAATCAGCATAATGATGTTTCATTTTGTATTATTTGCTCTTTTTTAACAGCTGACAGATATTCATTTATATGATACATAGGTTTGGGAAACAAATAAAATATGCTTCCCGAAAAGCCAGAGCAGATACCAGAAAGCGTGTGAAAGGTAGATTTGTGAAGGCAGGTGAAGCTTATGACTATGATCCTCTTAAAGCAAGAAAATTCTGAAACAGATTATGGGTCATTTTTCCTGCACGATGCATAGTCTTTCTTATTAAGGTATTAAATCGCCAAACCTGCAAGAAGCTTGACATGGTTGTAGTTACACCCTTCTTGTTTACTAGTAATTAAGCTTACATAAATTCAAATTTATCATGATCTAGTTAGTAAGCCCTTCCTTTCTCACCTAAAACTCTAGCATGACGAAATATAAGAGAAAATGAAAATCGACAAAATAAATTGTCTGACTTTAGAAGAAAGTCAACAATTGTATGTTTTTTTACAATGAATAGATGGCTTGTACCAGGCATTTTTCACCCTTTCTTGTTGTTGCTTCTTGATGTTAGTATTTTGCCAAGCAAATGGTTAATAGCAGTTTTTTCTATTCTTCTCTTTTGTCTTATAGTTAGTCATAGTAATCAAGGTGATAAGGTGACCAAGGCATTGGAGAGGGTCTGAATTCAAGGCCGCAAGGTGCCTAGGTTCTGAATGCCTAGGCAAGGAGTGCCTTGTTGTTAGTACAATTGAAATTTCACTCCTAAAAAGTTTCAGAAATGTGTTCAATATTACAGATAATAACCATTCATTCTCAGAAAGTTGGTTTAAAGGGAGAACTGTATTTGCAGTTTTCACCATAACATTCTGAAACCTACATTTTCCAGTAAATTTCTATAATTGCATGCAGTGCCATTTCATAGTCAGTTTGTTTAGAAGCTCATACTAGCAACCAATGGCTTAAAAATCAGTTTTATTGCTTTTATTTTTTGTTGCAAATTTATGGTACCTTAAGTTATCAAACTTGGGGCTACAACAAGAAGGCATCAGTTTATGGTGGAATTGTGTGTTTTGAACTACTGTTTTAATTACGAGATCTCTATATTAGTTTCCTTGTATTAGCTTTATTATATTCGTAGAGGAATTTTGTCTATAGACTACAAGTATGCATTGCATTATGTGATGTGTAACAAATGTTGTTCTTGGTAACCATTGTCTTCAGGTTTCAGTTTGATGCTCTGCCAATATTCAGTTTCTTCTCTAACTGGGACTCTAGATCTTGCCATTGAGGTTCTCACACGCTAGTATGATGCTATCCTCAGATCAATTTTTTTTCTTCCTCCAAGTGGGACTACAGGTCTCTCTCTTCTTCCATGCTTAAGATGTTTCAGTCACTCACTTGTAACAGGATGTTTTTATATTTGAAATTTATTCAACCAAGCTCTGGATGCAGGTCAAGAAGATTTTGGACTGGAAACAAAGGAAGATTGGGAATGCAGGATCAGAATGATAGTGGCATACTCAACCGATCATGGTTCAGAGTATTCTTATTCAGCTGTTCTATGGTACTTTATGCATACATTTCTCTGAATCCGTAGTCAACTTCCTGAGGATCCAGATATCACAAAGCATTTGTCGAAGGATTGGCGATTAACATAGCTTTACATACCCCTCTTAAATTTCTGGTTAACTCTACTCATTGGCCGTCCCTGGCGACACATATCCACCTCAACATTTACTTCGGTAGTCACATTACATTCTCACTCAGAAAAAATCAAGAAGCTGCACCATCTGTTTTTCATGGTGCATTTAATTGTATATTATATGACTCAGTCACCTGTGGATACATATTTGAGAGAATAACCTTCAGTGAATCACCCATATACAGATTCCACACTTACTAATTAAGGTTGAAGAAGTAGTCAACCAAAGCAAATGTAATAGATTCTTTGAACTGTAATAATTTTTTGTCATTTGTAAATTATCATGTTGATACTGTCATGAATTATTTTTTTGGAAGATTTTATATTTCAACAGGAAGACTCCCATTGCATCATCTGTTGAACTTCATTGTGTGACATTCCTTATCTAAGAACTGGAATGTGTTTTCCTTCGTTCTTTTATTTTGCTGAATAATAAATTGGAATGTGGTTGACCGTTGACATATTTTACTTTACATAGCATGGAGCAAGTTTTCAAACAAGGAATATCCATCCCATACCCATACCTACAAAGTCAAACTCCTAAACTAAGAGACCTCTTTCATCCTTCTAAAATGGCATCCCCATCAAAGTTGCTCTCTCCCTTGTGTGCTTCACATTTTGTAACTAGTTGAAGACCCCATGTCTCATGACTTGTGTGGAATAAGGAAAACCCACCTTCACTATATAAAAATGCATCATTTAGTCTATGCATGAATGCAACTTAGTGTGCGTAAGGGCTCTCTCATGAATCAAGATTCTATCATCCATGGAAAAAGCTTGTATTCCCCAGAAATCCAATATATAATTCCAGAGACATTCTTCTTCTGATCCTTTAAAACATCTTTCTCTCTTTCTTTCCACATTCATTATGTACCCCTCTACCATAAATCATTATGCAAGGGTTTCGCAACCTGATGAAAAACCCCAGGGTCAGGTTCCTTGGTCCACAAATCTCTTTGATTGTGTTTTTGATATCCACGACTGTAAGTAGCTAGTTTTGATTGATTTCTGAACTCTTATTCTTTGCTTCCATTTCTGCAACTCCTTTCTCTATATTTTGATTATTAATTGATGCAAATGTAATGTAGTATCTCACACACAGGTTGTGTAACATGTTGGTGTCCATGCATCACATTTGGCCAGATTGCTGAGATTGTAGACAGAGGATCATCTTGTAAGTATTACCAATATAAATCTGAAAAACCCAAATAGAACTTGATTCTTTTTCTTAAACTTCTTTATTAACAAACAAGTCACTCAGCATGTGGATCAAGTGGAGCACTTTACAAGCTTATCTGCACTGGAACTTGTTGTCCTTGCATCTATTCATCTTTCTATCGCACAAAGATGCGGTATCAGTACTCATTGGAAGAGAAGCCTTGTAAAGATTGTGTTGTTCATTGTTTCTGTGAGCCCTGCGCATTGTGTCAAGAGTACAGAGAGCTCAAAAATCGTGGATTCAACATGTCAATAGGTTCCTAATTACCTAAGCAGTTCTTTCTTCATACTTTAATTGGTTTTCTAGTTTTTTTATTCTTTTAATTCCAGTTCCTCCTTGAAATTGCAGGATGGCAAAGTAATTTGGAGAATCAAAACCGCGAAGTTATGATGGCACCAATTGTACAGGAAGAAATGAACCGGTTGAATGAAAGCTTATGAGTTTTAAGATTAAAATTTGCAATGATCGATTTGGAAGAAATCCCAGTTCCTTATTTTCATTTTAATCATCAAAGGGATTAACTAAAGAAAGATGTAATATTGTTTTTCCACTCTAATATAATTTTTCAACGAAATTATATATTCTTTTCAAATTATACCATCAATGGACAATAAACTGTAAATTTGTTTTTTTTTTTGGGGGAGATTTGAGAGTTCAGACACTGGAAATTCTCCCAGAGGATTAAAATGGCATTCGGGAGTTTCTATTTCTGTGTGCTTTTATATTTAGTGGCTACAACTTACCTCTGGTATTTTGCAGAACGAAATTGGAGTTTGCTCTCTGGGTTTCCTCCCAAGTTACTGCAGAAGAAGCAGTTAAAGGAATTACTGGAACGTCACACTGACAATGGAAAATTGGAAATGTTTATTCACTAAGAATCAGAAATCAGAAGCCAAAACCAATTCTGTGTTCTCTGTAAATTTTGGTTTTGAACTGCGGAAGATATACTTCTTGATTGATGTTGGAGTTGAACATAAGCCTGAACTCTCTTATGAGCACATCTGGCGAATCAGTCTACTCTGGACAGTTAGGACCAAAGAAAGTCCACAGATTTAATGATTTCAATCCCATCCTTCGAAGTTTTATTTTGTCAAGTCATGAATCATGATGGTTGATATGTTGTCGAAATATCCCTTATTTGATTCTTTCACTATTTTAGGTAGAGTTCTATCCTCCTAGTGGATTTTGATGTGGTGGTGTAATGAACATATATAGTTTCCCTGATGCTTCACATACCAAAAGCTCACAATCAAAGGCATCAACTCCACAAATTAGTGGATTAAGTAGCAATCTTATTAAATAATAGTCATTTGCAAAGCCCACTACTTTTTTTGGTGTAAGCTGAATTTGAAATGCTCGGATCTTGCTTGGGAACAGTGCCGCTCTCAATAGCACCTGGTCCAAATACACTTTCGGGGCCAGAGCAAACCTGAACTCCAAAATGAATTTAGGGCTTTGACTGCTGGGAGCTGCGCTGCTCTCAAGCAAAATCAGAAATGTTCAGGATCTCTATGGTCCGAGACCAAATCATGCTAAACACTAAATAGGTTATTGAAAATCCAACCTTTTTATACCGATAGGCCTATATAGGTTAGACCCGATGATTCAACATTCGTAAGATTCACTATGAAACATTAGTCTATACAAATTGAACCAACTTTTTATGCTACTTATCAATTCCAATTTTTTTTTTTTTGGGAATCAACTCCAATATTTTACTTAGCCCCCAAGGCACCATTCAGTCATTCATATGCTCTTGTTATTAGTAGATTACAGGAGACGCGACTTTCATTGACTCAAAAAGCGAGAAAAAAGAGAGAAAAAGAGAGAAAAAGAGAGAGGGAGAGGAAAAAAACGGAGAAGAGTAATCCAAGAAGTCTGTACGGAAAAAATAGATAATGATGAACACGAAATGGCTGGATCGAGCTTCACTCCTTTGCAGTAAATGCGTATGCCACGTTCAGCAGAAAATACAGTCATTGGATCGAGATATGAAATCTCGGCTGTTTATTTTTAACCGTCGAGATTTTTTATCTTGATTGAAATCTTGATCCAATGACTGCACTTTTCAAGCCGAACAAAGTTGTGCTGGAGAAACAAAATTAGGAAATTTCTTGGGTGCTGATCTGATCATCGTATTTACATTTTCTCACTGAATTGGGCCCACCGGCTTGACCCCAAAGCTGTTCAGCTACTCTTGGTCTTGGGTCCGAGCGTCTGAGTTGGAACTTGGAAGTTCACTCGTCATTTTCAGGGACTGTTATAAGCTTGCCTTTGAGAGAAGTGATCATGGATTCTCTGATTTCGTCCTTTCTTTATTAGTACTACTTCCTAGCTCTAGCAATATTTGTAGTCATGAGAGCACTTGTAAGCTTTGTGTGACTTGGAGAAACCTTCTAGCTTTGGATTATTCTCTGGGGTGAGTTGATTGATCGTCTCAACTGTGAGTTTTTTTCTTCTCTTTAAGAATTTGAGTTGGGTATGAAGGTTCTTTATGTTTCTTAGTTCTGATATTGTTTAATTTTGTGATTGTTAAGTATTCTTTCCTTTTTCTTGTACCCTTTGTTTCTCTTGTTTTGAATGTAATTTCTTTTTTTGGATGAACCACAAGTAATTTGTTCCTTGGACTCCGACTAAGAAAAATAAAAGAAAATGTATATTGTTTTTGCATTGTTAGGTATATGGCAGTGAAATTAAGTAGTAGTTGCAGAGTCTCTAAGACATGGGCTTGATAATTTCTACTTGTTTCTGTTGCTTAATGATGTTTTTAGTTTTTATTCTTCTAAAAGAAGATAGCCATTCTTATTCTTGTTGAATCTCATGCGTTATTGCCCCTCAGTTATATTATTGATCATTAAACAATTGCAAGTTGCAGTGTAATTTAATTGGAGAATATGGGGAGGACGATTCAACTTTCAGGTTTCCCCCATGATGTTACTGCAGAGTTAGTTAAAGAATTTCTGGAGCGTTATACTGGAAGTGGTACTGTTTATGCACTGAAAATCAGGACCCAGAATCAAAGATCAGGGAGGCGAACTTTTGCTTTTGCTATTGTGCAATTTACAACTGCTGGAAGTGCTGATATTATAACCTCCTTGGTAAATCGGCGCTTGTATTATGGAACTACTTATCTGAAGGTTTGGGATGTAGAACGTGATATAGTACCAAAACCAAGGCCCTCAATTCTCACTTTGGAGCATACGAGACTGCATTTTGGTTGTCAGGTTTCAGGTGACCAATTCTATGGTCTCTGGTCAGGACATGATGTTATGGTGAACTTTGGTTTTGAGCTGCGGAAGATTTACTTCTTTTTGTCTCATTGTGGAGTTGATTATAAGCTTGAACTCTCTTATGAGGATATCTGGCAAATCCAGCTTCGTCGTCCACCTGGTCAAAATAGAAACAAGTTTCTCCTAATTCAGGTAAGCGACCTCCGAAGTAATTTTGTTATAGCTACTTATTGCTACTTGAAATTTTTTTTTTATTATTGCTTGGATGGATTGAATATGCCTTTGTTCTTGCAATAGTTGTAATCCTGTTACTATGATGTGCCAGCCCCTACCAACAAAACCATGATCTTTAGATTTACTATTTACCAAGCACGCTAGAAGTATTATGGAGTTTTTTAGTGATTATCCACATGAAGAGAGATAAAAAAAAAACTGGTTGATTACCTTTGGATGTAATCTTAAATTTGGAGTCAAGAGTTCTCTTTGCCTCATTCCAGACACCATTACTTTGTTTTTTTGTCACTAATACAGGAACTTATTGTTCACCCACACAGGCAACACTTATACTGATTTTTTGAGTGGATATTCAAGTCACGTCTGCAATCAATAGAAAATCCTAAAATCCCACCTACAATGATTTGGCTGGGCCTATTTCTGGTTCATGTAGTTGATGATTCACAATTCATTTACCGTCCCATGCAGGCCAGGCTTTTTGCATTTGTGATGCAATACTACAGCTATCCATTAATCTATAATTTTGAGATGCCATCCATCATATCTGATAATTAAGCTGGTATCTATTTATGATATTTTACGTCTTTTTCTTTTCGCCAATGTCTTACCCAATATTTTGATTTGGAAGGATCAAATAAGCTAGGCACATTGACAAGATCCACCATATTTCTTAGTCTTTCATTTCTCATATACTACTCTGTTTTGTATTGTTCTTCCCTAGATGGAGTCTAACAAAGAGAGCTGGTTTCTTTGCATCAGTGAGAAATCCACTGCTCCAACCAGTGTTCAGTCCAGACATTAAAAACTTAGAATAATTTTTTCACAGTGATAGTTTAGTTTATTTATTTATTTATATATTTTTTAATATTTTAATATATAAAAATAGAATGTAAATGATTCCAGATGAATGCTAACTTATATTTTAAGTATTATTAAGGATTCGAAAGTAAACATGTCTGCTACATTGTGACTGAGGCATGAGATGTAATTTACAAATTACATCGTTCATTTGATTATGATCTGTTATTCTTTCTTTTTTTTTTTGGGTCATTAAGAAACAGTAATTAAAAGACAGAACCCCCCCCCCCCCCCTTTTTCTTCTCTTTCTTTATCATCTTCTCTAAAACTAGCTCTTTTTGTATAAATTTACATGTGCAAAATGACATCTAAAATTCTGAATCACATAGAAAGTTTATAAAAGCTTTTTTGGTCACGATTATTATATAGTTGCTGATAAATTAAAATTTATGGTCTACAGCCTGGCTCATGCTATCAACTAAAATTTCTTTTGCTTGCAATCCACCTCTTTTACTGCAAAATCGTGTAATCCTAGAATAAAAGGTCATTGCTTTTAACATTTTTAGTCTTTCACAAAGCATTTGAGTGGACACAGCTGAAACAACTTCTTCAACTTTTAGGTAGTTGGAGTTCCTCTGGTCTATGAGAAAGCTGTAAACTATTCAGCATTTTTATATGAAGATCCTGTTTTTAACTACTTTAAAGATTCCACAAATGATCAGTGGGATAGAGCGACAGATTTCACTGCCTTCTCTTGTCTTGGGCAATCATCTGCCTTGTGTTTGGAACTTGATTACAACTGTGCACTTCTGGATTTCAAGGAACATTTTGTATACTATAAAGAAGATGAAGATCAGTTCATTATGAGGAGCGGATTCAGCTTTCTCTCATAATTTGGATTTAGTCCCCATCGTTGGCCCTCCTGATGTTCCTGAGTTGCACAAATTTCCATATGAAATTCTTTTTAAGGTGTGTGCATTGGTTCAGAATGGGTGCCTTGCAGGGCCAACACTTGATGCTGAGTTTTTCAAGTTGGTTCATCCTTCATTCCACGAAATTAAGTACATAGAGCATGCCTTGGAGAAGCTGTATCATTTGAAGGAGTGCTGCTATGAACCTGTGAATTGGCTCCATGAGCAATATTGGAAATACCGTAAATCCAATCGTGTGCCTAATTCTCCTTCAATTTCCTTGGATACTGGCTTGGTATATGTACGCAGAGTTCAAATAACCCCATGTAAAGTGTACTTTTGTGGTCCGGAGGTGAATGTGTCGAATCGTGTGCTACGCAACTACCCTAACCATATTGACAATTTTATTCGTGTGTCTTTTGTCGACGAGGATTTGGATAAAATGCATGCAACAGATTTATCTCCACGTGCGAGTGAAGAAAGGCGTACTGGAATTTATAAAAGAATTCTTTCTACATTGAAAAATGGCTTGGTTATTGGAGATAAGAGGTTCGATTTTCTTGCCTTTTCATCGAGCCAGTTGCGTGATAATAGTGCATGGATGTTTGCAAAAACAGATGATGGGCTTACAGCAGCATGGATAAGAGATTGGATGGGTGACTTTCGTCTCATAAGAAATGTTGCGAAGTATGCTGCTAGATTGGGACAGTCTTTCAGTTCTTCAACAGAAACTCTTACTGTTTTAAAGAATGAAGTTGAGAGTATCCCTGACATAGAGCTGGAAAGAGGAGAGTTAAAATATGTCTTCTCAGATGGGATTGGAAAAATCTCTCCCGATTTTGCCAGGAGAGTTGCACTAAAATGTGGCTTACAAAGTTCTCCTCCTTCAGCCTTTCAAATAAGGTATGGTGGCTACAAGGGTGTTGTGGCTGTAGATCCTACATCAACAATGAAATTATCCTTGAGGAATAGTATGTGTAAGTATGAATCAGAAAACATAAAACTGGATGTTCTGGCATGGAGCAAGTATCAGCCTTGCTTCCTCAATCGTCAGCTAATTACTCTTTTGTCAACACTTGGTGTGAGTGATCATATTTTTCAAGCGAAACAAAAGCAGGCAGTAGATGAACTAGATGCCATTCTAACTGATTCATTGAGGGCACTAGAAGCACTTGAGCTGATGTCTCCTGGTGAAAACTGTAATGTTCTCAGGGAAATGTTGAAGTGTGGTTATGAGCCCAATGCTGAACCATTCCTTTCAGTGATGCTACAAACATTCCGGGCAGCAAAGCTGCACGAACTACGGACGAAGACAAGGATATTTGTTCCAAATGGGAGATCACTGATGGGATGTCTGGATGAAACCCGAACCTTGGAGTATGGGCAAGTATTTGTTCAAGTTTCTAGTATTGGGGGCATGTTTGATGGAAACGAATCAGGCCACAAAAGAATTATCACAGGGAAGGTAGTTGTTGCCAAAAACCCTTGCTTGCATCCTGGTGATGTGCGTGTTTTGCAGGCCATTGATGTCCCATCATTGAACCATATGGTGGATTGTGTTGTTTTTCCCCAAAAAGGACAAAGGTTAGGTATTTCACATTTTTATTTTATTTTATTTCCTCGTAGTTTACCTTTACTAGACTAATTTTTATTTTACAACAGAAAAGGTTTTGGACCGTTTCCTTCTCTGTCTCTCTCTCCTCAAAGTAGTTTGCACATGTTTCATTCCTTTGGTGTAAATGTTATGTGCAGCATCTCAACTTTTCATTGTCTGAAACTGGTTTCCATTGTCATTTGAACTGTGTTTGTAGGCCACACCCCAATGAATGTTCAGGAAGTGATTTAGATGGAGATATATACTTTGTAAGTTGGGACCCTGCACTTATTCCACCTAGTCAGATCCAGCCCATGGAGTATGTGGGTGCAAAAACAATTTCGTTGGACCATGACGTTACCATTGAGGTACTAGTCTTGCACATTATGATACAAGATGTAATTCTGGAACTTAAAATATTTCTCATATAGTTGCTTTTATCGAAGTTTTTTTCTTTTCCCATATTTCTTTGTATGTACTTCTAGTTTCATACTCATTTTTGAAAAAAGAATAAATCTTGAGCATTCTCTTCCTGATTATTATGCTGAAGCTATGTGAGCTTCCATGCTTGTAATTTGAAGACCTGAATTGGACCTACCCGAATAGATATGCTAAAAAGCCCTTATACTGTATCTTTCATATAGGATCGGTCTGATTTGGATTGGGTTGAACTGGGATTGACCAGAATTGTTCAATCTAGTACCATTTGCTGAACTCTGGTTCTAGTACCATGTTCTCTGAGAATTATCCTTGATAGTACTAGCTACTATTTGTTGCCCAAAAAACAGTTGTGCTGAAATTTCTTACTACCGAAGGTCTCTGCTTGAGATGTACATAACATTCATATGATTTAATTTTAAACCTCCATTTAGGCTATATTCTTTTGACAATACCTATCTCAAGATTTGTTTCTAATCATCAGTTGCATTCAGTTTTACTTGTCGGATCAATGTTCTTACATTCTTTCATATATTCTTTATCATGATGTTGAACTGAACGTGCAGTATATATACCTTTTATGTCATAGGAAGTCGAGGAGTACTTCACAAACTATATAGTGAATGAAAGCCTTGGAATAATTGCAAATGCTCACACAGTATGGGCCGACAAGGAACTAGACAGGGCAGAGAGTAGTAAGTGTGTGGAGCTTGCAAGGCTCTTCTCAATTGCGGTTGATTTCCCAAAGACTGGTGTACCAGCTGTAATTCCAGATCATCTATATGTCAGGGAATATCCGGATTTCATGGAAAAGCTTAACAAGCCAACCTACGACTCAGAGAGCGTGATTGGGAAACTGTACAGGGAGATAAAATCCAGAGCATCACACACATCCTTCACAAAATTTACTCAGGAGGTGGCAAGGAGATGTTATGACCGCGACATGGAGTTTGAAGGTTTTGAGGATTTCATTGAGGATGCTTATTACTACAAAGGTGAATATGATTCAAAGTTGGGTAACCTTATGGATTATTATGGGATCAAAACTGAGTCAGAGATCCTCAGTGGGAGTATCATGAAGATGGCAAAATCCTTCACAAAGAAACGGGATGCAGAGGCAATTGGATTGGCGGTTCGTTCTTTAAAGAAGGAAGCAAGGAAGTGGTTCGATGATGGACTAGGGCCAAGCTCACCACCCAACAAGGCATTTGCCAAGGCATCAGCATGGTATCATGTAACCTATCATCCTGATTACTGGGGAAGTTACAACGAGGGAATGAAACGGGACCATTACCTGAGTTTCCCATGGTGCATATATGACAAGCTGATAAAGATCAAGGACAAAGGTAGCATCAGATGGTCATTGTTGGATGTTAGGAAGTCATTGGAAAACAAGTTTGCAACTGGTCTGAGGCTTACTTGAAAAGCATGGTACTGTATGTTTGGAATGGTAGAAACTATTTAAGTTTGTAAATTGGTAGGATTTGACTCAACTATGCTATGGATGTTATGTATATATGAGTCTGCTTGATCCAAGCTGCCGAACAGGTCTACACTTATAGTGAGTAGTGTATGTTGTAATCCCCCACCCATAAGATATATAAAAGAACAAATTATATCTACATCCTCTATATTTCCAAACAATTACATTTACAGTCCTTGGAGTTAATTCTATTATGTTTAGATCCTCTCAATTTTTGTATATTTTTTAAAATATAATTTAATATTTATTGGGGGTAAATATGTCTTTTTATGTTTAAAATTGATGGTATTAGGCATAGAGGAGTTTATCCTAAAATAAATTTAAAAAGCATAAATTTAATTGTTTGCCGGAGAGTTTTGTATAATTTGTTACAGATAATAAAAATGCAAAAGTACCCTTAGATTGAAAAAAAATTAAATGAGGAAAGAAAGTCCGCCCAAGAAAATTGGAACGAATAAGATTAAGGGATTAATAAACTTAACTGATTTGCTATCGCTTGCCCTGAAATCGAACCATTAAAGGAGCACTTTTTTTTTATATTTTTTATTTTTGGGATAAGGAGAGACGACTTTAGTTGACTTAGAGTCAAAAGGTGGGACCATAAAAAGTAGAATGAGTTAGAAACGTGGCTACGTGTCGCATAAAGGAGCCTTACAGATAACGTACTGGGCGCACATCATGAAAGATTCTGATCCAACGGTTGTTCATGGGAAACATAGACACTTTTGGGGCTTCTCATCGCTGCTGTTCAGTTAACCCCGGTTCTTCTTCTTTTCCAAATAGAGGAAACTTAGTTGAGAGGGTAAGACCAGAAGCAAATGAGTGGGTTTCTTCATATACATGTTTGTGCTGTGATTTCCATTTTCAAGCACAGCACTGAGAGCACCAGCCAAGGATTCTCTGATGATCTCCTTCGCATTTTAGCATTACCTCATAAGCTTCACTGCTGAACTATTTCTATAACTTTCTGAGCACTTCTCTGTTTCTTTGTGAGGTTTGTTGATTCACTATACCTTTTGGTTTCTTACTTTCAGTTCTTGTTTCATCTTGTGTTTACTTTATTATCTGTGACTACAAAAGTTGTAGTAGCAGGGTGAGTTGGCTATTTACTTGCAGAAGACAGAAATGGCATTTGAGAGTTTTATTTCTGTGTGTTTTTATTTATCTTTTCTCTATATTTAGTGGCTTTGACTTAACCTTGTATTTAGCTTAGCAGAACGAAACGGAGTTTGATTTACTTGGAAGAAATGAGGCAAACGATTCAACTTTCTGGGTTCCCTCCTCATGTTACTGCAGAAGCAGTTAAGGAATTTCTGGAACGTTACACTGGCAATGGAACTGTTTATGCACTAAAAATCAGAAACCAGAAGCGAAAACCACGGAGGCGGGCGGCTGCTTTTGCTGTTGTGCAGTTTACAACTGCTACAAGTGCTGAACATATAACCGCCTTGGTAAAGCTGCCACTGGGTCTGAGGTATGGTGGTTACCGTTTAAAGGTCTGGGTTATGCGATGTGATTTAGTACCCAAGCCAAGGCCTTCGATTTTCATTTTGGAGCATGCGAGACTGCATTTTGGCTGTCAGGTTTCAGATGACCAACTCTCTGTTCTCTGGTCTGCGGACGATGTTATGGTGAATTTTGGTTTTGAATTGCGGCAGATATACTTCTTCTTGTCTTATGGTGGAGTGAGATATAAGCTTGAACTCTCTTATGAGCAAATCTGGCAAATTCAGCTTCGCAGTCCACATGGTCAAACTGGACCTAAGTTTCTCCTAATTCAGGTATACCCCCTTGAAACTAGCAGTTCCTTTGTTGATGTTTATTTCTTTCTTATCCTGATTTTGTTTTCTGTATGGAGTAAAGTTGTCATTGTTCCTGAAATGGTTGTAGTCTCTTATGTTTCGACATATTCCTCTGTAATTTGTCTTCCTGCCTAATGATCTAGTGGTTTAGGAGCTGGGGTCATATCACGATTCAATTTCATGTAAACTATGGTGTTTCGTACCAAAAATTTGGATGTGATCTTACCTTTGCAACATGAATTCTGTCCGCCTGATTTCATACTCCAAGAAATTTTTTGTCGTTAGTACAAAATTTATTGGTGTGTCCCTACATTGAAGTTAATTTTATGTGGGTACTTTAGTCATGTTTGTGATTAATGATAAATCTTAAAAGTCCATCTACAATGATTGGCTGGGGCTAATTTATTGGTCTAATTGTTAATGTATACTTTATCACCTAAAGAACTGGTTCAGCTGAACTATACATGCAAAGCAGGCTGCACAAAAGCTCCATTTGTTTGTGCGATGCAACTATACAGTTCTTCTTGGTTCTATCATTTTAGGATATCATGTTGGAGCTTTAAATGCCCTATAAATTGATTTTTCATAATTTATTTTTGATTTTGTAAAAGGTTGTTAGACAGTTATATCTTTCCGAGTAGGCATCAAGCGACCAATGGATGTGACTGTTGAAAGGGTGCTTGAATGGTCAACAGACATGTTCTGTGGAAAAAAATATGGGGTTTTGGCAATGTTTTATTGGGGTCACCTGTTGTGGTGTCTCTACTTTTACCCATTCCTCTGATGGATTTTCAGGGCTTTCCCCACTATTTCCTATTAGCTTTCTCTATTTGTTGTTTTTATATGTTGGATGAATAAAGCACAACTCCAAAGTTTCTTGAATGGCCCAATGAGTGCAACAAACGATTACTGGAAGAGCTTTTGGGACTGAGTCTGATCAGCAGCACTTGACTAGTTGGACTTGTGCACCATGATAATTTTTCAAAACTATGTACAAATATTATGGAAATCAATCCAGATGAATTCTAACTTTTATTAAGTAACCCTGGCATCTATATAATAATAAAGTGTAATTGATAAATTAAAAATTCCATTATATTAACAACCTGTGGGATCTTCTTTTGAAATTTATTATGAAGATGCTATAGTTCTAAAGCTATTATGAATCCTTTTCACTTATTTCTCATGTTATCTGAAAACTACCCTTTTTGTTTGCATGCCCCTGAATGGACATCTATAAAGTCTGAAGCAAACAAAAAATTTTGGTTGATAATCAGTGTTCAAATTTCCAATTTTTGGAATTGTATTCTTGTTGGTTCCTTCTATTAATTATATGAAAAATAAAAAAATTCTTCTGTGTTTAAATTATGATCCATATGTAAATTTTATATGTGACGATGGATTAGACAAACACTTTTTTAAGTTTGCAATTTGAAATTCAATAGTTCTAATTGGTACAAGCTTTCAACTCAAAATTCTACTGCTTGAAAGCTGTACATCAATAATGTAACTGCTCTGAACATTTGTAATCTTTCACCGAGCTTTTGATTCAAGACAGCTGACATGCAACTTTTAGGTGGTTGGTGTTCCTATGATCTATGAAAAAGCTATACACTCTTCAGGGCTTTCTTATGAAGATCCTGCTTTAGATTATTTTACGGATAATTCAAATGATCAGTGGGATAGAGCAACGGATTTCACACATTCATTTTGTATTGGGCAATCTTCTGCCATGTGCTTAGAACTTTCATGCAGCTGCGAGCTTCTGGATTTTAAAGAACATTTTTTCTACTATAAAGAAGATGATGGTCAGTTCGTTTTGAAGAGTGGATCAGCTTTCTCCCGTAATATGGATGTAGTCCCCATTGTTGGCCCTCCTGATGTTCCTGAGCTGCAGAGATTTCCATTTAAAATTCTGTTTAAGGTGTGTTCCTTGGTTCAGAATGGGTGCCTTGCAGGGCCAACACTTGATGCTGATTTTTACAAGCTGGTTCATCCTGCACACTATCCGGTTAAGTACATAGAGCATGCCTTGGATAAGCTGTATGATTTAAAGGAATGTTGCTATAATCCTGTCAAGTGGCTCCTTGAGCAATATAAAGGATACCGTAAATCCAATCGTCTGTCTAGATCTCGTTCTGTTTCCTTGGGATACAGCTTGGTGTATGTCCGCAGGGTTCAAATAACACCTAGTAAAGTGTACTTTCATGGTCCAGAGGTTATTGTTTCAAATCGTGTGCTACGCAAGTACTTTAATTACATTGATAATTTTATTCGTGTATCATTTGTTGATGAAGATTTCGGTAAAATGTATTCAACAGATCTGTCTCCAGGTACATCATCTGCTAGTGAAGAAAGGCGTACAGGGATTTATAAGAGAATACTTTCTATTTTAAGAAGTGGCTTGGTTGTTGGTGAAAAGAGATTTGATTTTCTTGCGTTTTCATCAAGTCAGTTGCGTGATAATTCAGCATGGATGTTTGCAAAAACAGACGATGGGCTTACAGCTGCAAGTATAAGAGATTGGATGGGTGATTTTCGTGCGATAAGAAATGTGGCAAAGTATGCTGCTAGATTGGGTCAATCATTCAGTTCTTCCACAGCAACCCTTAATGTTGCTAAGCATGAATTTGAAAATATCTCTGACATAGAGCTGCAAAGAGGTCAGATGCAATATGTTTTCTCAGATGGAATAGGCAAAATTTCTGCTGATTTCGCGGCAAGAGTTGCAAATAAATGCGGTCTAAAAGGTTCTACTCCATCTGCCTTCCAAATAAGATATGGTGGCTACAAGGGTGTTGTGGCTGTAGATCCTACATCAACAATGAAGTTATCCTTGAGGAAGAGCATGTGGAAGTATACATCAGAAGACACAAAACTAGATGTTCTGGTATGGAGCAAGTATCAGCCTTGCTTTCTCAATCGTCAGATAATTACTCTTTTGTCGACTCTTGGTGTGAAAGATGATATTTTTCTAGAGAAGCAAAAGCATGTTGTAGACAAACTGGATGCTATTTTAACTGACCGGTTGAGTGCACTAGAAGCACTTGAGCAGATGTCTTCAGGTGAAAACAGTAATATTCTCAAGGAGATGTTGATGTGTGGTTATGAACCTGGTGCTGAACCATACCTTTTGATGATGCTACAAACATTCCAGGCAACGAAGCTGCATGAACTGCGGACAAAGACGAGGATATTTATTCCAAATGGAAGATCATTAATGGGATGCCTGGACGAAACTGGAACTTTGGAATATGGGCAAGTATTCATTCAAGTTTCAAGCAAATGGCACATGTTTGGTGGAAATGAATCAGACCAGAATAAAATTGTTATTCAGGGAAACGTAACTGTTGCTAAAAACCCATGCTTGCATCCTGGTGATGTGCGTGTTTTGCAAGCCATTGATGTCCCAGCATTGAACCATATGGTGGACTGCATTGTTTTCCCACAAAAAGGAGCAAGGTGAGATTTCAAATGCCTTTTTCTTCCATACCTTTGAGCTTTGACAGAGTCTCTGATTTTCTGTGATCTCAATTCAGCACTAAGATTGTCCTGCATTGAACAGATGCTTGTGCATACATAGGTTGTACCATCTAGGATGTTAATTTATCGGAATTTTATCTTTATGTTGGTGGTTGAGGCCTCCTTCTCTGGCTGTCTCTTCTTGAAGCTTCAGTTTTGTTATAGAACTTTAACACATGGATGGTTTGAATACTTACATAGCAGAAGCTCCTAATCAATTGCTTTCAGAACAAAAGGGGTTATGTCTTCTTTCCTCTTTTCTGCTCAAATAGTTTGCCATTATTTTGGTGTAAATGCTGTGTATATATATCTTTGCATTCCCTGTTGAAACTGGTTTCTAATGTTTTTCAAACTTTGATTTTAGACCACACCCAAATGAATGTTCAGGAAGTGATCTAGATGGAGATATGTACTTTGTTACTTGGGACACTGCACTTATTCCACCTTGTCAAATCCAACCAATGGAGTACGTCCCATTGGAAGCTGTTTCCTTGGACTATGAGGTTACAATTGAGGTACTAGTCTTGCACATTAAAATGCATGATGTTAATTTGAAACTTTTCTGTATTGATTCTGATTTTGACTAATTCATTTATTTAGTGCTTCCCATGAAGTTTAGACAATTAGATAGTGAAGAATGTTTGGAACTACTAATTTTTTATTACAGTAATTTTGTACTTCTAAGATCAATGGTCTTAGATGCACTAATTCTTCATCATGATGTTGAACTGAAAATTCCATGGTGGGATGCTTTTTTTTGCCTTTTCTTGTTACAGCAAGTTCAGGAATACTTCACGAACTACATAGTGAATGAAAGCCTTGGAATCATTGCAAATGCTCATACAGTATGGGCTGATACGGAACCAAACAAGGCAGAAAGCAATAAATGTATGAAGCTCGCAAGGCTTTTTTCAATTGCTGTTGATTTCCCAAAGACTGGTGTACCAGCTGAAATTCCAGATGATCTACATGTCAGAGAATATCCGGATTTCATGGAAAAGCTTGACAAGCCAACCTACGAATCAAGGAGAGTGATTGGGAAACTCTACAGAGAGATAAAATCCAGAGCATCACACACATCCTTTTCAAAATTTACTCAAGAGGTGGCAAGGAGATCTTATGACCCTGACATGGAGTTTGAAGGGTTTGAGGATTTCATCGACGATGCTTATTATTACAAAGGTGAGTATGATTCTGAGTTGAGAAGCCTGATGAATCATTATGGGATCAAAACTGAGGCACAGATACTCAATCAGAGCACCACAAAAACAGTAAAGTCATTCTCGAAGAAATGGGATCCGGATGCAATTGGATTGGCTGTCAAGTCTCTGAAGAAGAAGGCAAGGAGGTGGTTTGATAAAGGGTTCGAGTCAGGCTCAACTCCTGATAAAGTATTTGCGAAGGCATCAGCTTGGTATCATGTAACATACCATCCTGATTACTGGGGATGTTACAATGGGGGAATAAATCAGGAACATTACTTGAGTTTTCCCTGGTGTGTCTATGATAAGCTGATAAAGATCAAGAAGGACAAAAGCAGTATCATCAGGTCACTGGAATGCCATTTTTCAGATCTGAGGCTTAGTTAAAAAGCATGGTACCCCTTTGTTAAATTTCTGATGTTGCTTATTTTTGCTGTAGAAATCATTCTGGCGTGTGGATCGGTAGGGTTTTGATTGAACTACGGTAGGTAATTTTAGTGTAAATAGGGAACTAAAAGCTTGATCAAACTGCTGAATATTGAGTTTCTAGTTGCTGGTGCTAAGATCAACATTTGAGTTTCCACCATTTGGGTTGGTGTTGTCTTCTATATATTTATGTACATGGATAGACATTGCCGACTTTTCAACCAGTTTCTTATTAACATTGTAACATGTGAGATTGGATTCTTGTTTGAAATAAGGTATGCATATTGTAAGAATGCAGTTTATGTCTAACAGAGTGTACCATTATGATTTATTCATGTACTGGCTTTATCTTCATGAATTGTTACCAAGAAAATAAGAAATAATATCTTTCTTCATGGACCGTCAAGATATGAACTTTCGATCAACCATAGAAGAATGCAAATGTAACATTGGGTACTAACTAAAGGTATCAAATTGAAGCAGAACTGGTTGGCCTGACCAAAACAGACAGTTTTATCTGGACCAGTGCGGATCAAACCAAACACTTTTCATCCATCATCAAAATGTAGGACCGTGACCTACAGCCCTTTACTTCTCATAAGATCAGATGATTTATAAGAAAGGGAAAAGAATGAAGTAGATTAGATCAGCATACACCAGTGAATCGTCAATGACTTACAATAACTGTAGTTGTTGCTAGTGTTTGTCTTGACTTCTGATACATCATAAGGTGTGTGCATAGTAGCAGAGATTGAGACATTAATAAAGCAAGTCAAAGCAAAGAAAGTGCAGAAGAGAAGCCAATAGCATCCATCATCAATCCATTGCTTGGCGCTTGAGAACCACAAATAATTGAGTTGATCTCTTGTAAATAGCTTCGGAGAACTGGGGAAACTCCTCTAATTTGTGAGAGACCCGATCATATAGTTCATCTATGATCTCACTTCCGAAGTGTTGCTTGATCATATCCTCTGTAATAGCTCTTACATGCTTTGTTAAAGTTGGAATGTCAGGTACTGCGACATCTCGTGTTCTTGCCACCAGTTCGAATCTCTCAATGCTGAAACATCTGTGTCTTCCAAGCAACTCCTCAACCTCCTGGCGAAATGGGCTATATACAGGGAAATTGAAGGAATCCACCTTAGCTTCACTCACTAATCCCTGTAAAATTTACAGTGAAGGAAATCAAGCTACAAGAGAAATCTGTGAAGTAAATGAGCAGAAAGATAGAAAGTAATCCAAATTTTACGTCTCTGATTATGGCTTTATTATGAATTGGTTACTTTACCATCTTGGTCATATCCATGAGGCAATATCCTAGAATATCAAGGCTTGCAGTAATGGCTTGGAAGCGAGATGACCCATCTGGAATACCAGTCATGATGAGCACCATCATACCTCCACACACAATCTCTTCTGCTCTAGCATTCAGGAAGGATTCAAAATCCTTGGAGAATTGAGATGCATAAGCCTCTATAACTTCCTCTGAGGAGCTTGGATAACTGATCTTCCCTTTGTTCCATGCAGGAGAGTCCATGTCTGTAAGCTCATTCGGTAGTTTAGAGAGATAGTGGAGAGCAAAAGAAGAGTGCACAAAGTGAAGAGATGCCTTTGGAAACAAACGATTGTAGAAAGAACCCGGTACTCCAGCGGCGAAGTATTTTCTATCTGGAGGAAGAGAGTTGAAGAGAGTGTTGAAATCATTGGCTGCATGGTCATTGAAGAACACATGGAAATCAGGAAGCTTTGAACTCAAGCCTTCAGAATTGTACTTGAGCTCTGTGGCTTTTATTATGTTTAAGATGGAAGTAAAAGTATTGGGTCCAACTGAACAGCCCAAATCTGCAATGCAAAATGTATCAGATGAAACAGAGAAGAGCTGTTTGATGTCAAGATTCTCTGCAATTGCCTCATTGATCATCTCCTCTATATTGTTCAATGCATCTCTCTGCAAACAAACCAACCCATAACCCAAGTTTCTCATCATCACTTTAGCAAAATTATTAGAAAAAATCATTTCCGTCTACTGCTTAAATCATACCTGATAGTGGGAGTTCTTTGTATAGCTGTAAGGGCCATTCCCTCCTTTCATTGATAAAGCCTTGAGTGATGATATGATCTCTTGTTCTCCCATCTCTCTCTCTCTCTCTCTCTCTCTTTCTCTCTCTGTGGCAATCCACAAACTAAGTTGGTTCTTATATAGGATTTCGGCTTGAGACTTGAATCTATAAGCCACCGTTAGAAACTTTTGTTTGAGTTCACTTTCCAAGTAAGTGAAAAATAGTTTCAAGTTTCAGAGTAAAGAGGGAAAAGTGACTTGATTTGTGTGTTCCACCGACATCATTGCAAACAGGGTGGAATATAATCTTTAGCAGTAATTCCAGAAATCATTAATAAGGTGGAGAATTCATTCTGTAAGAATTGCTTTTGTGATGCCAAGCGTTTGATTCATGGTTGCGGCCGGCGGGTCAATCTCATCCAACCGTTTCTTTGTTTATTTTATTATTTTTTTAGAGTTAAAACTTTTCAAGAAACTTATTGATTATCATTTTGGAGTATTTGCTATGATGAAGCATACGTCCTCAATGATCTAAGGCAAGAGATAATGAGTTTAAAATATTTGTATGTAAAATAAATTTGGTTTCCACCAAATTATTTATTTAAAAATATAATATTGATTTGCTGAGGTGAGGTAAAGTTAATAGAAAAATAAACTTCTTTGTTAGATAGGAAAATCATCAAATTTGCTGAGTATTCTTTAAATTAGGTATATCTTTTAGCTTTGGTTGGCATATCATATTTGTAATGGAAATTGTTTCTAATTTCCATAGAAAAATATAAAAAAAAATGCATAAGCATGGTACGTAAGAGAAAACAGTTTAATATATTAAAAAACAAATTTTAATACTACGAATGACATAAGACATGAGGTCAATCTGGAAAAGAGTGAGAGAAACAAAGTCATCTTTGAGAAAAGAATTGGAATAAAATATGAACTACACATCAATTCTTTTTCGGTTCTAAATAATCTATAGGAGAGATGTAGTTGCTTGAATAAATTTATGTATCATCCACCATCCAAGCACGAGCTCTTCAGCTCTTTCCAACAAGGACCAACAAGGCAAATTGAGATCTTGTTTTGGTGAGCTTGATAGTAGGATTTCCCTTTGTTCCATGCAGGAAGTTCTTTGTCCAACACCTCTTTGGGCAGTTTAGACAGCCAGTGGAGTGCAGATATATGATAAATTGATGCATTAATGAAGGGTGGCACACTTGCTGCAAAATATTGCCAGTCAAGAGGAAGAGAGGCGAAGAGTATGTGGGAATCATTTGAGACAAGATCATTGAAGAAAACTTAAATTCTGGGATTTTAGAGCCCAGGCTTTCTAATTGATACTTAAACTTGGTAGTTTCTGATGCATTTGGGGTGGCACATGGGGTAACTCAGGGTCTCGGACTTGAAATGGTTGACATGTGTTTTATTTTAATCCTATGTTCATTATTTTTCCAACACTAAAGCTATGTTTTTATCCCCAATCTATTCTCTCTCCTCACTCGGCTCTCCTTTGCTTCGCCCTCTGCACCTTCGGCTCCGGCAATACTAGTGATGCCACCGCCGCCGCCACCACCATTAACGCCTCCTTCTTCCTCTTCGTAGAAGAAACTGTTTTGGGCTTAGTGATGCCCCATGGGCGGTCGGCTCCCTGTTGTGGAAGAAGCAGGCTTATCAGAGCATAGGCAGCTTAGCGGCCGGAGAGGTAGCAGGAGCGAAGCCGAGAGTCGATGCGGAGGTGGCTGCAACCGCCTTGCCTGCAACAAAACCCAAGCAACTACATCCTAACGACACTGCCATTCTTCCTCTGAAGAGCATTTCTCCGCCTAAATTGATTTGTAGAGTACCCTCACTTTAGGGTTTGACAATATCGTTTGAAAGAGTTGAAGTGGATAGAATCCTTAGAGATCCTCAAGGAAGGTGAGAAAGCGGTGGAGGGTATGGATGCAAAGATGAGGAAGATTGGTGTGGAGGAGCTGGAAGGTGCAAAAGCCATGAAAGAGGAGGTAGAGATGGTGATAGTGAAGAAGAAGAAGATAGGGGTGAGGTTTCAGGCGTTGGATGTGACGAAAATGGCATTGATGAGGCTAGATAGCCACCTTGGATTGTACGTGTATCCTTTTTCCATTCGCGAATGGAATTTCATGAATGCGTGTAGAGTTCCATTCACCCTCTCCACCTTCTATTCTTCGAAGAGGAAGGAGGCGATAATGGTGGTGGTGGCATCGTTGGCGCTGTTGGAGCTGAAGGTGGAGAGGGTGGGTGAAGTAGAGGAAAGCCAAGTGAGGAGAAGTAAAACACGTGTCAACCATCTAATGGACCATTTTTTTCTCCTCAGATTTTGGTAAGGGCATTTTTGGAATTAAAGAAAAATAAATAGTGGGTTAATGGTTTCACTAACAGAATGAACTAGTGTGTTTAATGAATGTGGTGTCTGTGTTTTTCAAACATAAAGTGAGGTGTCAATGCTTTAAAGCCTCCATTTTGGGGAGCTAGTGCAATTTGCTATTTTATTTTTGGAACTGAGGTATCTGGGCCAGGTTAAGCGGTTTGACTGATCCTAAGGGGCATAGGACAACTTTTATATATATGGTGTTGGACGCTAGAGTCTCATTACCAAGAAGGTTTGAACTCTTGATATCTTACTTATGAGATGTTGGTCTTTGACAACTGAGCCAATCCTTTAGAATTATTTATTCAATAGTTCATTAACTTTGTAAAGACGAGCAGTTGAGCACCACTTGATTAATCATTGGTGCGCTTGAGAATGATAGACAGTCTTGAGATAAGATTCTTGTAGCCTTCATTCAAGAAGAAGGCGTCTTCTGTAATCTTGACAGTGAACCTATGGAATAGCTCGTCTATAATATCACTTCCAAAGTGTTCGATGATCAATCCTTCTAATGCTGCTCTGGACTGCAATGCAATCATTTGTGGATTAAGATCAATTTCTCCAGTTGCCGAGAGATCCAGACTCATCAGCTCCATCTCTTCAATGCTAAAACAACCAAATCCTTTCAACAACATCTCCAATTCTAGCAATTCTGGGTGGTACATGGGCAAATTGAAGGAATCCACCTTGGCTTCATTGATCAAACCCTATATATTATAAACAAGATCAAAAACTATTTTGGGCTCAACTGAACTTCAATTTGAATAGAAAAACCAAATAATAATAAAATACTATTTAGAGTGAATATCACCTATCTCCCCTTTTAGTTCGATAATATCACTTATCTTCCCTCTTAGCCGGCAAAGTTATCAAATACCTCAATTCTGTTAATTTTTTCCGTTTAAGTTCTATTTTTTTAAGTTAAGTATTTTTTAAACACCAAATTACCCTTACTTAAAATTATGTTTTAGTTTAAATCCTAATTACTTTCAATTACTATAGTGGTTAAAATCCTAATCTACCCCCAATTAATATTATTGTTAAAACCTAAAATACCTTAAAATACTTTCGTAATTAAAACCCTAAATTACCCCTCAATTAATTTTATTATTAAAATCTCAAAATATCCTTGTGTTCTTTAATTTACATGTTTATTTTTCATTGGAATAAAACAAAATAAAAAAATATGAATGTCTTTCTTAGTTTTCATTTCTTTATTTTATTATTTTATTAAAATTTTTTTTATCCCGCCTAATGAAAGAAAGATATCTAGATTAAAAGACATAAGGGTATTTTAGGATCCTGGAATAAAATTAATTCAGGATAATTTAAGGTTTAACTATTAAACTAATTAAAGGTATTTTGAGGTCTTAATAATAATATTAAGTGGGGGTAATTTAGGACTTTTATAATTTGAGGTTTTAAATTAACTAAAATATCTTTTTAAATCAAGGGTAATTTGGGGGTTTAAGAAAATATTTGACAGTAAAACTAAGAACTTAATAGAAAAAACTAATAGAATGGAGGTCTTTGATAATTTTAATAGGTAAGATGGGATCATGGGAGGTAAGTGATATTATCCAAAGTATCATTTGATTAACTAAGAGGGGAGGTAAGTGATATTTACCCTACTATCTAACAATAATTGATCATAAGTTCATAACTAATAGGTTACCTGACTTACCATTTTGGCCATATCATTTAGGCAAGATTCCAGAAGATCTATTAGAAAAACAGATGCTGTTTGGGAGGGGGGAACTCCAATTGGGACACTTTGCATGATCAGTATCATCAGCCCTCCAGGTACCAGCTCCTGGGCTCTAGCCATCAAGAAGGTTTCCATATCCTTTGCAAATTGAGCTGAATATGCCTCATCTACTTCCTTTGATGAGCTTCCATAGTAGATCTTCCCTTTATTCCATGCCGGAGATTCCTTGTCTAACACCTCGTCTGGCACCTTGGAGAGCCAGTGAACAGCAGATGATGAGTATACCAGATGTAGAGAGGCCTTGGGGAATAAACGACCATGAAAAGAACCCGGCACACCTGCTGCAAGGTATGGCCTGTCGAGAGGAAGAGAAGCAAAGAGTGTGTTGAAATCATTTGAGACCTGGTCATTGAAGAATACTTGAAATTCTGGGATTTGATGAGTGGTGCTTAGGGTTGAATATTTGAGCTTGATGGCGTCAATAATGTTTTGCATGGCTATGAGTGTATTGGCTCCGACGGAACAGCCCAAATCAGCTATACAGAAGGTGCTAATATTGTTGAAAGAAGGTGATTTTATGTCAAGCTTCTTAATTGCCTCATCCGTATTTGCTTTCGAAGCGTTTGTTATATGTTTCTGTGAAACAAAACATCATATACACATATATATTTGGTGATCAGATCATCAACCCAATTGATTGATAACTCAAGAAGTGATTAAGATGAGTTTGAAGCATACAGACCTGAACAGTAGAGTTATTCGTGTAGCTGTAAGGGCCATCTCCCCCATTCATAGAAAATACGTGAGACTTTGACTTGAAGTTGGCTTCCTCTTCCGCCATTGTTTCCTGTAAACAATTAAGAACCCAGAAGAAGCATTACCTGAGAAACAAATAGCTCTAGGGAGGATTTTATAAAGACAATATGAATATTCAGTTCCCAGAGGACCGTGGAGAGGTTCCTATGCCAACCATGTCAGCAATCCAGCTAGATGGTGGGGACAAATCTCGACTTTTTTTTTTATGAGAATATTAAACCCACCTCTGAGTCCAATGGAGGGTTCTGATCCATCCCCTCCGGGACCCATGGGAGGATTGGTGACTTTGAGCTTGGAGATAGCTCCCAAACTGCTTATTGGCCAAGCGATGTTTCTTATGGGTTTTCTTAATGATATTTCATGGACCGGGCTTCAATCACATTTTTCTATTTACCTAGTGCTTGCCCACCACAATGTGACCCCATTGGGCAATTGGGCCACCAATGGGCCCTAAGAGTGGAGATTATTAACATTTTGTTTTTTCGAGTGTGAATCATCTCCCTTAACGTTTGTGCTCTCCCAACCACCTTACAACATAAATTATGTACCACCCATAAATAAAAAATAATAAAAATTCATCACCCTAATCCTATGGACTCTCCTGTATTTCATGGTCAACAGCTGTCAGAGGAGATCATCCAAACTCTTCTTTTTCTCCCTCTTTGAAAATGGAGGTTAGGTGCGAGTGCCACGTCTCTTTTTTTTTTTTTTTGCCCAAAACATGCGACATTTAAGCCTGTCGCTAGTAGCTTAACATTGCATTTGACTGTTAAGTTATTCTAATTTTGTTTGGCCTATTTGGTTACATGAATCCAGAGATTCATGAATGCGAAATTTATACCCGTTTAGTTGTGAAAATCTCTGGATTCATGAAATCTAGAAACTCAATATTTTACACTATAAACGTGAATCTGTAGATTTATGGGTATGAAGTGAAATTCAGAGATTTCATTTCTATTATAAAAATGCTAAACATTTGTGTATTCACAAAAATTATAGATGAATTCACATATTTCATTTCACATGTTGTTAACCATACAGTTTTGGCTTCAACAGTTTTAGCTGAAGCCAAAGGGACCCAACCACGTAAATTTTTCTCATAGAAAACAAGAATCGATGATTGTTAGTGGGTTCTTGAATTACCAATTTGACCATATCCATTATAGACAATATGACAGACTATCCATTAGAACGGCAAAAACTGTTTGAGTTAAATTCTCATTCTATGGATTTTCGTTTCAACAAATAATTAAGTATCTAAATAAATCCGTTGTAATGGAATCAAAAATATCAAATCCCTCTACCCAAAAAAAAATATATAAATCCCTAAATTTTTATATATGTATAATCCCAAACCATCACGAACCTGATCAGCTGCAATAAAAGAGCCATAAGGATCCGAAAGGATGCTGCTTCTTCCACCTTTTTTGCTTTCTTTATCCCTTCAAGTACTAAGAACAGTTCAACTCTTGCCAACAAGAAGGACCCAATGTTCTTGGCAAATTGAGATCGTCTTTTGGTGAGCTTTCATGGTAGACTTCCCTTTGGTCCATGCAGGAAACTCCTTCTCCAACACCTTTGCTTTCAAATACTAATGGAGATAGGCCTTCGTAATAAACGACTGTACAAAAAACCAGAACACCTGCTGCAAGGTATTGCCTATATCAAGAGGAAGAGAAGCAAATAGTTTGTTGACATCATTTGAGACAAGGTCAGTAAAGTAAACTCGAAAAAAAAATCCGGGAGAGCTCAGCTTTCTGACTGATACTTGCACTTGATAGCTTCAAAAATATTTTGCATGACTATTAATGTAGCAGTCCATATCAGCAATGCTGGATGTATTGTGTTTATGTTTTGTTTTTAGCCAATGGCATGTCACAGGCTTCTAGACTTGAGTGGCACGATCATGAGCGCTGTTGTGGCACCAGAGCTCAGCAGTGGACTTGCTTCTATTTGAACAACGTAAATCGAGCTCGTACAGTCAAACATGCATGGTGCTGGAGCTGCGGAGCATGTGATGAGCATCAGGATTTCTTAATTTTGAAATCCAGATTCTGTATTACATTTTGATGTAGAATAATTTTTGTTTGATTTGGTTTTCAATTCAGTAGAGTTGGTTTCGGATTTTACTTTGCTTCTTAATATCTTAGTTTGATTACATTTCACGTATCTATCCATATTGTACATTTTACTTTTATCTGGTCTTTTATCCAAAAAAAAAATACCTTTCATGTATGGTTGGTCTTGGGTTAGTTGTACTCATGGTAAAATATATCATCGATATTCGACCCAAATTTGCCATATTTTGGTTGGTTTGGCAAGTAGTGAAGAAAAAAGGCACTGCTCAAAGTCGCTAGAAGATCGCCCGAAATAATTGGGAAAATCGCCGATATTTTACTGAACCTGAGCTACATTGTCTGGAAGTTTCGCCATTGAGAAATCCCTAGTTGTTGCTGCCTCATCCTCTTGGTTTCCTTCTTTGCCTTCATCTTCTATCTCTCTGATGCAATGGGCTCCTCTGTGCAGCAATGGAGGCAAAGAAAAATCTAACTGCTATTTTTGTTTACGAAAAATCTTATCAAAATTTAACTTGAAGTTGTAGAAGCTCCTAGATAGAGGACCTCAAAATTTTTTGTTTCTCGTTCTTCTGGTTTGTATATACACATGTACTAGAAAATAGGAAAAAAAAATCGTCCAAGAGATAGAAGATGAAGATAGAAGGAGAGATAGAAGATGAATACGCCATTTGTTTCTTGGAACTTGAACTGTTGAGCATGATTGTTCAAAGAAGAAACCAGGTAAAATTGTGTCTTAGAAGTTGAGCATGGTTATTAAGAAAAAGACGAATGAAAGGACGATGGTTGATGGATAAAGTGGTAGGGATTTCTTAGTTGCTTTTAGAATTGTTTTTCTAAGGTTCTTTAGAATCTTTAAGGGCCTGCTTGGTTACATGAGTTTGGAGATTTCAAATTTCTAGAGATTTCAAATCTATAGATTTTAAATTTATAGAGTTATAATTTATAAAATTAGATGTTTGGTTGTGGAATGAAATCTATGGATTCATCCTAAAAAACTATTTGATCGACATGATTTTTATGAATGTGCAAATGTATAGTGTTTTTGAAATCTCTGGATTTCACCCTTTACCCATAAATCTACAGATTCACGTTTTTAGTGTAAAAAGGTGAATCTCTAGATTTCATGACTCTAGAGATTTTTACAACCAAACGGGTATAACTCGCAGATTCATGAATCTAGAGATTTGAAATCTCTGGATTCATGTAACCAAACAGGCCCTAAATACATAGAAGTCATATCAATAAAGTAGATTACACAATCTTAGTGTATACAGGTCTGGAAGAACCCGAACGTTCTGCAACAACCTAGAAGAGCTGCTGCAAACGACCATGAAGAGTCGTCTTCCTCCCCATCTCATCCCTGTCCACCCCGTTCTGCATTACATTGAGAGACAGGGTAGGAGCATGTGATGATCATAATCTTCACGGATGAAAATAGCAAGAAACTTGCCAAATTATTTTCCATTAGGATTACCAAATTATCCTCTTGACAATGGTAAAAATGAAGCAGAAAATTACAAGAGTGAACAAATTTGGGATTCTTTGCTACAAAGTTATTAGATTCAATCTTTTATTTTAACTCCGTAAAGGTAGCCAGTGGAGCTAGCTAGCATTGCGCATTGCTTGGTCAGTCATTCTTGCGCTTGAGAATGATAGACAATCGAGTGATGTAGTTTTTGTAGCCTTCTTCCCTGAAGAAGGTATCTTCTGTCAACTTCACAGTGAACCTATTGAATAGCTCGTCCATAATATCACTTCCAAAATGTTCTTTGATCATTCCTTCGAATGGTGCTCTGAGGTGCAATGACATCCTTTCTGGACTAAGCTCAGTTTCTCCAACTGCCAAGAGATCTAGACTTACCAGCTCCATTCCTTCAATGCTAAAACAACCATGTCCTTTCAACAGCTTCTCCATTTCTAGGAATTCTGGAAAGTACACGGGCACATTGAAGGAATCCACCTTAGCTTCACTCACTGACCCCTATATATTATAAATAAGATAAACCATTTTGGATTCAACTAAACTTCAATTTGAATAGATCGAAGAACTAAATGAAAAATGTTAATAAAAAGAAATATTTATGTTACCGTCCCCTTAGTAGGGCCTAAAATTGGTCAAGTCTCTTTAACCGTCAAAATCATGTCACATAAGTGATAAGGCTAATGACCCATAAGGTATTATGGTCATTTCATGTCTGCCAGACATACTTTTAACTACCAAAGGGACACAACCAATGTAAAATTTTCTCATAAAAAACAGGAATCGATGATAATTAGTGGGTTCTTGACGTACCAATTTGACCATATCCATTAGACAAGATGACAGAGTATCCATTAGAACGGCAAAAGCTATTTGGGAAGGGGGGAAACCATTTGGGACACCTTGCATGATCAGTATCATCAGCCCTCCAGGTACCACTTCTTGGGCTCTAGCCAACAAGAAGGTCTCCATGTCCTTGGCGAATTGAGCTGAATAGGCTTCAATCACTTCCTTTGCTGAGCTTCCATAGTAGATCTTCCCTTTATTCCATGCCGGAGATTCCTTGTCTAACACCTCGTCTGGCACCTTGGAGAGCCAGTGAACAGCAGATGATGAGTATACCAGATGTAGAGAGGCCTTGGGGAATAAACGACCATGAAAAGAACCCGGCACACCTGCTGCAAGGTATGGCCTGTCGAGAGGAAGAGAAGCAAAGAGTGTGTTGAAATCATTTGAGACCTGGTCATTGAAGAATACTTGAAACTCTGGGATTTGATGAGTGGTGCTTAGGGTTGAATATTTGAGCTTGATGGCGTCAATAATGTTTTGCATGGCTATGAGTGTATTGGCTCCGACGGAACAGCCCAAATCAGCTATACAGAAGGTGCTAATATTGTTGAAAGAAGGTGATTTTATGTCAAGCTTCTTAATTGCCTCATCCGTATTTGCTTTCGAAGCGTTTGTTATATGTTTCTGTGAAACAAAACATCATATAAATATATATATTTGGTGATCATATCATCAACCCAATTGATTGATAACTCAAGAAGTGATTAAGATGAGTTTGAAGCTAGCATACAGACCTGAATAGTAGAGTTATTGGTGTAGCTGTAAGGGCCATCTCCCCCATTCATAGAAATTACGTGAGACTTTGATTTGAAGTTGGCCTCATCTTCGGCCATTGTTTCCTGTAAACAAGAACGCAGAAGAAGCATTACCAGCTGATCAAAAGCAAATAGCTCCGGGTAGGAGTTTATAAAGACGTACAATATGTATATTCAGTTCCCAGAGGACTGTGGAGAGGTTCCTGATGCATGGAACCATGCTTCTAAACGTGTGTCAACATCGGCCGGCCATGTCAAAGTATGGTTGCACCCCCCAAAACCAAAAACAAAAAAAGAAAACAGAAACAGTAGCAAAGCTGCAAATTGACCTTGACAATCTAAGACTTACTTCTTCTTGATCACAACCAGCCAGCATTCTTTTATCATTTTAATTATTCATGTCAGCAAATCTGTTTGGTTAATGTCCAGCTTTGTTAGGTAGATAATTTTGTGGAATTATGGTTATCCTGCAGAAGCAGAACCATGGTAATCCAATAGGGCATAAGCCTGAGCTTGTGCTGACAAACTTCGCGACACGTTTGGGTCAAGATAAAAAAAAGATAAAAATTACAAATCGTCAAAGATGTTACTTCTTGGAAAAGAACAACGTCATGAGTATTAAATTCGACATTTAATGTACTACTTCATTATCTTGAATTTAATGTCAATCACCAAGATATCATTCTGCATTAATTGTACGTCAAATCAAGGAATAATGTGAGCAGATATTTTGGATAATATCTAAAGCTAGGTGTGTTACACCTCAAACTTCTCCAAGAAGATATAGGTCTTGGTTTCTTCAGCAAGCTAAGCATTATATTCAATCTAGATTCTCTATTGGGCTATATTAGTCTACGGGAGCAAAAGAATCTTCTCCACGAGGAGATCATGGATCCAAAGTATAAAGGTAAATGATGAAAAAAATAACGCAGATCAAATGAAAAAAACAACATCATTTACTCTCCTGCAATGACTGTAGCATTGAATGCTCTTTGAGCGCTAACTCCTCACTACAAGATTTTGTGTTATTCGTGTAAACATCTGTTTTAAGATTCAGTTCAAGTTATCTTTGAACTAACTCAAATCCAGTGCAGATTCAAAAGCAACACTAATAATACTTAATTTGAATCTAAGACTCCTATATTTCACTAAAATTGTTGTTAAAAAATAACTAGTGACAACTACTTAAGAATTTTATAATCTTCACCTTTCGTGGTCTGAATGCTGCTGACGAGGAATCCAATGAAATCCATAAAAAAACAACCAATTCCTGTAGCACCTTTGAGATACACCGACACTTTCGAGTAGAATTTTTTATTTAAAATCTTTGGAGGAAATGAGATCGTTCATCTTAACGCATTTTGGTGGAAGTTCGTGTTACATTTAAAGAATTTTTTGGATAAAATTTGCGTAATTCTTATTTGTTTCTTGTAGTTCAATTCAAGTCATTTTTAACTCAAGAAAACGACATTTTACATTTTCTTTTCTTGAGTATTAAAAAAAAATCAACTAAAGACAATTACTGAACCTTAGCTCCACTCGCCAAAATCTTCGCCTTTGAAAAATCCCTCGCAGTTGCTGCCTCATCCTCTTCTTCTCCTTCTCTGGCCTTTGTTTTTTTCTCTCTAATGTGATGGGCTCCTCTGTGAGGCAACACAAGCAAAGAAAAATCAAGCTGCCATTTTCGTTTACAAAAAATTCTATTAAAATTTAACTTTAAGTTCACTAAAATTGCTGTTAAAAATAATAGGTGACAACTGCTTAAGAATTTTATAATCTTCATCTTTCGTGGTCTGAATGCTGCTGACGAGGAATCCAATGAAATCCATAAAAAAACAACCAATTCCTGTCACGCCTTTGAGATACACCGACACTTTCGAGTAGAATATTTTATTTAAAATCTTTGGAGGAAATGAACTCGTTCATCTTAACGCATTTTGGTGGAAGTTCATGTTACATTTAAAGAATTTTTTGGATAAAATTTGCATAATTTTCATTTGGTTTTTCTAGTTCAATTCAAGTCCTTTTTAACTCAAGAAAACAATATTTTACATTTGCTTTTCTCAAGTATTAAAATAATCAACTAAAGACAATTACCGAATCTTAACTCTACTCGTCAAAATCTTCACCTTTGAAAAATCCCTCGCAGTTGCTGTCTCATCCTCTTCTTTTCCTTCTTTGCCTTTGTCTTTAATCTCTCTAATGCGATGGACTCTTCTGTGAAGCAACACAAGTAGAGAAAAATCAAGCTGCCATTTTCGTTTAAAAGAAATTCTATCCAAACTTTACTTAAAGTTGCAGAAGCTCCTAGATAGAGGACCTAAAAAAATTTGTGTTCCTCGTTCTTTCGGTTTGTATACAGATGTATCAGAATTTGAAAAATAAAATCATCTGAGAGATAGAAGACGAAGTCAAAAAGAGAGATAGAAGATGATAACTTAACGCCATTTGTTTCTTGAAACTTGAGTTGAGTATGATTATTTAAAGAAGAAAATAGATAAAATTTTCTCTTGGAAATTGAGCTTGATTATTAGAAAAAGACAAATGAATGAAGAGGATAATTGATAAACAGAAGGGATAAGAATTTTTTGGGTAAATGCCATCTGAAGTGGTCCATGAGTTTTTGAATTTTGCTATATTTTATGATTTCTCCAAACGGCGAAACGACAAAGTTCGCTGTTCCTCACCTTCTTATTTGCTTTTATAAGGTTCTTCAGAATCTTTAAATGCATATGTGTCATATCAATAAGGTAAAGTAGATTACACAATCGAAATTATTATTGTTTCTTAGTGTATACAGGTCTAAGAGAGCTCCTGCAAACGACCATGAAGAATGATCTTCCTCCCCATGATCTCATCGCTATCCACCCCGTTCTGCATTACATTGAGAGATAGGGTAGGTGCATGTGATGATCATAATCTTCAACAGTTGCTTTTTAATCATAATCCATCGCTTTTCTCTTTTTTATATAAAAGCTGCTGATTGGTTTTTATGAAAACTCAAGCTTCATTTTAGATTTTTTAATTTTTTCTGGCGTCTTCTGCATACAAGGATCTAAGTTAATGTAATACTAACTAAATGGAATTCAAATACAGATTGTTGTGTATTTTGTGGTTGCAGCACTGAATCAAGTTGACATCTTTTGTTCACTTGGTAAATGGACGCAGAGAATCTGGACAGTGGGACCCATAAGACTAAGAACAGAACTGTTGTCATTTTTTAATATTTCTTATTTTTGCCTAGATTTGTCTATAACTCAAATCTTGACAAACCTATGTTAAGGTGGATAGTCTCCATTATAAGTATTACCTGCTATAGTGAGTGGCGGATGCGAAATGCAATAATTTTCAGGAATGATCTGGCCGATCCTAAAAGAGTGTTGACTTATATAAATACCTGGTGTCAAGAACTACATTTAAATCCTCTTGGGTTTTCAAACACTGAGAATCATGAGCTCCTAAAGAGGGCTAGACATTTAGCGGAATCAACATTAAGAAAGGAAGAACCATGGGAATGGCAGATTTCATAGCTGTAATTCCTATTATTTTTGTTTTCTTGTATCAACAAAAAAAAAAAAAAAAATCTTCACAGATGAAAATAGCAAGAAACTTGCCAAATTAGTTTCTATTAGGATTACCAAATTATCCTTTTGACAATGCTTAAAATAGAGTAGAAAATTACAAGAGTTAAACAAATTTGAGATTCTTTTTCACAAAGTTTTTTTTTTTTTTTAATAAATAACACTTCATTCATGAGCTAAGAAAAATACAGACCCACAAAAGAAACGAAAATACAACAGTAGGTGTATGAAAACACAAGGTTCGGTCCAAACCAAAGAGCGGAAATGACTAGAACTGTCTAACATGCAATAGACAAGGTCATCTAGGCTAAAGGATGGGTCAAGCCCAAAAACCCTTAGAACAGTTGTAACCAATATAGCAGCAATTAAGCACCAACACCCACATAGAGAGGAACACACCACAAATGCAGAAATTTACACGTCACAAGGGCGGACACAAAACACGCCATAAAGGCGGACACAAAACACACCATAAACGCCACAAGGGCGGACACAAAAATACACAAGGGCGGAGCGGTTGTCGCGTAGGGAATACAATATGCGGAGAAGGTCTGGCCTGCCATCTGTCACTGTTGTAGAGGCGTACCTGTAAAGCCCGCAGTAAAAGAACTTGGAATCTAGATTTGGGTTGTTCTGCGTTGTGCACCAAATCTCCTTGCAACCAGAAATTTTTTATTTTTTTATTATTTTTTTTATCCAAAAAGGATTGGGAAGAGAAGAGACAGATTGGTAAGAACAATAGATCTAAGGGAAAAACCCCAGATCTGGTAATGGAACCAGAGAAGGGAGAGACAGAGAATGGAGGCGAGAATAACGAAGACAGAGATGGAGATGGGTGAGGAGCAGAAGCTGTAGACGGGAAAGACGGAGAGCGGAGAGACAGAAGAGGAGAGTTCGGAAACAGATATGGTTTTCAAAACAGAGAAGGAGAAGGCAAAACAGAAAGAAAGAAAAAAATTCGATCTGAAGTTCAGCTTCGAGCAGAGGAGCGATGGGAACAAGGTGGGAAGAGGAGGAGAGGAGGAGAAGAGAAAGAAACGGTGGAGCTAGCTGCTGGCATTGCATGTTAAGTCATTCTTGCGCTTGAGAATGACAGACAATCGTGTGATGTAGTTCTTGTAGCCTTCTTCCATGAAGAAGTTATCTTCTGTCAACTTCACAGTGAACCTATTGAATAGCTCGTCTATGTTATCACTTTCAAAATGCTCTTTGATCATTCCTTCGAATGGTGCTCTGAGGTGCAATGATATCCTTTCTGGACTAAGATCAGTTTCTCCAGTTGCCATGAGATCTAGACTTACCAGCTCCATTCCTTCAATGCTAAAACAACCATGTCCTTTCAACAGCTTCTCCATTTCTAGGAATTCTGGAAAGTATACGGGCACATTGAAGGAATCCACCTTAGCTTCACTCACTGACCCCTATATATTACAAATAAGATAAACCATTTTAGTTTCAAGTTTCAACTAAACTTCAATTTGAATAGATCGAAGAACTAAATAAAAAATGTTAATAAAAAGAAATATTTATGTTATAACCGTCCCCTTAGTAGGGCCTAAAATTGGTCAAGTCTCTTTAGCCGTCAAAGTCATGTCACATAAGGATAATGACCCCATAAGGGTATTATGGTCATTTCATATCTGCCAGACAAACTTTTTACAATATAAAATTTTCTCATAAAAAACAGGAATCGATGATAATTAGTGGGTTCTTACGTACCAATTTGACCATATCCATTAGACAAGATGACAGAGTATCCATTAGAACGGCAAAAGCTATTTGGGAAGGGGGAAAACCATTTGGGACACCTTGCATGATCAGTATCATCAGCCCTCCCGGTACCAGTTCTTGGGCTCTAGCCAACAAGAAGGTCTCCATGTCCTTGGCGAATTGAGCTGAATAGGCGTCAATCACTTCCTTTGCTGAGCTTCCATAGTAGATCTTACCTTTATTCCATGCTGGAGATTCCTTGTCTAACACCTCGTCTGGCACCTTGGAGAGCCAGTGAAGAGCAGTCGATGAGTATACCAGATGGAGAGAGGCCTTGGGGAATAAACGACCTTGAAAAGAACCCGGCACACCTCCTGCAAAGTATGGCCTGTCGAGAGGAAGAGAAGCAAAGAGTGTGTTGAAATCATTTGAGACCTGGTCATTGAAGAATACTTGAAACTCTGGGATTTGATGAGTGGTGCTTAGGCTTGAATATTTGAGCTTGATGGCTTCAATAATGTTTTGCATGGCTATGAGTGTATTGGCTCCGACGGAACAGCCCAAATCAGCTATACAGAAGGTGCTAATATTGTTGAAAGAAGGGGATTTTATGTCAAGCTTCTTAATTCCCTCATCCGTATTTGCTTTCGAAGCGTTTGTTATCTGTCTCTGTGAACCAAAACATCATATATATATATATTTGGAGACTTTGGTTTGAAGTTGGCTTCATCTTCCGCCATTGTTTCCTGTAAACAACTAAACAAGAACGCAGAAGAAGCATTACCTGAGAAGCAAATAGCTCCGGACAGGAGTTTATAAAGACAAAATGTATATTCAGTTCCCAGAGGACCGTGGAGAGGTTCCTGATGCATGGAACCATGCTTCTAAACGTGTCAACTTCGGCCAGCGATGTCAAAGTATGGTTTCATGCATTTGCACCCCCAAAAAAATAAGACCTTGAAGATTTAAGGCTTACTTCTTATTTCTTGATCATCCAGAAGCAAGGGCGGACCCATAGAGGGGTGCAACTATGCAAACGCATGAAACCCAAATTTAAAAATATGATTTCTTTGGTGAATTAGATAAGTTAAAAGGACTTATTTTGTAAATTTGAAAAACTAAAATATTAAGAAATCCCTTTTACGATTATATCCACATTTTTAAACCGCTGGATTTTTCTTTTGTCATGTGTCACCATTACATGCCTGCACGGAAGATCTACGCACACGCGCGGACAAAAATCCGCGAACAAAATTCCCGCCGCCGGATTTTTAAAAATCTTATACGAATTCTCTAAAAAAATTTCTAATTTTTATAATAATTACCTTAATTTTTTTGGATTTTTTTCTTCCCACGTGTGAAATGTCACTATTTGGCCCTTTAATATTGAGAACAATTTTTAAAGACAAAATAATGGGTGTAAATGTCATTTCTAATTAAAAACTAACTTCTCAATTCCTATTTATTCTCTTCTCTCTTATCTTTTATTGCTATTTATTCTTTTCTTTGGAAAAAAAATCTTATTAAGTATTCAAAATGTTATTCTTAATTAGAAACTAACTTCTCAATCTCTATTTATTCTCTCTCTTGTCTCTTCTCTTTTCTTCTTTTTTTTTTCCTATTTATTGTCTTCCCTTTCTATAAGCTTGGGTTAAGAAAATTTGGAAAAAATCTGCTCTACAATTGGGTACCTTTTCTCTTTTTCAATTTATTTATGTTTATCTTTTTCTCCTTTTTTATTTTTTTTATTTGATTTTAAATATTATCTTTCTTTGTTTCTTCTGCAATTTTTATTATTTTATTTTGTATTGTGAATAAGATATTTATAGTTAGTAAGATAAGTAATTATCATTAGTTTGCATTTCTTACCAGACATTAGTTTTAATAATTTATTATTTTTTAAATATATATATGGGCCCACAAAATATATGTAGGTCTATTATTTAATATAATAAAAAAAATTAAATGTGGGATTTCCAATAGGTCTTATAAAGGCCTACACAATATGTATGGCAAAAAATTATTAGTGTTTTCTCAACAAGAAGGTTATATGATTTTCATTCTTCGACACCCATTGTTGCATCCTGGGTCTGCCCCGGACTAGAAGACCCTATTGTCTAGTTTGCTTACCATGTGATTCCAACATATGTACAACGATGTCGGAATTGTGACCGTAGTAGTCTTCGTATCTAATCCTTCGCCTAGTGGCAGTACAGTTAATAGTACTGGAACTAATTGGTGTTGTTGCTACATAAAGGTGAGCGGTTATGTGTATAAGAACATACAAGGAAGACATGGAGTTTGATTAGCGAAGTTTCTCCGTGTTTCAACATAGCCAGAGAGAATTGAAGAAGCGTAGGTTTGTTTTGGTAAGAACAGAAAAAACGAAGTTCTGGTGATCTAAGGTGGAAAGTTGGATCCTTTCTTAAAAATCCCTGATGGATCAGCAATCCAGCTAGATGGTGGGGACAAATCTCGACCTTTAATGAGAATATGACTATATGAGACCCCACCTCGGAGTCCTATGGAGGGTTCTGATCCATCCCCTCCCGGACCCATGGGAGGAGTGGCGACTTTGAGCTTGGAGATAGCTCCCAAACTGCTTATTGGCCAAGCGATGTTTCTTATGGGTTTTCTTAATGATACTTCATGGCTTCAATCACAATTTTCTATTTAGCTAGTGCCTGCCCCACCACAATGGTGACCCCATTTGGTAACTGTGGGACCAATGGGCCCCAAGGGCGGAGGTTGTTAACATTTCTTTTTTGAGTGTAAAACATCTCCCCTGACGTCTGTGCTCTTCCGATGACCTTACAACTACAAATTATGTGAGATCCATAAGTACCATAGGGCCCATTTTTGTGGAAGCTTATAATTTTTTTTTTTGTCGAGGAAATTAGTATTGATGAAGAAAGGGGGAAAGGAGTGATTGCTAAAAGAATAGTATGGTTGATAGAGCTTCTGCTACCAAAATATAGAGTACTTCTCTCTCACGTGCACACACACACATATTCAACGCCTGTATGTAGGGCTGGGTTGGGCTGGGCTTTTGCAATCCCAAGCCAACCCTATATTGTTCTAATCTAAGCCCATTCATGCCCTGACCCTAGTTTAAGGCTAAGGATTATTTGTCCCTAGCCCTAACCCCTCAAGGGCAAACCAAGCCTATTCCCGCCCTAATTGGTCATAATTGGGCCTGGTTGGGATGAGTTGGCCTTGATTGAACTTGACCCTGATTGGCCCTGATTGGTCATGTCCCTGCCCTAACCCTGATTGGCCCTGTCCTTGGCCTTAACCTTATCATGGCCTTGTCCCTAGCCTTAATTGGTCATATCCTTAGACCTAAAATATGAAATGTAAATTCATAAAATAATAAAAAAAAATGCTAACCTTGATTGGCCCTATCCCTGACCTTGATTGGCCTTGACGCCGACCCTGATTGGCCTGTCCCTGGCCCTAATTGGCTTTATCCCTTGTCCTGATTGACCTTATCTTGGCCCTGGCCCTGATTGACCTTGTCCTCAACTTTAATTGGTCTTATCCTACACTAATACTTTCGAGTATAATTTTTTATTTAAAATCTTTCGAAGAAATAAACTCGTTCATCTTATCGCATTTTGGTGGAAGTTCATGTTACATTTAAAGATTTTTTTTTGGATAAATTTGCATAATTTTAATTCTTCTAGTTCAAGTCAAGTTATTTTTAATTTAAGAAAACGACATTTACATTTGTTTTTTTTGATATTAAAAAAATCAACTAAAAACAATTACTGAACCTTAGCTCCCCTCGTACGCCTTTGAAAAATCCCTCGTAATTACTGTCTCATCTTCTTTTATTTCTTTTCTACCTTTGGCTTCTATCTCTTTGATGTGGTGGGCTTCTCTATGAGGCAACACAAACAAACGAAAATCAAGCTACCATTTTCGTTTACGAAAAATTCTATCAAAATTTAACTTGAAGTTGCAGCTAGATAGAGGACTAAAAAATTTGTGTTTTTGGTTCTTCGGGTTTGTATATATAAATGTATCAGAAATTAGAAAAGAAAATCATCAGAGAGATAGAAGACGAAGTCAAAAAGAGAGAGAAGATGATAACGCCATTTGTTTCTTAAAACTTAGAGTATGATTATTCAAAGAAGAAAATAGATAAAATTTTCTCTTGGAAATTGAGCTTGACTATTAGAAAAAGACAAACGAAGAGGGTGATTGATAGACAGAAGTGATAAGATTTTTGGGTAAATGCCATCTGAAGTGGGTCCATGACCATGAGTTTTTGAATTTTGCTATTTTTTGTGATTTCTCCAAACGGCGAAACGACTAAGTTCGCTGTTCCTCACCTTCTTAGTTGCATTTATAAGGTTCTCTAGAATCTTTAAATGCATATATGTCATATCAATGAAGTAAATAGATTATTATACCAAAAAAAAAAAAAAAGTAAATAGATTACACAATTGAAATTATTATTGTCTGTTAGTGTATACAGGTCCAGGAGAGCTGCTGCAAACGACCATGAAGAATGGTCTTCCTCCCCATGATCTCATCGCTGTCCACCTCGTTCTGCATTACACTGAGAGATAGGGTAGGTGCATGTGATGATCATAATCTTCAACAATTGCTTTCGAATCATAATCCATCGCTTGTGTATATAAAAGCTGCTGATTGTTTTTATAGAAACTCAAGATTCATTCATGATTTGTTGACTTTTTCTTGCGTCTTCTGCATGCAAGGATCTCAGTTAAATAGTTAATGCAATACTCACTAAATGGAATTCAAATACAAATTGCTGTGTGTTTTGTGGTTGCAGCATTGAATCAAGTTGAGATCTTTTCTTCACTTGTGAATGGACACAGCGGATCTAGACGGTGGGACCCATAAGACTAAGAACAGAACTGTTGCCATTTTCTAATATCTCTTATTTTTGCCTAGATCTGTTCTATAACTCAAATCTTGACAAACCTATGTTAAGGTGGATAGTCTCCATTATAAGTATTATCTGCTATAGTGTGTGGCGGATACGCAATGCAATAATTTTCAGGAACGACCTAGCTGATCCTAAAAGAGTGTTGACTTATACAAATATTTAGTGTCAAGAACTAAGAACAGAACTGTTGCCATTTTCTAATATCTCTTATTTTTGCCTAGATCTGTTCTATAACTCAAATCTTGACAAACCTATGTTAAGGTGGATAGTCTCCATTATAAGTATTATCTGCTATAGTGTGTGGCGGATACGCAATGCAATAATTTTCAGGAACGACCTAGCTGATCCTAAAAGAGTGTTGACTTATACAAATATTTAGTGTCAAGAACTACATTTAAATCCTCCTGGGTTTTCAAACACTAACCCCCTAGTATCTACAATTAAAGAAGATAGGGGGATGAATTTCTATAAAATACAATTAATAGTGTCAGGGAATCTCACAATATTATTTTGTGCAAGAACAATACAATGCTCGACCAAGGAAGTGGATGCTACTGGGGATTAACTCAGGAGTGGAATATAATCTATTGCTGGAGCAGTAAAATATGTGGGAAGCTGGTTTATTGCAGCTCTAGCAAAAGGGTTAGCATCGGGAGTGAGAATTACGCTAAATTACAATCCGCAGATCGACTTAATCTTAACAAACTGGTAGCAGATTAGAAAGTGTATATCAAAGCTGCAAATTTCATGGCCTTTGGAAGCAATCCAAGATCCTTTGTCAAAGATAGAAGACATCTCGATAGAAACAGATGAGAATCATGAGCTCCTAAAGAGGGCTAGACATTTAGCGGAATCAGCATTAGGAAAAGAAGAACCATGGGAATGGCAGATTTCATAGCTGTAATTACTATTATTTTTGTTTTCTTGTATCAACCAAAAAAAATAAATTCTTCGCACATGAAAATGGCAAGAAACTTGCCAAATTATTTTCCATTAGGATTACCAAATTATCCTTTTGACAATGCTTAAAATAGAGTAGAAAATTACAAGAGTAATTTGAAATTCTTTCCCACAAAGTTACTATATTCAATATTTTAGTTTAACTCTGTAAAGACAGCCGGTGGAGCTAGCTGCTGGCATTGCTTGTTCATTCATTCTTGCGCTTGAGAATGACAGACAATCGTGTGATGTAGTTCTTGTAGCCTTCTTCCATGAAGAAGGTATCTTCTGTCAACTTCACAGTGAACCTATTGAATAGCTCGTCTACGATATCACTTTCAAAATGTTCTTTGATCATTCCTTCGAATGGTGCTCTGAGGTGCAATGATATGCTTTCTGGACTAAGCTCAGTTTCTCCAGCTGCCAAGAGATCTAGACTTGCTAGCTCCATTCCTTCAATGCTAAAACAACCATTTCCTTTCAACAACCTCTCCATTTCTAGGAATTCTGGGTAGTACTTGGGCAAATTGAAGGAATCCATCTTAGCTTCACTCACCAACCCCTATATATTACAAATAAGATAAACCATTTTGTATTCAACTAAACTTCAATTTGAATATATAGATCGAAGAACTAAAAAATGAAAATAAAAAACAAGACTCGATTGTAGTTAGTGGATTCTTGACGTACCAATTTGACCATATCCATTAGACAAGATGACAGACTATCCATTAGAACGGAAAAAACTGTTTGGGAACGAGAAAAACCATTTGGGACACCTTGCATGATCAGTATCATCAGCCCTCCAGGTACCAGTTCTTGGGCTCTAGCCAACAAGAAGGTCTCCATGTCCTTTGCGAATTGAGCTGAATAGGCCTCAACCACTTCCTTTGCTGAGCTTCCATAGTAGATCTTACCTTTATTCCATGCGGGAGATTCCTTGTCTAACACCTCGTCTGGCACCTTGGAGAGCCAGTGAACAGCAGATGATGAGTATACCAGATGTAGAGAGGCCTTGGGGAATAAACGACCATGAAAAGAACCCGGCACACCTGCTGCAAGGTATGGCCTGTCGAGAGGAAGAGAAGCAAAGAGTGTGTTGAAATCATTTGAGACCTGGTCATTGAAGAATACTTGAAATTCTGGGATTTGATGAGTGGTGCTTAGGGTTGAATATTTGAGCTTGATGGCGTCAATAATGTTTTGCATGGCTATGAGTGTATTGGCTCCGACGGAACAGCCCAAATCAGCTATACAGAAGGTGCTAATATTGTTGAAAGAAGGTGATTTTATGTCAAGCTTCTTAATTGCCTCATCCGTATTTGCTTTCGAAGCGTTTGTTATATGTTTCTGTGAAACAAAACATCATATAAATATATATATATTTGGTGATCATATCATCAACCCAATCGATTGATAACTCAAGAAGTGATTAAGATGAGTTTGAAGCTAGCATACAGACCTGAATAGTAGAGTTATTGGTGTAGCTGTAAGGGCCATCTCCCCCATTCATAGAAAATACGTGAGACTTTGATTTGAAGTCGGCTTCATCTTCCGCCATTGTTTCCTGTAAACAAGAACGCAGAAGAAGCATTACCTAATCAGAAGCAAATAGCTCCGGGCACGAGTTTATAAAGACAATATGCATATTCAGAACCATGGTAATCCAACAGGGCATAAGCCCGAGCTTGTGCTGACAAACTTCTCGACACGTTTGGGTCAAAAAAAAAAAAAAAAAAAAAAAAATCGACATCTAATGCACTACTCCATTATCTTGAGAATTTAACGTCAATCATCAAGATATCTCTGCATTAATTGCACATCAAATCAAGGAATAATGTGAGCAGATATTCTGGATAATATCTAAAGCCAGGTGTGTTACACCTCAAGCTTCTCGAAGAAGATATATGTCTTGGTTTCTTCAGCAAGCTAGGCGTTATATCAATCTGGACTCCTTATTGGGCTATGTCAGTCTAAGGGAGCAAAAGAATCTTCTCCACGAGGAGATCATGGATCCTAAGTATAAAGGTTAATGATGAAAAAAAGAACACAGATCAAATGAAAAAAACAACAACATTTACTCTCCTGCAAAGACTGTCAGCATTGAATGCTCTTTGAGCGCTAACTCCTCACTACAAGATTTTGTGTTATTCGTGTAAACATCTGGTTTAAGATCAACTCATGTTATCTTTGAACTAACTCAAGATCCAGTGCGATTCAAAAGCAACACTAATAATACTTAATTTGAATCTAAGACTCCTACATTTCACTAAAATTGCTGTTAAAAATAACAGGTGACAATTGCTTAAGAATTTTATAATCTTCACCTTTCGTGTTCTGAATGCTGTTGACGAGGAATCCAATGAAATCCATCAAAAAGCAACTAATTCCTGTCGCGCCTTTGAGATATACCGACACTTTTGAGTAGAATTTTTTATTTAAAATCTTTGGTGGAAGTTCATGTTACATTTAAACAATTTTTTGGATAATATTTGCATAATTTTCATTTGGTTCTTCTAGTTCAATTCAAGTCATTTTTAACTCAAGAAAACGACATTTACATTTACATTTGTTTTTCATGAATATTAAAAGAAATCAACTATAGACAATTACTGAACCTTAGCTCCACTCGCCAAAATCTTCACCTTTGAAAAATCCCTAGCAGTTGCTGCCTCATCCTCTTCTTTTCCTTCTTTGCCTTTGTCTTCTATCTCTCTAATGTGATGGGCTCCTCTGTGAAGCAACCCAAGCAGAGAAAAATCAATCTGCCATTTTCGTTTACAAAATTTAAAATTTTACTTAAAGTTGCAGAAGCTCCTTAGATAGAGGACTAAAAAAATTTGTGTTTCTCGTTCTTCCGGTTTGTATACATAGATGTATCAGAAATTGAAAAATAAAATCATCTGAGAGATAGAAGACGAGAGAGATAGAAGATGATAACTTAACGCCATTTGTTTCTTAAAACTTGAGTTGAGTATGATTATTCAAAGAAGAAAATAGATAAAATTTTCTCTTGGAAATTGAGCTTGATTATTAGAAAAAGACATAATGAAGAGAATAATTGATAAACAGAAGGGATAAGAATTTTTTGGGTAAATGCCATCTGAAGTGGTCCATGAGTTTTTGAATTTTGCTATATTTTATGATTTCTCCAAACGGCGAAACGACAAAGTTCGCTGTTTCTCACCTTCTTATTTGCTTTTATAAGGTTCTTCAGAATCTTTAAATGCATATGTGTCATATCAATAAGGTAAAATAGATTACACAATCGAAATTATTATTGTCTCTTAGTGTATACAGGTCTAAGAGAGCTTCTGCAAACGACCATGAAGAATGGTCTTCCTCCTCATGATCTCATCGCTATCCACCCCGTTCTGCATTACATTGAGAGATAGGGTAGGTGCATGTGATGATCATAATCTTCAACAGTTGCTTTTAAATCATAATCCATAGCTTTTCTCTTTTTTATATAAAAGCTGCTGATTGTTTTTATGAAAACTCAAGCTTCATTTTAGATTTGTTAATTTTTTTCTGGCGTCTTCTGCATACAAGGATCTCAGTTAATGTAATACTAACTAAATGAAATTCAAATACAGATTGTTGTGTGTTTTGTGGTTGCAGCACTGAATCAAGTTAACATCTTTTGTTCACTTGGTGAATGGACGTAGCGAATCTGGACGGTGGGACCCATAAGACTAAGAATAGAACTGTTGTCATTTTTTAATATCTCTTATTTTTGCCTAGATCTGTCTATAACTCAAATCTTGACAAAACTATGTTAAGGTGGATAGTCTCCATTATAAGTATTACCTACTCTAGTGAGTGGCGGATGCGCAATGCAATAATTTTCAGGAATGATCTGGCCGATCCTAAAAGAGTGTTGACTTATATAAATACCTGGTGTCAAAAACTACATTTGAATCCTCTTGGGTTTTCAAACACTAATCCCCTAGTATCTACAATTAGAGAAGATAGGGGGATAAATTTCTATAAAATGCAATGAATAGTGCAAGGGAATCTCACAATATTATTTTGTGCAAGAACAGTACAATGCTCGACCAAGGAAGTGGGATGCTGGCTGGGATTAACTCAAGAGGGGAATATAATCTATTGCTGGAGCCGTAAATATGTGGGAAGCCGGTTTATTGCAGCTCTAGCAAAAGGGTTAGCATCGGGACTGAGACTTGTGCTAAATTGCAATCTGTAGCTCGACTTAATCTTAACAAACTAGGAGCCGATGAGAAAGTTCATACCAAAGCTTCCAAGATAGAGGACATCTTCATTGAAATAGATGAGAATCATGAGCTCCTAAAGAGGGCTAGACATTTAGCAAAATCAGCATTAGGAAAGGAAGAACCATGGGAATGGCAGATTTCATAGCTGTAATTCCTATTATTTTTGTTTTCATGTATCAACCCAAAAAAAAAATCTTCACAGATGAAAATAGCAAGAAACTTGCCAAATTAGTTTCCATTAGGATTACCAAATTATCCTTTTGACAATGCTTAAGATAGAGTAGAAAATTACAAGAGTTAAACAAATTTGAGATTCTTTTCCACAAATTTTTTTTTTTTGGGTAAATAACACTTCATTCATGAGCTAAGAAAAATACAGACTCACAAAAGAAAAGAAAATACAACAGTAGGTGCATGAAAACACAAGGTTCGGTCCAAACCAAGGAGCGGAAATGACCAAAACTGTCTTACATGCAATAAATAGGGTCATCTAGGCTAAAGGATGGGTCAAGCCCAAAAAACCCTTAGAACAATTGTAACCAATATAGCAGCAATTAAGCACCAACACCCACATAGAGAGGAACACACCACAAATGCAGAAATTTACACATCACAAGGGCGGATACAAAACACGTCATAAAGGCGGACACAAAACACACCATAAACGCCACAAGGGCGGACACAAAAACACACAAGGGCAGAGCGGTTGTCGCATAGGGAGCAACAATATGCGGAGAAGGTCTGGCTTGCCATCTGTCACTGTTGTAGAGGCGTACCTGTAAAGCCTGCCGCAAAAGAACTTGGACTCTAGATCTGGGTTGTTCTGCGTTGTGCACCAAATCTCCCTGCAACCAGAATTTTTTTTTATTTTTTTTAAAGGATTGGGAAGAGAAGAGACAGATTGATAAGAACAAACAGATCTAAGGGAAAAACCCCAGATCTGGTGATGGAACCAAAGAAGGGAGAGACGGAGATTGGAGGCGAGAATAACGAAGACAGAGATGGAGATGGGTGAGGAGCAGAAGCCGTAGACGGGAAAGACGGAGACCGAAGAGACAGGAGAGGAGAGTTCGAAAACAGATATGGTTTTCGAAACAGAGAAGGAGAAGACAAAACAGAAAAGAAAAAAGAAAAAAAATTCGGTCTGAAGTTCAGCTTCGAGCAGAGGAGGGATGGGAACAAGGTGGGAAGAGCAGGAGAGGAGGAGAAGAGAGAGAAATGGTGGAGCTAGCTGCTGGCATTGCCTGTTAAGTCATTCTTGCGCTTGAGAATGACAGACAATCGTGTGATGTAGTTCTTGTAGCCTTCTTCCATGAAGAAGTTATCTTCTGTCAACTTCACAGTGAACCTATTGAATAGCTCGTCTATGATATCACTTTCAAAATGCTCTTTGATCATTCCTTCGAATGGTGCTCTGAGGTGCAATGATATCCTTTCCGGACTAAGATCAGTTTCTCCAGCTGCCATGAGATCTAGACTTTCCAGCTCCATTCCTTCAATGCTAAAACAACCATTTCCTTTCAACAACCTCTCCATTTCTAGGAATTCTGGGTGGTACATCGGCACATTGAAGGAATCCACCTTAGCTTCACTCACCAACCCCTATATATTACAAATAAGATAAACCATTTTGGATCAACTAAACTTCAATTTTAATATATAGATCGAAGAACTAAAAAATGAAAATAAACAACAAGAATCGATTATAGTTAGTGGGTTCTTGACGTACCAATTTGACCATATCCATTAGACAAGATGACAGACTATCCATTAGAACGGCAGGAGTTGTTTGGGAAGGGGAAAAACCATTTGGGACACCTTGCATGATCAGTATCATCAGCCCTCCAGGTACCAGTTCTTGGGCTCTAGCCAACAAGAAGGTCTCCATGTCCTTTGCGAATTGAGCTGAATAGGCCTCAACCACTTCCTTTGCTGAGCTTCCATAGTAGATCTTCCCTTTATTCCATGCCGGAGATTCCTTGTCTAACACCTCGTCTGGCACCTTGGAGAGGAAGTGAACAGCAGATGCTGAGTATACCAGATGCAGAGAGGCCTTGGGGAATAAACGACCATGAAAAGAACCCGGCACACCTCCTGCAAAGTATGGCCTGTCGAGAGGAAGAGAAGCAAAGAGTGTGTTGAAATCATTTGAGACCTGGTCATTGAAGAATACTTGAAACTCTGGGATTTGATGAGTGGTGCTTAGGCTTGAATATTTGAGCTTGATGGCTTCAATAATGTTTTGCATGGCTATGAGTGTGTTGGCTCCGACGGAACAGCCCAAATCAGCCATACAGAAGGTGCTAATCTTGTTGAAAGAAGGGGATTTTATGTCAAGCTTCTTAATTGCCTCATCCGTATTTTCTTTTGAAGCGTTTGTTATATGTCTCTGTGAAACAAAACATCATGTATATTTGGTGATCAGATCATCGACCCAATTGACTGATAACTCAAGAAGTGATTAAGATGAGTTTGAAGCATACAGACCTGAAAAGTAGAGTTATTCGTGTAGCTGTAAGGGCCATCTCCCCCATTCATAGAAAATACTGGAGAAATTGGTTTGAAGTTGGCTTCATCTTCCGCCATTGTTTCCTGTAAACAAGAACGCAGAAGAAGCATTACCTGAGAAGCAAATAGCTCCGGGCACGAGTTTATAAAGACAATATGTATATTCAGTTACCAGAGGACCGTTGAGAGGTTCCTGATGCATGGAAATGCTTCTAAACGTGTGTCATCCTCGGCCAGCCATGTCAAAGTATGGTTTCATGTTTTTAATTTGCACCCCCCCCCCCCCCAAGAACCCAACAAAAAAAAAAAAAAAACAGCAGCAGCAAAGCTGCAAATTGATGTTAAAGATTTAAGACTTACTTCTTCTTGATCATCCAGGATTGATCGCACCAGAAGACCCTCTTTTCTGGTTTGCTTACCATGTGATTCCAACATAGCAGCGATGTCGGAATTGTGAACGTAGTCTTTGTCCTCGTCTTCATCTTCGTATCTAATCCTTCGCCTAGTAGCAGTACAGTTAACTAACCGCAAACCTGGATTTTGAAGCTTCAGAACATTAATAGTGGAACTAATTGCTCTTGTTCCTACATAAAGGGGAGTGGTTTTGTGTATAAGAACAGACAAGGAAGACAGTGGAGTTTGAATTGCGAAGCTTCCTGACATAGCTAGAGAGAAGAAGCGCAGGTTTGTTTTGGTAAGAGCAGAAGAAGCGAAGCTCTGGTGATTTAAGGTGAAGTTGGCTACTTTTGTGAGTTGGAGGAGATGAATAACTTAAGCAACATGAGTTTGTTTAATACCAACATGAAACATGAGTTTGTAGTAGAGCTGCCACCTTCTGCTGTTTATAGGCTTGCAAAAAATATTAAATTTTTATCTTTCTTTACAGAAAAAGTAAAAGTAGTGGGTTCTCCGTTGGAGTTTTAATTTTTTTTTTTTTTAGTATTTTTTTTTGCTCCCACATCTTTGTAATTCCTTTCCGTGCAATTTCCTGTAATTTCCTCTTAAAATTGTGCCACGTGGCATTATGTAATTCAACAGTCATCAAATTTTAAACCCATCCATATATTTCTCTCTCCTCTCTTTTCCCCAAATTCAAAAAAAAACCCTGAAACCTCTGCGGTTTTTCCGTCTCTCAAAGTCACTCTCAATGTGAAATTCAAAAAAAAGCCCCTCTTCACTGTGTCTCTCACTATTGGCTGTCCATGTCTCCTCTTCTTCACGAAATTTAGAGAAGCCTCGAATTACAACGATACTCTCATCCTCGGCAAGGCTCACGGCTCTCTCCACTCTCTTCACAAAATTCTGAGAGATTGGCTGGAATTGCAGGGATCAATCTCACTTTGTCTTCTTCCCCAACGATACACGCCTGAGATTTTCTTTTCTTATGCTTGGTTGGCTTTTTTTGTTGTTTTTCAGAGTTGGATCTCCAAAAAGTTCATGATTGGATGGTAATAAGTAATCACTTCACAAGTTGGTATTTGTTAAACATTACCTTGTTTCTCTCGTCAAATTTCCATTCTACAAAAAGTTCGTTTCTGTGAGTGCAGTGTGGTCCTTTTTCCTGTAGCAATCACCTTTTTTGTTACTTGGTGGTTTATTCAGTTTGTTGATGGAATTGACATTTTCGGTAAAGTATCTAAATATTCTGTGTGATCTTTGAATGCTACACGTCTTCGGGACTTTTCTAAATTTCGTGAAGAAGAGAAGTCTTCGACAGCCGATAGTGAGACACACAATGAAGAGGGGTTTTTTCTAAATTTCACACGAAGAGTGACTCCTAAGCACTCTCCTTTCCCCCTCTCATCTCTCTGAATTCCAAAATCAATGAAGGTGTATGGTTTGAAAGCCCTCTAATGGGCCTTGATAGGTCAAGATATTCCTTAACAACAATGGCAAAATTTCTAGATCCTTGAGTTTAAAATTGTGTTTTTGTCATCTTTGATTGATGGTGCTGATGGAGGTGATAGTAGTGTGGAAAATGATGGGAACAAAGCATTGGATCTGACAATGCTCATCATTCATTTTCTTTTTCTTTCAACATTCAAGATCCTTGAACAATTTTTGTCTATCATATTCTTGATTGGGTTCTTATTTAAATGATTTGCAGGTAATTATGATAAGGAACAGAAAATAGCAAGAGTGTACGGTATTGCAACTTTGAAGTACTGTGTTCCAACCACTACCACAAATTTTTTGGTGAGTAGTTTTATTCAGATTTTTTTTTCCTTCAATTTTTTCTGGTTTTCTTGGTTCTCATAGAAGTTGGTTATTTTTGTTTCTACTTCAAGGTTTCTAACTATGAAAAGAAGCTGGAGGAGATGAAGAACTTAAACAACATGAGTTTGTTGAGTTTGTAGTAGAGCTCTTACCTTCGGGTTTGCAAAAAATATTAAACTTTTATCATTCTTTATAGAAAAAGTAGTAGGTTCTTCATCGGAGCTTCAATATATAAGGGATATGTAGAGTTGCAAGTAACAATGATCTTTATTAGAGAATCTTCAGTGAGTATTTATTAATTCTTATTGTTCTTCATCATGATATTCTCTTGGTATATCAAACTGAGTTGTTGATATAATCTCAGTAACTAGGGGTGTAAGAAGAGGCAATCGAAGCCTATGAGATTGTAGGAATCAAGTTCAGAGGTCTTAGGGAAGTGACCAATTTCAACATGAGGTAATCTAATGTGAAAAGCATTGCTAACAACATTCTTCCCATTGGAGGCATCACAAATAGAACCAAAGCTTCTTTAGAATCAATTTGCAGGTTAGAAGATACAGACCATCTCTTCTAGGCATTTTCATGTCATTTGTTTGACAACCTTCTTCCACAACTCTCAACTTTGTAATACCCATTAAACTAGATCCATCATATTACTAGTCTTCTATCTTGGGTTTCCAAAGTAAAAACCACAATCTTTCTCAAAATTATGTAAGGGATCATAGTGCAATCACTACCACTGCTACTACAACAGCAACAACATTGAGTTTATATCAAGATAGTTTATTAAATGAAATGGATTTCTCTGCAATTTCTGTTGTTACTACTGCAAGCAATAATAGGTTCTTAAATAGGAGGAAAAGTTTCCATGGTGCCTTAGAGTAGTCCAAATAGTTCAATTTCAATCGTGTTTGCTACTCCCATTACCATTATTTGGTGCATGTTTCCGTTCCTCAATAAATCTAGACTTCATTGGGTCGAGAAGATAAGAATTTTTTGTGTTGATCAAACTTAGCCTCTTAAGTGAAAAACCTTGTTCTCTGTAAATCTCCATGGAGAGGAGAAGAGAGGAGAAGACTGAGAATAGAAAGCTATGTGGATTTAAAAATGTAAAATTGAAAATCAAAAGCCCTCATGACGTAAATTAGAAATTCTCTATTTATACTTAAGCCCCACAAATTCATTTTGTCATTGTGACATCTTTTGTATATATGTGTACAATCCTAACAATGGTACAACTAGAAAGGATGTAAGGGTATTTTGGTTATAAAATTGAAAATATGTACTTGGTACTTTTGGATATTATAGGGAAGGCATATGCAAAAGGACATTTTTTTAAAACTAAAAATGATTTGGATCCCTTAGGGGGGTCGAAATGAAAATTACCCTTGTTTCTTTTATGAGTGTGGATGCATATTGAAATTAATAGTAAGAATAAGCAATTTCATTTTTCAAGAATTATTATTAGAGACGGATATAGAAAAATAAAAATGACTAAACCCACTTTTCATTAATTATTTTTACATTTATTTTCAAATACTTTTTCTTATGCATCTGTGATTTGCACAAAGAGCGATGTGCATTTACTCGTGCAATTTCTTGCTAGCATATATATATAAAGAATTGGCTAGGTAAGGCAAATTTTAGATCTGTTTATCAATTACAAAGTGTTTTAAGAGGTGATGTTAGAATGGTTTTTACATTTTCTTTTCCTCTGCCAAAGAGAGAGTAACATACATCCCTTTCATAGTTAAACTGATGGAAAAATAAAAAAAGAAAAAAATAACCAATAATATGATCAAATTCGACCCATTACAAGTCATATTAACTCAAATCAATACCAAATCACAAACAATAATATTTTAGGGCCTGTTTGGTTACATGAATCAAAGATTTGAAATCTCTAGATTTATGAATCTAGATTTAGAAGATGAAGACATGCGCTATTTATTTCTTAGAACTTGAGTCGTTGAGCACAAGGTAAGAAAAATTGTATTTCGGTGCTGGGCAAAACGAACCCAACACAGAAATTCAATACTGTAGGATATCACCAATTTTTCGACAATATCTCTCCATTTCTTGCAATATATAGAAAATATCAATATTTTCCTCTCTTTTTGTGATTTTTATGTTATTTCTTTTAATTTTTAGGCGATTTCTCTCGCAATTCTACAGCAAAATCTTTAGAATCAATGGACAATCTTACAAATTTTATCCCAATGATTCAAGACTCAAAAAGTAATGTGCTAAATGTAATTAGGAAGAGAATCTACATAAAATAATTTCTGAAAATAATTTAAATTAGGAAGACATTTTATAGTAAAATCTTCAAGATTAATGAGCAATCTTACCAATTATATTCTAACGATTTAGGCTTCAAAAGTCAACATGCCAAATGTAATTAAAGAAGAGTATATACATGAAATAATTTAAATTATAAAGGGATTTTGTAATAGAATCTTCAGAATGAATATATAATCATTCCAATTATGTTCGAATGATTTAAGTCTCAGAAGGTAACATGTTAAATGTGGCTAAATAAGATAATTTAAATAAAATAATTTATAAAAAATAATTTAAATTTACCACATATTAGCATTAAATTAGGATAGACATCAAATCTGGGCTCAAAATGACCAAAAATACCCTCCAAAATAGAGGACAAAACTTACCGAACTATAAGCAAAATCTCGCCGAATATTGCTTGATTAGCTGGATAGCAAATCCGACCAACCGAACGATATTTCGCACTTCGGTTGAGCATCCTAGTTCAAAGAAGAAAATTGATAAAACTTTGTCGTGAAAGTTGAGCATAATTATTAATAAAAAGGAAAAATGAAAAGCACAGCGGACAAAAGTGGTAGGGCACTGTGTGACAGCTCAAAAGTGGTAGGAGGTGGCTCACTACTTTCCTCTTCATCACCTTTCTTCTTAGATTATGCCTTTTCTCTGCAGTTGGATTGGGGGTTTTTGTTCCGGGCCGGCCGGGTTGGTCAGTGGAGCTTTGTTTTCTAAGGGGGGGGGTTTTTTTTTACTATTTTTTTTTTTTAGCATTATTTTCACTAATAAGTCAATGTCCAAATGGGCAAGATAAGGACAAATGAGTGTTCAACACTGAATGTATTTGACACAGATTGATAAGCAGATGGTGTTGTAGCAGAGTCAAAAGGTTTGATATTCATAATTCCTACGAAGTCTCCTATTTGTAAGAATTCAGTTCCTGTAGTTATTAGAATTGCTTTTTACAATTGAAATTATTAATGTCTTTTAGTGTATACGGCTTTAGAAGAACCTGCACGTTAACCTAGGAGAGCTGCTGCATGCAAACGACCTTGAAGAGTGGTTGTGTGAATTTTTGGATTCATCAAATCTAGAGAATCACTTTTTTATACTAAAAACATTAATCTGTAGATTTATTAATATGAGATGAAACCTCTACTATAAAAACATTAAACATTTGAACTATAACTAAGCATTGATAGGGGTAAGCCAGGCCCGTGCAAGAGTGCAACGCATGAGCAACACGTGAAGACCCCATTAGCTAGCTCTTGTGGTGGGTCATACCCCAAGAAAAATTAATTTAACATAACAACAGATACTAATATCCAATTGTTGCAGATGTCATATAAAAAGAAAATGATGAGATGAAACAATGGGTCCACCTAAAAGAATATGAAAAAAATAAATACACTTAAACCCAAAAAAAAAAAACAGTAAATACACCGAGATCAAAATAAAGAAAAATCAGCTAGATTAGATTTACTTAAATTCCCAATTTATTCAAGATTTTATATTTAATTTCTTAGTTTTTTATTACTTTATATTTAATTTTAGTTTAGTTTCTTGAGAATTATATTGGTTATAATGTTAATTTTCATTATTCCTACTCTATATTGTTATTTTCTTTTTGGAGTTTAGCCACACGTTTGCATGTGCAAGTTCTAACTAGTATGAAAAAAGTAGCTGGATTAAGAATTGGGGAAGAAAGATCGATCAGCAATCCAGCTTGATATGGATGGGGATAAATCTCAACCTTTTATGAGGATATGGGACCCACCTCTAAGGTGTTGGATCCATATTTATGCAGGAACTACCCCACGCAGACACCTGGGAGTGGCCACTTATATACTGGAGATGAGCGTAGTACATAATATAAAACGGGACGTCGCCCTTGGCGTCGAAGGGATTCGAACTCTGACCTCCTATTTAACAACTTTGAGCTCGCAAATAAGTCCCAAACTGCATATACTGGCCTAGCGATGCTTTTGTTGGGCTTTGTTAATGATGTGGATTGGGTTGGGCTTTAGTGATCTTGTTCAGCCCACCGCAACGGTCGCCTTAAGGGGCGACCATGCATCCAATGGGCCCCTAAGGCAGAGGTTCTGTGGAGTAGGTGCGAGGTCTCAAGCACTTTTTTTTTTTTTTTTTGCCAACAAGAGGGAAATATACAATTTTTTTTGGGGGGTAATAAATGGAAATATACAACCTTTTTATAGTCGAAAATAAATAAAAAATTAAAATAGTTACAAATGAAACCCAAACTAGTAACATGAAATAAAATCCAAATCATTACAAGCCATTAACTTAAGCCAAAACCAAATCAAAGGCAAACCAATGATCTTTAACAAATTGGTTTTGATTTCCTTAATAACACACAATCAAGGCCAAGGAGAAAACAAACAAAAATAAAACCAAACCCACCCATTTTTACATCTTATTTACGTTTCAGAATGACAGAAAATCGGGATGAGATAAAATTCTTGTTGCCTTCATTCGTGAAGAAGGTACCTTTAGCAATTTTGACAATAAACCGATCGAATAACTCGTCTATTATATCACTTCCAAAATGTTCTTTGATCAGTCCTTCCAATGCTGCTCTGCAATGCATTGCAATCATTTGTGGATTGAGCTCAATTCCTCCGGCCAAGAAATCCACACTTTCCGATTCGATTTCTTCAATGCTAAAATTGTCATTTGCTTTCAACAACCCCTCCAATTCTAACAAATGTGGGTCGTACATGGGCACATTGAAGGAATCCACCTTAGCCTCGCTGACCAACTCCTGTATGTTGTAAATAAAAATCAACCATTTTGGTTTCTATCAAAGCTTCATCTATAATTAACCATATGGCTTTACATCAGATATTCATATCATGAGGCAGTTATGTGATCTCCTTTAACATTAATGACTTACCAATTTGGCCATATCCATCAGGCAAGAGGCCAGAAGATCCATCAGAACAAGAGGAGCTGCTTGGGAAGAGGGAATTCCATTGGGGACACCTTGCATGGTCAGTACCATCAGCCCTCCAGGTACCAGTTCTTGGGCTCTAGCCAACAACAAGGACTCTATGTCCTTGGCAAATTGAGCTGAATATGCCTCATCTACTTCCTTTGATGAGCATCCATAGAAGATCTTCCCTTTATTCCATGCCGGAGATTCCTTGTCTAACACCTCATTTGGCACCTTGGAGAGCCAGTGAACAGAAGATGATGAGTATACCAGATGCAGAGAGGCTTTGGGGAATAAACGACCATGAAAAGAACCTGGCACACCTGCTGCAAAGTATGGCCTATCGAGAGGAAGAGAGGCAAAGAGAGTGTTGAAATCATTTGAAACCTGGTCATTGAACAACACCTGAAATTCTGGGATCTGATGAGTGATATTGCTTAGGCTTGAATATTTGAGCTTGATGGCTTCAATAATATTTTGCATGGCTATGAATGTATTGGGTCCAACAGAACAGCCCAGATCAGCTATACGGAAGGTGCTAATATTGGCGAAAGAAGGGGAATTCATGTCAAGCTTCTCAGCAATTGCCTCTTCTGTCTTTGCTTTTGAAACGTTTGTTATAAGTCTCTGTTCAAGAAAAGACCATATATATTTGATGATCAGATCATCAACCCAATATTGGAAAAGAAGAAACAAGCAAAAGTGAAGCATACAGACCTGGAAAGCAGAGTTCTTGGTGTAGCTGTAAGGACCATCTCCTCCATTCATGGAGAATACTTCAAAAGATGGTTTGACAATGTTCCCTTCTTCTTCTTCCATCTCTTGTGATCAACAGGGCAGAAAGCACTACATCTGAACAAAGAAGCTCATGGGGATTTTAATAATGAACGATTGATTCGGTTCTCAGTTCCCAAAGATTTCTCATCGATGTCCACAAAAATCAAGATAAAAAGTATCGAACAGTTCATTGGCCATGTTATGTTTAATTATCATTAATTACAAATGTGATTACTGATGAAGTTACGTAATCTGATAATAGTAATATATTTAAATTTAATGTAGTACAAGTGTACAACTTGCTAATAATACTTAATTTGAATCGAGACTTCTAAATTTCACTAAAATTGCTGTGAAAATAACAGGTGACAACTGCTTTAGATTTTTATAATCTTCACCTTTTGTGGTCTATCAATCTGAATGCTGCTGATGAGAAATCCAATAAAATTCATAAAAAAGCAACCAATTCCTGTCGCGCCTTTAAGATCATATACCAACACTTTCGGGTAGAATTTTTTATTTAAATTTTTGCACGTACGTACGTGTTCATCTTAACGCATTTTGGTGGATGTTCATGTACATTACAAGATTTTTTGCTTCTTCCCTACTCCATATAATCAAGAGTATTATTAAATTTATAAGTGGCAAGGGTCAATGACAATAAATAAATTTGCGTAATTTTCATTTGGTTCTTTCTAGTACAATCCAAGTCATTTTTAATTCAAGAAAACGACATTTTACATTTTTTTTTTCTTGGGTATTATTTAAGAAAGATTATTAAAAACATATCATAAAAATATCTTTATAAATATATAATTTTCTTTCTCTAACTGGTAAAGTTTGAAGTTTACTCTAATGCCAAAAATGATGATGCACCTTTAATTGATTATTCTTGAATGGTATGAGGGGAGACAAATGTAAAATTATTTTATATAAATTGAAAATGACTTGAACCAAACCTCAGAGTCTAAATGAAAATTACTCATACATAATAATATTGACGACGCATGGATAATTAGTGATGAAGTATATTATAATTTATGTGGAGTCAACGGGTTGTGTTGGGCTAGTCTAGCCTTGAACTTTAACTCTGCCCTAGAGATCAAAATTAAAACCCAAACCCAAACCAATCCTGTGAGGGTTCAACCCTAATCCGACCCTGACAAGGCCTGACCCTCCCTAATTAATCATGATAGGGTTGGGTTGGCCCTGATTAAGCTTGACCCTAGCCCTATATAAATTTTAGTGGGAGACAAAATTGATAATGATATTGCCACCAAATAGAACCGAACCCATGACAACCTCTTTGTTTAAGCTTGTTGGTTGTACCAAATGTAATGACCTAGTCTTGTAAGAGCTCATTATTTTGTAACTCAACTCTACTTTTCGGGTTGAAAAAATCAAACTAGAATTAGACCGAACTGAGTCAACAGGGTTTTATTGACACCCCTAAATGAACGAATCCAACCATGCATGAAATATCTATTCAACCCTCATTAAAAAAGGAATGAACACAACACCCAGTCACACATTTTGGTGGTAAGTCCATGTCACAAACATTAGCAAACTCAGAAATGGAACTCCAAAGGTCTCACATTTCAAGATCATTTTTGCTTCTTAATTCCCTACTCCACCTAATACGACCATTACTAAATTTCAAGTAGTCATCCACTGGACCATTAGTGACGAAGTATATTATAATCTGTGTTGGGTTACAACAGGAAAGCCCATTCACAAAATCTGGACATGGTATGAAAACCACTAGGCTCAAAGGATATAATAAAACCATTCTTTGTGTGCTGCAAAATGTCGGCAAAAATCAGCTTCTTCAATTTCTTCTTCTTTTCATTTGTATATCCCACGATCTTTGTTTCGGTTTCTCTGTCTTGAACAATCGACCTAGCAACCCCTAGATCTCTGCTTCTGCAATTTCTTCTTCTTCTTCTGTTTTCATCTTTTGGTTTCTTTGTCTTGAACAACCGACCTAACTGTCCAGCATCGGCAGCAAAAGAAAATTCAAATATTGATTAAGCTGGTTCCATCTCTTAGCGATCCAGATTTTTGAACTCCTCTTTTTCGATCCATATCAAAAGAAGAAGAAATTGCAGAAGCAAGAGAAATTCAGCAAAGTTGCAGATTTAAATTCGGTTATTAGGTTTTCAAAATTGTAAAAGTAGATTTAAGAATCGATGTCAATTAAGGCAAACTCCTCTCTTAACGATCCAGATTTTGCTGAGCATGATAACCAACAACATATTGGGGTTGAGAACCTAGGATATAATGCCTGGGTTCCTCAGTCTCCTGTTGAAAGCAACCGAAATACCCTGAAATGGCACATAGACATGATGATCAACACAAAGATTTTTCTCATCCCTGTGGAATGTCTTTGTTTCTCTCAGATGTTTTGTAGACTTTTTTTTTTATAAATTAAATATTGAATTTTTTTTTTTTTTTTTTTGTTTTTATTTCTTTTTGCTCTTGATCGTGGGATGTGTCTTATTTATTTCTTGGTCCCACCAAACCCTAATGCAAATGTGGTTGGTTCTAAATGGGCTTACCTAATAGCCAAGGGTTATTTTGAACAAGAAGGTATTGACTATTAAGACCTTTAGTTCAATTGTGAAAGTCACAACAGTGCGAACAGTCCTCTCTGTGGCAGTCACCAACAAGTGGAATTTTTGCCAACTAGATGTGAGTAATGCATTCTTAAATGGAACCCTAATGGAAGAGTTTTATATGCGTCAACCCCAAGATTATGTTGATCCAGATAAACCAGATTATATTTGTAGACTCCACAAATCTCTATATGGTCTCAAACAAGCTGTACGTGCTTGGTTTCAACGGCTTAGTACTTTCTTAGAAGGCCTTGGCTTTATATGCTCAAACAATTTTGAATTAGTCAAACCTTATATTTCGCAACAGTTTTATTAATTGTTGTAGTTACTATTTGTATAGTTATCATTAGCGGTGTAATTGGAAAACTGAAATCTGCTCCCAAATTCGCATTGGCATCTGTTTACAGTATTCGAATCCGTCCGATTAAGTTACTTATTTGGATTTATTTTTTTTTATTTTATAATTTTTTACTTGAGATTTTTGACTATTTTATAAACTTTCTACAAATATAACTACCAAAGTTGCTAAATTCTTAAATTTCAAACCTATCCTCACAAATAAAATAGTAAAGATGTCAACAGGTAGTCAAAAACCTATATTCAATCTATATACATGCCTATTTAGCAGAATCTACTTAAGAAAATAATTATCCAATTATCATCCAAAACCGATAGGATATTATCCAAATCCGTCTGAATATAATAGGATGCGGATATGATATTACCATTATCCGATCCGTTTACCCCCCTATTATCATTTGTATCAGATTGTTCCAAATCTTTGCTATCATAATTATTATGAATATACTTGGCTACCCTAAGGTGACAAGTAGGTCAGCCTCATTCTAAAATAGAGTTTCTATACATACATGCATGCATATGTAATAGATTGAATTATTGGTGTAGTTGTCTGGTCCATTTCCAGCCGAAGAAGTTGTTTAAAGAGAAAAATATGCTTTCGGCTCTTGTAGGTTCCAGCTTAAATTAGAGAAGGTTACAAGTTCCAGCTTAAAATTTATTTTATTGTCTTTTTTTGGTAAGATTTTTATTCGATTGTCAAATCACTCAAAACTCTTTTAGTATAGAAATAAATGCTTCATCTTGATTTCTTCTAGATATATCCATCTACATTTAACCTTATAGAGATTTGGAGAGAGCAATAATGTATGATGTTGGTGCAAATCAAGTAATCATCTACACTCATACGATTCCTTTACAATAAAGACTTTTACTAGAAAAATATTACAATTAAGACATCTAGATAAAATTAGGGTTAGTGATGGAGACAAGCTTGTGAGACTGTTTAGCTAAAACAAGATCAAAGAGGATAGAGAATCTTTTTCATGTATGTACTTGTACAACAAAAAAGGTTATCTAGCTAGGTCTGTTGGCATTCATATTCAATGTATAAAACCATTCAGCTTTCTATATTTAAATTATTCTATTAGACTTTATTGGTTTGATTCCACTAGTTTGTAAATGGATTCAATTCAATTCAGTAATGGTACTATTTGTGTCCATTTGGTGATATTCAATCTCAGCCCTTAATGCTCATAGCTAAGTCCATTTTCACTTTGACCCTGATTCAAAGGATTAAGATTATTGTCCTTGATCTTGAATCTTGATGGGCCAAATTCATCTCTGTCCTGCCATGATTTTCCGTGTTTGGACCAAAACAAAGTCCGCTGACATTGTTGTTGTCCCTAATTAGTCATATCCTAAATAGATTGACCATATCCCTACGATCATGCTTGGGAGCAGCACGCTCCCAGCAGTGCATGGTCCAAATATAATTTGGGGTCTACACTATAGTAGATAAATAAACACTTAATTCAACAGTCTAGATTTGCTCTGAACCCCAAATCAAATATGGGCGGCAGACTATTGGGGGCAAAGCTACTCCCAAGCAATTAAATGCGTTTGTATCCCTAATTAATCCATCACAAATTCACACCCTCAGCCCGAATCCACATCTTCTGTAATTTCTTTCCCTACAATTCGCTACAATTACCTCATAGGATTGTGCCATGTGGCATTTAAGTAATCCAACTATCACCCAACAAACTAGAGTTTAAATAAAATTCAAATTTATGGGTGGATTTAAATAAAATTCAAATTTAATTTGAATTGGGTAACCGTTGAATTACTTAAATGGCACAAAACACAATCCTAAGAGGTAATTGTAGGGAATTGTAGGGAAAAGAACCCTCAGCCTTGTCAATGATGGGTAAGTAAAGCAATTAAAGGCCCAACCTCCTTAGAGGAGGTCTTGGTTTCGCACCCATTCGGCAGCATTAATTATATAAAAACTCTCTTGAGGATGTAATCGTGATGCGCGTAAGCTGGCCACCTCATATCCAAAAATAAATAAAAAGAAGAAGGAACCCTCAGCCCTTCTAATCCTCTTATATTTTTAAGAAAAAACTTGTATATGTAAAGGAGGAAAATTCCCATATTATTAGGAACTTATTATAACCAAAAAAAAAAAAAAAAAAAAGGTACATAAGGAACCAATTGCATCATTCAATCAGTTCATCTTGCGCTTGAGAACGATAAACAATCGCGTGATAAAGTTATTGTAACCTTCATTCATGAAGAAGTTATCTTCTGCAATTTTCTCAGCGAACCTGGAAAATAGCTCAGCAGTTATATCACTTCCAAAATGTTCCTTGATTTGGCTTTCCATTGCAGCTCTGTAATGCATTGCAGTCATTTCTGGAGTGGGCTTAACATTTCCCGTCAACAGTTGGAGATTTATTAACTCCATTCCTTCAAGGCTAAAATACTTATTTCCTGTCAACAATGCTTCCAATTCTGAGAAACGTGGATGGTATACTGGTACATTGAAGGAATCTACCTCAGCTTCACTCACTAATCCCTACAGATAAGATCAAACATTAATTTTGGGGGTTAATTAACCAAGCTTAACTCAATTCTGCTCAGAAAATAATGAGATGATGATCATGAGTTATAATGACTTACCAATTTGGCCATATCCATTAGGCAAGATGACAGAAGATCTGAAAGAACAAAAATCCCTGTTCGTGAAGAAGGAATCCCATCTGGGGTACCTTGCATGCTCAGTATCATAAGCCCCCCAGGGACGATCTCTTCAGCTCTGGCCAACATGAAGGATTCAATATCCTCTGCAAACTGAGCTGAATAAGCTTCTACGACTTCCTTTGGTGAACTTCCATAATGGATTTTTCCTTTGTTCCATGCCGGTGAGTTCTTATCCAACACCTCATCAGGCACCTTAGAGAGCCAGTGAAGCGCAGAGGATGAGTGCACCAGATGGAGAGAGGCTTTGGGAAACAAGCGACCATGGAAAGATCCTGGCACAGCTGCTGCATAGTACGGCCGGTCCACAGGAAGAGAAGTAAAGAGTGTGTTGAAATCATTTGAGACATGATCGTTGAAGAACACCTGAAATTCTGGGATCTGGTGGGTGCTCAGGCCTTCTGATCGATACTTGAGCTTAATGGCTTCCACGATGTTTTGCATCGCTATGAATGTATTGGGTCCGACAGAACAACCCAAATCAGTTATGCAGAACACAGTATCGATAAAAGTGGTGAGATTCTTGGCAACTGCATCATCTAAGCTAGCTTTGGAAGCGTTTGTAATTTCTCTCTGTTACAAAAGTTAAAACAGAAGACATTCAGTGATAATGACTAGGGAGACCTGAAGCTTACATGCAGTCGACATACATACCTGAAAGATTGAGTTTTTGAAGTAGCTGTAAGGCCCATTTCCTGCATTCATGGGAAATGCTTCAGGGGATGATTTGATACCTTGCTCTTCCATCTCTTCCCTGAAACAGTGATAGATAAGAACAGCTACTGTTACCACCTGAAGGCTGAAACACAGAGAGAGAGAGAGAGAACAGCACTGAATAAATTGAAGAAGGAAGAAGAGGAAGGAAGCTTTCAAAACCAAACACCTGGAGCAGGTACACCACTCAAGCTCTGCTCAATATACGGATTCTGCAACTGAAGGAATTAATCTCCACCCGTTTGAAGTTATCTTGCTTATCTGCCGTGTGTCCGAGCCTTTTGCCAGGATTAATATGGCGTGGCAATTTGAAATTTGGTTTGAACTTTGAAGTAAATTGAGATAGGGATTGATTGATGCTGTCAACATTATATCAGTTGAAGGTGATCGATAATGATCTGAGAAGTTTGGATCATATCTTCTGTACAAACTCTGGGAACCAATCATCTGAAATCCAATTTGTCAGTGATTTTACTCACAGTATTGTGTGGTTGGATACTTGGATTCCTATAATTAATAATTGGAGTGTCTTGAACAACACTTGATTACTACTGTGCAAATATCTGATATGATTGTATTGACAAAATATCTAACTTCTTTGATGTTCTCAAGGAGAACAGGGTCCTCAATCCTGATCCTATAATTAGCACGATGAGATGGGTCATCTTCCCATCATATTTCACTAATCATCTGAGATGAAATCATACCATTAATTTTTTTTTTCTTTTTTCTTTTTTTTGGGTGCAGAAATCATTACCATTATAGGTACCATGATTTATTTTATGTGGTTGGCCTCAAGGATATCAGATACCTTATTGTATAATTATAGGGTTAGAGTTATGTTTCTAGGAAAGTTTGGCCTTGATGTTTGTAGTGTCTCCTAAGTTAAAATTCTAGCCTTGAGAGGCAGGTCAGGGTTGGAGAGTAGGAGCTATACTCGATGTTATGCATTTATTACGCAGCATGTACCATGCGGCCTACAGTTTAGATTGAAACTTGTGGTCGAGAAGAAAAAAATTACTTACACGAAACGAAGCGAAACAAGTGGTTTAGATATCATCTCAACCAAAAGTTTCAATCTACACCGTAGGCTGCACAGTTGCGCAACACTGAAGCAATTTGTTGAAGAGTAGTCTGTAAAGGTAAGGGTTGATTGTCTGATTAAGTCTGGATTTGACTAACTCCTATTTGACTCAATCATAGTACAATTTTTTAATAAAAGTAAGGGAATACACCATCAAGATTAATGTCGATGGCTCGTCTTATTCCGACATTCACCTCTTAGGTATTGGAGGAATTGCACGCAACAAGGATAATCATGTTGTCTTCTGTTATGTACAAGCAGTAGCGATAGTCACGAAAGCCTTGGCGGTTCGAAGGGCTCTATGGTGGGCTTCTCAACTATAGCTCTCAAAGATTGTATTGGAAACTGGTTATCAAGCCCTAGCATCCTTTTTTATTACCACCACCTGTCCCTCATGAAAGGTTTTGGCACTGGTTTTGGACATCCTTCACCCGACTACAAACTTTAGAGAAAGTCACTTTGTTTCATGTTCATCAAGAGGCTAACTTTGTTGCAGATGTGTTAGCAAAAGTTGCAACTAAAACTCAAGAATGATTTATGCATCTCTACTCCCTTCTCCCCTTTTTATATTGGTCTTACTTTTTTATAATCTTAGATGTAACCTTCTTCGTGGTTTTGTTATTAATGAGAATTTTTTCTAAGAAAGAAAAAAAAATAAATAACTAAATAGTATAGAATGATATATTATTATTTTTTTAAAAAAAGAATTTTATGGTGAGGGTCAATAATGGGTTACAAATAGTTAAAGTCAAAACCAGTTTCATAGCTGATGATGTTGCACGAGGTTCTCTCTTTTCATATTTTTCCATCACATATTTCGAAAACAGTTCACCTCAATCCACCCTCAACCCCACCTTGAGAGTGTTGAAACTTATGTATTTCCCATTAGCAACCGTTAATCAAAATCACACATAGCCACGTGTCCTATTCATACAACTTTTGATGGTCTCATTTTTTATTACCCATAAATAAATTAATTGTTGATTTTATGCTTATTACCTCATAAATTCATTATGTGTTGATTTTTTAACTGGCTTTTGTTATATATATTTTTCCCCCTTTTTTCTCTTTCTTTGTAGGAATCTATACTTGGTATAATTCTTTTCTTTGGTTCTTCTTTTATATGAATTTTTTTTCTCATTTTTATAGGAATTCTTTTGGGGAGTTGGGCCTTAATAAATAATGGGCCACATTAAAACAGATCCACCAATTTCGAGACAAGACAGATATGAACATTAAAAGCAGTTCTGATTCGGGATTGGTGAGTCGGTGATGGCTAATTGCACTCAACACGACCGGTTCAACCAAGAATGATAAAACTCAGATTGGAGATGGAATCGGTCCAGATAATGGATTCTCTAGTTTCTTCCTTAGTTTGGGACCTTGCTTCAGTCTCCGCATTTACCGTCATGTCAAACACTTTAATCCATCGGATCAAAATCTCGATCAAAATTGAAATTTTGTTTTGACCATAAATGCCAATTTCGCTTAATTTGTCGGTGATTATTGGGGTGACTTGGTGGAACCGTAATATTCGCCTGTCAAGTTCAATTCTCCATACAAAAGTTTTTTAGGAAACTTGTCCACTCATCGATCAATTTTATGGGTCACATATGCTATGCTGTATGACTTTGATGCTTCAACTGTTATGTGATTTATCTAGTAAGTGACTTTCCTTGATATTCATGTTGAGACATCCATCAATCAGTTTTTGAATGAAACAGGTATCTACTGGCCCAGTTTAGCTAAAAAGAGAGAATGGCTGGGACTCTCAGGAAAAAGTTTATAAGCCTTAGGACAAAAGGTGTTTTATATGTTCCAAATTCTCTCAATGGTAGGGTCAATCTTTATGGTGCGCATTTAGTAGCGATATTTTTTAGAATGACGTTCTTTGTGAGAATTGTTTTTTTGCATTTTACTCAAAAAATGATGATTTGTAAACAATTTTGAAGGTTTGGTAAAACTTGTGCTAAGAACACTTAGAGAACGCCTATGGAACAAATTGACTTTTGGTAAGTTTTGTTCACAAGAGTAATTTTAACTATTTTTCTTGACTTATAGGAAAAGAGACACACCTATGAAGACAGGAGTTAGAAGTTGTGTATGAATGAGATTTACGACTGAATGTCCCTCTTTGTTGTAATTTGAGATGTGCTTCTTATTTTAAAGAACTACAAATCATGCCTAAGTTATTTTGTAAGAAGCTTTATCAGACACGAAAAGTAAACCAGTTCTTTTCCTAAAAATGAAAAATCATAAATTGTAAATAAGTCATACAATTCGAGCCGACACAAACTAGATATTCTGGCCCAAGGAATTAAGACTACCATTATAATAATGGAACTACTAATTCAAACACAAAAAGAAAAAGATGAAAAAAATAAATAAATAATTGAATTTGATGTCAAAAATTAAAACACAAAGCCTATTTATACTATTTTATAAGTATACATTGTTCAAAATTTCTGCAATGCCATATCATGTAGTCTTCCTTGTAGCCCAACAAGTGCACCCTTGAACCAATTTTGTTTTTGAGTTGTCTATCACAAGAGATTTACAGCCAAAACATGCTTTACAACTTCCATATTACCTATTTTGAATTTCATACCTATTCATGTGCATTAGCAATCTCTCTATAATTACAGTAGAGAGAAAAAATTTCTCATATCTCCATCTTGATTAGATCAAGCATTAAGTGGGATGAGAATCCAATCATAAGCTCATATCACCAAAAGATGATGTCTCTTTCAATAATATGTGATCTGATCAATTTCGATCTCTCCTCTGATTTATTTTGTCAGTGTTCGAAGTAGATCTTATCACTAAAGGAATATATGTCTCCCCCTAACGTAAAGGTGATCCGGACTCGTGAAGGAAAGCTTTTAAGGATTTTCTGTAAAACACAAGAGAGAAAACTTGACATGCAAACAAATCTTCCCCTTCTCCACGTCCAGTTTAGCACCAGTGACTATCCAATAACCGGGAAAATCTTGAGGCCCTTTGCATAACTCTGCTACATCCACAAACTTGGTAAGTTTCTGAGTTTGCACCGGCGGGCCGGTCGGAAACACGCCGGAATCAATCACCATCGGCTTCTCTTTTAGTTTTTCCATATTGCCAAGAAAGGGTGTGCTTACAGTGGAGAAGAATCTTGACTTCTGAGAGTGATTAGAAGGACCTTGCTGCCATACCGATCTTGCAACAATAGCATTTGAGACCTCAGAGAACAAGAGGGAAAGGTGAAGTATGTCTTTACACTCGTGTTGCTTCACTAGAAGCTGTGCACCGGTTACTATGAACACTGTATCTTCTCTTGTAACCCATTCTGGATTAAATCTTACTGGTGCTGTACAAACGTGTGAGAATTTCTTCCATTGGATCGGCTCGAAAAACCTCTCGTCGTCGATATCGCTTGAACTTTGCCATCTGAATGACTCTCCTAACTTGTTTTGAAGCATCATTGGTGTGCTTGTCAAGTGTTGCAGGTGTATAGCTAACCTGATCGAGCAGGAGAAATTTCAAGATCAGTTGTGCAATACCTAAAAGAAGATTTTACATTAGGGTTTCTTTAATGAGTCCTAAAATCGAGTTGGGTCCTTTCAATACCTAAAATTAACAACTCACACCATTTGAGACCATTACTATTATTTAAATTTTAGAGTAAATTGCATTGTACTCTTAAATAGAGACCTTAAAAAACTGACTCACTTTATGTTTAAAAAGATCATAGACCCCAAAATTGAATTTTCATTGGATATATTTGTCCAATTTGTCACTGAAAATCTTTTTGATACCATAGGAATATTTTTTAAAATAAACAATGATTTAACTGTTTTCAGTGATAAATTTGACAAATAAATCCAATGAAAATTCAATTTTGAGATCTCTGTGCTTTTTAAACATAAAGTGGGGTGTCAGTGTTTTAAGGCTTCCATTTTGGGGATGTCAGTGCAATATGCTCTAAATAAAGATGAAGGACAAAGCTACCTGTTACATTTCATGCCCTCGAGATACAACCGCATTCCGGTGACCGGACTCCTTCCCACGGTAACCTAGCAATCAAAGTGTTTGATTTGAATTATTTGTTGCAAAAGAGAATAATGATATCTCAAAATTGTTTTACTTCAAGTCTGGATCCTCTACCCATCAGAGTAGAAATCTATGCTCTCCCTCACACTTTTGTACCACACATTAAAGGTGGAATCTACATAGTGTTACCTCTATTATGTTGTAAAGAAGCGTAAGATGAGCATAAATCTCTACCCTGAGAGGTAAAGGATCCCAAGTCTTCAATTTCATTGGAAAATCTACCCAAAAAAAGAGTACCTGATCTGTATTGACATATAGCTTTGGGCCCATTATGTTGAGCTGGAGAGTTGGGTTTGAACCTCTATTTGTGGCTGGGCCCAATGGAAGTTCATTTAGACTGGGAGCCCATGATTTGTAAGACTGGAAATCCAGAAGGTACTGTAATTCTCCAACCGGGGGCTTGTCTGCAGGCATGATCAGAGCATGAGTTGAAGTTGGAACTAGAAAAGCAGTAAACAGGTCCATCTGAATAATGGGCCCATGATGGGCCGGCCATTGAAGTGGAAGTAAGAACTTACATCGAAGATATAGGTTGATGGCATGTGAGAGGAGACCTTTGCCAGGAACATTTTTGAGTAGAGAGCATATGGGTATGAATTTGAAATTGATGGCTTCTGGTCTTTGTGGAACTGTTAGAAGCCACTCACAGTGGCTATGTGATGTAGGATCTCCTCCCCTCTTTGAGCATATCACCATAATGCCCTACAATTTCATTTCTCTTAATTAATCAATATGCTAATCAGGATTAGGATTTAGAACACACTATAATCTCTCTCTCTCTCTCTCTATATATATATATATCCTAGCTCCTTATATGTATTAATTACTATAAGATCACCTACATCCTTTGCTGTTACTGAGGAGAAGCTATCTATAAGCATATGTTGTTGCTGGTTGAACACATTGAATGCTTCTGGAGCCTGCATGCAAGTCACCCATTACATGTTTAAATAAATAATGAACATTTCATGAAGATTAAGGGATCAAAATATGTATAATTAGTACCTTAATCTTGTAAGGGCGTGAAGACTCCTTGGCCTGGTTTGGTGAGAAAGGTAGGGGGCATGTTCCTGTAAACAATTGATCTCCAAGGTCATCCAAGTGCCTCTTCAGCTCTGATGCTTGCAAATTCGAAGATTTATCTTGCCTAACCACCACCACATCCAAACCCCCCATTTCCAGCCCTACGATTACGTGGGTCCCATAATTCTCAATGAACCTGCAACCATTATTATAATTTTTTTTAAAAAGTATGAGAAGAACACAAATCCTTATCCAGATAGCAGAAGATTCAAGTGTAAACTAGTCTGGACAAACCTCAGATCCAAAAAGAAAAAAGAAAAAAACACAACATCAAATGTCAATGGCTAGATAATCCATCGACTAAGTATACCGTTAAGTGCCTTTGTATTGGTCATTTAATCTTGGGTCAATTAATGGATATTGTGAACCTATTAATTAGTCAAAACAAGGGAAGAACTGTCTGGTGGATTTGCTTGGCTTGGTCAGAGGGCTTGATCTGCTTGCTTGCTGAAGTCAGTGTCAGCTATAACTTTGGTTCATGAATCTGAACGCCTACATTGGGTTAAGCTTACATGGACAAATGGGAGGTTTGAAAGAAGAAAATTTCAGATAGAAGTGAATTAAGGTGGCTTGTCTGTAAGTGCCAAGCATATATCTTGATTAATGCAGTCAATTAAGAAGGAATTAGACATTAATTACCTTGCAAGGGCAGTTGGGTCCCAAGTGGCTGGAATTGCTTTTGTTACTTCATCAGAAAGAATGAGAGGATATCGATCAATGTGAAGGTTGAAGAGATTAATGAAATAACCATCAAAAGCCAAGCTTTTGGTAACAGAGGCATCAGAAGCCCAAGAACTCCCACTATACCCAAACATTGCATCAAATAGTCCTGAAGGGATCTTCCCTGTTACTGAACACTTCTGGTTTAAGTACTCTGACATCTGTAACACATAATTGTAAGAATTTTCATTAATTGATTAAGAAAATTATATTTTAATCACAGTTAAAATAATTTTTAAGAATAAGACAGTTAGTATAATTAAAATATCTTCTTCTTCCTTTTTTTTTTTTCTTTTAAAACGATTGATTGATAAAACCTAAGATGAATTGAATTCATGACATAACTATGAGGTATAGTCTTCCCCAACTGAGCATTCCTTGCTTGAAGCCTTCTGACATTTTTGTGCATGAAGAACGATTTCTGAATTATTAAATAGGAGGAGATATCTGGGTATCTAGAAAACGTGAAAACATGTAACTGGCAATATTTCAGCACAAATAATTCTGGAATATACTGATCTCGCAGTCGTCGAAGATCATTTCCTAGTCCTACCAACCACTACAGACCCACCATTAATGGCAAAAAATGATCTTGGAACAATAGAAATTCAGAGACGACTGGTTTTCTTTCACAAAGTACTTGATCATGGAAGAAAACCCAAACAAAAATCTTCCCCTGCAAATTCCCAGGCCAATTATGGCTTCATTCATCTATGAATTAAAAGGGATTATCAAGGAACCGATTCAGGAATCACGAGGAAGAAAGCTTTTAAGCCTTTCTGCTCTAAATGGGATATAAGGGAGATTAATTAGAGAAGACCCATTACCTGGTTGAACCCAAGAAAATCAGATTGACATCGGCTCCGATCACCTTTATCGCATTTGATATCAACAGAAACATTATCGAAGACGCCAAATCCTGGAACCGTGAGGTCTCTCTTCTCTTCATCATTGATCAAAACTATCCTTTCTTTTCCTTTGCAGAACTTGAGTCTGAAATCAGAGGTTATATCAAACCCCTTTCCCAAGCTGTTCAATGCTTTCTGCACAATGACACCACGATTATCACTCATCCCTTTCCTCTGTTTCTTCTCCCTCTTATGATGAATCTGATGTTGATGAACAAGAACGGAAAAGGAGCAGAGCAGAGCAGACGAGAAGGGAAAAATGTCAAACCTGACTCTATGAGTTCAGGTATTCTGAAATGATAAGATTCAAGTTAGTTATGATTTAAAAAGAAATGAAAAGAAAGGAGAAGAAACGGGCAGGTGGGTATCTGTAAATCAGAAAAGGAAAATTCAGTTCTATTGTAGCTGCTCTTGATGAGCCATTGAATTTGACTGGTCTTCTCTGTTCCTTGTAGGTTTATGTCTTAATTGAAGCATTACGTCTTGCAACCAGATTCACACAACGTGGCTTGCAAAACCTCTGTTTTTAAGCTAATTTCAAAAAATTAAAAGTCTTTGTTTACTTCCTTTAATTGATATCAATGTCAATATCAAGAGCAGACTTTCTATAATTTAATGTTTCTCTTGAGCCTACAGTCTGGAGACCATAAAAATCTTCTTCTTCTTTTTTTTTCAAATAATTTTTGAGTTAAAGATAATTGCATTGTCAATGTTGTCACTACACCATTAGCAAAATTATATATTTACACTAAACAGAGGTGGAGGGGCATAAGGGTGAAGATAGTAATTTTATATGCTTCAACGTCTATATCTGAAAATATTAATACGGTATATCCACTTTTCATACAAATATCTAAATAGTTTTTTAAGACTTGAGAGTGACAATGTATATATATATTTTTTTTAAATAAAAAAATAGAAAATTAATTAGGGTTAAAAAGAATTTAAACACCTATATACTTTAGCCTTAGAAGTCCATAGGCAATGCAAAAAATATCTTCTACTTTGTTTTTTAATAGAAGATAGTAACATTTTTTTATGTTAGCCAGATATAAAATCTGTTGTAATTTGTTAGAACGTTGACCGCGTGTGCCACTAAGTACAATATTTAAATTCGACCAAAAATAATATTTAAAGATAATATTCAAAGCCCTGACAAGGGAAAGATATTGAGACCATTAAGCTGGATGCATGTCTTAAATTAATTGAGTTACTAAATCACTAGTTACCTTGTTCATGTTCATAGTATAAAATAATATTTATATCAAGGTTGAAGAATAGGTGGATATCCTATGGAACTGGTTGTTTCCATGCTCTTTTTTCATAGAAGCTTGTGGATTAATTGAGAGATTAGTTCATTTCTTTAGAGATAATTAAGGGTATTTTTTTTCTTTATTGATTTTTTTTATTTTGTAATGTAATTAATATTTTATTGCAAGAGGGTTTTTTAAGCAACCGACAAATTCCAATTTTGTATTGTAAAACAATATTATTCTGTAAAAGAATAATGTATATTGCCTCACAAAATGCTTGGATAACCTATTTCCTTTAATTAAATAATAAATAAATAATATCAGGAGAGACATATTCTCTTTGAGGGTCAGAAACATGAAGGAAAAGAGAATGAGTAGCTTTATCAATCCACAAATAAAAATATGTTGGTGATCGTAGAAGAATTTTTGAATGGGAAAATAAATAATATAAAATGACAAAAGAAAGTTAAAAAAAAATTATGGAGGAAGAAAGAAAATTAAATTTAGGATTCTATTTTAGTAAAGACAATGCTGAAAGGTCATTAGAGATTAAGAATAATTTAAGAATTATAATATTATATAATCATGATTAAATATAATTTTTTGTCTAAATGTAATGTTATATAAATTTATTTAAGAAACATTTTGGGATGTCATTACCAATTTGACATATTTTTTAGGTGTCGATTCTTTTGGCCAATTATCTTGCTGTGTCCTTGTAATTTTGTCTTTTTTTAATAAATATCATAGAACCATTAAAGCTACCATATTATGAGTGAAAATTTATGAGAATAACATAATTAAAATAAAAATAAAAAAAGGCCATTTCCACTTGATATCTAGAAAATTTGAAAATTATGTTGCAAGAATATTTCTAACATTCTGAACTAGTAAAAAAATGGAATAGTTCATTTCTCTTAAAAAAAATTCATAAATATCTTTGGAAGTTATTTATTCAAATTTCTTTTAGATTCAATTTTTTCTCCTCTAGCTAAGCGCGCAATTAGAATATTCGTAAACTAGTTGTCTTGGTGTAACAACTCATGCCACTCTGCATTCAATTCAAATCCGTTGCAACACCCAAGTGAGCGGCCATCCAACAACCAGCTCTTAATGAACGCCGTGTGTCCTCTATGAATTTTCAACCATTGGATTATTCACGATTTGGTTGGACTAATGAATCAAATTGATCGAACCAATTTTAAATATCATAATCTAAGAGTTGGAAACTCATAGAGAACACGTAGTGTTACAATGAAGCTGGTTGCTAGATGACTGCTCACTTGAGTACTACAGAGGATTTGAACTCCTTTTCATTTTTATCTATCCCCTCTAATTTCTTTATTTCCTCTAATCCCTCTTTTATTCTATAATAACTAGCTATTGATTATTATTTGTGAGTAGTAGACTTTATATTATATATCTTTGTATGTATACATCTCTTGAGAGTTGAGATACTACAATCAAGTATGCTTATTTACAAGCCAAAATATGCAAGTTGAACAAATTGGAGGAATTTTATCCGGTTGAATGTCATGTTCACACAATATGAACTAAGTGATCCTTTTCTTCCTCTCCCGGGTCAAAGGAAGACTAAGGAAGAAAGGGTCAATTTCCAAGGTCCATATGAACGTATGACTCTTACAAGATTCTTCATGAATGACATGATCTATCCTTACCTGCTTGTTAGCTAAGATCAGTGAGAGAGAGTTAGTTCAGTTTGATCTCAATCTCATCCACATATCTAGAAAGCCCCATGCAACAAGTTTGGGAGATGTAAGAAAGACGTTAGCTAGCTAGACTTGGAAGCTAAGTGTGAAACAAAGGAAACAAGCTAGGTCATCACTTCCAATCGATTCAACCACTGTAGGAAAAATGGCCTACCCAGTTGAGATGATGATGATGATGTGAACTGAACTTTCATGGGTTCCATGGCAACATTAATGGTGGAAGTTCAATGCAAATGATATGTGAACCAGTGGATACAAGCAGAGGAAGATATAATAGCTGCTACGTACAGTTGGGTGCGTGTGGACTACATGCATGCATGGTAAGACACCTATATATATAATTAAGATAACGCGTCAAGCGAGTCAAGAGAAGAGAGGTCGACCTCCTTATGCTACCCCAGTTAACTTGCATCGTTCCTATTATTATTCTGATTATTTTGAGTGTTTGAATGATCGCCCACTCTTCAATCCTGACTTAATTCCATTGACCCGAAGAAGGCAAGGCATTAATGGCAGGTGCATATATATATATATATATGAATGGTCATCAGTTCAGTAATCAGGATTGGATGATTCAACCCATGAAACAATGAAAACCTGCAGAGAGAATTAAGAATCCTTTCAAAGCTACCAAAAATTGGCATGGGGATAAAAGAAGAAAGACCCTGCAGCAGGTTCGTGCACGGCATGGCAAATGATCTCTTTTAGTTTTTATCTTAAGAACAAAGGTTCATATTCTATAAGAAACAAAGAATTAAATTCATAGTAAGTATTGATACGAAATCCTGTTCATCCTTCCCTGTCAAGATCCTGCAAAATACGTGCTCGACCTTGGATGGTCGAGGTATGTCTCCGACAAGCAAGTCAGTAACAATGATATGATTTCAACTACTCAATAGAGAATTCAAGTAATTGATCACACAGAGTATGAATACTTACTATATAAAGCCTGCCTGAGGTGCTTATATAGTTTTAGATATCAGAGTTAGACTCTGAATATAACACTAAAAAGAGTTGTGTTAGAAAAGTAACACTAGAAAGAGTCTTTTACCTGACTTATCCTTTCTAGGAAGTTGGCAGATTATATAAGTTTATCCTGATCAGGTACTCTTGACACGATGGTTGGACCGTCCATTAACACTATGGTCGAGACAACTGTATTGAATCCGTTGGTCGGACCGGTCAGGGTAGAATAACTATTTTAGTCATTAACAGTAAGTAACATCTATTTTCAGATAATTCATATTAGCAATATCCTAACTTTGATGTACGTACTTTTGTAAAACTGCTTCTTTTGAAGGGAAGGTTTAACTTGTCTTTCAAAGATTAATGTCATTGCTTTGCATTTATCAATTCAAGTTTTCAAATAGAATACTAGAAGCTGAAAGAATCTTCATAGATATTTTCTTCGGAGAAATGCAAACTTTATGTTATCCTAAAACTTTTGGAGATTCTTCAACCCACACCAAAGAACGAAGCTTTGCTATTTCTTTATTTTTTTTGCCAATGAACAAAATTATTCAATAAAAGTATCTAGTACGCATCTTGAGCGAAACTCACATGAATAATAAAAGGCTTTGTAACCTCCAAATCCAATAGAGACGCAAGGAACAAGCCCTACAAGCAAGAAAATTTGCCTCTTTATTCTTTGAACGAGGAATAAAACTGAAAGAAGAACCGATGAATGAGGAAAGTGTAGGGATTGTCGCACTATGGATACCCAAAGCCAATTGATCAAAAGCTGGTCATTGAAGCATTGCATCATTGCCAAACAACCTTAGTCGCTGCACACCGAGTACCTTTGCCAATCCAAATGCTAAATGTGGTCCTTCTATTGCCAATCCAATGTTGTATACCCTGAAAGAGTAAATCCATTCCCTCTTTAAAGGAGATGGAAGTCTGGGTCCATGTGTATAATCTTCCCCTCGACTCTCACTGTGTCAAGTCCGCCAAATACATAGGAAACCAAATTGAGTCTTCCAATTAGCTTATAAGCTTTACTGGTTAAAACTTGAACACTAAAATAATTATATGTTGTTCATGAAATAATCAATCAATAAATCTTACATTACTGAAAAATAACCCCCCAAAATAAAAAAATTTGCATTGAAGAGTATCTTCATTTTATTAATATTTGGTTTCCAGGAAATAGGGAGTAACTTTTCAACTTTTACTTTCATCCCAACCAAACATAAGAAACGTTAAAGTATCCTCTCTTTTTTTTTTTTGGTAAGATAGAAAGAATTCTCTTCTATATATATTTTTTTATAAGAAAGTATTCTCTTCTTTAAATGATCTAGATTTTTCTCCTTGTTACACAAACAAAAAGTCATAAAATTGGAAAGAAAAAAAAAAGTCGTTTATTTAAAAAAGAAAAAGAAAAAAGAGATCGCTGAACAGGTCGCGTAACCCATCGTTTGTCTAGGCGTAAGATTAACGCGACCAGTAGCGTTTTTTCTACATGGACCGGGTTTAACGTGCCAAACTGGGTTGCGAGTCTTCAGACCGGGGTTGAGAGTTTATGGAGTTTAACAAAGGCTAGCGAGTAAAGATTCTAATCGGACGGCATATAAAGTCGCGTCAATTGCAAGCTGAAATCTAGGCGCTCCAACAACCTACCTCTTTATATACTTTGCTCGTCCAATCTCTCTCCTTCAATTCAAATCTCCAGAAGCAAGAGACGCGTCTCCAGCAGTGTCTTTTTCACATTACTGATTCCCAAGAAGAAGAACAAGAACAGGATAGAAATCGAATGGTAACGTTTCTACTCTCGATGTTCGTTAGGGTTTTCAAATTAGGGTTTTCAGTTTCATCGTTTGGATGATTTTCTGTTTTTGTGCTCTATCTTCAGGCGCTTCCGAACCAGCAAACCGTCGATTATCCAAGCTTCAAGCTAGTCATCGTTGGTGACGGCGGTACAGGTAACCGTGGATTTTACTATCCAGGATCTACTTTTTCCTTTGTCTTGTATTTATTTCGGTTTGGTTTCTTAAATCAAGATTCGATGGGATTTTCTGAATTTCTGAATTTATTTGAGTTGGCATTGTTGTTTTGGTTTGAATTTTGAGCTAACAAAGCGAGTCCAATGTCGATGCAGGAAAGACGACTTTTGTTAAACGTCATCTTACTGGAGAATTTGAGAAAAAATATGAGCGTAAGTCTTCGAGTGATTCGATAATTTTGTTAGTCTTTAGTCTGAGTAAATATTGGTCTCATGATCTTTTCGTGAAAATGCAGCGACGATTGGTGTCGAAGTTCATCCGTTGGACTTCTTCACCAACTGTGGAAAGATCCGGTTTTATTGTTGGGACACTGCTGGCCAAGAGAAATTTGGTGGACTGAGAGACGGATATTAGTAAGTTATTGGAGTCATGCTTATGAATCCTTGCTACTACTAGTTTACGGTGAAAATTCTATGTTGTATGTGGATTCTGTGCAGGTTCTTAATGTTATGTGGAAATAGCTTTGAGAATTTCTGTTGTTAGATATGGTACCTCGCCGCCAGATTAATTTTTTTAGTTCCTTATTTTCACTGAAAATTTTCTTTTCTGAATATGATGAATGGCTGTCGCTTAGAATGTTCTGATTAAGCTTTCTCACTTTCTGTATTGTATTTGATTTGAAACTTTTTGAACTTGATGTGGGATAGAAAACATGTTGCATGCCCAAAACAATGGTCTATCTGCTTGTCAAATGTGTATTAGGCATTGCATTGCTTGTGAAGGGAAAAAGTGGTTGCAATTTTGTTTACTGAGTATCCATTTTCTTAAAAGAAGTCCCGTCCAAGCAACCCGCTGTCTTTCCGAACAGAACTTTTTTAATTGGATATTCCTCGTTTATCATATACTGTGGCTCTGGTTGAATTTCTCGGAGTTGAAATCCCTTGGACTTTAGAATCTCTTACTGCTATTCCTGTTAGAATGAATGTTATAATAGATTGAAGTTCAAAGTATTATATGCAGTCTTTTAGAGTTCACACCCTTCAGTAGTCATCAGTAAAGGAAGTAGGTCTGGAACATGAGTGGAATTTTTGTGTGTGGTTCCTTAGTATTCTTCCTAGAACTTCCCCAACCCAAAGCAATGTTCATTCAAGTTAAATTTTTCTTGTTTTCATCCATCATTTCCTAATTTAATTTTTGCCCTTGTAGTATACACGGACAATGTGCCATTATTATGTTCGATGTCACAGCTCGGTTAACATACAAAAATGTTCCTACATGGCACCGGGATCTGTGCAGGTAAACCTAGAAGCACACCATTGTCTCATAAGTTCTCGCACTCAAGATGTACTGTCAATTTTCTGACCATTGGTTTATCTGCTCCTGATTATAGGGTGTGTGAGAATATTCCAATTGTTTTATGTGGAAATAAAGTTGATGTCAAGAACAGACAAGTGAAAGCAAAGCAGGTTACATTCCACAGGAAGAAGAATCTCCAATATTACGAGATTTCAGCAAAAAGCAACTACAACTTTGAGAAACCTTTCCTCTATCTTGCTAGAAAACTTGCTGGGTAATGTCAAAATAATGTGCCCTTTTTTTCTACCACAGCTACTATTTTTATTACTATAGTCCCCCCCCCCCCCCCCCCCAATTATAGGTTGGTCCATTTCCACTTGTCAAATATTATGGCCAAGATATAATATAATTCAATATGGATTGCAGAGATGCTAACCTCCACTTTGTCGAGTCTCCAGCTCTTGCTCCACCTGAAGTTCAAATAGACATGGCAACACAAGAACAGTGAGTATCTACTCCTTTTTTCTGTACATTGGTTCTATCTAATTTGATTGTTAATGTCTTGACAACCAAAACCATCATGTGGATATAAAGAAACACTATTAATTTTACAAATATAATGCCTGTATTGTGTCTGCATTTAGAATTTCTCTTGGTTTTAGGGTTGCAGCCCCATTCACAAGTGTGGCCCATATTCTTTTCCAGAGGATCAGCACATGAAGCTGGTTGGTTGTCTGTGAGACATCTATATAATCAAAAATAGGCTTGTTCTTTGGATTTGTCTCATGCATTTCTTTCGGAAATCATAGTGGGATTCATTTTGACAAATCTACAAGATAAGAAACCACGTTACATTCATCTGTTTAAGTGCGGTTTTTGCTTGAAGGCCATTTCCAACAACTTAATTATAGATTCTGAATATTTGATCCTATTTTGACACAACACTCAGACTCTAAATGGTGGTAGATTAAGCCCAACCTGTTGATAGAATGACTTAAAAAACAGTGCAGTTATCAAATTGAATGTTGCTAATGAATTATTTTTGTGGTTTATTAACTGCATGTACTATTGTAACTCCTTCCCTTGAAGTTACTATGATTATTACTGTATGCTAACATGAACTGTTGGTGGATTTTGTAGGCATGAAGCTGAGTTGGTGGCTGCTGCAGCACAGCCTCTCCCTGATGACGATGATGATGCATTCGAGTAGAATGTCTAGATTGTCTTCTTTTTCCTTCCCGAACACCCCACCGTTTCCTTTCCCTCTTGAGTGTTGGTAGGTCTGGCTAAATTTATTGTTGGGCTGTTCTAGTTCCACCTAATTCGCAGGTTGTGTGTGGTGTGTGTTCCTGAATGTATGCATCATTGGCTTTTTCCCTGATATGAGGAGAGCTGATATTAGTTTCCAGCTCTTCTATAGTCGGTAGTTGGAAAGTTAAGTCTACATTGTCATTAGTGATCCAAGTATAGAGGTCATCTTTTTTGTTTTGTAATGCTACATGGGTTTAGAATTTTTTTTTTCTCAACTTTGGATCTGTTAATCCAAAACTTCTCATTATAGAAATTTGTTTTTCCAGAATCTCGTTAATATAAAGTTCATCCGAAAAGTCAGTTGCAAATTGCAATACATCCCTTAAACCTCAGGTTCCCCACTTCTTGCAATTCACCCATTGTTTCTTCCTGTTGGGAGAAGGTCATCCGTGTTAGGCTACTTCATTAGATTTACAAGGCATTGGAAGGGACACTCCACCTTGCCATTAAGGATAGAATCAACTGCTGGTTGTCAGATTAAATCAACCTCGATGTAGTCCTGGCAATCTGCTAAGTATGATCAACACGAGTCTTTCAGATAATGCTTCCATAAGCAATGTAATCTCTTTAATTCCTTGTTTCACATTAATTTTTCGTTGGACCCAGTGCGTTGATCCATTCCCACAGGGAATCTGCTAGAAAATCACCCAGATTCTACGTAAACATTATAAACTGTACAAACCCAGATTTGATTGGCTTGACTAATTCCAGCATGCTCCAAGTTTGGAAACATGATCAGTCACTCTTTATGGTTTGCTTTATTAAAGCGAAAAAAGAAACAACTTTTTAGTCTCCATTGCTTACCAACGAACGAAATGCCTAGCTAATAGATATTTATAGGAACATAAGATCAGACTTTCTTGAAGAAAGGTCTCTTTCGCTGGTCAAATCTGGGGGTTTTTAACACATAAAGCAAGCCAGGTGTTCATGCAGTTCCTTTCAATTAGTTGTAAAATCAGTAAGACATAAGCTTATCCCCTTTTAAGTGTATTCCTTCAAAATCACTTCTTAAGAAACCAAACACGCAAGGATCTGCCAACAGGAGGACTATGTTCCTGACTCTGAGAGAACGTTCAATCCCAGCACGCATTCATTAACACATCCATCAATTTATTTTTCAAGGAACAAAAGATCATCAAGAAGCAAATGTGCTACTTTTTGCTGCCAACCCTAGACCCAAATCCCACTCTAATGGTTCAATTTCACATCCCTTTTTGTGGGTAACTGCAACTGGATGCAAAGGAAATACAAATGCTTACCTGGAAAGTGAAACATAATTTACATAGAAAATCATCTTTTGAGTTTCATTGCATGGGAAATCCAAGACATTTCTCTGAAGTGGAATGTATTTTACAAGGAATGCAGATATTGCCCCCCTTGTGTTTCTTTTTCCTCCCCTCTGCTAATATCAAATATTTCCCCTCACTGGTTGAGTCATCCAAAGAGAAGTAACCCGAACAACACAACCTTGAAATGATCATACATGGAGTTGAGTATGGACTAGAATGACTAGTACTACTTTGGTTTATGACAAGCATGGTAAGTCATTGCTTATGTCTAGTAAATTGACATTAAACAACTAAAGGTATAAGCAACCACTAGACATGTATTAACAGCACCCTATCCATGAACCAAAACTGCAGAAGAAGACCTGTTTGAAGATTCATGTGGCTGGACAATCAGAAGGGTTACGAAGCACAGTAAGGACACATCTCAGTCACCAAAGAAACAGAAAAAACAGAAGCATGCAAGTGTCAGGCATAAATTCAATATAAATTAAAGACATGTATTACAAAGATGGCCATGGAATATCAAGAGGCATTTCAATTCTGATGGTAAGGAAATTTTTTTGCTTTCAATGATATCTTCCTGCCCCAGGTCTAGAAGCTGCAATGCCAACAAAAGAACATACGCAATATTTTATGATATGAACAACTATTTACAGAGGTTCTGTTGGATGACATGAAACACTGGTGAAATACTCAAAGAAACAGATTCTCTTGTTAACACTACAATTTACAACAACTATGATGCACACGAAATTCAAAGGATGATTCAATTACCCAACTTCAAGTTGGTAATGAAAAGAAGAATCAATGCACCTTGGTTTGTTGCCGTTGATTTGTGGTGTTATGAATCCCCAAGTGCTTGATCAGATACAGAGGCCAACCCCTGCATCAATCTAACAATTTCTCCTGTATCATCCAAATAATACTTGGCCTTACTGGGTTTGCGACCAACAGTACAGGCAAAAACTTGCGCTATTGAAGCTAAAGATGATCCAGCCATATTTCTAGTAATCACTTCAAACATGTCTTCATCAGATCGATCATCACCTATGCAGAGAACAAAATCTGGATCCATTCCTCTCTCCTGCATGGTGGAAAGTAAGCGTTCTGCCACAAGCCCCTTGCTCACCCCCTGTGTATATGCAAACAAATCAGGATTAGTTCATGGTCAGAATCCCAAATGGTCGCAAATTATTTTAATTAAATCAGAAGGTGACCTCAAACCTGTGGCTTAACTTCTACAATATTCTGCCCACTCTTTACAGATACTGGTTCATTTGCAAGGACACTCTCAAGATGATCAAGAAGTTCCTTAGCTTGGCAAGATCCAAAATCAGGATCAGCATCCTCATAGCACCACACTAACCCTGTTTCCTTGTCTTCAATAGTTGAACCATCAGTTGTTTCGGTGTAACGCTTCATGACAGGTTCTGCAATCTGCTTCCAACTACAATCAGCTACTGGTACACATGTTTCCCACTCTGCATCTCGGCTTAGTCTGAAACAAATAACTCGTTAACCTTCAAAGAAGGCCTACTTAATTCATATTGTAAACAAAAGCCTGAAATACAACAGAATTTTATATAAATTTTGTTCACACACCTGAGGAAGTACCCATGCTCAGCAGCAATTCCCAGCTTCTCACAGGGCGAAAACCACTCACTCAGAGTCTGGCGGCTTCTAGCACTGACAAGAAATACGACATTGTTCTTATCTCTACACAAGCTGTTTAAGATCTCAATTGATCTAGAGCTTGGGCTCTTATCTATGGAAGCCTGAGGCATCAAAGTGCCATCATAGTCTAGAAGAATGGCTCTAGTTCTAGCTCTTCTATAGGCAGACACAATGTGCTCCATTGAGAGCTTCCTGAAATTTGGATCAAGGGCTACAACCCTAAACCCCAATCCAAATCCAATGCCCCAACATCTACGCCTAACATGATCCTTACATGTCCTCTCCAAATCTTGTAAGAAGCTGTGTGCCCAATACCCTACATCATGAGTACTAACATACTTATAATGTTTTTCATGCCGAAGCTGCTTCTCAGAATCTGCCATCCCCAAGGCACAGTCCATTGCATCGGCTACTGCATCTATATTCCATGGATTAACTCTTATAGCACCACTCAAAGAAGGAGAGCACCCAATGAACTCTGATACAACAAGCATGCTCTTCTTTATGGAGGATAGACTTGATCCTAAAGCATTATCCAATTTCTCATTCCCTTGACGGCCAACGATGTATTCGTATGGTATAAGATTCATCCCATCCCTAACAGCAGTGACCAGGCAACACTCAGCAACAACATAGTATGCAACTTTCTCAAAGAACTTAAGTGGTTCATCAATCAAGATGACTGGTTCATAACCAGGTCGGCCAAATGTCTCATTAATCCGCTTCACAGTTGAGTAAGTCTCCGACTGAACATCTTGCACATCTTTTCCTCTTCCCCTAGCTGGATTGGCTATCTGTACCAAAACCACCTTGCCACGGCACTCTAGGTGTTGCAGAAGCAACTGCTCCAAAGCTAAGAGCTTCAGTGTAATCCCCTTGAATATGTCCATGTCATCTACACCAAGCATCATTATTCTTCCCCTCCCTGTGAACTGCTTTATGAGCTCGGCAACCTTAGCTTCAGTTTCCGGAAGGCTCAGGACTGACTGCAGCTGACCCATGTGGATGCCAACAGGAAGGATTTTTATACTAACAGTTCGGCCATAGTACTCAAGGCCTATATAGCCTCTCTTGGATTCGTAGCTGAGCCCAAGCATCCTACTACAACATGATAGGAAATGACGGGCATAGTCAAATGTATGGAATCCAATCAGATCAGAGTTTAATAAGGCTCTCAAGAGTTCTTCCCTGACGGGCAACGTTTTGTAGATCTCCGATGAGGGAAATGGACTGTGGAGGAAGAATCCAAGCTTCACACGGTTGAACCTCTTCCTCAAGAAGGTAGGCAACACCATAAGGTGATAATCATGGACCCAGACATAATCATCTTCTGGGTTAATCACTTCTAAAATCCTATCAGCAAATATTTTATTAACTGAGACATAAGCCTGCCATAGAGACCGATCGAAACGACCGCCAAGGTCTGGTGATAAGGGTAACATGTAATGGAACAGAGGCCATAGATGTTGCTTACAGAACCCATGATAGAATCTACTGAAAAGGTCAGGTGGGATAAATGCTGGAACAGATTTGAAATTCTCAAGCAGAGTTTGAGACACATCATCCTGTTCGCTGGAGTGAATGTCTTCCTTAAGGCAACCCACATAAAGGACCTCAACTTCATCTTCTCCGAAACCGTCTTTCAGCTGAAGAAGAAGTGAATCTGAATCCCAAGTGAAAGTCCAGCCTTTGTTATCTGGTTTTCTTTGAGCCTTAATTGGAAGTTGATTAGCCACTATGATTATACGGTCTTTGGGTGCCGAGGAGGAAGAAGGATCAGAACAGACACTATCAGCTGGGTCATCATCAAGGTTTGACATTATACCTGCAACTGTCATTATACGAGGTAATCGACGGCTCATTCGACCAAACGATGGAGACTCACCGGAGGCGAGCTCCAACAGATTCGAGTATGATCTCGAGACCATTGTCTTTAGTTACCCTCCTCCACACACAGAACCACCTTCACTTTTTCCGGTAGAAACACAGAGCACCACCAAATAATGAAAAATCGAACCCAGATAGAAGCTTTTCCTGTATCTAAAGAAGAAAAATAACATCAAATAAACGCCTCAAAAGGGGAATTCTTCAGTTGAAAGCAACTCAGCTTCAACACAAGAGCTAAATATGAGAATTCATTGACTCCAAACACTCAAAAAAGCCACTTTTCGCGTAGAAATGACTATGTGAACAGAACCCAACCAAAAAGGATAAAAAAAAGAGGGGGAGAAATTCCTAGGGACAAGAAGCTCAGAACACTGAATCAAGCCACACATGATACAACTCTACAAACTTCAAAGATGGAAAGAGAATCAATTCCGTTCAGCTCATTACAGCCAACTATCCACTGAGATGAGTCTTACTCAGCAACAAACAGAATCACTCAAAGCCAGGAAACAATACAAATCAGAACAGAAAAGACACAAAAAGAGAAGCAAGATGGGTTATAAAAATTTCAGAAATTTACCTTCACCAGAAACCCCCTTCCATTTTCTGGACAAGACCCAAGAATCCTATCCTAAAATCACCTCAACTTCTTTCCAGGACCCAAATTGTCTGGAACCATTAGCAACCTTCACCTCTACTATCTTCTCAGCTGTTAGCTTTGTTTTATACATACACACAGTTCAATCTACACTCTACGGCCTCCTCTGTCTGGATTTCTTCTACGGAGCTGGAAAATATCAAAAGATTTATCAAATTATTTATATAACTTTTCTTCTTCAATTTCTCTTCCTCCTAAAAATGAATTCAAACTCAAGAAAAAGAATTAAAAAAAAAAAATCTATCCATTTTTCCGAAGCAGAGCAGAAACGCTGCCACGAGGCTTTAGCGGTCCAGGAGTACGGACATTTACAATTAATAGAGTCCCACAGAACAGTATATTAGCTGTCTTTACTCTTTTTTCAGACACGTGTCTAATATGGTTTGGCTCTTGTTCAAAATAGCATACGTGGCAGTGCCCGATAATTGGCTCCAGAAGGACGTTAAAAGAAGCAAAAAAATTAATAACAATAATAATAAGCCGCCACTATACATTCCGACACAAGCTCTTTGTTGATTACAGCTCAGCCAAAGTGGGGCCCACAAGCACGCGCTATAGAGGGTGCAGGTGGGACCCACGGTACCTTTGATTGAATGAATGACCGGACTTTACAACGATACTGCGCTGAAGCTGAAAAAAAAAAAAGGAGCTTCATCCGGCGGACACGTGTCTCATTTTCATTGGTCCTGAATTTTAGACTTGTTAAATACATCGGCGCAGGCGCAGGCGCAGCTGGTTGGTTTAGCAGGGGAGGAAGAGAAATGCGGACCAGGTGGGGCCAAACAGTGGAAGCATGTGGGGCCCACTAAGATCTAAAGTCCGAACACGATAAGATACGATAAGAGCCATCTGATATGTTTTTTATTTCTTAATTGCGACGTGTGTAGGGGCCCACTATGATTGCGGCAATGGATACGAAATCCCTCTCCCTCTCTCACGCGCGCGGCATTCTGATGTAGACAACAAAACCTAATTAATTAAGGGTTAATTACGAGATTAACTTCATAAATTACTAAAAGCTAATTACATTACTTCAATAACTTTCTACAAAAAAAAATTTTAAAATGAGCTTCATCCAAACCAGCTTGCTCGACTAAATCCTCAAGGCGCTTTTTCATATAATTAATATAGGCAAGGCTTCGCCCTGGCCCGAGGGAATTCGAACACTGACCTCCTATGTGGAAGCGTTGGTCTTTGCAAACTGAGCCACGTTTTCGATGAACCCCCACCACATGTTTGTATTAAAATAAAATGATATAAAGATAAATATCTCCTAACCCTAAGTCCCCATAGAAGATAGACATAGTGGAAGTTTAAGAAGAATCCACAGGAAGTGGGGCCCACTTGAAAGTTTTTTTTCTTTTCTTTTTCTGGATAAATCAGTTGAAAGTCTAAAAAGGTCATTTTACCTTCAAGATCTAATTCGTTGGTTTTCCTTCCTTTTCTCTTTCTCCCAAATTAAACACAGTTTAAAGATAAGATAATTAAATCTGCATTAAAAAATTGATTAGAGTGTTTGAATTAATCTATAAAATTAATTAAAATTAAGTGCACTCCTACCCATTTGGATAAGCATGAATTAAGCAGTGATTAAAATGCATGGAACCCTAGAAAGCTGTTGGAGAATATATCAAAGGCTTCAACTTATCAGAATGGCAGCACTTGCCCTACACATGCATCACCCCCCAAAAGATAAAAAGATTCCACAAGTAGGTCAAACTCTAATTAGGTTACAAAGAGTTAGATTACCAATGTGAAGAGGATTTTTAAAGAGAATATTTTGTTAAATCAAATAATTTTATAGTTCTTTACATAAAAATACAAAACAAGCTAATCAGATTATTAGAAAATCATTTGTATGACAAATTGTTTTAAGTGCCTTTGTCTCAATGGCTAAAGTTGATTCAGAAAATGCTAAATCAATTAGATTTAATTGTCTACCAGTCAATTTAAGCATAATTACACTTGGGCTCTAATTTTTTTTATGATTATCTATTGTAGTTAGAAGAGCGACAAACAGTAAAGGCATGAATCATGTTTACATATACGAATTATTCAACTCCAATTTGCATGGATGTAAAGATTATACTGGAATATAATGAACTATATTTTCTGAGAACTTGATAGTTTTCTCTAATGGACAATTGGTAGCTCAAAATATGATTCTCCTTTTCTTTTTAAAAAAATTACATTGAAGACCTCAAACAGCTATTGATTATTATTATTTTTTTGGTGTTAATGAACTAATGAATACAATTAAATTTGCTTAATTGTTATCTCTACAGTGACAAATTTAACGAATTTCCATTGACAATGAGATTCTGAGATATTATCATATCTTGCAAGTCAACTTAGGTGGATTTTTGACAAAACCCATTTACTTGTAAAACCCAACTAATTGCTTGAATTTGTAAATGTGTATGAATCATGCCTTATTTCATCATGAATGAGGATTTTTCTGAGAAGCTGAGGTTAGATTATTTTATTAAAAAACAGCCAAAACCTTTAGATGACAAATGGAGATCGAAAATTAGAAAAGCAAATAAAACAACTTTTATCCAAAGTTTAGGATCAAATGCTTAGGTTATTCAATTTAGAGCCAAGCAAAGAAAATTAAAGCTTATGGATACCCATTACCCAATTTGTAGTTTGAAAAGGAAAAGCATATTGAAGGACCAGTCAAGATGAAGTAAGAAGCATTATCTATAAAGTATTTTGTTGCTCTTAAGCACTTGGCTATGCTTTTACTGTTCTGATGATTCATGACCACTTGTTGCTATCTTAGCCCCCTATTTGATAATCTTGGCATCAAAATTAATGGGCACTTAACTTAATTTATATCCATTAGAATGATATATACTACTTTACAGAGAATTAATTATCTTTTAAGGGAATAGATACTGTCAGCCTTCAGTTTTCAACCAAGGGTATATTTATCTGGCTTTGAATAATGGTCTTAAGGTTGAAGTCAGTGTTCAAAACTTGATCAAATGGTGAAGAAGTATATGCTAAGAGCATCAGATAATGGGAAAGGAACTTGTTCCATCACCATCTGGGTTTGCAGGGTTTGGGTTTTTAGAGAGCATATGTAATATTTTTCTTGGTGTTGAATTGGGTAATTCTCAGGCCAATAATTTAAGGTCCCCCCAACCCTACCTCATGGCCATATCTTTTAAAGGCATGCTCAAAGATAATAGACAATTATATTAATCCTATTTAGTGTGAAAACCAAACAGGAAAAACTAGCCAACCAACAACATTACCTTATCTATAAGTAATTAGACCACTCAAAAAATTATTTGTTCATCAATCAATCAATCGATGTCTACTGTAAAAAGGAAAAGGAAAGGCCATCCTCTATTCCCATTTGTATTTGTCTAAGGATGATATAGGAACTCTTATTGAAAAATGTAGTCCATTTAACCATCACCTGAATGTATCATATACAGAATCTTACCCTACTAGTAACTTCTCTATAAATTCATTGCCAAGGAATTTTGGTCAATAGATTGAAGTTGGTTGTTGGTTGTTGGTTATGTGTTCAAATCAAGACAGTATCTTGCTCTATAACGAGATTGTCCTGGTTTAATCCAACAGTGCTTCTGCCCTTAGGTAGGGATGGTTTAAGCATCACATTCCATGAATAGTTTCATTGTCTGGCATGCCTTGACCACCTACAGTCTTCCTACTCAAGGTTGCCTTCTCTATAAGAACCTCATGATTTAGACCTGTTTATCTTTCCATGAATACAAACAAAGAGGAACCACCCACTCTTCCTACTCAAGGTTTCCTTCTCTATAGGAACCTCATGATTTGGACCTGTTTATCTTTCTATGAATCCAAACAGAGGAGACCGAGCATCTCTTCTTCAGTTGCAGTTTCTCAATTGAAGGTCTTGTGGGAGTCCTGCAAATGTACTGACTCCATCCCAGGCCTTTGCATGCTTCCTTTTGAAGGAGAATTTGGAGATGAATTTCCAAGAAATTCAAGGCTAACTTGATGTGTAATTTGGTGATTAGAATGGCATTTTGAGCCAGTACTATCAATCATTTATGGTGGAGAAGGGATAAACAAAGATTTACTTCCTCTTCTTGGACTTGGAATCAAATCTTAAGAAATCTCATGGTTGAATTATTTGTGGTCCTGCATTGTTTCTTCTTGGGTTCTTTGATCCATAATGTTTAGTCATGTTTTGCTTTGTTTCCTTCATTAGAACAATTGTCACTAGAATTGGCCCTTAAGAATACATTGGGATCAGGATCTTTTTTAAAGGACCCTAGCACCCGGGGATACGGCATCCAATGACAGGGTTATGCCACATATTCTAGTGTATGTCCAATCAATCGTAAAAATGTGTGTGGCACAGTCCAACAGTTGGCTACTCCCGAGACCTGTTAAGTTTGGGCTACCTGAGCGCTTCTTCATCACATAATAGAACCCACATCTGAGTACAAATAAAATCATTTAGAGAGGAGAACTTTAGTGGGTTCTACATAATCCCTATCCTTATTGTATGGTGGAGACCGATAAAAGCTGATCTGGACTTTGTACTACTTTAGTGCTGGACTCCTTGAACAGAAATTGAATCCATTGCTTTCTATATTCACTTCTCTTCCATGCAATTTCCTTCACCCAAATAGAAGAAGAAAAAAAAAAATGTTTCACAATTTCTAATGGGAGATCATATATTGATAACCCTACTATAATTTTGTTGTCAGGGTCCTTAATTTTGAAAACTTAATTTTATAGATATCTTATATAATACCAACACCTTTGGAAAAGGTTCTACTTTTTTTGCTAAAACAATTCACCAAAGAAGAAAAGTTAGTGGAACTATAAGTAAATAAATGAAGACAAATTTAAGAAAATGTTTCATCCACTATACTTTCACTTTACCTTTCTTAAATCATAGCTAAACAATAATTGATATGAAGGTGGTTGGAATTTACTAAAAATAAATAAGAGGCTTGAGTTTGACAATATCTATATATGAGAGGCTTGAGTTTGACATCATTAAGATATAAGAAGAAGAAGATGTGAAAGCTCATTTGCCTCCATAGAAAATAATTAAATGTTGTTTTATTAATCAAATGAGGCGTATGGAGGTGGAGAAAGAGATTAAAGTCACAAAGACTCACCACCACACCCCCAATTGCATCATCACCATTCATCCCCCACTTCCAATGCTAGTGGGTTTTCTTCAATGCTCTCCAATCATTCAATGAGAAGATAAATTACGTAAGACCTGCATCAAGCATTGGTCATTTGGAGCCGTTGAATGTTCTTTCCCTCTCTCTATCAAAGTGGAGAATCCTATAAAATCACTATGATAACTTAGTTGACAAAAGGAGGAGAAAGAAAAAAATAACCTAATGGTGTCTTTCACAGTTTTTTGTTGCTTCATTACGCACACAGTTTTGACTGTTTGAGAAGAGCATTATGCATTGGATACAACGATTTGTATTTTTGTGTTGGTAAATAAGAATTTTGGATGGGAAGCCTTAATGTTTCAAATGAATCAAATTTAATTAAACCATGTCTCATCCTTGAAAGCAAGCTTCAGGTCTAAATCATCAATGAAATCCTACTCGTGGATGTGTCACCATCTGAGCTGAAAATTTTGGAGTTTGATCAAAGATAGAACCAAAGAGTGCGACACTTAATTTCTTAATGACCCCTAATTCCAACCATTTGCAGCTAATTGTCAACTAATACATGGTTGATGGCTTCTCAGTTAGACCTACTTCCCTACAGCAGGCAACGACAAGAAGAACAGGTGCTCCAAAGTGGGGTCTTGTCCATGATAGAATGATATCAATTATGGAGCTTCATCAAGATTAATAGAAGAAGATGGTTGGTTCATGACAATGGATCTTCAACAGCTTAACCACCACCACCAGCAGTATCATTGACTGGAAGATGTCATTTCAAGGAACCACTGCCAATGAGAGCCCAAGTTGCCAAAAATATTTTATTTGTGGACCCATGCTGCATTCACATTCTAAATGTTTAAATGAATCTGAGAAAGGATAGGCTCGATGATCTCCATGTTCATTACTGAGTGGCCAACTACAAGTTGCATGGTACAAGGACATATAAGATGCTTTTCTGATCATGAAAACTTTGAATTGTTTTGGATAACTTGGCATCTTAATTATACACTGGGAATGTGGAAACATAAACAGTAGGCCATCTACCGGATAAGTGAGAAGAAATGTACAGGCCGACATGAGGTTGGAACTCTAATTCCCTCCTGTGCTAAGAACAGTCAATTAGTGAAATATGCCCATGAAAGCAAGTTGTTGCTTATCGGAATAAATTGGATGGTTTTGTTGATGTTAGGCACAAGTGCTTGATTTTTGGTGTTGATCCTTCCATAGAATGCAATCTGACCTCATTTTCCACCATGGGACTTACCAGAAATTGGGGGGGGGCAGTCACCAAGCATTGATCCATTCTTGGGTAAAAATACCAGATGGAGAGACTGGAGCTTCCCAACATGGGTGTGCAGTGTTTTCAGCCGGTACATTTTGCACAACATTATCTGATAGTCTTGTTGGGCGAGACTTGCATGCTGCGCGTTAAAGTTTGGTAAACGTGTAACACCTGCTGTCAATGGTTGAAATAGAAATCTCAGTCTCTACTTTTGACAACAAAATAGATGCACGGCAGTGAAGTTTTAAAGTTGAATCAAATCCAAATCCTGTTGGCCAAGCACAATGAATGTACAATGAATGCACAGCATTTAAGTTTGAGCCAAATCTGTAACAACCCACATTACTAGTGTCACAGGGGCAGGGGAAGGAGAATTCTGGCAAGCCTGGAAGCCCTGAAATAGATGTGACGTGTTACGAGGGCACTGTAGTGGAAAAGCGAGACATCTAATGCAGTGACTTGTAATAATTTACCTGTGGAATTCAGAGTTTGTATGCTTTTTGGCTTTTTGTAAGTTTACCTCACAGATGCTTCGAATGAAGACCAATGCCTAGTTGTCCATGACATATACGGCTTTGACTCCACTACTCCCAGGGCAGGTACTTGACGACCAAGACCAGTTTGCTAACCTAGAATCGGAATCAGGATCGAATCGGAATAAATTGAAATCTTTTCCAGGAACCAGTGGGGTTAATCTCTGCCTTGCTTCCCACTGGATCAATCGAAGATAGAATAGCTGAATCGCAGCCGCACCTCAACAAACCCAAGTTACTAAAACACTTGCCCCACCCTTCCAATATCCAACTGCTCAATTGGACAACCACTTATGAGCCAAACATCACACCACCTGGATAAATGCGAATCAAGAATGGGAAGGGGCACTGCTGATCACATTTAATAGTCAGCTATCATGGGCAACATATAAATCAATCAGAGAAGCAATACCATTAAAACCAATGTAATCCACTACAACCAAAAGAAAACCCAGGCATAGACCCGAAGGTGATACCGTTTCTTGATAATTTCTGTTAGTCAAAACCAAAAACGGCCAAAAGCGTGAGAGATGAAAGCTTAACAGGTTGCCTAAAAATTACAAAAACTTACAATGAACAAAAGTGAAATTGCCATTTATGAATACAACTCCATTATGGCACTGCAAATACAATTTGTTTGTGAATGACTCGTCATACTGGGAGAGAAAGATCCCAAGGGTAACAAAACGAATATGTAACTCTTATTAAGGTGAGGCCTGTCAGATGCTCTCACTTCAACAGTTGGGCTGTGCACTGTGCCATTATCTTTGACGCCCGAGTTATCGGATCTGTCATGTAGAAATTTTCTACAGCTTTTCCAAATGGTGCAACAACACTCACCCTCTGGCTGAACTGGGGCTTCACAGCACTGGGAATTGTAGGAGGTTCTCTTTCATCCAGGTGCAAGAGGTTTGGTGCCACAGACCTTATCCGGGTCCTGACAGCCCCAAGACTATCATATGGTAGCCGTATTCCAGCCACTTCTGAAATAGCTCTAATTATTTTCCAATCATCCCGAGCATCTCCAACGACTGGGACTGCAGGCAACGTCTCTTGACTGCATCCTTCAGTATTTTCATATGTTCCTTCCTTTTCACTGAATGCTGATGCTGGGAGTATGATGTTGGCTCGATAGACACTTTGGTCACCATGGTGCCCTTGATAGACCACAAAAGCATCGCCTGGGACCTTGTCCATGTCAACATCATCAGCACCCATCAAATACAAAAACTTTGCGGACTCAATGCTGTTTGCAGATTCTGGAACAAGACCAAGATCAAGGGCCGCAGCTTGGGCGGCATTGACTAGTAGAACATTGAGGCCATTCCAGTCAGGTCTAACCACCTTTCCAAGCTTGGCAATGGTTTCAACAGCAGACAGTATAGCATCTTTGTCCTTGCGGTTAAAAAGCCCAGAACCAACTACAATGGCAGGATTTTTGGCATGCAAGAGTGCTGAGCAAAATGGATGGCGACCCTCCGCAATTTCAAGAAGTGTCTGTGCGCCTGTGCCAAGATGCTCATGATCATAGTTAAAATCAGTTGGAGGACCAATGTACCCTACCTTGGCTTGGGTTGCACGCACAGACTTGTGGATTCTTGCATTCACCATAGCAGCTTCAACCCTCGGCTGGAATTGTAAATAAGCAAGAGGTTAGAAGAGTAAATATATACACACCCACACCCACATATATATATATATATATATATATATAGAGAGAGAGAGAGAGAGAGAGAGAGAGAGAGAGAGAGAACTTTGATCCCAGCATAATAAACAATTAAGTAACAAGAAAAAACAGAAAAGAAACCCCCCCCCCCCCCCCCCCCAAAAAAAAAAAAAAAGGTGTACAGGCATAAAACATGATAACAATACCATCTTCCAAAAAAAGAACACATGGCAATTGAGATTGTAAATTTTTTTTAATATGACTCATGTAAATTCTTGAAGCAAAAATTCAAGAATATATCATCTAATACACAGAATATAGTGTGTAAACAATGCTTTTATCAAAAGAAATCACCACAACTGAAACATAAGTATCCATGTTAATCAAAAGAAAGCAATTCTTACGGACTGTATGATCAAGTATCAATCTTACTTTTCTTTTATATTCATGCAATACAGAATGGAATACACTGTTTTCTCCAATCAAATGCCACAATAAAAAACAGTGCAAAATAATGTACATATACATAACATGTTTAAAGCTGTAAACTAGGCTATTAGAGAAGAAACACATCATCTAATCCCTGTAATGGCATCTCCATGAGTTTTATAAATCTGAGCTCAGCCAAGTAATTACATCATATGGATAGATATATAGACACTCCAAACAACGTCTACTTGCAAAGTAACCAATCCACTTGAGTCTCGAGAAAATCTGTCACTCAATATAGGAACTTCCTCAGTTTTAGGTTACCAAATGAGTCTAACGACAACTTAGTTCATGAGGTCTTTTAAGTTTCCTGGCAACAATGGGAATTTCAAAGCCCAAAGAACAAGAATCTGATTTAATATTGTTGACAACACATGACTTGGAGCCCAATCCAATTGGCTTCCAGTGCTTTCTCTCACATGAAGACTGAATTTCAAAAATATGCTCAAAGCAAATTAAACTATGCTAACCATGTCCGCATGGACTCAGTAAATTGTAGAGCCCTTCACCCAGATCAAACAAAGCCCAAAAATTATTGCAACTAAGATTCGCACACAACTAAGCAAGGTCTAAACTAATTGCATCAAGATGACAGGGTGCAATTCCTGCAGCCAAAAGAGGATAAACGCTGAGAAGGGGAAACGGTCAGAAGGAAATTCCTTGGAGGAGACATCAATTCAGCCAACTGATCCTCAATAAGATTGCACCACACAACACCCCCCCCCCCCAACCCCCAAAAAAAGGGAGAAGAAAACGGTTGCTCCCTTGTGGGTGGTTCTTGAAATACTTGGAATATTCTTCAAACAATTAAAATGAGGGGAAGAAGATGATGGGATGGCAGTGATCAATGGCCTGTTTGAGCTTCCGAATAGACTGAGAAACCAAGTAATCAGCATAGGATATGATACTGGTCTCATGAAATGGTTGTAAAAGCATCCGCCTAGGCACCTAGCCACATTTTTGGGTCAAGGTGACCTGGCAAGGCGTCCCCTTGGTTTTCATTGCCCTCTATTGCCTAGGCTTGCCTTGTCGCCTTGACAACCATGCTCATTGATACCCATCTGGATGAACCCATATCAGCCTGGTTTGTACCTGGGTTCATCTAAAAATCAATTATTTTAACATTTTACCCTAAACATATACCAATTCACTGATCTGGTATCAGCCAGAAACTGAATACAAGTCCATTGGTATTAATTATTAGAACCACCATGATGGAAGCACAGGATGTAATAACCTGCTCAGCTTGTCGAATCCCCCAGCAAGAAACACTAAATCACAAGCGCTAGAGGCAAAAAGTATACTTCAGGATTTTAAGGAGTATGCAGAATGGAAAAGAATCTGAAATTATGAAGTGGGTGGCAGAGTTTGATATTACAAGAACTTCAAAACCTAAGTAGGAATTCAACATGCAGGTAGCGGGGTATTCTTGGAACTGGAACACTTAAAAGTTCAGATAACAGAACAACAGCATCAATGATACCAGCAGGTTTTGTGCAAATAATAATACTACTCCTCAATTGCAGTTTCAAAAACTAATATCTTCTTCAACCTCCTACAAGAATAGAAATCTAGAACAAGAAAATAGGAAGCCATGCCTCTTCAAATGTATTTAACTATTTTGATAAACAGAACAATGTCAATGATTCTAGGGGCTTCTTTGCAAATAATACAGTGCTCTTTACTCGTAATTCCAAAAACTAAATCTTTATCAACCATAAAAAAGAAATAGTGTTTGATTCTACTAGTAGTTAAATTAGAGTTTGTATAGGAGTTAAATTAGAGTTTGTATTCATGTAGAATTCTATTCCTTGTAATATTGTATTTTCCACTTAATTATAAATAGAGGGCTTGAGATCATTGATCCATAAGCCATTCACCACAATCGTTTCTTTCAACATGGCATCAGAGCTTAAATTCAATTAGAATTTTTTCTTCTCTCTTCTTTCTTTTTTCTCTCTTTTCAAACCCATCGCAATTGGGTCACCATCATTCTTCAGTTACTACCGCTGCCTATCTTTTCTGTTGCAAACCTTGAAGACCAGAAAAAGAAAAAGAAAAAGAAGAAGAGAAGAAGAACCACGCTTCATATTACCGCCGCTGCTGTTTCCAGTTACAGCCGCTGCTGAGGTACTGCCACTGCTTCCTGTGCAATCGACAGAAAAAAAAGGAGGTGAAACAGCAGACGCAAAGACCCTGCTACTACTGCTGCTGCTTCCTGCGCCTAACAGTGAGTTTACCTCTGATTTTTCTCTCAATTTCTGGTGTTTTAAGTCTCAGTTTCGTTGCCGGTCCCTGCGATCGATTGCGATTGAATCACTGAAGAGTTTCTGTATTTGTGGTGCTTCATCCACCGATTGAATTTACCGTCGATTTATCAAATTAAAAAGAGGGGTTTATTTTGTAAATTTGAATTCTCTCAATATGACCTATTAGTAAATTAGCATAACTGCAGGGACTTATGCATAATTTGCATTTTTAGGGACCTTATTGTCATTTTCCAAAATTCCAGGGACTCATTTGTAATTTCCAGTTTTTCAGGGGCATTCTTGTAATTTTCTAAAAGTAATAATAAAAATAAAATAAAAAAAGGGGACTCATTGCTCTTTGGACCGTGTTTGTTTTCTTTTTCGGGTATCCTAGAAATTTATATTGGGTGATTAAGTGCATGTCTAGGAAAATTTTGTCTAAAGAATCTGGTATTTAAACGGACCGATTGTGTCCCTCCAGTCTTTCCTGGAAACTATATACTAATTGGAGGTAACCTGAGGAGATATTTTTCACATGTTATCATTACTTAGAATTGTTTTGGGTTGTTCGGCTATTGCATTCTGCAACATTTAGTTACTTCGAAAGGTTGAAGATTAAAGAACTGCAGATAATTTTGTCAACATGACAATTATTGATGGTACTCCTGCTCCCACCGGCTCCGAACATTACCCCACTCTTCATCCTCTTTCGGTAAGCTTTGATGGGACAAATTATTTGATTTGGTCACGATCTGCTTACCTGACTATTGCCGGAAGAGGACTTGTTGGACACATTACGGGCACCACTATCAAACCTACTACCACAGGCGTTTCACAGGATAAATGGATCTTGAATGACTCTCTTATTATGTCATTTCTTTTGAATTGCATGATTCCAAATACTGCCTGTTGATATTTATTACTTAATACTGCAGCCCAAATCTGGAAGGCTACTACTGAAACATATAGACAATTGAGGAATGATGCACAGGTTTATGAGCTACGAAAGAAGCTTCATGAGACTACCCAAAAGGAACTAACTTGTGGCCCAATATTATGTCGCGTTGCAATCTCTTTGGCAGAAGTTGGATCATTATGGGGATTATCATCCCACTAACCTAGATGATGTGACTACTTATAGGAAGCACATTGATAAGATTCGGGTATATGACTTCTTGGCAGGTTTGAATGCGGAGTACGATTAGATTAAAGTACAAGTCTTAAGTCGTTCTCCCTTTCCTACACTAGAACAGTCTGATGCTCTTGTTCAGTGTGAAGAAAGTTGTTGCTTAGCCATGCTTCATACTCCTATTATGGAGAAATCAACCATAAAGTCTGTTCGCACTAAATTTGATCCGACTAAGGAGATTGTCAAGTGTGAGCACTGTCACAAACCCTATCATACCAAGGCAAATTGATGGAAACTACATGGGAAACCTAATGATTTTGAGCAAAAACGAGCACATAGAAAGGGAAAACCAAAGGCTAATCTTTCTGAGACAGTTTCCATCACACCCATTGTAGACGTTGGTTTTTCACAGGAGGAGTTCACTACTCTGCGACATATTATGCAGTCTTCTATTGCCAGTACAGCCTCGACCACTACTTCCTCTACTACCCATACCAACTCCTACCTTGCTACTTCAGGTAAAACTTTTACAAGCTTTCAAACTTCTTTAATTTCTACTCCTTGGATCATTGATACAGGAGCCACAGATCATATGACATGTTTATCCTCCTTTTTCTCACAATATTCTCCAACTTCTGGAAAGGATAAAGTTCGAATTGCTAATGGCTCCTATTCTTCCATTGCTAGAAAAGGGACCATTCAGCATTCTCCATCACTTTCTTTGTCTAAAGTTTTACATGTTTCATCTTTCTCTACTAACTTGCTCTTTATCAGTAGTCTTACACATGACTTGAATTATAAAGTGACCTTTTTCCCATCTTACTGTGTCTTCCAGGATCTGGTCACGGGGAAGGAGATTGGACATGGTAAACAAGACAATGGACTTTATTTGCTCGAGCCGATTGGAGAATCTGCATCTGCTTTGACTACATCTTCTAATCCGGTCCATTCGGTAATATCTGACCTTCATCAATGGCACCGTAGGCTAAGTCACCCCCCTCTAGGAACTCTTAAGAAAATATTTCCTGATTTAATTTCTTCTTGTAATGAGGATAGTTTTTTTTGTGAAGCCTACATTTTTGCGAAGTAGACTCGTTCTACTTATTTACCTTCTCTTCATAATAGAAAACATATTCCTTTTATGCTAATTCATACTGATGTGTGGGGTCTCTGCCGACGTGTGTCTATTACTGGTCATAGGTACTCTGTTACTTTTATTGATTGTCACTCTCATTCTACATGGATTTATCTTTTAAAACAAAAAAAATGAGGTTTTTCGATGTTTTCGTGATTTTCATAATATAATTAAAACTCAGTTCAATGCCACTGTGAAGATCCTTTGCAGTGACAATGGCACAAAGTATATTGATGGTGAATTTTAAAGCTATCTCTCTGACTCTGGCATAATACATCAAACCAGTTGCGATGATACGGCTGCCCAAAATGGGGTGGCCGAAAGGAAGAATCGGCATCTCTTAAAAATAGCCCGTTCCATTATGATTGCTATGAATGTACCTGACCAATACTGGAGTGATGCTATACTCACTGCTTCTTACCTTATGAATAGGATGTAAGATACTTGGTTTTAAATGTCCTAATGAGATTCTTCAGGGACCCCCTTCTTTTGTTATTCCCCCAGGTTTTGGATGCGTGTGTATGCCGAATCCGCCCATCGAGTAAGCTGGCTCCCCGCGACCTACGTTGAATATTTTTTGGGTATTCTGCTACTCAGAAAGGGTACAAATATTATCATCCTCCCTCCAGGAAAACCATTGTATCCATGGATGTAATTTTTCATGAGTTTTGCCCTTACTATACACTTCTCCAGGGGGAGAGTCCTAGAGGAGAGGTGTTCTTTTCGACTCTAGATCTTCCTATCACACAACAACACAACTTAAGAGTCCTAGAAGAGTTTTTTGACCAGGGGGAGACTTCGGCCAGTATACTTGAGGACTTTAATCCTCCCCCTTCGATTTCTGAACCATGTGAAGAACCTAGCCGGGGGAAGACCACTCCTGTGAGACACACTGTTGGGGTCTTTCAAAATCAGATTGACCAAGATAAGGAGGTGCAGACTTATCAGAGGAAGAATTACAACCGGCTAAAGCAGGTGGAGAAAGGTGATACATTACCACTTCAATCTCCTGCTTCAGAATCAGATTCTACTATTTCCCTTTGGCTGCGTTTGTTTGAATGCTGGAATAAAGGTGGGGTGGGAAAATTCTTGAAAAGAGTGCAGATTTCTTACTTTTCCCTTAAATCCCAAAATGGTAGATTGTTTGGTTGCTTGGGGTGGGAAAGTGAAAAACAAGTTTCCTTAAATCAAGGAAACTTGTCTGCTGATGTGGCAGCTCAACTTTCCACCCCAAATATTTGGTGGGACTTTGTGGGAAAGTTGGGAAAAGTAAAAAGTGGGACCCACCACTATCACTTTTCCACAAAACCCTTTCCTTTCCTTTTCTTCTCCCTCACCCCACTACACATGGGACCCACATGTTTTTTTTTCCCCACCCCACCTTTGCAAACAAACGCAGCCTTAAGGTATGTTCTTCTGATCTTTTTATTGCTGTTAGAAAAGGGGTCAGATCTTGTACTCAACATCCCATAGCTAAATATGTTTCTTATAACTCTTTGTCTGACTCCTACCATGCTTTTATATCCTCTCTGTCATCTATATCTGTTCCTAAAAGTTGGCAGGAAGCCTATGCTGATAAGAGATGGAAGGCAGCTATGGTAGAGGAAATGCAGGCAATGAAGAAAAATGACACTTGGGAGCTGGTTACACTTCCTCCAGGAAAAAAAACCAATGGGCTGCAAATGGGTATTTATGGTTAAACAAAATATGGATGGATTAGTCAACAAATTGAAAGCTAGACTAGTTGCAAAGGGGTTTACCCAGACCTATGGGATTGATTATCAAGAGACCTTTGCCCCTGTTGCGAAGCTAAACAATGTCAAAGTTCTGTTGTCTGTAGCTGTAAATGAAGACTGGAACTTGCACCAACTAGACGTAAAGAATGCCTTCTTACATGGGGAGTTAGCAGAAGAGGTCTATATGAAAATCCCACATGGTTTCTCCGATGACAATATTGCAGGGAAAGTTTGTCAATTGAAGAGGTCAACTTATGGGTTAAAACAGTCTCCTAGATGCTGGTTTGGACGCCTCCTGAAGGCAATGACTTCTATTGGGTACAAGCAAAGCAATGTTGATCAAGGTTTAAAGTATCGGTATCGAGTATCGTATCGGTCCGGTGATTTTAAGAGACGTATAGTCCTGTATCAAATATTGTATTGCTCTTGCTAATATATTTTAGGGTAATTCAATGGAGAGACGTATTGAGATGTTTCGTATCGGTTCGGTAAAATATGGATATGTATCGACTAGTATCGTATAGTATCGTGGGATACTTTAAACCTTGATGCTGATCATACACTATTTGTCAAGAAGTCAGGTACTAACATCACACTTCTTATTGTCTATGTAGACGATATTGTCATCACAGGGAATGATGGTGAAGAAATTCAAAAGTTGAAGGACTTTCTTGGCAGAGAGTTTGAAATTAAAGATCTAGGGAAGTTACAGTATTTCTTAGGGATTGAGGTGGCTCGATTCAAAGAAAGGTATATTCCTATCCCAAAGAAAGTATGTCCTAGATCTATTATCAAAATGGGAATGTTGGGGTGTAAAGCAGTTGATACCCCTATTGAAGCTGGAGCTAAACTTAAAGAAAAAGAGGGAGAACCAATGGACAAAGGAAGATACCAAAGGCTGGTAGGGAAGCTTATTTACTTGTCCCACACCAGACCAGACATCGCTTATGTTGTAGGTATAGTGAGCCAATTCATGCATGATCCATATTTAGCTCATATGAAGGCTGTTATCAGAATACTACAGTATTTGAAGGAAACTCCTGGAAAAGGAATACTATTGTCACCCACTGACAATCTAAAAGTAGAAGCATACACTGATGCAGACTGGGTTGGATCTCCAGACAGGAAGTCAATTTCAAGTTACTATACCTTTGTTGGAGGTAATCTAGTTACTTGGAGAAGTAACAGAATGTGGTAGCTTTATCTAGTATCGAAGCTGAATATAGAGCTATGGTTTGTGGAGTTTGTGAGCTACTATAGTTGAAAGGCTTGCTGCAAGATATTGGAGTCCAAGCATAGTTGTTAAGGCGTCGCCTTGGCGTCTTGGCGGAAATGAAGGGCTTGTGGCGACACTTGCCTTAGGCAAAGTCAATAAGGCGGTCAAAAAAAAGTAATGATCAGCTTGCATAAGGGGGGGAAAGCATTCCGGCGACTTACCGTCGCCTGAGATGGTGACCAGAGTGACCGGAAGCTGCTGCAACTTGGTCACTGACTCGCTGCAAGCCTGCAACCGCAACAGTGGGTTGCACGGTGAACAAAATGAATTTGGGGAAAAAAAAATAATGATCAATTGTAAAAGAAAGAAGAAGAAAGAGAGTCGCACGATGGCACGCTGCTGGCCTAGAGGTTGTTGCCACCGGAGGTTGGCCGTTGCAAGCCTACAACTGAGATACGGTAGAGTTTTGGTTGATGAAAAACAAAAATCAGAGTCCAGAATCTCCAGATGGTCGTCGCCTGATGCCGGGTCGCACGGTGATGACGCCGGTGTTGCCGGTGTCATGGTGGTGTTGGAGTCCGGAGGCGGAGAGTTGGAGTCGGAGATGGAGTCATGGAGAGTAGCAGAGAGCAGAGAGCAGAGAGGCGAGAGGTTAGGGGTTAGGGCTTGATATCGAGATTTTAATCTTGTTTTTTCTTTTTCTTTTTTTAATTAATTTAATGTTACAAATGATAATACGTAACACCTATATAACCATTCACCCCTTAGATTCTTTTCGATTGGAATCTACTTTTCAATTTATTTTTTACCTTTGATTTGGAATAAAATAAATTACAATTTTAAAACCCAAAAGTCGGTTGAGGTAGGCTAAATGGCTAATATTAGTTTTTTTATTATATATAATATAAAACGCCTCGACCGCCTCAAAAGCGCCTCGGAGGGCGCCTCGTCGACTCATCGCTCCAACTAGCCAAACCCGCCTCACATCGCCTCATCGCCATGACAACTATGAGTCCAAGTTCCAAACCCTATGATGCTATATTTTGACAACAAGGCTGCTATTAGAATTGTTAATAATCCGGTGCAACATGATCGAACTAAACACATTGAAATTGACAGGTTTTTGTCAAAGGAAAGTTGGAACAAGGGCTCATCTACATGCCTTTTGTAAGATCTGGAGACCAAGTAGCAGATGTTTTCACTAAGGGGTTGAAAGAAAGAGATTTCCTTCCTATTGTAGGCAAGTTAGGCATGACTAATATCTATGCCTCAACTTGAGGGGGAGTGTTGGATTCTACTAGTAGTTAAATTAGAGTTTGTATAGGAGTTAAATTAGAGTTTGTATTCATGTAGAATTATATTCCTTGTAATAGTTTACTTTCCACTTAGTTATAAATAGAGAGCTTGAGATTATTGATCCATAAGCCATTCACCACAATCGTTTCTTTCAACAAATAGAAACTCAGAACTGGAAATCAAACTCCTTTATTTGCCCAACTGAAGTGGAATCCTGAGAGAGAAATCATTATCCAAACCCTTCCTGATTTCAACCAGCGTCCAACCAGAACAGGAAGCAGTAAGTTCAGGTCTCCCAGATCTGGTGATGGAGACAAAAGCAGATCTCAGTAGTAATTCTCAAATAGAAGAGCCACTTGGATGCAGGGACCCAGGAGATAAATCACCCCATGTAATGCAAAAGTTGACCTCAAACTATGGAAATCAGTGATAAAATCAATTGTAGCCAGCATCAACACAAGAAGAATGAACAAACTGAATAAGCTGAAACTTATATTTCCCTTGTTCTTACATCTGAAATAACATAGAAAAGGATAAGGAGGAGGGATACAGAAGAAAGCAGGATAGTGATAGTAGGCAATCTCAGCCTTGGGCCTCTCACCCATCAGCATCTCAGCTGCTGAAACAAGTCTTCTCAAACCATACACTTGCAAAAAAGCAACAGAAATTCCATTCAAGTTCAACTGATGATGACCTATTTATAGCTAGGGCCTAAGCTTTACAAAATTGGAACTTCTAAATAGAAACTTCCTATAAATCTACTGCTATACATCAAAATAGAAAATCCTAAAAACTAAACAGTAACAAACTGGACTAAAATACAATATACTTTATCAACTAAAAAAAAAAAACTAAAATATGGCAGCATTAGGATTGAATCTTTGTACACCTGATGGACGTACAAGATTCCGAAAAAGCATTCCCAAATAAGGCATATGTTGGCTATGACATTGTACATATAATAGTTTTTGTTAGAAAACAAGAATTAATAATCAAAACAACAGCTGAACTAGAACAAAGAAAAGAGAGAAGAAGAAGAAGAGAAGAGAGATGAAGAACAAGTAGAAGAGGCATGTGATTCTTGCTTAAGAGTCTAGAATCACAGAGCCCTTTTATTTATAGCTTCTAATGAATCTAATACAACTTGAGAGACAAGTAATTGTCCTCTAGAAAAAGGAAAGAAAAAATTACAACTTTAGTAACTTCCTAGCTCTAAAAATAGAAAGTTCTGAAAATAGAAACTACCACCAAAATAGAAACTATGCTTTCTAAAAACTCCCAAAACTTATGTAGCAAGACTCCAACATTAGCAATAGAAAGTAGAATAACATCAATAGCATAATACTGTTCACGTAAACAGTACAAACAAAGTTACTGTTCACGTGAACAAGAAATGGGCCTGGGATTGACAAGGGAGACAAAAAACATTAAGAAGGGAAAGACAACAGAAGTACAGGTAATTCACGAGAAGTACAGCTTCTACCTAATTTCCATTGTGGGATTATGCGCCACCACCCCCCCTAAAAATAGAAGTTCCAATCCGTTCTCGAAGCCACTATCATAACACTCTTTGTCCAATCTATGACAAATTTTCAAAGAAATCAGGACTCTGACCTTCTTAAGGGTTTATACTTTGATAGCATGAATCAAAAGAATTTATAAAGAGTCCCTACTTGATCCATCTTCTAACTGTATCAACTTGCCCGGCCTTAAAAGAAATCAACCTAGATAGATTGGTTAGTAAGGTCTGCAGACTCTGAATTATACTAGTTAGTGGGATAGGTAGAAGGGAATGGCACTGGAATATACAAAGCCAACACAAAATGCCACCTAAAAGGGAACAGCAACCAGAAAAAACAGAAAAGAAATGCAATCCAGACCAAAAGATTTCAAAAACAATAATTAGGATTCCAATACATTCACAACAAACAAAATTAATTAATACTGGAGTATATTAAGCCAGACTATCAACCAGATTAAGCAATAGAGAGCTTTGAATACTACCTGGGTGCCAACCAAAAGGAAAACATCCCCCTTCTCAAGGCCAGAGATGCTGCTGTTAAGAAGGTATGCCGACCGCAGATCAGCTTGAGGATTCAACCCATTTCCTTCACACCATACATTGTTTGATCCCATGTTGTTCAAGAGGTCTTTCAGCGCCATCATGGACTCTGCATCTGACAGCTTACCAGCAACTCCAACAATTTCCTCAGGTTTAACTTGGTGGAGAACCTCAGCAACCACGGCAAGAGCATCACGCCAAGTAACTGCCTTAAAGCGTCCATCTGGGCCTCGAATCATAGGGTCATTTAACCTTTGTCTTTTCAGCCCATCATAACAGAAACGTGTTTTATCTGATATCCATTCCTCGTTAATGTCCTGTGGGAGCATTTCTGGTTGGTCAAAATGTTCGAATGGAAATGCAAGAAGACCAGCCAAGTGTACAAAGAAACCGCTAGGCAATCTCACAAATTTCTATACATATATTCTTCACATAAAAGAATTGTTTATAAAGAAAAGATTGAAAAACCTAGTCTATCACCCTATTGAAGATGGAGAGAGGAAGGGATGCACATAAAATCTGCTTGGAGAAACCATAATTTCTAATAATGCCTAAATCAGTAAATTACAACCGGCTCAGAACGTCAAAAATCTTAAAAAGCACCACATTGGACAAGCAAATTAATGCACCAGTTTGGCTTTTTCAAAACAAAAGTCCAACTAGCACTTGATAATTACATAATATGTTCAATGAGAAGACACTGATTTTAGTGACTTTATTAGAATTCCAAGCACATGGGATATGCACAAAATTATTACTTTATTGCTGAAAACACTACATCTATTTGTGAAAGCACACAAAAAGAAATATTAAAAGAGAAAATTTTCCTCTCTCATTGTTAAGCAATGAGAGCTAAACGCAGGATGAAAAGATAAAAGAGAACTATCCTACTGTGACCTGATGATCTCTCTTGATTTTGATAATGATGAAGCTTAATAGTGCAATATGTCCATACACATATTCAGTAGCTATCCTCTGTTCTTTGTTTGCCTCTTATGGTGATTTTATGCAAGTTGTAACAGGGGCAGCAGTCATCAATCTATAATTTAATAAGCCAAGGAGATGTTTAGGTGCAAACACTGGTCAGTAAATCAACTAACATCCTCATCCGATCCGCAATTTAACAGTCTAACATTGAATCATGGGGATTTGAGTCTATATTAGATCAAATAAAAATGTTGTGCCATTCTCATCAACCACATACCTCACTGGAACCTCGGGTTTAGTTCCCATACCTGGGAGAAGAGTTGAGTTGAGATGTGGAGTAACAACTTGCAGCAACCATTTAGAGGTAAAGGTATCAAATCTACATCAGTAGAACATTCTGGCCATCCAAATGGAATTCCAGAGTATTGGTAGGTAAGCACAAGCTAGTTCAACTAACAACCAAGTGACCAACCCTACGGTAGGAACAACATAATATCTAACAGTGAAGATCTTCATGAAAACGACATATGCTATTTTGAGGGGTCTATAGTCAGCAATGGATTGGAAGTTTGGAGCTCAATTGTGGTCCCTGAATTGACTGGTTACAGAATTCAAGCACTGTAATTAGGCTTCACATTGCAGTAGACTTCTGATTCAGCCCTGGATTGATTTAGAGATCAACCGTAGAAGCACAAGCAAGAAAGGGAGACCCAAAGAATAGTAGCATCATTCAGCAGGTTATGTTCTTATCTTCCCATGAAAGTTCCATTTGACAATTTCAAGTCAAAAGTAAGACGTAGTCTGTCATAAATCATAGTTTTTATGGCAAATATTCTGACAAGTGGCTAAGGAATTTGTGAATTTCTACATAAAAAACGGTAATCAAACAATGATTTCATTTTGAGATACATATTTCACTTTCCATTTTTATCTGATAGGAGAAGCATTTTAACTTGTGAATGGAAGTGTTCAAAGTTTTCGATTTGAATTTTTGAAAAGAAAAAAAATCACTTACCACTTTTATTTAGAGAAGTGGTAAAGCTCGTAAGGGCAAGCATCCAAACTTTAAAACAAAAGAAAAGATTCTTAGCAATATCTTTGTAGAAATTTTATTGGCTTTGGTTAACCTAAAGCTATATTTTCTACATTATACCATGTCTGTATATAACTAATGCTAAACCAGCGCAGAATGAATAGTTTCAACTAACTGCAAGCCTATTAAAGATAAGGGGAGATTCAAAGCATCAAAATGATGCATCAGTGATTCTAATTATTGATGAATTGAATCCAAACTAGGTTGTTGCCTTTTTCTACCTTTAATGTCAAATCCTTACAGAAATCCTAATCAAACCATGATGTGGGGCTGTCTCCAATACTACCTCACCTCTTCTTATCTAATACTTGCTTCCCATTGCTGTCAACAGTGATCCAGCCTTGTACCTTATTGATGAGAGCAGGTAATAATGAAACAATCTAATGTTCACGCAAACTCAGGTCCATTACCAGTGTGATCTTGCACTTTCTTACCTCAAAATAAACTTAGTAGTTCGATATAAGTCAAAGATGGAAACAGTTGCTAGTGTACGAAATGTTTAACAATATCCAAAGGAAAATAGAGAGGTATCAGCATGCAATGAAGTTCACCTCATTCAAACGTGGAATGATTCTCATGACCTCAGGACCCCTACTATCAATCCTGATGTTGGACCCAACCGCATCAGTAACATCTATACTCTCTGTAGCCTTTAACTCCCAATTTCGAGCTTTAAAAGCAAACGGCTTTGAAGTCAGAGCACCCACAGGGCATATATCTATCACATTTCCAGAAAGCTCACTTGTCATAAGTTTTTCAACATAAGTCCCAATTTCTTCTCCACTGCCACGGCCTAACATCCCAAGATCTTGAACTCCAGCAATCTCAGTGGAAAATCTGACACATCTGTACGAATGACATTAAATTTACATTAGAATTTCCTCAAAAAGTGAAGAAACGGAAATATACATAACAGATAAATCATTAACGGCAAAAAAAAGATTGCACAGCACCTTCAGCCAGAAATAAGGAAGGAATTTTCCCCTCCCATACATTACATTTATAAGTTCTAGATATCTTATCAACATAAACATGCCATCATTCAAGTAAATTAAGGGATGAACTAATTTCAAACAAGGAATCAAAAGCTTCAACTCAGCCATCTTGCTCGTAAAGGTACACATCTGACAATTTTTCCTAATTAATGAATGCCTATCATGACCTAAATAACTGATATCCTGAACCAACCAGTTTAAATGCACCCAAGAAAGCTAAATCTCCTATAATTCACTTGCATGAAAAACAACATAGATGAAATACACAGACATTCAATTCACAAAAGGGAAGATAAGACCATTCCCCCCAAGAGAAAGAAAAGAATGTTCAAGGGGTGGGATTTACGTGATCCTGCACTCAGTACATTTGGATCCTCTTTTGGTCCCAGGTGCAATGGGTTTATGAGAATGAAGAACACTTGGAAGAGATTATAAATTGGCATTTTAAAAAAGATAGGATAAAAACATTGGCAAACATCAATCTCTCTTACAGAGTCAACAGTGCAAAGAATGGGGTTCTATAACTTAGAAACATAAATTGAAATTTTAACATCCATATTTTAAAAGAGTTCTTTACTTCTTCGCTGAAACCACTGACAGTTTAGCAAGAAAACGCTTTGAAGGATGGAGTAACGCTCAATCTGAGCCATCCTCCTGTCTCCTCTGGCCCGAAGAAGCATGCCTTCCCCCTCATCTTGGTAATTTCTCCAGCTCCTCAGCTTGGCATTTCATTAGACCTCCCTTCCTCCAGACCCTTGGGTAAACCCTACTGGTTCCAAGGCCACATCAGCTGCCACTACTGACTGCTTAGTGAACCTTAAACTTTTTCTTCCTATCCAATTCTCTCCTACACTATCACATTCAGGCTTCCTGGCATAATTTCATGGCATCCACCATCCATTTTTCTACTGTCCCTTCACTTGTATTATCAGGCAAAGAGCCTTAGCCCCACTGAAGACATCCCCTCCACTCTAAATGTGAAGGTCATTGGCTGATCTCCTCCATCAGTACACTCATGGAGTCAGATCTCATTCAAACCACTTGGTTTGTTAAGAGTCCAGGACAGGATGATCATCTTAGTCCAAAAAATACAAGGTTTCAATTGGTTTCTAGAGGATTCAAAATTGTTTGAGAAAGTTCATAGTTTCAACCAATGAAAACCAAGTAGTGACCAATTTTAACATTAGTAGTTTCAAGTCCTTCAACCAGCTTTGATGGTTTCTACAAGTTTTGATCAGTTCATCACATCGACTTTTACTAAAAAGATATTTCAACTAGCATTGATCAAATATCAATTTCTGGCTGGTTGAAACCTTGGTTGGCATTGGGCTACCATTCCCATGCTTAGACGGAGCACTACACCAGAAGATGGGAAGATGGACTACCAAATCTAGACCCATCAGTTGGATTTGGAAGGACATCTTTACCTATGTTAGTTCCAAGCTGTCTTCGATAAGCCCAAAACCTCTCAAGGACAACCTCACAACCCAACTTTTACTGTTGTTACCTAGGGCTTAACTGTTTGTCTTTTGATTTGTCATACAGCCAAGAGACTTGGCTTCTCCCCCTCCACCTGATGTGACCACGATTTTGATTCTGACCCCTGGTCGAAACCCTAAGTGGGGTCCTCTAAATGGCTCCAAGAAGCCTCCATAAGCTGGCTGAGCCCTCTACGACGGGTATTTAGGGCATTTTTAGCCCTCTTTTATTACTGGAATTAATTCCAGATTTAATCCTAGAGTCCAATCTGGTTTTTACTTCTTATTTGAGTTGTGTTTTAATTGGTTAAGTGTAGATAAGATAAGACTCTTCAACAAGAAGGGTTCTGATGTATCCAGGGTTGGACCCCCACCCCCCAAAAAAAAGGGCCCAAGCCCGATTGTGAGTCAAGGAGGCCGAAACCATCCCAGGAGTAGAGTGGTCAATTCCTACCCCTGGATGAAGCTATAATGAAGACCAAAATCCAGTAATTTAGTTTATTTGAAGTCTTGAGAGTCAAGCTATTTAATTTAAAGTTGCAATTGGAAAGAGTCATAGAGTTGTGTTAATTTAGGAAAGCATTGTTTCCTAAGAAGTCCTACTTTTAAGGATAACTTAAACTAGGAAGAGTTATTTTCTTTTGGGTCTATAGTGTGTTTGTTATCTAATTAGCATTAGGTGACTTAAGTGAGATCTCAGATCCAAGGGCTGAGATCGCATAGTAATTAGCATAGTAATTAGATACCTCTTTCAGAGTCCAAATTAAGTTGTGATGGGACCCTAACAGTCAAGTGAACCAGTATGAGTCTAAGCCCTTTGTTTCAGGCTATAAATAGCCTTTCTAGCGAGATATTTTCAGATTTGAATTGAGTTTTGAGAATACACTAGTATAGTCCTGGGATCCCTAGGATGGTGACCTGTCGCTGGGTTAGAAGCTCGTCTTCTTCAATTCAGAGATTTCAGCACCTTTTTCAAGCATTCTCCTACAACTCCAGCCAAGCATCCATTCAAAAATAAGTTCAAACCATCCCCAACCCCTTGCCCAAAATCCTCAGCCCTTTCCCTCAGTTTCAGCCTCACCCTAGCCCTCCCAAAGCAGCCGCAAGTCTTCTTCTTCCCCACGTTTTCAGTCCTAACCCCACTAGGATTTCCTCAACCTCAGCCCCAAAACCACCCATTATACCCTCCTAAGGATCACCCAAGCCTGCTGAACCAAGATCTAACCTCAGTTTACCCAAACCAACCTTTCTTTCTTGAGTATTGAAACTTTCTACATTTCATCTTCTTCCTTGAGAAGATTTGCAAAAATTTTTAACTCCAGAAAATTCTCAAACCTTCATACCTCAGCCCCTACCTGCTCTAAACAGACCCTAAACTACAGCATAGAGATATAACCAACTCTGAAATGCAGGATACCTCCCCACACCCCAACCTTAACCATGGTTGTAAAGGCAGCAAGGCAACCAAAGCAATTGGGGCTCCGCTTAGGCGATTAGGCGACAAAGCGGCGCCTAGGCGGCAATAAGGCGACCAAAGCGGTTGGGTCAAAAAATTTCAATTCAACTACTTTCAATACAACTACTTTCTATGATAAGCTAAACAAATGTTCAATAGTCACATTCATCCAAAAAAAATAAGCACTCAATAATCATAATTATGAAAAATCATTCAAAAAAAGAACATAAACATAAGTTCATCTCATCAAACCATGGTTGTCAAAGTATCTGCCTAGGCATTTACTGATTCATTGATTCTTGATGTTGAGTATGGCTCATGCTTCACATTCTATTGCCAACGAGCACGAGGGTAGGTTCTATGTCACTTTGGACCTTGGAGGTCCTTTGCAGATTGGGCGTCAATTAAGTGGTTCAAAATACAGCAGTTGAAAAACCGCTTTGCCGCCTAGGGGACGCTTTGACAACCATGACCTTAACCCTAGCCAAATTCCAGTTAACCTAGGATTTGAGTTTCAAATCTGAAATTTGAGATCTTATAAAATTTCAGATCTGATATAACAAAACCAGAGGCCTTATAACCCCCTAAAACCCTTAGCCAATGCCATCAGAAACCCTAATCAGTGCTGGTTCTTATTAAAGAGGGTCCTGGTTAACAAATCTAAACCTGGGTTTGCATCAGTCTCCTATCTTTTAGGATTTTGCTCTTAATTATAATGTCTTTATTAGTAGTTGGTAGCGGTCCTAAGGAGTTCTTTTTCAAGTGAACTTCCTTAGATAGAGTCTAGTTCTTTTAGTAGGCTATAAATAGCCTATTGTTTCTTTTTAATCTTCAAGTCTTATTATGTGAATAAGAAAATTGAGTTTGGAGGACCATGATTCCTGTTTGAGGGGGCCACGGCAGATTTTAGAGACAAGCTTTCTTCTTCAATGATCAGCCACCTATCTAGCATTCTTCTTCAACAAATTCCAGCAGCCATTGATAGCACCAGCAGCCTAATGAAGAAAGTACAGCAGCCCACCCCTTCATTGAGTTCCCTCACCTCCCAACCCCATCACAAACTCTAGGCATCCCCTCCCACCCTTGTAGCCTTCCCCCTCTCCTTCCCCTTGCTGCTGTGACTTGGCAGCAACCTCCCCACCCCCGTGCAAGACCTAAAACCCTCCCCCATTGCTGTCGCACCCGGACAGCAGCATCCGCAGCCACCCTCTGACTCCTAGATCCCTTCCCCTACCCCAGTGATACCCCTAGGCAGCAACCCCAACCTCCGCAACACCTTGCGGCACCCCTCCCCTCTCTTTCTTCCTTCAGCCTCTCTCTCTCTCTCTCTCTCCGCCTCTTATTCCTTGCAGCAAAACAGAAAAAGAAAGAAAGAAGAAAGAAAAGAAAATAAAGAGAAAAGAAAGATTTGAGAGATTGCCCAAGGTTCAAGGTTCCTCTTCCAAGATCTCTGAGAACCAAACGATCTTGATCCAAATTATCTCGTTCTTCTTTTGTATCAACTCTAGAATAACTTTAGTTTCCCAAATTCTTCCCATAGGAATTTGATAAAGCCTTAACATTTCCATATCATCCCATTCAGTTTTGTTAAACCAAAATACTGCCCAAACCCTACCCATTTAGATGCCAATTTTATTTTGTTGTCCATCCCACAATATTTAGCAATATTATCCTTCCCACCTAGCTTTGATCATTACTTTGCTAGAAGACTGTGGGTGAATCCTTAATTCTAGGGAATCTTTCGAAGAAACCTAACCCTAGAATCATATTAACGGCAACACCCCCTTCATCTCTCTACCTCTCATATTTTTTACCTCCCCTTCTTTTTCTTCTCACTGGGTGCTTTCTCATAATATATATATTTTTCTCCATAGGAGAAAACAAGAACCCTCAATTTGATTACAAGATACATCATGATTACAAATGGTAATAGCGAATGTAATTCTCGTGGTAATACATGCATGCAGATGCTTATAAAAGGAATTACCAATGTACCCCAGCCTATAAAAATGGAAGAAAGTTACCTAAAATTCAAAATTACCTCCTATTAGACAACAGAATGGCCGTTACTAGCAAGTCAATGTTGTCCTCTTTTTTTTTTTTTTTTTTGAGGGGGGGGAGGGGGAGAGAGAGGAGAGAATAATGATAGAAAAGCAAAGCCTACTAACCCAAAGTGCCGCGCTAACTCAAGCACTGGTCTTAGGGCTTTACGGTTGAGAAGTATCCAAACCGGTGCTTCACAGACAAAATGCAATCTTTTTTCTTTACTTTCTAATATTTGATAGAATAAATTTCAAAGTATCTTAGAACCATACGAAGCAAAAGAAAGCAACGAGAAGGAGAAACTAAATGCAACCCAGACCTTGTACACTGGATACATCGAGTCATCACAGTCTTCACCAAGGGGCCGATATTCTTATCAACCACTGATCGCTTCATTTCTGTAAAACGGCCGCGATCGGATCCAAAAGCCATTGACTGGTCCTGCAGATCGCATTCTCCACCCTGATCGCAAATCGGGCAATCTAGTGGATGATTCATCAACAAAAATTCCATAACCCCTTCGCGTGCCTTCTTCGCAATAGGTGTATCAGTCTTAATTTTCATCCCTACTCACCAAATTCTCATAAAGATCAGATACTGAAAACATAGGATCGAAATCAAGTAACTGACCGGAATCGCTGAAACCCTTTACCTGGAAGGGCAGGCATGGCACAAGAAGCAACAGGTTTGGGAGATTTTTCGACCTCGACCAAGCACATACGACAATTTCCGGCAACCGACAGGCGATCATGGTAACAGAAACGAGGAATGTCAACACCGGCGAGCTGGCAGGCTTGTAAGACTGTCATACCTTTGGGGACCTTCACGGGGTAGCCATCGACAAAAACCTCGATTGCATCGTCAGGGTTGGTTAAATGAACCCTAGCTCCAGCCACTGGTTTGCGAGGGGGAAGCTCTGGTGCTGGTTCAGGCTGCGCAGCTGCGGCTTCTGGATTTTGAAGTTCTGGAGTCGAGACGATTCCTCTGACGAAACCATTGCCGCTAGGGTTTTGAGATGCGAAAGCCCTAGGTAGGCGATTCAGTGCTGAGCTCCTCGAAGCTCTGAGAGCTAATAAGCCTAACCCCATCTCTCTTCCTCAATCAGTCTCTCTCCCTCTCCGCTCCTCCTTTCTTCTCTCAACTCTCCCAATTTATATGGTCTAAAAACTGGCTGTAACGGTTTACCGAAAAAGAAAAAAAAGAGTGTAACGATAAACTCATTTCGCCGTGGAATGATGGAATCATGGAACTTAAACATGAATTTCGCTATACGATTACGTGCCAGTTTAGAACAGAACCATCTAGCGCCCGCTAGCATTTTACATAGCATCGGATCGAAAAAGCTTGATCCTGCGCAGGATCATCAAGCGTAGAATCCGAAATTTTGGTCAAAATTTTGATCTTGATTGTTGAATCTTGACGGTCGGGATCAAAATTTCGACTGAAATTCTAATCCTACCATCCAAAGTGAATGGCTTGATGGTCTTGCGCATTTATTGCACAGGACCCAAGCAAGGTCCGCATCAGATAGAGATTTTCCTTTTCAGGGCCAAACGATGACAGGAATGACTAGCCTTCCAAGCAGAGTTGCTCGATTAGTAATGACCAATACTTCTTAATGAGATGATTATCAATTCAACTATAGTATATATAATATTTTCATTCCCCATATATATCACACACACACACCCAAAAAAAAAAAACAACTGACACCCAAAATAGAGGCCTACAAACCACTTAATGTTTGAAAAATACAGGCAGTCAAGCACCTCAAAATTGAATTTTCATTACACGCATTAGTCAAATTTTTCACTGAAAATCATTAAACCACTGTTTAAGTGTCCAATGAAAATCAAATTTTGGGGTATATGCGTTTTTCACACATGAAATGGGATGTCGCGGTTTAAGACCTCCATTTTAGAGTGTCGACGCAATTTGTTCAAAAAATTAATAAAACATTTTTTTGGGGTGATGTTTTATGATATGAATTGTGTTCGAAGATATGCTTCTGCTTCTAGTGTGGTGGTGGCTGCCTTGTATGTAAAGACAATACCAATGAGATTTTGGGTTTGAGGTTTTGCAACCTGCTCCCTCTACAACTTTCTGCTCACGATTCCATGGGCCGGTTAAATAAGTGAGTGGGCTTGGGTCCTACAGTTGGCCCAGCTGGAGCTCAATGAGGAAGAGGCCTGAAAAGTTGCGATTGGAACTCTTCTGATGTTTACCAGTCTCCTCCAGCTCATGGGCCGGTTAGTTTTTTTTCTGGGTACATAACAGGGCCCAAGGCCCAAGGAAAGAAACTCAGAAGAGCTACTGAAAGGCACTAGGCCTTGAATTGCCTATGCTTAGAGGATCTTCATCATGTCTTTTATGGATCTGAAAGAACTCCATCTTATTTAAATTCACATTCTCCCCATCTATATAACTTTCCACGGATCTCGCCAGCAAATCTATATTAGGTTGTGAATTACATAAGAACATAGCCTCATGATCTTGCAAATTGTGAAACTGAAAGTTCTCAACTGTGAAATGAATATAAAACTAGAAAAACAAGAGATCATTGGCCTGTTTGAGGTGACTAAACTGATAATACATCACTCTGAGAACTTCAGAGGCATGGACGTCTTTTCTATAGGCTTCTGAAGCTATTAAAAACATGTTTTGGGTCAAACATGAACTACTACTACAAAAGAAAGAGATATGGGTCAATCTGATACACCTATAGCTAGCTGGTTGTCTTTATCTTCTTGATTCTTTTTCTTTTCTTATTTGATTCATCTTTTACTGGTGTCTGCTCAGATCTTTGAGAACATTAAAGCACTGCAAAAAGATCAGATTATACATTTGGTTCAACCTAATTAGCTCTCCAAGATCTTAAAAGAAAGAAAGAGAGAGGTACTTTCTGTGCATCCTGAAAATGACTACCCAGGTAACCTATGTGGATGAAGAAGCCCTACATCCACCATCTTTATTCAAATGATATGTCACAGAAGCCTGAATAGCCCAGAAAAGCAAAAGTAGACAATGGAGATATGAGACACAGGGTGGGGACATGAGATCTCTGTAGATCACTCAATCCATCTGAAACAGTAACATGCTTGAATGGTGAACCACCCACAGGTCCAACCTTTCAGTGTGCCTCTCCTCCTTTCAACTACCCTAATGAAGTAGAGTCCCTACTTCCAGATGAACCCATTGTTGGATTGGCCCACCAAGCTGAGAAATGAACTGAGACAGATTAAAGGTTGCTTGGAGTTTTGGACCCATGATTTGTTCTAGTTTGTCTTGCTGTTAACCCTAGCATATTTCAATTGATCATTTCGATAAAAATGTAAAAGGAGAAAGTTGCTTAAATAGGTAATTTCAGCTCCTCTTTCTTGAACATATTCATTTTCCTATCATAGAAAGTTTTGACTTTTATAATTAACCAGGCTAACATACCTATATTCCTACCCAAAAAAGGTAAACATACCTATTGCATGGTCTGTTCCTTGATTGATGGAATAACAGTTTTTCGACTGTCTACACATGAAAAAAGTTCATAGTTTATACAATTTCTTTAGTTCTTTTCTCCTAGTTTTAAAACTGTAATCCTGATCTGAATACCCTAGCTGGTGATCTGAGCCGGATACCTACCCATCCTAACTTTGTACGGATACCTGATCCACCTTTAAAGTCAAAATTCTGAACTAAATCCTGTTCAAACTCAATACAAGTTCAGACCATCGAGATCAAACTTGTAACCATAATATATATATATATATATATATATATATATATATATGAAAGAACTATTATTTGAACTGTTTTTCAATGTAAAGAGCTTAACAAAATGTAACCGGCCTGATCATCCCCATGTCATGTCGTTTACAAGCTAGTGATGACTTATATGTTAAGTAAGTTTACTAAGATTCAGACACATCACATCCAATGAATGCCTGTGTTTTCACTCACCATATCTGAAGGAAGGGGTTGGACCAGGAGGCATGAAAAGGGCTCTAGAAATAGTCATCCAGACCCATTTTCAACTTCAGTAGAAGTAAAACAAAATAATGGTGGATGGTTGTTTCCTTCAACACCACCTTCATCCAAAGACACTTATAAGTTATAACAGATTTGAAAGAATATTAGAGGAGTTGGGAAAGAATAGAAAAAAAGAATACTAGACGAGATGGGAGAGGAAAATATAGGGATGTAAACGGATCGGATTTGAATCGGATAGAGGTATATCCATATCCGCATCATATTATATTTGGACGGATTCGGATAATATTTTATCGGTTTTTTGAAGGATTCTGTCGGATTCGGATGATAATCGAATAGTTATTTTCTTAAGTAGATTCTTCTAAATAGGTATGAATATAGATTGAATACAAGTTTTTGACTACCTGTTTACATATTTATCTTTTTATTTGTGAAGGCTAGGTTTGAAATTTAATAATTTAGTAAAAAATTTAGAAAAATATAGAAAAATAGTCACATATCATGAGTAAAATTTATAAAAATAAGAATAATAAATATAAATTAGTAACTTAATCGAATAATTTTATCGGACGATAATAATCGGTAAGAAAGGGGTATATATCATATCCACATCCTATTAATAATCAGATGGATTCGAATACCCTAAACGGATGCGAATACGAATTCGAAAGCGAATTTCGTGTTGTCCATTTACACTCCTATGAAATTATCCTTTAACCAATGAACAATAATAATTTTTATATATTTTTTCTTCTTTGCAATGGAAAACAAAATCAAACAGAGTTTCCATAATCAACTTGAACAATGGCTTGCTTGTTTGTTGGTTGGTTGAGGGGAAACGACATGATGGGAAGCAACGTACGCTGAAATCTACTTTTTTTTGGAAATGCTCATGAAGAGATCCTTTCGTGTTGCTAAAAGAAGGGAAGAGACTAGAGAGAACAGAGCCTGATATGATAGGTGTTAATGAAGGTAAGTGAGGATTTTTTATTGCAGCTCTTTTTTTTTTAATCAGTGACAGTACCTGCACCTTTCTCTTTAGAAAAAATGAAATTCCCGGTTCGATGTACATCGTTTATGCCACCAGTCTTTACTTATTACTTCAATACGTGGAAAGCTCTCTTTTTTTATTTTTCTACCGTACACTCTTAAGGCATGCTCGTACAGTTCGCACTAACTGCAGACATCACATCACCTGTTGGAAGTAACAGTAAATTTATTAATAAAAGCCCATTCAGTCCTAAATATGGTCAAGCATTAGCTTCTCCACCCATCTCATTTTAAGAATGGAAGAGACCAGCAAAGATAAAGTTGAAGGGTTCTCTGAAGCCTCAGCAGCAGCAGCAGCAGCAGCAGCAGTAGCAGGAGATGGAAGTGGTAGTGGTGGTGGTGGTGGTGGTGGTGATGGGGGTGGTGGTGTTGGAAGAGAAGATTATGAGGTTCTCAAGAGGAGAATCACTTGTCATCCTTTATATGAGCTCTTGATCGAGACCCATTTGGAGTGCTTAAAGGTTGGTTTTTTGTCTCACTAAATACCCTTCCGCAGTTTGTAGCTATGGTGTTTGAGGTTTTTTGTGATTAAGAGTTTATTCTTCTGAACAACCCAGAAGTAAGGCATTTAGTGAGGTGGGTTGTATTTTCATTACCCAGCAACAATTGAGAGTAATGGAGATGGTGATGACTCCATTAATAATGGTTAAAACCACTAAATGGGTCGAATGGTGACATATGATAAACTTGGAACGTTAATATGGAGCTTTGTCTTCCTTCTATCTATCTTCTAGTCCCTTCTCTCTTTTCATCTCAAACTAGTTAAATCATCAGTATCTCAGTCATCAGACCTCTGGTCTTCAGTTTCTAAGTTATCAAAACTCAATAGAGACATTTCTCGACATTCACAAACTATGTTATTTTAGTGTTTCTTTGTCGCATGCTTCTTTTCTCATTTCAGGCTAGCAGGGGAGATATTGAAGGAGTTCCAAGAAACCCACCAAACAAAGCAAGCAGTGAGATCAACACTAGCAGCATACCCACTTATTCAGACCTTGATCATTTCATGGTATGTGTTTTTTCATCTCTTCTAAACTCTGCAAAACCAACAGAGATATATAGATCGAGCTTTTCACAAAGCTACCCTAAAATAAGAAGAAAATACAGAGAGAACTGCCATTAATAGGTCAAAATAAGGGTTCTTGGAGAGGAGAGACAAGCTGATGGGTTTGGTCTTAAAAGATTTTTTTTTTAATTTTTTTTATTGGGTTAAGTACAACTCCCTAAAAACGAAGTTGTGAGTGGAGTGAACTAGAGAGAGGTCGTTAAATTGCTATTTATTTTTACACTGCAACCAGCACAGAGGCAAGGAAAAGTATCTTGGGGTATGTTAATGTACGTTTTATGAAAGTATACTAGAGAGGCATTGCTACGTGCATGGTTCTCATTGAAAACAAAAACAGTCAATAGAAACCGAGCAAAAACGAATTGATTGGTATTATATATGTATTTTCATATTCTCCTCTGTTGTAAAGATGTTTAAAACATATTTTATATAAATATTTGTTTTAATTGTGTCTTTTATCCATGATTTTATTTAGTCTCACATTGGATTGAGAGGATCTGATTATATAGTTTATATATAGTAAGGGCCTATGTATTATTAATTTGTCTGAATCCTGCTTTGACCCTGCCATGATTATATATATTCGGAAGGTTCATTCTGGAAAGTCCGCTGCTGGGTGATTACGTGGAGATGCCATTAGAGAGGCACTTTCTAGTAGGGAGGTCAGCTAGATAGGTATCTTTTCGAAGGGAGTTGAGTTGAAAGGTACCCTCAACAAAGAGAGGTGACCTTACCTTTTCACCTACAAGCTCCTTTGGAGCTCTATATAAAGCCATTTTCGAGTTCACTCCTCCTCTTTCTGTCGCTTTCTCCCTATTGTGAGAACAAACCCGTATTGCACAAATCGAGGTGTCTAAATACCTTAAAGAAAGTACCTCTGGTATGTTTCAGCTCAGGTGGCAGTTAATAATCCAACGGTCACTAGTAAAACCCAACTAAGAATTGAACCTAATGAATCTCTAAAATTAAGCTTCAATATAAGAAAAAAGACAAAATTGTGATAAATTTTTGAATTCTTATATTCAATTTTTAGTTTGGCTTTATTTGTAATGGTTGAATTATTGACTGTCACATGTCACAATCCTAAATACAAATTATAAGAAATTACGTAGGGTGACAATCGTAATTGTTGCATGTGATCGGTCTAACATTTGAATGGTGTCCACGTAGGAAATGTACTGTATGGCACTGAGCAAGCTGAAGGAAGCCATCGAGGAGCCCGTGCAAGAAACTACAGCTTTCATTGACGGCATGTATTTTCAACTCATGGAGCTCACGGGCATCGTGGGGACCCAAACCGACCCACCACCCGCCCCACCGCCTGCCTCTCCTGGTAAGTGTGACATTCTCATACAGTCACCGGTCCGTTCCGGTCCAGTTTTAAGTTCCATGAACCCAACCCGTCATCAGTGCAGTTAAAATTTAATCAATCCATAATTAGCTCCTGTTGTACAGTTTATTACCTGATCGATATGGTTGGTCCTCGATCTTTCTTTGGTTTTAACACTTCAGTTATTCAGTTTATTCGCGTTTTTTTAGCTCGCATTAGGTTGAACTAAGAACCGGTTCGTGCTATCTACCCCATCAAATAAGCCGGTCCAATTGAATTTCACAATAAACCGTTTTCTCGTTTGTGCAGTGGCAAGTGTGCTCTCTGTTATCTAACCTTTTGCTTAACTTCGGGCTTACCCAGAAAAAGAAATCTGCACAAGTGAAAATAGGGGATTTGCTTGAGTAATGCATAATTCATGTGCAATACCTATAGCTTAAGGTTGAGATTTAAATTGTTTTGCAAAAGTGTCGAAATTTATTTTTACGAAACAAACAGTCAAGATCGAATCTCGACTGTAGACTGCTCGGTGCTACACAATTATTGCGCAAGACTGAAGCACAACCGAAAAACAGCAAAAGTGCAAATTGCGGCATATATTACCTGACCTATGTTTAACTTTTTGCTAAATAAGATGTCTTAGGTGGGACCCTACAGTTTACCCAAAAAAAAAGTGGGACCCTACAAATGCTGGTACCGATCAGCCACTATCAACCTGCAAACCAGGATCTCAATCTTGTTGGGACCCAATAATCTAGCTATTCTCTTTGAGCGTAGAAAGCATCGGAAATTATAAATTCATTTTAGACAAGACTAAGCTAATAAATTAATGAGTCTATATGGTCAGTCAATTTTGATTTTTTGCCATATGGACTGTGATATCCAATTTCAGCAATTATTTCAAAGAATCGGTCAAACTCGGTCAGAAAACGGAGACCAACTCTGATGGATGGGACTAGAACTAATTTCCCTCGCCCTCAGCAAAGAGATGATAGTGATGTGATGCTTGAGTCTCTGACTGGACTCTGTTGATGGTCTGAGATAGCCTTCTACATTCCAATCAAACGGCCAGATCAGGTGACCAAGAGATTCCTTCTTCATCATGGGTAGAGGCAGAGAAGCTGAGACTCACTTTCATACCAGCATAAACTGTGGTTTCAGAAATTAGGGTTGTTCCTGAAGAGTTGAAACATAACCGATTTTCATATCTATGAACTAATATGCAGACTACATCCATGATCTAGAGCCTAGAGACAACCAAAAATAGCAACTAACCTTTATCATATTATGCAGGTAAAAGAGAAGAATGATACCTGGAACTGAGACGAGCAATATGATCAGAATGCGGAGGCAACAGACTCCATAAACCAACATCCAGCAAGGTTGATTTACATGAACAAATGAGCAGTTGGTGTATCTTTCATTTCATGTATCAGTCAAGTATGCTTGGTTTCTTCTTTCTATTGGGCTTGTATCTGATCATACACTGATGAAGGGGCAACCAATATATACCATGTTAATGTTGGTGCACTTAAGAGAGAAACTTAGTTACTGTTATAAGCAAGCAGCCTTGTTATTTGACTGTGGAATGTGGAGATATATGCCTCTATATTTGCTAGAGGCATTTCCTTCTCTGGTTAATTCAAATGGTAACTATTTGCATCTTGGACAAACTGAATAATTCTCCATACACAATCAAGCTTCAAACACTATTTATTAGAGAATTCCATTTACCGCATTTCCCTTCGCCAATGTTTCAAATATGACCAAAGAGTCGGTATTTGGAGATACCAACTTGCATTAAAGAGCTAGAAAGATGTACAGTTCAAACATGTGTAAGAGAAGGTTTATTACAGTTGAACATTTCAGTTGGACACCATACTCTCAGTCTCATTCACGAAGCCATCTCCAGTCCAGTCTTTATCAGATTGCAGTCCTTTCTTGATTGCTTTCCGCTGCTGGATAGCTTCTTTTTGTCTTTGTACCAAATCTGTATGCGTCGTGAAGTATGGAAGAGAAACCCTGTACAATATAAAATTGCTACATCAGAAAACCACAACCAGTAACTCAAAAATATAATACCCGTATGGGGACTGTTCTGACCTGGTCAACGATAAAATGGTGCAATTCTGGTCCAACAGTTTGAACACTCTGTTGGGTTTTAGCACACATGTTCTCTAAGGTTCCTATATATGAAGGCACTACAAGTATATAGGAGTATTTCGGGTAATTTACACTTTTCCGTTCCAAGAGTTGGAGGGGACTTGTATGCAAGGTGACCCCAACAATGAAAACCAAAGTGAAGGGACATGTACCAACTGGGCCTACAACACTTTTTTTCATCTATACATCAAGAGTGAGCTAGCTAGCTAGCTAACTCTTGCACACAAATATTTCCCCAGTGAACAGCTGGAAAAAGTCTGATTTGCCAGTGATAGGACCCTCTGGGAGTTGTCCTTAGTTTCCCAAAATCACAACTAAGATTCTAAGAACAATAACTACTAACATCCACCATTACAGACAAATAAGAACAGAAATAAGAAAACATTCATTTCATTGCATAAACTCTGATAATCAACATGAATAGATACATACCTGATTCTATTCGATAATATTCAGTTCTTGGAATAAGAAATAAACAAACTAAACTCTGCAAATGGTAACATTACAGCCCCAATGCCATGCCCGAGAGGTTTCCCTCTCCCAGCAAGCTCTGCTTGCTCCTATCTTTCTCCCCCCCCCTCTCCTCTGTCCCCCGATTCTCTTTTACATACCCCAACATTCGTAACCAACTCTTACTCCTCTACCCAATCTTCTTTTGCCACTTGGACTGTCCCTTCTGCACCTCTGCTAACAGCAGAGTAGTGGTTGTTGTCCTATAGGAAGTCGCCATCTGTCCCCTCCTTAGTTTGAAGTTGATCCCCTGCAGCTGCTGTAAGTGATGCTGTGTTCCACTGCCTACTCTTGCGTTTGTACACCCAAGTTATGAGGGGCTTATCAGCCAGCTTGCTTCCCAAGGCTTTCTAAAGTGTGGCAAGAGATTCAGTATCTGGAGTTCAAGTTCACTTCGAACGCTACCTCTGTCAACCATAACTCAAACATATGGTAAACTATAAGCAACCTTGCTATGGCCTCTTGGCAACCGAAATATTGGAGGAATCCTGCATGCAGAGCTAGTTAAGGCACCTAGACACCAAAGCGCCTGCATAGGCGATGTCTCGAAAACTATGACCTGAGCTATCTGATTCTTAGACTGTTCACATCCCATCCTGGCGTAAACTGAGATTTCAAACCTGGTGTCTATAGTCCATTCATCCACTCCAACAGTTTGTCTTATAATTTGAAAGATGGAAACTGTTACAAGTGGATTAACAGGAATATGTCATTCACAGAGAAGGGTTGGAAGATCTCCTGGACAGCTACACTTATCAGAGTAATGTATCTGCTGCATCTAATGGGTTCCTTTGTACCCTCCCCACCCCCAATAACTCCTGTTAACAGTCTCAACAATATGATGCTAATGTTTCAGTAGTTACACTGATCCATCCCGTGTGCTTAAACAAATACTCTTAGATAATTCTTCCCCTAAAGAGTGCACCAGCTAGGTTACAAACTCTAGCTGACCTATATCACAGCCCATTGGTGAAAAGCTGAGACAAGTATGATTTGGCAGCCCACTCGCCAAAGCTCTCTGAACTGTAGAAAGAAGTTCAGTCCCTCACAAATCCACTTATATCCTTACTTCTGTTCCACAGAGAAACATGCAGTTCTCCAGCATGGATGATCCAAGCTATCAGTTCGTTTAGACTGTTAAAAGGACCTCATATCCTGGTATGACTTCAAGCCTGGCATCGATGGCCTATAGATCCACTCCAACAATCCATTGAAATATGCATTAAATGAAAAAACTATTTAGGGTGGGATATCAGGAAGGAGGTAGTAACTAGTAACCTATGCCTTCTTGGGCACAAGGAAATGATAGCATTCACTATTAGAGCACCGTACATGCTGAATCTACCGTGTACCTTAGCCCCCATCCCCCTCAATAAATAAATAAAAATGGCAAGCATTTTCGACTTTTCCATCTTTCCAGTATAAAGTTAGCATCAAAAACAGATAAGATGATTGATAAGACTTAGTCATACCCTCTGAAATCTTCTACTGAAGAGAAATTGTGCTTTCGCATGAAATCCTTCAGCTCCGCACAGAGTTGCTTCACAAGACCATAGCCATGCATCATCACACCAGTGCAGACCTATCATGTAAATAGAATTACACCAGACAACAAAAAGTTAGATGCATAAAGCATAGGTAAATTTTAAAATTTCCTGGAAAACGAATAACAAACCGACGATCTGAAATCTGAAAAAATTAGACAATGCCTGGTTTATCCTATTAGGCTATAACTGCTCAGAATGTTGTCAGGGTGAACCTGTAACTCCACTCTACATGACCAATAGCTAGTCAATACTTGAGGTAAATTTATGGCCTGATTTTTAATATTCTCATGTTGTAATCCAATAGTAACGTCTTTCTGTCACTACAGAAATCTCTTTCATGGACCAAAACAAAATGTTGATTTCAACTCGTGATGGTTCAATTACTATGCATACATAAGAAAATTAGGGTTACCAATAAATGCAAATACTTGTCTTTGTAGGATTATTACTAGGCAGTATATGAAAGATAGATGAACCAAGACCATAAAAGATGTCATTCCCACCACAAAAGTACCATAAGATTCCGTTGGCATGACTGGAGCAAAAAAGTGTAGAATTTGGTTGCATCCAAATTCTATTTGTAGCACCTCAAGGGACTAATTAAAATAATAGAGAGCTCACTTTGGAAAATTTGATATTTTATAGAGAATTAACTACAGTATCTTAGCATATTTCTGGGGATTGTTCAAGAAATTTTAGATATAACTTGAGATTTATAAAGGAAGTATTTCGCTTCTTGATTACCATTCTACACCTCAAAGCTGCTGGGAAACACAATCCTACCTTTTGCTTCATCCATCATGCTTTTTGAATCAGGTAATTTTAGCAACTAGATCTAGGGGAGGGACTCGAGCTTACCACTTAATTGTGAAGCTATTAAATTCATGAACAGAAGAATGGTTACCAACCCCATCTCTACCGTATAAAACATAAAAATACAAAACAAAGAACATACTGAAAAGGATAATGGAACAAATGGAAATGATCCACATTTGTCAGAGAATGTCCCTAGGGGATACCTAGAGAAGTGAGGTGTCAAAACAAACCAATGCAGATAGCTGAGGGGCCTTAGCAAATCCTTGAGTGCATGAAGCACACCACAGCTTACCAACTATGCTAGGCAGCTGTTTGTTGAGCCACTAGTTGATATTACCATATGATTTAGCTCTCTGTTGCATTTGCTTTCTTCTTTGGTTTCTTCCTGTCTTTTGAATCATGTCCAGTTAAAAAACATCAAACTTGGTTCACATCACTGAATGTCTGTCTTTGTCAATGCCTTTCAAGGCCCAAAAATTTGTTAAAAGCTGGAAGAAATTATTCATGGCTCAAGTAGCAAAAGCCTAGTTCACCAAAACAGGGTTCCACACTCTTATTAGCATGTTATCCTAGCAGCATATACCATTGATCTGTGGGGGGCCTGAGACTCCCCCCCCCCTCCCTTTTTTGTGGGTGAATGAACTAACATTACGAAACCCAAAGGGAAGAATGTAAAATGGTGAAATAACGCTGTGAGGGTTTTTAGTGGCTAGGGTTTGAAAAAAGTGATATTCAAAAGGGGCTGTTAGAATTTGGGAATTACAGGATTGATACCCCAGAATTCGTAGGAAATCGCACCCACAGGAAAAGACTTCAATGGAGATCAAACTTGCCAGCTCAGGGAACTTGAAGTATTTGATGGAGGGAGGGGAGAGAGTATCTCAAATAAAACACTTACCCAAAAATATAATCTCTTAATCATTTGAGCAATTACACCTATATTTACAGCCACTGTCTGACATGTCTTTCAAACTTAAACTAGGATCAAACAGAAACTCAAATCAGTCACTTAGTTATATTGGTGCAGGTATGGGGACCTCCTTACACCTTACTCAAACCTAATGGTGCTGGTGTAGGATGAATCCTAGACAGCCGAAACTGGATCAGTTACTGCAGAGAGATCTGCTTTAACCATATGCAGACACAATAACTATCTCTAGTCACGCTAATTCATAAACAAGCCAATATCCTGGAGGCTCAAACTTCAGAAACATTGCGACAAAGGCAATGGAAATCTTGGATAAGATAATACTACTAAAGAATTCAAATAAAAAGGTGTAGTTGCAGATTATAGCCTAACCTGAACTGTATTTGCTCCTAGAAGAATAAACTCAGCAGCATCACCACCAGTCTCAACTCCCCCAATGGCAGAGAGGGAGTAATCCTTACCATCAAATTCTTCCTTCATCATTTTTGCAATTTGCATAACTTTACCTAGTGCAATGGGATGCACAGCCTTGGCTGAATAACCTCCTGGAGTGGAGTATCTGAACTCAACATTTTAGAATACGTGAACTATTTAGAAAATACACGAAATAACGTATGGCAGGAGACAAAAGGCAAAATTTATCATAAAAACAAATATAAAATTGCCTACCCCTCAACACATGGCTCAGGACGTAAAGAATCAAGGTTGATTCCCATAACACTCATGATTGTGTTAATAGCAGCAACACCCTCAGATCCTGTTTTCAGTGCCACTCTGGCTGGCTACATTCAACACAATAAATTGATATGACAATGCGATCAGGAAAAATGATCAAGTAATTGACTATTTTGCACAGGCATTTAACTGTTAACAGACAAGAAAGAAAAATTTTGGCAGTCGGGTAAGTATTTAATTAAATAAAATTAAATCAATAAAGAAGATTGCAGGATTGTAAAACACAAAATCAATGGAAAATATTGACCATTAAAACCTGAAGCTTCAGGAAAGAAATATTTGACAACTTGCTGCCGTAACTTTTGATTGCTGATTTGAGGCCCAACTGGCCATATTAGGTCTCAAAACTTCCAGGAATTCTTATTTTAGGCCATCTAAACAGAGTAGAAGCCTTAGATTGTAAAACACACACCTAAAATGGAAGTTTTCCAGATCCTAGGTTGGTAGTGTAAGTTGTATGCTGTTGCCTACTTCTATTGACCACCCAAAATTCGTATTAGAAGTTAGAACACATGTTATTCAAATTGAACAAAAACATGCAGCATAAGTGTTAAACATAAAATCAGAAAAGGTTTCATAATTATCAAACGTTATACATAGTTCATTACAAAGATATGACTGATTTGACCAAAAAATCACAAAAACTTAGGTTTTATAGGAAGCTTCCCCCTTTTTTGGATGAGTAGGAAGTTTGCCTATAAGTAGTCAAACCAACAGAAATGATACTGAAAATGAAAGCATGATCAAGTGTTTGCTGAATCCAACTATGCACTGCGTGCTTTCTAAGGCGCACTGCCACTAGCACAGCCCAAGCCTTTCAAGTTTCAACAATATCAAATCAGACTTTATGCAAAGTCTCGTTGTGAAGAAAGGTTTTTTATGGTGTTCTACATCATCCTACATTGGGGAATGAAGAGAAGCCCCACTAGGGCTCCATCTTGCCTCACCTGATTTTTTTCGAGTGTATTACCACTACAAAATCCTGGCTGACACCATGCATTTTATAAGAAGTGCTCAACCTAAACAATATCAAAACCTGAAACATGGTTTCACTGAAACTGCAAAATTTGACCCAAAACTTGGAAAGCCCCAGGTATTGCACTTGGTTTCATTTTGATCTCAAACAAAACCAAAAAAAAAATCATGAAATTTTAAACACTGATTCTCAGGCTCATGTATAAATATTTGTCTTGAGAGGTCTTTGGAATTATTGTAACTCTATTTCGTATAAATATAGAACATGGTTTCAATTTCCCCTTCTCTACTCTTGTTTTATCCTTTCTTATTCTATTGCTCAAGTACTGGTTGACAAATTCTGGTTCTATTACAGAAACATCGGAACCGTGGCTCAGTTCAAATAAGCTCTGATTTGAAGATTTTTCTAAAAAGACTGCTAAATAATTTCTATTAATCTCTAACAGATGTCCTGAGGCTCCAGTTAAATATTCGCTGTGGTATCCATAGGCACATAAATAATCCTAGGAATCCTTGTCTCTATTGAATTGAGTTGGCAATTGTATTTTAAGAGAGTATATAGCTATATCAACCACATTCATGAAGCTTCCTCTATTCCAAAATAGCAATTAAGCATTCTCCGCATTTCGATAAGAATTATTCTATTTGCCAACTTCCTTCATGAATATCGCATGTAAGATCATCTGTTTTCTGATTTATAATTTTATCTTCAAAATGATAGCTGGCATATTATGAGGTGAAGGATGGAGAAAGTAGGAACAGCTGGCAAAATCATTCCAGAAAGGGACCTGAAAGTTCCAACACCAAAATAATAAATTATATTATTTCATCTCTTCCAGTTGTGAGACCTTATAACAGATAGAAAGTTATGACTGAGACATGAAACAGACTTGAGTCTCATGACATGTAAATCCCTCAAGACTTTCTATGGCATTTGATCAGAAGAAACCTTCACTGCACATAGCCTTAAGGGTAAAAAATTAATGGACTTTGGAAATCTGCAAACACCAGGAAAGCTTCTCATGTCATGGTTACAGAGATGTGTACAAAATGACATGCACATCCATTTGACACAGAAACTCCAAAACTAAGCCCAGTTGAACTAGTCTAATAATGATAAAAATAAAGCCATGGATTCTGCAAATAAAGAACTTCAAAGACTAAAAATGTTTCCTCAAATGAAGAATATTGGACACCTTTCAAGTCCAATTCCCATTTAGACAACAGGACAGAAGAGTAATATTAGCAGAAGCTGCAAATAGATTTTGGTGTAGGGAAATTGTCCCCAAACTTCTATTTAATTGGTAGTCAAGGGTGTTCCGTGAACAGTACAAAGCAATCTATTTCACATACAACAATAAAGAAGATGCAAGAAGTTACACGCCACATTGACTGATACAGTAGATGAAGCGATTGAAGTCCTCTAAGACCCACAGCTGACTGAATTTGAACAATGGAGATAGTGTGTTTTAAAGGGAAGATAGTAACTTCTTAATCTGTTATGACATCCAGACTTAGTTAAGGAGTATAACAAATAAAGGGAGAGGATGGGGTGGGAACCAAATGAAAAACCTACTCCCACGTAATAAGGTAATTTAACTAGGACAGTTATAGTGCCTCTAAGACGAACAATTAAGCCTTTCACATTCCTAATTTAGCTCAAAATGTCCGTCTCAAAAAATTTAATGTACTTCCATCAAAACTATGACACACAAAACAAAATTTCTATTTTTTTCGGTAAGTTCAAAACAACAGGCCCGTGCAAGTTAATTATTTCTTCTTCTTTTTTTTCTTGTTAATTTGTTAAGTTTCATGTTGCAGTATACATTCCCCCCCCCCCCCCCCCAAATTGATCACCCAGGCAAACCTGGGATAGAAGAAGCAATGTCTGATGCAGTTATTCCTTGGCCAAAGTCAAAAACTGGGTTAAAATTTAAAAGAATGAATCCTGCAAATCAAATTGCAAGAATGCAGCCAAAAAAAGAAATTCAACCTGTGCAATGTCAGTAATGTTGGGAGTCATCTTGGCCCACACAGGAATTGTGGCTTTTGCATTTATCCACCCAGACACCTCCTCCAATAGTCCACAATCTTGTCCAACTGCAGCTCCCATTTTTCGCTCTGGCATACCATGAGGACATGAAAAATTAACTTCAATGGCATCCTGAGACACAAGAACATTATCATTATATGCAACCAAAGATTTGACAAAAGAAAGGTACTGGACTGAATAGAAAGGTTTAGATAAGAAACCATGACAACATACAACTCCAGTTTCCTCAACACGCTCAATAATTTCCTCCCAAGCTGATTTGTTGTATTCCTCCATTATTGAAGCAATGAGTATCCTATCTGGGTATTCTCTTTTCAATTGCTTAAACTCTGCAAGCATAGTCTCAAATGGCCGGTCGCTGATTAGCTCTATATTTTCCCAACCAATAATTTGTCCTTTAGCAGAGCCATTTGCTTTTGCTCGAAGGCGAGCATACCGTGGGGTTACATTAATTACTTTAGTTGAATCCAATGATACCTGGCAACAGATACAGATAACTTCATGAAAAATATAAGAATAAAATCTTGGCCATTCAAGAAAAGTCGATGACTACAGCATTTGGAAGACATACAAATGCAAGGATGCTAAGACATGGAAGTGTAATCCTACATGTCGAATTTTAATAGTTGCATAAAGGGAAAACTGCATTATTTTGTAAGGGCTTCATAAATGATCCACTATTTTGAGCCATGTACAAAAGACGTGACAATTCCAACCTTGAACAGAGGAGCCGTGGCCTGGATTAGTCATGTATCAAATTTTAGAGTATAATTTAATCAAATACTCTCCTATATCTTAATATAGAAACAACATTGGCGCAATGGTTGGTGGACTGCAATTGTAGCTTGAGGTCAAGGGATCAAAACAGCCTCTCAGCAAAAATTGTTGAGATAAGACTATATGAGAATTGCTCCCTTGAACTCTACTTGTGCAGAAGCCTTCAGCACCGGGTTCACTCTTTATCCTTCCATAGTTCCATGTATGCTTAAGGTACTCGGTCACTATTCGATACTTCCGTAGGATCATGGAATTTCAATACTCTATTTACCACCCAACGAACTCCAATATGACACATGAGCAGGAAACCTATGGATTCCTATGGAAAAAAATTTAAGCCCCATCCAAACTGCCATGTGATGGATTGTCTTGAGGCTGTTCGGGTAAAGCCTCCTTAGCGAACTGAATAAGAAACCTTTATGTGTTAGTCTTCTTTAAGAGCTTAGTAATTTGACCTATTAGGCCATATGCATCATTCAAAGAGCAATGCTTGAATGAACTGAGAAGTCTGAGCAAAGAAGCACAACCACATAATCTAGCTAGCTAGCTTTTAAGCCAGTCTACAGAATGATCTCACAAGAACCATAACTGCGCCATGTCTAAAGCAAATGGAGAATTCCATGCATGATCCTGATGGCTTGCACCATTCTTTTCATTGCTGCTCGCAGCGATGAAAGGTTTAAAGTATTATTGTCTAAACATGACTGTTACATTGTAGTGTCATCTGAAATGATCTTTAACTCATATTGAATCTGTAATTGTTCCCAGTTGGCACAAACTATAAAGTATATTAACTTCTAAGATCAATGGAAAACACCATAATGATGAAGAAAACAGAAACATGATTGGTGAGATATTTGAGTTACACAAGACTTATGTTATAATATAGGCAATCAGATTAGTCACAATCAAACCTGGGCCTTAAGGGAGAGTCCATTAACCGTAAATTTTGGTTTTGCCCATAAATACTAGGTAGGTGTGTAACGCTTTAAGCAACCGTGTACTTAAAACCCAAACCCTAACACACTCAGTATCAATCTTCTCAGCTACATGTTTTCAATTAAATACACATGAAATCAGAGATCACTCGTCCACCACGACTGTATATAGCAACATAAACAGATTAAATTCAATCAGAAACAAATAAGAGTTCTTAATTTACCGTTTTGGCGATCACAGCACCCCATCCTTCATCAAAGGCCCTCTTCATAACGGTATAGTTAGTACCCGGGGGTCCCGAACCAATAACGAAGGGATTCGGCATCTTCAGACCATTTACAGTTACACTTAGATCGGGCTCCGTTTTCGTCTCGGAAGCAACAACCTTGAACCCAACCCCACAAATGCCGCTTCGGAATCCAGAGCGACGACGCTTCGGAAACTCTAGACCAGAGTTCCCTCTGATCACCTGTGAACATCCGAGAGAAGCCATAGACGACTGATTAGACAGACTCAATCACACAGTTGTGGAAGAAGAAGACGATGATGATTGAAACTCGTTCCCGTCAATAGCAAATTCGTACAAGCTACTCTACTGATTTCCTGCGATCGGGAAATTATTGATGGGAATTGAATATTTGAATTGAAGCTATTGTTAATTCAACAGCTTTAGCTAGCTGAGTTGTATAAACGTGGAAAAGTACTTTGGGAAATAATTTTATAACAAGGTTTGAGATAAGAAGATTAGAAGCGAGGTTCACGATTCTGCATGTGACTTTTGTCCGAAAATGGAATTAAACTCTACCCGGGTGAACATTTTGGTTTAATCGATTTTAATTTTAATCCGGTCGGTCGGTTCTAAATTTGGTGTATTCTTAATATTGCTTCCTTTCAAGTTGTTGAGGAATTCGGATCATCACCCCCAACAGGGAGTACAGAGTGCTACCGACGGTTTTTTCACCATAAAAATAGTGGATCCCATTTCTGAAAAATATTTTTAAAAAAAACCTCCCGTCATCACCCCTGGGCCCCGCTGTTTTTTGTGGTGGTAAGCAGATCCAGACTCGTTGTTGAGTTCCAAGCTATTTCTTCTCATAGTGTCCACGTCTCTATAGGTGCTTCTGATCTAAATGGTGTTTCTTTAGTAGATTTAGATATTTATGTTAAAAAGTTCCTCTTTTTCTTCTAGGGACATGATTATAATTCGACATTTATTGCTTTTGTAAAAAAAAAAAATCTAAATGTGGCCTTAGTTTTCATTAAAATAAATCAATTTAATATAATTTATAAATAAATCAAAGGTCGTTTACTATTTATTTTTTATTTTTATTTTAATAATACAAAATCCTACAACAAATTAACTATTATAAGTAATGGCATATGTGTTGCAATGATACAAAAGCCAATGATTGGACATATGTTAAACTTTCGACAACTCCACCGAAAGGGCAAACAGAAACAAGGAATTTGCCAAACAAATGGAACCCACTGGAATAAGACTAAAGACAAGAGATTCAAAAGCATTCTTAAGGTGAAAAATATTCAAGAAAGTTGACTCGAATGCAAACTCAAGACAAGTGGAAGAATTATCGTGAAGAAGAGGGTTGTTTATGATTTATCACCAAAAAATCATATATTTTTAATTTTTGTTTATGTGGATATCATTAATGAATATGTGCAAAATTATTACTTAAGTAAGAGATAGACAATAAAAGTATAAAACTATCAAATTAGAACAAAACCTCATTTTTTTTTCCGTCCAATCTCCACACATTACTTCCATCTCCGCTTTACAACATTTAAGAATAGCAAAACTTGCCCAAAGTAGTAAAACTAAGCCAAAACCAAATCTAAAGCCTTTCCAAAAATAATAAAATTAAAGCTGATATATATTTTACAAGATAAATCAAAACTAACTGAAAACCAAACTAATGATACATAATATATTATCACTCAAAGGTACCAAACTTATTTCTTTTTACACAAAAAATATAAATATAATAAAAATTTTCTAGTAGTAATCAAACGAAACTCTTTATTACAAATAATTTATAACCTATTACTACATTTTTTCACAAAACGTATACTGTAATTGATTATTCATCAATAATAATAAACATAAGTTCAAACTATGCCAAATGAGCCTACTTACCAAAAATTTTGCCGCCAAAAAGACCTATTCAAGGGTATTCACAAATTGTTTTGCCAACCCAATGACTCTATTGTGTGGTTTAGATAAGTTTGGCCTATTTGTAGTTCCTACGTGAGCCCCATTCAAGGGTATTCACAAATTGTTTTGCCAACCCAATGGCCCTTTGTGCTGTTTAGATCAATTTGGTCGGTTTCTAGTTTCGTTCGCTCACTTGCTAAATTGAACCTGGTGCATTGTAACCAAGGTTCGAAATGTCAGATAGTGTCGTCGTGTTGGTGACTGGCGACACCTACCGATTGTTATGCGTCGCTTTCGCCCACTTTTGCGGGGTGCGAGTGAAAATTCGACGCCTAGTTTCGGAGGGTATTTAGCATCGTTTGGGCTTGAATTTTGTTGTGTAGCCTAATTTGAGGCCAATAAACACACTGGAGCATTATTTTGGCTAAAACACCACTTAATCTAAAGTTTTTGATTGGCACATGCAAGGCTATATGTGGGCAAAACTAGAAGTTTGGAAAATTCATATAAATTAATGTAAACATGTAAAGATAATACAAATATACAATTGGCAAAGATAAGTATTAAAGTCTACAATTCTTTATACAATTATGTTGAGTATGACTCGTTGTGGCGCCCTTTTCCCCGATACCGCAGTTAGCATACCCGAAATTCAGGAAGAGATCAACTCTGGACCATTAGAGTTGAATCCGAAGGTTCAAGGATCGAACCCATGGATTTGGATGATCGTGATGAAGACCCCGCCACCTTATTTGACTTCACCGAGAGAGAAAATTATTTCCGAAGGCATTAAAGTGAGGTTTTGGTGTGCCCGAGCTATGCGAGAGGACTTAAAATCTCGGTAAATTATACCATTGAGTAGGGATTTCGTAAGGTACCTACCCTCCGAGGCCTTTACGATCGGACCTCGCATGAGTAAGTTGTGGGGGCGGTCGATAGGGCGGTCGCTAATTTATCCGACCTGTCCCTACCCACTAAGGGCAAAATGGTCTTTTACCTATTAGATTGCCTTTTAACTAAAGTCTCACTCACAAACGTTTTTGTGAGCTCTTTTGAAGGAAGAACTTTTGGGAGAGGAGAGAGAAGAGAGGACAAAGCTTAGGGAAGAGGGTTTGGAGTGTTTCGACGTGCTGAATTGCGATTTGGAAGTTTGATCGCGTAGGGAGGTAAGGCTGCTTCACCTCACCTAATTCTGGGTAGATTTCTTGATATATTTGATGGGTAATTTTATTTAAATGTGATATTGGAGGGCTTAGGTTGAGGAAATAATTTTCTGACTCCGTAGAAAGATTCGCATGGCTATTGTGCACGTCTTTGTCGAACCTCGTGCGAAACCGAGCACTTTCGACCGAGTTGACTCAGTGAGCTACCCGCCGAGTTAACCGGGTCGATTTGGGACTGAGTTGACCCGCCTTGTTGGACTAGAATTAATACCCGGTTAACCCACATTTGGTCTGTGTTCAAATTGAATCCCGAATTAAATCTTATTTATCTTGTTTATTTGCTAGGTTAACTGAGTCTTGGGCAGTCGTTAATTTTGTGAATTCTCGATTAACAGGTGAGGATAACATCGCATATATTATGTAATATCATTGTGTATTTGGATTGTGAATAATGTGGTATTGCATGATAATTTCTATTACCTTCTATAATCTCGATAATCCTGCGTATCATACTGTATTTCTAATTGAATGATTAAAGGTAAATTGTATGTGATTATGTGATTGGTTACTTCACTTGATTGATGCATATGAATGTATGTGACGGTGAAATGGGGTGTACCTATCTGGTATTCCTAGCTTGGGTTATCGCGGCTGGTGGTATGGGACACTGTCCTCCCGATGTCCAGAGCACTTTTCATAGTCGGTGTGGTTGTCTAGATGCATGTGGTTAAGAATCCCGTGAGTGCTACTACCCTTTCGGCAGGGGTATTGAAGCCGAGTGACCCGTGATATCAGTGGATGGGGTTCTGTGTGCATCAAACAGACCCACGGTATCATGCAGTGGTATAGTGACATGTGTTAGAACGGACCTCGTGATCGCCCAAAAGACGGCGGTTAGGCGGCGTGAGGGGACATGACGGCATCCACCCTAGCATATGTAGATGACCACAGGGTTAAGGAATGGGATCCAATAGATGCCTCCCGTTGAGGATTCCATTCATAGGTGAAAACGATACCGGACCAAAAGGGCGCTTAGGCATGAGGAAAGGTATCCGGATCACATGTAGCACGAGACATAGTGACTTTGCATTGGGCTAGAGTAAATCCTTGACACGCGCCAGTTCTCAGGCCAATGGTGATGGGAGAGAGTGTTGACCTAATCCCCAGCCATGGTTGATGTGACAGGACCCAACTACTGCGGTGAACCCAACAGACGGGCTTAAGTGCCGTGAGGGTGAGTGATGAGACTACTCAGAGGAGGCTGGTGTGTTATCTTAAAGCGTGTCTACTGTAGAGACTACATGGTAGAAGTTATAATCATATCTTCATGTTCATTCTTTTATTCATCGACTGTGCATGATGATATGTGTGTGTGTACATGATGAATGCATGATGTATGATATGTTCGACTCATTGAGTTCTGTGGAACTCATCCTCTGTGTATATTTCCTTTTCTTTAGACTCTGTTGCAGGTGGTGACGATTCATATTACTTGGAGAGTACGCCGCCGGTAGAGTCATACGTAGGACCGGCGTGTGAGAATATCGATGTACATGACGCATTGTGCGTATGTGCTGACTGTGCGTACGGAGGCTAGTATCTTTGATACTTGGGGATTTTGTTTGGGATTGGAAGACTTTGTTTCTTTTTGCAGTAAAACATCGAATAACATAACTTCCGTTGTATAACTCATGTGTACCTTTTTCTCCTAACACAGACTATCTTGTCGTGTGCTTTTGTGGAAGACTGTAATAACTCTTGTAGTACTCTTTTGTACACTCTTGCTCTTAAATCATGCTATGTTGTATTTTTGTTATGGATTGGAACTCGAACCGGATCCTGTAGTGTTATCACCCCCACGGGTATTTCGGGTGAGACCGAAACCGGCTGGGTGGGGTGTGACAATATCACTGAGAAATTGACTTTTTGCAACATATCGCCGATTTTTCAGCAATATATCACATGCATTTGGTATATGTCGTGTCACCCCGCAGTGATAGGGCGATTGGCGGTATATACACTTTGCTCCATGATTGTAACCATTCTTTTTGAATGAAACTTATTTTTATTAAAAAAAAAAAAAATTCAGAAAAATTTGAGTATTTTACCATGATAAGGTATTTACATAAAAGAATAGGATATTTATGGGATTTGGTAGCATTAGATACCGTTTCTATTACTTGGATTGGCCAGGCTGATTCAGCTGAGAGAGGCAGTTTTTTTTTCTTTTTTTTTTTGGTTAGAAATTAACCCCGGCTGTCTGTTTCACACGCATTTTTGTACGACCCGGTAGCCATTCTCTCTTCCTCCCTACCTTTTGTCATCCTTTCCAGGCTTTTTCCATTCTTACTTCCTGTGTGGAAATTGCTCAATTTCTCTCTGCTACCAATAGGGTTTAGGGTTCATGGGTGCTTGAATCGATAGGTAAATGCTTTATCACGGCTCTGGTTTGCATCGCGACCTTCTCTCGTCCTCACTATCTGATTCGTATTTTATTCTCTCCGTTTTTGGGTAAGTAAAGTCTAAATTCGCTATATATCTGAAAAGGAATCTGAAGTGGATAACTTGAGAAGGGGGTAAAGTTTATGGTTGCTAAAGCTTTAGTCCTTAGTAGATTCTGTTTATTTGATTTATCTGGAGACGATCATCGCTGGAGTTTTCTACGATTTCCTGAACATTAAGGATGGAAGAATCTTTCGAAAATAGTCCTTCCCATCTTGCTCCCTTCCTTGCAAAATGCTGTGATATGGTCGAAGATCCTACCACTGACTCCGTCGTATCATGGGGTCCTGCTAATGATAGCTTCATTATTTGGGATATGACTGCGTTTTCTAACGACTTGCTTCCCAAGTACTTCAAGCACAGCAATTTCTCTAGCTTCGTCAGACAGCTTAATACTTATGTGAGTCATTTCCTGGATTTCTCTAAACATTAGAATTATTGCTTCTGTTTTGATTCGGGATGCTCTATGCTTCTGTTTCTCTAGCACCGCTATGCATATAGTGTTTCTTACTTCTTAAAATTTATTTCACACTCCTAGCCAAAATTTTGTTGTTTGGGTTTTTTTTTTGGGTGGCCTGATTGTTGAACCAAATATTCTCAGTTCAAATGTGATCTTGAGTTTCTGTTTGCCATAGAATAATAATATATATTACTTTACCCATTCCCTTAGGTGTCTTTTTAATGCTGATTATTCTTGAGTAGAAATCAGTTAAAAAACCCTTAGGATGGAGTTGAAAGTGTGGCTTTTGTCTGGATGAATTTTCCACTCTCTCACTTCTCTATGGTCCACCTCATGGTGTTCATCTTTTTACATTATGTATTAGCTCATAATTAAGTGGCTGAATGTCTACAACAAGAACAACAAGCCTTGTCCCAACTAAATGGGATTGACTACATGGATTCTTGCCTTCCAAGCAACTCTGTTTGAAGGGATACTCGATACAAGGCCTAAGCTATGCAATCCTTTCTCACCACCTAAGGTTATCTTAGGTCTTCCCCTAGCCCTTCTAATTCCTTCAATTTGGATTTACTTGCTTCTCCATATAGGGGCATTTATAGGTCCCCGTTAAACATGGCAGTGCCACCACAAACAGCATTCTCGTTGCTTATCATTTATTGGAGCTACTTCCAAACCAGCTCTAATATGATCATTCCTTGTCATGTCCTTCCTAGTTTTAAGTGATTGAGCATCTATTGTAAGAGTATTGGCTACCATCTGCTTATGCTTGCTACAAGTGATTTTGGGCTTTTTTAAAAAAGATACTTGCATTCTGCAATGTTATTCTTATAAATCTGTCTTTGTCCTTGGTACATGCTAATTTGGTGTCACTTGGGCTTCTACAACATCAGGCTTCAGAAATGGCAGGGGTTAGAATGTTAAACTACAACATCATGGTTGTCGATGGCATCTAATGATGCATTATTGTGTGGCTGGTTGGTCCAGCATGATAGGATTCGAGGACCCTATCCAAACAGAACCACAAAACCAGTCTAGTGGCTTTTGGTCCAACAAGGACTGGGGTTATTTTTTATCTCTTTTGTTTGTTTTTGCTTAACTACATAGGGGTTATTTAGAATTTGAGTTAAGAGTAGCAAGTTATATCAGTCTTGTAGTTATAGTAGGAATCCTGTTTTTTCCTCTTGAAATAATTGCATGCAACTCAATAATGGATGGTGAAGTGAATTGAATAGAGTTTATTGAGTTCTATTCTCTGTGTGTGAAAACTCCCTTGTGAAGTGGTTTCCATTTTCCCATCCGGCCCTCACCAATTTGGCCTCAGAACCAGAGGATCCATCCCCTTACTCCTCTTTAGTTCTGTTTCTCCTCACTTTGTATGATCTCCTTCCTTGCCCTGTAGCCCCCTTTCCTGCAACTGATCTGTTGCTTGGCATTGTTGTGCTTTAAATCTGCACTTTGAGATGAGATCTATTCTTGAATCTATTATCCTACCCACACTGTAATGTGCTGTGGGTTGCCTGCTAGGGTATCAACCATGGTGATTTTCTTTGAACTTTGAATACTCACTTTGTTTTGAGGTTTAATGTCATTACCCTGATGATTTAATGCTCGGTATCCTCTGCTTGAATTGTTGTTTTTCTAACATTTTAGTTCAATTCTTAAGCATTTTGATAATGCAACCTGTAGAAATATGCCTGGTTTTAAGATCTCATTTGCCTGTATCCCAATCTGAAATTTCTCAAGTTCAATTACAGATTGTCCAACATTCTTCTGACATTTTTTTGGTGGAGGATTGAGGGAAAGAATGTAAAAGAATCCCTTTGATGTGGGGCACTCCCTGGTGGGGGGGGGGGGTGTGGTGGACCTTACAGTTGATATAAATTATAATTTGAGGAATTGCAGTTGAATTTATATAAAGATGTTAAAATTGTGAAGACAATCAAATTTTACATTGATCACAAAATTTACTAAAATGCTATTGCATATTCATATTAGTGTGAGGGCCTTGAGTTCTTTTGTAATGGATCATCAAAATAGATAGTTGAGTGAATCGGTATGGCAGTTTTAAGTTTTTAAGAACAGTCCATTGGTTCTTCCATTTCTTGATTTCCAAGGGAGCACCAGAATACTGAAATGTTCGTATTCCACTTGGGGGTGTTTCTTCCCTTGTAAGTAATCATCCTTTTAAAAACTGAAAAGTTCCTGAAGCAGTTTTAAGGGTGTTCTTCTAGTCCATTGCGTGAAAACATACAAACTTCATTTCTTTTCATTCGTACTTTTTAGTTAATGATAAAAAGAGCAGCTTTTATGGAGAAGTTCTGTTACAGAAAACAACTCTTTCTAGGTCAAGAGAAAACTATGCAAGGGTGCTTCATTTTTCAGTTTTGCTGTATTGAAACCTTATTCTCGATTTGGCATTGATAGTGGCATTTCTATTTCTATGTGACATATGTAGTTTTTGCAACGAGTGATAAGTCAGATTCAACACTGATTTCTGTCTCCTTGTTACGTTAAGTCTGCCCAATTGAGAATCATTCAGTTTAGTCAGCATATTGTGTCTTTAAATTGGTTAGGATTCACTTCTAAAAGGCTTCTATGAAATAGAGCAAATAGTTTGGGATAATCATTTAGGTTGGCTTTACTGTGGGTTGTCTATTATTGATACATACCATGTGTTCGGTATGATCAAAGTCTTGTAAGCTTAATCAGTAATTCTTCACTACATTGTTCTTGGACTTCTGCTAAATTTTTCTAGGTCCAAATTATAATTCTATATAGTTTATGACCTATGCCTCATCATCTAGTGGTGGGTATTGATTCTTTGAACATGAGAGATGCCATTAAGGATAGCCAGGCTTATTCGGTGCTTCTGTTACATGTGCCTACTGATTGTTCCCCATATATGGATCTGAGGTGTCTATTGTTAGCCACTCGTCGATATTCAATATGATTGAAGTTTTCTTAGTCTAAATCAGTAATCCTCCACTTCATCGTTCTTTGACTTTTGCCAGTTTTTTCCAAGTCTGATTATAATTACTATAAAATTTATGAACTATGCCTTATCATCTATTGGGTATTGATCCTTTGAACATGAGAGATGCCATTAAAGATAGCCCAACTTACTCAATGCTTCTGTTACACAGGACTACAGATTTTCCCCATTATTTAGGTCAGCTGGAATTCTATCTCCCATAAAAAACAGGGAAAACTGTGACTCTGTTTTACTCTTTATCAGGGTTTCAGGAAAACAGATCCAGATCGTTGGGAATTTGCAAATGAGCGATTCATCAAAGGTCAGAAGCATTTACTGAGGAATATCAACCGGAGGAAAAATTCTCAAGGCCTTGTTCAACATACGAAGTCCCACCGAAAGAATGCTTCTGTTGGAGCGCGTGCTGAAGTTGGAAAATTTGGCCTTCCTGAGAAAATTGAGAATCTCAAGCGGGACAAAACTGTACTCATGCAGGAGTTGGTTAATGTCCGGCAGCACCAGCAAATTGCAGAAGCTAGACTGCGTTGCTTGACAAAACGCCAACAAGTGATGGACAAAGCTCAGCAACAGATGTTGTCTTTCTTGGCAATGGCAATGCAGAATCCTGGATTCTTGGCTCAGCTTTTTCAACAAAATGAAAACTGGCATACAGCTGGTGCAAGCAAGAAGAGACGTCACCCCACACTAGAACAAGGATCTGAAGACATTGATGCTGTAGATTCCGAGGGGCAGATAGTGATGTACGAGCCACCAAGGACTGAGATCCTGGAACCTGTTTTAATGCCAACCACGAACTCAGATACCTCTCCTGATTTGGAAAATGGAGTGAATGAGTTCTTCATAAATACGGATTCCATGTCTTCTTCGTTTGGGAAAGACTTGCAATCTTCAGAGATTGATTACCCTTTGATCATCCCTGATTTACCTGATGATTATCAAATGTTGGATCAGCTTCTACTAGCTTACCCTTTCTTGGAGAATGCTGAAGAGACTGAGTTAAATATTCCGGAGCTCATGGATGCTGGTATGGGAGTGGAATCTGCAGAAGTAATACCACTTTAGAGACACTGAAGGATGGGGAGTCAACTGAAGATGATAACAGATCAGAGATGTCACAGATGTTGGATATCCTAATGGAAAAGATTGGGCTTGCAGCATCTGAAACTACCAGGAGGTTAGTGCCATCATTAGGTAACAAAACAACACTGTTGTTCCAAATTTCCCAGCCACCTTTGGGTCCGCATCCCTGGCGAACGCTCTTCGAGGATCACGTTTGCTGCACCAGATGCCACCCCGAGTCATCTGCTTCCCGTCTGAAACCTTCCCAGGGTGCTGTTTTTCTGTTATGGTGACTTGCTCCCTACGTTGATTATTATTGGTGGGTTTGGAATCTTGTTGGGGGTTTTTCTTTGTTTTAACAGAAAATGGGATGATTGCCAATTTGATATAATTTTTGGGTATCTATGCTTTTTGCCAATTATTTTGGCGTGTCTTGGAAATTTTCCTAACAAAAAATTATGCATAATACATGAAGAAAGTAGTTTCATCACCCAAAAAAGAAAGAAAAAGAAATGAAGTATTCTTAAAAGTCTTCACATGATTAGCATTTTTAATAAACAACATAATTGTAAACATTTTTTTTATGTTCACTTAATTCACTTGTATTCACTATTGACCGTTCTCATTAATATATGTATATATATAATTATTGTTTTTTTTGGAATAGGCGTTTTTATATATAGGGATGGGGATATTATATATGACATCTGCAAGGGTTGAACCCACAACTTCTTCACTAAGAGGTATGGGTCAAATATTAATTGTTTTCATGATACATCTAACAACCTTATAACAAATGGTCACATTCGAGTATCACTTGAGATAGGTTTATCAAACTCTATAGAAAGAGTATTATGAGATCTATTAGTACATAAATCTGAGAACTAATTTATTGCCATATTTCTTTTTGTATAAATAAATTACCATGCTATATATGTGAGATACATTAATTACTCGGTTACTCCCCTCATTTGTCTGATATTTTTTCTACATAGTCATTTGTGCATTTGCACGTGGAAGTTTACTAGTGGAACCTACATGCCATATTCTTTCGCTAGGTGGACGAAATGACTCAGAAGCATTTTAAACATTTGGTATAAAGAACATTACTTCATGGAATAGTGTGATTGTTATATCCGAAAACTAAGAAGGCAAAGTCGAGACAAGGGGAAAAATCAACTCCATAAGCCAAAGAACAGAAGACGACCTTCTGAGCTAGGTGGTCTAGTACATGGTTGACCTGCCTAGAAGTGTGACGTAAATGACGTGTCCTAAATATTTTCCACTTTTTATGGGAGGACAAATAGTTATAATGTATGGAGCTACACCAGGTGCGAGGGCTTTGTGTAGCACGGAAGGTTGCGATCATCTTCCCTAATTAACTCAATTTATTTCCACAATAAATAGCAAAGCCATCCTTAAGTTTTACATAAATATGTCAATAAACAATAATGATAAGATATGGGATAAAAATCCTCTGCAACTTCTTTAATTATGTGGTGCAATTTTAGCTCGACTGTAAGAGTTTGATGTGTGGAACATGCTTCAGCCAGTATTGCGAGCTTCGTTGACCCATTTATATAAATGTTTCTTTGTTTTACTTTTTCTTCTAAATGCTAAAGCTCAAACAGGACACAAAGCATTTTCCACATTCAAAGTCAATCAAAAGTTGAGAAGAGCTTGAATGTGGGGACCGTATGATCTGTCCGGCTAAGAAACCTTGGATTAAAACCTTCCTCCTTCGATGAAAGTTGAACTGTGGAAGGTAATTAAAGAGAAGCTCTCAAAATCACAATCATATGTAAATGTGGTCTGCCATAATAATTTGTTTCAATATATAAGACCACTGATCATATGTAAATTTTTTTAATATTATTATTTGTTGCCATTGGCTCCATTTTCTTCATTGATTTGATCCATCTTGAATTGGAGTCAAACCCATTCGGATTGGATCAGCCTACTTAAAGTTCTGGAGTTGGGTCATCATTTTTTGAAATTGCTTGAGTCATGTGCATGACGATGAAGCAAAATTTCGATCCAACTGTTGAATTTCAATGATGGTGATTGAAATTTCAGTCCATCCAACCAAAATGATTCGCTTGACGGTCTAGCATATTAAATGCGCAGTACTCAAGCAAAGTCCATTTTTTGGGAATTTCAGACTGCAGACATTGCGATTGTAGGTTTTGGGGCTTTGAACAGGTATTATGTATGTATTTACAAATTACAACTTGTTATAGTGTATTGAGCTTCATTTGAGCGATTACCCAAAAACTCCATGCTAAATCAAATCGCTTTCTTTTTTGTTGGGTGGGGTGAGGGTGAGGGTGATTCACACTGTAGCTAAATTAACAAACTTACATGGAAGAAAAATATTTATACAACGAGAGATGATTTTAGCTGCAAAGATTATCAAATACTAGAATATGCATCAATTAAAGAAAGCAACAAAGTTGTTTGGCACAGAAAGTAGAACTAACAGCTAAGGGGAGTGGTCAGGCTACAGCCTTAGCCATTCCAAAAGCAGCAGCAGATGCAATGGCACCGATTAATGCCGTTTGAAGGGCACTTTGGAAGGGTTTGTTACCTGTGAAATGGGCCTTCGCGTAACCAAAGATTAACAATGCAAATAAGGTTAAGCCAACTGATGCCAATGTAGCTTTCTTGGCTTCGGGAATAAACATGTAAGGCAGAAGAGGTGCAATTCCTCCCAGAATGTAGGCGATGGCAATAGTCAGTGCACTCTGTAAGGCTCTCTTTGGGTCTGGCTTCTCCAATCCCAGCTCAAACCTGCATTCACCGTTCATTTCTTTCTTCATTCAATCACTTTTTTTTCACATTTCATCCTGCAAACATACACTACTATGGCAGCAAAGTGTCTTAAAACTAGAGAGAGCAGAACACATATACACATGGAGGCCAAAGTTCTAATTGAGAGAACCCAGAAGAAAATTTGGAAATCCTAGGCTATGCTAAAGTTGCCCAAGGTAGATCGCAGATCCTCGTAACGTACTGGCTACTGTATAAGGAAAATTAGTGACACCCTAACTACAAGTCCGAACTTTTAGAGGTTTCACCGGAATAGTTGCTGGCTGGGGTAAAAAAAAATTAGTGAAGCTAACCAGCAGAACTTGATAACAGTTCAGCCATCACCAATCCCTAATTCAATTCAAACGAAATTAAGAATCAACCAAAACCTACAAATGTTTTCACAAAATTTCATTTTCTGGGGTAAAATTAATGGGACTTGACACTTACCTCATCATGAACTCAAGCCAAGCCTGAGGCCTCTTCCGAAGTGCATTCACGACTGGCCCGTACTCATGAGGCTCCAGCCCGTATTGCGACAGTATCTCCGCCACCTCCGCCGCCTCTGAAAGAGGTTTTTCAAGCAAACAACAATATGAAAAAAAGCTTATACCCGTTCGTTCAGCACATAAAAGAAGATCCTACGGCTCTTATTCTCTTTAATTTTTTCCTCAAAATGGAAGGGAAAATGCCAGAACCTGTATCAGGGACAGTGATGATCTCTTCTTCCTCTCTTTTCTGTTCTCTCTCATAATGATCGGCCTCACTTTTGGCGGCAAGATACCTGGATTAATTTGTCAGCATCAGCGGCAAAACTACTGCTACACATTTATGGCAAAATGATTAAGAAAAGCTTGTGGAGTTGTGACGACGGATCACAACCATTCGTTGCATGTGGTCGACACACGCCCTCTTTTGTTTTATATCACTGAACGAACTCTGCGCGTGGGTATCTCGTGGTCCCACCACAAACGAAGGCGGAAAGCAAGAAAAAGAAGGAATGAAATGGAATGAAATATTCTGGATCTGCTTTTTCTGATATGAAAAGTGAAAACCCTAATAAAGAATAAAGGTGTGATTGAATTGAAGAATGGTGAAAAAGAGGAAAAGATACCCTCCAAGTCCCATGGAGATGGCACCGGCGGCAATTTCAGCGAGACCGGCAGTGAGGATGACGGAGGAAGGAGCGTTGGCGCCGGAAAGACCAGCAGCGAGAGCGAATGGAACTGTGAGACCGTCGGAGACTCCCATGATGATGTCTCTTACGATCTCTCCCGCCGTGAAATGCTTCTCCTCGTGGTGGTGAAGGAGCTTCTTCTGCGATTCGGTGACTTTTCCTTCCGCCATTTCTCTGTGCAGGATCTGAAAATTGAGATTTCGAAGACGAACAGAAGCAGGAAACGAAGAAGAATGAGAGAAAGAGCAACAAGCGACGATTGAGGAGTTTGTAAGGAATGTTCCCTCACTTTTATAGCAGCGGTGGATGGCTGAGTCGACCCGAGATACATACCGACTCGCTCACTGTTCATTAATGGGACATGTTTTTTCACTTTATTTACTTAGAATGCCACTGTACCAGCTTTGATGCCTGCATTTGGCTTATTCCAATTATAATTGGATATGGATGGGATACCTAGAGATCTCATGATCATAAGTAGCTGAAAGACGTGTTCCACTGAATAACCTTTAGATTGGAATCTTTTCCCATGATGAATAGCATCATTGTCACTTTAAAATCTACCAGTGGGCAGGTAAAGGTTTTTCTTCATTTTTTAATTTTCTTTTATTATATAATATAATATCATCCATGAAGTGGTGATTTGCTTTTCTTTGTAATAAGAGTTCCCAGCTGTGATTCTTGTGAATCAGATTGAAGGTTTCAGTGCTTTTAAGGGTGTTTGTAAATGAGATACCCTGTCTCGTACGTGGATAATTAAAAAAATCTCTCATGAACACTTTCGGTTTCAGTGTTTTCTGTTTTGTTTATTAGGGGTCATATGGCCAAGGAAAAGGAAAGAGAAAGAGAAAAAACTGTGGAGGCAGAGAGGCTCAAATCTAAAATTTCTTTGGATTTATTGCCTCTAAACAGAAGTTGATTCACCATTTTGGAATATTAGTACATAAAATTCTTGTCCTTCATATATGATATTTGGGAAAAGGCTTAGCCCTTGCTATGTTTTCTCCATCTTCCTCTCCCGTAATGATTATTTTTAGGAGTTGGATAGTAACATGCTAATGGGTTAAGAAAGAACAACTTAAAAGACAATGTTTGATAAAAAAAGCAAAAGCAAAAGCAAGAGCAAATTAATTATTTCATTTCTTGAGCAAATCTGTTAAGAAATTGACAAATAGAAATTCTTACAGATAGATAATTTATAAACAATATGTTGGACAATATCTTTTGTTATAATATTAATTAAATATTCTACATAAGATGAGCTTTATCGATTGTGTTATACTTTGATTAGGTTTCTTATTGGTCTAATATGGATAATATATGGTTACTAAAATTCTTATATGAACTGGCTAGTGTGAGCTAATAAGGTTAGATTTTGATGGACAATCTAACGGATTTGTCTATATAAAAGATGTTAAGTCTCTCCTCTAACCTTAATCATAATCACATCTACTTAGTCAGAAAGTTATACCATCAAGCCAGTGAATAGAGAGGAGTCTAGAGGAGAAGATCTAACATTAAGTTGATCATAGAATCAACTTCCACCTTAAGTTAGTTCCTAGTGGGAGACAAAAGAAGATATTCCGCTGCCCTTCGTCTCCAATGAATCTTATAAAGGTATGTTCATCATCATCTTGTGTCATAATCATATTAAGGTATTTTTAGTCGTGCGATCTTGGATCGAAATGTTACAAATTGTATTAAAACATACTTATAAGTATGTCCACAAATTAACTAGCACAAAACACAAATAAATTTTAATCTAAAAAATCTCTTTGGCTTGAAGAGGAAAAACATGGGACCTTTGTTCCCCTAAAGATCCACTAATCACTAAAACTAGGAATATAAAAATCTTATCTAGTCAAAACTAGAGGTAAATATTTACAATAATCAACAACCGTCAAGAATAATAGTTCTTGACATACACCGTCAAATAATATAAATTCCAAAAATTAATGAAATCAAGAAGTTTTAGATAAATCTCACTAAAACATAGACTCAAAGACGTATAAATCACATTGACTTTGTGAACTTAGATTTACAATCCTACCGTTGGATTTGAAGAATGGAAAGTAACAAACCTCAACTCCAAATTCCAGTTTGATGGGACATTGGAAGACCACCTAACGAAGGATTTGATCAAACTAGGCAGAGCATACTCAAAAATAGGATTTTAGTTCTTTTTTCTCTATTTTGGGATTTGTTATTTCACTCATTCTTTTCACAACAAACATGTAATTAGTCTCTTTTTTACTTCTACATAAAAATACCATATTGCCCTTCTAAAAATAATATGTGCCAACTCAAATATTGGGCCATGCTAGAGAAAACACAACCCAACATATACATATCTTTCTAAATGTCGTGAACTTTTTAATTACTATCGCATGTTATAATCTAACGGATAAAATCAATGGTTTTCCGGTTTTGTTTACGATTTACCTATAAATTTGGTGCAAGCAATCATCAAGCGCATCTGGTGTAGTGGTATCATAGTACCCTCCCACGGTACTGACCAGGGTTCGATTCCCTGGATGCGCATTTTTCAAATGCTATTATTTTTCAAAATCTTTTTGCTGGAAAGTTTGGAAAGAACAAAGAAGCACAATTGTGTTAAGAAGAACTGATGCTTGCATATATAACAATTTTTGCTGGAATAACAGTTAGAGAAATCTAAATCGATGCATTAGACAAATGGGCTTCTTCAAGGTATGACCGGTTACTCAGTCTGGGCTTAAAAATAGGCCCATTCAATTATTTTCTTCCCTTTTTCCTTTTTTCTAATTTTGGTATAGAGGGGTAAGAGTAAGACTCACCTAATTCTTTTAATTTGTAAAAGGGCCCAGTCTGATAACATTTTTAGAAAATGTTTTTGGTGTTCTTCTGTTCTTTACCAACAGAAGAACAGTTATAGAGACGTTTGTTCAAACGGTTAGATCTTCTGTTTTTTAAGAACAAATCGGTCTAAAAAAATGTTTTTTTGTTGAACATCAAAAAGATATTTTTAAGAAATAACAAAAAAAGAAGAGATAAAATTGGTCCCGAGTGAAAAACTTGAGGGTTTATCAAACACAAACTTATTCTAACAGTATTTTTGAAATATTTTCATAGTCCATTTCCAAGAAAATAACAGTTTGCTAGTGAGAAATATTAAAAAATAGTTTTGCATAAGAACTAGTTTAGAATGGAAATGTTACCAAACAGATGCTAATAATTTGAAAATGAGTTGGTAATAGTCTCATAACTCATCCAACCTGAATTTAAACTGTTAATCTGACCTTTTAGTGAACCCAAATCTAAATCACACCAAACGGAACCGAGATTGTAATTTTGTTATATTTGATAATCATGCATTTACCATTATTTATTTAATTAAATAGAGCTAATTGAGTATTTTTGTGTATTTTCCAGAATAAGATGATTTTGGTTATTAGAGATAATATGGAATAAAGTTGGCAAATATATTAGATAATGGTGGATTTTAAATCATGACATTCAATCTTGCTGCCCAGAGATCAGGGGTCTGCCATTGAAAATAGGTGGAATAAAGCTTCTAATATATTGTGATGGGAATGAGAATATTAAACCACCCCAAACCAAATCATCAATAGTTTTTATTTTTTATTTTTTATTTTTTATTAAAGCTTCTAATATATTGTGATGGGAATGAGAATATTAATGCCGTCGAACGAGTGCAAACCCAAAACCTCCCCGTGGGAAGTTGAACCTTTAACCGCTTTAGTAACCCATCATTGACAAATCATCAATAGTTTTAGTTTTATGGTTTCTTCATGGACACCTAAATGACCATTCAGTATGCCTATTCAAAGTTCATTTGGACGGTCAAGAATGCTTTTGTAGTTCAAAGGCAAGATTTTTTGCTGTATCATTCAAAGAAATCCCTTGGACTCTTGAATTGGCTACAAAGAGAAGCAGACTTGCCAGTTTCCCAAAGCAACCAGTTGAAGCCTTCTGTGAAATGACTTTGAATTGGACTTTAAGACTTTTAAATGGAGAGTTAGTTAGCTAAAATGAAGCACACTAGTCAATAGAAAACGCTATAAACAATATAATAAGAAATTAATATAAATTATTGAGGATTGGAATCCTCCTACAACCTTCCATTATTAATTTATTAGCCATTGAAGTCATCACAAGTACCTAATTTGGGATTCTTTCTTACAATAATGGCGAATAGGTGTGCTTGCTCAGGAATCCTTATCTACCCAGAAAGCCAAAATGTTCAGATATGTTATTTCCATTATCAAACAATGGCGGCTAGCTTCCCATCTTTGTCTGTTTCATGGAAATGGTCAATTTTAGAGACACCCCTCACCCAACAAAGAAGAAAAATAAAACACACACTTGACACTACAAAAATTCTAATTTATGAAAGCATATAAGATTTGTGATTCACTCACACTCGTTTGAGTTGAATTGATTGATTTTGAGCTTCCACCTAAGTTACATGACCAACAACTGTTTAGCTCAATAATACCTATCATGTGAAGTTTACTAACTAATGATACATACAATTTTTATGATATCTACATCCGAAGAAGACTCATTTTAACCTCTGATGAAAATGTATAATTAGCATGATAAAAAAGCACAAGGATTTCACATCTTATGTTTTTAATTCACCTTGTGTATTTCTTCAATAGGAATATGCATAGCTATTCATGTCTTGATTTTAGACAACATCTTTCGCTAATTAGAGGACAAAATCAACAGTGAAAGTGAAATATTGGAGTAAACTAATGAATTATATATGAAAGTGGCAGATGTTAAGACGTTGGTTGCTACTTAGCTTGAAATCAATATCCTGGATTGATTGCAAATTTAACTATAAGATTGAAATCAATTGACATTGTTGGGGCTTTAAAAATCTCTTAAAGGCTTCAAATGAATATTAGGTGGCTATGAATTGTTCAGACGTTCACATACATATCTCCTTCATTGCTTCGCATTAAATGTGTAGCAGCGAGCAGCAAACGGTGACGGATTAAATGTAGTATCTTTTACCATTTCAGTAAAGTAAATTGCAATTGAAGAACATAACCAGCAGTGGACCCTAGAACCCTATTGACATGCATAAATATTGGTTTTATTATTTACAAACCATCTTGAGAGTCTTGAATTTAATGTAGTATGGGTGAATCATAAAATCAAATCTATTTTTTTTTCCGTTGCCAACCCGGTTTATAAACCGGTGTTCGACCCGCGTTGGTTATAATTGAATTTTTATTCATCTCATTTTATTGCCATTTATAATTGAATTGATAAGATCAAATAAAACTGAAATAATCAAAACTGAATAAAAGAGTAAAACAACTTAATAACAACTTTACATTTATTTATTTTTCATTGTCATCTCAAAATTAAAAGAATCATATTTCTTTTCTTATCCCCTAAGAAAAAACATTGTGAATGGGAAAGCAATTATCAATTTAAAGCGATTTTCCTAATTTCTCTTCTTTTCAATATACTAGAAGTTTCAAAATGCATAAAATACTCACCATTTTTGTATATGTATTTATGTATACATGGAGAGAGAATGTATCCAAATTAAAGTCATAAAGTATACACCCAACAAAGTAATAAATTAAAATATCTTAATAATATATCTTAGAACTAAAGTTAAAAATGATACATAGTCATGTTGTATTAAAATATTGATATATACCTATAATGTCTAATAAAGACCAAATTATTGTATCTTATTGTACAATATGATAATAATTATGTATATAGAGTGAATATAATAATGTGATACATGTTGATATAATCGATAATACAAAACACGTATTAAAGTGCTAACATGAGATGTTAATGTCAAATTCATTTAATAATAACAAAAGTTTGTAAAGGTTGATAAGAATCCCATTGAATCTAATAAAGAATAGAATGTAGATAAAGCTTATGTAGCATTTGTTATGATTTTCATGCATAGGATCCACGCCAACAGAGTAGATTTATAGAGACACCCTGTGATTGTCTCCTACATATAACATATACAAGTCAAATAAGATGATAACGAGTTCTTGTGCTTGCTAGTTTTTAAATTTTCTATTAACGTGCACTCTTTTCTATTCAGTTAAATTTTCCCATAGGCAATAGTCGCTGCTATGCTTTGGGAACGTGCATTATTCTTGTTACTTCTTTAAGTTAAACTGAAAATGTCTTTTAAGTATAATCAACTGAATGCAGTAGAAATCACACCCAACTAGATGAGTTTAGATTACCAATTCGGGAGAACAATGTGCTTCTTTGATGGTTTTCAACCATATAATAAGGGGTAAGCCTCACGTGAGATACATTGAAGTTTTACTAGTTATTTTTAATAATGTCATATAGACCACACTCCTTATTCTGTTGTAAAAGTCGTAAGAAGAACATATTGTTCTCTCCTAACAAAGACGTAATCCAACCTCTAATTACGCTGGACTAGAGTGACTCTAGAGTCATCCACACAAAATTGATTGAAGGATTTGAAGAAGAAGAAAAAGAAAAATAGCTAGCCGTTTGGTTACATGAGTTTCGAGATTTCAAAGATTTAGAGATTTCAAATCTATGGAGTCATAATTTATAAAATTAAATGTTTGGTTGTGGAATGAAATCTGTGGATTCATCCTAAAAAACTATTTGATCGACGTGATTTTGTGAATGTACAAATGTATAGCTTTTTTGAAATCTCTGGATTTCACCCCTTACCCATAAATCTATAGATTCACATTTTTAGTGTAAAAAGGTGAATCTCTAGATTTCATGAATCTAGAGATTTTTATTACCAAACGGGTATAATTCTCAAATTCGTGAAGAAATCTCTAGATTCATGTAACCAAACAAGCCCTAAAACTCTATCTTAATTAAGTTCCACTGTAGAAAAAATGTAAACAGGCTTATGACCCAATATGTACAAAAACAAAATGTCACTCATCGGAGAAGAAAGATCCCGACCAAATATGTACCTTTTTTTGTCAATGGCATCCAAAAAAGGGGACAATGTACTGCATCCATGAATAATAGAGTAGTACATGCCATCAAAGAGTAGCTCACACTTGGTAATACCAGCACCTCTTATTGATATATGTAATAATCCCGGTCCTGCATTATAAAAAGCTATCTTGCTTCTCACCTTCACCTCGTATAAATAACATTGTATTTATTGCAAGAAGTTCAATAGGGTGTGTCCAACTGAAAGAGCCTTCCTAGCTAGCTAGAACATCAACTATTGCATTATCATACATATAAGATTTTAAAACTTAAACATCATGGGCTTCAATGAGAGAGGACAGACTGAGCTGTGCCCTGAACTAGCTTAGCCAAGTGTACTAACTAAACCCATGGAGAGAGAAGAATTTTCATTTTGAATGGAAGAAGATTATAGTGAAAATCTCTGAGATGTATTGAGTTGGCAACTTAGGTATATAAATGCTGAATTGCAACCCTTGTGTATTGAAAGACATGATCTTTTTTGGTACAAAGGTGTTTTTTATACATAGGGATAGAGATATTATGCCGCCGGGAGGAGTTGAAACACATGATCTTCTATGTACAATGCCGAAAGAGGACTGTTTGAGCGTCGGATTAGAATCCGCTAGCGTTTGATACCAATGTAACGGCTAACATAATTAATAAAATTTTAAAAATTCATTAATTCATTTCGGATATCTCTTCTCACTCAGTCGTTTTGACTGTGCAAAGGATAAGAAAATGTACAGAGGAAAATCGATATCGGAAAAAGATCCAAACGTAGAAGAATGTACAGATTCCGTCACCGGAGATTCCAAAAAACCGGCGATGTTCTTGAAGTTTTCTCGACAATCAAATTTCAGATCCCCGATCCTTGGAGACAAACGGGTGTGATAAGAGCTGCGAAACTGACCATCTCTTGCTGGAATCTTTCTGCAAGCAACAGTTTATGAAACTCTGAAACTCCTGTGATGCACTTTCAGGTGAGCTCGGCGGGTCTCCGAAACAAATCGCTACAAAGAGAAGCAGACCTGCCAGTTTCCCAAAACAACCAGTTGATGGCTTGATGCCTTCTGTGAAATGACTTTGAATTGGACTTTAAGACTTTTTTATGGATAGTTAGCTAAAATGAAGCACAGTAGTCAATAGAAAACGCTATAAACAATATAATAAGAAATTAATATAAATTATTGAGGATTGGAATCCTCCTACAACCTTCCATTATTAATGTATTAGCCATTGAAGTCATCAAAAATACCTAATTTGGGATTCTTTCTTACAATAATGGCGAATAGGTGTGCTTGTTCAGGAATCCTTATCTACCCAGAAAGCCAAAATGTTCAGATATGTTATTTCCATTATCAAACAATGGCGGCTTCACATCTGTTTCATGGAAATGGTCAATTTTAGAGACACCCCTCACCCAACAAAGAAGAAAAATAAAACACACACTTGAGACTACAAAAATTCTAATTTATGAAAGCATATAAGATTTGTGATTCACTCACACTTGTTTGAGTTGAATCGATTGATTTTGAGCTTCCACCTAAGTTACATGTCCAACAACTGTTTAGTTCAATAATACCTATCATGTGAAGTTTACTAACTAATGATACATACAATTTTTATGATATCTACATACGAAGAAGACTCATTTTAACCTCTGATGAAAATGTACAATTAGCATGAAAAAGCACAAGGATTTCACATCTTATGTTTTTAATTCACTTTGTGTATTTCTTCAATAAGAATATGAATAGCTATTCATGTCTTGATTTTAGACAACATCTTTCGCTAATTAGAGGACAAAAACAACAGTGAAAGTGAAATATTGGAGTAAACTAATGAATTATATATGAAAGTGGCAGATGTTACGACATTGGTTCCTACTTGCCTTGAAATCAATATGTTCTAGACTGATTGCAATTTTAACTATAAGTTGAAGTCAATTGACATAATTTTCAATTCAAGGTGCCGTTTCTTGAGTGAGACTCTGCAACCTTGCGATTGACATAATTTCCAATTCAAGGTGCCGTTTCTTGAGTGAGACTCTGCAACCTTGCGATCGAAAAGAAAGGAAAAACCCTAAGCGCTATTTCTTGAGGTTTCTGGCTCTCCGCCTCTATCCGCCTATGCTTTTCCTTCGTCTCCTCTTTTCCTGCATCTTTACATCTCCCTCATCTCTCTTATGTCCGTCCTTACTTTTTTTTCCTTCAGTTTCTCTCTTCTTTTCAGTTTTTCCCTGTTTTTCATCTCTGCATTTTGATCTCTTGTTTTCCTGTTTTTCTCTTCTTCTTTCCTGTCCCTCCATTTTCCCTCCGTTTTCTGGTTCTTTTCTCTCCGTAGAAGCTTCAGGTTATATAGACAAAAGAAAGAAAGAAAAAAAAGAGTTGGCAAGCTTTGGTGGTGCATTCTGCGGATATGGTGTCTTTACACCAGAAACGTCTCCTGGCTCTGGTGTTCTCCATGTTTGTAGCTTCAACAGATGGTAGATCAAAATCAAACTCCAACGCCATTTGCTGCCACAACTGTGTTTCCGCCTTTGTGGTGTGTTTTGTCTCCGTCCTCAGGGCGTGTTGTATTTCCGCCCTTATGGCGTGTCTATGTATGTGTCCGCTTTTGTGGTGTGTCTCCACGAGGCGTTGATTGGTACTGTGGCTGCTACAACCATTACTCTAAGGGTGTTTCTGGGCTTGCCCATTCCTTAGCTTGGATGACCCTGTCTATTGCATGTATGACAGTTTGGTTAATTTCCACTCCTTGGTTCGGATCGAACCTTGTGATTTCATGCATCTATCTTTTATATTTCTTTCTTTTGTTTGCTATGTATCTCTCTGTAGTTTCTTTTAAGAGAATGAATGAAGTGTTTAAATTCTTACGAAAAAAAAAAAAAGTCAATTGACATTGTTTGAGGCTTTACATATCTCTTAAAGGTTTCGACTAATAGGAGGCTATGAACTGTTTAGACGTTCATATACTCCATGTGTATTTGGTATTTACTATTTACAAATCATGTTGAGAGTCGTAAATTTAAGGTAGCATGAGTAGATAAAATTCTTAAAAATCAATTGATGCAACACATCAAATCAAATCTTTAATCATCTAATTTTGTTGCCTTTTATAATTGAATTGATAAGATCACAAGTTCACAACAAAATTGAAATAACCAAATACGAATAAAGGAGTAAAACAACTTAAAAAGTATTAACAAACTTTACATTTATTTTTTTCATTATCATCTTAAAATTAAAAGAATCATATTTCTTTTCTTATCCCCTAAGAAAAAACATTGTGAATGGGAAAGCAATTATCAATTTAAAGTGATTTTCCTCGTTCTCTTCTTTTTGATATACTAAAAGTTTCAAAATGCATAAGATTGTATCGTATTTATGTATACATGGAAATAGAGAATGTATCCAAATTAAAGTCATAAGGTATACAGCTAACAAAGTAATAAATTAAAATATCCTAATAACATATCTTAGAGCTAAAGTTAAAAATGATACATAAGTCATATTGTATTAAAATATTGATATATACCTATAATGTCTAATAAAGACCAAATTATTGTATCTTATTGTACAATATGATAATAAATATGTATCTATAGTGAATATAATAATATGATACATGTTGATATAATCGATAATACAAAACACGTATTAAAGTGCTAACATGAGATGTTAATGTCAAATTCATTTAATAATAACAAAAGTTTGTAAAGATTGATAAGAATCTCATTGAATCTAATAAAGAATAGAATGTAGATAAAGCTTATGTAGCATTAGTTATGATTTTCATGCATAGGATCCACGCCAACAGAGTAGATTTATGGAGACACCCTGTGATTGTCTCCTACATATAACATATACAAGTCAAATAAGATGATAACGAGTTCTTGTGCTTGGTAGTTTTTAATTTTTCTATTAACGTACACTCTTTTCTATCCAGTTAAATTTTCCCATAGGCAATAGTCGCTGCTATGCTTTGCACACGTGCATTATTCTTGTTACTTCTTTAAGTTAAACTAAAAATGTCTTTAAGTATTATCAACTGAATGCAGTAGAGGTCACACCCAACTAGATGAGTTTAGATTACCAATTCGGGAGAACAATGTGCTTCTTTGATGGTTTTCAACCATATAATAAGGGGTAAGCCTCACGTGAGATACATTAAAGTTTTACTAGTTATTTTTAATAATGTCATATAGACCACACCCTTATTATGTTGTAGTAAAAATATTGTTCTCTCCTAACAAAGACGTAACCAACCTCTAATTGCTGCTAGGTGCTCCAGAGTCACCACACAAAATTGATTGAAGGATTTGAAGAAGAAGAAGACGAAAAATAGCTAAAAAAATCTATCTTAAATAAGTTCCACTGTAGAAAAAAACAAAATGTCACTCATCGGAGAAGAAAGATCCAGACCAAATATGTACCTTTTTTTGTCACTGGCGTCCAAAAAAGGGGACAATGTACTGCATCCATGAATAATAAAGTAGTACATGCCATCAAAGAGTAGCTCACACTTGGTAATACCAATTACCAACACCTCTTGTTAATATATGTAATAATCTCGATCCTCTATTATAAAAAGCTATCTTGCTTTTCACCTTCACCTCGTATAATTCACATTGAATTTATTGCAAGAAGTCCAATGGAGTGTGTTCAACTGAAAAAGCCTTCCTAGCTAGAACATCAACTATTGCATTATCATACATATGAGATTTTGAAACTTAAAAAAATTCTCAACGAAAGTGAAGATGTCTTCCACCATGGGCTTCAATGAAAGAGGACAGGTGAGTTGTGCCCTAAACTAGCTTAGCCAAGTGTACTACACCCATGGCCATAATCTCTCCGCTGAAACACATGATCTTTTATTTATTTATTATTATTTTGTTTTGAGAACGGAGGTTCATCCAGGCCAGCTTGCGCACATGATCTTCTATATACAATGCCGAAAGAGGACTGTTTGAGCGTCCGCTAGAATCCGCTAGCGTTTGATACCAATGTAACGGTTAACATAATTAATAAAATTTTAAAAATTCATTAATTCATTTCAAATATCTCTTCTCACTCAGTCGTTTTGACTGTGCAAAGGATAAGAAAATGTACAGAGGAAAATCGATATCGGAAAAAGATCCAAACGTAGTAGAATCGAGAATGTACAGATTCCGATCACCGGAGATTCCAAAAAAAACCGGCGATGTTCTTGAAGTTTTCTCGACAATTAATTTTCAGATCCCCGATCCTTGGAGACGAACGGGTGTGATAAGAGCTGTGAAACTGACCATCTCTTACTGGAATCTTTCTGCAAGCAACAGTTTATGAAGCTCTGAAACTCTTGTGATGCACTTTCAGGTGAGCTCGGCGGGTCTCCGAAACAAATCGCACACATCAGAGTGGCCCAATCGGGTCTCTGCTCTGGAGAAAGCAAAGGAAAATGACCTACATAGAGCTCCAGGAGTGTAAGCCCTAAGCTCCAGATATCTGCTGAGTAACCATCGTAATTCGAACCGTAGGTTTCTGGATCGAATCTCTCAGGGCTCATATAAGCATGGGTGCCCACATAAGAAGCGCATGGTTCGAGCGTACGGCACATGATTTTGCTAACTCCGAAATCTGCAATCTTGACTTCCATGTTCTGATTCAGAAGCAGATTCGCAGGTTTGATGTCTCTGTGAACGATTTTCTGCGAGTGAAGGTAGTTGAGACCGTTGAGTAGTTGGCGAGCGATGGAGGAGAGTGAGAGCTCCGATAAAGTTCCGTTCTTTTTGAGGAGAGATTCGAGGGTTCCTCCGTCCATGTATTCCATGAGAATCGCAGTATCGCCAGAGGGCTTTTCAAAAATTCCATGGCAACGGACGATGAAAGGCGAATCTGTACGGCGGAGGATCTCCATCTCACGAAAAAGCTGGCGGCGGATCGTGGTGTCACAGTCTCCTTGGACGATTTTGAGAGCGTAGATCATGGAAGTTCGCTTATGACGAACTTGATAGACTGTGCCACCGTTACCATGCCCGATAACTTTGATCTTTTCTAGATCAGAGAGACGATCGACTTCGGCGGCGCCGGTGGAAGTTGCAGCGGAGGAGGAGAGAGAAGATGGGGGAAGTGGGAGAGGGAAGCGAAGGCGGCGCTCGGCGGAATCCGGCAAAGGTAAGCTGAGATTGAGATTGCGGCGCTGTCCAACTAGAGCCATTTCTGGAATTTGGATGGGTTGGGGGGAGGATTTGAGTTCTTTCGTTGTTGTTCTTGTGAATGGAAGGATTTGAATCGAATGATTGAAGGAAGCAAGAGTGAAGTTAGTTTATATACACATAAGCGAAGTGGACCTGAAAGAAGAAATGGGGGGATGAATGTATCAGAAGAGTACAACCGCTTCGTTAGAGATGTGGGCCGTGCAAGCAAACTATCATTAACATTTCAACAATTTCCCCATGTGATGAATTAAAAGGCGTCTATCCCTATCTATATTTTTATTCATATATATGGATTTCAATAAAAAAAACTAAAAAAACTCTGAACTCCCCTCGGTGTACCAAGTGAGATTGGAGAACACTGAAGTGAATTTTTTCACCCTACTCATCATTTCTTTACAAGAAAATACATCAAAAGTTTCTTAATTTAGTTGGTAATGACCAATTCTTCTTTTTGGGTTATTTTTGAGAAATCTAGGTACAACGTAGAATTCATTGGGTGTTTTACGTATGACTTATTTTATCAACATTCAAAAGTGAATAAATACGAGAAAAAAATATAAAGAAACGTAAAGGATTCGGACTCAATTTTTTTGTTGGCTTGTTGGGTTTCTACCCTCATGCAAAATTGTTAGGTTAAAGATCTTAGCAGCCGGAGTCTGGAATTGGGATTAGGAAGAGTTCTATTTGGAGAGACTCAGGGAGAGTCGACATACGAAAATAGTAGGAACGGAGTAGCGAAGGACCTTACAAAACTGAAGTCAACAAATCCGTCCAGAACGGGAAAGTTCTCAGAGCCTGAGTATGTATGTGACAATATATTATTAATGGAGGGTAGTATGGGTAGTTCGAACTTTCCCGTGATCTTCGGTTGGCGGCTTTCAGGCAATAGAGGTAGTGACGTCAGGAGGTGAAATGACAGAGAAAGGCCGGCGGGCGAGCGCATGGGGAGAGAGAGAGAGGGAAGGAGCCGAGAAAGGTGGGGCCCCACCGCCACGTGGCTGTGGTTTAAGAGGATAGAGTACCCACAACAATTGATTTAGTCCTAACGAGATAATTAATTTAGATTTTTGTCCTTTTTCCTAATAAGTCAAGTGGATTCGATTCTTCGTGTTGTCTTTCCTAAAGTTCCCGCCCTTCTGCGCTGGCATTCCCAATTGTATAATGGACCCCACCACTCTGATTTGGACCGAAATTGCTTCAGATAATGCATGTAAAGCGATATTTCGGTTATCGACCAAAATAATTGACTTGACGGTCCTGCGTATTAAATGCACATGATTCAAGTAAAGTCCGATATTTGATACGCATGTTGATAATAGACCATATAATACACATGTTGATAATAGACCCATATAACATTTATTTAAAGTTTTTTTATGTGTAGATCTTCTTCGTAAACTACAAACTAATGTTGGCTTCCTTAATGCAATATATTATGTGTGAGTCCTAATCAAATTAACATAGTTATTTGTCATTAAATATGTTAAAATTTCAAATGTGGAGGGATCAAAATGCACTTTCAATTATTTAATATATTGTTTTATTATATATATATATATATATATATATATATATATATATATATATATATATATATATATATATATTAATCATATGATTTATGTTTAATGACCAATTATCTCTTTTTAAAATCATATATTAATGTATTATAACCTGAGGGGCACTTTGGTCCCTTCACGTTTGAAATTTGAATATACTTAACAACGAACGGTGTTAGTCTGTTTGGGACCTACACGTAATATATTGCATTAAGGGGACCCAATATTAGTTTATGGTCCACTAAAGGGACCAACACGTAAAAAAAAGCTCTTAATTTTATTAATTATTTACATAAATAAAGATGCTAAAATAAATTAATGTAAAAAATTGAGCTAATCTAGATATGGTTAGGGACAGAGTTAAGATTAACTCTCGGGCAGAGCCAAAGCAATTTTTCTAACAAAAATCCAGGAGACGGAGGGCAAATATGGGCATTTTATATATAGATAGAAGGCCAATAGGCAAAATCACGTAGTCCCACTATTGGGGGAAAAAAAAGGGGGGACGGGTTGGGGGAGGGGCTAGAGGAGGGTAGCTCCAATTCTTAATGTCGCTATGAATACATGATAAGCTACGAGAAAGTAAATTAAAGTACACAATCATGTTCATCATATAGTTTTAAATATCCTATTACAAAGAAGTAATCTAATCTAAATCTTAATGTAGAGGTAAGATAACTTTAAGAGAAATGTGAGAAAATATATAAATAGGTGAAGACTTATATCTGATATGTTCTCAAATAAATCAACATGAAAAGTGAGATACAATGAAAGGTAAAAGCCCCTTTTTATTTTTTAAACAATATCATGGGCAAATCCAATGGGGGTGAATCTATATCCAAAGTCATTTACATGATGCTCCAGTTGATTTGGGTAGTGCATTCCAGATCTGCATCAACATTCTAGAATCCATTTTAGAAATCCACTTTCTCCAAAAACTACGGATGATATATATCACAAGCCCAAAACTTATCATGCTTTTATTTTAAGATAGATGGAGGAAACTTTATGCTGTAGTTCTACTTTTCCATCTCAGCATGTATATATTATGAGATACTCACTAAAAAAAGACTTGAGATTTGTTTGTTGAGATAAGTAAGGAAAAAAAAAGGAGAAAAAGAAATGCCACCTAATAAATGTGTGGTGGTTTTCATGTTTAGTTGATTCTGAAACTGAAACCATCAACCACCACCGACTCCCTGGTATTAATGAAAATATATAATGCAAGTGGGAATTGCAACCATCAATCACCACCACTGTCATGTGGAATTGCAACCATCGATCACCACCACTGTCGCATCCGTTTAGGGGTATTTGAATCCGTCCGATTACTAATAGGATGCGGATATGATATACCCCTTTCTTACAGATTATTATCCGTTCGATAAAATTATCCGATTAAGTTATTTATTTAAATTTATTTTTCTTATTTTATAAATTTTTTACCTGTGATACATGACTATTTCTCTAGATTTTCTACTAAAATAACTACCAAAGTTGTTAAATTCTTAAATTTCAAACCTACCCTTCACAAAAAAAATGGTAAAGATATAAACAGAGTAGTCCAAAACTTGTATTCAATCCATATTTATGCCCATTTAAAAGAATCTACTTAAGAAAATAACTATCTGATTATCATCCGAATCCGACTGAATATGTCCGAAATCGGATAGGGTATTATCCGAATCGGATCCGTTTACACCCCTTTACACCCCTATTGCCATGTCACCACCACCCACAGAAAGAGAGAGAGGGGTTTCATTAATCATGGGAACTGTAATGTGGATAGGGTCGTGCTTCAGTACTGTGCAATTATTGCAAAAGTGAATTTCAATCTTGGTTGAGTACTACAGGTGATGCACATTTATTACGTAGTATCCAAGTAAAATAAAGCTTGGTTGACGAATAATTTCTTGGTGATTTCGTTTCCATCTAGATCACACTTGTGTTTTTTACATTACTAGGGTTGGACAAAATCATCTTTCAGCCGAATTTATAAAGCTTCTTTAGGGAATCCTTTCTTTTCCTCACTAACCAAGGTTTTGCAAATCTAAAAGCCGACCACCAAACTAGATAAAGGCCTACTTTAGAGAAGATAGAGAGCTTCCTATGGAAATCATAACCTTTAATTGAACCTTCTTCTCTGGTATGATTATTTATTAGAATAAACAAAAGAACAAATTCAGTGGAACCACCAGAATCAACCTAATTAGTAGTTTGGTGGCCCCATTCACATCCAAAGCATATCCAATGAACTTGTGTGTCAATCCTATGAAACTGTGACAGGTAAAGCGAAAAAAGATCTTCAGAAGCCAGATGTCCTTTCCTTCAGATGAAATCCCCTTTCATATCAGAAATTGAAAAGATGGTTATGAGGAAGAAACACGTTTTTGGGTTGCAGAAATGGGGTCCTTATACCCTTTGGTAGTGGTGTTAGTCAGTTGGTAGTCATCTTAAAAAGCTTGGGTGGGTTCCTGGTATTGTTCTCTGCACCAAGTTTCTGAACCTATCGTTATGTTTAAAGCTCAATTCTGGCACCATCATGAACTCTTCTTTTTACTTTGTGATTTGATGTTAGATCATGATTTGTCCTATACCCTATATGAAAGATTGTTAGTTGGATTTTTCTATTTGAAAGTGGGTCCTCCACATATACAAAAGATAACTGCAATCAACAATGAATTGAAGGCTTCATCGTTATCAACTACCCAGGAGAAGTCTCTCAGTGATGGCTGACTTGAGTCTCCGGACACTGTTTCTAGTCTGTAGGGGGCGGCAGCCCAGATATGGCTATTGGCTTATGACAAGAACACTACAATAAGCAAATTGCAACTCCAGATATTCGAGCTTATCCGGCGTGTGTGTTGGGTTTTCATCATCATGAATCCAATTTCTGATATAATAAGATTGTAAAGGCAGAAATGACTATCAAGGTTTCATGAAGATTATAAGTTCCCAGCTATAAAATCCACAATTCTTGTTTATTCTCCCTCTAGACTTTTGAACTCATTGTTGAAGGTCACCAAAAAACCTGACTAGTGAAATGCATGTATCACATACTCAACCTTATCCCAACTATAATGGAGAGACACAAATAAAATCCACAATTCATGTTTATTCTCCCCTCTGGACTTTTGAAGTCATTGTTGAAGGTCACCAGAAAACCTGACTAGTTAAATGCATGTATCACATGAATCTCAATATCAATTAGAATGACTCAACCTTATCCCAACTATAATGGAGAGACACAAATAAAATCCACAATTCATGTTTATTCTCTCCCTCTGGCTTTGCCTTGGGGCCCCTGCTAGTGAGCGTCACATGAATCTCAATATCAATTAGAATGACTCAACCTTATCCCAACTATAATGGAGAGACACCAAATGTATCCAATTTCATTTACTTTACACAAATTAGGTAAGAGCTAAAGTCTAAACAAAATGGGGAAATGTTTACCCAAATTTTTATTTATTTATTTGGGAAATAAGATAAGCAGGCTGAGCCAATTCTGACCTGATTCAAGTTGAAGCAGTGATCCAAGCTCAATTCCAATTGTGAATCCAAGTGAAAACAGTTTACTCTCCACGACACTTCTCAACCATACAATAAAAATATAACCAACCCCACCTCTAAATGTTGAAAAATGATCAGAAGTAAGACCTTTAATAAATCCCACCATTTTGTGCAATTGAAAAGCGTAAAAAGAGCACATTGTTATCCCACGGTGAGGTGATCTAGACTCTCCAATTCTTAGTATTCAGCTTGGGGACAACGTTATTGGATCGATACAGAGACAATTAAAATGCTTATATGATCCCCCTGAACCATTTATGAGACATCTTGAATGGCGAATTTGATAAATGATAAGCTTAAATAATCCTGGTATTGCTGGTTCCTTGAGATTGGTAAGAGAAACTATTCAAAGTATTCACTAGAAGGCCTTTTAGAGCCCCTTTGTAGGAGGATTTAGGGATTTATGGTGGTGCAAGCTGATTTGCTTGGAAGACTATCCACATAGAAGCCTCGATATCCTTTCATGATCCAAGCTGGTTACGATCGCTCCTTCTATAGCCCAAACTGCTAATGATTTCTCCTAAAGTACCATTGAACAGATGGCAGGCCTGTTAAGAGTATACACCATGATTACTAGGCAACAACTCTCATAACAAACTAGCCCTGGTTAACAAGAGATTCTTCTTTTCCTTTATTCAATGAAACCCGAAACATTCATGCATTAATTACTTCTAGGTTCAAAATTACATCAGTTTTGAGTGCTGAGCAAATTTAGGAAGACAAATCTGGAGGTTGCTGTAAAAAAATTACTATAAAAAAAAAATCTCTCTGCTCTAATGTTCACAGAGGTCAAAGAAATTACTTGAAATAATTAAGCACTGCAATCTAAACATAACAGAAAAATCGAAGCTGAAAACAGGGGGTGGTTGGGAGGGGGTGTGCAGGGGAACTCCTCTAAACAAACAATGCCCAACCAATCAAGGAATACAATACAAAATTGAAGGCCTCAAGAAGAGGGACATGACAAGCAATTAAGGCCAGAAAACCTCACCACTGACACACTGTCCTATGGCAATGGGTTGGTTCAAGAAGGGTCCACAGTGAGTTCCACCAACCCAAGACGGTATCTGCTGCATGAAGATAACTCACCCAAGACAGTATCTGCTGCATGAAGAATAGTTGGAAGGCAAGTCCTGAACGTCATATAAAAGAATGCAAACCTGAGCATCATACACCATATTCTGTTTCAGCTCGTCTTAGCACAGATGTCACTCTCACGTAGAATTCTGGTTCCTTTTGCTTTATATCATCAAGCATGCTTGCCTCATGCTCGTCAGCCTACAAATGTTATTTTGGGTGGTGATTTTTTTGGGGTCGGGGATAGATCTCATTTCAGGAAATGAATGGGAAAAAGACAACAATAAATATTAAAATACTATGACCTGCTCCAAAACTGATAGAAGAACAACAGTCCCAACTTTTCTCTTTGGAAAATTAAAGATGAATTGACTAAAAAAGTAGGCATTTGAGGAACCAGAATAGGCAGAACAGGCAGAACTTAAACAGCAGGGGGAGGGGGGGGGGGGTTTAGCACCTACATGGCAGTTGTCGCCCAATTGTACAAATTTGAGATTACCAGACATAATATATATTGAAAAATTAATTTTCCTTTCCTGCAGCTATTTCTGCCATGAGGATGTTATGTGATTATTCTAGCTGTTGGATTAGGCCAATCTTCTGAAGATTCCACATGTTAAATTTAGTGGCCCCGTCATTTATTGAGTTTTCCCATTACAATCAACTTTTTAATCAAATATCAAAACCTAAAATGCCTAAAACTTGGCATATCAGGGAGAATGAGAGACTAATTACAAAGCATTTTAATGAAACACTGGGAAGGAGGGAAAGAGGGAGAGATCATTTTAGTGGATCAACCTAAAATACTTGTCAAATACTAAAAGAACTAAATCTTCATTTTTTCTGATTCTTTCCCAGAGAAATCAGGTGACCCTTGGTACGGTATCTGTAACTCTGCACCCCTTCTAATTTTTGCTCCTCTAGGTAGTCCAGGTTTTACAACATTGATCCAAACCAAGGGGGAAGATAAAGTCTTATGAAGATAATATTCATCAATATCTCATAGGTAGTTGTCAATATTACCTCTTTAAATTTCAGAAGAACCAAATTAGAAACCGATGCTGGCTTTGCCCTGTCCCACCTGAAAAAGCAACAAAAACAATAAAAATAATGAGGTAGAGAATGATAACTGATGAATAACATAAAAACAATATTAGTCTGTCTCTGTTTTCTCACACACACGTCCATGCACAAAACCAACATATATTAGAGAAAAATCATGTGCATTTGTAGCCAGGGTTCTAAGTTTCCTTCGGTACCTGCTGATAAATATCATCTGTAAAAGACTGATATGATAAGGTACCAACTCAACATCAACTAACCTTGTCCCAACATAATGGGGTCAGCCACATGGATCCTTGCTCTCCTATCAGCTCTGCTTGCGTCATACAAGTTAAGAGAACAAACCAATGCATGTCTTTGATCACTACTAAAGAATAATATAGGCCTGCCTCGAACTGTCTCAGAACTTTCAATCTGAACCAAACTACTACTCAACTGCCACCTCAAGCAACTCTCTCGTAACTTATCATGCATAGAGGCTACTTCCAACTCAGCCCTAATATGGCCATTCATCACATTATCCTTCCAAGTCTTGCCAAACATCTATCTCAACATCCACATCTACACTACATCTGTTAAGCCATGTGAGACTTCTTAATTGCCCCACATTCCATAATCTATGCCACACATCATAACTGGGTGTATAGCCCATAGAGTTTTCTTTCAAGTGTCACACACTTATCACACAGTAACAATTGCACCATTCCACTTCATCCTATTTATTTTTGGAAATATCATCCTCGATATCACCATCTTTATATACAATAGTCAGACCATAGTTGTCAAGTGCAAACTCCATGAAATACTTGGTCACCTAGGCAGTTGTCTTGCTGGCTCGCCTAGGAACAAACTATCATAGGCTTTTTCTTGGTCAATAAAAACCATATGGAGATTCTTCTTGCTCCTCTTTACCTTTCCAAGAGTCCCCCAAGTAAGAATATAGCTTGCATTCTTGATTTACCTGGCACAAAACCAAGTTGTTTCTCCGAAATATTAGTTTGCTTTCTCACAAGGATTTCATCAAATGACACTCTAGTCTTATAGCTCTGTAGTTATCGGCTAGATGCAGCTCTGAGTAACATCTTTAATATTGAAAATCAGGAACGTAATGCTTCCCCTCCATTAATTAATCTGGCATTCTTTTTTGTACTCCTAATCTTGATAAACAGCCTGGTTAACTAGGCTATACAACTTTTATTCCCTAGGCTCTTCCACCCTCCCATAGAGGCTCTACCTGGGCCAGAAATGTCTTCCAACTTTCACATTTCTTAGAGCTTCTACCAGAAAACCACAATCCTGCAACCAGGCTCAAGGAGAACAAGACAAGAGAAGGAAGACAAGCCGAGCCATGGAAACCTTGCCTATGATCTGAGAAAACACAATACCACACCTTGTTTCTTGCAACGCCATGTTCACAAGATATTGTCCAACAAAGGAACAATAGCTAGATGTAGACCTATTCTGCCTGGAGAGCCTACCCAATCAACATACCTGAGTGCCCCTATCTCCAGATGATTGTGTGGATAAAACAGAACCCTTTTTCCTAGGTATCTCAAAATGCAATGTGCAATATCTAATACAGCGGATTGTAGATCATGCATATGTTGACTCACCAAACTCACAGCCTGAGGAATATCTTGTTGAGTATGTGAAAGATGCATTAATCTTCCAACAAGAAAATGAGAGAAGTGATGTGATCACCAGATCACACAATGAAAGGGTATGATGGGAATCATTTGCAATTCTAATACTTATCACAATTCACAAGTTTCTGTATTATGCTGCTACTGTTCATCCAATGTGAAGTCTGTTGGTAGATTCTAAACATCATACAGAGGGCCAAATCTATAAATCAGCTGACTGCAGGATCTGAGAGGAATTGGACAACTATTAAATTGTTCTATCGAGTCTGCTGTGGTCATTGTGACATTCTAGTTTCGGATTTATCACCACTTGGTAATCCAGAATGCATTAAATAACATATGGATTTTGACATAAACCATGTCCACACCTGGGCAAGCTTTAACCATTGGTATAGAATATCAACTGGCAGGCCAATTAAGCCATATTCAGGTCAAACTAGTGTGTTATGCTCCAAAGACTCCAGAAAAGAGGATGGAGGGAAAGTGAATCCACCACCAGTTTCATAGTCCTCTTTTGAATCATGGGGACCAAATGGTTTTAAGATTTTTTTCTATCTATTGTTTCCATTTAAAATTATTTTCCTGGTCTTTCACACTAATTGGCTAGCCAAAACAGGTTTTATAACAAACCCGAACCAGCTCCCTTGGCAGCTCAAAGGCTACTCTAATTTATAAATGATATTTTATGGATCTGACATGGAATACAGATGCCTCTATAACCATGGACCCAATGAGCAATAGGACCATCCCAACAATGGTGGGAGATCTCACAAGATATTTTGGTTTTTTCATAAACCGAGACGAGATAGAGATCAAGTTCTGCGAATGGGATATCTCACCATATCTCGCTAGAAAACCCAATTTTCGCAGATTTTTTGTGGATTTCAGCTGGATTTTCACTTGCAACTACTCTTAGCACATCTACAGTATCAAAGGAAGATTAATTATTCTTTGTTTGTCTTAGGAATTTATGAGTTAATGACTTAAATAGAACTTATAATGGTCATATAATTCTCAAAAGTCGAGAGTGTGATACTCATATGGATGGAATTTTGATGACATTTAAGTTAGTTGATGTATTTGATACACTTGCTTTTCATTTATATGCCTTAAAGGTACTATATTGCATGTTGTATAACCTTGCATTCCTTAATCTTACAGCATTTCGGTTTCACATTATGGGTAGACTTAGAAATGATACTTAAGGTTGTTTTCTCACAAATCCAATGCCACCAGTGTGTTCAAAAGGCCTTAAATAGGCTGAATACCAAGTTTAAGCCCAACTAGGACCTTAAAACCCACCAAGATGGGTCACCGAGTTAGACACCAAAAAATAACACATCTCGGCCGAGATCTCTCCGAGACGGTTGAGATCTCATTTTCTAGGGGTGGCCAGATCTCGCTCGAGAGCAATCTTCTACCACATTCCCAAGACCATAAAATGATCGTGTATCTATCCAACATTTCTTACAGGTTACAAAAACATTTCTTACAGGTTACAAAAAAGATGATTCATGGAAGTAACATATTTACCTTACAAGCATCAACTCATTAACAGATCTCCACATACCCCGTCCAGCAACCTTGCCAGATTGATCTTTTGCACTTCTTCCATGCCACAGTTCTTTTACAATATACATCACGTCCTCAACATCTACCTTAGAGTGGATCAAGCAAAGGATGAGATGCAAAGGACAGACAGAAAAAAGAAACAGAAGATAGAAAACCTGGTAATGCAGAAAATTAATTATCAACAGACATAGCATCCTGGAACCATCAAGAAGGCAGGATAATCCTTCATGACTCAACCTTAATAAATTGTACTAATAACAAAAATGAAATAGAGAAAAGTTAATCTTCTTGCCCCGAAAAACATAAATGACACTGTTAAAGGCCAGCAATTGTCTATTGCCAGAAAAAGTTTCCCCATCCCAGTTAAGATCCACCAAGAACAAGGAAGAAAGCTACATGGGCTTCATCAGGATTCAAGCCTTGGAATCCTGACATCAGCAACACATTCAGAATAAACGTTTGGAAAATTGCTTCTATAAATATAGCAGCAGAAACATGATTACATCAAGTGCCGACAAAGTTAGTATAGGATACAATCACATTGTGTTGATACTACTCAGTACCTAAGTTTCCAGACATGGTGTTGAGGCAAGCAAGGAGTCCGGGGAGAAAAACTGAGTAGGGTCTCGCTAGATGGATACAGTAACTTACTAGAAGAAGGGGAAACTGAGTATAGAGAGGGTAAAGTAACCAATGGCCTCTCCACCAACATGCTGGACCAGAATCTGACTGTTCTCATTTCCCAATGTTTCCCACCTTAATCTCACAGCAGGCCACTGAAGACAACTGCTCATCAAATCATGGGAATTGTGGCTCTTGTACATTTTTAAATTAAAAAGGAAAAAAGAAAATGGATAAGAATTCATTTCCTAACAAGAAACTTAACTGTTGTAGAGATGACAGGAATAAGAAATAAAAGCCAAAAGAGGACTCTCCAATGTGGGTGATCCTTGTACAAGTTACCTCAATCTAAAAGCTAACGAAAAAATTTGAAAACAAATAAACATTTCATCAACAGCTAACAATGCTTTTGGCAAGCCATCATTCACCTAGACAGGCTACAAAAAGGCTCTTTGGAAAAGTGCATTAAAAGACCTTCTAAGGCCTGGTCGCCTTCAAGGCCCTTCATAACTTTTTGCCTCTCTTGCTGGAGTTGGTTTTAAACTCCCAACATCAGACATGCTTCAATGAAGGTTAAAAGGTAGGGATCTTGCAACTCATGTTTTCTACTGTGCCTTTAAAAGGTCTGTTTGTAAATCCAAGTTCGTTGTTTGTTCGCCATGGATATCGTATCAGTGTATCACTGCTTTGAGTCCCTTAAATCATAGTTCAATGAGCCAAGAAACATACAAACAATGATTAGAAATGACTGAATGACATAAAGAACTTCATTGCATTTGTCTAAAAAAATTATCTTCCTTCACAGCATGTTGATTTGGAGCTACTGACATCTAATAGCTGCATCACATTGTGTTCCTTGAATATGCATAGTTCAACTAATTTCTTAATTTTGTTAAGTTTTCTTTGGATTTATCACATCTTTAGTTTGTATGTAAATTAGAACCTACAATCATCTTATCGAACTATGAAATTAATTACATCAGTCAAATTAGCCCAAAGTTGAAGCAGACGATGAGTTTCTTGGGTTTTATTATTTCCCCAAATCTGAATTCAGTTTCAATGAACACCTTGTGCGTTCTCATGCAGAACCTTTTTTATCCACATATACAATGACACAAAAAGCCACTGCTGATCATGAAGGGAGGAAAGAGAAGGTGGGGGTGGATGGTAGAACATGGGTAGCAAATTTCTTTAGAATCTAATGTTTGAATGTTTGGATGTTTAATGATAACATAACATTTCCTCTGAATAAACTATTCATCAACAGGTGCAACTAGCTCAGCTTCCTGTTATACTATACAAAAAGTGTGTAAAGCTGAAGAAAGATCAAAACAACGAACCTGGCAAGCTCAAATGATGGTTAGCCGTAACACCCAAATACACAACTAATGAAGAAAATCAATAAAACGAAGATGAAAAATCAAGTATAAATCAACAAAATTCCCTACTTGAACATGCATGGCAGTCCCATAGGACATCTCTTCATGTTCAATAAGGCGCTGATGAAGAGTCCGATAGTGATCCATATCCAAGTTCACCACTGGTTCAGTTTGTACTTGAAACCCAGCAAGCTGTGTCACAACATAGGAGGCCATCACCTGTCCAAAAATTGCAGGAATGGTCCCCAGAACAGGTATTATGCGGACCCTGAAACCAGGTACTATCTGATATCAAGATTTCCAAGCAAGCACATCAGCATTTACTTCATTATAAGTGGTTAAAGGACATGCAAGATATCAAAATATCTGATCATGCAAGGATACCCAAAATAACATTTTGAATCATCAACCAACCAATTTATAAGAAGAAAATAAATAATATTCAATAAATAAAAAGAGTAAAAACTTGTCATTTGAAAGTTTTGCATGCTTAACCCTAGTACTACATATATGTTACACAAGTAAAATAATGAATGGCGACACACATGATCATGGACAAGTGAATGAACTTCAGAAGAATTTAATAGATCACCCTCACCTGATAGTCCAAAGGATTTTCTTCATCTCCACTTGGACCCTTGAAAGGAAGCAGCTTCACTTTTGGTTTCTCCAATGAAAAGACAACTGGGATCCCACCTTCTATACCATAGTCTTTCCTCAAGCGGTACCTTACCTGTAAATTATAAGTGTTATAGGGAATCTAATATTAACAGTTCAAGCAAATTTACGCATACTTTGAGAAATAGGGTATTTATCTTGTTTTGGCCTAACCAACAATTTAGTGAAATTTCACCAAACAATAAACTTTTTGTTGTCTTGGTTGGCATTTCCATTGGGGAAGTGTTTGGGAGGAGGGGGAAACAGCCAAAAGCAGTGATTTTTTTCTATGGTACAGACATGAACAAAGCAGAGCAGATTCCTTAGTTCGCCTGTTATTTCATTTCTTCTCCATCAAATTTAGTAAGTCTTTGAACTTTATTTTTACATCTCATCTTTAAAATGAAAAAATACAGCAGAGGTGAACATATGCACTCTCTAAATTCTAATAGGAAATGATGAACAGAAAGAGAGATGAGCATGATTAATGTTCCTTTATAGAAGAAAAGGGCGGTAAAGATGAGTAAATGAACACCAAAAACAACACAATAAGCAATTAGAAAACCGAAACGAAACATAATGTGAGGCCCCGCATCTTTTTATATTATTATTTTATCATTGTGTGGGAATGTTTCAATCTTCAAGATTGTTAAAGGATTATCTGTTTTCGTTCTTAGATATGTTTAGTTTAGCATTGTTTTTAGAGACTGTAAACAGGTTGATAAAGAGAGAAACTATCACGTGCCTTGGTTGAATGTCCGTAATGTGGGCCCCACCAAACCTGTGAAAACTAGGGTCATGACACGACCAAAAGGATAGGCTTAGTTGCCTGCCACCATGCATCTGCTTCACCAGTAAGCATATATGTGGCACACATCACCTTTGGAGAATCAGTATACCTGATGGCATCACAAGCTATTTCCATGTCCCTGATCCACCGCGTAGCAATAACAGGATCAGTGCTATCTCCTTTAAATTCCTTCTCATAAAATTTCTTAAAATTCCTTAGAACTCTTAAATCATCTTCAAAATCTTTCTCAGATTCCCTTTTTGGAATCCATTTCCATTTGAGCTATCGTTTAATTACACTCGAACCATTTGGTTAAACCATTGACACAAGATCCAACCACCATAATCCTTTAATAATCCTGAGGATTGAAACATTCCACACAATGATAAAATAATAATATAAAAAGATGCGAGGCATCACATATAATATACTTGATATAAAGAAAAACATACAGCTAAGATGCATAACCCAATAATCTACGCTTGCTAATAGATACAACAAATGCTATAAGAAAGGCCCCAGAAGTTAAAGAGTACATGGTAAAACCTCGAAAACAAAATATCATTAGCCTGGTCCATCCTACTGTCTTACAAAAAGGATATTCTATCATGGCTTTGGAAATAATCAGAGTTTGGCATTAAATTTCAAACATTCCAGGTGCATGCACAAAGTACATGAAATTTTGCTTTCCATTTCAATTGTCTTGCTGGCATTTTGAGGGAGTCATGGAAGAACCTTTGGCCTAAGGGAAAAAAATAGAAATATACTTCTAAATTTGCAATAGAATTTTATAAAACTGGTACCTAATACACAATCTCAATACAAAAATTTGGAGTACCTTGCTAAATCTCAATTGTGAAACCCAAAAGTTACACACCAATGTGCCACTATTGAGATGTTTATGAAACTATGCATTTTCAACAAATTAATATATATATATATATATATATATATATATATATATATATAGAGAGAGAGAGAGAGAGAGAGAGAGAGAGAGAGAGAGAAGCAACTTACAGCACGAGAGAGGGGGTCATTTACAGATTCTCTTAAATCAGCAATGCGAATTCGTGTTGGGTCAGCCCTTGCACCTGCACCAGTAGCAGAAAGTACCTTCAAATTCCTCCGGTGACATGCAGCAAGAAGTGACACCTGTTAAATAATAGTAACGACAAAAAGCAGGTCAAAAGAGAATTACTTAATTCCTTTTCTGCAAATGAAAGTATTTAAAATAAAGTTTCAGTACTGAAGGCGTCTATCATGCATGCATGCATTCAATAGTCCTATCCAAGCTTGTCAGGACCAAATACGTTGGGATTAGATTAGTAGACTATGGGATGGGTCAAGATGTCAAGTGAAGTCTCCGTTATCTGGCTCATTCCACACAAGATGACTAGGATCAAATGGTTGACAATAATGCTAGGAAAGAATTAGATTGAGACTATGTCTTGGCTTCTATCGGGTCAGCGTCAAGGGAGAGTACACCAACTAGTTGGCTATGTAAAAAGAGAGTGGGCTAAGAAAAGGGCATTTTTTGAATGAGAAGATTCTCTTTCTACACTGACGACATATCCTGCCTCTTCCTTCCTTGCACGCCAAAGAACACATTTTTCAGTACTGAAGGCATCTATCATGCATGCATGCAGTCATTAACAAGTACAAACATGGTTTAAAGTATTTCATTGCCTCATCCTGTGATGCATGCATTCATCAAACAGAATTGACATAGTTTAGAGCATGGCATGAGATCTTGACGAGATTTCACTTCTTCGCCATGGTGAGACAAGTTTTGGGTCGAGTCCGGAAAATTACCGAATGTCAACTAAGTGATGTAGAATTGAAGACATATACTAGAAAGAAAAAGCCCAACGGGTCAGGCTCATTAATGGCCTAAGCATATGACCCAAATCAGCTCATGGCTTTCATGGGCTAGGACTGTTTTAGTGGGTTAAACTCAACCTACATGTTATGATTTCATGGGCTAGACCTAAGCCCAAACTAGCTCTTGAGAAAGTTAATACAGGGGTTGTACTTTCAAAATAAATAACTCATTGTCAAGGAGTTTTCCTTTGTCAACAGTTAGGCAGTGGTTGAGTCATTATTAGATGGGTGTTCGCTAGTGGTTGGATGGTGTATTTCATGTTTATGTCTAATAGAAGATACATCAAATAACTTAAATAGCAGTGGAGCTCCATCCATATGAGAACAATAGAACATCACATTCTCGACTCTCGAGAATATGTCAATACAATAATACAACCATCGAGTTCACTACAAATCATAAGTTCATGACAAAAGTGTTGGGTATGGCTCATGCTTCATGTTCTTATAACCTAACATCTGTAATGAGTTGTTAAGAGCAAAATATAGTGAAAACATAAAAGTTGGATGTGGCCCTTCATTAGGGTGAAACAGGGTAAATCCGTCTCTTTTCTTTCTTTTACTTGATTGTGTGTGATTGATTGTCCTAAGCCTAAAAGAAGGTGAGAGGGAGTTGTAAGAAGCTATTGGCGAGATGGGAGTGAGATAGGTCCTATCTCGCTCAAGTTGTGGGACTTAAAAGGGTGGTTGAACTGAGATCTCAGTAATGCAGTACTATATTTGAATGATAAAAATAGTAGCCAAATAGGATTTTTCATAGGGAGCAAATTTCAGGTTTGGCAGACTTAAGTATGAAACAAAATTCAGATGTGAAAGAAGGCTGAAAACTATAGTGATATTACAAGGAAAATGACATTACGATTGGGGCAAAATAGCTCTTCAAAGTAGGGGCAGAATTGTGAAGCAGATTAGGGTTAGGCTGAAGTGTAGATCACTAAAGTAGTCTTGTCAATAGACAAAGAAAGTGTGGGGAACAATATAAGGGAATTGGCAAAGCAATAAATCCAAGAAAGTAACACCCAACTTCACACGCAAGGTGGATTGATTGGATTGAACACCAATTTACCTTGATCAACCACGAGGATTCTCCATAGAGAAGAAGCTAACGAAGCAACTTTGATTTCAAATGATGAGTGAGTTCCATCCTCTTACATTAGTCCCTTTATATGTCACTTGCTTTTTATTTATATGTCCTAATGGTTCTATATTTCATGTTCTACAACCTTGCATGTTCATTCTTGTAGCATTTTAATTTCAAACTTAGCATCGAGTTAGAAATCATACCTAAGGTTGTTTTCTCATAAATCTAAGGCCACCAGTGCGTTTAGAATGCCTACAATAGGCTAAATATCAACTTTGAGCCCAACCTGATCCTTAAAAACTGGCGAGATAGGGCCTCAAGTTCATTCAAGTTGGCCTAGGAAGAAATACCAAATTTCGAGCGAAATTTCGCTTTTTCTCAAGGGCAAGATTGCCCTCAAGAGCGAGCTCTATTGCACTACCTCGCTGATATGATACATGAGATGCATCTCCTAGCGAGATCTTGCTTTTTCTCAAGGGCAAGATTGCCCTCGAGAGCGAGATCTATTGCACTGCCTTGCCTATATGTATTCTATCACAGGGTTTTGATATGATACATGAGATGCATCTCCCTTTCCTTTTTCCTTGAAATATGGTATCAGTCAGTATCGCATTGTGTCATCTGATATGGCATTATATGATACAACAGATACATATTGAATCTATTGATACTCCCAATTCCATTGATTTGGGATTTGGGATTTGGGAAGGTTGGGGAGAAAAAATAAAGCACGAAACACATTGCATCAACTACTACAGTGCAATACGTTGTGATATGCACATTAAAAGGTGAATTTGCCTTCAGAATCACAATCCAGAAACCAAAAAACACTTACAACAGCTGAACCAACAATTTTCACCCCAAAACTTCAATTTTGTGACATCTTCCAAGTTTCATGCCCAGGGCTTTAATTCCTTTCTGAAAACTGAATCAGATCAAGGAAACAAACTGCATTTTGGTTGAATAAAGGAAAAACTTCAGAATCACTCATAGGTACCTGGTATCAATACCAGTGAAGTTGTGTCCAGAAAGCTTGCACGACAGAGAGAGAAATGAAAACAGATTGCACCGAATTATAGTAAGTTTCATGCCATGAATAAGATTGCTACAATATATATAGCCATGTGTAGTTTCTGGTACAAGTTGCTGAAGTAGAACAACAATAACACACATTCAAAATGATCAAAATCTCTTTAAAAAAAAGACATGGTAGTTATTTATATATGCTTATATTCTAAGTGATATTTGTATTCTGCACATTCTGAAAAGTGCATAAAATGATATTAGCAAACTAAAACCCTATGCTGAATAAACTTACATATATTCTAAGTGATATTTGTATTATGCACATTTTGAAAAGTGCATAAAATGATAATAGCAAATTAAAATACGATGCTGAATATAAACTTACATAATGTATAAAAGTTACTATGGGCTGTTTGAAAATGATCATGGCAATCCTAAAATAATAATTCCAATCATAAGAGTGAATCTTGGATTCAACAGAAACAATTAATACATGAATAGAAAAAAGAGAAAGACTAGAAGGTGTATTGCGCAATGTATTAAACTGTCCAATCATGTTAAACAATATTGTCATAACAGACTATTGGTCATGCATGGAATATAATGTGACAAAACTTCATAAAGATAGCCAAAATGAGTTCTGCTGTTCAAGGCTTCCATACCCACTTTCTCTATTTTTTTTAGAGAGAGGGGGTGGGGGAAGGTTTATAAGAAGCAAGAAACAAGTAAAACAGCACAATGACAAATTCGACACGTTGTGGCTACCTTTGTATCAATATTATCAATGCAGTCCAGAACAAAATCAGGCTGGCCGGAAAGAATTTCTTCCTCACATGATGCATCATATAGTTGTACTCTTGCATCGACTTGGCATTCTGGGAAGATGGCTGAAAAGTGATTCTTAAGACAAAGGGCTTTAGGGATCCCAACATCATCTCTTCTTGCTACAGCATGCCGATTCAGTGATGACAGTGAAACCTTTTCAAATCATCAACAAATGAAAGAGTTATATAACCAGAATCAACAATCAAAGCTACATGAGACAGCTACTTCTGAACTCCCAAGAGCCAGTTATTTTTGCACAACAATTGTCAACAAAATAAACTAGGCAACTCGGATGAAAACGTGTTTCTTAATTATGGAATGACCAGTAATGCTGATGCAGGTAGACGTAGGGTTACAAGATATATTAATGTTAATCCCCCCCCCCCCACACCAAAAAAAAAACCTTAATCTTTATCTTAGAGAGTAGCTAATTGCAAGAACAAGATGTGCTTGTGTTTTGAGTCCACGTTTAAATCAAGGTCTGATTTGGTTTGGGATTAGAATTAGAACTGTTATGAGTCTTTAAATGTATTGGATTAAGGGTTATGGACAGCTTTTTGGATTGATATATTGAATTAGTTGGAAAAGCTTTTGATAGTTGGCAGTTGATCATCCTCCTTTCAATTCTCTCTTCTCCTCTGAATCCTCATCTTTTTTTTTCATTTGATGTTTGATCTTCCCCTTCATTCTCAGTTTCTTAATTTCTCTGGCGCATATTCTTCTCCTTATTATTATTTCAAGAATGAGTTTAATTTGTAGTTTGAGTATCCTGCAGGCTAGGGGCTGAGTTTTCTCCCCTCCCCCCCCCCCCCACCGGCCCAAAAAAATAAAAGAACACATAAAACTTCTTGTGTACTTTATTCGCTTTCCTTCTTTCCTATTTTCTTCTACCAGCCTTCCATCAAGGAAATAATAGCCACAGAAACTCCTCTTTATTTGTTCCTATTGCTCTCTCTGAAGGCTAAATTATTGAATAAGACTTTAAACTTTTCATCACACATGATTAGATTCTTATTTTATTGCCTAGTTTTTTCCCAACACTTACTTTGTTGCTTTTCATAGCTGGGATGGTTTAGTTTTCGGAGGCACAGGAACAATTAGTGATTGTGCCCATCAGCTTAGTAGGTCTTGCACAATCTTTAAAGTTTAACGAATTACAGGCAGAGATCTAAATGGTGCAAATAGTAAGTTCGCAACACTGTTTTGTTCACATTACATAATAGTAATTAAATCTTGGAATGCTTTGCAGAAAATTCACGTAGATGACTGACGATAGTTTCCAGTAAAGAAAAGAAGATACCTGATCAAAATCCACTAGACGAATCTTGCCGACCCCTGATCTCAGAAGCATACAAGCAGCATGACTTCCAACTCCTCCAAGACCAATGACTACAACAAAGGAGTCAGACACTTTTCGTTGGGACTCCAGGCCAAAGAATTGAATATTCCTAATATTAACAGAATTAGAGAGTAAAAATAAAATACTAACTTTTCATTTATAACAAGTTTTCTCTCATCTAATAAAAAATTGCACCAATTAATGCATCCAAGTTTTTTATGGTAACTTTTATATCCCAGTACTATCAAGAAAACTCACAGCAACAGTAAATCTAAAATCTATTGAGATGATTTATACTATGCATAAACACAGTGGCCTATCGCATGGATTATGGCCTATGTAACACGCAAGTATTGCAGAAGATGGTTCTGTTGGTGGCATATTGGATCACTGAAGAAAATAAACCCAACATACTTCCAAGTCAGGATCAGAGGATTGGAATGAATCATCAAATCCTTTGTTTCTTTGTTAACTGATGAGACATCAATGCTCAAATAATATCTCAAGAGATCAACAAAAATGATAAGGGTGGGATCCAGTCTAGCGCTTTTCCCCTTCTTTTTTCTTTGTTTCATTTTCACTGGGGTGGTAGGCGGGGGGCAGAAATGAACGCAGAGATGGGTTGAAAACTGTATGGCATTTCTCAACTTTGAGAATTTATTCTATCAAAATGTGGTGAATAGAATCTTAAGTGGATCAGGGGCATTTAAAATAATTTGCCAGGAAAACTCATAAACTCCCTCAACTCCTCTCCACCATCCCTCTCTGAAAATTCTAGGGATCCAAAAGGCTTCAAGGGAGCTGAAGCCTGAAACCAAGCCATCCAGCAGGACCACCACCACAAGCCAACTCTCTCATGGGATTATGGTGCTTCCAGACAACTTGGTGGCGGCATTGAAAATTTTCACCTCTATTAGACGGTTAGACCATTGTCTCCACTCTCTTCCTGCTCTCTAATTTCCAGCTCTCTCCTACAGCTTGTTGTCATGATGCAGCTTCTGCCACCAGCAATGGTAGCACTGCCGTAATTGGAGGTTGGCATCCCATGCGGCCTCTTCCACTCTTCCTGATGGTAAATTCTGGGTTTTTGAAACACAGCAATGGTGGGTTCATCAGCTTCAGTCAGGTAAACCCTGCTGTTTTTCCAACTTAATATCCCAACCTAAAGGTGACCAAAGCATCAATCTTTGTTTGTTCACTGTGTTGTTCTCACAACTCTGGACAAAGTCTTCAGTCGATAAATTTTCTGATGTTCTTAGTTTCATTTTTGGTTGTTCGACAGGCATGCTTAAAGGCGTTCTTAGTTTTGTTTTGCGGTTATTTGCAGAACACGTTTACTGCGTTATGCCATAATCTGCATTTTTGGTTGTTTGATAGGCATGCTTAAAGGCGTTCTTAGTTTTGTTTTGTGGTTATTTGCAGAACATGTTTACTGCATTATGACATAATCTGCAATAGGCAAATAAAGGGATTACGGTGGTTTTGGAGCTCCAGGGAATCCAGTATTTTATCAGTGAGAGGTTGTCTAGATTGGTGAAAAGTTCCTGGGATGGGAAAATATGTCATTGCAACTAGTGGAGGTCATACTACCCCTACCACTGAATCAGGTTTATTGGATTTCTCTTCTTGATTCTGCAAACCAGTGGAACATGGGTAACTGTGAGAAAATGTTGCTGGCAGACACATTCATGGGGAGACTAACATCTGTGAAGGGAAAAACACATCAGGGGGCCCTGGACGTTGCCCGGGGGAAAACCTCCAATGGGTAAGTCTAACAGTGGACATCAGATTTCATCATCTCAATGGCGAGAGTGACATGATAAAGCGATAGAAACTAGGATCCTTTGTGAGGTGGGATTATTTGATAGGCCTTAGTTGATGGATGGCTGTATGCCTGTATGAAACAGTACACCCTCAGTCCAGTCAAATTAGAGAAACCTGTGTCTATGAACCTGCCGGATAGCATACAGTGTGCCTGTAAGATGTATCAATTCTTAATCGTAATGGTTTAATCCTATGCAGGAGCATGGTTACCCATCCCAGGTTCATTGGGTTGGTTCTTAATCAACAGGTGTCATTGTTAGCTTTCCCAAAATAGTCTCCTCTAATTCCGGCGGGATACTATGCCCTCATTGGTTGTCATTCAAGTTACTCAGCTGACACAGTACCTGCACCCCCAAAGGCAATGAATTCGCATCTTTACAAGTAGTCACGCAATCAGCATAGTAAATGGGTCAGACCTTGCTGGCCTGATGGTTGGTTTTTTGAGGCATTGACTTTATAACCTTTCCTTTTATTATTTTAATGGTGAGAGGGAAGATGTTATTATGACAAAATGTTACTTTTTCTTCAATATAAATACAGAAGAAACTAGGTTGCTTCATCTTCCTCCCTCTGCTGCTGCTCTATGTCTTTGGTTAGGTGGAATTTTACATAAGTTTTGGAAAACTCCAGATTGTTGGTTCAGCTAAGTGGAACTATACAAGTTTTTGTTTCTTCTTAATTACAGAGATGCTATCATTTATGTTACAATACAAAATTTCAGAAAAACAAAATTGTAATTGACCCAGGAAGGCTAGAAAACACAGAAATGCAGCCATACAGAGAGTCCTAATGTCCACTCTGGGATTGATATGCTGTATACTTGTATATTGCTCCCTTGTGTAGTCTATGTTATAATAATTATACACCATCCAGCATCGTCACATGTGAATACAATGTAGTTACCATTTCTTTAAAAAGAAAAATGAAAATATCCACTAATAGTGTGAAACAAAGCGACTGTGCTACACTACCTTGTGAGGTGTTCAGAAACTATCTCATCTTTTAGAAGGTTCAAACCATCCTTTCTGTTTACAGAAACATCAAATTCCTGGCAACCATTTGCAGATGTATGTCCTTTACCTGCCATTAAACAATTATTAGAAGCATACTTTGCATTTATCTTCAATAACCTAAAATCATTTTTTCTTTTTGCAGAACTCGGACTATATCAATAACTAGTGGAGGTGATGAGTGAGGAGACAAGTCGGAAGTGATAAATATTAATAAACTAGCAAAGATGATTTTGTAAAATATCCTGTGAAGTTATATCATTTATTAAAAATGAAGACTATCCACTTGCTAATCTGCCTATAATCAGTCTACAGACCAGCAAACATAAATTGTCGAAACAGCAACTCGATTATGTAAATTGTTGAAGTTATATCATTTATTAAAAATGAAGACTATCCACTTGCTAATCTGCCTATAATCAGTCTACAGACCAGCAAACATAAATTGTCGAAACAGCAACTCGATTATGAGATATTCATAGTGGAACCTGAGGCCTTGATATATCTTACTTATGTAAAGAAACCTTCAAGGAGTTCAACGGCTAACCATATGCAAACTGAAGCATCAGTTGCTATAGTGATGGAAGGCTAGGATATTTTCTCAACAGAACTCTGTGGGAAAAATGGATTCACTCAGTACCCTTAACCAAAACTATGGTATCAAAAAAATGAAAAAGGGCAACTCATTCGTAATTATCTTCACACAAACACATAAAAAGAAATAAATTATATCGTAGCAGATGACTTTGAAGTACTTGAAAATTGAAATAGCCATTAAGAAATAAAAATTTAGAATCAGAATGGAAAGAAGTTTGAATACATTTTTCACACACATTTCACATGACACTAGAACCAACTCGGATCATATAGAAAATTGAGTTGTAAAATTATACGTTTTTAATTGTGATCACCCACACAAAACAAGTGAAAACTTAACTCAATGAGGGTAAGCGAACAGTCCACCGTTGATAAGCCCATTAAAAAGATGAAACAGGGAAGCCAAAATAAAAGACGACTTACTACTGAATTCGCTTGTCTTGCTACTGAGTCTGCTTATTATGCTTCTTCTGCAAATACCAGGGGACAAGACAAATTGTTTAAGGACTTTGAAACATGTATTCTAGGATTCAGAGACATTTTTCCAGCCCAAATACATGAGAACGATATTTTTATCTAACCTAGTGAGAAGCTTCAGAAGGGCGATGGTAGAGACGGAGCCCAATAGAGCTCCCGTTCCAACCAAAACTAAACACTTCAATCGCTCCACCATTTTCAGTTTCCTCCTCTCGTCCGAAATGAACCGTGAGTGTACGCCGTGTTTGTAGAGGAGCAAAGAAGCTCCACTTTGATCGATAAATTACCTCTGCGTCTTTCGAAGCCAGAAGACCTCCGAAGATCACCAAGAAAAACCCTTTTCCGACGTTAGCTGTTCTACTTACTGCGCGATGGTAGGGAATTTCGGTCCCGCCCTAATTCGAACTTAAGGACACAGCAGGAAGGGAAAAGCGCCAGGGGTGATATAGTAAAACAAGTCCATTCAACGAAATGATCACGTGCCGTGTAACACCGACACGACTTCTAGGGTCATCCCTAGGGCAAATACTGCATCTACTACTGTCCATCAACTGCATTTTCCTCATAAGATCATTAGTAAGAAGTCTATCCTTCGAAGTTAGCCACATGAATGAACAAATTCGATTGGGAACTTTTAATTTCCATAAAGTCTCCCAATAGGTAGCATCCATCCAAATACTCAATCTACTCAAACCTTTCGCTGTTAATGCCTCGTAGGCAGATTTAACAGAGAATTTACCCGTTTTAGACAAGGACCACAACACCCTATCATTGCCTGCTGCTGAACTGGAGAATGTACAAACTTCAATTTGCCCCCTAATGTTACTTGGAATGTATTATTCAATTATATTTGACCAAGTAGCTTCATTCTCATAAAAATAATGACTTACTTTATCCCATAGCATATGCCGAGGAAGTGGTTTCTCGACCAGTGACTCCAGAGGTTCATCCTTACCCAACCAAACATTCCACCAAAACATTGTATTTCCTTTTATTATAACTAAAAAGTAAAAGATAAAAACTAAAAACTTAACACGTTTAAAATTTAAACTTCAAATCAATTTCATTTTTAGGTAATTAATCATCAAAAGATCATTTACCAAAACAAAGTAACAAACACAATTACCAAAAAGAAAACATTATTCAAAGCTTGAAACGTGGAACTATGGAAGTTGAAACGTCTCCGACAGTCAACCTTCAACCGTCATTCCTCTCGGGTCTCAACCTGTTGCGTCTTCTTCAACTTGCTGCGTCTTCTTCAACATTGGGAAAAGAACAGCAAAAACCAAGCAAGCAGCAAAAATCCAAAGGTAGAGACTCCTGCAATATTTCCTCTCAAAAAACGGCAAAAACTACAAGAAGTGATTTTTTTAAGTTATATTATCCATTTCTCCTATCTATTTGTTTATGGATGTAACAGTTACACATGGCTAAAGCTCTTGAGTTTTTTTTTTTTTTTTTTTTTTTTAATTTATTTTATTTTTTATAGGTTATTCTTGCCAAACATTTTATAGTTGCTTGGGACAAGCTGATAATCGGATTCGAAACCGGAAATCGGATAATGACAATTTTCAACCAGTAAGTCGGATAGTTTATCGAATCGGATAATTATCAGATATCCAGTAGAATTTCGAATTCGAATTCGGATACTTATTAAAAATGTCCGTCGAATATCGGATCGAATTCGGATAGCGAATTTTCTTATTGGATTCAGATAGTAGTGTATCCGAGCCAAATTCGATCCGTTTACGGTCCTAGCCTAGAGAGGAGAGAGAATAAAATAGAGGGATGAGGTAAAATTGGTCTTGTAAAAAACACTTGAATTAGGAAAGATTACATTGACATTTTAAATATTTGTTTAATAATAACATCATCAATTAACTTTAATCCTTAATGCTAGGGCACATTTGTAATTGCCATTTTTAAGGATGTAAATGTAATTAATTACAAATCCAGGATGTGTACCTGTAAATTATTGCTTTTGTAAGTGTGAAGGTGAAATATCATTTTTGCCCAAGAGCATGGTACTGTATAATCGTCAAAGAGACTGTACACAGGTGCAGCAGCAAAGCAACCAGGCGCACTGTACCGCTGAAAACGGGGAAACCGATATCAAGTCGCCTAAAACCTAGCGACCCGCCTAGACAAGAACTTCGGCGGGAAGATTCTTCATTCATCGCGTTCGTTCACCGCCATTCCTTACAGGAGGAGAAAGGGGTTAGTGATCAGCGAAGGCCTAACATAAAAGGGTTAGTTGATCGATCATCAATGGAAGATGAAGAGCGAGAGGGGCAGGTAGCGGTGGAGGAGGAGGAGATAGACTGTTTTGAGTGGTGGAGCTGGGGAGCTGGAACGGACGGCCAGTTGGGCACCGGCAAGCTTCAAGACGAACACCTTCCTCAATTGCTTCCCCATATCTCTTCTTCTAGGTCACGCCACATTATCTCTAAGCTTGCTTGCGGAGGTGCCCATGTGATTGCCTTATTATCCGGTACCGTAAATTCTTACTATTCCATACTGTATTTCTGTTTTAGATTATCAATGAGAAGCTTAGAGAAAAAAAGGAAAGATTTCGCCATACCAATATTGATACTCCGTACAAATGTAGATGTATAATCTTGTTCAGCATTTGAAGATACTAAAATGTCTCTCTTGATAGAACGCCTCATTGTTATTATTCACTGTAATGCCAATTACCTTTTTATGAACTCATTGCAGATGTACCTTTGCCAGGCCATGATTTCCATCCCTTTTCAATACTTTGTTAACTACGCAGCAGATGTGAATTAGAAACTTTTCGCTCCTTTGGATTTTCCGAAACATGAGGCTTACTCACCATACCTTCCCATCCAAAGCCCGAGTTTTTGTTTGGCAATCCTGCAATGATGAGGATTGTCTCTTCTCGGGGTCTAAGACAAGGTGACGCCTCCCATTTTCATTCAGAGTAATCTTATCTACCTAGAATATTAAAAAAAGGGGATGTTTTACCTCCAATGTCAGGATATACCCTCATAATTTCTGTCCACAAACTTGAACTGTGGATGCTATCAGTGAAATTTAGCTCTAAGCTGTTTCTGCTCTCTTATTTAGTCAGTTTTGTAATAACAGCTGTAAGACCACGAAAGGTACCAAATAAATAGAGTTGTCAAGGGCTTAATAGTGTGTGAAGACTCTTTCGAGTTTACAAAGGTAAATACATTCAATAGTATGGTATATGGTGTTGAAAAATATATGAAGAAAGAGTTCATAATAGTTCCTTTTTTATGAGCAAACTAGTTACCTTACATGATGTTGAAGAGTGACATGTGGTAACTGGGGTAGCGATATGGTTTAGTTGAAATGCATTCATGATATTCGGGTACCTTTGGGGATATTGAGGAATTGCATGTGGAGACTGGGGAATGATGTGTCTGCTATAAAATGGTAGAGAGATGGTTTAGTTGAATTGAGTTTGCAATAACAGGGTGCATTCCATGATACTGAGGAATTGCATGTGGAGATTAATGAGGTTGATACTGAACAGTAGAGACATGGTTCATTTGATTCATGTTCACCATATTGGGGGATGTAGTTTGATTTATGTACCCAAACTTATAAATGGACACTTCTGCAATTCAGTCTAAACTATTGTTCAGTCATCAGATTATATAAATCATGTCTTAGTTTTGTCCTTGAAGCTTCATCTTATTATAAACCATATGCTCTTTGCTTTTATTCAATTCTAGTTCTCTGAAATTCAATTAATTTTGAGGCTGAGATCTGAGGAAAATGGGAACAAAAGCTTTGTAGGGAAACTTGAATGTCCTATGATGTATTTACAGTAATCATGTAAGAATAAGTCATCCAAATTTTCATAGTTCCAATACATTTACGTGAATGACCGTGATGATGGCTTATTGAGATATAATCAAACAATTTTTAGGGTAATATTTTATGATCACTACTTTCATTGTAGACTACAGCTACAAGACTTTTTAGACTGGACTTTAATGGGTTTCATATTTCTCTTGGCTGATGGCATGAGTGTGTTTTCATTTTGTGCAGGTGGTAAGGTGCTCACTTGGGGGAGGGGCTCATCTGGCCAGCTTGGCCATGGAGAGTTGGCAAATGGCTTACTACCTAAGCCTGTAAAGTTCTTTGAGAGCTTTGTTATATCTGATATTTCTGCAGGATGGAATCACTCAGGGTTTGTTTCAGGTCCCTCCAGATACATTGGATTTTTCCATTTTCATTCAAGAATTCATTGTTAAATACTGTGTTTATAATGAGGGACAGAATAGAGAAGAAGAAAACAAGAAAAAAAATCTGAGAAAACTTAAAGTTGTAGCAGGGGAAGATGGAGAAGGACACTCATAAGAAGAAAGAGAAAAGAGGAGAGAGAAGGGGGCTGCAAACATAGAAAGCTCCACTTTTATTCATCATTTCTATTCCATCCCTTAATAAGCTGATATCATCCCTTAAATAATAGAAGAAACATACTCTAATAAGAAAACAACTATAGTAGGAGTAGGACTCTTGGCAATTTAAAGTTTACTAAAACTGATCCTACTAGGACTCCTAGCAATTTAAAACTAACGAAAGCTGATCCTAAATATCCTACCCAAACTAAAATCTGGTTATATAATTATCCCAATAAATAAATAATAGAATCCTATCTTAAACAAATATTTTATTTCCTTGCAAGCTGGACTTGGGCTCCACCAAATAGGAAGAACAATCTCCTTGGTTGTGTTGTATTGATGTTTTCCTGTCTTAAAAAAAATCATCCTCGAGTTTCATAGAAAAAAATTTGCCTCTTTCCATTGGCACCACAAAAAGGGGATTTGGCTGTAGCATTGTTTGATCACAATTACTGAGAAAAGAAATTAGGGAAAAAAAGAAAGAAAAGGAAGGGATGTAACAGACAGAAAGATCTCATAGAGGAGAAGAAAAACAGGGAACAAAGACAAGAAGGTTGAAGAGTCCGCGTGAGAGAGAAGAGATTTACTTAGGTTCGGGCTTTGATGCTAGTTAATGGGGGATAGAATAGAGAAGAAGAAAACTAGAAAGAAACCTGAGAAGACTCAGAGTTGTAGTAGGGGAATTGGGAGAAGAACACTCATAAGAAGAAGAAAAAAGGAGGGAGAAGGAGGGGCTGCAAGCATACAAGGCTCAAGCTTTAATTAATTTTCCATTCCATTCTCAATAAGTTGATTGCAAGTGTTGAAATTATAAATAAACATACTCCTATAAGAAAACAACTTATTAGGACTCTTGGCAATTTAAAACTAACTAAAACTGATCTTAAATATCCTACCCAAATTAAAATTTTGATTGCATAATTATCCCAACAAATAAATAAGAAAACCCTGCATTATATCTCAAAACTCCTATGCAGAACGGCATTGCCTGTTTTATCTACTTACAAGCTGGACTTGGGGCTCACCAAATAGGAAGAGTAATCACTTAGGATTCTATTGACGCTATTGTAGTGTGAAAAATAACTGGTTGTGTTGCATCAGTTTAGGCATAAACTTAAAACCCATAGTCATGGATATCAAGAGCTTGCTGTTACTTTGGGTTTAGATAATAATAACACTAGTTTCTGGTGGATTTTTATATCATGTTTTTTATTATCTAAACATATATTTCTGGTAGGGAATTGGAAGGTTATGATGTTTACAGTTATCGAGGTTTCTCACTTCTAATCACATCAATGCCATTTTTTGTAACATAAACGGACCCTCCAAAAATTTGGAGCTTCTCAAAGTTGAAACTAGAATTTTGCTATGCTTTGTGATGGTCTTTCAATGATTCATTAAGGAACAGATAAAGACACTGACCTAGAGCTACTGACTGCTAAATAGGGTGAATTAACTGGGAAAAAGAAAGTGGAAAAATTATATTACAATATGGTCTTAGTAAATACTTGGAACAATTTTTTCTATTTCAGTTTCTGACTTATTTTGTCTTCAGATTCAGGAGAGCTTTTTACTTGTGGTGATGGTTCATTTGGGCAGCTTGGACATGGAGATTATCTGTCACATTGCTCTCCTGTTAAAGTCCTATTTTTCAGTTCCAAGCATGTTGAACAGGTCACCTGTGGGATGCGTCATTCACTTGTATTGTTGAAAGGTGACACATAATGAATGCCTTGTCAAACATGGCATGCCCATAATTCTCTTCTTTCTCTTTACTCCAAAATTTGCTGTGTCCATGAGGTCAAGATTCTATCATGTGGAAATATTAGAATGTGGCTTTGACATTGTCACATTCTTATTTTCTGGGTAGGTCATATAGTTTTTGCTTTGTTTTGCAACACAATAAGGAACTTTCTTTATTGGATCAAGTTCCATATGATTAAAATTGGTAATGTTATGACTCCTATTTTGCCTTGTTATTCAATTAATTTGAGATTTATATTTATGGGAACAGTTGATAGTTGATATGAAAGACAAATATTTGACACTTGTTAGTGATACAGTCCATTAAAAACTTTCAACTGTGAGCTTCATTGTTGATCATGAGCCTCATCAATGATTAAATAAGGAATCTCAAGTGAGCGCAAGATTCATGCTTGTATCTTCTGTTGGGGCAGAATGACAAGAGATGGTTGGTTGCCTTGGGGATGGAAATCCTGATTAATTTGTTCTTATGGTTAATTTGGCAGACTGTATACTAGATAATTGTTTGGGAGATGGTTGTCTGTTTAGCTTTCAGTTTCTGCTTTTTAATTTGTTGCCGTGTCTGTTTGTCTTGGAATGTCAGGATCCAAAATCATGGAATCCAGAGAGGAATAACAGTCATGCTAGTCAGTCTGACATTTTGGAAGTTCTTTCAGCATTTAACCACTTTTCTCCTGCAATCTATTTTTTCTATACACAACATCCGGATTCCTCTGCGTTTTACTTGATTCAAATTTGGGGACTTTTAAATGTTGGTGGTACTGATACAGTTGATGTCTCAAAACTTGGTTTAATTCCGATGACTTTAGAAGTGCACTAACTCGAACTTTAGATAAAACTTTTTACCTCAACCTGGATGGTTTTTCTTTCTTTCTTTCTTTTTTCTCCTCTTCTTTTTTTTTTTTTGTTTTTTGGTGGAAGGCAGGGGGAGGGGGTGTTTGTTGTGCATGAAAAGAAGCTTTAAAGATTTTCAAGATAAATACTATTTCGTAAAGTTTGACCAGGCAATAATAACTATTGACAGGGACAGCATGGGCCTTTTTTCTGTGCGTCGGATTGGCATAGACTGTCCAAAAACGATGACTTAGGTAATCACGAAATGGAAAATTCATGTATGTGGTTCATGTTCCTGACCTTTTTTTCTCTTTTTTTCCCCCCCTTGCTAATGTAAAACATGCTTGTAAACGAAATGACTATAATGAGTTAATATACATGAAAGTGATTGCAGCATACTGTCAAGAAATCTAAAATAAGAAATATTGGTAAAGGTTGGTTTTTTTTTTTGTGTGTGTGTGTGTGGCTTGAGATGCATCGTATACATAAATATTAGTTGGCCATAATCAAAGAGCAAACCATCTGTTACAAGGATTGGGTTGTTAATTCCAGCCTCAAATTGCCATTATCTTCCTGTTAGTTGTTGAATCTCAAAAAACTACTTACGGGGTTTGTGTTTAGCTGCATCAAATATTGAGGTTCTGAAATACTTTGGTGCAGGCGATTCTGAACATCCAGTTTATGGATTTGGTTCAAGTAAACGTGGCCAACTTGGTTTCTCAAAGGACCGGGCCAGAACATGCAATCTTCCCCTAGCAATTTTTGGATTTGAAGATGTCAAGATTGTTAACATAAGTGCAAATGGAGATCATAGTGCAGCAATATCTGGTAGTTTTCCCCTTCTCCCTGCTTTAAATTTTTGTAGCTGTAACTCCTTTTCCTGGGAAGAAATGGCTCTTATTTCACTGCATTTGATGAGAACTTGTGACGGGCTGGTTCTCATCATCCTTATTGAACTGTTATATGGAGTGCACACATGCATCTGGTCTATCAAATTTGGGAACAATTTGGGACAGAAACCTAGAAAAGCAGACAAGACAAACTTAGCCATGTGCTCTAGCTAAAGTTTGAAAATATCATTTGTAAAAGAAAAGTATTTGATTTCGTGCATGAGGAGTATTTAGCCTTGTTTATAGGTGATTGTTTTAGATATTCCATCAATTCAACACATATGGTGCAATGGAATGGATCTTCATGTTTATTATAATCTAATACCCTTTTAGCTTGCTTTCATTTTTATGTTAAATAGCTGATAACCTTGCATCAGCTGATGGGCAGCTCTATACTTGGGGTAAAGGATTCAGTGGCTCCTCAGATGCTTGCTTCCCCCAGATTTTAGCATCACCATTTAAGGTCTTGCAAGTTGCTCTTGGATGGAATCATGCTTTAATGTTAACTGGTATATTTAATGGCCTGCATATCTATATTTTCTTGGGTTCCCAAAATATGATGGTAATTGTGCTCTACTAAATGCTCTTTGGTTCTTTGGGCAGGTGAATATGAAGTATTTATGCTTGGTGGGAAACTTCATGGGATGCTTAGTGATCCTCATACAATGAGACAAGAGAAGCATTCCACCATTCATGGCACTCCATATAGTTCCTCAAATGGCAAGTACCCTTACTTGTTTGGGCTTCTCCTTCTTCTTCTTCTTTTTTTTTTATTTTTGGGTTGGGTTGGGTAGGGGGGGAGGGTTTACCTGAATGAGGGTAATATTATCAATCCAGTTGCTTTATTAGAAACCAGCCCCTTGGGTTCCATATATAGAAGCATGCACTGTCAGTTAGTACTTATCTACTAAGTGATGCATTTCTTTTTGGACTGGAGTCCTTTGAAAAAAAAATTAGGTAATTCCTTCCGACATGCAAAATGAAGTTAGTTTACCTCATCATTGACCACTGTGAGAAAAGAAAAAGTAAAAAGAGCCCCCGGGGGGCGGGGGTGTTACTGTTTAGTGAATTCCCAAATACAGTTGAATTACATCCAGTCATAGACCTGACTTGGGAAATTCAAGGTTAGATTCTTAAACATATGTTTTTTTGTGATGATATTATTTTGGCAAATGAAACCAAAGGTGGGAGCCAAACAATTTTAAGATTAGTAGAATAAATGCAGAGTATATGTTTTGCAACTTTAGCAAGACACTACTGAAATTAAGGTGGTGAAATTGATGATTGGGAGATGCTGCAAAGTGAAAATTTTGTTACCTAGGTTCAACTATAAATAAAGGAGGAGAAAATAGAGGATGATGTTTCACAAAGTACCTTTTTTTTTTTTGGGGGGGGGGGGGGGGGGGGGGTTTGAAATGCAAGTATATAAAAGTACAACATCTCATCCGGTGTCCCATCCCCACTCCCAAACACTATGATTCAGGAGACAAAGACTGCATGGATCAATTACCTAGTTTTGGTTCTGCAACCATTCAATTCACAAGCAGACTGTATAAAACATATTTGGTGTAAATCATCTAGAACATGATTTTCTTCTCGTCACTACCAATTATCCGTTTTGGTTTACTGAGTGGTTATGATACTGGAAAATATTGATCTGAACAGAAAGTTTTGAGGAAGCCACCCCACAGAAAGTTTCTGGTCTTGATGGCATGAAAGTCATAAGCATTTCAGCAGGAGCTGAGCACTCTGCCCTAGCTACAGGCAAGTCAGTTTTTCTTCTTTTTAACGAACTGCAGGTGGAGTCATGCTGATTGCTGTAGCTTGATCATTGTATACTTTGATTGCAGGGAATGGAGTTATAATGACATGGGGCTGGGGTGAGCATGGACAGCTAGGCTTGGGTAATACCCTTGATGAAACCAGGCCCCAAATGGTTAACCTAGGTGGCCTTCCAAATGGAGGCGGACAATGCTATGTTTACTGTGGAAGTGGTTTTACATTTACCACCAGAGCCATTCACATACTTTCTCTAGGTGATTGTTATTCTACATAAAAAGTAGTTCATTGTAATTCTCTGGTACCCATCTGACATCTGATTCTATGCATTTAAATTAGTAATGGAATAGGTGACCCTAAAAAAAAGAAAAAAAATGAGTGATGGAACAAACCTGCTCCCTAAGAGAATGTAGTTCCATTTCAAGAAGTTTTCCTTGCAGTTTGCTATGAGATGTATCTCTTACAACTTACTTCTGTTGTGCCGATCTGGATTAGTCTATGTCAAAATTAGGATTCCAATTCAATCAAAACCGTCATTTGCATTCACGTTTCTTTTACTTCGTTTTATGAGCATGGCATGCACCCTTATGATAGTCTTTACATTCTCAAACCCTGCTTAACAGACATTGATGATTCTGAAATTTAAGCAGGGGATTTTGGAGCTTACCCAACCACAGAATGCAAAGGAGGATAGCCTTCTAGGTTTGTTGGTTTCTGAACCGAAGGTGACATTTTATTGGGACTCACTTTCACACATTTTTTTTTGGTAAAGTCACTTTCACACATTTCTTGGTGTATAACTGGTAGGTGTCAATTTGGTATGAAAATCATATACTGAAACTGAAACTGACCTTATAAAATCATACCATTCCAAACTGTTTCAAAAAGTAGTACGGTTTCTAATTCAGGAATTCAGCATGATATCGGTTTCTGGTGCCATATCGATAGTCTGTATTGAACCGTACCCGTACCGTTTATATATTGTACACATGTCGTTTTGTATTCATACTATTTCTGACCACACTTCGTTGGAAATCGTGCCCGGTTGCGTAGATAATGGCGGCGTCGGTGGGGTGTCCGGCCATGCGCGATTCCCTCGTTCTTGGCTTTGCGTGTGCGTGCCCTGTGCTCTGCGCCCTGCGCAGACCGTTTGCCTGGTTCGTCTGGGACGACCATTTACATCTTCATCTCTAAGTGGTAGAAATTATTCTTACACGCAGCATAACTTCTTCACTTAATAATGTACATCTCACGGCTCTGACTCTTAAGAAAAACTATAATAAAGTTCTTCACCATAGGAAATGCTGCACAACTTGTGACCTAGTCAAACACTCCTGGAGACTGATGGAAGACTATTTCGACTCTTCGAAAATCAAAGACTCCAACAAACAAGGAAGCAGATCTCATTAGATGGAATTCTCCAAATGAAGGTTGGTTCAAAATAAACATAGATATAACAAGCTTCAAAGATAATCACGATTCACGACTTCAATAGAGTTGGATATGGAGGTCTGATTCATGATCATAAAAGAAGGATCTTGTTTTGTTTCCATGAAGGTTGTGCACATCAATCTTCTAAAGTAGCAAAGGCCATGACAAAAAAAAAGGCTGAAAGAAAGCTTTAAGTTGGGCAATAGACATAGGGTAACTAACCTGATAATCAAAGGTGATAACTGGAACGCTATTGATCTCATAATTCACACAGATAGAGATCCTTGTTGGAAAATGAAACTATGATTCAAAATTGTCACCATATGGTCCATATCTCCCTTCAATTTAATTTGTTAGTCTTCCAGCATACAAGATGAAAAGGCAATAGCATAGTAGATCGCTTGGCATCCAAAAGAACATGCTCCCAACATTCTCTATTCTGTCATGCAGCTCATGCTACCCCTCTTCTGGTTTGGTGTCTTTTGTTTGATAACTTTGGTTGCAAACTTGAACTTGGCTTTAAATTTAAATAAATCCCTATGGGTTTTTAAAAAAATTAAAATTTGATGAGATGTCTTTTCATGTAATGAACAAAGTCACAGCAAGCTTGTTAACTTGTAAATGGGAATCCAATCGACATCGAGTCAATTCAATGTTTGAATATCTCATGTGATACACTATTGTTCACTCTAGCTTATTATGCTTTGGTAAACGGTTCACTATAGTTTATGAACCTTTATATAAAGTAGCATTGATATTGATCCTTCATTTATCCCATCTAATGGAGTCTTTGTCATTTATATTTAAATACCCAATTAAGAGGATTAATTACGTGATATCATCATCAAGTGGCAAACAGAGTTGGCCGTTGGAAGGGCATCTCAAAAACCCTAGAATATTTTTAGTATCGTTTATGGGATTGGATAACCATTTCAAAGAAGCCAATGCATGTGGATTATTCCACAATTAGGATTTCATAACCATATCATTTAAGATTGTTTGATTTAGTGGAAGCTATGGTCTTGGTGTGCTAGAAAGCATCAAACAATGTTGCGATAAGAGGTTTTTTTTTTTTTTTTTTAAGTTGTCCAATCCGATGATCAAGCAATCTATACTCCAAATCATGCAAAAGGAAAAGTATAAACCCGCACTTCGTGGATTGGTAGTGCATTTGGCATTCTTGTACCTATATTCCTGACCTAACATTATCTACCTAAACTCCACCAAAAAAAAAGAAGAAGATGAAGAAGAGAAAAAAAACATTTTCAAATTGTAGGCTTACTACTTGTCCCTATGTAAATGCACTTCTGATGCAGTGGTGGCAATCTTTTGTATAAAGACAGTAAAACCAATGAGGTTTTCACTTTGAGCTTCTATGGCTCATTTCCACTTTCCCTAGGTGAAATAAGACATTTCACCCCCTTCTTAAATAAGAGTGCATGTCACCTTATTATGTGAATCTTGCACTTGTATACGCTACGCAACATACAAAATTGCTATCATATCCTTAAGGGAAAATTTCAGTCTTACCCCTTGAGTTAATCCTTAATATTAGTGCTGCCACTCAGAGTTACCCAATTCAATTATTAGTTAGACTCCCTATGACTAACATTGTTAGTTAGTTTTTTTATCCATTTCTAGTATTACCCTCATATCCCAAGTTTAAAAATGGTACTCCTGAACCATATCTCCAAAGTTTGGTGAGAAATTACAATTGATAAAGGAAACAGTCATAGAAAGTAAAGAGAGATAAAGAAACAAGTACATTTAACTACGACTCTTCAAGGGATGACTTTAACTTTAACATTTGACTTAGGAAGTGGCAGTGAAAATTTTCCAACCCTTACTTTCTTTTTTGATTAATAATTTCCCTATCCTTAATGAAGTAAATAATATGATTCATGTAGATTCCTTGCATGGGCTTGATTGACCTGAAGATTAGTGGAGTACTATTTTGGTTACTTTTCCTAGTATCCGTTGCTAAATCTTTGTTTTGGTGACAGTTACAGAAAAACCGTCCGGAAAACTCCATATATGGCGACGGTTACAAAAATTAGTGTCGCCAATTTTTTTTTTTCCGGTACTGACTACACCATCGGTATAGGATCTCCTGCCTTTCAATTCCAGTATACTCTGATGAGCTTTATTTGAAAGTGATGTATTAGAGCATTAAGGATGCCACCTGGATCATAAATTTCTTTCAGCCATATAACATTCATAAATGAAGTCATCAGAACCAACAAAAATCTATGGCTTCTGGCCATAATCTACTAGAATTCTATGCGTAGAGTACATCTCTCCTTACTCCTGCCTTCAAAGCTTTACCAACCAAATCAAAAAGTTTCTTAAAAAGTTCCCTTATTGGGAATCCCACTAAATAAAAAAAAATGTTCATGATAGAATGCATACTCAAATGCTGTGCATTTAATACGCAACATCTGCTGCCTTCAATTTTGGCTGTTGCACTGAAGTTGAATCCCATCATTAACTTATTTAACATACAAGAAGAAGAGATTCCAAAACCATGAAATTTTAGGGTTTTACGTGTGTGGGTTCTTTCTTTTTCTTTTTCTTTGATCTTTTTGGGTTAAATTTTGCAGCTATGGTGTCTCTTGATTTTTCTGTGGTTAACTGGTTGGTTTTTATTTGTGATTTCACGTGAGTGATCCGACGCCAACGCCATTTCGTCCTTAAGATGCGCAGAATGAGTGTAATAAACTAACGTGCACCAGATTAGAAAAGCGTATAAAACCTGTTACTCACACCCGTCTGTTCATTTCAATTGGCGATCACGACTGCAACTACTCTCAGCTTCATGGGGTTCGTGAAGTTTCTTTGAACTGAGCAAGAAAAAGAAAGTGATAATCTCTGCAAATTTAATGCCAATATCGTTATCGTCAGTCATCCAGCAGCTTTCATGTGATTTGAGAAGTAATAGATCGTCCCATCATTCTCAGTTTGCTTTACTTTTCATCCGGAATCACGACTGTGTTGGTTAATCCAAACTCTGATTGGTTCGATCGTTAGGGTTCTATCTTTCTGTTGGTATCCATGATTGATCATTTCATTCATTATCACTGCCTTACTTGTTCTTTCTTGTTTCTATCCAGCAGAGGTAGTATAAGTATAACTATATAAAGCTCAGCTCTGTATCTTTCTCTCATGATCTTTTCTGTTCACCAGGTTGAATTATCAGTTTCAGTCGCCGGCGGCGGTGATGGCGAGAAGGAATGAGAATGAAGGAGTGAATTCATCAGATGATGAAGTGGAGGAATTCGAAGTTGAGGAAGTGAAGGATCGAATCAAGTCGTCTCAAGGAAGTCGATTCGCTTTGCTAGATATCAGATTTAATAAGAGAAAACTCAGTGGAGAAAGCGTCCTTAGGGGCTTCAAACGTTTGGTCATCCATCCAGATAACAGGTGAGCAACAATCTACACAAGACATGATCATTCTTCCTTTCTTCTTTCCTAATTGTTCTATTTCTTTGTAATCTCCATTCTCCAACCATTATCCGAATATATATTCAGAATCTTGGAAAGCTTTTAACTCCTTTGGTTTCTCTAAAAATGGCGGCCAAAACCCAAACCCCGAAATGAAAGATAGAACGTAAAGATGAGATCCTGGATCGTTGTTTTACGTGTTCATTGGTTACACGTGTGTCAACCACTCCTCCATCTACGGATCACAATAAATGCATGCTTGGTGCATTCGCTGCTTTTGGGAAGGAAATATTTTGCCTTTTGGGAGTTGAATAAGGTGACGAGCGTCCTTGAGTGGGTTTATTGTGTTCGCCAAATTGCTAACTCAGGTGAACGATGGATCAATATTAAGATTAGTGTTTTCTAAAATTCCCTATGTTGCAAAAATTGTTTTTTCCTGTTTTTCTAGAGCTATGCATTTCCAGAAACATTTACTTAACCTCACTAACATGCTTGATGCTAGAGGAGTTGTTCGTTTTTTAACTGCATCTCTTGCCATATTACTAAAGCTAAGACCATAGGGATTAGGATTTAAAAGGAAAAAAAGTAGAGTTCATAGTTCAGTTCATATTAGAGGAGTTAATAGTTACCTTGAATGCAACTTAGATGTTTTTCGTTAATGGTGGGTTAGTAAAGCGGTTAAAGGGCCAATCTCCCACGGAGAGGTCTTGCACCCATTCCGCGGCATTAATATTATCATTTCCATCTCGGTATATAAAAGACTTCTATTCAAAAAAAAAAAAAAAAAAAAAACTTATATGTTTTTCTTCTCTACTTAATTAAGTGGTGTGATTAAGTTATTCATCAGTAAATAATTTCATTCTACTCAAAGCTGTTATTGTAAATTAAGAGGAAACATCAAATCTCCCGAATTAGTTCAAAAAATATATAGGAACCCAATTATTATTTTTCTTTCCTAAAAAAGATGATGTTGTTTTTAGATCGAAACTCCTTTTGCTTTGTCATAAGATCAACAACGCTTATGAGTCAAGATCATCTTCCCGTTAGGAGAAGCACTCTGTGCTCCCCGACCCCTTTACAACCCACAAACACAGCAGGGCCCACAGGTGAAAATATGAGTTTTTTTTTTTCAAAATGTTTTTTTCCCTTGTGGGCCCCACTGTGTTTTGTGGTTATAAAGGCGTTGGGGAGCACAGAGTGCTCCCTTGACGGGAAGATGATCCCGACTCCTACGCTTATTTACTAGGAGGGCCAGCTTGCTTGGGTGGGTAGAAGTGTCGGAGAGTATTGGGGTCTCATGTGGGCAAATAGATTTTTTTTTGCACAAAGCTCCTTGATCCAAAGGGTAGAAATCGGCCAACAAGTCTTACTAGTAATGGACAAGGCCTTCAGAGCCAAAGAATGGGCAGAACACTCCCTTCTCTTGGTAAAAACCAAATCTTACAACTCACAAATTCAACAAATGTTATGGACAATAGATTCCAACTCCAACTCTAGCGCCTGATCTTCTTCCTCAATAGCTGAAACTAAGCCCATAGAATCCCTATACACTAGGGTAAATGGGCTTTCGCGTGCCTTATTTCTTGGGACTATTGCGTCCATTATTTAAAAATTTGAACTGTGTGACCTGACAAGTGGAGTCTCCCGACTGTTGTCTCTGACACTTTAATTGACTAGATTGGGCCTAGCCCTAAAGGCCCAACTTTTTTTGGAACAGAGACCAGGCCCATCTTGTGCATGCGAAAAGTAGTTTGGGCAAGTTTATTATTTATTCTGATTATAATTATAATTATAATAGTAAGGTTTTCTTGTCTGTATGGGGTAGGGGAGGGGGAACCCTATGCTATGGTAGTAGTTTGCACGGGAACTGAGGAGAGAAGAAAATTGCAGGTGGTACGGATTATGGAAGCATTTCATATTGATATGGGCAATCTATTCTTCCTTCTTCACCCCATTCGAGTTCGGGTTCTTCAGAGGTTTACCGGAGAACTTATTCATACTCGACATTGCTGGGCAGGTAGCATTCCTCGTCGACATCATCGTCAAATTCTTCGTCGCTTTCAGAGACCAGCTCACTTATCGAATAGTCTACAATCGTCAACGTATCGCTCTACGGTCTGTTCCCTCTCTTTACTTCCTTCGTGATTCTTCTTTCCACCAACCCGAATTTTTCATTAGACCATTCAGGAACGGTACACTGTATTTTAATGCTTACATTCGCTGATGATATTGCCAACAGGTACTTGAAATCGAGTTTTCTGGTAGATTTTATTGGTTGTCTACCTTGGGACACTATCTACAAGGTACTGATCTTTTCTTCACTTATAATTTTGCTGAATTTACTAGAGATTTCTTACGCGAGTTGAATTCGTCAATGCCTTCGAGTTTCCCTTTCAGAATTGTTACTCCAAGGTCTAGTGAATTAAAACAGTTGACCTTATGATAATTATATCTCGAGTAATTCATTATAATCGAATGATATGAAAATGCAAAATGAAATGATTTTATCGCAGGTTTATGTGCTTGTAACTTACAATTTTGCTGAAGCTAGGCCACTGTTTGTTTACTATTTGCCGTGTTACTTTATATTTTTCGGGCATTGGATACATTTTGCTTGTACATGAAAAAGTTATCTTCTTCATTTTCATAACGTCTCTGTCTAGTATGTCAACAAGTTCTGGAAGTTGTAAAGGTCCTGAACTATATTGTTCAGCAATATATATTTGCTTCCCTAATTATTCGAAAATTTTCTACTCTGATCAGGCTTCTGGAAGGCAAGAAGCAATGAGGTACCTTTTATGGGTTAGGTTGAGTAGATCATGGAGAATAAAAGAATTTTTCCACAAGTTAGAGAAGGACATCCGGATCAATTACCTGTTTACTCGAATTGTGAAACTTCTTGTTGTGGAACTCTACTGCACCCATACTGCTGCCTGCATCTTCTATCATCTTGCTACCACTTTGCCTCCCAACCAGGAGGGTTACACATGGATTGGAAGCTTAAAGATGGGAGATTATAGTTATTCCAACTTCAGAGAAATTGATCTCTCAAAACGCTACTGGACATCACTATATTTTGCCATTGTAACCATGGCAACTGTCGGTAATTTCTGCCTTACCTTTTATTTTTATTTAGTAAACTTAATTAAAGAACTTTTAAGTGCCACCTTCCTCCATTGAACTATGCTGGTTCCAAACTGAATTTTTTTTTTAAATTAATAATTAGTGACATAACTGGTGATGTTATTGCAATACAGAGTCTATGAATTGAACTAAGGGGTACATAAACTGATGAAATTATCTCTTTCAGGGAAGATAACTAAAAGACATCTGATTTATCTTTTCTATTTAAGGGAATTGACTTCTAGATTGAGTTAGAAAAATAAAGCAATCCTTTAGCATACACGACTCCTAGAAGTGGGAAACCAGTCACTCACACAGTTATGCTGGGTTCTAGGAAAATTTGGAAGATCAGAATTTTAGATAAGATTTTCAGATAATTCTTTAACTTACCACCATGCAAGTTGTTGTTTCATTTTACTTCAATACATGTTTGAATTAAGTCTTGCTTAAGGTCCTTAAGTTTGTACTTAGACTTCTGTTTTTGGAGCTTCAACTATTTCAGACTACATTTACATATCGCATGGCTACTAATGGCAGATCCCAAGTGGGCTATGCATGCTGGTGGAGATGCTGATTGAGGATATCCAACCTCCTCCTATGCATTTTCCACCAAGGTGCCGGCAGATTATGGTGGAGGCATTTTCACTTATCTTGAACAAATCAGTGTAATGGAAAATGATAGATTTTGATTTCTAAGATCACACTTGAAGTACATATTGGTATTATGTTTCCCTGCTCCACATGAAATGGGGCCTACTAATAAAGCACAAGCAATGATAATTTATGGGTCTTTTGTATGTAAAGCATCCATAAAATTCCATGCTAGTGACATTAGAAACAGTTGTGTATCATAGGTTCTGCTGCTGCTTAGGTGTTTTTTGTTTCTTCTTTTTTTGGGTGAATTGCATATAACATATTTAATTTTTGCAATTCTCTATTTTCTACTTGTTTTGATCTAACATCAGATACTTCTTTCTTGACGTCTAAGATTTCTGATTGGATCAATATTGTCATGTTGCAAGATCCTATAATTAGATTTAACTGGATCTTAGGGTTGTTTGGATCTTACTCATTTCAACGCCAGCTTTATAATAATGTTATTTACAATTGAAATGCTAATGCTTTTGCTTTTTACACTACAGGATATGGAGATATACATGCAGTCAATATAAGGGAGATGATATTCATCATGATCTTTATTTCATTTGACATGATTCTTGGTGCTTATCTAATTGGTAATATGACGGCATTAATCGTAAAAGGATCAAAAACAGAAAGGTTTAGAGATAAAATGACAGATGTGATAAAATATATGAACAGAAACAAACTTGGGAAGGACATTCGTGATCAAATCAAAGGCCACCTGAGGTTACAGTATGAAAGCAACTACACTGAGACTGCTGTTCTTCAGGATATTCCAGTCTCTATACGTGCAAAGGTACTAATATGCAGTTAAATAAATTTCTTTTTCTTAATTAGTGGTTTGAATTAATTTCCTCATCTGTTGTTATATTGCAACTGTTCACTTATTTACTTCTCTAGAGTTTATCATCTTGTATGCTGCTAGAGACTGGTTTATCTACATATCAGTGAGTTTATCTACTTATCAGTGAGGTTTACATTGTGTTTGTGATCCCTTATATTTTGGGAAATTCCAATGTTATGCTTCCATCTGATTGACTTAGAACGATGAAAGATCATGTGTTATATCTTATGAAAAAGAATCATCATAACAGTCTAAAGGTGATATAAAAGCTCCTGTGTCATACTTATCGACTAGTATATAAGTAATTTGGAGGAGAAGTGAATTAGAATTTGGTTTCCATATTCTCTAAGTTTTCCTTTCTAGTCAGAAACACACTTTTTGTTGTTAATGACTAGAAAAGTTCTCAGTTGATTTATCTTGGTATCCACCTAGAGAGAGTCCACCTTTTTATTTAGTTTATAATTTAAATCCTAAACTACAAGTAGAAGCTATCGTGGATTTTCCTTCAATGAAGAGAGAAGTAACAATGGTCAGACAGCTAGTAGAAATGGATTAAATGTAACAGAACTAGTAAAGGAGTTAAAATTTCCTAAGCAAATTATAATAAAGAATAGAACAAATTGCACGGGCACCAATGGAGGCCTTAAAGCACTGACACGCTACTTTATGTTTGAAAAACACAGACACCCCAAAATTGGATTTTCATTGGACACATTAGTCCGATTTGTCACTGAAAACCATTAAATTGCTGTTTTTTCTTTTCTTTTTCAATTCAAAAAATATCCCTATCAAAATAAAAAAAATAAAAAAAGAAAACAAACAAACAAACAAACAAAAAACAAACAAACAAACAAACAAACAGTGATTTAACTAATGGATGGGTTAGCTCATTTTTTCTACTTATATAGTTGTTTATTTCGATGGCTTCACTACTTCATTTCCAAAGTTGTCCTCTGGAAAGAATACATCACTATATTGATAGGTCTCAAACAAGTGTCTAGGAGAAAATGCTTACGACACATTCTTAGTGCTCTAACAAATGCCCAAAAGCCACAATACTATTGTTAGTTTCCTAATAGGTATATTGGAGAACATGCGTATGACACGGTCCTCACTCTCCAATGATGCCCAAAACAAATTCCTGTCATTGAAATATCTGTTGTTCACTGTTGGGTAACTTTGGGTAAAAACTTGTTCTAATTTCCTGTTCTTTAGCTTGTCTTTTTTCAAAGCCAGGTTTTTAAGTCACATTCAGGATTATTATGTGGAAAGATTAGTTTTAGTTACTGCCAGGATGGAAACTAATGTTTTGTGCCTTCTTTTCATGTGTTGAATTTCTGTATAATTTTTTTTATACTAGTTATAAAATTAAGCTAGTACCAATTTTGGTTCAGAACTTTAAATTGAAAAAGAATATAATCTCTTGATTCCATAACCACATTTATATACTCTTTTTTCTCCTGGAAGATCATATAGAAGATTGTCAAATCCTGCAATCTGCTTTTTAAGTGAAACTATTTTTTTCAAATTAAAAGGAAATCCAGCCAGAACCTATGATTACACAATAATTTCATGAGTACTTTCTTGATGAACATAGGTCTGGCCATCTTTTTGAAATACGAGTAAGAAATAAGAAATGGAATAATACTTTTCATGCCTAGGATATTCAAGATTGCTCTAAAGTCAGGTGTAACCCCTTTTTCCCTCTCTGCCCTTTTACAAAAGAATAAACTTCTATGCATAAGTATCGTAATAGCAATTAAAAAGTCAGCTGGGAGCTATTTAGTTGAATTATGGTTTTCTAACTTGGGAAAAGGAACTGCTTCAAGGTTTTTTTTTTTTTTTTTTTGGGGGGGGGGGGGGGATGGGAGCGGGTGTGTAAATGAATAATAATCCTGGAACTTCATCAGAAACTGATGCATGCACAGTATCAAATTTTTCTAAAGAGATGGCATTCTTCTCCTGATTATGGAAAATTTCCTTCAGGTCATACTGGATGTACCTGTTCCAAGGATACCTAAATTGTTCTATAGTTGTTTCATTTCCACAGTTTGCACAAAGAGAATTTATGACATGAATTCTTGGTGTATCCAGAATATCATCATTGGACCATTTCATTTTCTTAAATTGTTTATGTTTATTACATGATGTGATAACAATTGCTTTTTTCATTGCAGATTTCTCAAAAAATATATAAGCCATTCATTGAAAACGTCCCTCTTTTTCAAGGATGCTCGCCTGAATTTATCAATCAGATAGTAAGTTTTTCCACTATATTGAAAGATCAATAGTTAAAAATCTTATATACTTAATCTTAGAATCAGGAGTTAAATAAATAATGTACTATTTGAACTTTGAAGGTTGCACGGAACTGGTAGAGCATGTTTCTTGCATACATGCATAGAACTTGCAGCATGTTTCTGTTTTTAGCAAGATGCTACCACTTATTTCTTTTCTCTCCATGAACCCCCCCCCCCTCTTTTTGGGCTAATCACATTTTATTGCCTGTTTAATTGAGTTTTGCAGAATATTTACTAGATCTGTCCATATGAATTCTTCTTTATGTTTAAAATGTGTTTTTGCCTTTCTGTAAGATTTGGCAAGTCTATGACTTTCTATCATGAAAGCTTGGGAAGACATGGCTTCTTAGATAATTGTGTGGTATGCCACCTGGCAACTTACTTATACTGGCTCGAGGAGCTGTAGTTTGTGGTTAGACCATTTGATATGTTTCTGGAGCTCTAACAATTTCAGTTGATATTACATATTCCTTGGCCTTTGAAGGAAGATCCCAAGAAGGGTAATGTATACTGGTGAAGGTGCTGATTGAGGATGTCTAACCTTCTCTTATGCATCTGCTGTCAAGATGGCCAGCAAATTATGGTAGAGGCATTTCTTGCTATTATAGAAAAATGTCAATGTCCTAGAAAATGGCAGACTTTGATTTCTAAGTCCACTTTGGAAGTGCATATTAGTAGCTGTGCGCACCCCACTCTACATGAAATGGAGCTACTAAGCACAAGAGATGGTAATTTTGGGTTTTTGGAAATCATTTATAGGATAGTTTTTGGGACTTTAGTTTCCTTAACACTTTTTTAAAAACACATGCTAATGATATTAGAACCATTTGGGAATCAGCTGCTTTGGTGTCTCCATATAGATTTTTTTTTTTGGTGCTTCTGCATCTCACTAGGTTCCACTGATTAACATTAATCCTTATTCAAGGACTCACTTTGCAATAGTATAATATAAGTTAGAATGTGGAATCTATCTTACACACTCTTCTATTGCAGGTAATCAGGCTTCACGAGGAATTTTTTCTTCCCAAGGAAGTCGTTACAGAACAGGGCAATGTGGTGGATCAAATTTATTTTGTTTGTCATGGCATGCTGGTAAAATTCACTTGTCCTTAAATTTCACTTTCTGACATCTCAATTGGCACATGTCTTTCTTCATTGCATTAGCTCACATGTGCCAAGACCAACTTAGACAAAATTGGAAGAATAATTCTTCTTATATATTTTTAAGAAATTTTTATGTAAGTCCCCTCCATTTCCATTGAAACATGGTGCACCCCCCTCAAAATCAAAATCTTGCAAACCCCCTCCACACTTGACACCATCAGTGACAATACACAGTTAATCATTTAAATTTATTTCAACTTTTTCGATATGACAATATTGAGGGGTACAATGACCATAATACCCATTACCTTAACTTCAATTCTCAAAAATGAACCAAAACAAACGGAAAGTTTCCGGCAATAGCGCGGAAAGTTCTTTTCCAGTGGCAGAATAGCTCAGGAAGTTATTATTTTTGCTTGACACTACTGCGTGCCTCAATAGTTTCCACCACAATTAGGTTAAAACCGAAGATGGCTAGGTTTCAAGGATAGCCCTGTGATCTGTGATTGTTTCCTCTGGAATATCCCTTTCTGGTCTTTTCATGATTTTTCCCTAGAGTAGTTCATCTTAGATAAACTCTATAGAGGACATAGAGTAGATTCATTGTAAAATTGTGATGGAGATTTAAACGGCTGTTTCGAAGCTGTGAATGGTTCACACTTAGCTACAAATTCGAGAGTTTTGATGGAGGAGAGACATTTAAATCTTTCCAGGCTGGTACCCTCTGTTTGTAAGAAACATTCTCAAAATGTATAGAACCTTCGAAATCCATGTGACTTAGAGCACAGTGTTCATTTGAAGGCAATCTGAATTCTTAAATACTAGAATGATGTCCGTCCACTGCTTGTGGTAGTTGTAGATTACTAGATCTAACACACCTACCATTACATTATTTAACTCGCTGCAACATTGCTTGTACAGATAAACCTTGGTGGAGTTTTGTTGACCAGAACAAACTGTATATAATGAGAATTCTGTCTCCTTTTATGAACTTTCATCCTAAGTAGATTCCAACATTTGAGGAGTTACATTGTTTCTAGTTTGAAAATTTTGTTTTTCCTTGGAAGAACCATGGCTTGTGCCCTGTTTATAGTTGTAGGAACATCTTTTCCATGATTTTGAATATTTTGTTTAATTATCTTCTTACATCCTACCAATTGGGCATTCCATCATAGTTATACACTGTTATACATTCTATCAAATTTTCTTTTTTTAGCATTTTCTATTTCTTTGAAACATTGAGTCTGGACTGTTGCATTTCAGATGTTTATTTTTATCTAGCAAGATTCCATGAACAGGAGGAGGTCAGCATAGGCATAGGGAAGATGGATTAGAAGAGACATGGTTTCCATGATTTGAGTGTTAAGTTTAATTGTATTGATACATCCTACCACTGGGGCAATCATAGTTATACTGTTTTATATATTCTATCATTTTTGCATTTTGCACTATATTAAACATTGAGCCTGGATTTTGCGTTTCAACCTTTTATATTGATCTTAACGAGATTTTGTGCATAGGAGGAGGTAGGCATAGGAGAGGAGGGATCTGAAGAGACTGTCTCGCTCCTGGAGCGTTATAGCTCTTTTGGGGAGATTTCTGTTCTTTGCAACATTCCTCAGCCTAGCACAGTGCAAGTCCTTGAACTATGTAGGCTTCTACGGATTGACAAACAATCTTTCACAGATATCTTACAGATATACTTTTTTGATGGAAGGAGAATCTTGAGTAACCTTCTAGAGGTAATTTAGCCCGTGGCAAATTTTGTTAAGCCTATTTTTCTTCTTAGCTTGAAAATTTATTTATCATGCCGGTACTTTTTTCCGTCTTCTAATCAGAACTGGCTGTCGATAAGGCACATGAGGCATTAAACAATCTAAGATAATATTTAGAATTCTTCCCATGGAACTCCTTCAATTTTCCGAAGAAATATTTATTTTGAAATTGCTTTTTCATGAAAATTTTTACGTTAATATTTCAAGTGTGCTGAAATCTAAAAATTTCTCATGGTTTTATGAACTAACAGGGAAAAGAATCCAATCTGAGGATAAAACAACTGGAATCTGACGTCACATTTTACATTGGAAAGCAAGAAGTTGAACTTGCTTTGAGGGTAAATAATGCTACTTATCATGGAGACCTGTATCAGCTTAAGGGTTTAATCCATGCAGGAGCAGATCCAAATAAAACAGATTATGATGGAAGATCTCCTTTGGTAAGTATTTCTAACAAATATTCTTGGTATATTGTAAGCTTTGCTTGGTCTCCTTAGTTTTAATATCCATATTGGTTTTATTTAACAATTATATATGCTTATAAGGGGCTTTCTTAATCAGCATCTTGCGGCTTCAAGAGGATACGAAGATATTACATTCTTCCTCATTCAGAAAGGTGTGGATATCGAAACTTCAGGTAACTCCTTGGCTTCACTGTTGTTAGTGCTCTCAGGTTTTCAAAAATAATTTTCTTTGCCAGATATTGGATGCATTGAGAGTGGTATCTTAGTAATGCAATTAATAAATTGATTTCAATTAGATAAGTTTGGAAACACACCCCTACTTGAAGCTCTCAAGAATGGGCATGATCGAGTAGCAGCTTTGCTTGTTAAAAGAGGGGCATCTTTAAATATTGATGATGCTGGTGGCTGTCTCTGTAAGGCTGTTGTAAAAGGGGATTCCGATTCCTTGAGAAGATTATTGTCCAATGGCATAGATCCAAACTCCAAAGATTATGATCACCGGACACCACTACATGTTGCTGCAGCAGAGGGTTTATATTTGATGGCAAAAATACTGATAGAAGCTGGTGCTAGTGTTTTCTCGAAGGACAGGTACGTTTCATATTTATCTTGGGGTACTTCTTTCATATTTATCTTGATTGTTGTGCGGGGTTTTACATGTGTCGATAGACATTGTTGCTGCTGTTACCAGCTTGAGCTTTTGAGACAAGGGGTCACAACACGCTTCCAGAGCCAGGAGGCCTGGTGTTTAACCTTGTCGCTATTGTGACGGGTTTATGTTGGCGTCTTGTTGGCCCCTATACTTCTTATCCTCAGTGCCATGTGATTCTGTCACATACAGCCTGAATAAGCAGTCGTTACAATCTGCAACCTGTTTTTTGGTTCCACTTGGATTTTACGTTTTTTCTACCCTCTACTCCTACTCAACTATAGCTTACCTAGATTGACAGAAAGGACTCCGACTCTGCACCTGGGATTCTGGATATATGTACTAATAAATTCCAATCTGATGGTTATATTATGATTCTACAATCTTGAATTCATCCCGTGACTTTATTTAAATTTATCTCCAAGCAGCACACAATAGTAGAGAATGGGTCAGAAGCAAGATGTCCCATAGGGCTAAGGTCAGGTAGAATTGCAGGCAAGATAACAAAAGAGTGGGCATAAGATTATTGGATTTCTTCAATGCAATTCAACTGTATGAACTCATGAATGAGATGCGTAGGCAATAAGCTTTCTGGTCAGGAACTTCGAAGGCCAGGAGCTCTTAAAACTCCATTCATGCAGGGGATTTTCCAGAACCAAAGTTCAAACAAATTTAATTATGGTCCACCTTGCCTGGAAAAATAGCATTCACAGCTGCTTTGGTCAAATGGTTGATTCTTGAATTGATTTGAGCTTAATTACTTTTCTGGAACTTCGTACTTCACAGAGTTTAGAGTTGACTCCCAGGGAACTTCCTACCAACCAGTCTGCCCCAAGTTGTGGGTGATACAATTTTTTGTTGACAAGAAAAACAGATAGAGTGAAGTGAAAAAGAGAAGGTCAAAGTAAGAACTGTTAGTTTGCTTTCATTACTTTCAAAATTTCAGATTCATGTTCGCTCTGTCATTTCATGTCATCTCTTCTTCCACCTAGCTTGATGTCTGCAACCCTTGGTATGATGATCAGCATCACCATGACAACCTGAATAAAATGTCGAGTAAAGATTGTCCATTGTTCTATGGTCCTGGGTAGAGCTCAGATTCATTTCAGGATGACCTCTCACTGAAAATTTTAAAACTGTGCGGTAATCATCCAGGGAGAGAAGAGGATAGAACTTGAAATCAGTCTAGAAACTTAGGCACAGATTTGAAACTATATTTATTTTTGCTGGTAAAGTCTGCTAACAATGAATTTTTCCCTTTGCAGATGGGGAAATACTCCTCTTGATGAAGCTCGCATGTGTGGCAACAAGAATCTGATCACGCTTCTGGATGATGCAAAACATGCTCAGTTGTCTGACCACCCTGGTCAGTCACAGGAAATCAGAGGTATTATCATTAACACAATGGTCCATAAGCAGTAAAAGTGGAGATATTAATAATTTAGAATCTGAATATAATTCATTCTTTCTCTTCAAGTTTCTATGTTGCTCGTCCAAGGTTGTTCATCTGTAGTGGGATCTTGCTAGCTTTGTTTATGTTCCTGTATGCTGGTGGCAAATATTAAGATAGTATATGTAATTATGTATAAGGTTAGATTTCCAGTAGATACAAGTCTAGTTGTTTAGCACTAATGCCTCGTGGTAATCGGAAAAGAACTCAAATCCATTAGACATTTGTATCCAAGTCATCATGATTTATGGTTTAATTTTCACCAGTCTGACTTCTCGGAATGATAATGTATTGCTTTGAAATTTGCCTAAAATTTCCATCTGGACTAATTTGTGCAGGGATTCTGATTCCCAAGTATATACTATTTAACATCCTTAATGTCTGAGTTCACTGAAGTTATATTCAAACATATTAGAGAAAGCGGACCCTCAGTTTTGTGGAAAGTTGAAAACTAGTCGGATGTTGCTTCAATTCCTTTCACTATAATGCTGTTTTTCATCTCGGGATTTTGTTTCCAGGCAATTATAGCCTTAGATTTAGAAGTCTCGCATCTATCTGGCTGTTAATTATTGTTCTTCACCCAACTATCTAAACTAATATTACGCATGCAATTTACTACTTTTCCAATGTAGAAGGTGATCTTGCATGTTGACTGTAATTGGGATTCATGGAAACATGCTCTCTGTTGTTTGGGTTCACAGCCTCCAGAGAGCTAAAACCATGGATAATATGTTATCTTCATAACCTTCATGTGATGCACTTAAAAAGTGTCTGACAGCAAATCCATTTTAGCATTGCATATCAGCTGTTCTATGAGTTTTATCATCATCATCTTCAGAAAGTTAATGAGAAATTTTCTTTCCACAGATAAAATGCACCGAAGGACATGCACGGTTTTTGCATTCCATCCATGGGATACAAAGGAGAACAGAAGACCAGGAGTTGTTTTATGGATTCCACGCACAATGCAAGAGCTTATAGAGATTGCATCAGAGCAACTGAAATACTCAGGTGCCTCCTGCATTGTATCTGAAGATGGTGGGAAAATCTTAGATGTGGACATGGTTTGTGATGGTCAGAAACTGTATTTAAGTGGTGAAAATGATCAAACATGAATGTTTTGCTTCTTGTAACTTTGATGTTTTGGGCAACTTGACCACTGTTATACCCTACGGTCCTACCTCCCAAATTTAATGTTACAAATAATTTGGTAAAGATCTATTAAGAAAAAATTTCCAAAGCTTTTGCAGCTACATTGTCTTTTCTTATGGCAAGAATTAGCAGCTATCGTGTATATTCACTAGAATTATTCGTCTTGGGATATCCAAATTTTGCAATCAAACTTCCTCAGATCATGATTTTTCGAGGAATCATAAATTCTTGGTTGCAAGCCAAGAAAGTGGAAATAGATCATTTTTTAAATATAAAAAGAAGATGAAAATTTGTTTTGTTTTTGTTGAAAAGATGAATTTGTTTTTGTTTATCAAATGAAACTTTTTAATGCTATTATAGTATTATCTACAGCTGCTTCTATGTTCTAATTTCTAAATGTCTTAGAATGGCAAATTTACAAAACTCCTACAACATTGGTACATTTGTTTTATGTGGAACCTTTTTTTTATTTTCATGTTAAATCAATGGAATTTAATTTTATGATATGAAGTCTATAAAAAAAAAAAAAACAATTACGGATGCAGAATTGATAGAGTGGTAAAGATCCATATTTCTGGAGAGGTTATAGGTTTGCGAAGAATTCGGTTAGACAAATCACAATCCTCGAGAAAATCACACAGCCAATAATTGCAAAAAATTCTACTACCCGAAAAACATAAAATAATTTCTCATCCTGAATCTGAAAAGAAAATTTAAAATATCTTTAAGGATCGGACTCGGGTTGGTTATTGTTGTCTGTTGATCGATACCTTTCTTAGATATCGAAAGAACACTAGAAAATTGGTTTTAAATGCCAACAGGCGAAAGGGGAGGGAGGTTGGTGCTCTGTTTTGCAAACAAATGATACGATCCGTCTATCGGCGGTTTTCTTCGTCTGCCTTCGTTGAGAAACTTTATGAATGTAAACCCATTGACTCAAACCTGGGTTCCTTGCTAGATCGCTGCTCCAACTTCAAGCACATTAATCAGACTCACGGATTCATGATTCCAAGAGGTCTCGACCAGGATAATATTTTCCTCAGTAAATTTATCGATAAATGCTCGATTTTGGGATTTGTAGATTATGGATATTCAGTGTTCAGTCTCAAAACCCAACCAGATATTTATCTTTACAACACCATGATCAAGGTTCTCTCAAAAACAGATTCTGCAGAAGAGGCTATTCTTTTGTATAATAGGATTCAAATTATGGGTTTTCGACCCGATACCTACTCTTTCCCTTCTGCTTTGAAGGCTGTAGTTTATTTGTCTGCGTTTGAAGTGGGTAAGCAGATTCAGGGCCACGCAATCCGAACTGGGTTGGACTCTGATGTTCACGTGACCACCGCTTTGATTCAGATGTATTCGACTTGTGGGTTGATTTCGGACGCTCGGAGTTTATTCGACGGGATTAAATACAGAGATTTGGCTTCTTGGAATGCAATGGTTGCTGGCTATGCTAAAGTAGGAGATGCTGACAGTGCCCGTGAGCTGTTTGAAAGGATGCCTGCGAGAAATGTGATCTCTTGGACTACTGTCATTGCAGGTTATGCTCAGGCTAACCGACCAAGTGAGGCAATAGAAATATTTCGAAGAATGCAGCTTGAAGATGTGGAACCAGATGAAATTGCAATGCTGGCTGCCCTATCAGCCTGTGCCCATCTGGGGGCTCTTGAGTTAGGGGAATGGATTCATAACTACATAGATAAACTAGGCTTACATAGGATAGTTCCCCTCAACAATGCCCTCATAGACATGTATGCTAAATCAGGAAATATAGGGAAGGCAATGGAAGTTTTTGAGAATATGAAAAATAGGAGTGTGATAACTTGGACGACAATGGTTGCTGGCCTTGCTTTACATGGGCTTGGAAAAGAAGCCCTCCAAGTGTTCTCTCGCATGGAGAAAGCAAGGGTGAAGCCGAATGAAATAACTTTCATTGCCGTCCTCTCAGCTTGTAGTCATGTTGGGTTGGTTGATGTGGGTCTATGGTATTTCAACAACATGAAGTCACATTATCAGATAACACCTAAGATCGAGCATTATGGCTGTATGATCGATCTTCTTGGGCGTGCTGGTTGTCTCTGGGAAGCCAAGGGACTGGTCAGAGAGATGCCATTTGAAGCAAATGGAGCCATTTGGGGATCTCTTCTTGCAGCTTCTAGAATCCATGGGGATCTTGAGCTCGGAGAGAGAGCTCTGAGGCATCTCATTGAGTTAGAACCCAATAACAGTGGGAACTACACACTTTTATCTAATATATATGCAGCACTTGGGAGGTGGGATGAAGTTGGGATATTGAGGAAGGATATGCGAGATAAGGGTGTGAAGAAGATACCAGGAGGAAGTTCCATTGAGATGAATAACAGAGTTCATGAGTTTGTTGCTGGGGACAAATCTCATCCTGAGTCTGTGAGAATATATGTAGTTCTCTATCAGATCAACTGGCAATTAAAGATGGCGGGATACATCCCAATGGAACGTGTGGAAGCCTATTGAACATGTTTAATTATGAGAACTGGGATATGAGCTGAATTCTAACTTTGAATAGAATAATATCATGTGAAATGTGACTAGCTGTCACAGATGCCAGGGAGAATGCTACATGGTATGGTGCCTTGAGGGGTCCTCACAAGTTCAATTTTATTAAGGGAATCATACCATTTGACTGGATAGGGCTATTAACAACAATGAATTCAAGAATCAACTTACTGGTCAGACATTGTGTGTGCTGTTTATCTGCATGACTTATGAAAACTAGGCCTACTGAGATGTTCCGGGGTGAGCTAAAGGAACCTATGTCCAACAGCCAATGGGCATTTGAAAAGATTAAAAGAAAAAAGAAAGAAAGAAAGAAAGAAAGCAAGAAAGTAAAAGTTGGATTCTTAAATGGCAACATAAAATTGAAGAGCAGCGTGGCATGGACCCCTTAATTTTGAAGGAAGTTTCGGCTGGAAATCCTGGCTCAGAAAGAGTAGAATTATAGAGTCAGAAAGTTGATAGTTTGGTTCTAGATTCAGGCCCCATATGGGGAAAATAATTACTTGAGTCTGGGTGCTGATCCTGGGGGTTGGAGAAACTGGTTCACAGATTTGCAGCCCATTTATTAGAGCAACTTGATTGAACTCTTTGTTCCAGTGGATCCACAGCATGGCAAATGGTTGGGCCATGAACTAGCAAGAGATGGTGTTTTGCGGGGGTCTTTCACTTAAATATAATTTACTGCTGGATTGGAAAACCCTCTAAGTGGCAGTAGTTTGTATCAGAATATACTTTTTTTTGTGTGGGGTGGGTGGGTAAAATTGTTCCAGATAACCAGACTTTTCTTGCATTCTATTCTTAATCTCTACCATACACAAGGAGAACTAGCAAAGAATTTCATTGCGAAAAAATGCACTGAAGCCTTGTGGTTATGATCAGCTTCAGCAGTACAAAAATTCACTACTGTCTTGAATTCACTGTCAAGACATTCATCTGAAGGAAAAGAAAAAAATTGATAACAAGAGATTAAATGATGAACCTTCCTCCATCAGGGATGACAGCATTACCTAAGGTGGAAGACAAGGTGGGCAGACTCATGTTCAGGGGTCGCAAAAGCTTCATCTTGCCAGCGCCGCTTTATGCAAATCTACTATAGGTTTGGAGTTTGGACCGACTCCAAACTTGCTCGTCCCTTCACTGGGGTTGCTACATTGTAGTCTTAGCTTTTAGGTTCTGGCTGTTCACCACGGCACCAAGCTGCCATTGTCACTTTCGGATTGAGCCGCTGTGACAGATATTTTTGCTGTTCATGGTTTCCATGTGGCCGTGCATGCCAGGCGTCCATTAATCACAATGTTTACAAGAATTCTCTTGTTTTTCGAACCACCCACGAGTCAATATTCTTCTATTCCCAATTTCTAAGACAAAGGCGATCTGTTATTCTAATTTCTAGCCCCTGCGTTCTTTCGATGGACCTGAACTTGAACAGAGTTCAAACAGTAACACTGTAAAAGGATCGTACTCTAAACATGATAGCGTTTAAAGCCTCAATCAACGAGGAACACAAACTGGGCGGGGTCAGAATTGATTCCATGGCCGACAAACTTTCCTCTTCTTTCGTTGGTATCTATTCGACGAAATCTAATGAGATGAGAATCCAAGAGATATGGAAGAAATCAGAGGTAAGTTAGCATTACATTTACATATTTGAACCCTCCAATCTCTAAAGCTCAGTATAAGAGTGATATTATCTTGTAACTAAAAGAAATCAAACCAGTCTTTGAAGTGGAATATTTTTAAGTGAAACCACGATAATGATAAACAGAGGAAATGGCAGAGCTTCGAGGGAGGAGGAAGAAGAAGAAGTGGAGTTCCAGTTGGAGGAGCCGAGAAGTCACGGCGAATCGTCCAGGGGAAACCGGTTTGCTTCACTCTGGAGTGAGTTCAGTTTCAACAGCCAATTCACTCGAGAAAATGCTGTCATTAATGGTATCAGAGGCTTCATCATCCATCCTGATGCCAGGTATACTTCAAGCTCTCTATAGGATGATACAATTTTTATGCACTCTTCCAGGTCGTATTTTCAAATCTCTTACAAACAAATATATTGTCAAAGCTTCTTAACAATTTACCAAAAAAGGAAAAAAGCTTCTTCAAAAAATATTTTATTATGTAATGAAAACAAAAACCAACGCTTAAAGTCAGTGCTTATGTTCATACAAGCTCCTTGTGTGAAGCCTTTTCTTGTTAAGAAAAGCTGCAAAACCTTGACGACAAAGATGAGCCAAATTTTGTTGGCTGGGGGGTAAGTAAACCAATGGTTTCAGAAGGATAAAGTCTCTTACCCTTCCTGACTACCAACACTAATAGGTTGATTCAGTTTAGATTCACGAAAGGTCAAAAATGTTTCTTTGTGATTGACTAATCATGGTATTAACTTGATGTAGGCTTTCAATTCTCACGCACTCAGATACAAGTGTTTCTTGACTTGTAATCTCCTTTTTTCTTCTTCTTTGTAATTGCATAAATTGTAATAATTAATTTTAAATATTTAACACGAACACGTTCCATAAGTGCATGCGATAAACTGTGCTGCACCCTTTTCGCCCCCCCCCCCCCCCAAAAAAAAAAAAAAAAAAAAAAAAAAGAAAAAAAAAAAAAAAGAAGAACTACACTGCACCCAGATAGTGGTGTATGAAATTGCTACCATGTTTATAGGAATTTTACCTTTGGATGAAGATTTGAATTTCACTTCTCCCTGATGTCATCCCTATTTTTACTCAAGTTCATTTGTTTTATTTTTATTTTTATTTTAAATCCATTTGTTTTGGAATGTTTGATTATTTATTCAGATGGTGTAAGAAACTGAATTATAAAAACAATGCAGGTGGTATCAAGCATGGACACATTTCATATTGATATGGGCTGTCTATTCATCCTTCTTCACCCCTTTTGAGTTTGGATTCTTCAGGGGTTTGCCAAATTCCTTATTTTTACTCGATATTTTTGGTCAGATTGCATTTCTTGTCGACATTGCTATCCAGTTCTGCCTTGCTTACAGAGATGCCCAAACTTATCGAATTGTTGATGATCGCAACTTGATTGCTCTACGGTCAGTCACCTTTTTTCATAAAACCTTCCGTCTCTCTCTCTCTTTCTCCCACATTAAACGCAACAAATAGAAGTTTTATACTAACTTAAACATGTATGACCAACTACCATGGTTCCTTTTTTCTTATGTATTCTTGACAGGTACTTAAAATCGAGCTTCGTGTTAGATTTTCTTGGATGTTTACCATGGGATGAAATCTATAAGGTACCACTATTTTATTTGTATCATCTATCCAATGGTCAGCCAACCAACATTAAATTTTCTTTTGGTAAATTTTTTTTTTGGGGATCAACATTCAGTACGATAAAGCAAATATGGGGGCTGCTATGGGGGCTGCACTAGGTTTCCTAGTACATGATCATTTATCTATAGACAATTTTTATGTGTATAGCATCTCTCTTTTAAATTTTGAGGGTTTAGTACAGATATAGTCCTTTATTTTCATGAATTTGATATAGCATATTTTCTTATGCAGTATTTTCAGTTTTAGTGTGATTATTTTTCTGCTTCAAACAGGCTTCTGGGAGGAAAGAAGAAGTTAGATACCTTCTTTGGATTAGGTTGAGTCGGGCACAGAGAGTTATAAGATTTTTTGAAAAGTTGGAGAAAGATATCAGGATCAAGTATCTCTGCACCAGAATTGTTAAACTCATTGTTGTTGAACTTTACTACACTCATACAGCGGCATGCATCTTTTACTATTTGGCTACCACATTGCCACCCTCTAAAGAGAGTCAGACATGGATAGGAAGTTTAAAGATGGGTGATTATAGTTATTCCAACTTTAGAGAGATTGATTTGGCAAAGCGATACATCACATCACTATATTTTGCCATCGTCAGCATGGCTACCATTGGTAAATTTCTCTTGGCCTAATGTTTTGTAAAATTAGGCAAAGCATAAATTTAAAATCCTCAATGACATTTGATTTTGTCATGTAATCATGTTTCAGATTGTATGGACTGGTTCATGTGACACAGAACCCCAATACACACTTCACTTATCAATTGTCCTAAAAAAGCAAAAAAACTTCTTAAAAAGTTAGTCCAAAGTTATACAATGTCATAGTTTGCATTGGAACTAACAGAACTTTCTAGATTTTTTAGTTTGAATTTGAAAATCACTTTTAAAAAACTTCTCTATTGATGTATTTCTCCTTGGTTTGGAAGTTGATTGATGAGATAGATAGCAAACTTTCTTTCTTTCTTTGGGGATTTAGGGTGGGGGTGTTATGAATGTAACAGATAGATTTGGGGTCCCATATCAAGTAGGCAAACCCACAGATGTTTATATGACAAAGCATAGACTTGAACTGTCCAGCAGCTAGTAATTATGCATATTTTATCTAACTGGTTAACGAAAATATTCCAATTTCATGAATCTTGTCCTATTATGGTTGAAATTCAATACATGAATATGTGTAAAATGTTTTACCTCCCTTTAACCAAACAAATTGGAAACATTATGAGATTTTCAGGACTAATTTTGCTTAACTTTGCAAAACTAAAGCAACAGCAAGTGGCACTACATTATTGAGGATCCAAAGGTGCCACCACCAGCAATCCATTGAGGAACCGATTCTATCATTGTTGGCTCAAACAAAATATGGTATGGAGGGATTATTGATCGTTTGAACTTTTGTAGAGATAATATAGTGAAGCACTGAAACTGTGTGCCCCGTTTGTAGTGTTCCTCCTCTTGGTCTTCTAAATACTTCAGCAAGAAAGTGTATCTCTGTACTATCTTCATGGTTGCTTCCACCTCATTGTTACTAGCTGAAATTCTCTCTTCTTTCTCAAGAAAAGAAAATCCCCACACTCATCCAACAAATGAGAGCTTGTTATCACCTGTAAGTGATTCTGAGTGCTTCTGAATTATGTTGGCTCTCATAAGTTTCAACCTTTTCTATTGGGTGGTCTTAGAACTTGCTAAGTCTTCACATCAGCTTTGTGCTGTGGAAGAAAGAAGAATTGCACTTGTTCATCCAAGATTCACATTGAACCCAGAAAGTCAGGTTGGGCAACATAACTAATCCAGGTTTTACAAAATGAACTTGGTAGCCTTTCCTGTTCCCACTGGTCTTCTGAATCAATCTGGATTTGAATTTACATGGTTCAATTCAATTATGCCTCCCTAGTGAAAGTGTTTTCCTGGATCTTTACAGCTTAGGAGAATGAGACTTGATCAATCTTCTACTTTCTGATCATATCTTGATTTAGGTGGCTTGCTGCTGAAGGCAGAGAACCATTTTGATAGCCATAGTGATGAACAAATATGGGGATTAGTATTGGTTGTACAATCTAAACATCCATTTGAAAATCCTACTTTGGTGTTGGTGGACTCAGATTGTGTTTCCAAATTCAAATTAATGGGTATGGATGTTCCTTCAGCCTCAGTAAGTTTCAGACTTCTATTGCTAGATGGATATTTGATGCTTCAAAAACTTAGTTCTCTAGATATTGTTGGGAAATGGAGATTTTTCTTTCACTAAGCTATCCAGGTATTCAAGAAGAGTGAGGTGCAAATAGATTCCCAGCTGACCTGGCCTCAGGACTAGAGGAAGCAGCACCTTAACCATTAAAATTCATCATACCATATTTATTCGTAGCATTTGTTTTCATAGAAAGTAAGGAAGCTGAAAATTTCTTGCTATTCATTCTATAAAAGATCGGAAGCTGATATTCTCCATTTTTATGAAACTGGGAATTCAATTATAGGAGGAATTTGGAACTGATAATGTACCAATCAAGTTTGGGCTAGTCATGGATCGAGAATGAATAGTTGGGAATTAACTTTTAGATACCTTAATCATGTCGTAATATTTATAACTTCCAAGTATTTTGTCTGAAGGAGCGAATTTTCACATTTTATTTTTATTTCCTATTTTTACAATTTGCTTTTTGAATGACTGGTTTTCCCTTGTGATATTATTGTTACAGGATATGGAGATATTCATGCAGTCAATGTTAGGGAAATGATATTCATCATGATTTTTGTATCCTCTGACATGATTCTAGGAGCTTATCTGATTGGTAACATGACAGCATTAATTGTAAAAGGATCAAATACAGAAAGGTTTAGGGATAAAATGACAGATTTAATCCAGTATTTAAACAAAAACAGACTTGGAAGGGATATTCGTAATCAGGTCAAAGATCACTTGATGCTACAGCATGAAAGCAGGTACACCAAGGCTGCTGTTCTCCAGGATATTCCTGTATCAATTCGTGCTAAGGTATACACCTTATTGAATAAACACTGTTGCTGACTCAGTGCTTGCAACTAATGCTTCCATCCTTGCTGTACTGCACTTGCACATTTTTCCTCTTCATTGCATGGGATATTTTCAATGAAATTAAACTATGTTATGAAAAAATATAGGTTCCTTTTTTAACTCCTGTGCATTTTACTTCAGAACCAGCTTAGGAAAATATATGACCACATATTCTTGGACTCTCCTTTCTAGGCTGGTGGGAGTAAACAAATTACCTGTTTTACTTGATCATCCCCATGTAATTTGGACATGAGTATGAAATAGCAGTTCTGCATATATGTCAAGCTTGTGTGTTATGGCAACGGCTGACTTGGTTTTGCCAATAAACAGTTCATAAGGTACATATAAATCTTTAATTAAGCTCTATAACAAACCAATAATGGATAGATCACTTAGTTTGCTAGAATTAGTGAATTACTTTTGAGCAATTATAGTATCAAGAACAATAAGATTTGTGTGAGTTGTATCACACATGCTAGAGTGGTCCCGCATCCGCATGAAAAGGAATTTTGCAGATACTAATATAGCTTCCTTCGATAGTAACTGATGCTGTTTCTGGTGGGTTTGGGTTCCATTTTGCATGGATGGGGCCTAAAGGATGAGGCGAAGAATATATATACCATGTAATGCACCTTTTGGGAAGTAATTTTTTTTTTTGGAACCTTTTGGGATTTTATGATTGTTGTTGTCTCTATTGTATAACTTATCTGAACCTTGCCGTCATGGCAGAGCTACTTGTTCTATAGAAATCTTCTCCCCTTTTTTTTTCTTTTCCATATTGCATTGCCAATTTGGCTGCTTGGTATATTATGAATCTATGATGTATCTATTTAATTGCTTGTTTCTAATATAATTCATATGTTACTGCTTTTAATCTGATCATTTTTTTGCAGATTTCTCAAAAACTATATAAGCCATTCATTGAAAAGGTCCCTCTTTTTAAAGAATGCTCGACAGAATTCATCAATCAGATTGTAAGTGATTTGATTAATGTGAAAGACCTTAATTTCATATACTTTGTGTAAATATAGACAAGCATCGGTAACATCTTTCTTTGAAGCCTAGTTGGTGAAAAGATCATGTCATTGTTCTATTTCAAACACACCAAACAAAACAAGTTATCACTTTGAGTTCAGCATTCAGCAGCATTAATTTTTTTTTTGGATGAATAAATAATCAATAAAAGAGATGAAAACGAACTACAAGGAGCCAAGGGCTAGAATCAAATAGGAGGGAGGATTTGGGAGTTGAGTCCCCATGAAACAACAATGAGCTTGTTCCTTGGGGGAATCAACAACCGGGGGGAGGGGAAAAGAAGAAATCTTAGATGATACATCCAAATAAATAGCATTCCAAATAGCGTCGATGAGTGGGATTTGGAGTTCTAGCGCCTGAGATTACGCTCCCACCACAGATGGTGGACTGTGGCACCAAAGACGAGCTTACCAATCCGATCACAAATAGAGGTACATGGGAATTTACTCAAAATCCAAGACCAGTCACGGGAAAATCCAAAGGAACGACGGGAGCGGGGCCAAATGTAGCTAAGGGCTTTTCTCCAAAGAGCACTAGATAAAGGGCAAGAAAAGAACAAATGCTCAATGTCCTCAGTTCCATTCCAGCAAAGGATACAATTTGGGTTCGCAGGGCCAAGTCTAGGGCTCTCCAAAGAGTGAGGGAATGACGGGGTAGATGACCTTTAAACCAAACCAAGGGGGGCGGGGGGAAGGGAAGGGAGAGCGAAAGAGGTTCCAAGCAGAAGATGTGGTGAATGTTTTGGTGGTGGAGGGGGACCATATAACAGTATCGTGAAGGAGGGGGGAGATAGGGGGGAGAGAATTCCATACTTGTGTGAGACTATGATGCGGGGAAGGGACCCAAGTACCATTGGTGATGAACTCCGAGAGAAGGGTAGATTTGGGAATTCGGGTCTCATAGACCGTGCGGGGGGAAAGAGCATGAGGAGAATACCCATCGGATGCCAAGGATCCTACCAGAAGGAAGTGGAGGAACCAGAAGAGATGTGGATGGTAATGGCGGTAAGAGCTCGGGGACGGAGAAGGAGGAGCTTCCTCCAAGTCCAAGAGGGATTAAGGGGGATAGAGACAGTCCAGAAAGAGTTAGATTTGAGAAGGTAGGAGTGGACCCATTTGACCCAGATAGAATCATTTTTTGTGACGATTTTCCAGATGAGTTTGAGCAAAGCAACGGAGTTAACTTCTTGAATCCAACGAATTCCTAGGCCCCCTTCAGATTTGGGCTAACAAACATTGGACCAACTTATGGGGTGGAGAAATTGCGTAGAATCCTGACCCTTCCAAAGAAAGGCACAAAGAGAGATTCCATAGCAGACAAGATGGCTTTGGGTATCGGGAAAATGCCACACCAATAAAGGTAGGAAGATTTAATTTATTTACTTGTAATGATTTCTATCTCAGTTCCTCGTGCTTTGAAATTTTTTTTATCATGGTATTCATGTTAATCTGTTAAATTATTTTCATTCTATATTTGTCCTTTTTTTTTTTTTTTTTTTTTTTTGGGGGGGGGGGGGGGGGTTTAAGGTGGGAGGGTGTCTATGTAATCAACTCTTCGTTGTTGCCTATGTAATAAACATCGTGCACAAATGCACGTTCTGCATGTCAAAATCTTGGAGTTGCTACATTGGACATCATCAATATAACCTTAGTTAGAAGTTTGAAACCTAATGAATCTTGATCCAAGATTTATTTACTGAAAGAATAGACTCCTTGCAATCAGTATCATGTGAATAATGTGGCTATTTTCTATATTCAATAGTAAACTGTCAATCCAGAAGAAGTCTGTCCTAAACAGAGCACAATCAGATGCTTTGGGAATAGAAATCATGAGTAGTATTATCATTGGTGATTGAAACCATCTCCAGTCAATGCTTTGAGAAAATCACATAGTATCATTTGTCATTTGGACTTATGTTGCCTTTGTAAAGGATCTCCATTTTATTTAATGGGTTGAGAGAGCTAATGAAGAGTAATAGAAAGATGATCCAGATCCTGTTTCACTTCAACAACAGAAATATCATCAGGTTCTCCACTTGAGTACTTATTGACTACTCATTTTCCATTTGCTCAAGGCCTCCAAGTTGACGATCTGAGATCTTCCCCATCACAACTTTGTTTTCACTGCTCTTAACAATTATCTACTTGTACGTACTGTATGGCCAATAAAGGCAGCCACCAAGAGGAGAAATTAGATACAGCTAAAGATGAAAAATGACCATGTCCTATCTCCTGTTACTTTTCTGTGGCCAACGTTCCCTGCTAATCGATGGTTAAAGCTGTTTCATAAATCCTCAGATAGGACCAAACATCCAAAGAAAAGCAATTTGCCTTTTGTTCCACTTTTTGAACTGCTTCTTGGTTTTTGTGAGGAATATTGATGTGTATTGGCAAGTGAACATAAGATATGGTATTTTGGTTGGTTTCTCCACTTTACTTTAGAATTAGTTGTCTTTCCATTTTTAGTAAGGGAACAGTTGGGTTTCAATATTTTCAATGATTACCTGTTGCTACTGCCTGCATGTTTTCATATGGCTTTATTGATTATGCTGAACTGCATAAATGATTTGATTAAGAGACTGTATCTACCTCAGAAATTAGTCATACTCAGCATAAAGGTCATTTAGAACAAAAGAGACAATGTCATTCTCAGAGATATGGTCATTGCAGCACAGCATCCCATGATTTTAATACAGAGTAAAACACAGATTGATAGCCTTTTCTGATTATGGTTGCTTGGTCCAAAGGTATGTCCTTCTGGTCAAAGGCTGTTGGAAAAAACAAGCTTCTTGACACAGTTACCTCTTTATAGGCACTGAAGCCAATGGTTTGACCAGATATCCTTTGGGATGACTTGGTTGGCCACATGTTGAGTTTGCATGTACAAGTTATTCTGTTTAGTGGTTCGACCATATTTCTTGAATATTTTTTATTTTGAAGATGCCAAGTGTAAAATTTAACTATATATATATATATTTTTGGCGGTGGAAAAAAGATTGTGTAGTTCTTGGTATGTTGATAGAAACTGAATCATGTCCTTTTCCTCTTACCATTCTTCTCTATCAGGTAATCAGACTCCATGAAGAATTTTTCCTTCCAGGTGAAGTGATTATGGAACAAGGCAGTGTCATAGACCAACTTTATTTTGTTTGGCATGGTGTACTGGTATGAATTAGTTATCCTTACATTTCTATCTGTGGTATGTTATGACTGTAGTTTGGCCCAAGGCTATCTTAGACAAAATTGTTATGTTCAATGTAAGCAATGATGAGTTGACTTGCCTATCACTTGAGCTCAGGTAACCTGAAAGAATGTTTTCTGATCTTTTTTTGATTTGTGACTTTTTTGAGATTTCAAATGCTGGTATCCAATTTATTCTATAAAACATTTGTTGCTGCTGGCTACTACAGCCCCTTGAACTCTACACCATGGATGTTTAGGTATGATCCCATGTTTACCTCATGTATAAGTTAATGCTAATTGTCATCTTTTAGAATCTTTAATGCATATCCTTTCTTTTGCACTTCCTCTTTCAAATTGTACTTCTCTTCATATGTTACTTTTTGTTACAAATCACTCTTCTTCATATGTTATATTGATTTCAAGTTTTCTTTTAGCAAGACATCCCTATGTGGGATTTCTGCATTTCATTATATAATCTGGATAATTTCTGTTCAGGAGGAGATTAGTACTGGGGAAGATGGATCAGAGGAAACTGTTTCATTGCAACCTAATAGTTCATTTGGGGAAATTTCCATTATCTGCAACATTCCTCAACCTCACACAGTTCAAGTCCGTGAACTATGTAGGCTCCTACGGCTTGATAAACAATCTTTCACCAATGTCCTGCAGATATATTTTTTTGATGGGAGGACAATCTTAAAGAACCTTCTGGAGGTAGTTATCCATGACAATGTCTTTTATCCGATCCTTTCTTTCTTTTTACATTTTTTCCCATGTGCTTTGTTTGCGGACAATATTTAAGCTGCTTTCTTTTTTTTTTTTGGGGGGGGGGGTGGTAACTCAAAGTATGGCATTTTTACAATTATTTAATGGGAACTTCAAATGAAAATAATACATGCTGAATGTTTCTGTTAACCTACCAAATAACAGGGAAAGGAAAATCTTCGGTTAAAGCAATCAGAATCTGATATCACATTTCATATTGGCAAGCAAGAAGCTGAACTTGTTTTGAGGGTAAATAATGCTGCATATCATGGAGACTTGCATCAATTAAAGAGCTTGATCCATGCTGGGGCAGATCCAAATAAGACAGATTATGATGGAAGATCACCTCTGGTCAGTAATTTAAACAGGATATTCACAGTATCTTGTTGGTTTGGTTGGTCACTTCTGTTTTAGGCATTAATAGATTGCTGTGCATCTGAGTGAGAGGCATTTGTTCCTTGTTGGAGCGTTAGTAGGAGTACAATTTCTGCTAGAACCATTCACCCAAATTTTTTTTTCTGCTAGAGCGAGAAAATCCATTGGCTCATCTGTTGGCCAAGGTTTACAGATGTGCTTTGGCATTTATTAGTTATCCCTACTTGCCTTGAAATTGACTACATTGGGGCAATAGATTGCTAATATTCTGAGATTTGCTGCTTCCTTTTCTTTTTTTCCTCTTTCTTGTTCTTGTTTGAAACTTCGATTGTCTGCCAAAAAGAATTGGAAATTCATGCAATAGGTTCTTCTGGGTCAGTTGGTTTTGTGCCATTTACATAAATGAAGAATGTCAAGGAAAGATATTTGTCTTTCCTATTTTAGGAAATATCTGAAACCCATACAGAAGAAAATTATTAGGTTCAAACCTGGTACTTCAAACACTTTCTTCTTTTGGTTTCTGCATTTGCATTTTCCATCTCCTTTTCTTGGTCATATTAGCTTTAGTATTTCAACCAGCATATCTAACCATGTTATGTAGTGTAATTGCTCTGGATATTTGTATAGTGAATCAGTGTTTTATCCTTTTTCTCTTTTTGTTAGTTCCCTAGAAGATTTGTTTGCAACAATTTCTTTTTATTAAACATACTTGGAGCTAATGAATGATCCCTATTTTCCTTTTCTGTTTATCACTTGATTTATTTATTTTATTTTTTCATTTGGGAGGGAGGACCACTTTTAGAAATTTTAGAAAATGTGTTGGCATCTTTTTTCACTTTTTATTTTTAGAGATTTTAAGCTTCAGAGACTGAAAACACTGTTAATCAGTATACGTGGGGGGTGTGGGGTTGGTTGGGGGGGGTGTTTGTGTGTGGGGGGGCGGGCCCCCGTGTTTGAAATTTCCCATTGAATTCACGGTGAATCCCTTTTCCGTTTGGATCCAACGGTCCGAAATCTCGGCTTGATGGTCATGTGCATTTAATGCACATGACCCAAGCAAAATTACTTATCGATGGTTGCATTTACAAGCATGATTCTGTTATTTCACCTAATATAAAATGTTAACCCTAGTGGTGTGAAGGCTGTGCTTGGCGCATTGGTCTAGTGCTTAGTTGCTGACCACTCAGTCATGGGTTAATTCCTGGAAACAGGGATTAAGGCTGCAAACATTTGACCTTTCCCAGAAACTGCTAACTGGGGAGCCTTGAGCACTGGAAATGGCTTTTACAAGCTCAGTGGTGGAAACTAGCCTTACAATCCTCTGGTTATAGTCACAGTCTTCCATTTTGAAGAATTATGATAGTATCAAAGGTTACACAATTGATATCTCTACATTTAAGATTTACTCAAAAGTCAGTTAGAAATTGTGGAAGTTTAGGACCTTCTTGAGCCCATTCCTTTAGATTGTTAGGAGTTTTCCAATAATTGGAAATTTAACTAGGAGAGAGCCATTAATTGTGATTTTTTTTTTCCATATGGAAAAAAAAAGTTGTACTAGCATTTCATATCAACCCTATAAATGGCGAAGTCTTGAGTTAAATTTTCAAAGTTTTGTTGAGAATCTGAACTATCTTGAGAGCCTTCTCCATATATACTCAAGTCCTTTAGACTAATCCTAATTTCAAAGAAATTAGACTCTTCAATATCCTTGCAGAGGGACATAAAAATATGAGCAAATTGTACTGGCACCCCAAAATGGAGGCCTTAAAGCACTGACACCCCACTTTATGTTTAAAAAACACATAAGTCCTATTCTGTTAGAATGGTTAGTTATATTATTGAAAAGACTATTATACCCTTGACTTATTCTCCAAGAAATCTTACTTATTCATCCCAAAAAAAAAAAAGACTTATAACCCTGTGCACAACCGTTCAACCGGTTTCTTCCATGGACATCTTCTTTTGCTTGTGTTTTTCTAAGGAAAGCAGCGTCTGGTAACACCTCTGCAACAAATCAAAACACCCGCAAAATACCATTGGAAATCTTTTCCCTACTTTCTCTTCTGTTTGACTCTCAGAAAGAAAAACCTAGATCATCTCTACCCGCTTCCCACAACACCGGTGGAGTGCCGGGTCGCGTCTAGGTTAAAATACAAATTGAGGATATAATAGACATCTCTAAGCCAAAGGTGGAGAACCAAAAGAGTAGTGTAATAAACGATGAGCATCGGAGATAAGATATAGAGGAGCGGGATTGATTCATCAGATTACTCTGCAGTAGTGAATGAGGCTGCAGAGAAGAACAACGTAGCCCCTGCAAATGCTGTAATCGAGGGAGTATTTTATCGGGACCTTTCCATGGTTGGAAATTTTCTATTTCAGGATGGTTTCAATCGTCCAATAACAGCGAAGTATGAAGCATTAAGCTGCTGAAATGCGTTTCCGAAATCTGAAATTGGTAATAGAGGTGTGACTATGGGACTAGAGCTCTCTCAAATTATCATTCATGTCCTTCCTCTCGTCTCCTTGTGCAAAGTGAAAAATCAAGAATTGAAATGAAAGAAGAAGGGCGTGAAAATCCTTCCACTGAACTTCCAACCAAGTCATCCCATTGTTTTCTTTCTATATTTTGGCTACAGTTCCCTAATACCCAGCCCCTGTAATCTCCTTGGTAAGTTACCAGTTCCAAATCCTATTTCCATCACCTAAATGGTGCCACCAATAACTCACTCACCGGACCCTGAAGTAGAAACCGACACTCTGTAATCTCCTTACTTCTCTTCCTGATCATTATTTTTTATTCCATTTTAAACATGAAATGGATCTGCAGAATGTTTTAGATGATGAACCATGGTTGGTTGATGGTAATCTGCTATTAAATCGGTGGGAAGGGCATGAGGATTTGTTGGAACCTACGACATCCTAATGGATGCAATGTCATGATGTCCCAATTGAGTTCTGGACATTGGACTTCGCTGCCAAATTAGCTGGGAAGATTGGTAATCCGTAGGAAGCATCTATAATTCGTGGAATTCAGTTTGGAAAATCAGTGGCTTATGTTCGTTGAAGGGTTGTGCTCAATGTTACTGACACATTTGAAATCACTGTTCCATTGAAAGGGAAACATGGGAGGGGTCTTCTGGATGTGTTATGCGAAACTTCCAGAGCTCTGTTTCTTCTGCGGTTTGACATTGTGAAGAGTAATTCCAACCGAGGAAAGCTCATAAACAACAACATCACTGACATTGGTGATTGAGTGCCCTCAAGGACCGAGACTTCGTTTTGGCCCAGAGATATGAGCAATGGCCCAATAGCACGATTGATCGAAGAAGCCGAGTGCCTATGAATCGAATCGAAGAGAACATCAGTCGAAGACGGCGACGAACCAGAGATTCATAGATGGGTAACGATTTAGGATGGAAGCCGTTCATCACTGCATCGGAGAGGTTAGGGGAGATGGTTAAAGCTTGTTCGACGAATCCAGACATGGAAGGAACGAGACTGGAGCCAAAGAGTTGCCTGGATCAAGGTCGACATATTCGGCACCGTCGGTGAAGCAAATGGATTGGGAACCTGGGGTTTGATTTTTTATTTTATTTTTTTCTCCTCATTTTAAGGGCAATTTTGGAATTAAAGAATAGTAAACAGTGGACTAACAGTTTCACTAACAGAATGGACTCATGTGTTTAATGAATTGGGGTGTCCGTGTTTTTTAAACATAAAGTGGGGTGTCAGTGCTTTAAGGCCTCCATTTTGGGGTGCGAGTGCAATTTGCTCTAAAAATATTATTGATCATTGGATATACGGAAGGAAGCAACTTTCTCAGATTCAGATGGAATATCAGGAATATTTTCAACTCTCCACATTGAAACTTGCTTATTTTTGAATTTCATGTTAACAAGGTATGGATTGCAGATGAAAAACTAGCCTCCAAAAATTTTCATCTGACATCAATACTCTGTCAATTAGATCATCTAGGTAATAAACATTCTCATTGATATTATTCCCAAAGCTGGAAAAACAAACCAGGTCATCCATGGGCTCAGCTCTTTCTTTTTATTTTATATTTTATTCCCTAGTAATGACAATCTTATTGAAACAAATTACAAAGAACGGGAGAGGGAAGCGATTCGCAATCCTGCTGCCGCTGGGGAAGCCACCTCTGCTGCTGCTGCCGCAGAACTCTCATCCCGTCTTCTGCCACTGCTTGCATGAGCCAGCCTCTCCTGATGCTGCAGTTGCCACTGGAAGCAAATTGGGTCTCCGGAATAGCCTCGAGTAGTTGACGGCGAAGTCCAATCAGGATCCTCGTTCCCTCTGCCACTGGGGTCGCTGCCACTACTGCTGCCCTCTTCTTCTCCGTCTTCTGCCCGGCTTGCTTGTGCAGGCCTCTGCTGATGCTGCCGTCACTGCTGCTTGTCTTTCTGTGAGTGCTAGAAAATGTCTCCCAACCCATCTTCCTCCCCTCCGCCTGTCCCTTCCCACCTTCCAACCATCATTCACGGCTCTGCCCACCTCTCTGCTTCTATAAATCCTAAAGCCTGGAACTCTCTGTTTCCTTCCTCTGAACCCCCCTCGTCTGACCTTACCCTTTCATTTATCCCTCCTCCCTCCACTGGTAACTCCACCCCATCTGTTCGTTGCCCATCCTCTGCGACTAAAAAGGCCATTCTTAGATGGCTGAAATAAAATCGAGTCATTGTTTTCGATTGGGTTCCGGCCTGTTGCGTTGGCTGTGCCACCTTTGGGCACGACTCAAACTCCTGTCTCCCTGCCATTATTGGTTGCCTGAACTCATCTGCACCTGCCTCTACTTCTCCTATGAATGATTGTATTCCTGTGGAATCTGCTGCTCCCATGAGTTCCACCAACTCATTGTTGTGGACTCCCGCTGCTAACACATCGGAGGTTGAAGACACTATTAGGAACAACCCTGTTGCTGCTCCTCCCTCTGCCGCCATTGCTTCATCACCTACTGTCTACTTCCATCGCTGGCAAAACCTCATGTCTAATCCAGCCAATTTCTTTGGTGACATTCAAAATAATCTTTCCCGCCTAGCTGTCTTTGACATTGTCCTATCCAATGAAAAGCTTCTCGGTATTGATGCCAATTCCAAAACCTCTAACCTAAACCTCTTGACAGTAGGGGTGTAAACGGACCGGATTCGGATCGGATAGTGGTAATACCATATCCGCATCCTATTATATTCGGACGGATTCGGATAATATCCTATCGGTTTTCGGACGGATTCAGTCGAATTCATATGATAATCGGATAGTTATTTTCTTAAGTAGATTCTTTTAAATGGACATGAATACAGATTGAATACAAGTTTTCGACTACCTGTTTATATCTTTACCATTTTATTTGTGAGGGCTAGGTTTGAAATTTAAGAATTCAACAACTTTGGAAGCTATTTTAGTAGAAAATCTAGAAAAATAATCACATATCACTAGTAAAAAATTTATGAAAATAAAAAAAAAAAATTTAAATAAGTTAATTGGATAATTTTATCGGACGGATAATAATTGGTAAGAAAGGGGTATACCATATCTGCATCCTATTAGCAATCAGACAGATTCGGATACACCTAAACGGATGCGGATGTGAATTTGGAAGCGGATTTCGGTTATCCATTTACACCCCTACTTAACAGTAGCTGGTCTCTCCCTTCTTCCCTCAAACCCCACCCCTCTTGACTTTGCCCCAAACTCTCTCCTTGGCCCACACCCTTCCCAGGTATCAACCTAAACACCCTTGTGCCCATCCTAACCCAAAGCCCTTCTACCTCTCTTGAGCCCACATCCCCTCTCCCCAACCATTTATTTCCCAATGGTTTGGCCCACGGACCTAACACTCTTCACCCTTGCAATTCCCCCCTTAACAATGCCCCTTTGCTCCTCCCGGGTATCTTGTCCCACTCCTTCCAACCCATAGCTTGCAACTCCAATCCATCTTCTGAGATTGTTTTCGATTCTCCTTCCTCCCACCAGGTGATTGATCCTTATCTTGCCGGTTGGAGAAGAAGTAGTCACGCCATTAAAGAGCACAACCCATTTGATGATGATTTCCTGGTTGACCTTAGTTCCTCCAGGAAGAAGAAGAATAAGAAAAAATAAAAAAAATATGGGATCTTTGCTTTTCTTTGCTTTCCTTTGAGCTTGGTTCCGTTGTTCTCAATGTTGTGCTTGAGGTTCGTGCTCAGTGTAGGCACTTGAGCTTTGCTGTATTTGCTTGTTGTTTGAGCCACACACACACACACACACACAAAAAAAAAAAAAAAACTTACATTAGTTTAGGTAGTTGCTAGGCTCAATGCCTCTTAGGTTGCTTGTTAGTTGAGGCCTCTTTCTTGCTTTGTCTGGGCTTTGTCCCTTGTGCTCTTGTATTTTCTTTTTTCACTTTGGTAATTAATTATTTAATCATCCAAAAAAAAAAAAAAAAAAATCTCATTGGCCTTGCATCTATTTGTCTTCTTCCACTTAATCATCTGAAGCATCACAATCCTAGAAAGGTTCTCCTCTAATGCATATTATAGTCTTCAGATTTTTGGAAACCTTAAAGGGGTTATTGGCCCTGCTATGAAATATTTAAACATCAAGACGACATATTGTCTTAAGTATGTCTACCAATGATGTGTTGCCTATGACTATCTTGTGTCTAAATGTTATAAATTTATAATATTTGTATTCTGTAGCATATCTGTCAAGGAACTGATGTCGGTGTCATGGGTGCTTGTTGATCTATCTATGCTATTCAACACTAAATGTCATGGGAGTTATATTTATTTAGGGTTTTCCTGAAATTCTTTTGTGTTCTTCTATTGTGTGTCATATTGCAACAGCTTGTGATTAAAAAAGGCAATGGCTTGTGACTGAAAAAAGGCAAACTCGATGCCAAAGGCTTCCGCACAAGCAGAGTCTTGGGGAAATGATCAGATGTGCCAGATTCGAACAAGCCACATAAGGATTTATCTGTTAGGAAATGACCCACTACAGTCCGCTCTACCAACTGAGCTAAGGTCGGAAACAATTTGTGGCTGCTGGGATTAGAGCCCAGGTCTCCACGGCCACAATGTGGAATTCTCACCACTAAACTATAGCTAAGGCCGGAAACAATTTTCCATGGTTTGTGATTGTAGTTGTTAAATATGCAGCCCTCACTTCCATTTTTTTAGTTTAAATGTTGCCAGAAAAACACATACAATAATAGTTATAAGAATATGACTGTTCAGAGTTGCCAAAGGCTAACATTTTCTTGATTTTGAGCCCGTGGCTCAATTATTTCATGGTACACAACACAATTAGCTCATATATTTGATCTTAGATTGTTCAATTGATAGAGAAAGTGATGGGAACCTTTTAGATGTACCAAATATGATGTTGAATAGAGAAGTATTTGGAGAACAAGGATCCATGTAGCTGGCCACAGTTAACTTGTTTTAGACTAAGTTGTAGTTGTGTTGTTGTGTTCACTTTTGGTTATTCTTGTTAGTTGTTATCAATCTTTTTTTGATCCTTATAAGGATCCATGTAGCCAACCCCAGTTAGTTGGGGTTGAGGTTTTCTATCCAGTAGGTAACAAATTGATTCTTTTAGTCTTTTATCTTGAGGTTATAGACGTTCTATAGTGATTGTTTTTTCCCTTTGGTGAAATTTAGTGATTGTTTATGGTACTGTGACTCTATTTTTTGCTAGTGTTTTGTTGTGTTTATGTCTTGTCTTTGTGAATGTGCATCTCTGTCGTGAATAAAATAACTTTGATCTCAACAGCATCTTGCGGCATCCAGAGGATTTGAGGATATTATACTTTTCCTTATCCAAAAAGGTGTGGACATTAATGTTTCAGGTAAACTTAAACCTTGTTTTTCCCCTTTCCAATAAATACAATTCAGGCATGAGTTAGTGGCTCCAAGGATATTTGAACTCTTGACCTTTTACTTTTGAAGTGTTGGTCTTTGTCAACTGAGCTAATTCATTGGGGTTAAATCTTACTTGTTGAATTCATGTCCTCAATTTTTCATGATCCTAAATAAATTTCAGCTATTTCCCCAAGGAACAGGCTTATTGTTGTCTCCTGGGTCTTAACCTTTCTTTCCGGTCTTCTTCCTAAAGACTGCTCTTGTATGTTCCATTTTCTTTAATATATTATTTATTCATCCAAAAAAAATAAAATCACTAGATGCTAGATGTCTTTGAAAAACATCTTTGTAATGCTTTTAATTTTAACATTATAGATAAGCTTGGGAACACACCCCTACTTGAAGCAATCAAGAATGGACATGATCGAGTGGCTTCTTTGCTTGTTAAAGAAGGAGCAACATTAAATATTGAAAATGCTGGTAGCTGTCTCTGTAAGGCTGTTGCAAGTGGGGATACTGGTTACCTAAAATTATTGTTGTCCCATGGCATTGATCCAAATTCCAAAGATTATAATCACAGAACACCACTTCATATAGCTGCAGCAGAGGGGTTATACGTAATGGCCAAATTACTGATAGAAGCTGGTGCTAGTGTCTTATCTGAGGACAGGTATGACCTGAATCTGTGTCATGATACTTAATAGGTAATTTTAACATCTGCATGTTCATGCCTTCATAAGATCTTACAATCTCTTCCCTCTCCTGGACCAGTCTGTCCAGGTCTTAGTCTGGCTATTCTTATCTGGTTTTTCTGATCACTGGCACAAGGCTAATTTCTTCTTTTCTTTTCTATGTTGCCCGGCTTTTTTTTTTTTTTTTTTTTTTTGGGGGGGGGGGTGTGTGTGTTTGGTTAGTCAACTTTGAAGATACAAATGGAAATCCAGGACGTCTCTAACCCTCCATGCTGAGCTTCCTTTTGTCTCGGAATTCTCAGTTAAATTAAAAGACAATGCTAGCACTACCAATGTCAACAGCAATAGGATTTTCTTTTACAACATATCCATGTGACCCAGAATAAAATGTAAGAAAATGAAATCTGGAATCTCAAAGCAAAAAGTCAGTTTCTAGACGACCCACCAAATCATAATTAAAATTAATAGAATTGAAAGATAGGATCATTTGGCATGGATGACAGCCATGGAAAGAACACAGATTGAAAATTCAAGATTTGAAACCTTGCCAAGCCAATTCCCCTAATTTGCTATTATCTTATTTCCTTGTCCCGCTCCTAGGAGTTGTTATTGATAACGGTGCTAGGAATGATATGTGAACTGCCAAAGAGGTGGATGGAATGTTCTGTTGCTCAATTTTGGCTTCATAAATGTTCCTTTATATCCTTTCACATAACTAATTCTATCAAGGATCAAGATTGGATCTTCCATACCACCTAGGGGTGCAAAGTTTGGCCCTGGTGGCCCTAACTTGCCCCCACTTGCCCTGAGCCCCAAATAGGGCTTGGGCTCAAGATTTTGGCCCTGAGGGCGGGTCAGGGCCAAGGCCAGGCCTGGAATTACTCTTTGGCTTGCTGGGTCCATCCTTGATTTTTTTGCCCTAATCCTGGCTTTCCTTTTGTCCCTAATCTTGGCCCTAACTTTGGCCTTGATCTTGACCCTAATTTTGCGCTGATTCAAACCTTAATTTTGGCCATAATCTTAATGCTAATTTTTCCTTAATCTTAACATTGATTGTGTCCTTGATTTTTACCCTATCTTCATATTAACTTTGATATAAGCCCTGATGTTGACCTTAAGTCATTTTGATCATATTAGACTATGAGTTCACTTTTTATGGTAATTTTTTTTTGGAGCCCTTGAGGTTCGACCTAAGTCATTTTTAGTTCCCAAAAATATTGACATCTTTCATTCATTTGCCTCCAATATGGTATCTCAAAAAAACTTATGAAGGATAGATAGTTGTGTTTGTAGCTAAAATACCATTTTTTTTGGTAGAAGATTAAACTACCGTTGATTTACTTGTTGACAAGGTTTTGAATAGGGATTTTTTTGTTGAACAGGGATGTTAATTTGCCTAACAATTTTGAATGAAGACATACTTACCTACGGCTTAACTTTGAAGATAAACTTTTCATTTTATCAAATCCCTTCTAATGTTTCTAAATTTACAAAAAGAGCTCCATTATGACCTTCTTTACCATTGACTTGGATTTTCAAATCTGTCCAAATTTAATTCCAATTCGTCTCTCTACCTGTTCTTTTTCATGAATAATCTCAACTCTTTGCCGCTAGAGAAAAACCATAGAAGGGAGACAGAACAGAAAAGAGAGGGAGCGCGAAATTTGGGGGAAGACAGACTGGAGTGAAGTTCGACCATTGTCTTAGAAATTGAGAATCGAGATAGGGGTTTTTCCTTTTTCCTTTCGAAGCGTACATATAATAACCCTAATTTTTATCAAATAGCAAATTAGAAAGCCCTAGAAAAGAGGGATTTCACTATTTCAGAGAAGATGATGAACTAGGATTAGCTGAAGAAATGGGATTGCACAATAACTTCAAACAAATATAGATATATATAACACTTTGATACCATATGGACAGCTCAGATTGAACACAAGATTATGTGCTGTTGTAAGGTGATATATTTCTTTAACACATTAATACCATATAGACAGCTCATATTTAACCTAAGATTCTAATAAACAAAAGATTAGATAATGTTGTAAAGTGATCCAATGTACACACCCACATGGGATCATCAAGTGAATGAAAAAAAGAAAAAGAAAAAAAAAAAAGAAAAGGAGAGAGAGTGAGAAACCCAATAGTTACACATTTACAAGGACAAGGATAGGGCCAATGGTCCCGACCTGGCCCAATCAAGGACAATCAGGGCAGGAATGGGCTTGGCTTGGCCCTATAGGACTTAGGATTAGGGATAATAATCATTGGCCCTGAATTAGGGTAAAGGCGAGAATGGGCTTCAATTAGAATATATAGGGCTGGGCTTGGGATTGCAAAAGCCCGGCCCTATTGCAGCCCTAATACCAGCCAACTTGGATTGGGATCAGAGGTCTCCAATGCAGCTGATATTCACTGATATTATACCTCTGAATTCAGGCTGTATCAGCTGATACATATTGAATTGGCCACCACTGATCTAATCTCTGATACTGTTCTTTAAATCCTTTCTCCACTTCTTTTGTGTCACAGAAGTGCAGAGGTGTTGTTTGCACCAAAGCTATTTTGAAAACATCCATCCAAGAATTTATGCCACAATGCTCCTAGGACTTCCTGTTTCTTGCTATATCTTTTTCTTAATCAGGTCTAAAGAAGAAGAATTCTACCTCTTCCATCATATTTTACATTATAGGAAATCGAGCAATGATTCTTGATTTTTCTTTCTAGGTGTATTTGTTCTATCCACCCTGCTGAATGGTGTTCCAGTCAAATTGCTGTGGCCTTTTCCATGTTTCACATGCATACACTGCCTCAAGCCATCGAGTTTTTTTTTTAACTGGGTTTTAATTCTCTATTGGTTCTGGTTTATCATGAAGCCCGTGTCCCTGAATTTGTATTTCCATAACCATGTTCATTTTGGAAAATTCCTGATGTCATTTTCTGGCAAAGAAGCTTGGGGTTCAGGAATTCTATCACTAATCTGGTCTTTTCTTCTTTTACTTCAATTGAGTTTGAACGCTTTTCTTCAAAGCTGCTGCAGAAAACTTTAGATGATTATAGGTCACACATTGGAAATATTAGAAAATGATTTATGGGGGAAGTGTCCCTTTTGCTGGTATCTCTTTTATCATTTTCATCCTAGAGAGCAATTGAAAATAAAGTTCAAGTCCACGAACTTTCTGGTCTGGGTTGTTTGCTAGTAAATTTAATGAGCAGCTGTTTGTATTTCCCACTTGCAGATGGGGAAACACTCCTCTCACTGAAGCCTATAGGTGTGGCAATAAGAATTTGATCAAACTTCTGGAAGATGCAAAGTCTGGTCAGTTGTCTAAGCACCATGATTGCCCTCAAGAAATCCAAGGTATTAAGAAGAGCCAATAAAATTGGATGATGTGATGAAGAAGCTAGATATTGAGAAGTGCCAATGAAAATGTACTTTGGCTACTAGATTCTAAAATTTTGATTATGTATTTTAGTTTTTTGATCATCACTGTTACTGTTTTGTTTTCTCCCCAGAAATTGATAGAATCCAGCCAAGGAAATGCACAGTTTTCCCCTTCCATCCATGGGATCCAGAAGAAAAAAGAAGACCAGGAATTGTTTTGTGGGTCTCAGACACTATTGAAGAACTCGTCAAGATGGCATCAGAGCAATTAAAATACCCAGGCGCATGCTGCATTTTATCTGATGATGCGGGTAGGATCTTAGATGTTGATATGATTTATGATGGTCAGAAGCTGTATTTGGGTGGTGAAATTCTCAGTGCATGACAAGTATGCTTATTTTTATTTGGCTTTTAGTTTGTTCGGCTTATGTTTTGGTTATAAACTTAATAAGAGTCATCTGCAGGTGGAGGCCATCTTTCAGAGTTTCTTTGTGGGGTTTGGATGGAGGGAAGGATTTCCACTTCACAGCCTTGACAAGTGAGGCCCATCTTAATGTTCTACAAAACTATGCCGTCTGGTAAGATGATTTTGCAATTCTGATAGTTGGAAAGAAAGGAAACATCTGGATTGGTTATGTACCAATTGAAAGTCTAAAGTAAATCAAATCCCTTCCCATATATGACCAAGCACCCGCAATTTACAGCCAACCTGTTATTCTATAACTGAATTCTCCAAGTTTTATATCAGTAGTTGGTCAAATAGTTCTGGGCTGAAACTTGATAAGTGAGCACAGGACTTGAGGTCTACCTTACTACAGTCTAACTCCATCTGACATTCCACATGTCAGATTTTACTCCTTTTAGGGGACCAGTCAGATAATTCTGTTCATTCACCCTTTCTTTTAACTAAAACCCTTTGATCAGGGATTGAGAGTTCAAAAGCATTAAGCAATGCCAGTAAGAAAATCCGTATTTGTTTATTGTCTCTTGACCACACAGATTAATGAGAACATAATGAATCAAATACATAAGCTCCTTCAATTTCTTTAAAATTGTGTCAGCCCTGTTTTTGGCAAAAGAAAAGCCAAATATGCCAGGAGAATATAGATTAAGAAAAACAATGTACAGAAAGAAGAACACAGAGTATGCAGAAGATCAAGTAACAGCCCCTAACTAAAGGGGGAAAATAAAACATGATTTAACAGCTACTGCTGTTTAGCCTCCTCTTTCTTTTGGCCCAAGTACCTGCCATAAAAAGAAACATAGCAATTTGACATGTTAATCCAGATAGATCCACATTATTGAAAGAACAGTAAGTATCACAATCAGAAAACTAATGAATGAAGAGATACGAATGAAGAGATGCAGCAGTTTTTTGGGCAGAAATGAATAGGAAACCATCTTTCTTGCTTTGTACAGTAACATGGACATGAATATTATCGTTTTAGGATGTGTTAGTTTCTTACCCATTTGCCTTTGCGAAACGAGAAAGCTGATAGAGCTGCACTGACTCATTAGCTGTATGGCATACCAGAAGCAGATAATTGCGAGGTTGCACCATCCAGGCAAACCTCATGAACAATGCAGAATAAACACACATAACTGTGACAACAATAAGAGCAAAATTAAGAGACAGTCTCATATAACAACCACCAGGGGCACATGAAGAACTTCAAGATTACAATATTTTTAACCTCCAGTCATGTTGCCTGATATCATCTCTGGGGGTTTCTGTGTGTCTGCCAATCCCTGTAGACGCAAACAGTAACAATATTATGACTATACCAAGGTAGTCATACAGAAACATGATATCTACTCAAGACCTGTGAGTTGATGGATAACTACTGCATGAAAAAGCAAAAAAGTGCTTGACATAAATTGAGATATATTAACAATCAGGAAAAAGTAAGAGGCATACAGCAACAACAAATCCCCAGTTAGCAACAGGTCCCCAAAAGTGAGTTGTTTTGGGACCCATTGGGCTGTTCCAGAAAGTTCGAAAGGCCGACATTTTCGATTGATCGTTTCTTCGAAACCTGTACATAAGCCAGAAATGTTAATCGGCTAATTAGTTTTCTTATCATAGTTACCAAAACTGGAACAAATTGAGCTGTGCATCATACTTGTAAACTAAAATAGAAAAAAACAGGAACTAAACAAGAATTTATTGCTTCTTTTATTCTTAATTCAAAATTCTCAAGAGTTAAACCCGGTGCCTGAAAGTGGCAAGAAATGCATCCAGGCAACAGAATATAACAGTTAAAGCTACACCTCTGGCTGGTAAAACATCAGCATAATCATTGACCAAAAGTTTACTTCTTTCATCTTTTCAATGGTTTTTTAAGTAACAAAGTGAGAAAATGAGAAAATCGTCACAGAAAAGCATACTGCATTGGTTGCCGGGAATAACGATAAAGAGAGATGCACACGAAAGTTGGGATTGTAATCTTTCTCATTTCAGACAAGATAATTTCTATTACTAGGTAGAACAGCTTACAACAAGACTTTCAAGGAATTCTTGCCATATCAGTTACCCTTTCTTTTGTGCAAGTGCTAAAACGAGACACCAGAACTCAGCTAAAGCAATGAAAAGTGGTATATTATAAATAAAAGAAACTGATGCAGGTTGAACAAATAGAAAAAAGAAAATCTCCAAACCTAGAAAATCATTCACTAACAAAAAGATTTGAGTAATTTGGAAACTTAACACATGAACAAGAAATATATGCAATCCAATCAATCAATAGTCATTAGATATAGCAGCAATAATCAATCAATATTCATTAGATATAGCAGCAATAGCAAGGAGACAGGCATGGAGTTTCACCTTTCGACACTTTGGAAGAGAGAAGCGAGGACTGAGGAAGCAGTTTTGGGTAAAATTTCCCCTTTGGTTCCTGCTATAGATTATCGTTCTGAAAAGCATGGAGCAAACCGTTTCGAATGTACGTAGCATTTCTCATGGACGTTTTTAGGTCAAAAAATCGTTGATGGAATCACCCGTAGGATCATTTCAGACCGTTGCAATTTATTGGTTTTTCTGGGGTGGGTTAAAAACTTCGTCACTACCCTGTTAGACAACCAATGAAATGGAATCAGGAACATTTCTGCTACCAATCGGGAGGTAAGATCGTAACAGACAGTTGAAAAGGTATCTAAACGTTTTCTCATATGAGCGTATAAAGAAATCTACGGTTAAAGACGCGTTCGAGCGTTCTTCTCTGTGGGAGTTCGAGTTCCAGAAGTTTTAAGCGAGTGTTAATAAATAGTAGTGGTTACCAGCACAGTGCAAAGAAGCTTGAGTTATTGATACGAGCGAGAAAGGTCTACGTGGTTCAGTCCTTGTGGATTTCCCTTAATTTCATGTTGAATTTGGTCTAAATAAAGGGCTTGTTTAGGTATCAACGAAGAGAAACAATTCAAAATCAGTTTTGTCCTGAATGATATCAGAAGCATGCTACAGTAACCCAGAAGAAAGACATTTATGTATCGCTGTAGGTATGAATCAGTGGAGAAAGAAGAACAAGCAGTTGCTAGCTTTGTCTGAGAATGTGGGCTTCTCGACTGGACAAAACTGCTTGATTGACCATCAAAATTTTGGTAACTGTTCTCTTACACTTTGTGTTAAAGATCTTGTAGATTCATAATTCATGTTGTTGTATTTTTAGGCTTGAACTCTTCATTAAAAGATTCATTTGGGTCCAAGGGGAGAGTAATTTTCAATAGTTGGAAAGTTTCTCCACTGGAATTCATTTAAATGTACTTAGCAAGGTAGATTCCCCCAAATAAAAAAAAAACACACACACACAGAGACAATATATACCTTGTTTACAATCAGAGACTAGCCTGCCATTAAAATAAGCATAAATTTCCATGGTTACTCTAAATTACAACCATGGAAATTCCTTAGTTACATATATAATAAAACTTCTGCCCATTCAACAGGATCAAAAGAATCACCTATTTTAACAGTACAGAAGAGGGTAATCTTTCTTTCGATGAGTAATAATCAAACAATCTGGAAATGGAGAAAAACAGAGGAATCTTGGTGTTGGATATAACAGAAAAAGAAAACAAATAAATATATGGGGAAAAAGACTATCTTAGATGAGATGATGAGATGAAATGACTGAAAAGATGAAAATTTTGTATCCATAGATGCAACTACAACATTTTGCATGCATAGAAGGGGGTCTTACAGGAAATTTGGCTGCTGCCTGGGTAGCAGAATGTTCCTGTTGCCCTGCTGGCAACCGAGTAAATTAAATCTTAGTACTTATTCTAGAAAATATAAAAACTATGCACATTCTAATTTGTATTTGGAATCTCCATTCTAATGAACATAGAATGTGAAAATCATTTGAATGAAATGTTTAACATTGGGGTATAGCCATCCCTCTAGATACATAGTTTCAACTTTCAAAACACTCCATTCTCTCTCACTCCTCTTCACAACTTTACATACACTTTACCTTCAATACACATAACCATGTACATTCTATTTCGTATTGAAATCTCCATCCATATGAACATAAAATGTGACAATCATTCAAACAATGTGTCTAATATTGAGGTATAGCCATATCTCTAAGTACATACTTTCAACTTTCAATATACTTTTCAATATGCATCCACCTCCAGAAGGCTGACACAGCAATTAATGTTACTACCATCCAAGTGTATTTGATCCATCTGTCGATGCTGTTATGCTTCTCAATGAGCTTTGATATTGCAGTTGAGAGCCGAACTGTGTTGAGGATGTCCAGTGCTTTCCATTGTGCTCTCTGAGCAGAGAAGATAACAGTCTACCATATTAATCCAATGTGACAATGAAAATAATGGGTAACTGTGATAGATGGAAAAACTGTAACCAGCAATTCATTTATTATTCACTCTAAAAAATGCAGCTCAATTAAAAGAGAAAACTAGAATAATTCAGTGCTTCTAGGAATAAGTATTCTGAATATAGAACTGCATCATCCATTGTCATATCAATTTGAAGTGCTCAAAAAATACTAAAAAACCTTAATGATAAAAAGGATATCCTTTTGTGAATTACCTCAACCTTGTTGAGGCTGAGCAATCAAATCCACACTTCTTTCTCAAACTTGCTTTTCCAAAACGTACAGGTGACTGAATTCAAGTTAATGAAGAAATGCTGTAACATATACTAGAGAATGGGGCGTAAAAGCCAAGGTTCAAGAAGTTAGTTTCAAGGTCTTGTTTTATTTCTTCTAACTCCTTTAGTGTTGCCTTTCTTTTTTTGGGGGTAAGTGTTTTCTATGTTGCTTTGATAGTCTTTAACGAGCACCATCCTATTGTAGCTTTTTCATGACAGTTTTTTTTTCCGGATGAATAAATAATATATTAACGAAATAAGAACAAACAAGAAAGGTTTTTAGGAAGAAGACTAGAAAGAAAGGTTAAGGTCCCAGGAGACAACAATAAGCCTATTCCTTGGAGTATCATCAATCAGGGGATGGGGAGTAGCTACGAGTCTAGTAGAAACATCAAAATAGATGGCATTCCAAATCATATCTTTCGATCGAGATTTGGAAGTTCATCTCCGAAGATTGCGTTCCCACCAAAGATGATGGACAACGGCACAGAACACGAGCTTACCAACCCGATCGCAATAGAAGAACCTGAGAAGTTTCTCAAAATCTAAGCCCATTCACTAACAAAGCCAAAAGATCGCTTTGAATGGGGCCAAATATAGGATAGGGCTTTTTCTAGATAGATTTGGAAAAAGGGCAAGAAAAGAAAATGTGATCAAGGTCCTCCGAACCATTCAAACAAAGGATGCAACTTGGGTTAACAGGGATATGACGACCAATAAGGAAGGATTGTGTAGAGAGGGCATGGTGAAGGGCCCTCCAAAAGGTGAGGGAGTGCCGGGAATGTGCCTTTTGAACCAAACTAGGGGAGGCCAGGGGAATTAGGGTTGTGGGTACGAAGAAGGTTCCAAGCTGAGGAGGTGGAAAGGGTTTTGGTAGGGGATGGGAGCCAGATGGTAGTGTTGCTGGGGGAGCCAGAAATGGAGGGAAGGGAGTTCCAAACATGTGTGAGAGAGGGAAGTGGAGCAGGGGACCAAGAGCCATTGGAAATGAAAGTAGACATGGGGGTGGTTTTGGGGATGCAGGACTTATAGACAGCATAGAGACCAAAAAGGAAAAAGAGAATGCCCATCAGATGCCACGGTCTAGCCAGAAAGAGGTGGAAGAGCTAGTGGAGACGGAAGTAGAGATAGCAAAGAGAGCACGGGGACGAAGCAAAAGGATTTCCCTCCAAATCCAAGAAGGATTGGAGGGCACGGGGACCGTCCAGAGGGAATTTGAATGGAGAAGGAAAAAAATAAACCCAATTAACCCAAATGGAGTCTTGCTTTGAGGAAATCTTCCAGATAAGCTTGAGAAGGCAAGCCAAGTTAACATTAGAGATTCGACGAATACCGAGGCCACCTTCAAAGATTGGGCGGCAAATGGTCAACCAACAAACAGGGTGGATGAAGCGGGAAGCTTCACGCCCTTTCCAGAGGAAGGCAGAGAACAGGGACTCCATGGCATGGACGGTGGATTTCGGGATGGAAAAGATACCACACCAATAGAGATAGGAAGATTGAAGGACTGATCGAATGAGCACCACTCTACTGGCAAAGGAGAGAAGCCTACCTTTCCAAAGTTGCTTGTGAATGTGGTCAAGCATAGGGAGGCAATGGTGGCGAGTGAGCCTACCAGGAATAAGGGGAAGACCGAGGTAGGTAACACGGAAAGAACCAGGCTTGAAGCCCGAGAGCTGAAGGAGAGAGATTCTCAAAGAGAGATTCGAAGAGGGAAAGGGCCGAGAGAATGGAAGAGATGGACTTGTGATCAGCTTTGGAGAAAATCATGAGATCATCAGCGAAAGCAAAGTGGGTGAGATTTAGAGATTTACATTTGGGGATGGGAGAAATGAGGAGATGGACCTTTTCATGACAATTATTTGTTGAGCTTCGAAGATGAGAGGCTCTAACATACAAACTTCTGCTTCCTCATTAAGAACATCCTCTTGAAACTCAAAAATAGAAGATCATAATATTAGCCAAATTTAATGCTTAATTTTCCTTCTAACGATAGAAACCAAACTCTAAAACTGATTTTACATAAAAGTAAAATTAAATCCTATCTAGTTGTTGTTACAAACTTACCCAACTTCCTTCTACAATAATAAAAGAGAAGATCATGGTATTAGCCCAATGTAATGCTTAATTTTCCTTCTACAACAAATCAGATTTGGACCTGGTTCCCAGTTTGGGCTTCAAAGATGTCAAGCTAGCCCCAAAAAAATCTACTGCATGAAAACTAAATCACAGTGCTCAAGAGATAGATAGCATAAAAGTAGAAGCTCTGGAACACTTGGTGGATTTTCAATTTCAGCAATTCATTATATCAACTAAATGAAAATCAACTTAAAGGATTGCTGCTGACTAAAATAAAAGTGAGCATTTGCATTACCTTGAACCATTCCCCTTCCTCTGCGTATTTGGACAAGATAGCCACTCCAGTAGAATAAGCTTCTTCAAGCATCTTGGATGAGCTGTAGGTCGTCTCTTGTGGTTCTTCATCAAAGATTCTCAAGACATAAACAGAATCCCCATTCTTAAAAGAAAAGGCACAAACACATCAGATGAGTGACTAAAACAGCGATAACTCTATCATTGGAAGGAAGTCTAGAATATTACAGCTCTCCCAAGTAATTGTGCCCTCTCCCAAGCCTCCTGCTTCCTTTTCCTATTGCGTAGCAAAAATTTATCAAGGTTTTCCTTCAATGAATCAGTTTCTTCTGAAACCTGCTCCATTTTTCTGTAGGTCAACAGGATCGTAATCAACCAAAACCATACTATTATCTCAGAGAAATTCCTGAGTGAGAAAATAACCGTAACTCAAGAAAGACAGATGTATAAATATCTGAGGGAACAAGAAGGGGCTGTCCAGAAGAACCCAAAATATGCTGTATGAGCAACTTTTTTGCAAAAACCAGCAACTTCACATTATAACCATCCAGCTTTATACCAATGATCAAAGCAAGAATGGCTAAACAGGGGATGATGTCCAACCATGTGAATTCCCTTGATAGTCCTTAGAAGCTTTGCTGTCATAGACACAGTTGTCAAGGAACTAGGAGAACCAAGGTGTTGGCGAAGGTTAAAGTGAAAACAATTAGGTGAACAAGGTGTCCAAGCTGCCTGATTAGGTGACCAAGGCACCCAGGTCAACCACAGCAGCTGGCACCAAGGGGCCACCTAGGCATAATCTAGGCAATGTCTTGACAACTATGCATGGACATCAAGCTGCCTGCTACCGAGTCATTTTCATCATGGTACTACAAGTCACTCTTTGCAGCACATACACGTAACCATCATAACAGAACTAAAACCACATACATGTGACCAGCATGATTAAAGGACCTTTTCCACTTCCAAGACTCATCAAAGTGAATCAAATTCCACCAATGCTAGAAAAATGAATTAATCCTCATTTCCCCATAAATTGGTTCCCTCATATATATGAGGATAAGGCTGCCTAGGAAAATTGCTCCCCTGAACTCTGCTAGTGCAGAAGCCTGTGGCACTGGGTTCGCCCTTTTTCTTAATGACAAAGTATCACTATGATAAAATCTTGTAATGCAAAGGAAGCCTGTTAGGCAAGTACAGCTTCCAACATTTGGGGCTAATTGACATCTGTAAAGCACAATACACAAACAAAATCTGCCAAAGTTTCCATCACTTAGGCTGTGTTTGTTTGCTGGAATAAAGGTGGGGTGGGAAAAAAATTTGAAAAATCAAACTTTTCCATTAAATCCCAAAAGTGTGGTTTGTTTGGTTGATGAGGGTGGGAAAGCTGGAGACAAGCTTCCTTAATTCTAGTGAGGTGGCATGCTAACTTTCCCACCCCATGCCCTTTTCAAAACCCCACAAAATATGTAGGACTTTGTGAAAAAGTGTGGAAAACCAAAAAGTGGAACCCACATTCAACATTTTTCCACAAAATCCCTTCATATCATTTCCTTCTCCCTCACCCCATTACACATGGGGCCCATATGTTTTTTTTTCCCACCCACATTTGCAAACAAACGCAGCCTTAGTGATTTTAAAAAGAGGGTGTACCCAGCACTACGGGATACACAATGTTACCCTATTTTCACTTATTATAAAAAATACTATTAAGTGCTAAAACACCAATGGAATCATGGAATTCCACAGGAAGAGGCAAATTCTCTTGTTTTCACTTATACTATGCGAAAATCCACTAGATTGTTAATCTCTAGAAGGAAATGAAAACCCAAGAACAACTCATCCTTATCCCCAACTAAATGGGATTTTGTACATGGAACCTTGTCCCCCAATTAGCTCCATCTGATGTCATACTTAATACAGGTCTAAGCTATGCATGTCTTTAATCATCAGTTTTGAGGTCATTTTAGGAAGACACTTGGCACATGTAGCCTCTTCAATCTAACTCAAACCACTCCCTCAGTATTAGGGCATCCAAAGCCTCCTTCGGGCATAGTCATGCCACCTCAAATCATTATCATGTATCACAGCTGCTTCTAAATCAGCTCTAACATGATCACTCTTACTTTATCCTTTCTAGTTTTCTCACTATCCCAGCTCAACTTTCTCATTTATACTACATTCAGTTTGTTTATATTATGTGTCTTAACTGCCTACTTTCTAAACCATATATTATAGCTGGTGGTACAACCATCTTATAAAATTTTCCTCACATTTTAAAGGAATAGGCCAAATGCACCTCTCCACTTCATCCATTCTATTTTAATCTTCTGTGGAACATCATTCTCTATATCACCTTTTTTTTTTTTTTTCAATGATTGAGCCCAGACTGAGTCACTTTACAATATCTCTCCCTCATCAACTTTCACCACATTATTATCTATTCTAATGCAATCAAAGTTAAAAACTTACACAACATGTACATGATATACACAAGGAACCTCATTTTGAATTTCTTTGGTTAAAACATCCATGATATGCACAAAGAAATACTTGCTTGAAGTTAATTATTGATGTAATGCAATTGTAATAAGAAATTCAATACCTTGACTCTCCCCCCGCCCCTCTCCCCACCCAAGGAATAGCTTTTACACTACACCATCATAAATATCTTTGAATTATGGCTGCTAATTACTTGAAACACTTCTCCTCTCTAGTATCTTGTTATATTAACTCTCTAAGGACTTTGTCATAAGCTTTTTCTTGGTCAATAGAGACCATATGTAGATATTCTTTCCATGAGTCTTTTGAGTAAGTATATAACTTTTATTATGGATCATCAGTACATAAAACGAAAATTGGTTCTCTGTGATAATAGTTTGTTTGTCTTAGGTGGGTTTCAATAATTTTCTCCCATAATTTCCTAATATGACTCATTAGTTTCATCGTAGGTCTGAATATCATCTTTATTTTTGTAAATGAAAACCATGATGCTTCTCCTCCATTTATATGCATTTTCCTTGTGTTCATCATCTTATGAAACTTGGTTAGCCAAGACAAGCTACAAACTCCTAAACTCTTCTAGACCTATGTTGGGTTTTCATTTGGGTATTGTGTCTTACCTACTTTCGTCCTCCTTAAACCTTCTTTCACCTTAGACACCCCCATTTGTTTGTGTATGTAGTCATCTGGAACCCTATTACTAAAAGTGTCTTCATCTAGTAGACTATACATATAACTTTCCCATATCTTCTTAATGTTCTTGTCCCTTGTGGTACGCTTAGATCATCACCATTAATACATCCAACATGCTTGAATCTGTATTCTTCCCTTCCCTTGCAGAAGCTATGTTATAGATAGCTAAGATAATTTTTCCCCCTTGTCCCCTTCTGCTCATGTTGTTATAAAGATCTTCAAATTTTTTCATCCTTACTTTTATCAGTCTTCTTAGTTTTCATTTAGAGCAAATTTATGCATTTGTAGATACTCTTAAATCTTTTGTCCTTTGCTGTGTGACGGCCCGTGTCTTAAAACTAGCTTAGTCTTTATGGTTGTTTGGAAAATTGTACCTCATCATCCTATCAACAAGTATCTGCATAGGAATAAATAGTGTTTTCCTCTCCCTCCTCCAAAGCTATACTCAAAAACCTTCTTAATAGAAGTAGTCATCTCTTTTCACATCTTATTTGTGTCTCTCCCAAAGGGGACCAAAGCCCCTTTTTGTTGCTAGATCACTTCATCAGTAAGCGATTTCACAAAACCTCTTTTTAAACTCCACCCCTTTCTCTTGGGGCAGCTAAGCTCACCTTCCTAAGGATTTTCTGTAGCTAGGCAATATTCAGGACCATTATTCTGTTTTATATTATAACCAATAGTCCTTCCATCATTCTACTTAAATTGGGAAGAAATCTATGTAGCTACTATGAAATGAGGGAAATATACCATACTTCTAATTTATTTTGTTTAAATGATTATTGAAATATTTTTTTTAGTATAGTTAAAAACCGAGTTATAATGTGCCCCAAATGGAGAACATGAATGTTCTAAATGGAGGTTAGACAATAACCCAGTTGGGCACCAAAAGAAGATATCCATTTGATAAGGTAACAGAGATCGTAGTAAGTTAGGGTAGAAATGGTACCTCAACCAGAGATCACCTTGGGGTTTGAAAGCAACGGATCTCCAGAGACGATTCATCTGGAGGCAGAGACATTGGATGTGGACAATGTATTTCTTGAGAGAGGCAGAAATATCAGGAGAATCCAGTCTACTAGAGGATGATCTTTCGTAGCCTTCGAGCTTCTCCAACCCGTCTCTGGTCATCAGCAATAACCTCCTTGAGCTTTGGTAGACATCCCACAACGTCTCGCCCTCCATGGCTGATTGCAGAGAAGGATCAATAAACCGCGCAAGTAGTTTCCTGTGTTAATCGTTTTATATGCGTTCCGAGAAGTGCGTTCGAAATTTGAAGGAAAGATCACCTGTACAATTTTTTCCCGGTAATTTTATTTAAACTGTAAAACATCGTTTCCTGTATATTTAATCTCAATTTGAAATAAGTTATTTATTTTTACCACCCGAGAAAAAAAAATTCAGTTTAAATGTGATAATTGAGGGGGGAGTTTATCCCGTAACTCGCGCATGCCCGTAACTCGCGCATGCCCTCAGCATCTCCATCATGTTATCCATTAACTCCTATCGGCACTTCGGTTACTCCGAACCGCCATGTCATAGCCCCTTCAAGAATGAGAAAGTTTCACTCGGAAATCTTCATGTTTCACCATTGACGAAAGATTCCTTGAAGAAATATTCAAGATTCTTGAGAAATGGGAAATGGGTTCCCTGCGAAAAGAAATTTCATGCAAAGTCCGTTGATTCAGATGCAAATACCGGAAGCTCCAATGAGAGTAGTGGAGATTCTGATGATGGTGGGAAGCCATCAACCAGCTTCTTATCTATTCTGTGTCCCCTGCTTAGGGTCTTCAGTGTACGTTTCTCGACTTCGTTCCTATTTTAGTGTGTGCCTTTTGATTTTACCCTGCATTCTGAAGATAGGGTTGAGACCAATATCTGTCCATTTACAGATGAATTACAGTATTAAATATGACTAAATGGACTGTAGTTCATCTTTTCTGTGGTATGATCTGACGACTTCAATGAATACCACTATTGGTTGCTCGGCTATATAGTTGATCCCAGAGTCCTTCTTAGCATTGCTGTTGATTATAGCACCCAACTCCAAAACTAGGGCAACGTCGGAATCCTGGTCCTGATCCCATTTGGTTGGGATAAGGCTCCGTTGAAGTTTGTTGGTTATCTGATGTTTAGACAGTATTAATTGGTTCATCCGTCCTTCCAGACAAAGAACTAAGATGATTCAGGCAGCTGTAGTTTGTATGTTTGAAAACCTTGTCTTTTAAGGGTTCTACATCATTTGTTTCATTATTTCATCTATGTATTAAAAATTCAAATGTTGATTTTTAAGTAATCAACTGAGCCCTTGAATCAAACGCCTTTTTCTAGCTAAGGAGCTCTTGAATCATAACTAAGACATGAAAATGTTCTAAATATCAGATTTACTTTCAATTTCATAAAAATAGATTTAGTTTGAGGCATTTGGTTTCTTTTAATCTCAAGTGCTACAGTAATTTTCTTCCATAGTTTTCCTTTACTTTTATCTTATTTTTACTGAATTTGGTTTGTCTTGTTTCTTTTTTTCTTTATGTTTTGAATTTTTCCTTTTGATTAGTGATTTTTGTACTAGAAAGACGGAAGATACAGAAGAAGTCAGTCTCCTAAGAACCCCAGTTGGGGAAAGCAGACTCCTGAAAGGGAGGGCATGCCTTCTACTAGTGGTCCCAATCCAGGAAATTCTTCCAAATACAATTACATCCTTTATGTTTATTGATGAATTACAAATTTATGGCTGCCTGGAGATTACAGTTCATTACTTTAAGAGTGCACAGTATCTCTTCAACTGGAACTTCGTCCCATTTCTGTCCTCATTGCCATTATCTGTCACATGGCAGATGAAAGGTAGGCCCCATCTCCCTGTGCAGATGTCCCCAAGTATGATCCCAGTTGCATTCTGCCACATTAACAAAAAATAATTATAAACCACTAAACATTGCAACAATGGTCTATGATCTTTAATTTGACGTGTGATTTAAATGCTGTCCTATTCACATTCCATGTCTGGTTTGGGACACTTGAAGTGCCATGAAAAAGAAATGAAGCATCATATGCTGCTGGACATGGTTTCGTTTAATTATTTTTTGATACATAATATAAATGGTGTAGAGGATCCAGGTTATTATTATTTCCTACTGTCATGTTATTTTCAAGCAATTATCTTTAAAAGTTTTCTGGACACTGTGATTTTCCTTTTTAAGGTTATGATGGGTTTTTTTTCCCACTGCCACTTAACTTTATTTGATTTGATTTTCCTGCCAGGGAGGAGATCCCTCACAAGAGCGGAACAATTTCGTAGAGGTAACATCTTCGCCAAAGCATTCTTCCGGTTCCTATGCGGAAATCTAGTGCTCTTTCAAATATTATTTTCCAGACAACCTAGATTGAGTCTGAGTTTTTTTTTTTTTTTTTTTTTGGGTTTAATTTAAGTTGTGATTTTTGGCAATTTCCAGTTGTCTTGATTTAGCATTCATTTTTTACTTGTTTTTCTCATACATTTTCTTTTAATAACGTTAGTTATCTTGTGGGCCTTAAATTAAAGTTTATTTGAGTAGCATATATATATATATAACCCCCCCTTTTTTTCCTTTTTTATATATTTGAAAATCTTCAAATCATAGAAATTTCCCCATATGGCCCCCCTCTTACTTCCCTGCTGCTTACATTACTTCAAATAATAGGTGGCAACATCATCCCTGTCTACCGTGGCAAGATATCCATGGGGATCAAGATCCCTGCGTAGCAGTGTAGGCAGCCAACAGATAACTACAGAAGATTCTCCGATGCGTTTACAACTCTTTGAGTTTGGTGAGTTCTTAGTGCTCTTATGGACTTCTTTGGTATTTTGATGAAAATGAACATGAACAACTGCCGGCCTCATGTATCACTGCAAAGACTATAGATGCATAATAAGATATTAACACAATCTGATTATTTGGAATGCGTGTTATCTAAAGTTTGTAGCTGTTCAACCTATCCAGTAAAAGGTTTTGCCTTGCTGACTATTTCATACATCTTTGTTGTTTTGTATTACCTAACTTGATCAGCAGAAGTGGAAACCTAAAACCAAAGGAAAAAATGTATGTGAAAAATAAGGACAGTGGGTATTGCCTATGGAAACATCATATTCAACATTAAACATTGTCTCTTGTGCACAATATAAAGACATCATTACATTTTTGTAAACTGAAAAATTAACTTGTAATTACAGAATGTTAACAAAATAGTAAAAAACTGCCCTACAGCTTTGATTAAATTTGGACCTTATTCACTTATCTTGTTATTTTGTTTTTCTGCTTTAGGCATTTCACTGGTTCACTAGTGGTATGTACTAAATGTTATTTTTCAACAGAGGCATGCCCTTTTTGCAGGAGAGTTCGAGAGGCATTGACTGAGCTGGATCTCTCTGTGGAGGTGAGAGCTGTATATGCCAGAAATGATTATTCGATCCTTTGAAACTTTCCTCCTTTTTCTTTTACTGTGGTAGGAAATTTAATTTTATCAACACAGGAGACATGTCGAGTCTCTCTATAGCATTCAAGACTCAACTGCAGCTAAAAGAGCTACACAAAAAGGCCAACCTAGTAATGGATATGTTGATATAACCTGGCCCCAGACAGCCCAAGAAGAACCAAAAGGGGCCCAAGCCCACTTGAAAAGAGAAGCCAGTCCGGGAGGGGCCAAACCAGCCCAGGGGCATTTTGGTCATTTCCTGCCTCTTTAGGGCTCAATATGGGTCTTGATAGAATCCCCTCAATCCAAGGGTCACGGATCTACTTTTGTTTCTTTGTTTGAGTTAGTAGTTTGAAAGTTATTTGAGAGTTTAAGTTGTGTTGAGTTAGTTAGTAGTCGATAAGATAAGAGTCCTTATCCAAAGGGTTTCTTATCTTTTAAAGGTTGTTTTTATTTGGAAGTCCCAAGTTAAATGTCTTAAGAAGATTCTAATCTAAGGGTTGAGGTCTTGTAGTAATTTGATTATGTTTTTAAGTGTTTTAGTCAAGATTTGGAAACCTTATCTATTAGGGATTCCCAACCCCAGTCGGAGTCTTTTATTTTTAGGCAATAAATAGCCTCTTCTTGCATTATAATTTTCAGTTTTGAAGAATGAAATATTGACTTGAAAGAATTAACTTGAGAGAAGTTGTGGAATCCTGAGATGAGTGACATGCAGCTGGGTAACAGTGTTTCAGTGATTTAATTCATCTTCTTCTTCCTCTTCAAGCATTCGAGCAGCAGTTCCAGCAAGTCCCTTCAGTGTACTACTAAGTACAGAAGCTGCCTACCCCTTTCCCACCTCCCCTGGGCCATCACACCCTTACCCGGCCCCCCCTGCTTCTGCGCAACCCTTCCCCACCCCCTGGCCTTGCTGCCACACTTGTGTAGCAGCATTCCTATGCCCTACCACTCCCCTGATCACTTCCCCCAAGTCCCACTACCCTGCCAGCCCTTTCCCCCTTTCCAAATTCTGCACTTGTCTTCTTCTTTAAGAAATTCTGCAGAATTTTAACTTCCATAAAGAAGTCCTGAAAATTTGATCTGAAGCACATTCTACTGCAGATTTTTAGAGCTTCAAGAGTATCCTATAGGTGAAGATATTGGTGTAGTGGATTACAGTGTTAGTTTATGCTTATTTCCTCCTTCACTTACCCCCCCCCACAGGTGCTTTCATTTAGATTCTGTTTCAGGGAACAGTAAATAAAGGCTTTCAAGGGTTGTAATTCCAATTATTTCCACTGGCGTAGGAACTAGGAAGTTATTGACCTGTTTATAAGTTAAATGTCTTTTTATCTCAATTCCTATAACAAAATGAAAGGTGCTCACATATTGTTTTTCTTCTCTATGTTCTCACTCTAGTCTCCTGACCATTTTGAGGACCAGAGATTATACGTATTTCTGAAGATAGGGTTACATACCACTTTGTTTATTAGTTTCACTAAAACCAAGAGATGACAAATTATGAATATGGTTCCTATATTTCTAGTATTTTGCATATTGAGATGTCCGTGTGGCTAAAGCTACTCTATTGTTTGCATATGAGGGCTGCGAACATTACATACTGTTGAGGAAGTTAGAGATGGACCTGAAAGAAAGAAGAATGTAGGATTAAGCATGTTATTTAAATTAGTAAGTGAAGGGGAAAGCTCCTTCGAGGAGTTGTTGCTTAATTATTCCAAAAAAAAAGAAAATGATGTGCCAGTAACAGGAAAGGTCTTTTAACAATATCTAGTCAAGGGCAACTGAATATAGCTTACTCAGTTTATAGGAGATGGAAAGTACGATATAGTTTTTTTGGGTTTCCAGAAAGGGGGTTGCCTTGATTCTGCATTGCCTTTAATGGGAGGATGGTAGTCCCCTTTCAAACATAAAGAGTTTGAATGGGGTTGGGGGGAGAGGTTACTAGGCAAGGGGCTGTGACTGGACTGTGGTGTTTTAGAATTAGGAAATAGGAATGCATGTTGCATTTATTGTGGTTTTTGTGGCTTTCGCAGCAGTCACTGTAGTTTGTATTCCTTCTCGTTTCCTTCCTATTTGCTTTGCTGAGTGGATCAGTTTGCAGTGTTCCTTGATTATTTGGGGGCTCTTTTGAAATGGGCTGGCATAAGGCTTTTCTGCTGTTTCTTTCTTTTGGTATATGGTTTTCATTAGTTTCTTTTTAACAGTTCTGATTGAGCTTGTTGACTAAATTTTGCAGGTATATCCTTGCCCAAAAGGTTCTTTAAGACATAGGGAAATGGTTAAAACATTTGGTGGCAAGGAGCAGTATGTAACAATTTCATTGACTATGTTCTGTGAGGCCTTTATTGGTTAATCACTTCATTTGATATATTGATGATCTATCATACTATTGACTTGAGACTAATATAGCATGATGAACTGCATTATTCTTAATGCTTTATTCTTTCATAGAAATTAGAGCACAGCAATATCTTGTTGATCGTACAAAGGGTGTGGCATTCCTGGTCTGGCAGATGTTGAAAAGTTCCCAGTCCTTTAACAGACACATTTTTCATGTGGCAAGGGCTGAAGTGTTTTTGGAGAGGCAGATCCCGTGGTCCACAGCTCACATGTAAAATATCAGCATTTCACTAGATAGTTTGCCAAGTGGAAAGAAAGCATTGAAAAATCTGGGTCTATCAAAAGGATGCAGATACATGGACTCACATGGAGGATATGTCAGTACATTGGGGGGGGGGTTATATAGTTGAAACTGAGGCTGAAATTTGACAGATGGCCTATCTAGAGTTTTGCCTAAATATCCAATGGTCATATTTGCCATGTCACTGTTCCATGTGTCACAAATAAGTATACTAGACCAAAAAAAATTTGCTTGACCTGTGTGACCAGAAACCTTTTGCCTGACAAAAAATCTCTTATGGTCTTCATGGTTACCAAATTCAGAAATAAAAAGAAAGAGTGTTGGTTGCATATAAAAGAGAAGTGGTGTACTATCAGAAGGTTATTGTCTAGTCAAATAAAAGAAATTTGTTAGATGCATTGTAATCAATTCTTCAGCTACTATGAAAGTGATGACATGTAATGAGAATATTGGGCAAAGATAAAAGTTTTTTGATGAATCACTCAAGCCTGCGGGAGTCAATCTGTTAGATTTAATTGCTAATATAGAAATCCAGTCTGAAGATCAAAATATCAATGTAAAAGCTTGCTCCTGTGTCTATGTTGCTCATTTCTTTTGGACATTGTAAGCTTACAGAAGATTTCATGCAGGTTCCCTTTCCTTGTTGATCCTAATACTGGTATTTCAATGTATGAAAGTGGTAAGTGATTATCTTGGATGGAGTTGTTTCCTTTTTCCCTGTTGAGTTAGCTTCTCTATTGTCCTTCTTTATCGTGTCATGTTCAAGTTTCATGTGGTCAAGATTTCAGCTTCTTTTGCCTCTTCACTCCCCCCGCCCCCCTTTTCCTTTTCTTTCTCCAACCCCCCCCCCCTTCTCTGTTCAGTAAATATCATCAATATCAATTCTACATCTATGATTGGGGAATAATGGCAATCTTTCTGGTTATGGAAGAAGCTGGTTAGGTTTCTTGAGGTCTCAGGATCAAGCTTTAAAATGTGCTAGACTGTATTAAGGATGATTTTGAAGTTTAAGTTTCGGAGTTCATAGAACTGCAGGGAGATAATTTAGTTTCTTTTTAAAGGGTTACCTAAATGAGGAACTTACACTTCGAGAAATAGTCTGGTCATGCCATGATTTTGAGGTTCTTTATGCATAGAACAGACTGGTTTTGGTGGTTATTCAGGCCTTCAAGTTTGCTTGAACATGGTCAATAAGTTACAGTTGGAGAAGTCAGTTTTGAAGCCATACATGTGGGGAAATAGTCTGGTCATGCCATGATTTTGAGGTTCTTTATGCATAGAACAGACTGGTTTTGGTGGTTATTCAGGCCTTCAAGTTTGCTTGAACATGGTCAATAAGTTACAGTTGGAGAAGTCAGTTTTGAAGCCATACATGTGGGGAAATACATCTCAAAGAATTTGTCAAAGTTGTGAACCAGGAATCCACTATGTCCACATTGTTAGAAAGGTAAAACTTTATAGGGGGCTTGTGCTTGTTTGGAGATTTGGGATGCTACTATATGTCTTATCCAAAGGTTGTTGGGTTTTATATCTACAAAGTTAATGGAGATGATGACCCTGTTCTTCTGATAATATTTTTACTTCCTTACATTGGATAATGCTTTTCTCTTTTTACCAATAAAATGTGGTATATTTGTGGTTTCAACCGGTTAAAGCTAATCAATCAGTCGGAATTGATAGTTGAATAAGGTTTTTTGCTGTGTAAGGTAAACTTATTGAAATTGATAGTTTTTTTTTGTTTCTGGTACAATCCAATATTGTTGTAGGAATAACAAGACTATTAATGTTGTATAAAAGTGGAAATTCGTTTTAAACTTGTAGGTGAGATTGTGAAATACCTATTCCATCAGTACGGTGGTGGAAGCAATCCCCCGTTTGGGCTCTTAGAAAGGTAATGTAACTTCAAACTTTATTGCATATCTGACAAGCTTCTTGAGATATAATTGTGTCATTGAAGTAAATGGTTTCCTACCCAAAAATTTGTGCGGCATACAATTCTATTCATATGCATTACTCAATCACATGCAGTAAATTTGCAACACCAGTCAATGATGCTATAGAAACAATTGAGACTGATGTTATACATTATTGTTATTACTTATTTTCTTTGGTTGGTAAAACTATGACCATCTATTTTAACATGCTATTTTATCCATTGTTTTTCTGTTGTGTTTGCTTTTGGTTCAAATTCATATTTGTTAGATTAAATTTCATGGATATCAATCCCTTACTTCCTTTCAAGTTGTTTAAGGTTCTTACAGGGAAAATCTTAAAATACATAGTCAATGTTAAGACAAAATTAAAAAACAAAAACAAAACAAAGTTACATTAGGAGATGCAATGCTATTGTTAAAAAGGAGATTGAACCCTTAACTACCACAAATTTTCTTTTCCATATATAAATTCTGCCTCAAGTTTTTTTCTTTTGAAATTTCTGTGTTGTTATACGGACCCTTTATTGAAAGGATATGATTAATCAATTTGGTTTTCTGAGATTTGATGATAATTCTTTTTGCGTGGGTGTAGCACAATGTTCACAGGATGGATGCCGACCATTCTTCGAGCAGGTAGGGGGATGATGCTCTGGGAAAAAGCCAGAAAAGGTCCTCCACCCCAAAAGTTGGAACTTTTCTCATATGAAAACAATCCAGTAAGCTATGTTCTCATTTCATTGATGGATGCAACCTTTTCATCTTCAAAGCTTCTGAAAAGTGTATTTAGCCATCCTATTACTAGGAAATATTTCGACATTCTCTTGATTCTGATGGCTACTTGTTATGCGTACAAGTCATTTCTGATTCAAGAAATGTTTGAATTGTTGGTGAACTTAATTCAAAATATAAAGATAATTAAAGAACCACCTAATATTTATTTCATTTTCAATGAAATGGTGAAGTCTTTTATTTTAATTAAAAAAAAAAAGAATATATATTACCAAAGCCCTACAGAAGAAGAGAGGGGGGGGGGGGGGACAGGCACAGCCAAAGGCCAGCCCTAGGAATGAAGAAGATAAAACCCAGGTAACAACAGCTACCCTGTTCCTTAGGGTGTTCCATTCTGTTGAATATATAATATCAAAGAATGGGCAGACTACAAAGTAATTATATTCTTCTCCATTACCAAATGATGCAGACTACAAGATTTCTATGTTTTTGGGTTCATCTTGTTCACCTGTTATATCATGTATTATCTGAGCCAGGAAACTGAATGGGCAGACAACTGAAAAAAAGAAAAGAAAAAGGAAGCAGCTATATCCCAGAGAAGTTTTCATTTATATGATAATTCATACTAGATTACACGTAGTGGACAGGTGGCAAGCTACAATTGGCAACTTGGTTTCTTCTTGAACACTTTGTCAAATGCCTCTAAAGATGAGAAATATGGTTTTGTTCTAACAGCTTATTCATTCCTTTTCTTTCCTTTGTTTCCCTTTGCAGTATGCACGAATTGTACGTGAAGCACTTTGTGAATTGGAACTTCCTTATGTCCTCGAAAATGTAGGAGAAGGATCTTCTAATTCTGAATTACTCTTCCAGAGGTTTGGTTTGAAAGAGGTAAACTTTTGTTCCTTTGAAATTAATATTTCTTGTCTTGTAAGAAAAGGTTGTTGAACGGGCAACTTTCTACTTTGGGAAATTTTCAGTGCGATCCCCTGAACTACCCCCTAAAATTAATAATATCTAATAATATCCCTTAAGTTATCCAATTTATCTATGAGACCCCCTATAGGGTGAAAATATATCAATGATACTCCCTACTATTAATAAATTATAGTTAAGTGTTGATTTAAGCAAGTTAAACTTTTCAAAATAACAAGAATAACCTTGAATAAACAACCCTCTCTTCCACCATCATTTGTGACTTATTCCTCTTCTAATTGTAAATTCCCACAAAGTATGAGAGATATGGTTCATGGGTAGTGTTTTTGAACTTAGAATGTGGGAGTAATATTGGAAATGGATAAGTAAAAACTAACTAGGGGAATATTGGAAATGGATAAGTAAAAGCTAACTGAAACTAATGGTATTAGTAATAGAGGGTCTGGCTGATAAATTGGATAACCCAGGGGGTAGCCATGTAATTCAGGGGCAGGACTAAAAAATTCCCTACTATTTTTTGGTAATAGTGTCTTTGCTTGTAACTAGGACCTAAATTCAAGTATTGTCTTTGTAACGTGACCCCTAAGACCAATTCCCTATGAGGCCTTCCCCTCTTCAAATCCAAAAAAAGGGGAAATTCTAATTAGTAATATGTATATGTGACACAACACATGATACTTGAATTAGTTTTAATCATTTGAGACATGGAAATTTATCCAGTCCATTTCTAACAAGGAAATGGACTTGTAGATGTATGACATGTGTTCCAACATCACATCAGATGGTTGAAATTTATTTACAAGTCACATCAAAGAGTTGTGATTAAATTTTAAAAAGAAAATGATGTGACTTGTAAATGGACCTTAACCTTTTGATGTGATGTTGGAACACATGTCACACATCTCAGAAATGGACCAGATTTTGGTCCGATGAGACATGCATCATGTTAAGCATAATTATGAATTGGTTGGTTTAGGTATTGACCATAATCCTGGATCACTTTGTTTTGTAGGTGCCTTATCTTGTTGATCCCAACACCGGTGTTCAAATTGGAGAGTACAAGAAGATTTTGTCATATTTGTTCAAGACCTACTCTGCATAATAAATGCATATACTTCATCTAGGCTTATCATATACATAATCTCCTGTAATAATGTGTTAATAACTCTGTAATAGAGCTCTATCAATGTCAATTACCAGCCAAAAAAAAAATTCAATTCAAGAGAGCATATAAACCTTTTGTCATTTTGTAATAAATTTAGAGATAAAGACTATTCTGCATCTAACAACTGTTTGACACGGAGGAATTATACTTTGATTGGGATTGAAGATAGACTATTCCGCATCTAACAACTGTGTGATAAGGATAGACTTAATTTCTCCAGCTTTCTTAATTGGTTCACAGAACTGGAAAGAAATTTCAGGATTATTACATTATGATTGGGATCGATTAGAAATTTCTTGTTTGGTTAAGTAAAATTTCAGTCAGAAGTGCAAGAATACCCCAAAGTGTCAAAAGCTTATAAGGGTCTAAGCTTATTTTTTTGTTTAAGTTAAATTTCACTCAGAAGTGCAAGAATACCACAAAGTGTCAAAGCTTATAAGTAAAATTTCAATCAGAAGTGCAGGTTTAACAAACAAGGAATTGATTGATTAGAAATTGGTGTGCCCATTTTTGAAATCAAGCCTTAATTCTTTCACCTAGAAATTTTGGCTTCCAAACCCTATTTATATTTGCTGGTTGGCAAACCGACTGAATACCCTACTTATATTTGGTATATCAGAATGTCAGATCAACCATAAATAGCTAATTTTTTCTGGGTGGGTGGTTACTAATATTGTGTTGCTGGGTCAAGCTGCCTTTTTCTCTTCTTTGGTGAATCTGATTCTAATACCTTAAAACCATGAATAGAACTAGCCCTACTCAGGTTCCTGATTGAATTGGCTCAAACAAATTGCCTGATTCTTATGCTCAAAAAGTAGGAATATCAAAATCTCTCTTGTTCAAAAACTGACTAAAGTTTGAACTTGGACCAACCGGTTAAGATGAGTTGCTTGCTAGGCCTGGCTGTCAGTTGTAGTTAACTAAATAATGCAATAACAGTGTGGCAGGGAACAATAAATCCTGGCTGAAACCGACCTGCTGGGCCAGCAGATTGAACCGTCTGATACGAAAAAATAAAAAATCATATTCACAACGTTTTTTGACAACCAAATGACCAACCAAGCTGCACACTTCATTTTCTGGGGTTGCTGGTTAGGTTCAAGGCTTGGACTTTGGAGCGTTTATCGAATTAGTTGCATCTGTTTTCATAAATTTGTTTGTTCCATCTTGATACCCAGATCATAATTGCTATTTGAGTCACGGCAACGTGAACAATGTCAATCGTAGTAAGCTTTAATGCAGTGAAGACTTAGGAACTGTTTTCCCATAGATGGCCATACCCAAACTGACCTTTACTTCGGCAACCTTGGAGGTCTCCCAAAAGGGCAAGATGCTGGAATGATTCCAGTCCACAAGTTTTTGAAACATGCCCTTTTAAATTCAGGTTTTCCCAGTTTGGGTTTTCAATATTTCCTGGAAGCTTTTTTTCTTTTCCCCTTTAATGATGGAATTAAATGGTATTGTGGATTATCTAGAGCAAAAGACAATCTTAGTAACCGGTTTTACTGGTTTTCTTGCGAAAGGTAATGTTCAGCGAATTTCCCATTTCCTAACTTTCGATTTTCTGGTTTCTCATCTTAACACCTCATTGAACTTTGATTGTTTTGATGCAGTGTTTGTTGAGAAAGTGCTTAGAGTTCAGCCTAATGTGAAGAGATTCTTCCTTCTTATCAGAGCAGCAGATGCTAATTCAGCTAAACAAAGGCTTCATGATGAGGTATCCGCAAATCCAGTTCTTGATTTTTTTTTTCTTTCTTGTTGCCGTGTTAGGGATTATGTATAAACTTGATACTGTCATGATGTACTGGTGCTATATGATTTTCAGGTGATAGGGAAGGAAGTGTTTAGGGTTCTAAGGGATAAATATGGTGCTGGTTTAGATTCTTATATATGGGAAAAGATAATTGCCGTCCCTGGGGATATCGGTTGTGAGAATTTAGGAGTAATAGACAGCAGCTTGAGGGAAGAAATGTATAGAGAAATTGACATTGTTTTCAACTCTGCTGCTACAACCGACTTTGATCAGAGGTACATTAACAGTAGTTCAGTCTGTTATTGTTATCAAAAGAGTAACTCAATTACTAGTTTTGCTGCAGATATGATCATGCTTTGCATACCAATACCTTAGGAGCCAAGCATGTTTTGGACTTTGCAAAGAAATGTGTCAAGTTAAAGATGCTTCTCCATGTATCCACTGGTGAGTCCAACTTTGTCAACAATAATTTCTCCCTTCTTATGTTGTTCTTACTTAATCAATACATGTTTCATTCAGCTTATGTGGCCGGAGAGAAGGAAGGATTGATACAGGAGAAACCATTTCTTATGGGAGAAGCACTAAATGGAGCCACTGGATTGGATGTAGAAAAAGAGATGAAAGTGGTAGAGGAAAGATTGAATCTACTTGGGGCTCAGGGAGCAACACAAAAAGAAGAAAGAATTGCTATGAAAGAGTTAGGACTAGAAAGGTATCAGAATTATTTAATATTACTCATTACCTGACCAGAATCTTATTAGTGGTGTTAAAATTTGAAAATTTTTAGAGTTGATGAAATAGAATAGTTGCAAGATTGAGCTGTCTATCTTCTAACAGTGTAAAGCTAGCTACAAACGTGGAAGCATCTTCTTCCTTTAGTTTGTCACTGTGGACTCACATAAAGTCGTTTGGAAGTTCTGACCAAAAGGTTTGGAGCTCTTCAGACCACAATAAAGACCAAAAAATCTCAGCTAGAAAAGCAGCCAAGGGACTATAATAAGATGAGCTTTCATCAGGCAAGGATACCCTGTGTCCATTTCCTGCGTGTTGTCTCTTTTCTGTCCATCTTGGAATAACCCAGTCTCTCTCTCTCTCTCTCTCTCTCTCTCTCTCTCTCACACACACACACACACACACACAAAAAAAAAAAAGTAGAGAAATATTTGCTGAACAATAACCTCTTGTATGTTCTTCCAACTCTACCAGGGCAAAAATGTATGGGTGGCCAAACACATACGTCTTCACAAAGGCTATGGGTGAGATGCTTCTTGGGCATTTAAGAGAAAATGTACCTCTTGTTATACTACGCCCAACAATCATAACAAGCACATTCAAAGAACCAATCCCAGGTTGGAGTGAGGGTCTTAGGTAAATTTGAGCCAATTATGAAAACCTTATCTTCTTCTTCCTCCTGTAGTCATGTATAGAAATTTATCATTCTCAGTTTAAAAATGCAGAACCATGGATAGCTTGGGTACTGCTTATGGTAAGGGAAAGCTTCCATGCTTCCTTGGTGATCCCACTTCCATTGTTGATCTGGTATGTTAATATCTTTCTAATTCATACTTGAGCATTTCAATGTGTTATTAATTCAAACTTCAAGTCTTGGATCATTACAGATTCCTGGTGATATGGTGGTGAACTCTACTATTGTGGCCATGGTTGCTCATACTAATCAAGATGGACAGTTTATTTATCAAGTTGGATCCTCTATAAGAAACCCAACTGATTTTGAAAAGTTTCAAGAGTATGCATACAATTACTTCCTTAAGAATCCATTAATGGATACAAATGGAAGACCAGTCAAGATTCACAAGCTTGAAGTATTCGGCACTATGGATTCCTTCTACAAATTCGTTTCAGTACGCTATCTGCTACCATTGAAGGTAATCAATTAGTTACCATGAAGCCTTCTTTCTGCATTTCAATCTAGTATCATGACATCATCATCATTACTGATTTTTCTTCTTTGTTGTTAGGTGTTTGAAATGGTAAATACAGTATTTTGCCGGTTATTCCAGAATGAAGTTGATAAACAAAATCGAAAGATGGCTTACGTGATGCGATTAGTGAAACTTTACAAGCCATTCTTGTTCTTTAAAGGAGTGTATGTATTCTAGCTAATCCTTTTCCTTATGATGCTTGAATTCTGTATAATTCAAAATAGAAAAAGGCATTGTTGAACAGCTTTATTTATCAAATATATTTATTGACATCAACCTTGATTTTATATTGCAGCTTTGACGATATAAACACCGAAAAACTGCGAATGGCCATGAAAGAAAATCATGCAGAAGCTGATATGTTCTATTTTGATCCTCGTTCCATAGACTGGGATGATTATTTTATGAATATTCACATCCCTGGAGTCAGGAAATATGTTTATAGAGAGTGATATTAATATAATGAATTCAATAATTTTTCTTTTTTTTCGGGTAAACGAAATCAATCGTTTTTATAAGACAGCTGGTTCTTGTGTAGTGCAAACTGTGTTGTAGAAAGCAGTCTATGCCATCGAGTTCACGATGATGTTGCAATGGACTATTCCAATCCAACAGTTAAAGTAATTTCAATCCAAACATCTTAACAGTTGTATTTTTTTTTTTTTTTTTAATATGTTTTTTTTTGTTTTTTTTGTAAAGGGGGCTTTATTAAGCTGATGGGAATATGCCTTAACGAAAGTCAAATCCACGATCTCTTCACTAAGAAGTGTTGGTTTCAATCACTAGAAAGCTCTGCGTTGGCGGTTAATGAATAGTTAGGATGAGGCTCTATCATATATTTAAATTGTATCTAAAAAGACTATTCTAATCAAAGTTTGCCTAAGCTAATGTGGATGAACTTCGAATTATTAAAAATAATAATAATAATAATATTAAAGAATATGGTGCTCCTTTTGCTCCCCATGACGCGGAGTCTTGTGCATCCAATTGGCATACAAAATTTTGAAGAATTTCAAAGTTAATTTAAAGTTTTAGGTAAAGGAGATAAGTGGTCGTAGATTGAGAGGTATTCAATATGAATAGAATGAGTCACCATTAATTGATGTGGGATGTTCTTTCGATACTTCTTCGTTCACAGGACATGCAACCATGAAGACATCAAAAGTTATCGGAAGAGAGATTAGAACAACAGTTTTTACCAACCAAAACTATAATATTCACAAGATCTTAGAGACTTGGTGGCTACCTGAGTGTTCTTGGGGTATGTTCAAAGACATTGTATTGAATTTTTATATTCTTAAGAGTACCTTCTAGTTCATCATTGGATTCATACATTTCCTATTAGGGTTTTTTTCCCCTGTTGGTTGGGGTTGGGTGTACAAGAGAGCTTTTTTATATATAGGGATGAGGGATAATACATATGCATTAACAAGGGGTCGACTCTCAATTGTGTCTCTTGTCTCTTTGGAGTTTTTTTTTTTTTTTTTTGTGGGGGGGGGGGTTCGAGTCTCACTCTCAAGTCTCACCCATCCAATGTTTCAGCACAGATTTTTTTTTTATATGGATAAGAATTTTTACAAAAATTGTTGAATCGGAAATGGTCGACATGTTAGCATTGGCGAAACCGATTTTGATTTCTGACGCGCTGAATCAGACGTCAAGATTTTTCAGATTTCCCTGATTTCAAGCCGATTCTAAGGTTATTCAGACTGAACCCGGCATTCTGATTCGGATTTGAGTATGGAAATGGCAGTGAAGTAGTGAACCATTCCAGATTTTAGGACCCTGACCATACCCAACCACAGTGAACTCAACTTTGTCCGAAGGACTATATTAACAGTTTTTCAAACCGAAGGAAAACCTGTATAGCTCCCGCTTACGTTGTTTTCCCTTTTTTATTGTTCTTGAACACTCCCTCCTCCTCTCATTTTCAGCTTCTCTGTACACGTCTTTAATCTCCCCTCTTGATACCTCAATATCCAGTGTTGGGTAAGATAATCATGGACCTTATGTAACTATTTGAACTTAATTTACAATTTTGTTTGTTCTTGCTAGTTGCTGCAACTATATCAAGTCTTATTAACTCCATTACAGGAACTCAGGTTTAGTGCTTATGGTTCCAGCCATTTTCCCCCTACATGGGTCCTTCTCAAACTACTGGATATCGTCTGTATTCTCACGAAAATTCACAGAGGAGACAGCTTTTGCAAATCTTCGAAAGGTACCACCGTCACTGAATACTTCAATTGATTTCAATCCGCTCATGATTTTCTTTTCTATTTTTTTCCCCCCCTAATTGTCTTGGAAATTTTACAGTTGTTTGTTGCAAATTTTGGTAAACTCAATTCGATTAGAAATATCAGCACTGCAATTTGCCATGGTTTTGATAAGTACTCAGATGGAGAAACGGGAGAAGACGTTAGTGGAAATCTCAGAAATGATGGATTTTATTTTCGTCATTCGATGGAACTCCATGATATTCATGCTGAATTAAATACGTGTCTTTGGCTTTTAAAGGGATGCCGGAATGCTGGGTCATTAACACATGCTAAACAGCTACATGGAAGGATTTTGAAACTGGGTTTTGATAGCGAACCCAGTTTCTGTAATGAGCTAATTGATATTTATTCTGGCTTTGGTGACTTGGATGACGCTATTGAGGTGCTTGACACATTTTCTCAACGAAGTGTATACTCTTGGAATAGTATCATTTCTGGGGCTCTTGCAAGAAAATTGAATCATAGGGTATTGAGTTTATTTTCACAGATGCTTGCGGACCATGTGAACCCCATTGAAGGCACTTTTATCAATGTTTTGAGGGCATGTGTTGGTGCCAATATTGCTTTCCATTTTATTGAACAGATCCATGCGAAGATGATTCGTCAGGGTTTTGCTACTTCTCCAGATGTTTGTAACCCCTTGATTGATTTGTTATCAAAGAATGGACTTGTAGATTCAGCTCGATTTATCTTTGATGAACTAAGTTCACATAGTAGTGTCTCTTGGGTAGCTATGATCTCAGGTTTCGCTCAAAATGGCCGTGAAGAAGAAGCTCTGCTCCTCTTCTGCCAAATGCGGAAATTAGGTATTAAACCAACACCTTATGTGTATTCTAGTGTCTTAAGTGCCTGCACTAAAATTGATTTCTTCAGGCTGGGAGAGCAGCTACATGCACAAGTTTTCAAGACGGGGTTCTCTTCTGAAACTTTTGTGTGCAATGCTCTGATCACCCTATATTGCAATTGTATCAACTTGATAGCTGCTGAGCGGATTTTCAGTGGTATGAACCATCGAGATGGAATCACCTACAACTCGCTTATATCCGGGCTAGCTCAACAGGGCAAGAGTGATAAAGCCTTTCAACTGTTTGGTGACATGCGGCTCACAGGCTTGAAACCAGACTGTGTTACCATTGCAAGTCTCTTGAGTGTCTGTGCCTCTATTGGGGCTTTTGTCAAGGGAAAACAGCTCCACTCCTATTCTATAAAGGCAGGGATTTCTTCTGATATAATTATTGAAGGTTCTTTGCTTGACTTATATGTTAAGAATTCTGATATATCAACAGCCTATGAATTTTTCAATTCAACAGCTAAGGAAAATGTAGTTCTCTGGAATGTGATGCTTGTAGCTTATGGGCAGTTGGGTCATCTAAGAGAGTCCTTTGAGATATTCTCCCAAATGCAAGTTGCTGGTATGAAGCCTAATCAGTATACATATCCGAGTATACTTAGAACATGTACTTCTTTGGGAGCTCTTGATCTTGGAGAGCAGATCCATTCCCATGTCATCAAAACTGGCTTTGAGCATAATGTATATGTCTGCAGTGTGCTTATTGACATGTATGCCAAACACAAAAGATTAGTGGTTGCCAGGGAAATCCTTGAAAGGCTCTTGGAAGATGATGTGGTTTCATGGACAGCCATGATTGCAGGGTATGCTCAACATGAGTTCTATGTTGATGCCATAAAACTTTTCGAAGAAATGCAAATTCGAGGGATTCGATCAGATAACATAGGATTATCCAGTGCTCTCAGTGCATGTGCCGGAATTCAAGCATTAAACCTAGGACAGCAAATTCAAGCTCAATCTTGCATTTATGGTTACTCAATGGATCTGTCAATTGGGAATGCACTTGTTAGCCTTTATGCTAGATGTGGTAGATTACAAGAGGCATATTCTGCATTTGAAACAATTGATGTTAAGGATGAAATATCATGGAATGGATTAATATCAGGATTTGCACAGAGTGGGCATTGTGAAGATGCTTTACTAGTGTTTCTCCGGATGAATCAAGCATGCTTGCAAGCTAACTTATTCACTTTTAGTTCTGCTGTTAGTGCTGCTGCTAATATTGCGGACATAAAACCGGGGAGGCAGATCCATGCACAAATTTTAAAAACTGGTTATGACTGTGAGATTGAGGCTGGTAATGTTGTAGTTACATTGTATGCTAAGTGTGGACACATTGATGATGCCAGGAGGCAATTTTCTCAAATGCTTGAGAAAAATGAGGTATCATGGAATGCCATGATCACAGGTTATTCTCAACATGGATGTGGTACTGAAGCCTTGGATCTCTTTGAGAAGATGAAACAACAAGGTTTCTCACCAAACCATGTCACTTTTGTGGGTGTTCTGTCTGCTTGCAGTCATGTGGGTTTGGTAAGAGAGGGGCTCAATTACTTCAAGTCCATGACCAATGAACATGGTATAGATCCAAGACCAGAGCACTATGCTTGTGTTGTTGATATCCTTGGGCGGGCTGGCATGTTGGAGCATGCAAGAGAGTTCATAAAGGAGATGCCAATTGAACCAGATGCAATGATCTGGAGGACTCTTCTAAGTGCTTCTGCAGTTCATAAGAACATTGAAATTGGCGAATTTGCTGCTCGACATCTTCTGGAGTTGGAGCCACAAGATTCAGCAACATATGTTCTCCTATCAAATATATATGCAGTTGCTAGGAAATGGGACTATAGGGATCAAATGAGGCAGATGATGAAAGAAAGAGGTGTAAAGAAGGAGCCTGGTCGTAGCTGGATTGAAGCCGGGAGCAATATTCATTCATTTTTTGTTGGTGACCGTTTGCACCCTCTGTCAGAAAAGATATACGCATTCCTGGAGGATCTGAATGAACGGTTAGCTGAAATTGGTTATGTGCAGGACCGTTATAGTCTTTTGCATGATATTGAGCAAGGGAACAAGGACCCGACTGCATATATTCACAGTGAAAAGCTAGCAGTTTCCTTTGGGCTCATTAGTTTGTCCCCTGCAATTCCAATTCGTGTAATGAAGAATCTTCGTGTTTGTAATGATTGCCATAATTGGATGAAGTTTGTCTCTAAGGTTTCTAATCGGATTGTGGTGGTACGAGATGCGTACCGCTTTCATCATTTTGAAGGTGGCATATGTTCATGTAGAGATTACTGGTATGTTGAACTACCACCCCAATATTTGACTCTATGTTTTCTCGATCCTTATATATCCCTTAATTTTGATTCTTATATTATTTTTTTTTTCAGTTTTCTAAATTAAATTAACTGTATTATTTTTATACTTGGAGGACATATCATTGGAGCCTCCACTTCAGTTAGACAATAACGTATAACAATTTTGCATGGTAGCTTTAAAATTATGTTTGGTTACCCCAGGAATTGTGTTTCTTGCTTAGCATTGTATTTTGCATTTCTTGTTGATGTAATATGATGCAAGCATACAATGTTTATCCTATTTGAGCTGTTTTCTTATCAGTCATCAATATCATAACTTTCACATCCTCTTTCCTCTGAACTATTTTCCCTGGAATTCAAACTTACTCTAGATCTTATTGTGACATATATTCTCAGGTGATTGGAAGGGCCCTATTGTTTTTCTTTCTCTTCAAAGCTTGCTGAATTCTTCAGCTTTGGTACAGGTTTGTATTTTTCATTCTTGAAATTCTGTGCAGGTTTGCATTTATTCATTTCTTAAATTCTATTACCAAAGTTGTGGTTAGAGTTTCCCTGTGTAGAAGTAGTGGTGTTAGATTGACTATTTCTCCTTGTTGATTGCCAATCGTCTAGTCAATGTCAGATGAAAAGCTGGGTTTTGAGATGTTATGCTTTTACAGACATTTCATGTACCAAGGGAGTTCCTCTGTCAACAGAACATCGTGTGGTTATGGGAATTGAACCAGTGGTACAGTTCACGGTATATAGCCAGATCTCAGGATTCAGCATGCTTTTCTTTGTTAGGCAATTCGCAAAAGGATATGAATATCTGTCTTAAATAATCACGAGCCAATTAGTTCAGACTTCAGAGTTATTACTTTGATCTGATAGATAAATTGGATTTTGTTGTTGACAGCAATTGTTAATTGTTGCTCAGATGGTTGCCGTGTTGGACAAATATAGCATTACCATATAGAGATAGTGTGGTATTGTGGTATGTTTTGCATCCCTCAATAATTTCTGCTCATCCATAATCTATTGATCCACCAGCAGTGCAAAATCATTTTTTTTTAAGTTAAGAGAATATTTATTTGGAGCAGGATACAAACTTGGAATCTGAAGAGCATGCCTCCAATAACCAAGGGGTGGAAATGGGCCAATCAGTCCTTCCTGCAGCGGACTGGGGCCTCCGGGGTAGAGAATCAGCAACACCCATTAGTTCAAGCTCTGTTCCACTACTCAACCTCAAACAGCACCTCACAGCAAACATTCCAAGAGTTCAGAGTCTCAGCCAGAGTTGTAGACATAAAGTCCCCCGGCAACTTCTTAGTTTTGACCTTGGCCATGACAGCCTCCTCTGGAGCTCATTGAATTATGGTGGCAGAACAGTTTTCCTTGATGATGTCATGGATCAAGCAAATCAAGCAGAAGTTTCTAAATTTAGAAGCCTATCATGTTGTGTATGATACCAAGGTGAAAAATGCGGAGAACCTCTTGATGATTGGTAAAGAAAATGATTGTACAGTTATGAACGATCCTGAGAATTCCAAGTATCAGTTCATGCTGAAGGCTTTACCAACTGTGGTCTATGAATTAGAGTGGGACTTGATAATGGTGATGCGCCAACTGGCTTTTGTGATGATGCACCAGGGAGAATGGGAGCCATCTATACTGCTGAGAGAATGGCTAGGAATAGGAAGGGAGGAGAACCGGATGTTTTCGTCTATGATGTGAACAGGGCAGTGGTGGATGAGTTCTCCATGGCCTTTCTGTACGAAGGGTACATGAAGAAGCAAAGTCTTCTTAGGCACTTCACAATTCCTACTCATGTATCCAACCCTAGTAGGCCATTTTGCCTTTCCACCTAGAGGATCTGATGTGACAGAGTTAACCTTATTTTTTTCTGCTGAAAACAGAATTATTTGTGCACTGTATTTAATCTGAGTCAAGCTCCCGGGATAACAAAGGATGCAATTTGTATGTATTACATCTTGTGTTCAGGTGACATGGGTTGTTAATTTTTTGGGGGTAGGACTTGGTAGGATGGATGAGAATGAATTTACAATTTGAATTCTGTTCTTTCTCTGTTTCCCCAACTTGTTTAACTGATCATAATTTGAGTTTTTCATCTCCCCTGTCTGTTAATGTGGAAACAGACTTATTTTACCCAATGCATAAGCACCAGAGAATTGATTGTCATTCAAGAGGAGATGATACGAAAAGGGGTATCTGTTTTTGGGTCTCGCTGAATTGATTTTTAATCATGTTGTCACCCAAGTTGTTCTAGCAGTAATTTGTAGAATTAAATGCAGTTGTCATATATTGCGTTTCAGTGTTCTGGGTTGCGTGGTTTCTGAAGCTATGGGTTGGTAGGATGGAAACAGCCAAACAGGCTTGTAATTATCGTTCGACTTCTGGAGCTCCCTCTGTTTCTTCTTACATTAAGGAGGAGAAAGTGAATTGATCATCTTCATCTCATTCGAAAAGGGTGAATCTTGATAAAAGATAAAATTAGTTAGAATCAAAACCTGAAAACACTTTGGGGAATAAGATAAGAGGCAGTTAAAAGAACTAAATGGTTTTTGCATGAAGTTTCATCTCTGTAGCCATGGAGAAGCATAAGCTCTATTATCATCAAAACCAGATTACGAACCTAGAGAAAATAATTCTACCGCCAAAAAAAAAATAGTGAGTATAGACTAGTGTATCTCTGCAAAACCTAGAGCCTCGTATGCAGAGAAGAACAAATTGAAATGATGAGCTATAATAAATAAAGTAATAAATGTGGTAAAAAAGGAAATTTATACTTTATAATCTGGTCCCGGCGGGGCTCGAACCCGCGACCTTCGGCTCATAAGACCAACGCTCTAACCAACTGAGCTACGGGACCTTGTTGATATATGAGAGCATAATGTTATATTATAAATAATTATTTTTCTTGGTTTTACGCTCGTTTGACTCGTGTGAAATGATTTTCAAGTGTTTTGAATCTATCATCTATGTTTATTTGCACCGAACAACGAAAAGGAAAATCTCTGTTTATTACTGGTTTTTTGTTTTTTTGGGTAAACTGTTATTACTGCTTACGACTTGCAACTGTAAGGTTTGTTTATGGTTCGAACGTGAAAATGGATATAAAAAATAAGAAGTGCAAGATTTGTTAAGCGGTGAAGGAAAGCCTTTTTCTTTCTTACTTCCCAAATCGGAACCAAATCAAATCTAGCCAAACCCTAAGCAAGAAGGAATTTCTGTCCTGTCCTGTCCTTTGCTTTATCTTTTATCAAAACCTGCTAACATGGGCACAGAATAGTAAGATTCTTTCTTTAATTCAACTCTCTCTCTTTTTTTTTGTTAATCATACCAACATTATTTCATATTTCGTGTTGGGCAGCGATTACCTTTTCAAGCTTTTGTTAATCGGAGACTCTTCTGTGGGAAAATCATGTCTTCTTATGAGATTCGCAGTAAGTTTGCATTTTAGAATTCCCACAGTTTCCGCTGTGATTCTTTCAAATATATAAATGATCATGTGTTTTTTACTTTGATGAAAATTTCTCTGTTTTCGATATTGAAGATTTTCCGTTGTTTTGTTTAAGGATGAGTCATATGTTGACAGCTACATTAGTACAATTGGAGTTGATTTTGTAAGTCTTTTTCTCATAATTATCCATTTATTTTTCCCCTGATGTCTTTGATTGTGTGGTGAGGTTAATGTATTGGGGGAACTTCTTTTAATTTATTTGTTACAGAAAATTAGGACGGTGGAGTTGGATGGGAAGACTGTCAAGCTGCAAATTGTGAGTTATTTGTAATGCCATTTCCCATAGATAATGTTAAAAGCTGTTGGACTTGAGTTATTCTGTTGTTACATTGAAGTTGTGTGAATGGTTTGGTAATTTTGAATTTTCTGCTTGAGATTTTTTTTTGGTAAGTTGCTTGAGATTGTAAGATGCTACATGATTTCGTTTTCTCTCACCATTTATAATTATAATATTGCCATTTTTTATAGCTCAGATAATATCCATATTGAACTGCAATGCAAATCTGACATGTTGAACTGGAAAACGATGTACAATGAAAAAACATTATCAGCAGTTGACTTGTAGGGTTTAATAAATTAGCGGTAACTTCAATTTCCAGTGCTGCTGCTTACTCTTAGTAACATTAGAGATGCTGAGATTTAAATGTAGTTTTAAGTACTTGTCTTTGTATAGCTGACCCACCGTGTAGGAAGGTTTCGTATCTCCTAAAAATGTTTCAAAATCTTTTGGATTTTTTCCAGAACCTATGAATGAGATATGACTTTCAGCTCTTGAGCATATTAAATATCTCTGGATCTGGAAAATTTGATGTTTACTGAACAACATGCATTAATTTAAACTTCCAACTTGTTAGCCTTTCATCTTGGAAGAACATCTTCAATTGTACACTGTCTGAATGTTGTGACATTGCCTTTCTCTTCTTAGATCTATGCTATGACTTCTGTGTTTGTGCTTGGAACAACCAAGTGACAAAATATACAATGCTTTACATATTGGCAAAGATGTGCCTGCAAAATTGTAAAGATATGAATTTCAGTTGGATCATCTGGTGCCACTGCCCAAGCAGACCTGGATAGGCTACTCAGGTGGTACCTTACAATTTCCTTGTTTGGATTTTTGAATTGTGAATTATCTAGGTCATTATTGGTTTGCAGTGATCTGATCTCCAAACTGATTCTTAAATAATTGTCTGGCGTCATTCCAACTACCATGGTATGGTCAAGTTGCTCCTTTGTCCTTTTGTGGTTCAAATTATTCATTCAGAAGCGAGGTTCAGGAGCCTAGTATTAGTAGAATGCTGACCAAGAGTAGAAAAAGTTGCTAATGGCATTCAGCAACCTATCTGAAAAATTCATGTTTGGGCACCTCATCCACATAGGGAATTGATATGGATTAGATTTATACATTATGTCACATTGTGTAAAGAAAGCTTAGTCGTGTTCCATAGTGTCTTTAAATTAATCTTTTTCTTTTCTTGTGTTTCTGTAGTGGGATACCGCAGGACAGGAGCGATTCAGGACTATAACCAGCAGTTATTACCGTGGAGCACATGGAATTATTGTATGGACTGGTTCACAGTTATTTTTGTATGCTAAATTCTTCTCTCTTCACTGTTGTTTGAAATGGCATGAATATATGCATGGAATTTCTTTATTTTTTTTATTATTATTATTTTTTTGGTAATTTTTTTATTTTTTATTTTTTTAAGAAACCCATATCATAGGACTAGCTTATTTTTTGTTCTGTTTGTCTTATCCGTTAATTTAGACTGTTACTTTGTCATTTTTAATGCCCAGGTGGTGGGGAAGGAGGGGGGGGGGGGGGGGGGGGGGGGGGGGGGGGGGGGGGGGGGGGGATTAGAAGCTGTAAAAGGATTTGAGTGTTTAACAATTTCAGAAAATTTTCACTGAAATGAACCATATTTTGGTTTGACTACCAGTTAGCACCAAAGTCTGAATCCTGGTATGTCAGCATCTTAATAAACAACACAGAACCAAAGGAAGAAGATATCAAGCAGGTAATTGCAGGGTACAAGGTTCAGGAAATTTCTTACCTGGATTCTAATATAGAAAGATGCACGTACAAGGTTAGGAATTTACCAGAGACCTTAATCCACAAGAGTATGGCCTGAAATCCACAACATAGTTGGTCCTATTCTGACCTAGCCAATAGCCCAGGTTTGCTGACCTGTGATTTTCTTCTTTCTCTATTCTGATCTTTATCAATAATGGTTGGTGAAAACCTAGTTATTGTAGCTCTGTGTTGTGAAATTTGGGGAGACCAAAGGGCAACTAATTTTTATTTTTATTTTTGAGTTGTGTATGACTTGCAGTATGGAAGTAGATTTTGCTGATTTTTCAATTTCAACAGATTGTCTATGATGTTACTGATATGGAGAGTTTCAACAATGTCAAGCAATGGTTAAATGAGATTGATAGATATGCAAATGATAGTGTATGCAAGCTTCTAGTTGGTAACAAATGCGACTTGGTAGAGAACAAGGTTGTCGAGACACAAACTGCGAAGGTAATTTGTTATGGCTTTACAGCTATTGGAAGGCTGGAATTTGGTTTCTTAGCTGTGTCTGTCTGTCTGTCTTTCTTGACATTCATTGTGTCTTTTGGCTCCCCACATCCCCTCCCCCCAACCCCCCCCCCCCCAAAAAAAAAAAAAAAAAGAAAGGAAAATGAAAGAAAGAACAAACAGTTAGCTGTATTGTTGTGTGTGCCTCAAAATATTTTACCTGGTTCAAAGGTTGACCCACTTCTGCATTTGGTGGCGACTCAAATTATGTGACCTGATGGATCCATTATTTATTTGCCTCGCCATTTTCTTTTAAAGTTAGTGTGGTACTTGACTAGGGGTTTTGGGTGAAAATCTGTTTCTGGGTGTTGTTGGGAGATGTCTGTTGTAATCTTCCATACATATTGAAACTTCTTCAGCTTTTCCTGTGGATATAGCATATTGCATTCTCTGAACCACTTTGAATCTCTGTGTTATGCTGATCTGTTTTTCATTTTTGTTTGTTATTTCTTGGTTTTTGTCATAACTTCTCTGATATCTGCCTTTTTCTTGATAAACCACAGAGAGAGTTTGTTCATCTGAAATGTTAGACAAACTGTGTGTCTTCTTGGTGTCTTGCTCTCTGCTATTACTGCTTATGTGGTTGAAAATGAGTTTCATGCATATCAATAATCCTATTATTTTTTTTATCTCTCTCTTTTTCTTTTCTATTTTTCTGAATGAGTTGGATTGATTCCCATGTACATAATAGAAGAGGTATGAGGAATATCAAACGATCATGTTTGTAAGTTAAATGTTGGATTCTTGTTGGATGCCTCTGAGTAAATACAAACTTATGTGCACCCTCTATGTTCCTTTATATCATCTGGGTGGCTTGTATGAGTCATGTTTGTGTCATTGATCCATTTATTGTGGTAGAAAATTTTGGATCAGAACTCTTCATTGATGGCATCTTCTTTTTTCCACAGTACATTGCCATATTTCTGGGCTGACCATATTATTTAACAAAAAAACGTGCAGGCATTTGCTGATGAACTTGGAATCCCTTTCCTTGAAACCAGTGCCAAAGATGCAATTAATGTAGAGAAGGCTTTCCTGACCATGGCTAGTGAGATCAAGAACAGGTATTTGAACTTTTTTTATTTTTTTTATTTTTTAAACTGTGATGCTTCTTAAATCTTCTTCATTAACTCTATTTTTCAAGTTGAGTGCTATTGAATATGGTTCTTGTTTGAACTCTGTCCATTTTTTTTTTAATTCCTGGTGGAAATGGTTATTACTTTTACAATTCCTCGTCCCGATATATACCTTGGCAATTTTTATCTTCACGCCTCTTTTTGAAGGGAAGGGTGGCTTTTATCATAAATAAAGAGGGAGACTAGGATCATAAATCTTGGGAACTAGGGCTATGCCACTCAAACAAGTAGTAGTCAAAATGTAAGGCATGATCTTTAGGATCCCTTTGCAGGAAATAGGCAACTTAATACTGGTAGCATTGTCTCCAATGAGTACACAGAAGGTGGTCTTATGGCTTTGAGAATGACCACATTAAAGTGTTGACTTAGAAAGCCTATTGTGGGTGTCTCTCTAGTAGTGCATCATCAAACTCAGACCTTGCCCTTGCTTTCCATTTCGTATGTGTTGCTCCCTTCATGAGGGCAGCCATAATAATCTGTCATTCATTAAGAACTCTAGGACTTTTGCTGCACGTTCCTATAGCCGCTTCAGTAGTACTCCACTTCCCCGCAGAAATAAAAAGGAAAAAAATTAAAAGAAAATCACCATGTTGCCACAATAGCTTCTTTGTGACTTTTTCTTAGTCATTCTCAATTGGTGCTCCTCACTTGCATGCTATGTCTGCTTCCGATATCAGCCATTGTGTAGTTCCAATGAGCACTGAAAAATGCTAATGTTATGAGATATTCTACATCATTTAAAACTCTTAAGACAGTTCTAATTGTTTCCTAATTCTTACATTCTTTCCCCCTAACTAATAATAAATTTGTAATTTCTTGAAATAATAACACCTTATTTATTAAACCAATCATGGAATAAGGCATTTATCATCGTCTTCATTTGTAGATTTTTCTAACCAAAACAGAAATTTCCTCTATCCCCCCTTTTTTTTCCTTTTTCCTTTTTCCTTCAATTCTAGAATTGATGGAATTTAATATAGGCCTGGTTAGGTCAAAGATCCTTTACAGTTGTCTAGGAATGTTCACCACAGCCACTTGTATTTTTAGTTGAAAGACTCTATGTTTCAATTGTATGCAGATGCTTTCTACTAAGCAGTTTACTTTGTGTCCTTGAAGTTGGATCTAATCTCATTGTTAATTTTTCTTGCAGGGTCGGAAACCAGCCAAGTGTAAACAAGGATCCAGCGAACACTGTTCAAATGAAGGGACAACCGATTCAGCAAAAAACCAACTGCTGTGGTTAACCATTGTTTTTGTATTTTATTTTTCTATTATACTTGACGCTTAGACTCCGGTCTTTATAACCTGACTTCTTTTACTGAATATTATCAATCTTAATTCAGTGTAAATACTGGAATTTGGTAAGTTGTTCACTCTTTTGAAAAGATCAGGGTACAAATATTTCTTTAAATGCCACACTTCTTGCGAGACTAGTGGAGCAAGTTTTTTTGTGAATCTGTAGTTGGAAGTGTTCGTCAGCTATGTATGTGAATTATGTGAGAATTTACTGTGAAAGATTTTATTTTATAATTATTATTTTTTTGGGGCAAAGCAAACCAACTATGGATATACAGGCTGACCTGAGCATTATAAATGTGTAGTTAATAGCCTGAAGCTTCAAGTAAGAACCAATAAGTAATAAGAGGTTCAAACCTCTCAAAAAGAGAGACCAACCCCAACTTTTCTGAGATTGGGAGACACCCATAATAGAAAGGAAATTGTTTGGGTGTTTTGCAATTAATGCGAACTTGATCTCAGCTGAGATTTTGATCTCAACCATCCATTTTCAAAAAGCATGTTTTCATACTAATGAGAAGATCAAATTTTCGATTGATATATCGATCTTGACTGTTCACGGCACTGAAATCAAACTCCCCATGATGACCCGAAGATAACCCGAATCATGTCGTTTGGGGAATCTTACGTGCTACATAAACATATAACCACCATGTAGGCATCAACCATTGGTACCCCAAAAGTTACAAAAGCATAACATCTTTGTTAGAGATCTCTTAACTATGTGGCCAATAAGAGGCAAAGCATATACCGATCAGCCAACGGCGGTCTTGGGCCACAGTACCTGGCAATGGCAGCTGAGACACGGTTCATCAATTATAGATCAGAATATCTGAGAAGCACAAGGCCATCCATCAACTTTGGACCTCGCTTGTGATAAGATTCCTTACGATTGGTAAAGGAACGTACAGGCAAACCAAGCAAAGAGATCATTATAACAGGGAAATCAACCATTCTTTAGAAAATCTGTACAGTGATGCCTTCGAAAAGGCACGATGGCACAGAGCACGATTGTGAATTTCCCATCAAGTTAAAATACTAATTTGAGAATTTACTATATCAGGAAACAAACTAACTGAAACCCAAAAACCATGGCACACGCCTGAAAGAACAATCCAAGCAATATCAGAGTCTAAACTATACTTTTTCTGAACAATACTTCCCCAACCAACCCCCCCCCTTCTCTTTTTCTTCCTTCCAGAAAAAAGACGAAAAAAGAAATCATTACTAAGATGAAGAGCAGCATGGCTTCTTGGTGTTTGCATCTGATCCTGAGACATCAATTGTCTTCCCTTCTTTAATGTCTGCAGCTGCAGGCTCGCCCGGAGCGATATTCTTCTTACTAATTATCCGGTATACTTCTGCAAGGATTATCTGGAAAGCCTTCTCAACATTCATAGCTTCCAGTGCTGAAGTCTCAATGAATGAAAGGCCTTCCTTCTCAGCAAAGCTTTGAGCATCTTCAGTGGCCACTGAACGAAGATGCTTGAGATCAATCTTATTGCCAATGAGCATAATTACAATATTTGAGTCAGCATGGTCTCGCAGCTCCTTCAACCATCGACTAACATTATCGAATGTCGTTGATTTTGTAACATCGTATACCAGAAGAGCTCCAAGGGCACCCCGGTAGTAGGCACTGGTTATTGCTCTGTAGCGCTCTTGTCCTGCGGTGTCCCATATCTGTGCTTTTATTGTCTTCCCCTCCACCTAATCAAAAAGAGAACATGTGAGATTTAGTAGCAAAGGCATAAATTAACATATCATGTTCAAATGGTCGTTTTTACAGGTAAGGACACCTAACAAGGTTTAAGGGATAAAGGCCATAGGATTTGAACCAGAACTGGGTGGATTACCCTGATACACAGGAAGGACTGGCTGAACCAGCAGTTCCCTGTCAGAAGTTTGATAGGAACAGCTACTATCTTTATCGTGTTTCAGAACATTCAGAACCGAACCTGATCCTCAACCCCGTAACACCAAGAAAGTGCCAATAGAAGTCAGCATAGATATTTAATCATTACAGAATAATTAACCAACCCTGGTAATCCAAGTTTTAATTTTAAGAAAACAAGTCTGAATTGGTGGTCTACCCTGACAATCAAAGTTCGCTTTCACAACAAAACAGACATTTTGATCAAACCCATCACTGTCAATAAACAAAGAAGCACATTTACCTTAGATTTCATTAACTGGTTCTTTGGATTGAAAGATATTATTTATGTTTTAGTTTACCCCCCCACCCCCCAAAAAAAAAGAAAAAAGGACACAGCAAAAGAGATTGCAGTTAAGGATGAAAAAAGGTATGCTATCTCTTCATAATAATTTATCCTTCTTCAACAGGAGAAATTATCCAAATTTGAAACTGAAAGAATACAGCAATTTATAGGTAAAATAAAAACAAATATCAGACAGCACTAGAAGTGGGTAACCACACGGAGGATGATAGCCCGTCCTGGTCCAAATACAGAAGTTTACTTTTGGTTGGCTTCCCCAACTAGAAGATTTAAGGTTTTGGCTACCCAAAGATAACAGGAGATACAGACCTGCTATGCAAAAAATCTTCTCTCCGGTATGCCTGAAATGTGGATTACAACCTCTTGTTTTAATTAGAAAGCGAAGGCCACCCACTCAAGTCCCAAGTTGGATCGGATATGATCATACCCAGTCAGCTGGATCTGAGAAATCTGATCATAGCTTCAGGTTCAGGTGTTGTACTGAAGAGAGACCAGGAACGAAGGGGACAACAATCCACGTGGAATTAGGGACTATTACTGGATCAGATGACAAACTCCCACTCCATAAATCCAATGATCAATTAAAATCCAAATATAAAAAGGCAGCAACTTAGGAATTTCCTACAGGAAAGACACTAAAATTTCTGTTACTTTGCAAAATCTCAAAATAATAAAATGCCAGGGAGGTTCAAACTCTTAACTGAAATTCAACACACTGCAGTACCATAACAACTTCGACTTCGATAAAATGCTATTAACTGTTTGATAATGTAGGAGAGTTTAAATATCCTCAGAAGGTGCAATAGGGACCTGGATTCACCACTTTCACACTGACAAATTGGTCTTATCAAATACCAATCAAAGGTTTCCAAATGGACATAAATTAAATAAAATTAGTATCAAACTAGAAATTTTGGTCGACAGAGTCATAATGAAGTAAGAGTGAAAATGTAAGAGGATCTGATGAAAGAAACTAAAAAATTAGATATGATATTAAAGACCAGATAAAGAACTTGAAGTAGCAAATAACCCAAAACGAACCCAGATCTCATAGGATGATACGAGGTAATAAACCTACAGCAAATTAAAGCATGGAAGTACTATCAACAACCATTTAACAACATGGATGAACCCAAAAGATATCTGGCAACAGACTCAACCTATATTGTTAACAGTGGGGCAAATTATTTTTGCAGGAACCTCATGCAATTCCTTCTCTAATTGACAACATAAAGCCCTTAATGCAGGGCAGACCTATGGGGCTCCCGCTTCCCCCAATCTTCGTGAATAGGCTGCTTCCTTGAACATAATACCCTTTAACCTATTTAAATTCAAACTTAAATCTCATACCCAAGTGGGACTTGTAATACAAATCCAATTATATGTTTTAAAAATTCCAGTAACTGCATAACCCCTTCAAACAAACACAAAAATAAGTTTTAATCCTAAGTAAATTGGGAATGTCAAGATTAAAAATCTCATCTATGCTTCACACCCTATCACTGAATGGCCATAACTTTCCCAAAACTCCTAGGGAATCACCTGGTGCTTTATGTTTCCCTCAGCTTATGACAATGAGCTTCAAACCATAAATTCATATGGATGCACGCCTTATTCTGTATAGGTGCTTTTTTTTAACATAACCAGTCAGTGCCCATAACTTTGGTGCTTTATGTTTCCCTCAGCTGATGACAATGAGCTTCTAACCATAAATTCGTATGGATGCACACCTGATTCTGTATAGGTGCTTTTTTTTAACACAACCAGTCAGTGCCCATAACTTTCACTGAAGAACTTTCTGCCTAAAGCAGTTAACTTGTAAACATTTTTTGGATGCGATTCCTATCATAGACCAGTTACAGATGTCCCCCATTTCGTGGAAGACGTCTGAGATAAACCAGTCCAAGCATATGGTAAATAGTAATACCAACAATAGAACCCACTACACTCACAAAAATAATAGATAGATAGGTTTACGGTAAAACTGACAAGGGTACTCCAACATCAATGGCAAACCTTCATCCCTAAGGTGGTTTTGCTCTTTAAGTTCAAATGTGAACACATTTTCAGATGGTTGCAATTCAAAGGACACTTAACTTGAGACAAACTTCAAGGAACACTACAAATGGCCAACTGATGTTAACTTCTCTAAGGAAGAAAAATATGCAGACCACTACTTTTAAGAAGTTAACTTCTCTAAGGAAGAAAAATCTGCAGACCACTACTTATAAGAAGTGACATCCATTACACGTGAGTTAATTAATTGTTCCATGTGGACTGGGTGATACCCAAATACACTAAGGCATGGCTTGCTTGCTTGCTTACTCAAAGTAGATTTGGTCCCTACGCATGCTGCAGAAAAGAATTCAATTGCAGGTGTGGTGGATGTTGACATGGAGATATACAAGTTTATTGGGCCTTTGCGAGATCAAAGTCCATGGAGGCCATAGGAACTGCTTCCAGTGATGGTAGAATAATATCACTGGAGAAGACTAGAATCAACCTATGCTTTTTCCACCATTGTGTTTATGGTTTTAGTAATCATAAAGTGAACGTAAAAGTCATAAAGTGTACGTAAAAGTGAAGGTGTTTATTCACTCTGAAGACTTCTAATAATTGGGCAAAATGCATATATGAATGGTATGGTTGATTAGATGTTTGGAAAAATTTCTATCGTTCCCCTATACTTGTCTATTTTACTCTTACTCCCCTCTCAAAAGTTTCACCTCTAATTCCCCCAAAATGGTGAACTTTTACCTCTCCTTCTCCCCTGATATTTTAGAATGGCCAAATAACCCTTTATTTTTACCTTTAATCAGTTATGTTAATTTTTCACTTCGTTATTTTTTTCCTTCCTTGCCTCCCTCTTTGTAGGATCCAAACTTGGATGCAACTTTTTAGTTTTTTTTATAGATGATTTTTTTTCTCCTTTTTTTTTTTTTTTTGGTAGGAAACCATTAAAGGTGATTAGATTTTATTTATTTTTCCTTCCTCCATCTTTTATCATAATCCAGCAATTAGATGTTTTTTTTTTTTTTTAATTTCTCCCTAGTCCATCAAAGAAAAATAAAGATTAAAAATAAAAAACTAAAATAAAAGAAGGGGAAAGGAAAAATAACAAATAAAAACACTGCTATTCGCATATAATGAATTTTTATAGGGGCAAAAGGATAAAAAGAAGAAAATATTTTATCAACAAAAGAAAGAAATGACTTTAAGGGACAAAAATAGAGGGTAACTTGGCCATTTTGAAATATCAGGGGAGAATGAGAGGTAAGATTTCATTTTTGGGGAATAGGTGAAACTTTTCGGAAGGAAATAAAAGTAAATAGATGTGAGTGATGGAAATTTTCCCTTTTAAGTGTTCTATACTCTTCGAAGTTAAGCACCTTATGATAAAAACGTTGCCCTAATGAAATGCCTATTCACAAAAAAATTAATTTTTTTTCCTCATTAACAAAAGTTGATAAAAAAAAATTCAATTTGCCTATCCGAATGGTTAAATCAATTAAAACAATCCCCGACTGAAAATGATAATAATGGATCTATACATTGACAAGACGACAATGTTCTCAGATCTAAACATCTCCGTCAATTCCTTACATTACAATTCAGTAAAAGCTCACTGGCACCAAATTCAAACAGAAATTTCAAATACTTCCCCTACATAAACTCAGATAGAACCCATTAAGTTCCACAGCTCCAAATCACTGCCAGGCTAACTGAAAAAACAACGGCATAATACCAAAATCGAACCCCATCTCACAATGATAACCCAAACCCACTTTAGCAAACAGAAACCCTTGCCAAGACTTTTAACAAATAATCGTGACCTAGAGATGAGAATAAGCTGCATGCAAGTGGCTTGAAACGAAAGAAGTGTGGAAGATGACAGAGAAAGATAAGTAAATATTAGTGTTTATACCTGGACAGTTCGGGTGGCGAATTCTACTCCAATGGTGGATTTGGACTCCAAGCAGAACTCATTTCGAGTGAATCTAGAGAGTATATTGGATTTTCCAACTCCAGAATCTCCGATTAAGACTACCTTAATGAGGTAATCGTAATCTTCGTCCGGTCTCCTCGCCATTACTTGGCTTCGCTTTCGCAGAAACCTTTTTAAGAGCCGAGAGATAGATCTACCAACGCGTACAAGGAGAAGAAGATCTTCCTTTCGCTTTTGACTCGGGAGAATCGGAGATTCAACTTTGCTCCAAACGTCGCACTGGAAAAATATCACCAACGCGTGAGACTTGAATTTTCCACCAGAAAAAGGAGAAAAAAAGGAACCGTGTGAGGCTCAAACTCTAATTCGGTTTGATTCTGGTTCTAATATACGATCCATTTGGTTCAAATCGAATTTTATTTGGACCATTTGATCTAATTATTTTTTATCGAGAAAAAATCGCATTCCCTCTTGAAATATCCAAAATAGATCAGTTAGGATATGCCCTCCATTGTCACTTTGCCAAACAGGTATGGTCAAAGTTCAGAATTTGTTGATGGAATTGATCCACAAATCTTATAGATCAGATTCTCATTGGTTAAAATCAGTAAGAAGAAATAGTTCAGAATTAGAGGAATTCATATAGCACTTATTTATACTGTGGCACATCTGGGTAGCTTTCAATAATGTTGTTTACTCTAGATCAGCGAATAATCCATATCATATATGGAGATCTGTTCGATCGATAGCTGCAGAGCATTTAGCCCTTCATCAGCATAGCAGGTCAAGAAAAGAGTTCAATAGCATCAAATGGAGAGCACCTCCATTGCATTTCATTAAAATCAATGTTGATGGAGCTGCAATCAGCAAGGGTTCCAACAAATTCTAGGCTGGATTTGGCGGTATTGTTCGTGATCACTTGGGTCACACTCTCTTCAACTTCTACTGTAAAGGAGGAAACTCACAAGCCATTCAAATGGAAGCTGCTGCAATTCGAGAAGGAATGAAGCTAGCTATCTCCCTTAATCTCAGGAAAGTAATTATTGAAGTGATAATGAAGCTGTTGTTAGTCTGATTAACAACAAATCAAAGACTCCACCTTGGATGATCAGTCATTACATACATGATATCTTTAGTCTTTTTCTTTTTCTCCCCCACCCCCACCCCTTGTTCTTTGGCTTTTGCATTTTGAACAAAGATGTGAGCTACCATCATTTTGTTTTGTCCTGTGTCAAAGGGTACCAACAATTTTGTATTTGAGTAATCTTTTTTAGAAGAAAGGTAGCTTTATTAATATAGTAAATTCATAAAATAGAATTACATTTAGGGGTTTCGACAGGCCAAGTTGGATCGAGCCAGCCTTAAACCTTAACCCAACCCAGCCCATCCTGATTAACCTTAACCGTAACCTTAGTTTTTATTTTACCCGCAACTTTTCCATTAAAGAGTCTTGATTTTACCAACAAACCAGCATTACTCTTGTTTTACTTTTTTGCTTGTATTATACAACTTCAACTAAATTACGCTAACATAGGGTCGAGTTGGGCTAGGCCCAATTGATCCAACGACTAAACCCGAACCTGACCTGACCCTCTCAGGGTTGATTATTTTATAATCCAAGCCTGTCCTTCGAGTTGAAAAAATCGAACTGAGATTGGGCAGGGATCAGGGCGGGCTTAGGCTGGGACAAGTTAACAAGGTTTTTTTGAAACCCCTAATTAAATTTTATAATATTTTTTTTCTCATTCTCATTATCCCACACTATAGCAATAACGGCTATTTTTTTATTCTTATTGGTGAGAGACTGAGTTAAATGAAAGTCTTCTCATACCATAACATGAATTGAATTTAGCATACATCAGTTACATGTTGGAATACAACTATATCTCTTTTGAGTAATTTTCTTTCCCTTGCTATAGGAAATTACATAGAACTACTTTCATAGGATTTGAAATTTGAACTATAGTTTATCCATGTCACGTGTGATTTGAATTTTAAATTATAGTTTATCCATGTCACGTGTGAATGTGTGATTTGAATTTTGAATTATAATTTATCTTTATTAGCATCTCATCTTCGAGTCTTTCTAAGTATCAATTTTCATTCTCTATTTAGTCTAAAAGAAATGAACACAAGAATCTATTTTTAGTCAAAAATGAAAAATAGTTTGTTAACTTTTCCCTTATGCAAATTATAGAATAGAAAATAAGTTTTATATGTCAAAATGAAAATTAGATTAAAAAAATAATAATAAAAATTGAGAACAACTCATTAGGATTTAGGAAGGAGAAAAATGAGAAACAATCAAACAAGTGTTATAAAATAAAGAGAAAATATATTAGATACAAAGAAGAAAGACAAGATGAGTTCAATCAGAACTAATTCATTCAGTTGAGTGCATTACATATTTATAGTAGAAGGAGCATCTACTCTGATATGGGAATACAATATATGATTCTTGCACACAATAAGATATTCTTGATATGGAAAAATAGATTGCCGCCCAAGATAGAAAGGTGCATAGAATGGAAATATTGACTGCCAATATTGTGTAATGAGATGGTTGTGATCTTCACCAATATTGCATCCTGAGGTAATTGAGATCTTCAATTGGAAGTACAATCTTTTTGGGGTAATGGACATCCATAATAAATATTATTTATAACAACAAGAAGGTTTTCATAAAAATAGTGTATATTTACCGTTATTCGCTCAATTTGCATAGAATGGATTCCAAAAAGGCCCTTACTTACTCAATATTTGACCAATAGAACCATCAATTTAGGGAGAATCACCGCACTGAAAAACTCTTCACTTACTTTTTGGTACATTAAAGCGATGAGAGATTTAGCTTTGATTCACTTCAAAATCAATATTTGATTTTTTTTTTTTTTTGGCATAGGATTCCTATGGACGATATCGAACAAAGATTTAATTTGGATTCACTTCAAACTCTTTTTATAAGAGAACTAAAAGGCTTTGAAGTAGTCAATAATATTTGGAATTTAAAATACACAACATATGCCCTTACAATTAGCCATTTCATGTGTAAAACTTCTTACATAATGAATAATGTTTTCTAGAAATTAAGATAACAAAAGCACTAGCTCCCCTCCCCTCATCTTAGCTCCTCTTGTTGAGGACATTAGGGAGTTATGTTTAACGTTCTTCTCTTGTTCTTTTAGCTTTATTTCAAGAACAATAGACGCAGTTGCAGATGTTCTTGCAAGAAAGGCTTTGTCGATTCTATACATGATGGTTTAACCTATTTTCATTCATTGGCTTCAAGAGTTATGGCTGTTCTACAGATTTTTCTTTCAATAAATGAAATTTTCATACAAAAAAAAAGAGATAACCGAAGTACTAGCGAACTGAAATGAAGTACTTAACTTAATCGCATACAAGATCTTATATATTCATAAGAAAGGGGATACCTTTTATTTTATTTTTCGAACTACATAGCTAGCTAGTTAGCCAACGCAATGACAGACAAGATTATCCTTTGGGCCTAACACACAAACTCCTCCTTTATGTCCCTTTTCAATACAAAGACTTTGACATTGACCTTGCGAGGTGCAAGGGTTCGAATCCACAAACTTTTGTTCCACACCTTCGACGTTCTTGCTTTCCTCACCCATATATCCTAATGACTGAGCTGAGAACAACAAAATAACACAAAAATAAGAGGAAAGCTTCATTACCCAGAAAGAAATCTTTCATGAAAATGATAAGAGAAAAATAAGATACTAGTAGAAACACCTACCCATTGTCATGGAAGAGAGAATTAAGATAAGGAGACAAAGGAAACATGGAAGCTTGCTATCAGCCATTTCCATTGACTTCAAAACCAAAACCAAAACCAAAACCAAAACCAAATGCATGGTTCTTCTAGAGAACTTGAGAGGGGATTTTATAGTCTATGAGAGATTTGTTTTTACAAAAAAGAAGATAATCGATGAAGGATTCTTTCTTTTTTTTAAATGATCTGCACTTCCTTTTTTGTAGTTTTTATTATGATTTACTTCTTGGACAGACTTTTTTTTGCCAACCACTATTTTAAGATTTTAATTTATAATCTATAAGAGATTTGTTACTGAAATCTAAGAAGATACACATTAAAGCTCTTCCAGAATCCAATGCAATTCTCTTTCATACCATTTGGGTTGATTACCTAATTCTTTGGTAAAGGTATGATTTACTTTTGAACAAGAATTCAGTTCACCATCCATTTCTCGTGGTGGTTGGATGAGATTCTTAGGATACCTTCTGAGACGTACTTGAAAAATAATTCTGGTGTTTATTTATTCTCACAGAACAAAAGAAGGGAGGTAGCTTTTGCTAAAATGGATTGCATTTTCTTTTATTTTTTTCTTTAAGAACAAATTCTTGAGAAAAGTAGTCTCAAGAATGACTTTAATTTGCAGAACATGTAAGACCTGTTCTTTAAGAACAATAGAAACGATAAACATATGATTTTTATAGTGTGCCCAACTGGGAAATAGTTCTAAAATAAATTTATAGAACACCCATTTCTAAACAAAGAATGATCATTATCCTAATCGTTCTTACATGGTCAATAAGAACATCAAACCATGGAGGTTCGCCCACAAGAAAGAGAAACTTTCACCCACTTATTAATAGGATAAATAAAGTTAAATATTAAAGCTTCCCAATGCACAAAATCCATGAGAGATTTTCTTTGTAATCCAAGAAGATATTAAAGCTTCAATCCAAATCACATGCAAGTCTCTTTGTACCTTTTACTTTGATTTACTTTATTGGGAAATGTCACTCCTCATCCATCAAATTTTTTGGAATGAGCAATTAATTATAATTTTGATCAAGAATCTACTGTTTGCACTTTGCAGAAAGAAAATGTATAATCTATGTGAGATTTGTTGTCTAATTTAAGAAGAAATATATTATATCATTTTCATAAATCCCGCTAAGATCAACTTGAACTGAAAATCTATGTAAAACTAGTGAAAAGAAGCATGCAAGTATTACATCACCACTGACAACAATCCAACACTAAAGTAATGCAACTGAAACACTCAGGATTTCATATTCTATATTAGAGATTATCCTGATCTCCCTATTGAAGCTCAATTCACAGACTTTCACATATAAGTCACGAAACTACTCAGTTTCTGAGATACATGAAGATCAAAGATTTGCAAGCTGTTGGATGTTGATGGGGTAGGCGACGTTGGTGCTGCCACTGAAGGCCTCTCTTCCCATTATGATATTGACAGCTGAGGTTGGGTGAAAAGCATCCCAGAACACATATTCATCTCTGTTAGAGCAGGGAGTCTGGAATGGTAGACATGTGATTTGTCCACTGTTTCGCCCAATCCCACAGCACCCACGATCTGTAACACTGAACCCTACAGAGAAAACCAGCCAGAGGAACAAAATTAATCCAAGAGCTAGCAGAAGATACTTAATTATTATCTGGGCAGGAAGATTTGAGAGCAAAGGATCATATACCATATTGTGTAGGTCTCTTGATAATATCGTCGAACATATGGTAGGCATCAAGGTATATAAATTTGGCACCAGGTAGATTAGAATTCAGGTTGTCCACCAAAGACCTGACTTTGTCATTGAATGGGAGAACAAGTCCATTCACAGATTCGGAGCACCTGCCATTGGGGTCTTGTGCGAGAATGCTTGGCACACAGCCAAGGAGTCCAACACCAGATATAACGACTTTACGAGCTCCAAGATTGTATAGCCTCTGCAACAAACGTTGTTCAGTGAGTCGACTCATTGAGTCAATTTATCAACTCGGATATTTTGTACTTGATTTGGGGTACTTACGGTGAGTTGGGTAGTGTAATGGTGAATCAATAGTGTGGAGTACTGCAGTGGGTTGAACTGGTTTCGGGTCGGGTAGTTGGGCATTAGATAGTTATTTAGGTAGTCATTACTGCCCAGCCCGACAAAGAATATGCACCGTCCGATTGAAGCTGCCACGTCGTTTGCTCCCAGACGGTTCGTTATCTGATCTAGGGTGTTCTCGAAATTCCGTATCTGCTGGTCAAAAGGTATGCGTCCCACCTGATCATCATCAGAAAGGTAAAGTAACGGCATTTTAGTCATTTCACGAAAAAGGAAATCCTTAATCCTGTGATCAGAACCCATCTGACGGTCACCAGTGTCTCATAATCTTGGACCCACGTATGGATGGACCTAATTAGGCAGGGTAAGCATACATAGGATCATTTTTTGGACGTATTGTTATTTGTTAGAGCCTATACTTGTAACGTAGTAGATGATGCGAAGTGAGGAACTTGGTTGCGAAATTTGTTGAGGTTGGTCGGGGGGGGGGGGGGGGGGGGGGGGGGGGGGGGGGGGGGGGGGGGGGGGGGGGTGGGGGGGGGTGGTGGTTTGGGGGGGGGCGGGGGGGGGGGGGGCGGGGGGGGGGGGGGGGCCTGGTTTGGGTTGGTTTTTTTTTTTTTTTTTTTTTTGGGTGTGTTTAAAAAAAAAAAAAAAAAAAAAAGTGTAACGGAACTTACAAAATTTCGGCCTGTGATGTCGAGGATTCCAGCGGCAGCTGAAGCGTAGTTAACTCCATGAAGCATCTGCGCACCAGATGCTTGAGAAAATGCTGGAATGAGCGGAAGACCCAACTGAACAGCTGCAACATACGTACACATGACAAGAACATCAGAGGAGAGACACAACATGAACACACACATACAAAAAAAGTTTTGAATGCGGTGATACCGATTTCATCAACCATGGTGTAACCATTAGAGAAGCGACCAGTTGGGCCACCGTTGAAGTCGATGCCGTAAGGGTAGTAGTTGGCCTTGGCAAAGGAAGGAAGGTCATTGTTATTGCCATTATCGATTAGGGAGTCTCCGAATATAAACATGGCTGGAACCAACTCTGTTCTTCCTCCATTACCATCTGGTGCAAACGCATCAGAACTACCACCACCATCTTGGCCTGAAACCAAAGTTACCAACAAGAAGAAAAGAAAGCACAAGGAAAAGCTTCTGGCAGCCATGGCAGCAATGAGTGTGAGTAGTGCAAGAGTGGAAGTATAAAAGGAATTAAAGAGACTGACTGAGTTACTGTGTTCGGAAGTTGGGGAGTGGGTCTTGGTAGAAACACTTAAATAACCCGTGTTAGGGCAAAGGACGGTAGGTGATGTGTAGTAAATGTAGTTCCCACCTATCGTTCTCAGAGCACTAATTACCTGAAGCCTTTAAGATTTTTCCTACCCATGAAGCCCCACAAGGTTTTGTGAAATTACAGTCCTTGAGAACCTGAAAGGGTAGAAGACAGTTCAGGCTTATTAATTATACTTCACAAAGCTTCGGATGTTTGAAGCACTCATAGGTTCATCAAATGAAGTGGGGCAGGACGGAATGAGGAAGGTGTGAAAGGATAGAGATTCAAACCCATGATCTCTCTCTGGTCTTACATAATAAGCTACTATCACTATATCAAAAGGGCGTCTACATGTAATTGATCTTATAGATATACAATTGACTACGTGTATTTCTTGTAATAAAATTCTATTATGTTTCGGTGGTTTTTTTTAATAAAATAAATAAATAAATAAACAAACTTTAACGTGAGAAAGATGAAATTGGCATATGAAAGTTTCCCTAAAATTTTTATTGAATGAAATATCACTTCATATTCTCTTTATTGGAAAGTGGATTCCTCCATGTCCTTATCAAGAATCAATGGGTGCATGCTGGAATCTAATGCACCAACAATTAATCAATAAAAATGTACGGGTAAAAAAATTAGTCAATAATGGCATTTACCTTTTGAAGAAGAGTGAGGTTTTCTTTAGCAAGACGGTGAGTTGGCAAATAAAGAATCAATTGCTGGCATACTTGGGGTTGGCCATAACAAAGCCTCCTATCTTGGAACTGGCCTCTTTCACTCTAGATCTAGAACCAAGAACCTCCAACCCCTTCTTAAGAAAATGCATAAGCGGTTGAGTAGTTGGAAAGCTAACTCCTTGTCATTTGCATGTAGATAGGTTATAATACAATTTGTGTTATCCGCCTTACTTTTTATCATATGCAATATTTGTTGTTTCCTAAGGAAATTTGCAGAAAAATGGATTATTTATGTAAAAGATTCTAGCTTGGACACATTGACATAGGTAAACATCTCATCCTCATTGCCTAGGATAAATTTTGTCTACCAAGAAATAAGGGGGGTTTGGGCTTCAAGAAGATGGAAGATGTGAACCGAGCACTACTTCTAAAGCAAGGCTGGAGGATGTTAAATGAACCTGACTCAATATGAATCAAATGCTTAAAGGCAAAATACTTTCCCAAAACATCAACTTTTGACCCTCACACTCACAAAAAAATGGGTCAATTGTTTGGAATGGCATTGAAAAATTCTACCTGACCTGGCAAATGGTCATTAGACATGTGGATAATGGGCATTCTACCTTCTTTTGGTTTGACCCTTGAGTTACTTCAACACCTAAACCATACAATAGGAGATTTCAACCTTCTTTTCCAACCCAATAATGTTTGTCTGGCAGATGTGGTGGAGAATCAGTTATCTATCACAAATGATACTAGCTCTTATTCTCATGACTTTCTCTCTGTCCTAAATAGAATCTCTCTTAATCAGGAATCTGATAGATGGATCTCTTTGATCTCTAACAATTGCTGCTTTACTACTAAACTACCATACAATAAATTATTTTCTTTCAAATATACAGATTCACATGTTCAACACAAAGCGTGGTGGAAGTTCTTCTGGAAACTACACATCCACCAAAAATAAAAATAAAAAATTTGGCGATGTTTGAATGTAGGTATTCCAATTAAGGAGATCATCGCTCCTTGGACATCGATTCGGCTTAATTGTTCTCTATACAGAAACACTAGCAAATCAATATGGCATGTGCTTATGCATTGTGAATGGAGCAGGCGCATTTGAACAGCAAGGCCATTAGGCCTACGAGTGGATCACTTACACCATAATAATCTTATAAGCTTTTGCAGTTGTTTCTTTTATCATTCTGGCATGGATAAACCCACACTTAGATGGTTTTTCAACACTACTATGGTAACATGTTACCCAATTTGGTTGGTGTGTAATGAGGTTGTTCTTAATAAAAACCCGGACCCAAATAGAGTGATAGATTATATTCATAAATGGTCCAATGCACTACAGCTCCTACCACAGAGGATTGTGGAATGGGAATCAAATGGGAACAACCATAGATCTGATAATGTCTGTATTTGTAGATCACTCAACAACTCAAGACAATCTCATGACTTAATCCTCTATGTAGGAACGATCAACAACAACAACACCCAAACTGGATGGTTATGCGGGCTGCTAGAGAGGGATACGATCAAACTTCTTGTACAAGGAAGCATCAAAGGAACAGATTTGCTGGAAGCGCAACACTGCATGGATTACACCATGGACTGCTAAAACTGAAGATGAAGAACATCAAGGTCCATAAAATATGGAGCAATCATGCTTTAATGGACAAACTCCTACCACGACCAAATCTAAAGCCATGGCCATTGCAGTTCACGCAATTGCTTTTTGAGATCCTGAAATTTATGGGAGCTGCAAAAGTCGAACCACTCCAAGACAGTCTATTGCAATCATGGTTCCAATCCATTGCAGAACGTTAACAATGATGATGAACTAGGGAAAATAATTATAACCATAGAACATGGTTGTATGTGTAATATAGTTCTATAAACTTTTTGCTTTTTTATCCAAAAAAAAATGGCATTTACCTTTAGTATGCCAAAACAGACAAGGCATCTTCAATTGTAAGGGTGAAATGATTTTTACACATTCAAGTCAAACCCTAATATTCTTTAGCTCAGCTCAAGCACATTCTAGGCCCACACTAACCCTAACTCAGGTTTTTTTTTTTAAACGCAAAAGTAAAAAGCTTAACATTAAGATAGAAAATCATTACAGTTACAAGCATTGCTGTCCATGGCAGCCAAATTAGCTAGTTTAGTAAATGTTTACAAGTGGAGATTTAAATTTACAGAATGATGTTCTAAGGGTGCTCATCAAAACATTAACAAAAAGGCGCATCTAACTCAGGGTTTATAAACCTCAATAAGGTCCAATGCATGTCTGTCCTGATTGATCCTGATCAAGCTAACTAGGCCAAACAGACCCTGATTGACCTTATTAGGTGAAATACATCAATTCAGATTTGCAAAATCTCATGTATTCATGAAAATGTACACTATAGCAAACCATATCAACTGTGTGTGTGTGTGAGAGAGAGAGAGAGAGAATCAACCCCATTTATATGCCACAGCAGTTATCTAAAATAGCAATATAAACCAAACCATCACAAGCTAGCACAATGTCATACTGTCATAACAGACCATTGTTTACCTAAAGTAGTAAACGTTAGGGATCTGTATGAGGGTTATTACTTTCATAGTACAATCATCCTTCAAAGAGGTATATAAGTAATAATAATTCTTCCATCTGTAAATGTTTCTGTCATCAGTGGTTTGCCTAAGCACCTAAAGCCTGGAATATCTCATTTTGAATGGTTAGTGGATATGAATATCCTGTTAGATCTGGAGGCATGTCAGGTATCCCAGACTGCTCTAATATCTGCAACCAAAACAAAAACAGGAAAGGAACGAAAAGAGCCATGTACGTCAGCATAGTTATAAAAGGTCTGATAGTGTTATAATTCTAAAATCGATTAGTGAAAAATAAAGAAAAGATCATATTTCATTACCCTCCCTTGAAGATATTCATTTGCTGCAGTCAGTATCCCCTCCTTCAAAATCAGAAAAGAATCAAAATTTTCTGTTAGAATAAATTTTCAGTGAATAGGATAATCTGCAGATTGTTATGCCTTACTTCATACTTTTGTGTAACGGGTTTTAAAAATAATGAAAGAGAGAGAAGAAAGAAGAAGAAGATTAGGGCAAACCTTATTCTTCAACAATTGAATCTCCTGAAACATTATTTGCATCTGTGATCCATAGACAAGATAGATGGTTCAACAATTATTAGTGATGTACCACTAAATTACAAAGGAATTGAAGTGGTATTATAAATGATTTTCATACCTTTGCAGAACGAATAAGATATATCCAAATTTCAAGATGTTTCTCTAAAGCATGAAACTCATCTAGTGTCATATCTTCAGTTCTCCCTCCATATATATACCTGAAAGGAAGACAGAAAGAAAAAAAAAATGAGTCTATTTTAAACATATGTATGTCTGTTTTGAATTCTCTCTAACAGTCCATTAAGTATCATTTGGGACAGCAAAATCTTACCGCAGACCCTTCTGAAGTAGCTGAATCTCTTGCTTCAAATTGGCTATTTCCTCTTGTAACTCCTGGAGGACAAATAAATCATAAAAAACATACTTAATCTAAATATTATATGATAATGCTTAAGTTAATAATGATGAGGAAAATATTAACTAATGACTTGTAATTAAGAATTAAGTAAACAACTATGGTTCTCATCAGGATCGATAGCCTAAAAGTATGTTAGGAACATGATGAAAGAACCACCCATTACTGTAAGAATGACAAAATCTTTCTTCTCCTGGCATCAACCTTGTTCTAATTAAATGCTAAGAATATTTATATCAGCAATACTGTTGAACTTCTAGCTATGTTCTTTGTCAGAAAATTAGTAGATTTCCAATATAAGACTCAAGATGTTCAACTACTTGATTTTCCAAAAACTTCCACCAATATACTCGTGATTTTAATATTGTTTACATATCACCATGAAATCAATTAGTTTATAGTCTTTAATTTTTTTTTATTTTCTATTTTAAAGGGTTTTTTTTCTTATTAGGGCATATTTCTCATGCTTAAGCTTTGTAAAATAACTTCGTTTTGTGGATGTACTACTGAATTAGTATACCACAAAACTTCATTAGGAGCTTTATAGTTTTAAGTTGTTACACTCATTAAATCAGAGTTGATTAGTTAATTACGATAGATTGGCTCCTAAATATAAACAGGTCTGATAGCTTTCCTCATAAATTGGAGTACTTCTCTTTGGCCCCAGGAGACGGAGGATCACGTAGTTAACTCTAGATAATCTCCTTAAGCTTTGAACAGCTCAGATTCTCTTCTTTCAATTGTGCTATGCTCTCCCTTTCTCTTCTTTCAACTGTGCTAATCTCTACATTTGGAAGTCACTGCTGAAGCAATAGAAACCCTAAATAAGTGGGATAATTGACGACGAATTGCTTCAGTCCGGCATAAATGTTAATGCGCAGAACCGTCTTGCAGCCGTTATATGGTCGCCACATAATCCTGCGCATTAATTATGCAGAACTGAAGCAAAACCTGGATTGATGATCATATATTCTTGTACAAGGACTTTAAGGCACTATAAAAAACCAATATCCACTATAAAGGTAAGTGGAGTCTACTGTGTTGCAGGTCTCATGGTGGATTCTATGCAATGAATGTTTCTAAATGCGTTCAATTTCTTATAAAAAACATGATCTAGACTCGAAGAATCCCCTTCCCATTGTAAAAAATTAAGGGGGAAAAGTTTTAAAATGAAAGATTCTACTCCTGTCATTCCAAGTTACTGTAGGAAAAGAAAATGCATTGCACTGATATCTTGTAAAGAGCCTTTAATTAACACAAAGGTGGGTTCTGTTCCAACCAATACTCACTACCATATACTTTTTCATTGTTAATTTCATAAACAATAATTTACTAGCTATCATGTGAAAACCTTATCTCAAAGAATACTTGAATTGATATCCGACATTCTTCACTGTTAATATTGTAAACTATAATTAATTATCATGTGAAGCCTTAATCTCAAAGACTACTTGACTTAATATATACGTGCACCAAAAGATAAAATAAGAAAAACGTGAGTTCTTGGCAGAAAAGCAATGGACCCTACCATAGCATGCAGGTCTGGCACTTCATTGGCAGACAAGCTTCAAAGGTGGTGAATGTTCTCTCTTGGAGTAAACCCTATTTGGGCACTGTTAACCCTAGAATGGTGTCCTACCAGAAAAAAAATGCCCTAAAATGGTGTGGGTATTGTGAACCCTAGAATGATGTGAAGTAGGGAAAACTTTCTCCTTATTTTTTAGGAAAATAGAATGCCGTGAGATGAGCATTTAGTACATCCAATGAGTATTCAATCATATGTTATATTCTAATTCAAAGGTCAGGATAAATCTAATGAATATCCTTGGATTAGAATAGTATACGTGTCTAAATCCTATAACTCATTGAGTACTCGTTGGAAGATTCTCTCCAAACACAGGAGCCGAATACTGAAATGAGAGAGAAGAAGCACTGCAAATATCCTTGGAAGATTGAACTTCACAAAGAAGGTATTGGGTTAACTTAATTGGTTTCCTAGTAGAGAGGGACTAAAATGGTAGGAAAACATTTATAATACATGATGCCAAGAGATCAATATGGATTAAAGTTCTCTTTTTTATCTCTTTCTTGAAACATGCAGTGTTCTTGCAAGGATATAGGCTAACATACCAGGTTAAGCTTTGCCTCAGCTTGTCCAATTTGAGCCTCTCGGGTTGATTTCATGTACCTCTCAATCAGTCCTTCCATGCTTCTAAAACAAGTCGGGAAGAATCATAAGAAAACTATATAGAGATTATCAAAAGAACAAGAAAAGAGAGAGAGAGAGAGAGAGAGAGAGAGAGAGAGAGAGAGAGAGACCCTTTGGTAGCGAGGTCGTAGAGTTTTCCATGGGTGGAGAAGATCATAATCCCAATATCAGCATCACACAAGACAGACAACTCTTTTGCCTTCTTAAGAAGCCCAGCTCGTCTCTTGCAGAAGGTAACCTGCCTATGGACAGGATTCTCAATACGTTTCAACTGCACTTTGCCTCGTGCCATTGATGAGCTTTGCAGCCAATCTCCCACTAGTTTAACTAGCTTCGAGATTGTTGCAGCACCTCTCTCTCTGTCTTCCAAGTTGACTCCTGGTTTCTTCCATTACTAGCCCAGAACCTTATATAGCTGCCACTCTGGCTCTCCCGTGCACAGTCTCTTCACTCTCTCTCTCTCAGTCTAAAAGAAATTAAAAAGAAAAAACATTGAATATGTTGGCAGCCCGCTTTGACATCACTCAGGGTTTATCATTATTGAGGTGCTTGATCTTTGTTGGGTGGGTGATATCACTATGGTTCCTTTTTATGTTAATATATATCAATTTGTCACTTCATTCTAACTTTATTTCAATACTGTCAAAAAGGAAAAATACTTAATCATATATAGCCTCGTTGTCACTTTCCATGTGTCCAATTAAGGTGGCAATCCATATCACATAAGACTTGTGTTCATCTTTATCATTAACAGTCTAGGGTGGATCATAATGTATACAATCTTTCACCAATTGATGATGTCCGTGTTCAAGTCAAAATCCTTATTTCAATTTATTCGTTTGAGTTTGTATCGAGTTTTACTTTACGTACCATGTATGAACATGTGGATATTCGAAGTCAAATCATTTCAAATCCAATTAATAGAAAGCAATTTATAATCGAAAAAAATCACATCAAATGGTCACATTGCCAAACGTTGTAAAGATTCTCTTCCTTCACACCCCTGCCATTACAAATAAAACTTTTGTCACCAATCTTAAGGACTCAAAACTTAAATGATTTTGTAATTTTATAAAAATAAATTTAGGTAAGAAACAAAGAACTCCCACAAATAATAGCATTTAAATTATAGAAGCCATGAATTGATAAGAGAACAAAATTTTATTGTCATTTTAGAAAACTTTTGATAGTCTAAATTCACCTTAGATCTTATTGGCTTATTTAACCCTTCACAATTTTTGTTATCACGTGCATGCCATAGCCCATAAATATAGAGTTCTTCATCACAAAGTACAAAACCTTAAATCAATGCTATACCTTAATGAATGTTTTTTAGTTTTCTAATTATTGTTTTATGAGTTGTTGATTCGACAAGTCAACATTCTCCACTTACTGTCTGAATACTGTTCACAAGAATCTTGTCAAATCGAAGTCCATTAATAGAAGTTTTCAAATAGATAATATATGTACAATTTCACTCCCCCACCATGCACCTACTGAAATTGCTTGGCTGTTACGCATTAAACGTGTAATATCACCCAGTATAAAGGTTGAAATGAGGGTCGAAATTTTGATCTCGATCTTTAAAAGTTGTTTTCTATACTTGTGTGAAAGAGATTGAAAATCTCAATCTTAATTTCAATCTTAACCGTACATTGTGCGGTAGACATTAGTTACGACTTATGCAGCACCCAATTAAGCCAAGAACTTTTCTTCTTTGTGTTTTATTACAAAAACAATCTCCAGTGGTGGAAAACCGATAAGGATTGACTATGCCCTTAAGAAAGGATATGTATTATGGCTCAACCTTAAAAGATGGTCAGCTGGAATCTTTTACTTGCAGTGCATATATAACATACAATCATATATGATACATGAGTGGAGCTTGTTCTTAATCAAGTTTATTGGTTCCAAGATTAATTAATCTAAATTAAGTGATTTTTAATTGGGATATATAGGCTTGACTAAATACCCTAACTCATTCTATCATGACCCTAAAGTATATATTCCTCTACTTTTGCCAAAGGCAAACAGAAAAACATAGTATGGTCGGCAAATTTTTCCTCCACCCATGAAATGAAATGATGAAGTGATCTATAATCATTCCTTGTTAGTTTCTTCAAAAATGCCCAATCTTGTTTAGCTGAATCATTACAAGTTTTTCTGTTCCTATTTGAATTGCCCATGAAAGAGTGAACACCAAACTGTTCATGCTACATGCTAGAACAGTTCAACTTCCATGGAATTTTAATTAAAAGAAAAGCTATAATTACACGAATTCTCAGAAAATTGTTGTTTCTTCTTTTTCAAAATAATTGGATATTTGGATATTCCTGAGGATGAGGATGTTCATGCCAACACATGAAGGTGATGGGATTGATAAGACTCTAATAATTGACTTGTGTTTTATTCAAATCATCACTCATATATTGAATGGTCAAAAGCAGAATGTGAGAATAATTCCTGAGAGACGATGAAGCAACTGTCTTTTCAAAAAAAGATAGAAATGAAACAAAGATTAATATCTAAATAATAGACTTTTATTCTTCTAGGCATGCATGTCTGAAAACCAAATAGGAAAGAAGAAAAAAATTCTAAAATATTTTAGGAGATTTTTCCTTCAGAGTAATCTTGATTGGTGAAAACAATGAATCTAAGAAAAAAATTCTAAAATATTTTAGGAGACTTTTCTCTCAAACTTGTCTTAGATTGGTGAAAACAATGAACCTATTAAGATCTTTCTTGTGTGTATTCAATTAATCTTTTCGGAGATTTTTATATATGAGAAGATATTACATATGTTGTGTCAAACCCCACGACCTCTCCACTGAGAAGTATAGATCTTACTACTCCACCAACCTTGAATTGACAACTAATTAATCTTTTGCAAGATAGCCAACCAACTGACTTGTTGACCTGGGACAATTAATAATTGTCTTTACATCAAGCTACCAAATCCATCAGTTTTTGAAATATAATCCAAAACCAGTAAGATATGTCAATCAAAAACAGTGTTAAGTTTAACTTAAAGAAAAGATTTAACTGACAGCATTAGCAACTCATCCAGCAAGTCTTAGTTAACCATTTAGGTAAAGCCTTGTACCACACATCTACTTGAAGAAGCCCATGACTCCAGTGCATGTTGCAGCCCTTGTAAGATGCTTGTAACCTTATGTGCCAACAGGTTACCTAGAGGAAGAAAGGGTTTGGAGAGGAAGGGTGGGGCTTATAGAGTTCTGGCTTTTGCTGCTCCTTTGTATTGAAGTTTACACATCAAGACTCTTAATTATATATATTTCATGTTTGTTTTTTTAAATGAAGGAAAGCTAACTCTAGATTATGCAAAAACAACCACTTGGTGGGCTAGTTTGTTTTAGTCTCTAATGACGGCCATAAAGGTTAAACAAAGTGATTATGAAGGCTGCTTTGTAGATGCCATAGGAACTTCTATGTTTTTCCATTGGTTTATCTAATAAAATGCTGAATACGTGTAGGATTAAGCTTAATTGTTCCTTAACTTTGAAGCTTAATCAACAAAAAGGAGATGTGGACAAAAGATGGAGAGAAATTAAAGCATGAATGGTGGAATCCAACAGCCCTAAAGATTATTCATAAAGAGAAAAGATGGAGAGAATTAAAGCATGAATGGTGGAATCCAACAGCACTAAAAGGCAACCAGATTTGGCCTATAATATTCATAAAGAGAGAAGAAGGGATTGGATCCCAACTCCTTGGTACCAAATCCCAGTTAATGGCACACACTAGGTGGCACCTTCATTATCGAGTGATTAACCATTAATTTAATATCAAACATATTTTCTGATATTAAATTTCACCTCATTACAAATGTTCTATATTCCCTACTGTCTTGTCTCAGATTAAACTAACTCAGCCTGATTTAACTGCAATCCTTGGATAAAGAAAAGTCACACTTTTTGAAAATGAAATGATTCTGTTTCAGCCTTTTCAATCAACAACTGTAATTACACTAGTCCATGCATCGCCCATCCGAGTCTCTCTCAATATTAACGAGTCGGTTCAGACATTTGTAATTAAATCAGTCCATGCATCACCCAGCCAATGATCTCTCTCATTAACGAGTCGAGTTCATCTAGGTAGATGATAACCCTACCCAGATCCCCCGCCATTATCTGTTCAACGAAAGTCTATCTTGTCAGTGTTCAAAAGTGAGCCCCTCAATAAATGTATGGTGAAGAGGGCATAAATCTTTTATACAGAACCTGGTTGCATTGGACAGGAAACCCACTGCTGTTCACAGTTTTGGAACTATCACAAGATATCATTTTCTTTATTTCCTTTTTGGTAGTAGAAACAATAACTTAATTCCAAGAGAAAGAAAGAAAGAAAGAAACTTAGCTTTGTCCATAGGAACAATACATGATTACAAATGGAAGCTGGCTTCTCAAAGATAGAGGAACAAAAGCAGGCCTGAATAACTCATTGCTCGTCTCAGAGAATTCACTAAATGGTGAAAAACAGCTGATGATATTCCTCAGCTATTAATTCCCTGCTTTTAATCTGAGATGCAGGCATACTTTGGCAGATACTATTAACAGTGAACTGAATTAGAACAACGTATACATATGTAAAGCCCCAATTTTCTGGTTACCAAGCACCAGCAGCATCTTCTGGAACCAATATGTCAAAGTCACTTACAGTCCATTCTGCTGTCTGTTCTGTGCGGCTTACATATATTTCTGTTCCAACATTGATTGAATGCCAGAAGCGCCTTGCTGGTTTAGTTCCTGGATCCTGTAAAATAACATTGGGTACTAAATTTAAGAAAACCAAATGAACAGAATCAGAAACTAACAATTAACTTCATTTTTTTTTCCAGATGAAAGGCAAGCACCCAATTGGATTATGATGCTAATTTTTTCCTTTAACCTCTTTTATTTTCGATCTTTATTTATCAGACAGGATCTGTAGCAAAGATGCATCTTCTCTTACAGTGGCTAGTGCTACAAGATCATTCTGATAGTTGAATATCTAGAGTAACCTTTTGGGTTAGTGATATGTCAAATTTAATAATTAATTCTGATCATATAGCCTACTATGTAGTGTACTTATTCCCTTTGTTTATCTAGTGGTCAAAATCGTTTCAAACTTTCCTATAAATTCCAAACGTTTACTTTGATAGGTGGTGAAGTTTAATTGGCTTAAAGCCTGAACTTGACATGTAAGTGGAAGAAGCAAAAGAATGGAATTTTTCTCCACAAATCAACCGCACGCACACACATAGACAGAGAGAGAGAGAGAGAGAGAGTATGCTCTACAAAGCTTCCATAATAAGTGTAAATACTGATCATGGCACTATAGCAGAATCAAAAGGAAAAGGCAAACCCAGTACCAAAGGCTTCCGCACAAGCAGACCCCCCCCCTTTCACTGTGCCAAGCAGCCCTTATGGCAGAATCAAAAGGAGAAAGCGAGAAAAAAGAGGGGAGCAAAAGATCTCCAACACAGAGAGAGTGAACCATCCATGACCCACCCTTAAAAGTGTCCAACTGCAGGAAGCTTCTACTACTGCAGGGCCTAGGAGGAGCTAAAGCATGCAGCCTTACCCCCTGCTTTGCAAGGAAAGCTGTTTCCAAGTTTTGAACCAGCAACCAAGAGGTTGCAATGGTGCAACTTAACTATAACGCCAAGGCTCACCCACTCTACAAAATCTGCTCTTATTAACTCAACAATCAGAAGCATATAGGACAACCAGAATACCCAACCGATAACATTATGTCTAAGACATCTCACCATTCCACTAACAACTTCATGATACAAAATGACATGGCATTTGATAAGAAATTTATTACATGCAGTAGAAAACAGCACCTTATATCTAGCCAGTATAAAGTGTACATGCATAGAAGTGAACCAACGATTTTTGTCGTGAAAATAACAAATGAGAAATCACATATGGCCATGGTGATCTGAAAAGTGTACATATCATATGCAAAACAGAATACACAAACTATAACAAAAAATTATCGCTATAAAATGATAGAATAGCTATTCAAATCACCTGATAGAAGTATAACCGACTAGAAAGAGACCCGACATCAAGCTCCCAAGTCCTAGAATCTCCAATCCATCCATCTCCCTTTTTTGAAGGATAACCATGCACAGCCCATTCAGGGTGTGGAAGGATTTGCACCAGCTCCTGTGCCTGAGGATTGCTATATGGGTCACAAATATCAAACGGCTTCTCCAGATACTTAGCATTTCCAGGACTGCAATAGAGATGATAAGCAGAATACGGAAAACGGGATGAATCATTTCTGTATATTTTTTCTCCACTTTGGCTAATGTGGTATGGTGGGCAGGATGCAAGGCTCTTGGGGTGGCACCAGCTTGTTGTTTCCGGGTTTATTATCATCTCACTGTATCTAGTTACATCAGTCAGAACGTCATCATCACATGGATCACCATTGTTTTTCCAGCAACTTCCTATGTCAAGGAGATAAAATTGGCTGTTGGACCCTCCTCCTTGTCTAACATCGAGTGTTAATCTAACCTTAAAATTAGGAGACTCTGGCAGCTGAAAGAACAGTTACTGTCAATTAAGAAAGAAACCATAACAAAATCAAACCAGAGTACAGAGGAAAGGAAAGGCTAGAGAAAATAAATAGATAGACAGATTAATAGTTATCTGAAACATGTAGAATAGTGGAAAAGAATAAGCCCTAAGCAAAACATACTTGAAACTTGTAGAGAAGGTTATGATACACAATGGAAAAATAAGGAATTGGTCAAATTTAAATGTATTTCTACATTCTATCATTTAACTAAAACATGTCTCATAACTCTTCGCAGTAGTTAAATTAATCTACTGGAAAGAGAACAGATTTGATTCATTCTGAGCTAAGACAGTCAATTTGGACAGGGTCAAAAATTTTGACTCAGCTGGAAAATCTAGAAATGTATCCAAGAAGAATACCTTACTAATGATGCCACGACCATCATAGTGATAACCACCATTGAAACCTTTTGTTGCATCAGCACGAAGATATAACATAAGCCATGGATATTTGGAAGATGTTGTTAATCTATGTCTGAAAATCCAGCTTCCTGAGCTCAAATTCTTATCCCACACTACTGAAAAGTAAGAATTCTTCCCCACACCCTTGCTCAAATTGGCATCAAGATCGTATGTCCCATAGAAGCCTCCAGCCAAGAATTCCATTTGATCATCAGAAGAAACAGCCTCAGACCGATTGTGGTACACAAGTGGCTGATTCATACATCCCTCTCCAAAACAGGGGAACTTTCTATCTGTGACAATTGGACTAACTTTCTTGCCGTTTTCAGGACAGAGTGCAGTTTTGGTATCAAAGTTCCCATTCTTGAGCATAATCATCCAAAACTGCCAAGGATCTCCAGAATCTCGTACCTCACAAAGGGATGCAAGGAATAACTCCTTTTCCACAGCATACAGGTCAGGGTCGTTATATGTTATGAATTCTGACATGGGAAACTTGTCACCAACTCCTAGCCTATTGTCTGATTCATTCACCTTATGATGTGCTTCACATTTGCTATCTTTAGAATGGAAGTGGAGAAAAGAATCTGAAAATAAAATTAGAATCAGAAGGGTATGTAGAAACTTAAATCCTTGGGTAGAGAGTAAACAACTACAGAGTCCATTACATATTGCTGACATGTTTTGATGCATTCAACAGGACCATTTAAATCTAACAAAATCCAGACCTGAGCAAAAAGCGGCGTTCTTCATGATGATACGAGGTACATTTTGAATAAGAAACTCAGTAAACATGGAACCAAGAAGAAGACCTTTTGACCTGACCCAAAGTAAGCATTGATGTTGTCTAAAGGACCAAAAACGTGACTAAATGTTCAAGTTTGACGTTGTCTAAAGGCCCAAAAACATAACTAAATGTTCATGTTGTCTTTAAATTTTATTTAAAATGGGTATAAAAATATTTAGGCATCAGAGATGTTGCAAAAGAAGATCCCTAGAATGTAGATCAGTATAAGGGACTACAACAACAGTGCCTCAAACTTAAAAAACTTATAGGATTTACCCACTGTTTCATCTGATTTGGACAGAATCAACCTTGACCGATACCAGTTTTGGATTTTTCAATTCCACAGCTGATTCTAGAGTTGTCTCAGTGCATCATTGGGTTTTCAGATGAAAAGGACTGATTCAAGAGTTTCCAATACTGATTCCATCCAATTCTAATCTGATTGGCACTGATCAATTCAATCTCCCAATTCATGACCCTGACCTTACCCAAACAGCAAATATCAATGTGATCCAAGATCCAACACAAGGGTGGAGGTTCTTAACACAACCCAATACTCTTTGGGCTCAGACATTGAGAGCAAAATATCTCTCACATCTTTTCTTAATGCTCCAACCCCAAAAGGGGCTTCTTTGGGGATGGAAAAGTGTGCTTGCAGGGAGGGAAATCCTCCAATCTGGAGTCACGAGAAGAACAGGGAATGGCATTGATCACTAGAATCTATATGGGCCCTTGGATACCTGGCTCACTTTCCCTTAACAGGACCCCCAAAACTCCCCAGTTCCTATCTGTGGTGCATGATTTGATTGATTGGCATAGGAAACAATGGGAAGCTGGTTTGTTGAGATCTCTGTTTACCACAACTGAGAGGTTAGCAATCCAAACTCTTCGAATTTAATCAATAGATACCTGAGATTCATGGGTATTGGTAGGGACGAAATCTAGGAAATTTAGTGTGAAAGATGCATATTATGCATGTATGTGCTCCCTGTCTAATCAAGGTCCATCACAGGCATCTCCTTCAAACCAATCACACTGGGCAAAACTTTGGAAAATAAACACTTTTCCAAAAATAAAAACCTTCATTTGGCAGCAGCTCATAATGCAATTCCAACCCATAAAGTCCTATTTGACAGAAATGCCTGTCAAACCCCATTATGTTTCTTATGCATGTCACGTATAGAAACTACTGCTTGTGTGTTATTTAGATGTGTTCATGCTAAGGAGTGTTTGAGAGCCTCACCTCTAAGATTGTACATCTCATATTTTCATGGGGAAACAATAAAAGATTAGATGGAATTCATAGAGGCTCGGTTTCATACATCGGGCCAACTAGACATGGTGAATTCAATATCGAGTACTATATGTTGGGTTATTGGCGTGCCCGAAACTCCTTTCTCTTTAATGGTATGATGCCTGGTCTCTCTCTTTTTTTTCTTTTTCTTTCTTTGGTAATCTGATGCCTTGTCTGTCTAACTCTATAACCCTCTTGCATAAATTTCTAAGTGATACCTCTTTTGCACGAAATTCACAACAGGTACAGCAAGGTACCACTGAAGGACATTTTTGCTATGCAGCCTTACCGCAGCAATTTTTGCTGAGAGGCTGTTTGGATACTTGACATCAGGCTACAACAGTGGTCCACCTAATGAATCTTCGAAATTTAAATTAACTGCAGTGGCACAGAACATTTGAGAAATGCAATCAAACTCAAATCCAGAGTTAGAAAAAGAAAACCTTCAAATATGATAACATGAAACAACAATATTGAACTAGCGATTCTTGCACTTCCGTCATCACTAAATTGAACTCTGAACTTCCACTTATATTTACCCCTTCAAACAGAAGACAGAACTCATTAAGCTGAGTGAATTTGTTCTTTAACAAGATGTTCTGAAGAATACAAACCTTTGATCGATGGACAGTACAAGTCTGCACAATCAGCTAACCTTGGGCTTCCCATGCCAGGGGCTTCGCCTCCAACTTCATTGCAGAAATTCCAAGCCTCCAACCCAACTCTAATATTTGGATTCTTCATCCCAGGGTCTCCAATTACAGACACATACCCATCTGATGCTATGGATGAACTAATAAAGGAAGACGAAATTAAACAAAAGGTTGAAATTAACAAAGAACCAAAGAGAAAATCCATTCCCATAAAAGTAGAATTTGTTTTATTCTCTACTTGAACATTTGGATTTCATCCAAACTAAATAGTGAAGTAATCTAACCCTATTTCGGGCTGTTCCTCTGAAGACATTATGGGAGAGTAAAAGAAGAGACTCGAGCAATGGAAGATAATTAGATCATTTTCAAAGATATTTTTGTCTAACTGGGAATTGAATCCTTTGTCTTTTTCTTTATCTTTACATTTTAGATTTCAGCCGAATCAACTGTACACCTGTTGCACTGCCTTTCAGATGAAAGAGAAAAATTATTGCTTTGAAGCCAAGTCATGTTCTGCCATTCTGGGTTCTGGCAGATGAGCAGTCACCCACTTGGTAGGTAGTGACTCGCAGTGATGAATGAAACAAGGCTAAAATGGGAAGTTTCTGCTCATAAAACGTGATTACGTGAGTCTCTAAGACATCACCGACAAATCGACAATAAAACAGTCCTGAAGCTACCACTCTTGGGCTGGGCTTTTCCGCTTTAGTGCACGGGTCCGGATCTAGCCCAAAAACATTGGTCCAATGTTGGGGTGGGGATTTCAGGGTTAAGGCCTCGTGGGCTCGACGTGGTTCGCTAAAAGCCTGCCAGAAAAATATTTAATGGATTGTTACAGGAGAGATGTGGTGCACTTTGGGCAGCAAAACTGTGCGTGGGCCCTTAGGGGTTGCAGAGGAAAGTGGGCTAATAAAGGCCCACACACAAGCATCATAGGAGTAGATTTTACCTTTTAGGATTCATTTTTCCATCTTGCTTTTTTCTTTTTTCAATTTTTTTTTCCTCGTGGAGATAAATTTGGAGTTTGAATTAGTTTTCCTAGCATTTTTTAACCACACATAAGCGATGGGCCCATATAAAACCCACTTAAGACTTATTTTTTACTTTTTCTCAATATTTAGTTATTTTCTGGTGAGCCACCCCAGCCCCGAAAAAAAAAAACAACCAACCACTGTGTGGTTCAAAAACTTAATAATAGCACATTATTTTTTCGAGAGGTGAACCAGACTCATAAATTTGGTGCATGAAGAACGATATGCATATAACAAATCTCTTAGATTATTCTATCCATTAGGTAGGAAAGAGATCTCAGCCAAGTTTCTAGGGCTGCATATGCATGATCAATGGCAATGCATGACACTAGGGCAAATAAAAATATTTTTTATCGGAGTAAACAAATACTTTTATTCAATTGTATGTCTTGGTGCAAGAGCTATACAAGCCACATACTCACATAATATTATTCTCCCTTCACATCTATTGAAGGGGTACTTTTTTCCATTTTCAGAGGTAACTTGATTGTTGGGGGTAGGTTAATATTTTGATTTGTTTTAGGATGGCTTTAATATTTTAAGGGGCAACTCAAAGTTGGGATCCTCCCTCATCATGTACAATTTCCCTAGCACACAATCAAGTGAGGGCCCATCTCTAAAAACTGATATGGTGAAACTTTGTGCTCCCCCAGGGGGTGAGGATCTGGACTCACAATAATATGCCTCTTCCCTACCACACAATCAAGTGAGGGGCCATCTCTAAAAACTGATATGGTGAAACCTTGCCTAAATGTATTATGTAGGGGTGGGGATACAGCTTTTACACCATTCTCAAGGAGAGCAAAACCAGATTCAATAACTTAGGGGGTAACGTTAAGTATTTCTTTCCTGAAGGCTGAAGTTGTAGTTTATTGCCCTCTCCCTCGAGAATCCGGAGATATAGTTAGGTGGGGCTACAACAGGGGTCAAGTAAAGTTGGGCCCCTTTAAACCCTAACCCTAATTATCTTAGCCTAGCCCCAACCTTGACCCATCCACTACAAGACAGGGCCAGGTCGAACCTGGTAGGAATACAACCCTAGCCCTAACCCTAACTATAGAATAATAAAACAATAGAAAATTCCCTTTCATCACTCTACTATAAAGTATATACAAGAATAACCCACAAGATGGTATGCTTTCTGTTTTTTTGATAAAATACAAGATGGTAGGTTGAGCCGTGTCAAGCCGGCTAGGCCAACTCTAATTAAGGACTCACCCTAACTTAACTCTAACCCTAATCAGGGCCACCTTGAACCAGCCCTAAGGCACCCTCCAAGGCCAAAATTTTGAGCCCAAAGCCACAACAATTTAAGGCCATGAAGGCCAAATTTTGTACTTCCATAGTCAGGAATAATCTGGGTCAACGGTATGTTCAGCTACAACGGAAAAGGCTGTGGTCAAACTTGTTAAAGCTCAAGGTTTTCAAACTATGCTACCAAACTTATCACTAAATAAAATGGCACTCCGCAACAGTTGGGTGCTACAAACTTTTATTCTATAAGATATTATAAGAGGACCTGTAGCTAAACACACTAAAGGGATTTCTTGCCCTGGATTATCCTACAAAATGTAAACATGACATATATACACACTCAACTTGCACTCAAACACACATGTAAAAAAAAAAAATAGTACTGCATTCACCCATCCTTGATATTTATAATTCACTGCTACAGGAAACTCCACATTTTTGCTGATCTTATCAGCAAGATGTGATGGTAGGGATATCAATCCTATGAAGATCACCACCGGAAACATCAAACGAGACAATTTGGCAAATAGGTTGATTAGGCTGATGAAGATGACGTTGTCAACCTCTCAGAAAGAGCTGCTCTAGATTCTGTAAAAATGACATCAGACTCCGAACTCATAGAAAGTATGTTCTATAGTTCCCTTATGTCTGACATTGAAGGTCGTGCATCTCTTTCATCTTGGCAACACCTGAGGGCCAAAACCAAGAACTTTTCGAGGCATTCGAAGGGATAAAAACCCATCCGGTTGTCTATGATTGAGAACAACTTACCAGATTTGGATGCCATCTTCACCTAAAATCAATGATACAAATACTATATAACTGCATTTGAACATGAAGAATACAGGGGGAAATAACACCCTATGGAGTATGTTATCCTCTGTTTTCTCGGTGGAGATGTCCTAATCAAAAGTTAATCAAAATGTTCAATTAGAATGGAACTCTCAATATCTAAAAAAGAAAACAAAATTACAAGCTTCCAAGTTGTTTTCAGTTGATGAGATTGCAGTACTGATCTTTTCTTTATAGGCCGTGGATCAAGTGTCGTACCAGTCTAAAATGATCATCTTAATTCATAGGAGGAGGTGTTTATATGAAAGGGAGAGCTTAAATAAAGCTAGAAATCAAAATTCTATTTCCATGGAACACAATTTACCATTTCTATGTAAAGATTCAGGAGTTCTTTAGTGCGTTAACATCAAATGTTACCAATAATGGTGATTTTTTTTTATTTTTTATTTTGGTAATTTGGGAGAGAGATGCATTCTATCCTAACAAAGCATACACGAATGTTATGGATTACAGTAAAAAGGAAGTAAGAGAGTACCCCAAGGACAATGTTTTTACCATGAGTTATTGCTTTCATCCCTGTCAAGAGTTCCATAAATACAACACCAAGACTATAGAAATCACTCTTAGCCATTAACTTACAGGTCAAGAGGTGCTCTGGATCAACATATCCCTACGTCAATGATAATGCATTAGTAGTTACATCAGGAGGTGCTGTCCAACTAACCTAATTAAACCCAACCATATGGTGGACGGCAAACAATATTTCAAAGGCAAAGATTGTAGGAATTTTTAGTGTCAGTATAAACAGAAGCTGCTACTTCATTTGTCAGACAATCATGATGTCAACCTTCTACTGACAAGGGAAGACTGGCCTAGTTACAAGCATATTTCAAACTACATGATGACCTAGCTATTTGCCTAAAAATTGCCAAGGCAGAGTTACAGATCAGCCAATGCACAGGGTGCATATACCTTTCCTTATTTCAATCAGCATGCTGTAATGTGTAAAATATCCATAAGCATACTATCCTTAAAGAAAGTTACCAACTGGAATCCTATTGAAATGAAATCCATGCTTGGATAGAGCCTAACAACTTAGATACGGACCCACTTATAACTAGATACTCATAATGGTACAAAATTATGGTACTAAGAAATATAGTAAGTGCAGATGCACCCAGGAAGAGTATCATTTAACTATTGTTGTAATTAGTGATTAAGATAGATGACTCTATCGCTGCAGTTCTTCTACAAGCTTTCCTTCTTGAGTTCAGTTTATTGGGAATGATGAATTTTTTTTTTCCAAGGGAAAGAGGTTCCCTTGTCCTTAGAAATGAATTGAGAGACCAAATTGGAAGAGGTCAAATGGCTGCTAAAATCAGGATTTGACATCACATGTTTCTGTGGTTCAAGTTTTGACTAAGATGGGCCAAAATTTTGTTAAATCTTGATCTCCCAATAAACAAAGACAAAACTATGGGTTAGTTTTAGAAGTCCCAAGTCTTAACAAATTTCAACAATATTTTGAAGCTTTCAGTATGAAAAAAGGTTTGGTTAGATTTTTTCCGGTGCTAGCTGCCGACCTAATGCACCAACCCTCCTCCTTTACCCGGGCTTGGGACCGGCAGCAAAACACTAGCGGAGTTTGGTTGACTAAGTTGTTTAATAAGATTATGAGCACAGGGAAAAATGCCGATGAATTGAGGAGAAGCGTTGTGGTTCCAATTTACAAAAATAAAGGAGATATTCAAAAGTTGTAATAACTATAGGGGCATTAAATTGATGAACCATACGATAAAATTACGGGAGAGAATAATTGAAACTCGTTTGAGACACTTAACTACAGTTACGGAGAACCAATTTGGGTTTATGCCGGGAAGATCTACAACGGAGGCTATTTACCTAATTAGGAGACTTATGAAAAGGTATAGAGAACGTAGAAAAGACCTTCATATGGCATTTATTGACCTAGAAAAAGCTTATGATAGAGTCCCTAGAGCATTAATTTGGCAAATACTAGAGAAAAGAAGTGTTGCAAGTAAATATGTAGATATAGTTAACGATATGTATGATGGTTCAATGACTAGTGTTAGAACAGTGGGGGACAAAGTAATGAATTCCCGATAACAGTTGGGCTACATCAAGGGTCAACTTTAAGCCCATATATATTTGCACTATTAATTGATGAATTAACCAAAGACATTCAAGATGAGGTCCCCTGGTGTATGTTTTTTGCAGATGATATTGTGTTGATTGATGAGATCCAAATGGGATTAATACCGAATTAGAATCATGGAGAGTAGCTTTGGAATCAAAAGGCTTTAAATTTAGTAGATCGAAGACGGAATATCTAGTTTGTGACTTTAGTCATGATCGGGCAGATGATGAGGTGGTGATACTTGACGATAAAGAGATTCCTCAGAGTGATTGTTTTAGCCTTTTAGGCACCTAGGTTCAGGTGATTTAGAGAATGAGGTTTCCCAAAGAATTAAAATAGGGTGGATGAAGTGGAGAGGTGCGTCTGGGGTCTTATGTGATCGGCGTATTCCAGTAAAGCTTAAAGGAAAATTTTATAGAACAGTTGTTCGACCAACTATGATGTACGGTGCAGAGTGTTGGGTTGTTAAAAAGAATCATAAAGATAAACTCGGTGTAGCAGAAATGAGGATGCTACGATGGATGAGTGGCAAAACTATGATGGATAAGATAAGAAATGATCATATTAGAGTTGGTATGGGAGTTGCTCCCATAAGTGATAAGCTTCGAGAAAGTCATTTGAGGTGGCACAGCACGTTCAACGGAGACCTATAAATGCCCCTGTACAGAGAAGTGATATAATCCATATTGAAGGAACTAGAAGAGCTAAGAGTAGACCTAAGATAACCTTAAGAGAAGTGGTGAGAAAGGATATGAATAGCTTAGGCCTTGTATCTAGCATGGCCTCGAACAGAACTTATTGGAGGGCAAGAATCCATGTAGCCGACCCCATTTAGTTGGGACAAGGCTTATTGTTGTTGTTGTTCGAAGCTTTCAGTATTTTTGACCAATATTGGAAAAAATTTGGAAATTTGTACCAACAAATGCCAAATTGTCACCAATTTCAGCAGCAGTTTTAACAAGTTTCGGTAGTTTCAACCACCCCATCACATGTTGAATTTTACTCCAAAATTCCCTGGTTTTGACAAATCTCAGCCACATCCTGGTTTTTAGCTGGCCGAAACAAGACTCAGAACCTAGATCTTGATCATTGCATGTCTTAGTAGAAACATAATTCTCATGTTTAAGATACAGAAGATGACCAGATGACCAGATGACCAGAAGACCAATTTCCTGCTGAAAATTTAACTACCAAAGCAATGTTTGGGGTGGTCCTAGCAAACTGTCCTGAACATAGTGGAACACTGAAACAGTAGGCAATTTTTGCAGAAAGTGGTAATTTAATATTCACATGGAATACAAAATTTAGGTCTACAGAAAACTCAACTCAATCCAACACAACTAAACCTAATAATAATCTTTTGACCTGTAGATGATTCACTGACTTTTAAGTACATATTACAACATCTAGATAATCATAAGCGCAGCTCAACATAGTATTATCCAACTTCAAGTTTGCAAAGTCAAAAAAAAAAATTCTAGAATTATGGAAAACTACAAGTCACCAGGTGAGAGAATGCTTTAGCTGCAAGTCAATTAAGCATCAACAACACTGGCATTTGCAGTAACTGAATGGAGTTAATATGAATTAAGAAGAGGGGGGGAGGGGGAAGAGAAAACAGCATCTCAATGCACAAAATATGCACAGGTGCATGGTCACAAACATAGGAAATTTCACAAATATCTCCATCACTTAACACACATTTAAAAAAAAAAAAAACATAACTGATTTATTATTAGGATATGTTGCGATTTTTGCATATTTGACATGAATGAAAACAATTATAGGCTGCTCTGAAATAAAGCTAAAACTAAAGCCCCAAGTGTAGCAGCCATTGTTGGAAATATGCAGACTAAGTGCAAAGCTCTGAGTATTACAGGAGAGCAGCAATGTTGCAGAGAAGTGGGGCATGCATATAGCCTGGAGGTGCTGGGTTCCTAGAGCATCTTGATGGAACAAACCTCCCCCTCATATGATGACTTTGCACGGTAATGGTGCATTAGTTGAAGTCGCAGCAGCCTATGGTAGCATGGTAAGGGATACCTTAGGAAAAACTAGCTTATGTAGGGAAGGGTGGTGACATGTCATTTCTAAGTAAGCAACTTCAAGCAATTTTGAAAGGATAGATATTGTATGTTGAGAGGGGTTTTATGGAGGTTTCTATAGGATCAGATTCCAAGATAGCCAATGACATCATTAATTGGAAGATCAAGGTCGTCGGAAAGTGCAGGGCTAAATGCGAAATTAACCAGAAAATTAGTCAATTGATAATGGCCCGCTTGTAAGGAACCCAGAGGAGTTACCTAATGAGCTCAGAGAGTTGATTTGGAATGACACAGACTCTTATGTGTTTTACAGGATGTAATTGGGTTTTTTTACCCACTAGGCATAATTGTTAGGAAGGAATGCCCTCTTGTATTGGAGTCCCCTCACAATTTTCCCTTCAGGTTTTTTGGAGGCTGCCTATTATATATTGTTTCTCTCTCTAATACAAAGCTTATTTATCTCTTTTTTTTCCTTTTTCTTTTTTTTTTTGGGGGGGGGGGGGGGGATACAGTGGGATGTTAATGTTTATAAACTACACCATTCTACAAACTGTAGTTAGCGATGTGTTGCCTAGGCCTCTGGCTCTTTCCTGGGTCCAAGGCAACAGCACATCATATTGACACTGTTATAGTTTGTGTGGTAAGGATACTTTAGGGAACTAATCAATTTGTTAATTAGTTGCCTCATATTGTAATTTCTCTTTCTTACCTTTTAGTCAATTAGCTCCTTAGGGAAGTGTACATAATTTATTTCATATTATTGATGAAGTAATATAGGTGTGCAGGAGACATCTCTCCTAGACGCTTTCTTTGTTTTTCTTATGCTTCTCTCTTCTGCTGCCTTCTTCCTTTCTTATGTTCATCTCCCAAATTCCAATTGACACTTCACAAGTACATATTAATTTGTGTATGCAGTTCTGTTTTTTTTATGAGCATGCTTATATTATATACTAGACTCCATTCATTATTTTTCATTTTCTCACTTTGAGTCATTACTAGCATAATTATGTCAGATTTCTATAGTACTTAAAAGTGGGCCAAACCTTAGCAAAATGGTGAAGTTGCACCCTTGAACCATCACGTTGCAGGTTCGAAACATGGAAACAGCCTTTCCAAGAAATGGGGGTTACAAAGCATAAAGCCCCTCTTAGACCCTGCAGCGGTGGGAGCCTCATGCACTGTCATAAAGTGCACCCCAAGGGTTGCCTAGGCGCCAGTCAACACCTTTGATGCTAGTTGCTGTGACAACTATGATATATGCTTATATCTTGACAACTGTGATATATGCTTATATCTCAGAATATTCTTCTAATTCACCCTTCATATGGGTATTTGAAAAGAAAAAAGAAAATAGAAGAAAAAGGAATGCAAGAATTTTCCAACCCAAAAATTTTCATTCCAATGGGAAACTTTATTATTATTCTACAACAAAAAATTAAAAGAGCTGACTATACCAGAGTTCCCTTCACAACTGTAGATACATCATCAGGTATAGCTCTGTTGTCCTTTGGAACTGGTGCAAGTCGTGAGAGTCCAAAATCAGCAACCTTAGCATCAAGCTTCAAGTCCAGAAGTATGTTGCTAGCTTTGATATCCCGGTGGAAGATAGGAGGATCTGCTTTAGTGTGGAGATATAGGATGCCTTTGGCAGAACCCAGTGCAATGCGCTGCCTTCAATTACTATGAAATGTTTAGGTTTATTTTATTGATTAAAAGGGAAAATACAGTGCTGGTTTTTTATGGATTAAGTACTTTTTGACTGTCAAAAGAAAAGAAAAATTTTTCTTCCCACTTGAAAGGAGAGTGGGGGCAACAAGCCAGAGAGACAAGAATTTAAAAACTGATGCAAAGAATAGGCATGCAAGAACAAATCATCAACAGACTCATATTTCAGAATTTGATTTGGGATGTAAAAAATAGGCATGCAAGAACAAATCATCATCAGACTCATATTTCAGAATTTGATTTAGGATTGCCCTAAATCCTAGAGCCATTATAAGTAGATACCAAGATAGAACTAATAATGCTTTTATGAAAATGTGTTTCTCATAGAATAATAAACAGGTAAAAAGATAAGATAATCTGGTGGGGCTTCATCCTTTTGAATTAAAGGAATTTGGCACCCATTTCAGTGAAGAAACAAAGTGATTTATTTCCTTTTCTTTTTTTCTTTTTTTTTTGGGGGGGGGGGGGTAGTAAAAGGCTTTTTTTCTGTATAACTGACAGTTGATTTATGGTTTTAATGACCAGTTTTTGTTGTACCAGGAAGATATCATGAATCATCAACTCTCATCCCTGCCACCCAACCCACCCCCTTAAAAAGGAAAAGGGAAACTAAGCACCATGTATCCACAGATATTCAGAGAAGCCAATAAGTTTTTAACTTTGGCCTTGATTATTATTGGGAGCTGAAAATGGTCACAGGGGTTGATGGACTTTTATGTTCATAACTTTGTCATTTGCAAGCAATTGATCAACATCTCAGTAGGTCCATATTATAAAGGGAATTCAACAGAAAATGAGCATGTCATGAATTAGAATCCTCAAAGTTGTATAAATTAAAACCATGCCATAGCCTCCATTATTACATATTATATTTTTACAAATTTATGACAATCTTGTACTTTTCTGTACTTTGAACTTTAATAATACCCACATCACATATACATGTATTGGGGTTAACATTAACATTTCACATTATTGTTAACGTAATATTTTGGCATTTCTCAGCAGTTGATTTTGTCAAAACCCATCTGAGACATTAAGTCTGATGACATGATGACTAGCATTCAAATCCAAAAAAACATTTGAACTCCAAAAGGAAAGTTTTTATTAGACATGTGCATTGCTAGAGCTTGGTACACTATGATTGGACATGTTGGTTCACATATCGTTTAACAAATGTATACATATCCTTCAACAAGTTTCTCTTCCTATATATTTTATAGAATTAAGCAAATATAACTTAATCTGAATAGAATTGACTGCTTAATAAAATGATGCAGAGGTTGTAGAAACATGATGAACAGTTGACAGAACTATGGAATTAATGTACAAGAATTACCATAAAGCCAATCCAGCAGTGAGCCATTAGGCATGAACTCGCAAACCAGCATCTAGATATGCATCAAGAACATAACAAGCTGATGTTACGTTCCAATCACAAAACTTAACTACACTTTAGTATTTAATTCTTATGTTTAATTTCATGGACATAGAACATAAAATCCAAATTCACCATAACTGAAGAATAAACTGACAAAAAATAAGGTTTTTGCAAGTAAACACTTATTTCAGCATCATCTGTAGCTATGTAAAGAATGAATAACCACGTACAATTCTAATGAACCATTAAAATTTACAATTAAAAGTGTTACTCATTTAAAAAAATTAAGATGAATAACTTCAGAATCCGAAATAGTACTTCAAATGTGTCATACAACAACCACATAGAGAGCTCCAGTGACACATTTGAAATATGTAAATCCAATCAAATGCAGAAAATGCCTCTTTCCCTAACATTCATTAAAAATGTAGCAGCATTCTAGAACATGATATAAATAAAATTATCATATTAAAAGGTCTACTAGTTAATTTAGAAGTTTTTTATTCTCTAATGATTTTTTATGTTCTTATGTGTGTTTTGAAATTATTGGTATGTTTATTTTAGTTATGACAGAATATCCAGTTGCAGGAATCCAGCAGCAGTATTTTCATTGGTTTGCAGGTATACTGATATGGCAAAGTACCAAACAAAATGCATAATAATGTATATAGAAATCATGTCACTGTTTTGTGAGTGTTTGAACATACTGATTTATGCTTTTACTATTGACAGGGTTTAAACTTTTAAAACGAAATAAGGGATGTGGGCCAAATTAGAATCACGGAGAAATAAATCAGGGCTCAAAGGTTTTAAAATAAGCAGTAACACAACAGAAACAAAGTGCACTTTAATAGAGAGGCAAAATAGAATGATTAGGATAGATTAAAGGGATAACCTCACACAGTGCAACAACTCAGCCTAATCCCAACAGATTCCCAACTAAACGTGAAAATACCTCAAACAATAATATTCAATATTTAGCATCATCCATTAACGAATATATTAATTTAAGATGATATTGATCATAAAAGTGTAGCGCAAGATAAGAATGAAGGCCATTGAGTATAAGCGCTCGTTTGAAATGCTGAAAAAATTTACCAACAGGGGCAAGTTGAGAATTAACATGGTTTGAAGGAGATTGAACAGCAAAACAGCTTCTGGCCATCGCCATAGAACATGTAGGGAACAGACAGGTTCTGGCTCGCCTCTAGGTCTCCTGCAAGCATCATTCCCAAAGCCAGCTACTGCTTCTGAAAGCTCTGCTCCCCAAGCTGAACCTGCTCAAGCCCCCAATCTCGCCTGATTAGTTCACCTCCTCAAAGCTCTACCAAACCTATTACCATTGCTGGATCACACCTTGGTTAAGAACCTTGATGCAGAATTGAAGACATATATAAGAAAGAAGAAGCCCATCGGGTCAGGCCCATCAAAGGCCTAAAGCTATCACCCAAGTCAACCCATGACTTTAATGGGCTAGGACTGTTTTAGTGGGTTAAAATTAGCCCACATATTTTGATCTCCATAGTCTAGACCTAAGCCCAAGTCCACTTCTGGAAAAGTCAATAAAAGAGGTTGTGCTTTGAAAATAAAAGAATTCATTGTCAAAGGAGTTTTCCTTTGTCAAGAGTTAGGTAGTAGTTGAGTTATTAATAGGTAGGTGCTGTTAGCTAGTGGTTGGATGTTACCATTAATGTTTATGTCTCTTTAGAATGATATATAAAGAGACTTATATAAGAGGGTGACACACAACTCATCAATTAAAATCAAATTGCTTTGTTAGCATTCCTTCTCTATGGAGAATCCTTGTGTTTGATCAAAGTAGGTTGGTGTTCAATCCAATCAATCCACCTTGCGGTGTGAAGACCGGGTGTTACATTGTTATTCTCAATTCCCTCATATTGTCCTTTCAATTTCTTCATCATAGTTCTGCCCCTGTTTTGAAGATCTATTCAGCCCGTATTATTATGCTATTATCCTTATAATGCCACTCTAGTTTTTTAGCCCTCTTTTACATCTAAATTTTGTTTCATCTTAAGTCTATCAAATCTAAACTTGATTCCTTGTGAAAGGTCATATTTGGCTACTATTTTGATCAATCAAATAAAGTATTACATTATTTGGTATCAAAGCCATAACAGGGAGTGAAAATTCTGGACCATCCAATCCAACTAATCCTATGGCAGCAATGATGGAGATGGTTCAACAACTAAGCAACCAAATCACTGTGAACCAGAAGCAAATGGACGAGAGGTTCTCAAAAATGGAGGCCAGAGTTGCTGCCTCTACTCATGCTCCTCACCCTCCACTTGGTGAAGAATCCATCCAGCTCATTCTGTAGCCAATTTTCTACGCAGAGAAATATGGGGAGAGGACCCAAAGGATCCCACTTGTGCAACCAATTTTTGAGGAGTACCTACGAAGTTATTTCGCTAGAGAACAACCTACATTCAATAGGCATGTTGGTGACTCTCACAAGGTTAATCTTGAACTCAAAGAATACTCGGGTAAGCATGATCCTCAAGTGTTTTTGATGGGTTGGCAGCGTTGGATGACTATTTTGATTGGTATGAACTATCAGAGGTATAAAAGATGAAGCTAGCACATACCAAGCTAGTTGAAGCTGCACGTGAATGGTGGAGAACTTGCGAATATGAGTAGGAAGATCGTGGTAGAGCTCCTACTATATGGAAGGAAATGAAGGAAGAATTGAGAGAAAAGTACTTGTCATCTACCTTTCGCTTGCGACTACAAGACAAGATAAATTCTCTTCATCAAGGGAACTTGTCAGTTGCAGAATATATGGAACAATTTGATTCTCTTTCTTTTCGTACAGGAATTCAAGAGAGGGAGATCCAAATCTTGTCACGATTCAGATTGGGTTTACGGTCTGAAATCAATAGGGCCATTGGCGTTGTGGATGTAGAGAACATGTGGGATTGTTTTGAAAAGACCTTACGTGCGGAAGAATTATTGGCATCCAACAACAAAAGGTTTGGATACCAAGCCAGGTAGGTTAGGCGAAATTTTCCAGCACCAAAACCTACAACCCCTAGTCAACTCACATTTCCTACTCAACAAGATAAGGGTAAGGCTCCTATGACTAGTGGCAGCCAAGCACACGTTTTCATTGTCAACAGATTGGACATTATGCTAAATATTGTCCACACCGTCAAAAGATTAATGCTATTGCTAAGATTGAAAAGCCAACAGAGGAAGAAGATCATGATCTATTCCCATACCCGCTCGATGATGGCGACTATGATGAAGCTGCATATGATGAGGATGATGCTAATAGATGTGATGCTTATAGAATTCATATAGTAAGCCGCATCTTGGTGGCTGAAACCAAAGGAGAGGACTGGCAGCGCAATTGTATCTTCTACAGCTGTATAAAGTTCAGAGATAATACCGCTTTGGTGATAGTTGACAATGGGAACTGCTTCAACGTTACTTCAGACACCTTTGTGAAGAAAGCAAACTTGAAGGTGAAGAAGCACCCTCAACCATATCGGGTATCCTTGCTGAATAGTAGATTGAATGGTAGAGATGCGATGAGCAGGATCAAAATCATATAGTGATCAATGATGCTAATATGAAAGCTCCCATCAAATCCCACTAGTTTGCACATCTTATCCTAACTATAATTTAAAAAAATATATATATAATAATAATAATAAAATAATTATTAAAATAAAATAATAATAATAATAATAAAAAAAAAAAAAAAAACCCTACAATTGCCACATTATGTATAATGACTATACTGCATTTTGAGGTCATATTTTAGAAAGCACATGAAAAGATATGGCATACACTAGCAACCTAGGTACCAACATCAAACTACCGCTTAAGTTGGTTTTTTCAAACCCAACAGTTCTAATATGTTTAGATTCTTGATTAGGATTTCCGTGAAGTTTTAGGCCAAATATGACCATTTGATTGAATAATTTGTCACATAAACTTGTAGCTGAAATGGTACAAATTTTAATCAGGGTTCAAATTAAGTTAAACTATGTTCTCAACTCTAAAAGAAATATAGAAACAATAGTTTTCACCTTGCTCTTATACAACTCTGATACAAGGAATGTGGTGTCTTATACTTCTTTGACTAATGGGTTTGTTGAGACTAAATAGATTGATAAAGCTTTAAGTATATTTGTTGAGTTCCAGAGGCAGGGAATTAAACCTAATGAATTTACTTTCTCAAGTCTAGTTAAGGCATGTGCAAACCAAGCTGCACTTGGACAAGAAACTCAGCTTCATGCCCAGGTGATAAAAACCCATTTTGTTATTGATCCTTTTGTTTCTTCCATCCTTGTCGATATGTATGGGAAGTGCAGACTACTTGATTGTTTAATTCAAGTGTTTGATTAGATCGGCAACCCAACTGAAATTGCTTGGAATTCATTGTTGGAGTGTTTGCTCAGCATGGATTAGGGCAAGAAACAATTAAGATTTTCAATCAGATGACTCAAAAAGGAATTCAACCGAATGATATCACGTTTGTTAGTCTTTTGACTGGGTGTAGCCATACTGGCTTGGTAGAGCAAGGACTAGATTACTTCTATTCCATGGAAAGAATGTATGGTGAGGAGCCTACACATGAACACTATTCATGCATTATAGATTTGCTAGGCCGAGCTAGAAGACTCCAAGAAGCTAAGGAATTTATAAAAAAACATGCCATTTGAGCCAAACACATTTGGTTGGTGTTCTTTTCTTGCAGCGTGTAGGACCCATAGTGATAAGGAGAGGGGTGAGCTGGCTGCAGCAAAACTAATGAAGCTTGAACCTGAAAATAGTGGTACCCATGTCTTGCTGTCAAACATCTATGCAATAGCAAGTCAATGGGAAGATGTCAGGAACATCAAGAAGATTATGAGAGATAGTAAGGTGAAGAAATTACTTGGTTACAGTTGTGTTGACTTAGATAACAAGATTCATGTGTTTGGAGTTGAGGATTGGTCTCATTCCCAAAAGAGAGAAATATATGAGAAGCTGGGTATATTCCTTACACAAGTTCTATCCTATTTAACATGGAAGAAAACATGAAGGAGAGGCGTCTTCATCATCACAGTGAGAGGATAGCTGTTGCATTTGCATTAATAAGCATGCCAAGTGGACAGCCAATTATTGTGAAGAATATAAGGGTGTGTGTGGATCGCCATTCAGCCTTAAAGTTCGTCTCAAAGGTTGAGGGATGAAAGATCATTGTTAGGGACAATAGTAGATTCCACCACTTTCTTGATGGATCATGTTCCTATGGAGATTATTGGTAGGAGCTTGAGGATGGTTAGAAGGTACCACTACCAAAACCCCACATTTCCACTTCTTGACCCCTCCCTCCACCAAAAGTTCTTTGAAAAGCTTGTTGAATGCTCTCCTCTGCTTCTTCTAACAGAAGAACCTTCCCCATCACATCAAGTACACCCCTTTAGAGCATCAAGCTGTTCTAAAAGCCAAGTATCTTGATCTCCTCTTCATGGCCAAAGTAAGACATGGGTACAGCATTTTTTTGTGGAGATTCAAATATTGGTGATTGGGTTTTTGGGGATTTATGCTCTATATTCTCTTGACAGCAACCATTCCCATGTTTTGGCGGAATGTTCATGTCCAGAGAATCACAAACTTGTAGTTTCGAGCATACATTTGTTGTAGTTAAGTAAATGGAGACTGCAACCTTCGAGGGAGTTCTTATCTATCAAGGATTTTGAATTTGTATACAAAGGCGACAATTGGAGCTGCAGAGGGGAGAGGAGGAAAGTTGTAGATCTTGAAGTTGTTATCTGATTTCTGTTGTTGGGGGGAAAAGTTTGGTCAAAGAGTGGCTAGACATCAGAATTGGGTTTATATCTTTGCAAATATCAATTGGGTATTTTGTTCATGGGGAGCCCATGATAATGTCATGAGATCACAGCCAGAGTTTCGAATCTGAGCATTCTTCCTACTAAGATACGGCGCAGCCAATTTAAAGACAAATGGAGAAGGTGAATTCACCTCTAGAATTTTTTTTGTTCTAAAACATGCAAACAATAACTAGAAGAATTTAAAAAACATTAAATTAATAATAATAATAAAACATTGATCAATGTAACAGGGTACTGGAGAATGAAAACTTCATGACAGCAACCATTAATGTTTACTAGAGATAGATGTTGTGACCTCTTATCTCCAGGATAAGTGATGCAACATATGTTTTTGGTGGGGGAGGTGGAGTGAACTAAAATTACGGGTATCTGTTGCAATCTACTCTCCCATTTCTTTCAAAACTCACACATAAAGGGGGATCATATATTCTACTACTGATTTATGTAAAGGGAGATCATATATTCTACTATTGATTTATGTGTATGGACGAAATAAAAATACTATAGCTGACACTTGCTGGCAGCATTTTTAAGTGATTTAGGTATAACAATGATTTGCTTCTGTTTTAGATGCAAAACTTGAACTTCTATGCTAATACATGTTCCATACTGTCCCTATTGAAATTTATGGATGCGGCAGTATGCCAAATTTACAAGTTCAACATTATTCATAGTAGCAGGGGTTTTCTTTTTTCACCTTCTCTGTTTGTCTTTAAAGAGGATGCGCTGTATCTCAGTAGGAAGCATGCTCAGATCTAAAACTCTGGCTGTGATCTCGTGACATTATCATGGACTACACATGAACAAAATACCCAATTGATATTTGCAAAGATATAAACCCAATTCTGATGTCTAGCCACTCTCCAAAGCATAGTCTTCAGTCTCGACCAAACTTTCCTCCCAACAACAAAAATCAGATAACAACTTCAAGATCTACAACTCTCCTCTCCCCTCTGCAGCCCCAATTGTTGCCTTTGTATACAAATTGAAAATCCCTGATAATAAGAACTCCCTTGAAGGTTGTAGTCTCCATTTACTTAACTACAACAAATGCATGCCCGAAACTACAAGTCTATGATTCTCTGGACATGAACATTCCACTAAAACATGGGAATGGTTGCTGTCAAGAGAACATGAGCATAAATCCCTAGAAACCCAATCACCAATATCTGAATCTCCAGCAAAAAAATGTTGTACCCGTGTCTTAATTTGACCATGAAGAGGAGACCAGGATACTTGGCTTTCAGAACAACTTGATGCTCTAAAGGGGTGTACTTGACGTGATGGGGAAGGTTCTTCTGTTAGAAGACACAGACGAGAGCCTTCAACAAGCTTTTCAAAGAACTTTTGGTGGAGGGAGGGGTCAAGGAGTGGAAATGTGGGGTTTTGGTAATGATACCTTCTAACCATCCTCAAACTCCTACCAATAATCTCCACAAGAACATGATCCATCAATAAAGTGGTGGAATCTACTATTATCCCTAACAATGATCTTTCGTCCCTCAACCTTTGAGATGAACTTCAAGGCTGAATGGCAATCCACACACACCCTTATATTCTTCTTCACAATAATTGGCTGCCCACTTGGCATGCTTATTAATGCAAATGCAACAGCTATCCTCTCACTGTGATGATGAAGCAGCCTCTCCTTCATGCTTTCTTCCATGTTAAATGGGATAGAACCTGTGTAAGGAATATACCCAGCTTCTCGAATCCGAATGAAAAGACTTTCCAGCTTCTCATATATTTCTCTCTTCTGGGGATGAGACCAATCCTCAACTCCAAACACATGAGTCTTGTTATCTACGTCAACCCAACTGTAACCAGGTAATTTCTTCACCTTATTATCTCTCATAATCTTCCTGATGTTCCTGACATCTTCCCATTGACCTGCTGTTGCATATATGTTTGACAGCAAGACATGGGTACCACTATTTTCAGGTTCAAGCTTCATTAGTTTTGCTGCAGCCAGCTCACCCCTCTCCTTATCACTATGGGTCCTACACGCTGCAAGAAAAGAGCACCAACCAAATGCGTTTGGCTCAAATGGCATGTTTTTTATAAATTCCTCAGCTTCTTGGAGTCTTCCAGCTCGGCCTAGCAAATCTATAATGCATGAATAGTGTTCATGTCTAGGCTCCACACCGTACATTCTTTCCATTGAATGGAAGTAATCCAGTCCTTGCTCTACCAAGCCAGCATGGCTACACCCAGTCAAAAGACTAATAAGCGTGATATCATTCGGTTGAATTCCTTTTTGAGTCATCTGGCTGAAAATCTTAATGGTTTCTTGCCCTAATCCATGCTGAGCAAACACTCCCAACAATGAATTCCAAGCAATCTCAGTTGGGTTGCCGATCTCATCAAACACTTGAACTGAACAATCAAGTAGTCCACACTTCCCATACATATCAACAAGGATGGAAGAAACAAAAGGATCGCTAACAAAATGGGTTTTTATCACCTGGGCATGAAGCTGAGTTCCTTGTCCAAGTGCAGCTTGGTTTGCACATGCCTTAACCAGACTTGAGAAAGTAAATTCATTAGGTTTAATTCCCTGCCTCTGGAACTCAACAAATATACTTAAAGCTTTATCAATCTGTTCAGTCTCAACAAACCCATCAATCAAAGAAGTATAAGATACCACATTCCTTGTATCAGAGTTGATCCCAAAAATATGAAATGCACTCTCCATATCCCTTGCTTTTGAGTACATGTCGGTGAGTGCATTGCCCACATAAGTCTCCAATTCAAATCCTAATTTCACAATCCATGAATGAAGAGACTTACCAAATGTGGAATCCTTAAGAGCCCCACATGCACCTAACGTGCTACAAAAGACATACTGATCAATGGTAACCCCTTCATGAATCATCTTCTTAAAAGCAAACAAAGCTTCCTCAAAATTACCACTCTTTGTATACCCATCAATCATGGCTGTCCATGAAACCTGATCTTTATATGGCATTTCACAAAAAATTTGGCAAGCACCTTCTAGAGCCCCACATTTAGAGTACATATCCGCAAGATTACTGCCCACGTATAATTCATCATTCAAACCCATCTTCAAACTAAGAGAATGAAGTTGCTTCCCGATGTCAAGTGACCCCAGGGAGGCGGAGGATTGAATTACATTTGAAAATGCAAATTGAGTCGGCTTTTCTCCAGTATTTTGCATTTGAATAAAGGTGCTTAAAGCTTCTGTGAAGCTCCCATTCTGGGAAAGTCCAGAGATCAAAACTGTCCAAGAAACCAGGTTCCGATAACGCATTGTATCGAACATCTTCCGAGCGAAATCTAGTTCTCCGGACTTGGCGTACATGTTAAGAAGATGATTGGAGACAAAGATGCATAGCTGGTAACCGCTGCGAATTAGCTGAGCGTGGAGCTGTTTGCCTTTGGACAATTGCCTGGTTCGTGCAAAAGTTTGAATAATGTGAGCCAAGGAGATAGAGTCTTTGATCATTTGACACTGTTGGTTTTGAAAGTTACCGTCAGGTCACAGAGAATCACTGTTACTTCCGGGAAAAGTGAAACGGAACCCTGACGCTAGAGACCTTTTGAAGACAAGAAACCTTGACGACCTGAAACAGAACCCTGAAACGGCCTCTAATTTTTTTTCTATTTCTTTTTCTTTTTCTTTTTTAATACGGACAGAATCGACAGAGAGGAGGAGATGAGGCAAACAGAAGATGAGAACTCGGGGCAGAAAAACAGAGAGAATATGAGAATGAGAAGGGGAGAAGCAGAGAGATAAAGAGAGAAGAGGACGATGAAGAAGTGAAAGAGAGGCGAAGAGGAGATTTAGAGAGAGACCAATTGTATCTTGCAGAGAAAGGTGTCGATCCGTATGGTTTCCATAATTCGGTACGCTACCCAACTTTGACAACCAAAACACCGTTCGGTTTCAGTATTTATAAAAATGGTTCGGACGTTTCGGTAGTACGAAAAAAACGAAAGTGATCGCCCAAGATGCTCTAGCTAAGGAAAGTGCTCTCCCAAGATGTCTTTTTCACTATCACTTCCCCCCCCACCCCACATCTTTGCTGGTTTCTTTTGTTTAATTTATTAGGTTTAGGCGGTTTCACCTTATAATAAATAAATTTCTAAATTACAAACAAAAAAAGACCAACTGACTTTCATGTTGCAAGTTTCAGTTTAAAAAGCATTTCACAAATTGCACAGTTGGTTAATCAATTCTAAAAGATACATAGCTTTCAACTAAAACCCAATAGGTCCTTTGGTCTTTCTTTCCTTAGATATCAACTATCACAAGTTTTACTGGCAGTTGCACAAATTGCACAATTGGTTAGTCAATTCTAAAAAATACATAGCTTTCAACTAAAACAGCTTTCAACTAAAACCCAATAGGTCCGTTGGTCTTTCTTTCCTTAGATATCAACTATCACAAGTTTACTGGGTCTATCAAGAGTCATGCCAAATTCATACGCAATTGCATGCCTGAAACTAGAAACTCACAGAAAAGCATGAGAATGTGGCCAGGTTCAGAGAATGGTGATCTATTGAAACACACAAAGAGAAAAAAGAAGATCAAAACAATAAAAAAATTCATAATGGATGAATGAACTCTGACTTCCCAGTCTATATAAATGCTCGAGTTGGCTCCTCAACTCATTGTATATGAAAACAGAGGGAGCTTAGAAGTAAAAAAATGGCAGCAAAAGCAGGGGAAGCAGAGAAGAGGGAAGTCAGTCCTTCCCCTATCATCACTCCACACAAAATGGGGAAATTTCAACTCCTCCATAGGTCTGTTACATATGTGTGTGCCTGTTCTTGTTTTTTTTTTGAAGTCACATATTGTTGTGAATGATTCAAAATGAAGGAGAAGAATAACTCTTTTGCATTTTTTTCTTGTTTTTTTCAGAGTGGTAATGGCACCATTGACAAGATCAAGATCTTTCAATGCAATTCCTCAACCACATGCTATCTTGTATTATTCTCAGAGAGCCACCAAAGGTGGGCTTATCATAAGCGAAGCCACTGGTGTATCAGATACTGCTCAAGGGTAAAACTCATAATAAATTCTCAATTCTTCAAATTTTCTATATGTTATTTTTCTTTCAAATATAATTAACTAGTTCATCCTTTTACACCTCGTATTATCTTTGTTTGAAGTTACCCACACACACCAGGTATCTGGACAAAAGAGCAGGTAGAAGCTTGGAAACCCATAGTTGAAGCTGTTCATGCAAAGGGTGGTGTCTTCTTTTGCCAGATGTGGCATGTTGGAAGGGTTTCTGCACCAGGTATATTGTTACCTTGTTAGTTTATGGTCACCATTGATGATCTGGTTCTAATCCATTTCATGAATTGTATGTAGAATATCAACCAAATGGCCAAGCTCCAATCTCTTCCACGGACAAGCCCTTGAAAGAAGAAAATGCCACACCTCCAAGAAGGTTGAACACTGATGAAATCCCTCAAATTGTCAATGATTTTAGAGTGGCTGCTAGGAATGCAATTGAAGCTGGTAAGGTTTCCCCAAAAAAAAATTTTAGAGTTTCACTTTTACTAAATGCTCCAAGTTCACTCAAGGTTAAATTTCACTTGTTACAGGATTTGATGGAGTTGAGGTCCATGGGGCTCATGGCTATCTACTAGACCAGTTTCTGAAAGATCAAGTCAACGACCGAACAGATAAATATGGTGGAACTCTGGAGAATCGTTGTCGATTCCCTCTGGAAGTAGTTGAGGCAGTTGTTGATGAAATTGGAGCTGATAAAGTTGGAATAAGGCTCTCTCCTTTTGCAAACTATTCAGATGCTGGAGACTCAAACCCAGAAGCTTTGGGTCTTTACATGGTGAAATCCCTTAACAAATATGGGATTCTATATTGCCATATGGTGGAGCCAAGGATGAATAGTCTCGGGGAGAAGGGTGAAACTCCTCATAGTCTTCTACCTATGAGAAAGGCTTTCAATGGTACTTTCATTGTTGCTGGAGGATATGGTAAAGAAGATGGAGAAAAAGCTGTTGCTACTAATTATTCAGATCTTGTTGCTTTTGGTCGTATATTCATTGCTAACCCAGATTTGGCAAGAAGGTTTGAGCTTAATGTTCCTCTCAACAAGTATAACAGAGAAACATTTTACATACCTGATCCTGTTATCGGTTACACTGATTATCCATTTCTGGAATAGAAAGATCATACACAGCACACAAGGCTAATAAATGTAATGTTCCTTGATTGTCCCAGGTTTTGGATTTATGTTCCTTGATTGTCCCAGGTTTTGGATTTATTTTGTGAATAAAAATTTGTCTTTCATTTTTTTGAGAGAAGAAGTTGAGGAAGCAAACGTATGTGATATTTTTCTTTTTGTTTATTGCATTGAGTATGTTCGCGAAATGTTTATTTTCTTTAACCAATGAATGACCCATTTCAAAAACTAATAGATTTCAAACTAATCATCCTTTATTAAGCATAAAGAAATCCTTGAGAGAACCCTTCAGCAACAACTCCTCCTATCACCAAATAGAGAAAAACTCACAAAGGCAATGGGTGACTTCTAGATATTGAACCATAATAGGTTTATTGATGATATAGACTATCTAATTAGAGAAACTTTTAAGCATAGGCATTTGGGTTTTGGGAGAGGTATTCTTCCACCAGCTTGAAGGTTCCAATTGCCATTTCTTTGCCCATCTGGATCTCATCTTCGCCCATCACATAATCTCCAATTGTATAGAACTCCGAAGAAGCCTTGCGGTGGATCCTCCATCTGCACAGGGGATGAACTGAACTGTATCTACAACCTTCTCAATCTTCTCACCGATAACAGCACCTTCGATCAACGTAAACTTTATCTTAAAATTCTGTTCATCAAGTTCTTCGATCCGATGCTTGATGAAGGGAAAAGGGCCATCTGCACATTAGACAATGATTTATTTTTAGATCTTTCCTCACGGAAAACCTCAAGAACTAATGTTAAAAGTGACATTCTTTTCTATGTATATATAATTTATGCAAACAGAGATAAATGAAGAGACAAACCATCACACAAGTTGATCTGTTTGATGGATCCAGCACCACCATCGCCATTAATTTCAATGCTTTTGATCTTGTCAGGAAGGATCTTGGGAAGTAAGTTGTGGGCATCAAGGATTGCAGCCTTGAAAATCCTTGGGGCAGGGAATGAGATATTGAACTCATTGGTAATGGTGGTCACACCCATGTTTTGCTAGCTAATAATGCAAGATGACTTGAAACCTCAAAAGGAGATCAAAGATTGAAAAAAAGAAAGAATTCTGAATTGTGGTATTTGGGTTGCTGTGCTGGAGATGATGGGAAGCTGAGGAAGTTGTGGCATTTATAGAGGTGGAGTGAAGCTTAGGAAGTTTTTGGCCTGAACAAGTGCTTACAGTAAAGAAAAATCCATGTAGTTAACACAACTTGAAGGGAATAGTACACATTGTTTGAATTTTGACCTCATTACAAGTTGGGGTGGCGAAGCAAATAAGAGCAGATCAATTTTATTTTTTTCCCTTTCGCTTCCAGAAATGGAAACGGATGTGGATGAGCAAAGACTAGAAGCACTAGTTCCAGCCTCATATTCTAGAAGTCGCCTGACCATTTAAATAAAATAAAAAAACGTATGGTAGATAAATTATTATGAAATATGTCTATGTTTGACTGGAAATTTTGGTTTATTATTCTGCCTTGTTCATTTTGTTCTTAACTGGATGGAAATTTCGGTCATATTCAAACTATGCATACTCCTCAGCTTGAAGGTAACCTGGACCTCACTCATCTACACAATTAAGGTCATCTCTGAACCTCAATTGTCAATAAATACCAGACTTCAATTCAGCTCCCATCATCACACCAACCCAGGTTCATTCATATATTTCTGGCATTGTTTCTTCTGGCATCCTTAGTTTTTCCTTGAGGTTTCATATTTTCTTGCATTACTAGCAAAACATGGGTGTGACCACCATTACCAACGAGTTCAATATCCCATTTTCTGCTGCAAGGATTTTCAAGGCTGCCATCCTTGATGCCCACAACTTACTTCCCAAGGTCCTTCCTGACAAGATCAAAAGCATTGAAATTCAAGGAGATGGTGGTGCTGGATCCATCAAACAGATCAACTTGTGTGATGGTTTGTTTTCTCTTCTCCTTAAAGAGATCTAGAGCTTGTTAAGTACTTTAATTTACCCCAAAGGTATTTTTTATGTGATTTAACAATCTTTTTTTCACTAATGTGCAGATGGTCCTTTTCCTTTCATCAAGCATCGGATCGAAGAACTTGATGAACAGAATTTCAAGATTAAGTTTACATTGATTGAAGGTGCTGTAATCGGTGAGAAGATTGAGAAGGTTGTGGATACAGTTCAATTCGTTCCCTGTGCAGATGGGGGATCTACCTGCAAAGCTACTTCGGAGTTCTATACAATTGGAGATTATGTGATGGGCGAAGATGAGATCCAAATGGGCAAAGAAATGGCCATTGGAACCTTCAAGCTGGTGGAAGAATACCTCTCCCAAAACCCAAATGCTTATGCTTAATCTCTCTCCTAAATAGTTAATTTATATCATGATAGTTCTATCATGGCTTGATATCAATATGTAATACATTATGTTTGTATTTCTTTTCTCCCCAAATAAGTTGGGGTAAGGTAGATATTGGCCCTTGATGTCAAGGATTTCATTATACTCAATAAACATGGATTTGCCAAATATGTTTGATTCCACATGAATTTTTTTTTTTAAATGCATAAAAATCTTTATTATATAATCTCTAGATGATTTTCCTCCATTGACTAAATGTGATAATATACTTTATGATTTTTTGAATTAAAAAATAAAAATAATGCTATAAATTTTAGGATTTTGTGAATCTTGCATAAATTAATGCGAGTTTATAAAAACAAGAATCACTTTAAATCGCCAATGATGGGTTAATCAAGCGGTTAAAGACCCACCTTCCCATCCCACGGGGAGGTCCTGGATTCCCAAAAAAAAATCACTTTAAATCACATTCTGTATTATAAAATAATTAAAATCACGTTGAATACTCAAAGTCCCCTTCAAAATCACTTTGAATACTCAAATTCCCCTTCATTTTGAAAGGGACAACGACTTGACTTTGTGAATAAATTTTAAGGAAACTAATTAGGTATCTCTTAAAGTCTTACAAGAAAAGTGACGACACAATGATAGGTACAATGATATACATTGAGACTTGTAGATATCAAATAAAGCCTCTCTTTTTTTAGAAATTAAATTAACCTAATTAACAATTACATTAAATAATTAAATCAAAACAAAATTGAAGACTTAAAATTAAAAAATTTTAAATTTTTAAAAAAAATAAAAATAATACTTTATCTCTTATATTTTTTAAATTATTAATCTAACCTTTGACTTTGTTTCTAATTATTGATGTCCCTTTGCTGTTAACTTTTGTTTAGTTAAGTAATGATGTGGTATAATTGATTTATCTAAAAATCCAAAGATTACTCTAAGATTTTATAGTACTTGCTTACACTTTATATTAAATTATAGGGATAATTACTGTTGTCCCTCTATAGTTTGATTTTATTACTAATAAAACCTAATTTATTTTGCAACTAATGAAGTTTGGACAGTAATATCTAATTGCCCTTCATTAAATTAACAACCAAAAGATTCTACCCATTTATAAAACAAGATTAAATGTCAATTTTACCCTAAACTTAATTTATTTTGAATTAAGGAAATGGGCAAAATTCAAATCTAATTTGGTTTCCCAACTTTCAATAATCTTTAGTTATTTTGATTTAAAGAAATAGGCAAAATCCAAATCCAATTTGGTTTTCCACCTTCACTAAACTTCATTTATTTTGAAAATATTTTAGGTGATATTCAATTTCCAATTTGAATTAAATTCAATTTTCCTTCCTCTTCGGTTTCTATTTGAGTTTTATTCAATCATTCTTTCTTTATTTGGTGGTTTTTTCTTAGAATAAAACGGATTATAGTTACTTTTTTCTCCATAGTTAATTAAGGGTACTATTGTAACTTGACAAAAAGGGTAAATAAGTATAAGAGTATTTTGGAGTTTTTGAGAAAATATAAAAGTATCACATCATCAGTAAACTAACAGAACTTAACAGTAGGGGGCAATAGTAATTATAGAAAAGGTTAAAAGTTGGATTAGTAATTTTGAAAAAAATCAAAGTACAGTAGTAAAAAAATCAAAGTACAGAGGACCAATAGTAATTATCTCTAAATTATATTATTATTCTTAATAATTAAGAAAAAAATTAACCTAATTAAAAGATTTTATTCTCTAATCAAAATTATAAGATAAAATATAAAACAATCTCATTTTCTTCTCTTACCCTTCAAAAGGAAAAATGTTCTTTTCTTCCTCTTCCCCTACCCAACTAGCCAACTCCTTCCTTTCCCTCATCCGAGACAAAACCAAAAGCGAAATGTCGGCCAATTAGGCGGCTTTGTTGACTCCCGAAACTTTGATATATTGGCAACATTTCGCTGACATATGGGGGATTTTCATAACTTTTGATCAACTTACGGATAAGCTTTGAATGGTCACAACTCTTAACTGGACAACTGGTACCTATTTTCTCTATATTCGAAAGCTAGGGTTTCATTAGCGTTTCTTGGTTTTGCTCCCAAAAATGGCTTCTCACTCTCTTCATCGCTGATTTGTTTCCTCTCTCATCTTCTTATTCACAACAACAATTTCTTTAGCTTCTGATTGTGATGTTTCTCAAACAATGAATTGGAAGATAAGAGAGCCACCATAGGGTTTCAGAGGAAAATTTCACCTTTTCTTGCTAGGGCTTCTGTTTTCCTTTTCAGCTTAGTTCTTCTTTGCTACTCTTTATGTTGCACTGCAGATTTGCAAGTCTGCAACAATGCCTCCTAAAGGGGTGAAGAGGGAGGAGCCTCCACTGGCTATAAGAGAATGCCCAAAGTCTTTGTGTGAGAAGCTTTCACATAGGCAATGATAGCAACAATAGCAGTAGAAGATAAAACGGCGACTGATGAACCTATCGAAAACAATGATTTTCACCCACATTTCGCACGTCCGGTAAAAAATAGCTGATTTCTCAGAATTTTGGTAAACTTTGTTTCGGGGGATGGGTTTCACGTTGTCATATAGAAATCGGGCAACCCCGGATCACCACAAGGGGATTTTATTATGCCCCTCAAGACCTCCCCTAGAGAAGTTCGGCCTTTAACCGTTTTACTAACCCATCATTGACATTGAAAGTCCTATTTAATGCACAGATAAGAAAGAACATGTTGTCTAGGAATTAGATTCACACAAATGGCATATTTTAGTCATCAACATTGAACAAATCAGAGTTCTTCTAGACATCCAAGTAGATATAATTATTATCCTTTCGGCGTGGAAACCAGAGCTCTGCATTTTTTCTAGATGAACCGTTTAAAAATAACAATAATAAGAAATTAATAAATAAATAAACGAATATTTTAATTTTGATTTGCGTTCCACTATACCAGTTTAGAAGCTGTTACAGGACCAAAATAAATCATCTAACCAAGAAAATCAGAACCGTTCATTTTCCGATTCGTGGTTTTATTTGGTTTGACCAGTTTTCGAGCCCAAAACCGGAATCTTTCCAATCGCTGTTGGTGCAGTTGTGCTGATAAAACGTTTAAAATAACTCAGTTGTGCTCTATGTATTGCCAAAGATTGATTTGCTTATAAAATTTACTTTAAAAAATTAATAATAAAAAATGTTTAAAATAATTTCGTCAAATTCCAAGAAGGCAAACCGTTCCTTTCCAAGATAGAAGTTTAAAATTAATGTACAACATTGTGTTGTCGAGATTTCGATCTCAACCATTCGTTTCTTGAAAGTGTGAAAACATACTTTTTGAAAATAGATGGTCGAGATCTCGATCTCGATCTCGACATTCGCACCCGTTCGGCGGCATTAATTATATATATAAAATCTCCATTGAGGTTGTAATCATGGTGCACGTAAGCTGGCCCCCATGAACTTCATAAACAATAAATTAAAAAATAAAAAAAAAAAAGTTATTCCTGACAAGATCAAAAGCATTGAAATTTAAGAAGATGGTGTTGCTGATCATCAAATAAAGAGAAAATAAAGATAGTTACCTAAATGCTTTGCTCATTAAAATTTAATAAAATAATTTTCAAAAAACACATAAATTCTTTCATTTTTGTCGTTCTGAGATAGATAAACATATATATATTACATAATTGCATAAAGCACTTTCTTATAATTATAATTTTAAATTGAGGGTTAAAACTTAAAAGATCACCTGGACTGTCATTATGGTGGGTGCATGTGGGGTTCTTATTTGAAAGTAACATCGTCAACTCATTTCAAAAATATGTTGACATAGTAGTCATATACAACTAATTTCTCGTTACTTTCAATAAATATTGATGACCACATGTTAAGACTTTAACGAACATACATACATCATCAATTCATTTCAAGAAGAGACAATTCCAATTGAAATGTACTTCTTATCAATAACAAAAAAGGGTCTGAGAGCTATATTAGAAAGGTGTTGGATTTGAATGAAAGTTTGAACAAAGGGAAGACGTGAGGTTGGAGATGTTGTAGAAGATTAATTTTATGGTGAATATCACTTACCTCCCTTCTTAGCTGATCAAATGACACTTGGACCCCCTCTTAGCTAGATAATATTGTTTACCTACCCTCTTTGCTGACATAGTTATCAAGCACCTCCCTTTTGTTAATTTTTTCCGTTAAATTTTATTTTTACACTTCAAATTATCCTCAATTGAAAATATATTTAATTTAAATTCTAAATTACTTTTAACTATTGTAGTAGTTAAAACTTAAAATACTCTCTTCAATAGTTAAAACCCTAAATTGCCCTCAATTAATTTTATTATTAAAATTTTAAAATGCTCCTCTGTTCTTTATCCATACGTTTCTTTTTTTTCTTTAGAATAAAAAATAAAAATATAAAGTAAATCAATCAAAAAAATTTAAACTTCTTTGTTTGGTTTCCTTTTCCTTCTCTTTTTTCTCTCCTAATTCAAGAAATGCATCTAAATTAAAGTCATAGGGGTATTTGTGAGTCTTAGAATAAAATTAAGGGGTATTTGTGGGTCTTAGAATAAAATTAATTCAGTTGCAACAATTAGGTTAAGTAATTAAGTTCTTTGCCAACAAGACCAGCTGGCTTTCATGTTACAAATTTCAGTTTAAAAAGCAACTATCAGAAACACAATAGGTCCGTGTTGGTCTTTGTTTCCTTATATATCTACTATCACAAGTTTTACTGCGAAAAAGCTTGGATCCTGCGCATTAATGCAGGATCATCAAGTCAAAATTTTGGCAGTAGGATCCGAATTCGACGGTCGAGATTGAAATTTCAACGGAAATTCCGATCTCACCGCTCAAAGTGAATGGCTTGATGGTCCTACGTAAGACCCAAGCAAGGTCCGTTTTACTAGGCCTATAAAGAATCATGCCAAATTCATGTGCAGTTGTAGGCCTGAACTGGAAACTCACAAAAAACCTTGAGAAATGACAAATGAGAATGTGGCCAGTTCAGAGAATAGTGATCTTTTGCAACACACAAGGGAAAAAATAAATAAATCAAAACAATAAAATTCATGACGGGTGAATGAACTGTGACTTCCCAGTCTATATAAATGCTCAAGTTGGCTCCTCAACTCATTGTCCATGAGAGCAGAGGGAGCTTAGAAGTTAAAAAAATGGCAGCAAAAACAGGGGAAGCAGAGAAGAATGATCATCAAAAGGCAGGAGAAGTCAATCCTTCCCCTCTCATCACTCCACACAAAATGGGAAAATTTCAACTCCTCCATAGGTCTGTTCTTGTTTTTTTTTTAAACTCACATGTTGTTGTGAATGATTCAAAATGAAGGAGATGAATAACTCTCTTGCATTTTATCTTGTTTTTTCAGAATGGTAATGGCACCATTGACAAGATCAAGATCTTTCAATACAATTCCTCAACCACATGCCATCTTGTATTATTCTCAGAGAACCACCAAAGGTGGGCTTATCATAAGCGAAGCCACTGGTGTATCAGATACTGCTCAAGGGTAAAGCTCATAATAAATCTCAATTCTTCAAATTTTCTATATGTTATTTTTCTTTTCAAATATAATTAACTAGTTCATCCTTTTACACCTTGTATTATCTTTGTTTGAAGTTACCCACACACACCAGGTATCTGGACAAAAGAGCAGGTAGAAGCTTGGAAACCCATAGTTGAAGCCGTTCATGCAAAGGGTGGTGTCTTCTTTTGCCAGATTTGGCATGTTGGAAGGGTTTCTGCATCTGGTACATTGTTACCTTAATTATTAGTTTCTGGTCACCATTGATGATCTGGTTCTAATCCATATCATGAATTGTATGTAGTATATCAACCAAATGGCCAAGATCCCATCTCTTCCACAGACAAGCCCTTGAAAGGAGAAAATGTCACACCTCCAAGACGGTTGAACACTAATGAAATCCCTCAAATTGTCAATGATTTTAGAGTGGCTGCTAGGAATGCAATTGAAGCTGGTAAGCTTTCCCCCGAACAAAGAAATTTAGAGTTTAACTTTCACTAAATGCTCCAAGTTCACCCAAGGTTAATTTTCACTTGTTACAGGATTTGATGGAGTTGAGGTCCATGGGGCTCATGGCTATCTACTAGATCAGTTTCTGAAAGATCAAGTCAACGACCGAACGGATAAATACGGTGGAACTCTGGAGAATCGTTGTCGGTTCCCTCTGGAAGTAGTTGAGGCAATTGTTGATGAAATTGGAGCTGATAAAGTTGGAATGAGGCTCTCTCCTTTTGCAAACTATTCAGATGCTGGAGACTCAAGCCCAGAAGCTTTGGGTCTTTACATGGTGAAATCCCTTAACAAATATGGGATTCTATATTGCCATATGGTGGAGCCAAGGATGAAGACTATGGGGGAGAAGAGTGAAACTTTGCATAGTCTTCTACCTATGAGAAAGGCTTTCAATGGTTCTTTCATTGTTGCTGGAGGATATGATAAAGAAGATGGAGAAAAGGCTGTTGCTACTAATTATTCAGATCTTGTTGCTTTTGGTCGTATATTTATTGCTAACCCAGATTTGGCAAGAAGGTTTGAGCTTAATGCTCCTCTCAACAAGTATAACAGAGAAACATTTTACTTACCTGATCCTGTTGTTGGTTACACTGATTATCCATTTCTGAAATAGAAAGGTCATATACAGTACAAAAGGCTAATAAATGTAACATTCCTAAGAGTTTCACCGTTCTGCTAAGGGTTTCAACCCATATGGTGACGACTTCTTGGTCAACGTCAAGTCTTCAAAGAAAAAGAAGAAGAAGAATAAGAAATAATTCGCCTCCAGTTCTTTTGGCCCTGTTCGGCTGGTCCTTTTGGGTCCTGCCCCATGCTCTTTAGTGCTATGTAATTTTGCCTTTTCCTCTTTGTTGTAAGCGTGTTGTCGTTTTAATATATTATTGATTCATCCAAAAAAAAATAATGTAACGTTCCTTGATTGTCCCAGGTTTTGGATTTATTTTTTGAATAAAAATTTGTATTTCATTTTTTTTGAGAG